>NC_090389.1:31043828-33443828 GCF_036365525.1 Heterodontus francisci
TGTGTATTCCTGAATTGGACAGACAGATTATTGCAATGGAATTACTGAAATTTAAGAGTACCAGTAAGTATTAATAGCAAAGTAAATGAATCGTCTTAATCTGCTCCGGATAGACAGTTCTAATGTCTGTGTATCGGTCATTTTAGTAGATCAACTATTAAATGATAAGGAAGCCTATTCTTTGCTAGGGCATGTGTACGCCACAGAATTGAACTCTGATTAGTGCAGTGCAACCTTAAAGGGGATCAAGCATCGTGTCTGCATTTTACTCCATCACCATGGAGCCATATAAATGCCACCACTGTCCAGCTTGGGAACAAAAGAGACAGCTGCACAGTTCACATGTCTGCCAAGACAACCAGATACATGGATGTGAGGCCTTTGTTCACTTTTGCATTCGATGCCGCCACTGAAGCTGCTTCGCTTCGGATAATTAAAGCAGTCAATTAATGAAACGAACTCAGCAGCATTTCAGATTAAAAAGTCAGTTGCAAAACAACAAAAAAACTGGACAAGATTGAGACCCTTCAAACCCTGCGAAAGAAGGTTTGAAGGATGGTGGTGGGGGGGGGGGGGGGGGGGGGGGGGGGGGGGGGGGGGGGGGGGGGGGGGGTTGCATTCGCGAGGAGAATTCTAATCATTGAATGCTTTGGAGACTTTACATTCAACAGAACAGGCAATTTGTTTTTTTTTAAGTAATAAGCATCAAACAGTATCAAAAACATAAATTGAACAGTTGCCACAGTTTGTGGAGCCTGTGCACATCCTACACTTTTCATAGAAATCCAAAACCTTTCATTTGCCAGTGAACCTTATTCAGTAGCAATTAATAATAAGAGTATATCTTTTCCCCCCAGACAGCAAAAAGAGAAATAACCCTTTTTACACTCAAGTTTTCCATTCCTCCCAGTCTACAGACCTTTAGGATAGAAGAATGCTGTCATCCAATTACAATTTATGTTACATTCTTTTTTGCTCTTTTCAAATTTATTGGTATCCATAGCTAGAGGAGTTTGTTCAGTTAGATTTTTAAATTAAAAACATGTCTTGTTTACCCAGATCGCAGATCAAATACCCCGACTGTAGGCAGGAAATTGGTGACATACTCTTGCATTTCTACGAACATTGCTTTCAACCAGTACCGGAGAACAGCTCATGAATGATTCCTTTTTTTGATTTTCCTTTCCTCCGTGAGAAAGTGCCTGGTTCTTTCTTAGTAGCTTCATTGGGATTAGAACTCAGCAGATTTGGGGGTGGAAGTGTTTGATATCTCCATGGTAGTTCAATCTGCTTCCTTCACGGTACTGCAGATACAAATAGCCAAATACTTTCCATATGCCTCTATTACTATCATAGTGTGGTTATAGTTAAGACTCAATACATTGTATACTCCGACACTGCAATTGACGCATAGGGCAAGATTTTAACTCATCCACTTTCAAAGTTAAAATCAGGCCCTATTTATTTCAAAAAGGTCCTTATGGTGGACTCTATGGTATAGTGACTGCCCACGATACTAAGTAAAACCACATCTTTCAACAATCAGAGTAATTTACATTAAATTGTGACAGTTAGACAAGGAGGTTATGGGTTCAGAAAAAAGGAAAATTTAGTCCCAATGGCTAGAAGTTCTTCACACTGTGAACAGACTGCTGGGTAGGGCAGTAGACTCTGGTGCATGTGCGTGACTGTGCATAGACCACCGCTTTTGTTTTAAGTCGTACAAATCTAGATTGGACCTCAAGGCTTCCTCCTCAATCCTATCTGTCTTGTGACTATATAATCCACTCAAGCTTGTATTCACAGCACATGACCCCAGGATGGGGTTAAATTCTAGTTAATACACAGTGGGAAAAAGGGGCTTACTCTGCAACTTCCCAAAGCAAATGCTTCATGGCATTGTGGCAAATTGCCTAAGAGTCAGAGGCAAGATTAATTTGGTGCTATAGTTTGCATTTTATTGAGTGTCAGGAGTAACCATCACTTACAAAATACTTCATAGAAAAGAAGCCAACAGCCTCAGAGAACTTAATAATGCTATTAATGTGTTAATCAATGCCTCCATCCCTGGTAGAAATGACTACATATGCCTTGTCAAATCATGGAGGCCATTTCCATTCCCTACCCCCTGCTGAAACTTCACTGCACTAATGCGCAAAGCCAGCCAGAAGCAATTCAAATGGCCTCATTAATATTTATTCATCATGAAACAAGGTTACAGAACGACAAGTCAAGATGAGTGAATTGGTGTCCTGTAGTAAACCCAAATAGTACAGTGCCGCAACATGGCATCAGCATACTAACTAACCAGGGTATTTCAACCTTGTAACACGAGCCCAAAAGCAAGAACTTTTATCTTATCTTGCTTTTTTGAACCACTTTGTTGACATGGGACAGGTGACTGTAGTTTGACTTCAGTAATGCAACTGAATATACAAGCCATGTTCACTAATCAAACCTCAACAGGGTTTTGTGTTGGATAGAAGAATTATTGACAGTGCATGCTGCTAAACTATATCGAGCAAGTCAGGAGAGTGTCACTAATTACATCACTGTGGTACATCTGTGCTCATGCAAAATGATGTTCCAAATCTTCAGCAGATTTAAGACTTTGGTCTGTAAGTAACCCGATGGTAACACATGAAATCTAGTCCCAGTATTTACAAACTTCCTTAAATCTTAATTTCGTGTGTGAATCATTATTTATCAGTTCCTGTCCAATGAATAGCAAATTGACATGTACCACCACACACTGCAATGTTATTTATATGGGGGCAAGTTTTTAAAGCTCTCAGCACTAATACCCACAGACTAAAGAGTGGAGTGTACCAGGAATTTTTAATTGGGTTATTATTTGAAAGTGAAACTTCATTAAATTCCAATGACTTTGCTTCAATTAACCCTTTAAGTGAAGGTGGTGGTCACGGATTTAAAATGAGCATTATTTAATTGTCAGACCACGATTTGACACAAACTCATTTACATACTTAACATTAAGTGATTAAGTGCACACAAATGCCATGTGCAGCTTAAAACTCCATTAGGAAGATTTTTAAATCTTCCTGACTTAGTAGTACAATGAACTCAAACAACTCATTCCATTTACTTTCACTAAGATGTGGAGTATTACATATCATTAACATTCATTTATCTGCTTCCATTGCAAAACCCCAAAAATAACTGAAGACAGCACTGATGTTCTACATAGCTTTTCATAAATGTACATTCACAAATGCTAAAATAATTTGTGCTAATTAAATTAGCTCTAGCACTACACTCATAACATACAAACACTGGAGATGAATTCCTATAACAGAAACCCACTCTGCCCATAACAGTTTTATGGACTCATCTTTCCACTGTTACTATGCTGCTCCTTTGTTAATGCTTTCAGAAACCATTAAGTGAATGATTGTTAATTCACCTCCCTTTGTGCCCCATCTTTTAAGCACTTCTAAAGTAAAGGGACTGCAGGATTGTGAAATTAAAATCAGGCAAATACAAGGAATTACAAAAGCTCTTTTTACCCAAACATTTTTTGGTTAAAGTTGTATTCACTACATTAGTACATGAAGGGAAGGACACTGCAAAGATATGGACTTTAATATAAAAATGAACATGTAAATTTCTCCAGAAGCTCAGAACAGCAAATTGCAATTGCTCAGCTTTATATTTTGAAATTTTTCATTAAACAAACATCTCATCACACCGTCCAACACTTTAACAACTCTCACATAGTCTTTCAACACATTTTCATGTTAAGGCAAACAAATTTTTTTTAAAAAACTGCTAGAAAAAGTATCACAGTATCCAAATTGAGACAGAACTTGGTAGCGGTTTGGGGGGGGGGGGGGGGGGGGGGGGGAGAAGAGAGAGAGGAGGGGAGGGACGGAGGATACATTCCCCCCCCCCCCCCCCCCCCCCCCCAAAAAAAAGCCAATTCTTTTGTAGAAGCAGCAACTTATTCCCCTTCCCCCACTTTTCTTTCCCCAAAAAGGAAAACAGCTGCTAAGGGAATGAGAGGCAAGCGAGCACAAAGTGAGGCAGGGCAACATTTGTATACTCTAAACAGAGAGCACGACAGCAGCTGCTCGTCTTGTTTGCATTCCTTTAGACCATCTCATTTGGCAGTTCAGACTCCTTTCAAACTAGAATGTTTGGATGCCCCTTGAATACCACCTCCCGAAGGGGGAGGGGAGGAATGGGAAGATTATGCCCTTCACGTGAATAGTCTATTCATCGGCTTTATATCAGGTCTGGGACCCTATCACACAGCCCGAAGCAAACACTGACAGCTAGTTAATGGCCAGATTCACACGCGATCTCATACACACAACTTGCTAGCAGCCTTTTGTCTGGGAACCCTTCTTGTACGACGCTAGGACGAAGTGCAGAGGGTGCTGCCTTTCAAGAGTACGACAGACAGCAGCGAAGGTGAAGGGCTCTTCCC
The DNA here is from genome assembly GCF_036365525.1 of Heterodontus francisci. Lineage (NCBI taxonomy): Eukaryota > Metazoa > Chordata > Chondrichthyes > Heterodontiformes > Heterodontidae > Heterodontus > Heterodontus francisci. Next base: position 31,048,279 of record NC_090389.1, read on the forward strand.
AACCCCTTCATAAGCTTTAAAGGTGACAGCGGACTCTGATCTTAGAACACAGGGCCCCACGCTGGGCTTTCACTCCTTCTTTAGGGCCTATTGTCTCTTCAGATTCCTGTGTGTGAATAGAGGCAGGAAAGCTCCTTCCAGAATGCAGTCGCATTTAAATGCAAATCAAGAGATTAGGGGACACACATGCCTCTGCTTAGCAATCATTTCAACTTAAAAACTAATAAAAAATAATTGCTCGAAGAATTACACAATCTAACACAAGCACGAGAGAATAAAAATAGCAGTGCCTTACCCAAGTAAACTGAAGTGTTGTCTCCAGCTGCAGGTTATATACTTGAGAGGAAACTGCTTGCACAGTGAATGAGGCACTCAGCAGTGTTGTGTGCAGTCCACTGTGAAGGACTCATTTAGTTGATTGCAAACACTCAACAGTCTCCTTTTCTCACTCTCTCTGTTTTCAGGCTTTCAGCAGCATTTCTTCCATCAGCTTCTGCGCAAAAAAAAAAACTAAAGATTCAAATTCTTTAATGGTATTTCTGTTGCCTGTAAGAAATCTCTGCTGACTGCACACGAGGTTTTTCCTAGCTCACAGAATCCACTGTTCCCAGCGCAGGCTTCTTCCACTGCTTTTGGTACTGTTAGCACCTGGTGCTATAATACAGCAATGAGCTGACTCCTAGCACTTGATTGGTGGATGCCTGCTGTCTATCAAAGTACATTCAGACAAGCAGAAGCCCATCTGCAAAGCTTGCTGTAGATACAAAAGAAAGGGGTCTGACCGGGGAGGAGTTGGCGTGAGAACACAGGGTAGCGGGGTTTTTTTTCCCAGCTTTATTTTCCTGTAAATGTTGATTGATGAGTTCCAAAGGAACGTGGTAATAGAACAGAATGTTACAGCTCAGATCTATGAGTTGTTTCTGAAGTTTAGTCTCCTTATCTTAAAAACTCCTAAATATCGGATGGCTCACATCCAGAGATTATAGAGAAGGTTTGAAAAACTACTCCAGTTTGTTTCATAGACTGATGGAACAAAATGCTCTCCCCAGATTCTTGCACTGGAGTGCAAAAATTCTTCTGTAGTCCTTTGGCTGCATGTCCGTCACAGCCTAAATGGAGAAATGAGGGTCAGAATCCATATTTTAATGAGGCTGGATTTAATTAATAAAATGACTAATCGGTGGGAAAGCTCCGAGCAAATATAATGTATGCAGCAAACAAAAATTACTACAGCAAACAGACGGACATTAAGTACTGACGTTTTTTAAAATGTGGCATTCATATATGATTTTTATTTTCTCATCCCTAAGATTATTTTTATTTTTTAATTGAAACGTTACTGAGAAAATAAGTCTAAACCTGTTCAGCTGAATTGGAAATAGCTAAAAATTAATTCTAAAGCTGATCTGCTTGCTGATGCTGAGGTTATGGGTAAATATTAAATCAGTTTTCTTAAAGCTTGAGATCTGTGCTGCTTTAATGGTCTTTGTAAGACTGAAACAGCATTACAGTAATCAAACAAAACTGGATGTGTCACTTTAAATCTGAAAGCTATCCAGATCTTCTGCTTCCTAATTACTTTCTGCCCCTTTATTTTCTTACCATTTCCACACATGGCTACCAATACTATTCTTACGACTGGTGATACGTGACAGTAGTCTCAGATCCAGCCTAGTATGTTTATGAATATGATGAAGGACAAGTAGAGCTTGATTGACATGACAAAATGTGCATTTGCATTTCTGCAGTTTTATTTTTAGTATTTTTTAATTTCCATTCTCCTGCTTTGAATCTCACTGGACAATGGCTGAGAGATGAGTAGGGGACCTTGCAAAAATTGTTCGATACCATTCTTCGGCCTGCTAACACTGCAGGAGTGTTCTGGATTCTCCAGGAATTAAAAATTAATCTCCTGGCGGCTACTGTGGGTAACCCAGGAGAAAAATCATAGGGGCATTAAAAAAAAAATAACTATGCTTTTTTCCCTTTTTTTGAATACTTTCATCCATTATTTACATAAACATTGGAGATAGGGAGGAAAAAAGGCTGTTTGACTGGAGATGCAGTGCCCCTCCCTGTGGTGAGCAACAATGGACCTGGATGTGGCTTCTCCACACCTTCTTTGTTTCAGAAGAACCCATTTAGTTCAGCAATAACTTTTGATGGGTAAAGGATGGAAGTAATTGACACCTCTTATCTTGGAATATATCCCTTTTGTCCTTAACAGACAGTAAGATAGTTTGAATCTACAAGGCCAGGTCGTTTGACCTTCGGCAGCCATTTTGCAGCACATTGTCCACTTTTTTAAAGGAAAATCAATTTTCATAACTCTTCAGTTTGGGTAAAAATTTGCATCTTCCCTGAGGGGAATATTTTATGGGTATTGGACACTTCTTGAAAGGCATTCAAACACAAATTTATTTCCTCGGTTTTCTTCTCTCATCCTAGTTGACTGTTGTTAGAGTGGGATTAATGGTCTGCCTATCTGTTTGCCTCTGACATGTTTCATTGTGTGTGTGTGTGTGTGTGTGTGTGTCTGCTTCCTTTTGGCTCCCATGGAGTTCTAAATCCAGATGCAGTTCTCCAATTCTCTGATGTCAATAAACGCAATCTTGTCTCTCTCCAGTTCTGGCTAATTTTCAAACGTCTTTCGAAAAAGAGTTTCAGCACCTCAGAGATGCTTGGGGCGTGGAGCCAGGAGGGAAGCAGAAACATATATAGCTGCAATATGGTTCAGAGCAGGTTTGATATAGAACAGCTCCACACTCCCTAAGGTGATACTCCTCATGTTAAAGCCTTCTGCTTTCAATGCAGAGACTTCAAAATTAATTTCTCATTAAAAGGACATTTATTTGCAGTTATCCCTTTTCACTGCAGTGTTATGTTTAAAAAAATCAAGAGTATGTAGTTCTTGCCATTGAATTCTTAAATAAATTATACATTTCTTTATCCTAAGACTTCAGAAAAATTTCACATGTTTATATTGCCAGTTTCTGTTACATTCATATTTCTAATCTTTTTATTCATTGCAATTAGTTATAATCATTGAAATAAAATTATATGCAAAAACAAAGCTCAGCTCTGAGTCATATTCAGCAAGTTCATTACAACTTCATCTTCTGTGCTTGTACAATTGAAAAGCCTTTGAGATGGACTCAATTTTCCTGCACAAATTCTTCAATGGGCCCCCCATCGCTCATGCAGATCTCGTGTATTAGACTGCTGCCTGTACAACAGTTTCTTTAAAAAGGCAATAAAGGAAGCTCACCAAGTTTTGATGGGGGCTAAGAAATTCATGGAAACTTCCCCCGATAATGCTCCAGGTGAAGATCTTTCAGGTCAGAGCAGGGGTCAAGATCAGCGCCAAATGCCAACTTGTTGTCAAATGTGACAGCAAAGGGCAGCTCTATGCCTGTTAGTGTGGGAGGTTGCGGCCTAAACATAGGGAATGGGCAGGCAGGATAAGGAGAGAGAAATTGAGCTCTGTCATCACTTGGTGTCACCTGTCAACAACAGCTTCGTCTCTACCATGAACCTTGTTCCCCAGAGGATGGAGTCATGACATCAACTGGGATTGGCAATGTCACAAACAGAGCATGGTCCCTGGGATAAACAGCAAAGAGGGATGGATGAACTGAATTCAATGGAAGGAAAATTGGGAGGTTTATAATGGTATTAAAACAGAAAATGCTGGATATATTTACCAGCTTGGCATTTGTGGAGTGAGAAACAGCAATAATGTTTCAGATTGATGACCTTTCATCAGAACTCTGGCTGTGAAAGCAAGTTTTGGTAGATACCTTATCAAACACGAAAAAGGAAGTAGAAAGCAATGAAGGGGAACAAGGTAGAACAGACAAATGGAAATCCCATTGGAGAGAAGAGCATAATTTCTTTAACAAAAGCAAAATACTGCAGATGCTGGAAATCTGAAATTCGAACAAGAAATGCTGGAAATACCCAGCAGGTCTGGCAGCATCTGTAGAGAGAGAAACAGATTTAACGTTTCAGGTCGATGACCCATCATTAAAGCTAAAAGTGACCCATGTTGCCAGTGGCTCAAACAACATGCCACTAAAGAAAGTTGGAGCAAAAGCATTTCAGCAATTTGATTGGGCAGTTTTGTGATAACAGCTGATGTGTGTTTTGCTGCTTTGAAACAAAAAGAGTAATTTGACTGGTCGCCATTGATACGATTGTTGATTAGCAGCTTTTGCTACTTGACTAGTGAATGCAACTGTGTTTTGATTTGACTGACAGATAATCAATTAGATATTTGAGCTAGTCAGCACAGATAGTGTATCAGACAGTGCTTGTTTAAGTTAATGTGATTTTTTTTTGACCCATGGAAGCTCGATGGCTCTATAAGTTGTCATACTATAGAATCACATTATTACATACATACTTCTGATATCCTACAGCATTGCTCACAACAAGAAGTTGAATTTTTGTAAGAACATGGGAATTATGCCAAGTAGCATCATCAGGGATAGAGAATTTGGAACATCCTTAGGATCGGAGATCATTAGAAGGGAGACTTGGTCTGGGATCTCTGGGAGAATTGGAGGCCATCATGGGAACAGGATTACTGGGTGGGGGGAATGTCTCCTAGGGTCCAGGTGTTTCAGCACTGGCATGGGGGTGCAAGGATCTTGTTGTGGGGGAAGAAGTCATGAGGATAAAATCCAGGAAGACTAGGGAAGAGGATAGGGCAGGAAAGTGGAGTTGATATAAAAATTCAACCATGATCTCATTGAATGGCAGAGCATACTCGATGGACTGTATGGCCTATTCCTGCTCCAATTTCTTATGGTGGGAAAAACAGGAACATCACACAGGAAGACAACGGTCCCTCCAGCCCCCCTCCTCCCACTGCAATTCTATGGGCCTCCCCGCCTCCTAACCCATCTCAGGGGAGCCCATTAAATTCAGCCCTCTTTGTGTCCTCCTCACAACTTGCTTTCCTAACTATTTTTGTATTGTCTGCAAATTTGGCTACAATACACGCAGTCCCTTCATCCAAGTCATTGATGTAGATTGTAAGTAGTTGAGGCCCCAGCACCGATCCCTGTGGCACTCCACTAGTTACAGTTTGCCAACCTGAAAATGTTTCATTTATCCTGATTCTCTGTTTCCTGTTAGTTAGCCAATCCTCTATCTATGCTAATATATTACACCCAACACCATGAGATTTTATTTTATGTAATAACCTTTTATGTGGCAGCTTATCAAATGCCTTTTGGAAATCCAGAAACACTACATCTACTTGTTCCCCTTTATCCATCCTGCTTTTTAAATCTTCAAAGAACTCTAATAAATTTGTCTAGTATGATTTCCCTTTCATAAAACCATGTTGATTCTGCTTGATTGCATTATGATTTCCTAAATGTCCTGCTACTACTTTCTTATTAATGGATTCTAGCATTTTCCCAATGACAGATGTTAGGCTAACTGGCCTATAGTTTCCTGCTTTCTGTTGCACCTACCCCTCCCCAACCTCCCCATCTTGAATGGAGGTGTTACATTTGCGGTTTTCCAATCCGCTGGGACCTTTCCAGAATCCAGGGAATTTTCGAAGATTACAACCAATGCATCCACTACCTCTGGGACAGAAGAGCAAAGTGATCCAGGGATACAGGTGAACAAAATATTTAAAAGCAGGCTTGCAAGTCAGCAAAGCAATTAAAGATGCTTCAACAACACAAAAGCAAAATACTGCGGATGCTGGAAATCTGAAACATAAACGGAAAATGCTGGAAGTACTCAGCAGGTGTGGCAGCTTCTGTGGAGAGAAAAACAGAGTTAATATTTCAGGTTGTGACCGTTCATCTGATCAGTTGCTGCCTGACCTGCTGAGTATTTCCAGCATTTTTTGTTTTTGAATTTAAAATGCTAACCAAGAATTGGGATTTATTTCTAAGGGTGTAGAATTCAAAGGTAATGAAATTATCTTAAACTTGTGTAGGATCCTGGTCAGGCTACACTGGTCTCCATACCATAAAAAGGATATAGAAGTGCTGGAGAAAGTGAAAAAAAAGATTTACATGGATGGTACCAGTACTGAGAGATTATAGCTATCAGGAAAGATTGAATAGGTTGGGGCTTTTCTTTAGAAAAGACTTCAAACAGACTTGAGAGAGGTCTTTAAAATTATGAATGGGTTGGACAGGTAGATGTGGAGAGAATATTTCCACTGATGGGAGAATCCAAAACTAGGGACCATAAATGCAAGTAAGTACTTTATTTTGGAACACCCTTTCCCCACAGATGTAACTCAAAAGCAGTTATCAAATGATAGTGGACTAGTGAGTAGCAGGAAGCAAGATACTCAATATAAATTGGGTAATACACACACTAATTTATATGATAAGAAATTGCTTTCTTTCAGCATTTATTAATCCGCTTGGCTAATGCCAGTGGGCAATCAAACAAATCCTCTGATCCCTGCAGCACGGAATTGATGCCACAGATAAAAGCCCTTATTCCCTTTGAGTGGAGGACAAAATCTTTATTTACTTAATGGGTCACAAAGATAAAAATAAAACCATGGCTAAGAAATACCATGGACCCTCTTTTGCTTCACCAGCGTTATTTTGCTGTAACATAAAGTAACACCAGGAGAACAGGAGTAGTTCCGAGAAGGTATCCAGCCAATGATTTGAATTTTAAGTAACACTTGGTAAACCCTCAGCAAAATTGGGAGTTTGCCAGATTGTAACCTAAGACTAGTCATCTTTGCAATCTTTTGGTTTACAACCACAGCCCTCAAATATAATATTAATATTTTCATAATAATAATTTAGACCAGATTGCTGCAGGAAGGTTGGCTTTGGCACACCAATAACTAATGAAATTAATAATTAATCAATGCTATTCACATTTATTGACAATCCAAGGCATTCAAATGGAAACTGAGTCATAAGGGATTTTTTTTCTCTCCAGCAAGAAAATTCCTTTTGGCAAACTGTTGTGCCTCATTATTTTGATGAGTAGAAGATGTGATCCAATTGCAATTTTTACATTAAATATTCTTTGAAAATGTCTCAATAGTGCAACTTACATATATCATAGTTGAAAATCAAGAGGAAATAGTTGTAATTTTTTGTTACCAATATTCTGCATCTCCCACAGCTTAAATAATTACATGAAAAAGAAATTATGCATTAAAGTATAATGTAGGTTATATATTTTTATTTTCATTTTATGGAACGAATGAGGACCTGAAGATGTTTTTCATTTGGCTCTCATCAGTCACTTTGATGTCCCTCCTGCAAGGTTAGTATGGATATACATAAGGTGAAAACCTATTTGTCTCTTTACATCTCACAGCATCAAGGAGTTCTTGAAAGTGGTGAGGACTGACACATTTTGGGTTTCAAGGCTGTGATGTTGCCTGGATTGCAGGTTAATTCCTATGACTCATTTGTTTGTGACAAATTCAAATTAAAAAGGGTAAATAATAAATGGAGAATTGATTAAAGTGGAGTGCCGGTATACAGTGTGTGCATCAAGGTAAACATTTTCTGTCGTGCTTGCTCCTTTCCCCCTTGGGTCTGTGTTCAGATGCAGAGCAGGTTGCAGGAGTGGATGCTATCTATATGTGGAACAGACTTGTGAGGCTGAATGGCCTAGTGCTGTTCTTATTTTCCTCTACAAAAGGGGGACACTGGTCCTGTAGGAGCAGATGAGGACTGAATCACGTAGGTTCAGCACTACAGCCTGTCCCTGCTGATAAGCAGCTTTTGCACAATAAAGAATAATCGCTCTGATGTATTTGTTTGGCAACAGATTGCAAACGTGACATGACTCCTGGAGAGCAAACCTATGACAGTCTCTTATACCGGACCTTACCCTTAGGAGGTCAGACCCAAGAACAGATATTCCGATATCTGAGATCCAGGTTTGTTTATCCAGAGTGCAACAATTGACTTGTTTCTAAATGCATCGGATAGTAGAACGCATTCAAATTATGAATTTGCTGGGCTCTTTTGTGCTGACTGAAGTTAAATTATGGCCACAACGATATTGAACACAATGTGCTCTGCTTTCTGCGGAAGCAACCAGCAAGTGTAATTCTGTACACTGCAGCCTGCTGGTGGCTTGCTGATGTCTTGCTTTGGGCACACACAGGCATGTAAGTAACTGTGTTAGATTTATTGACATGTGATTTGGTGCAAGTTCTATACTCCGAATTATGAAAATGTCTACCATCAGGTTCAGCTCGCTCAGCCTGCAGGTGAAATTGGTATCATTATCATACACTCTGTGGGGTATGCAGTGATGTATGTGGTGAGGTATAGTTACACCACACCCCCTTCTGTCTAGTCACCATACTGGATCTTAGTCAGTTTTGAACCTCTGTCACTGGAGAACAATCTGATAAAAGAAATAAAGAAAATGAAAGACTTGCATTTACACAGCACCTTTCACAACCTCCAGATATCCTAAAGTACTTTACAACCAATTAAGTACTCTTGTAATGTAGGAAACATGAAAGCCACTTTGTGCATAGCAAGGTCCCACAAATAACAATGTGATAATAACCAGATTTTTCTTTAGTGATGTTGGTTGAGGGGTAAGTATTTGCCAGGATATTGAGGAGAATTTCCTGCTTTTCTTCAAATAGTGTCATGGGATCTTTTAGTTTCACCTGCGAGGGTAGATGGGACTTCAGTTTAATGTCTCATCCAAAAGAAGTCACCTCCAACAGTGCAGCATGCCCTCAGTACCTCACTGGAGTGTCAGGCTGGATTAAGCGAGCCTGAATCTTTCTCCATGTAAATTGCCAATAGCTACTAATAGGTTGTCGCTGACATTTGAAAGTGTGAGGAGGTCACTCCACATTCACTTTGATTTCCTTAATTTCTCAGCTATCTTCTAAGGTATAAGATCTCCTGGGGATTTCTCCTGTAGCCTCCAGCCAAGCAAATCCTCCAGTTCCCTCCAATACCTCCCGAATCTGGACTTCCCATCTTGAGCACGGGACTGCCTCAAAACAGAAACACCTCTGGTTCCTGATGGCTTCTTTCCTCCTGAGTCCAACTGACTTCCAAAAGTCAACTGCTTTCTCTGTGACCAACTGCCTATCTGAAGCCAACAGTTTTCCAAAAGCTTGTTGGTCAGCAAGCACACAGATCAAAACACCAACAGGCATCCATTGCATCATCTATCTCCATCGAAATGTGGCACATATGAGATGTCCCATATAGCAATTTAAGCTAATTATCTCCAGATCCCAAAATATCTCTTTGATTTCTGATACTCGCATAATAATTGATATTGCTAACAATGACAGAGCAAAGCCTCCCAGACTTTTGGTTTCAAATTGCAACTAAACAAGCCCATGTGCTGTTTTATGGCTCTCACTTCTCAATCTCTGTCTCTTTAAGCACTCATGGAAACATCTTTGAATTTTAAATCTTGGGTGGTGCAACATTTTGAAATTCTTACAGCTTCACATTTAATTTCCCAAAACTAAAAGTGACCTTTAAAATATTAATACAAACCAGAAACCAAGTGATCGTAACACAATCCTAGGCTGGGTCCCTATTCTGATTGTATGGGCCTAGTTGCTGATTACATTTAAGCCAATGTACAACAAATATAACTCTGGATTAAATGCAGAGCACTGTCTGTGTATTTGTTGATAGAAAGCTTATAAAGAAAAATAATCATTATTTAGTCAGTACTACCTTTGAGGAAAAAAAAGCTCAAATAAATGTGGATGACTGAATGCAAAGTTAGGAATCTATGCAATAGTGACAGATGGTTTTCAGGCGTTAGGAACTGGCCTATTTCAGATCACCTACAGCCATCTGCATCACATTATTTGTCTGACTATAACGAGACATAAGGGTTTCCCCAAACTCCAAAACTGTGATAAGGAGCAAGCTTGTTCTGCTCGATTTTTGAGAATAATGTTTTGATCAGCTAACTGCTAAGACAAACAACACATCCAACTAGTCATCTACTTTAGTCCATTAGTGCTTTTGTGGTCTGATCTGAAAGGAGAGCCAACAATATTCTGCTCAGTAAACTTAACATCTCAAAGAGTGCAGACCAGTTAGAGACTGATGCTCTAATGAACAGTCACATACATAAAAAGAGTAACACTGATAATGCGACAGAAATCTTAAATCCTTTCTCGTTACAGTATTTCTCTGATAATAAAAGTAGCTCATAATCATTAAATAAAAGGAATTCATTAATCATAATCATTAGGTAGGAAAATAAGTTGTGAAGAGGACATAAGGAGACTGCAAAGGGATATATATAGGTTAACTGAGTGGGTAAAGATCTGGCAAATGGAGTATAATGTGGGAAAATGTGAAATTGTCCATTTTGGCAGGAAGAATAAAAAGTATATTATTGAAATGGTGAGAGAGTGCAGAGCTCTGAGATGCAGGGGGATCTGGGTGTCTTAGTGCATGAATCACAAAAGGTTAGTATGCAGGTGTAGCAAGTAATTAGGAAAGCTAATAGAATGTTATCGTTTATTGTGAGGGGAATTGAATACAAAAGTAGGGGGATTATGCTTCAGTTATACAGGGCATTGATGAGACCACATCTGAAGTATTTTGTACAGTTCTGGTTTCCTTATTTACGGAAGGACGTAAATGCATTGGAAGCAGTCCAAAGAAGGTTTACTAGACTAATACCTAGAATGGGCAGGTTGTCTTATGAGGAAAGGCTAGGACAGGCTAGGCTCGGATCCGTTGGAGCTTAGAAGAGTGAGAGGTGACTTGATTGAAACATGTGAGATCCTGAGGGGTCTTGACAGGGTGGATGTGGAAAGTATGTTTCCCCTCATGGAAGAATCTAGAACTAGGGGTCACTGTTTAAAAATAAGGGGTCGCCCATTTAAGACAGAGATGAGGAGAAATCTTTTCTCACAGAGGGTTGTGAGTCTTTTGGAATTCTCTTCCTCAAAAGGCAGTGGAAGCAGAGTCTTTGAATATATTTAAGGCAAAGGTAGATAGATTCTTGATCAGCAAGGGGACGAAAGATTATCGGGGGTAGGCAGGAATGTGGAATTGAGGTTACAATCAGATCAGCCATGATCTTGTTGAATGGCGGAGCAGGTTCCAGGGGCCGAGTGGCCTACTCCTGCTCCTAATTTGTACGTTCGTATATTCATATGTTTGTAAAAGTTGCCAGCAGAAGTTGCCCATTAAGAAACAGAATTTGCATCATTAAATCAAGGAGGTTATGCAATGTTTGCAGCTGGTTCCTCTTTTATCTTGGGTCATAGTTATTGCAGCATTAAAATATATCAAAGTGACCAGGGACAGCAATTGTTACCCATCACAAACACAGTGGACTGGGCTTTGTTGAGCTCCCAACGTCGGGCTCCGTGGAGGGGAGGAAGGCCGGAAGATTGCACCGGCAGTGGCCCGCCACCGAGCCCCGACGCCAAGATTGCTGGGCCCAACCCTCCCGGCAGCGGTGAGGCTCCGTGGTGGCTCCCCTGCTGCTTAGTGATGGGATCCAACTTTAAATATTTAAATAAAGGATAGGCAACATTTACATACCTTTCACAGCGATGTTACCGGCTGTCCGTGATCTTCCATGCGATGGCCAGCACTCATGTGCCTTCACTTTTCTGTCCAGGGAAAGGTGGCGTCACTGAAGTGGGGAAGGTGGGAACTTAGGATTTTTAGTGAAGTTGGGGTGGGGTGGGGTGGGGGGAAACGGGGTCAACTCTGCATTTCTAGTGTGGGAGGGTGAAGGGGTGAACTCTGAACTTTGTGCAGTTGGTGGGGGGGGGGGGCGGTGGGTGGAGGTTTAGGGAGGGGGGGATGGGAATGGGATGGCCATTTATTTTCTTGTATTGGGGGGAAAGGGCCATAAATCAGTTTACATGGTATTTTGTGGAGTGGTGGGGGAGGGGGGGGGGAAGGTGGGTATGGGCTTCAACTGTGCAGGTCTAGCAGCCCTTTAAAAATGGCACCAGTACCTGTGCAGAGGCAGCTGATGCCATTGCCAGTGTCGCAGAGCCCACCCCCACCATATGATTAGGGGGGGGCTGACCGCTTTGCATATGTAGATGAGCCACCGCGTGCTAGATCACGGCAGCATGGCAGCGTGTGGCCTGTATGTGTGGGCTGCCATTTTTTTCACCCATTAACGCTCCTGGCGGTGGGAGAATATAATTCAGCGCGATGTGTGACTGATAAAGTCAATGCCAGAAAGCAGCAGTGAGCTAGATTTTTCTGTATCAGCCATGGCTAAATTGGTTGCACTCTCACTTCTGAGTTAGAAGGTTTTGTGGGTAAGTCCCACTCCAGAGACTTGAGCACATATCCAAGGTTGAAGGCGTGCAGCTTTGTTGGAGGTACCGTCTTTCAGATGAGACTTTAAACTGATGCCTTGTCTGCCATCTCAGGTGTAAGCAAAAGATCCCACAGTACTGTTTAAAGAAGAGCAGGATCCTGGCCAACATTTATCCCTCAACTAACACCTAAAACTGATGATCAGTTCGTTTATTTTCTCGTGGGGCCTTGCTCTGCAAAAATCAGCTTCCACTACTGTTTCTACATTGCAACATGATTGCATTTCAAAAGTACTTAATTGACTGCAGAGCATATCCTGAGATTATGAAAGGTGCTATGCAAATGCATCTCTTTCAATTTGCATAAGCATAAACGTAGAATATTAGTACTTACAAGACAAGATCCAAAGATCCAAGCCTAGCAGTTACTTTCATGAATTGTCAGGAATGATGAAGAATTACTAATCTGCAGTGGTTGAACAGTGACTTCACCTTTGCCACACTCTGCTGGTATCTGGGATGAAGGGATAGAGACTCAGGGCTCTTGAAGAGTCCTCCTATTTTGAACTTTCTTACAACCTTGCTGAAAAAATGTCAAGGTACATTGAATTTGTTAGTTCCCTGAATACATTATTTTGTACTTGAATGCCGAGCCTTATGTTACAAGTTCAGTGTTTGCTTAAAGTATATAAAATTCAGTCATTTTCACTGTAAGAACAAAACAATAAAGTATGGAAACAACAAATCTAACAGCTAAGAGGTGAACATTTTCTGGGTTAGGTTGGAGAAGTGAATGTTGGTGTTTGATTAACTTCACCTCGCAGCCTCCCTGAAATGAACCTCTGAACATGGCAACCCTGTGCCTACATGGTTAAAGCACGATAAACAGTTCTTTTATTGTAACTGAAGTAAGCATCATCTTCACTAATCACTTATCTTCATTTATTTTTCAGTGTACAACTTATTAAGTGATCATTTATCTGATGTATGATGCTATCACTTTAATAATATACAGACACTGGGAGGATTAGACACACACTTGCAATCAGAATACAGAACTCACAGGATTATCAACAAAAGATAATAAAACATAATCCAAGTCTATACTTATCTGACTGAATAAATCCTCTGCTTGTGCTTCGTGCCTGTTGCTGCTCCTCCCTCATGTGGTCTCTTTCTAGCTGTTCTGCCCTACACACACTTGACATTGACCATTTAAAAAGTATAATCTTTCTGAGTTGCCTTGCACATTTCTGACTGACCGAATTTCCTGACCATTGTAAGTTCCTTATTAGTTGTATTTCTACTGCTGGTCCTTCCTTTTTCTCTTCATTGTTTCTTTTCGGTGTCTTTGCCTGCTTGTTGCTTTAGCATTTTACTAGCCCCCTCACTCTGTTTCATTTATGGTGATTTATTTTCCTCCTAAAAGGACGTCATCACTTTCTTATTAAGTATCAGCATCAACTGAGTACTCTCAGGCCAGCTGTGGCTTGGGTTTGATGAAGGGAAAAGCTCCCAATGAACTGATTAAACAGTGTGCCTCTTCTGTACAAGTGTGCCATTTCTGTTTCCCAAACCAGCAAGACGACTGGTAAGTGACATTGTCAATGCTGTGCCAATTAGTACAAGAATGCTTGATTGTTCAGTGCTGCAGATCTTGCACTAAATATGCAGGGTTAGAAACACTCAAACTTATTTAACTTAGGAGTCATTTATCTATAAGAAAGAGGAATCTCCCATCCTATCAATCTGAGCAGGATTCAAAGAGCAATATTCAACTTACTTTGCACTCAGCCCTCTCTCTTCCTCTGGTTTTCCTGTTTTTTTGCTTTATATACATCTTTGATTTTTATTTTCAATTCTGATTTTACTAATCTATTTCTACTTCTGCTGGCCTCTGACTGACTTTTTCCACTCCTTTTGTCTTTTTTCACTTGCAAACTGACCTTTCACCCTTTTATTCTCTTCTGTTTATATCATCACGTACTTTTCTCATAGACTCTGCCACTTAGGCTGCTTCCAAAGTCATCCCTCTCCCAGTTACTGGCCCAGTCGCACACATATGATGCCTGGCATGGCTCTCAGTTGCTCCCAACCTAGGCAATAACCAAGAACTCTTATTGCTCAGCTTCCTCCATACTCTGCAGAGTACCAAAATCTAATTATTGACTCATGAGCTACATTTTTCCAATATGACAATTTCTCTCATGTTCTGGGAGCCTCACTAGGCTTTAGCTGCTGAAATCTTGCGAATATTGACAATTATTTTCTGGAGTCTGGATTGGAACTGTTAGACAGCCTTACTCCAAATCCAAATCTGGACTCATGAACTGATCCCCATGTTCACTCCTAGTATGACATTCATCAGTGAACCTCTGTTGAGTTTGCAAAGAAGCTGAGAACCTTGTTTACTGTGAAGACACAAGTTACAATTCAAGTTTACATTAAAAAAAATGCAATATAGTCCAATGTCATAAAACAAATCATGGGTAGGAACAGAACTAATAAAGCAACAAAAGAAAAAAAAATGAACAAAGAAAATGAGTAACAGCAGATAAAGTTCAGGAGGTAAAATTAAGTGGTGACAATGAGGGAAGCTTATAGCACTGTTGACAAATGGCTAACAAATAGGGAATGAAATACAAATTTTATACTAATAGGTAGTTGTGCTTCTCTACATTCAATTCAGTAGCTAGTCTATCAGAAATATTTGTAGTCTGAGTCAGAGCATAATGTGCCCTAATGTAAGCTCATTAATTTCCTTCACGGTGCTGTACTTCAAAAGTTATTTGTTAAAAACAGGGATTGAGTTGAACACATTTGATACCTTCATCATATTCTTCTATGGCTACATGTATGCACATGCCACTCAACCATTAGTAATGAAACTTAGATTTTGGCTGCCTGTGGCTACTGAATTCAAATGAATTTTGACTATAAAACTATCTTTTTTTTATTTGTTCTTCTTCAGTAACTATCGTCGTTATTTATGTCTCATTTACATACAGATTTCTACATTGGTTTTAAAGGATTATGCCAAAGATCAAGGCTACTAATGTGTCCATGGATTAAATGACAGTGCTATTCATATTAATGCTGAAAGGATTTTATTTTTGGATCTGAAATGTGGATTAGTTGTGCTTCTCTTTGATATATTAATTCCACTTCCTGGAAAAAGTGCGACGTTAAAACAATTTTTGCAATTCATTTTCTGTTGTAAACACATGAAAGGTTATTGACCTGAAATGTTAACTCTATTTCTCTACACCACAGATGCAGCCAGACCTGTGCGGTATTTCCAGCATTTTCGGTTTTTATTTCAGGTTTCCAACATCCTGTCATGCACATCGGAAATGTGGTGATACAACATTCATGGACTAACCTTGAAGAGTTATGAAAAAATGGAGTTTGTCTTTAAAAAATTGAACCTTTATTTTAAAAAGTGAACAATGACCCAAAATGGTCACCGAAGAAAAAGAGGAGTAGCCTTTTGTCTATGTAAACAGTCTGACAAAGACAAAGAATATATCTTCAAAGCCAAAAGGTGTCAATGAAATCCATCTCACACCTATCCTAAAACCATTCCAGAATTGAATGTTTTCTTCTAAAACAAATGAGGTGTGAAGTAGCCATGTCCTGAACCATTGTGTGATCACCATGGGAAATAAATCAGAGTGTCTCCTAACAGGAGGTGAAAACTAACACAGTTTTACCTTAAAACAAAGACAGCCCAAGAGACAGACCCAGAAGGTGAAGCTACTTATAACAGCTGGCATTCCAGCAAGCCAGGAAAGCACATGCCCTGCTGAAAAAAAAACTGACATTTACATTATACAGCTGAGAGGGAGCTGGAAGTGACCCACCATCTTCAACAGAACCTTCAATCAAGAGAGAAATCTACAATCATCTCAGGCCTGCAACTATCTGGAACTTGAATCTCAAGAGAATTCAACAGGTTTATCGTAACCCTTCTCCCCCACAAAAACCCACCTACCTCTTTCCCTTCTCTAGCTGTTTCTTCTTGTGTGGGTGTGTACGAGCGAATGCGTGTGAGTGAGGTTGCAACAATTTCGGGATAAGGCATATTGATCAATAAACAATTGACTTTCTGTATTTTAAAACCTACTAGAAAACCTGTCCCTGTTTGTTTATTTGAAAAATAAAACTCCAAAGAGGCTAAACCCTTAATACAAATATTCCTGCTGCGGTCAGGTGGGAAGTTGCACATTGGGAACCACCCACATCACAGCACGTGTCCGTAACAATCTGCATTATTTCGCTTTTGTACACTTATCAACACTGATAAAAGTAGAATGCAATTAGGAACACAAACAATATTTAAAATACACTGGTAATAAATATTTTAAATTAACTGGGAATTTGCCAAAATGTGTTAAATACATACAGTTGCTACTGGGTTGTAACCTTTTTACAATAGCTTCACACACTTTTGACTCATTTATATTAGGTCTGAAAGCAACAAAAGGTGTCCCTATAAAAGGCAATCCACTGGTTTGCAACTTTCAGAAAAAACCCCAGATAAGGCAGAAGAACATAATTCTCCAAACACCAGTAAAATCCTGAATTCAAATGGAATTTGGCACACCCAGTTACCATAAACCAGTAGTTCTAATTATTAATACACATAATTGTAAAACTTGATTTCCAAACACTGCTGATCTCATGCAACGAAAACATAGTTTAACGTATTCAGCCACCATAGATCAAAGCCTTTGGCTGTAGGTGTGCAGGCAACTGCACGCCATAGTGTAAAACAGCTCAGGTTCCAGGAATCGACTGCAACCACATGAGTCTATGATACAGTTCTCAAGAATAATGAGTGAAAGAAAAGAAATAAACTGGTACTTGTATAGCACCTCTCATGACCTCAGGATTTCCCAAAATACTTCACAGCCAATTAAATACTTTTAAAGTGGTCACTGTTGTAATGTTGGAAACACAGCAGCCAATTGGTGTGCAGCAAGCTCCCACAAATAACAATGTGATATTGACCAAATAATCAGTTTCAGAGATTTTGGTTGAGGGATAAATATTTACCAGAACACTAGACAGAATTACCCTGCCTTTCTTCAAAATAGTGTCAAGGGATCTTTTAATTCCTCCTGAGCCGACAGACAGGGTCTCTATTTAATATCTTATCCAAAAGACTGCACCTCCAAGAATACAGGACTCCTTCAGTACTGCACTGGAGTGTCAGCCTAGATAATGGGCTCAAGTCTCTGGAGTCGGGGCCTCAACCCTCCTGGTTTGGGCAGTAGTCTACCGGAAAAGACGATTGGTCACTTGAGTGCTGCTGCTGGTGACTCAGGAGAAATAGTCCTTGCACCCTGGCTGTCATGGCTTGCAACCAAACTGTTTTGTTTGAGCCCCGCTGGTCTCCCACTGTTCAGAATACAATGCTTCATTGCCAGTTGTGAGGGCGACAGCTTTGGGGCCAATGAAAGTCACCTGGAAACTCCATGGATGGAATCTTATGCACCTAGTCCTAGCAGGAAAAGCAGAACCATTTGTGGGTCAGGAACCCTATCCTCCAATTGACGGCTTTACCAAGGCTCTTTCCCAGAGCCATGGCGTTAACATTCTGGCTGCCTCCAGGTTGTCACACTCATGGAGGGACTAGTGATGAAATATGAAATGAACTGGAGGTATTATGAAAGAAAAGTCAACTGTTGAACTGAACTACAAAAAAATGGACACATTGGTGCCGCAGACAAGATGGAATAGAGGTCAGGTGACTCCTCCTGTACTGTCACTAAACGTGTTTGTCTGTTGAAGATGAAATCTATTTCCCACATCTGAATTAGCTTTGGGGAAAAGACATTGAAATGGAAAACAGTTCATTTCGTCCTAACAACTCCTATCTGCAGGAATGGAGCTAACAAATACTTTTACAGACAGACTGACTCTGCAGCCAAGACTAAGATAATAGGTGTTAAATACAACCACTTTAGCAGAATGGACCACATTCAGATGCCATCATGTAACAATGCTTCCCATATCCTGGAACATTGTACGAATCACCCCAGGGGAGAGAGCCCTTAGTCACCTGACCGACACCCCAGCCTGACAAGTTTCTACCTTAAAAGGTATTTCTCTGGAGAGAGAGAGAGAGAGAACAGACAGAGAAAGGCTTTTCCAGCCAGAACAGCTGTGAGACAGTTCCAGCTAAGCAGGAGCCCTGCTGATAACATTTTTTAACTACTGCAGCAGAGAAATTACAAAGTGACTTTGGAACTCCCCACCTGCAAAAGTGAACCAGGATTTCCACCATCGACTGCGCATTGAGGCTTAACCACAAGGAGCTGGCGACACTTCATCCTTTTCAAGACAATGAATGTTCGGCCTGCACCACTGAAAGGTTTCCTCTTGAAAAGTTTCTAAAGATTTTTAAAACAAGTAACTCTTTTACAATAATTGGACTCTAATTGCCAGCTATCCTCTACTCTCCATCTTTTCTTGTGTGTATGTGTATGAATGCATGAGTGAGTGAAGTTGTGAACATTTTTCAGGGCTAAAATAAACATTTATCTTTCTTTTCTAACCTATGAGAAAATCTGTTGTCTGTCTGTTTATCTAATCCTTAAAACACTCTGGGACTAAAACACTACTTTTTAAAACACTATCTGCAGTCAATTGAGAGGTGAAAAGTAGAAGACAGCCATTTGTTTGTAATAGGGTTCCCTGACCAATTAGGAAGGGCAGGCAGGAAGACACATCCATTCTGTCAAAGGAAGGATTTCTAATAACAGGGACTACAGCATTGGTTACAATGGTTCACCAGCACTTGGATTTTTGAGGCTGCATCAACCATGGAGAATGGAGAGGAGACCTGGGAAGGCTGCTCCCTGGGTGTCTCACTCTTACCTAGAGGTTCTGTTGCGGGATCTCAGGGTCTGCAGTGAGGTGAGCTCTCCCAAGGATGGGAGGAAGAGGACAATATCTCCAACCTAGCAGACATTGATGGAAGGGAGCATGGAAGTCAGCAGCAGAGGTGTGGCCCCTCCAACCTTGAAACAGTGCACCAAGCAGATCAAGGACCTCCGGAAGGCATGACAGGTAAATGGTGTAACACCTTCAGGGGCCAAGTCCCCCACTCTGACTTTCCTAGTGTTCTTCTGCACAGTATTCCTCAGAATAACACAACTTACAGCTTCAGTCATTCCCCTCTCTGCAGGTACCTCACATCCCCATCTGAGCAATCAACATTCACACATTCATCCTATTGCTGCCTTGCACCCATGCCTCACAGTTACCATCCTTAAATGGTGTCCTTCCCTCTTCTCAACAAAATCATTGCAATCACTCACAGCACTCTGCTTTTCTCCATGCAGGAGAAGAAAGCACACACTTGGCAAGAGGCAGAGACCTGGGGAGGAGGAGGCAGGTGGGTCCAGTGACAGGCACATTAATGACTACAGGCAATGCTTTCCCACCTGGTCCGCTGGGAAGGAGGTCTTGTTCCATGAGGCTGCAGATGTCAGCAGTGACCTGCCATGAGAGTTTGAGCCTCCTGAGGCACTGGTGCTCAGACATGGTGAAAGTGCTGATCCTCAGCCTGTAGTCCCTGTGATGGGGGTTGAAGTGGGACCAGTTTGGCAACATTAGTAGATTATTTAACATTAGGCTACGTCAACAGGCTTAGACGGAATATGGCAAAACACTGTAGTTGTGGGGAACCAGGGCATGATGGGATACGTGGCCGCGGCCCGGGGAAAGTAGTACAATCGGAGCCTAATTGCCTCCACATCTGTGTAAACATGCTGTCCTTGATTCACTAATCAAGGAGATAAGGAGGCAACTACGGGTGGAACAGAAGGTCATAAACTGTAGGAGATGCCAGCTTCAAGGCTGGGAAAGGAGATGACAGGAGAATATTAGTGGGGCAATACAATCAGTTTATTGATCATGCTGCAGACCTGGAATGTGTCGGGGTAGTGTGAACAAATGAGTAATGGTTATTGTATTCTATATATTTATGCTACAGACTGTGTTTTACTGAGAAGCCGCTGGATGTTTCACCAGACACCCTTGCACCGCGCTTGAATAAACTTTTATTTACTTTAATCCTGTGGACTCGAAAGAGTGATTATTTTCCCCTCAACAGGGGTCTTGCTTCCTTTCAGCTGGATCATGGTGTCCATCCCCTCTGCCATGTGGAGGGGCATGCGGCTGAGAAAGCAGCTGGTGCTGCTGCTGGTGTTGCTCCTGCTGCTGTTGCTGGTATTGTTGGTGGTGCTGTTGTTCCTGCTCTTGCCCCTTATCAGGGGTGCAAGGAGGAGCTGCATAAGCTGCTGTCATGCTGTGGTGAAGGCTGACAGCAGGGAAGTGCAGCTGTAGGTGAGTGAAGTGCATGAGAGGTTGGGATGAATTTTATGAGTCCTCCGGCGTCGGGGGTAATGACAGGAGGGCCCGGAATATTCCAGTGGGAGAGGTCCGCCACGAACCCCCATGCCGGGAATGGCCCACCCCATTTTAATGACGGCGGTACCTCGGTGCAACTCCCCTCACCGCTCGGTGGCGGCACCCCACTTTACATATGCTAATTGATACTTACCTTGCCTGATTATGCAACCCACTGCTGGCTGATCCTCAGTTCTGCATTTTGCACCGAACAGGTGGCGGCCATGTGCCGTCACGTTCATGAATGAGAGGAGCTGGCGGGATAGCAGAAGAGGCAGCAATTGGAGACTGTGCAGGTAAGTCTCTGTAAACCAGGGTATCAACTCTGCATATTGGAAGGGA
Organism: Heterodontus francisci; assembly: GCF_036365525.1. Lineage (NCBI taxonomy): Eukaryota > Metazoa > Chordata > Chondrichthyes > Heterodontiformes > Heterodontidae > Heterodontus > Heterodontus francisci. Next base: position 31,069,313 of record NC_090389.1, read on the forward strand.
AGTGGGAGGGGGGATGTTCTTTCAGGGGGCACTTCTCTGCAGGCATCAAGGGAGGTACTGCGTGTGCCCCCCTCCGTAAACGGTGGCCGCTCTGCACCATTTTTGTTTGTTTGGTGCGAGTGAAGAATCAATGGCACTCCATTTACCCTGTGCGTGGGAAGGATGCCAGAAATGGTAGGCGTGTAAAGGTTACCTGGCTGGTGGGGCAAACAATGCAGGTGGTAGAATCTTAACGTGGTCATTCTGTGCCACTCTTAGTGGGAGCTAAAACGAGCAATGCCATGCCACGCCACATAGATAATCCATGAAAGCACCTGATGCACCTGTCAACAATAATGCCTGCTCTGTTCAGAACCTCTGAAAAAGCGAAGGACACAGTTTTATCTGGCACGTGGAGATGGGGATGGCTCATCCTACATGATCTGATTCGCTTCTCCCGAGGATCCATATGTGCCGCAGACTGAACCAATAGGCAGGTGCAGACCACGCAGAGGCCCCCATTCATGGGCAGCAGTCCTCAAGGGCAACTATAGAACACCGCATATCTGCAGGTCCCGCATGACATACCAGCGGATGTCAGAGTGCCAGGGTCAAAGGCGACTGCGGATGTAGAGAGAGATGGTGACACATCTCTGTGCCCTGCTCAACGAATACCTGCAGCCCATGGGATTCGGTGGACATCCTATGCCTGTGGCCCTCATAGTGACAGCGGCTCTTAACCTTTATGCCTATGCATCATTCCAGGGGCCCACCGGAGACCTTTGTGGGGTCACACAGCCAGCAGTGCACTGCTGCATCAGGGAGGTCATCGAAGACCTGTACCAGAGGGCCAGTGAGTATTTTTGCTTTGGGATGGACCCTCACAGCCAGGCCCAGACGGTCATTGGTTTCAGCACCATCGCCAGATAGTCAAAGGTGCAAGGGGTCATAGACTGCATCCATGTGGCCATCAGGGCTCCCACCAGGCTACCAACTGCAGACGTTAGCATTAAAGGATCCCTCTCAATCTAGGTACAGCTGGTATATGATCACCGGAGATGCTTCATGCAGATGTGAGCCTGCTTCTCAGGCAGCTGCCATGACGCCTTCATCCTGCGCCAGTCCCAGCTGACGCTGCTGTTCACTGAACTGGCTCAGATGGAGGGGTAGCTTCTTGGAGACAAGGGATAGTCCTTGCAGACATTGCTTCTGACACCAGTGAGAAACTCCACCACTGTTGCAGAGGGGAGATACAACACCAGACACGGAGTTACAAGAGCCGCCATTGAGCAGCATGTGTAAAATGCACTTTCAATGCCTGGATGGATCAGGTGGTGCCCTGTACCAAGAGCTGCAAAGGGCAGCTCCTTTCTGTGCAGCTCACTGCACAACTTCGCACCCAATAGGGGGCAGGCATGGTATGATGAGGAGTGACGTTAGCAGGATTCTTCCTTGGACTATGAGTACGCTGAGGACTTACAACAGGAAATGCGCATGGGAGGGCAGAGAGCACCCAGGCTCCACTTGCAGGGTGAGCAGTTACCTAGGGATGTACGGCAGTGGCTTATCAGACAAAGGCTGAGTGCTCTATTGGAGCCACCATGAGCTCTGCAAGCCACACATGACCTTTGCTCACCTTTTGTGCAGCAGTCCGCATCTGCACCATCTTTGTCTAAACCATTAGAGGCAGCAGCAGACTGAGCCATTGTCCATTTTACTGCAGCTGTGGAGATGCACAAGAGTAATGGTGGCAATGATGTTCTTCCATACATTGGCATTCCTGAAAGACCAATGATGAAAAGGGACGAGACATTAACGGTAAATGCTGGCACACATCATTCACACAGAAAAAAGGACACACATTTAGTGAACTATGTATTTACATTGCAGTGACACCCGTGCATTCCCATTTGTGTCAGTATGTTTTCTTTAAACATTTGCGGGTGTCCTTTAGGGTGCTACCTCTGCGCTAACAGCCTGACTGGAGGAAGGCTGCTGATCTGGTTGTCCTTTGGCTGGGGATGACTTCGGCCGTCGTCCTCTGCATGCACGAGGCCTGGAGGACCCCGGCTGGCTGGGGGAATCCTGCGTCAGCGCAGAACTCTCCTCAGCTGTCACAGCTGCTGGAGCTTGGCTCACAGGCAGAGGGGCAGAACGGCCGGCATCCACATTGGAACCATCTTGAGGGGGGAGCCCCGATATGGCATGCTGGCTTGCCTTCTCTATTTCATGGTTCAAATGGACCCCTCTGCTCTCTTGGGAAGGACCAGGGACAGGGATAGTCTCCATGCCCCTGCTACTTCTCTTGTCTTGTCACTGATTTGAGGATCTGATGGCCTCGACGAGGGATTGCAGGTCAACGCGGATGAATGGAATCTGGCTCTCCAGGAGGGCCGCAATCCTCTCCATAGATGAAGCCATGCGCTCATGTGCCTGGGACATGGCAGCTGGATGGACTCCCACATCGTCCGTTCAAGGCTGCGCACGGCCTGTAGCATCTCCGCCTGCTATTGCCAGTACTTATTCATCAGATCCAGCCTGTCTTGTGCTGCTGACAACAGATGAGCCTGGGGCTCAGCATGGGCCTGGCCGCTCACAGCCCTCTGACTGTCAGAGGCCTCGGCTGTCCCAGCCTCAGTTAGTTGCTCAGGCACATGTACAGTGCTCTCTCTCACCAGATAGTGATCCACTGTTATGACTAGGTGAGAAGGGGTCTAGGGGTTCCCTCTCAACCTTTGTCTGATTTAACCATAACAGGGTTTAATTTGAAAACACCGTGTTTTTAGCTCTATCTCAGTTAATTCTTGTTCGCTGCTCCAATTGTAAGGCAAAGAAATCAATCAGGTTTCCTTAGATTTAAACAAGAAAGGTGGAAGTTTATTAGTCTTAAACTCTAATTCGGTTAATAACTACGAGTATGCGGCATGATCACGTTAGCATGCATACGCGATAAACACACATGCAGATAGAGACAGAAAAAGTAGAAGGAATAAAGGGGAAAAGTTTGAGGCAATATCTGGTAGTTATAGTCCTTTATGTTCAATGTGGAGTCTTTGGTTACTGGTAAGTCTTGCAATTCATTGGGGCCCAGTTCACGCTTCAACTTGTTCCGATGTAGGAGTCTTTTCTCTCTTGAGATTTATGTGTCTTCCGTGGGTCTGGTGCCTTGGGAGAAAGTGAGAGAGAGACAGTCAGGCGAGAGACTTGCTTGTTTCAGCTTCAGTTGTACACTGCCTTCTCAATTCAAACTGTCTATGGCTAATTCAAAAAACCTGGACCAACCAGTTAGTCATGTGACCAGCTGGTTTAACCAGTCCTGGCTCTGTGGATTGTATTATCTTAGCAGGCCCTGGAATGCGCTTCCTTACACCTTTAACGTCTGGTGATCAAAATCCATTTGGGTTAATTGGAGCAGGGAATAGCCTTTTGTCTTCACAAGCAGCATCTCTTTGTATGCCAATGTCCTTCCAGCCCAGTGTCTGGTGATCTTCAAACAAGTAATTTGTTCACTCCAACAACAGTTTAAAATCAATGTTCATGTGACAAAATTAATATGCCTCATTCTTGGCAGTTGGGGGTCTGCATGACACTTCCACACCCAGTGGAATGAAATGTGTTTTTTTTAAAAGAGCATTTCATTAAAAGGGACTAGCGAGACGATAAGGACAGGAAAACATACATGCATCTCTCTCATTCATTCAGAACCCAAACAATTGTTACAGCCTATCTTTTCTTGGTCGCTGCTTTAAATGGCCCTTTCTGGCATCCCAATAAGCATGTGGTTTTTGGGTAAGTTTTTTTTGGCTGTGTTTGCTGACAATGCAATCACTAGGCGGCGCTGCACTGGCACATGCACAAATGCAGCCTGATCCACTGAAACGTCACTGTCTGCAACGTTCAGGCAACTAAAGATGGCGCTGCTCAAATAATCACACAAAGGCAACGTAAACCCATGGCAGCACACAATGGCCGGAGAGGGCGGGGGGGGTGGGAGAGAGTGAGTGGACAGGGTGGGGGAGAGAGCGAGCGGGTGTGGGGGGAGAGAGCGAGCGGGCGGGGTGGGGGGGAAGAGTGGGCGGGGTGGGGTGGCAGGGGGAGAGCACACCCGCCACCACTAAGGTCTTTGGCTGCTATCTCCCCGCTTCCACCCCACACTCTCCCTGCTTCCGCCCCGCTCTCTCCCCACTTCCCCCCCCCCGCTCTCTCCCCACTTTCCCCCCCACTCTCTCCCCGCTTCCCCCTCTTCCCCCCCCCACTTTCTCCCCTCTTCCCCCCCTGCTTTCTCCCCTCTTCCCCCCCTGCTTTCTCTCCTCTTCCCCCCCGCTTTCTCCCCGCTCCCCCCCCCCCGCTCTCTCCCCCCTTCCCCCCTGCTCTCTCCCCTGCTTCCCCGTGTTACGCGATGAGTCATCTGCGCATGCGATACCAGTCCTGGCAATGCAAACGCAGTGCACACGCAGAGAGCAGGAGCCTGTTTGTGCATGGGCGCAGTCTGATGACGTCAGCGGCTGGCTGCGTTGTCAAGAATAACTTTGTTTTTTTTCCAGTTTGCACATTTTCAAAACTGCCTAAGGTGTCTTTGTTCCTGTTGAGGTCTGCAGAGGGAGGGTTTAGGTTTAATTAGCCCTAGGTTAGAGTTCTGCTGAGGGGCGGAGGCAGTGGGCGGTTCCACTCTGAACTCTCTCTCAGTGCTTTGATGAGTCATGCAAGGGCTTTTACCTCAGGTAATGGCTGGTTCCCTTTTTTGCTGATTGTGGGGGAGAATTCCTTGCCAATCTTTCCTCTGTCCTCTGGGACAGTCCTGCTTCCAAGTATTTGTTCAGTTTCTGCTGCACTCCCCTACGGCACTTTGATGAGGTGAGGCATCACTCACATGGTCTCTCTGCCCTCTTGAGGACTTTCTTTGTCTCTGCAGGTTCCTCTAAATGCTGTTAGCCACTCTGGTGGGGTGCTTCTAGTGTCTGCATTTACATAGGAGAATGTGAGGTCTAACTTTTAAAACATTTCAGTGTTGGCTGGCCGTACAGTAGGGGTTTCCAATTGGGATTTGTCCCGGACTTCCTTTAACCTACCCTCTTGGTCCCTTTTTCCCCATTCCTTTCTAACCTGTTGCCAGCCACATGGCTGCCTGTCCCCTTTTGTTCTTGGCAGAGGTCCTTTGCAACTCACCAGGCCTCTGCTGGAGGGTCCTCCAAACACTGATACAGGACTTAGGGGTGCAGATTTCACTGTAGGTTGGGGTTTCCCCTCAACTTGGCACATGTGGCAACTCCTACAGTACTCCACCACATCACTGTGAGTTTTGGCCAGTCAAACTGCTGTCTTATGCAGCTTTGGCTTTTCGTATACTGACATGTACAACCACAGCATCTCATGGGCCATTTTTAATATTTCTCTCCAGTACCTCTAACTGGTGAACCATTGTCCAACCTTTGTCCTCAGGTCTGTGAGGAGAATTCCACTTCCTCAGTACCTCATTCTTTAAATAGTCGCAGTCAGGGACTCCCTCTGCTTCAATTTCAGACTGGGCAACCTGTGCTAACCCTCTCAATACTGGGTCAGCTCACTGAGCTTCAGCTAGGGAAGATTCATTAAACTCATTCCCTGGGTCTTCTAACTTTCTAAAGAAGGTCTCGGACAGACAGAACTCATGGTTATCTGCCTACAGTGCCAATTCAGTCTCCTCTGGGGGAGATCATGGCCTCATTCATTACACGTTCAGGGAAACTGCAGGGGACCATCTCCTGCCACTGCCCTGTCTCTCTGACATTCTGCAGTCTCTTTTTCTCTACTGGGGAAGCTACCACCTTCGTCCCCGCCAGATCATTACCTAGGAGCAGGTCAACCCCGTCCACAGACAAATTAGGGACAGTCCTTATGGTCACTGGTCCCGAAACTAGGTCGCACTCCCAGTGCACCCGGTGTAGAGGTACAGGCATACGCTGCCCTCCAATACCATTCACCACCATTCTGGAGTTAACTGCACTCTCTGGGGAAAAGGTCAGGCCTTTTCCCAGTAAAAGGGATCTCGTGTCCTGTGTCCCTGAGAATTACTATGGACTTGCTTGCCCCACTCGAGGGGTGTGGGGTTACTCGCCCTTCAGACACAAAACCCTGATAACCTTCAGGAATCCTATTAAATTTTCCTGCACTTGCAATGGTAGACTTCCTGGGTCTCACTCTTACTGCAGTTAAAGCCACAGCTTGTTTTGCTGAGCTTTCCATCAGGGTCCCCTTTTTACTGAGTGGGTGTGCCCTGATTTACCCTACAGGTAAATCCTTAGTTTCCAGCAGTCAGCTCTTAAAGGAAGCGCACAAGTCTCTGGTCTCACTCCTACTTACAGCACATTCCTTTTTGGCTGGAGGAGTCTTGTGTCTTCTGCTTTTCTTCCCCCACCCCCAGGACTGCTTGGGCTTCTATCACCTTTCCACCCTCTGTCCTTTTCGAATTTGTAGGGATGATTAGGAAAGGTTTTCCCCTGGGAAACTGACTTATAAATGAGAGCAAACTCATCGGCCAGGACTGCTGCCTGCCAGGCTTTATGAGTCTTTTGTTCCTCCACATGTGTCTTTATGGAGAGTGGGAGAGAGTTTTTAAATTCCTCGAACAAAATTACCTTTTGAGATTTTCATAGCTGAGCTGTACTTTAAGAGCCCTCAGCTACTGGTCAAAAGCCAGCTGCTTATTGTTCTCAAACTCCAGGTAAATTTGATCAGCTTGCTTCTTGAGGGTTCACAGTGGCAGCACAGCGGCGCAGTGGTTAGCACCGCAGCCTCACAGCTCCAGTGACCTGGGTTCAATTCTGGGTACTGCCTGTGTGGAGTTTGCAAATTCTCCCTGTGTCTGCGTGGATTTTCTCCGGGTGCTCCGGTTTCCTGCCAAAAGACTTGCAGGTTGGTAGGTAAATTGGCCATTATAAATTGCCACTAGTATAGATAGGTGGTAGGGAAATATAGGGACAGGTGGGGATGTGGTAGGAATATGGGATTAGTGTAGGATTAGTATAAAATGGGTAGTTGATGTTCGGCACAGACTCGGTGGGCCGAAGGGCCTGTATCAGTGCTGTATCTCTAAACTAAACTAAAACTTTTGGCGATAGGCTTCCAGTACTAACTCATAGGCCCCGAGGATAGCATTTTTTATAGCTCATAATATAGCTCATGGGGCGGCACAGTGGCGCAGTGGTTAGCACTGCAACCTCACAGCTCCAGCGACCCGGGTTCAATTCTCCGGGTGCTCCGGTTTCCTCCCACAAGCCAAAAGACTTGCAGGTTGATAGGTAAATTGGCCATTATAAATTGCCCCTAGTATAGGTAGGGGAATATAGGAACAGGTGAGGATGTGGTAGGAATATGGGATTAGTGTAGGATTAGTATAAATGGGTGGTTAATGGTCAGCACAGACTCGGTGGGCCGAAGGGCCTGTTTCAGTGCTGTATCTCTAAATCTAAATCTAAAAATCTAAATCTAATTTGATGAACTCTCATCTGGCAACATGGAATAAATCTCATGGGCTTTTCCTACTAATTTACTCTGTAACAGCAGAATCCAAGCCTCAGCTGGCCACGTTAATCGCCTTGCCAGTTTTTCAAAAGACACAAAAAAAACGCTTCCATGTCTCCCTCATTGAAGCTCTGAGCTTTCACCTGGAAAACACAATGGAAAGAGCACACTGTAGGTCTTGATGTAACACAAGTCACAATTACAACAGCATTGTATCACAGAACTGAAATTCCACGTTGATCATCGTTCATATCAATAGGAAGTTTGTTCACCATGGACCCCGACGTCTACTTGACCAAATGAGCATGGCAAACTGGCTTTCTGCTAACTCCAGGGCCTCCTCCTCAGGATCTCTGAGTCGTTGGATGTATGCTGGATCTCTACCGGTGCAGGTGAACTTCCTCGAATTGTGTGCCTTCTGCACCAGAAGGAGCAAGGAGGCAGATATTACAGATGGCATTTCAACAGCACGACAACATGTCAAAAGAGGGAGGCTGGCCAAAAAGGTGGGGGGGATGCTCAGTGTGCACTACTGAGTGAGCTACTCATGTAGGTGCCATTTTCTGAGCACCAGACAAGGGTAAGTTCTGTCATACATTGCACCATTCATGTCACTTCTTTCCTCCCTGCCCAACCTTCCTTTCTTCGCCATGGCAGTAGCACACATGTGCCACACGGTGTGAGTACACCCAGTTTCAGTGGAGCCCTCATGTGAATTGGCACTTACTCTTGCATCCTTTTCCGGCATTGCACCCAGTCATGGCGGATGGCCCCATGGCTAATAACCTCCTCTGTGATCTCCAGCCAGGCTGCCTTGGTCAGGCAAGAGGGCCTCTTCCTGCTATCGCTGGGGAAGAGGACCTCCTGTCATGCCTGCACAGCCTGGATGAGAGCGATCAGGGAGGCATCACTGAACTGTGGGGCCACTCTGGAACGATTCTCTGTTGCCATTAATGTAAGCTTGTGGTTTCCTTTCAGGATTCCCTCTGTGCTGACCAAAGGCCCCAGCACATGACCATCAGGTGATCTGGCTCTGATACCGCCATCGGTCAAATCATCCCCTCCACATTATTTCGCAGGTGGGGGGTGGGGGGCTACGTTGCGATTAGTATAATGAATCGCCGTGCTAAATATAGTGGATGCTCAGCTTCAAAGTGCGCTGCCACGATTGGCAGCACGCTCGTAAAATTCAGCCCGTGGTGTCTTCCAAGAAGTTGGCAATAACCTGTGAAGCAGTGATAACACTATCTGAGAGAAGGACTGCTTTGAACAGAAGCCTCTCAATGATCATGGCTGGAACACAACAGTTTCACTGATCAAAGCCTTCCCTGCTGTTCGGTTTCACTGAAGAAGCTCTTCCTGCTTTGCACTCGCCTTGGTGACCCTGGCAAATTGTGAACAAGTCTAAAACAGGTCCCCTGGCTGTTAAGTTCAGAATTGAGTGTTAATGCAGATCATAATTGACTACCTTAATTACTTAGCGGACAGATGCAAGGGGGTGCCCCACTTGCCTTCAAATCCGACACGCAGAAACCCGGAAGGGGGTAGGAAGAGGTTGGGATCTGAACCCTATGTCAATTTCAGGGGATTTAGCTCTCCACATGCACCCAAAACCACGTCCCCTTGCCTGGGAAAATTCCCCCCCACCCCCACTGAGAGAGCAACTGGAGGTGGGAGAAAGTAACACATAGAGAGAGAGAGTGAGTAGCACAAATTGGGTGAGAGCAATACAAACTGTAAGATGGGAGAATTCATGTTGGCCTGAGATGTGTGCTGTTTAGTTTAGTTTAGAGATACAGCACTGAAACAGGCCCTTCGGCCCACCGAGTCTGTGCCGACCATCAACCACCCATTTATACTAATCCTACACTAATTCCATATTCCCACCACATCCCCACCTGTCCCCATATTTCCCTACCACCTACCTATACTAGGGGCAATTGCTAATGGCCAATTTACCTATCAACCTGCAACTATTTGGCTTGTGGGAGGAAACCCACGCAGACACAGGGAGAACTTGCAAACTCCACACAGGCAGTACCCAGAATTGAACCCAGGTCGCTGGAGCTGTGAGGCTGCGGTGCTAACCACTGCGCCACTGTGCCGCATATCATGTTTTATTACTGGAGTCAGACAACTTTGGTGCTCGCAGAAGACTGAGCCTGATCCCCCTGAAGGTGGGCTTCAGGGGTAGGGTGTGGGAGTCAGAGAATTGAATTTGGCTTGGTTTTTGTTTTATTTATTATTTTTGTAACTTGCTCTATAATGTACAAAGTTATAAAATTATACAAAAACTTTAGATATAAGTTACTTATCTCTACAATATTTTATTGTTTCTGAGGTATTTACTTGGCGTTTCTTATTATGGTTACACTGTTGAAACATCACAGAAGTAAATTTTATTTTAAAAATACTTATCCTTGAAGCTTTCTTTTTGTGTTCTTTCTATTATTTTTAAATTATGCTATTCATCTGACTATTAAAAAAGATTAAGTATTTTATTTGGGGTTTGATGACACTAAGACACTAAACTAAGGTAGTTGCAATAACATTTGCACACAGTCGGCAGATGTCATGTGATCAAATGTCATATGATTAATTCTCCAGGAATATGTCAAAGCAGAGTTGGCAACCCTACCCCATAAGTGGGACTTTAACCCACAAAAATGAGAGTGCTCACTACTGTGATGATTAAAGCTCAATAAACGATTCCTTGAAACCAAAATTGGAGAATTTAAAAATGGTTACAATGAAAAATAAATTCCTTCTGATGAAAAATATGACCCCCTACTCACTTCACGTGCTCCATGCTAGTGTAATGATATTGGAGGTCAAGGATTATCTAGCCCTCAAGACAGGCTGGGACATATGGGTAGGCGGTGGCGTAGTGGTATTGTCACTGGATTAGTAATCCAGGGTATTGCTCTGGGGACATGGGTTTGAATCCCACCACAGCAGAAGGTGGAATTTGAATTCAGTTCATAAATCTGGAATTGAAAAGCTAGTCTAATGATGACCATGAAACCATTGTCAACTGTTGTAAAAATCCAGCTGGTTTACTAATGTCCTTTAGCGAAGGAAATCTGCTGTCCTTACCTGGTCTGGCCAACATGTGACTCCAGACCCACAGTAATGTGGTTAACTCTTACATGCCCTCTGAAATGGCCTAGCAAGCCACTCAGTTCACCACCACCTTCTCAAGGGCAATTAGGGATGGGTAATAAATGCTGGCTTGGCCAGTGATTTCATTCCATAAATGAATTTTAAAAAAATGTAGATAAATTGAAAAGTTCCTGAGATAAAGTTTTCTCTCAATTCTATCGGGTATCGCTATGGCACTGTCTGCTCATTAAGGCTGGCAAGGAGCCTGCATATTTCAAGGGATGGGTTCGTCAAAGTACCTTTTATAGTCTATGATTTTTTTCCACAAGCTCCTTTCATGTCAAATCAATAAATATCTCCACATTATGCATGTGCCTGTTCGGTTAACTCCCAAATAAAACACTAGGTATTCCTGAAAGTGCCGACCAATCAGAAGAGACAAGCATTCTGTTATATAATATCTGCTGATGCACGATCCTAATTATGAATGAACTGCAGCTGATCTGGGACAGGGATCTTAATATCAAGATATCAGTAAAACAATGTAGCCGATGAAAGCAGAACTCAATCAAGCACTGGAGAGGGCTGAACGGAGATCACTTAGTATGAAATTGTGCCGTAAGTGCACATCTGTTCTACATTAACTCACTATCCCACACAGGGATATGAAATGAGCAAATACTGGAGTTACCCTTCAGGTCTGTTCTGATATTACTCACCTGTGTATTCCCAGCATACTATCAAAATGCAAGTTCTTTCTTTTGCATTCTTACCTCTGATTGTCAGCATTTAATGTTTTTCCTATTTTTTTCTCCATATAGATGTGTTGGACATGTAAATCCAATAGAAGGGCCTTTACAGCGGTACTAGTTTCTTAACCTTACCTAATAGAATGCCTGCTCGATGGACATATAATAGATTGTTGCAGATGTCCCATTATTGATCATGCTGTGTTGTTCACCAGCTGTTCATAGTTGTCCAATGCATTGTGGGCCTTCGTCAACAATGTTAATTATGGGATGGTGGCATAGCGGTAATGTTACTGGACCAGTAATCCAGTGGCCCTGACTAATGCTCTAGGCCCATGAGTTCAAATCCCACCATGATAGCTGGTGGAAATTAAATTCAATTAATTAATAAATCTGGAATTAAAAGCTAGTCTCAGTAGTGGTGACCATGAAAAGACCAGATTTTTGTAAAAACCTCTCTGGTTCACTAAAGTCCTTTAGGGATGTGTTATGACCGAAGTGGGAGGAGTGCACTGTTTATTCCAGTCCCGCTTCTCCACAGGTCACAATATTTCGTTAAATTTCCCCACTTACCAATACAGTCAATCATATATAATAAATAAAAGCAGAAAGTGCTGGAAAAACCCAGCAGGTCTGGCAGCATATGTGGAGAGAGAAGCAGAGTTAATGTTTTAGGTCAGTGACCCTTCTTCAGAACTTTCAGTCAATCATACACTCTATTTTCCCCAGAATAAAACACACCAACCAGGTTTCTTTAATAAACAACAAAATTATCAGTTTATTATAAACCAAGTCCTAACCAATAATGAAGTAAATTATACAGACAAATTGAAATATTAAAGCTCCTTATTTATCCTCGCCCTCACTCACACACACACTCACAACTGGTTAACCAGGAAAAAAAGGGACTTTTGTTTACAGCTGTTTCAAACAAATAGAAGGAGAAAAACACTTAGGCTGAAAAAAAGGTAAGGAAAGATATCCCTTGTTTTGGTGAGGTGTCCTAAATGCGTGTCGATGGCTGTCAATGGTATCTTTCTAGAACAGTTCTTTCCAGGCGAAGTTGATGCTCAGTATGGGTGCAAGAGATGCAGCTACAAAGGCTCCAATTAGGTCTTACAGCCAGAAATGCAGCAACAAAGGTTTCAGTTCCCAAACATTTGATGCAAAAGTTCCTTCAACATGCAGGGTTTCTTCAAATACAGGAGGAAATAGGAAACTGCCCCATTGTAGGCAGGGTTTGTTTTCATGAGAAATAGAACTGAACTGTTCTTTCTTCTGGCAGGTAAACTCAACTGACTATTGTAACAATTCAAAATGAAACTAAGAACAGTTCAGATGTCAAGATTCCTGACATCCATAAATCTTGGCTTGTCACTTTTTTGTAAACATCTCTCCAAGTCAAAAACAATCCCTGCTGGGTTATTTGAAAACAGGCACCTCCCAGTAACTCTTTACAGTTCAAACTTAGTCAAAACATTCTGGTGACCTCTTTAAAAATAAATCACCCAAAGTTCCAGCATCTATGGAATCCTTTTCAGTTTTAAAACACAAATTCTCAAAATTTAACAAAAAAGGAAACACCCGTAACAGAAGGAAATCTGCTCGATAGGTGAATTCAAACCCACAGCAATGTGCCTTCTGAAATAGCCTAGCAAGCCATTCAGTTGTACCAAACCACTATAGAAAAGTTGAATAAGAATAAAACCGGACAGATCAACCTAGGTACCGGGGAGTGACAGCAGCACACCCTGCCCCTGTGGACCCTGAAAAGTCTTCCTTACGAACATATGGGGACTTGTTCCAAAATTGGGAGAGCTGACCCACAGACTAGTCAAGCAACAGCCTGATGTCATACTCACAGAATCATACCTTATAGCCAATGTCCCATAAACCACCATCATCTTCCCTGGGTATGTCCAGTAAAATGTGACAGCAACCACCAGACCAATTAGGTCTTCAATTCTTTCCAATATGTTACCAGGTGAAAAATGCATTTGTAATACAATTCGTGACACATTTCCATAGCACATTGACGCACACTGTAGAGGACTACATGATGCTACGAAGATAGGGCTGCATTAATAGAGTTACATAACAGACTTTCCATTGCAACCTTTGAGACATGATGTACCTCAATTGGTTTTTCTCGTGTATGAGTATAGGGATGATTCACTGGAGTCAACAGCCATAATTTAAGGTCACAAGAACAGTATAATGAGCTCCTATAATTTTTTAAAAGAAGAAATAGACTTTTCTGCCCTGGTCATAAAGGACAATATAACAATGCACAAAGCAAGGCTATGAGCCAGCCTAGCAAGCTGCCATCTGTCTCAAAATGACTAGGCAGTAGAAATTGGCACTGAATGAACGAATCATGCCAGGATCCTGGGAAATTAGCAAACACATGGGTGGTAATGTTCTGAGGGTCACTGACTACTTGTATGTATACAGAACACAATCCTTTTCTATTGCAGAATTTCATCATACTCTTGGGAATGTGTATATGTTTCCAAATGCAATGGTCAGCTATTCTATGGACTACAAGTAAAGCAGATGTAGTGTGAAAACTGCATGATTTTGATGGTGCTTACTTTGCCCAGGTGATCTGTCACCCTCAGCAAAGCATCTGTCATCTGATTTAGACAGTGATATATAATAGATTAGCTGAGCCCTGCAATATCATCTTCAGGGGTGTGAAATATGGAAGAAACATGGAAGGCAGGAACAGCTGTTACATTTTCTTTAGCAAGCCAAGCTGCAGAATCAGTTTTGAAATCAGCCCGCAACTCCTGATGGAAACCTGGGCTGAAGACTTCTTCTGTGCATTGTGTGTAGCAACATTCTAAACAAATTCTTTATAAACTGTCTTCTGAGTTTATTACAGCTAACGCACAAAAGGATTTTGTCCCCTCAGATTTGGTTTTAATAATAAAGTATCTATAGTCATTCACTAGGTGAGAAGAGAGATTTGAGCTAATACACCTTCACTGAATGGTAACTGTGCCTCCACTTAATTTCCTTCTGAGCAACCCCATAATTTCAGAGAAAGAAATGCTCTGCTATTTGCTCCAGTGTGGTCTGTTTTACTAATTTGTGTAGTGCACAAATTATAACCTAGTTTCATCAGGTGAATAGATGCTCACAATCTATAATAATTATAATACTCATTTTTTTTCTGTCCAGACTGTTTTGATTGGTCAGTTTAAGGGGCTTGCTGTTAGTGGCTTTATTTGGTGGGCAGTGCCTGGCGCTTGTGGAGGCATGTGGAGCCTGTGGAGGACTAGAGCGTGTGACATACATGCGGCTGCCAACAGTTGGTAGCCATGGCGGCAGCAGCGGGGGCGGGATGGAGGATTTTGTGGAGAACAAAGACAGTGGAAGGTAAGGGGAGCCCAACTACATAGACATCCTGACTGGAGAGATTGTTTCCGTGAGGGATGGAATGGGATTGATGAGAGGATGGCAAGAGTGGGATGGGAATGACAAGGAACAGATGGAAAAAAATGGGATGGGGATGGCATGAGAGTGAGGAGTTGGTATGGGAAGGATTGGTGAGATGATGGAATTGATTAAGTGTGGCAAAATGGCAGGATAATTATTTGATATAACTTGTTATTCAAAAGTTATTCTTTGTGCTAAGAATGTAGATTAATTAAATTGAAATGGGAAAGTTTTAGAAAAGCTATTGTCATGAAGACCCCCACCTGCTCAGAATGAGGTATATTAATTTTGTCATATGATCATTAATTTTAAACTGTTGCTGGAGTGAAGAAATGACTTGTTTTACAAGACAGCACCAGGCACTTGGCTGGAAGGACATTTGCATACTAAGAGACAGTGCTTGGAGAGACAAAGAACTACTCCCTGGACCAATTAACCAAAATGGATTTTGATGATCAGACATTGAAGGTGTAAGGAGGCTCGCATTCCAGGGTCTGCTGAGATGATAGAACCAACAAATGCAGAAGTGGTTAAACCAGCTGGTCACATGACTAACTGGCCGGTCCAGGCTTTTTGAATTGTGCTCACAGAACAGTTTAAAGACACAGACTGCAGGGTGTAACTGAGCCTGGAACTAGACAGCCTCTCTCCTGGCTGGCTCTCTCTTGCTTTCTCACAAGCGTCCCGGACCCACTGAAGACACTTAAACCTCAAAGGAGAAAAAACTCCTATATCAAAATAAGTTAAAGCGTGCACTGGGCCCCAATGAACAGCAAGACGTACCGGCAACCAAAGACTCAACATCAAACTCAAAGGACTGTAACTATCAGATATTGCCTCAAACTTTTCCCCTTTATTCCTTCTACTTTTTCTGTCACTATCTGTGACCGTGTTTATCGCATATGCATGAGAGCATGGTCGTGTCGTGTACTCGTAGTCGTTAACTGAATTAGAGTTTAAGATGAATAAACTTCCACCTTCCTTGTTTAAATCTAAAAAAGCCTGTCTGATTTCTTTGCCTTACAATTGGAAAGCGGTGAACAAAGATTCACTGACGGGGAGCAAAAACACGGTGTTTTTAAAATTAAACCCTGTTACAGTTAGACCAGGCAAAGGCTGAGTGGGAACCCCTAGACCACTTCTCACCTGATCATAACACTATCATGTACATTAAACTGTCATGATATTGTTTTATTGGGGGAAGTATGCGGTGTGTCTTAAGAGGGAAAGATCAGAAATTAGCAAGGAAAGTGCATCTTGGTTGCCCTGGATATAGCCATTCAGAGGCTGAGAATAGAACATACAATGTTGTGATTAACTTTTGAAACTAGCTGAAAAACTGGCCTTAGCAGAGACAGTTGGGAAACAGCCACAGACACAGACTGTTTTGCCAGCATATACTGAAGGAAATAGGAGAGTTCTCCATCAGTCTATTTAAACCCTATTTATTATACTCTCAGAATTCTGAAAAGTCAAGCCAGATTAATTCTTTGAAAAAAAACAAATTGTTGATTGGTGTTTGCGGTTGGAAAAGGAAGAGTGGCACTTCGGTTGCCGAACTGAGCTATTGGGTTTCCTATGGTTGAGGAACTTGGTTTTATTTCCTGGATGGCTGTGAGGACTTCAAGCAACCTTGGACTGTTCCACATTGGAAGATTCCACTTTGTCAGGAGCATAAATCTGCAAGGACTTTGTTACTTCTATTTTTAACTGTTGCTTTATCTTAGTAGTGTTTAGACTTTTAGTTTTTCCAATAAAAAGTTAATTCATTGATATCTAAAGATACCTGGTTTGGTTTGCCCCATTTGGGGCTTAATAGATGGTTCAATTCTGCTGTGGCTTTCTTTAATTTGGAAAGTTTAAAGTGATATGTTAGGCGATCTGTGGAGTGATGGGACTGAATTGACAGTGCGTTGTTCCCACCACAATCAGAATCATATATTTTGATTGGGGGCTTTGACTTGACCAGTCGTGTCATAACAAAATGAATACATCAGCATTGATTCCATAGACGAAGATGATAATAGTCTCCAACCTCCAGAGTTTCAATACAGTCTAACTCTAATGGGCATGCCATTGCAAAAACTTAGACTCAAGGAAGGCACAATTATAATGTTGCTGCAAAACTTGAATCCTAAACAAGGACTTTGTCATAGAACAAGATTGGCGGTTAGGAAGCTGTTTTCTTCGATGATAAATGCTGAAAATATGAGAGGCAGATTTCAAGGAAATAGAGTGTTTATTCCTCGAATAATATTGAACCCTCAGATGTAAACCTGCCTTTTCAACTCAGGAGAAAACACTTCCCCATTAGAAATGTATATTCTATGACTAAACAAGTTAGAAGGCCAAATTCTTAACAAAATTTGGATTTATATTCCGAGGCCTGTTTTTACACAAGAAATCTTTATGTAGCTTTTTCCAGAATGAGAAGTTTTGATTCTATTAATGTCTTTGGTGAGAAAATAACGAGAAATCCTGTATTTAAAGAAGTATTGCTTCAATAACGATACTAATTTGATCACAATTGTTTTGCAAGTCTCTGTTAGTTTGTACATAAAACTGGGCCGAAAAATTCACAAAGACCGTGAGCTGTCTTGTTATACCTCATATCATGCACTGTGTTCCATAAATCTCTCGGCCTTCCTTCCTTTAAGGCACTCCTATGTAACATTTCTCTACATGACTCAATGACAAAATTTGTCTAATAATACTCCTATGACATGCCTTTACTACATTAAAGGTGCTGCATAAATGCAAGTTATTGTTCGATATCCATAAATGCTCATTGAGAAAATTGGAAATGTTATATATTGGGAGGAAGTTGTAAAGATAGACACTAAGATGACCAAATCACTTGTTTAATGATGTCATCGTGCACTGGGCATGCTCATAACATAGGAATGCAATACGCTGCTTCCCCCTTTAAAAATAATAAATTATTTACAGGTACACTAACTATACAACTTCAAAAACAAACAAATCATTGAGAAGATGCACATTTGGCAAAATTAACAACCGTCTCTTTATCTTTAAACAATATCTAAAAATCAAGTCTAACAACTGGTTTAGGAAGTCTTCCTGATTTTCTCATAGGTTTTGGTGTGGAGTCAGGTCTTGACCGAAAATCTTGGCCACAATTTTACATTGGGCGGGAGGCCCTGCCCACTGGCAAAAAAGTCGGGGGTGAGCCTACCTCCACCAGGGCTGGGGAGCCACGCTGGGATTTTATGCTGTACAGGCACTTAATTGGCCTTGGGCGGGACTTCCACCCCTCTGAAGCAGGAAGTTCCATCTCATGGAGCTGCTGGCCAATCAGTGGGTCACAGCTGTCAGTCCCAGCTGTGCCAACGGGAGCAGTGGCTACTGCTGGGACTGCACCTAGCCAACAGAAGCACGAGGGATGATGGCCCCAAAACCAAGGTTTTTGGGGCCTTGCCGCGAACAATCAGCCGGACTCTGGCAAGGCAAGTGGGGGGGGGGGGGGTTGGTTTGGTGGGTGGGGAGTGTTGTGCTGTGGGGGCGGTTGGGCCATGAGAACGGCCCTCCATGGGGCACAGGTGCCCGATCAGGAGGGTCGCCCCAGCCCCTAGGAAAACCACCAGGTTGAACCTGGTGGCGTTCTGGGGCCTGAGCCACCTGCTGGCTGCTGGTAAAATACCAGTGAATAAAAATGAGCAATTTTCACTGTCATTGGGCACATGATATCAATACTGATATTCATCCAGTGTATGCATGTGTACTTCAATCTTCTTGTGCATTCATCAGTAAAACAATAAGAGAAGAGTGTGCAAGTTTTTTTTAAATCATCGGGACTGCTTTGCTGCTTTGCTACTGTACGGTGATAGATGTATTTTTAAGTAAACATACACACAAAGTACTTTTGCCTGTATTGGGTGTACGGCATTTTCTAATGGTGCATGTGGCTAAAACTGTGCTGCTGTAGCCATACTTGTGGCTTGTCAGCAATTTCTATTGGACAGCACTGGCCCAAGTGATGGCAGCAGGCTTTGTGACTGTGGGGCATCACAGCCAAGCTAAATTTGATTTTCACCCAATGTCTATAAATGCCCCCTGAACAGGTCGCTTGATGTTCAAGAGTTCAATTTTCTCTCCTTCCTAATCCAGAGGTGCTGAGTTGATAGCATTTCTATTATCAGCCAGACTGTGATCAGCTACCTCAACATGAACAGAGATTGAACTTGGGACCTTATACTGCTCTGTAGAGATCAGCAATTTACTATGTAAACTGCTGAGACATCTGAGGTACAGAACCCTATTTTCCTCAGAAGAGCTTTAGCAGTGCTGGGGCTTCACCCAGCCCGTGGGCAATGTGACCCAGATAGTTTTCAATGATCAACATCCTGTGGGACAATTGGTTGGCAGCAGAGAAAGCGATAATGTGAGAATTCAGGGAAAAGGCAGATGAAAGGGGCAACGTGATTTGGACATGGGGGAGGGGAAACTAATGCAATTGAGATCTGTTTTTAAATACTGACACTGAGATAAAATCCAAACAGAGAGAAAATGATTGAAAATGAAATGAAAGAAAATGAAAATGGAGTGTAGTAAAGGAAAAACCTATTGCAATAGATATATGGGCCAAGAGTTTCCACTTTGGGTGCAATCAGTGGTCAGGTGCAAATTGTACTCAAAATTGCGATCATTTCACTAAGTGAATTTGTGCTCAAGTTTTGACCTGAATTCATTTGCATTTCATTGAAGAGAAAATCTTCCATGAGCCAGGGCAATTGGACAGTGTTTTAAAAAGGAATTTTTAAAAATTTCATTAAAAAAAAACAGTCCTTGATATATTTACAAGTGGTAACCTGGTGCAGTTTTTTTTTTACTGCAGGGGAGGCAGTGGCATAGTAGTAGTGTCACTGGTCTGGTACTCTCAAGTCCTTCTGGGGGCATGGATTCAAATCCCACCATAGAGCATAATTAAATTTGAATTCAACTAATAAATCTGGAGTTAAACACTAGTCTAATGGTGACCATGAAACCATTGTTGATTGTTGTTAAAAACCCATCTAGTTCACTAATATCCTTTAGAGAAAGAAATCTGCTGTTCTTACCTGGTCTGGCCTATATGTGACTCCAGACCCACAGCAATATAGTTGACTCTTAAAAGGCATTCTGAAACAGCCTAGCAAGCCATTCAGATCAAAGGGCAATAAATGCTGTCCTAGTCAGCAATGCCCATATCCCACAAACAAAAAAAAAACGGTTTACTGCAAAAGAAAATCAGCATTTTTGATCAGAGTTACGAGTCCACTGCCTGTGAGTGATATAATTTACAAAACCTATATAGCGTCATTTACTAGTTACATTGGTGTACAGGAGTCAGTTTTGTAGTAAATTTTTAAAGAAGAATTTCAAAAGGTCCCTATTCGTGCCCTCGCATCAGAAAACGCTTAATTCTAAGAGCCTCTCAAAGACTGGTAACTGGGTACAATTAGAAGAAACTTGCCATGGTGATTTATTTAACTTGGCTGCTTGGCTAGTTTTGTGAGTAGGGCCTCTTCCAGCACAATGTGTTTTAAACCAGAGTAAAAGATCACAGAAACGCAGAGCATTATTTGCACTTGAATTTCCTTTTGTGTCGGCTTAGCTGATTTTGGGCGAGTCAGCACAACCCAGCAGAAACTCCAGGCCATGATGTACAGGGGAAGCCTTTGAAATATTTAAAAAGCAGCCACTTACTGATTCTGAAATGTATTAGACAAATGCATAAAATGGCTTAAATAATCAATATATAAATTTAAACATGTCATACAAGACAGGTCGATGTTGGTAATTTGACAAAAGAGCATAATGAACTGGTGAACTGAGTTTCTGCTCTATCTGAGGGCAGACTAATTGCACCACTGAAATCCAGCACCTTAAGGTTCTGGAGCACTCTGAAGGTTTAGATACTGTTTAATGGAGAGGAGAGACACATGGAAAATTAATTGAAAATTAAAAGAATGCTGAAACTGGGAGAGCTGAAAAGTGAAGCAGCAGCTTAACAGATGGTGTGGTATTGAGAGAGCAAGTGCATCGAGAATTCTGCCACGGGGCCATTGGAGTAAATCTGGCAATGCAAGATGTTACAAATGAATCAGGAAATCTGTTCTGTCTTTGCTTTTGCTTACTCATGTGTTAGATTATTTGTCTGTCTGCAGCATAAATGAAGGAACTTGCTTGCAATTTTCCATTTCCTTCCTCAAGCACTCCTTTGTGTGCTATGCAGCATATTTTATATACTTGTTATGAAGTATTTTTCTCATCACTAAGTGGAAGTTTGGAGGTGTTTTTTGCCTTTAACTGAAAAGATGAAAGGAAAGCAAATGTGGTTTCGGTTCAATTGAGTGACTGCATCCCTGAGATGCCCTTCTACCAAGGACCAGATAAATAGATGCATGTAGAAAGAAAGACAGACAGACAGAGGCACTCGTGTTTATATAGTGCCTTTCATGACTTCAGGAAAGCTAATGCAGTACTTTTGAAGTGTAGTGGCTCTTGTAATGTAGGAAATGCAGCAGCCAAAGTCCTACAAGCAGCAATGAGATAATGACCAGATAATCTCCTGTTCTTCAAAATAATAGAACCATAGAACCACAGAAAGGTTACGGCACAGAAGGAGGCCATTCAGCCCGTCGTGTCTGTGCAGGCTGAAAAAACTAGCTGCCCAATCTAATCCCACCTTCCAATACCTGGTCCATAGCCTTGCAGGTTACAGCACTTCAGGTGCAGGTGCAGGTCCAGGTACCTTTTAAAAGAGTTGAGGGTTTCTGTCTCCACCACCGATTTGGGCAGTGAATTCCAGACACCCACCCACCACCTATAATACAATGCGGTCCTCACCTCAAAAAATATAAACCTGAGAAGAGAGTAAGTGGCACAGCAGAGTACATATGATTTAGGAAAACAGACATAAAGAAAAGGTAATGATCCAGGCAGAATACTAAACAGGTAACTTTTTCCAAAGAGCAAAAGAACCGACAAAGGAACATTCCTGCATTAACATCTGCTTCTTAGAGTATCACCCAACTCATGCAAGTTATTGCCTTTTTGGATTAACTCTCTGAAACAAATCATGGGCAAGAAAGAAAACAATGCCCATTAATTGCTTCATTAATCGGATTGAAGGGTTAACTCTGCTCTTCCAACAGATGTTGGGGAGTTCAATTTTTATAGAAGCTGGGAAGACTTCCTTCAGTTCAAATAGTGAGAGGAAAATGCAAAAGCATTTACTAAGTCTTTACAGTTCTATGTTTTTGAGTTCACATTAGGTATTTATAGGAGCTCTGGTGATCTTTGCCATTTAGAAGATAGCCATTACTCAAGCATAGGTTGCTAAGCTTCCTTGGTCTTACAAAGTATTCTCGAATTGACTTGAAGTCAAACTTTTTGAAGTTTCCAGTTCCTGGAACAAAGCAGCGATACAAAATGCTGGAGCAAATTCATCAGGTTCTTAATTTAATCATTATAAGATATTTGAGAAAGATGGAGACTGAGTAATCAGAACAATGCTGCTCGCAGAATGGGTAATTCACAATCCAACTGGTCACCTCTTCAACAAAAACATTTGAAGCCATGATTTGAGTTGGCTACAACGGCCAAGTCTTCAGCTACCGTCCACAACATTTAGGGAATGGTACAATTATGAGGACAGGCAAGGGACTAGAAATTTGGACATATAAGCAAACAAAGAGACCCCTGACTCAGTAGCCAAGAGTGGTTGAGACCAACAAGGATTAAACTTGTAATGAGTTTTTTATGTTGTCTGATGTAATATAAATGAGATGCTTGGGGTCCAGTTTGCTGAAGATCTCAAACAGGTTTATTAACAGCTAAGCTATTATATGCAGTACAGAGCAAACTACTTACAGAACATTCGTCTGGGTGTCACAGTTGCGGAGTGATTCTGGCTTGTAGTCACATGACTACACCCTGGTACTTAGCTCATTATTTTGATGAGATCTTAAAGGGACATCATGCTTAAGGTGATTATACAACATCCCCTTTCTTTCCAAAGATAAGTCTCGTATGCTACCAGTAAAGATACATTAAATTAGATAACATCAAAATTAGTTATACAGGATAGAGATTATAAAATTTACAAGTATAGAAGCTTAATATATCATTTTGGTGGTTTGACAAATCTTCCAGATCTTATTATGGTATAACCTTCTGGGAATGTGGATTTCACCCTTGGCTGTTTTTGGTTTGCAGGCATGTTGTCAATGTGTTGGTTGTTGTCCTGTTGTTCCATCACACCCTCATCATCGGAGTATGTTCTTTTGAGTCCGCTGTGCATAATTGGGAGTATTGCACACTTTGTTTAAGTTGGCTTCAGTTTCTTCTCAACACCGCTCTGCAGGATGTTGTAATCTCATCGGACCTAGGCTCACTGCAAATTTTGGATACCTCTGCGGGTAACCATGTTCTCATTGTGGTGTGTTTGACCCTGACCTTTTGTCCGACCTGAAGCTGAGGTAGTTCTGCCCCTGCGTATCAGTCATGCACCATCTTCATTCTCCCTTGTTTTTCGACCACTGTTTCCTGCATCTCGGAGAATTTGGACAGTTGATGGTTGGACAGAGTCATTCGCACTTGTCTGCCAAACATGATCTCTGCTGGTGATGGTAAGCCCATGTCCATAGGTGTAGCTCTGAGGTGGAGCATGGCAAGAGAAAAATCTTGTTTCGTGTCCTACACTTCAAGATAAGTGATTTGTCTGTGTGAACTATTCACTCGGCAAGACCGTTAGATCTAGGGTAATATGGTGAGGATGTCACATGGTTTATGTCCCATTTGGCGCACATATCCCTGAAAGGTTTGCCCATATTCTATGGCCCATGGTCAGAAATAATTTCTTAAGGTGCACCGAACAGACTGAATATGACACTCAATGGGCTGGATTTTAAGAGCCTGGCGGGTCATGTGCGGTGGCTCATTTAAATAGCCGGGGTGGCCCACCCGCCTGCACCCCCCCCAATATCGTGGAGGGGGTGGGCTGTGCATCCCCAGCAATGGCATCAGCTGCCTGTGCGCAGGCGCTGGCACCATTTTTAAAGGGCAGCCAGCCCCGCTGGTGAATTTGAATTTTTAAAGATACACCCCCCCACAAAATTTATTAAATAAATTTCTCACACCCCTTTTCCACCCCCCAATAACAATTACAATAACTAGTTGCCCTTCCCCTCCTAAAACACCTTGTAAATCTGACCTTCCGCCCAAGACTGCACAAAGTTTAAAATTCGCCCCTTCCCACCATCACCTATACCCATTACATTTATTTGATCTCGTCCCTCCCCACTGCACTGAAAATCTTAACTCCTCCCCCCTCCAGAACAATGTCACGCCAGCTTTCCCCAGATGGGAAATTAAATGCGCAAGAGTGCCGGCCACCATGCTGAAGATCGCGGTGGGCCTGGAAGATTGAAGGTAAGTTATTTTAAATTTATGCATGTCACTAATTTAAAGATTGAAATCCAGGTCCTGTCGCCCAGCAGCGGGCGTGCTGCCTTGGAGCCTCGCTGCCTCCGGAAGGATCGGGTCAGGCCCTCCCGGCATCAGCCTCTGTGGCAGATCACTCCCGGTCCCATCTTTCGGCACCAACCCCTGCCTCGGAGCCTGACGGTCGGGGCTTGGTAAAGTCCAGCCCAATGTGTCTGCAACGACCGCGCTTGACAATTGGAAATTTGGAGAAATAATCGGTGACTAAGATAAAGTCGTCTCCATTAACAGAAAATAGGTCAGTGGCGATTTTGGATCATGTGAATGACAGAATCTGGTGAGGGTGTAGAGTTTCTATGCATTGTTATGCCTGGTGGCTCTGGCGTGTCTCACACATCCCTGGCCAATAAACAGTATCTCGTGCCAGTCGTCTTGTTCACTCTATGCCCATATGGCCTGAGTGAAGTTGTGATAAGATGTCCTGTTGGAGATCTTTGGGCACAATCACTTGCTTTCCCTTGAAGGTGATGCCTCTCGAGATACTGAGTTCATCTCTATAAGGCCAGAAGCATCTGAGGGTTTCTGGCACATCTTTTAAGGTATCAGGACAACCTTCTATGATGACTCTCCACAGTGACTTCAGTTGTGAGTCATTGGCTGTTTCTAATTGTAGTTGGCCACAGTCATGCTGACCCAAATGCAATAAATTGATTTTGAGTGCATCTTCCACCTCGATGTCCATACTGCCTACTTGTAGATCCAGTGGAACTTCTTCATTCTTGCTCGGGTTTGACAATCTGCTCAGTGTATCTGAGGTGACCATTTTGCTACCCGGTTTGCAGCAGATGTCAAAGTTGTACCCTGTACTTTCACATGCAATGGGTTCTTTATGTTGTCTGATGCAACATAAATAAGATGTGTGGAGTCCAATTTGCTGAAGATCTCTAACAGGTTTTTTATCAGTTAAACTAGTATATACAGTACAGAGCAAACTATTTACAGAACCTTCATCTCGGTGTTACAGTTGCAGGGTGACACTGGCTTGTAATCACATGGCTACATTTTGGTACTTCGCTCATTAGTATACTGAGATTTTAAAGGGGCATCACTCTTATGGTGATCACACAACATGACTATCATAATATCACTGCATAACACAACTACTCCAAACCTGTCAATCAAGATTGTAGGAACTTTTCTCATTAGCTATAGAAAAGAAAGAGAAATGAACAAAATTGCATTTACAAAGCAGCTTTTATGTCCTCAGGATGCCCAAAAGCATTTTATAACCAATGGATTATTTGAAGTGCACATAGCTCTGCCAATGTAACATTCTTTCAGCACTCCATTGAAATGTCAACCAACGTTACGTGGTCAAGTGACACCATAACCTTATAAATCTGAAGTAAATGCTGAATGTGGTAATTCCTGCACACTTTAACCTAGAAATTAGACTATACGGGACCGATTTTGCAGACACTGAAGGGCTTTCTAAGGCTCCAATATGGGCAGCAAGAAATGCCAGAAATATGTCATCCTCCATAAGAGACTAAAAAAGATTGTTGCGCAGTGTGCACCCCAGAAACAGGTGTCAGAACTTTGAATATGCAAATGAGGGGCCTAACATCTGTTTCTAGCCTTCACTGCAAGGCTGGTTTTCTTTGTGGCAGCGGATGCCAGCATCACTCAGGGAAACCAGGTCTATATGCTGCCTGTTAGGTGGTCCGGAAAGGGAAAGGTGCAGGCCATAACCAACAGATAAGATTTTAAAATAGACTTGCCTGAATGTGCAGCCAGAAGGAGGAAGAGTATTCCTCCTGCCCTCACATTAATAGAGTGCAGGCTACTGCCAGCCACTGCTGCACCCTCCCGGCCATTACTACTGACCACCGGTATGTACCCCCACTGGCCACCCCTAACACGTGGCCTGACCCCTTCCGCACTTATCTGAGGGTCACTGTGACACCAGTCATGACCCAGTCTCCATTTCCACTTCATCGGCAAGCTGTCTCAGTGGAAATGAGACCTGAGGCTCAATATTGGGGGAGCCTCATTCTTCAGGCACAGGGATCCTTCCGTGCTACCTGCCCCCTGGCATGCACCCAAATTTCACGACCTTTCTTTTGTGAGCTGACATTTTTGGTCTTATAGTGGAGCAGAGCATTGCTTTAGCCTGTCCGTCTATAACAGATGGTCTCTCTATTAAAGTTCCTGGACCCAGTGAAACATAATGCTGTTGATCTCTTTAGAGGTCTTGGTAAGTCATGAGATGAGATGATGACTGAACGATAAGTAACTGACAAGCTCCATGTGACACTTATTACACACATCCACAAGATCATGACCTTTTGTCGAAAGTGTTTTCTGTAGTGCTTGTAAGTCATGGCTTACCTGCGCATTGTAGAGTCTATGTTCATGGACTCTGTAATTGATTGACACCAATGTGGCAACAAATTGAACTTGACCCTCAGATGTGACAGGAGTTTCCTGAATCAATATTGGGCAGGATCTGACATTATTAAATGCTGATCATTCCTGAGATATCCTATTTTCTGGGTATGATTCTATTCTAGAATTTACAAGCATGCATGTTTTCAAAAAGAGCCTAGCTTTTATGATTCCTTTTATGGGAAGGCATGACTAAGGATTAATCATGCCACAAATTGACAATGGACAACTTGAAGTTTTCACTTTTCCTGACATATATGTTTATGAGTTTGCTATGCATATAAACGCTTCACTTGGTGCAATATAGCATCATAGAATGATACAGCACGAAAGAGACCATTCAGCCCCCGCATGCCAGTGATGGCTCTTTAAAAGTGCGATCCAATAAGTCCCACACATCTAAGTGACGTAGAAGGATTGCACGATATCTAGCATATTAGATCACAGGGGATTACCTGATTGCTTCCTCTTATTTTTGTCTGTTTTATCTTTCTCTCTTTCGCACACATACACACACACAAAAATCACTTTTATTTTTCCTTTCAGGCGAGAAAATGGCCAATGGCCAATTCTCCATTGATTCCAGCACCTGTGGTGCTGAGTTGAAAGAAATGGAAAAGCATGGGACAAAAAGGATAATTTTCTTCAAAAATGCCACAGATCAGCTCAGCAAGTGTACTGTAAATCACCACACAGACTGGAAAACAGGCGAGAGAGTAACTGACATCACAAACCCACAATCACATTGGAACAAGTCAGATGCCATGCCATCTAAAATAGAGCTTCTAAGTGAGAAAGAGGTCTAGGGGTTCCCTTTCAGCCTTCACCTGGTCTTATTGTAACAGGGTTTCATTTTAAACACACTGTGTCTTTAGCTCCCCCTTGGTGAATCCTTGTTCACCGCTTTCCAATTATAAGGCAAAGAAATGACCACAAACAGGCTTTCTTAGGTTTAAAGAAGAAAAGGGAAATTTATTAAAACTTAAACTTAAACTCTAATTCCGTTAACGCATACAGATACATGCCATGCCCCACACTAACATGCATACGCGATATGCACATCAAAGACAGAAAAGAGTAGACGAAAAGTAAAGTGGAAAAGTTTGAGGCAATCTCTGAGGGGGGTTTGTTACTGTGCTTCGAGCTCACTGTAGAGTCTTTGATTTTAGGTAGTCTTGCTTTTCGTTGGGGCCCAGTATTCTTCTTAAAACTTGTTCTCTATAGGAGACTTTTCTCAATGGGTCTTCAGTTCCGTGAGAAAGAGATGGGAGCAGGTAGAAAAGAGGTCTTTCTAGTCCAGGAGCAAAGAGCTTTCTGAGTTAAAATTCTCTGTGGCAAGTTCAAAAATAACCTGCAACAGTCAGTTATTCATGTGACTAAACTGGTATGACAATGTCTGTTTGTGTATTTGGCCGTTTTAGCAGTCAAGCTGGAATGCCAGCTCCTCCACCTTCAACGTCTGGTAATCAAAAGTCCACTGTGGATTGAATGTATCAGGGAATGGTCCTTTGTCCCTTTTAAGCACGGTCTGTAAATATGCAAATGTGTTTCCAGTCAAGAGTCTGGTGTTGCTTTCATTTAAAAAAACAAGTTATTTCTTTACTCCAATAACAGTTTAAGAATCAATGTTCATGTGGCGAAATTAATGTGCCTCATTTTTAGCAGTGGGTCCCTGCATGACACCTCCACACCCAGGGGAATGAAATGCAATTTGAAAAAAAAGGTGCATTTTATTAAAAGGTTTGAGAGAAATATAAGATACAAAAGAAAAACCATGCATTTCTCTCATTCATTTCCATTCATTCATAAATCTTAAAGCTTATTATAATTGTCTGTCTTTTCTTGGTGCCAGTGCTGCTTTAATTTCCCCTTTCCTTGGCTGCCTAGGGTCTTTGCCTGTTGAGGTCATTTTTTTCAGGAGAGTTAGTAGTGGGCGCGTCTATCCTGAACTCTCTTTCAGTGCTTTGCTGAGTCATGCAATGGGCAGTTCCTTTTTCCTCTGACAGTGGGGGGGGGGGGATTCTTTATTAATCTCCCCTTTGTTCTTTGGGACAGTCCTGCCTGCAGGTATTTGTGCAGACTTGACTGCACTCTCCTGTGGCACTTCAACTAGGTGTGGCATCACACTCACAGTTTCTGTGACCCCTAGAGGTCTTTCTTTGTCTCAACCGGTTCCTGTAAATGCTTTCAGTAACTCTGTTGGGGTGCTTCTTGAGTCTGCATTTACACAGGAGGATGCAGGGTCTCACCTTTCATATTTTTCGGGGTTGGCTGACCGGACAGTAGGGGTTTTCATCCAGGTTTCCTCCTGGACCTCCTTTAACCTGCCTTTTTGGCCACATTTTCCTCTTCTTTTTCCAAAATTTTGCCAGCCGTGTGCCTGCCTGTCCCCTTTTGTTCTTGGCAGGGGACCCTTACAATTCACCAACCCTCTGCTGGAGGGTCCTCCGAACTGCGGTACAGAACTTAAGGGTGCATCTTTGTAGAGTTTTGGCCAGTCAAACTGCTGCCTTATGCGGGCTTTCATCTTTCTTATACTGGCATGTACAGCCACGGTTGTCTTGTGGGCCCTTCTTAATATTTCTCTCCAGTACCTCTGTGGCACCACTAACTGGTGAACTACTGTCCACTCCGTGCTCTCAGGTCTGTGAGGAAAACTCCATTTCCTCATCAGTACCACATTCTTTAAAAAGCAATCAGGGACTCCCTCTGCTTCACTTTCAGGCTGGGCAGCCTGTGCTAACTCTCACAATGCTGTGTTGGCTCGCTGAGCCTCAATTAGGGAAAATCCATTTAATTCATTCCCTGGAACTCCTACCTTTCCAAAGAAAGCCTCAGACAGGCAGACCTTATGGTCATCTGCCTGCAGTGCCAATGCAGTCTCCTGTGGGGGAGCTGGTTTGATGAGGGCCTGTTCCACTACACATTCCGGGGCTCTGCAGGGGACTATCTCCTGCTACTACCCTGTCTCTCTGACCTCCTGCAGTCTTTCTTTCACTACTGGGGTGGCTGCCACCTTCACCCCCACCAGATCATTACCTAGGAGCAGGTCAGCCCCCCCCCCCCCCCCCCCCCGTCCACAGGCAAACTAGGGACAATCCCTGTGGTCACCAGTCCCAAAACTAGGTCACACTCCAGGTGCACCCGGTGTACAGGTAAAGGCATACACTGCCCTCCAATACCATTCACCGCCATTTTGGTGTTCACTGCACTTTCTAGGGGAAAGGTCAGGCCTTTTCCTAGTAAAAGAGACCTAATGGCCCCTGTGTCCCTGAGAATTACTATGGGCATTCTGGCCCCACTTGAGGGGTATGGGGTTACTTTCCCTTCAAACACAAAACCCTGATAGCCTTCAGGAATACTATTAGCTTTTCCTGCACTGGCTATAGTAAGCTTCCTGGGTTACACTCTTACTGCAGTTAAAGCCACAGCTTGTTCTGTGTTTTCCATTCAGGGTCCCGTCTTTGCTGAGTGGGTGTGCCCTGATTAACCCTACCAGTTTTCCCTTTAGTTTCCAGAATCAGCTTTTAAATGCCCTGCCTTATTATAATGGAAGCACACAGGTCTCCAGGTCTCATTCTTGCTCACAGCACCTTCCTTTTTGGTTGGAGGAGGGGCCCTTGTGTCTCCTGCTTTCCTTTCTCTCCTAGGACTGCCTGGACGGAGATCACCTTGCAACCCTTTTACTTTAAGGATTTGTGGGGGTGATTAGTAAAGGTTCTCCCCTGGGAAACTGACTTATAAATTCAAGCAAACTCATCGGCCAGAACGGCCACTTGCCAGGCTCTCTGAACCCGCAACTCCTCTGCATCGGTCTTTATTGAGAGTAGGAGAGAGTTTTTAAACTCGTCTAACAGAATTACTTCTCTGAGAGACTCACAGCTGAACTGTATTTTAGGAACCCTCAGCCACTGGTCAAAAGCCAACTGCTTACTTCTTTCAAATTCCAGATAAGTTTGATTAGTTTGCTTTTTGAGGGTTCTAAACTTTTGGTGATCGGCTTTGGGTATTAATTCATATGCCCCGAGGATAACATTTTTGGTCAGTTCAGAATTTGATGCACTCTCATCTGGCAACAAGGAATAAACCTCATAGGCTTTTCCAGTTAGCTTGCTTGTATTAAAAGAGACCAGATCTCAGCTGACCATTTTAGTTGCCTTGCCAGTTTCTCAAAGGACACAAAAAATTCTTCCACATCTTCCTCATTGAATTTTGGGATTAGTTGAGTGAGTTTTAGCAATCTAGTACCCTGCCCTGAATTATGCTCCTCCATATTGGCCATGCTTTCACTGGGGTTACTCTGTCGTCCCCTGGTTAACTAAAGCCGCTTCAACTTTCTTTCTTCGGAGCCTTTCTGGAAAATCTTTCTCTCAATATCTCCTCTCTCTCTCGTTCCTTCTCCTGTCTTTCTTTCTCTCTCTACTTTCTCTCTATTTCTTCACATTCCTTCTGGAAGACTCTCTCTTCCTCCCCTGCCTCTTTCTCTCTTTTTCCTCAAATTCAAGTTTCCTTTGTTCCAATTGTAACTTTGCTCGCAGTACCCTGTCAGGGTCTGTTTCTAACACTGCTTCTGCTTCTTCAGAACCAAGGAAAAAATGGTTGGCCACTAGCCTTAGTTCAGACTTCCTAACCTTGCCACGTACAGTGATCCCACACTGCTCAGCCGTTTTTCTCAACTCCTCTATAGACCATGTTTTTAACTTATCCCAAGTTATGTCACCCTGGCTTGGAGAACTACTCGCTTCAGTTGCAGACATGTTAGTATTCAATCAGACACAACCACAAGAAAACCTGTATTAATCTTGCTCTTTCTTTGATTGGGAACAATTTGGCATCCCACTTCCAATTTCTCTCATTTGTCTGTGGGTAACATTCCGGACGCTAGCACACAAATTTCTGTTACAACTGGGTGAGAAAGAGGTCCAGGGGTTCTCTTTCAGCCTTCACCTGGTCTTACTGTCACAAGGTTTTGTTTTAAACACACCATGTTTTAGCTCTCTCTTTGTGAATCCTTGTTCACTGCTTTCCAATTATAAGGCAAAGAAATGAGCACAAACAGGCTTTCATAGGTTTAAAGAAGAAAAGTGAAATTTATTCAAACTTAAACTCTCATTCGGTTGATGCCTAAGGATACACGCCACGCTCGACACTAGCATGCATACGTGACACGCACATGCAAATAGAGACAGAAAAGAGCAGAAGAAAAATAAAGTGAGGCAATCTCTGAGAGAGGTTTGTTATTGTGCTTCGAGCTCGCTGTAGAGTCCTTGATTGTAGGTAGTCTTGCTTTTCATTGGGGCCCAGTATTCTTCTTAAACATTGTTCACTGTTGGAGACTTTTCTCTCTTAGGGGTTCATGTGTCTTCAATGGGTCTTCAGTTCCATGAGAAAGAGATGGAAGCAGGCAGAACAGAGGTCTTTCTAGTCCAGGAGCAAACAGCTTTCTGAGTTCAAATTCTCTGTGGCAAGTTCAAAAAAACCCCTGCAACAGTCAGTTAGTCATGTGACTAAACTGGTCTGACCATGTCTGTTTGTGTATTCAGCCATCTTAGTTAACCTGGAATACTAACACCTCCACCTTCAACGTCTGATAATCAAAAGTCCATTTTGGATTGAATGCATCAGGGAATGGTCTTTTGTCCCTTTTAAGCACTGACTGTAAATAAGCAAATGTATTTCCAGTCAAGGGTCTGGTGTTGCTTTCTTTTAAAAAAAACATGTTCTATTTTTATTCCAGTGACAGTTTAAAAATCAATGTTCATGTGGCGAAATTAATGTGCCTCATTCTTGGCAGGTGGGGCCCTGCATGACACAAGATATGAAGAAAACATTATCCTGAGGTACACAATCAACACAACTAAAATTTTCACAGTTGTAATTTGTAATTAATGCTAATAAATTGCCATCATTTGTAAATCAGTGCTGATGTGCAACAAGATTTTTAGTTTTACTGGCTATGAATTTGCTGCCAAAAATTATTACCCTGTTCTTACTTACTTTTCATCAAGACTGGCTTCTCTAAATCCTTTTTATTGCCTTATCTCATTGAAAATGATTATGCTGGCCATGGTTCAAAATTACCTCTTCAGCTTTCAATTTATATAGCATCTGCTTCTGTATTCATCACTAAAGTAAATGTAATTATCAGAAAAAGTCAGCTGTTTTGAATGCTCGCCAACGTTTTAAAGGCTGATTAGTAACAGTCAATGATAAATTATCCCATACATATTTTACTTCAAAGCTCAAATGAGGAACTATATTATCAACCTAAAGTAGAGCTTATCAACTACACACCCTTGGAGTTTGATGGATAAAGAAGATTTGTTATTCTTTCCTGTGGTGTTAGGTTAGAAAATCTACCAATGTTGATGTTCAGAACCACTGACATTGTACACATCTATCTTCTTGGAGCTCTAAGTCAGGCCATTAGGTACAGTGATCATTTCTTTGCTTTATTCAAGTCCTTCCTGAGTCACATTACTT
Source organism: Heterodontus francisci (assembly GCF_036365525.1). Lineage (NCBI taxonomy): Eukaryota > Metazoa > Chordata > Chondrichthyes > Heterodontiformes > Heterodontidae > Heterodontus > Heterodontus francisci. The sequence goes on from NC_090389.1 coordinate 31,102,465, forward strand.
CAAGCACAGTAACATCTTAGCTGAGCTTTGGGGCTGGGAAAAGAGGTGGCGGGCGCAGAATTTCACTCCGCTGGCCTGCATGCTTGTTCCCCGGCTCCATCCCACCTTCGGGCCACTTTCCGGAGGTGGGCTAGGGGGCAGCAGGGCAACCCACCCACAAGCAGCAGGTAACCAATGCAAGTAATTAATGACTGCTTAGGGCCTGTTAATGGAGGCTGACTGGGATTTTCCAGTTGGCCTTCAGGTTCGTGGAGGCAGTGGGGGGACAGTTTAGCTGCCTGGAGGCAGGCTCCAAGCAGCAGACTGGGAGGCCAGTGCACCAGGCAGTCTTAGAGGCCCTCCCTGCCTGCCTGAGTGCAGAAACAGCTACAGGCCACCCTGTGGAGAGGTTCCCCCCTCAGAGTGGTGGCCCAGTTGCAATGGCCATTTTTAATGTAAAGTTTAAAAAGGTAAGAGAAAGGGTGCCTCCATTTTGAAGCACCCTCTCTCTCACTTAACTACCATGGCATCCTGCTGCTGCTTCTAAGCTGCAAGGCCTCTGATTGGCCCTTCAGCTTTCAGAGACCACCTGCTGTCTTTATTTGGTCCACCCTCTGGCCATTAATTGGTTGTTCTGGGGGAAAATCACATAGGTTGAGTGTTTCCACAAGTGCAGGCTTCTGACCCCCATTTGAGTCTGCCACCTGGGATGGATCTTTGCTCATCAGCTGCTTTTTGGTATCAAAGCTTTTTCACATAGGGAAAGGAGAAAGAATTGCTTTTATACTGCGTCTTTCCTGACCAAATGCTGAACAGCCATCGAAGTTCTTTTTGAAGTGTAGTCACTGTTGTCACATAGAAAATTAGTTAGCCTATTTGCACACAGGCAAGGCCCCACAAACAGCACTAAGATAATGACTAGATATTGGTTTAGTCATGTTAGTTGAGAGATAAATATTGCTCAGGACACAGTATTTAAATAAGTGCCATTTATATGGCAAGGAAAGATTTTTAGGAGCATTACCAAGATGAATAAACAGTAATCTGTTAACTAATGTAAACTGGGTCTAGATTTTTAATACCAAGGCCCCTCCACTTAATCATAGATCAAGTAAAATTTCCTTCAATTGGATTTTTTTAAATTAATCAAGCTGTCGTGCACCAGATGCACCTTTATTAGCAGACTGAGTGGACTGCCTTGATTATACTGACCACTTACATCATTGTTGAGTGAAGGGCAAGCATTCAGACAACTCGAATCAAACATACAATGAATCTGCACGCCAGACTCTGAGTGCTAGTGACATGTTTAACAACTGGTGGGTACAAAGACCTAATTCAGTCAGGTTCCTGCTGGGCAATATTTAAAATTCTAGGACTCAATAAAATTTGTTATTGCACTGAAAACAATGATTAACACCAACAATCACCACTCCTAACCACAACTGTTGTTTTAAACTAGCAGAAATACACCCATAATACTACTGGGGCATTATCCATTTAGCTGACCACAGCAGTCTGACTGGCCTTCATGCAGAAAAAAATGACATTCAATCCCATGAAACAAATTGGTTTGATTTGGAAGATCTCAGCAGCCTTTTTGTGAGTTTCCAGTACAGTTGAATTGCCTCAGCAGAGATTTTCAAATTAACCTGAAAGCTCATACATTCAAATTCTTGTCGATTAACAAGGTTTTGTGCTTTCCTGCCTGTGTTGTTGAGGACTTTTGATTTTCTCAACAAATTTGAAACTCCAGTAGCTCTGAGAAGAGGATCTTGGATTGACATAATGCCTTTTGCAAGCTCAGTACATCCCAGTGACCTGTACATGTAATTTTGAAGTATAGTCACTCTTGTAATGTAGGAGCAAGGTGATAGCAGTTGTATTTCCCAGCATTTTTGAATTCAGATCCTTCCAAGCTTATTTTCTCCAATGTCCTTTTTAATTCATGAGATATTTTGATTGCTGAAGTTGTTGCAGTCACAGAAGAAGAAAATTTGCCAACATTCTTCAAACAGTGGGTTATTAGCTGCAATGAATGGTTGCATAATAACTAGATGCTGTAATGAGGGGGAAGTTTTATCATCTACTTGGTGATTTTGTGAAATTATAAAAAATGTTGTGACAGAGGATGAAAGGGTTAAGTACCAGAATTGTATTGGAAACATCGAAAATTGGGAAAAGCTTTTGAAATTTTTATTCAATGGCTTGAATTCAATGACATAACTAAATTTCACCGTGACATCATTCTCTGGATAACCCTTGTGGTAGAGCTTGATCAATTTTGCAATTATCTCAATCAAGTAATATTCCTGTTCCGAAGCAATAATACCACACAATGGGAAAAAGTCATAGTTTAAACCATTAGTATTTAAGCATCTTGCTTGAAGTCCTCACAGCCGTTCGATGGGGAGAAAAAAAACGTTCTTCAACAGCAGAACAGTCCGTAGTCTAATTCCAGCAGTTAAGTGATGCTTTCCTTCACCAGCAATGAATTTCAACAATTAACAACTTGCAAACAGTTTCAATAGAATCAATCTGACTTTAGAGTTTTTGAGGGATGAAAGATTGTCAGAGTCTAACTTCCCTTCCTTCAGTTTAAATGATCAGAGATCTCTGTTTTGGCTTGACTTTTTTAGAATTTTGAAAGATAATAATAAATAAACAGACTAAATTCTCTACCTTCAGTTTAAATGGTTTGTTTCTCCTTTCAGGTGCTAACACATAGCTGTCTCTCTGTTTCTACAGCTAGAACAGTCTGTTTTCAACTAAAAAACCCAGTTCAAAAGATAATTGCAACATTGTATATCCAGTCCTTGGTCCCTGAATGGCTATTGCCAGGTTGGTTGGTTCCATCTCCATATACTTGTATCTAACAGCAAACAAAATGCACTTTCTCTAACTCCTGAGGCTTGCTGGTTCTTAAAGCAGTACGGCTCCTTTACTGTCTTAAAGACATACCACATATTTCCTGGAGTATAAAAAAGACAGGATCATGACACCACACATTGGGAAAAAGTCATAGTTTAAACCATTAGTATTTAAGTATCTAAAAACATTTTCTCTTTTAATAATTTGGCTCAATATTACTGCAGATTTTTTGTAAAATGTGAGTTGTTATGCAGGCCCCCATCTGCCAAGAATGAGGCATATTAATTTTGCCACATGAACATTAAATTTCAAATTGTTGCTGGGAAGAAGAGAAGGCATGTGACAAGAGGTTGCCAGGCCCCCTGGCTGGAAAGGCTTTTTTGCATATTAACAGACAATGTTTGGAACAAAGGAGCTATCCCTTGCTCCAATTCAATCCACAAACAAACATGGTCAGTCCTGTTACTCATATGACTAACTGGCTGTTGCAGAGTTTGAACTGAGAGTTTTAAATTGGAGAGACAGTGTTTGAACTGGTAGAAAGCTGTTTGCTCCTGGACTGAGAAGAACACTCTTTGCTGGCTCACCACAATCTCTCCTTAGTCAAAGTGCCGCAGGGGAGTGCAGTAAAGTCTGCACAAATACCTGCAGGCAGGACTGTCCCAGAGAACAAAAGGGAGATTAACAAAGAATCCTCCCCCACAGTCAGAACCAAATAGAAACCACCCATCACCCTTTTCAGACCTCAACAGGAACAAAGAACCTAAGCAGCCATGGAAATGGACAAACTAAAGAAAAACTTCCCCAAAGAACAACATGGTTACTGGGATGCCAAAAAGGGAACATTAAAGCAGCACTGGCACCAAGAAAAGACAGTTTTAGTAACTTTTAGGATACATGAATGAATGGGAATGACTGAGAGAAATGCATGGTTTTCTGTATCTTATATTTTCTCTCAACCCTTTTAATGAAATGGGCCTTTTCTCAAATCACATTTCATTTCCCTGGGTGTGGAGGTATCATGCAGGCCCCCACCTACCAAGAATGAGGCATATTAATTTTGCCACATAGACATTGAATTTCAAATTGTTGCTGGGAAGAAGAGAAAGCGTGTGACAAGGGGTTGCCAGGCCCCCTGGCTGGGAAGACATTTTTGCACATTAACAGACAATGTTTGGAACAAAGGAGCTATCTCCTGCTTCAATTCAATCCACAAACAAACGTAGTCAGACTTGTTAGTCACATGACTAACTGGCTGTTGCAAAGTTTGAACTGAGAGTTTTAAATTGGAGAGACAGTGTTTGAACTGGTAGAAAGCTGTTTGCTCCTGGAATGAGAAGAACTCTCCTGGCTGGCTCGCCACAACCTCTCCTGCCTGTCTGTCTGCTCCCATCTCCTTCTCACGGAACTCCAAAAACCCACTAAAGACACATGAACCCCAAGAGAGAAAAGTCTCCTACAGCGAACACGATTTAAGAAGAATACTGGGCCCCAACCGATCTACCTACAAGCAAGAACTCTACAATGAGCTTGAGGACCCATAATAAAAACTCTTCAGATATTGCCTCAAACTTTTCCACTTTATTTCTTTTGCTCTTTTCTATCTTTATTTGCATGTGTGCATCCCGTATGCATGCTAGTGTGGGTACGTCATATATCCGTCGGCGTCAAATGAATTAGAGTTTAAGTTTAAGTTTAATAACATTTCACCTTTCTTCTTTAAACCAAAGAAAGCCTGTTTGAGCTGGTTTCTTTGCCTTATAATTGGAAGGTGGTGAACAAGGATTCACCAAAAGGGAGTGAAGTGTGTTTAAAATATAAAATCCTGTTACAGTAAGACCTGGTGAAGGCTAAAAGGGAACCCTTAGACCTCTTTTTCACATGAGTGTAACACAGTTTAAATGCATATTTTTAAGACCAATTAAAATTGTAGCTGCCATTGCCATTTCCCTCAGAACACATCAATTCCACAGAGTTGGAAACTCTGAGTCTACAGTGATGAAGACAATACCTGATGTCACGCTTACGGGAAGTGAAGCAATGGAAATACAAAAATCAACCCAAGTGTTATTAAAAAAAGAACAATTATAAAAGACTGGTACACTTGTCTTCAACAAGTGGAGGACAAAGTCACATAACACATACCTTCTTCTGCACTGAAATACATATCCATGTTTGCTAGAACTGAAACTCATTTACCCTGTCTGCATTGAAATTAAACAGCTCATCACACAAGGATGTGAGCTGTCCACAATGTGAGCTAAAACAAAAGCATTATCAGATGCTGCTTCTCCAGCTACAGTCACTATAATAAAGTTTAAACATCTCTCATTTTATCAAAATGGGCTGAAATCAGAAGCTACTGCAAGCCTCTCAGGAAATGAAAACCTAAAGTCACATGTGCAAAACTAATACTTTATGAATTTATCTTTAAAGGTAACCTTTTTGGAGAACAAAGGGAGTCATCAGTCAACAAGTCTTCAGAACATCAGTCTGAGATCTCCAGCCACAGAGAGAACATCGAAAGCCATCTTAAATTCCAGCACAAGACTGAGAAAGAGGGAGAGAGAGAGATCAATTCCAGCTAAGACAGTTGAACCCTGCTGAGACGAGTTGGCAACCAACTTCAGCAGAGAAATAAGGGAGTACCTCTGGAACAATTCCTCCACTTGCGAAAACTGAACTAAAAAATACTAGCTCTGTCTTCGAACTGAAGTGTTGACTGCCAGAAAACTTCAACAACACAGAAAAGGCCACACAGACAGTTATCAGGCCTGCAACTTCAAAAATGTACCTTCCAAGAGGATGTCACAGGTTTTTCCCTTGGTTATCCCTTGAACTCTTAACACCTTTTACCCTTTACTTTCTATATATCTTTTCTTCAGTGTGTATGAGAAAGTGAATGTGTGTGTGGTGTTGTAAAAATTTTAAGTAATTATTGTTCAATAAATATGTAATCTTCTGTTTTAGACTCATGAGAAAACCTGTTACTGTCTATTTATTTGGTCAACAAAACACAGGCGGTGAAACACTAGTTTAAACAAAAGCACTATCTGTGGTCAGTTGGGAATTGACCAGTGGAAACAAACCATGGCATTTCCCACCTGAGCATCAACATTCAATAGTCATGTAGCTAAAAAAACTATTTCTCTACCATTACAATGATACTGAATGATAGTGACATTAAGGCCACAACTGTATAAAGGTGGCAGTGGAAAATCTATTACAAAACAGATATTGATATGAAAATGTACCTGCTCAGGTTTGGCATTCATGTCGCATATCTGCTGCAAATATTTTTGCTGCAAGAGACCAGTTTTTAGATCCCTGACAGCCACTGTGTTTTCAAGTAAAATTGTGAATTTCATATAATGCAAATCCCACCATTTGGTCAGCACAGCACCTAGAGCCCTGCATAGAGAGGCCTGTCTTGTTGGGATTGTAAGTGGGGAGCACAGGCATCTTCAACAGAAAAACTGAATTGTAGCAAAACTGGTTTGAGTTGGATGAGTTGGGTAAATGATGCCCAATAAAGCCATTTATAATGAGTATGTTGAATTGTATGGAATACTAATGTATAGCTTAGTCAAAAGAAAGAATAATGCATAAATAGTAGGGTGTGGTCTGAATTGAAATTCAAACTGACTAATTAGGCCACTTTGGCTAATCTGTAAATGCTTGAATTGTGCACGATCCACAGTAGTGAATGATGATGGGTTATTCTACCAAGGTAGCCATCACAGCTGAGACTGACCATGTCTTTGACTTGAATGGGCTCACATGTATGGTTCCAGAAGAAGTTCCTGGATAACCTACAGGAAAGGGAAACTTGGCCACTTTCTTTTCCCTCTCTCAAGCCCAAGGATATTGCAAAGAATAGTGGTGCAACACTGTCATCCATATCACCTAACTCAGGTCAGGACAAGGATTCAGTATGTGATCATCTGGCCGGGTATGGAATTATAGGTTGTATTTTCCCAGTCAGCCATTGGAGGAGCTGCTATATTTGTTCTTAATACAAAATACAGGAGACAGAATGCTTTTCAATGGATTACTATCCAGTAACGTTCTGAACTCTCCAGCATTTATCTTATTGAATAAAGTTTATAAAATACTGATAGGGGCTATTTATTTTAATATTGAGGGAGGAGGGAAACAGGTTACAGCAAAATGATGTTGGTTCTCATATGATACTGGGCTGGGTCATGTGGCCCTTTAGGTAATTTGTAAACTGGAGTAAAATTGCCATCCTCCAGATAATGCATTGAAGGTCTGAGAAGGGAATCTACTTCGTGACCATTGTTAAAAACTTAGTACCAGGCACCCCTCTTGTGTACTAATGCACCTTCTGTTTCTTGTGTTATCACAGAGGCTGTAATTGCAGCTTATTACATAGATTTACATCGAACGTACAGCACAGGAACAGACCATTCGGCTCAGCTTATCCATGCTGACGTTTATGCTCCACTCGAGCCTTCTCACTTCCCTCCTTATCTAATTCTGTTAGCATAATACTCTATTCCCTTCTCCATCATATGCCTATGTAGCCTCCCCTTAAATACATCTATGTTATTCACTTCAACTGCTCCCTATGGTAGCAAGTGCCACATTCTCACCATTCTCTGGGTAAAGAAGTTTCTTTTGACATCCCAATTGGATTTCTTGATGACGATCTTATATTAATGGCCTTTAGTTTTGCTCTTCTCCACAAGTGGAAACTCTCTCTCTTTCTCTGTCTACTTTTTCAAGACATTGCATAATTTTAAAGACATCTAATAGGTCACTCCTCAGCCTACTCTTTTCAAGAGACCCAGTGTGTTCATGTTTTCCTGCTAGGTATAACCCTTTCCTGATGAGTTTAACCTTATTTTTTACATCCATTGTCCCATCATTGATAAGAGGAATACTTAGCTGCTTTTGTCAATCCAGCTGAATAAAAGAACGAACAATTTTCTTTTAGAAAGAAAAGTTACAAAAAAATCCAGGCATGTTTCATTTTATGCACTTAAAGACACAAAGGGGGTTATTTTGGTCAAAGTAAAGCCTGGCTACCTGACCTGAACCCGACTACATTTATCGGCTTCGGGTCAGGTCGAAATTCTGAGTCCAGCATTCGGGCTCGGGTCGGGTCAGGCTGGACACTGCTTCCGGGAAGTCACTGGATCAGTCTTACTCATGATTCCCCACAACTCCAGCTGCAGGAATAGCCTGCTGCCAGAAAAGATGAAGGAGATTCGTGTCAGGTCGGGTTGGGTCAAGCGCGAAAAAGATTAAAGGTCTTGGGCTCGGTTTGGGTTCGGGTTGGCTATGGTCGGGTCGAGTTGGGTTTTAATTTTATACCTGAGCCAGGCTTTAGAAAACAAGAGCTAAATGAGTGCAGTTCTGATAAGGTTAGGCTGTTTGAAAGGCTGGATTTAGCACACAATTTTGGTCCTAATAACTGATTACCATAGTTGGAACTTTCCTAGAGATGCTAAACCAGAAACCTGCAGGATGAGCACTGACTAGACACAATTGTTGTGGAACAGTATAAGTGGGCTCCTCACATGCATTTCCACTGAAGGTATGGAGTGCTCTAGCTGGCACACAGCAGCATGTTTCAGGATGGTTCAAGGTTCTCAGATGTGACATTGGAGGTCCTGTTGGAGGTGGTACAGAGGAGAGAGGATATCTTGTACTCATTGCGGGGGAAGGATGCCACTTCAAAGTCCTGTCTCTCTCTCCTCCAACAGCAGTGCTGCTGTACCTGGCCTGATCTCCTCCTGCTATTCCTCATCCAGACCAAAAAGGACATTTAGCATGATGTCCATGACTAGGTATTCCCTTTCTCCTGGTGACTCCTGTAAGGTGTCCAATAAGGTAGAGTAGCACAGTACTTGCTCTTTTAGGTGAAGTCCTCAGAAAATTTCCAGAATAAACGTAGGTGAAGTCTTGACAAAGTCTCCCAATGTGTCCCTAGTGCTGGCTAAACTGGCATTTCAGTTTAAGACCCCATCTTGGCTACCTCGGAGGCTCTTTAGCACCTAAAGTATGCAGTGAAAATGATCCCTTAAATTATGTTTCTTCTGAGGATTTTTGTAATAGAAAGTATCACAAAAGTGCTTCACACAATGAACACAGCATATCCCAAAGCCCTTACAATCAATAGGGCTGCTCACTGTTGTTATGTTGACAAATGCGGCAGCCAATTTCTGCACAGTGAGGTCATTGTAAAATGGGCAGTAATATGCTTTTGGAAGGAACGTTGGACAGGGCACCAGGAGAATTCTTTGCTCTTTTTATATTCACCTGAGCAAGTAGATAGGGCATTGATTTAATGGATTATCTGAGAGATGAGGCTTCTGACACTGTAGCATGCCCTCAGCACTGCACTGAAGTGTCAGCACAGATTAAGTGCTCAATTGCATAATGGGAATTGAACCTTAACCTTCTGATATATTAAAAGCAGAATACTGCAGAGGCTCAAAATCTGAAATAAAAACAGAAAGTGCTGGAAATACTCAAGCAGGTCAGGCAGCATCTGTGGAGAGAGAAGCAGAGTTAACGTTTCAGGTCTGTGACCATTCATCAGATGTTCTGATGAAAGGTCACAGACCTGAAATGGTAACTCTGCTTCTCTCTCCACAGATGCTCCTTAACCTTCTGATTCGGAGGCAATATTGCTACCAACTGAGCCAAGCTAGCACTGTTGTTATGTTAGCATGTGCAACACTGAACACATATCTTGTAGAAAATAAACCCACATTTCATTGACGTTTCGAGCATGTTGCCATGGTCACCTGCATGATTTTTGTCTTGTGCATTTATTTTCAATTCTAAGTTTCATTGTTCCCAACAAAGATAAGCAAGAGATAGGAGGACCATAAAATGTGGGAAATAGTGTAGAGAGGTAGAGCTGACCAGTCTTGGGTAAACATTGTTCAAGATAAAAAAAATAATTTTTTGATATTGCCATCAACCTTAGCATGGCCAAGGCTCACAAATCCATTTCATCTCCATTATTAATCTCCAAATGGAAAGACAAACTGTGGCTAATGTTGTCATTGTATAAGATGCAATATAAATCTCAGTACTACATACTCCCTGTATTCTCTATACCCAAACTTTCATAGATAATTAATGACTGGATGCATCAAAACCAAAAATACTCTACCCTTTCTTGCAGCCAACAGGAAGCTGCCAGACTGGACATTCCTCAAAGGTTCAACAAAACAATCTTTATAATCCAATTTTAAATGTTTTGGGTAAGTTTGCACGAGGAAGGAGACAAATATATCAAAGCTGCTGCAATAGCAAGAGCTGTGCCTACAAGGTCAATACCAGACAAGGGATTTGAACTGTGGGTTTGATAAAAAAAAACTAATCAAGTTGTACTGAAAAACACTCATTTAAGACTGCGGTAAGATATGGTGCAGCTAAAATACTGCACATTGTGGGCAGAATTTAATTCTCCCCTGGGGAGCAGGCTGGGAGGCGGGGTGGGTTAGAAACGGGAGGGAGGGCGGAGTGCCCGTCATCTTCCTGACTCCCCCGATTAAGTCAGGGGGGTGGGGGGAAGGTTGAGGGCGGTCTTTCTGCCTGGAAGGCAACTGAGGCCCTTATGTGGCCAATTAATGGCCACTTAAAGGCCTCATCCCGCCACCGCCGCTGGCATTTAATCAGTGGGGAGCCCACCCAGCAAAACAAGACAGCACCCATGTGGGCTGGTGTGAGGGGGGGGGCCTCCTGCTTGGGCAATCTATGGCCCACGGAGGACCCCCCGTGACAAAGACCGCCCCTGTGCCAACAACCCCTGCCCCGCCCCTCGCCTAGGACTGTCTGACTGGCCCCAATGAGGCTGCCTCACTTACTAGCAGTCCGAGACTCCATGGCTACTCCTGGTCCTGGGCTACTCCCAGTGGTGCTGCTGGGACTGCTGAGCTGCCAGCCCTCTGATTGGCCAGCAACTCTTGGCAGTGGGATCCCTGTCCTTAAAGGGATGGTGACCCCACACCGGGCATTTAATTGCCTGAGCACTGTTAAATGTGGCTGGGGGGAGCGGGGGTGGGGCGGGGGGGGGGTTGGGGGGGGTCACCCAAATGGCCGAGGCAGGGCCCCTGCCAGCTGCATAGATCCCAGCCCTATTTGTACATCAGAATCCATCTGCAGAATGCAACACAAACGTGATGATTACTTGTCCTTTTCTTTTCTATATCTGTGGTATCAAGAAACCCACCATACCCGTTCTTCTCTGTCACATAAAATGGGCTTTATTCCAGCACATTGTCAGTGTCGCCTAACCGTTGTGTTGCTGCTGCTGTTGTGTTGCTGTTGCCCTGCATGTTCTTGTTTGAGCTGCTTATCCTGACGCAAACACCAGTGCATTTCCTAAGCTTAACCAGTGCTCTATTCATTGACTCACTCTCTCCATTCATCTGTCTGCTCCACTGTACATCAAATCAGGACATCCTGCTGATGTGCTCGCTGGAAGACAGCTGAACTAACTGGTTGACAATAATGCTGATGTCTTTGATTCCTTTAATTCAAAGTGTAGAATTACAGCCAGTCATTATCATCCAAGTCCATTGCATCTTGGTGTATCTGGCTAGCATTAGGCAGGCTGATGACCCTCGATATGGTCATACACCCCTATTCAGCCTAGTCTATAATGTACTGGACTAAGTGCTTCTTAGATTTCCAGTGCCATGTTTCCTCAGTTGTTACCATTAATCCAAATATATTTGTAAAACAAGAGCCAGTTCTGTAAAACTATTCCACAGAGATTAGTGACTAAACAGTGGTCCAACTTAAATGGACCAATTTTGGGGCAATTATAAAAATAACATATTTTGCACAATGTTATACATGATTACTACTGTCCATCAGGTCCTAGTACGTATTTTAAGGGAAATTCAGATTTACTTTTGCGAATGCACAAATTCTAAGTTCTCTATAACAAAAAGTAATACATTCAATATAATGAATTCAACCTGCTTTCTACTCTGTCTGATTAACTTTTAACAACCTCCCTCCTTTGAAGAGTAGTCATAAGTCTCTTCTATGCAACACAGAAGACAGTGATTATATTCAAGTGCTGTTGAAATAATTGTGATGGCAGGTGAATGCTCGCTGAGTGAGTCAGCAATGATTTTCACAAGATTGGCCTTCATCTTTTAAATGAAGCCTCAATTGAGTTTTGCTAAGTACAGTAAATGTGTTTTCCCTGCAATAAGATCCCATTTAAAAACTTAAAGAATGGCATTTAATGTAATACCTTATCACCACTTCCACCGGAAAGCTTGTGCCACCTTCTTTGGGCCTCCTTATCTCGAGAGACAATGGATACGCGCCTGGAGGTGGTCAGTGGTTTGTGAAGCAGCGCCTGGAGTGGCTATAAAGGCCAATTCTGGAGTGACAGGCTCTTCCACAGGTGCTGCAGAGAAATTTGTTTGTTGGGGCTGTTGCACAGTTGGCTCTCCCCTTGCGCCTCTGTCTTTTTTCCTGCCAATTACTAAGTCTCTTCGACTCGCCACACTTTAGCCCCATCTTTATGGCTGCCCGCCAGCTCTGGCGAATGCTGGCAACTGACTCCCACGACTTGTGATCAATGTCACACGATTTCATGTCGCGTTTGCAGACGTCTTTATAACGGAGACATGGACGGCCGGTGGGTCTGATACCAGTGGCGAGCTCGCTGTACAATGTGTCTTTGGGGATCCTGCCATCTTCCATGCGGCTCACATGGCCAAGCCATCTCAAGCGCCGCTGACTCAGTAGTGTGTATAAGCTGGGGGTGTTGGCCGCTTCAAGGACTTCTGTGTTGGAGATATAGTCCTGCCACCTGATGCCAAGTATTCTCCGAAGGCAGCGAAGATGGAATGAATTGAGACGTCGCTCTTGGCTGGCATACGTTGTCCAGGCCTCGCTGCCGTAGAGCAAGGTACTGAGGACACAGGCCTGATACACTCGGACTTTTGTGTTCCGTGTCAGTGCGCCATTTTCCCACACTCTCTTGGCCAGTCTGGACATAGCAGTGGAAGCCTTACCCATGCGCTTGTTGATTTCTGCATCTAGAGACAGGTTACTGGTGATAGTTGAGCCTAGGTAGGTGAACGCTTGAACCACTTCCAGAGCGTGGTCGCCAATATTGATGGATGGAGCATTTCTGACATCCTGCCCCATGATGTTCGTTTTCTTGAGGCTGATGGTTAGGCCAAATTCATTGCAGGCAGACGCAAACCTGTCGATGAGACTCTGCAGGCATTCTTCAGTGTGAGATGTTAAAGCAGCATCGTCAGCAAAGAGGAGTTCTCTGATGAGGACTTTCCGTACTTTGGACTTCGCTCTTAGACGGGCAAGGTTGAACAACCTGCCCCCTGATCTTGTGTGGAGGAAAATTCCTTCTTCAGAGGATTTGAACGCATGTGAAAGCAACAGGGAGAAGAAAATCCCAAAAAGTGTGGGTGCGAGAACACAGCCCTGTTTCACACCACTCAGGATAGGAAAGGGCTCTGATGAGGAGCCACCATGTTGAATTGTGCCTTTCATATTGTCATGGAATGAGGTGATGATACTTAGTAGCTTTGGTGGACATCCGATCTTTTCTAGTAGTCTGAAGAGACCACGTCTGCTGACGAGGTCAAAGGCTTTGGTGAGATCAATGAAAGCAATGTAGAGGGGCATCTGTTGTTCACGGCATTTCTCCTGTATCTGACGAAGGGAGAACAGCATGTCAATAGTCGATCTCTCTGCACGAAAGCCACACTGTGCCTCAGGGTAGACGCGCTCGGCCAGCTTCTGGAGCCTGTTCAGAGCGACTCGAGCAAAGACTTTCCCCACTATGCTGAGCAGGGAGATTCCACGGTAGTTGTTGCAGTCACCGCGGTCACCTTTGTTTTTATAGAGGGTGATGATGTTGGCATCGCGCATGTCCTGGGGTACTGCTCCCTCGTCCCAGCACAGGCATAGCAGTTCATGTAGTGCTGAGAGTATAGCAGGCTTGGCACTCTTGATTATTTCAGGGGTAATGCTGTCCTTCCCAGGGGCTTTTCCGCTGGCTAGGGAATCAATGGCATCACTGAGTTCCGATTTGGTTGGCTGTATGTCCAGCTCATCCATGACTGGTAGAGGCTGGGCTGCATTGAGGGCAGTCTCAGTGACAGCATTCTCCCTGGAGTACAGTTCTAGGTAGTGCTCAACCCAGCGGTCCATCTGTTTGCGTTGGTCAGTGATTATGTCCCCCGATTTAGATTTGAGGGGGGTGATCTTCTTGATGGTTGGCCCAAGAGCTCTCTTCATGCCATCATAAATTCCTCTGATGTTTCCGGTGTCTGAGGCCAGCTGAATATGACTGCATAGGTGTTGCCAGTAGTCGTTTGCGCAACGCCTAGCTGTTCTTTGTGCAGTACTTCTGGCTGCTTTAAGTGCTGCGGATGTTAAATCGCTGGGGGCTTTCTTGTAGTTCAAAAGTGCTATATGACCCTATACATAAGGTAATCTGGGACAGCAGGCCTCAGGATGAACAATGAATTGTTTTACTGAAGAGACATACACTGAAAGTAATATAGATTCTACTCTCGATCTCTCTGACCAATGGAATCCTTCTTTAAGTATGCAGATTGGGCTATTTTTACCTGGGGCCTGAGCAGGGGAGTAGTGATGGCTTCCCAGCCAGGCCAAGCATGCCAGGAACAGCACCAGAGCCATAAGACGATGAAGAAATGTAAGCTAAAGAGTATTACTTGGTCTCTTGTGGGCCAGGAGGAACAGGAGTGCTCTGGGCCCCATAAGAAAGCCTTGGGACTCCCACTCCGCACTTGCCTTACCAGGTCACGATTCCCCTACTGAGCCCCACCAATCTACTTCGCTTGTTGCTCGGGACCCTGGCGGTGGCCTACTGCCACGTGATGTTAAGGGCTCGTCGGCCACTTTCTGCTGACTTTCCAGGGATTTTGGTTGGGAGCTCAGGAAGCAGTATGCTAATGAGGCTCAGACATTAAGATCAGGAGAGTCGGCCCTCTGTCATTCACTTTACTGCTGTCCCAGCCGTGAGTTAAAAGCAAGCCTATGGAACGTCTGGTAGATTTTCCTAAAATACTGCTGACACCTATGAAACAAATCATCTCTGATGCAGAGAGTGGTACTGTATCCCCAATGGGGTGATTAGCACCAATAATGGCAGTCATCTGTGATACACTCACTGCCAGCCCATCACAGAGAGAATTGAGTCATTGGCTTTTGAAGTTGCAGTCTACATAGCTGCCAGCAATGTACATTCCCTCCAAAGGAGATAATCAAGCCAGCAGAGAATTTCTCCTGAAATTCAGTATGAAAAAGCTCGATAAGAGTGTTCACAAAGCGGGCACATTCAAAACTTAGCAAGGCCTAGTAAACCACTCATTTTCTCAAGGGCAATTTGGGATGGGCAATAAATGGCCTTGCCAGCGATGCCCACATCCCTTGAATGAATAAAAAGAAGACTTTCAAAATTAATAAGAGTCTGTTACAACATGAGACAAGACAGATTTCTGATCTGTCCCAGTTGTCTCATCACCTCTCCCAGAATGTTCCAATGCATTTCAACCCCCAAAACTGCAATGAGATGAATGACCATTAATCTGTTTTTATTGTGGTTGCAGGAGAAATATCAACCAGGACACCAGGAAAAGACACAGCTTTTCTTCACTTAGTGCCAGAGGATCTTTAATGTCCCCCTGAACCACTGGAATAGGCAGATAGAGATGTGGGCTTATGTCTCACTTGAAGGATGATAACTCTACTAATGCATCACTCCCTCAGTAATGCACTTTAATATTAATCTAAATTATGTGCTCAAATTCTGGTGTGGGACTTGACTCAAAGAGTGTCAGCAAATGAGCCTGGGTGACATACAAGTGGGCACCAAACTTGTCCTTGATTAGCGTTTGTATTAAAAGATCTAAAATGTTATAAGGTTGCAATTAACAAATTCTCTATTCTGTTTGAAAGCCACACATGAAGATCCTCTGTATTCCAAATGTAGCCCTAAAAAACGGTGTTCTCTTTCAAGGAAAATGTCACTGTTCATTCCAGCAAAGTGAAAGTTGACATTTCACTTCATGCTGATGTTGCATTTGCATTATTAAAACTCTAAGTCCAATTTTTTCTGCCAAATTTTTGTAGTAGATTCATTACATAAACTGCAAATGTTCAGCTGTTTTCTCTTTGAGGGACAGATATGGATGGGTTGGCCAAGGGCAGTACTCCTGAGGGTTCCTATTGTACATATTTGTTGTCTGCAATCCTGCAACACTGGATTCAGCATTAATGTTTCAAAGCACTGAGCTTCTGCCTTCCATTAGTGTTTTTCTTTATGCACCAGCAACTTGTGTTATAGGGGCAAATGTTTGCTCCACTACTTATGCAATGTCAGTCAGGA
This sequence comes from Heterodontus francisci, assembly GCF_036365525.1. Lineage (NCBI taxonomy): Eukaryota > Metazoa > Chordata > Chondrichthyes > Heterodontiformes > Heterodontidae > Heterodontus > Heterodontus francisci. The sequence goes on from NC_090389.1 coordinate 31,118,711, forward strand.
CTCCTCCTCTCCAACACAAAGTGTTCATTGTTTACAGTGGCCTAGCTTCAAGGAGCAAGCAACTCATTATCAAAGTCATCCAGATGCAATCTGTAAGGTCACAGGGACATTGCTTCCCATGAGAAGATGGATCTGTAGACTCATTAATTGCTCTGGGTGAGATAACATTAAATTTAGGGTTGCCGAGGGCAGCAGGAAGGTGATTAAGTGTGGCTTGCTGGAATATGTACAAAGAGACACAGCTTATTTTTGTGGTTGTCACAATGACTGCTTGTTAAAGTTATACAACCCAATGATCAGCCTCTTGTGAAGCTGCAGCAATATATTTGTTAAATTAATTTCAGACCTTTTTTGAAACTGTGCAAGTCTATCGCCTACATAATTGTCTTGTAGTTCCACATAATATGCATTGCAAATTTCCACCTATTACTGATACCCATAGGGTATTGTAATGAGGATCTGGAACGGAGTTGGGAGAGTGGGAGATGACAGCAAAAAGAAGCCGCCGTTTAGGATCGTGAGGGTAAATGTTTGTTTGTGCGGCACTGTTTCGGCTTTGATGTTATTCCAGCAAAGATGTGGCTACTCACATTGACTGGAACCCAACTTACAGAAACACCTCCTCTTGCAACTGCTGCTAAATGCTGCTGCTGCTGTGTCAGGTTACTCGCGTGTCCCAGTTTCTGGGTTCCTTGGGGAACAGGTTGTGCTGCCCTGTACCTACGAATGGAATATCCCAGTCTCAAATTTACAGAGCGAGCTCCTACACCTGTACTGAATATACCTGTACCAGATTACTTGCCTGTCAAAGGAGGGTGCAGACCAACAGATGACAGGTGCAGAAACAGGGCAACAGCAGCAAGGAGAGCTCCAGAGACCGGCATAAATGCAAGCCCATACATGAAGTCCACAGTGAAATAGATCTGAGACAAGAATCAAAGAGGAGTACTTCTCAGGCAAAAGACCAGCAAGCTTTCCACATTGTGAACCTGACACACCATGTTGATGAAGTCAAACAACTGGAAGCTTTCGCCACTATTAACATCATGTGCCCAAAGAAAGTTGGCAAACATACACTCAGGGTCAACATTGATACTGGCGCCAGTCCAAATCCTCAAAGACATGTACTGGAGTCATGGGACATCAATAATACAACCAACAACTGCCAAGTTATCTGCATACAATGGGTTGACCGTCCCGTGCAGTGGCATGTTAACAATGCAATGCAGAAACGGCAAGTCAGCATGGAAACCACAAATATTCTACCTAGTAGACACAAGTGGATCACAGTGGTAGGACTACCAGCGTGTAAGGACCTCAACATCATAACAAGAGCATTACCAAGGGGAAATCTCCAAGGACCGGAACCCCTTGCAGGCTGGAAACCCAGCAACAGCACAACTAGGCCACACCCTCACCTCTGCTCTCTAGAGAACTGCCAACACCACAATAAGCCAGAATGGACAGGTATCTCCATGAAATCAAGTAATCTTCCCCCCAACAAGTCCTCGGCCTTGAGCCCCAAGCCTTCAGATGCAGAGGCTGAGGAGAGGCGAAGCGCACGCAATGTTTTGAAATGACAGAGGAGGAATGAATTGAAGCATTGTCTGTTGGCTCTTCGATATGAGGTGCCGGAACTTTCCAACAATGACAAGGCCCCAAATGTGGTCATCTAGAGAAAAGCAACAGAGTATATTAGCAGGCTGAAGGCAGAGCAACAGAAACTGAATGCAACAGATGAGACGCAAATTCCCTGAGCAAAAGTTGTCAAATGACCAAGACGATATATGGACTTTTGAGCCTCTATGCTTGTAAAATTAATAATCTCTATACCTTTGTAAATAATTTGATGTTATCTAATTTTATGTATTTTTACTTTTAGCAAACTAGACTTACCTTTGGAAAGAAAGGGGATGCTGTGTGATTGCCTTTAAGAGTGATGTACGGTTAAGATCTTAGTATGCTAATGAGCCAAGAACCAGGACATGGTCATGTGACTACAAGCCTGACTGTAACACTGAGAGACAGGTCATGTAAATGGTTAGCTCTGTACTTTATATATTAGTTTAGCTGTAGTAAACCTGTTTGAGATCTTCAACCAACTGGAATCCATGCATCCCATTTATGTTGCATCAGCCAACATAAAAAGAACTCATTACACGGTGGCAGATTCACACAAGTATTAGGTTGATTTATAGGATAAAATGACTTGATGCTGATTAGTAGATTGTTATATTAATATGATACTGCTCAAGAGTGTCATTAAATTTATGCTCCTAAATGCCAATTTGTAACATGGTTAAAATGGGTGGCACAGTGGCGCAGTGGTTAGCACCGCAGCCTCACAGCTCCAGCGACCCGGGTTTGATTCTGGGTACTGCCTGTGCGGAGTTTGCAAGTTCTCCCTGTGACTGCGTGGGTTTTTGTTGGGTGCTCCGGTTTCCTCCCACAGCCAAAGACTTGCAGGTTGATAGGTAAATTGGCCATTATAAATTGACCCTAGTATAGGTAGGTGGTAGGGGAAGGTGGGGATGTGAGAGGGTAATGGGATTAATGTAGGATTAGTATAAATGGGTGGTTGATGGTCGGCACAGATTCGGTGGGCCGAAGGGCCTGTTTCAGTGCTGTATCTCTAAAAAAATATATATCAGCACAAAAAAGCATGATCCAGTACAAAAGATGACATAATTTCCTCTCTTCTTTGTAGTGGACTTCCATAAACTTTCCTTCAAAGCTCTGAAGTTATGTATCATTATGATGTTTGTATTTTTTCCTAAGTAGGAGGCTATTTATAAACCAATGTACTTTATAGGTATACTGAGCAATTGCGGTATACTGAATACTATATATATATTATCTCCTTTTGCTGTTACTTTTTCATTAGGTTATAATGCATGACATCCCAGTTCATATTTTGTGCATCACTAACTATAAATTAATATGAGCAGCAGCCATCTTTATTTGCAGCTGCCAAAATAAATTAAAGCTGATAAATATGAAGATAACTTCAATCCCGACCTTGTCCAAGCTATTAATCTCAGCCCAGGGAGCTAACAGGAAAAGGATACTCTCTCTTTAATTGTATCCAGTGTTTGGGATTGGTGTTAGTGGCGTGGCTGTGCTAAGCAGCTGTAAAATCTTTTGTTCAGTTGTGGTCCAAAGCAATGGTGTTGACTTTCATTTCTACAGTTCCAGGCTGTCCACATTCCCCTCCGATATTATCTCACCAGCTGCCACTGAATAGAAGATTAAACTTCCAGCAAACAATCCACCTAGCTCTGAGTCGGGAATGATGCACAAATTAGCTGCGCTGCTGATAAATTGATGACAATTTATGCAAATGTAGATATTTGATAAGCTCGGCTGCTGGATAAACACAGAACCAAGCGACAACAAAGTCGGCTATTTTTAAGTGAGCATTTGTAATTAGTATTAACCCTGCTTCCTTGTGGAAGAATGTTCTGTTTACGTATGTGACTTTTAATTAAGAGGCATTCACTTTAGTAGAAGCCATTCCTCAGAAAGACAAGGGTCAAAGTCACATATTTATAAATAAGGAATGACGTTTTGAAGAGAAAGCTGAAAAAATACATATTCAAACTATAGTAGATGATTCCATAATTTAAGAGTAATAAACTGCATATGTATTTAATATTTAGCATTCAAATGCACTTTCATATGTTTATAGACACATTAGAATTGATACATTCCTCCCACGTTGGAGCACCGTCTCTGATTGCCCAGCAATTCGTGTCTTGTAATAATGTTATATTGCAAATTCCATACTGAATCTAAGAAGGGACAGCCTCACTGAACTGAAAGACAATGTATGCTGGAAGTAGTTTTCTCAAACACAGCTTTAAATATTGTAAAGGGGAGAAAAGGAACAATTTTTCAGAGATACTTACTTTTGTTGTGTTATGTGCAGTATTTCAACTGAGGTTGGGAATACCATAGATTAAATGCATCAGTCAGAGAAATTAGACTTGCATTTCTTAACAAAAGGGAAAGGGAAAATCCCATGTTTGCTTTCACAGTTCCCTTCTCTTTGCATACAATGCCTCTTACCTCAGAATATGTCCATCTTTGAACAGAGATATATTTTCCTCCACTCATTTGATGTCAGTAGGTAGGTTTCCTCACTCAAGCCACACTGGTTTTTATTCATGAACATGGAGGATCATATACAATTATTGTGTTACAATAAAAATGATAGATTGAGGAATCCTAAACCAGAACAATAATGCAAAGTGAATGCAAGCAGCAGTTGTTCGTCCTCTGTCTTTTCTCTCATCTTTTTCTAATTAGCAACCAATTAGTAACCATGGAATGTGCTTTAAATGCCTTGGGACAGTTTGTGAGGTTCCTGTTGTTTCTGAAACAGCACAAGTTTTTCAGCACAGTAGACAACAGGATAACTGTAGCTGGAAAGCTTAACAGACATGCAGCTCCCTGAAACAACCTTTACGAATATTGAAAGTGCATTAATGGCTACATTTCAAAAACACTTTTTGTAAATGGCTTAATTATGTCAGAGTTCTTGCACTATATGTAGTTTATATAATGCAAGTGAATACTGCGAATATGAGCAGTAGTCATAAGCCCAGCACCATTTTTCTCATAGGCTTCAGTTAACTTGTTCCATGAGGTCCTGAGCACAGGTTAGGAACATGGAATATTAAGATTACAAAAAATAGGAAGCTATATTGTAAACCATCACATCTTAGACTGAGTGACTATTAAGAGCATCAATAATGAAAGTGAAGAATATTACCCACCTGCCAATCTTCTGTGAGCAGATTGAGGGACCTGAAAAGACTCACAAGGGCCAAGATAGCACAGAGGTTTTTATTTAACTCTGGGTAACTCCCCTAACAGCAGAGTCCTAAAACTGCACAAATAAAAACTACAGGGTGGTTTGATAAAAAAAAACACATTTGATAGTTTTCTTGCAGCAGATAATAGTAAAAACAACAATGTGATCAAAACCCTTACTCCAACCTGACCACAGGAAGGGAAAGCACTGTGTTCTATCAAAATGCTGACTCCTTTTCTCTCATCACAACCCCTTTACCTCAAACTTTATCCCTTAAAAACAGAAACAAGTAATACACATTATATATAGATGGCTCAGGGGTAGCACTCTTCCATCTGAGGCAGAAGGTCATGGATTCAATTCTCACTCCAGAGACTTGAGGACAAAATCTAGGTTGACACTCCAATGTAGTACTGAGGGAGTGTTGCACTGGCCAATGTGCCATCTTTCAGATGAAATTTTCAATCCTTTCAGGTGGCGGTAAAAGATTATGTGGCACCATTTTGTAGAAGAGCAGGGGAGATTTCCCTGATGTCCTGACTAATATTTGTCTCTCAACCACCATCACAGATTATCCGATCACGATCACATTGCTAATTGTGGGATCTGGCTTAGAGGCAAAGTAGCTATCATGTTTCTTACATTACCACAGTGACTATACTTCAAAAGTAATTAATTGTAGGAGTTCTCTATGGCAGCAGTGTTTTTTCAAACCACCATACTGTTACAGGGGCAGAAAAGGCATTTCTGATTGAAGAGATACAGTGCTAGTTTGGATATAGTGTAATAGGGGAGGCGGTGGCGTACTGGTATTGTCACTGGACTAGTAACCCAGAGACCCAGGTGTTGCTCTGGGGACATGGGTTCGAATCCCACCACAGCAAAAGGTGGAATTTGAGTTCAATTAATAAATCTGGAATTTAAAGCTAGTCTAATGATAGCCATGAAACCATTGTCGATTGTTGTAAAAACCCATCTGGTTCACTAATGTCCTTTCGGGAAGGAAATCTGCTGTCCTTACTTGGTCTGGCCTGCATCCACAGCAATGTGGTTGACTCTTACATGCCCTCGAAATGGCCCAGCAAGCCACTCAGTTCAAGGGCAATTAGGGATGGGCTATAACTGCTGGCCTGGCCTGTGACGCCCACATCCCATGAATGAATTTAAAAAAAAGTATATACCCTGTTTGATTTGAATTAACCATCCAGCTGTTCATGCTACTTTCAACACCTTTGAAACCAAGATTGATTCTCACATTAGTAGAGTGAATTGGGGAAGATTTAAGGGGCAATATTACCAATATACATCAGGAAATAGTGGGTACATTGTCCACCATTTTCCATCGATTGTGTTAATGCTGGTATGGTATATTTGTAAAACTGGCCCTTCAGAGCCATGATGTGAACTAACATCAATGCTGGGTTTTTCTACTCACAGCCCACTAAATAAGTTTCAGGGGTAACATTGATCAGTTCCTGGTGTCCTGGCCAATATTGGTCTCTCAATCACCATCACAGATTATCCGATCACTATCACATTGTTAATTGTGGAATCTGGCTTCGAGGCAAAATAGCTGTCATGCTACCACAATGACTATACTTCAAAAGTAATTCATTGTATGAGGTTTCTAAGGCAGCAATGTCTTTTCAAACAAGCCTTCTAGTCTATTGCCCTGCCATAGGGCATTTTTTACAAGCTGCCTCACATTGAGGTCAGCATTCTGCTGTGAAAGTAAAAGCAGCTGACCCAGACCATGTTGAGTGGGTGGGTAAATGCAAGGCCCCTGTCAGCAGGTAACACGCCAGTCACAATGAAGTCAAAATATCATCAAGGTCATGAAGGATTGAAGTCATAAACATGTCACCCATAGTGCACATTCCTTGAATGTATCATGGCAAACACAAAGGGGTTAGTAATGTGAGGGTTTTCAGAAGGAATTGCTCAGATTTTTATCAGCCTGTCAAAACCACCAGCTGATTTCTCAGTTTCAAGAGGGGAAGCTTGAATATTACCTTATTCAGAATGTGACAACTGTGAGAAATTCTAGCTTTTAACAAAAATGGTGCAATAACTGGACTGTATTTCACATCCTTACAATGGAAATAAATGATTACTTATCAACTGCTGCTGAAGGTTCGAGGATAAGTAAAGAGTTGTCCAAAGTATGAATGCTGAGATGGTCATTCTGAGTCATTTTACATCTGTGTCTTGTCTCAGCGATAGGCCTCAATGGACATAACAATCGAGAGAGATATAAAACAGGTTGTCGATCCATTAACACCTGTTGGACAAAGTCTAAGTGACTCCCTTTTTTTTAATCATTCATGGGATGTGGGCTTAACTGGCTCTGCCAGCATTTATTGCCCATTCCTAATTGCCCTTGAGAAGGTGGTGGTGAGCCACCTTCTTGAACCGCTGCAGTCCATGTGGGGTAGGTATACCCACAGTGCTGTTAGGAAGGGAGTTCCAGGATTTTGACCCAGCGACAGTGAGGGAACGGCGATATAGTTCCAAGTCAGGATGGTGTGTGACTTGGACGGGAACTTGCAGGTGGTGGTGTTCCCATGCATCTGCTGCTCTTGTCCTTCGAGATGGGAGAGGTTGCGGGTTTGGAATGTGCAGTCCAAGGGGCCTTGGTGCGTTGCTGCAGTGCATCTTGTAGATGGTACACACTGCTGCCACTGTGCGTCGGTGGTGGAGGGATTGAATGTTTGTGGATGGTGTGCCAATCAAGAGGGCTGCTTTGTCCTGGATGGTGTCGAGCTTCTTGAGTGTTGTTGGAGCTGCACCCATCCAGGCAAGTGGAGAGTATTCCATCACACTCCTGACTTGTGCCTTGTAGATGGTGGACAGGCTTTGGGGAATCAGGAGGTGAGTTACTCGCCGCAGGATTCCTAGCCTCTGACCTGCTCTTGCAGCCACGGTACTTATATGGCTACTCCAGTTCATTTTCTGGTCAATGGTAGCCCCTAGGATGTTGATGGTGGGGGATTCAGCGATGGTAATGCCATTGAATGTCAAGGGGAGATGGTTCATAAGATCATAAGATCATAAGAACTAGGAGCAGGAGTAGGCCGTCTGGCCCCTCGAGCCTGCTCCGCCATTCAATAAGATCATGGCTGATCTTTTCGTGGACTCAGATCCACTTACCCGCGCTCCCACCGCATCCCTTAATTCCTTTATTGTTCAAAAAGATATCTACCTTAGCTTTAAAAACGTTTACTGAAGAAGCGTCAACTACTTCACTGGGCAAGGAATTCCATAGATTAACAACCCTCTGGGTGAAGAAGTTCCTTCTTAATTCAGTCCTAAATCTGCTCCCTCTAATCTTGAGGCTATGCCCTCTTGTCCTAGCTTCACCTGCCAGTGGAAACATCCTCTCTACTTGTATCTTATCTATTCCCTTCATGATTTAATATGTTTCTATAAGATCCCCCCTAATTCTTCTGAACTCCAATGAATATAATCCAAATCTACTCAGTCTCTCCTCATAAGCCAACCCCCTCAACTCCGGAATCAACCTAGTGAACCTCCTCTGCACCCTCTCCAGTGCCAGTACATCCTTTCTCAAGTAAGGAGACCAAAGCTGCACACAGTACTCCAGGTGCGGCCTCACCAGTACCTTATACAGCTGCAACATAACCTCTCTGCTTTTAAACTCAATCCCTTTAGCAATGAAGGACAAAATTCCATTTGCCTTCCTAATTACTTGCTGTACCTGCAGACCAACCTTCTGCGATTCATGTACACGGACACACAGGTCCCTCTGCATAGCAGCATGCTGCAACTTTTTACCATTCAAGTAATAATCCTTTTTACTGTTACTCCTACCGAAATGAATGACTTCACATTTATTAACATTGTATTCCATCTGCCAGACCTTTGCCCACTCACTCAATGTATCTATGTTCCTCTGCAAAGTTTCACAGTCATCTGCACACTTTGCTCTGCCACTCATCTTAGTGTCATCTGCAAACTTTGACACCCTACACGTGGTCCTCAACTCCAAATCATCTATATAAATTGTAAATAATTGCGGTCCCGACACCGATCACTGAGGCACACCACTAGTGACTGATTGCCAACCAGAATAGCACTCATTTATCCCCACTCTCTGCTTCCTGTTAGTCAACCAATCCTCTATCCATGCTAATACTTTACCCCTGACGCCATGCATCCTTATCTTATGCAGCAGCCTCTTGTGCGGCACCTTGTTGAAGGCCTTTTGGAAATCTAGGTACACCACATCCACTGGGTCCCCATTGTCCACCTTGCTCGTAATGTCATCATAGAATTCCAAAAGATTTGTCAAGCATGACCTGCCCTTCATGAACCCATGCTGCGTCTGCCTAACGGGACAATTTCTATCGAGATGCCCTGCTATTTCTTCCTTGATAATAGACTCACGCATCTTCCCCACTACAGAGGTTAAGCTAACCGGTCTGTAATTCCCCATCTTTTGTCTCCCTCCCTTTTTAAACAGTGGCGTCACATCTGCTGTTTTTCAATCTGCTGGGACTACCCCAGAGTCCAGAGAATTTTGGAAAATTACCGCCAGTGCACCTGCTATTTCTCCCGCCATCTCTTTTAGTACCCTGGGATGCATTCTATCAGGGCCAGGAGACTTATCAATCCTTAGCTCCATTAGTTTGCCCAAGACTACCTCTTCCGTAATAATGATTTTTTCCAGGTCCTCAGCAACGTTCATCTCTTTGTCAATTACTGGCATGTTATTAATGTCCTCCACTGTGAAGACCGATACAAAATACCTGTTCAATGCCTCGGCCATTTCATCATATCCCATAACTAAATTCCCCTTCTCATCCTCTAAAGGACCAATGTTTACTTTAGCCACTCTTTTTCGTTTTATATATTTATAGAAACTTTTGCTATCAGTCTTTATATTCTGTGCTAGTTTTTTCTCATGTTCTATCTTACTTTTCTTTATAGCTCTTTTTGTGGCTTTCTGTTGACCTTTAAAGTTTTCCCAATCTTCTAGTTTCATGCTGTTTTTGGCCACTTTGTATGCCTTCTCTTTCAATTTGATAGCCTCCCTTATTTCCTTAGACACCCATGGCAGATTACCCCTTTTCTTCCAGTCCTTCCGTTTCACTGGAATATACTTTTGCTGAGCACTTTGAAAAATTGCTTTGAAAGTCCTCCACTGCTCGTCAACTGTCCCACCATAAAATCTTTGTTTCCAGTCTACTTTAGCCAAGTCCTCCCTCATTCTATGGTTAGATTCTCTCTTGTTGGAGATGGTCATTGCCTGGCACTTGTGTGGCGCAAATGTTACTTGCCATTTATCAGCCCAAGCCTGGATATTGCCCGGGTCTTGCTGCATTTCTACACGGACTGCTTCAGTATTTGAGGAGTCGCAAATGGTGTTGAACATTGTGCAATCATCAGCAAACATTCCCACTTCTGACCTTATGATTGAAGGAAGGTCATTGATGAAGCAGCTGAAGATGGTTGGACCTAGGACACTACCCTGAGGAATTCCTGCAGTGATGTCCTGGAGCTCAGATGATTGACCTCCAACAACCACAGCCATCTTCCTTTGCGCTAGATATGACTCCAACCAGCAGAGAGTTTTCCCCCTGATTCCCATTGACTCCAGTTCGGCGTGGGCTCCTTGACGCCATACTCGGTCAAATGCTGCCTTGTTGTCAAGGGAAGTCACTCTCACCTCACCTCTTGAGTTCAGCTCTTTTGTCCATGTTTGAACCAAGGCTGTAATGAGGTCAGGAGCTGAGTGGCCCTGGCGGAACCCAAACTGAGCATCACTGAGCAGGTTTTTGCTAAGCAAGTGCTGCTTGATGGCACTGTTGATGACAACTTCCATCACTGAGGATGGGGATATTTGTGGAGCCACCTCCTCCAGTTAATTGTTTAATTGTCCACCACCATTCACGACTGGATCTAACAGGACTGCAGAGCTTAGATCTGATCCGTTGGTTATGAGATTGTTTAGCTCTGTCTGTTGCGTGCTGCTTATGCAGTTTGGCATGCAAGTAGCCATGGGGGTTATGCCGGGCCATGAGGTGACAGATTGTGGTTGAGTACAATTCTGCTGCTGCTGATGGCCCACAGCACCTCATGGATGCCCAGTTTTGCATTGGTAGATGTGTTCGAAATCTATCCCATTTAGCACGGTGGTAGTGCCACACAACATGAAGGAGGGTATCCTCAACGTGAAGGCGGGACTTTGTCTCCACAACGACTGTGCGGTGGTCACTCCTACCAATACTGACATGGACAGATGCATCTGCGGCAGGCAGATTGGTGAGAATGAGGTCAAGTATGTTTTCCCCTCTTGTTGGTTCCCTCTCCACCTGCCGCATACCCAGTCTAGCAGCTATATCCTTTAGGACTCGGCCAGCTCAGTCAGTAGTGGTGCTACCAAGCCACTTTTGGTGATGGACATTGAAGTCCCCCACCCAGAGTACATTGTGTGCCCTTGCCACCCTCAGTGCTTCCTCCAAGTGCTGTTCAACATGGAGGAGTACTGACTCATCAGCTGAGGGAGGGCGGCAGGTGGTAATCAGTAGGAGGTTCCCTTGCCCATGTTTGACCTGATGCCATGAGACTTCATGGGGTCCAGAGTCGATGTTGAGGACTCCCAGGGCAACTCCCTCCCTACTGTATCCCACTGTGCCGCCATCTCTGCTGGGCCTGTCCTGCCAGTGGGACAGGACGTACCCGGCGATGGTGACGGCAGAGTCTGGGACATTGTCTGTCAGGTATGAGTCTGTGAGCATGACTATGTCAGGCTGTTGCTTGACTAGTCTGTGGGGCAGCTCTCCAACTTTGGCACAAGCCCCAGATGTTAGTAGGGCAAAGGGGAATACAACAGGGCACGGGAGGATGCAGCAGGGTATAGGGAGTTACAGTAGGAAAAAAGGGGATACAGCAGGGGACAAGGAGATATAGTAGAGCAAAGGGGAATACAGCAAGGCACAGGGAGATACAGCAGGGCATGGGGGAAAACAGAAAGGAACAGAGAATATTGCAGGTCACAGGGGAATACAGCATGACACAGGGAAATAGAGCAGGGCACAGGGGTAAACAGAAGGCAACAGGGAATATAGCAGGGCACAGTGGGGAATACAGCAGGGCACGGGGAGGAATACAGCAGGGCAGAGGGAAATAGAGCAGGCCACAGGGGATACAGGAGGGTACAGAGGGATACAGCAGAGCACAGGGGTGATACAGCAGGGCATGGAGGGGGAATACAGCAGGGCACAAGAGGATACAGCAGGGCACAGGGAAATAGAGCAGGGCACAGGGAATTAGAGAAGAGCACAGGGGCGATACAGCAAGGCCCGGGGGGGGGGGGGGGGGGGAAGTGGTGTTGGGTGGGAATACAGCAGGGCACAGGGAAATAGAGAAGGGAACTGGGAAGTAGAGAAGAGCACAGGGGGAACTGCAGCGCACGGGGATACAGCAGGGCACAGGGGGAATAGAGCAGGGCACTGGGAAGTAGAGAAGAGCACAGGGGGAACTGCAGTGCACGGGGATACATCAGGGCACAGGGGGAATAGAGCAGGGAACGGGGGATACAGTGGGCAGGTGGGATACAGCAGGGCACAGCTGGGGATACAGCAGGCATGGGGGAATCCAACAGGGCACAGGGGGGATACAGCAGGGCATGGGAGGGATACAGCAGGGCACGGGAGGGATACAGCAAGGCACTGGGGGGAATACAGCAGGGCACAGGGGGAAATACAGCAGGGCACAGGGGGAAATACAGCAGGGCACGGGGGATACAGCAGGGCACGGGGGGAAATACAGCAGGGCATGGGGTATACAGCAGGGCACAGGGGGATTTAGCAGGGCATGGGCTATACAGCAGGGCATGGGGCAGACAGCAGGGCATGGGGTATACAGCAGGGCATGGGCTACACAGCAGGGCACAGGGGGAATACAGCAGGGCACGGGGCAGACAGCAGGGCATGGGGTATACAGCAGGGCATGGGCTACACAGCAGGGCACAGGGGGAATACAGCAGGGCACGGGGCAGACAGCAGGGCATGGGGTATACAGCAGGGCACGGGGCAGACAGCAGGGCACGGGGCAGACAGCAGGGCACAGGGGGATATAGCAGGGCACAGGGGGATACAGCAGGGCACAGGGGGATACAGCAGGGCATGGGGATACAGCAGGGGACAGGGGAGCATACAGCAGGGGACAGGGGAGCATACAGCAGGGCATGGGGTATACAGCCAGGCATGGGATATACGGCAGGGCAGAGGGGGACAGCAGGGGACAAGGGAATACACTAGGGCACAGGGGAATGCTACAGGTCACAGGGATTCAGAAGGACACAGGAAATACAGAAGATAGCCACAGGGCATAGGGGGAAAGCCAGTTTCTGGGCTTTCTGAAGATCTTTTTTAGGAAGCACAGCATCCAGATATTCTGCTCTAAAGCCAAAATGATATTTTTGGTGGTGACAGTGTTACTACTAGAGCTTCTATTACAGTGACTGATGATTGCAATAATAACTGGACATAACTGCTTGCCACACATTTGAAGAAAGCCACTTAGATTCAGAACTTTTGAGTCATTGCTATGATCACAAAATGGGTTATCTTCATCAATCCAGGTTATACAACACCATTTATGTGAACCAAGTCAAATCAACTCACCATTGTTCCAATAGGATCCTGAGGTAATCAATTATATTTTCCCCCTTGTACACCAGGCCTGACATTGCCAATTCAAACATCTGCTGCCAACTAATTCATGCAGGCAAGTCTCAATCTTCCATTTTCTCCAATACTGTTTGCATCAGACTTGGCCAACCACATTGATGTGCATCATCACCTTCTCCAGTCATGTAAAACTTTTTAGGACCAGCCTCAGTACAATTCTATGGTTAGCATTAGCTGTAATATAGCATTTTTAGTGGATTTAAGGATATGTGCAGATTCTAAACTTGGTATATTAGATTACAGCAGGACTTGAATTACTCGTTGTTTTACTCCTCTGGTACCTCTCGGATTGGATTTATTGCATCTCTAACTGAAACTGTTCTACAGCTTTTCTAACCTTATTCCTATGCCCTACCACAAGCCTCTCAATTTTCAGCTGAGTGTTGAAGTATGGTCAGACTAAATGGTGTCCAGCTTATCATTTGCTGAATACAGAGGACTGCATTTTCCAATCCGGTGAAAATCCTGATGTGGTGAGCGATGATCCTGGTTGGTTTTCCATGATTAGCCTAATTGAGCTTCAGGTGTGGAAAATGCCTCTGATCAAGAGCTCATCAATTGGTGGAAACAAAATCATGAACAATGTCACTTCCACCACCCAACACACAAGGAAGCAATGCTGGAAGACATTTAACAACTGGTCCAGTTACCAAGGTACAGAAACATACCATGACCTTTCACTACTGCACTGCACAGCTGTCTCAAACTTGCAATTTCCACCCTTTCACATAACCATAAGTACTTTCCAAGCCTTATTATTAGTAGCCATGAGGTAATGTAATACTCCTTACACCTTCAGCTTTCCCTTGTAAGTGCTTCTTCACTCATATCTCATCTGGACCATTAGGTACTGCTGATCAAGGACCATGATGTTATAGTGCCCATTAGCACTGGCATGGTCGGAATGGGCACAGATAATGAGAGTGTCTGTGAGCACAGAAGCTCATCTGAAGCCTCCAACCACTTTACTGCATACAAGTCAGAAGGTTTACAGGACCAGGCTGTAACACAGCAGCATACGTGTTGTTGTCACAGCAAAGACCCATCTCTAGCCTCAGCTGCTGTGTGCTGAGGATCATGCCAAGACCAAAAGGCTCTTATTGGCACATAATAGCCAGCCACCTCACACACTCCCACCAGTGAAGTAGCACCACATTAAGGTTAAGAGGACATACTTCACACAAGGGGAAGCAGCATGGTGGCAAACAGTAGACATACACACACATGCAAAGTTTGCATATTAAGTAAATGGTTACACTGAAATTTCTACTTGTGCTGAGAATAGTCATGGATAGATTTCAGAACGGGGGGTGGGGGGGGGGGGGGGGTGCATGTAATTTGCAATTTGTACAGTGAAAAGGAAGGTGATGTTGGTGAAGATATATTTGTGGATGACAGAGGTGCAATCTATAACTCCATTGACTTCCAGAAAATCAGCCACTGTATAAAATTGCACAGTCCTGTCTTGCTGTTTCCAGTTACATAAGAACATAAGAAATAGGAGCAGGAATAAGCCAGTTGGCCCCTCGAGTCTACTCTGCCATTAAATAGATCATGGCTGATCTGATTGTGGCCTTAACTCCACTTTCCTATCTATCCCCCTTAACCCTTGATTCCATTGTAGATCAAAAATCTGTCTAACTCAGCCTTGAATATATTCAATGACTCATCTTCCACTGCTTCTTTGGGGTAGAGAATTCCAAAGATTAATGACCGTATGAGAGAAGAAATTCCTCCTCATCTCCATCTTAAATGGGAGACACCTTATTTTGAAACTGTGCCCATAGGTTCTAGTTTCCCCCACGAGAAGCAATATCCTCTCAGCATCTACCCTGTCAAGACTCCTCAGAATCTTATATGTTTCAATAAAGTAACCTCTCATTCTTCTAAACTTCAATCAGTATAGGCCCAACCTGCTCAACCTTTCCTCATAAGACAACCCGTTCATCCCAGGAATCAACCTAGTGAACCTTCTCTGAACTGTCTCCAATGCAAGTATATACTTCCTTAAATAAGAAGACCAAAACTGTACACATTACTCTAGGTACAGTCTCACCAATGCCCTGTACAGTTGTAGCAAGACTTCCCTACTTTTATACTCCAACCCTCTTGTAACAAAGACCAGCCTTCCATTTGCCTCCTAATTACTTGCTGTATCTGCATGCTAACCTTATGTGATTCATTGTACAAGGACACCCAGATCCCTCTGTACCGCAGTATTCCACAGTCTCTCTCCATTTAAATAATATTCTGCTTTCTATGCTTCTTACCAAAGGCGACGACCTCACATTTTCCCGCATATGGCTCCTGGAAGATGGCTCCCGAGGAAGCTCCCTTGCTGTGCAACTCTATCTATGGCCATCTGCTCCCATTCTTAGTGCATGCTCCCCCAATCTACTCTCTTAAACCGTTTAAATTCCCCTGGCTCTTTAATCAGTACATTTTAGCCCTAACTACAAGTTAACAGCTAGTTTAATGTTACCTGGGCCCACTGCCCTCTCCCAGCCATACCTGCTCTTTGCTTTCTTCATTGAGCACTGAATTTTGCTGAAATTGACATCCAGTTTTCTGGACGCCGAGGCTACACTTCTCTACCGGACAAAATTGCAAAGTGCAGCTGGTGATACTCTGATCTTCTATCCTGTTGTCTACATCGTCCAGAGTGTCCGCGGCCACGGCATGCGGTAAGTCCAGTGCAGAGAGGAAGGAGTAGCAGAACCCTAGGGCAATAAGACCTAGTACAGAGGGGAAGCATTGAGAAAAACCCCGAACACGTAAAAAGCCACGACCCGGCCCCAGTTGAGTCCATCGCGGAACGGCTCCTCGGCCACAACTTCAAAGGGCCCGCGGGAGATGTGCGGCTCGTAGAGCATCTGCAGCGCAATGTCAGTGAGTTCCTGCTGGTACTGGCGTCCGAGGCTGTCGCCCACCTCCCGGAGGACGCGGATGAGCTTCCCGGCGACGATGGTGGGAACTGATGAAATGTTTTATTGCCTGCACCCCCTTCCCCCCTCCCGCTTCCCCTTCCCCCCAACCCGCTTCCCCTTCCCAGCTCCCCCCTCCCAGCTCACACACCGCACTCTCTTCCCCCACCCCCTCCCCCCTCACAACCCCTTCCCAGCTCCCCCCTCGCACCATCTTCCCCCTGCACCCCCTTCCCCTGCGACCCTCACCCCTCTACAGCCCCCTTCCCCGCTCCCCCTCACACCGCCTTCCCTCCACCCCTCCCCCTCGCACCCCCTCCTCCCACCGGCATCCACCTATCCCTGAGCAGGGGCCCTAACAACCCCACTGCCTTGTGGGCATCTCGGGAGAGTCCAAGGCTAAGGGAGTAAACCCTAACAGAAAATCCGGAGCGGAACCCCATAGGCCCCATGTGTCACCTTTGGCATGTTTCCGGCAGTTCCTGCAGCCATAACGGTGCCAAACATCGTGCTCTGCACTCCTTTGGCCCCCACCAGAAAGGCCGAGAGGGGGGTTTTGATGCTTGGGCAACTCACAACCTCCATACATTCGCCCAGGCATGCGCCATGGAGAGGTCACTCCATAGTCACCTCACAGCGACCTAAACAACTCGGAAGGCAGCAGTTACGGGTTATAAGTCCAGCTCAATTGGTGTAGAGATTGGGCGCCATGGGTTGCCTTTGTCGGTGGGAGAGGTCATCGCACCTCACTGGACAGCTACCCCCCGCCTCAAACCGGGCAGACCCCAGTCAATAAGGTTCTGTCCCGCCACAGTCCACCTGCTTCAATGGGTGCTTGGAGCTCAGGGTCATTGCCCGAAAAGTGGACTGTAACACCGCACCAAACAGCACGAAAAAAGGAAAGAAGGTATCCGCCCTTCATTTTGCAAGCTGGAACGTCAGAACTATGTGTTCTGGCCTGTCGGAAGACCTTACACAAATCAACGATTCTTGGAAGACCGCCATCATTAACAACGAGCTCAGCAGACTCAATGTGGACATTGCAGCACTTCAGGAGACACAGCTCCCTGCGAGCGGATCTCTAACAGAGCAAGACTACACCTTCTTCTGGCAGGGCAGGGATCCTGAAGAACCAAGACAGCATGGAGTGGGCTTCGCCATCAGAAACTCTTTGCTCAGCATGATAGAGCCACCTTCAAATGGCTCAGAACGCATACTGTCCATCAGACTGCTCACCGCCTCTGGTCCAGTGCACCTACTCAGCATCGATGCTCCAACACTCTGCTCCCCACATGAAGATAAAGACCAGTTCTATGAGGAACTCCATAATATCATTAGTAGCATCCCCAATACCAAACATCTGTTCCTGCTGGGGGACTTTAATGCAAGGGTTGGGGCCGACCATGACTCATGGCCCTCCTGCCTTGGGCGCTCTGGCATTGGAAGGATGAATGAGAATGGACAGAGACTGCTTGAGTTGTGTACCAATCATAACCTCGTTCTTTCACACTAAACCCTGTCACCAGGTTTCTTGGAGGCACCCAAGATCACGTCGTTGGCACCAGCTAGACCTCATTGTCACAAGGCGAGCCTCCTTAAACAGGGTTCAAATCACACGCAGCTTCCACTGTGCGGACTGCGACACCGACCACTCCCTGGTGTGCAGCAAGGTTAGACTCAAACCAAAGAAGCTGCATCATTCCAAGCAGAAGGACCACGCGCGCATCAACACGAGCAGAATTTCTTATCCACAACTGTTACAAAAATTTCTAAATTCACTTGAAAAAGCCCTTCAAAACACTCCCACAGGGGATGCAGAGACCAAGTGGGCCCACATCAGAGATGCCATCTATGAGTCAGCCATGACCACCTATGGCAAACGTGTGAAGTGGAATACAGACTGGTTTCAATCTCATTTTGAAGAGCTGGACACATAGCTGCTAAGCGCATTGCACTGCTGAACTACAAAAAAGCCCCCAGCGAGTTAACATCCGTAGCACTTAAAACAGCCAGAAGCGCTGCACAAAGAACAGCCTGGCGCTGCGCAAATGACTACTGGCAACACCTATGCAGATATATTCAGCTGGGCTCAGACACCGGAAACATCAGAGGAATGTATGATGGCATTAAGAGAGCTTTTGGGCCAACCATCAAGAAGATCGCCCCCCTCAAATCTAAATCAGGGGACACAATCACTGACCAACGCAAGCAAATGGACCGGTGGGTTGAGCACTACCTAGAACTGTCCTCCAGGGAGAATATTGTCACTGAGACCGCCCTCAATGCAGCCCAGTCTCTGCCAGTCATGGATGAGCTGGACATATAGCCAACAAAATCGGAACTCAGTGATGCCATTGATTCTCTAGCCAGCGGAAAAGCCCCTGGGAAGGACGGCATTACCCCTGAAATAATCAAGAGTGCTAAGCCTGCCATACCCTCAGCACTCTACGAACTGCTTTGCCTGTGCTGGGATGAGGGAGCAATACCACAGGACATGCGCGATGCCAATATCATCATCCTCTATAAGAACAAAGGTGACCGCGTTGACTGCAACAACTACCGTGGAATCTCCCTGCTCAGCATATGGGGAAAGTCTTCGCTCGAGTCGCTTTAAACAGGCTGCAGAAGCTGGCCGAGCGTATCTACCTTGAGGCACAGTGTGACTTTCGAGCAGAGAGATCGACCGTTGACATGCTGTTCTCCCTTCATCAGCTACAGGAGAAATGCTGTGAACAACAGATGCCCCTCTACATTGCTTTCATTGATCTCACCAAAGCCTTTGACCTCGTCAGCAGATGTGGTCTCTTCAGACTATTAGAAAAGATCGGATGTCCACCAAAGCTACTAAGTATCATCACCTCATTCCATGACAATATGAAAGGCACAATTCAGCATAGCGGCGCCTCATCAGATCCCTTTCCTATCCTGAGTGGCGTGAAACAGGGCTGTGTTCTCGCACCTACACTGTTTGGGATTTTCTTCTCCCTGCTGCTCTCACACGCGTTCAAGTCTTCAGAAGAAGGAATTTTCCTCCACACAAGATCAGGTTGCAGGTTGTTCAACCTTGCCCGCCTAAGAGCTAAGCCCAAAGTACGGAAAGTCCTCATCAGGGAACTCCTCTTTGCTGACGATGCTGCATTAACATCTCACACTGAAGAGTGTCTGCAGAGTCTTATCGAAAGGTTTGCAGCTGCCTGCAATGAATTTGGCCTAACCATCAGCCTCAAGAAAACGAACATCATGGGACAGGATGTCAGAAATGCTCCATCCATCAATATCGGTGATCACGCTCTGGAAGTGGTTCAAGAGTTCACCTACCTAGGCTCAATTATCACCAGTAGCCTGTCTCTCGATGCAGAAATCAACAAGCGCATGGGAAAGGCTTCCATTGCTATGTCCAGACTGGCCAAGAGAGTGTGGGAAAATGGCACACTGACACGGAACACAAAAGTCCGAGTGTATCAAGCCTGTCTCCCCAGTACCTTGCTCTACGGCAGCGAGGCCTGGACAACATATGTCAGCCGAGAGCAACGTCTCAATTAATTCCATCTTTGCTGCCTCCGGAGAATCCTTGGCATCAGGTGGCAGGACCGCATCTCCAACACAGTAGTCCTCGAGGCGGCCAACATCCCCAGCTTATACACACTATTGAGTCAGCGGCGCTTGAGATGGCTTGGACATGTGAGCCGCATGGAAGATGGCAGGATCCCCAAAGACACATTGTACAGCGAGCTCGCCACTGGTATCAGACCTACCGGCCGTCCATGTCTCCGCTTTAAAGATGCCTGCAAACGTGACATGAAGTCCTGTAACATTGATCACAAGTCGTGGGAGTCAGTTGCCAGCGATCGCCAGAGCTGGTGGACAGCCATAAAGGCGGGGCTAAAGTGTGGCGAGTCGAAGAGACTTAGCAGTTGGCAGGAAAAAAGACAGAAGCGCAAGGGGAGAGCCAACTGTGTAACAGCCCCGACAAACAAATTTTTCTGCAGCACCTGTCCCATGATGTCACTCTAGAATTGGCCTTTATAGCCACTCCAGGCGCTGCTCCACAAACCACTGACCACCTCCAGGCGCTTACCCATTTTCTCCCGAGACAAGGAGGCCAAAGAAGACTCCATCTGCCAAATGTTTGCCCAATCACAACCTGTCTATATCCTTTTGCAAACTCTTTGTGTGCTTCTCACAACTTTCTTTCCTACCTATCTTTGTATCATCAGCAAATTTGGCTACAATACACTCGATCCTTTCATCCCTGTGTACGGAATTTCTACTTTTTTGTGTTAAAACTTGGGAATCTATATTTTTTAAAACTAAAAAAGGATTTTATGGCCATTGAATCATCTGGAGATTGCTGAAGTGGGTATTTTGTAAAAACAAAGGTGAACAAAAGGGTTGTCCTGTAAACAAGTACTGGAAGCCATATGATTTCAAATAAACACCACAGGGGGTTTAACTTAAGAGCTATTTCTGAGTTGTGAACTGTTTTGGTTTCACTTTGAACAGTTAAAAGCCAGCTTCTTTTTTTTGGACTAAATGGGAGTGGTTGGAGATCAGAAGATCATCCAGGACACTGTTACCTCTCTTTGAAGAATCCCTGCTCTTGAAAAGCAAAAGCTTGTTTGAAGTTGTACTGTTGCCTCCTGCACTTTGAAGACCTCCTGAATGGTCACAGAAAGCTTGCATCTTTGAAAAAAAGGACTTCGCATCAAATGTACAAGGACTGAAACCTCTGTTGCTGCACACCTGCTGTAAGACTTATGTGAAGCCTTCTGAATTTGAATTTCTTAGAATGCCTACCCAAACCGACTGTTCATCAACCTCGCCTGGAAAGATTCCTAGTGGCAGCCAACTAGTCGACTTTGGGACACCTCACCAAAACAAAGGACTTCCTTCCATATCTTTGCAGACTAAGTTTTATTTTATTCCTTCTAGTTCTTTGTAACAGCTGTAAACAAAAATCCCTTTTCTCCCCAGTTAACTGGTTTTTGGATGTATCTGTGTGTGCGTGAGGGCTAGGATAAAATATGGGCTTTAATATTCCAATTCGTGTATATATTTACTTCATTATTTACTTCATAGAGACATATAAGATAATCAGAGGGTTAGATAGGGTGGATAGTGAGAGTCTTTTTCCTCGGATGGTGATGGCAAACACGAGGGGACATAGCTTTAAGTTGAGGGGTGATAGATATAGGACAGATGTCAGAGGTAGTTTCTTTACTCAGAGAGTAGTAGGGGCGTGGAACGCCCTGCCTGCAGCAGTAGTAGACTTGCCAACTTTAAGGGCATTTAAGTGGTCATTGGATAGACATATGGATGAAAATGGAACAGTGCAGGTCAGATGGTTTCACAGGTCGGCGCAACATCGAGGGCCGAAGGGCCTGTACTGCGCTGTAATGTTCTAATTATTGGTTAAGACTTGGTTTACAATAAACAGATAATTTTATTGTTTATTAAAGAAACTTGGTTGGTGTGCTTTATTTTGGGGACAGATAGAATATCTTATTGGCTGTTTCAGTCAGTGGGAAAATTTATTGATATGTTGTGACCTGTGGAGAAGTGGAACTGAATTAACAGTGCACTCCTTCTGCCTCGGTCGTAACACCAGTCATTAATATAGTATGTAATTGTCCTTATGGAAGGAGATGAAGTTTCTTTGAGAAAGCAATTCATCAGTAACTTGCTTCACACATCTTTATACAGTCAATTGGCTTATATTCACAATGTCCCGAGTGGCAGCTTGAGACAGCCCTGATGCATAAAAGCTGAGCAGAGTTGTCACATCCATACCCGATGGGTATAATTTGGCTCTGGGCGATAGTGTAGAATGGTATATATCAGATTAGCTGCCTGTTATACATCTTTTCTCATTTTAATTTCCATTGACTTTAAATCTGTGTTGGAGTGCCTGTGATGGAGCTTGTCTGTCTGTTTGCCTGAACAATTTGGCATAAGTCTGCCATGGCTTTTCTTGTAAATCAAAGCTTCTGCACAAACTGCTCCTCCAATAAGGGTAGGAACGTGGACTTATGCTTGCATCACTCTGATCTGCCCTGCAGGCCTCTGTATACCATTCTTTTCTTCATCCAAAAAGTAGAAATACAGGGCAGGAAACCTATTGGAACAAAGGCAGTAGGAGACCAAAAATAAAAGCAGTCACAGCAACTGTTCCATTTGCCCTTCAAAAACCAAAACTAAACAGGAAAGTGCTTCAGTCTTGGTCTTACTACGGGAAATCTTTTCTGTTTTAAGTCATTTCTGTATGGAACTCAATGCCTAGCAATTCTGAACACCAGTTTATATGAACAGATAAAGAACATGGTGTGAAATATTTAGATATGGCAAGAAAATAGGATGAGTTATGCCATCAGATCATTATGGCCTCATTTACACGCATCTGCCCACAAATGAATGGATATTTCCTGATGAAACTGACGAGAACAGCTGCCGATACTTTAATCTCCGATCCTGCTGTCTTCACAGTCCAGAGTGTCTGCAGCCACGGCATGCGGTAAGTCCATTGAGGTGAAGAAGGAGCTGCGGGACCCGAGAGAAGTCCTGTGAAAAGGTGCCCCGAACACCCAAAACATCCACGAACGGCCCCCCCGGCCGCAACTTCAAAGCGCCCGCGGGAGATGGCTCGGAGA
Organism: Heterodontus francisci; assembly: GCF_036365525.1. Lineage (NCBI taxonomy): Eukaryota > Metazoa > Chordata > Chondrichthyes > Heterodontiformes > Heterodontidae > Heterodontus > Heterodontus francisci. Next base: position 31,141,815 of record NC_090389.1, read on the forward strand.
GCATCTGCAGCGCACTGTCGGCAATGCTGCATGCCTTTATTTAAACCACTGCAAAAAAAAAACCCTTAGCAAATGTAATCACCTCTAAGTCTGCCAAATGATGCTTCACCTCCAGAAGGACGTGGATGAGCTTTCCGGACATCGATGGTGGGCACTGAGGAAATGGCTTATTACCTGCACCAGATTCCACCCCCCCTCCCCCCCCCTTTACCCCCCTTCCACCCCCCCCCCACCCCCGTCCCCTTCCCTGCTCCACCATCTCAGCTCACCCCCTCACAACCCCGTCCCAGCCCGCCCCCCCCCTCGCACCATCTTCACCCCGCACCCCCTTCCCCTGCACCCCCCCCCACCCCCTCCCTCTACCCCTCCCCCTTGCATCCCCTCCTCCCACCGGCACCATCCTACACCTGTGTAGGGGCCCCAACAACCCCACTGCCTTGTGGGCGTCTCGGGAGAGACCAAGGCTAAGGGAGTAAACCCTAACAGAAAATCCGGAGCGGAACCCCGTAGGCGGTCATGTGTCACCTTTGGCATGTTTCCGGCAGTTCCTGCAGCCATACTGGTGCCAAACGTCGTGTCCTGCACTCCTTTGGACCCCACCAGAAAGGCCGAGAGGGGGGTTTTGACGACTGGGCAACTCTCAACCTCCATAAATTTGCCCAGGCATGCGCCATGGAGAGGTCACTCCATAGTTGCCTCACAGCGACTGAAACAACACGGAAGGCAGCAGTTACGGGTTATAAGTCCAGATAAATTGGCGTAGAAACTGGGCGCCACGGGTTGCCTTTGTCGGTGGGAGAGGTCATTGCACCTCACTGGACAGCTACCGCCCGCCTCAAACCGGGCAGCCCCCGGTCAATAAGGTTCTGTCCCGCCACAGTCTGCCTGCTTCAATGGGTGCTTGGAGCTCAGGGTCATTGCCCGAAAGGTGGACTGATACACCGCACCAAACAACATGAAAAAAGGAAAGAAGGTACCAGCCCTTCGCTTTGCAAGCTGGAACGTCAGAACTATGTGTCCTGGCCTGTCGGAAGACCTTACACAAATCAACGATTCTCGGAAGACCGCCATCATTAACAACGAGCTCAGTAGACTCAATGTGGACATTGCAGCACTTCAGGAGACTCGCCTCCCCGCGAGTGGCTCTCTAGCAGAGCAAGACTACACCTTCTTCTGGCAGGGCAGGGATCCTGAAGAACCAAGACAGCATGGAGTGGGCTTCGCCATCAGAAACTCCTTGCTCAGCATGATAGAGCCTCCCTCAAATGGCTCGGAACGCATACTGTCCATCCGACTGCTCACCACCTCTGGTCCAGTACACCTACTCAGCATCTATGCTCCAACACTCTGTTCCGCACCTGAAGCTAAAGACCAGTTCTATGAACAACTCCATAACATCATTAGCAGCATCCCCAACACCGAACACCTATTCCTGCTGGGGGACTTTAATGCCAGGGTTGGGGCCGACCATGACTCATGGCCCTCCTGCCTTGGGCGCTATGGCGTTGGAAGGATGAATGAGAACGGGCAGAGACTGCTTGAGTTGTGTACCTATCATAACCTCTGCATCACCAACTCGTTCTTTCACACTAAACCCTGTCACCAGGTTTCATGGAGGCACCCAAGATCACGTCGTTGGCACCAGCTAGACCTCATTGTCACAAGGCGAGCCGCCTTAAACAGTGTTCAAATCACACGCAGCTTCCACAGTGCGGACTGCGACACCGACCACTCCCTGGTGTGCAGCAATGTTAGACTCAGACCAAAGAAGTTGCATCATTCCAAGCAGAAGGGCCACCCGCGCATCAACACGAGCAGAATTTCTCACCCACAGCTGTTACAAAAATTTCTAAATTCACTTGTAACAGCCCTTCAAAACACTCCCACAGGGGATGCTGAGACCAAGTGGGCCCACATCAGAGACGCCATCTATGAGTCAGCTTTGACCACCTACGGCAAAAGTGCGAAGAGAAATGCAGACTGGTTTCAATCTCATAATGAAGAGCTGGAACCTGTCATAGCCGCTAAGCGCATTGCACTTTTGAACTACAAGAAAGCCCCCAGCGATTTAACATCCGCAGCACTTAAAGCAGCCAGAAGTACTGCACAAAGAACAGCTAGGCGTTGCGCAAACGACTACTGGCAACACCTATGCAGTCATATTCAGCTGGCCTCAGACACCGGAAACATCAGAGGAATGTATGATGGCATGAAGAGAGCTCTTGGGCCAACCATCAAGAAGATCACCCCCCTCAAATCTAAATCGGGGGACATAATCACTGACCAACGCAAACAGATGGACCGCTGGGTTGAGCACTACCTAGAACTGTACTCCAGGGAGAATGCTGTCACTGAGACTGCCCTCAATGCAGCCCAGCCTCTACCAGTCATGGATGAGCTGGACATACAGCCAACCAAATCGGAACTCAGTGATGCCATTGATTCCCTAGCCAGCGGAAAAGCCCCTGGGAAGGACAGCATTACCCCTGAAATAATCAAGAGTGCCAAGCCTGCTATACTCTCAGCACTACATGAACTGCTATGCCTGTGCTGGGACGAGGGAGCAGTACCCCAGGACATGCGCGATGCCAACATCATCACCCTCTATAAAAACAAAGGTGACCGCGGTGACTGCAACAACTACCGTGGAATCTCCCTGCTCAGCATAGTGGGGAAAGTCTTTGCTCGAGTCGCTCTGAACAGGCTCCAGAAGCTGGCCGAGCGCATCTACCCTGAGGCACAGTGTGGCTTTCGTGCAGAGAGATCGACTATTGACATGCTGTTCTCCCTTCGTCAGATACAGGAGAAATGCCGTGAACAACAGATGCCCCTCTACATTGCTTTCATTGATCTCACCAAAGCCTTTGACCTCGTCAGCAGACGTGGTCTCTTCAGACTACTAGAAAAGATCGGATGTCCACCAAAGCTACTAAGTATCATCACCTCATTCCATGACAATATGAAAGGCACAATTCAACATGGTGGCTCCTCATCAGAGCCCTTTCCTATCCTGAGTGGTGTGAAACAGGGCTGTGTTCTCGCACCCACACTTTTTGGGATTTTCTTCTCCCTGCTGCTTTCACATGCGTTCAAATCCTCTGAAGAAGGAATTTTCCTCCACACAAGATCAGGGGGCAGGTTGTTCAACCTTGCCCGTCTAAGAGCGAAGTCCAAAGTACGGAAAGTCCTCATCAGAGAACTCCTCTTTGCTGACGATGCTGCTTTAACATCTCACACTGAAGAATGCCTGCAGAGTCTCATCGACAGGTTTGCGTCTGCCTGCAATGAATTTGGCCTAACCATCAGCCTCAAGAAAACGAACATCATGGGGCAGGATGTCAGAAATGCTCCATCCATCAATATTGGCGACCACGCTCTGGAAGTGGTTCAAGAGTTCACCTACCTAGGCTCAACTATCACCAGTAACCTGTCTCTAGATGCAGAAATCAACAAGCGCATGGGTAAGGCTTCCACTGCTATGTTCAGACTGGCCAAGAGAGTGTGGGAAAATGGCGCACTGACACGGAACACAAAAGTCCGAGTGTATCAGGCCTGTGTCCTCAGTACCTTGCTCTACGGCAGCGAGGCCTGGACAACGTATGCCAGCCAAGAGCGACGTCTCAATTCATTCCATCTTCGCTGCCTTCGGAGAATACTTGGCATCAGGTGGCAGGACTATATCTCCAACACAGAAGTCCTTGAAGCGGCCAACATCCCCAGCTTATACACACTACTGAGTCAGCGGCGCTTGAGATGGCTTGGCCATGTGAGCCGCATGGAAGATGGCAGGATCCCCAAAGACACATTGTACAGCGAGCTCGCCACTGGTATCAGACCCACCGGCCGTCTATGTCTCCGTTATAAAGACGTCTGCAAACGCGACATGAAATCGTGTGACATTGATCACAAGTCGTGGGAGTCAGTTGCCAGCATTCGCCAGAGCTGGCGGGCAGCCATAAAGACAGGGCTAAATTGTGGCGAGTCGAAGAGACTTAGTAGTTGGCAGGAAAAAAGACAGAGGCGCAAGGGGAGAGCCAACTGTGCAACAGCCCCAACAAACAAATTTCTCTGCAGCACCTGTGGAAGAGCCTGTCACTCCAGAATTGGCCTTTATAGCCACTCCAGGCGCTGCTTCACAAACCACTGACCACCTCCAGGCGCGTATCCATTGTCTCTCGAGATAAGGAGGCCCAAAAGAATTTCCTCCAACAAGTAAACCTAACAATCAGAAAATCAGAATGAATACAAAATTGGGTGGAGATCCAGCATAGCAGATCTCCTCCTATTTTTCTGATCAAGAATGCCCACTTCATACCCTGATTGGAAAATCTAACAGAACCTTCACACAAAAAGAGGTAGAATTGTAGAATAATGCAGCACAAAAGGTGATTATTTGGCCTATCATGTCTGCGTCAGAAAGCAGTATGAAGAACTGTCACTTACAATACATGTACACTTTTTGTAACATAAGATCAGATTCCCAATATAACGTGGTCTATACGCCAGGACGAGTTGATGTACAATAATGGATAGTGCAGAGAACATTGTTGAACATTTGCTCTAGCTTTCCACTTGGATCACCTATTTCCTGGTCACAAATGTTAATAAACGCTAAAGGCGTATTTAGGAGTGATTGAGACATCAAGCTGCAACTGTCAAATGAAGTTCAGCATTCAAGGAGCTAAAATATCTCCAGTATAATGACAGGGACAGCTCACAACTTATTCTATCAGATGCATTTATATTTGAAGGTAATCCAAAGCTAATACTTTATTGAGTATGTCTGGTGATGAATAATTTATAATCACTTTTTACCATTTGGAGATGTCAGTACTTCCAGTCCTCAATATTTTACATGGCCCTGAGCCTTCATAATAGAAGTTTTTTCAGACCCATCTGTTAGTTTACCCTTTAAGGTAACTTGGTGATTAATAATTCATTATTACTCATTGTGATTCATCACAAACTTGCTGAGAAATAATTCGGAAGACTTGACTTTCTGTCTTGCAAGGTTAGAATTTGGTGACCGTCAGTTCTGTGCCTGACTGGACAGGAACTCAGCAGCAACAGCTCCATTTCTGTTCCAATGATGCACTTTTTATTCATTGTAAATAAAATGAGATAAGATTACAAAATGCTGTTCAAAATCACACACAAGTGAGACCAGGATTTTCCCAGGGGTGTTGAGTGAAATTTTGCACCCCATAGTAATGTGTCCCCGATCGTTCAACCTTAAGTTCATTAGAACTTTTCAAGTATGCTTCCTAATCTCCACCAAGGAGTTGCAATCAGACTAAGTGCAGAGTTCTGCTTTGGGCTACTGTTCCAAGGGGATGGTGGCAGCAGTGAAAGTGGTTTCTTAAAATATTTTGAAGCCTCTTCTTTAGCCTTTGCAAAGCCAAGCTCTGTTAGCACAAAACACGACTGTGACAAATAAAAATAAACAATGACCCTCTTTAGAGGACTGTACGCCTTGGCCTAAGTGGCATCCCTTGAATCTGAATTTGAAACTTGCAAGTATTGTGAACTGTGAGGAGGATAATGATGGACTTCAAGAGGACATAGGCAGGCTGAGGGAATGGGTGGACATGTGGCAGATGAAATTTCATGCAGAGAAATGTGAAGCGTTACATTTTGGTTGGAAGAAAGAGGAAAGGCATGAAAAAATAAAGGGTACAATTCTAAAGGAGGTGCAGAAACAGAGAAACCTAAGATAATATGTGCACAAATCATTGAAGGTGGCAGGGCAGGTTGAGAAACTGGTTAAGTTGATTAAGTGGGATCCTGGGCTTTATAAATAGAGGCATAAAATACAAAAGCAAGGAAGTTATGATGAACCTTTATAAAACACTGGTTCAGCCTCAACTGGAATATTGTGTCCAATTCTGGGCACTGGGCTTTAGGAAGGATGTGAAGGCTTTAGAGAGAGTGCAGAAAAAATTTATGTAAAGATCTTGATTCAGGAGCACCATGTAAGTTGATTCTAATCACAAACAATGCTGAACTAGAGGGCCATGAGAGTCTGATAAAGCAGCTAAAGGATTGACTTATGAGGAGAGATTGGGTCGACTAGGCCTATATTCACTGGAGTTTAGAAGAATGAGAGAGGATCTCAGAGAAACCTATAAAATTCTAACAGGACTAGACAGGCTAGATGCAGGGAGGATGTTCCCGATGGCTGGGGAGTCCAGAACCAGGGGTCACAGTCTCAGGATACGGGGTATGCCATTTAGAACCGAGATGAGGAAAAATTTCTTCACTCAGAGGGTGGTGAACCTGTGGAATTCTCCACCGCAGAAGGCAGTGGAGGCCAAATCATTAAATATATTCAAGAAGGAGATAGATATCTTTCTTAATGCCAAAGGGATCAAGGGACATGGGGAGAAAGCGGGAACAGGTTACTGAATTAGACGATCAGCCATGATCTTTTTTGAATGGCAGAGCAGGCTCGAAGGGCCGAATGGCCAACGCCTGCTCCTATTTTCTATGTTTCTAGATCAGGGTGTCATTGGACGTGCAACATTGACTATGTCCTGTGTAGCAGCAATTAGCAAAGCAAACTAAATGCGAACCTATGTTATGAAATCAGCAGATCTTAAGTCTAAGGCAGTCATACTTGAAGCTATATTGCAGTTTGGCCAAGCTTCACTCTGAAAACTGCATTCAGTTCTGGTCAAGGGCATACAATAGAATTACCACCACCCACTCCCCACCCTCCTCAGCAGCAATGCACAGAATAACTATGTGTCACCATGAAGATTCTATAGTGTCAGAGGACTGATTTATGAGGAAAGTGTTACAACCAGGTGAGAAAAAGATCAACGGTTCCCTTTTACCCTTTACCTGGTCTTACCGCAACAGGGTTTAATTTTAAACACACTGTTTTTAGCTCCCCCTTGGTGAATCCTTGTTCACCGCTTTCCAACTAAAAGGCAAAGAAATGAGCACAAACAGGCTTTCCTAGGCTTAAAGAAGAAAAGTGAAATTTATTAAAACTTAGACTCTAATTCGGTTAACACCTACGGATACATGCTGCGCCGCATGCTAGCAGGCATACACATGCAAATATAGACAGAAAAGAGCAGAAGAAAAATAAAGTGGAAAGGTTTGAGGCAATAGCTGAAGAGTTGTTGTTACAGTTCTTCGAGCTTACTGTAGAGTCTTTGATTGTAGGTAGATCTTCTTTTTCATTGGGGCCCAATATTCTTCTTAAATCTTGTTCGCTGTGGGAGACTTTTCTCTCTTTGGGTTCATATATCTTCAGTGGATTCAGAGGTTTTTTGAGAAAGAGATGAGAGCAGACAGGAGAGATCTTCTCAGTCCAGGAGCAAACAGCTTTCTACCCAAACTGTTTGTACAAATTCAAAAACTCAAGTTACCCAGCAGGTTAGTCATGTGACTAGCTGGTTTGACCATGTCCATTTGTGTATTCGGCCATCTTAGCAGTCAACCTGGAATGCAAGCTCCCCCACCTTCAACGTCTGGTGATCAAAAATCCATTGTGAGTTGAATGTCAGGGAATGGCTGCTTTGTCCTTCCAAACACTGTCTGTTACTATGCAAGTGTCTTTTCCAGCCATGGCTGATCTGTTTAATAAATCCTTTCTTAACTCCAGTAACAGTTTAAAATCAATGTTCATGACAAAATTATGTGCCTCGTTCTTGGCAGGTGGGGCCTAGCATGACAAAGGTTTAAAACATTTTTTAAACTGTTCAGCTTTGAAAGGAGACTAATGAGAGAGGACTTTACAAGATAAATTAGGATAGAGAAGATAAATTGTAAATAAGAACAGAAAGTGCTGGAAATACTCAACAGGACTGGAAGTTTCTGTGGAGAGAGAAGCAGAGTTAATGTTTCAGGTCCGTGACTTTTCTTCAGAATTGATAATTGTGGTAAATTGTAAGCTGTCTATCAAGTTAAACCACAAGTGCAGGACAAGGCAGGATAGCTACAAACATTAAAGGTAAATTCAGGACTGATGTAATCTAGGCTGAGACTCCAGTGCAGTACTGAGGGACTCCTGCACCGTCAGATGTGCCATCTTTCAGATCAGATACAAAACCAAGGCCCCATCTTCCCTCTTTGCTGAACATAAAATGATCCCATGTGCTATTTGAGGAAGAGCATGGGAGTTTTTCCTGGTATCCTGTCCAATATTTAACTCAACTAACACTTGAAACATTGCTGCTTGTGCGAACTTGCCAAATGCACATTAACTACAATGTTGCCTGTCATGAGTTTCTTTGTGTTACCGTAAGCAACACAATGAGGTACATGGATTCCAGTTTCTTCAAAATCTGTAGAAGGTTTATTGACAGTTAAAACTAATACACACAATACAGAACAAACCATATACAGAATCTTTGTCCAGGGTTTTGCTGTGCAGAGTAACTATGGCTTCTAGTCATATGATTGCATCCTGGTACTTAGCTCATTAGCATACTGAGTTCTTAAAGGGACATCACTCTTATCGCGATCATACAAGATCCCCTTTCTTTCCAAAGAAAAATCTCGTAGGCTACAAGTAAAAGCACATAAGATTGGATAATATCAAAATTAGTTATACAGGGATAGAGATTATAAAATGTACAAGTATAAAGATAGAGATTGTGAAATTTATGAGGGCAGAAGCTTAAGAGTCCATATATCACTTTGGTGGTTTGACAACTTATCCAGATCTTGTTACGATATAATCATCTGGGGATGTGGATTTCACCCTTGGCTGTTTTTGGTTTGTAGACATGTTGTCAATGTGTTGGCTGTTGTCCTGTTGTTCTGTCACTGCATGTCGGTCATGCACATATCTTAATTCTCCCTTGTTTTTCGAGCAGTGTCTCCTGCACCTTGGAGAATTTGCATCTAAGCTGTTGCTATTTTTTCTGAAGTTTCTCCCTCCCTGCATTCAGTTTCTGTTGCTCTACCTTCAGTCTGCTAAAATATTCTGTTGCTTTTCTCAGGATGACCACTCTTGAGGCCTTGTCATTCTTGGAATGTTCTGGCACCTCATCTCGAAAAGCCAACTGACACTGCTTCAACTCATTCCACCTCTGCCTCTCCAGGACATTGTGTGTTCTTTGCCTCACCTAATCCTGTGCGTCTGAAAGCCTGGGGACTTGCTGCAGGAGGACTACTTGGCCTCATGGAGGCACCTGTCCATTCTGGCTCATTTTGATGCTGCCGGTTCTCTAGAGAGCAGAGATGAGGGCGCGGCATAGTTGTGCTGCTGCTGGATTTCCAGTCTACATCCTTTGATGCTGGCCAATGTCTGAGAGTGGGTTACGATCCTTGGAGATTTCTCCTTGTCAATGCTCCCCACTGCCAGCCTTTGCTTCTCAATGGTTAAAATGTCAACCTCTTCTTCTGAGTCACTGGAGCGTGAAGAAACACTGCCTGTTGAGAGAGAACTTTCATTATCTGAATTTGGATCTTCATTCTCTTGGTGTGCCATCTCTGAGAAGAGTGTGATACTCTCCAGACCAGAACTACTAAGATCCTGGATAAACTGTGACTCAATGTCAGGGAACAGGGGTCTGGACACAGGGAGTGCATCCTCTCTGAGGTGCAGTACAGCATCACCTTTGAAATCTCCTATGGCATCGAACCTGTCAGGGTACATTTGTTGTAAGTCCTGGACTGACTCAGTGTAGGTACCCTTGGTCTCTTCTGCTATAATGGGTACCTAGGTGACCTCGTGGATAGTCACAATGTTGAGGTCCTTACATGCTGGTAGTCCTGCCACTGCTGGTCCACTCGTTTCTATCAGAGAAAATATTTGTGGTTTCTACGTCAATTTGCCATAGCTGCATTGCATTGTTAGTGTGCCACTGATAGCGATGGGTGACCCATTGTATTCAATTAACTTTGCAGTTGCTGGTTGTATCATTAATTTCGAATGACCCCAGTACATATCCTTCAAGATTCAGACTGGTAGGATATTTGCACTAGCTCCCATGTCAATCGTAGTACTAAGTGTGTGTTTTCCAACTTTCTTTGGGTACGTGATATTAATAGTAGTAAAAGCTTCCAGTTGTTTGACTTCATCAACACAACATGTCGGGTTCACAATGTGAAACGCCTGCTGATCTTCTGGCAGAGAATTGCTCCACTCTGCATCTTGTTTCATGTCTATTTCGTGGTGGATTTTGTGTATCAGCTTGCATTTACGCTGGTCTCTGGCACTCTCCTTGCTGTTGTTTCCATGTTGCTGTGCCTGTCTTCAGTTTTTTTGTGTCGTATTGTGACTTCTGGCTGAATCTTTGGAGCCAGATTTCTTGCATAGGCGGGCCTAGTGTCCTTTTACACCACACACCTTGCACAGGTCTTGAAATGCAGGGCAACTTCGCAGTGAGTGGACAAACCACACTTTCCACACAGCTTGCATGCTTTTTGTGACCTAGATACTGTGCTGATACTGTTGGCAGCATCTAATGCTTGCAGAGGCTGTTGTCCAGCTACAATGGCTTCATATTTCCTATCATCTTCTAGCAACACATCAATCTGTGACATTTCTTTTTCCCCAAGGGGTCTTTTTGAAATGCTTCAATAGGTGTTGAGACAATCACCAGCTCCATTATTTGCTCCAACAGCTCAGTTTCTGAAAAATCGCATTTGTTGCCCTTACTACGGCAGCTACTGATGAACTGATCAATTGATTCCTGTGGCTATTGCCTGTAGAACATCAATTCCAGGCAATGAATTCTAAAATTCACTCTTACCCGAGGCTGAACTTCTAGTACTTCCCATATCTTTGCGGGATCTTTCTGGTCCTCTTCAGATAAGCCAGACATTTTGATTCTGTATAATCCTTCATTTCCAACTGTTATCAGTATTTTTACAGCCTGCTTCTCTAGTTCTGTAACATCTTGGTCTATGAAGCATAACTGCATTCTTTGTTTAAAAAGTTTAAACCCAGATAGGATATCAATGGCCTTCCAGTTCATGCTGGGAAATTTGATATCCATCCTTTATCTGTTCTTTTGTTTTTTGCTTTATCTTTAACTTTGTTCAGCTCTGTGTGTGCCTTCAGCACTGTACTTATTATGACTTTTCTATTTGTGACTTTAAACTTGTTTTAAAACTTGTTCTATAAACTCTGCACTGTTCCCCTTTACAAAATTGTTTTTTCAGTCTAGGTGCTTCGACGGGGTGTAACAGGTGCTTGACAGTTTTCTGTTCTTTCTCTTTCAGCACTTCACTTTTATGTTTACAGTTTTAATGTTTCTTCACTTGTTCCTTCAAATCTTCTCTTCTGTTTTCTGTGCTGCTTTTAAATCTTGGGCTGGAATTTTATGCCCCTCCCAAAAGAGTGGGATGATGATGGTGGTGGTGGGGGCCAGGGGGAGGGGGGGGGTGGGAGTTGGCTGGTGGTGGGGGAGGGGGCATGAATTGGAGTGGGAGGCCCAGGGGGCCCTTCCCGACCCGCTTCTGCCTCCATCGCAATTTCACGCGGGGTGGCTGCAGTAGGAAACGGCCCACCCACCCCAGGCCAATCAAAGCCTTTAAGTGGCCAATTGATGACCACTTAAGGGACTTTGCCAGCCACCACATGGATTTTACCCTTGGCCGGTTGGGCGGCCCAGGCCTAAGAAAAGCTGCCTGACAAAAACAGGTGGCTCTCTGACAGCCTGGGGGGATGACAGAGGGCCACCCTCAATGCCCCAACCACCCCCAACGTCCAGCACGCCCCTTGCCCCACCAATCGACCACCCTTGCCTTGCTGGGGTCCAACTGATGACCCCCGGCGAGGCCCCAAAAAATTACCTTTCCCGGAGCCATCCTTTCTTTTCTTTGTGAAGCTGGGTTGCAGTCCCAGCAGTAGCTACCACTTCTGGTGGCACTGCTGGGCCTGCCAGCCCACTGATTGGCCAGCAGCTCCATTAGGCAGGACGTCCTGTCTCAATGAGGTGGAAGTCCGGCCTCAGCACTATTAAGGGTCTAGGGGCCATAAAATCCAGACTGGATCCCCAGGCCAGGCAGAGGCGGCATTGCCACTGACTTTTCAGTCGGTGGATGGCTCCTGTCCAACGAGGGTAAAATTCAGCCCTTGTTTGCTGTTTTACCCATGGTCTTCAAGCTTATATCTTGTCTTGTCACCATCGCTGCCACCACATCATGAGTTTCTTTGCATTATCTTATGCAAGGCAATGAGATATGTGGATTACAGTTTCTTGAAGATCTCTGGAAGGTTTATGAACAGCTAAAAGTAATACACATAATACAGAGCAAACTATATACAGAACCTTTGTCCAGAGTGTTGCTGTGCAGAGTGACTATGGCTTCTATTCACATGACTACATCCTGATTCTTAGCTCATTAGCACACTGAGTTCTTAAAGGGACATCACTCTTCGAGTGATCATACAACAGAGACTGAGTGAGACCAGCAGAGTTTAAAAGTGCAGCGGCAGCAGAAAGGAGTTTTGAAAAAAAAAAAGCCAACAGTGACATCACAGCAGAGTTTAAAAGTGCAGCGGCAGCGGGAAGACGCGAGACTGAGTAAAACCGGTAGAGTTTAAAAGTGCAGTGGGAAGGAGCGATTCTGAGTGAGACCGGCAGAGTTTAAAAGTGCAACGGCAGCGGGAAGGAGCGAGACTGATTGAGATCGGCAGAGTTTAAAAGTGCAGCGGCAGCGGGAAGCAGCGAGACTGAGTGAGACAGGCAGAGTTTAAAAGTGCAGCGGCAGCGGAAAGGAGCGAGACTGAATGAGACCGGCAGAGTTTAAAAGTGCAGCGGCAGCGGAAAGGAGTTTTGAAAAAAAAGCCAAAAGTGACATCACAGAAGACCTGCAAGGTGATTGGTTGGTGAGTCACTGCTGGGTAAGTATCTCAGGTAAGAAACGTTTAAAAGTTTAAAATTTCAAATATAGTAAGTAGTGTTTTTTTTAGGGAGTTCTGTAGTAACGAGGACCAGGGAAGAAGGGCCCTAGAGTAACTGATATTATTGGACATTAAATCTTCCAGAAGGTTTAATTTAATTTAAAGGGTTAAGTCATGGCAGGAGAGCTCCAAGCTGTGGTTTGCTCCTCGTGCTCCATGTCGGAAGCCGGGAACATTTCCAGTGCCCGGGACCAACATGTGTGCAGGACATGTATCCAGCTGCAGCTCCTGGAAGCCTGGGTTTCGGAGCTGGAGCAGCAGCTGGGGACACTGTTGAGCATCCATGAGGCGGAGAGTATGGTGGATAGCACGTAGAGAGAGGTGGGCACACCGCAGGCTCGGACCCCACTGGCAGGAGGGGAATCGGTGACCACCAGGCAGAACAAGAGGACTAGGCAGGAAGTTCAGGAATCTCCTGTGGCTATTTCCCTGCAAAACAGATATACTGCTTTGGATACTGTTGGGGGGAATGGCCTCTCAGGGGAAAGCAGCAACAGCCCAATTCATTGCACCATGGTTGGCTCTGCTGCACAAGGGAGGAGTAAAAAGAGTGGGAATGCAATAGTTATAGGGGATTCAATTGTAAGGGGAATAGATAGGCATTTCTGTGTCCACAAAAGAGACTCCAGGATGGTATGTTGCCTCCTTGGCTCTAGGGTCAAGGATGTCTCAGTGCGGTTACAGGACATTCTGAAGGGGGAGGGTGAACAGCCAGTAGTCGTGGTGCACATTGGTACAAATGACATAGGTAAAAAAAAGATGAGGTCCTAAAAGCAGAATATAGGGAGCTAGGAAGTAAGTTCAAAAGTAGGACCTCAAAGGTAATGATCTCAGGATTACTACCAGTGCCACGTGCTAGTCAGAGTAGAAATAGCAGGATATATTGGATGAATATGTGGCTGAAGAGATGGTGTGAGGGGGAGGGTTTTAGATTCCTGGGATATTGGGACCGGTTCTGGGGGAGGTGAGACCAGTACAAACTGGACGCGTTACACCTGGGCAGGACTGCGACTGATGTCCTAGGGGGAGTATTTGCTATACTGGTTGGGGAGGGTTTAAACTAAAATGGCAGGGGGATGGGAACCTTTGAAAGGAGTCAGAGGAGGGGGGATCAAAGACAAGAACAAAAGACAGTAAAGGGAATAAGAAAAGTGATAGGCAGAGAAATCAAGGGCCATAATCAAACAAGGCCACAGTGAAAAATAGTGGAAAGGGGACAAGTAATGTTAAAAAGACAAGCCTTAAGGCTTTGTGCCTTAACGTGCGGAGCATTCGCAATAAAGTGGATGAATTGATCGCGCAAATAGATGTAAACGGGTATGATATAGTCAGGATTATGGAGACATGGCTGCAAGGTGACCAGGGATGAGAAATGAACATCCAGGGATATTCAGTATTTAGGAAGGACAGACAAAAAGCAAAAGGTGGTGAAGTTGCATTGCTGGTTAAAGAGGAAATTAACGCAATAGTGATGAAAGATATTAGCTCTGATGATGTGGAATTTGTATGGGTAGAGCTGAGAAACACTAAGGGGCAAAAAACGTTAGTGGGGGTTGTATATAGACCCCCAAACTGTAGTGGTGATGTTGGGAATTCCATTAAACAGGAAATTAGAGATGCATGCGATAAAGGAACATCTATAATTATGGGTGACTTTAATCTGCATATAGATTGGGCAAATCAAATTAGTCACAATACTGTGGAGGAGGAATTCTTGGAGTATATACGGGATGGTTTTCTGGACCAATATGTTAAGGAACCAACTAGAGAACAGGCTATCCTAGACTGAGTAATGAGAGAGGAATAATTGACAATCTAGTGCTGCGAGACCCCTTGGGGACGAGCGACCATAATATGATAGCATTCTTCCTCAAGATGGAGAGTGACGTAGTTGATTCTGAGACAAGGGTCCTGAATCTTAGTAAAGGAAACTACGAAGGTATGAGGCGCGAGTTGGCCATGACAGATTGGGAAATGTTACTTAAAGGGATGATGGTGGATAGGCAATGGCAAACATTTAAAAAGCGCATGGATGAATTGCAACAATTGTTTATTCCTGTCTGGTTCAAAAGTAAAACGGGAAAGGTAGCCAAACCAGGGCTTACAAAGGAAATTAGAGATAGCGTTAGATCCAAGGAAGAGACATATAAATTTGCCAGAAAAAACAACAGACCTCGGGTGCAGAGCAGGCAGATCATGACATCAATTAGCGTGCAATGCTGATTTGATGCCAGTGCTGTCATTTTGCAGCTCAGTACTCCAGCTAACACTCTCTCTTAATCATGCACAGATGAATATGGATTCAACAGCAGGAAGGAACCTTCACCAGTGCTTCTCTCAGCTTGCCATCCACTGTTGCATAAGGGAGGCCACTTCCGCTCTCTACTCAAAAAGAGCCAACGACATTTCACTTTCTCTTGCCAGAAACAAGCGGGTGGAGTGAGCACATAGCTTCGTGAGGATTGCAGGCTTCCCATGGTGCAAAGCACCATTGGCTGCACAAATATTGTTTTGCAGGCGCTGCATGTCAACTTTTCCCTATACCTGAACTGAAAGAGATTCCACTCCCTCAGCATCCAGCTGGTATGTGACCAGCATTAGATCCAAGGAAGAGGCATATTAGGTTGCCAGAAAAGAACAACAGACCTGAGGATTGGGAGCACTTTAGAATTCAGCAAAGGAGGACCAAAGGATTGATTAAGAAGGGAAAAATAGAGGACGAGAGTAAGCTTGCGGCGAACATAAACTGACTGTAAAAGTTTCTACAGATATGTGAAGAGAAAAAGATTGATGAAGACAAATGTAGGTCCCTTACAGTCAGAAACAGGGGGATTTATTGTGGGGAATAAAGAAATGGCTGACCAACTAAATACATACTTTGGTTCTGTCTTCACAAATGAGGACACATATATCATACCAGAAATGTTGGGGAACACAGGGCTTAGTGAGAGAGAGGAACTGAAGGAAATCAGTAATAGGAGAGAAATGGTGTTGGGGAAATTGAGAGGATTGAAGACCAATAAATCCCCAGGGCCTGATGGTATGCATCCCAGAGTACTTAAGGAAGTGGCCCTAGAAATAGTGGATGCATTGGTGGTCATGTTTAGTTTAGAGATACAGCACTTAAACAGGCCCTTCGGCCCACCGAGTCTGTGCCGACCATCAACCACCCATTTATACTAATCCTACACTAATCCCGTATTCCTATCACATCCCCACCTTCCCTATATATTTCCCTACCACCTACCTATACTAGGGGCAATTTATAATGGCCAATTAACCTATCAACCTGCAAGTCTTTGGCATGTGGGAGGAAACCAGAGCACCCGGAGGAAACCCACGCAGACACAGGGAGAACTTGCAAACTCCGCACAGGCAGTACCCAGAATCGAACCTGGGTCCCTGGAGCTGTGAGGCTGCAGTGCTAACCACTGCGCCACTGTGCCGCCCAAGATCATCTTCCAAGATTCTATAGACTCTGGAACAGTTCCTACAGATTGAAGGGTAGCTAATGAAACCCAACTATTTAAAAAGGGAGGTAGCGAGAAAGCAGGGAATTATAGACCAGTCAGCCTGATGTCGGTAGTGGGGAAAATTCTAGAGTCCATTACCAAAGATTTTATAGCAGAGTACTTAGAGAACAGTGGTAGATTCGGGCAGAGTCAGCATGGATTGATGAAAGGGAAATCATGCTTGACAAATCTACGAGAATTCTTTGAGGATGTAACTAGTAGAGTTGATGAGGGGGAGCCAGTGGATGTGGTTTATTTGGACTTTCAGTAGGCTTTCAACAAAGTCCCACATGAGAGATTAGCGAGTAAAATAAAAGCGCATGGGATTGGGGGTAGTGTATTGCGATGGATAGAAAATTGTTTGGCGGACAGGAAACAAAGAGTAGGGATAAATGGGTCTTTTTCCAAATGGCAGGCAGTGACTAATGGGGTACCACAGGGATCAGTGCTGGGACCCCAGCTATTCACAATATACATTAATGATTTAAATGAGGGAACTAAATGTGATATCTCCAAATTTACAGATAACACAAAACTGGGTGGGAGGGTGAGTTGTGAGGAGGATGCAGAGAGGCTTCAGGGTGATTTGGACAAGTTGAGGGAGTGGGCTAATGCATGGCAGATGCAGTATAATGTGGATAAATGTGAGGTTTTTCATTTTGGTAGCAAAAACAGGAAGACAGATTATTATCTGAATGGCTATAAACTGAGAGAGGGAAACTTGCAACGAGACCTGGGTGTTCTTGTACACCAGTCGCTGAAGGTAAGCATGCAGGTACAACAGGCAGTAAAAAAGGCAAATAGTATGTTGTCCTTCATAGGGAAAGGATTCGAGTACAGATGCAGGGATGTCTTGCTACAATTATACAGGGCCTTAGTGAGGCCAGACCTGGAATATTATGTGCCGTTTTGGTCTTCTTATCTGAGGAAGGATGTTCTTGCTATAGAGGGAGTGCAGCGAAGGTTTACCAGACTGATTCCTGGGATGGTGGGACTCACATATGAGGAGAGATTCAGTAGGTTAGGATTATATTCACTGGAGTTCAGAAGAGTGAACGTGCATCTTATAGAAACCTGTAAAATTCTAACAGGACTTGACAGGGTAGATGCAGGAAGGATGTTCCTGATGGTGGGGGAGTCCAGAACCAGGGGTCATAGTCTAAGGATACGGGGTAAACCTTTCAGGACTGAGATGAGTAGAAATTTCTTCACCCAGAGAGTGGTGAGCCTATGGAATTCGCTACCACAAAAAACAGTTGAGGCCAAAACATTGTTTGTTTTCAAGAAGGAGTTAGATATAGCTCTTGGGTCTACAGAGATCAAAGGGTAAGGGGCGAAAGCGGAACAGGCTTCTGAGTTGGATGATCAGCCATGATCATAATGAATGGCGGAGCAGGCTCGAAGGGCCGAATGGCCTACTCCTGCTCCTATTTTCTATGTTTCTATGTTTCTATTGCCTACATTACAACTGTGATAACATTTCTAAAGCACATCATTAGTTGGAAAGCATTTTGGGATATCCTGATGCCATGAAAGATGTGATGCAGATCTTTCGATCTTTCTTTTTCATGTTAGGAAGCATTTTGTTCCTCCACAAAGAGTGATAAATACCTGGACTGGTCTTCAGATAGGATACCAGAAGACAAATTCAAAAGACAGTGAGAAGCTCGAATGTAGGCTCAAAGGTTTCTGTGAAAGATGGGCTACATGACCACACCCCCACCCCCCCTCAACTGTACTTTTGATCTTTGTAATATCTGCTCTTAGATCGATCACTGAACTCATGGAAGTAATAAATCATGTTTGTTGAAGAATGACCAAGCAACAATCAGTGTGACCTTCTGGGAATTCACAGAGCAAGGCAACAAATTTTCACAAATTTAAGGACATTATTGCAGTGAAGAGTCACATGAAAATAGTGTTGATACTATCACACTCCATCGCCAGAGTGAAACCAAATAAAAATATGCAGTGACCCATATTTATCAAAAATTGTATATAATCATTTATATGCAGTTTAAATCTACCTAAAGAGGCTTATATGTTGCTTTGAAGATTAACAAGAAAGATTCCTCGTAATTTTAAAAGGGTAAATATGTATTTTAAATGCTCTGAGTAAGAGATTATGCAAAAGCAAAGTACTGTGGGTACTGGAAATCTGTAATAAACACAGACAGTGCTGAAAATACTCAGCAGGTCTGGCAGCATCTGTGGAGAGAGAAGTAGAGTTAACGGTTCAAGCTGATGACCTTTCATCAGAACTGGGAAAGGTTAGTAATGTAATAGCTTTTACGCAAGCAAAATTGAGTAGGGTGGGAAGAAGAACAAAACGGAAGGTCTGTGATAGGGTGGAAGACCGGGAGAGATTAAATGACAAAAGGTTTGATGGTGCAGGGCCAAAGGGAGTGGTAATGGGAGAAAAACTAAGGTAAGACTAACACTTTTGTTTTTCTTTTATTTGTGCTTTCGTATGGCAGCTGCTCATCATTCTGCCATTCACACCTCCTCTAGACACTTATTTTGTTTCTTTTGTCCCATTACCACTCCCTTTGGCCCTGCACCATCAACTCTTTTGTCATTTAATCTCTCCTGTCTTCCATCCTTTCACAGACCTTCCCTTTTGTTCTTTTCCACCCTCCCCCTTTCAGCTTAAAACCTATTACATTTCTAACTTTTCACAGTTCTAATGAAAGACCTTCTGCCCACATTGTTAACTCTGTTGCTCTGTCCACAGATGCTGCCAGACCTGCTGAGTATTTCCAAGAAATTATGCAAGCTGTGTTCTACAACAAGTAATATAAAATGATGATCAATTTAACGGAAGTAAATATTGTGAAAGCTCTGGTAATCTAAGAAATATGATAGTCTTAGGATAGATTTTGACTTTGTGTGGTAGCGTAAAATGGGTGATAGTGACTCAACAGCCCGTTTTACATCTCTGCCATTTTTTACTTCCATTTATTTAGATCTGTATCACTGGGGTGTGTGGTGGTTTGTGTTGGCAATCGCAGAGAGTGAGGCTCTCAGGGCTGCAGTGGCCCAGCCCTGGGTCCTCTTTTTGCTAGCATTCCCCATGCAGGGCTCCACTTAAAATTGCAGTCGGGGATCAATTGCTTCATTGGAGCCTGACCTGCATATCTAAAGAAGGACACCACTGGTTTCTGGTGGGTTTCCATCTTGCCTGCTGAGACAAGAAGGTGAAGAGTGGCATCTGCAAGAAGATTGTTGTGGCTATGTCCCACAGGACCTTTAGCTACCTACTTGTCTGGGCAGGTTTAAAATTAACCCTAATATCTTAGTGGAAAGAAAATGCTTTCAAAGTACATAGGAATGGGACATGGTGTCTGTGCCTTAAGTGGAGTGGGAAATTGGGCCCTTAATCAATACTGTTAATCAATCATGTTCAGTTTAAGATCCTGTACTCGACACGTTTGAATAAATAATGATGGGCTGGAAATTTGTTGGCCACTTCTGCAGTTGCAGATTCAAAATATATTTGGCTTGCATCACCTTTTAACTTATATTATTTTGCCATGGAAAGTTATCCTTGTAGTCTTAATTAAACATTAGGGGATAGAGTTTCTGCTTGTTTACGCTGATACTATCAGCACAATCTGACCATGATTGGCCAAATCAGCACAAAAAAAATCAGGGACCTTTAAACACAAGTGAGTTACACCCCAAATCACTTGGACAAGGACAGCAAATACATGGGAACACCACCACCTGCAAGTTCCCGTCCAAGTCACACACCACCCTGACTTGGAACTATATCGCCATTCCTTCACTGTCGCTGGGTCAAAATCCTGGAACTCCCTTCCTAACAGCACTGTGGGTGTACCTACCCTACATGGACTGCAGCGGTTCAAGAAGGCAGCTCACCACCACCTTCTCAAGGGCAATTAGGGATGGGCAATAAATGCTGGCCTGGCCAGCGACGCCCACATCCCGTGAATGAATAAAAAAAAAATTCATATTCTTCGTGATCTTTTCCCCTAATTTAAGATTCAGTGCACCTTGATCAGATCTTACCCACAAACCTTGCCATGCCCGCATGTTACAATTGCGAGATTCTGGCGATTATGACTGATTGCACTGGTTCGGGAAGGCTCTTCAAATTGCATTAATTTTCTTAGGTGCACAGGCACTAGTAGACACATTTTAAAAGTCTTTACTAGAAAGTCTTTAATTGAAAATATTCAATTTATTAAAAAAAAGTTGACTAGTGTACACCATTGGAAATAGTAATTGGTTCAGTATAGTTTTTAAAATTGTTTTCAGTGACTTTCAATTAGATTACTCACAGACGGAGGACTGGACACTTATTAAATATGTTTGTTTTTGGTGATAAAGCCATTTTCAGCTGTATTAATGAACCTACAACAGGTTACCACTCTTAAATACATCAAGGAGTATCTTTTATTGGGAAAAAAACTATTACATTCTATTTTGCTGCCCTATTGCACTGGTTTAGGGAAGGTTTTATGTTTGTTATTGTGCAAATTAATTTTAACAGAACCTTGAACTACAATTCAACCAATCCAATTTTGAGCACATTTTGGCTGTCATTTTCCGATTGTACCCATAGTGGAAACTCTAATCCCTAGGATTATACACTTAACAAGTGTGATGAATCTAGAGTGGTAAGTTTGATATTAATTTAATAAGGTATAAAGACCATACAGAGTAGCCATTAAACCTTTATTGAATACATTAATGAGCTCGTCCTTTACTCCAGCTTTGGATGCAGACTCCCTGATTATACTAGTGTTATCACTTCTTGTGGTTTCTTACTTATTGATATCCATTATCTGAGGTTCCTGCAGATGTTTTATTGCAATGACTTGGTAAAGGTAAATAGCATATTTTAAATCAAATGATAGGCTTTCAGAACTATCCTCAATTATTGTCAATGAATCAGTTCTTCAACTGTGGTTTACAAAAGAGGTACAAATCAAACAAAACATAATAATGTATGGTTTTACCAGCAAAATTGCTGCCAGAGGGGAAAAAATGGGATGTGATGGGTTTGGGAACAGTGCATCTGTGATCAATGATTCAAAACTCAGCACCTTCTCCATATTTATCAACTTAACAACTTGCAGTCTCAGCTCTCGGTGATCTCATTCCATTTATTTTTATTATCTGAATAAAATTGTGGAATAACTTTGTATGATTACATTAGTATCATTGGTTCAAAGTAATATTGTGCCATCCTACCAGCTGGTAAAGGCACTCACATTGCCAACAATGCTGCCTCGATCTATGGAAAATACCATGTTTTTTGCTACAACATATGAAGTATGAGCCTAAAATATACTGCAGCTTGTAGTAGGAATGGTTGTACGTGAGCTATGAAGCAATCATCAATCCATTGTCAAATGAGGCAACAGACAAAGAAGTACATTTGGCCATTATTTGCCATCTGCTTTGTTACATTTCAGCTCTGTGCTGTAATCTTATATAATTTGTTAATTTCACACCATCAACTGTGAAATAGCTTATCCATTCAATAATACAGCTAATGTAAAAACAAAACCTACAGATGAGAAATTAAATAGACATCTCTGTAAAGTTCAATCTGCCATTCAGTTACAGATTCTACAAACATAAAGAATGTTTCCAGGAAACCAGATATAAAAACTCTGGCAATCAGTGAAGCATGATGATCCAAATACAGACATCCACTCCTCCATTGCTTTGAGAATTTCGTTGTTTTAAAATGAAAGGTGTAATATTTTGCAATAAAAACTATGTTTCATTTTCATCTCATGCAAATTAGAATGCATGATGAAGAAAAAAGAGATGTTGTATGTAAATAGTTTTTGGTATTTACCTGTGTTTCACCTTCTATCGTTAACATTATCCTTTGAGCTTAAGCAGTGCTTCAAACAACCTATCATGGTGGAGCAGCTTTTTGTCTCAAGTGCTTGGGTGTAGGTGATTGCCTGGGTGGAAGATGAAGGGAATAATTTGGTGGGAGATTACATAGAATTAAATAGGATATACAGCACAGAAACAGGCCTGTCAGCCCAATTAGTTCATCACACACACACACGTAACAGAGCCCATCTGATCTTCCATCATAGAACATCAAGCAGGCTGTATTCCAGGCATGAAATCTCCATCACCTGATTTTCCTCTTTGTGCTTCATCTGGGTGCATCTTCGGATAATCTGTCGAGTGTGTCTTACCAATGTTTCCTAGTTCCACGTTGGCTCCTTTGTCGGTTTACTTCTGAACAAACAGTAAGCCAGCCACAGTCTATGAAGCAGTTCCTACAGTTAGGTTTTGCAGCAGTCTGTAGAAGATTGCTGTGCTGTGGTCCAACTTTCTTTGCTTTACTTATTAGTAACATTGTTTCCTGCAAGTTTCTCTGTGAGGTTGTTATTTTGGACACCAGGCTACACAGTTAAGTTTTTGTACTTTGTAATTTTGTGAGAAAAATCCTACGCTATTTTAACTTTCAGTAACCCCAAAAGGAAAACAAACAAAAAATCCAATGTGCATATCACAACAAAAAGAAATTATGTCATGTTCAGTGATAGGTACTGACATGTTGCACCATGGACATTTGACAAAATTATTGACTCAGCCACGGACATGGCGGTAATTAAGCTGTATCTAAAGTATATAGCCAATCAAATGCCATCAAAACATACTCTGATTTAAAACACATTGCTCCCTATAAATAAAGTAGCTAAGCATACAAACATCAATGGAGAGCAGTACAACTGTACTAGCTAGTAAGGAAGCAAAATAGTGCGCATTGCCAATGCGAATTACTTTTGTTGACAGAATAGAATTGGCTACACCACGTCACGGGGTGATAGATGGATCTTATCAGATGACCTCTGTGGATTCACACTGTATCAGGTGTGCAAATTCATCCAATAAACCATGAAACTCAAGAAGAGGATTGTTATTGTGGTCATTGAGGTGAGGCAGCAGAAAAATCAGCAGTAGGAAGACAAATCATTTCTCACACTGTTATTGTCACAAGACAATTTAACCCATAATGGTCAATGTTTGTGCAGCTTCTCCACTTGCTTGTAATATGTGTCTGAAGACAGGGCAGCCAACAAAAGGGCAATGATCTCCAAATCAGAAAAATTTTATGGAATGGAGTAGATAGTATTTCAGCAGAGTCATATAAAACAGAAAAACAGAGTGGGACAGGAAGGCACAGCAAGATTAATAGTAGGTAGCCAAGGTTTGTTTATTTATCTTGACAGGCTATCAAACTAGGTCTGGATTCTAAAATACAGAAAAAACAGCATCTCTCATGGACAAAATGTCATTTACTCAACAAAGTTAGTGGCAAAATTATATAAACACAGTTACAAATAAAGAGCACCCTTCAGTTCCTCCAATAAAGCAATCCTCTTAAATTCACTTATGTCTTTATCTCAGTCTATCATTGTCGATTCCGATTCAGTTCTGACAAGATAATTGTTAATATGGGTCAGCAGCATCTTGTTTTTGCCAATATCACGCAGCCCCATTACACAAACTCTTGTGTTCATGAGGAAATTACAGTGCTGTCTTCTGGAGATTCCTTGGAATTTCTTGCCTGTTTTCTCCTCAATACAAGTTTTGGAACAATGTGATTCCAAATGGACAGTAGCAGAATTGTGACATTTATATAGAAGTAAAGTCCAGTGTCAGGCAAATACCCCACCTGCCAAGACTGAGGCACACAATATTTTGCCACATGAACATTAAGACTTAAAATTGCAAGCCCCTGACTGGAAAGACATTTGCATATTAACAGACAGTGTTGGAACAATGGGGACCCAGTCGTTGATTCCCCAATACACAGAAGAAGTGGTCAGACCAGTTTTAGTCACATGACTAACTGGCTGTTGCAGAGCTTTGAACTGAGAGTTTTAAATTGGAGGAAACAGTGTTTGAAGTCAGAAAGCTCCTGGCTCCTGATTTGAGAACATCTCTCTCCTGTCTGCTCTCATCTCGCTCAGACCAGCTTCGGAAACCATTGAAGACACAAGAATCTCAAAGAGTGAAAAGTCTCCTTCATTGAACAAGGTTTAAGAAGAATACTAGGCCCCAATGAAAAGCAAGACTACCTACAATCAAGGATTACAGCGAGCTCAAAGCACAGTAAAAACCCCTCTTCAGAGGTTGCCTCAAACTCTTTATTTTTCTTCTGCTGTTTTCTGTCTCCATATTTGCATGTGTGTATCGTGTGTGCATGCTGGCGTATGCACGTTATATATCTGTAGGCTTTAACCGTGTTAGAGTTTAAGTTTAAGGTTTAATAAATTTCATTTTTCTTCTTTGAACCAAAGAAAGCCTGTTCATGCTCATTTCTTCATCTTATAATTGGAAAGCTGTGAACAAGAATTCACAAAGAGTGAGCTCAAAACACAGTGTGTTTAAAATTAAACCCTGTTAAAATAAGACCAGATAAAGACAGCAACAGACCCCTACACACCTTTCTCACCTGGTCATAATACCAGCAACTTTCAACATGTCACTGAGCTTGTGTCCCACGTGAAAGTAATGCATGCCAGTGTGTAGAAATTGTGACATTCTCTAAGTGAGTTTTATCTTTTTAAAACGAGTTTACATAACACAAGCCTTTAATCTTGTGTTAAAATAACCTAGCTGCTAGGTTATTTTAAAACACAAGTTTAAAGACTGTAAGATCTGGGGTTTGCTTTAATTTAGTTGTAAGACTTAGGTCAATTACAATTACAGTCTAGGTTGGGAGAGTAGATCTCAAAGGGGCTTACAGCTCAGACTAGCTACAAAACCACACGGGTATGAAGGTGCTTTCACAAGCTTCTCAGAATTTATTAAGTTTTCTACAATAAGCACAGAATCATGATACTTATCAAAGGGCAGTGGTCAGCAGTTATGTTCACAATGGAACACTAGTCCTCAACCTCCAGTTAACTGTGGCGTCTTGTCTCTTGATTATAAGATCATAAGAACTAGGAGCAGGAGTAGGCTGTCCAGCCCCTCGAGCCTGCTCCGCCATTCAATAAGATCATGGCTGATCTTTTCGTGGACTCAGATCCACTTACCCGCGCTCTCACTGTATCCCTTCATTCCTTTATTGTTCAAAACGATATCGACCTTAGCTTTAAAAACGTTTACTGAAGAAGCGTCAACTACTTGACTGGGCAAGGAATTCCATAGATTAACAACCCTCTGGGTGAAGAAGTTCCTTCTTAATTCAGTCCTAAATCTGCTCCCTCTAATCTTGAGGCTATGCCCTCTTGTCCTAGCTTCACCTGCCAGTGGAAATATCCTCTCTACTTGTATCTTATCTATTCCCTTCATAATTTTATATGTTTCTATAAGATCCCCCCTCATTCTTCTGAATTATAATGAATATAATCCCAATCTACTCAGTCTCTCCTCATAAGCCCCTCAACTCCGGAATCAACCTAGTGCACCTCCTCTGCACCCTCTCCAGTGCCAGTACATCCTTTCTCAAGTAAGGAGACCAAAACTGCACACAGTACTCCAGGTGCGGCCTCACCAGTACCTTATACAGCTGCAACATAACCTCTCTGCTTTTAAACTCAATCCCTTTAGCAATGAAGGACAAAATTCCATTTGCCTTCCTAATTACTTGCTGTACCTGCAGACCAACCTTCTGCGATTCATGCACAAGGACACCTAGGTCCCTCTGCATAGCAGCATGCTGCAACTTTTTACCATTCAAGTAATAATCCTTTTTACTGTTACTCCTACCGAAATGAATGACTTCACATTTATTAATATTGTATTCCATCTGCCAGACCTTTGCCCACTCATTCATTGTATCTATGTTCCTCTGCAAAGTTTCACAGTCATCTGCACACTTTGCACTGCCACTCATCTTAGTGTCATCTGCAATCTTTGACACCCTACACGTGGTCCCCAACTCCAAATCATCTATATAAATTGTAAATAATTGCGGTCCCAACACCGATCCCTGAGGCACAGCACTAGTGACTGATTGCCAACCAGAATAGCACTCATTTATCCCCACTCTCTGCTTCCTGTTCGTCAACCAATCCTCTATCCATGCTAATACTTTACCCCTAACGCCATGCATCCTTAGTTTATACAGCAGCCTCTTGTGCGGCACCTTGTCGAAGGCCTTTTGGAAATCTAGGTACACTGGGTCCCCATTGTCCACCTTGCTCGTAATTTCATCATAGAATTCCAAAAGATTTGTCAAGCATGACCTGCCCTTCATGAACCCATGCTGCGTCTGCCCAACGGGACATTTTCTATCGAGATGCCCTGCTATTTCTTCCTTGATAATAGACTCAAGCATCTTCCCCACTACAGAGGTTAAGCTAATCGGTCTATAATTCCCCATCTTTTGTCTACCTCCCTTTTTAAACAGTGGCGTCACATCTGCTGTTTTCCAATGTGCTGGGACTGTCCCAGAGTCCAGCGAATTTTGGAAAATTACCGCCAGTGCACCTGCTATTTCTCCCGCCATCTCTTTTAGTACCCTGGGATGCATTCCATCAGGGCCAGGAGACCTATCAATCCTTAGCTCCATTAGCTTGCCCAACACTACCTCTTCCGTAATAATGATTGTTTCCAGGTCCTCACCTACGTTTGTCTCTTTGTCAATTACTGGCATGTTATTAATGTCCTCCACTGTGAAGACCGATACAAAATACCTGCTCAATGCCTCGGCCATTTCATCATCTCCCATAATTAAATTCCCCTTCTCATCCTCTAAAGGACCAACGTTTACTTTAGCCACTCTTTTTCGTTTTATATATTTATAGAAACTTTTGCTATCTGTCTTTATATTCTGTGCTAGTTTTTTCTCATGTTCTATCTTACTTTTCTTCATAGCTCTTTTTGTGGCTTTCTGTTGACCTTTAAAGTTTTCCCAATCTTCTAGTTTCATGCTGTTTTTGGCCACTTTGTATGCCTTCTCTTTCAATTTGATAGCCTCCCTTATTTCCTTAGACACCCATGGCAGATTACCCCTTTTCTTCCAGTCCTTCCTTTTCACTGGAATATACTTTTGCTGAGCACTTTGAAAAATTGCTTTGAAAGTCCTCCACTGCTCGTCAACTGTCCCACCATAAAATCTTTGTTTCCAGTCTACTTTAGCCAAGTCCTCCCTCATTCTATTGTAGTCCCTCTTGTTCAAGTGCAGGACCCTGGTATTGGATTTTATCTTCACACTCTCCATCTGTATTCTAAATTCAACCATACTGTGATCACTCCTTCCAAGAGGATCCCTAACTATGAGGTCATTAATTATTCCTGTCTCATTACACAGGACTAGATTGAAGTCTATCTTCTGTCTTCTTCTTGATAATGATGCACACTTCTGGGGTCTTACAAGTTCTTTATGCACCTTACCCAGCTTGGTTCTGTGCGTTATTAGGTAAAAACCTGTTTCTGTTCATCTGCTTGGTCAGGCATTACCTAACTGCCCTTCGTGATGGTATTTTGAGCCTTGTTTAGGTCATTGGCATTGAGGGGGGCTGCAGATTCATGTTTCCTTGCTGTGTATTCATCCACACTGACCACTTAATGAGATTGATATGTGCTTGTCCTGTTTCACAGCTATTTGGCGAGACATATTTACAGTCTTTACTGGTTAAAAAGCTAACAGTCTCACTAGGGTAATCAACAGTCTAACGACTTTTAAATAAAAGGTCCTAATATTATCTTAATTAACTCTTTCCAACGCTTCTTGACATGTCATGACTCATATAGAACTTTAGACAACATCACACCATGGTTATGTTCCATACGGAATACAATTTTAACTGTTATACTTAAGGATATGACAACTAAATTCTAACAGTCCTATAATAAAGTAAACTCAATCCTACATGGCTTGGAGCATGGATGTCCAACCTTTTCATGTGGGAGGGGGGGGGGGCCACATTAAATTTTTCGCTTATATAGGGGCCAGTGAGACAATTTTGGAAAAATAAAGGCATGAAAAATTTATCTTACTATTAATCAAAACAACAATAAATGTGTATTTTTGTGAAGAATCTTTAAAATGAGAAGACTAATTAACTGATTTACTTTCTCATCACTATGTTGGATAATGATTTAGTGAGATACGTGGCATTTTTTTTTGTTTACACAAGTAGTCAATATCTGCCTGCACACTTGTAGCAATGAGGAGTATTCTGAATAGATATCCACCTGTAGGGAGTGATCTTGATCGCACTCTCTCCCTCCTCTCTCTCTGTCCGTCTCTTTCTCTTGCTCCCTCTCTGTGTCCCCCCTCTCTGTGTTCCCCCCATGTTCCCCCTTCTCTGTGTCTTCCCCCCTTCACTGTGTCAACCCCCCTGTGTTATTCACTCCCTCTCTGTGGTGATCCCCCATATCACCCCCTCTGTATCATTTTCCCTCTCCATGTTGTCCCCCTCTCTCTGCCCTCTCTCTCTGCCCATCTCTCTATCCCCCTCTCTGTGCCCCCTCTTTCTCTCTGCCCCCTCTCTCTCTTGGCCATCTCTCTCTGTCTCTCTCTGTCCCTTCTCTCTCTGTTCCCCCTTTCTTTCTTTGCCCTCTCTCTCTGCCCCCTCTCTCTACTCCCCCTCTCTCTCTACCCTCCTCTCCCTCTCTGCCCCCTCTCTCTCTCCACACACCCCTCTCTCTCTTTCTACCCCCCCCCCCCCACCCCCCCCCCTCTCTCTCTCTCTGTCCATTGCTGAAAGTGGGAACAGTGGTTTATGAACTGCAGACAGACATGTGGTTTTCTGTCAGGGTATTTTGAAAAAAGGAACCTGCCAGAAAACCCCAAATGTGTCCAAAGTTCAGAAACCACTGTTCCTGCTCTCAGCACCTGTCAGCAGTGAATATGGAAAGGAATGTTAATGAGCAATAGATAAAGATCTGAGCTTAGAAATTCCAATTCAGCTGTGAAGCTAACATTGCAATTATTTTAAAACCAGTTTGGTAGGAAAGATTTCATCCCTGAAATTACCTCAAAATGTTTTTACCAAGGGCACTGGTGTCCGTGTATGGACATGTTGCCGTCCCTTGGTCATGTTGAGAATGTTATGTCTCATTGTTCCCATGAGTTAGAAATTAGCACACTTTAGATCTTTTTTTATTCGTTCATGGGATGTGGACATTGCTGGCTAGGATAGCATTTATTTCCCATCCCTAATTGCCTTTGAGAAGGTGGTGGTGAGCTGCCTTCTTGTACTGCAGTCCTTGGGGTGTAGGTACACCAACAGTGCTAATAGGAAGGGAGTTCTAGGATTTTGACCCAGCGACAGTGAAAGGACGGCGATGGTGGTGTTGTTCCCATGCATCTGCTGCCTTGTCCTTTAGGTGTGGGTTTGGAAGGTGTTGTCGAAGGAGCCTTGGTGAGTTGCTGCAGTACATCTTGTAGATGGTACACACTGCTGCCACCATGTGTCGGTGGTGAAGGGAGTGAATGTTGAAGGTGGTGGATGGGTGCCAATCAAGCGGGCTGCTTTGTGCTGGATGGTGTCGAGCTTCTTGAGTGTTGTTGGAGCTGCACCCATCCAGACAAGTGGAGAGTATTCCATCACACTCCTGACTTATTCCTTGTAGATGGTGGGCAGGCATTGGGGCGATAGAAGGTAAGTTACTCACCGCAGAATTCCTAGCCTCTGACATGCTCTTGTAGCCACAGTATTTATGTGGCTGGTCCATTTCAGTTTCTGGTCAATGGTACTTCCCAGGATGTTAATAGTGGGAGATTCAGTGATGGTAATGCCATTGAACGTCAAGGGGAGATGTTTAGATTCTCAGTCGTTTGAGATAGTCATTGCCTGGCACTTGTGTGGCATGAATGTTACTTGCCACTTATCAACCCAAGCTTGGATGTTGTCCAGGTCTTGCTACATGTGGACAAGGACTGCTTCAGTATTTGAGCAGTCACGAATGGTGCTGAACATTGTGCAATCATCAGCGAACATCCCAACTTCTGACCTTATGATGGAGGGAAGGCTGAAGTTCTTTATTTATTTCATATAGCCCGCCATGCTGCTTGGAAATGGCTGCGTATAGTGGTGTAGAGATACATGTCACATGACTCCAGTGCAGCAGTGATATGTGGCCCCGGAACACAGTTACACACGATGATTAGTTCCTAGATAATTAGTTCCTTGCTTTTTATGACTAACATAACAACATATAATATTCCTCTTTGTTTAATAAACACAATGCCTCTAGATTGGTATGACTATTCCAATCATTAACTTTTGTTTTCTTAACTAAAGAAGATTTATAATTGAATCTTAGAAATAAAGTGAACCCCTTTTATAGTCTTTTATAATGTGTATTCTTTTCTAAAATATTCTACACAATATCGCTTAGATGGTAAGATGTCGTGCCTCCATCTTGTAGACTTGGCATTCTTTGCTCTCAGTGGTGAATTGTCATGCTGCACATGTGATGTGTGTGTTGCTCCTTGTGTTGTCAGAGTCATGCTTGCTGCTGCTTATGTTGTTTAACTGCTGGTGATGTTGTTAATGTTGTCTCACTGTGTAGTGATGTTTCTGGTGTTGTTGATGGCCTTTCTGTTTATCCAGCTCCAGTGGGGCGGCACAGTGGTGCAGTGGTTAGCACTGCAGCCTCACAGCTCCAGGGACCCGGGTTCGATTCTGGGCACTGCCTGTGTGGAGTTTGCAAGTTCTCCCTGTGTCTGCGTGGGTTTTCTCCGGGTGCTCCGGTTTCCTCCCACAAGCCAAAAGACTTGCAGGTTGGTAGGTAAATTGGCCATTATAAATTGTCACTAGTATAGGTAGGTGGTAGGGAAATATAGGGACAGATGGGGATGTTTGGTCGGAATATGGGATTAGTGTAGGATTAGTATAAATGGGTGGTTGATGGTCGGCACAGACTCGGTGGGCCGAAGGGCCTGTTTCAGTGCTGTATCTCTAATCTAATCTATATATCAAATATGGATTCTGTTCCTTCTCATTTGCTTACTGGTTTTGGTCTCAATGATATATGACCTTGGAATCTCAGCTTCACCAACAACTTTTGCTGGGCTCCAGGTTTTCATGATTGGATCCCGTGTGTGTATAGTTTGCCCTTTCAACAGCTCAGGAAGGATTTAGCATGTTTGTTGAAGTGTTGATCTCCTTCTACCTGTGGTTCAGTGCGTTGTTGTCTCACTTCCTCCTAAAGGATGTATTTTGCTTCAACAGCTCTGTTGTATTCAACAGCTCTGCAGGTGATTTCATGTCAGCCTTGAAAAGTGTGGATCAAAGTAACAATAAGGCAATGTTTGGATCTTCCTTCATCGCTGGCATTTTGCAAGGGTTCTTTCGGCCGTCTGGTTAGATTAGATTAGAGATACAGCACTGAAACAGGCCCTTCGGCCCACCGAGTCTGTGCCGACCATCAACCACCCATTTATACTAATCCTACACTAATCCCATATTCTTACCAAACATCCCCACCTGTCCCTATATTTCCCTACCACCTACCTATAACTAGTGACAATTTATAATGGCCAATTTACCTATTAACCTGCAAGTCTTTTGGCTTGTGGGAGGAAACCGGAGCACCCGGAGAAAACCCACGCAGACACAGGGAGAACTTGCAAACTCCACACAGGCAGTACCCAGAGTCGAACCCGGGTCCCTGGAGCTGTGAGGCTGCAGTGCTAACCACTGCGCCACTGTGGTTGTGCCTTTCTAGAAACCCCTGTCCCCATGAATGGTGTGGGGATGAGGTGATGGTGTTGAATACATACTGTTCAGCAAATTCCTTAAATTCTCTGGATGTGAAATGGGTTCCATTGTCACATATTAATCTTTCAGGAATCCCTTTCTCAGTGAACAAAACTCATACTGCCGAGAGGATTGTTGTGGCTATCAAGTCTTCCACCTTTTAGATCAAAGGAAAATTTGAGTAGTTGTCAGTGAGATACCATTCTTGACTTAGTGTGAATAAATCGTCTCCTACAGTATGCCATGGTGGTACTTCAGTTGCTAACATCTCTTTCTGCTGTGTGTTTCTGTACTTCTGGCATACATTGCAAGTAGACACCATATTTTCGATGTCTTTGTATATGCCTATCCAGTAGCAGAATGTCTGACCATCATTTTCCAGTCCTCACTGGATACAGGTGTTAATGTTGAGTGTAAACCTATATAGTCTTTCATGTAAAGCTCCCACCTAATGCTTTTTATTTCTGTTCCATAAAATGTAATTCTGATATTGGTGTATTATAGTTCCTTATTTCAGCTGCTTATATTTGCTGAAATGAATAAGTTTGGTTCGGACTTACACTGTTGACTACTATTACTAGCTGCAGTACAGTGTATCACCTTTCTGTTGACAGATATTCCCATAATAAACACTTGCTGAAGCACTTGTAGAGCATATTCCTATCAAGAACAAATGATGTTAGGCATCTACCTACAACGGGAAAAATACCAAGCAGTCAGGAGCTCATTGTTGGAGCTCAGCCAATGCCAATTGCCCACTTCCCCCCAACACAGCAACACAACCGTTGACAACAAAAGACAACAATCCCAACCAACATGGCTGTGACTGAACACTGCTAACATTTTAACTCTCAAGGCTCCCCCTGTAAAGCTTTGGCAGAGTGTGAACTGAGTCAAGTTACAGTTCAGTGTTTGTACTGAATTAGCTAATTTCTGCTATAAAAGGAAGGCTTGCATTTAAATAGTGCCTTTCATGACCTCAGGACATTTCAAAGTGCTTCCTAGCCAATTAAATGCATTGAAGTGTTTTCACTGTTGTAATGTAGGAAACATGGCAGCCAATTTGCACACACAGCAAGCTCCCACAAACAGCAATGTGATTATGACCAGATAATCTATTTTGAAGTTTTGGTTGAGGGATAAATGTTGGACAGAACTCCCCTTCTCTTCTTCCAAATAACGCCATGGGATCCTTTGCATCGATTGGAAAGGGCAGACTGGGCCTTGATTTAATGCCTCAGCCGACGGCACCTCCAACAGTGCAGCACTCCCTCAAGTGCTGCATTGAAGTGTCAGTCTGATTATATGCTCAAATCTATGGAGTGGGACTTGTGGAAATAGGAATGCTACAACTGATTTTACTGCCCTTGTGCTAGGAAAGGATCATATCAGCCAAGGTTCTTGTGTCTGATTACTATTAAGTGACACCTATGTAAGGTACAGAGTTATATTTGTGAATGGGAGGAAGTTATCAATTGGGAAGAGCCAACAGCTGTTGTTAAGTCACTTAGTTTAAGGAATTTGCAGCTTTAAAATATCTATTTGGGATACTGGCCTCTGCCAGTATCACTAAATAAATAAATAAAATAATGTTAATGTAATTTATTTTGATATCGTATGTTCTCCTGGTTATCTGCAGTACATATCAATCACACAAGCTCCTCTCCTCAGTAGCAGCATTACCTTTACCAGTTTCCAATGTTCCCAGTATCTCAAGTGATCCCTGTGCTCCTGAGGTGTCACTGACCTACACTCCATTTTGCTGAGGTATTTCACTCGCTCTTTTGCCAATCTCTCCATCTCCCAAGGTGGAAGTCTGAAATCTGCAGGTAAAAGGAGAAAATGTGTTGCATAAATGTACAAAAATGAGAGGAAAGGAAGGAGGCAAGATAAATAAAAGAAAAAACGAGTGTAGAAAGTGAAATAGAGGAGAGCTAGCAAGAAGTAAAATAAAACCAAAGGAGTAAGAAATGAAATAGCAGAGTAAAATACAGTGAAGTGGACAAAAAGCAAGAAGTAAAGTAGAAAATTGAGGGGTGTGAAGTAAAGGAGCAGAGTGAGAAATGGCAGAATGAAAGAGAGGAAGAAATGTCAGAGCCTAAGTAGTGAACAGACTCATAGCAGAGGGGATGGAGACAGAGGATGAAGTAGTGGTGGAAAAGAAGGGGTTAGAAGTGGAAGGGAGACAGAAATGGGAAGAAACAGAAGGGAAGGAACAGGAGTGAAGGAGGAGAAAGTGTTGGATACAAACAAGCAAAGGAAGTGTAAGATAGATCAATTTTTTCTGCAGATTGACCAGCACAGGTAAATTAGAATGGTGCAAGAAGCTGAAATTTTCTTTTTGGTGGGGCTTTACAAAAGGAGTTTGGGAATTATTGAGTTAAGTAGTTGAGCTGATGTTTCGTGTCAAAGATGGGCATGTAGTGAACCATGGGTAATGGCAGGACCAAAGATACTATTTGTTTTAGAAATTTACTCCAGTAAAATGAGTTGTGCCTATAATTGCCTGTTGGCCTTCTCAGACTCAAGGCACAGGCGAAACTAAGGTTTTCTGAGAGAAAACTGACTTGATTGGTATTTACAATAGAACTTCCTCCTTTAGATTCAAGCTTAAAAGCAGCTTCAAAGGAAAGAGCGTTGATCCAAGCTGATACAGTACACTGTCAATCCAGCTCTTATCTCTGCATAGCTGTGCAATTCAATTGGATTTAATATCACTGACATTGCTTCAGAGTGTAAGTCACTATAACTGCTGAGGAATTCAATAGATCCAAATGGAATTTGATCTTTATTTGAACTTAACTGTTGCCAATTTGGATTATTGTGAAGAAGCATGTCTCTCGCTTGTGGTTGTCTAATTGTGGGGCATGGACCTCCCCTTTACCACACAGTAATCATTATTTATACTCTATCTGGAGGGCTTGAACTTTTGATGCTGTATTTCCAATCTGTGTTTATGTAATGCTCATCCTTACTAGCCTCCTAAACCGAAGATTGAAGCAGCAAAGTCTTGATGTATTTCTGGAAGCAGAGACCTAGTGAAATAGAGGAGAGTGAACAAGAAATAAAAGAAAACCAAGGGAGTACGAAATGAAAAAACGTAGAAAAATGCAGTGGAACAGCAAGAAGGGAAATCAAAAAGTGAGGGAGTGAGAAGTAAAAGAGCAGAGTGAGAAACTACAGAATGAAAAAGAAAAAAGAAGTGGTGAAGAATGGTGTGTCTTTGCTGATAATACAAATATCTTGCTACAGATCATAGAGAGAGATTTTGGTTTATAGATTGTTTTGACAAATATTCTTTTAAGAAACAGTCAAACTGGAATTGGATGGCCTTGTCTTTCAGGACACATCCTTTTATTTTAGAAACGAAGGTGGCTAAATTGGATAGCCTCCAAAAATAGCCATGGGGATCTCAATGCGCAGTTAACCCATGCCCGGTCAGTGAAATGCAGGCAACACGCCAACTTCGTGCTGCCTGCTCATTTGAATGATTGTTGCCTGCAGGCAGTGCTAACTGTTGTGTTCATGGACTGCATGCATGGGCAGGGGACTTAAAATTGTATCTTCCTGGCACCACTTAAAGCTAACATGTACCTTTTAAAAGGGAGATGCATTGTGGCTGGAGAAGGTGCTGACAGCTGTGCAGCAATTAATTGCTTTCAAAAGGCAATTGGATAAGCATCTGAAGGGAAAAAAGACTTGCAGGGCTACGGGGAGTGGGATTAACTAAATTGCTCTTGCAGGGAGCTGGCACAGACTCAAAGGGCTGAATGGCCTCCTTATGGGCAGCACAGTGGCGCAGTGGTTAGCACCACAGCCTCACAGCTCCAGCGACCCGGGTTCGGTTCTGCGTACTGCCTGTGCGGAGTTTGCAAGTTGTCCCTGCGACCGCGTGGGTTTCCGCCGGGTGCTCTGGTTTCCTCCCACAGCCAAAGACTTTCAGGTTGATAGGTAAATTGGCCATTGTAAATTGCCCCTAGTGTAGGTAGGTGGTGGGAGAAGTGTGGGAATGTAGTAGGGGATATGGGATTAATGTAGGATTAGTATAAATGGGTGGTTGTTGGCCGGCACAGACTCGGTGGGCCGAAGGGCCTGTTTCAGTGTTGTATCTCTCTATGACTATGACTCTATGTAACCATTCTATGATTCTAATTGAATCTGACTGGGAAAACAGTGAAGAGTGGCACAACATGGAAGAGAACAGGCTCAAAGTTTTCAGACACTGCACTGGAGGCATTGGCGGCGGAGGTGGAAAATAGGAAAGATGTCCCAGACCCCCGAGGAGCCAGGAGGCTCTGCAGAAAAATGGCAAAAAGGCAATGGAAGTGGATAGTTGTAAAGGACAATGTCAGGAGTCAGGTCCTGGATGTAGTGCCACGTGAAATTCAGTGACCTCACACAAGTGGTCAAGGTCAGTGAATGCATTTTCAAATGTCATATCCTATCAACTGCACCACTAACCTCAGATACTACTCAAATCACCATGCCCCCTTCATTCACCTATCAACAATCTCTATTGTTCAGGATTCATACCTAACATTCAGATGCCTCACCTCACAGACGCACACATACTGAGCACTGCTGCGAGCCTCACACCCACATCTGACAGCTTAAATACATTGCCAGCTATTCAACCATGACAGCTACATCGGTCAAAAAGATTGCACCATATTCACTGATACACTTTGGTCTCTCTTTAAAGGAGAAAGTGGCGCACAACCAGAGGCAGGAGGAGCTAACCAGAGGGAACAGGCACAGCTGCATGTCTTAATCCCTAGCAGGAGAGGGTGCTGGCCATCACTGGGACACCCATTGCAGAGGCAGGGGCCATAAGCAAGGATGAAACAATAAAAGATGGTGGTATCTTCATACCTAATCCTCCTTCTCACATCCCACTTCCCATTCTTGCCACTCTCTTTTCTGATTTACAAGCTGCTGATGGTGTAAGCATGCACCTCTCACTTTCCCCCAACCCTGCAACACAACCAGACTCTTTTGCCATTTTCCTTTCAGATATCCAAGAGGTGCAATCTGGCCAGACAGTGAAGGAAGACCAAGAAACGAGTCACGATGAAGACACACTTCCACTCGACTTCACACCAGCAGCCACCAGCTCAGATATTGTGCATATCTTAGATGATAGATTAGAGGTGGTAAGACACCAGTCACAGTGGGATAGAGCCAGGGGAAGGGGGCAAGGATAACTGGAGGGCATGGTTGCACATAGGTTCTACTGCAGGGGAATCAGATGAGCATTTCGATGGGGTTGCCTACAGAAGAATGCGGATGGACATGCACAATGATACTTGGTGCATTGGGAAGTTTGCCAGAAAGCCTATGGTCTATGTTAAGGAGTATCGATGAATCCAAGACCAACTTTCAACAGGGATCTGTGCAGAATTTCAAGCTTTCCTACATAGAAGTGATCACCTAGTCCATTAGCACACCATGCTTTAATGTCTGATGGCCGATGTCTCAGTTTCCATTGCAGCACAAGTAGAAGCCACCTAATGTCTGAGTGCTGCAGTGCAAGTTCAAACTGCTGTCATTAAAGATCAACTTGCTGCCATGCAGGCATAGACAGCTGCCATCATGGCTCTGGATTACACTGTGCAAAGGGCCTTGCAGGGTATCACAGTGGTCCAGCAATCTGTCCTCCAACAAGTTACTAGGATTGCTGAGGCACTGCCCTGGGGGAGTGGCAGTGACTCCGTGAAGCACTAACCTGCTGATCTCTCTCAGGAAGAAAGCATTCATCCTCTCACCCCTGCCACTCCATCAGTGCCTTTGCTGTTGCCTGTCAGCCAGTCAGCCTAGACTGCTGACACCCACGGAGAGATGGTACAATTTTAGGCCCAGAAGTGCTTGAGGCCATCCTGCAAGGTCATCTGCAGACTCCTTCACTGAAAGTCAACAGCCTTCCACCAGCCATGCTGCAGCTTTGGGGTAGGAGCACTAAGACAGTCAAAGGAAATCAGAAAACAGCCACTAAGTGAATGCATAAGGGCGATTAGTTGACTTTTGTGTGCAATGACATGGATTGAGTTATAAATTTGGTTTGGAATGTTTATTTTGAGATGGCTTTAATTCTTGCATTGTGGCCAAGTGGGCACTGTGATAGTCAGTGACAGAGGGAAGGTAAGGTGTGGGACTGTAGGTGAATGAGCAATTGGGACTGTAGTTATTGGTATAGCACTCAGACAAGTTCTTCATGGATAGCTGGGCAGAAAGGGGTTGCTAAGGTTTCCTCCTCCCTTCCTCTTCTACCTCTTTATCTCCTTCCTCCTCCTCATACTCCTGCTCCTCAGCTGCTTGTCATATAATTGGTGGCAAAGACTCTATCCTCATGATGGTGCATACAGCAGACCACCATGAATCTTGACACCTGCTCTACTGAGTACTGTGTGGCTTCTCCAGCGCAGTCCATGCAGCTTAAGCATTGTTTCAACATGACAATGGGTTGCTTTATCACATTGTGTGTGACAGCATGACTTTAATTGTATGACTGCTGTGCACGTGTGCGTGGGTTTGCACCAGAGTTATCAACCAAGTTGTCAGCAGATAGCCCTTGCATTCCAATAACCACTATCGGGTTAACCATGGTGACTCAAATGCAGCTGGCATCGTGGACTGTTGCAGAATGAAGGCATCAAGACTGATGCCAGAGTATCAGGCATAGACCTGCATTATGTGCTATCTATAGAAACATAGAAAATAGGAGCAGAAGTAGGCCATTTGGCCCTTCGAGACTGCTCCACCATTCATTATGATCAGGTTGATCATCCCACTCAGAAACCTGTTCCCGATTTCGCCCCATACCCTTTGATCCCTGCAGACCCAAGAGATACATCTAACTCCTTCTTGAAAACATACAATGTTTTGGCCTCAACTGCTTTCTGTGGTAGCAAATTCCATAGGCTCACCACTGTCTGGGTGAAGAAATTTCTCCTCATCTCTGTCCTGAAAGGTTTACCCCGTATTCTGAGACTATGACCCCTGGTTCTGGACTCCCCACCGTCGGGAACATCCTTCCTGCATCTACCCTGTCAAGTCATGTCAGAATTTTATAGGTTTCTACGAGATCCCCCCTCACTCTTCTGAACTCCAGCGACTATAATTCTAACCGACTCAATCTCTCCTCGTACGTCAGTCCGGCCATCCCAGGAATCAGTCTGGCAAACCTTCGCTGCACTCCCTCAAGAGCAAGATCATCCGTCCTCAGATAAGGAGACCAAAACTGCACACAATATTCCAGGTATGGCCTCACCCAGGCCCTGCATAATTGCAGCAAGACATCCCTGCACCTGTACTCAAATCCTCTCGCTGTGAAGGCCAACATACCATTTGCCTTTTTTACCGCCTGTTGCTTCTGCATGCTTACCTTCAGCAACTGGTATACGAGAACACAGGTCTTGCTGCATATTCCCCTCTCTCAGTTTATAGCCGTTCAGATAACAATCTGCCTTCCTGTTTTTGCTACCAAAGTGGATAACCTCACATTTATCCACATTATACTGCTCTGCCATGCATTAGCCCACTCACTCAACTTGTCCAAATCACCCTGAAGCCTCTCTGCATCTTCCTCACAACTCACCCTCCCACCCAGTTTTGTATCACCTGTAAATTTGGAGATATTACATTTAGTTCCCTCATTTAAATCGTTAATATATATTGTGACTAGCTGGTGTCCTCGCACCAATCCCTGCGGTACCCCACTAGTCACTACCTGCCATTTGGAAAAAGACCCGACTCTTTATTTCCTGTCCGCCAAACAATTTTCTATCCATCGCAATACACTACCCCCAATCCCATGCGCTTTAATTTTACACGCTAATCTCTTACGTAGGACTTTGTTGAAAGTCTTCTGAAAGTCCAAATAAACCACATCCACTGGTTCCCCCTCATCAACTCTACTAGTTACATCTTTGAAGAATTCTAGTAGATTTGTCAAGCATGATTTTCCTTTCGTAAATCCATGCTGACTCTGCCCGATTCTACCACTGTTCTCTAAGTGCTCTGCTGTAAAACCTTTGATAATGGACTCTAGAATTTTCCCCACTACCAACGTCAGGCTGACTGGTCTATAATTCCATGCTTCGCTCTACCTCCCTTTTTAAATAGTGGGGTTACATTAGCTACCCTCCAATCTGTAGGAACTGTTCCAGAGTCTATAGAAGATGACCACCTATGCATCCACTATTTCTAGGGCCACTTCCTTAAGTACTCTGGAATGCATACCATCAGGCCCTGGGGATTTATCGGCCTTCAATCCTCTCAATTTCCCCAACACCATTTCTCTACTAATATTGATTTCCTTCAGTTCCTCTCTCTCACTAAGCCCTGTGTTCCCCAACATTTCTGGTATGATATTTGTGTCCTCCTTTGTGAAGATAGAACCAAAGTATGCATTTAGTTGGTCAGCCATTTCTTTGTTCCGCATAATAAACTCCCCTGTTTCTGACTGTAAGGGACCTACATTTGCCTTCACCAATCTTTTTCTTTTCACATACCTATAGAAATTTTAACAGTCAGTTTTTACGTTCCCCGCAACTTACTCTCGTACTCTTATTTTCCCTTTCTTAGTCAATTCTTTGGTCCTCCTTTGCTGAATTCTAAAGTGCTCCCAATCCTCAGGTCTGTTGTTTTTCTCTGGCAAATTTATATGCCTCTTCCTTGTATCTAATGCTGGTCACATACCAGCTGGATGCTGAGGGAGTGGAATCTCTTTCAGTTCAGGTATAGGGCAAAGTTGACATGCAGCGCTTGCAAAATGATATTTGTGAAGCCAATGGTACTTTGCACCATGGGAAGCCTACAATCCTCACAAAGCTATGTGCTCACTCCTCCCGCTTGTTTCTGGCAAGCGAAAGTGAAATGTAGTTGGCTCTCTTTGAGTGGAGAGCCTGAGTGGCCTCTCTTATGCAACAGTGGATGACAAACTGAGAGAAGCACTGGTGAAGGTTTTTTCCTGCTGTTGAATCCATATTCAGCTGTGCATGATTAAGAGAGAGTGTTAGCTGGAGTATTGAGCTGCAAAATGACAGCACTGGCATCAAATCAGCATTGCACGCCAATTGATGTCATGATCTGCCTGCTCTGCACACGTCCGGCAGATGTTCACTGCATCCTCGCTAATGTCCTCACCAATATGGTGCCCAATAAGAGTGCACTGCGGATGCCATTTTGGCGATCTAAGACCCT
Source organism: Heterodontus francisci (assembly GCF_036365525.1). NCBI lineage: Eukaryota > Metazoa > Chordata > Chondrichthyes > Heterodontiformes > Heterodontidae > Heterodontus > Heterodontus francisci. The sequence continues at coordinate 31,183,076 of NC_090389.1, forward strand.
CATAGTACCCAAAAACAGGAGCAAATAATCCCAATTTTTTGCCTTAGGTTTGCATTTGGACCAAAGAGTGAAGATAAATATATCTTTCTCACAGCTGTTATAGATTTAAGTGTGTGAACTTGTGCATTCTTAATTCTGCTCCCAGAGGATGGGAAACTACATAACAAAAATGCATTTAAATCTGGCAGTAATTTGACAACCTCAGTTACACACAGACAGCATGGGGAATAGAAAAGCCATCCTGCTGAGGCAGTAGTAAGCCTGCTGAAATTACCGCTTCAACATATTGGGCAGAACTTACTGCAAAAATAACGGTAAGACTGAGAGTGGTCACTGTTATTTGTACCTAGATTGGACAGTAACTTTCGGCAAGTGCATATTGGGCAGTTAAATGTGAAAATCCAGAAGATGTTGTCTGAGATGCACTGCTTCTCCATAAACTGAATGAAAATGGCATCTCGCTCTCTGGATTCCCATTCAAATATATTGAGTGGTATTAAGTTCCTCTACTGACATCGTAGATGTGGACTACATTCACCACAGAAAGTCAGGACTTGTCCATTTCTAAGTACAATTTTTAACAGCATGATACATATTAATTACTGCCAAACAACCTCACTGGCACTGAAAATTAATGTTTACAAGTCTACAGTCTCATTCCTTCAGATTATATCGTTGGAGATTTCCTTTCTGTCTCTTTTCTTTCTATCTTAATTCAATCATTTTTCCCTCACTCTCTTTCACTTTCTGTATCTGATCTGAATTTAAATTCACTATTATAACTTACACTTCTTGATTCAGACTCTGCGCTGTTAATTAATGATTCTTTAATCTGATTGGTTAAGGAGATACACAGTTGCTTGTCCAGTTCCCATAGGTCCCAGATACCCTGTAGAGGATGCTTCACCATTTGGATCTCTAACTTACAGCAACTTCCAATGCAAAGGTCAGTGAAATTAAATGGTTCCAAAATTAAAAAGTCGAATGAATGATGGGTGCCATTTGTTCACTAGCTACAGTAAATTCTGGCCCAATGCACCCATCTTTCAAAGCATTTTCAACACTGCATGGTTATTTGTGATACACGATAAATTTTGCAAATCCCATCAGTGACAGCTTTGACTTCAACCTATTTTCAGCATAAGATTTATAGCAGATCACAAGAGCTATCATTTAAAATGATTTCCTCACATTTGGTGGTGATCTGTTAGTAAGCTGTCCAACTTGCTATTTTCAGATGAATTTTCCTTCCTACAAAACTATCTGTGACAAAGACCTGAAGCAAATCATTTTAACAATATCCATAAGAGATTTCAGAGTTTGGATCTGTCCTATATTAAAACAGAAAAAAATCCGTGGTGTGTATTTGAAGTCAGAGAAGTGTTGGAAGCGACATCTTTCCCTCAAGGGATGGCAGACCATGAGAAGATAACACATACATCAGGTGAAGACTCAAATCCTGTCCGGTGCTTTCTCAACAAGTAAGATAGAATTGAGTCTGAGATGACTTCTTGCTGAATCAATGGCTGGGCTTCTGATTTTGGTAATAATACTGACTATTGCTCTCACCTTTTTCAGCATAACTACCTTCCAAGTATCAACAAGTCACATTCCAGTGTTTCTGCTCCCTTGGCCAAAGAACTGCAAATTACCTCAGTCTTCTTTTGAATCAGTAACAGCACCAATTTTAACAGGCACTCCATGGCCTTACCATATAATAGGAGCTCCATGTTTTACTCTGATTTCCTAATGGCCTAGAAACAACAAACCATCTGAGATTGAAAACATGTTTTGAAACAGAAAATAATACAACTTAGCTGCAGGTAGCAAGATCACCAACATCCCTGGGATGGCACCAGACTGATTCCTGGGATGGCGGGACTGACGTATGAGGAGAGATTGAGTCGGTTAGGATTATATTGCTAGAGTTCAGAAGAGTGAGGGGGGATCTCATAGAAACCTATAAAATTCTAACAGGACAGATGCAGGAAGGATGTTCCCGGTCGTGAGGGAGTCCAGAACCAGGGGTCATAGTCTAAGGATATGGGGTAAACCTTTCAGGACTGAGATGAGGAGAAATTTCTTCACCCAGAGAGTGGTGAGCCTGTGGAATTCGCTACTACAGAAAGCAATTGAGGCCAAAACATTGTATGTTTTCAAGAAGGAGTTAGATATAGCTCTTGGATCTAAAGGCATCAAAGGGTATGGGGTGAAAGCGGGAAAAGGTGACTGAGTTGGATGATCAGCCATGATTATAATGAATGGTGGAGCAGGCTCGAAGGGCCAAATGGCCTGCTCCTGCTCCTATTTTCGCTGTTTCTATGTTTCTATTGCCAGCTCATCAAGTCATGCTGAGTCTCCTCCATTCCAGCAAACCTTTCGGACAGAATTTTGCTGGCCTTGTGTCGGTGGGAACAGAGGCAAGGATCCGGTAAAATGGTAGGGGCCTTAGTTGGACTGGTTCCCTGACATCGCTCCATCATTAACTCATTTTACGAGATGCAGGTAGCGGAACAGATGAGTGGCAGACACATCTATGTCTGTAGGTAATTAAGCGTTAAACAGCCAATTGTCAGGTAGTTTCCTAACTTTCTCCAATTTTACAAATGATGCACAGGATGCGTGGAGGCTCAGAGATTCATCTCCTCAAAGAAGGTGAGATCTGAGCAGCAATTGAGTTGTGGGCGGAACTGGCAGCCATACTGTGAAGCTGTCTGCATGCTGTGTCTTCAAGAAGTGACGCTATCAAGTTTGGAGGCACGGCAGAGGGTGGGGCCAAAGTGAAGTGCTGTTAGTAGAAAGGTGTCTACCAGGTCCACAGCAGCCACTGGAGGCAGGACAAGGTTCTTGAAAGGCTCATCGCAGTGGAGAGTTCATCTGGCTATGGGCTCAATGCTTTTAGAACTTGACTCTTCCAATGAGGAAAAGAGTGGCACAGAGGATGCAGCAACATGAAGCACCTGTGCAGCAGGCAGGGGAGCTTCAATGGGTTGAGGAAGCCATTGAGCATGGATGAGGAGGACCTATGGGGGCAAGAGGGAAGCCTCATGGTTGCAGAAGGCACTACCCAGCTCAAAGGGTGTACCGTTAGAGCTGAGTATCATGGAGATGTCCGAGCACCAATATCTACAAAGACTGTGTCTCTCCAGCGAGGTGGTGACGGAGCTGTGCAATATGCTGGAGCAGGAGTTGATGCCAATGGGAAGTGGCCGAAACCCAATGCTTGTAACATTAAACAAGACATTTGCACTCAACCTTTTCTCCTGTGGTTTCTTCCAGGGACCCTCTGGAGATCTGTATGGCATCTCTTTGCCAGCCATCACTGAATAAAAGAGGACACGGATACCATGTACCATCGGGCTGGTCAACATATCAAGTTCACAATCAGTTAAGCCAGTTAGGCTGAGAGGGAAATCGGCATCGGGACCATGGCTAGATTTCCCCAGGTGCAGGGATCATTGACTGTATTCATGTAGCCATCAAGGCTCCCTCAGAGCAGTCAGGCCATGGTGAGCAGGAAGGGGTTCCAATCCCTGAATGTTCAAGCTGTCTGTGACCACTGTAAGTGGATCATGCAGGTGTGCACAGTTTCCAGGAAGCTGCCAGTATTCCTACAACCTTAGTTGCCTCAATTGCCTCAGCTGTTCAGGCCATCAAGACAAGGGGTATCCACTGAAGACATAGCTTCTGACCCCTGTATGCAACTTCAACACAGACGCAGAGGACACATTCAACCGCTGCCATATGACTTACAAGGGCCACCATCGAGCAGGTTACTGTATCTGACCCGTGATAGGTTTATTAATTTTCCAAAGGAGTCATTAGCTGTAATTACACTTTACTGATTATATAACCGCTAGCTATCAGCAAAAGATATGCATGGATGTAAGCAGAACACAACAAGACCATAAACATCAACAGAGGTTACTTAGGTATAATCCAGCCAATGATCTTGTTGTTGACCATCTCAAACAGGAAGGCCTGAATTTTACACATCAGGCGGATGACCCGACATCGGGGGGCATATTCGGGTTGGCAGCATGTATGGGAGGGCAGAGGGATTTCCTCAGTGATTTTGTGAGGAAGAACCAATTCAGAGAGCCGTCAGATGGGAGATCTGGCCAATTAAGGGTGGAGGGCAAGTAAATGTCCCGGTAGCTCGCTGTGAGGCGCAATTGTTACAGGAATATGTGCAATATACAGGCAGACTGCAAGCACAGGCTGCAAAGGAGTGGGTCTATATTAATGGAGGTAGTGGAGGAATGGCTTCAGCATGAGGAAGAGTCACTCCACGAATCAGTAACGCTTCCCCGGAGGTGCTCCTGCAGGCTGTAAGACAATGGAGTATTGTCCTGTTTCCAGCAGATCGGAGGAGGAGGCCAGCAAGCCTAATGAAGGAGGCATGGCTGGAGGTGGCAGAGATAGTAGCAGCTGAGGGGTGGCTGCAAGACCTGGATCCAGTGCAGGAAAAGATTTAATGACCTGCTGCAAGTCACTGTGACACTTCATTCCAGCACAGCCTCCACCAGCGCTGATACACTCATCAGGATCCAGGGCAATTTGGCAAATTGGATCCAAAATTGGCTTAGTGGCAGGAGGCAGAGGGTAATGGTCGGGGGCTGTTTTTGCGATTGTAAGCCTGTGACCAGTGGTGTACCACAGGGATCGGTGCTGGTACCCTTGCTGTTTGTCGTGTACATTAATGATTTAGATGTGAATATAGGAGGTATGATCAGTAAGTTCGCAGATGACACGAAAATTGGTGGTGTTGTAAATAGTGAGGAGGAAATCCTTAGATTACAGGGAGATATAGATGGGCTAGTAAGATGGGCGGAGCAGTGGCAAATGGAATTTAATCCTGAAAAGTGTGAGGTAATGCATTTTGGGAGGGCTACCAAGGCAAGGGAATATACAATGGATGGTAGGACCCTAGGAAGTACAGAAAATCAGAAGGACCTTGGTGTACTTGTCCATAGATCACCGAAGGCAGCAGCACAGGTAGATAAGGTGGTTAGGAAGGCATATGGGATACTTGCCTTTATTAGCCGAGACATAGAATATAAGAGCAGGGAGGTTATGATGGAGCTATATAAAACGCTAGTTAGGCCACAGCTGGAGTACTGTGTACAGTTCTGGTCACCACACTATAGGAAGGATGTGATTGCACTGGAGAGGGTGCAGAGGAGATTCACCAGGATGTTGCCTGGGCTGGAGCATTTCAGCTATGAAGAGAGACTGAAAAGGCTAGGGTTGTTTTCCTTGGAGCAGAGAAGGCTGACGGGGACATGATTGAGGTGTACAAGATTATGAGGGGCATTGATAGGTTAGATAGGAAGAAACCTTTTCCTTTAGCGGAGGGGTCAAGAACAAGGAGGCATAGATTCAGGTAAGGGGCAGGAGGTTTAGGGGGGATTTGAGGAAGCATTTTATCACCCAGAGGGTCATTGGAATCTGGAACGCACAGCCTGAAGAGGTGGTGGAGGCAGGAACCCTCCACAACATTTAAGAAGTATTTAGATGAGCACTTGAAACGCCATAGCATACAAGGCTACCAGCCAAGTGCGAGAATATGGAATTAGAATAGTTGGGTGCTGTATGGCCGAAGGGCCTGTTTCTGTGCTGTATAACTCTATGACTCTATGAGTTGGCATTGTTACGTGTGTAGAACAGGTGACGCAATCTGGTAAGCACTGAACAGACGTGCAGGATAAGGTAATGGACTCGGTGAGAGCTTTCCTTGGAGGAAGCGATGCTCAGCTCCTTGGAGATGGCGAGCCTCGGGTGTCATCAGCAAAGTGGCAGATGCTTCAGCAACAGCATGAAATGTGTGAACATCTATCGGAGTTTCCAGAGCCAGTGTAGTCCCATGTGTCAATGATGGAGGAGTCCATCCATGCCTTGAGAGATGCCATTTCTCTGGCAAATGAGTGCATGGCATCCTTCACTGAGAGTGGTGACCCTCATTGAAAGGCACATGAAATATAGCACAGCGCATGCAGGTGATGTGCACAGACATCCATAGCACAGCCTCATCCATGAGATGTATGGAGTGATGGTTGGGTGAAATGGGCCAGCCACACATATCCCCATTGCCAGAAGCTGAACCACTCCAGGCAACCATGGGAGAGCATGTGGGGCCTGAAAGAGCAGAGGAGGAGCAGGCTGAAGGCAATGGGTGCCCCTGTCAAGGTGCTTCGATCACTGAAGGAAGATCCTTAGTCCCTTTGACGGTGATGCCATTGCTGCATGCTGGTCTGATGACTGAAGTGGGTCCTGCATAGATACAGGTGGCACCGAATGTGCCAGGCCCCAGTAGGGCTCAGGCACCCAGAGGATGCAAGCCACGGCTATCGAGGGCACAAGAGCAAGAAAGGCATCAGACTGCCCCCATGTTAACTCCAGGCACTGGAGAGAACCCTGCAGAAGTGATTGTTAGTGTGCATGTAAATGCATGGACTAGCACTTAGGGTTTTACTGGATGATAATTATTTGTTAAATGTTGCGTCTTTACTATTTTATGAGAGTTCAAGATCTTGACATGCAATGCATAAGGACTCATGTACTTTATTTTTATGCACCATTTGACAGTGACTAAATGGATTGTATGTAAAGATAGGTGCCTCATGAGTGCTTCATGAATGCCTTGGCATTTAGTGATGACGGGTACAGAAAGATGGCAAGGGCTTCTTATGAAACATCAGCAAGGGCGCATCTGGAAGTGAACTTCTTGGTTCAGTGATCCCCTGCACTTGACCTCATTTGAAGCGTCTACTGATCAGAGAGTCGCGGGTCTCCCTGCCACACTTCATATCCTGTGAGCTGGGCTCCATAGCACCATTTTCATCAGCTGGCAGTATTGAAGCACCTCATGCTCATTCTCCTCCTCTGAGGAGGTGGCTCGTTCAGTGTCTTCCTCTGGTTCCCATACTACTCCCCTCCGGAGCACCAGGTTGTGCAATGCACAGTAAGCAACAATAATGCAGGATACCCTTGAGGGTGCGTATTGCAGGGCTCCCCCAGATCTTTCGAGGCATCAAATTGTCATCTTCAAAATGCTGGGGAATGGGTTGTGCTACTTTGTGCAGAACATCAGGCTGGTGTTTGTACAAATTTTAAATTGCTTGATCAATCTATACCTGCTAGAACTTTTGCAAGCTCTTCACACTTTGGGGTTATTTCCTCTTCTGCAGTCCATTGGCTCTTGTGTGCACTGGTTGATACTATCCCAGCTTCCACCTGTTGACTTTCAGTTGTTAACACGTTTAAAAATCCTTTATCGTTAACGGGTGCTTGTATGGAGATTTCCATAGGTACAGTTTGGTCTTCATCTTTCAGAAATCACAAAATTGTTAAACATTAAAAACTAATGACTTTCATTTTACTTATAACGTTGTCAGTTTGTCATATCTACAACAGTTGTATGAAACCACTACAAAGAATTCAGAAGTTCAAGTAGAAGGCCAAACATCAGCTTCTCAGGCCATAAATGCATGTTTGGCTGAAGCCTAACACTTGGCCAAAGCCGAGCTGCAGAAAGTTGTCTTTTTGTCCTTCTAAGACTGACTATTTCCCTCCTGAGCACCTGCTTAGATACTTTATTTCTAGGGGCTGGTATTTCACCCTATGTCAATCACTTGTTCTAACCCTTCTAACCAATGAATACAGGACAGATATCCAAGGAGTCAGGGGTGGTCACCTGCCTCTTGTCCATCACTTTAGCTCAAGGTCATCTTTCAGTTTACTTCATAGTGGAAGCCAAATGTCAGCTTTCATTGGACACTTGTACAAATAACAGGGTACACAAGGCACTAGAAGACTCCCTCATATCAGCTTAGGAATGTCTATGGTGTCTCGTGGCTTCTATATGACCCCCGGATAATGTCACACTCCTCTTTCCCTGTCTTGTTTGCATCAGTAATCACCCTGGCATTAGGAACTGCTTCTCTGTCCCTTTTGAGAGAGAGAAAACATCTTTTCTGTGGGTCAGCTTCATACTATGCCTACTGTTTCTGTAAGAATTCTATTTTACTCTGAGAAGTATCATTTATTAAAAGCTCCCATTTCTTACAGGAGAAAGAAGTGTCAGACGCACATAAAGTCCAATGTTGAGTGACAAAGCAAAATCTGCTGACATGATAAAGTGGTGTAGCACTTTGTTCTATGGCTGGTGAAGGATGCCGCTGCACAAAATGGGTGCCAGGATTGTCTTGTTCAGTCCAGGCCCCGATTTTCAAAGGATGGTAGTGCATTTTTCCGCGTAGGTGGTGGCGACCTAGCACCATGCTGCAGGACATGGAAAAGATAAAGGACAATGTGTTCGACCTCTGGTTCTTCATTTATCAAAGAGAAGCCAGAGAAAAAAAATTCATCCAAGAGCATTTAGTTCAAGGAGTCTATGTGACCTGAGGCAATGATCGTGGGTGCGACATACATAAAGATACAGATAACTTATCAGCCTCTTTACCATGAGGTACTGTTCAAGGAATCTACATATAAATTAGCAATGGAAAAGCAACATCCATTCCAAACCTTACTTTTTTTAAATTTCCAAAATATACTTTATTCATAAAAATCTGTAAAAAATACATGACAAAACAGTTCTAAAATTCCAAACCTTACTGTTACTGACGTAAAGCACTATATTTTATCGGAGCACAATCTCAGCATATCAAGACTGCAATAATACTGAAAACCAGGCATTTTTTGGTTGTGGTAGTAAAGTGAACAACATCCGCACAGGCCTCCATATCAATTAAGTACAGGAATTCATCATCTACTGATCACTAAAGTTGCCATTTGAAGTCCTCTGCTGGAGAGGAATGCTTGGAGAAGACAGTGCTAAATTAAAATATTGATTAGGACTGTTCCTCAAATAATTGTAACAAAAATAGATAAAGACAGAGAAAATTCTCTTTGGGAAAACAAGTATTTTGAAAGTATTTTCTGCTATTGCTTTAAGGGAGAAGTATCCCAGATGCTGCAAACATCTGTTGTAAAAATTTCTACCCCCTATTAGTGATGTGTGAGGTGAGGTCTTGGAAACTCTACCCTTAAAACTGTTGCTTTGATAAAGTGGGCTCAAAAAATTTTTTGTCACCAACTTTCGTGTGAAAATCACTTTACGACTTAAGCATGCAAAGTGACATCACCTATGTAAAAGTTAAATAATTGACCATAGTGAGACACCTCTATATGAAATTAAATTCTTTCTATGTATCTATGAGAGGAATGTATTGTGAGAAATTACCTTTTACTACCAAACATTGCTTTGAAGCATAAACAAAACAAGGGCCAGAATTTTACACCACCCCAGCGAACCAGATGGTAGTGGAGGGGTGGCATAAAATTGAGCGGGAGGCTCCAGGAGGCCTTTAAAACCCGCTTCCGCCTCCACCCCACTTTACGTAGGGCAAGGGGGGTGAAAAATGGGCCGCCCGCCCCAGGCCAATCAAGGCCACTTAACGGCCACTTAAGGGCTTCGACCACTTCCATGGGGACTTTACACATGGCAAGTGGGCGTCCTGGAGCCGGGAAAGGCCGCCCAGTGAGAGTTGTCGGCCTCTCCACGCCCCGGGGAGTGGGGGGCCCTGATAATCGGACACAGGGTGCCCGATTGCGGGCTGCCCCTGCTTTCCCAACCACCCGCAGGACCCAAGACGCCCCCCTTCCCTCTAAATGACCACCCTTGCCTCGCCGGAGCCTGGCTGATTACCCCAGCAAGGCAACCCAAACTTACCTGCAGTCCTGACTCCATGTCCTTGGCTGGGCTGCGGTCTCAGCAGTGGCTACCACTCCCAGTGGTGCTGCTGGGACTAAGAGCTGCTGGCCCGATGTTTGGCCGGTAGCTTAGTGAGGCGGGGCTTCCTCTCTCAAGTAGGTGGAAATCCCGTCTCGGAATAATTAAAGCCTGGGGACCCGTAAAATGCGGGACGGATCCCCGGGCTAGGTAGAAGCGGGATCGCCACTGACTTTTACGTGGGTGGCCAGCTCCTTCCAACGTAGTCTGTATTTTTTTTTTTGTGCAGTATGCCAGTCGCTAAATTCTTGTTACACTGGGTGTTATAGCAATTACCACAACAAAGCATGTAATTTATTCTGAGCATCAGTGAGAAATGAAAAGTTCAAACAAGCATTCTATCACTTGCACAACAATGAACAATCATTTTAAGATATCATTTGTTCTTAAGGAAGGTTCTTTTTTTGCCAAGTATTAACTCAAAGACAATAAAAAACAAAAATCAATAAAACTACTGTGAATTGTACTACCTCACAAAATGTCTGGGTTCAAATCAACTCTTCATTTTGCTCAGTCATCATACCCAGCATGTTGCATTTTGATGGGATTTTTCTGTCTTTTGTTTTATGATAACTATAAATTTATACCAGATATATTCCAATTGAGTTGTTTTAAATGATTATTAAATATGAATGAATGTATTTAGAATACAAATATTTTCAAAAGTTGTAAAATGCAATTTAAATTTGGTTATTAAAAGAATCTAGTTGGCTATTATGAAAGTATTAAATTGCTACCAATCACTTAATAGAATTTTGAAACAATTGAACTATATCGAAGTTAACAGTAGGAATCCCAATTCATGTATGGATTCACTTTGTGAGATCACAAAATTTGGCTCTTTGCAAATTAACTTCAAAGATATTTCCAATGTGATCCTGCTGGTTTGTGTATATGTCTCCAAAATGGTATTGCGAAACTGATAAATGGGACAGTCCAGTACATTATTTCACTCTGCACATATATTGTTTTAAGAGAGCAATGTATTCTTAATCCGGATCGGTACAAAATTATGTTTTTATTTCACCCAAAAAGACCTTAATCATGGGATCAATTTGATGCAACGGAGATGTAGAGATAGAAGTTGTTAGCCGAACCAAGCAAAGGATGACTAAAAGAAAGGGAGAAAATAGATTGAGAGTAAACTGGTAAGAAATATAAAGGTATACAATAAGAGCTTCTACAAGCATATAAAAAAGGAAGAGAGTAGCTAAAGTAAACATTGGTCCCATAGAGGATGAGAGTGAGGAATTAATAATGGGAAACAAGGAAATGACAGAGAATTTGTTCAAATATTTTGTATCTGTCTTCACAGTGGAAGATATCAACAGCTGTATAGCTCATTGTCATGCAGACCCCCACCTGTCAAGAATGAGGCATATTAATTTTGTCATATGAACATTGATTTTATACTTTTGCTGGCGTGAAGAAAGGACTTGTTAAACAAAGCACCGAACACTTGGCTGGAAAAACATTTGCATACTAACAGACAGTGCTTAGAGACAAAGGACTATTCCCTGGTCCACTTAACCCAAAATGAATTGTGATTACCAGACATTGAAGGTGAGGAAGCTCATATTCCAGGATGACTGCTAAGATGGCAGAATCCACAAACAGAAGTGGTCAAACCAGCTAGTCACATAACTAACCTGCTGGGCAACCTGGGTTTTTTTGAATTGTGCCACAGAAAAAGAGACAGAAGGCAGTTAAAACTGAAGCTGGAGCAAGGAAGTCTCTCTTTCTCTCTCTCGCTTTCTCCCAAGCCACCAGACCCACAGAAGGCACATAAACCTCAAGAGAGAAAAGACTCCGACCTCGAAACAAGTTGAAGCATGAACTGGGCTCCAACGAATTGCAAGTCTGACCGGCAACCAGAGCAAACTCAAAGGACAGTAAAATAGAAATCCATCTATTGCTCAAACTTTTCCCCTTTATTCTTTTCTACTTTTCTGTCTCTATCTATGTGTGTGTTTATTGCATATGCATGCTAGCATGGTCATGTCGCATATTCATAGTCGTTAACCGGGTTAGAGTTTAAGATGAATAAACTTCTACCTTTCTTGTTTAAAATCTGTCTGAATTGATTTCTTTGCCTTACAACTGGAAAGCGGTGAACACGGTGTTTTTAAAAAAATTAAACCCTTGTTAAATCAAGCAAAGGCTGAGAAGGAACCCCTGGACCCCTCTCACCTGACACTCATTAACCAATCAAATTGAAGAATCATTAATGAGCAGCATATAGTCAGAACTTGGAAGTGTCAGTTAAGATAATGAATTCAATGTCAAATAAGGTACAGAAAGCAAAATAATGAGTGGGAATGAAAGATTGGACTAAAACGTAAGACAAAAGAGACAGAAAGAAACATTAAGAAAAGCATTTAAAATCTGCAACAATAATTAAAACCTGAAGGAATGAGACTCCAAGGGCAGGATTTTTATTCAAATGAGATGGTGGGAATGGGGGCAGGCGGTCGCTTAAGTACACCTCTCAACTCAGTGTGCCGGTTTCCTGACACAAAACTGACATGCTCTAAGTATAAAAGGCTCCAATGAGAGCCGGAAAGTAACCCGCCAAAATGGATAAATGGCCACTTAGGCTTCTTAATGAGCTTGTGGTCAGCTTGTTCAGGGCCAGTTTTGAATTTTCTTTATAAGGCACAGGATCCACGCAAAGTCTCAACCACAACCAGGAGGAGGAGGTACAAACATGGTGGGGAGCAATTCACAATGGCAGGACAGCAGCATGAGGCACCATTAAAAAGGGAAGGCCCTCATTCACAGGCAACCAGTTGTACAGAGTCCGGAGAATTATCTGTCATATCTCTTCACTATTGATAAAGGCATTATGTGGAGTGCAGCTTTGTGGGGGTGGCTGAGTCCTTCTGCTCACATGCCTCGTGTGGTCATGAGCCAGGGGGTTTAGGAAGATAAGATCAACCAAGTGTTGAGGAGCAGCATCTGCAGGAGCAGAGGCACATCCTAGGCAACAGGGGTGCAGGGGTCAGGAACAAGAGGCAAGAAGATAATGAAGGCGTACCCACAGCAAAGGATTTACCGGCAAAAGAGAAGCTACCTGAACATGTTGGAGCATCAGTGCAACAGAAGGCTGCCCTTGTCCAGGCAGTTGGTTACTGACTTGTGTGCCCTCACTGAGGGTTATCCAAGGGTTTGCAGGAATTGTCGCCTTCCCGTGACTATAAAAGTCACAGTGACCTTATACTTTTTAGCAATCGGTCCTCCCAACAGCGGTAACTGACATTGGTGGCATCTTGCAGGAAGCAGCACATCATGCATCATGGAGTTAGCAGATCTCTGCTTAAGGGAGCAGGGGGCTACATTGAATTCAAGATAGATAGCGGCTGTCAAGCTCAAATGGCAGTGGGATTTGCCTCCATTGTCGGATTCCCTCAGATGCAGGGGATCATAGATTATACCCACGTGGCCATCAAGGTGCCGAGACAAGCCAAGGAGATTCCTCAATAGGAGGGGATTGCACTCCCTAAACCTTCAGCTGGTATGCAACCACAGCAAGTGCTTTATTCAGGTTTGTGCACTCTATTCAGGTGCCTTGACCAGTCAGGCGGTGCCCTCCAGTACACTCCCTCATGGGTGGTGGTCATCTGCACACTCCATAACGTGGACCTCCAGAAAAGTGTGGATCTTGAAGAGGGAGAGCATTGGAATGGCACAATTCCTCGGAGGAGGAAGAGGATGAGGAACAGGAAGATGAGGAGGAGGCTGAAGACAAACTGGAGAATGGTCCCCATGCTTTGTAGGGTTGTCGCCATGGTAGACACAGGAGGTGGAGTGCTTATCAGGATGACAGGGACACTAGGGCCACTTTGATCCAGTCACATTTCACCTGAGCAAGACTCCGTCTGCAAGACATTTGGAGAGGAGATTCTCCTTCATCTGAGTGAGAGCAGGAGTCTGTTAAGAACAAAAGTCAGCAACCTTCCAATAGCACAATCACTGCAAGACTCCAGAGTCTCTACCTGATGCACTCTTCCATAATACACTTCTCTGCCCCACTATCCCTTATTTTCCATTCTCCTGCCTTTTGCCTTGATGAAATGAAAAAACACAAGTCTGCTTTAGTGCAATACTTTATCACATTGTGCTTTATCACATAACAGTTTGATGTCATGTACAACACTTAAGTGACCCACAAACTAACTATACCAACACAGTGGCCTGCACTCACAGCCACTCCTACGAGTTGCTCTCACTGGGGCTGAGGATGAGGTGGAGGCAGACTGCTTGCTCGTGCTTGTCTGGGACTGAGATGCCCGTGGCAGTTGGCTTTGTCATGGAGGTGCCCACAACTTCTCTGAAAAAGCTGCAACATTGGCTGTATAGTGTCGACTTATATTGATTTATGAATATTATTATGATATATTGAACTATGCTTATGGGTCATTAACAATGGCATGTACACATCTGTCCTATGGTCATGAGAACTCTATGCACCCTCAGGATAGAAACATAGAAAATAGGGGCAGGAGAAGGCCATTTGACCCTTCGAGCCTGCTCTGCCATTCATTATGATCATGGCTGATCATCCAACTCAGTAACCTGTTCTCGCTTTCACCCCATACCCTTTGATCCCCTTTGAGCCAAGAGCTATATCTAACTCCTTCTTGAAATCATATAATGTTTTGGCCTCAACTGCTTTCTGTGGTAACGAATTCCACAGGCTCACCACTCTCTGGGTGAAGAAATTTCTCCTCATCTCAGTCCTGAAAGGTTTACCCCGTATCCTTAGACTATGACCCCTGGTTCTGGACTCCCCCACCATTGGGAACATCCTTCTTGCATCTACCCTGTCAAGTCCTGTTAGAATTTTATAGGTTTCTATGAGATCCCCCCTCACTCTTCTGAACTCCAGCGACTATAATCCAAACCGACTCAATCTCTCCTCATACGTCAGTCCCGCCATCCCAGAAATCAGTCTGGTAAACCTTCGCTGCACTCCCTCTATAGCAAGAACATCCTTCCTCAGATAAAGAGAACAAAACTGCACAGAATATTCCAGGTGTGGCCTCACCAAGGCCCTGTATAATTGCAGCAAGACGTCCCTGCTTCTGTACTCGAATCCTCTCGCTATGAAGGCCAACATACCATTTGCCTTTTTTACCACCTGTTGGACCTGCATGCTTACATTCAGCGACTGTTGAACGAGAACACCCAGGTCTTGTTGCATATTCCCCTCTCTCAATTTATAGCCGTTCAGATAATAATCTGCCTTCCTGTTTTGCTACCAAATTGGATAACATCACATTTATCCACATTATACTGCATCTGCCATGCATTAGCCCACTCACTCAACTTGTCCAAATCACCCTGAAGCCTCTCTGCATCCTCCTCACAACTCACCCTCCCACCCAGTTTTGTGTCACCTTCAAATTGGAAGGTATTACATTTAGTTCCCTCATCTAAATCATTAATGTATATTGTGACTAGCTGGATGCTCCTCACTTTTGCATTCTGGTGACTACTAAATTAATTGGCCATCCACCTTGTTTGCTATTTGCGGGGCATTGTTTTGTACAAATTGGCTGTCGTGTTTCCTTACATGACAGCAGTGGTTACACTTCAAAATACATTATTGGTTGTGAAGTGCTTTGAGACAACCTAAAGTTGTGATATGTCCTTTCTTTATTACCGAACTCAATCAAGAAAAGTGGATACTGGTCTTAAACATTCCACATTTTTCAACAATTAATAGGCCAATATTTGTTCTGATTCTTATGGGAGATGGAGTGAGGCAAAAGAAAACAATGGCGGGGGTGGGGGTGGGGAAGGGGTCAATTCTACATTCCGAGTACAGATGGGGGTGGAGGCGTCAACTCTGCATTGTGTGTAAGGATAAGTGAGGGAAGGGGTCAACTCTACATTCTGTGTATAGATGGGGGAAGGGGTCAACTCTGCATTATTTAGTGTAGGGGAGAAACAGGTGAACCCTGCATTATTTTGAACTTTTTGCAATGCTGGCTGCCTTTTAAAGATGGCACCAGTATTCACAGCGTCACCAATGCTGCTCCCGCCACGTGATAGGGGAGGGCGGCCTCCATCAATATGTTAAGTGGCTGCCCACCGCGTAATCGCGGCGGCGTGGTGGCACAGCTCCCATGTGGGGCTGCCGCCATTTTCTGCACCATTTTCTGCAAGAATATCCAGCCCATTAACTCTGTTTATCTCTCTGCAGATGCTGCCTGACACGCTTTGTATTTCCAGCATTTTCTGTTCATATTCCACTTTGTGGGATATGACTTTTCTGTCGTCAACATTTTCTATTGATCACAGTTGTCCTTTTCCCTTCCACTTGAATATTATATAAATCCTGGACAGAATGTTGAATAATCATTTTAAAACAATTCCTACTATTCTAATGTTCCACTTCAATAGAGACCCGCTATGTGCAAAGGCTCATGGGTGCTGACAAAGGCTTATAATTGTATTTTTTTTTAGCTTTTTAGGTGTTATTATAAACTCTTGATAACACTCATGCAGTTTTTCAGCTGAACTGAGGGATAATTTATTTGATTGTTTCCAATTCACTGATGGACTTTTATTATTTTCTATATTGTCCCAATTTTTATTTGTTTATTTTGGCTGGCCTGTAGTTTTGATCTTGTGGGTTGGTGACCAATGATACCAGCTTCATGACTAACAATGGAATACCTTGCAAATTACAGCCAACAAAAATTGCTGCTAAAATATATACTGTGCAGCTCAATAACCTTCAATCTCCTTTTGTAACTTTTTAAACATGCTTTTCTAATCCTATTTATGTAATCCAACAAAAATTATGCAAAATTAGAAAAAATACAGTACAATAAATAAATAAAAATAAAAATAATACATGGTGAGCCATAAAATAATGCCAGGACCTCTCAGCTGCCAATCACTGAACGGTCATTTATCGTTATTTCTCAATTCCCTCGTGCTATTATCTGCTGATGTAAATGTTATAAAGTGAGCAAAATGATGCAGTAAAGGCTGCTATAAAAAGGAGCTCAAACACAGGCCCCTCTCGGATTAAAATGGTGCTTGGCTGTGTTGGACACAATTGACCAATACAACTCCACCGGAATGAATTTTGACTTCTCATGAACTTTATGATGGATGTCAGCCCAACACAGTAATACGTATACAACAATCTAGTCCGCGTGGATTTGCTCACCATCACAGGAAAGCACGACATGTCCTGTTTCTTTCTCCACAAAAACAAATCACAACAGGTCAGATGTGTTCGTAATATCTTAGATCACACCTAACCAAAACCAGATTTAAATCATTTTTGTTTTCTTGTTGAAGTAACTAAAATTATTTGTGCATCTCTTTTTTTTTGGTTTGATGAATGAATTACCTTTACCTACTCTTTGATTTTCCACCTCTGGCCTCCTCAGGCCTGCATTGTGAAGTGTGAAGGATGGTTCCCTTCAAGTATGGAGGCCCCGATATAAACTCGCAGCCATGTTGTGTTGGGGGAAAGGGGGCTTCCGATATCATGTAGGAAGCCTGGAAATAAGTTCAGTGCATCTGTCTGTGACATTTTAACACAGACTGCTCATTATTATTTTAGTTTTGGGTTTACCGTCAATTGTGCAGCAGCACACATGATGAAGACCTGCATGACGCAATCTCAACTTCAGTGTTTAAAGGACCAATCCAAAGATGAAATATAGAGGAGCTTGGAGCTGGAAGCAGGAGAAGACAAGGTCTGGCAGTGGATTCAGAATGTTCAAAGACTGTGCCCCACTTAAATGACACCTCCTTTGATGTACTGCTGAGGCTGTGAGGAACTGGAGAGAAATACTCTTCCCCAGCAACGGGACCAAGAAACCTGCTGCTTCCACAAAGTAGGCTTGGCTGGAGGTGGCCTAGGAGGTCAGCAGGAGTATTGCGCCACACTCCTGGATTCAGTGTACGATGTGTTTTAATGACCTAACTAGGTCAGGAACAGTGAGAACAGTTGCACATTCAGTTACATCCTGCGTGCACATCACTCTACTCCCTCATTCTGCCTTGTGAAACCTACTGCATCACATCACTCCTCACACCCAGTTACTTGACAAGCCCTCCCATCCTTCACTTTGTAAACACTTCCTCAAATACACATCTATCCATTCACCACTGTCACTTATCCTCGTTCTTATGCAATTTGATGCCTCTCTCTGATAGTCACTCACATCAAATGTACTGCAACCATTGGGTGAACACATGCCAATACTGGCACTCATAGGTCTGTTCTTTCTCGTATTGCAGGAGAAGAGAGCACATAACATTAGGGAGAGGGAGAGAACTGGAGGTGGTCCTCCACAGATCTCACAACTAACAACTGCAGAGGAAGCAGCACTGGAAATTAGCGGAGTTTTGATATCCCTGAGCATTGGAGATGGAGATAGCCCAGTTGTCTGATAAAATATCAACGAACCACATGTCGGGCTGAAATTTATACTACTGCCGCCGGGCGAAAACAGGGTGGACCACATGTTGCAGAGCCACCATGATATTAAGCACGGCGGCTCATTTAAATAGCTGGGCCGAGCCACACCCCCTGATGATGTGGAGGGGTTGGGCTGTCCGCCCTGGCAATGGCATCAACTGCTTGTGCGCAGGCACTGACACCATTTTTAAAGGGCTTTGAGCCCTACAGTTAATGAAAAAATTTAAAAGGACATTGAATAAAAAAATTGAAAACATTTATTTTGTCCCTGTCCCACCCCCCAATAACCACAGAAATAATTACTTGCCCTCTCCCCCCCAAAAACACTTACCTTGTTCACCTGACCTCCCCCCCACCAAAGTGCATAAACTTTAAACTCCAACTCTTCCTGCCATCCCCTACACCAGTGATGTTACTTTGACCCTACTCCCCACTCCCCCACCTCCTGCACTGAGAAACCTACCTCCTCTCCCCCTCCCACCAGTGTTCCACCGAGGTTCCCCGGATGGGGATCCGAAGGCACAGGAGTGCCAGCCAGCAGCGCGAGGATCACACCGGCACAGACAGCAGAAACGTAAATATTATTAATTCATTAATTTAAATATGTTAATGGTGGTCCTGTCGCTGAACCGGGTGGTGGGGAGAAGGGGCGCCACGAGGCCTCACCGCCGCCGGCAATATCAGGTTGGGCCCTCCCGGCGTTGGGGTGCGTGGCAGCCCTCTCCCAGATGCATCTTCCAGCCCCCGCTCTCCAGCCCGCCATGATCCCCGACGTCGGGGAGTCTGTAAAATTCAGCCCATAATGTAATACTCAGTCATGTTGATGATTTCAACAGAGAGTGAAATATGATCATCTCAATAATGATAAGCTGCAGCCAGCGCTAATTCATATCTTTTCTCTCTGCCAGACCATTCATGTGGGCTGCAGGAGTCTATTGACATCAAGGACAAAGAATGCTCAGGGGAGCTACTACATCCTGAGGGGCACCATCACACAATCCATGTTTAGCATGCTCCAGCTCAGATACTCGCCTTTCGGTGGGACCTGTAAGACAGATAGCTGGGTTTTCACCTGTTGATTCCCACTTCACAAGCGAGCAAGAACAGCTGGTGGAATCAGGGACAGCTGTGGAGAGACTGTGTTGCAGGGTACAGCCCTCTTCAAGCTCTGCTCACCTGGACACAGATGCTGTACATTGGGGGCTGTCGATGAAAAGGAGAAGCACTGAGGAGCAGCAGACTCCACCACAAGCATGAGTGTGATAATGTTGCAGGGCATTGTAATTATGTCTTCTTGTATGGATAGGGTGGTCAACTCCATGGAATATCAAATGTAGTAATCAAATGAGTTCAAGCACACTTTGGCCATGCTGTGCACGCTCTGGATGCCAACATGTCTGCCACATTAAATAGGGTAACACGCACCTCAGCCTTGGCCTTACAGTGCCATGCTGATCTGTACCAAAATGCTCTTCAGAAGAGTGGTTGCAGTGAAATGTGTGTTACCCGAGAAGGATGATAGTTAAAGGGGATGTGGAAGTGGGGACTCGGCTCAAAATGCTCCCATTTCTCACCTACTGCCCCATCTCAGTCAGTACCCAACATGCTGCCTCATGTACTGATGCACAGGTGAAGCAAGCTTTTGCATGACCCTCATTGGCTCCAAAACCCAGACATTGTCAACCAAGAGCAGGGATCTGAGCAGCCTGCCTTTACTGTGCTCAAGCCACAGGGGTTGCACCACTGAGGGAAGAAAGGAAGAGTAAAGCTGTAGTTGCACAAAGGTATGCACATGGGCATAAGAGAAAATATTATGTTGTGAAGTTTCTATTCTTTAGCAAAATCAAATAAGCTTAATTATTTTGCACCACTTTCCCATCTTGCCCATTCTTGGTTGCTAGTTGACATATCACCTTTTAACTTTCTTGTTAGTGAATGGGAAGACATGATTTGGCAGGGATCAATAGGAGGATGCCCAATGGGTGGTTGGTTGGGTGCGGGACTGCTTTATGTGAGTGGCACTGGAGGGGTGGGCAGAATGGCTGTTGCATGTGGTTCTGACATCACTCCACTGGTGGAACCTAAGTGAACTTTGCATGAATGCGGGCATCCTTGACATCCTGGGTGGCATTGCCCTTATCATCTTCCTCCTCTTGGTCTTCCTCATTTTCTTCATTCATCTCCTTGGAATTGTCCACAGATGATCTGCGCTTTGCGCCTCATTCCATCTGTAGGTCCAAACCTCGCTGCTGTACAATGTTGTGCAAGAGCACAGCGCACCATAACCATTCTGGACACCCTGGCTGGTGTGGACTGAACAGCACCTACAGATCTATCTAGGTACCGGAAACACATATTCAGCATGCCGATGGCTTGTTTGATCATATATCTGGTGGTCATGTAGCATTCATTATAGTGCTGTTGAGCTCGATCAGTCAGGTTCGTGAAGTGTCATCAACTAAATTTATAGTGGGTGTCCATTGTCTCCTAGAAACAACCCCTTAAGCGTGCTTGCAAGTCCAAAGAGGTCAGTGAGCGTGGGCTGCCAAAGAATGAAAGCATTATGGTGGCTCCCCGGGAATCTGGTGCACACCTGCAAAAATATCTTTCTATGATTGTACACCAGCTACACATTGAATATTCGTGGTTATTCTGGGGTGCCTGGATTGCCACATGTCTGTAGTTAATCACCCCCTGGACCTAAGGATATCTAGCCAGAGATGCAAACCTGAACCCTCACTCATTCTGACTGGCGTCCTGGTGGGCAAAGTTCACAGAATTGCTAACCCTGGCAAACATCCCATCAGTCACCTGTGTTGGGCATTGTGAGCTGCCAGCTGGCAGAGCCCTGGAAGGATCCAGAGGCAAAAAGGTTGTGGGTAGTGGCCACTTTGACAGTCACTGGTAATGAGTGGCCACCAGGTCCAGCAAGGAGCAAGTCTTCTAGGGGGCTTTAGATGTCTGTAACCACCTGATGCATTAACCTGAGCCACCTGAAGGACTGCTGTTCTGACATGTCAAGGAAACTCAGCCTCTGTCTGTACACCCTGTGTCATGGACAATGCCTCCTGCAAGATACACCCCTCTGCAGCTCTCCTCACGGCTTTCAAGCTGCAGATCTCTCAACAGCAGGCTGCTGCTGCTGGTGTTGATCATATTACTTTTCATCTGAGGTGCAATGTAAAGCAGCCCACACTGATGTGATTCAGAAAATCTCCAAAGTGTAGAGAGTAAACTCTCAGCAAAAGTATTGTGAACAAACCCTTTCACACAGTAGCTAAGAAAGCATCTGTGAGTACTGAGTACTTATTGCAATATTTCCATGAGTTTAATTAGCCCCCTCAATTATCATCATGTTCTAACCTTGCCTTCACTGTCGGCTTTCAGGAAGTCCAGGAAACAAATTGAATGATTTCCATAAGTTAATAGAAACCTGCCTGTCCTGAGGGAGTTGTGCGCAACCAACTTATCGTGCTCCTGTTAAACACAGAAATTGACAGGTTGGAGCCGGCTTCCTGAAGCGCTCACAGTTCTGTCAGATGAAACCACCCCCCCCCGACCTGCAGCCAAACCCTTCATGTTAAAATTCCTTCCAGAATGTCAGCAGTTCCAGCAAAGTGCCTCTGTGCGAATTGGCTTATCTCAGCACAGCAGAGTGATGGGATAGAGCAGATCACTTTCTGATGAAAGGTCACAGATCTGAAGGGTGTAATTTTATGAGCTCTGCAAGAGCCAATTTGGTGGCATGCGGGGTGATTTAATTAAGCGGGAGGTGTTTTTGCGGATTCCCGACAGCGGGATATTTTAGAGAAAATAAGTCCGCAGTAGGCTTGCGGCATTCCGGGGCTGCCCCCGCATGGTGGCAGATTGCAGCATTTACATGCCATGAATATTCATTACCATATGCTTAGTTACAATTCAGCCCGACCTGCCAGATTAAGTCAACGGCGAGCGCTATTCCCGTGCCACCCGATACATGTTTGTTTCACTGTGGCACACAACAGTCGGACTTATGTAGTTGAGTCTCAGGCCTGTGTTGTTTACTCATCAGCAAAACAACACCGACATTGGCATGGATGTTTGGCTACAGGTTCGGCATCAGCAAGGGTGATTCTTCTCAGGGGATGGTGGCAAAGGCATGGGGCGATCCACATGGAGGAGCAGGGGAGGGAGGAGAGAAGGACAAAGGTGGGGTGATTGGGTGCATGGAGGAACAGGGGAGGGTTCTAGAGGAGGACAAAGGGTGGGAGGTTGGGGTGATCGGGTGCATGGAGGAGCAGGGTAGGGTGGAGCGGAGCATCTAGTGTGTTGGGTGCTATTGCTGCTGAAGCTGGAAGTGGGCGGCTGTGGGGGTGGTGGATTGATTAGAGCATTTCAGTCAGAAGATAGTCGGCAATGGCCTAAAGGGAGGAATGAGTGCTGTCCATGTCAGGGACGTGTGGGGCAAATTGAGGGTACTGGCTGGCAGAGGGAACAGTCACAGTCAATGGGGGAAAATGAAGTCTGTAGGGGGGAAGGTAAAGACTTAGGGTTGGGAATTTTATGATGTCATATGGAGGGGAATGGAACTCGGCAACAATGTTCAGGTCGATTTGAGGAGGAGCAGGGGTCAGAGTCGGCAAGTCGATTGTAACGGGAGTAGGAACATGGGGGAGGGATGGCATGAATAAATTGATGAATACACTGTGCACAGTAATGGGGGGAGATTCAATGGTAACGGAGGGAAGGCAAACAGTAACACTGGGTGGGTCAAGTGTGATGGGTTGAGGCTGGAAGGTTGCAGGAGGAGGTTGGAAGGTGGGGAGGCGTGCCCTGACAGCCACGTGCACCATTTTCTCCAACGATAATGGGAACCACGTGGATACTTAAGGGTTGCAAGGAGAGTGGGAGGAGGCAAATGACAGTGGGTTTGTCTTCCACCTGGCTGCAATTCTAAGGTAGATATAAGGGAACTGCTTATTGCCTCAATGTTTCAGCTTACTGGCAGCAGAGGGCTGAATCGCCAAGCTCTGCTTATTTATTGTTCAGAAAAACTGCAGCAACATGGGTCTCCTACACCCAATTTGTCTAGTACCATGGAAAGAAGAGCAAAGGGAGTGACTAAGGATGGCTGTTTTCCCTCAACTCATGATGCCTGAGCTTCAGCAACAGGCAGAACAAGGAAGTGAGGATTCTCCGAATGATAATATCCAGGAACAGC
The DNA here is from genome assembly GCF_036365525.1 of Heterodontus francisci. Taxonomy (NCBI): domain Eukaryota; kingdom Metazoa; phylum Chordata; class Chondrichthyes; order Heterodontiformes; family Heterodontidae; genus Heterodontus; species Heterodontus francisci. Next base: position 31,206,524 of record NC_090389.1, read on the forward strand.
CTTATTGAAGACAGGCACTGGCACGTCATCGCATCCTCAGGACAAGGACAAATTACATTCAAATGTCAGAGATGCAATACCAGAGACGCCTAAGGATGTATTGTGAAATAGTTATAGAAATTTGTAGAATCCTGCGGCATGACATGCAACTGCTTGGGTTTGGTGGGAATCCCATGCCGGTTGTCCTCAAGGTGACTGCTGCATTCATTTTTTTTGCTCGCGGGTCCTTCTAGGGATCCACGGGTGATATATGCGGCATATCACAGTCTGCGATCCATAGGTGCTTCAAAGAAGTGAACAATGCCCTTTTTCAAGTGCTAATGATTATCTGTAGACAAGGACAGCCAGGCAGCAAGGTTTGCGGCCTTCAGTGCCATCACTAGGTCCCCTAGAGTGCATGGGGTGATAGACTGCACTCATGTGGCCATTAGAGCACCCTGGGACCAGCTGCTGGCTTTGTCAATCGCAAAGACTTCTACTCTTTAAACGTCCAATTGATTTGCGACCACAGGAGAAGAGTCATGCATGTTTGCGCAGGTTTCCCAGGGAGCTGTCATGACTCATATATTTTGAGGAACTCCCAGCTGCCAGCAGTTTTTGAGGAACCAGCCTAAGGGGACAACTGGATCCTGAGTGGCAAGGGTTACCCACTTTGTACATGTTGATGACATCAGTAAGTCATCCCCAAAATGCTGCTGAAGAGAGGTACAATGTCACTCACGCATCCACCAGACCCTTAAGTGAGCACATCATTGACATGCTGAAAATGTGATTCCGTTGCCTTGACCAGACTGGAGCAGCTCTTCAGTATATGCTTTGTACAACCTTGCAATTAGACGCGGCAACATTCTGCAGGCAGAGGAACAGGAGGAACATCAGTCCCCCTCAGATGAGGATGACTATGAAGAGGGTGAGGAGGAGGAGGACAACAATGCCTATGATGCTGTTATAGGTATAAGGGCCATGGAGAGACATGCAAGGGACATCAAGGAGAATCTCATATTTGCACGTTTCAGCCAAGATCAAGGAATGTTAGGTGGAGATACATAAAAATTCCCCACATATATTCATACACTCCTGTAGTCTTATTCATTGCTGTAATCTAAAAGAAGCTTTGCTGCACTTTGATGTGACTAGCAGCTGAAATCTTCTATGGGCTATGATGGAACTAAATGCACACCACTACATGCAGAATTAGGTGTAAGGCATGTCAGTTGTCATGAAAATGTGCTATGCTGAATGATGATTTTTCATTCATCGGTTGGAGATCTAAATTAAACTTTTAAAAGGAAAGCTGGAATCCTACATTCAACTTTTAAAAAGATGGGAGCTAAGATGGCCACCACAATTTGCATTGAAATATCTCATATTCCAAGATATCGAAGTGGAGATGCATGTTTAAATAAGCTCTCATCCAGAATAATGGCTTGAACAGTTGAATGAACTATCTGATATTGCTTTCATTAGCAAGACATTTAAAGTCATCTTGGAAGATTACCCCAAGTGGAGACCAGCCTCCAGGGTGTAATCATTGAAACAATAAGGCCTGAGAGAGATTAAAATTCTGAGACTTGAATCTCATTGAAGTGCAACAGAGACTACACTGAGATAATCATGTGACAGTCTGTCCATCTCCCCACGAAAACTTGGAGATCCATTTGGACACAAGAGACAAGCTTTGATAGCTAATCAGTGCAGGATCCCAGTGGGGATGTATCACTCTCTCTATCTGTCTAGGTAATACTGCAAGTTTCAACCCTGTCTGCGGACTGCAGAACATCCAAGTCTATCATTGCAATAGACAGAGACACCAGGGAAAAACCATCTACATCACTGTCTCCATGTAAATCCTGAACCAAGGGTGCCACTTCTACCAGCCAGGAACTTTGGGACCACAAATTCAGCCAGATGACAACTGAATTACCAGACCCCACAGTCTGTATATTATTTTTATTTGTTCTGGATTCTAATCCAACCAAACTATTCTTCATCACTCTGTAACCTATTTGTGTGTGTGTGATTGTCATTGTGTGTGATTGTCATTGTGTGTGTGTGAAAATTGGAGCAAAGTTTATTATTTTTATTTAGATCGGGTTTTGATTTATAGTACAATAAACTAACCTCTTTCTTGTTTAAACTCAAGAAAACCTGTCCGATTGGTTCTTTGTTGATCATAGCAAGTAAAGGGTTAAATACTCACTGAATTGGTAAGCAAATTCACTGTTTAAACAAAATAAACCTTGCTGTGGTCAAACAAGGAAAAGGACAAGAGGGGAGCCTTTTGACCCCTCCTCACCTGATCGTAACATGGTAGTGACAAAAGTAAATAATCATCAAATGACAAACAGCCATCACTGAAGACTGAGGCTCAAATAGCAATGATAAATGGACACCGGACATTTTCTGAGAGGCTTTGCAAGCATCAATGCGTTCCTGCCATAAGCCTCCAATAAACATTTTCCTTTCCATGTGAAACCAAGCAACTGATTAATGAGAGTGCATCAAATGTTAACATAATTAAAGATATATTTAAACTTATTGAAGAGTTGCACAATATAACACCTGTGCCACCTTCGTGCTCAAAACTGTTTCTTTATCCATTTTCTCTGCTAAGTCTAGTTGCTACCCTAACATTAGTAGCTGAGGTGGAGGCAGTCTGCTCAGTGCACTGTTCTGTTGCTATGGATGACCATGGCTTTGATGGCTCCATCCTACTGGGGGTCTGCAGCCATGGTATTGAGTATCTCCATGTGCTCGCCTGCTGGAGGTAAACGGGTCAATACTGGGGGGTTGAAGGGGTAGGAAGAGACACCGCTTACCCTAGGGTTGTCCTGAGAGGAATGCCCCGGGTCGGCTGGCACACGTTGTTCTTCCATCTGGGTGCACGATGGCACCTACCTGTCTCCATGAGGGTAAGGAGCACCAGTAGGGTGGTCCCAGTTCCATGTCCCCTTTTTGCTTAGACTCTGCTGCATTCAGCCCATGGCAACAGTGATGGAGTGCAGGTCAGCTTGCATATGGCTCGAGTGCTCAACCAGACCCGGCACAGAGCTCACAGAATTGTGGACTGAGGAAGCCATATGCTCAAATGCCTGCGACATAGCAGATGTCATGGCTTGCATGGGCTCCTCAATGGCACACACAAAGCCAGGCATCTCTGACATATTTTCCACATGGCTATGCTGCACTTCCAGCAGACTTCTCGTAGCAACAAACAGAGGGTCGTCATGAGTGTGGGCTTAGCAGGGGCCTGGTCCCCAGTAGTCCTCTGATTGTCTGGGGACTCAGCTGGCATGTGGTCCCTCAGCTGCTGGGATGTGTCTGTGCCATGCACACCAACTTGCGACTCAATTTCTAATCTTAAACCAGCACCCACCCCTCCCCCCCTCCACAACTGCCGTGGACCGTGTGGATGTATCTGCGCTGGTGGGGGTGGAAGAAGAGGCAGGTGCTGGTGCACCCTCTGGGGCATTGGCTTCTATTCCTCCCCAGAGGTCTTGGGCCTCGCGGCATTCAGAGACTCAAGTACAGGCACCTACAGTGGAGCCACAAACAGAGGCACATGAGTTTGCATACTTTCATTGGGTGTGCATGCATGGCTACAAGACAGAAATTGACACTTTATCCTTACGCCTTGAGGATCCTGTCTCACCATTGGATATTGCCCTGCCTTCCTCCTCTCCTGCTCAGCTGGTTTCAGGACTCTGATGTCTGGGACACCTCCACATGTCTTTGCCCGCTTGCACTGGTGGTGGGTGCACCTGTCCTGCAGGAGACAGTGCAGATTGAATGACATGTCAAAAGATGCATCACAACCATTGTCAACATGCATCAGCATCTCTCATTCAGGGCTGGCTTTTGTACAACACATTCAAGTACATCAACAATGCCGATTGTCAATATTGCGCACAATCATTTAGTATATGGCACCAAGGCTGCTCATGTATACCACTGCATGCCTTGTCTTCCCTCTGTTTGAAAGAGATGGAACCAGGGAGAAAAACAATGCAACAGCTGTGCCAGGACTACTTATCCTTGCCGATCTGAGCAAGTCATTGATGTGCTTGCGACACTGCACCCAGGTTCTACCAATGATCCCACTGTTCGAGACCTCCTCTGCTACCTCCATCCAGGCCACGTTGGCCAGGCAGGAAGGTCTGCAAACTCCATCTGCAGGGAAGAGGACCTCCCACCTTTCTCTGACGGTCTGGAGGAGAACCTGCAGGGTGGCATCACTGAACCGTGGGGTGGGATGCTGCCTGCTGGCTGACATTTTTCTTTGTGTTGCTGCAGAAAAAAAAGTAAATGATGTGAATTTGGTGCTGGATTACAAAAATTAAGGGAGGCAAAAGCATTTTGAATTATTTTCAAGCTTCAATTCAGGTTCCTATGCAGAAACTTACATGATAGGAAGGCTTCTGATCTTTGAGGCTGCAAGCACAGAATGCCTTATTGCCGTGACGATCATGGTGCTTGGCCAAGTGACGGCTGGTTCCACCAATGAAAAGCCGTACCCGCCGCATAATCCCACGTGTCCCCGATGCCTGTCGCCACACATTGAATTTTACAGAGGAAATCGCGTGTGAAATGGGAAAGATGGCAGAAGTGAAAGTCATGCCAACTTCCGGTTCTGCCCCGTCGGGAACGCTGTGGGACTCATAAAATCCCGGCCATTATGTTAACTCTGTTTCTCTCTCCACAGATGCTGCCAGACCTGCTGTGTATTTCCAGCAATTTCTGTTTTTATTACTGCTAATGGACAATCTGATCCATTACCAGTTTAATGAAATCTGAATAGTTCCTCGGCTAATCCATCATTTATATTTACCATTTGACAACATCCTGGTAGGTGGCTTCTGTGCCTGTAAATAAATGATAGTGTAATGATGTTGGAAAGGAAATGTCATTAAAACTCCATCTCTGGATATGTTTCAGCTGTTACATTGAGAAGAACAGAATAAGGTCAAAATCTGTGGAATTTTATGACAAGAAATTTTATAAATCTTGAGCTTTCCTGATTTCTGAAATATTCACTGTATCTTGTTATATCGATGTAAGATACATGGCTCATCTTCATCAGGGCAGTAGGTGCTGCAATACAGGCAGATGGGCAAGGCCAGTCTTTTGAGGCTTCAACATAAAAGGGAAAATGTCAGAGTGTTGTGATGGCATGTTGGAATCACAGAGGAAATCAATATTCTGATGCAATGTTTAACGCTGAGTTCTTATAACTTTTCAGCTCAGCCACTAGAAGCTAGAGCTCTGTCTGTCTCAGTTAGTCAAGCACACTGACCAAAATGGTGGATTTCTCTTGGACTGGCATGGGAAGGAATGAGAATGAAAAGGCAGGAATATGGACAAAAATAGATACTTGTTTGCGGGAAAAACAGCGATTTTTTGAGGTAGACTAAGCTCTGCTTGGATGTATTCCTAGAGATTTCATCACATGACCTCCCGCCTCCAAGTGCCCCACCTCCACGCTCCTGTTATTAGTCACATGGTGCATCCATCCTCATGGCACACCACGTTACCATGACAATTGTAAAGTGAACAGACTCTTCATTAACTGACTGCCAAACAAATTTTTTCTCCACTTCCAATATTATTGTAACACTCAAAAGTGTTCAAAATAAATGAGAAAAAAAAAATTCATGACCCAGATTTTTCTCCGTTTGTTCACAGCACTGTCCAGGATATTAATCTTGGTGGGGGAAACTATTTACACTTTACATTAAAACATTTGCCTAGTTCCTGTAAAAGACTTGTAAGGAATATGAATGTGAACCTTTTGCTCTCCATCTCCACAACACAGTCTGACTTACAAGCAGACAAGGTCACTAGATTTTAGCATTTTTACCTTATTTCCTTTTACTTTATTGCAGGGCATTGTGAGAAAATTTGGACAATGGACATTGCGAAACATATTATAAAATGAAATATACAAAGCTGCTCCAATAGAGGAACAGATGTAGACATGTAGTATAAAAAGCAAAAGGAGCAGTATTCACAATTTAGTGCCTTGATATAATGATACACAGCCACAAAGGGAGTAATAGGTACACTTGTTAAAGGCTAATTGGAACAGTATGCTGCATCAATAAATTCTGGCTGTACACTGACGCACATTTATGGAGTGAAATAAAATAATTATTGGATGAATATTTTGAGGGTTGAATAGCATGCTCTTACCAATAAAGAAGTAATAAGATGATCTTTTTGGTCATCTGTGATTCAGAGAATGCTGGCAAAGAAAGAAATATTTTTTCACTCTATAAACAGTCTTTTGCATAAAAGCTACTTGATTGAAAGTGGGCGTTTGAAGACTGGAAGGAATATTGAGCTGACAATGGATCGGACGCCTTTTTGTTTTTGTGCAATTTTGATTTTGTTGGTGAACAGATGGAACTTTACAGCATCAATATTCATGAGTCTACTCCATTATGTCTGTCCCGACAAGGCCCTAACTTAATTTCTATAAGTCTCTAAGGACATCAAATGAGCAATCAGATGCCCACCCTCAATAGAGGCGTTGCTGTAGGAATCAAAGGAACAGTTAGATAAAAGAGATTGAACTCTCACCTGCCCTTCTTTACAGAACACATGGTGCAGCATGACATAGTTTTACACACTTTGAAAAATAATTGCAGCTCCAAAGGAAGGAAAGTTAATTAAATTGCACTGTACGTTTCATTAGAGTTGAACATCATATTAATTTAATATACAAGACTAAAACAGCTGTGTTGACCAGATGGGAAAAAATGACTTGTAATCCAACTCCTGAGAATATATTTGCTCATTTTATGCAAACAATACAGGCAAGTTTCTAGACCTGTATGTGAACTAAATCTATTGATTGCCCTTTATAAGGGCACAATTCAATCAAGCACAGAAGATTGATTATATCATTGTTAGTGTATTGTCAGTGCCTAGGGACATCATAACTAATTGCAATTAAAGTAAACATATGCATCTGGTTGTTGATCATGTGACTTTTTCAGAGCACATTAAAATAATCAAACTTATAATAAACAATATTGTGCCATACCAACTACATTATGCAGGGTGATTTATTTGCATGGCACATTGCTCTGGGTCTCTTTTGCCATTCGGAAATGACTCGTGAAACACATCATAACTAGTATGCAATTCTACAGATATTGCACCGGTGGCGTTGGGGGAAATGTTAATCAGATCAATCATCAAAAAGTGTAAGAGCAATTGCAAGCATTTGAATTTTTGTAGGTCAGTTGAGTGAGATACATTCTTAAGCCAGATGTCCCAGGTGCACTCCAAATCAGTGAGACTCGACAGTTCTGCATGTAACAGATATGAGGGACTGTTTCTTTATGAAGTTAAGCTCACTATGATATCCTAATTACTTGACAAAACAGCGTGTCGCAATCATTCACAGCAGGAGTGCACTGATTGCAACAGAAAACTGTTCAGAACTGAATAAAACCGTTCTGAAGTTTAAACTATATGGCTTGACATTTCCACTAGCTTTTGCTATTTTTCAATGTAATTCGCCTGAAGTCAGCCAAATCAGCTCAAAAGTCTATGGAATTTTAAGTGCAAATTGTGCTCCATGCAAATATAGTTTCCACAGATCTTTGGACTAGTTTAAAAAAATCATGCTAGAAGCCAGCCCCACCCACAATACTGACCAAGCTCCCAGATCAAATTAATTACCATTGCACCTGTTTGTGGGCCTTCATGGAGGGTCTTAAAATGAAACCTTTTTTTGCATCACAAGGGCAGTAATAAGCACACTTTGAAAGCTATTGAATTTTTTTAATTCACTAAGAAACTGACTACTGCACGGCAAAACAAATAGCAAATGATTCAGTACAGTGTTTTAAAGTCAATTACCATTATTTAAAATCAGGTCACTGATTGGTAGTGGACTACATACTCTGATTAAGAATACTTACTTTTTGTGATAAATCCATTTTCAGCTGTATTAATAGAAATGCACCAAGGTACCACAATTAAATATATAGAGGAATATTTTTTAAAGTTAATTTTTCTTTCCAAAAAATTATGTTCCACAATGCTGCCTGATTGCACTGGTTCATGGCAGATTTTATGTTCAGCGATATGCAAATGAGTTTGTGTGGAAACTTGAGAAAAAAAACACTTTAAAAATGAGGGCAGTTTTGGCTGCAATTTGCGCCCGGAACACTGATTGTGCCGAAGTGGAAACTCTACCTTAATGTATACTGAAGGTGAGTCATTTGTGATGATTTCAAGTCAATTACCAAATCCCAAGGCTCAGATGAGAGTTATAAAGATGACTATTTTGTAAACTCTCCTAGGTCTGGTTTGCTCTGTATATCAACCTTCCAAACTTGTTAATGAGCTTTAGATGTAGACTAGAAAGAATCTATACACCAAAACATTAACCCATCTTATCCCTTTTCATGGAGGAACAGGAATAGGCAGTTCAGCCCCTCGAGCCTGTTCCACCATTCAATTAGATAATGACTGATCCATATCTTCACTCCACTTACTCACCTTGGTTTCATAAACCATATTACCCTTGCCAAACAAACATCTATCAGTCTCAGTTTTGAAATTTACCAGTGACCTAGCCTCAACAGCTTTTTAAGGGAGAGAGTTCCAGATTTCTATGATTGTTTGTGTGACAGCGACGTCTGAATAGCCAAACACTAATTTTAAGGTTATGACCCCTTGTTCTGGACTCTCCCACCAGAAGAAATAGTTTCTATCAAATTTTTTAATCACCTTAAACACTTCAATCAGATCACCCCTTAATCTTGTGCATTCAAGGGAATATATGCCTAAGATATGCAACCTGTCCTCATAATTTAACCATTTTAGCCCCTGTAACATTCCGGTAAATCTGCGCTGCACCCCGCCCCCATCCCCGAGATCAATATATGCTTCCTGAGGTACTATGTCCAGAACTGGGTGCAATACTGCAGATGAGGTGTAACCAGAGCTCTGTACAGCTGTAACATAACTTCCACCTCTTTATATTCCAGATCTTGGGATAAAGGCTAACATTCCATGAGCATTTTCAATTAAATTTTGTACATGTCCACTAGCTTTTAGTGATTGCTGTACTTTGATCCTTAAATCTCTTTGCTCAAACACAATTCCTAGCTTTTTGCTGTTTAGAAAAAACCCTGATCTATCTTCTTTAGGTCAAAAGTGGATGACCTCATACTTTCCCACACTGAACTTCATCTGCCACAGATGTTAATATACCTGCTGAACATTTCCAATGATTACAGATAATTTAAATTGTTATCATTTACTAGGATGAGAGCTTTGTAACCTCTATCCATTATTCTCCAGCTTGGTATCATAATTGACCCCAAGATGAATGCCCAACCATATATTCGCGCAATCACTGAGACCTCCTATTTCCACAGCTGTAGCATCACCTGGCTCCGCTCCCACCTCAGCTCATCTGCTGCTGAAATCCTCATCCATCCCTTTGTTACCTCCAGACTAGACTATTCCAACACACTCCTGGCTGGCCTCCCACATCATACCCTCCATAAATTTGAGGTCATCCGGAACTCTGCTGCCCGTGTCCTAAATGATGTCAAGTTCCATTCACTCATCGCCCCTGTGCTCTTGGCCTACAATGGCTCCTGGTTAAACAATGCCTTAATTTTAAAATGCTCATCCTTGTTTTCAAATCCCTCCATGGCCTCTCCCCCTTCTTATCTATGTGGTCTCCTCTAGTCCCACAACTCTCCCAGTTATTTGTGCTCTTCTAATTCTGGCTTCTTGAAGCATTCCCAATTTTAATTGCTCCACCATGGACAGCCATGCCTTCAGCTGCCAAGACCCTAAGCTCTGGCATTCTCTCCTCCTTTAAGGCACTCTTTAAAACCTACCTCTTTGAACAAGCCTTTTGTCTCCTGCTGAAATAGCTCTTTATGTGGCTCGGTGTCAAATTATTTTTTACAAGGCTTCTCTGAAGTGCCTTGGGACAGTTTAATACATTACTGCACTATATATATATTTATATATATCTCTAGTTGTTAATTAATACCTTCACAGTAGCATATCAGTTCTTCTGATTCAAACATGTCAGAGATAAACTGGCTCACACCTACGATGTAACTATATCAATCATCATTGATTTTGACTTTTGTTAGCCCTATAAAAGTGCTTCCACCTTTTGGATGAGAAATTAAACCGAGGCCTCAAGCTGCAAGCTCAGGTGAATGTAATAGATTCCATGGCACTATTCAAAGAAAAGCAGGGAGTTCTGAAAGTATCTTGGTCAATAGTTTTCCTTCAACACCACCATTTTTTTAAAGCAACTCTTTTGCTATTTGTGGGACCTTGCCATGCACAATTGTTTGTTGTGTTTGCCTTCATTACTTCAGTGGCCATACTTCAAAAGCAATTGGTCTTTAAGATGTCCTGGAGATGTGATAAATCCAAGTTCTTTGTATCGATACTAAAAATCAGCAGAAACGAGAAAAAGAAAGTATAGGAGTTTCTAGTTAGTGTTTTACAAAAATAAAATATAGAGAAACTCAGTTATGAGAGTTAATGTTTAAACAAATGAGAGTGGCAAATAAGTGTGAATACTTTCACTTCATGGGTTGGATTTTACCATAGGCAGATGGGACTTCACCACCGACGTAAAAGTCAGTGGCGAACCTGCTTCCGCCTAGCCTGGGAATCCGACACGCATTTTACGGGTCCCCAGGCTTTAATTGTCCCGAGGTGGGACTTCCTCCCGCTTGAGGGAGGAGGTCCCGCCTCAGTGAGCTGCCGGCTAATCAGTGGGCTGGCAGCTCTTAGGCCCAGCAGTGCCACCAGGAACGGTGGCCACTACTGGGATTGCAGCCCAGCCGACACCTTGGAGCTGAGACTGAAGGTCCTCGCCGGGGAAATGGTCGGTTGTGGTGGCAAGGCAAGGGTAGTCATTTAGGGGGAGGGGGGGTGCGTCTGGGTCCCAGAGGTGGGTTGGGAGGTGGGGGCAGCCCTCAATCGGGCACCCTGTGCCTGACTGCCATGGCACCCCTTGGCGCGCAGAAAGGCCAGCAGCTATCGCTGGCCGGCCTTTCACGTCCCCAGCACGCCCTCTTGCCAAGGGTAAAATACCCGTGGAGGCGGGCGAATGCCCTTAAGTGGCAGTTAAGTGGGCCGTTTCCCCCACCCGCCGCTGACCGCCGTAATGTTGGCCGGAGGCGGGAGCCAGGCGGGAAGGCCTCCTGGAGCCTCCCACTCAATTTTATGCCTTCACCATCCGACCCGCTGGGGCGGCGTAAAATTCAGCCCTGTATCTTTTAAATGTTTATTTTCATACTTTTAAGTTTAAAATTACAAAAAGAATGCTTTCCCTGATATCTCAGTAGTTTGTAACTGTAAGATTTATGATTGTTTCAGGGCCACAGTGTGAGCAGAGAACTTAAAAGCTTGCCAAGCAGTCATTTCCCTAGCCTTCTTGCAGTCTAAGGACTAATATGAGTCACATAATATCATCATTTCTGTGTAAGACATATGGTACAACATCACGTGCTAAAATATCACATACATTATAAGATTCTTTTACAGCCACTGGGAATGAGGGCTACTGCTAATGAATTAGATCAGAGATCCTTTATTGTAAAAATTGTCCCAAGGTGTTTCACAAATAGATGTAAAGAAAATGGACACCAAGCTAGGAAGTAGGGGAGTGTAGTTAAGAGGTGTAATTAAAATCTCAGAGAGATGAATCTTTAGGAGGTTTTTAAACATTGAGAAATAGTTGAAAAGGAAGAAGTGTTTGGGAAAGGAGTTCTGATGAGTAAGAAGAAAGCAGCTAAAAGAGGGGAGATGCAAACAAGGCCAGAATAAGAAAAAAATCACAGAGAGGATGGGGGGTAGAGTTGAGATTGCAGACGTGACCATGGAGAGATTTAAAGATCCTGCAGGCAACATACAAAGAATTACAATAAAAAATGTTGAATTCAAGGAATACAGATAACAGCATTCCCCATTAAGCTAAGTAACAAACCATCTTTTTGACGTTAGTGTTATTGTTTCAATTTGCTGCTCCATTTTCTGGAGTTTTGGTGCCAGAGAGCCAGGGGTTACACATATGAATTGGATGGCCTCAGATTAAAGAAGATTACAGTGATATCTGATAGACATTTTTACTTGAGATAGAAACAGAGGTCAAAAAAGACTTCATTGCAATCAGTTACATAGAGATAGACCCAATAATAGGGTAGTTATACATTTTTGAAATCCATAATAGAAATCAGTCACTGACCAGCTGCAAATTCCTTATTTTCATTAAGTAAAATAATCCTAAATAATTGATGTTGGAGTGTGTTTTAAGTCTAGAAAATCTCTCCATGTTCAGTTCCTGAGTTTTACTTCCATGGTTTAACTGAATACCTTGATATGTCATTGGCTTCTGAAACATTCCCCTAAACTTTGTTTCTGAGTGGACAAACCTTACTGAAGAACAAAAACTGAATTCTTTCTTTATGGAAATGTCGTGGGCATAAAATTTCAGAAGCTTCATTAATACCCTGAACAAGATCAATTTTACAATCTGGATTTACAGCAAAGAAGGCTTCACGTTGCTGCATAATATATATAGAGCACATTGTATGGATTGGTAGATAAATACATAGCATACAGTGTGAATAAATCTTGTATAATTAGATATGTATATTGTCTGCCTATGAAATGAAATATAAAATTAGTCATCTCAGAAAGTGTCATACCTTGTCCACAGTAATAAAATCAGAAATACATCATCCAGAGGGATGTCATGCAAAATCAGCCCATTAGAAACTGGACAATGGGCTAATAATATTTAATACCAGCAGTCCGGATTTGGATATTATCTCTTTACTGCAATTTGAATCAAATGAGCACATGTTGCTCTCCTTTCAAAATGAATTTAGAGCATAATAAAATGATCAATACTCCATCTTTGCATTTAAACCAATTCCTTCATTGTCCAGCTTAGTTGGACTAGTTTGATCAGCTTGCTCCCTGCGAGTGGATTGACAATCTGCCCCTCACCCTGCCTTTGTTAAAACAAATGAGAGAGTTCAAGGCAGGTGGATTCTGGTTTGAAACTTCAAACATTTTTACTTCCCGTCTAATGAAAACCCATCCATTTTGGGGTGTTAAAATTGCCTCCATTGTCTTTAGCTTTCCCCATGAACTCTAACTTCTTCCCCAGCCATTATTTCAGACTGAACCAGGCTGTTCATAACTCCCATTTGATCTTGTGCTGCATTTTTGACTCCAGGTCCTCATCATCATAAAGAGCACCTACTTTCACTGTTGTAATATCACCCATTTCCACCCCTACTTCAGCCCATATACTGCTTAGCTGTCAGCTGTGGCTCAGTTGGTAGCACTCTCACCTCTGAATCAGAAAATTGTGGATTCAAGTCTCACTCCAGAACATAAGCATAAAAATTAAGGCTGACACGCCGGCACAGTACTGAGGGAGTGCTGCTCTGTCGGAGGTGCTGTTTTTCAGCTGAGATGTTTAACTGAGGTCTCTGGGCAATCCTTGCTTGAGGAAAAAGAAAGACAGATCAGAATTGCTCGTGTGGAAAGTTGCATCATCAGACATGAGGAAAAATTAGAAGAATGGAATGGAGTCCTTACAGGAAGCAAAGTTTGAGGAAGTATAGTTGTGGGGGTCAGTGGGATTATGGTGAATATTTGTTGATAGGCTTTCCCCAGAAATGGAGAAGAGTTGAAGCTGGACCATATGAAGGTGAAAGAAGGGAGAAAATTGAGAACAGAGCTGAATGAAATTTTCCAGTTCAGGGAAAGAGCAGGAAACGCCACCGATATAATCATCGGTGTACTGGAAAAATTGGTGAGGGAGCGGACCTGAGTATTATTGGAACAAGAAATGTTCCACATATCCCACAAAATGGCAGGCATAGCTAGGACCCATACAGGTTCCCATAGTAACACCTTTTATTTGGAGGAAGTAATTGGAGTTAAAGGAGAAGCTGTTCAATGTAAGAACCAGTTCAGCCAGACAGTTTCCTGTTTCCTGGCCCTATCTCCTCTTCACCAAGGACATCCAATCTCGCTACATCTCCATCCCCCAACAGGACGGCCAAGGGCTCTCCGCTTCCTCCTTGAACAGGGGTCCAATCCATCAGCACCTTCCTCCGCCTGGCTGAGCTTTGATCTATGTGGTGGTATAGAAGTAGATTTTAGATGACAGATCAGCTTTCTGAGAATTGTTCTGAATTTTTTATTATTAACTATTTTCAAAGAGCTCAATTATGTATTCTGATATGCCTGAAGGTATATTTCTATTGCTCCATCAAAATCAAAGGTTCCTTTGATAAAGTGTTTATATATTCCAACATGCTGGAGATATTTAGAAAACTTAATTACAGTAGCAAAGCAACAAAGCAAGCTGTAAATTTCATGACATATCTTTGGCCTCCTTGTCCTGAGAGACAATGGGTAAGCGCCTGGAGGTGGTCAGTGGTTTGTGAAGCAGCGCCTGGAGTGGCTATAAAGGCCAATTCTAGAGTGACAGACTCTTCTGCAGGTGCTGCAGATAAAATTGGTTGTCGGGGCTGTTACACAGTTGGCTCTCACCTTGCGCTTCTGTCTTTTTTTCCTGCCAACTGCTAAGTCTCTTCGACTCGCCATGCTTTAGCCCCACCTTTATGGTTGCCCGCCAGCTCTGGCGATCGCTGGCAACTGACTCCCACGACTTGTGATCAATGTCACAGGACGTCATGTCGCGTTTGCAGAAGTCTTTAAAGCGGAGACATGGACGGCCGGTGGGTCTGGTAAAGGTGAGGTAAAAAGACTAAAAGAAAAGATTTGCAATGCTTTGTCATTGCTTTCAGGAATGTCTTAAGGTGCTTTTCATACAATTAATTACTCTGAAGTGAAATGACGATTATATAGGAAGACATGGCAGACAGTCAATGTGCAGCAAGATCCCACAAACAGCAGTAAGACAATTGGCTAATTGGATTGCTTTATCGGCAGTGGTAACTGAGGGAGGAGTGTGGGTCAAGCTGTCGCCCAAGCAGATGCATAGGATATTTAACATCCATATAACCCCTCAGAAAAGCCAGATGGGGCCCCATTTAAAGACCCCTGCGAATCAGCCCTTTTTAGAACATAAGAACATAAGAAATAGAAGCAGAAGTAGGCCATGCAGCCCATCGAACCTGCTCCGCCAATAAATATGATCATGGATGATCTTGGGCTTCAGCTCCATTTTTCTGCCCACTCCCCATATCCCTTGATTCACTGAGAAACCAAAAATCTATCTCAGCTTTAAATATATTCAATGATGGAGCATCCACAACCCTCTGGGGTAGAGAATTCCAAAGATTCACAACCCTTTGAGAGAAGAAATTTGTCCTCATCTCAGTCCTAAATGATCTGCCCTTATCCTGAAACTGTACCCCCTTGTTCTAAATTACCCAGCCATGGGAAACAACATCTCAGTATCTACAATCTTTTTTTGCATTTATTCCATTTCATCTTAGTTTGTTCAGTTTGCTTACCCACTGTTTTTTTCAGGTTGTTTTTCTTCAGGTTTGCACTTGCTGCTGTTCAATATTCAGTATATTCACACCTAATCTGTACTAATGCTTTGTCTTTCAACACACCATTAACATATTGTTTGCCTTTGCTCCGTGACCTTTTGGTCAGCTATGTGGCCTGGTCCAATCTGCGCCTTCTCCTTTGTTATCTCTTGCCCAACCCCCACCTCACTTGTTTATAATCTGTGACTTTTCTAATATTTGTCAGTTCCGAAGAAGGGTCACTGACCCGAAACGTTAACTCTGCTTCTCTTTCCACAGATGCTGCCAGACCTGCTGAGTGAATCCAGCATTTCTTGTTTTTGTTTCAGATTTCCAGCATCCGCAGTATTTTGCTTTTATCTCAGTATCTACCCTGTCGAACCCCTTTATAATCTTGAATCTTTCAATAAGATCACCTCTCATTCTTCTAAACTCCAGCGAAACCTTCATTCTCACCAGCATTCAGAATTGACTACTGGTTGGAGACCGAAATGCACTCCTGGGATCCCTGCCCTGCCTGCCTGATCCTCCTTGTCCTGCTTGGTGGCCACCCATTCCCTCTCTGCTTGCACATTTTTAAGCTGCAGAGTAACCACCTTCAGAAGCGTGCCATTCATGAAGCTCTCAGCCTTGTGGATACCCTGTACAGACTTCAGTCACCTCTCAATCTGTGAAACCCAGAGCTTTTCTTGCACATCCGGTCATCCAGGCTACAAGAAGCATCCAGGATTTCCCACATGGCACAAGACGTGCATTCCATGGGTGTGAGGTTTCCTGCCATACCTTTTTTTTTTGTCTAGACTATTATCTAGAAACACTTACCAGCTACTCACCAAACAGCTCATTCCCTGGTTTTATTTTGCAGATGTGACTTTTTTTCTTGGTGATTTCACTGGAGGCTCTCTCCCCGCTTTAACTCCTTGGTCACAATGCTCAGCCTCCACCCAGGTGCCCCTCCGCAAATCCGCCCCCCCCCCCCCCCCCCCCCACCGCTGCTGCTGATGAGTCTCTGGGCTGGCCCTCTCTCTCTCCCCACTTTAAGTCCTTGTTCACTGTACTCAGACTGCACCTGGGTCCACTGCCACTGCTGCTACCAGTGACTCTCACAGTGAGTGGCTGTCCTCCTGATTTCCCAAAGCCTCTCCACTATCCACAAGGCACAAGTCAGGAGTGTGATGGCATACTCTCTGCCTGCCTGGATGGGTGCAGCTGCAATAACACTCAAGAAGCTTGAAACCATCCAGGACAAAGCAGTCCATATGACTGGCACCCCATACACAAGCCTAAACATCTACTCACCTACACCACTAGCATACTGTGGCTGCAGTATGTACTCTCTATAGAATGCAAGTCACTAAGTCTTCTTTGGTGGCATCTCCAAAATATATGACCAGCAAACACCATCACCTCAATGTTTCCCTCCAAATCACACATTATCCTGACTTTGACATGTGTTACGATCAGGTGAGGAGGGGTCAAAAAGCTCCCCTCTTGTCCTTCTCCTTGTTTGACCACAACAGGGTTTATTTCATTTAAACAGTAGAAATGCTTACCAATTCAGTGACTGTTTAACCCTTTGTGTGTAATGATCATAAAATAACCAATCGGACAGGTTTTCTTGAGTTTATTGTACTTAAAACCAAAATCCAATCAAAGTGAAAATAATAAACTACACTCCAACTTTCACACACAAACACGAGAATCACACACACACAAATAGGTTACAGAGTGATGAAGAATAATTTAGTTGGATTAGAATCCAGAACAAATAAAAATAATATACAGTCTGTGGGACAATTCAGTTGTCTTCTGGTTAAATTCATGGTCCTGAAGTTCCTGGCTGGTAGAAGTGCACCCCTTTGTTCAGGGTTTACTTGGATGCAGTGATGTAGATGGCTTTCTCCCTGGAGTCTCTGTAGCAATGATAGACTTGGATGTTCTACAGTCAGCACACAGGGTTCAAAACTTGCAGTATTACCTGGAGAGAGAGAGAGAGAGAGAGACAGCCCCACTGCGGTTTTGCACTGTATAGCTCTGATGTGTCCAAAAGAAGCTCCAAGTTTTCACAGATATGGACAGACTGTCACATGATTATCTCAGTGTATTCTCTGTTGCACTTTAATGAGATTCAAGTATAAGAATTTCAATCTCTCTCAGGCCTTATTGTTTCAATGATTACCCCTGGAGGCTCATCGTCACTAGGGTTAATCTTCCAAGATGGCTTTGACTGTCTTGCTAATGAAAGCAATATCAGATAGTTCATTCACTGTTCAAGCCACTGTTCTGGATAAGAGCTTATTTAAACATGCATTTCCACTTTGATTGATTGGAATGTGAGGTATTTTAATGCAAATTGTGGTGGCTATCTTAGCTCCCAGCTTTTTAAAAGTTGAATGTAGGACTCCAGCTTTCCTTTTAATAGTTTAATGTGGGGTTCCAACCGATGAATTAAAATCATCATTCAGCAAAGCGCATTTTCATGTATTGCCATTCCTTGCTTGTCACTGGGTCAAATCTTGGAACTTCCTACTTAATAGCAACATGATGCACCATCACCACATGAATTGCATCAGCACATGCCATGCAACTAGGAATGTTCAATGCAGGCCTTGCCAACAACAACCACATCTCAAGAACACGTACAAAAAAATACAAATTAGTTGAAATACATAATTAAATTGATAACACATCACAAGATACAATACAGAATTCAGTGGTCCATACATAATTACAAATATGCCAGATAAGAAATCTTTATATATAGCACAATGGCAGGAATTACAAGAAAGTCTGTTCTTATGCACACATCTAATTTGCTCTTAAGAAATTTCTCTCTCTGCAATTTTTATCTCAGTAGAATCCATTTACTTTGAACAATTTAATGTCACCATTAAATTGTACAGCAAAGAATCTCGTATATCAGTGTTAAATATTTGTACAAAGAGCAATGCTAATAACAGCTTCTATTCCATAAAGATACAGTGCAAACTGACCATGATGGGAATGTAGAGTTTCTCCAAGAAGGATATCCTTATTCTTTATGGAAATATTGGAACCAAAACCAAAGTTATGTAGAGAATAGTGGATATTGTCACTAAATTTTAAAATAATTTCATCATTGGGTTTCACAAAGTTTCACATTTGGGATCAATGAATGTGATTATATGACAAACTCTAACTGAGGTATGGTATGTATTATTTTGCTTGTGTTATTGAGGTTAAAGATAAGTCTGGAACCAATTTTCTCAGGAATATTGTGAGGGACATGTGTTTGGGAAACTGTTGGGATCAAATCTGACTTCGCAGATATCACAAATCGTCAAGTTTTAAAGCAGAATTCAAACCAGAATCCTAGAACAATAATGTTGTTCTTTGACACCTTTCTATCTTTGTAACCTCCTGTAGTCCTAAAACTCCCTCTGAATTCTCCCTACCTCTGTCTCTGGCCTTTTGTGTATCCCTGTTTACTTTTCCCCACCACTGGTGTCCATTCCTTCAGCTGCCTGGGCCTCACTCTCTGGATTTCCTTCCCTAAAATCATCTGCCTCTGTATTTCCCTATTCTCCATTAAGACCATTAAAATCTACCTCCTTGATCAACCTTCTAACATCTTGAATTGACTCAGCGTCCTTTTTTTAGATCATGCCTGTGTGAAGTTCTTCTATGTTAACTGCACTATGTTAAGGTTGGTTTGTTGTTGATAATCTCTTCTGAGGGGTTTCATTTCCTCTTGCATGACATTGGTTAACACATTTGTGCAAAATTACCTTTATGCACTATTTCACCACTGTCCATCAATCCATTTATTTGAAATGCATAATTAACTATTTCCCCTCCATTTTCTGAAAGTACAGTTATTGGGTTCATTCATTACAAATTTCTTATGACTATTTTATATGAGACCATTAAATTTAATTATTTGAAAATTATACTTGTAGAGCACTTGAAATCTGCCTTGTCTTTCTTTGAAACATATCTTTAGTAATATTTATCAGAAATGAGAAAACCATGCTCAAACTTCCAATTCGTTAAATGGCTTAATAGCTGTGTTAAAATAGAACAGAAAGGAAATTTATGTGGGCAAGTTAATCTGTTTGCTACCAGAGGAAGGGAAATCTTGTGAGGTTGATTTTCATTCTAGTTTTCAGGAAGGAACAGGCAATAGTGAAAAGAAAATTGAAGTGCAGAACCTACTAGAATATTTCCCCGATGACTGAGCCAGCACCATTTTTATGAGATCCTTAAAATGGTCGGCCTGGGTGCGCACTGAAAACAGGTGGGTGCCTCATTAGCCCATGAAAATCAGAGTCTGAGGACACCAATAGGATCCCAGTGTAATTTTCAGGTACCAATAAGCAGAGCATGTGCTATTTCTGTTCTGACCATTGAAACTTGCATTGAGCAACCTAACCAACTTTCCTTTAAGGAACTGCTGCTGGCTGCTCTGAAACATTTGAAATATTTCCATGGAGTCAGGAAAAGTGTCAAACTTCACCCCACGAAAACTAACTTCCTCAGTGCCAGATCCATCAAAGTTTTGCACCCCTCCAACCCCTTATACAGGTTCATCTGAACCCCACCTTTAAATTAGCTGTATCTGTCAGGCTGTGCACAGCAGCTACTGGATTTTTGACCCTCTCCAATTGACAAGCTGCTTGAACACACAGTAAAGAACAGAGGCCTAGCCAGAAAATTGATCAGGCTTCAGATAGATTGAATTGGGTAGGCAATGTGCTCACACTGTCATTTCCTGCCTGATGGAATCAGACACATTAATATCTGCCCCTATATTCCCACGTCTAAAATCAAATTTCTCCACAGTTATACCAAAACAAATGACCACATACATTGCTGAGATTTTCTAAAAAGCTGGTTGGATTCATCCAGAGAGTGTTAGTTTGCCCATTAAGATTATTAATAATCAAGTTTTAATTAAAACTTAAATGGTTGGCACAAATGTGTGGAGTTCCACAATGAATTCACAGACACAGAGAGCTGCAGACATGCAGAATGAACTCAATAGCTGACCTGTGACAATGCGTTCCGGGCATTCTTTTGCTTGTGTGAAAGAATATAATTCGTCATGAGCAGATGTGCTGTCTCTGAGTTACGGTTGTTTCATGCTTGTGGAAGGAATTCTAAAACTGACTGTTAGCAGCAAGATAACCTTGATACTGTTGAGTTACAGAAACACTCTAACCCTATAGGTCTGGGAGGAATGATCTGAAAAATTGTGAGGTTATAGGGCCATGTATACTGTCATCAACACGTGCTATGCCAAATGATGATTTTTTTTTAATCCATCAGTTGGAAACCTGAATTAAATTTGAAAAAGAAAGCAGGAGACAAATAAAAACGGATAAAAGGATCACTACTGGCAGCTAAAATGGCCACCGCAATTTGATCTAAATACCCTATATATCTGTATTGAGGTGGAGAAGTAAGTCTGGTAAAATCTCCAACCAGAACATTGGCTTGAGCAGTTTGAATGAGCTACCTGCCTTGCCTTCATTAACAAGATATTCAAAGCTATATGGGAACATTAATACTGGTGGAGATGAACCACTCAAAGGGTAAACACTGAAACAATGGGGTCTGAGAGGGTTTGGAATTCTTAGACTTGATCTAATTAAAGTGCAAAAGAGAGAATTCACTGGTCCATCATGTGACAGTCCCTCCATCTGGGTGAAAACTTGCAGTTTCTTCTCTCTACAGCAGACAAGCACCTGAGTTTGACCAATGCAGGACCCAAGTGGGGTCTGTCTCTCTCACTCTCTCTCCAGACCACCCTGCAAGTCTGAACCCTGTCTGCTGGCTGCAAAAAATCTAAGTCCATCATTGCTGCAGACTGAGACCCCAGGAAGAAAACCATCTGCATCACTGTCTCCAAGAATACCCTGAACCAGTTAGCCATCTCTACCAGCCAGAAACTTCAAGAAAACCGAGTTCAGCCAGAAGACAACTAAATTACCAAACTCGACAGATTGTATATTCTTTTTTATTGTTCTGGACTCTAATCCAATCAATCTATTCTTCTTCACTCTGTAACCTATTTGTGTGTGTGTGTGTATGTGTGTGTGTGTGTGTGTGTGTGTGTGTGTGTGTGTGTGTGTGTGTGTGTGTGTGTGTGTGTGTGTGTGTGTGTGTGTGTGTGTGAAAATTGGAGTGTAGTTTATTATTCTACTTAGTTTGGGTTTTGGTTTTAAGTACAATAAACTTATCTCTTTCTTGTTTAAACCCAAGAAAACCTGTCCAATTGGTTCTTTTATGATCATAGCACATAAAAGGGTTAAACATTCAATGAATTGGTAAGCATATCCTCTGTTTAAAAGAAATAAACCCTGTTGCAGTCAAACAAGGAGAGGAACAAGAGGGGAGTCTTTTGCCCCCTCCTCACCTGATTGTAACAATAGTGTTTGATCAATAAGGCTTTTCTCGAGCAATGACCACATGACTCTGGCTAACTCTGTGGCCTCACCCTCCCACACCGCCTACCCCCTTACCCTGTGCCCCAAGCCACTCCACCGCTCTCTGCCCACCATTGGTGACCGAAACCTCAGCCATTACACCATTACACTCTAAAATTCTCTTTCAAAACCCCTCTACCTTCTACACCACTCCACACCTCAATGCGTTACCTCTAACACCATCACTTTGGTTCCTAACTTTAACTGTTCCGCTTACTCCTGCTCCATGTCTGGTCCTTCTTGTGAACTGACTTAGTGATGTTTTGCTATTTTAAAGTCATGATACAAGTGCAGGTTATTATGAAATTAAAAGTGAAGTAAATCTTAGAGCAGTGTTAGGGCTTTGGGCAGGATACTGTTGTGTGTGGTAGTACTTGTAGCATAGCTAGGGCATTGTAGATAAAGTCTAGGAGTCCAAATTAGGTCAACTAATAACTCCTTTTATATACATTACTGTTTACATTCTCCTCAAGCCTCCTTAGCTAGCATCCTTCGTGCTACTACTCTCTTCTCTCCAAAACCCATTACCATGTGACTTTAACATCATCATCTCTACAGCTCTCACTGTCTCCAACATTAACCCTTACATGTCCTTATACTACAGATACATTATGACGAGAGGAGCAGACTCTTCAAACCAGATGAAGGATGAAGATTGGCATAAATTTCCCCTCCAAGATCTTGTGCTGTTAGCAGGGCCTCTCTCACATCTGAAAATCACAGGCTGTCTTTCCATTAATAATTTCAATGGACAGATGATCAAAGACTTTGTGCCGGCTATCTCCTGATAAACTGTGTGCTAGGTCCTGCCAGTGCCGCCCGGCCTTTGAAAATTTATTCCCAAGTGCAGCTGTTCATTTTTTAATTTACAGCACAGGAACAGGCCATTTGGCCGAACTCATCCAATTCATGTTTATGCTCCACAGAAACCTCCCCCCTCCCCCCCACTCTATTTCATCTCACCCTATCAGCATAACCTTCTCTTCCTTTCTCCCTCGTGTACTTACCTGACTCCCACTTAAATGCGTCTATGATATTCGCCTCACTTACTATTTTGTTTTCTTTTGTTTAACTGTCTCTCAAAAGGAATAGAGGAAGAAGACTCGAGAATTCAGGCCCTGAAGCCTGTTCTTGTCCTCAGTTAGATCATGGCTGCTGTGTACCTCAACCCCATTGACTTGCCTTTGCTCCATACCCTTACCCTGGGAAAAGGTCAAATGCGTTTCTAGTAGGGGCCTCACAGCAGACAATGAGCTGAGGTGAGCAGAACTATTATGAGCTGTATTGGAACTCTGGAACCAAATGTGAAGAGATTTGTATCCTGACACACTCCACCACATAATCACCATAAAGATAGCATGTAGTGTACGAGTCAAACTATTAGGAATCCCAGTTGCTGTCTAAGTTTCTTCCTTGAGGGTACTATAAAATAAAATTTAAAATTGTATGCTATAATGCAGGATTCTGAAATAGACTTTGTAATGTACCTACATTAGCTTTAAACAAAAGTTAATGGTCCCATACAGAACTGAAGAACAGCTGGAGGTAATAAAGTAATAGGATGGACGAGGTTCCCTCTCGGATGTTTACTGCAGGCTTGTTTTGTTTTTGGACTCTGGGCTGTTAAAGTGAGCTGTTTTTTATTCCTCTCTACATGGAGCTGCCGTAGATTCCCACCTTCAATCAAGAGGGTTAAGACAGCAAACAATCCTTCAGCTAGGCTGCAAAAGCTGGGGGGGGAAATTTCATTCGCAGGGTGATGCTTCAAAGCAGCGTTATGCGGGCTATGTAAATTCCTCTGGACAGACAGCACTGTGGGCCAGTATCTGTGTGGCCTGCAGAGCACTCTTCAATGATATCAATGGAGAAACCCACGTGGGCTGTGCGGGTACTGACTGCCTTCAAAGCACGCTTAGAAGCAGTGCCGTGCGAACAATATTTTTCCCCTGGCGTTTACTTTCAGAAATTCTTCCTTTTGCACTTTAGCCTCAACAAAACAACAAACCTTTTAAGCAACAGGATTGTTTTAATATCACTAGCTGCAGCGCTGAGGAAAGGGCCAAAGACAACTCACCCTTTATTAAACATAGACCAGAACAAGCCATGTGTGTAAAATGTATACCCCATCCAATAGCAGTGAAACTGTTCAGAGACTGACCAACCTCTCCCTGCCCACCATCCAGTTTTGATTCTCTAAGTTCCTACCATAAAAGGCACACTTATTTTCTAAATTGGTCAATGATTGCATGAAATGGCTCTTTCCAGTTTCTGGTGATTCTAATGTTGACAGTTTTCAGCTGTTGATCATTGTATTTCCTGTGTGTTTTTTTCAAGATGGTTACTGCCTTAAATCATTGATTGAAAATGAATAAACAATTCACATCCACATTTGCAATGTTACATACAGACTGGAGACTGGCTGTTAATGCAAAGTACTTGATCAAGAGCCTATAACACATTAATTATGGGATTGAATAGCTCCTTTAATGGAAACTACTTGTCACTTCTCCACAACAGGGGAAAGATTTTTTCCTGTGTGCTATTTACAATGCAATCTGAAAAGAGGTTTTTATAAGCACCTTTATGATTTTACTGAAAATGGCAGAGAGGAAAAAACTCCCACAAAGCACCCTTTAGATTGAATCTAACATTGCCAGGATATAGTTGTGTATACAGGGAGATGAGAATATGGCACAGTTACATGGTTAGCTATTGCAGTCCAGGATCTTCCAGCAGCTGCCTGACACTGCAGCTTAAAGGCTGAGAGCATACAAGTTTCCTAAAACTCTGCCAGTAATGAGCTTATGCTTGAATTTTGGAAAGCCACATTCTTAAAGGTAACAGAAATCTAAATTGAAGAAAAATCATGGTAAAATACTGGGGTAAAGAATTCCTGCTGGCATTAATTTTACATGGCCTGATTAACACATTTGTGTTTGCAATAGTTTTAGAAGTTCTGCCTTAGCTGGAGCTCAGTTCAAAATCCATGTGTGTAAACTCATTGGAGGAAATGTTGCATAAGGCCAGAAAATGGTGAGGGTATCGCAATGTACACAAACTTCATGCTGTCTGCTTATTTAAGTGATAGTGGGCAGCCCACCAATATATGCGCTGCCGATTGGCTGGACGTTTCAGCATGGGACCCAACTTTTAAAGTCAGCTTTAAGGGGAGGTGCATTCTGGCTGGGGAAGGGATATATGATGCAACAGGACAGTGAGTGGGTTCCAAGGTTCACTGACACAGCACTGGAGGCGTTGTTGCAGATGGTGGACAGGAGGAGAGAGGTCCTCTTTCCATAGGGGACCAGAAGGCAGTGGGAGTATTTAGATGTCCCTGGCAATGCCAGCAGTGTAGCCCCAAGAACCTGGATGCAGTGCCGCAAAAAGTTCAATGACCTCACACAAGTGGTCAACGTCAGTGAATGCATCTTCAAATGGTCATATCCTTGCCATTGAACCAATAGCCTCACACATTGCTCCATTCACGGTCCTGTCTTCACGCGCCTACCAATAATCTCTATCGAACACAATTCACACTTCACATGCAGGGCTTCACGTCACCCTCACACAATTAGCAATGCTGTAAGCCTCACGCCCACATCTCGCAGCTTGTACAAACTGCCAGTTATTCAACAATGACAGTCACATCACCCAAAGACATTCCTCACACTCACTGGCACACTCTCATCCTTCTTACAGAACAAGATGGTGCACACATGCGAATAGCAGCACCTAACTGGCAGGGGCAGGCACAGCTGAATATTCCTACCACCATGGAGGAGACAGTGCTCGCCATCAATGCAATGGCCATGACTGAGATCATGAAATCTCAGCTTGTTGCCATGCAACATAGCTTTACACAATGCAGGCTCAGACTGCTGCCATCATGGCTGCAAATACCAGTATCCAAAGAGACTTTCAGGGTCTCACAGCATTCCAACAATCTATTTGCTGAGTCACCCCCACAACCCCCACCCCTAATCCGAGGGAGTGGCAGTAGCTCGGTGAAGCATAAACCTACTGTCCTGTCTCAGTCACGCAACTCCACTGCCACTCCGCCAGTGCCCTACTGTTGCCTGACAGCCAGCCAACCCAAACTGCTGCTGCCATGCTGAGATGGTGCAGTCTGAAGCCGGGTCTTCGAGGGCCAAAGCTGCTCAAGATTATCCTGGCAAAGTCATCTGTCATCTCCCCAACTGAAAGTCAGCAGCCTTCCACCAGCCATGCTGCAGCCACTGGGGTAGCACTGCACAGGAGCATTCAGCCAGTCAAAGTCACCCACAAGACAGGGACTAAGGGAATGCACAGGGTGAATAGTTTACTTTTGTATGGAATACTGAAGGTCTTGTGTGATAAAGTTGTTTTGGAATGGTTGTTTTGTGGTGGCTTTTATTTCAGCATTATGGCCAAGATGACTTTGTGATGGTCAGTGACAGAGGGAAGATAATGTGTGGGACTATAGTAGATTGGGGAATTGGGGTTGTGTCAAGGTATTGGAGTCAGATGAGCCAATAGTGGACAATATGGGGGAAGGGGTTGCCTCCTGCCTTTCTTCTGCTCCTCCTCTTCTTCCTCCTCTTCTTCCACCTCTTCCTCAGCTGTTGACTGTATACCTGAAGGAAAGGGCTGTGCCCTCATGATGGCAAGCTTGTGCTGGATACAGACCATGACAAATAGTGACACATGCTCTGGTGAAGACTGCATGGTTCTTTCAGAACTGTCCAGGCAGCGGAAATGTTGCTTGAGCACCCCAATGGTCTGCGCATGTGGTAGCTGGTTCTCATTATATGCACAGTGCCCAAGTGTGCATATGTTGCTCACCATGTCAGCTATTGTCTCCCACCAGCCACACTCTGGTTTACCTCAAATACTGATAGAACAGCAGACTGGAGCAGAATAGAGGCAGCAGGGTACTGGTGCTTCACCTGCATAATTTGCTGATCATGGTCACACACCATGTACCCTTTATAGTTGCAGTACATCTCTGCATTTAGAGGCAGCACCCACAAAGCTTTGCCTGCTTCTCTCTGGACAGAAAAAGTGCAATATACTCCCCTCTCCTGGCATAAAGAGTGTCAGTCACCTCCCTTACACAGCAGTGGATGGTAAACTGGGAGATGTTAGAGATGTCACCTGCTCCAGCCTGGAAGACTCCCAATGTGAAGAAGTTCATGGCATGATCACCTTCACAGCCACTGGCAGTGCCATTCTTGCCCTGCTCTGAGGTGACAGATTTCAGTGAGCACCTCCTTCGTAAAATGAAAACACGCACACATTGTCCCTGGCTTAGGTTGAGGTAGTTGCAATGCTGCCCAAGACCCTAGATGGACGTGGTCTCCTGCTGAAAGCTTTTCTACCTCTCCTCCTTCTCTGTCTTTAAGCAGCTTGTTCTCCGCTGCGTCAAGTTTGCTCATTCTCCTGTCATGCTGCAGGCCAAAGGGGACAGTAACTACAGCACCCATGACAGGGAGCAGGAGGCTTCGAACCAGAAACCTTGAAGTCAGAACTAAGGCCTTCACCATGTGCAACACCACTTCCTGCAAGTTTCACCAACTTTAAATAGCACTGGAAAACTCACAGCAATTACTCAGAGACACACAGAGCCAGAGAAGTCAATCAGTAACTAATCTGAAAGTTGTTGATGATCCCTTTAAATAGTGCTGGTGGAGAGTCCTTCCTGCTGTTGAATGCATATTTAAGAAAAGGTGTTAGCTGGAGTGGTGAGGTTGAAAATGGCAGCGCTAGCATCAAATCAGTGCTACATGCTGACTAACATCACAGTCTGCCTATTCTGCATACTTCCAGTGCACGTTCCTAATGCCTGCACCAACGCCCTCTCCAAAATGGCGTCCGACACAGGTTGCGCTGGAACTGTGCACATGCAGCACAGATGCCATTTTGTTACCAAAATGGCACCCATAGCGCTGAAACTATGGACGGTCCGGAGTCAAATTTTGCAGCCAATAGGTATTGCCTGGAGCAGAATAATAGAACTGTAAGAATGATATTATGACATTGCCTCTTGATTCACATAAATTTCAATACTGCATTCCAACTGTGAGTAAAAGTTACTTTTGTACACCCTGATCTCAGGGCATATCCACTGCCTCAGTGAGGCAAATGTCTTTGAAAGCAAAATCAAATTTCCAGCCTGGTTTACTTTCATTTTTTTTAAAAACGGTTTGCTGACTTAGCCAATGCATACACACATACCAAAGCTCTCAGTGTGGAAGATTTAGCATTGAGAATGCTGGGTGCTGCACTCCAGCTTTCTTTTTAATGTTTTCCTTTCAAGGACCTCAGACACAAGAAGTACCCCTGATTACTCAAAAGAACCCCACCTAAAATGAGTTTTGTAAAGAAATAACCTCCTCCATGGGAAATGGGGCACGAGAGTGGAGATGTGGTAGAAGATCAGCCATGATCACTGATTTTGTTAAGTCCAGAATTAGGTTCCTAGATCTATACAAAGCAAACTACCTAGGTATGAGGGGCGAGTTGGATAAGGTAGATTGGGAAACTACATTAAAAGATAGGAATCAAGAGGCGCTGCAATTACCACAGATTAAAGGGATGGAATCTGACTCTGTACGTCCACTGCTAATTGGGACGGGGGAAGAGAAGACAAGCTGAGAAGAAGTAGAGTGTTCTGAGAGATCAAGGTGAAGAGTAACATTACAGCCTGAGGCTTGTAGTGTTATTTTGCTGTAGTTTAATTAATTGAAGTATGAAGGCTTTTCAGTAATTTCCAATTTCTTTCCACCTAATGATGCCCACTTTTTATTATTCTTCTACCTCTACTTTTACTTCTACTTGCACAACAGGGTCAATTTTAACTCACCCCACCTGGCATGCTTGTGGTTAACGTGGAGTGGGCGGCCTATCCACTACAACCCCCCGAATCTGGTAGGCTGCAATTTTAAATTGCATGTGGCAAGGACACCTGCCCCAAGCTGGCAGGCTCCTTTTATAACTTGTTCTTTCATTTAAAATAAACATTTCTCTGAGTAAAGCACAGCATATTGCAGCAAAACACTTAGCCCACCATTTCTACTTGCTGCAAGTGACAACTAACAGTGCCACTCAGCATATTCAGCTCCTGATGCCATTAGTCCTAGTCAGCAGGTGTACGTGTTGGGGCAGACTTGGGCAGACAAATGCCAGTTTAGAAGATGCTGTATGATTCAATGTTTAGGATTATAAATAAGGGTTAATTACTGGATGACTGATGAATGTATTGGATTGAAAAAACATTTGCTTTGAAGATCACTCACCATAACTCGTAATGAGTTACATTTAAGATCAAATTGTTGCTGAAACAGCAGAGGAAAGCAAATAGTACTGATAGCATGCAAGGTTCAAAAGGAATATAAGACATCAAACACTCCATGAGTGTCTCATCTTGTGAAATGGTTATGCTGTGGTAATGACCCTGACACTGGTAGTACCATTTAACTCGACTGCCTGCATGTACGTTTACAGATCACCACACTAACCAACTCGTCACTTGTCCAGAAGAATTCATTTTTTGTGTTGCATGTAATAAACTGCTCTCTTAATGGATTAACTGGTTATAGCTGTGAATAATTGAGCCAGGAGGGCACCAGCTGCATTACGAATCACAGGGTGCTTGTGAATCTTTGGTACTTATCCCAAGCTTGATTGGGTCAGTCCCATTTCCCACATTTCTGCTCTCACCTCTTCCTCTCCCTCCCAGAACCATGGTCGGTTTCCCCTTGTCCTGACCTTATATTAATGACCTATACTTGGGTGAACAGGGCACAATTTCAAAACTTGCAGATGACACAAAATTTGTAAGTATTTTGAACTATGAGGAGGATAGAATACAATTCTAAAGGGGGTACAGGAACAGAGAGACCTGGGGTATTTGTGCACAAATTTTGAAGGTGGCAGGACAGGTTGAGAAAGTAGTTAAGGCATACGGGATCCTGGGCTTTATAAATAGAGGCAGAGTTCAAAAGCAAGCAAGTGATGGTGAATGTTTGTGAAACATTGGTTTGGCCTCAACTGGAGAATTGTGTTCAATTCTCAGCACAATTTAGGAAGGATATGAAGGCGTTTGAGAGGGTGCTGAAAAGATTTACAAGAATGATTCTGGGGATGAGGGATTTAGGAGGATAGATAGGCAAAGCTGGACCTGTTCTTGTTGGAGAAGAGAAGGTTGAGAGGAGATTTGATAGAGGTGTTCAAAATCATGAGGGGTCTGGACAGAGTAGTTGAGAAAAAGTGTTCCCATTTGTGGAAGGGCCGAGAACCAGAGGACTCTGATTTAAAGTGATTGGAAAAAGAATCAGAGGTGCCATGAGGAAAAACTTTTTTATGCAGTGAGTGTTTAGGATCTGGAATGTACTGCCTGAGAGTGTGGTGGAGGCAGATTCGATTTAAAGATTGTGGCTTTAAAGAGGGAATCGGATAATTACCTGAAGAGAAATGATTAGCAGGGTGATGGGGAAAAGGCAGGAGTGTGGGACAAGTTGAGTTGCTTGCAGAGAGCTGGCATGGACACAGTGGGCTGAATGGCCTCCTTCTGTGCTGTAACCATTCTATGATTCTATAAGCGACCATTCTTCATGTGTGAGTCGAGAGTGAATGTTGGCAGACTATTCAGCCCCATGGGGTGTAGGTCCAATCCAGTGCTGACGTGATGGGTTACGGCATCATAGTGGTTATATTACTGGACTAGTAATTTAGAGATGTGTTCAGATCCTTCCATGGTAGCTGGGGCATTAAAGTTGAGTTAATTAAATAAATTTTAAAAATTCTGGAATGAAAAGGCAGTATCAGTAATGATAACCATGTAATTACCAGGTTGTTGTAAAAACGCGTCTGGTTCACTAATGCCCTTTATGAATGGAAATTTGCTGCCTTTACCTGGTCTGGTCTATATGTGACTTCAGACCCACAGCAATGTGGTTGACTCTTAACTGCCCTCTGAATACCTATCAAGCTATTTAGTTGCAACAAACTGCTATGGAAAAGTCACTACCTTCACCACAAAGACTACAGCAGTTCAAGAACGTGGCTCACCACCACCTTCTCAAGGGCAATTAGGGATGGGCAATAAGTGCTGGCCTTGCTAGCGATGCAGATATACCTTTCAGGACTCGGCCAGCTCGGTCAGTAGTGGTACTACCAAGCCACTCTTGGTAATGGACATTGAAGGCCCCCAACCAGAGTACATTTTGTGGCCTTGCTAAGCTCAGTGTTTTTTCCATGTGGTGTTCAACATGGAGGAGCACTGGTTCATCAGCTGAGGGCGGATGATGGGTAGTAATCAGCAGGAGATTTCCTTGCCCATGTTTGACCGGGTGCAATGAGACTTCATGAGGTCCAGCGCAATATTCAGGACTCCCATACCATTCCCTCCTGACTGTATATCACTGTACCACCACCTCTGGTGGGTCTGTCCTGCTGGTGGGACAGGACATACTCAGCGATGGTGATGGAGGACACTGGGACATTGGCTGTAAGGTATGATATTGTGAGTATGACTATGCCAGGTTGTTGCTTGACCAGTCTGTGGGACAGATGTTAGTAAGGAGGACTTTGCAGTTTCAACTGTGCAGGGTGGGCCGTCGTTATTTCCACTGCCTAGTTTGATACCAGGTGGTCCATCGGTTTTAATGTTTTTCGAATTTTTTGTAGCAGTTCGATACAACTGAATGGCTTGCTAGGCCATTTCAGAGGGCAGTTAAGAGTCAACCACATTGCTACCTATCTGGAATCACATGTAGGCCAGACCCAGTAAGGATGGAAGATTTCCTTCTCTAAAAGACATTAATAAGGACTTGCAGGCATGCCTATCACCTTTTTTTATTTATTCATTTCATGGGATGCAGCATCACTGGCTAGGCCAGCATTTATTGCCCATCCCTAATTGCTCTTGAGAAGGTGGTGGTGAGCTGCCTTCTTGAACCGCTGCAGTCCATGTGGTGTAGGTACACCCACAGTGCTGTTAGGAAGGGAGTTCCAGGATTTTGATCCAGTGACAGTGAAGGAACAACGATATATTTCCAAGTCAGGATGGTGTGTGACTTGGAGGGGAACTTGCAGATGATGGTGTTCCCATGCAACTATTGTCCTTTTCCTACTAGGTAGAAGAGGTCGCAGCTTTGGAAGGCATGGTGAGATGCTGCAGTGCATCTTGTACATACTGCTGCCACTATCTGTCGGTGGTGGAGGGAGTGAATGTTTAAGGAGGTGGATGGGGTGCCGATCAAGCAGGTTGCTTTGTCCTGGATAGCTTCAAGCTACTTGAATGTTGTTGGAGTTGTGCTCGTCCAGGAAAGTGAAGAGTATTCCATCACACTATTGACTTGTGCCTTGTACATGGTGGACAAGCTTTGGGGAGTCAGAAGGTGGGTTACTTGCTGCTCCAGTTCAGTTTTTGGTCAATGATAACTCCCCAGGATGTTGATGGTGGTGGATTCAGCGATGGTAAAGCCAATGAATGTCAAGGTGAGATAGTTAAATTCTCTATTGTTGGAGATTGTCAGTGCCTGACACTTGTGTAGCGTGAATGTTACTTGCTACATATCAGTCCAAGACTGAATGTTGTCCAGGTCTTGATGCACATGGACACGGACTGCTTCAGTATCTGAGGAGTTGTGAATGCTATTGAATACCATACAATCATCAGTGAACATCCCCACTTCTGACCTTATGATGCAGGGAAGGTCATTGATGAAGCAGCTGAAGATGGTTGTGCCTAGGACACTACCCTGAGGATCTCCTGCAGTGATGTCCTGGAACTGAGATGACTGCCCTCCAACAATCACAACCATTTTCCTTTGTGTTAGGTATGACTCCAACCAGTGGCAGGTTTTTCCCCTGATTCCCATTGACTCCAGTTTTGCTAGGGCTCCTTCATGCCACACATTCAAAATACTGCCTTGATATAAAGAGCAATCACTCCCATCTCACCTCTTGAGTTCAGCTCTTTTGTCCATGTTTGGATCAAGGCTGTAATAAGGTCAGGAGTTGAGTGGCCCTGGCTGAACCCAAACTGAGCATCAGTGACCAGGTTGTTGACAGCATTGTTGACGACCCCTTCCATCATCGGGAGTAGACTGCTAGGATGGTAATTGGCCAGGTTGGATTTGTCCTGCTTTCTGTGTACAGGACATACCTGAGCAATTTTCCACATTGTTGGGTCGATGCCACTGTTGTAGCTGTACTGGAACAGCTTGGCTAAGGGTGTGGCTAGTTCTGCAGCACAAGTCTTCAGTACTACAGCCGGAATGTTGTCAGGACACATAGTCTTTGCAGTACCCTGTGCCTTCAACCATTTATTAGTATCTTGTGGAGTGAATCAAATTGGCTGAAGACTGGCATCTGTGATGCTGGGGATCTCAGGAAGAGGCCGAGTTGGATCATCCACTTAGCACTACTGACTGAAGATGGTCGCCAATGTTTCAGCCTTGTCTTTTGCACTGATGTGATGGGCTCCTCCATCATTGAGGATAGGATATTTGTGGATCCTCCTCTGTAATGAGTTCTTTTTATGTTGTCTGATGCAACATAAATGAGATGCCTGGAGTCCAGTCGGTTGAAGATCTCAAGCAGGTTTATTACAACTAAACTATTATACAGTACAGAGCTTACTATTTACAGAACCTGCCTCTAGGTGTTACAGTGGCAGAGTGACTCAGTCTTGTAGTCACATGACTGCATCCTGGTACTTGGTTTATTAGCATACTAAGATCTTAAAGGGACATCACTCTTAAAGGCAATCACACAACATTCCTTTTCTTTCCAAAAATAGGTCTCATATGCTAAATGTAAAAATACATAAAATTAGATATCAAAATTATTTACACATGGATGAAAGGGTTTAGGAGAAATGCTTAGCATTGATCGTTGTTAGGATATGGAATTTTCCACTAAGAACAGAGGTAGAAGCAGAATGCACGAAAGTGTTTTTGAAAAAAGTGATAAATCTTTGAAAAAGAAAATAAATAAATAAATAAAAGGAAAGGGGGAAAGGGCAGGGGACTAGGTGGATAGTTTTATCAGAGAGCACACAATATGATGGGCCAAACATCACCCTCCACTGGTGCTGTAAAATTTGAGGATGCTATGAACAGCTGTCACTCCACCTTATTTTCTTGAGATAATGATGATTCATCAGAAGAAACAATGAAGCTTAAAAATAAATGAGCTGCCAGTAAATATTCAAGATTAAATGGCACTGTTAAAATGCAGACTTTAAGGTTTCTTGTTGTGGAGAATGCAATTTATGAACAAGTTTGATGTCTCTTTATCACCAATTAACCATTGTCACAGGTGACATAGATGTATGAATGTCTGTATGGTCCAGTCTGCTGTTTTGATTGAACACTGCAAATGATAATAAGTCTCTCAGTGTGAAAGTGAGAATCATGCTTACTGTCCACAGAAGCTCCTGTGAACAAAAAAGGAAGCAGTTTTCTACCCTTACTGTGCAACTACAATTTAATTCCAAAAGAAGCCAGAATGGTTAAAAAAAAGTCACTGGGGCAATTTTGACTTTGAATGTTAATAAAAAATGTGCTATATTGGATCAGCTGCCTGTTATAGATCTCTCATTATTTTCATTTTGGGAGAAATGTTTTATGGGTGGCTGAGTTGATATCACATGTATTACACTGTTGTCCAAAGTCAAAATTAACCCCTATTTTTACTTACCTTTAAATTGATTATTACAATTATTTATCTTGTTAGCCTTCCACTTCTGCTACAATTGATATTAACTCCAGCCAGGGTGTGGGCAGGAGACTATTAATCAGGTTTCCCGATTCTTGTTGATCTGGAGAAACCATACTGGAAAGTTTGAGTATGCGCATGTGGTTGAGGTGCTCTCTGTGGTTGAATAACCTGCTAACACTCATTGTCAAAGTTTATACTTGAATGATTGGGAAGTATGCTAATGAGCGAAGTACCAGGACAGTCATGTGACTCAAAGCCTGAGTCACTCTGCAATTGTAACACCCTAGAGTAAGGTTCTGTAAATAGTTAGCTCTGTACTGTATAATAGTTTAGCTGTAATAAACCTGTTTGAGATCTTCAACCAACTGGACTCCACATATTTCATTTATGTTGCATCAGACAACATAAAAGAACCCATTATATGGTGGCAGCTATGGTGCGAAGAAAAATGTCTAAGTTGAAGACCACGGGTAAAACAGCTCTGAAAACAACCATTCCTACAGCCACTACAGGGAAATTAAAAAAAAAAAATACTGGCTCAAATAGTGAAAAAAAAAGAACTTAACTCAAGCTGTAGAAGATAAGCACAGAACGACAGGCTGCAAGGAAATCGGTGAGTCATTCTTCCAACAGTCGAAGGATACTGCTTTTAAAAAAAGCTTTAAAGTGCTTAAAGAATTGATCTTTTTGCAAAAGCTCCATGTAAAAAAAAGTTTGGAAGTCCCAACTCCTTTCCCAGGCTGATCGAGGTCAGTGCCATTACAGGAGGCATCCGTTAGAAAAAATGTGGGAAAACCTCATCCAGGCAGCCAAAGTTTAAAAACTCATTAAAACCACTCAAGGGTGAAAGAACATAAACAAATTCTCAAAAAAAGGCTTTTGAACTGCTTAGTGAACAGGTGCGTAAACAGAACGGGCTTAAGTGCAGTAAAAAAAACTCTAAAGAAAAGCAATTGAACTGCCTATTGAGCAGCTGTTTAAACAGAACAGGTTTAAGTGCTGGAAGCAAGAGCAACACACGGCATGAGCAAACATCTGCTCCCATTAATCAAAGCAGCTAGTCTAAATAACAGACAATTTCTTAAAGGAGAAACAGTGCAGAATCATAGGACAACTCTTAAAGCAAGTTTTAAGCAAAGGAACAGCAGAAAAATGGATACCAAATTTCCCAGCATGAACTGGAAGGCCATGGATATCCTATCTGAGTTCAAACTGTTCCAACAAAGAATGTGATTATGATTCACAGACAAAGTAATTATAGAACCAGAAAAACAGGCTGTAAAAATACTAATACCAGTTGGAAATGAGGGGTTACACAGAATCAACACCTCTGGATTATCTGAAAAGGAGCAGAAAGATCAAGCAAAGATATGGAAAGTGTTGGAAGATCAACTCTGATTAAGAGTGAATTTTAGAATTCACTGCCTGGAATTGATGTCCTACAGGCACAGCCACAAGAATCAATCGAACAGTTCATCAGTAGATGGTACAGGAAGGGCAACAAATGTGATTTCTCAGAAGTTGAGTCGTTGGGCCAAAAAATGGAGCTGGTAATTATATCAACACCCATTGAAGCATTTCAGAAAAATCTCTTGGGGCAAAAGAAAGTGCATTGATGCACTGCTGGAAGATGGCAGGAAATATGAAGCCATTGCAGCTGGACAGCAACATTTGCAAACATGAGGTGCAGACAACAGTATTGGCATGATAACCAGGTTAAAAAAAGCAAGCATCACCATGAAGTTGTCCTGTACTTCAAGACCTGTGCAAGGTGTGCAGTGCAAAGGGACATTGAGCCCGCACATGCATGAAATCCAATTCCAAAGATGCAGCCAGCAGTCACAGTAGGACACAAGCCAACAGGAGACAGGCACAGCAATAAGGAAACAGCAGCAAGGAAAGTGCCAGAGACCTGCGTAAATGCAACCCAATACATGAAGTCCACAGTGAAACAGACCTGAGACAAGACCCAGAGAGAAGCAATTCTCAGTGAGAAGACAAACAGGCATTTCACATTGTGAACCTGACACATCATGTTGATGAAGTCAAACAATGGGAGGTTTCACCACTATTAACATCATGTGCCCAAAGAAAGCTGGCAAGCATACACTCAGGGTTAAGACTGACACTGGCCCTAGTGCAAATATCCTATCAGTCCGAATCCTAAAGGATATGTACAGGAGTGGTTGGGAATCAATAATACAACTGACAACTGCCAAGTTATCTGCATACAATGGGTCACCCATCCTTTGCAGTGGCCCATTAACATTGCAATGCAGATATGACAAGTCATTTATTTGGCTCCATCTAATCAGGTTGTGGAATCCGTCCTGACCGAGGCAAAGTTGAAGATGTAAGACATACACCTACCCTACCAGACAAGGAAGACCTCCAGAGATGTCTTGGAGTTTTCAACTTTTTGGCACCATACATTCCAAATTTTTCTGACAAAGCATCATTGCTGAGAAAGCTCTTAAAGAAAGATGTATCATTTGTATGGCAGGAGGACCATCAGCATATGTTTGAGTTGCTCAAACAAGCATTGTCAGCAGAAACCTGTACCCTGCAGTTCTATGAGCCAAGGAAGAAGACAATCCTGGAAGTCGATGCCTCACGGAAATGGCTAGGAACGTGCATCCTGCAGGATGGCAAAACAATTGCATTTGGGTCCAAATGTTTATCCTCAGTACAATCCAATTATTCAAACATAGAGTGTGAAACACTTGCTCTGGTGTTTGGGATCACAAGGTTCCACACCTACCTGTTTGGTAAGCAGTTCACAGTGGAAACCGACCACAAACCACTGGAGATGATCTGGTGCAAACCATTGACGAGCGCGCCACCTCAATTATAGTGGCTCTTAGTGAAAGTACAGGGGTACGACTTCAGCATCTGCTAAAATCTGGGCACCAAAACGGTCACCTCGGATACGCTGAGCAGATTGCCAAATCTGAGCAAGAATGAAGAAGTTCCATTGGATCTACAAGTAGACAGCACAGACATCGAGGTGGAAGATGTGCTCAAAATTGATTTATTGAATAGTGGTCAGCACAAATATAACCAGCTATAATCAGAAACAGCAAATGACCCACTACTGAAGGCACTGTGAAGAGTCATCATGGAAGGCTGGCCTGATATGGTAAAAGCAGTGCCAGAAACCCTCAGATGCTTTTGGCCTTATAGAGATGAACTCGGTGTAATGGAATACTTGCCACTTGCCTGGATGGGTTCAGCTCCAACAACACTCAAGAAGCTTGACACCATCCAGGACAAAACAGCCCGCTTGATTGGCACCCCATCTACAAACATTCACTCCCTCCACCACCGACACACTGTGGCAGCAGTGTGTACCATCTACAAGATGCACTGCTGCAACACACCAAGGCTCCTTAGACAGCACCTTCCAAACCCACGACCTCTACCAACTAGGACAAGGGCAGCAAATGCATGGGAACACCACCACCTGCAAGTTCCCCTCCAAGTCACACACCATCCTGACTTGGAACTATATCGCCGTTCCTTCACTGTCGCTGGGTCAAAATCCTGGAACTCCCTTTCTAACAGCACTTTGGGTGTACCTACCCCACATGGACTGCAGCGGTTCACGAAGGCATCTCACCACCACCTTCTCATGGGCAATTCAGGATGGGCAATAAATGCTGTCCTGGCCAGCGATGCCCACACCCCCATAAACAAATATTTTTTAAAAATGCCTGCAAACCAAAACAGCCAAGGAGGACATCCCCAGAAGGTTATACCATAGCCAGATCTGGAAGGGTTGTCAAACCACTGAAATGATATGTGGACTATTAAGCTTCTGCATGTGTAAACTTCATAATCTCTATACCTGTGTAAATAATTTTGATGTTATCTAATATTATGTATTTTTACTTTTAGCATATGAGACTTATCTTTGAAAAGAAAGGGGATGTTGTATGATTGCATTTACGAGTGATGTCCCTTTAAGATCTTAGTATGCTATTGAGGTAAGTACCTGGATGCAGTCATGTGACTCAAAGCCTGAGTCACTCTGCAACTATAACACCCTATAGTAAGATTCTGTAGATAGTTAGTTCTGTACTGTATAATAGTTTAGCTGTAATAAACCTGTTTGAGATCTCAACCAACTGGACTCCACACATCTCATTTATGTAACATCAGACAACATAAAAGAACTAATTACAGTTATAGGACTGGAGGTCATAGAGATGGTAAGAAAAGAAAAATTCACAAAGTAAAGAGCCATCCAATGGAATGATCTGAATGATTGAAATTGAATTGGCAGTCAGCCTCTGACAACAAGCTTTACTTTGAAGTCCACTGCGTTTCAATGAACCTGCAACAAAACCTTTTCTCATTATTATTTAGAAATTGTTCTGAGGTCAATGCCATCGCCCCTACTGCCTCCCTGGCTTAGATCAGAAAATTCAGTACCTGAAAATGTGGAGCCTTTCTGACATGTCGGTACTTACCATATTATTATTATTATTATTCAGTTTATTGCTGATAATCAATTCCATTATTTGATGCGGCATGCAAGTGGTATTATTGAGTTTGTAGTTGCTTGTGTTTTTTTAAATCCTTTTTTGAATATGTGAAGCAAACTGGCCTCTTTCTAATCTCCATGTCCAGTGATTGCCTCATAATTGTCTTCAGTACCTCACAAATCTCCTCCCCAGTCCCTTTCAGCACTCTGGAATAAATGCCATTAATCCCTTCTGATTTATTTGATTTGAAAACTTTTAGCCTGTCCAGGACTTCATTCTCATTTACATTGAACTTGTTTTTTTTCACATGTTAGCTCTGTTTGAGGAGAGCATGTTACCTTGGGAATACTTTGAGGAAGTAATCAATCAGAACATTTAATAGTTGGTGCTTATTCTCCATTTCAAGCATGTTTGTATTTTCTTTTATATTGTTCTCACCTGTTCTCTGACTGACCTCTTACTGAAATTGTATTCAAAGCATTTTGTAACAGTATGTTTAGCGTCAGTTGCAATATTTGTTCTCTAAGTCTCTCTTTGCCCCTTTGATAACCCTTCAAATATATTTTTGCGTTTTCTTATATTCGTCCAAGCCAACTCCTTCCCTCTTCTTCCCTGCAAGATTTATATAGGTGATTTTTCCTCCTGATGTGACTTTCAGTTTGTTAGTCTATATTTGTTAGGTCAGAGCTTGTTGATTTTTGACATGAACTTATCCTGAAAGGTGCTCCCCTTGTCCTCTAACAAAGTGTTATGAACAACTTCTCCAATTTAATTGCTTTAGTCATTCCCACATTTCATTCTATTTAGGCCTTTCAAAGTGAGATACCTAGTTCCTCACCTTAAGTATTTCTGACTTCTAGATCAAGTTGAACTTGATCAGCCGATGGCCACTGTCCCCTGAGGAACACCAACTTCCATTTCCTGTACATTTTGTGGATTATTTATGTACAGCAAGTCAACATGAGTAAGCCTTGTTTTGCTTCCTTGATGTACTCGGTTATGAAGCAGACATACATTTACCAATTCTGATTCTAAATCACTTGGGCTTACCAAGTTTGTACTTGGTTGATTGAAGTCTCCCATTAAAATAACTTTCCTATTCTCACATATCCTTACCATCTTTTCAAAGAGTAATTTGTCCTCCTTCATATGCTAACCTGGTTTTCTGTAGCATGTTCGTGTTAGCTTGGATTTTATTTCACATTAGGTATGTGTACCCAGAGTATTTCATTCTTTGTCTTTCCACCTTTCTCAGGATCAGCTTTGTAGATAAATTCACTGAACCATCCGATGAGTTTTTAAATGCAAAAAATGAACTGATTAATTTTAATTCAAACATGTTTTGGGAATACAGTACTGAAAAGATGCTTACTAATACAGTCATTGGCCATTAGTTTATATAACTATCTTTAATGTAGAAAAATTGTCCCACAGTGATTCAAAGAGAACAAAGGAAAAAAATGGAGCCTGAGCCAATGAAGGAGATATCATTGCCAGCATATGTTAACATATGGTAACATGAGGTTATAAAAATATCTGGTTCTATTGGGGCCAGCTATTTTTTCATTCATTTCATGGGATGTGGATATAGTTGGCAAGGCCAGCATTTGATGCCCATCCCTAATTGCCCTTGAGCTTCCTTCTTCATAGAATCATAGCAAGTTTAAGGCACAGAAAGAGGCCACTTGGCCCTCATATCTGTGCCGGCTGAAAAATTATCCACTTATTCTAATCCCGCCTTCCCAAATCCCAGCATTTGGTCCGTAGCCCTGCAGATTACGGCACTTGAGGTGCATATCCAGACTCCTTTTGAATGAGTTGAGGGTCTTTGTCACAACTACCCTTTTAGGCAGTGAGTTCCAGACCCCCACCACCCTCTGGGTGAACAAGTTTTTCTTTATCTCCCCTCTAATTTTTTGACCAATCACTTTAAGTCTATGCCCCCTCGTCACTGACCTCTCTGCTAAGGTAAATAGACCCTTCACCTTCACTCTATCCAGGCCCCTCAAAATTTTGTACATTTCAATCAGATCTCCCTCAGCCTTCTCTGTTCCAAGGAGAACAACCCCAGCCTATCCAAGCTTTCCTCATAGCTGCAGTTTTCCAGCCCTGACAACATCCTCGTAAATCTCCTCTGTACCCTCTCTAGTGCAATTACATCCTTTCTGTAATGAGGTAACCAGAACTGCAGACAGTACTCAAGTTGTGGCCCAACCACTGAACCTAACCTTGAACCACTGCCACTCATCTGGTGCTGATACGCACTCAGAATGCTGTTATGGATGGAGTTCCAGGATTTTGACCCAGCGACAGTGAAAGAATGGCGATATGTTTCCAAGTCAGGATGGTGTGTGACTTGGAGGGGAAATTGCAGATGGCGGTGTTCCCACACGTCTGCTGACCTTGTCCTGCTAGGTGGAAGAGGGCATGGGTTTGGAAGGTGCTGTTGAAAGAGCCTTGGTGAGTTGCTGCAGTGCATCTTGTATATGGTACACATTGCTGCCACTGTGCATCAGTGGTGGAGGCAGTGAATGTTTAAGGTGGTGGATGGTGTTCCGATCAAGTGGGTGCCTTTGTCCTGGATGGGGTTGAGCTTCCTGAGTGTTGTTGGAGTCGTGCTCATCTAGGCAAGTGGAGAGTACTCCATCACACTCCAGACTTGTGTCTTGTAGATGGTGGAGAGGCTTTGGGGAGTCAAGAGGTGAGTTAGTCGCTGCAGCGTTCCCAGCCTCTAACCTGCTCCTGTACCCACAGTATTTATGCGGCTGGTCCAGTTCAACTTCTGGTCAATGATAACCCACAGGATGTTGGGATTCAGCGATGATAATGCCAGTGAATGTCAAGGGGAGATGGTTAAACTCTCTCTTGTTGGAGACAATCACTGTCTGTCCCAAGTCTGAATGTTGTCCAGGTCTTGCTGCATATGGACACAGACTGTTTCAGCATCTGAGGAGTTGCAAATGGTACTGAACATCGTACAATTATCAATGAACATCCCCACTTCTGACCTTATGATGGAGGGAAGATCATTGATGAAGCTGCTGAAGATTGTTGGGCCTAGGATACTACCTTGAGGAACTTCTGCACCAATGCCCTGCAGCTGAGATGATGGGCCTCCAGCTACTACAACCATCTTCCTTTGTGCTAGGTATGACTCCAACCAGTGGTGAGTTTTCCCCCTAATTCCTATTGACTTCAATTTGCCACACCCAGTCAAATGCTGCCTCGATATCAAGGGCAATCATTCTCACCTTTTTAGCTCTGCTCTTTTTTGACCATGTTCGGACCAAGGCTGTAATGAGGTCATGAGCCAAGTGATGGTGGTGGAACTCAAACTGAACATCAGTGAACAAGTTGTTACTGTTTAAGTGGTGCTTGATAGCACTGTTGATGACACCTTCCAAGATGATCGAGAGTAGACTGATAGGGCAGTAATTGGCCAGATTGGATTTGTCCTGCTTTTTGTGGACAGGACATACCTGGATAATTTTCCACATTGTCAGGAAGATGCCAGTGTTGTAGCTGTACGGGAACAGCTTGGCTAGGGGTGCATTTAATTCTGGAGCACAAGTCTTCAGTACTATTGCCAGAATGTTGTCAGAGCCCATAGCCTTTGCAGTATCCAATGTCTTCAGCCCATTCCTTGATAGCATTGGATCTGGCTGAAGACTGGCATCTGTGATACTGGGAACCTCTGGAGGAGGCAAGATGGATCATCCACTTGGCACTTCTGGCTGAAGATGGTTGCGAGTGCTTCAGACTTGTTTTTTGCACTGATGTGCTGAGCATCCCCATCATTGAGGATGGGGATATTTGTGGAGCCTCCTCCTCCAGGTCGTTGTTTTATTGTCTGCCACCATTCACATCTGGATGTGGCAGGACTGCAGAGCTTTGATCTGATCTGTTGATTGCGGGATCGCTTCGCTCTGTCTATCGCATGCTGCTTCTGCTGTTTGGCATGCTAGTAGTCCTGTGTTGTAGCTTCACCAGGTTGATATCTCATTTTCAGATATGCTTGGTACTGCTCCTGGCATGCATTCCTGCACTTTTTATTGAAACAGGATTGATCCCTTGGCTTGATGGGAATGGTAAAGTGAAGGATATGCCAGGTCATGAGGTTACAGATTTGCCGGGTCATGAGGTTACAGATTGTTGTTGAATACAATTCTGCTGATGATCCACAGTGCCTCATGGATGCCCAGTTGTGAGCTGTCAGATCTGTTCTGAATTTATCCCATTTAGCACAGTAGCAGTGCCACACAACACGATGAGGGGTATCCGCAGCGTGAAGAAGGGACTTCTTTTTCACAAGGATTATGTGGTGGTCACTCCTACCAATACTGTCATGGACAAATGCATCTGCAACAGGTGGATTGGTGAAGACAAGATCTAGTAGGCTTTTCTCCCCTTGTTGGTTCCCTCACCACTTGCCACAGGCCCAGTCTGCCAGATATGTCCTTCAGAACTCAACCAGCTCAGTCAGTAGAGGAGCTACTGAGCCACTCTTGGTGATGGACATTGAAGTTCTTCATCCAGAGTACATGCTGTGCCCTTGCCACCCTCAGTGCTTCTTCCAAGTGGTGTTCAACATGGAGGAGTATTGATTCATTAGCTGAGGGAGGGTGGTAATTGGTAATCAACAGGTTGTTTTCTTGTCCATATTTGCCCTGATGCCATGAGACTTCGTGGGATCCGGTGTCAATGTTGAGGACTCCCAGGACAACTCCCTCCTGACTGTAAACCACTGTCCTACCACCTCTGGTGAGTATGTCC
The DNA here is from genome assembly GCF_036365525.1 of Heterodontus francisci. Classification (NCBI taxonomy): domain Eukaryota; kingdom Metazoa; phylum Chordata; class Chondrichthyes; order Heterodontiformes; family Heterodontidae; genus Heterodontus; species Heterodontus francisci. The sequence goes on from NC_090389.1 coordinate 31,250,489, forward strand.
TGCTGGTGGGACAGGACATACCCAGGAATGGCAATGGTGGTGTCTGGAATATTGGCAGTAAGATATGATTCTGTAATTATGACCATATCAGGCTGTTGTTTGATTAGTCTGTAGGACAGCTCTCCCAATTTTGGCACAAGCCCCCTGTCATGCAGGCCCCCATTTGCCCAGAATGAGGCACATTAATTTCACCACATGGACATTAAATTTCAAATTGTCGTTGGGAAGAAGAGAAGGCCTGTGACAAGGGGTTGCCAAGCCCCTGGCTGGAAAGACATTTTTGCATATTAACAGACAGTGTTTGGGGACAAAGGAGCTATCCCTTGCTCCAATACAATCCACAAACAAACGTGATCAAACCAGTTAGTCACATGACTAACCTGCTTGGCAGTCTGGGTTTTCTTTTTCTGAACTGTACAGTTTGAATTGAGAGTCTGCAGAAAGCTGAATGCTCCTGGACTGAAGCAGACCTCCTCTCCTGTCTGCCCAAAACGCACTGACGACACATGAACCCCAAGAGAGAAAAGTCTCCTACAGTGAACTGGGCCCCAATGAAAAGCAAGATCTACTTACAACCAAGGACTCTACAGTGAGCTCAAAGAATCGTAACAACGACTCTTCAGATATTGCCTCAAACTTTTCCACTTTATTTTCTTCTGCTCTTTCTGTCCCTATCTGCATGTGTGTATCGCGTATGCATGCTAGCGTGGGTGTGTTGTGTATCCGTAGGCATTAACTGAATTAGAGTTTAAGTTTAATAAATTTCACTTTTCTTTAAACCTGAGAAAACCTTTTTGTGCTGGTTTCTTTGCCTTATAATTGGAAAGCAGTGAACAAGGATTCACCAAGGGGGAGCTAAAAACACGGTGTGTTTGAAATTAAACCCTGTTACAGTAAGATCAGGTGAAGGCTGAAAGGGAACCCCAGACCTCTTTCTCACCTGGTCGTAACACCCCCAAATGTTAGTAAAGAGGACTTTGCAGGGTCAGTAGGGCTGGGTTTTTTTTATTCATTCATGAGATGTGGGCATCACTGGCTAAGAAAGCATTTATTGCTCATCCCTAAGAGGGCATTTAAGATTTGTTGTCTTTTCCGGTGCCTGGGTAGATGTTGGGTGTTACGTCTGGTCTTATTCCTTTTTCAACTTTTGTCTAATGGTTTTGTACAACTGAATGACTTGCTAGGCCATTTCAGAGGGCAGTTAAGAGTCAACCACATTGCTGTGGGTCTGGAGACACATATCGGCTAGACAAGGTAAAGACAGCAGACTTCCTTCCCTAAAGGACATTAGTGAACCGGCTGAGAATGTCTGAAGGCAGCGCTTGCAATTGATCTGCTCCACAATATAAGATTTAATCCACCTTGAGAGTATGAAAAGCTGAGTGAAACCGTGAAGGGTGCAATCTCCCCATTCATGCAGTTGAACTACCCAGTGCTCTGGTTGATAAATAAAATAACAAAATTAGCTCAGGGTGGATGTAAAATTCCTCTTCAAAGAATTATATGTTCTCTCACAGGTAATTCTAGGTTTTCCACTTGAATGTTTGACAATGCAATTGTTTGTTTGTTAAGAAAACCAATTCTTAATGGGTAAACATTTAAAATTAGAGCTGGCATACCTTTTGATGACAAGTAAAGACTGTGCTGCTATGTTGCAATTCACTCACATTTTTCATTAAACTTGCATTTTGTAAAAAGTCAAGTGCAATTTTTCCTTTTATTTCCCCAATGCTTTCACTCCTGCAAAATGCAATTATAAACCTACGTCAAAAATAGGACAGTGGTATGCGAGGAAGATCAATAGCCTAAAAATTGATACCAAAATGTGTGGGTGCTAATTATGATTGATTGCCACAAGCTGCGATTCCTAACTTCACAGACAACTATGCCCCTCACAAGTATCCAGGCTCGATTCATGGGGGTAGCTCTTGGGCTTTGTGATAGTGTAAAATGGATGATAGTGAGTCAGCAATCCATTTTACAGCTCTTCCGATGGAAATAAAAATTGAGAGAGGTGTAACACTGGCTGTGGACTCACTATCACCTGTTTTACACTGTCACACAAAGTCAAAGACCTATCATGAATTGTAGAAAAGGCCCTGAGCTAAAGCTGCAATTAAAAAAAAAACACTTTCTTGCCATGTTATTAGAATGGTCAATCAGTTCCAAAGAAAATTTACTGAACCATGCTCTATGCAAATACTTTCCTCAGCCCCTCATTATATCTCTCTCTCCTGGATGCTCTGTCTTGCAAAGGACAGAAGCTGCTTGGGCAGGCCCTACAGGGGAAATTCTAACAGTACAGATTTAGATGACTTCCACATTCCTGCATCCAACCACTAAATTGGATCGATATGGACAAGTCCTCATAACACAAACTGTGCAGCCTTCAAAGCCCTGCTTGGAAAGCTGTCTGACTGAACAGTAACAACTCTACTGCAGTGGCTTAACCACTTCACTCCTTTTAAAATAAGGGTTGCTCTTTTTTCCCTCTATTTTCTTCCCACTTGTCTTGAAGCTGTTCATGTTTGTTTGGTTGGTAGCCTTCTGGTACCGTGCCTAATTGGCCGTACTGCATGTATGAGACTAGACAGTGCTGGTGAGCTATTCTACCAAGGAGTCAAGTTTGACTTTGTCCTTGTGGGGTGGGGGGTAGAATTTTTATGGGGGTGGGGTGTTCTCTGATCTCCCACCCTAACTTCAATGCAAGATTGGTGGAAACGCTGGAGAAATGGAGTAAACTGCTGTGTTTCTCGAGTTTCCGCTGAAGTTATGGAGGGGGTCTCGACAGCCCATGTGGGAGTTACTGACAGTAACATCCTTGCACATAAATATTTTGCTGCAGGGGCTCACTGCACAATGATCAATATTGTGAACCTAATTCAATCCCCTTTCTCCATCCTGACAACAACCAGTTAATTCAGCAAAGACCAGAGTTAGAATCTGGGACCCTCCTGGTCTGCATGGCTTGGTACTGCTCTCGGTATATTCACCCTTCAATCAATCAAGTAAGTCTTATATAACAGGATTTCTGTAAGAACACAAGAAACTATGGAATGAGAAAAGGCCATTCAGCCCATTCTGTCCAGAGACCATGTACAATGTCCCCTATCTGGGATTCTAATCAATTTATTTAATCATCTGAAGGAATATACTGGCAAGGTTCTGCTTGGCCCCTAAAGGGAATAGGTCAAAACTCAAGAATATAGATCTGTACTTACAGATCAATTCATCAAACCTGGCCAGTTGCTCTTGATAAAGACCATTTTGATGGTCCCCACAAGAACAATGGTACTCCCCACAGTGTTAGATTATCTCTGTCCAATGGTCACACTATGCTGAAACATACCGGAACACAGTCCACATACAAAGCAATACAAGCATATACATTTCAGACTTCGCAGCACATTGATTTGACAAACAGAAATAAGTGGCAAGTACCTATAATAAAAGGAAAATACTGCAGATGCTGGAAATCTGAAATAAAAACAAGAAATGCTGGAAACACTCAGTAGGTCTGACAGCATCTGTGGAGAGAGAAGCAGAGGTAACGTTTCAGGTCAGTGACCCTTCATCAGAACTTTATCAACCACAGTGGGGGGAATCCTCAGTTGAGGCAAAAGGAAGATGTATCAGAAGCGCTGTCGTGGAAGGTTGCGTCATCAGAGCAGATGTGGCGGCGATGGAGAAACTGGGAGAATGGAATGGAGTCCTTACAGGAGGCAGGGTGTGAAGAAGTGTAATCGAGGAAGCTGTGGGAGTTGGCGGGCTTATAATGAAAATTGGTAGACAGCCCATCCCCAGAGATGGAGACAGAGAAGTCGAAGAAGGGAAGGGAAGTGCCAGAGATAGACCATGTAAAGGCGAGAGAAGGGTAGAAATTGGAAGCAAAGTTGATAAAGTTTTCCAGTTCAGGGCGGGAGCTGGAAACAACACAATACAGTCATCAATATACTGGAAAAAGAGTTGGGGGAGGGGGCCTGAGTAGGACTGGAACAAGTAATGTTCGACATATCCCACAAAAAGACAGACATAACTAAGACGCATGCAGGTACCCTTAGCAATATTTTATATTATTTATGGCAAGTATCTATGTTTTGATTCTATCACCACTTACCTCCATTGGTGGACGCTTATTTCAGTTTAGCCTCTTGCCCTGCAATGTTTAGGGTTCTGGGTTTGCCTGCTTGAGAGAAAAGTTAATTTGCAATAGTAAACTAAAATATTCCGTCAGAAGAATAGATTATATCTTGTTAAATGGAATAGAGAATGTTGGGAGGTGAATGCATTCAGGGAGCACCACAGCACAGAAATAAATCGACTGACTTGAGGAATAATGGAGATATAGGGGTAGACTTTTGGGTGCATCAGTGATTGCAGTGCAATCTGTGCCCAAAATGGTGCCATTTTGTGAAGTGTTTCTTTTGCCCTTCCCCCACCCCCCCATGAGTTTCTACTGAAACTCATTTGCATATCATTGAATGCCATGAACCAGCAAAATTGGACATTTTAAAACATTTTCTTTTACAAAAACGTACTTTAAAAATATTCCTTAATATATTTAAGAGTGGTAGCTCGGTAAAGTTTGATTAATTCTGCTGAAATTGGTTTCATCACAAAAAAGATAAGCATTTTAAATGTGTCTAGTCCACCAGCTGTGAGCAACCCGATCTCAAATTACTGCAAATGACTTTTTAAAAACATACAGAAATGTTAAAAAAACATACAGAAATATTTTCCAGTTAGCTTGAGCTACTGCAGTCAGCTCCTTAGTAAATTTAAAACAAAAAGTCATTCAAAACCTATCAAAATGTTCCTATTAGTGTGCTTGCGCCCAAAAGATTGAATTTAATATTAAAGCCTCCTCAAACAAACAAGCACAATTAGTGGAAACTCGTAATGGTGATTAACTCACTCGGGGGCGTGACCAGTTTTGTGGGCGGGGCTGGCTTCTAACAATGGCTGGAATTTTACGTCCCCCAAGGGAGCGGACTGGAGGTGGGGAGGGTGCGTAAAATTGAGAGGGAGGTGTTCCCATCCCCTTCCTGCCCACGCTGCAATTTTACAAGTGGTGGGAGAGGTGACAAACGGCCTGCCTGCCCCAGGCCAATTGAGGCCCTTAAGTGGCCAAGTAATTGCCACTTAAGGGCCTTAACCAACTGCCGCTGTAATATTACCAACAGTGGGCGGATACTTTGTCAGCTGTGGAGGCCACCCAGCAATACCAAGTCATTGCTGGGCGACGGGATACAGATTAATATATTCAAATGAATGAAATGAATATATTTAAATAAAATCAACAGTGATCTTGCCTTCGGGCCGCGATCTTCCGAGCAGTAGCCGGCACTCATGCGCCTTCACTTTCCCGTCCAGAGAAAGGAGGCGCCATCATGGTGTGGAGGGGGTGAATTTACATGATATCAGGAGAGTTGTGCTGGAAAACCAGCACAATGAAGCAGAAGCTCCAGGCCCGGAATTTTTAAATTCCAATTTGAGAGCATTTGCAAACAAAGTTAACCTGGGGAGCACAACAAACACTACAAGTAGGCAGTACTCAGGTTAGAATTATATAAATTATATCCAAGGCTAATCGCTAAAGTACTTGATGTACTTTTGATGTTTGTGGCTCTTTTTGAATTATTGCTTTAGTGGAAAGATGCAAACAACTATTAAACGTTAATGCATCTACATTCAAATGTTTTTAAGTATGAGGATAGAGTTATTTTAAATTTTAGTGAAAAATAAAGCCTAGATTATATAATTCTGATAATAGGTCATCAACCTGAAGTGTTACCTCTTTTTCCCTCTCCACAAATGCTGTTTGCAGCAGTTTGGGGGTTTTATTTTTACGTTAATTATGTTTTGACAAAAGCAGCATCACTAACAAGAAACATTTTTTTTCTATGGTTTCCGTAAATGTGTCATGTAGACCCCCACCTGCCAAGAATGAGGCATATTAATTTTGTCATATGAACATTGATTTTAAACTGTTGCTGGACTGAAGAAATGACATGTTTGAAGATCACCAGACACTGGGGTGAAAGGACATTTGCATACTGTCAGGCAAACCCCACATGCAAAGACTGAGGCACACATTTCGCCACATGATCATTAAAACTTGAAAAGTTGCCTCTGACTGGAGCAACATTTGCATAGTACCAGACAATGTGGAAACAAAGGGAGCCAATCCCTGGTCTCCAATACACAGAATTGGTCGGACCAGTTTTGGTCACATGGCTGACTGGCTGTGACAGAGAAATTTGAACCTCCAACCAAGGATGTTGAAGAGACTGCTCCATATAAGGAACTAGTCACATGTCTAACCTGCTGAGCACCCTGGGAGCTTTTTGAATTTGAACTCCCAAACAAAGGGATTTGAACTGAAACAAAGCCGTGTGCTCATGGAGTAAAGACCTTCTCCTGGGACTGAGAACATCTCCTCTCCTCTCCTGCCTGTCTGCCTGCCTGCCTTCATCTTTTCCCTTGGAACTGAATTTTGTGGAAACACGTGAAGCTAAACGAGAGAAAGGTTTACATGTACAAGGTTTAAGACTAATACTGGGCCCCAACGAACCACAAGACCATATCTTCAATCAAAGACTACAGCAAGCTGGAGAAACAATAACAAGATATTGCCTCAAACTGTTCTACTTATCTTTTGTTCTTTTCTATTCCTATCTGCATGTTTATATGGCATGTGCATGCTAGCGGGAGCACGTCGTATATCCGTAGGCGTGAACTGTATTGGAGTTTAAGTTTTAAGGTTTTAATAAATTTATTCTTTCTGCTTTAAACCAAAGAAAGCCTGTGTGTGCTCAGTTATTTGCCTGATAATTGGAAACTGTGAACAAGGATTCACAAAGGGGGAGCTCAAAACAGGGTGTGTTTAAAATTAAGCCCTGTTACAATAAGACCAGGTAAAGATAGCAAAAGACCCCTAGACATTGCTCACACATACTAAGAGACGCTATTTGTGGAGACAAAGGACTACTCCCTGCTCTAATTAACCCAAATGGATTTTGATTACCAGACATTGAAGGTGTAAGGAAGCACATTCCAGGGCCTGCCAAGATGATACAATCTACAAAGCCAGGACTGGTTAAACAAGATGGTCACATGACTAACTGGCTGGTCCAGGCTTTTTTGAACTAGCCATAGGAGAATTTAAATTCAGAAGGCAGTTTTGAACTGGAATGTGGAACAAGATGGCCTTTCTCTCCTGGCTGTCTCTCTTGCCTTCTCCCAAGCCACCGGACCCATGGAAGATACGTACACCTCAAGAGAGAAAAGACTTTGACATTGAAACAAGTTGAAGCATGAACTGGGCGCCAATGAATTGTAAGTTTTACCGGCAACCAAAGACTCCATATTGAACTTAAAGGACTAACTACCAGATATTGCCTCAAACTTTTCCTCTTTTATTCCTTCTACTTTTTCTGTCTCTATCTGCATGTATGTTTAATCACGTATGCATGCTAGCGTGGTCAAGTTACATATTCGTAGTTGTTAACCGAATTAGAGGTCAAGATTAATAAACTTCTACCTTTCTTGTTTAGATCTAAGAAAACCTGTGTGAATTGATTTTTTTGCCTTACAATTGGAAAGCAGTGAACAAGGATTCACTCGGGGGAGCTAAAACATGGTGTTTTAAAAAAATTAAGCCCTGTTACGGTTAAACCGGGCTACACCCCTACACCCCTCTCACCTGGTTGTAACAATGGATACTGGAGGGAGGAGGTTTTGGGGGCTCTGGTAAGAAGCTGGATCGGTGGGGCTGAACAAGTCAAGAGGGTCTTGTTGGGCCTCTCAAACATTACCTGTTCCTGATTATTGTTAAGTTTTTAATTATGTAGATTGAAAAGTTTAATACTTCAATGCATGTCTATCACTCTTCAGAATATCCAGCACTTGAACTATGCAGATAATCCTTTTTTTGCTGGGAATAGGTGAAATGAAAATGAAATCTGCAAAGTTCACAATATATGAATAGTTAAAGAGCTGTTTAACCAACAAAGCATTCAAGTTGAGGACTTTTTCTCAGGCAAAGCAAGGCTCATGTTTATTTATGCCTTTGTTCTGAGTGTTCAGTCCTGAACCTAATGCATTGAAAATAACACAGACAATAAAACACAGCAGGGTTTTTCTTTCCACTTATTCATATTGCACAGGGAAATTCATTATCTGCATACCATTTGTTTGAAGTGAGCTATCAGTAACATGATAACATCAATTTTAAGTTATCTGGATCATTGAATGGACGTGACTGCATAATTTAGATGTGTGGAATGGCATTGTTACTATTTCCCATACCTATAATTGCAAATGTGAGGGATGAACAGACCAATTAATCTCATCAAGATTTCATCTAGTTGAAGGTTTTAGCTTTCTACAGAGTTCCAGAAACCATGAGGAGGGAACCAGGGAAAAAGTTGGTTCCCACAAGAATTATATAATAACAGAATCGGTAATGAAACCGTATCTGCATTAGATACAAAGAAAATACATTTGGCTTATTGGGCTAAAAGTCAGTCTGCAGTCATTTTCAGGAGTGAGGGTCATCTTTCACAATCTGCCTGTGCTGGGACTCAGTCCCATTGAAGCAGGCAACACGCAAACCTTGTGCTGCTTCATTTCCATGATTGCAGCGCTCAGCCAAGCATGACTCGCGCTGCTGGCTGGCTAAATACTCAACAGGGGACCTAACAGCATGCAAGGCTAGCACGTGTTCCAGCTAGCCTCCAGTTCGTAAAGCAGTCTGAAAGGAAATGGCTGCTGACTGCCACTACTGCAATTGGCTGCAATAAGAGTTCAGGGATTCGGCATCAGAGGTCTTGGTGATGGAGGTCAGCTGAAGGCGTGAGCAATGTTTCCACAGGGGCCTTGGAGGACCTCAAGGAATGCCCTTTGAAGAGAATGGAAGCAGCTGACCAATGCGGACATTGCAAGGAGTCTGGCCCTGAGGACATGGCAGCAGTGCCAGAAAAAAGATCAGTGACTTTGTCCAGGTGGTCAAGGTCAGTGAATGCATCTTCACCTGACAGTTCCTACCTACCACATCACTAAACTCTCATACTGTTCAATGCATCACATCCCCATCATTTACCCATTAACAGTCCCTAGCAGTCAGAACTCAGGCATACATTAACATGTGCCACCTCACCTTCACACACCTTCCAGTGATGTCAGCCTCACAACCACCTCTCACAGCCTCCACAAACCACCAGCTATTAGGCTATGGCAGGTACATCACCCAAACACAATTACAGACGTTCTTCTCTCTCAGTTGCAGGACATGGATGCACACAATAGAAGGGAGCAGAGCAGAACCAGTGGGGAACAAGCACGCCTGCATCCACTAAGCCCTGCAAAAGAGCAGGTGCTCTACATCACAGGGCAGCTGCAATAGAGCCCATGTCATCCGGTGCACTGAGAACATTCAGGATGATGGTATGTTCCTGCCTCATGCCCCTTCTCAAATCCCATCTCACCGTCATCCTGTTATCTGTTTGAAAGTGAAAAGCACGAATCAGCTACTAGAATTTTACTCTTGGGTAAGGCTGACTTTACCGGGATGAGACAGAGACTGTCCACGGTAAACTGGGTAGATCTGTTAATGGGTCAAACGACTGAAGAACAGTGGAGAATATTTAAAGAAACATTTAATGAAATACAGAGCGAGTATATACCCCTGAGAGGAAAAAACTCCACTTCACAGAAAAAACAGCCATGGACAACTAAAGAGATTAGGGATAGTAGAAAACTATAAGAAATGGCTTACAAAAATGCAAAACGCAGCACAGATCCGGCGGAATGGGATCGATACAAAGACCAGCAAAGGGTCATAAGAGCTACTAAAAGAGATTATGAAAGGAAACTTGCAAGGGACATCAAAATCAATAAGAAGAAATTTTATAGTTACGTAAAGGGAAAGCGGGTGGTCAAGAGCAATGTAGACCCACTAAAAGCTGAAAATGGAGATATTGTCATTGATAATGGGGAAATGGCAGACATGTTGAACAATTACTTTGCCTCAGTATTGACAGTTGAAAAGGAGGATAACTTGCTGGAAGTCCTGAAAAAATTAATAGCCGATAGGGGACAGGGACTTAATACAATTAACGTAAGTAAATCAACAGTAACAAGGAAATTAATGAAACTAAAGACTGAGAAGTCCCCAGGACCTGACGGTTTCCATCCGAGGGTGTTAAAGGAGTAGGGGAGCACATTGTAGATGCCCTAACTATAGTCTTTCAGAGTTTCCGAGATTCAGGAGTGATCCCTCTGGATTGGAAAGTTGCATATGTCACTTCACTTTTTAAGAAGGGTGAAAGGGAGAACCAAGGAAATTACAGACCATAATAATGAAAGCAAAATACTGCGGATGCTGGAAATCTGAAATAAAAACAAGAAATGCTGGAAATACTCAGCAGATCTGGCAGCATCTGTGGAGAGAGAAGCAGAGTTAATGTTTCAGGTGAGTGACCCTTCTTCATTAGAGACCAGTTAGCCTGACATCTGTGGTAAGCAATTTGCTGGAGTCTATAATCAAGGATAGGGTGACTGAACACCTAGAAAATTTTCAGTTAATCAGGGACAGCCAGCATGGATTCATGACGGAAAGGTCATGCCTGAAAAATCACATTGAATGTTTTAAAGAGTTGACTAAGGTAATGGACAGGGGAGTGTCTATGGATGTTATTTATATGGACTTCCAGAAGGCATTTGAGAAAGTCCCACATAAGAGACTGTTAACTAAGGAGTTAAGGGCAAATTATTGACATGGTTAGAAAGTTGGTTGAGTGGTAGGCGACAGAGAGTGGGGATAATGGGTAAGTACTCCGATTGGCAGGATGTGACTAGTGGTGTCCCGCAGGGATCTGTGTTGGGGCCTCAATTATTCATATTGTTCATTAACGACTTGGAATATGGCATAGAAAGTCATATATCCAAAGTTGCTGATGATACAAAGTTAGGCGGCATTGTAGACAGTCTAGATGATAGCATAAAATTGCAAAGAGATATTGACAGACTATGTGAGTGGGCAAAACTGTGGCAGATGGATTTCAATGCGGGCAAGTATGAGGTTATCTATTTTGGACCAAAAAAGGATAGAGCAGGGTACTTTCTAAATGGGAAGAGATTAAGTACAGTGGATGTCCAAAGAAACTTGGGGGTTCAGGTGCATAGATCTTTAAAATGCCACAAGCAAGTGCAGAAAATAATCAAAAAAGCTAATGGAATGCTAGCCTTTATATCTAGACGATTGGAGTATAAGGACACAGAGGTTATGCTGCAGCTGTACAAAACCCTGGTTAGATCCCACTTGGAGTACTGTGAGTAGTTCTGGGCACCACACCTTAGGAAGGATATATTGGCCTTGGAGGGAGTGCAACGTAGGTTTACAAGAATGATACCTGGACTTACAGGGGTTAAGTTACGAGGCGAGATTACACAAATTAGGCCTGTTTTCGCTAGAATTTAGAAGGTTAAGATTAGAGATACAGCACTGAAACAGGCCCTTCGGCCCACCGAGTCTGTGCCGACCATCAACCACCCATTTTATACTAATCCTACACTAATCCCATATTCCCAACAAACATCCCCACCTGTCCCTATATTTCCCTACCACCTACCTATACTAGTGACAATTTATAATGGCCAATTTACCTATCAACCTGCAAGTCTTTTGGCTTGTGGGAGGAAACCGGAGCACCCGGAGAAAACCCACGCAGACACAGGGAGAACTTGCAAACTCCACACAGGCAGTACCCGGAATCGAACCCGGGTCCCTGGAGCTGTGAGGCTGCGGTGCTAACCACTGCGCCACTGTGCCACTGTGATCTAATTGAAGTCTTCAAGATATTAACAAGAAAAGACAGACTAGATAAAGATTAACTATTTCCACTGGTTGGAGATTCTAAAACTAGGGGGCATAGTCTAAAAATTAGGACCAGACCATTCAGAAGAGAAGTTAGGAAGCATTTCTTCACGCAAAGGGTGGTGGAGTTTTGGAATTCTCTCCCACAAACAGCAGCTGAAGCTAGAACAGTTGTTAATTTTAAATCTGAGATAGATTTTTGTTAAGCAAAGATATTAAAGGATATGGGCCAAAGGCAGGTATATGGAGTTAGGCCGCGGATCAGCTATGATCTCATTGAATGACGGGACAGGCTCGAGGGGCTGAATGGCCTACTCCTGTTCCTATCTTCCTATGTTCCTATGTTCCTATCTGACATGAAGTGCAAGCTGCAGATGGTGTGACCATGGACTGCTTGCTTTCCACCACAACCACAAAGTAAGTAGCATTAATCCCAGCTAGTTGGAGTGCTTCTTCGAAAGAGTACTTAACTCTGTGAATATGGTGAGTGAGGGAATTTGGCGCAGAAAGGGAAAAGGTGCTGTTCTGGTCTTTAATAAAACAAGGAGCAGTCTGAGTGAGGGACGGGTGACAGTGAGACCTGGTGAGTAGCCGGTAAGTGTTTCTAGATAATCTAGAAAGTAAAGGCATGGCAGGGAACCTCAGCCCTGTGGAATGCACATCCTGTGCCATGTGGGAAAACCAGGATACTTGTTGTGGCCTGGATGAACATATATGGAGGAAATGTCGGCAGCTACAGCAGCTTGGGTTCTGCATTTCAGAATAACTACGGGGCATCCATGAGGGTGAGAGCTTTATGAATAGCATGTTTTTGGAGGTGATCACCTCACAGCTTAAAAATCTGCATGTAAAGAGGGAATGGGTGATCACCAGCAGGACGAGAAGGACCAGGCAAGTAGGGCAGGAATCTTAGGAGTGCATCTTACTCTCCAACCAGTAGTCAATTCTGAATACTGGTGAGAGTGATGATTCCTCTGCAGAGTGCAGGCAGTGCCAAGTCCACTGCACCATGAGTGGTTCAGCTGCACAGGAAGGAAGGATGAAGAGTGAAAGAGCAATAGTGGTAGGGGATTCAATAGTGAGGGAAACAGCCAGGTGCTTCTGCAGCTGCAGACGTGACTCCAGGATGGTATGTTGCCTGCCTGGTGCCAGGGTCTAGGATATCACTGAGCAGCTGCAGGACATCCTGAGCCGGGAAGGTGAACAGCCAGAGGTCGTGGTCTATATCAGCGTCAATGACATCGGAAGAAAGAGAAATGACAGCCTGAAGGCAGAGTTCAGGGAGCTAGGAAAGTGATTGAAAAGTAGGACATCAAAGGTAGTAATCTCCGGATTACTCCTGGTGCCATGTGCTAGTGAGTACAGAAATAGGAAGATAGAACAATGAATGCGTTCCTGCAGAGATGGTGCAGGAGGGAGTTCTTTAGACCCCTGAGGCATTGGGACTGCTTCTGGGGCAGGTGGGACCTGTACAAGCCAGACAGGTTGCATCTCAACAGTACTGGGGCCAATATCCTCGCCGTGGGTGTTACCAGTGCTGTTGGGGAGGTTTAAACTAACTTGGCAGAAGGATGGGAACCTGAGAGTAGATTCAGAAAGGAGAGAAGAAAGGTTGAAAATAAAAGGTAGAAAATTAGTAAGCATGTTTGGAAGGCAGAGGCAACAAAGGTTAGAAAATAGACAACAAGGGAATTTGGCAGTGCAAAATCGTATCTACTTTAATGCAAGAAATCTAGGGAATAAGCCAAATGAGCTGAGAGTACAGATTAACAGATGGGAGTATATGATAGCTATTACTGAGACATGACTGAAAGAAGGGCAGGAACGGCAGCTCAACATTATTAGTTACAGGGGTTTCAACAAGAGAGAGGGGGATAAAAAAGAGGCAGGGTTACACTATTGATCAAAGAAACAATTATAGCTGTGAGGTGGGCTAATATTGTGGCAGGATCATCAAGTGAGGGTATATGGGTTAAACTGAAGAACAAAAATGGGGAAATCATACTTCTGGGAGTGTACTATAGACACCCAAACAGTCAGAAGGAGATAGAAGAACAAATATGTCGGCAAACCTCTGAGAAGTTTAAGAACAATAGGGCAGTAATGATGGGGGTTTCGACCCTGTTATTAACTGAGGTTGAATTAGTGTGAAAGGCATAGAGGGAGCAGAATTCTTAAAATGCATTTAGGAGAACCTTTTTTAACCAGTATATAGCAAGCCCAACAAGAGACGGGGCGGTTCTGGACTTAGTTTTAGGGACTGAAGCTTGACAGGTGGAAGGGCTATCAATTGGGGAGCACTTTAGTGGAAATAATCATAGATTTAGGGTAATTATGGAAAAGGACAAAGATAGACCAGAAATAAATTTCACAATAGGGGAAAAGCTAATTTGGCTAAACTGAGATGTGATTTAGTTAAAGTGGACTGAAAACAGCTACTTGAAGTTAAATCAGTGCCAGATCAGTGGGGGGCATTCAAGGAGGGGACAGTGACAGTTCAGAGCAAGTATGTTCCTTTAAAGAAAAAGGGAGGGACTAACAAATCCAGAGCCCCTGGATGGCAAGTGGCTTAAAGGAGAGGATAAAGAAAAAAAGGGAAGCTTAAGACAGATACTGAGAGCTCAATATTGCAGAAAACCTAGAGGAGTATTATCAAGAAAAACAATATGCCAAATAAGGAATATTAATTCTTCAGTTGGAAACTTACATTAAACTTTAAATGGAAAAAATCCTGCAGTTAGCTTTTAAAAATCTGGCAGCCAAGATGGCCACAGAAATTTGCATCTGAAACACCTTTTCACATTTCAAGGCCTCCAACAGGAGACAGAGGTCTGAGGATCACGGACCCAGAACAATGGCTTGCTCTAAGTGATTTAATTGCCTAAGATTTCTTCATTAGCATGACATTCAAGGCAATCCTAACAACTTGACTTTAAACGTGTAAATCCCACCAAGTGTAAATATTGGCATCCTGGGGCCTGGGGAGTTAATTCAGAACCTTGAATCTCATTAGAAGGTTCCAGAGAATATACTGAGGCAGTCATGTGACCGTCTGTCAGGATAGTGATAAACTTCAAGAGGATATAGACAGGCTGGTGGAATGGGTGGACACCTGGAAGATGAAATTTAATACAGAAAAGTATGAAGTGATTCATTTTGGTAGGAAGAACAAGGAAAGGCAACATAAATTTTTTTTTTTAGATATACAGCACTGAAACAGGCCCTTTGGTCCACCGAGTCTGTGCCGACCATTAACCACCCATTATTACTAAGCCTACACTAATCCCATATTCCTACCACATCCTCGCCTGTCCCTATATTCCCCTACCACCTATCTATACTAGGGGCAATTTATAATGGCCAATTTACCTATCAACCTGCAAGTCTTTTTGGCTGTGGGAGGAAACCGGAGCACCCGGAGGAAACCCACGCAGACACAGGGAGAACTTGCAAACTCCACACAGGCAGTACCCAGAATTGAACCCAGGTCGCTGGTGCTGTGAAGCTGCGGTGTTAACCACTGCGCCACTGTGCCGCCCAAATTACAAAGTGACTTCTGGCAATGGAGCCCAACGCCGACATCATCAGAGCACTCCCAGCCTCGCACATGTGCAGAATGAACTCTTGCTGTCAGTTGGGTGCTTTGTATGCGCAGTCTACGTCAGCACTCGGCTTGCCAGGACTAATTCGCGCATGCGCACAAAAACATCTTCATGTATTGCAACGTCTGCTCACCACTTGCTCCTGGCATCACCACTTCTCCTCCCTCAGCCACTCGCTACCCGCTTCACGCACCCCCACCCTCAGCCACTCACTTCTACCCCCTCGGCTGCTCAGTCCCCGCTTCACCCCTCCCCACCACCTACCTTTGGACCACTCACTCGCAGCCTCGCTGCTTCCTCCCTTCTGCTCCCTGTTCCCTTTTGCTTCTACTTCCCTCTCCCTCCCGCTTCTGGTCCCCACTCCCTCCTGCGATTGCTGCCTTCCTTCCCCGCATGGGGGAAGCAGGGAAGAGAGTGACAAGATAGGCAGGTGTGGGGAGTGAGACTTCGTGCGGAAGGGAGTGGGGAGCAGAAGTGGGAGGGTGTGAGAAGCAGAAGTGAGAGGGTGCAGGGAGCAGAGCAGAGCGGAGGATGTGGCGAGGCGAGTGGGGAAGAAGCAGTGAGTGGCCGAGGGGGCGGGGGAGGAGAAATGACGAGGTGTGGAGCAAGTGGCAAGCAGATGGGCATGGGAGGCTGTGGCAAAGAGAAGTGCAGGAGCGGGGTACTGTTGGAGGTGGGATGGAGGCAGCGATCGTAGCCACTGTGGCCATTTCAGTTTCATTTGTTTTCGTATTTGTGATAAATTGAGCAGTGCCATCTTGACTACTGGCAGCTGCCAAAAATTTCGCAGTGACGTTTCAGTGCATGAGGCTGCATTTGCACATGTGCAAGTATTGCACCACCTAGTGGTTGCGTTGTCAGCAAACACAGCTTATAATTTATAGAGTGCAATTCTAAAGGGGTGCAGGAGCAGAGGGACCTTGGGGGAATATGTACACAAATTGTTGAAGGTTGCAGGACAGGTTGAGAAAGCGATTAATAAAGCATATGGGATCCTGAGCTTTATAAATAGGGGCATAGAGTACAAAAACAAGGAAGTTACGACAACCCTGTATGAAACACTGGTTTGGCCTCAACTAGAGCATTGTATCTAATTCTGGGCTCCACACTGTCAGAAGGATGTTAAGGCATTAGAGAGGATGCAGAAAAGATTCACAAGAATGGTTCACCGGATGAGGAACTTCGGTCACGTGGATAGGTTGGAGAAGCTGCATCTGTTCTTCTTGGAGAAGAGGAGATTTGATAGAGGTATTCAAAATCATGAGGGGTCTGAACAGAGTAGATCGGGCAAAACTGTTCCCATAAGCTGAAGGATCCAGAACCAGAGGTGATTGAGATGAGGAAAAACTTTTTTTTATGAGTGAATGGTTGGGATCTGGAATGCACTGCATGAGAGTGTGGTGGAGGCAGATTCATTCGAGGCCTTCAAGAAAGAACAGGATAATTATCTGAAGAGAAAAAAATGGCAGGGCTACAGGGAAAAGGCAGTGAAGTGTGACTAGGTGCGCTGCATTTGTAGGCACGACAGGCCGAATGGCCTCCTTCTGTCTATAACCGTTCTATGATTCTCACTTTTCCACCAATTTCAACTATGTATCTCTTAGTACCACAAACTTCTACAACATTTTTCATATCCCACTTGTGTGACTTGAGGGGGGGCTCAGAACAGAAACATGTTCATTTCTCCTGAAACTGTGTTCTCTTTTGCTTATGTTGTACTGACATTTCTGACCGAACTGTTTTTATGCAGCTTTAGCAACAAATTTGGTAAAACTGAATGCAAATGTGTTCTTAGTCTTCGCTTCATTAAGAGTTCAGCAGATGTAGACCCGATAGTTGAGTATGGATTTGTTCTATACTTCAGCAGAAAATCAGCTAATCTCTGTTTCATGCTGAAACTTGAACATCCATGCAGCAATTGCTTCTTGAGTGCTTCCTTGACTATTTTAGTTTAGTTTAGAGATACAGCACTGAAACAGGCCCTTCGGCCGACCGAGTCTGTGCCGACCATCAACCACCCATTTATACTAATCCTACACTAATCCCATATTCCTACCACATCCCCACCTGTCCCTACATTTCCCTACCACCTACCTATACTAGGGACAATTTATAATGGCCAATTTACCTACCAACCTGCAAGTCTTTTGGCTTGTGGGAGGAAACCGGAGCACCCGGAGAAAACCCACGCAGACACAGGGAGAACTTGCAAGCTCCACACAGGCAGTACCCAGAATTGAACCCGGGTCGCTGGAGCTGTGAGGCTGCGGTGCTAACCACTGCGCTACTGTGCCGCCCTCACAGATATTTCTGCTACTCCATTTGATGCCAGATGATATGAAAGAGTGAGGGTATGTTTGATAACATTTTGCTTTACGAAATTCTGAAATAGAGCAGAAGGACATTGAGAGCCATCATCTGAGACAAGTTCCTCCAGTAAACCATGACAAGCAAAAATGGACCATAACCCATAACTATTGTCCTTTTCAGCATTGGTGTTTTGACACATATGCTTTACTTCGATCCACTTAGAATGACTGTCAATAAGCACCAAGAAATTGTCACTTTTCCTTTCCCAAAAGTCTACATGCACTGTTTGAAATGGGCGAGTCGCCCATGATCATGGTTGTGAAGGAGTTTTTGGTGGTTTATTCCTGCAGTTTTGACAAATGGTACGTTTACTAATCAATGATTCCAGATCACCGTCCAGACCAGGCCAATAAATAAAACATATGGCTATGGATTTCATGCTAACTATATCCATGTGTTCAGTATGAAGTACTGCCAGAATCTTGACTCTTAAAGAACTAGGTACTACTACTCTGTGACCCCACTTAATGCATCCTTGTTCACATGACAACTCGCTAAGTCGATTGTGGAACGGTTTCAGTTCCTCATCTATATACCGGTCAAACTCTGTCCAACCATTCAAAATCGGTTCATAGACTCTTTTTAAAACTAGGTCTTTGAGTTTCAGCTGCAATTTCAGTTGCTGTGATTGGAAAGTGTTTCTGATGGCGAAGCCCACTCCATGCTGTCTTGGTTCTTCAGGATCCCTACCCTGCCAGTAGAAGGTGTAGTCTTGCTCTCTTAGAGATCCACTCATAGGGAGGCGTGTCTCCTGAAGTGCTGCAATGTCCACATTGAGTCTACTGAGCTCGTTGTTAATGATGGCGGTCTTCCGAGAATCGTTGATTTGAATAAAGTCTTCCGACAGGCCAGGACACACAGTTCTGATGTTCCAGTTTGCAAAACGAAGAGCTGGTACCTTCTTTCCATTTTTTTGTCGTGCTGTTTGGTGCGGTGTTACAGTGCAATTGTCGGGCAATGACCCTGAGCTCCAAGCACCCATTGAAGCAGGTGGACTGTGGCAGGACAGAACCTTACTGACTGGGGGCTGCCCGGTTTGAGGCGGGCGGCAGCTGTCCAGTGAGATGTGATGACCTCTCCCACTGACAAAGGCAACCCGTGGCGTCCAATCTCTACGCCAATTGAGCTGGGCTTATAACCCGTAACTGCTGCCTTCCATGTTGTTTTGGTCGCTGTGAGGCGACTATGGAGTGACCTCTCCATGGTGCATGCCTGGGCGGATGTATGGAGGTTGTGAGTTGCCCAAGCGTCAAAACCCCCCTCTTGGCCTTCCTGGTGGGGTCCAAAGGAGTGCAGAGCATGACGTTTGGCACCGAAATGGCTGCAGGAACTGCCAGAAACATGCCAAAGGTGACACATGACCGCCTTTGGGGTTCCGCTCTGGATATTCAGTTAGAGTTTACACAAGATCAGAGGGCAGGTTGTTCAACCTTGCCCATCTAAGAGCGAAGACCAAAGTACAGAAGGTCGTCATCAGGGAACTCCTCTTTGCTGATGATGCTGCATTAACATCCCACACAGAAGAGTGTCTGCAGAGACTCATCGACAGGATTGCGGCTGCCTGCAATGAATTTGGCCGAACCATTAGCCTCAAGAAAACGAACATCATGGGACAGGACGTCAGAAATGCTCCATCCATCAATATTGGCGACCATGCTCTGGAAGTGGTTCAAGAGTTCACCTACCTAGGCTCAACTATCGCCAGTAACCTGTCTCTCGATGCAGAAATCAACAAGCGCATGGGAAAGGCATCCACTGCTATGTCCAGACTGGCAAAGAGAGTGTGGGGAAATGGCGCACTGACACGGAACACAAAAGTCCGAGTGTATCAAGCCTGTGTCCTCAGTACCTTGCTCTGTGGCAGCGAGGCCTGGACAACGTATGTCAGCCAAGAACGACATCTCGATTCATTCCATCTTCGCTGCCTCCAGAAAATCCTTGGCATCAGGTGGCAAGACCATATCTCCAACGCAGAAGTCCTCGAGGCGGCCAACATCCCCAGCATATACACCCGACTGAGCCAGCGGTGCTTGAGATGGCTTGGCCATGTGATCCGCATGGAAGGTGGCAGGATCCCCAAGGACACATTGTACAGTGAGCTCGTCACTGGTATCAGACCCACCGGCCATCCATGTCTCTATTTTAAAGACGTCTGCAAACGCAACTTGAAGTCCTGTGACATTGATCACAAGTCGTGGGAGTCAGTTGCCAGTGATCGCCAGAGCTGGCGGACAGCCAAAAAGGCGGGGCTAAAGAGTGGCAAGTCGAAGGGACTTAGCTGTTGGCAGGAAAAAAGTGCAAGGGGCGAGCCTGTGTAACAGCCCCGACAACCAATTTTATCTGCTGCGCCTGTGGAAGAGTCTGTCACTCTAGAATTGGCCTTTATAGCCAATCCTGGTGCTGCTTCCCAAACCACTGACCACCTCCAGGAGCTCACCCATTGTCTCTCAGGACAAGGAGGCCAAAGAAGAAGAAAAAAGAAGATAGGAAAGTACTCATCCACAACTCCTATTGTGAAGATTGCATCTTCACAGTCTACTTTTGCAGCAAATGCGAAAATGCATCAGCTATAGCTTTCTCCTTTGAACTGCTATGATCAATGTTGTAGTCATTTCTTTTGGGCCTCCTTATCTCGAGAGACAATGGATACGCGCCTGGAGGTGGTCAGTGGTTTGTGAAGCAGCGCCTGGAGTGGCTATAAAGGCCAATTCTGGAGTGACAGGCTCTTCCACAGGTGCTGCAGAGAAATTTGTTTGTTGGGGCTGTTGCACAGTTGGCTCTCCCCTTGCGCCTGTAGTCATACTATGAGAGAAGTACAGCCCACCGCTGCATCCTTGACACTGCCATTGTTGGTATTGCAGACTTTGGACCCAGAATAGCTACTAGGGGTTTATGATCTGCAACTAGCGTAAAGTTTTTACCCAACAAAAATTGGTGAAACTGTTTGATTCTGAAGATGATCCCAAGTGCTTCCTTTTCTATCTGATTGTAGTTACATTCACTCTTGGTGAGGGAGCGTGATGCAAATGCTAATGGCTTCTCTTGACCATCATCAATGACATGACTGATCACTGCTCCAACAACATAGTTGGAAGCATCACATGCTAGCTTCTGGTCACGATTTGTGTCGTAATGGACGAGTAGTGCATCATGGGTTGAGCATCTCCTCCATGCATCTTGTGCTTTAGAACATTCCTATTTCCCATCTTTCTTCAACAACTCATGTAGTGGAGCAAACACCGTTGCAAGCTCAGGCAGAAATCACGAGTAGTATTAAACCACACCTAGAAAGATCTAAGCTTAGACATGTCTTTTGGCTTTGGGGCACTAACCGTAACATCTATTTTTTTTCTTTCACTGGCTGTAGTTGTTTTTAATTACTTTTAAAGCCAAGGTACAGTATCTCAGATTGCATGAAAGCATACTTGCTCTTTTCAACTTCACATTGTGATCATTGAGCATCAGAATTTTTCTGATGAAGGGTCACAGACCTGTAACTTTACCTCTGTTTCTCTCTCCACAGATGCTGCCAGACCTGCTGAGTATTTCCAGCACATTCTGTTTTCATTTGAAGATTCTCTTCCTCTGTTGTGGTCGCGATCAACACAGCATCCTGATTACACAAGAAATGCGGCACTCCTTGAAAAATCTTATCCACTGTAGCTTGGAAGATTTTTGAGGAAGAGTTCATACCATAGGGCATCTTCGTGTAGGAATATAGGCCCATGTGTGTGTTTATCGTGAGATCCTGCTAACTCTCTCAATCCACATTGAGCTGTACAATAAACATGGGAAAAGTCCAACTTGGTGAATAGCTTGGATCCCACTATCTCCGCATACAATTGTGAGAGGTTGGTAATGGATACTGCTCATCATCCACTGCCTGTCTGATTGTGACCCTGTAGCCCCCGCATAGTCTCATGGTTTTGCCTGACTTGGACATTACTATAATTGGGTTTCCCAATCACTGTGGTCAGTTGTCACAAGCACACCATTCCTCTTTAGCTACTTTAGCTCCTCTTCACTCTGGGCTTTGAAAGCATAAGGAACTGGCCGAGCCGTGTGACATATTGGTTTTGCATCAGGCCTAACTTGGATATACATTTTCACACCGATTATACCTTCATAGATCTTTAAAATGCCACAAGCAAGTGCATAAAATAATCAAAACGGCTAATGGAATGCTAGCCTTTATATCTAGAGGATTGGCGTATAAAGACACAGAGGTTGTGCTGCAGCTGTACAAAACCCTGGTTAGACCCCTCTTGGAGTACTGTGAGCATTTCTGGGCACCACACCTTAGGAAGGATATATTGGCCTTGGAGGGAGTGCAACTTAGGTTTACAAGAATGATACCTGGACTACAGGGGTTAAGTTACGAGGAGAGATTACACAAATTAGGCCTGTTTTCGCTAGAATTTAGAAGGTTAAGGGGTGATCTGATTGAAGTCTTCAAGATATTAACAGGAAAAGACAGGCTAGATAAAGATAAACGATTTCCACTGGTTGGAGATTCTAAAACTAGGGGGCATAGTCTAAAAATTAGGACCAGACCGTTCAGGAGAGATGTTAGGAAGCACCTCCTCACGTAAAGGGTGGTAGAGGTTTGGAACTCTCTCCCACAAACAGCAGTTGAAGCTAGAACAGTTGATAATTTTAAATCTGAGATAGATACATTTTTGTTAAGCAAAGATATTAAAGGATATGGGCCAAAGACAGGTATATGGAATTAGGCTGAGGATCAGCCATGATCTCATTGAATGGTGGGACAAGCTCGAGGGCTGAATGGCCTACTCCTGTTCCTGTCTTCCTATGTTCCTATGTTCAAAGTTGTTCTCGGCAATGTTCCTGTAACAGTTCAATAGATGACAAAGCTTCTTGGTTGTTTTATCTTGGGAAACATGTTTCCAGTTTAATTTCAGCTTGCAAAGCCAATCTTTGCCCATTAACGTTAGGTTATTGGCATATCTCACGACAACAATGGGTAACTTGAGGGATTTGGCCTTATATTGGACATTGCACTCCATTTGTCCACATGTTTCTAACATCTCACCACAGTTGGTTTTCAATTGAACTGTGCTCTCAATTAGAGAAACGTCACTGAATTTGCTCTCACATGTGCTATTACGATCACCTGGTTCAGGGTTTGTATTAATATTTTTGAGGTCATTTTTAGTTTTTGGAAATTAACTGTGTAGCTGTAAGAATTTCAAAAGGTTGTAGACCACCAAAAATCTCTCCATGAGTGCTCAGAGACAGAGTTAGTGAGGTGAGAGCCATAAAAGAGCGGGTGGACTTGTGTAGTTGGAAGTTGGAGCCTGAAAGTCTAGAAGAGATTGCTCCGTCATTGTTAGCAATATCAATTATTCATGTGGGTATCAGAAATCAAAGAGATATTTTGGGAAGTTGGAGGTAATTAGCTTAAATTGGTATCCCACCCATATGTACTGCTGGTTATGGAGATAGATGATGCAGGGAGTGCCTTTTGGGTTTTGGAAAGCTGTTGGCTTCAGACAGGCAGTTTGTCACAGGGAAAGCTGCTGACTTTTGCAAGACTGTTGGCTTTGAAAACAACTGGGCTTAGGAGCAAAGAGGCCATCAGGAACCAATAATGTTTCTGTTTTGAGTAAGGTTTGTGCTCAAGCTGGAAAGTCCAGTTTCGGGAGGTGTTGGAAGAGAACTGGCGGATTTGCCTAGCCGAATGTTAGAGGGGGAATTCCCAGGAGATCTCAGACCTCAGAAAACAGTTGAGAAACTAAGGAAAAGCAAAATGAATTTCTAAGATCTGTGGTACACTTTAGATTGGTCCCAGGAGAAGCGAACAATCTGCCAAGATCTTGTAACTTACAGGGGAACACTTGGGGTGGAAGTAAAAGTCAAACATGGGTGTTCTGTTGAGATTTAGCATGTAAAGTATACATCTTCAGCTTCTGTTAAAATTTTAAGTTTAAAATGTTTGTGTTTTCAAATTGTAGTGTTAAGTTAGTCGTGTTTTGTTTCATTTAACTCTTGTAAAGTAAGGTTTTTTGTTCAAAACATGAAATCTTTTGGCATAATTCTTGCAGTAATGAGAGGGAATTCAACTTTCTCTTCTTGAAAGTTAATAGAGTCATGGAGAGATACAGCACTGAACAGGCCCTTTGGCCCTCGAGTCTGTGCCAACCATCAACCAACCATTTATACTAATCCTACATTAATCCCACATTCCCTACCACATCCCCACCTTCCCTCAATTCTCCTACCACCTACCTACACTAGGGGCAATTTCTAATGGCCAATTTACCTATCAACCTTTGGCTGTGGCAGGAAACTGGAGCACCCAGCAGAAACCCACGCGATCACAGGGAGAACTTGCAAACTCCACACAGGCAGTACCAAGAACTGAACCCAAGTCGCTGGTGCTGTGAGGCTGCAGTACTAACCTCGGCACCACTGTGCCACCTTAGTCCCTAATGGGATAGTAACAGTGTCCTACTCATATTAGAGTAATCTGCAGCCGTGTCAATGTGCATGTTGATGTACTGTTGATTTACCAACACCTTTGTATGAAAGTCTCTGTCATTTGAGTGATTGCTTGTGGCATAAATGCTGTACTGTCGTAGCTCCTCTTCACTTAGGCACTCTGGATTCACTTCAAGATTGTGAACTCCACCCTTGTTACATCACTGCTTTCCATTGCCACTGGAATTAGTTCTCTTTCCTGCTTTGGCCTTCACTCAGCAAGCAGTTACAATATGGCCTATCTTTTGCCAATTAAAGCATTTGTTATTTCTGTACTGACATGCCTTTGCCATGTGGTTGCCACTACAGCGATATCAAGTCACTAAACTTTTATCAACAGCACTCTTCTGATCAGGTCTCCCTGTTTTAGACTTGGCAGAAGCCTTCTGACAGTGAACAGAAGCTGTATAGGATGAAATTCCTGACCATTCTTTGATGCCATCTCCATGGTAGAAGCAATATTACATGCTAGCTCAAACGTACGATTTTGTGCATTTAGTTACTTTGACTGGATTCTTTCATCCATCAATCCACACACAAATCTATCTGGTAATGCACGGTTTAAGAATATACCAAAGTTGCAATGTAGTGATAAATTCTTCAGTGCCACAATGAACTTGCCAACTGTTTCACTATTTCTCTGGCTTTTGGTTCCAAATTAGTAGATTTCTGCTATCTCTATTGGATTAAGATTAACATGTTCCTTCAACTTGGTGATAATTGTTTTTAATGGCACATCTTTTGCCTTGTTGGGAGCAAGAAGGTTTGTTAGCATGCCATGCACTTCCAGGCCAATCTCCGTTAGCAAAATTGCATTCTTGCACTCAAGAATTACTTTATTCTGAGTCTGGACTTCTTCACTTTCATCTTTAATTTCTAATATATTATTGGTTCTGAAGAATATGTCCATTCTTTCAATGTGTGAACTGAATGGTTCTCGAGCTCTATCAAACATTCCTAGCCTTCCGATGTATGGTGGTGCAGCCATATTCTCCTGTTTTCAAAAGTAGCAATGCTTCAGTAAACACTTTACTATGGCTATCTGTAACAATGAAACAGAAGCTAGGTCAATCTAATCAGAACAAACTCACCAAAGCCAGTGTAGTCGGCAGTTGAAAGAGATGGACACTAGGATCCTGCAGAATCCATTCAACTGAGTGCAGCCAGAAACATAGAGGCTCAACACAGTCTCATCGGAAATCTTCATCATCCTACCAGATAGGTCACTGGGAGCTAGCTTATTTTGTTCATCATGGTCTCTACTGCCATTTACTGCAAAACATTTTGCACTTTAATCCCATTTTGTTGCCAAAACCTGTAAAGAAATAGAGACACCAGATGGCCTGATAACATGCTTAATGATGAGCACTGGGCATGCTCATAACATAGGGGGATACGTTACACTGATGAACTGTTTCCACTTTAAGCTTGTAGAAAGAAATAAAGACTTGCATTTTTACTGCATTTCATGTGAGAAACATCTCAAAGTCCTTCACGAACAATGAATTACTGTGAAGTACCATGCCAGCTGTTGGTTTTCAAAGGTGCAATAATGGAGCTCAGGTTTCAAGTGATATCTGAATGTGATAATGGTACAAAGTGTAAAAGATGACATAATACCAATACTAGCCTCTCCATTATTAATGCTGTTTGGCCAGTAGCATTTAGACTGCAAGAAATAAATGCAGTTTGTAACACACAAGGCAAGTGTTGCTGATATGGTCCTTTTAAGAAAGGTACCATTGTGGCGTTTTTGTTAATCTGTGAATAAGGTGGTACAATTAATATTCACAGCTTCATTCCTTGAACTTATAGTAGCATCTACATTTTTGTTGAGAAAAAAACTTATTTTTTTAGATAAAGTCACACCAGTCTATTTGTACCTCTCACTTGCAAGATAATGGGTTAGAAGTGAGTTAGAAAGCAGATGGATGAGTGAGATAAACCTGAAGAGGGAAGAGAATCAGTAGGGAGGATGGTTTGTCAGTGTAGGCATAGGGATCTATAGCGCACTGACCATGTGAAGCCTTAGGGCACTGAGATATAACCTTGGTTGTTACTCATTGACAATAACTCAACAATGTCTCAAAGGGATTGCTGCCAGGCAGACTGCAATAAAGGTGATACACACAATTCGTCATTGAGAATGTGATATTTGTCCTGTTCCCAAAGATGGATGGGCTAGGTACAGTTATAAAAAGATAAAATCACAGCTGAAATATTAAAAAATGCCAGTGGGCAAGTAAAAAGAAAGGAAAGAACTTGTATTTATAGAGGGCCTTTCACAACCTTAGACTGCTTAAAAGCATTTTATGGCCAATTAAGTACTTTTCAAGTGTCGTCACTGTTGCAATTTATTATCTAGAGTTTACAGCACAGAAACAGGCCATTTGTCCCAACTGCTCTGTGCTAGTGTTTATGTTTCACGTGAGTCTCCTCGCACCCTACTTCATCCCAACCTCTCCTATCCTTCTATTCCTTTCTCCCTTATGTGCTTACCTAGTCTCCCCTTTAATGAAGCTATGCAATTCACCTCAACTATTCCATGTGGTAACCAAGTTCCACATTCTAAACATTCTCTAGGCAATGACATTTCTCCTGCATTGGATTTATTAGTGAACATCATATATTCATGTCCCCTATTTTTGGACTTGCACACAAGTGAAAACCTCTTCTCTATGACTACCCAATTAAACAACTTCATAACGTCTATCGGGTCAGCCCTCAGCCTTCACTTTTCTAAAGATGTAGGAAACAATGTTAAAGTAGTAATGTTGTAATGTAAAAGTAGAGAAGGAGAGACAACAGGAGGGAAGAAAGAAAGATGGGAAAAATTATTTCTGATTTTGTGCAGTGTTATTATTGCAATATTAGAATAATTTTCAAAATCAAGCTACAAGAGCTGAGAACTTACAAACCTGTCAGCCCAAGGGACAGTGTTTCCAAAGAGTTGCTGGCAATCTCAAGATTAAAGGGCATGTTTTAAATCTCACTCATCATTACACATGCAGTACAAGAAACACGTATTATCTGCACATAGCTTCCTGATCTATCTTGTCTTCACTTTTAGGGTAAGTGACTAAAGTAAAGAAAAAGGTCTACAGTTCTTTTTAATATAGAAGGTAGTGATTTTTTTTAGGGAATCAAGGTTCCTAGTGTAAATAATCTAATTTTTGGGTATTTTAATGGAGTAAAAACAGAGTGAATAAAAACAAAGAGTGACATCACAGGAAAACCGTAAGTTCATTGGTTGGTAAGTAACTGCTAATTTGAATTACCGATTCTCAGTTGATTTCAAATTAAAGATGAATAGGAGAAATATTTTACAGAGTAAAAACTAAGACTAGTGGGAAATGTAAAAAACAAATTAAAATCTAATTAAATAAAATAGAGATGCAGGGCCAGGCGATGTGTTGTACCTGCATGATGTGGGAGCTGGTGGACCCCATTGTGGTTCCTAGTGACCACATCTGTAGCAAGTGTTGGCTGCTCGAGGAACTCCGGCTCAGAGTTGATGAGCTGGAGTCTGAGCTTCGGACACTGCGACACATCAGGGAGGGGGAGAGTTACCTGGCCGCTGTGTTTCAGGAGACAGTCACACCCCATAGATTAACTACCTCGAATTCGGCCAGTGGTCAGGGACAGGAGGGTGTAACTATGCTTGAGGCAGGTAGAGGGATCCAGGAGGTAGTGTTGGAGGAGCCTCAGCCCTTGTCCTTGTCCAACAGGTTTGAGATTCTTGCTCCCTGTGTGGACGAGAGCAGGGACTGTAGGGAGGATGAGCAAACTGACCATAGCACCATGGTACAGGGAGCCATTCAAGTTGGGGGAGAAAAGAGAAATGTAGTCGTAATTGGGGATAGTATAGTTAGGGGCATAGACACTGTTCTCTGTGGCCAGGATCGAGAGTCCCAAAGGCTGTGTTGCCTACCTGGTGCCAGGGTTCAGGATATTTCATCTGGGCTGCAGAGGAACTTGGAGTGGGAGGGGAAAGATCCAGTTGTCGTGGTCCATATAGGTACCAACAATATAGGTGGAACGAGGATAGAGGTTCTGCTGAGGGAATATGAGCAGCTAAGGGCTAAATTAAAAAGCAGAACCAAAAAGTTAATAATCTCCAGATTACTACCTGAGCCACGAGTTAATTGGCATAGGGTCAATAAGATTAAAGAGCTAAATGCATGGCTCAAAGATTGGTGTGGGAGGAACAGTGGCGCAGTGGTTAGCACCGCAGCCTCACAGCTCCAGGGACCCGGGTTCGATTCTGGGTACTGCCTGTGCGGAGTTTGCAAGTTCTCACTGTGTCTGCGTGGGTTTCCTCTGGGTGCTCCGGTTTCCTCCCACATGCCAAAGACTTGCAGGTTGATAGGTTAATTGGCCATTATAAATTGCCCCTAGTATAGGTAGGTGGTAGGGAAATATATAGGGACAGGTGGGGATGTGATAGAAATATGGGATTAGTGTAGGATTAGTATAAATGGATGGTTGATGGTCGGCACAGACTCGGTGGGCCGAACTGCCTGTTTCAGTGCTGTATCTCTAAACTAAACTAAAAACTAAAAAACTAATGGGTTCGAATTCATGGGACATTGGCACCAGTACTGGGGAAGGAGGGAGCTGTTCCGATGGGACGGGCTCCACCTGAATCATGCTGGGACCAGACTCTTGGCGAATCGCATAACTAAGGCTGTAGATAGGGCTTTAAAATAAATAGTGGGGGGGAGGAAAATTAGGAAGTCAAAGCTAAAGGAGAAGGTAGGAGTGCAGGTTAGTGATGAGGCTGATTGTTACCAGAAATTAAAAGGTGGGGACAGAAAGTGTGAATGTCATATTGCACCAGGGAATTATACAAGAGTAGGGAAATTTGATAATAGAACAAACTTAAAGGCTTTGTATCTGAATGCACGAGGCATTCAGAATAAAATTAATGAGTTAACAGTGCAAATAGAGACGAATGGGTATGATTTAGTAATGATTACTGAGACATGTTTGCAGGGAAACCAGGTTTAGGAATTGAAGGGTACTTAGGATTTCAGAAGGATGGCGGGAAGGAAAAGGTAGTAGTGTCGCTTTGTTAGTAAAGGAAGAGATCAGTGCTGGAGTGAGAAATGATATAGGCACTGGAGATCAAGACGTAGAATCAGTCTGGGTAGAAATAAGAAATAACAAGGGAAAGAAGTCCCTGGTGGGAGTAATCTATAGGTCCCCAAACAGTAGTTCCGCAGTGGGGCACAGTATAAACCAGGAAATACTGGGGGCTTGTAAGAAAGGTATAGCAATAATCATGGATGATTTTAATATGCATGTAGACTGGATTAATTAAAATGGCAAGGGTAGTCTCAAGGGAGAGTTCAGTGAATGTATTAGAGATTGTTTTTTGGAGCAATATGTTGTGGAACCAACCAGGGAGCAGGCTATTCTAGATTTGGTATTATGTAATGAGGTGGGATTAATTAATGATCTCATAGTTAAGGATATTCTAGGGAAGAGTGATCATAGCATGCTAGAATTTCAAATTCAGTTTGATGGCAAAAAACTGGAGTCCCACACTAACATTCAGGAGTTAAACAAAGGTAATTACATAGGCATGAGGACAGATTTGGCCCTAGTGGACTGGGCAGGAAGACTAAAAGGTAGGACAGTTGATGAGCAGTAGCAGATGTTTAAGGAGATATTCAATTCCTCCCAACTAAAATATATTCCAGAGAGGAAGAAAGATTGTAATGGGGGAAAAAAACATCCATGGCTAAGCAAGGAAGTTAACGATAACATCAAGACAAAAACTAAGGCATACCATATTGCAAAGGCTAGTGGCAGGCTGGAAGATTGGAAAACTTTTAAAGATCAACAAAGGGTTACTAAAAAAGTAATAAAAAGAGTAAAGGTAAATTATGAAAGAAAACTAGCACAAAATATAAAAAGGGATAGCAAAAGCTTCTATAAGTATATAAAAGGGAAGAGAGCAGCTAAAGTGAAAGTTGGTCCCTTGGAGGATATGACTGGGGAGTTAATAGTGGGGAACACAGAAATGGCACAGACACTAAATTAGTATTTTGCCTCAGTTTTCACGGTGGAGGACACCAGTACCATCCCAATAGTAACAGGTAATGCAGAGGTTATAGAAAGGGAGAAACTTAGAACAATCATCATCACTAGGGTAAAAGTACTGAGCAAACTATTGGGATTGAAGGCAGACAAGTCCCAGGGCCTGATGGCCTACTTCCTAGGGTCTTAAAGGCAGTGGCAGTGGAGATAGTTGATCCATTGGTTATCATATTCCAAAATTCCCTGGATGCAGGAATGGTTCCAGTGGATTGGAAACGGATAAATAGGGTGGTCTCTAGGACTTTAAACTAGTGACTCGGGGGGAAGGGAAAGGGAAAACGACAGGGAGTATGATGATAAATAAAAAGGTAAGCAGCAGGCTAACATGTGTGCAGGAGGGTTTAGGTTCAAGGCAGACGATGAAAGAAGCAGAAAGGAAGGATAACTCAGGAGTTATTATTAGAGATGTTGGGAATCATGAGGGTAAGAAAGCTAGCATAAAGGCACTTTACCTGAATGCTCATAGCATTCGTAACAAGGTTGATGAGTTAACGGCACAAATCATTGCGAATAAATATGATTTGGTAGCCATTACGGAGACATAGTTACAGGTTGGTCACGACTGGGAGTTAAATATCCAGGGGTACCAGACTATTCGGAAGGACAGACAGGAAGGTGAGGGAGGTGGTGTAGCTCTGATACTCAAGGATGACATCAGGGCGGTGCTGAGAGATGATATAGGTTCTATGGAGAATGAGGTTGAATCCATTTGGGTGGAAATTAGAAACTCTAAGAAGAAAAAGTCATTGATAGGCGTAGTCTATAGGCCACCAAATAATAACATCACATTGGGGCGGGCAATAAACAAAGAAATAACTAATGCCTGTAAAAATGGTACGGCAATTATCATGGGGGATTTTAATCTACATGTAGATTGGTCGAACCAGATCAATCAGGGTAGCCTTGAGGAGGAATTCGTTGAGTGTATCCGTGATAGTTTTCTTGAACAGTATGTAATGGAACCGACGAGGGAGCAAGCTATCCTAGAACTAGTACTGTGTAATGAGACAGGAATAATTAATGACCTCAGGGTTAGGGATCCTCTTGGAAGGAGTGATCACAGTATGGTTGAATTTAGAATACAGATGGAGAATGTGAAGATAAAATCCAATACCAGGGTCCTGTGCTTGAACAAGGGGGACTACAATAGAATGAGGGAGGACTTGGCTAAAGTGGACTGGAAACAAAGATTTTATGGTGGGACAGTTGACGAGCAGTGGAGGACTTTCAAAGCAATTTTTCAAAGTGTTCAGCAAAAGTATATTCCAGTGAAAAGGAAGGACTGGAAGAAAAGGGGTAATCTGCCATGGGTGTCCAAGGAAATAAGGGAGGCTATCAAATTGAAAAAGAAAGCATACAAAGTGGCCAAAAGCAGCATGAAACTAGAAGATTGGGAAAACTTTACAGGTCAACAGAAAGCTACAAAAAGAGCTACAAAGAAATGTAAGATGGAACATGAGAAAAAACTAGCACAGAATATAAAGACAGATAGCAAAAGTTTCTATAAATATATAAAACGAAAAAGAGTGGCTAAAGTAAACGTTGGTCCTTTAGAGGATGAGAAGGGGAATTTAGTTATGGGATATGATGAAATGGCCGAGGCATTGAACAGGTATTTTGTATCGGTCTTCTCAGTGGAGGACATTAATAACATGCCAGTAATTGACAAAGAGACGAACGTAGGTGAGGACCTGGGAACAATCATTATTACGGAAGAGGTAGTGTTGGGCAAGCTAATGGAGCTAAGGATTGATAAGTCTCCTGGCCCTGATGGAATGCATCCCAGGGTACTAAAAGAGATGGCGGGAGAAATAGCAGGTGCACTGGCGGTAATTTTCCAAAATTCTCTGGACTCTGGGGTAGTCCCAGCTGATTGGAAAACAGCAGATGTGATGCCACTGTTTAAAAAGGGAGGTAGACAAAAGATGGGGAATTATAGACCGGTTAGCTTAACCTCTGTAGTGGGGAAGATGCTTGAGTCTATTATCAAGGAAGAAATAGCAGGGCATCTCGATAGAAATTGTCCCGTTGGGCAGACGCAGCATGGGTTCATGAAGGACAGGTCATGCTTGACAAATCTTTTGGAATTCTATGATGACATTACGAGCAAGGTGGACAATGGGGACCCAGTGGATGTGGTGTACCTAGATTTCGCTAAGGCCTTCGACAAGGTGCCGCACAAGAGGCTGCTGCATAAGATAAGGATGCATGGCGTCAGGGGTAAAGTATTAGCATGGATAGAGGATTGGTTGACTAACAGGAAGCAGAGAGTGGGGATAAATGAGTGCTATTCTGGTTGGCAATCAGTCACGAGTGGTGTGCCTCAGGGATCGGTGTTGGGACCGCAATTATTTACAATTTATATAGATGATTTGGAGTTGGGGACCACGTGTAGGATGTCAAAGTTTGCAGATGACTGTGAAACTTTGCAGAGGAACATAGATACATTGAGTGAGTGGGCAAAGGTCTGCCAGATGGAATACAATGTTAATAAATGTGAAGTCATTCATTTCGGTAGGAGTAACAGTAAAAAGGATTATTACTTGAATGGTAAAAAGTTGCAGCATGCTGCTATGCAGAGGGACCTAGGTGTCCTTGTGCATGAATCGCAGAATGTTGGTCTGCAGGTACAGCAAGTAATTAGGAAGGCAAATGGAATTTTGTCCTTCATTGCTAAAGGGATTGAGTTTAAAAGCAGAGAGGTTATGTTGCAGCTGTATAAGGTATTGGTGAGGCCGCACCTGGAGTACTGAGTGCAGTGTTGGTCTCCTTACTTGAGAATGGATATACTGGCACTGGAGAGGGTGCAGAGGAGGTTCACTAGGTTGATTCCGGAGTTGAGGGGGTTGGCTTATGAGGAGAGACTGAGTAGATTGGGATTATATTCATTGGAGTTCAGAAGAATGAGGGGGGATCTTATAGAAACATATAAAATCATGAAGGGAATAGATAAGATACAAGTAGAGAGGATGTTTCCACTGGCAGGTGAAGCTAGGACAAGAGGGCATAGCCTCAAGATTAGAGGGAGCAGATTTAGGACTGAATTAAGAAGGAACTTCTTCACCCAGAGGGTTGTTAATCTATGGAATTCCTTGCCCAGTGAAGTAGTTGACGCTTCTTCAGTAAACGTCTTTAAAGCTAAGGTAGATATCTTTTTGAACAATAAAGGAATTAAGGGATACAGTGGGAGCGCGGGTAAGTGGATCTGAGTCCACGAAAAGATCAGCCATGATCTTATTGAATGGCGGAGCAGGCTCGAGGGGCCGGACGGCCTACTCCTGCTCCTAGTTCTTATGAAATGCTAATATCACGCCTTTATTCAAAAAAGGAAGGAGGCAGAAAGTAGGAAACTATAGACCTGTTAGTTTAACATCTGTCATTGGGAAATTGGGAAATCCATTATTAAGGAAGTAATAACAGGACATTTAGAAAGTCAAAACGCAATTCATCAGAGTCAGCATGATTTTATGAAGGGTAAATTGTGTTTGACTAATTTGCTAGAGTTCTTTGAAGATGTAACAAGTAAAGTGGATAATGGGGATCCTAGATGTAGTATATTTGGACTTCCAGAAGGCATTTGACAAGGTGCCGCACAAAAGGTTAATACACAAGGTAAGATCACATGCGGGTTGGGGCAATTTATTAGCTTGGATAGAGGATTGGCTAATCGACGGAAAACAAAGAGTCAGGATAAATGGGTCCTTTTCTGGTTGGCAAGATGGAACTAGTGGGGTGCCACAGGGTTCGTTCCTCGGGCCTCAACTATTTACAATCTATATCAATGTCTTGGATGCAGGGATAGAAGGTGCTATAGCCAAATTTGTAGATGACACTAAAATAGGTGGGATAGTAAGTTGCAATAAAGAAATAAGACATTTACAAATGGATAGGGATAGGTTAGGTAAATGTGCCAAAATTTGGCAGATGGATTTTAATGTGGATAAGTGTGAGGTTATCTATTTTGGTCGGAAGAATAGAAAGGCAAATTATTCTCTAAATGGAGAGAAACTTCAGAGTGCTTCGGTGCAGAGGGATCTGGGTGTCCTCATGCATGAATCGCAGAAAATTAGTATGCAGGTGCAGCAAGTAAAAAGGAAGGCAAATGGAATTTTGGAATTTATTGCTAAAGGAATAGAAGGGAAGTGTTGCTGCAACTGTACAAGGCATTAGTGAGACTGCACCTGGAGTATTGCGTACAGTTTTGGTCCCCTTACTTGAGGAGGGATGAAGTTGCAATGGAGGCAGTTCAGAGGAGGTTCACTAGATTGATTCCAGAGATGAAGGGTTTGTCTAATGAAGAGAGATTGAGCAGTTTAGGCCTTTACTCTCTGTTTAGAAGAATGAGAGGTGATCTAATTGAGATATATAAGATGATTAAGGGGATTGACAAAGTAGACATAGAGAGAATGTTTCCTCTGGTGGGGCAATCTAGAGTGAGAGGTCATAGTTTTAGGATAAGGGGTAGCAGATTTAAAACAGAGATGAGGAGAAATTGTAATTCACTACCCCAGAGTGCGGTGGATGCCGGGACATTGAATACATTTAAGGAGGAGATAGACAGATTTTTAATTAGTAATCGGTTGAAGGGTTATGGAGAATAATCAGGAAAGTGGAGTTGAGACCGAGATGAGATCAGCCATGATCGTATTGAATGGCGGAGCAGGCTTGAGGGGTTGAATTGTCTACCCCTGCTCCTAGTTCTTTTTTTTAAAACCCTGGCAATGTCCTGTAGTATAGGAATTGCCCTCCAATATGTTCCCTCAATTTAAAAAAAGTACAACAATGTGAAACTTTAACTTGTCTATTTTCTTACATTAATCTTTATCACATTTTATAAATGTGGTTGAGATCAAACATCTGTAAATCAATCTCAATCATGGTGCAAATGCACAAACCTAGGAGTTGAGATAGCTATGCAACACTTTTAAGTTTCACCAGCAAAGAGAAGACCCCTATTGAACCACAATCACAAAGGAAAATAAAAGATTAGCTCCTAAAATAATTTTCCTTTGGACAAAAACCTTTCATCGCAGGCAATGAAATAAAGCTTTTTCATAGTGCCCAGTCCCCGCCAGAATTAATTTATTCCAGTCTAAGAAAAGCAAATCTCCAATGAATACCTCTTTGTGTGCTTCCAGCACTTATTTAAGAAATCATTTGCTTGGATATCAGAGTTTCACACACACCAAAAAGGAGCTTCATAATCTAGAGAGACATCTTTCTTCAGAAACAATGCTTAACTGCAATGGTGACTTTTGCGTCATAAATGAATGAGGCCCTTGCTGAAAAAGTATGGTTACAGGCAACAGAAAGAACAAAAGAAGGTAGTTGTAATATAGGCTCGTATCATGTCTTTCAGCATTATACTACAGACAGTGAATTGTGCAGTTACTATTTTCATCTGTATAAATGTGGCAGCCATTTTGTGCACATTGAGTTCTCACAACTGTTATGACCAGGTGAGGAGAGGTCGAAGGACTCCCTCTTTTCCCTTTCCTTGATCGACCGCAACAAGGTTTATTTATTTTTAAAAGTGAATGTACTTGCCAATTCAGTGAGTGTTTCACTATTTATATACTATGATCATAAAAGAACTAATCGGACAGGTTTTCTTGAGTCTGACAAAGAGTTTGCTTTATTGAAATTGATCTAAGTAAAATGATAAACTAGGCTCCAACTTTCACACACACACACAAACAAACACACACACACACACATTCACTTGAGGGTCACACACACACACATACAAATAGGTTACAGAGTGGGGAAAGAAAGATTGGTCGGATTAGTGTCCAGAGCAATAAAAAAAGGTATACAATCTGTGGAGAATGATTACTTGGTTGTCTTCTGGCTGAACTTGGTGGTCCTGAGGCTTCCGGTTTGTAGATGTGGCCAGCAGATTCAGTGGTCCTCGTGAAAAACAGTGCTGTGGGTGAGTTCCTTCACTGTGTGCCTGTTTGCCGTAGTGGTGGTCTAAGTTGGTTATGGCCAGCAGGCAGGGTTCAGAACTTTCCAGCTGGAATGGAGGACAGAGAAAGAGAGAAAGACCCCTATTTGGGTCTCTTCTGATCAGTGGCAGTTTGTCACACCAACTTGCTTTGTTGAATGCTAATTTTCTTTACTCCAATGACAGGCGATCTGAACTTATATTTTTTGAAGAAATTTAAGAGAGAACAGCTAAAAGGATGACTTTGCAGGCAGCTTAGGATGGCCACCTACTTTGCAACATTGTACATTGCAAGGTCTGTGAGGAGAAAGACAAAATGTCTGCTCAGTTCCCAGAAAGAACCAAGACCCAGGAAGTTTAAGGGAACTACCTGTTCATTTTAGTGAGAAACATTGCTATCATGTTTGAATCATTGGTGACGGTCATGTGACAAGCCCCTCCCCATCAGGGATTTTAAGCATGTGTTTCTCTGCAGCCAAAGGAGAAGCTTGTGGACTCTGATACATACAGACGCAAGTGGGGAGTCCTTCTCTATCCATTACAGCTTGAAAGCTTCAAATCCTGCTACAAACTCCGGCTACAATCAGAAACCCATTGGAGGAAATCATCCATATCGCTGTCTCCAAGAGAACCACCGAACCAGTCATCTACCTCTTCAAACTAAAAGCCTTAGGACCATCGAATTCAGCTAGAAGCCAGCCAATCACCAAACATCACAGACTGTATACCCCTTTTTTCTATGGACTCTAACTCAACCGATCTATCTTTCCCCACTCTGTGTAACCTATTTGTGTATGTGTAAACCTCTAGTGTGTGTGAGTGAAAGTTGACGTGTAGTTATTATTTTCAATAGTTCAGTTTAGGTACCATAAAGTTAGCGTCTTTCTTTGTTAAACTCAAGAAAACCTGTCCAATTGGTACTTGTTATGATCATAACAAGTAAATAATCAAAACCTACTGAATTGGCCAGTATATCCACTTTAAAAAAGAATTAACCTGTTGTGCTCAAACAAGGAGAGGGAAAAGAGGGAAGCCCTTCGATCCCTCCTCACTTGACCATAACACAGTTGCTTGTCTGCTACCACGAGAAAAAAAAACTGTTTAAAACAGACAGATGGTGGCCCTGTCATATGATGGCTCAATGTGTATTTCCTCTTGAAACTTAACTAGTTCATGTCTAGGGATTCCCTTCTGCCTGTGTGGAGTTTGCAAGTTCTCCCTGTGGCTGCGTGGGTTTTCTCCGGGTGCTCCGGTTTCCTCCCACAAGCCAAAAGACTTGCAGGTTGGTAGGTAAATTGGCCATTATAAATTGTCACTAGTATAGGTAGGTGGTAGGGAAATACAGGGACAGGTGGGGATGTTTGGTAGGAATATGGGATTAGTGTAGGATTAGTATAAATGGGTGGTTGATGGTCGGCACAGACTCGGTGGGCCGAAGGGCCTGTTTCAGTGCTGTATCTCTAATCTAATCTAATTCTCTCAATCAGGGTCCCAATTTCAAGTGATTACCTTTGAGTGGTCTATCTCCACCAGTATAATGTCCCAAGATTGCCTTTAATGTCTTGTTAATGGGGACACTCCTGGTGAAACACTCCAAACTTCTCAAGTCATTGTTCTGGAGGGGACTGGTCGGACAATTCAACTCCCTCTCAATGCAGTGGAATGCAAGGGATTTTGATGCAAATCTACTAGCAGTCACCTTTCAAAAAAAAATTAATTCAGGTTTCCAAGCGATGGATTAAAAAAAATCATCATTCAACGTGGCACATATTTGTGACACAAAAGACAATGGAACTGAAATTCCCTGGAGTTTCTCTACATAACTTCAGCAGGGGACTATCAGGATCTCCAGAGAAACAGTGTTAGAAATGTTACCCTGGGCACAGGCTCCTCTTTAGGACTTGCCATGAGATATTGAATGATTACCTGACCCACCAGAGTAGTCCAACAGAGTCTTAGCTTTACATCTCATCTGAAAGAAGGCACCACTGACAATGTAGCATGCCCTTAGTGCTGCACCAAAGTGTCAGCCCTGAGTAAGTGATAAAGTTCTGGAATAGGTCATAAAAATGTAACTTGCACCCAGATGCACGACTTAGTTACTCTTAATTCAATTGTAACAAATAAGATTCAACCGGTTGGTGTAGCTGTGAAGATAACATTTGAGTGCTTCTCTATAGATGCAAAAAACAATTGACAAGTGCCATGTTTGCTGCTGAAACACCTTTGTAACATTATTAGGAGAAAGATCCAGCAAGTGGAGAGGGCTTAGAACATTTCCTGAGGGACTGGGTTTCCGGGTGCACAGGAAATTGAAGATGGAACCTGTGTGCCTAATTTCCCATCATGCTTTCATTCTACAGCAATCCACTGTGCACCAACAAAATGAAACAATATTTTTTGGGGGTCGAGGACTGCTCTTTGTGACCTTGGCTGTCAAAGCCCATCAGGAAGCTCCAGAGAGAAGCAGGTTGCTGCTATAATGAAGCCTATGCCACCATCAAAGTTATTGTAGAGCACACCGGAGCAGTACTTAATACTAAAAGTAATAATAATAAGCAATAGTTCCATTGTTAGATCGCTCAGGAAGACTGCTGTTTTACACTCCAGCAAAGGACAGGATGATCATCACTGCATTCCGCATCATTCTCAAATAGTCCATAATGGTTCCTAGGATGAGGAAGTTCATTTATGAAGATAGATTGGAGAAATTGGGACTCTTTTCCTTTGGAGAAGAGAGCTGAAAGGAGATTTGATCGAGGTATTCAAAATCATGAAGGGTCTGGACAGAGTAGATTGGGAAAAACTGCTCCCACTCCTGAAAGGATCAAGAACAAGAGGGCACAGATTTAAGATAATTGGAAAAAGAAACAATGGCAACATGAGGAAAAGCTTTTTCACGCAGCGAGTGGTTAAGATCTGAAATGCACTGCCAGAGAATGCAGTGGAAGCAGGTTCAATCGAGGCATTTAAAAGGGAATTAGATAGTTACCTGAAAAGGAAGAATGTGCAGGGTTACAGGGATAAGGTGGGGGAATGGCACTAAGTGAATTGCTCATTCGGAGAGCTGGTGCAGACACATTGGGCCGAATGGCCTCCTTCTGTGCTGCAACAATTCTGTGATTCTGATTAGAATTTCGGATGTAGTTATGCAATGGAAGCAAATATATTGTTGCCCCATCCACTCTCCCCTCTAAATTTGCATTCCTGACACTCAGCCTACCCTGCCCCAATGTTTAAAAGGTTGTGATGATTTCAAAACATACTGTTTTGATGGTCCCCAGCAGAGAATCACAAGATATTGCTTGTTCCATGGTCCACTGTGCTCTATTTGAATACCATGCAGGGTTATGAAATAAGGTCTGTTGAGAGGATAGAGATCCAGGTGTTATAAAACATAAATTTCTAAAGGTTCACAACCACTGCCATGAGGCAAAATTAATTCAGAATATTAGGATGTTTAGCTAGGATGATCCCATATTAAACTAAAAGCAATACATTGTCCTTGTATATGAACTTATTTAGACCTCATCTAGAATAATAAGCGAGATTTTAACTCACTCAAAACCCATCCACTAATACAGAATTAAAATCAGGCCCAATGTGTTCTGTTTGGTTCCGTCCCATCAGGGCTACCACAGTAAGCAGTCAAGGGATAAGTTTTGTAGCTATGATCTTATGATGAATTTTTAAAAAAAGCAACTTATGCATAGATAAACATGAAGAATAAAGGATTAGAAGGTTATGCTGATAGGGTTAGAAGATGAGAGTTGGGTGGAAGCTCATATGGAGTATAAAAACTAGCAAAGACCAATCTGACCAAATTGATTGTTTCTGTGCTGTAATTTCTATGTCATCCTGCATAATAGTGCTCTTAGCCCCAATTAGCATCTATTGTGTTTGAAAGTTAGGAAATACATCATTCAGCGGTGTGCTTTCAGTAACCTAGTCTCTTCCTGTCTCCTTTATTTGCTCAATAGCAGTTAAGGTTCATTTTTTATGATTCTTCCAATACAATTTACAAGTGGACACACTGGTTATAATCGATGTAAGGAAAAATATAGAATCACAAAATGCAGCAAATGGATTATTAAAAATGTTAAAGGTTTTGAGTGTATTAATAAAGCTTGTTGAATTTATTAACAGATTGGAAGCCCTGTAAATTCCCTGCTGACAGTTGGAGATATACAATGACGTACCAGTATGCAAGATTGGAGAGATTTACCATCCATCCTGTTGAGGTTATTGAGCAATACAGGGCCCAAGATGTAAAGGCCGTCTTGGGTCTGTAAATGAGACCTGACCCAAGCCCACATCCAACCCCGAGTCCGACCCGGCACAAGTCCTTTAATTTTTTCCTGCACCCGACCCGCCCATCAGTTAACCTAGCTTCTGTTTTTCACTTTGTTGCTTATCTGCACTAGCTTAAAAAAAACTGTAACTAAGCAATCTTTCAAGTCCAAATAGTACATTAACATTGGTGCCATTTACTGGAGGTGGTGATGGAGCGTGTCCGACCTGACGTGGCCCGACCCGACCCGAGCTGAGCCCGAATGCCAGACCCAGAAGTGCGACGCGACCTGAACCCGACACATGTCGTTGGGTCCCATCGGGTTCGGGTTGGGTAGCCATGCTCTACCAAGATGTCCCATTTCACTGGTTTCCCATTGCACTTGCACATTGTGAGATTTTCTAGCAAACTATTTAGGCCAACATGCAAAACTTTTACATAAAATATATGAGAACTCCATTAACATTGCCATTATTGTGCAAAGTAATTATTGTACAATTTTGTGACTTTTATCCACCTATCCCACAGTGCATTTAGTCCTTCCTTATAAAATGGGCTTTAAAGGCCAGTGACATTCTGGCTTTTAGGAAGCAGTTTCTTCAAGTTGAACTCCGTAGTAAAATTGTAAAAATGGGTCTATTCCATAATCCTCTATTCCCATGTTTTGTCGCAGGCGGAAGATGACAACTTGAATGAATGGATGTGTGGCTGGTTCATGCACACGACAGCCGGTTTGGCACACCTACCCTTATACATTGATTAGTTTTTATAAACCCAAGATCGTCAGAAGAGAATTATCATCACAACCCCAAAGGGTCCCCAGACAGCCTTTGCCTGTGACAGTCAGGCGACAATTACTCTCAACTTTTATGCCTCTGGCTCCTTACAGGCTACCACAGAAGACAGCTGAAATATTAGCAGATTACAGATCATTTGTTCACCAGCGAGAAAATTGCAGATGCATTAGTCATCATTTTGCAAAGGTCATTAGATTCAGGAATTGTAGCCTTTGATTGGAAAATTGCAAATGTCACTCCATTATTTAAGAAGGGAGGGAGAGAGAAACCAGGTAACTATAGACTTAGTCAGTTTAACCTATCTTTGTGGAAGTAACCAGAATCAGAGACAGAGTGGCTGAACACTTGGGCAGGTATCAGTTGATCAAACAGAGTCAGCACAATGTGTGATGTAGGCCATCTGGAAGTCACTACCCCCTGAACATTGTGGATGCTGGGTCAATTGAAATTTGCAAAACTGACATGGTTAGACTTTTGTTAGTTGCGGTTATCAAGGGATATGGAACAAAGGTGGGTAAAATGGAGTTGAGGTACAGATCAGCCATGATCTAATTGAATGGTGGAACAGGCTTAAATTAGTTTATTCGTACTGAGAAAAATCAGAATGAGGCCAGCTCAGATATATAAGTGCAGTCGCTGTTGTAATGTCAGAAACACACCGGCCAATTTGTGTACACCAACTCCCACAAACAACAATGTGATAATGACCAGATAATCTGTTTTAATGATCTTGGTTGAGGGATAAATATTGGCCAGGACACAGCAGATAACTCTTCTGAATAGTGCTACGTGATCTTTTCTGTCCACCTCAGAGAGCAGACGGGGCCTCAGTTTAATGCTTCATCTAAACAATCGCATCTCTGACAGTGCACTATTCTCTCAGTACTGCACTTGAGTGTCAGCCTGGATTCTGCCATTCGAAAAGTTAATATGAGGTAATCCACTCAAAATTATCTTGGAAAGGT
Organism: Heterodontus francisci; assembly: GCF_036365525.1. Lineage (NCBI taxonomy): Eukaryota > Metazoa > Chordata > Chondrichthyes > Heterodontiformes > Heterodontidae > Heterodontus > Heterodontus francisci. The sequence continues at coordinate 31,292,945 of NC_090389.1, forward strand.
AATTTTGCAAGGCTGCTGGTGTTGTACCTTGATAAAAGCAAGCTGGGGTCAAAGATAGGCAACAACACTACAGTCCACATTATCCAATTTACACAGCAAGCCCAAGACACCATATTGGCAATAGGATAAAAGCAAAATACTGCAGATGCTGGAATTCTGAAATAAAAACAGAAACTGCTGGAAATACTGAACAGGTATCTGTGGAAAGAGAAACAGAGTTCATGTTTCAGATTTATGTTGTTCAATGTGAGAATGTGACATCCAAACTCCTTACACCTGCATGCCCCACCAGGATGGTCTGAGGGCTCTCCACTTCTTCCTTGAACAGGCGCACAACCAGGCCCCATCCACCACCACCCTCCTCTGCCTGGCTGAACCTGTTTTCACATTGAAGAACTTCTCCTTCAACTCCACTCACTTCCTCCAAATTAAAGGTGCTGCTATGGGTACCCGCATGGGTTCTAGTTATGCCTGTCTTTTTGTGGGATATGTCATACATTCGTTGTTCTTGTCCTCCTTAGGCACCCTTCCTCACCTCTTTTTCCAGTACAATGATGACTGTATCAGTGCCATTTCCTGGTCTCGCTGAGAACTGGAAAACTTCTTCAACTTTGCTTCCAATTTCTACCCTTCTCTTACCTTCACATGGGCCATCTCTGAAACTTGCCTTCCCTTCCTCAACTTCTCTGTCTTCATTTCTGGGAATAGGCTATCTACTAATATTCATTATAAGTCCACCAACTCCCACAGCTACCTCAATTACACTTCCTCATGCCCAGCTTCCTGTAAGAATTCCATTCCTTTCTCCCAGTTTCTCCATCTCTGTTGTATCCTTTCTGATGATGCAACTTTCCACAACAGCACTTCTGATATGTCTTCCTTTTTCCTTAACTGAAGATTTCCCCCCACCACTGTGGTTGACAGGACCCATTTCCAGCACTTCTGCTCTCACCCCTTCCCCTCCCTCCCAGAACTGTGACAGGGTTCCCCGTGTCCTCACCTTCCACCCCACAAGCCTCCACATTCAAAGGATCATCCTCTGTCATTTCTGCCACCTCCAGCATGATGCCACCACCAAACACATCTTCCTGTCCCCTGTCAGCATTCCGAATGGACTGTTCCCTCTGCTGTACCCCAGTCCATTCCTTCATTACCCCTGATACTTCATCCCCTTCCCACAGCACCTTCCCATGCAACCACAGGAGGTGTAAGACCGGCCCTTTACCTCCTCTCTTCTCACCATCCAAAGCCCCAAACGTTCCTTCCAGGTGAAGCAGCGATTTACTTGTGCTTCTTTCAATTTAGTATACTGAATTCGCTGCTCACAACGGGGTCTTCTCTACACTGGGGAGACCAAATGCAGATTGGGTGACCACTTTGTGGAACATTTCCGCTCAGTTCGCAAGCATGACCTCGAGCTTCCAGTCGCTTGCCATTTTAATTCATCACCTTGCTCTCACGCCCACATTTCTGTCCTCAGCCTGCTGCAGTGTTCGAGTGAAGCTCAATGTAAGTTTGAGGAACAGTACCTTATCTTCCGATTAGTCACTTTACAGCCCTCTGGGCTCATCATTGAGTTCCATGACATCTTTGTCATTTAATCTTCCCCACCCTCCACTCTGTAACAGACCTTCCCTTTGGTTCTTCTTGCGCCATCCCTTTCACTTGCTCAAAACCTATTACATTTCTAACCTTTGCCAGTTCTGACGAAAGGTCATCAGCCTTTGACGGTAGCTTCCAAACCCGCAACCTCTATGACCTAGAAGGACAAGGGCAGCAGACGCATGGGAACACCACCACCTGCAAGTTCCCACCCAAGCCACACACCACCCTGACTGGGAACTATATCACCATTCCTTCGCTGTCACTGGGTCAAAATCCTGGAATTCCCTTCCTAACAGCACTGTGGGTGTACCTACACAAGGACTGCAGTGGTTCAAGAAGTGGTTCACCACCACCTTTTCAAGGGCAATTAGAGATGGGCAATAAATGCTGGCCTAGCCAGCAATGTCCACATCCCACAAAAGAATTAAAGAAAACCTGAAACATTAATTCTGTTTCTCTCTCCAAAGATGCTGCCAGACCTGCTGAGCATTTCCAGTATTTACTGTTTTTATATCGGCAATGCAGCCTTGCGAAATGATCCTTTATATCTCATTTTCTCTGGGCTAGGCTTGCTGTCGCAGAGCTCATCCTTGGCAGCAAAGCCTTTTGAAATTATCCCCTAGACTTCAGCCTTACAACCCATGATTCTATCAACCAAACTGTGTAAGAACTGTTAAAGGTTCTTTAATTGCGATAAATTGATACATAATTCTTTAAGAATAATGAATCAAGGTGCATTTAAAAGTTAAAGTAATTGCTTTTCCCACAGCATATTGCAATAAATGGAACTGCATAGACTGATCAGAAACGGAGCTAACTCTGCCTGCAGCACATTACATTATTTAATGCTGAATTAGAGAAAGGAAACATATAATCATGGGCAATCTCCAACTGCATAATAATGTGGCTCACATTTAAACTAAATTAGATTTGGTTAATTTTACTGTCTTGCAGGAATTCATATTAGTCTGATGCATATGTAATTTCTTCTGTTAGAAGTGAGCTTTGTCCTTACTGTTACAGCACTGGATAGTCTTTTTGATGAATACATATGAAATTATAGGCCTTTTTAATGAAAGCTTGCATATTTTATGGAATACGAAGTACCATCAGTTTAAATAGAATATCACTGGATTTAATTTTATGCTTCAATCGAGTGAGAGTCTGCAGCAGTCTTCAGCCAGAATGGATGAAAATCCAACAATTAATTTTGTCATTTTCTGTTTTATTGGAGAATTAAGTAGTGCCATAGCTAAGTAAACTATCCTTCACTTGGGCCGATTCAAGTTTGCAGGCAATGAGTCATGTAGGAAGAGTCACAAGCAAGAAGGCAAGGAGGAAACGGAGAAGAAAGTTAAGATGCAGATAGATAGCTTTATAGCATGAATGCATTTCTAGTTTGAAAAATAAGAAAGTTTTGCATATACATTATAAGTTATCACATCTCAGACACATCAAGCAGAATCTTAACCAGCTCTGAAAATTTTCAAGCGTCAGGACCATTTGCACGTCCCGACTCCGCACGGGTCAGAGGTCTGACTGCGTCACAATCTTATGGGAGACAGCCAATTAACAGACTGCCTTTGCATTTGAGGACGGCAGGTGGGACACGGACATGGGTGGCCCAATGAGAGGGCACACAGGACTGGCTGGCTGGCAGCCCCACTGGGAGATGTGGGCGATGCTGATGCAGAGGGAAAGCGCGAGGGTGCCTCAAAATGGAGGTACTGTTGAAAGACTGTGAAAGGATTATTAAAAATGAAGGCACAGAGTTATCGCAGCCATCAGTGTGGGGGGGGGGGGATCATTGCACACAAATGCTTTTGGCTGCAGCTATGCCTGTTTCAGCCTTGTGTCTCCATTCTTGTGGCATGGATGGCAGCCTCTGATGTCCCTCTGATCTCTCGCTGTGACGCTGTCTCCAATGCCCTGCTGGACTCCTGACACAGTGCGGAGCCTGTGTGCCTCATGTAAGATCACATTGCTGTGCACAATTAAGGGATACATACCTTGATTGGCTGCCTGTCACGGACGGGTGGGCAGCCACTGCCGCAGGGAGCCCACCTTGAGAAGATCTCTTGGAGATGAGAACACATTGGGGAGCAGAACCGGCACACATCGTTCCAAATTTCCATGACTCCCACCATCACCTCTAAAGCCGCCTCCACGGGACTGGTAAGATTCTGCCCATAACTATGCATACATGAATTACATTTTTGGAGCTCATTGACTGTTTTTACATAGGTTTTGACCCATCTTATCTCACCCATCCCAGACCAAATCTATAGTTCCCTCCCCTACCCCATCACTGTTAACTGATTCCAGAATGTTTTTTCCCACTATGCTATCCAGAAATTCATCCCAAATATTAATCCCTGTTGGTGTGAATTAGAGCTTCTTGACATGGTCTAAATTTGTTCTTCACTAGTTTTATCTAATATCCGCTTATCCTCCTGTCATGGTTTAATTATACCTACTGCTCTGATTCATTTTTCCACACTATTTATTTTCATGCATGCTTTACCAAGATCATCTCAGTCACCTCAGTTCATGGTTGAAAGATCCACATTTCTCTAGTTTTTTCTCAGAACTCAGTCTTTTGACTGTAAGGATCAGCCTTTGTGGTTCTTCCCCCTTCAGGATCTGAAGCTTGGCTTTGAAGCCTGGATTTTTTGATCAACATTATTTCAACTTTGGTAATAGAAGGTGGGTTATGACATTGATTAGAATACCCAAGACATGACTGTCTCCTTCATAACTAAAATTTAAAACAGTCTTGGAGTTGTGATCTGGCAAGACCATGTATATATTCAGCATCTTTTCCAATCATTATTTTGTTTTCTGTACACGATTTAAATGTAAATTATATTTCTTGCTTTATACTTCCTGGTTTAGAATCTGCATGCATCAGTGAGGATTCTTCAATCTGAATAGTTGAGCAGCCGGACTGTTGCTTGTCTTGCTCTCACACACCACAGCTCCCCTGTAAAGGGTGGAACACTGCATCAGACGCCCAATGACAACAAGTCTCCTCTCAAAAGCCCGCGAAACGCCGTGGGTAGTTATCAGCATAATGAACAGTGAACATAGGAACATAGGAAATAGGAGCAGGAATAGGCCATTCGGCCCCTCGACCCTGCTCTACGATTCAACTAGATCATGGCTGATCATCTACCTCATGCCATTTTCCCACGTTATCCCCTTATCTTTGATATCTAGAAATCTATCAATCTCTGTCTTGAATGTATTCAATGACTGACCTTCCACCACCCTGTGAGGTAGAGAATTCCAAAGATTCACCACCTCTGAGTAAGGAAATTCCTCCTCATCTCAGTCCTAAATGGCCTACCTCTTATTCTGAGACTGTCCGCTGGTTCTAGACCCCCTAGCCAGGGGAAACATCCTTACTGCATCTACCCTCTTGAGCCCTGTAAGAATTTTGTATGCTTCATTGAGATCACCCCTCATTCTTCTAAACTCTAGAAGTTTTTTTTTAAATGCCTTCACAGGATGTGGGTGTCGCTGGCTAGGCCAGCATTTGACCATCCCTAATTTCCCTTGAGAAGGCGGTGGTGAGCCGCCTTCTTGAACCACTGCAGTCCATGTGCTGTAGATACATCTACAATACAGTTCAGGAGGAAGTTCCAGGATTTTGACCCAGCGACAGTGAAGGAACGGCGATATAGTTCCAAGGTAGGATGGTGTGTGGCTTGGAGGGGAACTTGCAGGTGGTGGTGTTACCATGCATCTGCTGCCCTTGGCCCAGTCTCTTCAATCTCTCTTCATAGGACAGTCCCACCATCCCAGAGATCAGTCTGGTGAATCTTTGTTGCATTTCCTCTATGGCAAATATATTCTTCCTTGGGGAAGGAGAGCAAAACTCTACACAATACTCCAGGTGTGGTCTCACTAAGGCTCTATAGAATTGCAGCAAGACTTCTTTACTTTTGTACTCGAATCCTCTTACAATGAAGGCCAGCGTATCATTTGCCTTCCTAATTGCTTGCTCCACCTGCATGTTAGCTTTCAGTGCCTTGAGAACAAGGACGCCCAGGTCCATTTGGACATTCAACACTTCCCAATCTCTCACCATTTAAGAAGTACTCTGCATTTCTCTTTTTCCTACCAAAGTGGATAACTTCACATTTTTCCACATTATATTCCATCAGTGTTCTTTCACACTCACTTAGCCTGTCTAAATCCCCTTGAAGCCTCTTTGCATCCTTCTCATAACTCACCTTCCCACCTAGTTTTGTATCTTCAGCAAACTTGGAAATATTACATTTGGCCCCCACATCCAAATCATTGACATAGGTTGTGAATATCTGGGGCCATTCTTTCACCGCTGTTTGCAAACTCTGGGACATTCTATTAAAAACTTCTGGTTGGAGACAGCATACATATTTGGGGCGGCACAGTGGCGCAATGGTTAGCACCACAGCCTCACAGCTCCAGGGACCCGGGTTCAATTCTGGGTACTGCCTGTGCGGAGTTTGCAAGTTCTCCCTGTGACCGCGTGGGTTTTTGCCGGGTGCTCCGGTTTCCTCCCACCGCCAAAGACTTGCAGGTGATAGGTAAATTGGCTGTTGTAAATTGCCCCGAGTGTAGGTAGGTGGTAGGGAATATGGGATTACTGTAGGGTTATTATAAATGGGTGGTTGTTGGTCGGCACAGACTCGGTGGGCCGAAGGGCCTGTTTCAGTGCTGTATCTCTAAATAAAATTTTTTTTTAAATAAAATGACTTTCTCCAATTAGGCAATACAGTTCAGCACTCTGTTTACTAATTTGACTGGTTCTGCACGAAGTGAACATACTAAGCACCAGTATATTAAAAATCCTATGGTGTTTTGCAACCTCACCCTCAGCTATTTCAATCGCTGTGCTAGAGTATACAGGTCTTCTAGGGTAGAGTTTATGTTGGTTTGCGCTGGTAAAGTCAGTGCAATTCAAGCAAAATCAGCCGAACCAACGCAAAAGATGGGGGAATTTTAAGCATAAGTTACACTCAAAACCACTTACATTTGTATTTTCTGCAATCTTTAACACTGGTTTAAGATTCCAAGCACTGGCCATGTCCCCCAGTAGTAATTGTGAGATTGACTAATTGCAATGGTCAGGGAAGTCTATTAGCACTGTGTTCATTTTCTTAGCTAGTGTTACAACTAGGTGAGAAAGGGGTCTAGGGTTCCCTTTCAGCCTTCACCTGGTCTTACTGTAACAGGGTATTATTTTAAACACACCTTTTTTTAGCTCCCCCTTCGTGGGTCCTTATTCACTGCTTTCCAATTGCAAGGCAAAGAAACCAGCCAAACAGGTTTTCTTAGGTTTAAAGAAGAAAGGTTGAACTTTATTAAACTTAAACTCTAATTCGGTTAACGCCTATGGATACGCGACGCGCCCATGCTAACATGCATACGTGATACACACATGCAGATAGAGACAGAAAATAGCAGAAGAAATAAAGTGGAAACGTTTGAGGCACTATCTGAAGATAGTTTTGTTATTGTTCTTCAAGCTTGCTGTAGAGTCCTTGATTGTAGGTAGGTCTTGCTTTTCGTTGGGATGTTTTTGGGCCACACTCAGAAGTCATTATCGGGCTGTAGGGGAATTGCATCACTGCAAATTAATTGCATCGTATCTAACCCAGGAACTGTTGAACCCATCTCTACAAATGCCAAAAGAATTTTCACTGTCCATCATTGTTACGTCTACCATTATCTGACAATTTATTATTTAATTTCTTTAATATCTAACTTCGCAATTGAAGAGCTAGCGTGGTATGTCATATTATGCAGATTTGAATCATTTGAGGCCTTAACATTTTAAAACCTTGCAAAATTTGTACTTGTAGTTCCTCTGCTCAGTATTTCAATATTAACCAGTTAGTTGGGGTGAACCCCTTTGCTAATAATATAAATGAAGGCATTTACACCTTTGATCTACACATTGCTCTAAAAAGGTTTTCCTCTTATCTAACAGGTGTGGGTGATTTTCTGTAAATAGCAAATGTAGAATATGATAAATGAAACAAAGCTGAATTCTCAGCTCAGTAAAGTGAGAAATGTTAATATTGAGTTGTGCCAAGTGTAGGAAGTGTATAGACCAGATTCATGTAAACACCCTTCACCTTTCCCCAAATGATGCCAATTAGAATAAACTCAATAGCCTGGTGCTGAGGCATTGTTCTTTCTGAGGCTGCCCAAACCGAGTCTATTTGGGATTTTTATGTCTATCAGTTTGAACCAGATCCAAATCCAGGCATCAGAGGTGAAAAGAGAGTGAGGAAGAAATTGGGCTCTTAGCATCCTTTTTTAAGCGCTAATTAACCTCGTCTAGGTCAAAGATCAGGTCCGAGATATGGGTGCACACTTCTGACAGGATGTACATTGGATGCCATCTTAATTTAGTGATTTGCATGCAAGCGCATATCGATTGCAGAGAGCATCCAAAGCAGGAAGATCATGATGTCAATCAGTGTGCAATGCTGATTTGATAAGAATGCTACTACTTGTGAATGCTACGCTCCAGCCAATGCCCTCTCTTAACTTCATGCAGCTGAACACTCAACGACTGAACATTCAAAGGCATGAAGGTTCCCCTACCAATGCTAATTAATGGGATCATTAACTTCTTATAGGTTAGTTGCTGGATTGTTCTTGTGTCTACTGGGGCAATTTGACATATTTTTGAAGCTTTCCTGTACCTGTCTAAAGTTTCAATAGTCTCTGCAGGCAATGGTGTGGCTGGTACTGGAGTACTTTTTTGGTGGTTTCAAAGCTTATGCTGAAACAAGTTGCTTCCAATCATGAGTTTCCTCTGAGAATTTCCTCTGGGAATTAAGCATGACTGGGAGAATGAAGTGAAACCACGCAGAGCTGGACAAGCTACTGGAAGAGAAAGGAAGAGGAGGCCATATCCACCCAGGGGCTTTAGGGAGTGTCAGTGAGGAACAATGCATGGTTGCTTCACTAAAGAAGCCGTGACTGAAATCTGTAACTGCTGCAGGCATAAATACAACCTCAAAGCAGGACAAGGACAGTACTGGAGATGTAAGCAACATCTCACTGTTTGCAGTACACTGCTGCATATGGGAGGTCATTGAGGCTCTCTATACAAAGAGAGCTTCATCTCATTCCCTCTTGCCAGGGACAAGCAGGTGGAGTGAGCATGAGGGTTTACTTAAATTGCAGACTTCCCCATGGTACAGAGTGTCATTGACTGCACGCATATTGCTTTGCATGTGCCTCATGTGACCTCTGTCATTTTCCTAAAGTGAAAGGGATTCCACTCCTTCAATGTCCAGCTTGTGCGTGACCACAGGCAACAAATCATATCGGTCAATGCCCTTTATCCTGGGAGTGGTCATGATTCCTTTATCCTGTGGCAGTCCTCTGCGCCAACTGCATTTGACCCATCATAACAAGACAAAGGCTGTCTACTGATGTGGCTCATTACTCAGGGCCAGAACCCATGTACATGTGCACGGCAAGCCTACAGTGAGAGTCATGTTGCCACAAGGAACGTTATAGAGCACAACCTCAGCTTCCTCAGACAATGGTCTGAATTTTACCGTGGGCTTTGGGACCCAGATGTCGGGAGGAAAAGTGTCAAGCCCACACTTGCTGGCAGCAGGACCAGCTCGGCCATTTTACCACAGGTGGCCTCCTAAATGGCTGCCTGCGGGACTGCCGTTCATTTAACACAGTGGTCTGAGCTTCCACTGTGGAACTCAGACCCTTGGTGTAATCTGCTTCTGCTGCAATAGAAGATTATACTTCAGCCATCAGATGCTGCGCCATGCTGACTCCCACAGGTATGCTGATACAGGTAGCCATTTGTTCCATGTTGGAAAGGATGGGCTCAATCTCTGTGCAAATAGTGCCTTTCAGAACCACAGGGCATCTCAAAGGCCTTTACAGCCAATTAAGTACTTTTTGAAGTGTAGTCACTGCTGTAATGTAGGAAACATGGCAGCCAATTTGCATACAGCAAGCTCCCACAAACGGCAATGTGATAATGACCAGGTAATCTGCTTTTGTGATGTTGATTGAGGATTAAATATTGACCAAGACACCGGGGATAACTCCCCTGCTCTTCTTCCAAAGAGTGTCATGGGATCTTTTATATCCACCTGAGAAAGTAGATGGGGCTCGGCTTAACGTCTCATCTAAAAGACAGCGCCTCTGAAAGTGCAGCACCAAGCCCTGGCCAAGTCGGTGCTGGATTCTTCCATGCCCCTCGATATTGAGCACAGGAGTTGGAGAAAATGCATTTTGGTTGCCGTTGGATACAAATATACGGAGAGGGAACCAACCAGCTTCAAAGAATGCATCCTAGTTACCCAGCAACAGCCATTTAGAGACCCAGGACCGGATATACAATGTTGCAATTATCTTTTAAATTGGATTTTTAGTTGAGACAGTCTGTTCTAGCTGGAGAAACAGAGAGATAGCTGTGTGTTCACACCTGAAAGGTGAAACAGACCATTTAAACCAAAGGAAGGGAATTTAGTCTGTTTATTTATTATTCTCTTTCAAAATTCGAAAAAGGTCAAGCCAAAAACAGCGATCTCTGATCATTTGAACTGAAGGAAGGGAAGTTAGACTGTGACAATCTTTTATCCCTCAAAAACTCTAAAGTTAGATGATTCTATTGAAAGTGTTTGCAAGTCGTTAATTGTTGAAATTCATCGCTGGAGAAGGAAAGCATCACTTAACTGCTGGAATTAGACTACGGACTGTTCTGCTGTTGAAGAACCTTTTTTCCCCATCGGACGGCTGTAAGGACTTCAAGCAACATTGGACTGTAAATTTGCAAGGACTCTAATTTTTTCTATTTTAAATGTTGTTTATGTCTTAGTAGTGTTTAAGAATTTAGCTTTTCTAATTAAACAGTTAATTTGTTGATTTAAAGACACCTGGTTTGGTTAACCTCATTCGGAGGTTGATAGATGATAGATCCCAGCCCTTAAAATACAAGCTTTATCAGTACCTGAGCTGGTGGCTGCAAGTAAGGTCAAGTGACAGTGGGCTGAATTTTATTCAGCTCTTGGAGACAGGAACAGAGGCCTGGTGGGTGGGGGGCATAAAATCAGGATGGGAGTCTTCGGACCGGAAGTCTGAGGTTGTGACGTCCCATCCTGATTTTTATCAATGGCAGCAAAGATGGAGGGCAGAGTGCTGACATCGGTGCACTGGACAGGCAATTAAGGTAGTTAGGAGGCCTATTGAAAGAGATTTCATTCTCAGTTTTAAAGATTATTAATGGGGCTCAGGAATCACGGGGTTTCGGAGCCTCGCCTAGTAGAGGGAGGGTGACTTCTTTTTAATATCCTTTCATGGGATGTGATTATCACTGCCAAGGCTAGCATTTTTGCCCACCCCTAATTGCCCTGAGTGGCTTGCTAGGCCATTTCGGAGGGCAGTTTTGAGTCAACCACATTGCTGTAGGTTTGGAGTCACAAATAGGCCAGACCAGGTAAGAATGGCAGATTTCCTCCCCTAAAGGACATTAGTGAACCAGATGGTTTTTTACAACAATCAATGATAGTTTCATGGCACTACTACTGAGACTAGCTTTCAATTCCAGATTTTTATTAATTCATTGAATTTAAATTCCAACAGCTGCCATGGTGGGATTTGAATCTATGTCCCCATGGCATTAACTGGGGCCCCTGGATTACTAGTCATAGGATCAGAGGAAATAGGAGCAGGAGTAGGCCATTTGGCCCATTAAGCCTGCTTCACCATTCAAATAGATCATGGCTGATCATCTAACTATGCCATTTTTCCATACTATCCCTATATCCCTTGATGTCATTAGTATCCAGATATCTATCGATTTCTCTCTTGGGCATGCTCAATGATTGAGCTTCCACAGCCCTCTGGGGTAGAGAATTCCACAGAATCACTACCCTCTGAATAAAGGAACTCCTCTTCATCTCAGTCTTAAATGGCCTGACCCTTATTCTGAGACTGTGTCCCCTTGTTCTAGACTCACCAGTCAGAGGAAACATGCTATCCACATCTACCCTGTCACTCCCTATAAGAATTGTGTAAGTTTCAACGAAATCACCTCTCATTCTTCGAAACTCTGGAAAATACAGGCTCAGTTTCTGCAATCTCTCCTCTTAAGACAATCCCGCCATCAAAGGGATTAGTCTGGTGAACCTCTGTTGCACTCCCTCTATGGCAAATATATCCTTCCTTAAATAAGGAGACTAAAACTTTACACAATACTCTAGCTGTGGTTTCACCAAGACTTTATACAATTACAGCAAGACATCTTTACTCCTGTACTCAAATCCCCTTGCAATGAAGGCCAACATAACACTTGCCTTCTTAATTGCTTGTTGCGCCTGCATACTATCTTTTACTGACTCATGAACAAGGACACCCAGGTCCCTTTGGACATCAACACTTCCCAATCACTCACCATTTAAGAAATACTGTACCTTTCTGTTTTTTCTACCAAAGTGGATCACTTCACACTTATTCACATTATATTCCATCTGCCATGTCTTGCCAATTCAGTTAGCCTGTTCAAATCCCCTTGAAGTCTCCTTGCATCCTCCTGCAACTTACATTCCCTCCTAGTTTTGTGCATCCGCGAACTTGGAAATGTTACATTTGGTCCCCACATCCAAAAGATTTATATAGATTGTGCACAGCTGTGGCCAAGCACTGATCCTTGCAGTACCCTACTAGTAACAGCCAGCCATTCTGAGAATGACCCATTTATTCCTACTCTCTGCTTTCTGTCTGTTAACTAATTCACAATCCATTGCAGTATATTATTCCCAATCCCATGTGCTCTATTTTTGTCAATGAACCTCCTGTGTGGGCTCTTATCAAAAGCCTTCTGAAAATCCAAATACACCACATCCACTCCTTTATGCTACAAGTAACATCCTCAAAAACTCCAACAGGTTTGTCAAACATGATTTTCCTATTATAAATCCATGTTGATTCTGCCCAATCATATCATTATTTTCCAAGTGTCCAGTTATCTCATCCTTTATAGTAGATTCTAACATTTTCCCTGTACTACTAAATGACTATTTGCCCTACTCCTGACGTCAAACTAACAGGTCTGCAGTTCTCTGTTTTCTCTCTTGCTCCCTTCTTAAGTTGTGGGGTTACATCTGCTACTTTCTAGTCTGCAGGAACCCTTCCAGAATCTATAAAATTTTGAAAGATAACCACCAATGCATCCACTATCTCTAAAGCCACCTCCTTCCATATTCTGGGATGCAGCTCATTTGGTCCAGGGGATTTATCAATTTCCAATCCAATTAATTTTTCAAATAATACCTCTTTATTGATACTGATTTCTTCCAGTTCCTCATTTTTATAAGTCCTTTGGTTCCCTAGTATTTCTGGGAGATTTTCTGTGTCTTCTTCCGTGAAGACAGACACAAAGTAATTGTTTAGTCTCACCGCCATTTCCTCATTCTCCACCACAAACACTACAGTCTCCGCCTGCAATGGACCCACATTCGTCCTTGCTAATCTTTTGCTTTTCACATATCTAAAGAAGCTTTTACAGTTCGCCTTTACGTTTCTATCTAGTCCAGTGACATTACCATCACACCACCGTCTCCTCCCACATGGGGGGCGGGAACTCATTGCTGGCCGTAAAGGGAGGCCATCGGTGGAGGCAGCATCAATTACCAGGCAGGGTGGAGAAGGGAGGGCATCAGAATCATTGAGGAGTGGGGGCAAGGATTCCTGCACTACGGGGGAGACATACCAGAGGATAATGGGCAAGTACCACCTCGTCAGAGTGGGTGCCATTGGCAGTGAAGGCCACCTATCATAGGCCTCATTCATCCAGACTTCGGGGACCCTGTTGAAGAGGAAGTGCAGCAGAGTGACGGGAGGTCACCACAACAACCTAAGAGTCCACAGGAGGGTCAGCATCGGCTGCTAAACAATGCAGAAGGCCGCAGAGGGGAAAGGCAGCAGCCTTCTCCGTGCAGAAGAAGCTATCCTCCAGAGAGAGTCCACCAGTTCAACTACCTACAGATGTCTGAGGTGAGTGCCAACGAAGACTCCGCCTCTCCAGGGAGCTATGTACAATGATGCAGGATGAGCTGAGCCCCGGAGACCTAGTGGGAATCAAACAGCAGTGGTCCTGAAGATCACTGTGGCTCTTAGCTTCTATGCCTCTGAATCATTCCAGGGATCCATTGGGATCATGTGTGGGATTTCACAGTCAGCAGCCTTTCGGTGCATCAAGAGGTCAACAATGTCCTTTTCAGGAGGGCAGGCAACTGTGTTCTTCTGCAGAGATCCCAACTCTCAAGCTGACAGGTCCATCTGGGTTGGGGCTATTGCTGGATTCCCCTAGATGCAGGGCATCATTGACTGGATGCATGTGGCTATCAAGGCTCCTGCATGCCAGCCAGTGGCCTTCATCAACAGGCAGGGCTTCCACTCTCTCAATGTACAACTGTAAACAGATCCCCTAGGTCTACATGTTTCCTGGAAATTTGCCAAGAGGCCTACATTTTGAGGTAGCCCCAGGTGCCAGAGCTTTTCCGGCCTCCCTCATGCTTTCAGGGATGGATCCTTGGAGACAAGGACTACCCACTGAGGACATGGTTACAGCTGCCTGTGAGGAACCCACACACAGATGCAGAGGAAAGGTACAAAGCCTGCCACAGGATAATGCATGCGACCATAGATTAGGCCATTGATCTACTCAAGATGAGATTCAGGTGCCTAGATCAATCCAGTGGAGCCCTTCAGTGTGCCCCAGCAAGCGTCACACTTATCATGGTGGTCTGCTGTGCATTGCACAACCTGGCACTACAAAGGGGGGAGGCATTACGATCAGGTGAGGAGCGGTCATAAGGCTCCCCTCTTGTCTCTCTCCTTATTTGACTGCAACAGGGTTTATTTCTTTTAAACAGTGGATATGTTTACTAATTCGGTGAGCGTTTAACCCTTTGTGTGCTATGATCATAGAAGAACCAATCGGAGAGGTTTTCTTAAGTTTAAACAAGAAAGAGGTAAGTTTATTGTACTTAAAAATCAAAAGCCGATCTAAGTAAAATAATAAACTATGCTCCAACTTTCACATACACACACGAATCTCACACACGCACACACACACAAATAAGTTACAGAGTGAACAAAAATAGATTAGTTGGATTGGAGTCCAGAACAAATAAAAGAACATACAGTCTATGGAATCTGGTAATTCAGTTGTTCTCCGGATGAACCTTTGGTCCTGAAGTTTCTGGCTGGTAGATGTGGCCACCTGGTTCAAGGTTTTCTTGGAGACAGTGATGTAGATGGTTTTCTCCCTGAAGTCTCTGTCTGCAACAATAATAGACTTGGATGTTTTGCAGCCCACAGGCAGGGTTCAAACTTACTGCAGTGCCTGGAGAAAGAGACAGACAGACAGACCCCCACTTGGGTTTGTACTGGTCAAAAGCAGGTACTTGTCTTTTGTAGAAAGAAGAAACTGCCAATTTTCACACAGATGGAGAGACTGTCACATGATTGTCCAGTGTATTCTCTCTTTTGCAGCTTAGTTAGTTCAAGTCTTAAGAATTCCAATCTCTCTCTCAGGCCCCATTGTTTCAACGTTTTCCCTTTGAGATTCATCTCCACCAGTGTTAATGTTCCAAGATGGCTTTCAATGTCTTGTTAATGGAGGTAGGGCAGGTAGCTCATTCAAAAATTTGCAAGCCATTGTTCTGGTGGGAGATTAACTAGACATTTGTCTCCACCTCAATACCTTGGTATGTAATGTATTTTAATGCAAATTGTGGTAGCCATTTTAGCTTTCTTTTTAAAAGTTTAATTTAGGTTTCCAACTGATGGATTAAAAATCATCATTCGGCATAGCACATGTTCATGACAACGTGAACAATGAGGATATTGAGGAGCGTGATGCCTGCTCAGATGATGATGAGGAAGCTGGCCAAGCATGGCCAGATGAAGGACTCCCAGGGACAACAAGAAAACACCAGAAGATACGTGGAAGGGAGTCTCGTGATGCCCTTATCCATTCACCTTTTCTTTGATACCTACTACCAGTTTCAGCTTGACCAACAAGGACTTACCTTTATGCAGCCCTAAAATCACTTCCTTACTTTCGTCAGCCATTGGCCAGCACCCAGAAACACTGTGCTCAGTTGACCAGGCTCTAGATTTGACCTCTTGCCTCAAGCCCCTTGCCAGAGACAGGGTTGAAATGAAGACCCAAAGGCGATAAATAAGAGGAAGGGTAATAAAAACAGAAAGTGCTGGAAAAACTCATCAGGTCTGTCAGCATCTGTGGAGAGAGAAGCAGAGTTAACATTTCAGGTCAGTGACTCTTCTTTAGATCTCTGCATCATGCTGGAGGTGGCAGAAATGGCGGAGAATGATCCTTTGGATATGGAGGCTGATGGGTGGAAAGTGAGGACAAGGGGAACCCTGTCGCGGTTCTGAGAGGGAGGGGAAGGAGTGAGGGTAGAGGTGCGGGAAATGGGCCGGACATGGTTGAGGGCCTTGTCAACCACAGTGGGGGGGGGGGGGGGGGAATCCTCGGTTGAGGAAAAAGGAAGATGTATCAGAAGCTCTGTCATGGAAGGTAGCATCATCAGAGCAGATGTGTCGGAGACGAAGAAAATGGGAGCATGGAATGGAGTCCTTACAGTAGGAAGGGTGTGAAGAAGTGTAGTCGAGGTAGCTGTGGGAGTCAGTGGGCTTATAATGAATATGAGTAGACAACCTATCCTCAGAGATGGAGACAGAGAAGTCGAGGAAGGGAAAGGAAGTGTCAGAGATGGACCATGCAAAGGTGAGAGAAGGGTGGAAATTAGAAGCAAAGTTACTAAAGTTTTCCAGTTCAGGGCAGGAGCAGGAAACAGCACCGATACAGTCATCAATGTACCGGAAAGAGTTGGGGGAGGGGGCCTGACTAGGACTGAAGCAAGGAATGTTCGACATATCCCACAAAAAGGCAGGCATAACTAGGGCCCATGCGGGTACCCATAGCAACACCTTTTACTTGAAGGAAGTGAGTGGAGTTGAAGGAGAAGTTGTTCAATGTGAGAACAGGTTCAGCTAGGCGAGGAGGGTAGCGGTGGATGGGGACTGGTTGGGCCTCTGCTCAAGGAAGAAGTGGAGAGCCCTCAGACCATCCTGGTGGGGGATGGAGGTGTAGAGAGATTGGACGTCCACAGTGAAGAGGAGGCAGTTGGCGCAGGAAACTGGAAATTGTCAAAATGACGTAGGGCATCAGAAGAGTCATGGATGTAGGTGGGAAGAAACTGGACCAGCAGAGAAAAGATAGTCAAGATAGGAAGAAATAAGTTCAGTGGGGCAGGAACAGGCTGAAACAATGGGTCTGCCGGGACAGTCTTATTTGTGGATTTTGGGAAGGAGGTAGAAGCGAGCTGTCCAGGGCTGCGGGACTATGAGGTTGGAAGCTGTAGAGGGAAGATCTCCAGAGGAGATGAGGTCAATGACAGTCCTGTGGACAGTCGCTTGATGTTCGGTGATGGGGTCATGGTCTGGGGGAAGTAGGAAGAAGAGTCTGAGAGTTGGTGCTGAGCCTCTACAAGGTAGAGGTCAGTATGCCATACAACAACAGCACCACCCTTGTCTCCAGGTTTGATGATAATGTCGGGGTTAGACCTGAGAATATGGAATGCAGCATGTCAGAGGGGGACAGGTTAGAGTGAGTGAGGGGGCAGAGAAATTGAAATGACCAATGTCTCACTGACAGTTGTCAACGAAAAGATCAAGAGCAGGTCAGAGGCCAGAGGGAGGGGTCCAGGTAGAGGGAGAATGCAGGAGGCGGGTGAATGGATCTGCTGATCGGGGGGAGGACTCCTGGCCAAAGAAGTGAGCACGGAGGCGGAGGCGATGGAAGAAGAGCTCAACGTCATGCTGAGCGCGAAATTAATTGAGGTGGGGGCGTAAGGGGATAAAACTGAGTTCTTTGCTGCATACAGAACGTTCAGCATCAGAGAAGGGAAGGTCAGAGGCTATAGTGAATACACGGCAAGGGGTCAGATCAGAAGGGGTGGGGTCAGAGGGAAGTGAAGGGGAAGAAGGATCTGGAGGGGCATTAGTCCCCATCAGCTGCTGGAGCTTGCGTTCCTTGACACCTGAAAGGAAGAAAAAAAGTTCCTGGTTAATGCGTCAGATAAGACGAAGGATGAAATGAAACTGTGGAGTGGAACAACTTTGAGATAAGGTGAGGCGGGGCTTCTGGAGAGAGAGGTTCAGTGTATAAATGTGGTGGCACATAGCACTGAGTGTGGATTTCAGGATGCAGCGAGAGTAGCAGTCCGAGGAACGCTGTATTTCTCGGAGATACCTGTAATCCTGGGTGGATTCAAAACATGATGGTTGAAACTGCATTTGGAATCTACGTGGAATAAGTTGGAGCTGGAGACAGTCACTGAGGAAGGAGATGTGGCTGTGAAAACGAGTTTTGGTAGACACCTCATCAAACATCGGGAGGGAAATAGAAAGCAATGAAGGTGAATAAGGTAAAAGAGACAAACGAAAATCCCGCTGGAGAGAAGAGCAGAACTTCTTCAAGGTAGGAATTCCTGGAAGAGAAGTGGCAGTGAATTAAACACTAAAATAAAAGCAAAATACTGCAGATGCTGTAAATCTGAAATAAAAACAGGAAGTGCTGGAAAAACTCAGCAGGTCTGGCAGCATCCGTGGAGAGAGAAGCAGAGTTAACATTTCAGGTCAGTGACCCTTCTTCAGAACTAGTTGGTGGGGAAGGGGATCTTGAGAGAGAAGCTTTTCTTTATTATCCCTGACAACTTTTCTTTATTATCCCTGACAACTTTTCTTTATTATCCCTGACAACAAGCACTACTCTTTCTATTCACATTACACATTCACCTGTGAATCCCAAGTGCTTCTAGGTGCTCTTCTTTATTTCTTTGTATGTATTCCTATGAAGTGCTCCCACTGCACTGTTAGCTAAGGTGGAGGTAGGCTGCTGACCTTGCTGCCCCTTGGCTAGGGATGACCTTGGTGGTTGTCCTCTGAACACCTGAGGCCTGGAGGGCCCCAGCACGCTTAGAGTCTCCTGTACAGAAGCAGTACCACCCTCTATCATCAGGGATGAAGGAAGGTCTGCATCACTGGCAGAGAGGCTGAGGAACTGGTGTCCGCACCAAGAGCACCCTGAAAGTAGGCCTAGCTGCAGAAGGCAGCTGCTGCTCCTCCCTTGCAAGGACACTTGTGCCTCCAGCTGACCTGAGAGGGTAGAGGACCTGGTGGTGACTCCAGGTCACTTGTCCCCCTCTTGCCTTGTCACTGCTGATTTGAGCTCATGGTTAAGATTACGGTATGCAAGTCTGTACGTATATCCTGCAGACACAAAGTATTCTGCTGGATGTGGCTTTCTAGTAGAGCTGCCAATCTCTTTATGGAGGATACCAGCTGTCCACCAGTCAGAGTGCAGCACTCAAGGTCTGGATGGACTCCACTCTTGGGCACACATCCCTGCAAGACATTGCCTGACCTGTTGCTGCAGTTACAGCCTTTCCTGTCAAGCTAGTGACATAGAGATGCATCATGAGCCTGAGACTCAGCATGAGCCTGGTCTCCCACAGTCCTCAGGCTGTAGAAGCCTTGGCTATCACATCCTCCATCAGCTGCTCGGGCGCATCTGTGCTGTGTGCACCAGGTTGTGTGACCGAATCGAACCACGAGCGCGTACCCACCAATGTGAGAATGTCTGTACTGCTGGAGGGTGCAGGGGATATGAGGTGACAATGCACCCTCTGAGGCGCCATCCTCCCTCTCAGAAGCAGCAGGTCCTCCCACAGTCTCTGTGGCTCTTTGTCGATGTTCTACTTGACCTGCATGAGAGAACAGAGATGTTGGAGGGTCACGGGCCTCCCCTGCTGACATAGCAAACACCCCTACATTGGAGCTCCCTGTAGGCATTGGATGCCTCATAAGCAGCATGGCTGCATTGCTGTAGATGCACCCTTGTGCCCCATGGTGACCGTACACACTGTCTTGGGAAGGTGCCCCTGTACCTCCATCCGCAACAGAATGTCAGTCCTGTGACCATGCCAGATCCATAACCTCCTTCTCCATGGGGCTCAGGACATGGAGATGTGGCAGTCCACCACCAGTCTTGGCCTTCTTTCTGCGATTATGTGCGATCTTTTCCGGCAGACACAAAGATAAATGTTGTTGATCTCCCAGTGGGGACAAGCCCAAGACATATGTTACTGGTAGTCCAGTAGTTACTGATGTGGACACACAGATGCCCCATGCACACGGCCCCTTATCAGGGACTTCATGGGGGTTTTCATTTAGCCAATCCTCAGGCAGCTTGTCTTGATGCCCTGACCCTTTTCCCATGACTGGGTGGGCACTCCCTCTCCGCCCCATGCATCCTCCTACTCTGACACATGCAAGGCCCAAGAGGTCAAGGGTTTATAAGGTACTCACTT
This sequence comes from Heterodontus francisci, assembly GCF_036365525.1. Taxonomy (NCBI): domain Eukaryota; kingdom Metazoa; phylum Chordata; class Chondrichthyes; order Heterodontiformes; family Heterodontidae; genus Heterodontus; species Heterodontus francisci. The sequence continues at coordinate 31,312,996 of NC_090389.1, forward strand.
TCACTGCCCGGATGAGATTATATTGCTGCTTGCAGCTTTGGATCCAGGTCCTTGGGGTGACCCCATAGCTGGTGACATCCTCCACTATCTGAAAGCATGCTTGCTTGATCAGATGCCCAGCTCTCCTCCTCCCATCCATGGGGAAGAGGATTTCCCACCTTTCCCTTGCAGCCTGTAGGAGAACCTGGAGAGAGACATCACTAAAGCATGGGGAAACCCGGTGTCTTCCTTCTGCCATGGTTGTGTTGCCTCTCTCCCCTTAAGAAAACTTTATTGTTGACAATCAAACATTGAACGTAGGGCTGGCAGCCCTTTAAATATGGTTCCAGCACCTGCCACAGTGCCAGCTGATACCACAATCTCCACCTCCACATCTTCCCCACCACCACACCCCCTCCCCCCCCCCACAACGTCCATTTCATTGGATGGCCCATGCCCCTCGTTGACCTTAATAGGCTGGCCGCCGATTGATTGTGTGCAGCCAGCTGCCCGCAGCCCCGACAGAATCTGTTCCCACCTCCGGTTCTGACACCGGGACCTGCAGCTTCTGAATTAAATCCAGCCTGCTGTCTCTGCATCCTCACTGTCCTCTTCCTCCACTGCCTGGGCAGGTTCAAATCCTTGAGTATGTGAAATGAAAAGGGGACAAAAGTTGGGTTGTGGTGAGGGAAGAGGAGGAAGTACGTGCTTACACCAGCTGCAGCTGCTCAATCAGAAGAGTTTGAGGTATGAGGGAGAATCAGGATGTGAGAAGGTGGATTAGGCATGCAGATACCCTCATCATCGATTGCTTCAGTGCCAGCAGTGGCACAGCCTCAGCGATGCCCCTTCCCATGATGGCCAGTGCTGTCTCCCACAGGGGATTAAACATGTGGGTGTACTTGCTCCCTCCAGTTCTTTGGTACTGCCTGTTGTCATGTGTGATCTTCTCTTGCAAGAAAGGAGGAAGTTGTCAGTGCAATACGTTTGGGTCATGTGGCTGTTCTATTTAAATAGCTGCCATTGTGTGCGAGCTATGAGCTGTGGGTATGAGACTTGCAACAATGCTAAGTATGTGAGGCTGGGGTCAAGCAAATTGAGTGTCATTGTTAAGTCTTTGTTAGAGATTGTTGGTAGGTGAGTGATAAAATTGAGCAGTGGATGAGGTTATTGCAGCAGTTGGCAAAATATGCCATTTGACGTTGAAGTAATGGACCATGTCAACTCGTGGGAGATCATTAAACTTCTACCTGCACTGCATCCATGTTCGAGAAGCGACAGTCATGGCATTGACGTCCACCACTCTTTCTTCCACTGCCATTTGAGCATGTGTTTGGAGGGCCTCCTGCTCTCCTGTGGGTACAGGACATCTCTCCTCCTTTCCACCTCTTCCACAAAGGCCTTCAAAGTATTAGTTGAAAACCCTGATGCAGGTTCTCTACCATGTTCAGTCATCCTTTAATCTTTGACAGCACAGTTACAGCTCACAATCAACTGCCACCAGCTCCTGCAGGCACAATGCACCTTCCCTTTAAGAGTCACAGACTATCTTTAGGTAGCTCTAGCCACCAGTGATGTAGGGCCCTCAACTGACGCATGCAACAATTTGACAGCGCAGGTAGTGTTGGCTGCACACAGCAATCATTTGAAACAGCTGGCAGTATAAATTTAACTTGTTGCCTCCATTGGAATGAACAGGTGAGGGTTAATCGCACCCAACATCTCTGCTCCTGTTTTCAGGCCTTATCCAAATTCACCCCCAGTGTGCTATCCACTGTGCTATTTGTTCCCTCAAAAACCATTTCTTGGTTTGTAGCATTTTGCCATTGCTCGAAAAGTTTAATCTGATTACAATTCCTATTTTGATGGAAGCTGTACTACATAGGAACTTGGCCTCCTCAACACCAGCTCCACAGCAAACCTTTTACAGAGAAGAAACCGGCCTCGGGTTCAGTTCCAGGTCTGTGCTAAGGCAGTTGATCACAGCTGGGGTGACATCAGGAACTCTACATTAGGTCTCAGCGCTTCTGGGCGAGGAAAGAAAAATCATCTCGCTTGGAATAGATTGGATAAGGAGCGAAACTTGCCGAAATGTTTAGATTTTATAAGTGGCATTGCCGCTGACACTAAATAATAGATGGATTGAGCACTAAGTATACTTTCAATCATGAAAATATTTAGCTGGTCTTGTGCAATAGAATATGTGTTCTCTCTGTGGAATGTCAAATTCAGTACTGTTTAAAAAAAGGGGTTAAACCCTGCAGAAATGTGGTGGTTCAATCTTTCCGTTGAACTAAAGGTCATGAATAATCATCATAGCATGATGGAACATCAGTACTGAGCTTTCCAATTCTAAAGGGTTCATCAACAGGCTCTCTGAATCTTATTATTCTTTTCTGATTTCACTGCCTGAGGCAAAAGATATTTATCTATTTGTTTAAGCAAGGCTTAGCTTCAATTGTAATTATAACAAAGAGTGCAGTTTAACTCTTGCTTTTCCTTTCACAAGGTGCTCATGTGGGATGTAAAGAAAAGCTATGCTTTGATTGGAATGGGGAAATATTTTGCTGACAGATTCAGTCTTTGCTGCCACTTTGTATCACTGTACTTCAGAGTCACAATTAATATGCATTGTGCTTTTTCAAAAAGAGACAGCTCAAGGTTTCAGTGCCTTGATGTATCCTGTCAGTTGTCTGGAGGCTATGACTGGCAGCAAAGAAAACTGTCCCTAACATCCAGGCCTTTATCAATTCCTGTGTATTCTTTTTTGATTAAATTAAATAGTACTGCTGATAAAAGCCATGACTACAAATTCCCTTCATTTATTTCTAAGTTAATTTGCTTAAGCCCAAATTAAAATAGGATATATATATATATATATATTGTGGTATATATTAGTGATTTGGACTTAAATGTGGGAGGCAAGATTGGTAAATTTGCTGATGACACAAAAATTAGCTGTGTAGTTGATAGCGAAGCGGATAACCGTAGACTCCAGAAATATATCAATTGTTTGGTTGAGTTGGTGGAAAAGTGGCAAATGGAATTCAATCCAGATAAGTGTGAGGTAATGCACTTGGAGAGGACAACTAAAGCAAGGGAATACACAATAAACGGGAGGATGATGAGAGGGGTAGAAGAAGTGAGAGACCTTGGAGTGCATGTCCACAGGTCCCTGAAGGTGGCAGGACAGGTAGACAGAGTGGCGAAGAAGGCATATGGAATGCTTTCCTTTATTGGCTGAGGGATGTGATGCTGAAACTGTATAAAACGCTTGTTAGGCCACAGCTGGAGCATTGCGTACGGTTCTGGTCACCACATTACAGAAAGGACATCATTGTTTTGGAGAGAGTACAGAGGAGATTTACACCAATGTTGCCAGGGCTCGCAAGTTGCAGCTCTGAGGAAAGATTGGATAGGCTAGGGTTGTTTTCCTTAAAACAGAGGAGGCTGAGGGGTGAATTAATTGAGGTGTACAAAATTATGAGAGGCCTAGATAGAGTAGACAGGAAGGACCTGTTTCCCTAGCGGTGAGGTCAATTACCAGGGGGCACAGATTTAAGGTGATTGGAAGAAGGATTAGAGGGGACATGAGGAAAAACCTTTTCACCCAGAGGGTTGTGGGTGTCTGGAATTCAGTGTCAGGGATGGTGGTGGAAGCAGAAACCCTCAATTCTTTTAAAAGGTACCTGGACATGCACCTGAAGTGCTGTAACCTGCAAGGCTATGGACCAGGTGTTGGAAGGTGGGATTAGATTGGGTGGCTAGTTTTTTCGGCCGTAACGGACACAATGGGCCAAATGGCCTCCTTCCCTGCTGACATTTTTCTATGATTCTATAGGAGTCAGTCAGTCAGACCCAAATAGGATGTGAAGAGTACAGATATGGCTATTGGAGAAGGAAAATGCTTCTTTTGTGCTTTTCTCTTACTGTTCTTATCCTCTCACCTTATATGGGATTCATATCTTGGCTATGCTCATGTTTTATTTTGTAGTAATTAATTTAAAAACCATAGACACCATCATCTCTACCCCGCCTGCCCCCTCACTCACAGTCAGTTGTTTTTTTTAAGTTATCTAATTGTCAGCTGGAGAACAGAGTTTTTTTTTATTCATGGTCCTGGACCACCAATTATTTCTCTCCAAGTTTCAGGAGAAAGTACCCTGAAGCTGCAGTACCAGGAAAATATTTGGAGGCATCCTGCTGTGCATCAAATTGGTGTGAAATGTTTGGCAATATGATGAAAACAAAAATTCTGATTCGTGCAGCACATGTGCTACATTAGTCACTTGATGCCTCAATAGAAAACAATCTATGGGCCTTTGTAACAGGCTACTGCCCTGGTTGTGTGCTATCAATTTTTTGCATGTGCTGTCATGGGTTTGTTGTATCTTAAGCACACAGTGAGGTGTGTGGATTCTAGTTCGTTGAAGATCTCTAGAAGGTTTATTAACAGCTAAACTAGTATATACAATACAGAGCAAACCATTTACAGAACCTTTGTCTCGGGTGTTACAGTGACTATGGCTTCTAGTCACATGACTGCATCCTGGCACTTAGCTCATTAGCATACTAAGTTCTTAAAGGGACATCACTCGTCAGGTGATCATCCAACATCCCCTTTCTTTCCAAAGATAAGTCTTCTATGCTACAAGTAAACCCACATAAAATTGAATATCAAAATTAGTTATACGGGACAGAGATTATAAAGTTTACAAGTATAAGGATAGGGATTGTAACACTTATGAGTGCAGAAGCTTAAGAGTCCATATATTTGTTTCGATGGATTGACAACTCTTCCAGATCTTATTATGGTATAACCTTCTGGGGATATGAATTTCACCCTTGGCTGTTTTTGGTTTGTAGACATGTTGTCAATGTGATGATTGTTGTCCTGTTGTTCTGTCACGCCCTCATTGTCAGAGTGTGTTCTTTCGAATCTGCTGTGTGCAATTGGAGTATTGCACACTCCTCTTAATTGGCTCAGTTCCTCCTCAACACTGCTCCATTAGATGTTGTAACTTCGTAGGACCTAGGCTCACTTGCATACTTTGGATACCTCTGTGGGTAACCAGGTTCTCATTGTGGGGTGTATCACTCTGACCTTTTATCCCATGTATAGCTGAGTTAGTTCCGCCCCGGTGTGTCGATCATGCACCATCTTCATTCTCCCTTGTTTTTCGAGCAGTGTCTCCTGGATCTCAGAGAATTTGGACAGATGATGGCTTGGCAGAATCGTTTGTTCTTGCCTGCCAAACATGATCTCTGCTGGTGATGGTCAGACCATATGCATAGGTGTAGCTCTGAGGTGGAGCAACACAAAAATCTTGTTATGTTGTCCTATACTTCAGGATAAGTTCTTTGACTGTGCGAACCATTCACTCAGCAAGACCATTATATCTAGGGTAATGTGGTGAGGACATCACATGGTTTATGCCTCAATTGGCGCACATATCTCTGAAAGGTTTGCCCGTATACTGTGGCCCATTGTCAGAAATAATTTCTTCAGGTGCGCCGAATAGACTGAATATGGCACTCAATGTGTCTGAAACAACTATGCTTGACATGTCTTTTACTTGTCTGACAATTGGAAATTTGGAGAATTAATTGGTGACTAAGATAAAGTCGTCTCCATTAGCAGAAAATAGGTCAATGGCGATTTTGGACCAAGGGACTGATGGAATCTCGTGAGGGTGTAGAGGTTCTTTACGTTGTTGTGGCTGGTGGCTCTGGCATGCCTCACACATCCTCACAAACTTTTCAATGTCACCATTGATCCCTGGCTAATAAACAGTGTCTTGTGCCAGTTGTCTCGTTCGTTCTATGCCCACATGACCTTGGTGAAGTTGTGGCAAGATGTTCATTCAGACAGCTTTGAGCACAATCACTTGTTTTCCCTTGAAGGTGAGGCCTCTCAAGATCCAAGTTCATCTCCATAAGGCCAAATGCACCTGAGGTTTTCTGGCACCTCTTTTATACATCCTTCTATGATGATTCTCCACATTGCCTTCTGTTGTGGGTATTTGGCTGTTTTTGATTGTAGTTTGTAACATTTGTGCTGACCAAAATACAATATATCAATTTTGAGCACATCTTCCACCTCGATGTCCATGCTGTCTACTTGTAAATCCAGTGGAACTTCTTCATTCTTGCTCGGGTTTGGCAATCTGCTCACGCATCCAAGGTGACCATTTTGGTGCCCGGATTGTGGTAGACATCAAAGTCGTACCCCTGGACTTTCACTGTAGTCGAGGTTGTGCACTTGTCAGTGGTTTGCGCCAGATCATCTCCAGTGGTTTGTGGTCAGTTTCTACAGTGAACTGCTTACCCAACAGGTAGGTGTGCAACCTTTTGATCCCAAACACCAAAGCAAGTGCTTCATGCTCTTTGTTTGAGTAATTGGATTGTGCTGAGGGTAAACATTTGGATCTGAATGCAATTGGTTTGCCATCCTGCAGGATGCACGCTCCTAGCCCTTTCTGTGAGGCGTCAACTTCCAGGATTGTCTTCTTCCTTGGCTCATAGAACTGCAGGGTACAAGTTTCTGCCGGCAATGCTTGTTTGAGGGACTCAAACAGATACTGATAGTCCTCCTGCCATACATGTGGTACATCTTTCTTTAGGAGCTCTCTCAATGATGATGCTTTGTCATAAAAATTTGGAATGTATGGTGCCAAGAAGTTGAAAAAGCCAAGACGTCTCTGTAGATCTTCTTTGTCTTGTGGGGTAAGCATATGCCTTACATCTTCGACTTTGCCTGGGTCAGGATGGATTCCGCAACCTGAATAGATGGAGCCAGAGCAATTGATCTGACTTGCATTCACCTGGCACTTCTTGCTGTTTAAAACAAGCCCATCGCGATGAGGTACTGCCGTCAGTGAATGAAGATTTTGATCATGCTCTTCTTTGGTTTTGTCCATCACCACAATATCATCAGCAATGCATATACATCCAGGTACATTTTCTATAATTCTGTCCATATGCTAAAGGGTAGTCTCTGGAAGCAGTATCATCCAAATGGTGGTGATTTCCTGAGATTCCTCAGATAGATGTACCGACCAATATCCATGTTTAGCATGCAATTTGGAGAAGAATTTGGGTCTTGTGAACTTGGGATTCAATTCTTCTTGTGTTGGAATCTTGTGGGGGCATCTCTTTAGGGAGAGGTTTAGACACCTCGGATCGAGACATACCCTGATTGCTCCATCCTTCTTCAGTACGCACATAATTGAGCTGCACCAGTCTGTGTGATGAAGCACACGATGGATGATGCCATTGCGTTCATGTCATCCAACTCACTCTTAAGCTTTTCTTGTATGTATACGCTGCACTTTCTGTGAGGGTTGATTGATGGAATTGCATCCTCTCTGAGATGCAGTGCGGCATCGCCTTTGAAATCTCCTATAGCGTCGAACGTGTCCGGGTACATTTGTTGCACATCGTGGACTGACTCAATGCGGGTACCCTTGGTCTCTTCTGCTATATTCGGTACCTTGGTGACCTCGTGGATAGTTACAATGTTGAGGTACTTACACACTGATAGTCCTGCCACTGCTGGTCCGCTCATATATACCAGGTAAAATATTTGTGGTTTCCATGCCGACTTGCCATAGCTGCATTGCACTGTTAATGTGCCACTGCAAGGAATGAGTGACCCATCGTATGCAGGCAACTTTACAGTTGTTGGTTGTATCATTAATTTCCAATGACCCCGGTACATATGCTTCAGGATTCCGACTGGTAGGATATTTGCACTAGGTCCAGTGTTAATCTTAATCCTGTCCGGTGTTAATCTTAATCCTGAGTGTGTGTTTGCTAACTTTCTTTGGGCACATGATGTTAATAGTGGCAAAAGCTTCCAGTTGTTTGATTGCATCAACGCAATGGGCTGGATTTTACAGCCCCCCCACCACCGCACAAGGGCTGTGGCGGGAGGGGCCAGTAAATGTCTCCGGGAGAAGCCTGCCACGGGCCTCAACGCCAGGAAGGCCCGGCCCTATATTGCCAGCGGCAGCGAGGCCTCTCCATTCAGAGATCTGATGCGGGACACTGGTGGGGAGGGGGAACAGGTAAGTATTTTAGTGTGGGAGGGGGGGAGCAGGGTCAAACTAATATGATTGGTGGAGGGGATGGTGGGAAGGATTAAAGATAAAAGTTTGTGAACTTTGGGGGGATGAAGGTCGGGTACACAAGGTAAGTATTTTGGGGTGGAGAGGGCATGGAAAGAAGTGTATTTATTGTGGGGTGGGAGAGGGGCGAGAAACATTCATTTAATTCTTTTTAATAAAGTTTAATCCGATTTTTCTTTAAATATTTATATTGTCATGTAGGGCTCGAAGCCCTTTAAAAATGACGTGGCGTCTGCTTAGTGGTGCCTGACACCGTAGCCAGGGGTGGACCGCCCGCCCCCTCCATGTCATCGGGCAGGGGGGGTGGGGGGTGTGGTCTGCCCAGCCGTTTAAAAAAGCCGCTGCATTTAATATCACCATAATTTACGGCTACCGCCTATCTAGGTGGCGGCGATGTAAAATTCATCCTAATGTGTCAGGATCACAATGTGAAACACCTGCTCATCTCTGGCTGAGAATTGCTCCACTGTGATCCTTGTCTTCGGTTTATTTTGCTGTGGACCTTGTGTATCAGTTTGGTTTACACTGGTCTCTAGCACTCTCCTTACTGCTGTTGCCCTGTTGCTGCGCCTGTCTTCTGTTTGTTTCCTATTGTGACTTCTGGCTGTGTCTTTGGAGTCAGATTTCTTGTACAGGCAGGCCCAGTTTCCTTTTACACCACACACCTTGCACAGGTCTTGAAATGCAGGACAACTTCGTGGTGAGTGGGACAAACCACACTTACCACACAGCTTTCTTGCTTTTTGCGACCTGGTTATCATGCCGATACTGTTGGCTATACCTAGTGCTTGCAGATGCTGTTAACCAGCTACAATGGCTTCGTATTTCCTATTATCTTCTAGCAACACATCAATCCTGTGACCTTTCTTTTTCCCCAAGAAATCTTTTTGAAACGCTTCAATAGGTGTTGAGACAATCACCAGCTCCATTATTCACTCTGACAGCTCAGTTTCTGAAAAATCGAATTTGTTGCCTTTACTATGGTATCTACTGATGAATCGATCTATTGATTCCTGTGGATGTTGCCTGCAGGATATCAACTTCAGACGGTGAATTCTAAAATTCACTCTTACCTGGAGCTGATCTTCCAGTACTTTCCATATTTTTGTGGGATCTTTCTGGTCCTCTTCAGATAAGCCAGAGGTATTGATTCAGTGTAACCCCTCATTTCCAACTACTGTCAGTATTTTCACAGCCTGCTTCTCTGGTTCTACAACTGCTTGGTCTGTGAAGCATAACTGCATTCTTTGTCTAAAAAGTTTGAACTTGGATAGGATGTCAATGGCCTTCCAGTTCATGCTGGGAAATTTGTTATCCACCTTTCTGCTGTTCTTTTGCTTTCTGCACTATATTTAACTTTGTTCAGCTCTGTCTGTGTCTTTAACACTGTACTTAGTATGACTTTTCTATTTGTGGTTTGAAACTGGTTTTAAAACTTGCTCTATTAACTCTGTGCTGTTCCTTCTTTAAACAATTCTCTTTTATTTAGACTACCTGCTTTGATGGAGAGTAACAGGTGTTTGATAGTGTTCTCTGTTTATTTTGCTTTCAGCACTTCTGCTTGTATGTTTGATAGGCATTTCAAGAGTTTTCCCCTTTGCTTTTTTTTTGCTAGAGTTTATTTATGTTCTTCACGCTTGCCTGGTTTAATGATTTTTTTCAGCTTTGGCTGTGTGAATGGAGACTCTGCTGTGTTCAGAGTTTCCCATGCTTTTTTTCACGATCGTCGCCTTCTATAATGGTGCCGACCTCGATAAGCCTGAGATAGGAATTGGGTTTTCCCTGATTTTCTCTCTCCCATGGAGCCTTTAAAAATCAATTTCAAAGCTTTTTGTTAAAAACTGGAATCACTTGACCATTTGCACAATGAATTACCCAATCGCAGGAATTTATTTGCAGTCTGTCTTTCAGTGCTCTGTCTCCCACAGCTAAATGTACGTGTTTTCTTCTTTCTGCTGTTTGGACCAGTATTTCTTTTGAACATTCTCTCTTTTGGCAGTAGGAAGGGTCGCGTTCATAGCTGTTTTACCTGTGGTTTTCAAACTTGTATCCTGTCTTTTCACCACCACTGCCACCATATCATGGGTTTTGTTGTGAAATGTTAAGAAACACAATGAGATGCATGGATTGCAGTTCATTGAAGATCTCTAGAAAGTTTATTAACAGCTAAACTATTATGTACTATACAGAGCAAACTATTTACAGAGCCTTTGTCTAGAGTGTTACAGTTGCAGAGTGACTATGGCTTCTAGACACATGACTACATCCTGAGACATAGCTCATTAGCATACTGAGTTCTTAAAGGGACATTACTCTTAAGGTGATCATACAACATATGCTGTATCAATACTTTTGCATAGATAATTGTTCAGTTGTTGAGTTGGATTTTGAGCAGATTCCAGACCACTAACTACTGAAGTCATATTAACTTTACATCTTCTTAGGACTGATCCTTGCTACTACTAAAAGGACTATGTAACTATTTCATCAACAACTGCAGAATATGGAGCACGTTACCACCCACTATTGTGTTGTCACCTGAAACACTACGACACTGTACTGATCAGGACTTTACTTTCATTTTGTGGTCCCATGTGATTCTCACATTAGGATTACCACAATATTGAATTGAGTGCTTCTACAGCCCATAGTTACAGTGACTTCCCCACAAAATGCTGATAATGCAGATTTTGTTGGCACAAATGCAGAGCTCCTTTAATTTCCAATGAAAGGACCCGCTGCAAAAGATCAGTTTGTCAGTCTCGTACCAATGGACATTCCCAACATGGATTTCCCACCCAATCAGCAGGAGTATTGCCAGAAATACTCAGCAGCTCTGGCAGAAAGGGTTCTGATGAATAGTCACAGACCTGAAACGTTAACTCTGTTTCTCTCCACAGATGCTGTCATAGCTGCGAAGTATTTCCAGCATTTTCTGTTTTTATTTCAGATTGCCAGCATCCGCAGTATTCTATTTTTGTATTATTGTGCCATAGGCCTGCTTTACAATTATGACAGTCCAGATAATTTCCCATCCAAAATCTTGGCCAGAGGACCGTGATACATGTTCCTTGACTAAGCTTCACTGCAACCTGTGGCAATGAAGATCAAAATTAAGCTTATACCCCTTCTCATACATTCCTACATATATTTGAGCAAGTAAAGATTGGATGCCCACCAAAGCTACTAAGTATCATCACCTCATTCCATGACAATATGAAAGGCACAATTCAACATGGTGGCTCCTCATCAGAGCCCTTTCCTATCCTGAGTGGCGTGAAACAGGGCTGTGTTCTCGCACCCACACTTTTTGGGATTTTCTTCTCCCTACTGCTTTCACATGCGTTCAAGTCCTCGGAAGAAGGAATTTTCCTCCACACAAGATCAGGGAGCAGGTTGTTCAACCTTGCCCGTCTAAGAGCGAAGTCCAAAGTACGGAAAGTCCTCATCAGGGAACTCCTCTTTGCTGACGATTCTGCTTTAACATCTCACACTGAAGAGTGCCTGCAGAGTCTCATCGACAGGTTTGCGGCTGCCTGCAATGAATTTGGCCTAAACATCAGCCTCAAGAAAATGAACATCATGGGGCAGGACGTCAGAAATGCTCCATGCATCAATATTGGCGACCATGCTCTGGAAGTGGTTCAAGAGTTCACCTACCTAGGCTCAACTATCACCAGTAACCTGTCTCTCGATGCAGAAATCAACAAGCGCATGGGAAAGGCTTCTACTGCTATGTCCAGACTGGCCAAGAGAGTGTGGGAAAATGGCGCACTGACACGGAACACAAAAGTCCGAGTGTATCAGGCCTGTGTCCTCAGTCCCTTGCTCTATGGCAGCGAGGCCTGGACAACGTATGTCAGCCAGGAGCGACGTCTCAATTCATTCCATCTTCGCTGCCTCCGGAGAATACTTGGCATCAGGTGGCAGGACCGTATCTCCAACACAGAAGTCCTCGGGGCGGCCAACATCCCCAGCTTATACACACTACTGAGTCAGCGGCGCTTGAGATGGCTTGGCCATGTGAGCCGCATGGAAGATGGCAGGATCCCCAAAGACCCATTGTACAGCGAGCTCGCCACTGGTATCAGACCCACCGGCCGTCCATGTCTCCGCTTTAAAGACGTCTGCAAACGCGACATGAAATCCTGTGACATTGATCACAAGTCGTGGGAGTCAGTTGCCAGCGTTCGCCAGAGCTGGCGGGCAGCCATAAAGATGGGGCTAAAGTGTGGCGAGTCGAAGAGACTAAGTAATTGGCAGGAAAAAAGACAGAGGCGCAAGGGGAGAGGCAACTGTGTAACAGCCCCGACAAACAAATTTCTCTGCAGCACCTGTGGAAGAGCCTGTCACTCTAGAATTGGCCTTTATAGCCACTCCAGGCGCTGCTTCACAAACCACTGACCACCTCCAGGCGCTTATCCATTGTCTCTCGAGATAAGGAGGCCAAAGAGGAAGTATGCTACAAAGATAAAACAGGCCTGAAGAAATTGACATGACTCCACAAAGTGCTCATTTACTATGCATCACACTAACATAAGGTCATTTTTAAAAAACACTTAAGAATCAAAAGCCTTCAATTTTATTACACAACATCCCCCATCAATTCTGTGTACAGTATCAGAGATTAATAGTTACTCTTCACAACCTCAGAGGGAAACAAAAAGTTCTTTGGTGTGCATCTACCCATTAACGAAATCACCAGCTACAGAAATGATACATTTAGAATTTCCAAATTATATTAAATGATGAGAATTTCTCCATTTGTTTATTGGACGTTTCAGCCCAGGCAATGCAGTTAATAGAATTACTGAGCTGAATGTTAATTGCCAGGGAATCTAGAAAATGCAGCAACTGATGCCTATTCAAATTCAAATTTGCATAAAAAGCACCCATAATTACAGGGTCTAAACATCTATTAACTGAAACTACAGCTTCAATGGCTTCCTTCAATTTGAGATAGTCACTACTTAAGAAGAGAGACAGATTTTTAACACTGGAGCATGAAGAGGGGAAAGAAAGTGCACCAACCACATAAAAGGCTGGTTAAGAAAATTGAGGCTCATGGACGAGGAGGGTCAGTGTCTAATTGGATAAAAACATTGGCTTAAGGTCAGAAAACAGCGAGGCTTAGTAAATGGTTGCTTCTCAGACTGGAGGATGGTAGACAATGGTGTTCCCCAAGGGTCAGTGCTGGCACCACAGCTTTTTCAGCTGTATATAAATGACTTGGATCTTGGAATACAGAGTAGAATCTCAAAATTTGCTGACAACACCAAACTTGGAGGCGAGGCAAACAGTGGGGATGATATGAATCGCCTGGAACAAGTCATAGATAGGCTAGCAGAATGGGCAGACAGGTGACAGATGGAATTTAATACTGAAGTGTGATGCATTTTGGCAGAAAGAATAGGGAGAGGCAACATAAACTTAATGGCACTGTTCTAAAGTGTGTGCAGGAACAGAGGGCCATGGAGCTGCATGCATTTTTGACGGTGGCAGGACATATTGAGAGTGATTAGTAAAGCATATGGGATCTTGGGCTTTATAAATAGAGGCATTGAGTACAAAAGCAGAGAAGTTATGTTGAACATTTATAAAGCGCTGGTTAGGCCCCAACTGGGGTACTGCATTCAGTTTTGATCACCATAGTCATCACACTTTCAGAAGGATGTGAGGGTCCTTGAGAGAGTACAGAGCATATTTACCAGAATGGTTCCAAGGATGGAGAATTTTAGTTACAAAGTTAGGTTGGAAAAGCTGTGATTGTTCACCTTAGAACAAATGAGATTGAGGGGAGATTTAATAGAGGTGTACAAGATTATAACAGGCTTAGATAAATTAGACAAGGAAAAACTGTTCCCATTCACAAATGGTACAAGGACTAGGGGACACAGATTGAAAGTTTTGGGCAGAAGATGCAGGGGGAATATGAGGAGGCACTTTTTTTTTATGCAGCGGGTGATAATGACCTGGAACTCGCTGCCCACAAGGGATGGTGGAAGCGGAGACAATCAATGACTTCAAGAAGAAGTTGGATGGCCACCTGAGAGAAATAGATTTGCAGGGCTACGGGCTCAAGTCTGGAAGTGGGACTGACAGCATAGCTCTGTGGAGAGCTGGCATGGATTCAATTGGCTGAATGATCTCCTTCTGTGCTGTAAATGACTCGATGACTCTGTGAACCAATGGATCAGTTTTATAGCAATGATTTACACAATGCTTTCCAACAGCAATAACCTGCATATATACAGTGCCCTGAGCATAAGAAGATGACTCAAAGTGCCTGACAGAAGTGTAATCAGACCAAAATTAACATTGAAAGATATCAGGAATGGTGACTAAAAGATTGATCAACTTATTTCAGGTCCTTTAGAAAGTAAAGTGCAATAGGAAAAAGTTTAAAAATCAAAAACAAATCAAATAAAAGCTTCTGTTCATAAAATTAGCACTGAACTTGGGATGAGATTCATTACAGATTAATTGATAATAAGGCAACAATAACATCTTGCAAAGTAATGGTGTTTACCATCAACTTCCTCAATAAACCTCCATGGGGCCGCCTCCCCACTCAGTGGGAGAACTGCTTACTGGAATCATAAATAATTCACCAGGGATTCTCTTACTTGAGTGAGTCAAAAATATTAAAAATGATCAGGAAACAAAGATTATTTTTAAGGAAGGATTCCTAATGTCAATGAAGTTATCCATTGCCAAAGGAGTATTCTTTGAGTTCTGCTGAAAATGCATAACTAAATTCTGCATAATACTTCCACTAATCATTCATCTGTGAAGATTTGAAGTGTAAACTATATTGACTGCAATTAATAGATCAGATAGCACACCTCAAAACATAATTCAAAAATCAGGGATTTGGAGTCTTTCCACACACCCAACACAAAATAGAAATGACACATTTTCTAATATGCAATCCTGCACATGTACATATGCAAGCAGGACATTGGAATAACCACATCATGGAGTCATTACTCTCCACATATCTGCATTAAGAACAGTTGAAATGATCACCTAGCCTGGAGGATTCAATAAAAGCAAAATACTGCAGATGCTGGAAATCTGAAATAAAAACAGAAAGTGCTGGAAATACTCAGCAGGTCAGGCAACATCTGTGGAGAGGAAAGCAGAGTTAACATTTCAGCTCTGTGATCTTTCATCAGAACTGGCAAAGGTTAGAAAAGAATTAGGTTTTAAGCAAGTGAATGGGGTGGGGGCGGCTAGTGGGGAAGAGAACAAAAGGGAAGGTGTCTGATAGGGCAGAGGGCAGAAGAGATTAAATAACAACACTGGAGGATTCAATATTTGATTTAACTTCTCCAAATGAGCAGTAAGGATCATAATTGAATAACTAGGGCAAAGGGCTTGGACATCAAAGACTCAGCTTAAAAAAAAAGGAAGAGGGGAAAAGGAAAGTCAAGCACATCTTCTCCACTCCAAGTCCTCAGGGTGAATCATGGAAGCAGATGGTACAAATAGTTTCAAGAAACAATTGGGTTTCTGGGGAATTGAATGATGTGATTGGAAGGGGTGATTGAAATCTATTAAGAGGCAATTGTTTCATCAGGCTTGATTTTTCCTCAGCATTGCTGAGATTTATGATTCAGTCAGAGAATTTACACACTTAATTTAACTTTCCAGCACAGCTCCTGAGTGTTGGAAAATATGCAAAAATTGAGACTTGTAAGAGTTGGTGATACTGTTTTCATGTTGATAAAAGTTCTTATGTTCTTAATTATGTTGAACGTTTTGTGGATTGGTGTAATGACTTTTTCTTCTGCCTTGGAGCCAATTTATGAAGAAATGCTTCTTTAATGTGATATCAATCTTCGATGATGGAAGGATTTCTTTTGCGATGCATGCAGTAATGGAAATTCAGTATTCTAATGACTAATAACAATAATTTATGTACACATTTATTCTGGAATATGGCAGATTTAAATTGCATATTAGAGAAGCTCTGATGTGGAACAGGATTTAAAATGCTTATTAATACAACAGGTGCTATCTATTAAAGGAGACAGCTTGTTTCGCTGCTGTTGTTAGTTGTACAGCCACCACAAGTCCAACTAACAGCATAAAGTAAAAAATCTTGAAATATAAAAAGAAAAGTTAGAATAGGGAAAAGATAAGAGTCACAGTTTCATTCCCCACTCAGTATGCCACCTTGGAATTCTGCTATCTTAAGGACTAAGGACTTCAGTTACATGTTCCAACTTGCCTACAGCCCGACTCCCTTCACAATTTGACAGTGACAGGAGCTATATGATTCAGGTCCACATCTGTCCATGGTTTGCAAACTGGCTGCCACTGAAATTAAGGAGTATTTCTTAAATGTAAATATGTGCAGATAAATAAGTAAAGTCTAGAAGGAGGACATCTTCTTGAAGTCTTCACTGTTCAGTGCAGATTTCCCTGAATCCACACTTAAACAAGTCTCGATTGAACCAACTGAAGTGTGGAAAGGTTCTATGTAGTCATCTCCCAAGACTATTTATGTAGGTTACAGTCAGTTTTGAAATAGGCTGTATTCCAATAATGACAAGACTATGGATCACTATTCCAAAAGGTTTGGGCTAATTATTTAAATTGCTCTGATAGCTAAAAGTAAATTAAGTTAAAATGTAATGTAATTGAAATTAGAATGGAGCCCACATCATTCTGCAGCGGTTTTCAAAACAACAACATCAAAATCAACACATAAAGATGACATCTTGTGAATAGAGATCATATGTATTGGGATTTTAGCACCATAATTATTTTGGATCTCATCTTCAGGTATGAATAATAGTTAAAATATAACAAAATACATTAATGAACAAAATTCTCTATAATGACAATAAGTACAAGAAATTGCATGGTGGGCATTGGATGAAGGGACAATGCTTTACAAACCTTACTAATAGGCAGAGCTCTTCTCTCATGCAGATCACCAGACAAGCTGAGGGATTGTCTAGGAGAAATAGCATGACTGGAGTACGCTTCTGCTTCTCAATGCAGCATCACACATCCAACCCATCCAGTCACCCCTGACTTTGTAGCTCAAATTACAGAGTATGTGCCAGAAAGCAGATAGAACAAACCAACCACCTCAAAGTGAAGATGGCAGAAGCCCTAGCATTAGGAGGCCTGGGGATACCTCAATTCCAAGGCTCTACCACTGAGATCCAACAATCAGCCACTTACTTTCCCACTAGAAAATTAGTTAGCAGTATGTGAGAGGATTACTTTCCCATAGTTACTATTGTAACATAAGGTTGTTAGTCCTTCAATAAAAACTTCTACATAATTCATGCCGAGTGGTTCAAACAAGCTTTAGTATATGGACTAAATAACAGTATTGTTCTTGTACAACTGTTCTAAGGTATTACATTAAATGACAAGCAATTAAGGCAACCTTGTTTCCCCATGGACTGAAGCTGATCAGACTTGACCTTCCTGGACTGCTTTCTAAGCTATGGACTTCTGACTGTTCCAAAAGCTCTAAACATTTTAGGTGCAGTGTGTCCTGTCTTTATACTATTCAGCTGCTTTGTTCTTTGCATTGTATTTCTGGCCTTATTGCTCAGTCATTAATTATCCCGCCAAGTCCATCAACAACTCAAGAACTGCGGCACAGTGGCGCAGTGGTTAGCACCGCAGCCTCACCACTCCAGCGACCCGGGTTCAATTCTGGGTACTGCCTGTGTGGAGTTTGCAAGTTCTCCCTGTGTCTGCGTGGGTTTTCTCCGGGTGCTCCGGTTTCCTCCCACAAGCCAAAAGACTTGCAGGTTGGTAGGTAAATTGGTCATTATAAATTGCCCCTAGTATAGGTAGGTGGTAGGGAAATATAGGGACAGGTGGGGATGTGGTAGGAATATGGGATTAGTGTAGGATTAGTATAAATGGGTGATTGATGATCGGCACAGACTCGGTGGGCCGAAGGGCCTGTTTCAGTGCTGTATCACTAAACTAAACTGCTGTTTTACATAGTGCAATAATCTCCTCAACCTTCTTCTCTGTCTTACAGTCTATTATTGTTCTCTTGGAATGTATAGATTATCGCTATCTATGTACAGGCCTCCTTTTGGCCTTGTGGGCCTCCATAATTCTGACCATCTTAGCAGTCTTTCAATGTTATCAGTTTCTGTGGTACGTTGGTGGCATAGCAACTGCAGTCCTTATCTAGATGCCTGATTCCCATGAGTCAGCTCAGTTTATTAACATAGAGATGAAAAGCTTCCTGTAGCACCACCATCTTGCTAAATACCTGAAATTATGTGAGATGAGATACTTGACCATACTGAGTTTAAAACACATTCTTAAAATATTCTAACACAGGATATTTAGCTTTGTTTCTAGAGGATCTATATCAAACACTGACATAAAACAAATTTGGCCATTCATCACTTTTAAGGTATTAAGTTTTGTTGTGCTTTTTCTTCTGATGGTGCAGGATAGGGTCTTAGCTGATTAAAGTTTGGACTTCTGTGGTATTTGACTAACTACAGAGACAATTTGGAGAAGGTTTATTGGACTACTCCATTGATAACTTTGGAGATTTTAGCAGAGTTTCCCCAATCTGTCCCATCACCTGAAGCACTGTTTTAAGATGCCTAGAGTATGCTCAGTAATAAACCTGGTGGCTGCATGTCTCAATCGTATCATGATCCAGGGCTGAAGTGCACTGCTTTAGTCTCAAAGAAACCATCCTTCCATTCTATCTTTTTCCCTCAATTAGGCCAGGCACAAGGCTAATAAAAATGAAGGAATCATGACTGTTGCCTGGCAGATAAGCAGTCATCTGCATGATCCTGTGTTGCTGGTCACTAACCACCTAAATATTGATGGAGTGTAAGCATTTGTTGTTGATGAAGACCATGGGATTGTATGAAAGGGCCTGGGCGATCACTGGAGTGCCACCAAAAAAAACCTGGATTTTGGGAAAACATGCAAAGTAGAAAAATGGCAGTGCTCTCTCACTTTATTTAAAAAAACATTATCCATGGAGAAAGTGATGAAGGTGTTTCCCTTGGCAAGAAATACATCAGTGACCTGCTATAGGTATCTTGCTGTTACTGCTGATGTCTCAGTGGTGACCTTCACTGCCAAGGCTGTCCCTGTGATGGGGGATGTTTGCAAGTTACGTTCCACCAGATGGCATAATTCTATCACTGCCTCCCTGGGAAGAGAAGCCTAGGCAGGCAGTTGTCCTCAGACATTGCCCACTAGGTGTGCATGGGTCTGTATGGGCAATGGCAGGTATGGAAGTCCATGTCTAGTGCCAGTGAACGTACCTTGCACCCTCACTTACATACTCCTTCACAAAGTTCAAAGAGAGAGGAACACCTGCAGAAATACTCAAAATATGCCAGATTCGAAAATTAGGTTATCAAAAATCTAACGACAACAGCACTATCAAAACCCCGTCTCAAGAAAATCCTGCAGTTTACCCTTTATCAATTAACTTTATGAAAAGCCAGAAGGCTCCTGGTTTTCATTGCTCATTTAAAGTGGGTGAGCTGGACATACAGAATATGCCCCGTGAGAAGATCAGGAACTCGGCATTGTAATGCTGTTACCATCACTTTAAATGCATTGAAGCCCTCTGGCAACAAAATTGACATTTGCAGCTTTTCAAGGCCTTTAACTTAAAGTAATTTTTGCACAGATCAGCGGAGTGGAGTCTCATCCTCAATTTTTGAAACAGTGATTTTGAATCCTCTTAAATCCTAGGGTCCAATGGGGCCTTTACAATTTCAAAGATGGCAACTGAATTAAGTTTAAAGGAATAAAAGATCACTGGCATCAGCATCTACACAAAACTATAACTGCAAAAAATTAATTAAATTAATGAATCAAGTTCACAAATTGGCACTTGCAGTATCAGCAAACACAGTGCACGAGCTTCCAAACACTACTGTTTAAAAGCTGTCTATCAAGTAAAGCATTGCATTAAAGCTTTGACTTCTAAACAAATCATCACACCTATGATATATTGCACCTTAAGAACTCCCGTCATTCCTGCTCTTATAAACAGACGTCCAACACTTGTGGACTTGCTTGCTTGCCTCCAAAAGAAAATGATGTTGCTGCCATTCTTTGAAGTAACCATACCTGTGGCATTCTGCACATCTGCTTAACTGCTTCCAATTCCAATTAATTCAAGATTTGGTCTTGTAAACAGATATGCACACCTGTGACAGCTTGGCGTTGTAAACGGAAACCATACACTAACATTTTCAGTCCTGGCTTGATTCTGTCAACATTTTGAGTGTTGGTAACCTGTTTTTTTTTCAGTCGTACATTATGGTGTCAATGGTGGATTAAAATGCTGAGGTCATCTCAGGTGAGGCATGACTTGGTCAGGTGCTCAGTTGACCTTACAACAGTCTTTTTCAGTCATGGATGATCTGGAATTGGCATGAAGACAGCTGGCTAACCATATCTGTCTCTCAAAATTATATTTGAGCAAGGCTTTTTTCCCAAAACATTTTTTTTTTGTTGTAAGCATCTGCTACTGAGTATGAAAATAAAAGCAAAATACTGCAGATCACAGAATTACAGAATCGTTACAGTGCAAAGGAGGTCATTTGGCCCATCGTGTCCGCACCCGCTCTCCGAAAGAGCATTCACTCAGTTCCATTCCCCGGTCTTCTCCCTGTAACCCTGCACATTCTTCCTTTTCATATAACTGTCTAATTACAATTTGAATGCTTCAATTGAACCTGCCTCCACCACACTCTCAGGCAGTGCATTCCAGACCTTAACCACTCTCTGCATTGTTAGGCAAACCCCCAACTGTCAAGACTGAGGCACACGTTATTTCACCCCATGAACATTAACACTTTAAAAATTGCAATCTCTGACTGGAAAGACATTTCCATGGTAACAGACAATGTTGAAACAATGGAGATTCTGTAATTGCTCTCCAATACACAGAAGTGGTCAGACTAGTTTTAGTCACATGGCTAACTGGCTGGGGCAGAGAAATTTGAGCCTCCAACAAGGGATGCGAAGAGACTGTTCCATATAAGGAACTAGTCACATGACTAGCCTGCTGAGCACCCTGGGAGCTTTTTGTGTTGAACTCCCAGACAAAGGGTTTTGAGGCAGAACGCCGTGTACTTTCCTGGAACTAAGAACACCTCCTGCCTGCCTGCCTATCTCCCAGGGAACTGAAACCATTGAAGACACGTGAGACTCAAAGAGAGAAAGGTTTGCCACGTGAACAGAATATTAAGATTACTGGGCCCCAACGAAACGCAAGAATATAACTTCAAAAAAGGACTACAGCGATCTTGAGAAACAGTAACACGATATTGCCTCAAACTGTTCTACTTATCTCTTCTACTCTTTTCTGTCCCTATTTTGCATGTTTATAAAAAATGTGCATGCTAGTGTGAACGTGTCATATATCTGCATGCACGAACTGTATTAGAATTAAGGTTAAGGTTTAATGAATGTTATCTTTCTGCTTTAAACCAAAGAAAGCCTGTTTGTGCTCAGTTATTTGCCTGATAATTGGAAACTGTGAACTCGCATTCACAAAAAGGGGAGCTCAAAACACAGTGTGTTTAAAGTTAACCCCTATTACAATAAGACCGGGTGAAGACAGCAAGAGACTCCCTAGACATATTGCTCACCTGGTTGTAACAGCATGAAAAAGTTTTTCCTCATGTCACTTTTGCTTCTTTTCCCTATTACATTAAATCTGTGCCCTCTCATTCTCGATCCTTACACAAGTGGGAACAGTTTTTCTCTAGCTACTCTGTCCAGACCCCTCATGATTTTGACTACCTCTATCAAATCACCTCTCAGTCTTCTCTTCTCCAAGGAAAACAGTCCTTACTTCTCCAATCTATCTTCATAACTGAAATTCCTCATCCCTGGAACCATTCTCATGAATCTTTTCTGTACTCTCTCCAATGCCCTCACATCTTTCCTAAAGTGCGTTGCCCAGAACTGGACGCAATACTTCATCTGAGGCCCAACTAGTGTCTTATACAAGTTCAACATAACTTCCTTGCTCTTGTACTCTATGCCCCTTTTAATAAAGCCCAGGATACTGTATGCTTTATTAACTGACTCTCAATCCGTCCTGCCACCTTCAATGACTTATGCACATATACACCCAGGTCCCTATGCTCCTGCATCCCCTTTCGAATTGTACCCTTTATTTTATATTGTCTCTTCATGTTCTTCCTACCAAAATGTATCACTTCACATTTCTCCACATTGAACTTCATCTGCCACCTGTCTTCCTATTCCACCAACTTGTCTATTTCCTTTTGGAGTTCTACACTATCCTCCTCACAATTCCCAATGCTTCCAAGTTTTTTATCATCTGCAAACTTTGGAATTGTGCCCTGTACATCAAGGTCTAGGTCATTAATGTATGTCAGGAAAAGCAAGGGTTCCAACACTGACCCCTGGGGAACTCCACTACAAACCTTCCTCCAGCCCAAAAAACATCCATTAACCACTACTCTTTGTTTCCTGTCACTCAGCCAATTTCATATCCATGTTGCTACTGTCCCTTTATTCCATGAGCTACAAGTTTGCTCACAAGTCTGTTGTGTGGCACTGTGCCAAT
Source organism: Heterodontus francisci (assembly GCF_036365525.1). Taxonomy (NCBI): domain Eukaryota; kingdom Metazoa; phylum Chordata; class Chondrichthyes; order Heterodontiformes; family Heterodontidae; genus Heterodontus; species Heterodontus francisci. Next base: position 31,335,694 of record NC_090389.1, read on the forward strand.
GCTTTTTGAAAGTCCATGCACACCACATCAACAGCACTACCCTCATCAACCCTCTCTGTTACCTTCTCAAAAAACTCCAACAAGTTAGTTAAACATGATTTTCCCTTAAGAAATCCATGCTGGCTTTCCTTAATTAACCTGTATTTGTCCATGTGACTATTAATTTTTCCCCAAATTATTTTTTCTAAATGTTTCCCCACCACTGAAGTTAAACTGACTGGCCTGTAGTTGCTGGGCTTACCTTTACACCTTTTTTTGAATGAGGGTGTAATGTTTGCAATTCTCCAGTCCTCTGGCACCACCTTCGAATCTAAGGAAGACTGAAAAATTATGGCCAGTGCCTCTGTGATTTCTACCCTCACCTCCCTCAGTATCCTTGGATGCATCTGATCTGGCCCTGGTGCTTCATCCACTTTAAGTACAGATAGCCTATCTAATATGTCCTCTTTATCAATTTTAAACCCTTCTGATGTCTGAATTACCTCCTCTTTCACCATTACTTGGGTTGCATCTTCTTCCTTGGTAATGACAGATGCAAAGTATTCATTTAATACCTCAGTTATGCCCTCTGCCTCCATTTGTAAATCCCCTTTATGGTCCCTAATCAGCCCCACTCCTCCTTTTACCACCCTTTTTCTATTTATATGTCCGTAGAAAACTTTGGGTTTCCCATAATACTAGCTGCCAGTCTCTTTTTTCATGCTGTCTCTTTGCTTCTCTTATTTGTTTTTTCACTTCCTCTCTGGACCTACTATATTTAGCCTGGTTCTCAGTAGTATTTTCCACCTCGCATCTGTCCTAAACACACTTTTTTTTCTTTATCTTAATCTCTACCACTTTTGTCATTCAGGTAGCTCTGTATTTGTTTGCCCTACCTTTTCCCTTCGAGTGAACATACCTTGACTATGCCCAAACTATCTCCTCTTTGAAGGTAGCCCATTGTTCAGCTACAGGTTTTCCTGCCAACTTTTGACTGCAATTTATTCACCATAGCTCCATTCTTACCCTATTGAAGTTGTCTTTCCCCCAGTTAATTATTCTTACTTTGGATTGTTCTTTGTCCTTTTTCATAATCAGCCTAAACCTTATGACACAATGATCACTGTCCCCCTAAATGCTCTCCTACTGAAACTTGATCCACTTGGCCCACCTCTTTCACAAGAACCAGGTCTAGCAGTGCCTCCTTTCTCATTGGACTAGCACCATAGTGCTGTAGAAAATTTTCCTGGACGCACTCTAAGAACTCTTGCCCCTCACTGTCCTTTACACGACGACTATCCCAGTCTATGTTTGGATAATTAAAATCCCTCATTATAACTACCCTATAATTTTTGTACCTTTCTGTAATTTCCTTGTAAATTTGTCCTTCCCACTAGCTGACGACCTATAGGCAACACCCAACAATATAATTGCACCTTTTTTGTTCCTTAGCTCTGGCCAAATTGATTCTATCCTTGAGCCCTCTGGGACATCCTTTTTCTCCAGCATTGCAATGCTCTCCTTAATCAATCCTCCCCCTTTTTCCCCTTTCCTATCTTTCTTGAACACTTTGTATCCAGGAATATTTAACACCCAGTCCTGCCCTTCTTTGAACCAGGTCTCTGTTATAGCCACAACATCATATTTCCGCATGGCAATCTGCACCTGTACCTCACCAATCTTATTAACCACACTCCGTGCATTCACATACATGCACATTAACCCTGATTTAGACTTTATTACCTTCTCCCTTACTCTGACCCCAACTTATTATTCCCTACTCTGGTGCTATCTATCTCCCCCAGTATTCTGTGTACCTTGGTATTTGCTCCTGGTTCCCACATTCCTGACAGGTTGCCAGTTTTGCCTCTCTCCAATCTGAGCTTCCTCTCAGGTTCCTATCCCCCTGCCTCCCCAACAGCACTAGCAAATCTCCCTGCGAGGATATTAGTCCCAGTCCTGCTAAGGTGCAATCTGTCCATCTTGTACAGGTCCCAAATGCCCCTGAACTGGTCCCAATGCCTCAGAAATCTGATGCCCTCCCTCCTACACCAGTTCTCCAGCCACGTGTTCAATCACTCACTTCTCCTATTCCTATGCTCATTCACACATGGGACTGGGAGTAATCCTGAGATTACTGCTTTTGAGGCCCTGCTTTTTAATTTCCTTCCTAGCTCCCTAAAATCTGCTTTCAGGACCTCATCTCCCTTCCTACCTATGTCATTGGTGCCAACGTGGACCACGACCTCTGGCTGTTCACCCTCCCCCAGAAGAATGTCCTGTAGCCGTTTCATGACATCCTTGACCCTGGTACCTGGGAGGCAACATATCATCCTGGGGTCAGGTCTACAGCTGCAGGAACGCCTCTCTGTTCCCCTAATTAATGAATCCCCAGATGCTGGAAATCGGAAATAAAAACAGAAAGTTCTGGAAATACTCAGGTCAGGCAGCATCTGTGGAGAGAGAAGCAGAGTTAACATTAACTTAGAAAAAATCAAGGTAATCAGGAATAGTCAGCATGGTTTTGTGAAAGGGAAATCATGTTTAACCAATTTATTGGACTTCTTTGAAGGAGTAACATGCGCTGTGAATAAAGGGCAGCCGTTGATGTAGTGTACATGGATTTCCAGAAGGCATTTGACAAGTAGGAGCTCATGGAGTAGGAGGTAACATATTAGCATAGATAGAAGATTGGCTGGCTGGCTGGCAGAAAGCAGAGAGTACGCATAAATGGGCCCTTTTCTGATTGGCAGGATGTGATGAGTGGAGTCCCGCAAGGGTCTGTGCTGGGGCCTCAACCTTTTACAACTTATATCAATGACTTAGATGAGGGGAGCGATGGTATGGTAGCTAAATTTTCAGATGATATAAAGATAGGTAGGAAAGTATGTTGTGACGAGGACATAAAGAGTTTGCAGACCAATATAGATAGGTTGAGTGAGTGAGCAAAATTCTGGCAGATGGAGTATAATGTGGGAAAATGTGAAGTTGTTCACTTTGGCAGGAAGAATAAAAAAGGAGAACGACTGCAGAATTCTGATGTGCAGAGGGATCTAGGTGTTCAGGTGCATGAGTCACAAAAATCCAGTATGCAGATGCAGCAAGTAATAAAGAAGGCTAATGGAATGCTACCATTTATTACGAGAGGAATTGAAAATAAAAGTAAGGATGCTAAAGTTATGCTTCAGTTATACAGGGCATCAGTGAGACCACATCTCGAATATTGTGTGCAGTTTTGGCCTCCTTCTTTAAGGAAGGTCGTAAATGCATTGGAGGCGGTTCAGAGGAGGTTTACTAGATTGATATCTGGAATGAGCGGGTTATCTCATGAGGAAAGGTTGGACAGTCTGGGCTTGTTTTCACTGGAGATTAGAAGAATGAAGGGAGACTTAATTGAAGTATATAAGATCCTGAACAGTCTTGACAAAGGTGGCTGTGGAAAGGATGTTTCCTCTCGTGGGTGAGTCCAGAACTAGGGGCCACTGTTTTAAAATTAGGGGTCACCCTCTTAGGACAGAGATGAGGAAAAAATTTTCTCTCAGAGGGTTGTGCGACTTTGGAACTCTCTGCCTCAGAAGGTGGTGGAGGTAGGGTGATTGAATATTTTTAAGGCAGAGGTAGATAGATTCTTGTTAGGCAAGTGAATCAAAGGTTATCCAGGGTAGATGGGAGTTTGGAATTTGAGACACAAACAGATCAGCCATGATCTTATTGAATGGCAGAGCAGGCTAGAGGGACAAAATGACCTACTTCTGCTTCTAATTCATATGTTCATCCGTATGTATGTTCGTATGTTCATAATGTTTCAGGTTTGTAACCTTTCATCAGCACTGACTAAGTTACAGAGGTCATAGGTTTTAAGCAAGTGAAGGGCAGGGGTGGGAGTGCGGAGTGATGTGCTGGTGGGAAAGAGAACAAAAGGGAAGGTCTGTGATGGGGCAGAGGGCAGAAGAGATTAAATAACAAAGATGTCATGGGACAAAGGCAAACAGAGTGTTAATGGTTGTGGTGAGCGACAAAGCATTAGTCCAGAGAGAATGTTCATGGCAGAATAATGAGCAGCTCTGCCCAAGAGCACAACATGAAAAACAGGCACATGGTTAAAAAAAAAATAAAATAAAATAATTTTAAAAAAATATAAAAAGGGCCAGTCATGCTCTGAAATTGTTGAACTCAATGTTGAGTCCGCAAGGCAGTCTGATGAAAGGTCACAGATCTGAAACGTTAACTTTGTTTCTCTCTCCACAGATGCTGCCTGACCTGCTGAGTATTTCCAGCTCTTTCTGTTTTTATGCAACTGAACATGGTTTGGCTCCTGTCTCAGTCTATGAGGTGAGTGAACTCTGCTACTTTTAACTCTACCAATTTATTTTCTACAGTTTAAGAATTGTTCATACTCTCCTCCAATGTACCTGCATTCTCAATTCCATCATCATTTATAAAAAAAAACTCCTGCAAAATGGCTGCTGGAAGGGTGGTCAATAGCTGGGACTGAAAAAGTAGTTGGTCTTCAAAATAAGGTTGGCACACACGATTATTGCAAAATAAACAGGTCACGGAAAATACCATGAAATCAAGTATTGATCTGCATGATTCTCTTCTATTGATCACAGACAAGGTTCACACAGAACATAGAACCCCTTTGGCTTCACCTATGGCACAGCATTATTGATAGCGGCATGAGTGGCTACAGGGGTAAAATCCATCATCTCTTGTACTCATGGGAATGCAGCAGTACAATAGAATTATTTGCCTCGCTCATGCAGCTGCTGCACCCTGCTGAATGTTATCAAGCTGTTGACTTACCCGAATAAAGTGTGAAGCACCTCCTTGATGCATTTATGTGCACTGCAGTTATCCTGAGCATCAGCCCCTGAAGGAGCCAGGAGAATTGAACTGAAGATCAGGGTGACCTTAATGGGCTAGCACACCACCATTGGGATATCTGCCTGTCAGAGGTGGCACAGCTTCGCCACTGCCTCCCTGCTAAACTGTAACTTATTAAAGCTCACACGATGGGTATGCAGGAACATCCCGAAGGACTGGGACTAGCAAGGACAAATGGTATGGGAAGCAACAACTAACTTTAAAAAAATGGGTGCAAAGATTGCTTCCATTAATGTGCGTAGCATTAAATCTACTACGCGATGTGTTTCAACCTTGGATTACCTCGCCAAGGTCAAAGCCGACCTACTGTTTCTGCAGGAGTGTGGAATACCACACCTCAGCACCTACAGGCAGTGGTCGCGATGGTGGTCCCATGGGCCATCGATCTGGTCGGGGGGTAATGATTGCCGTTCCTCCGGCCTGGGTATTCTGCTGCGGGGAGGTAACTTCACCATCTCCGAAGTTAAGGAGGTGGGGGGCGGTCGCCTCCTCGTAACAGACGTAATGTACAACAACGCTCCGCTCCGGTTGATCAACGTGTACGCCCCGGTACAACGCAGCGAGCGGCTGACTGTCTTCCAGCAGCTCCCACTGCTGCTGGCGACGTCCAGACCGGTCATCGTAGGTGGTGACTTCAACTGCATCATTGATGCGGCTGGACAATCCGGCAGCGACGACAGCAAACTGGACGCTACGTCCAGATTCTTAATAGAAACAGTTAAAGATGCCAAACTGCACGACGTCTTCAGCAAACCTGCAGACGGAGCGCAGCGCAGATACACATGGTCAAGATCGGACGGGTCTGCCCGTTCCAGGATTGACTTCCTGTTTGTGTCCCGTCCCGTCACGGTCGGATCCACTGACGTCAAGCTGGTGTTCTTCTCCAACCACTGCCTCTTACTGGCCGACTGTCACTTACAGGACGACCAGCGGGTTGGCAGAGGGACGTGGAAGCTCAATGCTACACTGCTGACCCCAGAGAACGTTGAGGAGCTCAAAAGGGATTACAAAGGTTGGAGGACCGTGAAACCCCTCTTTGAGACTCCAGTTCACTGGTGGGAAGCGATTAAGGAGAACATCAAGAGGTTGATCATCCACAAAGGTGTTCAGAGGGCGAGAGAGAGACAGAGGGAAATGTCCCGACTCCAGAAAAGTATGCAAAATCTGCTCCGGTTGCAGTCAATGGGGGTCGAGGTCAAGGAGGACCTCCAAGAGGTGAAGAGCCAGCAGGCCTCGCTCTTTGCCAAGGAGGCCTCCAAGATCATCTTCCGGTCCAGAGTCCGCTCCATCGAGCAGGATGAGACGTGCTCGCGTTACTTCTTCCAAAAGGTACACAGAGAGAGCTCTGTTATCAGCAGCCTGAAGGAAGAAGATGGCTCGGAAACGTCTTCGCAGTCCGACATACTAAGGATCAGCAAATCCTTTTATGCTGGGCTGTATGACGTGAAGCCCACAGACAGCAGAGCCTCCCAGTCCTTCCTGTCATCTATCACAGAGGTCTTAGATGACAGCAGGAGGGAGAGACTGGACAAGCCGCTAACTCTGGACGAGCTGACAAAGGCCGTCGAGTCCTTCGAGAGGAGTAAAACTCCCGGAAGCGACGGCTTACCGGTCGAGTTGTACTCGGCCCTGTGGGACTGGGTCGGTCCAGACCTGCTGGAAGTATATGAGAGTATGCTCCTGGCCGGCCGCATGTCAGAATCCACGAGGAAAGGCATCATCATCCTCATTTACAATCGGAAGGGGGACAGGGCAGAAATCAGAAATTGGCGGCCCATCTCACTACTTAATGTTGACTACAAGATTCTGTCCAAAGTCATAGCCAGTCGAGTCAAATCTGCTCTGGAGTTGGTGATCCACCCCAATCAGACCTGCACTGTACCCGGCAGAAAGATCTCTGATAGTCTCGCGTTACTCAGGGATACGATCACCTACGTACGGGACAGAAGGGTGGACACCTGCCTTATCAGCCTGGACCAGGAGAAGGCTTTTGACAGGATATCGCACACCTACATGATGGACGTGCTTTCCAAAATGGGGTTTGGGGAGGGAATCTGCAATTGGATCCAACTGCTCTACACAAACATCAGTAGCGCAGTCTCAATCAATGGGTGGGAATCGGAAAGTTTCCCGATCAAATCTGGAGTCAGACAGGGCTGCAGAAGGATGCGAGCATAAGAGGGGTGACAATCCCAGGCAGCGGAGGCACTCAGGTTAAAACCTCCCTGTACATGGATGACGTCGCCGTCTTCTGCTCGGATCCGCTATCCGTGCGCAGACTGTTGAGCATCTGCGACCAGTTCGAACTGGCCTCGGGAGCCAAAGTTAACCACGGCAAGAGCAAGGCCATGTTCTTTGGGAACTGGGCTGACCGATCCTTTGTCCCCTTCACCGTCAGGTCAGATTACCTGAAGGTGCTGGGGATATGGTTCGGAAGGGCCGGGGCGTGCACCAAAACCTGGGAGGAGCGAGTAGCCAAGGTACAACAAAAGTTGAGCATGTGGGGGCAGCGATCTCTCTCCATTGTGGGTAAGAACCTGGTCATCAGGTGCGAGGCGCTCACGTTGTTGCTGTACGTGGCGCAGGTCTGGCCCATACCACACTCCTGCGCTGTGGCAGTCACCCGAGCCATTTTTCGCTTTATCTGGGGATCTAAAATGGACCGGGTCAGGAGGGACACGATGTTCAAATCTCTGGACAAGGGCGGGAAAAATGTACCCAACGTGGCCCTCATCCTGATGACCACCTTCGTGTGCGGCTGCATCAAGCTGTGTGTAGATCTCCAGTACGCAAACTCCAAGTGTCACTACGTGCTGAGGTTCTAGCTGTCCCCGGTGTTGCGAAGGATGGGCCTGGTCACATTGCCGCGGAACGCTCCATGCAGTTGTGCCGTGCCGTACCACCTATCCTTCGTGGAGCAGTTTCTGCGGGAAAACACCTTTGACCACCGATCCATCAGGCAGTGGTCTGCACGTAATGTCCTCAAGGTCCTATGGGAAAAGGAGACGGTTGATCCTGTCGGATGGTTCCCCGAGCAGACCGTCAAAGTCATTTGGCGGAATGCCGCATCGCCAGAACTTTCAAACAAGCACCAAGATGTAGCTTGGCTGGTGGTGAGAAGGGCCCTCCCCGTCAGATCCTTCATGCACGCCCGAAGTCTTGCCCGCTCCGCACAACGCCCCCGCGGTGGCTGTGGTGGGGAAGAGACGGTTGCCCACCTACTCCTGGAATGTGTCTTTGCAAAGCAGGGGGTGTGGAAAGAGATGCAGTGGTTTTTGTCGAGGTTCATCCCAAGCAACTCTGTAACGCAGGAGTCTGTGCTCTACGGGCTGTTCCCAGGGACACACACTGAGACAAACATCAGCTGCTGCTGGAGCACTATCAATTCGGTGAAAGCCCTTTGGTCTGCCCGAAACTTGCTGGTCTTCCAGCGCAAAGAGTTGTCCACCACCGAATGTTGCAGACTGGCACATTCCAAGGTCCAGGACTACGTGCTGAGGGACGCACTAAAGCTTGGGGCAGCCACAGCAAAGGCTCAATGGGGAAAGACCACAGTGTAAGGTCCCCCCACCAAGCTGAACTGAGGGGCTGGATCCATGGGAAACCCCTCGAACTGTATCGGGAAAATTTTGCGTGCTGTAAATGTAAAAATGTATATGGCATGACAATGAAATGGAAGGGTTGTGAGGCAACTCATGATTGTATAGAAGGAAACTGATCACCTTTGCACTGTTTGTATTTTTTGACTTGATGCTGTTTTTAACTGTTTGGGAATGTAATTTTTACAGATTTTTATGAATAAAGTATATTTTGGGAATAAAAATAAAATTAAAGCTTAAAGGTTCCCCGAGCAGACTACCAAAGTCATTTGGCGGAATGCCTCATCACCAGAACTTTCAAACAAGCACCAAGATGTAGCTTGGCTGCTGGTGAGAAGAGCCCTCCCCGTCAGATCCTTCCTGCACGCCCGAAGTCTCACCCCCTCCGCACAATGCCCTCGAGGTGGCTGTGGTGGGGAAGAGACGGTTGCCCACCTCCTTCTGGAATGTGTCTTTGCAAAGCAGGTGTGGAAAGAGATGCAGTTGTTTTTGTCGAGGTTCATCCCAAGCAGCTGTGTAACACAGGAGTCTGTGCTCTACGGGCTGTTCCCAGGGACGCCCACCAAGATAAACATCAACTGCTGCTGGAGGACTATCAATTTGGTGAAAGACGCCTTTTGGTCTGCCCGAAACCTGCTGATCTTCCAGCGCAAAGAGTTGTCCACCACCGAATGTTGCAGACTGGCACATTCCAAGGTCCAGGACTACGTGCTGAGGGACGCACTAAAGCTTGGGCAGCCGCAGCAAAGGCTCAATGGGGAAAGACCACTGTGTAAGGTCCCCCCACCAAGCTGAACTGAGGGGCTGGATGCATGGGAAACCCCTCGTGCTGTATCTGGAAAATTATTTGCTTTAAAATGTTTATGGCATGAAAAATGAAATGGAAGGGTTGTGAGGCAACTCACTCCTGCATTGAAGGAAACTGACCTCCTTTGCACTGTTTGTATTTTTTGACTTGGTGCTGTTTGGAACTGTTTTGTAATGTATTTTTTTACAGATTTTTATGAATAAAACATATTTTGGAAATTAAAAAAAATTGAAGCACTCCTTTTCAGTTATTCTTAGATAGCTGTGTCTGGAACACCTGCTGGGTAGTGGCAAGTTGAGACAGTATGCTCCCAATGCCTCCGTATACCACTGCCAGCTCTTTCTTACTCCTCCTACTCAGTCAAGTTACAGGTGACTAATGAATGTGATCCCCATTGTGTTATAAAGCAATATTGTCTGGAAGCTCAGCTTCTCAGTACATTGTGGAGATTTACTTGGAGCTGGTATATTTGGACACTGCCTTTGTCCAGTTCCCCAAGCAGCAGCACTATATGGATGTTTGGATTTCCTGGGAGATGATGGTTGAGTACTCATTGTAATGGGCTGGGCGGGATGCCTTACGCGCAATGCTCTCAGAAATATTATTCACAAAGGAGCTTCTGATGCTTATGTCCTTGGAAGAGATGCCCGCGTCTGGGCGAACCTGCTTCATCTCTTTGTAGACATAGATCAAGTAATTCTCCTTCCCCGACCTTCTTCACTTCTTGCTGCCCTTTGCTGTGGCTTTATTCACTGCTTTGTTGGCTCCCTTTTTGGGTGCTGGTTTCTTATTGTCAGGCATTTTCAAAAGTCAATTTCAGACACAGAAATAGCCAATAATTAACTACTGAATTCCGGCATCAGAAATGTTGACTCAGCTGCTGTGCCCAAGTTATTTGGGTAGCAGCGATGTATTGCACACAATGCAGAGGTTCTGCAATAAGCCAACATTATAATCAACACTAATAACCTTAATTCTACTATGCATTCATTGTGCACTTTGCTGCTGTGAAGCCTCCTTGCAATGGCCAGCAGTATGAAACTGAATACACACTGATCAGGAAATGGCCCTCTGCAGCACCCCTGATTTTACTGCCTATTGTTCTGAATTACTGTCAGTATAAATTTTCCATGACAGCAAATGCTAGACTCGACAAACTTTAAATAAGAACACAGTACTGGAAATCAAAAGTTTTTACCTGGGACGTGGATCTGCCTTTTTCCTTCTTGGATTTCAGATTTGAAGCAAAAGACAAAAATAGTTGCATTATAATTATTAATCCAGCTCCCCTTCATCTTTAACTTTGATCTCATAGATGAGGGACTTTCAATGTGTGGTTCTGTACCACAGGGCAGTCAGCATGCAACACTATCAGTGCAGACTGACATGGATCCATTGGGCAACAAGCAGATGTCTACAAACTAGTCAACATATGTTGACAATACAGCCACATTCCCCAGGTGATACCTTTCCACAATCCATCACTCAAAATTCTGAACCAATTGGTCAATAATTCTTCTTCCAGCCACAGCAAATCTTGTGTTTTCTAAATTTATAAAAATCTAGAAGTGAAATTATCATGTTGTCAACTTCACTCATCCCTACATGCATCCTATATACTGTGTCATTAAACCTTGTTTCCATTGGGCATAAATCCTGTCCCTTTTGGATTTGAGGTGTTAAACTCAGACTAGCACCTGTGTAGATGACCATTAATGGGTTTATAGATTCGCTTGAAAATGTATTCCATCAGCTCACAGCACCACAGTGACAGGTCTCATTTACAGTCAGGTGCTGGCAATGGTAGAAACACTGACAGAACAACGAAAGGACAATGAAACAGATCATTCAAAACTAGTTGCTTACAATATCTTTTGATGGAAAATTTCAAACTATTTTCCTACATTAACATACACCATCATTATATATTTTGATACTTCCAGTTCACCGAGGATGCTTAATTACATAACAGCAGCAATTTGCATTCATATAGCACCTTTAATGTAGTAAAATATCCCAAGGTGCTTTATAGGAGTGTTATCAAGCAAAATTTCACACTGAATCACATAGGGAGTTATTAAGACAGGTGACAAAAAGCTTGGTTCGAGGTAGGTTTTAAGAAGCATCTTAATGGAGGAAAGAAAGATAGAGAAGAGGAGAGGCTTAGGAAAGGAATCAGATTATTGGTCCTTTCCCAACTTTGTCCTGTGTACTGTTATTATAATCTATTTGAAGTCCATTTAATCTATATAATGTGAGTTAGTTCATATTAGTACAGCTTAATCCAGTGGATATTGATTTTTTTTAAATGAAGTCTCCAAAATGGATTGCTGTTCACAAGTTAAAAGGATAAAGCTGTAGGGACATTTCTTTCTATGATGTAATCTCACAATAAATGTAAAGTGATGAAAGTTTGTCTTTATTTTCTATTTTGCATAACAAGCATAATAGGGTTCGTGTGCCCAAAGGTTGTGTTTAATGATTTTTGTTGAATTGACTTATTCAATTACTTGTGAAAATGGAATGTTTGCAGTTTTCCTTTATATTTGGAAAAGGACACTGGTTTTTCTTTAACCTACTAGTAACTACAATACTCAAGTTAAACAATGTTAATACTAGTTTTAATACTTTATCACTATCAAGGAGTTCTTCACATAAAGAGTGAGCGGGATAGGCTGTATGGTCCATCAAGCGTCCTCTGCCACTCAAAAAGATCATGGCTGAATTTTGACATCAACTCCATCTCTCTGCCATATTCCTTGATTCCAAGTGCCCAGAAATCTATCGAACTCTATATTTGTCGACTGAGCATCCACAGCCTTCTGGTATAGAGAATTTCAAAGAATCACAACCCTCTGAGTGAAGAGATTTCTCCTCATCTCAGTCCTAAATGGTTGACCCCTATCTTGAGACAATGGTCCCTAGTTCTAGATTCTCCAACCAAGGGGGAACAGCCTCTTAGCATCTACCCTGTCAAGCTATCTAAGAATGTTACACGTTGCAATGAGATCACCTCTCATTCTTGTGAACTCTTGACAATATAGACCCTTTCCATTTAATCTCTCCTCATAGTACAGCCCTCTCATCCCAGGAATCCATCTAGTGAACCTTTGTTGCACTCCGTCGAAGGAAGGTATATCCTTCCAATGTGTGGAATGGACCCCAAGTTATCGTAATAGATGTGAAAACACTTGAATTGTCATAGAAGCAATTAGATATTGTGAAGGAGGCAGCTGGGGAATGGGCAATGAAGAAACTTTCTGGATGGATGAACTAAGAGGGGCTAAATGGCCTCCTCCTACATAATTCTCTTGTGATCTTATGCAAATTGAGGGATATTGTTTTTGGAGTTAAGTCGCGGAACCATCTTCACTCTATCTTCTGATTTTCTTATTGCGTTTCAATGTCAACAAACATGGTGGAGAAGAGGCGAGGAAAGAAAGAGGACAGAAGGTGTAGGAAAGAGGAAGAGGAGGACAGAAGGGAGGAAGAAAGTACAAAGGAGTAATTTCTCCTTAGACCACAGCAAGGCACCCACCATGGATTCAATTGTAATTTATATGGGTTGGGTGGAAAGAAACAGATTCCATTTCCTGAAAAATGTGCTGTTGCTCCACAGAATCTCCAGAATCTCCCTGCAATATTTCAAACATAAACATGGCCAGAACAATTTCATGAGGCTATCTGGATATTTCAATGTCCCTGTTATCATCAGTGGGAAGGAGTATCCTAACTCAGCAGCACTCACCTAGAAGAATGTATAATGCAATGAGTTATCCCTTGGGATCAGATTTAGTCCCCAATTTTTTAAAATTCTTACAGACATGATTTCCCTTCAGTAGAAAATTCCATGCTTTCCCATCAACGTAAATTAGCTAATAAAAAGTCATTCAAAACAATGAAAATGAATTGCTATAGCAGGCCGCTTGATGTTTAGAATTAAACTGAATGCTGTTAACAAGGAAGAACAGAATGTAAGGTCCTGGGTATCACTATCAGAGAATCAGAGCTTCAACAGCAAATTGCATTGTGACAGGTCCTCCGATGTAAGGAAACATTCCAAGATATTTTATGGGGGAAAGAGTATGTGATGGAATTCACGATCCGTATTAGTTCAAACTAGAAAATTTCTATGCCACGTAAGGCATTAGCTTCGGTTCAGTGGTAACGCTTCTGTTTTGAGCTAGAGGTATTGGGCACATAATCTTGGTAAACATCTCAGTGCAGAGAGTGCTGCTCTGTTGGAGATGCCATCTTTTGAATGCGATGTTAAAAAGAGCATTATTTACTCAGGTAGATAAAAAGGATCAGATGAAACTATTCAAAGAGAAGTCCTCTTGGTGTCCTAGATAGCATTCCTCTCTCAACCAACAGCACCAAAACAGATGGTTTTAGATGAGACTTTAGATTGAGGCCGCATCTGTCCCCTTGAGTGGAATTCAAAGAAAAGCAGAAGAGTTCTCTCAGTGTCTTGGCCAGCACTTGTCCTTCAACTAACAACATTAAAATAAATTAGCATGGTTTATACCATTGCTGTTTGTGGGATCTTGCTGTGTGCCATTTGGCTGCTGAATTTGCGTGCATAGCAACAATGACGACAACTTGCATGTAGTCACTGGTTATTTTCAGCTAACTGATCTCCAGAAGAGATTTATTCTGCCAATGTGTGTGTAAGGGTTGAGCAAATATACAAAACTGTACCTAAGGGCATTATACATGAATAAGAACAAGAATTCTCTTCTAACTGTAAAAAATTGATTGAGCTACTGGTTTGGACTTGTAGCTAATTAAATTCTGCATCCTTTTAAAGCAATAGATTTTTTTGTTTTGTAGGTGCTAGACAGGCAGCTATCTGGAATGTGACTTTGTTGACGCAATCATTTTCAACATCTGGGATATCTAAAAAATAAGGACATGGGCCAGGTATGTTGATTTGCAAATCAGTCTGGTACAGAATGATGCTCCAAGTTCTAATTCAATTATGCCTCCTCAAGACATTAATTGCATATGTAAAATCTGTAGGAAGTGTGAACTATTCTATCAAATGCTACCATATTTTAAGATGCTCCATTATTGCCTGGAAGAAAATTAGACAGTTCTGTGTTCAGAGGCTTCTGGAAATTGTGATAAATACAAGGAGTCACTGACTAGTTCATTAATTCAGTTCGAACAATCATATTTTTAAGTCACTCTGCCAAAACAGAATACCATGAGCACCAAAGCTCATGAGCACTCATGGAAAGATTATTGAAGCATTTGTTTTAAAGGATTGTGAATTTTGAAGCAATTTGTTATGTTGGACTCAGAAAACATTTTAATGAACCAATGAATATTGATAATATTTTCACCTGCCTCTGTGCGTATTTCTTTCTCATAATAAACAATTTGTAGCTCAGCCTGAAATCCGTGGTTTGTTTGTTGTGCTGCCAATTGCAAAGATCGGGAGTTTCACTTATTACTCTTATCACATGCTCTAATCTTCCCCAACTCCATTAGTCTCAACCATTTGCCACTGGAAACCATTGTCCTCTAGCTCTCTAATTCAAGCTTCCAACTCTTTCTCCTGTCCATCTGTCATGATATCCTTACTGCAGTTGATGAAGCTAGTGCAATGGATGTATTTTGTTATTGACAGATTTAAGAGGGAACCAAAACCACAGTGCTTTTCCCTTTACTGTCCGTAATCAGTGTGTTTTTGACAAGGAAGATGTGTGTTTTTCTTAATCCCCGGTTATATGGCTAATTTGAATAACCAGCAGCTCATGTTTTGGGTGTTTAAATAAAGAGGATTATTTTTATTTATTCACTCATTCAACCCGAAGATCTAACGCTACGTCACTCATTCACCACTCACTGTTACAATCAGGTGAGGAGGGGTTGAAGGGTTCCCCTCTGTTCCTCTTGTTTGACTGCAACAGGTTTATTTCTTTTTTAAAGTGGATGTACTTGCCAATTCAGTGAGTGTTTAAGTATTTACATGCTATGATCATAGAAGAACCAATCAAACAGATTTTCTTGAGTTTAACAATGGAAGAGGTTAGCTTTACTGTACTTAAACTGATCGAAGAAAAATAATAAACTATGCTTTCACACACACACACTTGAGGTTCACACACGCACACACACATTCACACAAATAGGTTACAGAGTGGGGAAGGATAGATTGGTCAGATTAGTGTCCACAGCAATAAAAAGGGGTATACAGTCTGTGGCGTTTGGTGACTTGGTTGTCTTCTGGCTGATCCCAGTGGTCCTGAGGCTTCTGGCTTGCAGATGCGGCCAGCTGATTCGGTATTTTCCTGGAGACAGTGATGCAGATGAATACCTTCACGGGGTCTCTGTCTGCAGCAGTGATAGGCCTTGGTAGTTACGGCCACCAGGCAGGATTCGAAGCTTGCAAGGTGGACTGGAAAGAGAGAAGGAGAATGAACCCTACTTGGGTCTTCTCTAGTCAGTGTCCAGTTCCTTGTCTCGTCTGCAGAGAGAGAAAAAAAATCTTAAATGATCAGATTGTGGGCCTGTCACATGACCGTCACCCAGTGTGTATCCCTCATAACTCAATCAGTTTAAGTCTAAGAATTCCCTTGTCTCAACCAGGGTCCCATTGTTCAACTGATTAGATTTGATTGGTCCATCTCCACCAGTTTAATGTCCCAAGTGATTACTTGAATGTCTTGTGAATGGGGGCAGGACAGGTAGTTCACTCAAAATTCCCAGGTCATTGTTCTTGCTGGGGCTGAGCGGGCAACACTTCTCCACCTCGATGCATTGGAATGTAGGACATAGTGATGCAAATTGTGATGGCTATTTAGCTGCTAGCAGTCACCTTTTATCTGTTCATTTTCTCCTTTTTTAAAATTTAATTCAGGTTTCCAGCAGGTGGAAGAAAAGATCATCATTCGGCAGAGCACGTGTTTATGACACACACACTTGAAATAGAAAGCAGTTAAAAGAGGATAGTGCACTTTAACAAATTACAAGCAAAGGAATAGTTCAAAAGCCACAAGATTTGGCTCGTCTTCGGGGAAAAGGCATGCATTGTAGGCCACATGAAGAAGACGTTTTAATCCTGAAGTGTAGTTAGGTGGACTCGATAGCTGGAGTTGTATATCGAAGTATATGCAGGATTCTCTCGAAGAGGTGGATTTTCAGTAGGTCACAAAGTTAGTTGCTTGTAGACTTATTATTAGGAGATTGGCTTTTTGTGCTGATGGACTTTAAAAGGACAGGTTTGGAGACTTTAAGATGTTACAGCCTTCAGTTCTTTTAAGGCATGATGGTACTGCCTGGTCTGCCCTCTGTTTTTTTCTGAAGTCTGTTTTTTAAAGATTTTTAAAAGGACACCAATCTGGCTGGCCCACCATGTGACTTTTCACACTTCCTTTTCCAAATATGGTGGGGGTCTAGGTTGATTATCCTCATCCTGTTTATTGTTGTAAAACATTCATCCTGAGTTGGGGTAAGACTTTGTTTCTTTGTTTCAGGAGAAAACCATTCAATTCAGGAATGTGTCCCCATGGTTTCAGGATGGGTGTTGACGACACCTCTTAGTCTGGAAGGTCTTTTCAGAGTCTGTTCTTGAATACACAAGCCGAAAGTTAACTGATCTTTGGTGGCCATCTTTGTAGCCCATGTCCACTTTTAATGTCCATTGTGGTTCATTTAAAATAAAAGAAACATTCATTTCTAGAAGATTATATGCTGAACATAGTCCGTGTTTAAAGTTATGAATAGGACATGCCTGTACTGGACATGATGCGCCTCTTCCGCACAGAAAAAATAAAATAAAGTTTCGATTACATTTTTTTTCCCATTGCCTTCCTCGTAAAGCAAGAGAAATACAAACACACACATTCTGTACACACTCATTCCACACACTAATCTTATAACTGTTGCAGCTGGCATTATCTGCAACAGCCATCTCTTGTTCAAGTTTGGAGTTTTTCATCATGCTTCCTTTGGAAGAGGTTCCATTAAAATTTGCATTTATTTTGGTTACGTGTTGTCAAATGGGGTTAGAATTTCTCTGGTCAATTTGTAGTACTTTGGGAATGTTAATCTCAATAAGCATGTGGTTGTTGGTGAAGCTTGTAATATGCAAATTTATGTTACTGCTGACAAGTTTCCCTCTCTGTACAAGCTTTAACCCCTTGACTGCTGTTCCCATGACACACAGCTTTAACAATTGAGGTTCTGGCACATTGATAATTCTTACCTCTACAGTAACAGTGGGTGACAAACGGAGTTTTTAGCCCCCGTGAGGGGTTTGGGATTTCTTCCTGCCTCTTGTTCAGAATATAAATTGTTGGATTTGATTAGTTTTGGATTTGGAAACTGATCTTCTGATTCTTCAGTGGGTAGATCCACGCTGACCTCACTTTTAGTTTTCTTATGCTGTTCACAAGTCCTGTTTACCTTGCGGCATTACCCTTCCTTTTTTTCCTTTCCTTCAGGGAGGGTTTTTTCCCCCTAATCTTTCCCATGTCTTCTGGGACATTATTGCTTGCAGATGGCTGTCCAGCTTTCACTGCATTCCCCTGTGTAACTTCAACTAGGTGAGGCATCTCCCTCACTTTTGGCTTGCCTATTTGGGAACTTTCCTTGCTCCTATTTAAATTTGTAAAAAAGGTTTCTGCTAAACATTTCTCTGGTGCATTTTCTTCAACCACTACTGCCTTTTATCTCAGTTTCTTTACTTTTCTATGGCTCTATCTTGGCCTTTTGTGGGATTTTTGGGACTTCCCCAGCCCTCTGCATCTGTGCAGAATTTTGCTTGTTCCCCTCAGTTTCCCCAGTCTCTGTAGACTGCTCTGGAGCCTCTGTAAACAATACCATGTTTCATAGAACATAGAACAGTACAGCACAGTACAGGCCCTTCGGCCCACGATGTTGTGCCGACCCTTTAACCTACTCTAAAATCAAACTACCTACATACCCTTCATTCTACTATCATCCATGTACCTATCCAAGAGTCGCTTAAATGTTCCTAATGTATCCTGACAAGTCATTGCCCAGCAATAGGTTGACCCTCTGCATTGGTAAGCTTGGAAGACCCAGATCGTCACTATCCCGGTGACCAACTTACTCTGCAGGTAAACTTTAACTAAGTGAATCTTTAAGCATTTGCCAGTAAGTGCTTTGACCAATACCATGGTACCTGTTCTGCTTTCATGGGGCATTTCTGTAAACTTGGCTGTCAGTAGTGTTTGAAGACAACCAGTATCCCTGAGGATGGTTATCTCTTTGCCTGGTGCCTGTGATACAAGACGAATAATTTTTCCTTTATGCAAGAAGCTTTTGTAGGTGTTTTCATCCAGTACCACATTAGCACACATGATCACCACTTTCATCGCTATAGACACTGGCTTGACTGCAGCGCCTCCTGTTGGCTTTTTGAGTACCAACAATCTGTCCTGGTGTGCTCCTACTGGTTTACCATCTTGGTTCCTTCTTTTAAAAGTTGGAGACTAATCTGTTTTTCCTTCCTAACTGCCCCTTCCTCGAGCCCGTTTCTGCTTCATCTATATCCATCCTATTTCTCCCTGGCCTGTATGAGTTACTAGACCCAAGTTTATTTTGAGTTAGAGGTCTGTGTGTTAATTCATAGCCATCTGCAATGATGGCTGCTTCCTTGGCTTTTGAAACTCTTTGTTCCTCTACATGAATTTGAAGGCTGTATGGGAGGCAATTTTTGAACACCTCCAAAAGGATTACCTTTCTTAATCCCTCGTCCCTCATACGTGCGGTCAATTTTGAGTGCTTGCACCTACACATCGAAGGCGAGTTGTTTAATTCCCTCAGATTCATGGAAGGATTGAGTGGGCTTTCTGCGTGTTCCTAAATTTCTGGCAGTATGCTTCCAGTGCTAATTCATAAGCACTCAGGATAGCATTTTTCGTTTGTTCGTAGCTTGAGGAGCTCTCGACTGACAACAGGGAATAAACCTCGTGGGCTTTTCCTGTTAACTGTCCTTGCAGCAGAAGAATCTAAATTCCTTCAGGTCATTAACTGATCTGTAAGCTTCTCAAAGGATATGAAGAAGGCTTCAATATCATCCTCTTCAAATTTGGGTACTAACATGGAATATTTTAAGAAATCAAAGCTTGTTTCTGGACTAGGGTCATTTGAATTACCAATGACTTCTCCACAATGTAAATAGAATTTTTCCACAGCCAATTCAATCAGTCTCATTTCACTGTCTTGTTGTGCTTGTAATTTCTTCTCAAACTTTTCCCTCTGGAAAGCTTGCACTCTCTCTTTCTCGCTCTCCTGAAATTTCATTTCTAGCGTCCGCTCTTCCAGGTGAATTTTTGCTAAGGTAACTTGGTCTGTTTCAGTTTCTATATCTTCTACCTGTTCCAATTCTGGGGTGAACAGAAATGCTCAGCCAGCATTTTTAGCACCTCTGGTCTTTTTGCCCTTTTCCTCACACTAAGTTCCAGCTGGTCAGCTACTGCTCTAAGCCATTCAATATTTAAGGTAGCTAACTTGTGACAAGTTAAATCCTCCTGTTCTGCAAATGATTCCACAATGAAGTCAGCCATTCTTTTTCTACTGTTAATATACACTCAGACTGCTTCTGTCGTCTTTTTTTTAGAAAAAGAAGCAATTTCAGCTATTGATCTTTTCCCTCTTGCTTCCAATTTATTCTTTTAAGGTTAGATTCAGCTCATTACAGTCCAATGTTCAAATCCCGGATGCAGCTTCCAATCCTATTATGGACAAAATAGAGAGGGAACTGAAACTCCAGTTCTTTTCCCTCTACTGTCCATAATCAGTGTGGTTTTGACAAGGAAGACCTGTGTCTTTCTTAGTTCCTGAGTGTATGGCCAATTTGAATAACAGCAGCATGCTTTTCGTGAGTTTAAATAAAGAGTATTATTTTTATTCATACACTTAATCAGAAAGTCTAACAATATATCACTCACTCACCACTCACACTTGAAAAAGAAAGTCATTAAAAAAAAGTATGGTGAACTTTAACAAACTACAAGCAAAGGAATAGTTCATAAGTCACATGATTTGGCTTGACATGGGGAAAATGCCTATGTTTTGAGCCCATGAAGAAAGCGTTTTCCCTCCTGAAGTGTAACTAGGTGGATTCTATAGCCGGAGTTGTATATCAAAGTCATTGCAGGATTCTCTCAAAGAGGGGGATTTTCAGCAGATCACAAAATTAATTGCTTGTTGTCTCATTAGTAGGAGGTTGTTTTTCTGTATTGGTGAATTGAAAAGGAACATATTCGGAGACTTTAAGATATTACAGCCTCCCATTCTTTTAAGGCACAATGGTACTGCCTGGTCTGCGTTCAGCTTTTTCTGCAGTTTTTATTTTAAAGATTTTTAAAAGGAGATCAACATGGCTGACCCACCATATAACTTCTCACACTTCCTTTTCCAAATATGGTGCGGGTCTAGGTTGATTAGCCTCATTCTGCTTATTGTTCTAAGACATTCATCCTCAGGAGGGTTAAGACAATCACCTTTGTTTCAGGAGAAAACCATTCAATTAAGGAATGTGTCCCTATGGTTTTAGGATGGGCATTGATGACACCTCTTAGTCTGGAAGGTCTTTTCAGACAGTGAGTCAGTTCTTGAGTACACAAGCCGAAAGTCAGCTAATCTTCGGCGGCCATCTTTGCAGCCCATGTCCACTTTTAATGTCCACTGTGGTTCATTTAAAACAAAAGGAATATTCAGTTCCAGAAGATTTTATGCTAAATATAGTCCATGTTTAAAGTTATGAATAGAACATGCCTGTACTGGGCATGACCACTTTCAAAAGGCATTTGATAAAATGACACATAGCCGACTTATGCAGAAAATAGAAGCACATGGGATTAAAGGGATAATGGTAACTTGAGTAGATAATTGGCTAAGGGACAGAACACAAAGAGTAGTGGTGAGAGGATATGTTTCTGACTGGAGAGAAGAATGCAATGAAGTCCCCCAGGGGTCAGTATTAGGTCTATTGCTTTTCTTGTCATATTTAAATGTCCCAGACATAGATACAGGGAGTACAGTTTTGAAATTCTTAAATGACACAAATTTTGCAATGTAGTAAATAGTGTGCAGGATAATTAGCAGATGTTAGGAGGAGATAGGCAGACTAACAAAATGGGTAGATAAACGATGGATGCAATTTAATGGCGATAAGTGTGAAGTGATGTACTTTGGGCGAAAAAAACATGGCGAGGCAGTATAATCTAAATGGTACTGTTTTGAGGGGAGGCAAGTGTAGAGGGACTTGGGGGTGCATATTAACAAAACTTTGAAGGTAGTAGGGCAAGTTGATAACAAGGTAAAGAAAGTGTTTGGGATAATTGGCTTTGTAGATAGCACAAAAAATGAGTTCAAAAATAAGGAAGTCAGGCCAAACCTTTACAAAACAATGGTTAGGACTCAGCTTGGAGTATTGTGTATAATTCTGGGCACCTCACTTTAGGATGGCAAGGCCTTGAAGAGTATACAGAGGTGGTTTATCAAAATGAAACCAGGGATGAGAGATTTTAGTTATGTGGAGAGAGGGCAAAGCTGGGATTGTTCTCTTTCGAAGAGTGAAGGTTACAGGGAGACCTAATAGAGTTCCTTGTTTGCCACCAGAGCCAGCCATATTGAAGGTTATGGTCTGCAGTACCAGGCCACAGCAGGGGATCTGTCATCGGGACAGGGTCAGGCATCAGGAAGGAGGTGGTCATTGGCTGATCAGGTAGATTGTGGCTGGGGGTGGGGAGGAGAGGGCAGGGCAGGGTGGGTGGTGGAGTTGGAGATTCCATGGAGAGTGTTGGACAGATTACGGGAGGTGGGGGGTTGATGGTTGGCGGGGGGGGGGGGGTTGTTGCAGGATGTCGGACAGATCACAAGGACTCTGATGTATCATGGGAGGCTGTTAGAGAGATCGTGGGGGAGTCAGGCAGATCACTGGAAGATCGGAGGGATGGTGGGGGATTAGGCAAATTGCGGGGTGGTTGAACATATTGAGAGCAGGCCTGGGGGTGTTTGCAGGTTATGTTAACATGGGTGGTGGCTGTGGAAGGGAGAAACATTTCCAGGCCCACGAGCAATGCAGGAAAGGCACTTAACTGATTGACCTGGCCCTTCTCATAAAGGACGTTAGTAGGTTATTCACAGGCATCCAAACGCCTCCACTAAACCTGGAAGCATGTGTGTTGGACCCAGGCTGTGGTCACAATCTAAAATGAACTTATTTGAACTATTTACCCAGCTCAAAACTACCCATTCTTGGGGATTAAAATTTCTCCCTATTTCTCCAATGTCCTCCTTGTTGGTCTGCCATCCTCTAACAAACATAAGTTCCAAGCTGTTCAAATTCAATCACCAGTATCTTATCCAGCACTCGGTATAGCTTGCCTATTATTCTCCAACTATATTGGTTGCCTGTTTTCCAACATATTGGGGGAATTTTAACCTGAAAAGTGTGCGGTTTGGATCAGGTGGGAGGGCGGAGGTGGGGGGTTAAATTCTTAAAAATCAGTTTCCTGACCCAAAGCCATCACCAACTTCCGGCTTTAACCAAGGCCGGAAGGTGGGCATACAACTAACCAGCTCCAAGAATGCTTGTTAGCACATTAAATATGATAATGAGGCTGTGAGCCCCATTGTCATTCAACTTTTCAACTTTACCTGAGGTTGGGTGGATTTCCTGATCCTTGGGAAACCGTGTAACTATATCCAGGTGAGGTCTTGGCAGATTCAGGAGCTGAATGCCTTTCTACCTATCTCCTGGTTCCAGTGTGCCTGCCTGAAGAAACGCTGCGATCAGGCAGAACCACTCCCCCACCACTATCTTTCCCACAGGACCTCTCATCCCGGCCCCCAGACTTCTGATACACCCCCAACCTGAGGCCACCGATCCCTCCCTTCAAGCCCCCAAGCTCCCCCCCACCTCAAGCCTCCAATTCCCCCCCAGTTCAGGCCTCTGATCTCCCAGCCCGGTCCCTGACATCCCCTCCCTACAAGGTCTCAGATCCATGCCCCCCCAAGGCTGCCAGTCTCCCCCAGCCCCCGCAGACCTCCGACTGCCCAGGGAACATCCAAACACACCTTCCCCACAACCCTCCCCCCCCCGCTACAATCCTGCTCCCACCCCAGGAGCCCTGGGATCGCAGTCCACCCAATCGACACCCCTCTCCCCAGACTGAATACCTCCCCCTACTTCCGATCAGTCAATTCATTCTGAGATCGCAACCCCATCCACCCGCCCCAACAACTCCTGTGCTGTGGTCTTACCTGGTCCTACAGCCTTCACCAACCAGCTCCCTGTCTGGATGGTGGCCAAGCCTGTCAATCTGGCTGGACCTGTGAATGAGGAACCAATCGGTGACATCACAAGTACATGTGGAGTTAAAAAAACTCCAGAGTGTGCAGGCAAATCCCTGTGACTTTCAGCACTCCTGCTTCCATCGGGTTAAGTAAGTAAATATTTAACCCGTTGATTCTAAAAATATCCTCGTCTTCAAATACCTCCTTGGTCTTTCCCCACCCAATGTCTGCAACCTCTTCAAGTCTTATATACACTTCTGCATTCTTTTGTTCTCAAACTCCGACCTCTCCTTCACCCCATCATTGGTGAAGGAGTTCAGCTGCTTCAGCCCTACTCTTTGGAATCCTTTCTGTACATCACCCTTCGCTTTGCCCCACCATTGGCAGCTGTATCTTCATTCACTTTGCCCCGACATTATCAAATTCCTTTGCTAAACCTCTCTGCCTCTTCATTTTCTTCTCTTCCCCAAGACCCTCCCGAAAAACCACCTCTTTGACCAATCTTTCGATGATCCCTCCTAATATCACTTTGGCTCAGCATCCATTTTTCTCCGATTACACTTCTATGAAGCAGCCTGGGACGTTAAAGTCACTATATAAATGCAAGTTGTTGCCTCTCTACTTTTCTCTCCACTATTCAAAGAAACTATTTCAAATCCAACTTTATGGCCAAGCTTTTAGTTGCCTCTCGCATCATGATTCAGTGCCCATTCCTCTATATTTTTCTCCTCTCCTTTGCAATACACATTGGGATATCTTCTATATTAAAGGCAATATTTCAATGGAAGTTGTTATTTTTATATGGTAAGCATCCTGTACTATTTCTTGTATAAGCAGGTGGTAAATGTGAAGATTCTTAGCGCACTGCGTTCGTGATACATTTCAGGTTAAGTTCTGATGGAAGGCCATCATTTTGAAATGTTAACTTTTTCTCTATTTCCATAGATGCTCCCTGACCTGCTGACTATTTCCAGCATTTTCTGTTTTTAGTTCAGATTCCCAGCTTCTGCAGCAGCAGAAATAGATGATGTTCAATCTGGACTTGCACATCTGAACTGTAGGAAGTTATGCAGACTGGTCTCACCCAGAGGAATGTGGTGCACAACTGTGCAAGCTAGTTTGGAGCACATCAGTAGGGTTGGCTGACTCAGGGTTTACTGAAATGGCTATCTTCCAGATTCCTTTCTCCAGACAGCTCAGAACTGATAGCTATCAGGCCTTTTCTACAATAACAGGTGGTCAGCCAAAAGTAATTTATAGGCTGTTCCAAATGTCACTGAGGCTCAACTGTCACACAATACAGGTTTCTGCTGTCAACCCTCCCCACATAGAGCTACGGTGAACAGCATGAAATTTTGTTAGAAGAGAAAACATATTATTTGGCCTTCATGTAGCAAAAAGGTAGCATTTAAGAAATCTTCTTTGGCCTCCTTATCTCGAGAGACAATGGATAAGCGCCTGGAGGTGGTCAGTGGTTTGTGAAGCAGCGCCTGGAGTGGCTATAAAGGCCAATTCTAGAGTGACAGACTCTTCCACAGGTGCTGCAGAAAAATTTGTTTGTCGGGGCTGTTACACAGTTGCCTCTCCCCTTGCGCTTCTGTCTTTTTTCCTGCCAACTACTAAGTCTCTTCGACTCGCCACACTTTAGCCCCGTCTTTATGGCTGCCCGCCAGCTCTGGCGAACGCTGGCAACTGACTCCCACGACTTGTGATCAATGTCACAGGATTTCATGTCGCGTTTGCAGACGTCTTTAAAGCGGAGACATGGACGGCCGGTGGGTCTGATACCAGTGGCGAGCTCGCTGTACAATGGGTCTTTGGGGATCCTGCCATCTTCCATGCGGCTCACATGGCCAAGCCATCTCAAGCGCCGCTGACTCAGTAGTGTGTATAAGCTGGGGATGTTGGCCGCCTCGAGGACTTCTGTGTTGGAGATACGGTCCTGCCACCTGATGCCAAGTATTCTCCGGAGGCAGCGAAGATGGAATGAATTGAGACGTCGCTCTTGGCTGACATATGTTGTCCAGTCCTCGCTGCCATAGAGCAAGGTACTGAGACACAGGCCTGATACACTCGGACTTTTGTGTTCCGTGTCAGTGTGCCATTTTCCCACACTCTCTTGGCCAGTCTGGACATAGCAGTGGAAGCCTTTCCCATGCGCTTGTTGATTTCTGCATCTAGAGACAGGTTACTGGTGATAGTTGAGCCTAGGTAGGTGAACTCTTGAACCACTTCCAGAGCGTGGTCACCAATATTGATGGATGGAGCATTTCTGACGTCCTCCCCCATGATGTCCATTTTCTTGAGGCTGATGGTTAGGCCAAATTCATTGCAGGCAGCTGCAAACCTGTCGATGGGACTCTGCAGACACTCTTCAGTGTGAGATGTTAAAGCAGCATCGTCAGCAAAGAGGAGTTCCCTGATGAGGACTTTCCGTACTTTGGACTTCGCTCTTAGACGGGCAAGGTTGAACAACCTGCCCCCTGATCTTGTGTGGAGGAAAATTCCTTCTTCAGAGGACTTGAATGCATGTGAAAGCAGCAGGGAGCAGAAAATCCCAAAAAGTGTGGGTGTGAGAACACAGCCCTGTTTCACGCCACTCAGGATTGAAAAGGGCTCTGATGAGGAGCCATCATGTTGAATTGTGCCTTTAATATTGTCATGGAATGAGGTGATGATACTTAGTAGCTTTGGTGGGCATCCAATCTTTTCTAGTAGTCTGAAGAGACCACGTCTGCTGACGAGGTCAAAGGCTTTGGTGAGATCAATGAAAGCAATGTAGAGGGGCATCTATTGTTCAAGGCATTTCTCCTGTATCTGACGAAGGGAGAACAGCATGTCAACGGTTGATCTCTCTGCACGAAAGCCACACTGTGCCTCAGGGTAGATCTCAGGGTAGAAATCACAGAGGCATAAAATACAACATTTTCCCCCTACAGTATTCAGGGTGACTTCTGACTCCAATTTAAATTCTGCTTGATAATTGGTATGATTTCCATTCTTGATAGAGATATGAGGTCACTAGGTGATCTGTGAGTGTTTCAGCATGTTGTATATAGTATGCTTGTCTACACAAATATTGATTGCCAAATGTTTTGTCAGCAACATATGTGCCACATGGGGATAAGGCAGAATTATCTTCAATGCTATTAAATATTGAGAGAAGTTGAATTAAATTCTGCATCGCTGCCCTAACTGCAGCAAGCCCTTGACCTCCACACAGGGTGAGAACACCTAGCATCATTCCAGTACTGAGTGAATGTTTCATAATGATAAACAATGGCCTGGATATTTGCTCCCTAATCTCCTTCAGCACCTGAGGCAATATGCTTACTAGCCCAGAAGCTTTGTTAGTCCTTTTAACTGATCAAGTACTTAGAGCTCTCTCAACATGTTCTGCAATGCTCACATTGGATAACAAACCAGTATTTAACACACTTTATTTTAGAGATACAGCACTGAAACAGGCCCTTCGGCCCACCGAGTAGTGCCGACCAAGAACCACCCATTTATACTAACCCTACGGTAATCCCATATTCCCTACCACCTACCTACACTGGGGGCAATTTACAATGGCCAATTTACCTATCACCTGCAAGTCTTTGGTGGTGGGAGGAAACCAGAGCACCCGGCAAAAACCCATGCGGTCACAGGAAGAATTTGCAAACTCCGCACAGGCAGTACCTAGAATTGAACCCTGGAGCTGCGAGGCTGCGGTGTTAACCACTGCGCCATCCTGTAACCCCTTCTAGAAAATAAGCAATTACAATATTTTATCTCTGATTTCTGATTTTATCTTTTAAAGGTCTAGCTTCCTTCCTTGTCACTATTTCATCTCTATAAGTTTTAATAAGTTTTATTACGATGCTGTATTCCTTTAATACATTCACCACACTTTAGGAAGATGATAAAGGCTTTCAAGTGGGTATGGAAGAGATTTACTAGAATGGCTCCAGGGTTGAGGGATTACATTTGCATGGATAGACTGGAGAAACTGGGGTTTTCTCCTCAGAACAGAGAAGGCTAAAAGGAGATTTTACAGAGGTGTTTAAAATCACAAAGACCTCAGATAGAGTAAATAAAGAGAAACTGTTTCCAGTGGCTGAGGGGTTGATAATCAGATGGCACATATTTAAGGTAATTAGCTAAAGAACCAGAGGCAACATGAGGACAAACTGCTTTACAAAAGTGGTTAGGATTTGGAATGCACTGCCTGAAAGGGTGGTAGATACAGATTCAATAGGAGCCTTCAAAAGGGTAATGGAAAACACTAGAAGCAGCAAAAATTGCCATGCTATGCGGAAAGAACAGTGGAGTGGGACGAACCGGATAGCTCTACAAGAGAGCCAGTACAGTCTCGATGGGCTGTATGTTCTCCTTCTGTGCTGTATTATTCCATTCCTGTGCCCTTTTTCATGTGTAATACCTACTGATCTCTTCCAAACTTATTCCTCTCCCTTTTCAACACATTTTATATATGTTGTCCTTCCTCATTATTTAATTTCTTTGATCATCCATATCTTGGTGAATGATCAATACACCTCGTGATGGCCCCACTGATGTGGAAAATATTAAATAAATCAATGTAATTTATATACTGACACAATTTTATTTTAGGAACTGCACATCACTTTGATGTTCATGGTATCTCCATCTCCAAAGTCCTTGAACATGTTGTCGCCTCCAAATCTGTTCCCATCATTCCTGGAACTCCATGTTTGAATCCCTCCAATTAGATTTCTGCCCCTGTCACAGTACCGAAACGGCTCTTATCGAAGTCATAAATGACATCCTATGTGGCTGTCACAAAGGTAAACTTTCCCTCCTTGTTCTTCTCAACCTGTCTGCAGCCTTTGACACAGTTGACCACACCATCCTCCTCCAACACCTCTCCATTGTCGTCCAGCTGGGTGGGACTGCTCTCACAGGGTTCCATTCTTATCTATCTAATCATAGCCAGAGAATCATTTGCAATGGCTTCTCTTCCTGCTCCCGCACCATTACTTTTGGTGTCCCCCAAGGATCTATCCTTGACCTCCCCTCCTATTTCACGTCTACATACTGCCTCCCAGCGACACCATCTGAAAGCATAGTGGTAGTTTTCACATGTACATTGATGATATGATGGAATATAGCTATAAGAGGCTTAATTAAGTAGGATTTGGAAATGGTTAGTGTATTATGCCTTTTAGAAGTAAAGATTGAATAAATGGTCAGTTTTCAGACCTCACTGAAATTCCCCTTTAAGAAGGTATAGTTAAATATTTCAAGGTCCCTGTTAGAATAGAATTTCTGTTGCCAGGGAATTGGAAGATTAACACACACATTGAAATATCCTGTGCGATCTCAGTAAGAGGTAGCAATAAACTTAATTGGTTTATGGGGTTGTTGATGCAGACAAATCGGCTCCGGAGGTTACTTTAAGGTACCATAAAAAAGGCAATTATAGAAAATGGACTTACAGGAATAAGAGGTCAAGTAAACACAATTATAAACATTTTGACCAGATAAAGGCTTACAACTTCAGAAAACGGGGTTTCCAGTAAAACAGTAAGTGGAGCGTTAGTTCATGATACTATCAACTATGGATTTTAAACACACACAGAAAGGTCACATCTAAATGCAGAAGTCAGATAACACTTTAGAAATAGTATAAAAATGAAAGGTTTTGAAAGCAAAGTTTAGGAGTGTTGTATCCTCAAATAACACTTCTCATCCCATGCCTCACTTGGGGGATTTAAGGTAAAAGTTTACTTTAAATTTTGATGGATATTCTGGATATTCTAGGATAGTTTTGCTGTAATATTAGCAAGGTTAAACTTTTGGATTCCATGTTAGAAATAAGAATGTGTGTTACATCTCTCAGTAATATTTGTACTGTGATATACTTATCCACTTAAGAAGTTTATTATCTGTTAAATTCTTTAATAAATCTATAAAAGTAAATAAATCGTCTCATGTAGTATTCTGTATAAAACTACCAGAACCTTATAATATCTGGGATATTTATGACTTAGCCACAAGTATTAAAAATAAGCTAGCCGAAAGATGGTAATATTCTCTGTTGGTTTTCTTTCTTTGAGGGAAAGCTAGTACAATTCTTTGGACCCAAATAAGTGTCTGTGAATTTGTCTGGTTTGAACTTGATTAAAGGAGATTCATAGGGATGTACTCCTGATTTGGTTTAGTCCCTATAAGGGGTTAAAGTCATAAATTACTTCAATGACACCCAGCTCTACCTCACCACCATCTCTCTCGATCTCTTCACTGTTGAAAAACTATCAGACTGCTTATCTGATATCCATGACTGGAGGAACAGAAATTTCCTCCAATTAAATATTGGGAAGACTGAAGCCATTGTTTTCAACCCCCACTCCAAACTCCATTCCCTAGCTACTGACTCCATCTCTCGCCCTGGCAATAGTCTGAGATTAAATCAATCTGTTAGCAACTTTGGTGTCACATTTGACCCCCAGATCAGCTTCTAACCTCATATTTGTGCCATCACTAGGACCGCCTACTTCCAGCTCTGTAATATCACTCAACGTCACCCTGTCTCAGCTCATCTGCTGCTGAAACCCTCATTCATGGCTTTGTTACCTCTAGACTTGACTATGCAACTCACTTCTGGCTGGTCTCCCACAGTCTACCCTCTGTAAACTTGAGATCATCCAAAACTCTGTTATCAGTGTCTTATCTTGCACTAAGTACTAAGTTTGCAAGTTCTCCCTGTGTCTGCGTGGGTTTCCTCCGGGTGCTCCGGTTTCCTCCCACAAGCCAAAAGACTTGCAGGTTGGTAGGTAAATTGGCCATTATAAATTGCCCCTAGTATAGGTAGGTGGTAGGGAAATACAGGGACAGGTGGGGATGTGGTAGGGATATGGAATTAGTGTAGGATTAGTATAAATGGGTGGTTGATGGTCGGCACAGACTCGGTGGGCCGAAGGGCCTGTTTCAGTGCTGTATCTCTAAACTAAACCTATCATCCCTGTGTTCACTGACCTACATTGGTTCCCAGTCAAGCAACGTCTTGATTTTAAAATTCTCATCCTTGTTTTCAAATCCCTCCACGGCCTCACCGCTCCCTATCTCTGTAATCTCCTCAAGTCCCACAACCCTCTGAGATATCTACACACCTCTACTTCTGGCTTCTTGAGCATCCCCGATTTTAATCGCTCTGCCATTGGTGGCCTCACCTTCAGTCGCCTAGGCCCTAAGCTCTGGAATACTCTCCCTGCACTTCTCCGTCTCTCTACCTCACTTTCCTCTTTTAAGACACTCCTTAAAACCTACCTCTTTATCTGACCTAATCTCTCCTTATGTGGCTCAGTGTCAAATTTGTTTTATAATGCTCCTGTGAAGCGCCTTGGGATGTTTTATTATGCTAAAGGTGCTATATCAATAAAAGTTGTTGTTGTATGAAAGCCAATTTAGATGTGCATTGTACATATCTCAATGTATGCAGTTAATGGCAGCCAGTGTCCTCCGTATGTAAGTAGCAGAAAAGCTGTTGTTGATGGTTCTCGCTGCCGGTCCTTGATTTTGGGAAAATGGATATTAAAAAGCACTATTAAGCTAGGAATCTGTCACTGACTAACCAATTCCAGTGTACAACTAGCATTTATTTAGTGTCTTTAATGCAGTAAAACTTCCCAAGACACTTCACAGCAGTGTAATCAGGCAAAAATTGGCACAGAGGCAAAGAAGGAGACATTAGTACTGATGACCAAAAGCTTCGTCAAAGAGGGAGGTTTAAAGGAGCATCTTAAATGAAGGAGAGACAGGTGGAGAGACAAAGGTTAAGGAAGGAATTTCAGAGCTTAGGACTTAGACTGCTGCAGGCACGGCTGAGATAGCAAGGGGTGAAGCATGAAGCTGTTTGGACACAAGAATGAGAATCTTAATTTCAAAGTGTTGTTGAACCAATAGCCAATGTAGGCAGTGCTCGGTGAACATGAGTTAGTGTGAGTTAGGATACAGCCAGCAGAGTTTTGGATGGAGTCCTTTAAAAATATCTAGAATAAACCCCAAAGCATGGTCATAAATATTTCCTGTGGCTGTTACAGTTACTGGCAAAGCAACAGGTTGAGATTTTAAATCCTTGTGTAATTCCACACACGGGGGGTTAGTCAGAATTTGCTGCTGAACCTAAATCTCTTGAGGAATTGTCTTCCTGAATAAGCCAGATAATTAGTTTTTAGCCAATATATTTTGTTGATAGTAGGACTTTGTGCCCAGTTCCATCTGCTGATCTGCAGCAACCCTTGCCATACTAAACAATGCTGATGTTGGAAATATTTCTGTACGGAGCACAGGCTGGACTTCATAGAACATTTTTATCATATTAACTGGAACTAAACATTGCTGCCATTAACACAGGGATTCTTTGATGCAAATTGAAACTGATTGTTTTCCCTGCCATCCACCTTAATTGCCCACTTAATTAAGTCTTAATAACTCTCACAAGAAGCATTACCACCTGTCATTAACAAAGTAGAAATTCTGAACTGCTGATAATTGCAGCATAACATATTTACCAACAATATTTTCACAATTGATATCATAAATCTAGACACCTATTTTGAGAATAAATCCTGGATGTGGAATTTTTTGCAGTATGCATTTGCAAATTATTTATCAACAGCTTTTCAGTAAGAATGTCCTGTACATTATTTTGCTCATACACACTTCCCAGAACAGGATTGCTCTGACATGCTGGTCTCTAAACAAACGTAGAACATAAAACAATATTTAAAATTGAAGCTGTATGTAATAATAATGATTAATAGACCCCAGGAATGGTTTCACAGTATATCCATGTTCAGAGTGCAGTTAATGGTTGTAAATTGCTGAAGATTCAGACAGGTGCTTTGATCTCTCAGATTTTAATCACACCCAAACTTTCTTATTCCTTATCTATGCAATCTTCCTCCAAATAGAAATGTATCAGGGGAACAGGATAAAACAAGGCACCAAGAAGCCAGCCAGCCTGGTGGAGAAACGTTGAGAAGCAATAATCCGGGACAAAATTAAACAACGTTTGGAAAAATATGGGTTCATAAATGAAAATCAGCATGGATTTGTGCAAGGAAATTTGTGTTTGTCTAACTTGATTGCAGACTTTGATAAAGTGTTGATGAGGACAGTGCGGTTGAAGTTGTGTATATGGACTTTCAAAAGGCATTTGGTAAAATATCATATAATAAACTTGTTAGCAAAATTGAAGCCCATGGAATTAAAGGGGCCCTGGCTTTATGAGTATGAAGTTGGCTATGGGATGGAAAAGAGAATGTTGTTTTTTGGATTTAATGGATGTATGCAATTGTGTCCCCTAAGGGTCGGTATTAGGACCTCTATTGGTTTTGGTATATCTTCATGACCTGGACGGGTATACAAAGCTGAACTGAAATGATTTTTGATTCTAATATCTCGTCTATGTGTTACAGATTGTGTGCTTTACAATTATAGCCTATCTTTTTATCTACATTTCTATTCGTTCTTACTTACATTAACCCTTAGTGTGCTGTGAACAAGTTTGAATGTGTCAAAGATCACCTGATCTCAACCATAGCAATCTTCACAGCCTTGCCATTTGAAAGGCTGATATTTAGAATCTGTTGGTAGCCAATCAAGTTACCATTTTTTTAAAAGAACGGTACTTTTGCTTGCAATTTGGAGGATGAACACAGTATTACGACCAGGTGAGAAATGTGTCTAGGGGTCTGTTACAATCTTCACCTGATCTTATTGTAACAGGGTTTAATTTTAAGCACACCATGTTTTGAGCCCCCCCTTTGTGTGAATCCTTGTTCACAGTTTTCTATTATAAGGCAAAGAAATGAGCATACCAGGTTTTCTCAGGTTTAAAGAAGAAAAAAGATGAAATGTATTAAACCTTAAACTTAAACTCTAATACGGTTAATGCCTATGGATATACAACATGCCCACACTAGCATGCACACGCGATACACACATGCAAATAGGGACAGAAAAGTGCAGAAGAAAAGATAAGTAGAACAGTTTGAGACAATCTCTTGTTACTGTGCTTCGAGCTCGCTGTAGTCCTTGCTTGAAGATACGGTCTTGCATTTCATTGGGGCCCAGTGTTCCTATTAAACCTTGTTCACGTAGGAGACTTTTTCTCTCTGAGTTCACGTGTCTTCAATGGTTTCCGAAGCTGGTGAAAGCGAGATGAGGGGAGACAGACAGGAGAGAGGTCTTATCAAACCAGGAGCCAGGAGCTTTCTGAGTTTGAATCATTTGTTGGAGGTTCAAATCTCAACAGCCAGCTAGTCATGTGACTCAAACTGGTCTGGCCACCTCTTCTGTGTATTGGGGAAGCAACGACTGGGTCCCTTTTGCTAGTACTATGCAAATGTCCTTCCAGTCAGGGCTTTGCAGTTTTAAGTTTTAATGTTCATGTGGCGAAATCATGTGTGCCTCAGTCTTGGCAGGTGGGGGATTTGCCTGACAACAGGGTTACCGAAGAAACAAGTTAAGTAAGTGGCTTTAAATGTTTAAAAATTGAAGACTAGAATGGAAAAATAGTAACAGTAAAATTAAAGTAAAAGTATCAGAATAAAGAAAATAGGGGCGAGCAGAGGACAGGAATGAAATGAAATGCTAAAGAATGAAAGCATTGACCCAGAATTTGCTGCAGTGCAGCATCTTGCAGTGAGTGCTGAGAGTTGGATTTTTTCCCTCACTCTTCAATTCCAATTAATTTTGCACCATAAATTGCTAGAAGTGTGAGTTGATAACAACTTAAATTTATATAGCTTATTTAACATAGTAAAACATCCTATACATCAAGCCATATCAAGAACAACATTTTTGATATTTTTGAAATGGAACGACAGAAGGAGAAAAGGTCAGATGACCAAAAGCTTGATCAAAGAGGTAGGTTTTAAGAAGCGACTATGTATAAAATGAATAGAAATATAGATAAAAGATAGGCTATAAATGTAAAGCACACAATCTGGAACACACAGAGATATTAGAATCAAAATTCACTTCAGTTCAGCTTTGTATACCAAGACCCGGCCATGAATATGTAAAGAGCTTTGGGCCAAGGCAGTTGAAGGCACATGTGCCAATGGTGGAACAATTAAAGTCAGGGTGCGCAAGAGGGTAGAATTGGAGGAGCAGAGATCTTGAAGACTTGTAGGGCTACACATATAGGGAGGGGTGAGTCCTTGGAGGGATTTAAAAACCAGGATGAAGATTTTAAAGTTGTGGCAGTGTTAGACGGGAAGTCAGTGAAGGTCAGCAAGCACAGCGCTG
Source organism: Heterodontus francisci (assembly GCF_036365525.1). NCBI lineage: Eukaryota > Metazoa > Chordata > Chondrichthyes > Heterodontiformes > Heterodontidae > Heterodontus > Heterodontus francisci. The sequence continues at coordinate 31,370,533 of NC_090389.1, forward strand.
ATGGGTGAATGAAATTTGGACAAGGTTAAAATATGGGCAGCAGAGTTTTGAATCAGCACACGCTCATGTAGGGTGGAAGATGGGAGGCCATCCAGGAGAGCATTGGAATAGTCAAGTCAAAAGATGACAGGGTCAATGGCAATTCAGGAAGCAAAGGCAATAGCTGGCAACACAAAAGCTCTCTATATATTTTATAACAATTCACAACAAAGCAAATTTGATGATAATCTGTCAGTTGGTCAGAAACCATTCTTGCTTTGCCAGCCAGTTACTAGCCTGTGTATTCCTAATCATCAACATTTGCTTCCAGTAATACACTTTCCAATCCATGCACTCTCCATTTCCTTGCAGCTTTATCATTTAGTTTTCTTCCCTAATGTTTTTTCTTTTTATCGGAGAAAGATTTACTTTCTTTTATAATTTTCCCAGCTTAACTTGCATCCTGATTGCATGCTTTATATGGTATGTGCAGAACAATTATCATTAATTGCTAACTGGTTTCAAAGTGGAAAGCCATTGGAAACATAAACTACCCTATTAGCAAGGTCCTTATACTGTGAAATAGCAGCCTTAACATTTTTGTGGTGAATTTAATTCATTTTTCCAGGACAAATGCAGCAATTTCATTATGTGTGAACAGTTGACTTCACGCTCCTGTTTTTGCGAAGCTAACAGTGGAGCGGTGCAAATTGTCCAGCAGTTTGTGCCTCACAGCATATATCTCCCACGTCACACACTGCTGGGGTTTTTATACACTAATAGTAGCATACGCTATGTGTTGTTTTTGGAGCAAATTCTGGACCAATGTGTTTAACAATTGAAATCTAAAATGTTAAAGCTTTTGGGGTTATTTCGGTGCTATGCTAATAAGACACACCAGTTTGAAAGTTTGGGTTTAGCACACAATATTAGGCTTAAATGCAGAGTAGCATAATTTGAACTTGCCTGGAGGCACTGGAACAGACATCGTCAGGTGTAACACTCAAGTGCTGTTTATAAGCAATTTTTGTGGGACTGTATATGTGCGGTCCATGCACTCACTTCCATTGAAGGTGTGGAGCCTGTTGGTGGACACACAAAGGCACTTTTCAGGATAGCTCAGGGACTGATGGAGAGGACGTACAGATTAACAGACATGGCACTGGAGGTCCTGGCTGAAGAGTTCCAGAGAAGGGGGGATGACCTGTACCGACAGTGGGGGAAGGATTCCTGCAGTCCCTTTCTCCTGAAGCAGCTGGTGCTGCCCTGCCTGGTCTCATGTCCTCTAGCAGCAAATGAATACTGAAAGGTGAATATCTCTTTAAGCAGTGCTCGAAATCCTCAGCAAAAACGTGTTTACTCTTACCCAGCTGCTCAGTGTTAGCAGAGAGCACTGGACAACCATTAGCCATCAAAATGCTGTACAGCCTCTTTAATGAGTGCCAGCAGGAAACTGAATTGTCAATGAGCCCCTTGACAATCTTCTGGGTGGCCATTTCTACTGCAGGCACCAACTCCTTTACCAAGGTGGTTTTTGCACTAAACACAGGCTAAACTGGTGTTGCAGCTCAAGCCCTCATCTCGGCTACATCAGAGGTTCTTTAGCACCTAAAGGAGTCATGAAAATTGCCCCCAAAGTTTTTCTTTTCATTATAATCAATAGGATTTGGGAAGTAGTTGAGTTTAAATCTTTAAAACCAGGGGGACAGTCACGGGTCCTGGGGGTGGCACCGGAAGTGGCCGGTCACTTAACATAACCAAGGCACCGGTCCCATCCTATTGCAGGATGTGGGCGGGCAACGAGGCCCTGATGGTGGCGCAAGCTGACAAGAATGCAGGTGCTAGCGCTAGCTTTAAAGTACTGCCTACCCTGCTTATACAGCTGCGTTTCACTGATGCAGTGAATCTGGAGTGCTGCTGGACCCCTCTGGTGCTGTTGTAACAGCTGGACCTCCCTCCACTGTTATTGCTGGACGCCCCTCCACCCCGCCAGCCCCCACCACCCACCACTACTGCTGCTACTTCTGGACCTCCCTCTACCTCTCTACTGCTGCTGTACTCTTGGTCGCCCCCTCTACTGTTGCTGTGACTCCTGGACCCCCCTCTACTGTTGCTGTGACTCCTGGACCTCCCTGTGTCCCTGCACCTGTACTGTGGACCGACTGGACAGAGCAGAAGCAACTGGGACAATGTCTGAGGCAAGACACCACAGTTTAGCAATGCCTACCTGGAAATTCTCCTCCAATCTGCAAGAGAAAGGTGGGAGGTCCTCTTTCCATCAAATGGCAAGAAGCAACCCACCCGCTAGACCATGCAAGCCTGGATGGAGATTGCAGAGGAGGTCAGCAGCTGTGGGGTCAGCCCCTGGAACTGGGTCCAGTATTGCAAGAGGGTCAATGACCTCCTTCGCTCCTCCAAGGTAAGTCTTCCAAACCCATCTGCTCTTTGAGGCTTGCATGTTGCTATGTGGGAGGGGGTGCTACATGGAGAGGGAGTGACCTCAAAGGCGGTGGCAAGGGGGTAAGGCATCAGCACATCCTGTCAGATGCATGGCTGCATCTTGGCGATCCTCTGAGAGAGAATGTGGGGAGGAGCCATTTGGGAGACGCCATCAGGGGATGAGGCGCTGCCTGTAGCATAAGTGTCCTGTTGTTCTTCATGAGAGATATAACTGTGTCCCTCCTTCTGCTTGCAGGAGAAATGCGCCCATAGACACCAGGGAGAGATTAAGGACTGGTGGTTGGATCCCTGATGTTCATCCTCTGATGTCAGCAGAGGAGGAGACTCTGGAGGTAGCAGGATCCTAGGACAGCCAAACAATCATGGACGGTGAGACTGGAGTGTCCACACAAGAGAGTAAGGAGTCATTGTGTTCATGCGTCCTTCACCATACTTCTGGAGATCCACATCACACATTGCTGGCACGAACATACGAATTAGGAGCAGGAGTAGGCCACTCAGCCCCTCGAGCCTTCTCCGCCATTCAATATGTTCATGGCTGAACTGATTACTCCACATTTCCACCTACCCTTGATAACTTTCCACCCCCTTGCTTATCAAGAATCTATCTACCTCTGCCTTACAAATATTCAAAGACACTGCTTCCACCGCCTTTTGAGGAAGAGAATTCCAAAGACTCATGACCCTCTGAGAGAAAAAATTTCTCCTCATCTCTGTCTGAAATGGGCGACCTCTTATTTTTAAACAGTGACTCCTAGTTCCAGATTCTCCCACAAGGGGAAACATCCTTTCCACATCCACCCTGTCAAGACCCCTCAGGATCTTATATGTTTCATTCAAGTCGCCTCTTACTCTTCTAAATTCCAGCAGATACAAGCCGTGCCTATCCAATCTTTTCTCGTAAGACAACCCATCCATTCCAGGTATTAGTCTAGTAAACCTTCTCTGAACTGCCTCCAATGCATTTACATCCTTCCTTAAATAAGACCAGTACTGTACACAGTACTCCTGATGTGGTCTCGCCAATGCCCTATAAAGCTGAAGCATAACCTCCCTACTTTTGTATTGAATTCCCCTCGCGATAAACGATAACATTCTATTAGCTTTCCTAATTACATGAGGGGATCTTAACAACCTAACCCACAAATGTTTGTGTTCACTCATGCAGGTCATGATACCTTGGAGGCAAGCACTGCCGCTAGGACAGTTGGCCTGGGCCGACATCTGAGGAGAAGGAGTAACAGTTAGAGAATGCACCATCACGTCATTCTCCTGCACCCTTCACCAGTGTAGATAAATTCATGTTGGTGGGTATGCGCTCGGGCCTAGATTCAGGGTCACAAGCTGGTGAGAGCACCACACACATACCCGAGCAGCAGACGGAGGCTGTGATAGCCAAGGCCACTGGCAGTCAGAGGACAGAGATGGCCAGGCCCATGCTGAATCCCAGGCTGATGACAAGCCTCTGGTGTCAGCAACACAGAGCATGCTGGAGTTGTAGAGAGAGGTAAGGGAACATGTGGTGGAGCTGCCAGAGGCCACACACAGTCATGAGCAGAGGATGGAGGAGTCCACACATGCCATGAGTGCTGGCATGTCTCAGCCGTGTGAACGCATTCCTTCCCCCATCGAGAGGTTTTCATTATTCATGGAGAGACAAATAACAAATGTACGCAGACCTGCACACCATTGCCTTGGCCATGAGCTCAACACAGCAGTAACAAGGTGATAGAGGGACAAGATACCTGGTGTCTTCTCCAGGTCCTTGTCCTTCTTTGGTCAGCAGGGAGGTTCAACGGAGACTTGCAAGGGAGGAGGAGTAGCTGCCCTCCACATCTGGGACTCCCCTCAGGACAGTCCGCGTGTTGATAGCGGCATCTCAGCCCCTCCGTCAGTATCTCAGCTCCAGTAGCTGTTACAACCGAGGAGGCTGTTGTACCAGTGCCAGAAACCCTCAGCCTGCCGGGGCCCTCCAGGCCTCAGGCAGCCAGAGGACGACTGCCAGTGTGATCCCAGGCCAAGGGGCAGCCTGATCAGCAGCCTGCCTCCACCTCAGCTTCCAGCGCAGGGGTTGCACCATGTAGAAGCACAAAAGGGTATAAAGAAGAGCAACTTGACGCAATTGGGGCTTCATGGATGTATTAATTTTGTCCTTTGTGTTTATTGTTCCAAATGTGCTAAGAAATGGAGGTCAAAATCATTGCTGAAAATGGCTCATGTTTTTATTGTTGAATTAGAGATGTAACCTTCACCCTGCTCCCTCAATGGGCTACCAATGTTAGCACAGGCCACGTTTAGTTAGCGGCTCAGATGTGTCAGAGCGGGGGGTGAAGCTAGGCGCTAGGCACTGGAGTGCAATAGGAAAGAGGCAATAGGCAGAATACAATGAGGTGAGTCTTTATTGAGTTCACTTTGAGAGGCCATCATGGTGGCAGGAAGCAGGTTTCTATGGGATTGTCTTGTGTCTCCCTTGCACCTCTCTCAATGGTTCGGGCCTCCGGTGCAAGGGAATCACAATCCAGTTCTGCCTGCACATCACCCTCCTCCATGTTATCCTTGTCAGTTGAGGACTGGCAATCAGTCATGCCCTCTTCATGCAAGGCCTCCCCCCTCTGCAGCGTTAGATTGTGCAGAGCACAGCAGACCCCACAATACACGAGATCCTCACTGGGACATACTGCAGGATTCCACCGGATCGATCCAGGGACCAGAATCTCATCTTCAGCAACCCAATGGCCTGCTTGATGGTCATTTGTGTGGACCCATAGAAGGTGTTGTATTTCTCTTCAGCAGTGCAAGGGTTCCTCACAGGCATGAGTAGCCTTCAATGGAAAACCCTTGTCTCTGAGAATCCATCCCTGAAGGCAAGCAGGGGGGCCTGAAAAGTTGTGGCACCTGGGACTGTCGATGTATGTAGCTGTTGTGGCTGCTTCCCGGGAAGCGAGCACACACTGCAGAAAACAATTTCAGGGATCGCAGACCAGTTAAACGTTCATGGCATGGAAGCCCTTCCTGTTGCTGAAGGTGGCTGGCTGATCCGTTGGAGCCTTGATGGCCACATGCATGAAGTCGATGACACCTTGCGCCTGGGGGAATCCAGCGATGGCCCCGAATCTGATGGCTCTCTCAGCTTCACTGTCAGGGTTAGTGTGGTACCTCACATAGTTGCCGGCCCTCTTGAACAAGACGTTGGTCACCTCCTTGAAGCAGTAATGGGCCCATACATATCCCTGGTGGATGTCTGGAAAGAGCCAGACATGTAGAAATTGAGTGCCACGGTAATCTTCAGGGCCATGGGCATTGAGTGTCCTCCGAAGCCCATGGGTCGCAGCTCATCCTGCATGGTGCATGAGTTAGTGCCGGCCTCCCTGACTAGCTGCAGTCTTCTCTGATACTGTCTTTCGGTCGTTTGGAAGTAGCTGAGGCAATTCTGGTACACTCTCTGGCACAGATAGACCCTTCTTGGCATGTCTGGGTGCTGCTGCCCTTCTATTGGAGCTACACGGGCATGCCCAGCAGGATCCTGGCCCTCCCACCCTCTGAGCCACTGCTGCATGGCATAGGGGTCAACATAAACTGGGGGTATGTGACACATGCCAGCTGGTCTCTGCCCCTCGCATGCACTGTGCTTGGAGAGACGAACGTGCCCTGGGATTTTCCCGTTGCTATTCCCCTCTAAAGACATGCTAATGCCCCTCAGTGTCCACCCTTAAAGCCCATCAACTGAGACTGTGTCCACCCTTGCACCTGAGACTGTGCCCACACTACCCTTGCACCCAAGATTGTGGCCACCCTAACCTTGAAGCTGAGAGTGCGCGCACCCTTGCAGAGAGCTCAACACCACAGACCAACAATGGTCTCCGCTCCCCCTCATCCCTTATCCACTGATCTCCATGGCTGCTTCACCTTGGTGCCGCCACGTTTAAACGTCCAGGGATCTGACAGCAGGTGAACTCCGTGTACCGTTGTCTAAGTCTGATAACCCCTATAAAATTAGTTTCAATTTAATGCAAACGCATTCCAACCAATTCAAACTGCAGTCCCACCCCTTCGAGGTAGCAATGCCACCTTGGAGCTCTCCTGCCACTAACAAAACCCAAAACCAACATCATGGCATCAGGTTTCCGGGTGAGTGCGTCCACCACGATTTTTCAGCCCTCCACACCTCCACTCCCACTCCGGCTGGCTGCATAAAATCCAGCCCACAGTAACAGATAGATTTATCATGCCTGTTTCAAAGACTACACGGTAGCATTCTTCAATGAGTTTACTACAGATGTAACACATCTGTGAATAAAGATTATTTATATCTCCCTCAGAAACCAGCAAGAAATACCCAATTTGCTATGTTTCCCAAGATAGTATTGGAGAGATTTGATTGTATTGGGCACATGATGAATTCAGTCATAAAACAGGTATCTTGGTACTCCATTGTGAATTTCAAGTGAAGCACAATCACATTCAGCTTTTATAGATCCATTGTCTGGAACCATGACTGCAAAATTAAAAAGCAATCAAACAATGTTTACAGTGGCATCTGAAATAACTGTGTTTCTCTGTGATAACTAACATTAAATATACATATGTGTCATACAAGTGACATTCACTAATAAATTTATGTATAATTAAATATGTGCATACATACACACATGCAGAGAGATGGAGAGAGAGAAAAATAAGACAATAGCTGGCCCCAGGGACTAACATAATGCTGTTGTTGTTAATCTGCAAGCCAAAAAAGTGACAATATCAGGATTTCTCTGTGATGTATATATATTTCTGCCAGTGGAAAATCTTTCCCTGAGTAATGTTCACTAAGGCAGCTAATAAAATGTTTATATTAATTTCTCTTGCCTTCAAGTAAGACTGGGAGTGTTGGGATATCCTATAAAGGTAATGTTTTCAAGAGACTCTTAATAAGCAAGGCAGTTAGAGCAATGAGACAACAGGGAAGGGTCAAGCGGAAAAAATCATCACGTAGAACCTAATGCTCCTCCCTACCTTTGATCCAACAGGGAAACATAGAAACTCCAGCAATATTGGCGAGAGTGAAGCAATTTAACAACCAGTTGTTGCTATTTATTGCTTTGTTTTTGGGAAAAAACCTTTCCCTCCTCAGCACCTGTGTTTTGAAAAGGCACATATCAACGATTGATCTGATAGACATTATGTAAAATCAAAGAGAAATAAACTGAATATGGGATTGAAACTTAACATTTAAGATGGAAGGGTTTGAATCAGGTGAGGGGTTAAAGTCTCAGAAATCTGTTTTCTGATCCAAAGCTACCTCCATCACGGCCATTTCTGGCTTTACCTGAAACTAGAGGGTGGGCAAGTAACCAACCCACTCCAAGAAGCTGGTTTGCAATTTTAAATAAGATAATGAGGCTGTGAACCTCTTGCTTTTGAAATTTAGCCTGCTGGCCAGGTTTGCTGAGCGTCAGGGAACCTGGCAGCTTCCTTAAGGCAAGGACTTGGTGGATTCACTTCACGCCTGACTCCTGGATCCAGGTGTCTGCCTCTGACCTGCCGCCCGCCAGCCAGGCCCCGATTCCTTCCCACTCCCCCCAGCCAGGCCCCAATCCCTTCCTTCCCTACCACCCCAACCAGGCTCCAGTCCCTTCCTACACCCCCATTAGTCCCCAGTTCCTCCCACCAACATCAGGCCCTGATCCCTTTCCCCCAGCACTAGACCTGGATCCTTTCTTCCTTGATCCATTTCCCCCCACTCCCTGAAGCCTCTGACCTTCTTTCCTCTCAGGACCACAATCTAACTCTCCACCCCCACCCCCTCCCACCACCCCCAGGATTGGCAGCCCCCACGATCACCAACACCCACACCCCAGCCCCTGTCAGCCCTCCATTCTGGCGCAAACTTACCTGCTGCTTGGATCAAGCTGGTCCTCTGGGTGAGGAACCAATCCATGGGGTAGGAATTTTGCCCTGGGATTGGGACCCTGACATTGGGAGCACCTCTGAGTCCCGACCGCGCACCACGTCGGCTATAGATGCTTAAAGTGATTTTGAAAGAATAGGCCCCTAATTGGCCCAATGTTGAGATCAGCGGGCTTGATTTAAAGAGCAAACTGCAGCCATTATTGCAGTGGCTGTTACATGTAGAAATAGAAGAGAGAAGAGAGCGGCGGGCCAGCACCAGGTCAGGTACCATGCCAGGGCAGCCCCCCAGAGTGTGGCCAGTGTAGACTGTGTTCCATCCAAGATTGGTAACAATGGCAGTATTCAGAGTTGTGTGCATTATGGATGTGTTCTCTCACTCAGGGAAAGGTGACTTACAGAGCCAACTGTCCTTGTGGGTGAGTGAATCTCAAGTGAAATGTGCCTGGATCAGAATGGCCCTTGTGTCCCTGCATCCTGATGAGTGCCTTGACTCCTGAAGCAGCCCCAGAAAATTCCCTGCAAAGCAATGGGCACCATTCTCCATTACATCCTCCTCCTCCGAGGAACCATTCCAGCTGTTCTCCCTCTTCAAGGTACACACTTCTCTGAAGGGTAACATTATGGATAGCGCACCCGGCCACCACAATGCACAACACCCTTGAGGGGATTACTGTAGGGCAGCAGCAGACCAGTCAAGGCAGTGTAACTGCATCTTCAAAAGTCCACTGGCCCGCTCGATGGGGGTTCTTGTAACCGCAAGGCACCAGTTGTAGTGCCTCTGTCTCCATTGCACAGTGACGCAGAGGTGTCAGAAGGCATGCTTTCAATGGATATCCCTTATCTGATAGCAGCCATCCATAGATTCTCTCAGATGCAGAAAAGCTGCGGTGCCTCCAATTGTCAGAGGATGAAGGCATCATGGCAGCTCCCAGGATAATGTGCACACTCCTGATTAAAGCACTTGTTGTGGTCACTGACCAGCTGAAGGTTTAGGGAGTGGAAGTCCTTCCTATTGATGAATTTCCAGGCTGCTCACTCAGTGCCTTGATGGCCACATTGATGCAATCGATGATGCCCTGCACCTGAGAGAATCCAGCGATGGAGGCAATTCCCACGGCCCTCTGTGCCTGCGTTTCTCCATCCATTTGGAAATCTATGTATTCCCCTGCCCTGTCAAAAAGGGCATCCATGTCCTACCTGATGCAATGATGTATTGCCGCCTGAGAAATACCATCAAGGTCCACAGCCGATCCTTGTAATGATCTGGAGGCAAAGAAGTTCAAAGCCACTGTGACTCTTACATCTACTGCAGGTCATGCCCAAGAGACCTGCAAGGCCGTAGGTGATCCTCAATGAGGGAACACATGTCAGAAAACATCTGCCTCGATAGGCAAAGCCTCTTGCGGCACTGATACTCTGACCTCTCGAGATAGCTTATTCTTTGATGGTGCACCCTATGCTGAGGGTATTTCCTTTGTTGCATTCCTGTCCCCATTCCTTATCTCTGCACTCTTCATACTCAGGGGCTGCACCTACTGCTGCAGAGGCTGCTCCTCATTGCTACTGACCTTACCTCGGAGTAGCTTATTCTCAAGTCCAGGTTTGGCCTTGCTTGCAATCAGCTTGACTGTAAAGGCTTCCTGGATCCCCTTTTCTGCCTCCGTGATCACTGCAGGCTCACAATCCTCCTAATTGCCCAGCACTCACAGTGCAAATGCTCAGGGAGCTCTGCTGATGCGAAGACAACCGTGTGCCATTGCATGAGCAGCCCTCTGAGCCTTCCCCCTTTCATGCTGCCTTATGATAATCTCCTGTGGCCACAACTGGCTCCCTGCTGTGATACCACCTTGTCCTCATGGACATGCTTAACACCCATTGTGCATCCCATGGCTCATGTCAAAAATCAGTAACTGTCTCTTAATGCGCTGATAACTAGTTCATTTACATGATCAATTACTCATCTGCCATATTCGGGTGGGTTGCCTGGTCCCACTTCCCGACTTCGTTTCCAAAATTGCTGTGCATCAGTCTGACGTTGGGAAGCCATCACACCGCTTGGCTGTGTGAAATTGTGGGCCCTCTGCCTCCATTCCTGCTTCCACCATGCATTGAAAATTCAGCCCGTGATGTCAGAGGTATGCTGTGGAATTAAAGCTCCCTGTGGATCAGATCAGTCAAAATTCTGCAATAAAAACAAGAAATGCTGGAAATACTCAGCAAGTCTGGCAGCAAATGTGGAGAGAGAAGCAGAGTTAACGATTCAGGTCAGTGACCCTTCTTCAGAACTGACAAATATTAGAAATGTAAAAAAAGTCAAAATTCTGTCCCTGTTTTCCATATCTTTATTCGAGCCCTGAATTTTATCTCGTGTCGCTGGATCAATGAGTGACATTTCTGGAAGACATGCACCTTCTTAGAATGTAATTTTATTATCTACCATTTCGACAAATTATTAGGCCATAGTTATGATTATCGGTGCTAAAATTCAGATGGTGCAATATTTCTCTGCAAAGCACACTTTACTACTCTCCAATGAACCATATTCCCTATATAATGCAGTTCAAATGAGCAGTAGCTGTCAAAGAATGATGGAGTAGCTCTGTCTGCAGCCTCACTTCCATCTAGACTCAGAGGCCTGTACATTAACTGCACCACTTTTTTTTATAATAACCAAATGGTTATCTTTGCTCATTAGGCTTATGTATTATTTTCTACATTTCACCTGCCTTCTCTCCACAGTTCCTGTTGTAACATGCAGCAGGCTGCATGTGAGATCATTCTTTCCTTAATCAAACTGAAAGAAAGCCCAGTCGTATGTGATGACTTAGACTGGTAATTGTATGCTTACTGGTAAAATACTCCACCTGATGGCTTTGTTGGGAACTGATGTACTTTTTACGGTAGGTGGACTGGCAATGGGGGGGGGGCTTTCAACTCCCAAGAATGGGTGGGTTGGGAACGGGTGAAGTGCTGAATATTTGTGATTTTTAGAGCGGGGCCGCAACCCGGCTCCAACATGCCCACTTCCAGGTTTAATGGAAGCGTGTATGAACCCCAATGAGAAAACCCAAACTGTTAAGTAAGGATTTAATAACGGCATGCAGTTGGGCACATCTGACTCAATTAAAATCCTTAGGAGACATTAATGAGTTCTTTCTAAATTGTTATTAACTTGCCTCCAATTTTAATCTGAGCAGTTCAGGTTTGGAGGCTCAGGAAACTGACCAGGGAAATAGACACAAGTTTCAGCAGAGGTTCAGGTGGGTATTTAAACCTGTCATTGTCCCACCTGCATAAAACTTCAATTATTACAGTTGGTTCTTCAGTTCCTCTAGCATAAAATTGCAAAAGAGTGCTTATGTGGCTACAGCTTTTTACAACCTTTGATGATTTGATGCTCTGGAAATGTTTGATGAAGACCATCACCATCCATGGCAGCAACAATGAGCTGTGGTGGGACCAACATATGCACAGGAGGGAGGGAGAGGTGGCAGGAGGCACTGCCTACATCACAGGGTTAACAGACAGAGGCTCAACTTCCTTAACCTTTCAGAAGAACAGTGCTTCTGCAGGTTGAGGTTGTCACATTAGGTGGTGACAGACATTTGCAGCCTCCTACAGGAAGGCCAGCTCCCTGCTGGACCTGGTGGCCACGCATACCAGTGGCTGTGAAAGTGTCCTTCTGCCTCAACGGTTTTGCCTCTGAACCCTTCCAGGGAACTACCGATGGCGTATCCAGGATCACTCAGTTGGCTGCACATCAGCACATAAGCCAGGTCACTGATGGCTTATTTGCCAGTGCCAACACTTAGGTAAATTTCCTGTGATGACAATAGTAGAATGAGCAGGCACTGAGATCCACCTCTCTGTCTGGATTTCCCCCAGGTACAAGGTGCCATCAATTGCACGCATGACTATCAAGCATCACCACAGCAACCAGGAGGTTTTATAAACTGCAAGGGATATTCTACCATCACTCCGTTGCTGATGTGCAACCACACGAAGTTCATGCCAGTCTCTGCCAGATTCCCCGAGAACTGTATCAATGCCTTTATACTACAGTAGACCAACATCCCAGAACTTTTTGTTCCAATAAGCACACTTAAGTGTTGGCTTGTAGGAGACAAGGGATACCCACTTAAAACAGACTTATGAAACCTGTGAAGAACCCCACCAATAAGACACAGGAGTGGTACACAAAAGCCACATGAGCACTAGGTATGTCACAGAACAAGGCATTAGAATGTTGAAGCTGCAATTCAGGCACCTAGATAGGTGTGGAGGCACCTTTCAATACTCATCAGTGAGGGTGTTCACAAAGATAGCAGCGTTTTGCGTCCTGCACAAAAGCAGTGATTATAGGTGGAGGAGCACAAAGGGCTCATCACTCTTCTTTGGATAAGAAGAACATAGAGGAGGAGTCATACAGCACCTAAACAGGCCCTTCGGCCCAACGAGTCCACGCCAACCATCAACCACCCTTTTATACTAATCCTACTTTAATCCCATTTTCCCTCTCACATCCCCACCTTCCCTCAATTCTCCTACTACCTACTTACACTAGGAGCAATTTTTACAATGGCCAATTTACCTATCAACCCACAAGTCTTTGGCACGTGGGAGGAAACCAGAGCACCCGGAGGAAACCCACGCGGTCACAGGGAGAACTTGCAAACTCTGCACAGGCAGTACCCAGAATCGAACCTGGGTCACTGGAGTCGTGAGGCTACAGTACTAGCCACTGCGCCACTGAGAAGAAGTAGAAAGTTGTGGATGGTAGCTTAGTGGTAATATTACTGGACTAGTAATCCAAATGGCTGGACTAATGCATCAGAGACATGAGTTCAAATCTCACCATGGGAGCTGGTAGAATTTAAATTCAATTAATTAAAAAATCCAGACAAAAATGCTAGTCTCATTCATAATGATCATGAAACTACCAGATTGTTATAAAACCCCATCTGGTTCACTGATGTCCTTCAGGGGAGGAAATATGCCGTCTTTACTCTGTCTGGCCTACATGTGACTCCAGACCCACATGAATATGTTGACTCTTAACTTCCCTCTCAAATGGCCGAGCAAACCACTGCAAAAAAAGCAGTTCAAGAAGGCCGCTCATAATCACCTTCTTTAGGGCAGTTAGGGATGAGCAATAAATGCTAGTCTTGCCAGTGACACTCACATTCCAAGAGTAAATTTTTAAAAAGAGAATGAAGATGGGCACCCATCACCAGACCAGCCTCTTACATTGCCTGGTCTGGTGATGGGTGCCCATCTTCATTCTCTTTTTTAGGTTCATGTTATGGACAGCAGGGAATTATCGTGGGCTGGTTTCCACTAGTCACATCCCAACTAACCACAGTTTGTTTGTTTAAACTAATGTTTTAATCCCTGTGTTTTGTTAGCCAAATAAACAGACAGTGACAGGTTTTCTTGTGAGTTTAAAAACAGAAGATTAAATATTTTATTGAACAATAATCACCTAAAATGTTTGCAACAACACCCATGCACGCATTCACTCTACCATGCATACTCAAGAAAAGATGGATAGAAGGTAAAGATTAAGAGAATTAAGAGTTCAAGGTGTAAAAGTCTGCTGGTTTCAGAAAAAGACTTGTAGGATCCTCTTGGAAAGTAAGTTTTAAAGTTGCAGGCCTGTTTGCTGGTTGCCCTTCCCATGCTGGGTTGCTGACGTGGGCTGAGGGGGTTGTCCTAAAATGAGAGGCTGAGTAAATTGGGCCTAAATTCTCTGGAGTTTAGAAGAATGAGAGGCGATCTAATTGAGATATACAAGATTCTGAAAGGGCTTGATAGGGCAGAAGCTGAGAGATTGTTTCCACTGGTCAGGAAATCTAGAACGTGGGGGCACAGTCTTAGGATAAGGGCCGATCATCCAGGACTGAGATGAGGGGAAATTAGTACACTCGAAGGGTTGTGAATCTTTGGAATTCTCTACCCCAGAGGGTTGTGGATGCTCCATCATTGAATACATTTAAGGCTGGGATAGATAGATATTTGATCTTACAGGGAATCAAGGGATATTGGGAGCAGGCAGGAAAGTGGAACAGGGAATCAAGGGATATTAGGAGCAGGCAGGAAAGTGGAATTGAAGCCCAAGATCAGCCACGATTGTTTTGAATGGCAGAGCAGGCTTGATGGGCCATATAGACTACTTCTGCTTCTATTTCTTGTGTTCTTGTGTCTCCTGGCAGTCAACACTTCAGTTCGAAGATGGTGCTTGTACTTCTTAGTTCAATTTTCACATGTAGAGAGTTGTTCAAAAGGCACTCTCTTATTTCTCTGCTGCAGTTGGTTGCCAACACGTCTTAGCAGGGTTCAACTGTCTTAGTTGGTGTTGATCTCTCTCTTTCTCATCCTTGTGCTGTAATTCAAGATGGTTTTCAATGTTCTCTCTGTGGCTGGAGATCTCAAACTGATGTGTTGATGTCCTGATGACTTCCTTTGTTCTCCAAAAAGGTTACCTTTAAAGGGAAATTCATAAAGAGTTAGTTTTGCCCATGTGACTTCAGGTTTGAGTTCCTGAGGGGCTATACAATGGCTTAAAATCTCAGCCAATTTTGATAAGATGAGGGACGTTCACACTCTATTGTAGTGATTGTAGTTTCAGCTGGAGAGTCTGCTGTTGCCTTTGTTTTAGCTCACTTTGTGGATAGCTCATATCCATGTGTGATGAGCTGTTTAATTTCAATGCAGAGGGGTTAATGAGTTTCAGTTCTTACAGACATGAATGTGATTATGAGTGCAGGAGAATGTATGTAACATGTGATTTTGTCCTCCATCTTATTAAAGGCAAGTGTACCAGTTTTTTTTAAGGCTACGTTTGATGACAACACCACCGCTAGGTGGCGCACTACTGCCGCATGCGCAATTGACTGAAATGTCACTGAGTGACATCTCAGACAGCTGCCAGTAATAAAGATGGCGTTGCTTACTTTGGCTCAAAACACAAACCCCCTTCCCCCTTCAATGCCCGCTTCTCTTTGTTGCTCCCAACTGTTTTTTAATTTTTTTTTTATAACTCTTCCGTATATTTTTATATTTCCATTGCTGCACCTCCCATGATTGTGACATTCACCTAGTGTGAAATATATCAAAATGAAAGCCTGCAGTCCACTCCCACCATTGGGTCCATGCGGTCCCTCCCTCACTTGGCACTAAACAGTTCTTCAACCACGCATCTACCTAGTGCACATCCATCCGATAGGTTCCTCCATGTATTGATGTTCATCATCAAACAAGTGAAGGGGTGAGTTGGCATTTGGGAGTGGTACTCATCAATACATTTCATGTGGCATTATAAAAAAAACACCCATGTGCATACTGTTGATGAATTACATTTTCTGCAACTTAAGCTTCCTACTGCTTCTATGTGGTGCATCCCATGTAGCTTCAGCAGAGGTAGAAGCAGGCTGTTTAAACCCTGCCCTGAATGCTGAGATGCCTTTGGCTGACACCCTCTGTGTTTTGGAGTCCATAAGGGCCCTGTCAAAGACTGCTGCACCTGCACCTATGCAGCAGCAGTCTCAGCCGCCAGTACACAAGGCAGCCTGTCAGGTACTGGCTGAGGGGAGGGCAACGGGTGAGAATTGGAAGTGCTTTGAGTGGAGTTCCAATTTCCATGTCCCCTTTTGCAATCATCCCTCTTCTGGGCCAGTGCTACATCCCTCGTACCACTCTGCTGCAGACCAGATTGATGAAGATTGGTGAAGCATTGTAAGGCCATGGATACGGTATCTGTCATCCTGATTAAGGTGGCTGACAAGTTGGTGTCAAAAGTATGAATCTCTGTGGTTTATAGATTCATTTGAGAGCTGTGCTTGAAGCTCCATGGAAATAGCCACTCTCTCCATGGCAGAAATTCCTGAAATGTCCTGCTCCACCAATCCCCTATCAAGTTGAACTCCTCCATCTTGTCTGCTTTGTGGAGGGTGTGAATGGCACATCTGTAAGTACCTGGCTAAGTTGCTGATGCACCGCTAGCATTCTCTTCCTCAAAGATAGCTCCCAGGGATCAGCAGAGCTCGGAGAGGATTCCTTTCCCTGATATGGACTCTCCACAGCTGTCCCTGCCACCAGCGTCTGCTAATGCTCACTTGTGAGTTATGAATCATTAGGTGAAAATTCAACTAACTGTCAATGTGGATCCACCGAAGTGTAAGTCTTTGCCCTGGTGCATAGCTGCACATCCTGTGACTGTGCACCCTCAGAAGGAATAAGATCTTCTGAAGAATCATCCTCATGGATGTCCTGTGACATGTTGTATGCATGGAAGCTTTGGACGCAAAAGAAAGAGATCTGATTTAATCATGAAAAAGTCATAATCTTGACTATCACCATATTCAGTTCTCTTATAGTTCAGTCAGTGATGAAATAATGTGTGTGCGCCAAAGATATTTTTAATTGTTAACAGCTATCTGCAAACTCCCTGTCTCCCAACCTCCAACCAGAGGGCTGGAGAAGTGCCACTGTTGGATCCCATCGATTACAAGGAGAGACAAAGTCCGACCGTAACTTTTAGAAACTTTATTGCAGTATATGGTTGTTACATTGCAAGGTTACAAAGGAAACAAGAACAAAACAAAGAACATGCAAAAGAACAAAGCATAAGAAAGAAACAAAGAACAAAGAACAAGAAAGAAGAGGGAAGAGAGAAGAGAGAAGAGCGAGAGAGAGATAACTCACTGCAGCAAGCCTTTCTTATAGTTATTCAAACAAAACTCGTAATTCCCCCCCCCCCTTTGTTTCTGAGTGGTTCACAAACCTCCGCAATTTCGTGTTGTTAGAGCCTGATTGGTATACTCGTTAGACTGACCATCAACAATGGGCAGCTAATAAGCTATCTGCAGTTGTCCTGTTAGCTTCTGCTTGTTATTGTTACAAGTTGACTCCACAGCTTCACAGTTAGTTGATTAGCTTACTTTAAATCTGTTCTCACAGTTACTTTTACTCTGTTTCCACAGCCACTAATCTCCAGGGTTTATTGAACTGGACTATTTGTGCTGACCCATCCACCTCCGGTTCTGTCCCTCTCCCCTATATTTCGCACTCTCTTCCTACAAGGGGTGAAAAAGCAGACTAGTGGGTGACTAAAGATAAGGTATTCAACCAATGAATGCAATGTTTTCAGAGAGGGTGACTTTGAGACAGATGCATCACATTGAATAAGGATTGGGGTGAGTGCCAATGATGGATAGATAAATGGCGAGGTGAGGAAGTGCATAGAAAGTGAAGGCTGGATATTGCTGAAGAGTGAGTGGGTGTGAGGAGTGGTGTAATGGAAAATGCTCATCAAGACAGTGTGAATGGGGATGGTGCTTAAAGTACAGGATGTAGCTGAATCAGCAAATGTACTCACTATTCCTTACTTGGTTATGTCATTAAACCTCTTCCTACATTGAATCCATGACCTGGGCATAGTGGTGCTGCTCACCTCCTCAGTCACCTCCAACCACACCTTCTGGGTGAGAGCAGCAGGTTTTTTCCTCGCATTGCTGGGGAAAAGTATGTCTCTTCTGCTCCTGACTGCACTCCAGTAATTTCAGCATGGTGTCACTGAATCTGGGTGCTGCTCTTGCTGCATGTCCACCATCCATCCTGAACACTTCCAATTTCCATTTGTGGACTGTCCCCTTACATACGACTGAGATTGCATCATTTTTTTTTATTCATTCATGGTATGTGGGTGACGCTGGCCAGGCCAGCATTTATTGCCCATCCCTAATTGCCCTTGAGAAGGTGGTGGTGAGCTGCCTTCTTGAACCGCTGCAGTCCATTTGGGGTGGGTACACCCACGGTGCTGTGAGGAAGGGAGTTCCAGGATTTTGACCCAGCGATAGTGAAGGAACGACGATACAGTTCCAAGTCAGGATGGTGTGTGACTTGGAGGGGAACTTGCAGGTGGTGGTGTTCCCATGTATTTGCTGCCCTTGTCCTTCTAGATGGTAGAGGACGCGGATTTGGAAGGTGCTGTCTAAGGAGCCTTGGTGCATTGCTGAAGTGCATCTTGTAGATGGTACACACTGCTGCCACTGTGCGTCGGTGGTGGAGGGAGTGAATGTTTGTAGATGGGGTGCCAATCAAGCGGGCTGCTTTGTCCTGGATGGTGTCGAGCGTCTTGAGTGTTGTTGGAGCTGCACCCATCCAGGCAAGTGGAGAGTATTCCATCACACTCCTAACTTGTGCCTTGTAGATGGTGGACAGGCTTTGGGGAGTCAGGAGGTAAGTTACTCGCTTCAGGATTCCTAGCCTCTGACCTGCTCTTGTAGCCACGGTATTTATATGGCTACTCCAGTTCAGTTTCTGGTCAAAGGTAGCCCCTAGGATCTTGATAGTGGGGGATTCAGCGATGGTAATGCCGTTGAATGTCAATGGGAGATGGTTAGATTCTCTCTTGTTGGAGATGGTCATTGCCTGGCACTTGTGTGGCGCGAATGTTACTTGCCACTTATCAGCCCAAGCCTGGATATTGTCCAGGTCTTGCTGCATTTCTACACAGACTGCTTCAGTATCTGAGGAGTCACGAATGGTGCTGAACATTGTGCAATCATCCGCGAACATCCCCACTTCTGACCTTATGATTGAAGGAAGGTCATTAATGAAGCAGCTGAAGATGGTTGGGCCCAGGGCACTACCCTGAGCAACTCCTGCAGTGATGTCCTGGAGCTCAGATGAATGACCTCCAACAACCACAACCATCTTCTTTTGCGTTAGGTATGACTCCAGCCAGCGGAGGGTTTTCCCCCTGATTCCCATTGACTTGAGTTTTGCTAGGGCTCCTTGATGCCATACTCGGTCAAATGCTGCCTTGATGTCAAGGCCAGTCACGCTCACCTCACCTCTTGAGTTCAGCTCTTTTGTCCATGTTTGAATCAAGGCTGTAATGAGGTCAGGAGCTGAGTGGCCCAAGGTGGAACCCAAACTGAGCGTCACTGAGCAGGTTATTGCTAAGCAAGTGCTGCTTGATGGCACTGTCGATGACACCTTCCATCACTTTACTGATGATAGAGAGTAGGCTGATGGGGCGGTAATTGGCCGGGTTGGATTTGTCCTGCTTTTTGTGTACAGGACATACCTGGGCAATTTTCCACATTGCAGGGTAGATGCCAGTGTTGTAGCTGTACTGGAACAGCTTGGTTAGGGGCGCGGCAAGTTCTGGAGCACAGGTCTTCAGTACTATTGCCGGAATATTGTCAGGGCCCATAGCTTTTGCAGTATCCAGTGCCTTCAGTCATTTCTTGATAACACGTGGAGTGAATCGAATTGGCTGAAGTCTGGCATCTGTGATGCTGGGGACTTCAGGAGGAGGCCAAGATGGATCATCAACTCGGCACTTCTGGATGAAGATTGTTGCAAATGATTCAGCCTTATCCTTCGCACTGATGTGCTGGGTTCCCCCATCATTGAGGATGGGGATATTTGTGGAGCCACCTCCTCCAGTTAGTTGTTTAATTGTCCACCACCATTCACGGCTGGATGTGGCAGGACTGCAGAGCTTAGATCTGATCCGTTGGTTATGGGATCGCTTAGCTCTGTCTATCACATGCTGCTTACGCAGTTTGGCACGCAGATAGTCCTGTGTTGTAGCTTCACCAGGTTGACACCTCATTTTGAGGTATGCCTGGTGCTGCTCCTGGCATGCCCTCCTGTACTCTTCATTGAACCAGGGTTGGTCCCCTGGCTTAATGGTAATGATACAATGGGGAATATGCCGGGCCATGAGGTTACAGATTGTGGTTGAGTACAATTCTGCTGCTGCTGATGGCTCACAGCGCCTCATGGATGCCCAGTTTTGCATTGCTAGATCTGTTCGAAATCTATCTCATTTAGCATGGTGATAGTGCCACACAACGCGATGGACGGTATCCTCAATGTGAAGGCGGGACTTCGTCTCCAAAAGGACTGTGCGGTGGTCACTCCTACCAATACAGTCATGGACAGAAGCATCTGCAGCAGGCAGATTGGTGAGGACGAGGTCAAGTATGTTTTTCTCTCGTGTTGGTTCCCCCACCACCTGCCGCAGACCCAGTCTGGCAGCTATGTCCTTTAGGACTCGGCCAGCTCGGTCAGTAGTGGTGCTACCGAGCCACTCTTGGTGATGGACATTGAAGTCCCCCACCCAGAGTACATTTTGTGCCCTTGCCACCCTCAGTGCTTCCTCCAAGTGGTGTTCAACATGGAGGAGTACTGAGTCATCTGCTGAGGGAGGGTGGTAGGTGGTAATCAGTAGGAGGTTACCTTGCCCATATTTGCCCTGATGCCATGTGACTTCATGGGGTTCGGAGTCAATGTTGAGGACTCCCAGGGCAACTCTCTCCCTACTGTATACCACTGTGCCACCACCTCTGCTGGGTCTGTCCTGCCGGTGGGACAGGACATACCCAGGGATAGTGATTGCTGTGTCTGGGACATTGTCTGTAAGGTATGATTCCGTGAGTACGACTATGTTAGGCTGTTGCTTGACTAGTCTGTGGGACAGCTCTCCCAACTTTGGCACAAGCCCCCAGATGTTCGTAAGGAGGACTTTGCAGGGTTGACAGGGCTGGGTTTGCCGTTGTCGTTTCCGGTGCCTAGGTCGATGCCGGGTGGTCCGTCCAGTTTCATTCCTTTTTATTGACTTCGTAGCGGTTAGATACAACTGAGTGGCTTGCGAGGCCATTTCAGAGGGCATGTAAGAGTTAACCACATTGCTGTGGGTCTAGAGTCACATGTAGGCCAGACCAGGTAAGGACAGCAGATTTCCTTCCCTAAAGGACATTAGTGAACCAGATGGGTTTTTACAACAATCGACAATGGTTTCATGGCCATCATTAGATTAACTTTTAATTCCAGATTTTTTATTAATTAAATTCAAATTCCACCTTCTGCTGTGGTGGGATTCGAACCCATGTCCCCAGAGAAATACCCTGGGTCTCTGGGTTACTAGTCCACTGATAATACCTCTACGCCACCGCCTACCCTATCATGCAGATGTGCATCATGCCCATTGTACAGTTTGGAGACACAAAACATGAAAGCCAAAATTAATGCGTACAATTCAGTTACATTTTCACATTACGACCCACTTAGTTCCCCCATGCAATTCAACCTCCCCCCTTGGAAGTTTCCTTCATATTAATATTGGGTCCAGTCTCTCTCTTTCATGTGTGAAACAGCCACTGCAGTGCACTGTACTCACATTAAATCCTAGTATCAGCAGTAGAGTTACTCATACTGAAAATGGGATATGTTAAATGACAGCAAATGAAGTGTTGAGCTGGACATTACCACAGGCTTTGGGACCGGGAGCAAATGGGAGCCCCAAACCCATACTTGCCAGCAGGGAGACCAGCTCAGCAATCTCCCTGGAGGCGACCTCCTAATTGGCCGCATCCACGTTCACCGTCCTATTAAGGATGGTGGGTGGGCTCCTGATGCTGCCGGCCCAATCAGAGAGCTGGCAGCTCTGGAGCCCTCGGCATGTCCTCAATATTGAGGCACCTTGGAGGCATGGACATTAATTAAAAATTATGAGGAGTGAAGTGTTTGGCCCCTCAGAGCAGAGAGGAAACCCCTCCTGTGAATCATTTGTGCCGAGGGTGAGGCCTACTTGTCCGTGACTCCCTCTTTGGGGCATAGAGCTTCCGGCTCTGATGGTACCCTTGGTTTACCACAGGGAGCCTGCCTCCATTGAGCTGGCGGCCTTCCCACATGGTGGGGCCCGCTCCACTGGCGGTAAAATGCCAGCAAGCCTGCAGAAATTGCCGCTACTTGGGACCTGAGACATTTTAATTGGCTGCCCGCCTCCGTGCAGCGGGCAACTGATCTTACTCCCAGCCCACCCTGGGGAAGTTCTCTGGAGGCAGGAATATGTTGGGGAGCCATCCTGGCATGGCTTCCCACTGTTTTCCCAGGCCCCTCCCCACCTCCATGCCCACCATCAAGGGACCAGGAAAACTTAGTCTGTTACATCTGCACGGTTGCTACTGCTGTTTAGATGGGAATACCAACTAAACTATAAGAACGGAATTGAGCAAATTTGGGGTGCTTACATTAAACTTAATACTGTACAATTCATACCATTGTGGTTTTGGTCTTCCTTATAATCTCATCATCAGTAAACATAGCAATTTATAACACAGTAGTGTTGCATGGTTGATATTCAATTCAGTTCCATTTTATTCAAACTTGGCTAAATCCTATCTTTCCCAGCCACACCGGCAGACTATAGCCAGCTTTATACATATTCATGTGACATCTTTGTAAATGAAGGATTATATTATCTCTCTTCACCAGTGCTGTTAACAGTAGAATTCAACTAACGGTGTGTAGAAATGAACAATGGCCATGCAATTCTCATGTGGTCTCGTGCATATAATCCTTATACTACAATCAAACTGTGCACTGATCACACTTATTGAGAACAGGAAAAAGGAAAGAAAATTGGAACAGTCTCTGTACTATCTTACTTTATGTGATAACTGGTTGCAACTGGTATCCCTGGAGAAAAGTTAACTTGGCAGTTGAGGTGCTTTTTTAAAAATTCATTCAAAGGATGTGGGTGTCACTGGCAAGGCCAACAATTATTGTCCATCTCTGAGTGGTTTGCTCGGCTATTTCAGAGGGCAGTTAAGAGTCAACCACATTGCTATGGGTCTAGAGTGACATAGAAGCTAAACTGGGTAAGGACAGCAGCTTTCCTTCCTTTAAGGACTTTGGTGAACCTGATGGGTTTTTTTTAATGATAATCCAGTAGATTCATGGTCACCATTGCAGATACTAGCTTTTTAATACAGATTTATTTATGAAATGAATTTAAATTCCCCAGCTGTCATGGTGGGATTTAATCATTAGTCCTGGCCTCTGGAGCACTAGTCCAATAACTTAACCACTATGCTACCATTCCCCTTTTTGATTGCTTCACATCACTGTGCTTGTGGCTTGAATCCAAGCTAATGCCAAACATTTACATTCTACTTCAGCCGCAGGTAGGATGAGTTGTGCATCTCATCTGCCAGGCTCATTTTGCTTTGTCCAAAGATGCAACCCTGATGATGCAGTTAGGACATGGAATGGTTTAGTGAAGCCTACGGTGTGCTTGCATGGATGGCTGTTCTCAAACCTTAGAGGACATTGACTTGGGAAAAGCAGACATGGGTGAAAAAGGGTGAAACTACTTGAGATTGAAAATTGTGTATCAGCTATTGGTTGAAACGTTGGTCTCGAAATTAATGAAATGATATGTAAAGATTACATTTTCTTGATTTTCAGAACCATTACTTCCTCCTCAATGTAGAAGGCCAGCTTCCCCAAAGGGCACTGATAGCTGTGCACTCATCCAAGGAAGCTAAAAAAGTTGGAGAGACAGTCAAGTATCGATATGAACTCATATCCATCTGATTAGGAGTCTAGCTTGTTACAGTGAGACAGATTGGGTCACAATACTTCCTTAGCACAGTCTTTGCAGCTGGTGGACAATGGCTATTCACACTGTTGCCATCACTACACTATTTACGTAGAATAATCAGCACGGTATTGTTAACATCAACAATTGTGTGGCATTGAAATACCACTGTACACATTTCCAAAGAATCCTTGTTATAATTTAAGCTTTGCTATGTGAATATATTCCATTTATACCTTACCTACTTTATCTGCTATTCTTATTTTAATATCTATCAAAGAAATAATTTGCTAATAGTGCTCCATTAGGAAATAAAAATGAATAGCACTTTTAAATGATAGGCCAATAGAAGTATTGGATTTACTGCCCGGTTTGATCAAGCATTGACTGACTTTCAGACACAATGCTACACAACTTTATTATACCAGTTAATGTGCTTTATATTCTGTACAAAATATCCACTCTATCTCACAACTAAACTCAAACATATACCACCTATTCTCGTAATGTATTTTTAACAGTTCCAATGGACAGTGGTAAATTTTCAGGTTCCAGTTACTATGGCAACCTTGTTGGCAAACTGCCTGAAGGCATCAGAATGAATTGGAATTTGTCATTAATTTCAAAACAAACACAAATTATAAAGGCAGTAAACTCTGCAGTGGATAATAAGTGAACTCCTAATGTTATTACTTTTAACAACCGCAGTATTTACTTCAGCAATTGAAATGAAAACGAAGCAGTAGATAACCTGTCAGTAATGCTTTTTGGCGCTGTCAAGACAAAAAAAACCAAAGTCTCAGGAAATTGACTTTAGGTTGGGATCACTCTCTGGGCCTTAGTATCAATGAACTTGAAATATGTTAAAACAGCGGAAGGAGTGTTATAACAACATGATACAAAAGGCAGTTGTTGACTGGGGTGGGGTTGGCAGTGAGGATGGAGCTTGGAGTTGAACGATTTAATGATGAATGATTTATTGTGTATGTTATTTTATGATGACATGTTGCACTGAAGAATCATAATCTAGGAATTCAGGCATGTGCACACATCAACTCTTTGAAATTTTTGTGCTAAAATCTGCAATAACGGACAATTATTGCTTTATGAATTCAAAAAGTGCTCTTGATTAACAAAAATCTGGAAGCCTTTATTGTTCACATTCTAATACCCAGCTCTTAAATTGTATGTTTGTCACCATGAAAGCAGAGTTCTGTATTTGAAGGCTCCAAAAGTTAAATACAAACACACTGAAAGCAATATAAATACCCCCTAATAATGAATACACTATAATTATAGTGGGAGAGCAGGTTAAGATGAATGCATATTTGCTTATGCAGCAATATAGTTTGCAATACACAGAAGCATTTTAAAATGTCTCTGGAAAATGGTTGCAATCAATGTTTGGAATACTTTGCAACATGAACATCTTAGGTAGCCTACACAGATGAAGAAATGTACGTCTTTCATCTGATGTGATATTGAATGAGTTCCAAAACATTAACAAAAAGGACTTCCTGAATAAGATAAATGCAGTCAAAAAGATAACAGATGGACTGCAAAAATAAGAACCCACTTTATTTCGAGGTCTGTGTAAAAATTTGTAATACAATACCATTGACTGGAGCAGTTTAATATATGTAAGTTTGTCCAATAAAAGGATATCACGTATCTTCCTTGGGGTCTTTTTTCTTACTGGCTGCATGACAACCAAATTATGTAACCTAAGTGCGTTCAACAAGCCATGCCAGACAGTTTAATGAGACTGTGACAATTTATGGATTCTCTCTTGACGTTTTTTTAAGATGGTTTTTACCAGTCCCTCGATGCCGTGGGTCGTGGCAGCAGTGGGGGGGGAGGGGGGTCCGTAAAATGCTTGTGGGAGAGGCCCGCTTCGACCCACAATGCTGAGAAGGCCCCGCAACATATTACCGGCAGTGGCGGGACCTCAATTAGCATATGTAAAGCGCTACTTACCTCTCCTGATTATGCATCCCGCCACCTCTCGCTCCACACGTCTGCATTTTACGTTGAATAGTCGGCCGTCATGTGCCGTCCCGTTCACGAACATAAAAGCCAACGGGACATCGGGAGCAGGAGTACTCGACAGTGAAGGTAAGTCCAGATAGAGAGGGGTCTGAACTCTGCATACTTGAAGAGAGGTGGGAGGTGGGGGGGGGGGGGGGGGGGGTGGAACCACTGGATGCAAAGCTCCTTAGGCATGAAGGGAGGTATTGCGTACCCTCCCTCTGTGAATGGTGTCTGTTCTGCGCGATTGTACGCTTGAAGGAGCAATGGCAGTCTAGTCACCCTGTTATTGGGGAGGGTGCCAGAACCAGCAGGAGTGTACAGATTACCTGGCTGGTGAGGGCAATCGTTGCACCTTGTAAAATCTTCATGTGGTCATGCTGTGCAACTCTTAATAAGAGCAAAGATGAGCGATTCCATGCCACGTCACATAGTTGATCTATGAAAGCACCTAATGTACCTGTCAACAACAAGGCCTGTCCTGTTAGAAGCCTTCAATTAAGTGAAGGAAACAACTTTATTTATCACATGAAAATGGGTACGTCTCATCCTACATTGTGTGATCCACTTCTCCTGAGGATCCGTATGCGCTGGATACAAAATCAAAAGGCAGGTGCGGTCCACGTGGAGGCCCCTGGTCATGAGCAGCAGCCCCAAGGAAGCTTGCCATTATGGTTGCCCCACATGACATGCCATAGGATGTCAGAGCACCAGTGTCAGAGGCAATTGCACGTGTAGAGAGGGTGGTGACATGTCTCTGTGCCCTGCTCAACGATAACCTGCAGCCTATGGGCTTCGGTGGACATCCTATGCCTACATTCCTTATAGTGGCAGCGGCTCTTAAGCTTGACGACTATGCATCATTTCAGGGGCCCACTGGAAACCTTTGTGGGGTCACAGTCAGCATTGTGCCGCCGCATCAGGGAGGTCACCGATGCCCTGCACCGGAGGGCCAGTGAGTACATCCGCTTCAGGACGGACTCTCACAGCCAAGCCCAGAGGGTCATCGGTTTCAGCACCATTGCCAGATAACCAAAGGTTTTAGGGTTCATAGACTGCACCCATGTGGCCATCAGGCCTCCTAGCAGGCTACCATCTGCAGACGTCACCATTAAAGGAATCCTCTCAATCTAGATGCAGCTGGTATGTAATTACTGAGATGCTTCATGCAAATCTGTGCCCACTTCTCAGGTAGCTGCCATGACACCTGCGTCCTGCGCCAGTCTCAGCTGCCACCGCTGTTCACTGAACTGGCTCTGATGGAGGGGTGGCTTCTTGGAGACAAGGGCTATCCTTTGCAGACATGGCCCCTGACACCAGTGACAGACTCCACCACTGCTGCAAAGGAGAGATACAATGCCAGCCACTGAGCTAAAAGAGCTGCCATTGAGCAGGCGAACTGCATGCTCAAAATGCGCTCCCAATGCCTGGATAATAAGGTGGTGCCCTGTATTACAGGCCAAAAAGGCCAGCTCCTTTCTTTGCTCCTCGCTGTGCTCTGCACAACTATGCACCCAAGAGGGGGCGGGCACGCCTGGCATGATGGGGAGAGACATCAACTGTATTCCTCCTCAGACTATGAGGACCTACAGCAAGAAAGACGCACTTGGAGTACTGTGTGCAGTTCTGGTCGCCGCACTACAGGAAAGATGTGAATAAGCTAGAGAGGGTGCAGAAAAGATTCACAAGGATGTTGCCTGGTTGGAGGGCTTGAGTTATAAAGAGAGATTGGATAGGCTGGGTTTGTTTTCCCTGGTGCGAAGGAGGCTGAGAGGGGACATGATAGAGGTATATAAAATTATGAGAGGCATAGATAGGGTAGATAGCCAGAGTCTGTTTCCCATGGTAGGCGTGACTAAAACTAGAGGGCATAGATTTAAGGTGAGAGGGAAGAGGTTTAAAGGGGATCAAAGTGGTAAATGTTTCACACAAAGAATAGTGGGTATCTGGAATGAGCTGTCAGAGGAGGTGATGGAGGCAGGAACAGTAGCAACATTTAAGAGGCATCTGGACAGATACTTGAATGAGCAAGGCATAGAGGAATATGGAATTAATGCAGGCAGGTGGGATTAGTATAGATAAGCATTATGGACGGCATGGACGCGGTGGGCCGAAGGACCTGTTTCTATGTTGTACGAATATATGCATGGGAGGGCAGATGGCACCCAGCCTCTGCATGCAGGGCTAGCAGTGATCCAGGGATATACGGCAGTGGCTTATCAGACAAAGCCTGTCTGCTCCATAGGAACTGACATAAGCTCTGCAAGTCACACATCACCCTCGCCCACTTGCTGTGCACCAGTCCACATCTGCAGCATCTCTGTATAAACCATTAGAGGCAGCAGCTGAGTGAACCAATGTCCATGTCACTGCATTCGTTGAGATGATCATGAGTTATGGTGGCATTGCACTGATTTTATTGCAGACATTAGCTTTCCTGAAGAGCCAACAGTGCAAAGGGATGTGACATTGACGCTACATGCTGGCACACATCATACACACAGAAAACCAGGACACACATATTAGTGAAGAACATTTAGTGCAAGATGTATTATACATTGCTGTGACACCCGTGCATTCCCATTTGTGTCAATGTGTTCTTTTTTAACGCTTGCGAGTACCCCTTCTCGGTGCAAACTCTGCACTAGCAGCCTGACTGGAGGAAGGTTGCTGATCTGAATTCCCTTTGGCTGTGGATGATTTCGGCGGTCGTCCTTTGTGTCCATGAGGCCTGGAGGGCTCCGGCTGGCTGGGGGAATCCTGCGTCAGCGCAGAATTCTCCTCAGCAGTCATGGCTGCTGGAGCTTGACTCACAGGCGCAGGGGCCAGTGTCCACATTGGAATCGCCTGGAGGGGGGACCCCAGATATGGTGCGCTGGCTTGCCTCCTCCATCTCAGGGCTCATTGGAACCCCTCTGCTTTCCTGGGAGGGACCAGGGGCAGGGACAGTCTCCATGCCCTTGGTTCCTCTCTCACCTAGCCATTGCTGATTGGATGTCATGGCTGAGGCGAGAGATTGCAGGTTAACGCAAATCAATTGGACCTGGCTCACCAAGAGGGCCGCCACCACCTCAATGGATGACGCCAGGCACTCATATGCCTGGGAAATGGCTGAAGTCATGGCGTGGATAGATTCCTCTATCATCCACTCAAGGCTGTGCATGGCATGTGGCATCTCCGCGTACAGTTGCCATAACTTATTCATCAGCTCTTGCACGCCCTTGTCTGTCGACAGCAGAGGATCTTCAGCAGCCTGGGGTTCAGCCTAGGCCTGGCCACTCACAGGCCTCCGACTGTCAGGGGCCCTGGTTGTCTCAGCCTCAGTCAGCTGCTCGGTGTGCAGTGTTCTCACCACATTGTGACCCAGACTCTAAGGCCGGACGGAAACCCACCGAGGTGACAGTATCTGCGCTGGTAGAAGGTGCGTTAGTGTCCTGGAATGCTGCTTCCTCGGAGTCTGGCTCTTCCTCCGAGTTGTTGGACATGAACCACGCAGCCAGGGTCAACTCTGTTCTTTCACCTGGAAGACACAATGGGAAGAGGACATCGTCAGTCTTGATATAGCACATTTCACAATTGCAGCAGCATTAATTAATTGATTAACAGATTAATCAGGGATAGTCAACATGTATTTGTTAGGGGAAGGTCATGTCTTACTAACTCAATTGAGTTTTTTGAAGAAGTAACAAGGAGGATTGATGAGGGTAGTGCAGTGGATATGGTCTACATGGATTTTAATAAGACATTTGACAAGGTTCCGCATGGCAGACTGGTCAGTAAAATGAAAGCCCATGGGATACAGAGGAATGTGGCAAGTTGGGTCCAGAATTGGCTTAGGGACAGGAAACAAAGCTTAGCAGTGGACAGATATTTTTGCGAATGGAAAGTGGTTTCCAGTGGCATTCCACAGGCCTCAGTGTTGGGTCCCTTGCTGTTTCTGGTATATATTAATGATTTGGACTTAAATGTGGGAGGCATGATTGGGAAATTTGCTGATGACACAAAAATTGGCCGTGTAGTAGATAGTGAAGAGGATAGCTGTAGACTCCAGAATGATATCAATGATTTGGTTGACCGGGCAGAAAAGTGGCAAATGGAATTCAATCCGGAGATTGGTGAGGTAATACATTTGCGGAAGGTAAATAAAGTGAGGGAATACACAATAAATGGAAGGATATTGAGAGGGGTAGGAGAAGTGAGAGTCCTTGGAGTGCATGTCCACAGGTCCCTGAAGGTGGCAGGACAGGTAGATAGAGTGATGAAGAAGGCATATGGAATGCTTTCCTTTATTGGCCGAGGGATGTGATGCTGAAACTGTATAAAACGCTGGTTAGGCCACAGCTGGAGTATTGCATACAGTTCTGGTCACCACATTACAGGAAGAATATAATTGCTCTGGAGAGGGTACAGAGGAGATTTACAAGAATGTTGCCAGGGCTTGAAAGTTGCGGCTATAAGGAAAGATTGGATTGGCTAGGGCTGCTTTCCTTAGAACAGAGGAGGCTGAGGGGTGACTTAATTGAGGTGTACAAAATTATGAGGGGCCTAGATAGAGTAGACAGTAAGGACCTGTTTCCCCGAGTGGAGGGGTCAATTACCAGTGGACACAGATTTAAGGTGATTATTAGAAGGATTAGAGGTGACATGAGGAAAAACGTTTTCACCCAGAGGGTGATGGGTGTCTGGAATTCACTGGCAAGAACGGTGGTGGAGGCAAAAACCCTCAATTCTTTTAAAAGGTACCTGGACATGCACCTGAAGTGCTGGAACCTGCAAAGCTACGGACCAGGTGTTGGAAGGTGGGATTAGATTGGGCAGCTAGTCTTTTTTTAAATCGGCCGGAATGGACACAATGGGCTGAATGACCTCCTTCTGTGCCGTAATGTCTCTATGGTTCTATGGTTTATTGCATCACACAACCGACATTCCACAGTGCTCATCTTTAATATCAATTGGACGTCTGTTCACCTTGGACCACGATGTAAATGTGGCCTAATGCACATGGCGGCTGTCATGGTGCCAGCTGAAGGGCCTCCTCCTCGGCATTTGTCAGCCTTTGTATTTGTGGTGGGCCTCCACCGGTGCAGGATGCCTCCCCCAAAGTATGGGCTCTCTTCACCTGGAGGAGCAAGGAGGCAGATATTAACAATGGCAATTGCTGGCCACAAAGGTGGGGGGTGCTTGGTGTGCACTACTGAGTGAAGCATTCATGTAGGTGCCATTCCCTGAGCACCGGACAAGGGTACGTTCTGTCATACATTGCACCATTCATGTCACTTCTTCCCTCCCTGCCCAACCTCCCCTTCTTCGGCATGGCAGTGGCACACATATGCCACTCTGTGTGGGTGCACCCAGCTTCAGTGCAGCCCTGCTAGACATTGGCACTTACTCTTGCGCTTCTTAGCAGGTCATTCATCCTTTTGCGGTACTGCACCCAGTTGCGGAGGATGGCACCACGGCTCCTGGCCTCCTGTGCCACCTCCAGCCTAGGTCAGGTGGGAGGGTCTCTTTCTGCCATCGCTGGGGAAGAGGACCTCCCGGCTTGCCCGCACAGCCTGGAGGAGAGCAGTCAGGGAGGCATCACTGACCCATGGTGTCACCCTGGCATGCCCCTCTTTCTCCATTCAGATAGATGTCTTGAATTGCAGCAGTCTCACTTCCAGGGATCCTCTGTGGGTGCAGGCATAGCTGCTGTGCTGGCTGTCCTTTAAATATGGCCCCAGCACATGACTCTCAGCTGTGCTGGATTCCAACACAGCGCCAGCTGTCCCGCCCACCCCCACATAAAATGGGGGGAGCCGCACATGGCCTCTATGGTAATGAGCGCCTGCGCATAATATCGCGGGGGCTCTGTGGCGGGCGCTGAGTGCAGGCACACCACAGACTTCACTGTGAAGTGCAGCTCGCTAATAAAAATTTAGGCCCTTGTTTCTCTGGTAAAAAGGCTAGTTCGAACAGCATGTGTTAGCAATGTGTCAGTTAGGAAATATAAAGTTTGAACATTTTAAACAACAAATTCCAAAATTAGTCTTTGCTTTAGCAGAGCTCACAACAAAGAATCAGCAGAGAAATAAAATCCATCTGGCAAGGCTGGGCATTCATAAAAATGTGGATAACTGGAACTGCCGCAGCTTTTTAATGGTGTTTCATTTTTTGAGCCCAGATTTAAATATCGTAAGGAGACCAAGAGTAATGTTAATCTGTAATAAAATCTGGGAACATTGGAAGTACACAGCAGCCTGTCAGCATCTGAAACAGAAAGATGGATTGTTTGGAGAGGAACCCTTGTTAGAACTAATTTATAACTGTGCTGTTTGATCCCTTTTAAGATGATTTCACATATCTTGAGATCGTAAAAGGTTACACGAAGTGCATGCAACCAGAATAATATTAATCGTTTACAATGTTGGATATGTGCACTATTTAAAATAACTTAACCAAACTAGGTTCATATCTGTTCATCAAATTATGAGTGTAAAAAATAGTTTGTGGAGAAGCAGAGTTAACGTTTCAGGTCAGTGACCCTTCATCAGAATTCTGATGAAGGGTCACTGACGTGAAACGTTAACTCTGCTTCTCTCTCCACAGATGCTGCCAGACCTGCTGAGTATTTCCAGCATTTCTTGTTTTTATTTTAGATTTCCAGCATCTGCAGTATTTTACTTTTATATTAAAAAATATTTTGTGTTGGGCAGTTCATTTCTGGTCCCTGTATCTGCTATTAAGAATGACAGTAGATCACTGGATTTCAGCTTGGTGGGTAATGTATTGCTGGATTGGTGAGATACTTAGCAGACACAGGGATCGTAAAATGAAAATCATATGCAAGTACATCTGCAAAAGTAGTATGAAGTGGAGAGGGCAACATACTTCATTACTGAAAAGCGACTGAGAGAAGATCCTTTATGTACCTTTAAAATGCTACCTTGTCACTCAAGAGGTATTCTATCAAACCTCTTTGAAAGTACTGGGTGAGCAGCACTGAAGCTTACCATGATCCCGGGACTAAATCATGGGCCTGTACTGGAATTGTAATTAGACAGCTAAAATGATCTAAAGTAAAGCATGAAAGCTGTAAACAATTTTCCCCATTACACTTAGTCTGATGTATACTCATGCTGAACACTAATTGCTTGTACGTTGCTCAATAATAAGCAGCAGACCTTAGACATCACAACATATGGGATTAAAATTTCAGAATTAAGCATTCCGATTCTCTGAATGCTGTACTTTCAAATTCAATTGAAAACAGTCAGGTCTGGTTGAGATCACCCCTGTGAAATGCTTTGGTGTTCCTCCTTCGAAGTGTCAGCAGCAATGTAGAGTTCTTGTCCACTGACTGATCCTGGGTAAGGATTATTAAAAGGTGTGGAATACCAAATTGGAGAACATGACCTTCAGTCTCACTCTTCAGATCAACCTTCCCATCCTAAGTTTCCTGGTACAGCATTATGGCTGATGCTTG
Organism: Heterodontus francisci; assembly: GCF_036365525.1. Classification (NCBI taxonomy): domain Eukaryota; kingdom Metazoa; phylum Chordata; class Chondrichthyes; order Heterodontiformes; family Heterodontidae; genus Heterodontus; species Heterodontus francisci. The sequence goes on from NC_090389.1 coordinate 31,403,763, forward strand.
CTGTTGTTCATTCGTGTATAGAACCACAGTGACTGCACTTCAAAATTATTTTATATTAATTGATTTGGATGTTGGAGAGGCACAACAGGGGGATGTATAAATGCAAGTTAATCCTTTTATTTTGGATTTTAAAGGTGGTATAGTTGTAATCAGGACTTCAACAAACTACAAGTGCTTCCAGGAGCTAGATTTCAAAAATTATTTTTAGCACATCCTCAGACCTCAGAAAATATCATGAATTATTCCTGAAAAAGTGTTTACATTGAGTACAACATTGGCCGGAATTTTACGCAGGGTGGAAGGCCCCACCCACTGGCCAAAAAGTTGAGGGCGAGCCCACCTCCGCCGGCCTGGGGAGCCACCCCAGGATTTTTCGCTCCCCAGGCCCTTCGTTGTCTTTGGGCAAGAGTTCTACCTCTCTGAGGCAGGAAGTCCTGTCTCTAAGAGCTTTCGGCCAATCAGTGCGCCGGCAGCTCTTAGTCTCAGCAGCGCCACAGGGAGCGATGTCCACTGCTGGGATTACACCCAGCCATCGGAAGCAAGAGGGACGACGGCCCTGGAAAGAAGGTAAGATTTTGGGGCCTCCCTAGGGAGGCAAGAGCAAGGCAAGGGAGGGTCAGTTAGGGCGGGGGGGGGGGGGGTTAGTGATGTGTAGTGGGAGTAGTTGGGCCATTGGGGGGGGGGGGGGGGGGTCTCTCCATGGGACACAGGGTGCCCAATCAGGCGGAATCAGGTGCCCAGCCTGCAAGGGGGCCACCACGTTTTACCTGGCGGCGTTCTGCAGGCCTTTGCTGCCTGGCCGCCACTGGTAATATACCAGCGGCGGGGGGAGGAGGTCCTTACGTGACAGTTAATTGGCCACTTAAGGGCCTTGATTGGCCTGGGGTAGACGGGCCATTTCTCGCCTCTGCTGCCCCGTGTAAAATTGCAGGGGGGGGTGGGGGGGGGGGGGTGGGGGGGGGGTGCGGCGGGAAGGCGTCCGGAACAGCACCCCTTGCTGTCCTCTCAATTTTATGCCTCCCACCACTAGCCCACTCCTGTGGGGGGGCCGTAAAATTCCAGCTATTGTGTTTAAGAAACTCATTAATAGATGCTAACATTATGGCGGGAATTTTTTGTGGGGGGGGTGGGGCAGCCCGTCCAACACTGAAAAGTTTTGGCAAGCCCGTCTCCACTGGGTCTGGGGAGCCAGACCAGGATTTTACACTCCCCAGGCCCTTAATTGGTCTTGGGTGGGACTTCCAGCTCCTTGAGACAGGAAGTCACGCCTCATGGAGCTGAGCCAGCAACTCTTAATCCCAGCAGCGCCCTTCGGATCCCATCCAGGGAATCGAGGCGTCACTCTGGTGGGAAGGTGGGGGGGGAAGAGGTAGGTTTATTAGTGCAGAAGGTGGGAAACAGGATCAAATTAACGTCATGGGTGTAGGGGTAGGTGGGAAGGGTTGGAATTTAAAATTTGTGCAGTTTGAGGTGGGACGGTCAGGTGGATAAGGTGTTTTTGGGGGGGGGGGAAGGCCAAATAATTAATTTAATTGTTATTGGAGTGGTGCAGAGAGGGGCAGAAGAAATGTCTTTATTTTTATTTACTTTACCTTTAAATATTTAAATTTCCCAGTACGACTGACATCCCTTTAAAACTGGCATCAGCACCTGCATACAGGCAGCTGATGCCATTGCCGGGTCAGACAGCCTGCCCCCTCCAAGGGATCGAGGGCAGGGGGGTGGGGGGCGGGTGGGGGGTGGCGGCCCACCCTGGCTATTTAAATGAGCTGTCGAATGGAAGATTGCGGTGGTTCCGTGATGCGTGGCCCGCATGGGCGGGCTGCCATTTTCTTTGCTCTACCTTTTTGATCGAGCTTTTGATCACCAGTCCTAATATTTCCTTATGTGGCTTGGTGTCAAATTTTGTTCTATAATGCCTCTGTGAAATGTCTTAGGACTCATTAATAGGTTAAAGGTTCTATATAAATACAAGTTATTAATGTTGTTGATGTTGTCCAAGCTTGTACTGGGAAAATGTCTGCTGTGGGCAGCTTACTTCTGGTGCAATTTTTGTATTCTTTCTTTTGTCTTTTTCAACCTCTTCCATCAAATTCAGTGAGAGAGGAAGAAGCAAATCTGATACCTGTACCTTCCAATCCAATTGCACCAAAAATGAAGGAATAGTCCTACTTTCAGAAATCCCTTCCTTACTGCCAGAATATGACTCGCCCTCAGCACCTACTTGAATTAGTTTGAGCTGAGTGCCCTGCTTGTGAGCTGGCCCATTATGCAATATTTTCCATGACGTCTATGTTGGACAACCAAACCCATGTGCCATGCTACACAAGTGGAAATTTATTGTTTCCTGGCATAGCTTGCCCAGATCCTGCCAACCTTTGTTGACTGGTATTTTTACCCTACTGTCTCTAAAACCTTTTCTTTTTATTATTTCCACAGATTGATTCTTTTAGTTTTGCTGCTGATTACACACACTCACCTGTGAAGTGAAAAATGAAAGCAATTTACAGATAAGAGTAAATGGGTATTGCTATGAAATTGCATTTATCTCCACTGATAAGAATTGTCTCTTTTAATCAAATGCTGCTGTCGTTCACACAAAACTTTAGCGCAAGTTTCTTGCATTGGTAGAATTTTTTTTTAATCTCCAAAGGTTTGACAACATTCAAAGTAAATAAATGCATCTTTGACAGAATTGGCTATTTTGTCCTTTAGATCCTCTAATGCTGATATGAGGTAAATTAAGAATATTGAAGTTTGGTTAGTGCAGGTGACAGGTCCATCATCTTTTTTGTTATGATACATACCCATCACAGACTGCATCTGACATAAACAAAATTAAAATATTTAAGATGCAATCCAGATTTATAATTGGCTGGAAGGAAGGAACCAGATTGCAGTTGTAAGAGGAGCTAGGTCAAATGAGGAAAGTGTGGTGCTCCAGGGATCAATAACAGGCTTTCTTCTATTTCTGCTATTCATTAGTTACCTGGACACACAGTCTTGGTGCATGGTAGTTAAATTCACTAATGATGACAAGCAAATGGAGATTGTGAATCTTAACAATGTAGCCAAGATCTTACAAAGAGAGCTAGACAGCAGGCTGAGTTTTGTGCACGCGACACATGTCTCAGCGACAGCACCAGAAGTGGGTTCCATTTCCGTTTAAAAGAAATGCAGCCAGCCCACTGTGATTATGCAGCAGGCTGGCCAATTAACAGCCAGCATGGGCGGGACCCATCTAACGCACGAGTGGAGGCAGGCCACAAGGCGATGATCCCAGCATCATCTAATGCAGAGGCAGGTGCTGGCACCATTTTTAAAGGCCAGCCCTGCATTCATTCCTTCCTTGTAGATAGTGCCGCAATAACCCTCTGTGTCCCTTGAAGATTGCCCACCATCTTAAAGCAGCTTAGAGGCTACCTGCTGCTGGCTGGCAATGGCCTCCACTTTCCACTCTTCCCCTCCTAGCCAATGAACACCCTCACAATGGCTGACTTCCAGAGGTGGCACTGAGGCCTTGCCTCATTGCCACCAGATTTAACCGGTCGGGGATCTGAAAGTCCAGAATTGCCATGAGCCATGCATTAAATTCAAAACATCCTGTCAAATCACATTCAGGTCCATGCAAATTCAGCTAAATTACCTTTTCAATGAGCTAAATTGAAGTCTCGGCACATTGTAGTTGCAGCTTCGCCCTCTATCTTTCCTGCCTCTCGTAGGATGTGGAACCAACATCATGGCTTTGGGATTCCGAGAGAGTGCGTCCCTTCCCAATTTCTCTCCCCCACGCACCCCCAGCAACCCCGCCTTTCAGGCCCCATAACATTCAGCCCTGCATGTGCACCTAAACTGGATAGTGGCAAATTATATTCAATATAGACAAATAAAAAGATGCTTCTAGTAATGGAGTAAAAGTAGATCAACTGAATCCTGCCAAGTGGGAAATTGAATCAGATCTGAGGATATTAATTGAGTTGTTACTATTTTCAAGCAATGCAAGATGACAATAAACAAAATGAACAGGCAGACTGCCAAGTCAGTTGAATTATAATCTTTAGAAATCATACTGAAGCTGCAACTGGAGAATTGTCTGAAGTTCTGCTTGCTACAATACAAGATCACTATCCAAGCCCTAAGACCAGGAGAGTAAGGAAGCTGGTCCCCAGTATTCAGGAATGAGTTAAGAGGATTAGCCAGAGAAGCAAAGAGCTTTGAAAAGAGATGTATCAGAGGGGCACATTAACATGGAGGAATACTTTCAAACACGACAGGACAACAGGACTAGATGACACAAGTTCAAGGTTGCAAAGAGCAAGTTTTGGACAGGATGTGTGCAGGAGACATTCCTTTACACAACAAGTTGTCAACAGCTTGCAGGAAAGTTGATAGCAAGACACTGTACTCCTGAAACGTAAGTTCTGTGCTGTAGTACTAAATTGTGAAAGTTACGTCAAACATTTTTGTGGCAACCATTAGGTTTGATTGTTTAGTGAAGTGAAAATTAACACAATTACAAAATTAACACAATTAATCAAAGCCATTCCAGCATATCTTGTTAACATGGTATTGCTGAACATAGGTGTAGTATAACTGGTCAATGCAAACTTTGAGATTTGACAGCCGAGACCACCAAACACTTGCCAAGTTTTGCTGTAGAGTGTTTGATTTGTTTGTGCATCAATTTATCATCTGACCTTTGTCACCTGACATAGAGATTGTCCAAAGCTTATGTTGATCTGAATTTTACAAAATTTTGAGAGAGAAAAAGCTACAGAGATCCAGATTTGAGAATGTTTATGCATTGGATATTTTGATCTAGGCTGTCAAATCTCAGATATACACATTACACTCTTGTACTTTCTCCCCCCTACCCCTCCAAAAAAAACCATCTTCAGTCTGTGTCTATTTATAGGGGCACAAGTTCAGGTGAAATCAAAGCATCCTAAACCAACATTCCTTCCTCACCAACATCACCAAAAACACTGGTTGTTCATCGCATTACAGTTTGTGGGACCTTGCTGTCTGCAAATTGGATTTCAAAATTAATTTATTGGTTTTGAAGTGTTTCGCGACATCCTGAGTGATAACACATAATATAAATGCAAGTACTTTTGGTCAGCTATGTGGCCTTGTCCAATCTACACCTTCTCCTTTGTTATCTCTTGCCCCACCCCCAGCTCACTTGCTTATAACCTGTGACATTTTTAATATTTGTCAGTTCCGAAGAAGGGTCACTGACCCGAAACGATAAATCTGCTTCTCTTTCCACAGATGCTGCCGGACCTGCTGAGTGGTTCGAGCATTTCTTGTTTTTATTTCAGATTTACAGCATCCGCAGTATTTTGCTTTTATATAAATGCAAGGTCTTTCTTAATAAACTTTAACCATTCAGTCATAAAGAAATCAGATCTTTTTCTCATCAATGTTCTCAATTCCCGTTTTCTGCAGAAAGCATCGATTTCTTGCTGGGTTGCTGTTTTACAGCTGCCAGTTACCCTGCAGCACCTCTCCTAAGTAGACATATTGACAAGATATTCAAATACTTAGGACCTCACATCCAAGATAACCTTATTTTCACCTACACCAGTAGAAGTCACTAGAGTAATGGTCATGAGTGGAAACTCTTGCTGATCTTCTCCTCAACCCAGGGCTATTGAAGCTAATCTAGCACATCTACAGGTGAATTGAGTTATTAAGTAACTCAGCACAGATTAGCAATCAAACCTGGGAGCTTCTTTAATAAAAGCAAAATACTGCGGATGCTGGAAATCTGAAATAAAAACAAGAAATGCTGGAACCACTCAGCAGGTCTGGCAGCATCTGTGAAAAGAGAAGCAGAGTTAACGTTTCGGGTTAGTGACCCTTCATCGGAACTGGGAGCTTCTTGTATTGTCGGACTCAGCCAGTCACCTGGTAGATTAATTAAGACATTCAGATCATGGGCTGGATATTACCAAGCCCTTGACGTCGTGGCTGCATGGCGGGGAGGTCCTGAAGATGAATCCAAAAGAGGCCTGTCATGGTCCTCGATGCTGGGAGGGCCAGTTACAATATTCAAATGAATACATTTACATAGACTTACTTGCAATCTTGAGGGTCTGCTGCGATCTTCGGCACGGTGGCTGGCATTCCTGTGCCTTGAATTCCTGGTCCAGAGAAAGGCAGCGTGACACTGGTGGGGAGGAGGGGAGGAGGTAAGATTTTCAGTTCGAATGGGGGGGGCGCGGGGATGGACCACAGGGTCAAATAAATGTAATGGGTGTAGGGGATGGTGGGAAGGGTTGAACTTCAAACTTTGTGCAGTTTGGGGGAGAGGTCCCATTTAAAAGGTAAGTGTTTTTGGGGGAAGGGGAAAATAGTTATTGTAATTGTTATTGGTGGAGTGGGAAAGGGGTGATAGAAATTTATTTATTTAATTTTGGGGGCTGTGTCTTTAAAAATTCAAATTGGGCGGCAGGGCTGGCTGCCGTTTAAAATTGCACCAATGCCTATACAGAGGCAGTTGACGCCATTACTAGGGACGGACAGCCCACCCCCTCCACAAGTTTTGGGGGGGGGGGGTGGGGTGGTGGGCGAGCTGCCCCAGCTATTTATAAGAGCCATTGTCCTTGAGATCACAGCGGCTCTTTGGCATGCAGCCTGCACGTGCGGGCCGCCATTTTTTCAGCTTGCCGCCAAGATAGGTGGGAGGTCTTAAAGTCCAGCCCAGTGTGACCATAACATTTTAACCTTGGGGAAAATTATCAATACGGTTTAGCCAGTCTGAGTTGCACTTTATTTACCGTGTACCATACAATTGTGGTTGAAAAATATAACTGCTGCAGAGAAGTGTAAATCAAGTAAAAGTGAATGGGAAATTAATATGCTCAATTTCACCCAGCCATAGATCATTCATTTTCAGGAAGTATTATAAAAACATTTTCAGTTTATTGCTGAAGCACTTACTTCAATTATTTTTTGTATTAGGTGCTTTATATTGCATTAAAGGAAGCTGAAAACAATTTGCTTTTAAAGAATATAAGGTGCCACAAGTACCTCAGCTGTACCAATCTGTGTCAGTTTGTGTGAACAACTGAAGGAATTTATTGCGCATGTGACTTAACACATTAATTTGTTAGAAAGAACTGCTTCCTTGGTCAAGTGCTCCCAGTGGGTAATCATGGTCTGCGTGTCTGCGATTTCCGAAGACGTACTCCCTGCAACAACCACCCCTCACTGGGGAAATCAGCTTGGTATGGTTTAGATCTGCAATTCAACTGGTTCTAAGCATCACCCATTGACTATAGTCAATAATTTGACTATAGGTGCTATCAAAGGGACAAGTCAAGCTGCAGTCAATAGCAGCATCATGTTGCAATCACACCCAGTAGCAATGCTCATTCAGATTTCCTTTTGTCAGTTCCGAAGAAGGGTCACTGACCCGAAACGTTAACTCTGCTTCTCTTTCCACAGATGCTGCCAGACCTGCTGAGTGATTCCAGCATTTCTTGTTTTTGTTTCAGATTTCCTTTGGTGTTTGGTGAATCAACTAAATGTCCCTAATAAATCCAAACCTGATTTTGAATTTAGGTGCTGTCAGGCAAGCCCCCACCTGCCAAGAATGAGGAAAATTAATTTCACCACATGAGCATTGATTTTAAACTGCTGATGGTGAAGAATGAACTTGCTTTAAAAAACAATTGGAGACTTTGGCTGGAGAGAGACATTAGCATATCAACAGACACGTACTTCAAAGGACAAAGGAGCTATTCCCTGCTCCAATTTAATCCACAATGGACTTTTGATTACCAGATGTTGAAGCAATCCAGGTTAACGACTAAAATGGCTAAATACACAAGCAGAGGTAATCGGGCCAGTTTGGTCACATGACTGACTGACTGTTGGAGTTTTTTGAATTTGAGCTTCCAACAGAACTCAAACGGCTGTTTTCTCCTGGACTGAGAACACCTCTCTCCTGGCTGCTCTCGTCTCGCTCTCACCAGCTTTGGAAACCAGTGAAGACATATGAACCCCAAGTGAGAAATGTCTCCTACAGTGAACAAGGTTTAAGAAGAATACTGGGCCCCAACGAAAAGTAAGAGCTGTCTACAATCAAGGACTCTACAGCAAGCTGGAAACACAGAAACAGTAACAGACTGCCTCAAACCTCTCCATTTTATTTTTCTTCTGCTCTTTTCTGTCCCTATTTGCATGTGTGTATCGTGTGTGCATGCTAGCATGGGCGCATCATATATCAATAGGTGTTAACCACATTAGAGTTTAAGTTTAAGGTTTAATAAATTTCACTTTTCTTCTTTAAACCTAAAGAAAACCTGATGTGCTAATTTCTTTGCCTTATAATTGGAAAACTGTAAATGAGGAGTCACAAAAGGGGGAGGTCAAACACAGGGTGTTTAAAAATTAAACCCTGTTACAATAAGACCAGGTGAAGACAGCAAAAGACACCTAGACACCTTTCTCACCTGGTTATAACAATGCGTACTCCTCCCCAACCCGTAACACTGTAGGCTGAGAGCAGATTTAGATGCTCGCACTAAATGATACCACCATAACGCCTCATGTACATGTTATTTTCTTGCTTGTGCACAACAACTTTGATGCCAGGGCGCAGTGTACAGTGTTTGTAACATGGAAAATGATGAGCCAATATATCACAGCCCTCTGAAATCTCGTGAGACCCAGGGCAAACCCATGAAGTACAAGTTATTATTAACAAAAAGAAAACTTAGATTATGTTCAGTGCTACCAAACCACCCAAGTTTGGATAAACCCAAAGCTTGGCTTGCCATGTCTGAGTTAAGCTGTAGTAATTCTGAAACATGAATAGTGGTCAAAAACTAACCCATTTTAAAATATAACCAACGTCAATGTGAAAGCTCAACGACCCAAGAAAAAAGGCGAGGTGTTAATTTGGATAACTTTTAAGAAATAGGAAACCGCAGGTATAATTTTGCAAGACTCCTCCCCTTACATGAAGCCTCTCCAGTGATAGCTGTGGGTTGAGAAATCAGGGCCACAGCTCAAGCTCTATGGCTATCCATGACCCTGTGACAAATAAGAACAGGAGAAGGCTATTCAATTCCTTGGGCTGAATTTTATGAGTGTGCCGCAAACCGCATGTGCTCTGAAGTTGGCGGTCCGCCAGCACGTAGTGGCCGCCGCTGAATCCCCGTGATATTTCGCATGGGGGTTCATTTAAATGGAGGGGGCGAGTGGCCACCCCCGATGACGTAGAGGGGGCAGCCACTCCGCCCCCAGCAATGGCGTCTGACGCCACCGAGCAGGCACCGGTGCCATTTCTAAAGGGCTTCAAGCTATTTAGGTGCATTTACATTTTTAAAGAGACATTCATTTGCCATTGAGTTTCCAATATTCAATAAAAGATGAAAGCCCCCACCTCTTCCCCCCCCCCCCCCCACAATGACCACACACTTTATTTTTGGGCCTTTCCCGCCAAAGAAAAAGCTTTATTCCCAACTCGACCTTTTCCTCCTGAACTTGGTCACCTTTGCCCTTCAACCCCTTCCCACCATCCCACCATCCCCTCAGCCAATGGAATAAGATTTCTCCGTCCCCCCACCCGCCCCCCCTCCCCGAACCTGAAAATGAAACTCCTCCCCACCAGTGTCTCGCCTTGAATCCCCAAACAGGGATCCGAAGACGCAGGACTTACAGCCACCAGCCGGAATATCGGCGGAGGACAGCCAGGTAAGTTCATTTACATGTAGTTGCATTAATTTTATTAGGGAAATGAAAGCTCCGCTGCCATGCAGCGGGGGTCCGCACCGAGGCTTCTCCGCTGCCGGTAAAATGCAATGGGGCCTTCTCAGCGTCGGGCTTCAAGGCGAGCCTCCCCTGGAAGAATTTTCCCGGCCCTCCACCATGACCCCTGATGTCAGAGGACTGGTAAATTTCAGCCTCTTCCTGAGCCTGTTCTGCCATTCAATTAAATCACAGCTTATCTGTATCTTTACTCCATCGTGCTGTAACCCCAATATGCTTCCCCTACAAAAATCTATCAATCTCAATTTTCAATTGACCGCTTCTGGTGGTGAAAGTTCCAAATTTCCACTACCCTTTGTGTGAAGAATTACTTCTTGACATCATTCCTGAGTGGCCTTGCTCTAACTTTAAGGCTATGCCTCCTATTCTGGACTCCCTTATTAGAGGAAATAGTTTTTTCTATCAAATCCTTCAAGCATCTTCAACGCTTCAATTAGATACAAAGAACAGTACAGCACAGGAACAGGCCATTCGGCCCTCCAAGCCTGCGCCGATCTTGATGCCTGTCGAAACTAAAACCTTCTGCACTTCCGGGGACCGTATCCCTCTATTCCCATCCTATTCATGTATTTGTCAAGAAGCCTCTTAAATGTCGCTATCGTATCTGCTTCCACCACCTCCCCTGGCAGCAGGTTCCAGGCACTCACCACCCTCTGTGTAAAAAAACTTGCCTCGCACATCCCCTCTAAACTTTGCCCCTCGCACCTTAAACCTATGTCCCCAAGTAACTGACTCTTCCATCCTGGAAAAAAGCTTCTGACTATCCACTCTGTCCATGCCACTCATAACTTTGTAAACCTCTATCATATCGCCCCTCCACCTCCGTCATTCCAGTGACAACAATCTGAGTTTATCCAACCTCTCCTCATAGACAATGCCCTCCAGACCAGGCAACATCCTGGTAAACCTCTTCTGTACCCTCTCCAAAGCCTCCACGTCCTTCTGGTAGTGTGGCGACCAGAATTGCACGCAATATTCTAAGCGTGGCCCAACTAAAGTTCTGTACAGCTGCAGCATGACTTGCCAATTTTTATACTCTATGCCCCAACTGATGAAGGCAAGCATGCCGTATGCCTTCTTGACTACCTTATCCACCTGCGTTGCCACTTTCAGTGACCTGTGGATCTGTACACCCAGATCTCTCTGCCTGTCAATACTCCTAAGGGTTCTGCCATTTACTGTATACTTCCCACCTGTATTAGATCTTCCAAAATGCATTACCTCACATTTGTCCGGAATACGTCCATCTGCCGTTTCTCCGCCCAAGTCTCCAACCGATCAATATCCTGATCACCCCTTAATCTTCTATACTCCAGGGAATACAAGCCTAGTCCCTGTAACCAGTCCTCATTATTTAACACTTTTAGCCCTGATATCACTCTATGAGGTATGATGTGGAGAGCAGACCCTCGCACAGTTAGCTTCTAATTCTAAATGAATAAATGCAGCCTCAATCTGCACTTGGCTTTGACTATGCTGAAAGGGAAACAAACTGCAACAAATTATGGAAATGCACAGCAGGCCAGTCAGCATCTAAAAGAACAGATTAAGATTCCAGGATATTTTCACTAAATGCTTTGCATATAACATGACTTGAGTACATAAGGGTAGAAATCAGACAAGTGGACAGTTAAAGTCACTCAAATTACTTACCACCATATCAAGCAGGCAGCAAGGACACCCACTCACACTGAAGGGGTCCTTCTTTACATCAGTATTTCAGGTCCTGATGATGGCATCAGGTCCCAACCTTAATTTTAACTGTGGCTTAAACAGGGAAGCCACTGTTGTTTCTCTGCCAATGGGAATGCTGTGAGAAGAAGACCCAAGGTTAAAAGAGGCCCAAACAGGTGTATTTTTTTTTACTTTCTCTGTATGGACATGATGAGTAGTAGTTCTTCCCCAGGCCCAGAAGGAAAGCGTGAGCCTCCCCATCTTGGACTCTCCCCAGCCCTCACTGTGAATACGAGACAGTCATAAGATGGCTCCCCAAGCTGACCCTATCACTTACCTGGTGTCAGCGGATGGTTTCCGGGCTGCAGAAGTTTCCACTGAAAGGACGGCGCAGTGGTTAGCACCATAGCCTCACAGCTCCAGCAACCTGGGTTCGGTTCTGGGTACTGCCTGTGTGGAGTTTGTAAGTTCTCCCTGTGACCATGTGGGTTTCCGTCGGGTGCTCCGGTTTCCTCCCACAGCCAAAGACTTGCAGGTTGATAGGTAAGTTGGCCATTGTAAATTGCCCCTAGTGTAGGTAGGAGAATTATGGGGATGTGGTCGGGAATATGGGATTAATGTAGGATTAGTATAAATGGTTGGTTGATGGTCGGCACAGACTCAGTGGGCTGAAGGACCTGTTTCAGTGCTGTATCTCTCGATGACTCTATGAAAGTGGGCTGGTAGGGATTAAATGAGGCCCAGGGGTTTAAATGGCCCAGGTTTCATTTCTGGAGCAGTGTTGGCATTTCAAACTCACACAACTACTCACCCACATGGATTATATCAAGGTCATCATTGTTCAAATAACATTTCTGTAAAATCAATACACTGTACATCTTTCAGTTGTTTTGTAAACTGTAGTTTGTTATGCAATAGTAATTGTTTTAAGGAGTCAATCCACTAGAGATTAAATTGCCCAGTGGTATAAACTGTAAATCTGTGCCAATCATTTTGAGATGTTTCCAACTGTGCCTCAAAATCAAGGAATAAAACAAAGCTTTAATGATAAGGATTTGAATATACTTGACAATTCATTCAAACATGATACATAGGATTGCCTGTGTTGTCTTAGATTTCTTTTGCTGTTCTTTCCTTTAATAATTATATGCCTCATTTTGTGAAATTATTCATTTGTGCCCCAAGCATTCTTATTTAAAGATGCAGCACATGGAAAGTAGAGACTTTGCAATTATTTTTATGTCTCCAGAATCCAAAAAGAATCAAATAAACTAATATTTAAATGCAGGGGAATTTCTTAAATTTTAATGACAGAATTTTAGAAGAAAAGTTCAGAAGGCTTGTAATGTGAACATTTTTAAATGAAAAAAAGACTTGCATTTATATAGCACTTTTATATCTCAATAACATCTCAAAGCATGTCACAAACAAAGACGTTCACAGTCTTCCCCATTCAAGCCACAGTTAAATTTACAGTTGGATCCTGATGACATCATCGGGACCTGACATATTGATGTAAAGAAGGACCCCTTCAGTGTGAGGGTGTCCTTGCTGCCTCCTCAGTATGGTGGGTAAGTAGTATGAGTGACTTGAACTGCCCAGTTGCCTGAGTTCCACCCTTGTGTACTTAAGTCATATGATATACAAAGCTTTTAGTGAAGGAAAATGAAAGGTACCACTAGAAGTATTAATCTAGTCTTTCAGATGCTGACTGGCCTGCTGTGCACACAGCAAGATTCCACAAACACCAAAACATTGAATGATGGGTGGCTTTGGTTGAGGGAGGAATTCTGGCCAGAACACCAGGAGAACTATTTGTTCTTTATTATCCACCTGAACCATCACTAGAGTCAAACACAGCTCTGTTTAACATCTCATCTGAAGAGTAGTGCCTCAGGCAATGCACCATTTGTAAATTTAGAAAATGGGGTGCAGTCCTGGAATGGTGTTTGAAATCGCAAGATCCTGATTTGGGCACAAGAGTGCAACCAACTGAACCAAACTGTCTATGACAATATCCTGGTGTGTGCAATGTTGCTCTACTGTGATATGATGTCCTGTGATGGAGCTGAGTAGAGCTAGCCTATGTACATGTGAAATACAATGGACAAAATTGAAAGAATGGCAACCTTCAAGCATGGGCATACTTCTAATACCTTGTAAAACTAAAACAATGAAAGCAGCACACTCCAACTTAAAAATAATTATTCAGCAGTTGTAACATCAAACATATGTGGAAAGGTTTTTTTTAAATTGCAGCTTTTATTAAAAGAAAGGCTTGCATTTATATAACACCTTTCATGACCTCGAAGTCCTAAAGCAATTTGCAGCCAATGAAGTACTTTTGAAATGTAGTCATTCTTGTAATGTAGGAAACACAGGAGCCAATTTGCGGACAGCAAGCTCCCACAAAACAGCAATGTGATAATGGTCAGATCAGCTGTTTTAGTAAAGTCTATTAACTACACTCTGTTCTATTCGGACACAATTTGCTGTCTGTCTCATCATTGATGTGCATTGAATGTCATGAAGTTGTTGTATTTGGAGGATAGATACAAAGTAAAGTTGCTACAGAAAGTTAAATCTTATCATTACATATGCCTGTACCCTTTTAGCAATGTGACAATTGTTAAATAATGCCAGTAAACCTCTCTGGCACTGAAAATTAACTATTGCAAGTGTGGAGCATCATTCTATCAGGTACAATTGCTGTTGAGAGATTTTAAAAATGTGATTTTTAAAAAAACAATATATTTTATACATCCTTTCTGTCCCCTTTTTTTCTTTCTCAATCCAATGTTTCTTTCTCTCAATTTTTCTTTCTGTACCTAATTTGACATTGAATTCACCCCTTTTAATTCACCCTTCCTAGTCTTTCTGCTATGTCTTTCTTGTCGTGGGCTAATTGAGGTAGTTTCTAGCACTTGGATTGATTGAGACTTTCCCTCACTGATGATACAACTATCTCACTTTAATAATACACCACAAACAAAATGCTGCATTTTCATCACTTATACCATATGACACATCATGTCAAAGTGGGCATAGAAAAGGCTTTGCACTCCCTTAGCATTGTTGAAATGCATTTACCCAAACTCTCAATTTAATCATAGTAATTGTAAGCATGATTGACAAATGTGAATTTAATTTGAGGGAATAATCCAAAGGCAGGTCAAGTAAAGGATAACTACAACTTTTAAACTTTTTTCAAATTATTGAAGTCAGAAATAATCACACATATGGTAAAGTACAAACACAGTAATCAAAATCAGGTATTACAACTAGTAGGATCCAGTAGTGCTAGATATCCATGTAAGTAGACCTCGGGTCTGACCTTCAGAAATGTGTCCACACTTTCCAATATCTATCACAAAATAGTGATCTGAATAAATATTGTATCTTCTCCAATTGTCCTCATCTCATTTTTAACCTTTCATCTGGCAGACTGGAAACACTTTAGTGAAACCAGACCAGATATGAATCATTAAGCCACTTTATTTTTTTCATACAGCAAGAAAACTACAAACTCATAATTATCAAAATTTCCTTCCTTCAGTTAATTTCAAACATTTCCTTGTGAATAAGAAAAATAATAAACCAGGCCACATTAGTGGGCCAACGTAACTTTCCTTGGTCAACATTCTGGTTCTGATTTGTGCTGAATAAGTAGTATTTCATGTTTTCTTTTGTCTTCTGCCAACCCCTCCTTTATCCAAGGCTGTCAATTAAACTGGCACTTCCCCTCCAAGATCAGATTTCTGCCAGACAATTCCCATTGAGCTCATAGGAAGGCAGGAATTATAACATACCACATACTGAAATCATTTGAATGTGTAAACAGCTTATCTATTTGTTTCAATCTGATTAAGATAGCAGTTTCAATGGTTGGCCCATTCTTTCCAAAGAGAACCCGATAAGATACCTCGCCCCTTATTGTTAAAGTGGTTCTAGTCTCTTCTGTTAAAAAGGTGCATTAAACTTGTCGAATCTTGGATTTGACTTGTAGGATCGGAATCCCCTCCAACTGGGAAATTTATGGAATATAAAATTCCAGGCCCACGGACATGTTTTGACTTCATGTTTGGATTATAAAATACAAAAACCAAGCTGCAGCCAGCAGCACAGGTCTGGGCAGCAAGGGGTTAATTTGGACATTTAGTAAAAGACAGTGGCTCATCAAAAAGGGATTCAGACATTGACTGACTGCTATCATGGAGCAATGATACCAGAGAAAAGCCATTACCTGCCATTGGCTAATGCAATTAAGAAACTGATTACCCTGCACAATATTACAAGAGACTCCTTATAATAACAATAAGGCCACCATCATAGACAATGGTACTGGCCATTGTAACTGTGATTGATTCCTCTTGAGGAGAGAGTTGGGACATTCACATCATCAACCTCGAAGCCATGTGCTTTTACTGTATTGCCTCAAAACAGCAGGAGGATTGTTTAAACGATATGAGAGCTATTAGATTTGTCTGCGTTATTTCTTCCATGGAAGGGCTGTATTGTTGCAACCAGTATGAGCTGATCATATTTGGACTATGCGAAGAATACCAAAAGGTGTTACTTGCTGGACGCTAAACAGCATGAATAAGAGGAAATATGTCTGAGATGTTCTGAGTCGTTTTATTATAAAAAGAAAGCACATCAGAGTGACTGTGCTGCAGACATGTGAAGAAGGACGGGGACTGGTCATCTCCAGCTCCAGTCCTACAAGCAACATCCGTAATGACCAGCCGGTTGGGTGGTTGTAAGTTTTCAGTCAAATCTTGAAAGGGTTTGTACTGTGGGGGCTGCAGTCAGAAGAAGGGTCAGGATTGGCCATCTTGACCCAGGACCTACAACCAACACCAGACAGATCGGTTGTGCTGGGGATTGTAAGTGTTTCAGCCAAATCGTAATGATATTGATCTGAGGGTTTGGGACAAAAGCGTAGTGTTTTTGCCTATAATTTGTAAGTTTAAACCAAGTTGTCGTGACTTTGTTTGGGTAACTCGGAACAGCGGTCAAATTGCAGAGGGTTCAGCTGGGAATTGGGGGTGTCAATTTTAGGTAACTGCAGAAGCTTTTGTACTGGGGACAGTTTATTTATTTCTTTTCAACTAACCATAGAGGTGTCTGTATTAAGGATATTAGTGGGTTCCATAAACAGCAAATTTATGGTTGAGCCAAAACTCTTTGTCATGTGCAATTTGTTCTTGTAATTCCTGAAGTCCAAGAACCATCGTAAGGGGGAAATGGGAATGGAACCTCTTATCAAAACCATATTGTAGCTTAAACCAAGAATCCCTCCCAGGTAGAATGTACTGGAATTCTGAAATACAATGCATTGTCACATTCATCTGGATCTCAGTTCTATCATTGATATAAGCTCAAACGTGCCTTTTCAGAAAGCAATTTTTAAAAATTATCATGACCCTAAGGAGAGCTATGGCTTAACTATGTAGGTAGAAAACTGTGACCAAAGTAATTACCCACAAGCAGAACTAAATCTTTTATAGACGTCTCTGCTACTTATTCTGCTTTCAATTAAATTGGGACCTTGTATAAATTGCAAAGTCCTGCATAATTGCTTACAAGTACAAGAAGCTATGCGTGTTTAAGTAGGATTCACCCATACTGCATTCAGATATTCAAAGTCACTCTTTATGATTATTGTGTCATTGCTAATCTGATGATTTAAGAGATCTTCAGTTTTAATCTTTTCATCATCTAGGACAGCAAGGAGTGTGCATCTTCTCCTCCTCATCGCAGGTGTTCGATGGAACCAGGAATGAAAGTGACAAAGAAAAGAATGGTACTTGAAAAAGACAGTTTGCTAAATTATGTAGCATTTAAACTAATTCAGCAGAGGGTTGGGCAGCAAGAAGTAGCATTAAAAAATTGAAGCAAAGTGCACAGAGGATTGGGAGAGACAGGGAGTTAGAAGTAGTACAGAATTAGGTGGGATCATAGAAAATATGAAGAGTTAAGTTAGGTTTGAAGTGTGTGTTTTTAAAAAATTTATTCATTTCATGGGATGTGGGTGTCACTGGCCAGGCCAGCATTTATTGCCCTTCCCTAATTGCCCATGAGAAGGTGGTGGTGAGCTGCCTTCTTGAACCGCTGCAGTCCATGTGGGCTAGTGAAGTTCGGAAGGGAGTTCCAGGATTTTGACCCAGCGACAGTGAAGAAACGACGATATAGTCCCAAGTCATGATAGTGTGTGGCTTGGAGGGGAACTTGCAGGTGATGGTGTTCCCATGCATCTGCTGCCCTTGTCCTTCTAAGTGGTAGAGGTAGCGGGTTTGGAAGGAGCTGTCTGAGTAGCCTTGGTGTGTTGCTACAGTGCATCTTGCAGATGGTACACACTGCTGCCACTGTGCGTCGGTGGTGAAGGGAGTGAATGTTTATGGATGGGGTGCCAATCAAGTGGGTTGCTTTGTCCTGGATGGTGTTGAACTTCTCGAGTGTTATTGGAGCTGCACCCATCCAGGCAAGTGGAGAGTATTCCATCACACTCCTGACTTGTGCCTTGCAGATTATGGACAGGCTTTGGGGAGTCAGGAGGTGACTTAGGCGCCGCAAGATTCCCAGCATCTGACCTGCTCTTGTAGCCACGGTATTTAAATGTATACTCCAGTTCAGTTTCTGATCATTGGTAATCACCGGGATGTTGATAGTGGGGGATTCAGCAATCGTATGCCAAGGGGAGATGGTTAGATTCTCTCTTGTTAGAGATCGTCATTGTCTGGCACTTGTGTGGCGTGTATGTTACTTGCCACTTAACAGCCCAAGCCTGGATATTGTTCAGGTCTTGCTGCATTCCTACACGGACTGCTTCAGCATCTGAGGAGTCGTGAACGGTGCTGAACATTGTGCAAACATCAGCGAACATCCCCACTTCTGACCTTATGATTGAAGGAAGGTCATTGAAGAAGCAATTGAAGGTAATTGGGCCTAGGACAACTCCTGCAGTGATGTCCTGGAGCTGAAATGATTGACCTCCAACAACCACAACCATCTTTCTTTGCGCTAGGTACCATTCTAACCAGCTGAGAGTTTTTCCCCTGATTCCCATTGACGTCAGTTTTGCTAGGGTTCGTTGATACCATACTTGGTCAAATGCTGCCTTGATGTCAAGGCCAGTCACGCTCACCTCACCTCTTGAGTTCAGCCCTTATGTCCATGTTTGAACCAAGGCTGTAATGAGGTCAGGAGCTGAATGGCCCTGGCAGAATCCAAACTGAGCATCACTTAGCAGGTTATTGCTAAGCAAGTGCTGCTTGATAGCACTGTCAGCAACACCTTCCATCACTTTACTGATGATTGAGAGTAGACTGATGGGACGTTAATTGGCCAGATTGGATTTGTCCTGCTTTTTGTGTACAGGACATACCTGGGCAATTTTCCACATTGCAGGGTAAATGCCAGTATTGTAGCTGTACTGGAACAGCTTGGCTAGGGGCGCGGCAAGTTCTGGAGCACAGGTCTTCAGTATTATTGCTGGAATGTTGTCAGGGCCCATAGCCTTTGCAGTATCCAGTGCCTTCAGTTTCTTGATATCACCTGGAGTGAATCGGATTGGCTGAAGACTGGCATCTGTGATGCTGGGGACTTCAGGAGGAGGCTGAGATGGATCATCAACTCGACACTTCTGGCTGAAGATTGTTGCAAATGCTTCAACCTTATTTTTTGCACTGATGTGCTGGGCTCCCCCATCATTGAGGATGGGGATATTTGTGGAGCCACCTCTTCCAGTTAGTTGTTTAATTGTCCACCACCATTCACGGCTGGATGTGGCAGGACTGCAGGGCTTAGATCTGATCCGTTGGTTATGAGATTGCTTAGCTCTATCTATCACATGCTGCTTACGCAGTCTAGCATGCAAGTAGACTGGGTTGTAGCTTCACCAGGTTGACACCTCATTTTGAGGTATGTCTGGTGCTGCTCCTGGCATGCCCTCCTGCACTCTTCATTGAACCAAAAGGTATTTGATAAATTACCACATATTGTGCTTGTTAGCAACATTGAAGCCTCTGGATAAAAGAGGCAATAGCAACATGAATACAAAATTGGCTAAGGGATAGATAACAGACAGCAGTGATGAATGGCTGTTTTTTGGAATCATGTGAAGTGGAGATCCTCAGGGTTCAGTACTAGGATCATTGCTGTTTTTGATATACATTAATGCATTGCACTCGGGGGTACAGGGCGCAATTTAAAAAATTGGAGACAGCACAAAATTTGAAAGTGTAGCAAACAATGAGGAAGATCGTGTTCGATTTCAAGAGGACATAGACAGGCTGGTAGAATGGATGGGCACGTGGCAGATGTCATTCAACTCAGAAAAGTGTAAAGTGTTACATTTTGGTAGGAAGATAAGGACAGACAAGACTATCTAAATTGTACACATTTAAAAGGAGTGAAAGAATAGGGGAATAAGAGACATGGGGGTGTTTGTGCACAAATCTTTAAACTTGGCAGGACAATTCAACAAAACAATTAAAGCATAGGAGATCCTGGGATTTTAAATCGAGGCAGAGGGCTGAATATTAAGACCCAAAAATGGGTGGGTTGGAGTAAGGTTAGATGTTAAAATTTTAAAGAATCTGAAACCCAACCCCAACCTGTCTCCATCTCCTTAGACCCAACTTCCAGTTTTCATAGAGGCAGAGCAAGGAGTGGGCAACCAACCTGTTCCCAGGAGCAGGGTTGGTAATTTATATATTTTAATAAGACTGACAGCCTCTGATTTAACTTGCTTTGCTGGTTTTATAGTGGGTGCCTGGGAGCTGGCCTCAGGAAACCTGGCAGCTGAAGGAAGGTGAGGACAGCTTTGGGAGGAAGTTAAGTGCCTTTACTGCACTGCTGGTGGGCCAGGTGAACTGGAAAGTTCCTCCCCACCCCCGACCCCCAAGCTTCCCGCAATCAGGACTGCTTACAGCAGAGAAGGCTAAGAGGAGATGTGATAGAGGGTTTAAAATCAGGAAGGATTTCGATGGAGTAAATAAAGAGAAACTGGCCACGAGATTGATAAAACCTGAAAATGGGCACTGGGATTACAATGTGCGGTTAACTCACACCCATTGCTTCCAATGTGCAGGCAGCATGCAAACTCCATTCATTTACATGATTGCATCAGGCAGCCAGTTCATAATGCACTGTTGAGTGTCTGCACACCTGACTGGGGGGTGCAAAATCATAAGAGGCTAGCAGGAGTTCAATAAAAGCAAAATACTGCGGATGCTGGAAATCTGAAACAAAAACAAGAAATGCTGGATTCACTCAGCAGGTCTAGCAGCATCTGTGGAAAGAGAAGCAGAGTTAACGTTTCGGGTCAGTGACCCTTCTTCGGAACTGCTAACCCTTCCGAAGAAGGGTCACTGACCCGAAACGTTAACTCTGCTTCTCTTTCCACAGATGCTGCCAGACCTGCTGAGTGAATCCAGCATTTCTTGTTTTTGTAGTAGGAGTTCAAGTTAGCCTGCAGTACTTAAAGCCAGTCTGCACCTCTTAAAGGGGAGATGTGTTTTGGCTGGAGCAGGTGCTGGATGTTGTTGTAGAAGAGTCTCTACCTGCAAAAATATTGACTATGGTGCAATAGGGGAGAGCTCGGGCTCCAAGGATCTCCAGTGCAGCACTGGAAGTTTTAGAATAGGTGGTGAACAGGAGGAGTGAGATTCTCTATCCAAAGGGAGCCAGGGGGCCCTCCAAACAGACACTGCAAAGGAACAGATAGCCCCAAATACCTGGATGCAGTACCACAAGAAGTTCAATGACCTCACCTTGAATGGCCAAGGGCAGTGAATGCCATATTCCACCAACTACACCACAAGCTTCACATGTTGCTCAATGCACCACAACCCCATCACTCGCCTACCAATAACCTCCATCAATCATGACTCATATCTTACATTCATAGCTTCCCCTCGCCCTCACACACTGCTGCAAACCTCACACTGACATCTCACACTTGCACACACTCTTCAACCATGACAGGCACAACATCCAAACACATTGCACTACACTCACTGACACATTTCCCTTTCTCTTGCGGGACAAGGTGGCACAAAACTGGGGGCAGCAGGAGCTAACCAGTGGGGGATTGGCACGGCTCTATGTCCTTACTCCAATGGAGGAGATGATGCTCACTATCATTGGAGCAACCACGACTGAGGCTGTGGCCAGTGGCAGGGCTGGAATCAATGAAGGTTACAGTATGCTTATATCTAGTCCACTTTCCTACATCCCACTTCTCCATCATTTCACAATCTCTTCTGATACGACCTGCAGATAGTCTAAGCCTGCACCTCTGCCCCCCACCCTTCTTCACCCAGCACAACCCTACCTTTGTGCCTTTGTCATTTCAGATACTCAAGAACTGCAACCTGACCAGTCAGCGGTGGAAAACAAATGGGTGGAAGAGCAGGAAGACAGCGATGAAGGTGAAACACGGTCACCCACTCCAACACTCGCAGCCAACAGCTCAGATACTACCACTACCTTAAGAGCTAGCTTAGAGGCAGGATCTGCATGCGGTGAGACATCGGGCACGAGTGGCCAGCAGCCAGGGCAGGGGGAAAAGGTAGTGCAAGTCCCAGCTCTCCGGAGGGAGGAGGTGCACATGTGTTCTGCTCCAGAGGACACAAGGGTGATGCACAGCTCTGACAGCAGATAGCTGGTCACTGAATGAAACAGAAGTTGTATTGAAGGATTTACACTCAAAACAGGAATCTGTCTTGTTTCATAGTTCTGCTGTGTGCTTCTGTGTAATTTTAAATTGCTGGTATTCATGATTTGTTCTTTATCTGATCATTTGCATTCTTCTAGTCTTTATTCTGCATTTACAGCCTCCTGTGTATTTGCATTCATGCCTCTGTCTTTAAATAGTCAATTTACATAACTTATGCATGTTATTTAAATAGGTTCTCCTCTGAAACCTGATTGATGTATGTGGAAATCTCCTGCATATTTCACACACAACAATCAATCAGTAATAAAAACAGAAAATACTGGAAATACTCTGCGGGTCTGGCAGTTTCTATGGAGAGAGAAACAGAGTTAATGGGCAGGATTGTCCTACTGGGGATGGGAAAGGGATGTCGGGACTGTTTCTGGGTCCCAATCCAGCCCCCGGAGGATGCAGCCACAACCCCGATTTTCATGGGGGTGGACTGTTAATTGGCTGGAGGTTAGATTGGACAGCTTTAATGCATTTGTATATTGTGCTAATGACATAATGACATGAAGATGTAATGATGTGAAGACATAATGACGTAAATAAACACTTCCTTGAACAGGCCATGCTTGGTGTCCATTGCCGCTGCTAACGCCACCCAAATATATTACGGAAAATGGTGACAAGGATGGGATCAAAGTTCATATATAAATATAAGCAGCAAACAGCAGCAGAGACTACAGTGAACAAGATTGGCCATTCACGGTGACCTACCTACTTCGATGGCAGACATTTTGCCTGAGCCTCAAACTTTCTCCTTGGTTGAATGGGATGCTGTAGGGTACTAATGTGCATTGGATTCAACATGCTCATTTGGGTAAGTGAATATTTTCACCCACCAAATAGACTGGTTTTACATATCATGGACAGCTGCAGTAAAGTGTTTACTGGGTAACTGTAGAATTTGGAAACAGGACAATATGGCTGTGCCCACGGAGTCCAATGGAAGGCTAGGATCATATGAGAGGGCTCGCGAACCATTCCGTTCATATATTGAAAGAATGGACATGTACTTCAGAGCTAACAACATTTTGGAACTTGAAGGTGAAAGTGAAGAGGTTAGGACTCTTGCTAACGGAAATTGGCCCGCAGTGCATGGCATGCGAACAAACCTTCTTGCTCCCAACAGGGCAATTGATGTGCCAATCAAAACAATCATCACCAAGTTGAAAGAGCATTTCAACCCTAGAGATAGCAGAAAGCTGGAAAGTTAGAACCAGAAATCAGAAAAGTAGTGAAACAGTTGGTGAGTGTATTGGGGCAGTGAAGAATTTATCATTACATTGCAACTTTGGCATATGCTTAGACCTTGCTTTACGAGACAAATTTGTGTGTGGATTGGTGGACGAAAGAATCTAATCAAAGTTACTAAACACACAAAATCTTAAATTTGAGCTAGCATGTAAGGTTGCTTTTACTATGGAGATCATCCTATGCCAGTCACTAGTACAGCTTCTGTCCACTGTCAGAAGAGTGCTGGTGATAGCAGATTAATGTTCTGTTATAGCTGTAAGGGGAACCACGTGGCACAAGCATGTCAGCACAGAAATGCCAAGTGCTTTATTGCCAAAATAAAGGCCATATTGCAACTGCTTGCTGAGCGAAGGCCCAGGCAAGAAAGAGAACTCATTCTAGTTATGAAGGAAAACAATGATGTCACAAGGGTGGAGTTCACAATCTTGAAGTGAATCTAGAGTGCCTAAGTGGAGAGAAGCTAGGGCTGTACAGTATTTATGCCACTAGCAACCACACAAATGACAGAGATTTTTGATCAAAGGTGTTGGTAAATCAATAGGACATCAACGTGTGCATTGAAACAGCTGTAGACTGCTCCATTATAAGTAGAGATATATACAAGAGCAAATTCAGTGAAGTATCTCTATCTGAGGGTACAGTTCAATTGAAAACCTACTCTGGTGAGCTGTTCGAAGTGTGTGAACAAATGGAGTGCAATGTAAAATATAAGGGCAAGCCCCTCAAGTTACCCATTATTGTGGCAAGCTATGTCAACAAACCAACATTAATGAGCAAAGAGTGGCTTTGCAAGCTGAAGTTAGACTGGAAGCATGTTTTCCAAGTTGAGACAACCAATAAGCTTGATCAGTCATTGAATTGTTACAGCAAAATTTTCAAGGGCAGCTATGAAGGCAAAATTAGTATGGAAACACACACCCAAATTAGGCCAGGTGCAAAACCAGTATATTGCAAGACTAGGTCAGTTCCTTATGCTCTCAAAACCTAGGTTGAAGAGAAGCTAAAGAAGCACTCAAGAAACAAGTGCTGCAATGGGTGTTCAAATTTCGGTTGGCTAATTTCCTGCTGAAGTGTAGAACAACCCCACACTCCACTACAGGAATGTACACTTGCTGAACTTTTGATGAAGTGAAGATTAAGGACATTTGAGTCTGATCCTACTAAATTAGACTGCTAAAGTTAAACACAAATAGTTCAGTCAGAAGCGTCAGAACGCAGTTTCAGGCAAAATGAGTATGTTCATATTTTGAGTCCCCCTCACAAGTCACACAAGTAGGATGTGGGAAATGTAGGAGAAATGTATGGAACCAAAAGATACTGGGTTGAAATTGATGGAAAGGTGAGAAATGTTCATCTAGATCACATGATCCTGGCAAGGGATGAACCAAAACATGAGCAGGATCAGCTTGAACATGAGCTGATGCCACAGTTTGAACTAGTTCAGACTTCAATGTCTGAAATACCAATTTCTGAGAAAGAAACAAGATCTTCTTTAAGTACTGAGCCTAAACCTAGAGGTTCAATACCTGACTCGGAACCAAAACTTGTAATGATATCAGAAAGACTTTGTAAACCAATTATTAAACTTGATTTGTAGATATAGTTCATTGAAGAGAAACAGAAAGAAAAATACTTTCTTTCAAATGAGCTGATGCATTTTAGGAGGGCTAACAAGGCAAGGGAATATACAATGGATGGGAGGACCCTAGGAAGTACAGAGGGTCAGAGGGACCTTGGTGTACTTGTCCATAGATCACTGAAGGCAGCAACACAGGTACAGAAGGTGGTTAGGAAGGCATATGGGATACTTGCCTTGATTAGCCAAGGCATAGAATATAAGAGCAGGGAGGTTATGATGGAGCTGTATAAAACACTAGTTAGGCCACAGCTGGAGTACTGTGTGCAGATCTGGTTGCCACACTATAGGAAGTATGTGATTGTACTGGAGAGGGTGCAAAGAAGCTTCACGAGGATGTTTCCTGGGCTGGAGCATTTCAGCTATGAAGAGAAACTGGATAGGCTAGGGTTGTTTTCCTTAGAGCAGAGAAGGCTAAGGGGGGAGCTGATTGAGATATATAAAATTGTGAGGGGCATAGATAGGGTCGATAGGAAGAAGCTTTTTCCCTTAGCGTAGGTGTCAATAACAAGGGGGCATAGATTTAAGGTAAGGGGCAGGAGGTTTAGAGAGGATTTGAGGAACATTTTCTTCACCCAGAGGGTGGTTGGAATCTGGAACACACTGCTTGACGGGGTGGTAGAGGCAGGAACCCTCACAACATTTAAGAAGTATTTAGATGAGCACTTGAAACGTCAAAGCATACAAGGCTATGGGCCAAGTGCTGGAAAATGGGATTAGAATAGATAGGTGCTTGATGGCCGGCACGGACATGATGGGCTGAAGGTTCTGTTTCTGTGCTGAATAACTCTATGACTTTTCTTTTGAATCGGGAAGCAATGTATTTGTATATTATGCTAATGATATAATGTCCGAATGACATGATGTAGTAATGACGTAAATACTTCCTTGAACTGGCCATGCATAGTGTCCATTGTCTCTGCTATTACCACCCACATATATTACAGCAGACAATTAGCGGCTGCGGAAACAGAGGCGGGACTGAAAGAGAGTGGACCCGATTTAAACACACCACTACTGTGGCTGCTGTTCATGAAACAACTGCTGTGATATTGGTAATTGATGGATAAGGAAAGGCAGAGGGCTGAAATCCAAGGCAAGGCTGCCCCGCACTTTGTGGATGCCAACCTGGAGGCCCTCATTGAGGGTGGTAGGAGAAGGCCACCTTCCCAGACCAAGCAGACTTGGATCAAGGTGGCGGAGACAGTGAGCAGATGGAATGTGGTTTGCAGGGACTGGGTCCAGTGCAGGAGGATGTGGCAATGTGAGTGCGATGCTGAACCCTCAGGACAGGCCTCTGGGCATTCAACCTCCAGCAGACACACCAGCTAAGAGGCCTGAGGGAACATGCTGCTCCTTAGCATGGAAGAGTTGTGTGTCCAGGGCACTTATCGACCTCTTAGCAAGGCTCAGAGCCATAGAGCTGCTGAGGACCTGCCAGCACTGAGACGTGCAGAATCTTATGTATATGAGCCGCTGGCATTGGCCGTAGAGGCCAGCAGTGCTGTATCTCTTTTTCATCCTTGCTTGAGAAGTAGGTACATAATGCCCATGAGAGGCCCAGATGGAAGGATCAGCAGCAACAGATGTGCTCCCACATGTTGGAGTTCCCTGAGGCAGTGTGACATCATGGACCGAGAATGGAGGAGTCCATCGAGCCCTTGTGTGCCACAATGTCTCAGGGCTTTGAGCACATGAGCTCCTCCATTGAAACAGAGCCATATGTGAAAGCACTTGTGCATGCAGAAACTGCACACTGACATTCACAGGATGCATACCAAACCATGTAGCCTCGACCACTCAGCGGTGCTGATGGCGCAGAGATAGTTGGAGGGGATTTCAGTTGTGTCCTGGCTGGTAATCCCCTCCAGTTATTTGGAACGCCAGCCAAGAGCTGAAGCAGTCACCGAGGAGAATGAGGTTGCTGCCTCTCACGGGCGCCATCGTCATCAGTGGCCTGTTACGATTGCATTAGGAACCGTTAACCTTTAAAAAGAGAAAATTGAATGCCCAGTTATTACTGAAAGAATTAAGCCAAAAGCTTTCACGTTTTAAAACAAAAAACTTTACTATACAAGAGAATGTTGGTGTGCAAAAGGATTTTGGGGTCTTTGTACAACAATCACAGAAAGTTAACATAGATGTAGCAGGAAATCAGGAAGGCAAATGGTATATTAGCCCTTATTGCAAGTGTTTGAAGCACGGAGGCCACAAGGGGAGCACCATGTAGAGATGGCCGAGGGAAAAGGCCACCATGTTGGGCAGAGCACTTAGTAGATCATTGGGGTTTCTATCATATGTAACTGTCCTGTACCTGGAGGAATCCAGCGATGGAGTCAAAACCCACTGCCCTCTTTGCCTGTGAGGACGCAACTGTCTGGAATGTACTACTCAACTTTGGCAAAAAGGGCATTAGTAACCTGTGAGATGCAGTGATGTGCAACCATTTGCAAGATGCCACCAAAGTCCGTCGCTGATCCTTGGAAGGAGCCAGAGGCAATGATCCTCAAGCCACTTTTATGGCTACAGGCAGGGCATGGCAAGCAGTGCTGCAAGGTTGAGGTCTTATGCAATGAGGGTACAGATATCTGTGAGCATCTGCCTCGAGAGCCACAGTCTACTGTGGCACAGGTTCTCAGTCATCTCCAGATAGCTCCAACTTTGGTGGTAAATCCTATGCTGAGGATATGTCCTCAATTGTCTTCCTGCCCGACATCCTCCTTCTCTGCCCTCCCAGATGCCCGAGCCTCTGCCCTTCCTGTGGAAGAATGTTGCTCCTCATCGCCAGTGGTCGTGAAATCTGACAGTCAAGCTTCCATTGCCAGCTGCTGCCTTCCTTGTGATCAGGTAGCCTCCCCATGTTTGAAAGCCTTTCCCCCTCCTCTTATGTTCTCACATTGCCAGCAGTGTGATGACTCCCTGAACTGCCCGAGTGCTTACTGACCACTCTCCCCACAACCTTCGCTGACGTGATGACATGTGTGCAAATAGCTGAATCCCTCTCTGTGCCATTCGCGCTTTCATGGAGCGCACCTAATTCCCTGGGTGGCCATGACTGGCTCCCCACTGTGTATCCACCTCCATGTACTTGGTCTGCTCCAGACCCTGCATACAACCCATGTGCCCATCTGAACAGGGCCCTCAATGAGTCCTCAATGAGCTCTTTAATGACCATAATTACCGTTATTACAGAATTGAAGGGGTTCTAGGGGCTGCCCACCCTGGTGAAACTTGGTGGTGGCTGGAACGGCAATGGGAAACTGGCACGCCGGCCACTGTCCCCCGCCTGCCTGCATTCCTGCATCAGCGGGACCTAAAATTCTAGCCCAACATTTCAGGTTGATAGCCTTTCATCAGAGCTGGGAAAAGTTAGAAGTGTAACAGGTTTTAAGCAAGAACAGAGATGGGGAAAGGGGAAGGGAGGAAAGAACAAAAAGCACTGTCTGTGATAGGGTGGGAAGCAGAAGAGATCAAATGACAAAGGAAGCGATGGTGCAAGGCAAAGGATTTTTTTAGATTAGATTAGAGATACAGCACTGAAACAGGCCCTTCGGCCCACCGAGTCTGTGCCGAACATCAACCACCCATTTATACTAATCCGACACTAATCCCATATTCCTACCAAACATCCCCACCTGTCCCTATATTTCCCTACCACCTACCTATACTAGTGACAATTTATAACGGCCAATTTACCTATCAACCTGCAAGTCTTTTGGCTTGTGGGAGGAAACCGGAGCACCCGGAGAAAACCCACGCAGACACAGGGAGAACTTGCAAACTCCACACAGGCAGTACCCGGAATCGAACCCGGGTCCCTGGAGCTGTGAGGCTGCGGTGCTAACCACTGAGATGGTAATGAGACAAGTTAAGAAACAAAAGATGGGTCTAGAGGAGGTGTAAATTGCATTAGTAGAATCACTACCAAAGGCTGCTCTCCAAACAAGTGCGGGTGGAGGCAGTGGTTATGATCTGAAATTGTTGAACTCAATATTGCTTCCACCACCTAACACATCTTCCCCTCCCCTTTCAGCATTCCAAAGGGACCATTCCCTCCTCAACACCCTGGTCCATGCTTCCATCATCCTTAACACCCCCTCTCTTCCCATTGCACCTTCCCATGCACGCGCAGGAGATACAACGCCTGTCCTTTTACCTCCTCCCATCTCACCATCCAGGGCCCCTAACACTCCTTCCAGATGATGTAGCAATTTACTTGTACTTCTTTCAATTTTGACGTGAGTATTTCGATGTTACCTTGCTTCTGTCTTGAAGGTTGCAAACCCCATCAACTTAAGTGGAAACAAAGGGAGGGCAATGTGAATACAGCAGCTAATCATTAATAATTTATTCTGCTTCTTTTCCTTGCCAAGCATCATATTTCAGAAAAAGTTCTACTTTCTATCAAAATAATGGTTAATGTTTCAAATTCCTCAGCACCCTTATTTATCAAACCAGCTACTTTGCCCTTCATTACCGAATCTTATCTGACTGGAAATTAAATGGTCTCTTCAGCTGACTTTGTTATTATATTGTGGGGATCTTGCTTTGGTAGGTAATAATCTAATATACCTAGTAACAGATTAACTAGATACCAAATGCAATACTCACCTCCTTCAGCCAATTGGGAGAAAAAGAACTCAAGTCATAGAGTTTAAAATTCACCATTAAATTGTATGAGATGAAACTCCTTTGGCACCAAGTTCCTTTCCAATTTCTTCACGTGCAGGTTCTGCTTATGTTTAAAGGAGGTTCATAATATATTGACCAACTTAATTAAATTGCTAGTGATTTCTTTGCTTGTGAAGCAAAAAGTCATGAATAGACTGAAGCTGGAGCCTGCTAGCAGTATTTCCACTAAGCAGCATCCTGGTAATGTGAACTCCAGAGGAAGGAAGTGTTGTTAAGTGTAAGGAAAGCGGCTTTAAAGTGAATCATCTCTGCAGTGAACAAAAGATGCTGCAATTGTTGATTATGACACAATGCACTGGGAGTTTATAAAAGCCATTAGGAAAATGAAGCAGGCTCAGTGCATTGCAATCATTCACAAAGGCATGCACAGATATAATATTTAACTAATTCATTTTCCTATTGGCTGATGTCCATCATCAATCATGATCAAAAGGAGTCCTCTGGGTGGATGCCAATGACTGACGATTCCGATGCTCTGCAATACACTCATGAAGATATTTTCAGGCTCTGGAGAGACCACAATATAGATTTGGTATTTGACCCAACAGACTGCAGTAAAAGTGCAACTCCATGGAGGTTAGAATGTTGGATAGATAATAGGTCAAATTATTCAATGGAATGAACAGAACTCTATATTGCATCACCTAGGTAATGATAGGGCAGGAGACACGAATGACATTAAATGTCAAATTCCTAAAAGCTGAATAACGGGTGGAGAAAATGAGTAACAGTCTTGGGGAACAGTGCCAGAACACACAGGAGCGATGCCTTTCTGAGGTGGGTGGGCAGGATTCATTTGGAGGAATGCATATATAGTGCGGTATTAGCATACAAATTATTGACATTGTTATGACCGAGGCAGGAGAAGGGCACTGTTTATTCTAGTTCCACTTCTCCAAGGGTCACAATATATATTAAAACATTTTTCTCACTTGCCGATACGGTCAATCATCGACTCTATTTTTGTCCTAGAATAAAACACACCAAAAACTGGCATATAGTCTGGCCTCTGAGTACACGTAGATGAGTCACTGGGATCTATTAGAACAGTTCCTTTCGGGCAGCGCTGAGAATTAATTTAGCAGGCTTTTCTTCAAAGCCAGGAGACGAGATGAGTTGACACAGTGGACTTCTCAGGGTGTTTTAGAGAAATGCTGGAAAGCTGAGCTGGGTTGTGCTCTTTCATTTCTTGGGGATTTTCTTCTCTCCTTGGAAGTTCTCTTCTCTCCTTGGAAGTTCTCTCCCTTTTTATACAGTTCAACCCCAACTCAAAACAATTCAAAAGCAAAACCTTTTGACCTCCATCAATCTTGACCTATCACTTCTTTGTTAACAACTTCTCCAGGTGTCCGAAGTTCTCTGTTGTTTGTTGAGCTGGAAGTCAGGTAATTTCCCAGAAAGGCTTGTTTTCCTCACAAGACCTCTCAGTGCTGCTTTTAAAAACATTTCCAGGGACTGTTTTTCAAAGTCAAGTGGTCTTTACATGACCCTCTTTGAAAACCCCAAAATTTAACATCTCTTCAATCTTTCAAAAATGAATCCTCAAAAATATATATTTAACAAAACACATACTCTGGATTTTTAATGGAGTTATTAACCCATTAATTTTAACAGATTAAACATATATACATTCATATCGCACTGAGTATTTTCAAAGCAAAGGTGCATTTTTTATTTGCACTTCACTCGGTGCTGTCTCTTGTGGTTTTGAGGACAGACAGCTTGTGGCAATAGGTTTTTAAACATTACACTCTCTGTAGACAGCATACTTTATCAATTTGTGAGCTTGGTTCTGAAATGCTGCTATCCTGCAAGGATTGGTATATTGTTACAACTGAAGCGGGAGGAGTGCACTGTTCATTCTAGTCCCACTTCTCCACAGGTCACAACATATATTTAATTTTTTTCTCACTTACCAATACAGTCAATCATCGATTCTATTTTTCCCAGAATAAAACACACTAACCAGGTTTCTTTAATAAACAACAAAATTATCAGTAAAGCATAAACACACACATTGAAATTTTAAAGTTCCCTTTTTACCTTAGTCCCTCACACTCGCACACACATACACTGGTTAACTGGAAAAATAAAGGGATATTTGTTTTTAGAGCTCCATTAGAGATTTAAAAAAACTTGGCTGAATACTTGCTCATTCTTGAAGAAACAGCAGATGAGATATGTTGAGTTACAAAACTGACATACAGTTTGGCCTCCGAGTATATACAGACAGGTCACTGGGATCTTGTAGAATAGTTCTTGTCAGGAGGTGTTGAGAATTAATTTAGCAGGCTTTTCTTCAAAGACAAGAGTAGAGATGAGTTGATGGAGTTCCAAGGTGAGAAACCAGTGGGGAGGGGGAAGGACTAAAATTATCAGGATGGGAGGGCAGGGGAAGCAGGGAAAATGTTTTTTATTGGCTGTGGAGATGGTGGGAAGGGGTTGAAGGGCAAAAGTGATGACATTGAGGGGCAAGGTTCAGGGTGGGAATAAAATTAATGCCTGTCAGATTGGCATATAAAATACCCATTGGGGGGTTGGGAAAGGGCCTTCTACTTTTGCTTTTTAATTAAAAAATAAGGTCATTTCCCTTTAAAGACACGAATCTCTCATGAAGGGCCCTTTAAAAATGGTGCTGGAGCTGCACAGTGATGCTGGACACTATTGCCGGGGATGCAACGGCTGCCTCCTCTATATCATCGGGGGTGGCTGCTCCGCCCCCACCATTTAAATGAGCCCCCATGCCTAATATCGCAGGGGCTCAGCGGTGGCACTTCTGTGTTGGAAGGCCGCCAACTTCACAGCGCTCCACCATGGAGCACGGCGCACTGATAAAATCCAGCCCAGTTAATCATAGACTCTATTTTTCCCTGAATAAAACACACTAACCAGGTTTCTTTAACAAACAACAAAATTATCAATTTATTATAAAGCAAGCCTTAACCAGTAAGGAAATAAAGCATAAACACACGCTTTGAAATATTAAAGTTCCCTTTTTACCTTAGCCCCTCACACACACATACCCTAGTTAACTGGAAAAATAAAGGGATTTTTGTTGTTGGAGCTCAATTACAGACAAAAAAGCACTTGGGTTGAATACTTTCTAAACAGAAGATGAGATATGTTGTGTTCCAAAACTGACATACAGTCTGGCGTGCAGTATACATAGAAGGGTCACTGGGATCACAAGAACAGTTCCTGTCAGGTGGAATTGAGAGTTAATTTAGCAGGCTTTTCTTCAAAGACAGGAGACGAGATGAGTTGATACACTAGACTTCTCAGGGTCTTTTAGTGAGGTGTTTGAAAGCTGAGCTGGGTTGTGGTCTTCTCGCCTTCCTTGGGAATTCTCTTCTCTCCTTGGATGTTCTCTTTTTCTTGTAAGTTCTGTCTCTTTTCATACAGTTCAAAACCAACACAAAACAATTTGAAACCAGCAACAGGAGGTCAACCTCTTGAGCTCCATAAATCTTGACCTGTCATTTCTTTGTAAACAATTTCTCCAGGTGTCCAAAGTTCTCTGTTGTTTATTGAGCTGGAAGTCAGGTGGTTTCCCAGAAAGGCTTGTTAGTTTTGCTGGAAGTCAGGTAATTTCCCAGAAAGGCTTGTTTACCTCACAAGACCACTCAGTGCCCCTTTTAAAAAAGATTTCCGGCGGCCTTTACATGATCCCCTTTGAAAACCCCGAAGTTTAACATTTCTTCATACGTATATACGAACATATGAATTAGGAGCAGGAGTAAACCACTTGGCCCTTCGAGCCTGCACCGCCATTCAGTAAGTTCATGGCTGAACAGATTACTACACATTTCCACCTACCCCCAATAACCTTCCACCCCCTTGCTTATGAAGTATCTATCTAACTCTGCCTTAAAAATATTCAAAGACTCTGTTTGCACTGCCTTTTGAGGAAGAGAATTCCAAAGATTCACAACCCTTTGAGAGAAAAAAATTTCTCCTCATCTCTGTCTTAAATGGGTGACCACTTATTTTTAAACAGTGATCCCCAGTTCGAGATTCTCCCGCTAGGGGAAACATCCTTTCCACATCCACCCTGTCAAGACCCCTCAGGATCTTATATGTTTCAATCAAATCACCTCTTACTCTTCTAAATTCCAGCAGATACAAGCCTAGCCTGTCCAATCCTTCCTCGTAAGACAGCTTGCCCATTCCTGGTATTAGTCTAGTAAACTTTCTCTGTACTGCCTCCAACGCATTTACATCCTTCCTTAAATAAGGAGACCAGTACTGTACACAGTACTCCAGATGTGGTCTCACCAATGCCCTGTATAGCTAAAGCATTACCTCCCTACTTTTGTATTCAATTCCCCTTGTGATAAACGATTACATTCTATTAGCTTTCCTAATTACTTGCTGCACCTTTTGCAATCCATACACTAGGACACCCAGACCCCTCTGCACCTCAGAACTCTGCAATCTCTCACCATTTAGATAATATGCTTCTTTTTTATTCTTCCTGCCGAAGTGGACAATTTCACCCTTTCCCACATTATACTCCATTTGCCAGGTCTTTGTCCACTTACTTAACCTATCTATATCCCTTTGTAGCCTTCTTATGTTCTCTTCGCAAGTTGCTTTCCTACCTATCTTTGTTTCATCAGCAAATTTAGCAATCATACCTTTGGTCCCTTCATCTAAGTCATTTATATAAATTGTAAAAATTTGGAGACCCAGCACAGATCTCTGTGGCACACCTCTCATTACATCTTGCCAACCAGAACATGACCCATTTATGCCTACTTTCTGTTTCCTGTTCGCGAGCCAATCATCTATCCATGCCAATATGTTACACCCTATACCATGAGCTTTTATTTTCTGCTATAACCTTTGATGTGGCACCTTATCAAATGCCTTCTGGAAATCTATGTACAACACACCCACCAGTTCCCCTTTAGCCACAGCACATGTAACTCCCTCAAAGAACTCCAATAAATTGGTTAAACACTATTTCCCTTTCACAAAAACCAGGTTGACTCTGCCTGATTACCTTAAATTTTTCTAAATGCCCTGCTATAATGTCTTTAATGATAGCTTCTAACATTTTCCCTAAGACAGTTGTTAAGCTAACTGGCCTGTAGTTTCCTGCTTTCTGTCTCCCTCCCTTTTTGAATGAAGGATTTACATTCACTCTTTTCCAATCTAACGGAACCTTCCCCGAATTTAGGGAATTTTGGAAAATTAAAACTAATCTTTCAAAAATGAATCCTCAAAAAATACATTGAACAAAACAGAGGCACTTTTGTAACAACATAAATAACCTGAATTTTCTGCAATAACACAGATTCTAGCAGATTATATCTCATCAGTGACTGCATGTCATTTGTTAAATCACACATTTACCACGCTAGGTCCTTGTTCAGGCAAAGCTGATGGAATGTTGCAAAATGAATAATGTGTTAGACATTTTTCTACACAGCTTTGTGCAAGAAATTTAATACAAATAAATCTCATTACATCTTTACACTTTACCAGTGATGAAGTGGAAAAAGAGTCATAAATCTTTTAAGACCTAGAATGAATACATGTCCACAGTTTTAGGATGCAACCATAAATTAAGGCTGGTTATTTTTGTTACAGATAGTATACCATAAAGAGTTAAATTGAGGTCAAATAAACCAAAAAAATACTAATGATAGATCCTCATTTCAGCTCCGAGTGCTGCCCATGTAAGAACCTGTTTTTTCAAAAATAAATTACAGCAAAGTGGAAAGAATATGTCTCTCAAACTGAAATCCGTTAACCAATGAAAACAAAAGAACTTCACATCAACAGACATGCTACATTTTCCTTTTGAATTGTAAAACTGGAACAATGTGTGCTGGAAAGGGTAGGTTCAATATTGGGCTTTGAGTCTCATTTAAATTAGTCCAACACCTACTGCGAATCCCCTAGTAACTTGCTGGCAAAGGAGATATAAAATTCTGGCTGCTGCCAGCATCAGGTAGGTCTGGGGGTGGTGTGGGGATGGGGGAGCTTAGGCGATTGGAAGGAGTGATTAGGTGATTGGGAGGAACCATGCAGGGGCCAGCAATGGTCTTTGGGACTGTAGTGGAGGAATTAGGGCATTAGGGTCCCTCTTTGTACATAAAATAACTTAGAACTTACAATATAGAAACAGATTATTTGGCTCAACAGATCTGTGCTGGTGTTTATGCTCTGTGCAAGCCTCCTCTCGCCTTCATCTCTCCCGATAAATATATTCTTCTATTCTTTTCTCTCTCATTAGCTTCTCCTTAAGGTATATGCACAGGGCCCTACACCTGTTTCAAATGTGGGCGCCGTACACCTATGCTTCAGCCTTCACCAATATCATGTGCAGCGCACTTCTGACACAGATCAGGCGCATGCACTCCATTTGCCATTTGGACACGAATGTGCCCAATTTATATCTTTTCTAGGCCAATAACTCTGCCACTGAAATTGACAGGCTGCTTGCACTAGGTAGAACAAACAAATGCTTTTATTACCTCACAGTTGGTCATATTTAGAATTTACCATGTTCCGGCAGCAGGGGAGACTCAGTTTGTCAAGCAATTTGTGAACGTCTGCTGGATGCACCAGCTTCACAGTTGGATGGTGTCTGATGGAATGACAAATGGCAGAGGGTTGGGGGAGAGGCTTTGTTCATCAGTAGCAGTGACTGTATTTCTATTCTAAACCACCAGCAGATCATTGCCAGCCAATCACTTTTATCTGCTACTTGTGCAAAATAAACCAATGATCGCCAACTAGGACAAACTACTGCCAGTACTAACCTATTAACATAAGCTAGGAGAAAAACTCATGATATTGATTTCAATTTCAGTATATGTATCAGGAAAGAAACTAATCTAAGATTACTGGCATCAGTTTCTTAGAAGTCATTTCTTTTCAACTTGAATCCTCTCAAATTGCCTTCAAGGCAGTTAACAAAATGGAATCAGATGAACTTCAGTCACTCATGTGAGCAGCACATTGAAACAGCCTTGTAAATATTCAATACTTACCCTGCCTTAAAGGGAACTGATGTTTGAAAATCTGACCATTCACTTTGATAGGCAGATCCAAAACTATCTATCAAATTGGTGGAACCAAACCTGAAATTGTCACATTAGATAGTTTTTTCCATTTCAAGTTTCAGTCCATAATCAGGACTGGATAAACCTTGCGGGAAAACCTCAAGACTTGTACATAATAGAGAAAAATCTAAGTTATTTCTAGGAAAACACACATATTTTCTGTAAAGCAAAGGCAATGCTGCATTATCATTTATATAGTTAACCCATCGTCTTTGACGTGACACAAACTCTGACCCCTCACCATTCATTTTATTCCCCTTTCTGGCCACTGTCTCAACCTGAGCTGATTGTTTATGACCTTGGCATCCTCTTTGACCTTGAGCTCAATTTTCATGTCCTTATCCTCACCATCACAAGCATTGTTTATTTTCTCCTCCATAATACTTTCAGACTTGGCCACATCTGCTGTCAAAACCCTCATTCATACCTTTGTCACTTTCTAACTGAAATATTCCAATGGTGCCCTCGCTAGCCATGTTTCCTCCAACCACTATAAACTTAGATTCATCTAAAATTCTGTTACACAAATCATTTTTGCTGACTTCTATTGACTTCTGCTTCCTAGATGTCTAAAATTTAAAATTCTCCTCATTGGGCTGAATTTTACGCCACCCCAGCGGGTCGAATGGTGGCATGGAGGTGGCGTACAATTGACCGGGAGGCCTTCCCGCCCGCTCCTGCCTCCGGCCAACTTTACAGCAGTCAGGCGGGTGGGGAAAATGGCCCGCCCATCCCAGGCCAATCGAGGCCCTTAAGTGGCCACTTAATGGGCACTTAAGGGCCTTCACCCGCTTCTACAGGTATATTACCTGTGGAAAGCGGGCATGCTGGGGATGTGAAAGGCCGCCCACCAATAGCTGCCGGCTTTCCGCACCCCAGGGGGAAGCCATGACAATCGGGCACAGGGTGCCCTATTGAGGGCTGCCCTCACCTCTCAACCCACTCCTGGGACCCAGGATTCCCCCATCTCCCAAATAACCACCCTAGCCTCACCAGGGCACAACTGATGATACCCCTGGTGAGGCATGCCCAACTTACCTTCACTCCTGGCTCCATGGCAGCCTCCTCGGTCGGCTAGGCTGCACTCCCAGCAGTGGCAACCACTCCCCGTGGCGCTGCTGGTACTCCGAGCTGCTGGCCCGCTGATTGGCCGGCAGCTCACTGAGGCGGGACCTCCTCCCTCAAGCGGGTGGAAGTCTCACCTCGGGAGAATTAAAGCCTGGGGACCCGTAAAATGCGAAAACGCCGGGCGACGCAGAAGCAGGTACACCAGCGACTTCTACATCGGTTGTGAAGTCCTGCCCGCCTACAGTAAAATCCAGCCCATTGTGTTTAAATCCCTCCATGCCTTGTCCTCCCCATCTCTAGAACCTCCTTCTCTTCTACCCTCTGACTCTGACCTCTTGAGCATCCACCTTCCTTTTGCCCCACCATTGGCAATATATTTGCAGTCAGTAAGGCAGCCTCCCCATCCCACCTCTGTCTCTCCAAGTCATTCTCCTCTATTAAGACCTGCCTTATAACCCATCACCTCAACCATTCTTTTGGGTACCCATCCTAATCTATCCTTTGGCTTGGTACCTATTTTTCCTTACACCTCTGTGAAGTGGCTGGGGATGTTTTTCTACATTAAAATAAATAATCATAGAATCATATACAACACACAACACTCAAATATATGCAAGTTGTTGTTTTCATTGGACTATTAACCTGTTCAATGGCTAACAATTATAATAATAATTCTGGATAGATTCCATGAACATTAACCCACATGCAGACTTAAATTTATCTTCTCATTCCCAGATTAGCTGCACATTCCTCCTTGTTTGGGAATTTGTCAGTGTAATGGATGACCGTGCTACAAACTGGAACATTTTCCCATTATTAATTCAGTCATCACAAAAGCACACTTCAATCAGGTCAAGTGTGGAGAAACTACAGCTGTTACTTGCACCCACATGACACAATCAGATAATAAATGAAAATACTGAGGGTAATTTTGTACTGTGCGCTTGAGCCCACTGGGAATGATATTGCCTCCACCAAGACTCATAAACATTTTAAACATTTAACAGTTGTCAGAAAGAGGAGCTCATCATCCATAGAACTGCTTTACATCTAATACAAGTCCAGTTTATTTTTAAAAGATTGCTTTCACCCTTCATTTTTAGAAATTATGTTCATCATTGACAAGTGTGTAACTGCTGAGAACTGAAAGTAATGTGAGATTGTTCAGCACTTGCTGTGTCTTATTTTTGACCACAGGGCTCTCATTATCTTTGGGCTGGAATTTGAAGTTAGCTAAGTGCTTTGATGTAGTTTTGAGGAACTGTTTGTTTGTGTTGGACAGAATTTGATAGAATTTCGCTTTCATCTGAAATGGATTTCCACAGGGATAGGGAGGCCTCTTGGATTTTGTAAGAAAGAAGGGAAAAAATTAATGTTTAAACTAGGTCTGACACCAAATTTTATGATTTTTGTAACCTGACTCAATCAAATCCAGCCAGGGGACACAACAGTACCTTTTCCTTGTAACAATGGTATATTGCAATATTGTATTTTTCAATAATGCTTATATTATTTTTCTAAATGCCTTAAACAGTAGCCTAAGAGACAATTGCCCACCATCCTGAGGGAATTCAAAATGACATCAGCAAGTATTCTATAGCTTCAGTTATTGTTTGAAGCACAGAATAACTTTTGGACCTGTTCAAGGCAAGACACATCTAATGCACAATTGGATTATTTATGATTTGAGACTTAGCTCTTCGAATAATACTGTACTGTTGTATAAAATTACTTCCCTTGCTATTTTATTGGAAACATTAACTTCTTTTGCACCACATTTGGCTCAGTGCTAGCAATCTCATCTCTAAATGAGAGTGTAGTGGGTTCAAGCCTCAATCCAGTCTTGGAGAACTTAAACTAGGTCAAGCCTTCAATGCAGCACTGATGTGCAGCATTGTTGGAGATGCTGTCTTTCAGCTGAGATGTCAAGCAGAGGCTCTGCTTCTGTGTGGGATAAGAAAGATCCTCCAGCACCATAAAAAAAAAAAGTATTTTGTTCTTCAACGTACCACAGTCAACATTCATCCCGCAAGCAAAACACCTTTAACTGGTCACTTTTCATTATTTACTGTGTACTGAACCTTGCTGTCGACAAATACTGTTGTGTTTGCCCACAAAACAGCAGTAGCTACATTTCCAAAATTAGTTAATTGGCTGTGAAGCATTTTGGAATGTCCTGAGGATGTGAAAGGTGCTACATTAATACCACTTCATTTTCCTTTATCTTTTGCTATTTTGTGGATAATTATTGTTAGAAAATTTCAGCAATGTACCACGATGCATCATTAATGACTCAGATGAATTGTTCCAGTATAGGCTTCATTTCATTCACTTATATTCAGATTTTTCATGATCCTGGTGTTTACAGTTGTTTATTCATAACATATTATGCAGAATGTATTGATAATGTTAATTTCTATTTTTAAAAACAATATAAAAATATATTTAATGATTCCATTATACATATTCATTCCTTCTTTTACTATTGCTTGTTTCATTAAAAACAATTTTTTTGATTCATTCTTTTATTGGATATGACACATTTTGAGTTTTACTGATTTTGTGAGGGACTGTATTTGTCTCTTTAATTCTTGCTTGCCTAGTCTTCCAAGCCATGCATTAATGGAAGTCAGAGAGCTGAGAAGCACCAATTCTGCTCTTCAGCTAGTAGGTGCAAAAGGGCGATGGTTATTTTCTATCCCCCACGCTGTTTGCTCAGCACCTTGCTGACAATTGGTTGGCACCCTTCCATCTATGAAAGATGATGGGCATGCAGCAAACAATCCATTTTGGTGGGAGGGTCTTCTCTTGGTGCAGCTTTGCTGATGGCTGTGAAGGCCAATCCTTGAGAGGCCACAAGTGCTGCATGTGAAGCTGCCAAGTGATGCTGTGAGTTGTTGTTTTTGATAGCACCTGTTGCCAAGCTGCTGTAGCAACTGGTCATCATGGTAGTGCACCCAATCCAGGGGATGTGTCGCCATTTCCCTCTTTCACCAGCTAGTGACTCCCAGGTGCGATAGTCGACACTTAGGGCCTTCATGTTGTTGGCCAGGGGCTGCAAGAAGTACAGAATCTGTTACAAACTGCTGGATAGTTCATGAACTAAAGTAACCTGAGTTCAGACACTGGCCTGTGCTGATAAAATCCAGTTTGAACTAATTAATTTATGTGACAAGACAAGGGAAAGATCACAGGAATAGAGCCTTATTTGGACACGGTGGGATACTGGGGTCTTTGGGCCTGGGCCAATGAGGAGAAGATACGATCGAGGTGAGCAAGCCTAAGCCAACTGGAAAGAAACAGCACAGTTTTGAAGAGATAAGAAAGAAAATAAGTATGGAAAATCTCAGGCATAGAGCCAGTGAGAAACTCCGGAGACCAACCATCGCAGAAGTAGAAGACCCTGCGTGAGCAACGCGGTGACGACGTAAAAGAGAGAGAGAACAGAACGCCTGGCCAGCGTCAGCTGTCCCCTTTTTCGGGTCTTATCCTTTGTTTTCTGTGACTAGGTCAGGAAAAGATCAGAGGAACCTAGTGAGTGTGCTTATCAATTCTGGCTAGCTTTGTTATTAACTGTATAACCCAGTTTGAGTTGCATGCTTTTGTCTAACCAAGTGTATAAGCCTTATTCTTACATTGTACAACAATGTGAATAAAGTAAATTGATAGTTAAAGAAAGGACTGAGTTTACTCCTCTTTGTACTAAGCCATTAACCGTAGCCGATGGATTAGGTGGAGGGTGGCTCTCCTGTGACCCCGATATCCCAAGCACCCAGCCTGAGCCTGAATTAAGAGGACTTAGTCCCACGTGACGGCCAGGATCAAGTGGGTGAAGGGGATAAAGGGGCCAAGGGGGAGTTGACTCCGCGCCACGGTTTACAATGTCATGTTTGCAAGTATCCTTGAAGCGGAGCTTTGGATGTCCCACTGGTCATCTGGCCCCGGCTACCTCACCATACAGAAGGTCCTTGGGTACGTGACCGTCTTCCATCCTGCTGATGTGT
The DNA here is from genome assembly GCF_036365525.1 of Heterodontus francisci. Lineage (NCBI taxonomy): Eukaryota > Metazoa > Chordata > Chondrichthyes > Heterodontiformes > Heterodontidae > Heterodontus > Heterodontus francisci. Next base: position 31,445,682 of record NC_090389.1, read on the forward strand.
CCGATCCACCGAAGCCACCTCTGCTTGATTAGTGCCAACACACTTGGGAGCTCTGCCTTTGAAAGGACTGCCACATTAGTAATTTTGTCCCGCCAGCATATGCCCATAATGTGCCACAGACAGCGAAGATGGATATTTTTGAGCGTCTTTTCCTGGTAGCTGTAAGTCACCCATGTTTTACAGCCATTCTGCAAGATGCTGAGAACACAGGTCTTATAAACCATCAGCTTGGTCCTAAGGGTCAGCTTGGTGTTATTCCATATGCCTTTTGCAAGTCGGCCAAAGGTGGTAGCTGCTTTCCCTACGCGTGTATCTGCATCAAGGGATAGATTGTCTGTCACCGTGGATGCAAGGTATTGGAATTTGCTAAGCACTTCCAGTAAGGTGTTATTTAGTGTGATCAGGGGTAAAAATGCAACACCTTGTCCCACGACCACGGTTTTCTTGATGCTTATAGTCAAGAAGAACAAGGTAACGGCATGGGAGAGATAGTCTATGTGTCTTTGTAGCTGAGTTTCCATGTGAGTGACTAGCATAGCATCATTAGCGTGGAGCTTTCTTTGATCAGGACACAATGGGCTGAATTTTATCGGCCCCCTGGCGTCGGGGGTTGTAGCAGGGGGGTGGGCAGGAAAATTCCTCCGGGAGAGGCCCACCACACTCCCTGATGCCGGGAAAACACTGCCCCATATTACTGGCGGTGGTGAGGCTAATTTAAATATTCAAAGTTCTAATTAACTTGCCGCATTATGCATCCCGCTGCCGCTTAATCAACAATTCTGCATATTCTGGTGAAGGGGTATCTATCACATGCCGTCCTGTTCCCCACTCATAAAAGCTGCCAGGGACAGAGTTTGCAGTGCTCAGAGCCTGTGAAGGTAAGTCTGCATACGTGTATATAGAGGGGGGGATGGCATTACTGGGGGCACAACTCTGCAGGCATGAAGGCAGCAACTGCGTACCCTCCCTTCATAAAGGGGGCACTCTGCGCCATTGAGTGTTTGTGTGAGTGAAGGAGCAATAGTACTCCGGGAACCCTGTGTGTGGGGTGGGTGCCAGAAACAGTGGGCATTTTAAGGTAATCTGACTGCTGCTACAATCTGAATGTGGTCATATCATACAATGCTACGGGCCAAGTGCTGGAAAATGGGATTAGAATAGATAGGTGCTTGATGGCCAGCACAGACATGATGGACTGATGGGCCTGTTTCTGTGCTGTATAACTCTATGACTCTATGCTGTAGCACTCTTAGTGGAAGCTATGATGGCCAATGTACTGCTATGCCACATAGTTGTTGCCTGAAAGCACATGATGTACCAGTCAACACCATTCTTTGCCCTGTTAGGTGCCTTCGAAGAAGTGAAGGAACCGAGTTTATTTGCACTTGGAGATGGGGATGGTTCACCCTATATTCATTGATAGGCTTGTCGTGAGGATCCATATGCGCCGCAGGAAAAACTAACAGGCAGATGCACCCCACGTGGAAGCCCCCGGTCATGAGCAGCAGCAGCAGCTAAGGAGTGCTCGCCACTACAGATCACCATGCAGCTACAGGTCCCGCATGGCATACCTGCATATGTCAGAGCACCAGTGTCAGAGGTGACCGCGGATGTTGAGAGAGGCGGTGACACATCTCTGTGCACCGCTGAATGATGAACTGGCGTCAATAGGCTTCCGTGGACATCCTATGCCTGCGGCCCTCAAAGTGACAGCAGCACTTAACCTCTGCATCATTTCAGGGGCCCACCAGAGACCTTTGTGGGGTCACACAGTCAGCAGTGCACCACTGCATCAGGGAGCTCACAGCTGGCCTGTACCGGAGGGCCAGTGACTGTGTCCACTTCAGGACGGACCCTGAGAGCCAGGCCCAGAGGGCCATCGGTTTCAGCTCCATCATGGGATTCCCTCGGGTGCAAGGGTTCACAGACTGCACCCATGTGGCCATCAAGGCTCCTGCCAGGCGACCGGCTGCATATGTAAACCAGAAGGGTTTTCACTTGCTCAATGTACAGCTAGTATGTGATCACCAGAAATGCTTCATGCAAACCTGTGCCCACTTTTCAGGCAGCTCCATAACCCCTTCATTCTGCGCCAGTCCCAGCTGCCACTGCTGTTCACTGAACTGGCTCAGGTGGAGGGTGACCTCTTGGAGACAGGGGCTACCCCTTGCAGACATAGCTCCTGACACCAGTGAGACACCCCATCAGTGATGCAGAGGAGAGATACAACACCAGCCACGGTGCTATAAGTGCCTGCGCAATGGTGGCTATCAGCATGCTAAAAACGTGCTTCCGCTACCTGGATAGATTGGGTGGTGCCCTGCACTACGAACTGGAAGGTTAGCTCACATAGTTGCTGTGTTCTGCACAACTATGCACTCAATAGGGGGGAGATGTCTGCAGGACTCCTCCTCAGACAGTGAGGATGCAGAGGACTTACAGCAGGAAAGGCGCATGGGAGGACGGAGCATCTAGGCTGTGCATGCTGGGTGAGCAGCGAGCAAGGGATGCACAGCAACGCCTTATGGATCAAAGATTCTCCATGCCATAAAAGTCACCATGTGGTCTGCAAGCCAAACAGCACCCTTGTTCACCTGTTATGCAGCAGTCCTCAACTGCAACATCTTTGTCTCCACCATGACTGGCAGCAGCAGACGGAGCCATTGTCCATGCTACTGCATCTGTGGAGACGCACATAAGTAATGCAGGCATGGCAATGATGATGTTCCATACATTGGCAATTCTGAAAGGCCAATGATATAATGGGAGGAGACACGATCGGTACATGCTGGCACACGTCATTCACACAATAGAAACGACACACGTTAGTGAAGAACATTCTGTGAATTAATTTTTTTACAGTGTACTCTCACCCGTGCAGACCCGTTTGTGTCACGGTGTTTTTCTAAAACGTTTGCGGGTGCTCCTTTGTGGTGCCACCTCTGCGCTAGTAGCCTGACTGGAGGAAGGCTGCTGATCAGATTGCCCTTTGGCTGTGGATTTTTTTTTATTTCCAAAATATACTTTATTCATAAAAATCTTTAAAAATAAAAAAAAATACATGACAAAACAGTTCTGTACAGCACCAAGTCAAAAAATACAAACGGTGCAAAGGAGAACAGGTTCCTTCAATACAATCATGAGTTGCTTCACAACCCTTTCATTTCATTTGTCATACCGTATACATTTTTACATTTCACACCAAACAAAAATTTTCCCGATACAGTTCGAGGGGTTTCCCATGGATCCAGCCTCTCCGTTCAGCTTGGTGGGGGGACCTTACACAGTGGTCTTTCCCCATTGAGCCTTTGCTTTGGCTGCCCCAAGCTTTAGTGCGTCCCTCAGCATGTAGTCCTGGACCTTGGAATGTGCCAGTCTGCAACATTCGGTCGTGGACAACTCTTTGCGCTGGAAGACCAGCAAGTTTCGGGCAGACCAAAGGGCATCTTTCACCGAATTGTTGATGACTTTGGTAGTCGTCCTCCCTGCGCACGAGGCATGGAGGGCCCTGGCTGGGGGAATCCTGCATCAGTGCAGAACTCTCCTTAGAGGTTGCGGCTACTGGAGCTTGACTCATTGGCGGAGGGACGGAGGGGCCGGTGCCCACATTGGAATCACCTTTAGGGGCGACCCCAGATATGGTACACAGGCTTGCCTCCTCCATCTCAGGCCTCGTTTGAGCCCCTCTTCTCTCCCAGGAAGGACCAGGGGCAGGGACAGTCTGCATGCCCCTGGTCCGTCTCTTGCTTTGCCACTGTTGCGTAGATTAGATTATTATTAGATTAGAGATACAGCACTGAAACAGGCCCTTCGGCCCACCGAGTCTGTGCCGAACATCAGCCACCCATTTATACTAATCCTACACTAATCCCATATTCCTACCAAACATCCCCACCTGTTCCTATATTTCCCTACCACCTACCTATACTAGTGACAATTTATAAAGGCCAATTTACCTATCAACCTGCAAGTCTTTTGGCTTGTGGGAGGAAACCGGAGCACCCGGAGAAAACCCACGCAGACACAGGGAGAACTTGCAAACTCCACACAGGCAGTACCAGGAATCGAACCCGTGTCCCTGGAACTGTGAGGCTGCGGTGCTAACCACTGCGCCACTGTGCCGCCCAAGATCTGATGGCCTTGGTGAGGGATTGCAGGTCAGTGCATATTCATGGAATTTGATTCACCAAGAGGGTTGTTGCCGTCTCAATGGATGAAGCCATGCGCTCAATTGCCTGGGACATGGCAGCAGTCATGGCCTAGATGGACTCCCCCATCATCTGCTCAAGGCTGCACATGGCCTGTGGCATCTCCACCAGATGTTGCCGGGACTGCAGCTGCAACATGCCCTGTGCTGTCCACAGCAGAGTGTCGTCAGTAGCCTGGGGCTCAGCATAGGCCTGGCCACCCACAGCCCACCGACTGTCAGGAGCCTCGGCTGTCTCAGCCTCAGTCAGCTGCTCAGGTGCATGTACAGTGCTCTCACCAGCTTGTGACCCAGACTTTATCGCCGATCACATTCCCACTGAGGTGATTGTATCTGCGCTGATAGAAGGTGCGGGAGTGTCATGGGACGCTGCTTCCTCTGAGGATGTTTCTCCCACTGAGGTGTGGGAGGTGTCGTGGGCCACCAGGGTTGATTCAGAGCATTGACCTGCAAAATAGGGGCGGCACAGTAGTTAGCACTGCAGCCTCACAGCTCCAGCGACCTGGGTTCAGTTCTGGGTACTGCCTATGTGGAGTTTGCAGGTTCTCCCTGTGACCACGCGGGTTTCCACTGGGTGCTCCGGTTTCCTCCCACAGCCAAAGACTTGCAGGTTGATAGGTAAATTGGCCATTGTAAATTGCCCCCAGTGTAGGTAGGTGGGAGGAGAATTGAGGGAAGGTGGGGATGTGGTAGGGAATATGGGATTAATGTAGGATTAGTATAAATGACTGATGGTCGGCACAGACTCTGTGGGCTGAAGGGCCTGTTTCAGTGCTGTATCACTCTATGACTATGAATACAACGAGAAGAGTACACTGTCAGTCTTAATGTTACGCATGAAATGATTATGACAGCATTGTTTCAAGGAATAACAATTTCACAGTCATCATGGTGTATATCAAATGGCTGTATGTTCACCCAGGACCTCAAGCTCTATGTCACCAAAAGAGCAGTCATCAGGAATCAATGAAATTTCCAGGGCCGCCTCCTCAGCCTGTGTCGCCATTCACACATCTGGCACTCCTCCACCAGTCCTATCCGCCTCCCGAGCATTGTATACTGTCTTTGCCTGGAGGAGCAAGGAGGCAGATATTAAGCGTGGCAAAGCAACGACACGACACATGTCACAAGAGGGGTGCTGAACTCAAAGGTGGGAGATGCTTGGTCTGCACTACCAATTGAGCCACTCATGTAGGTGCCATGCTCTGAGCAGCAGACAAGGGTAAGTTCTTTCATACATTCATCCATTGATGTCACGTCATTCCTCCCTGCCCAACATCCATATCTTTGGCATGCCAGTGGCACATGTGCCACTCTGTGTGGGGACACCCAGTTTCAGTGGAGCCATGATACAAAGTGCCACTTACTTTTACAGAGCGGAGCAGATCATTCATCCTCTTGCGACACTGCACCCAGTCACGCCAGATGGCCCCATAACTACTGACCTCCTCTGCCACCTCCAGCCAGGCTGCCTTGGTCAGGTGGGAGGGCCTGTTCTTGCCATCACTGGGGAAAAGGACCTCCCGCTTTGTATATGTTTTCAAGAAGGAGTTAGATATAGCTTTTGGGTCTAAAGGGATCAAAGGGTATGGGGCGAAAGCGGGAACAGGTTACTGAGTTGGATGATCAGCCATGATCAAAATGAATGGCAGAGCAGGCTCGAAGGGCCGAATGTCCTACTCCTCCTATCTTCTATGTTTGCTTCAACAGCCTGGAAGAGAGTGAGTAGGCAGGCATCAATGAACTGTGGGGCCAGCCTGGAGTGCCTCTCTGCCATCTTCGGTGTTTGGCCTAGTGCAGCAAATGAGTAGTTTTTTCAGCATACAACACTTCACTCTCTTCTGTAGGCAGGTTTCATTTGAAGGTTTTTAACTTAAATGCAGCACTGGCTGCCCTCCAAATAGGGCCCCAGCACCTGATACTCACCTGACTGGACAGCGATCATGGCGCCAAAAATCCACATCATTTGGGGGAACGGCTCGTCGCGTCAATATTAATGAGCAGCTCCGTGACAGGCAGGCCGCATGGGCAAACTGCCATTTTAATGCTCCCTGCTGAGATTGGCGGAGAGCTTGTAAAATCCAGCACGATGTGTTTTTGTCTTCACTTTCAGCCTTGATAGATTGTAGAGCTTTCCATCTGACCTCGTGTGCAAGTAGACTCCTTCCATATCTGCAGGGAAGGTGAAGGTCAAGAGCATAGCTACGATTAGCAACACAGGCACTTTTGGGTGCCTCAGATGTAAATCCACATCCTGAAATCCCTTGGCACAGCAGATACAATGTCTAACACATCGTGTATTCTACTTTTGTACCATTCCTGTTGTCAAATTACACATAGCTGTCAACATGCTAAGCTTTTGGCACACTGCACTGATGCCAGCTCTCACAGTTCCCTGTTACCAGATATGGTAATAAAATCTCCAGCTGGCAGTTGCTATAAAAAGTGTCAGTAATTTTACAGTAAAATGTTTCATTTTCAATGTTTACTGAGGAAAAAGAAAGTTGTGAATTTGGCATGAGATCCCATTACTGTCAATCTACACCTCCTTTCCTGGAAAGTTGGAATTGACAATAACAGGATTTCATCATATTAGGAGAAGAAATTGTCAGACAGCAAAATTATAGCCAACAGACTGAGCTAAAATAGTCAAGAGTTTGTAATGTAAATTGGTACAATGCAAGCACCCCCGCATAATGGTTTCGTAATCTCCAGTTATAAATCCAACTTTGACTCACTCATGACTTTATCACTTGCGGTTCATCCAACCAACTTCACTTGTAGAAATGAAATGGGTATTTTATGAAATGATTTTTGATATTCATTTTATGGATGATATTATGGGTATTGTGCTTGTTATTTTAAGGTTGGAGAACCAACATCACCATCAGCAATTCGTTTTGATGGCTCAAGCATGGAAATATAATTTCTGTTTGCATAATTTAGGAGCTCAGTGACTGTCATATGGAGTTTTTCGACAAATGTAAAAATCTCCACCAGTGGAGGGAAAATTGTTACTTATATTAGAGGGCATGCATTGAGTTTATTTATATTTGTTGCATCCTCTCATCTGTAAATTCTGATTCGATGGATACCATTTTCTTGCTCATAAGAATTAACCTTGTTCACAACCGGAACCATCTGTTGATGGAAGGAGTCACTGTTCCCCATTGCTGATAGCATTCATCTGCAGTAGCTGTGTTCCAGGAGCCTAGACCTGTGTAGGCTTGAAGCTTACACAAAGCAGGGTTTGTGAGTGTCAGGAATAAGAGACCATCTTCACTGTCTCTTGTTCATTAATGTACTAACTTACAGGTGGATTTAAGGAGTGACTAATGTCAAGCTTTCTTACATATGGAAATGAGATGAATTGCAATATATAAAAAAAAAATTATAACTATGGCCGGTATTTTACCCTCCTCCCCCCCCCCCCCCACCACAAAGAGCGGGCTGGTGGCAGGGGTGGTTGGGAGGGGGGGTCGTAAAATGAAGTGGGAGGCTTAGCAGGAGCTTCTCCACCCATTTCCGCCTCCGCCGCCAATTTACACGGGGAGGGCGGGCGGCATGAAATGGCCCGCCCGGCCCAGGCCAATTAAGGGCCACTTAAGGGCCTCTGCTTATCGCCACAGGGATTTTGCAGTTGACAGGTGGGCAGCCCAGGCCTCAGAAAAGCCGCCTGATAAAAGTAGGTGGCTGTCTGACAGGACAGCCTGGGGGTGGGGGTGGGGGCGGGGGGTGCCTCTTGATCGGGCACCCTGTGCCCGATGGAGGGCCGCCCCCAACTGCCCCCAACACCCACACACCCTCACCGCCCCAACCAATCCTTGCCTCACCAGGCCCGACCAATCACCCCTGGTGAGGCCCCAAAAATGTACCTGTTCTCCTTTGCTCCCCAACATCTTCATTCTTCGACTGGGTTGCAGTCCCAACAGTGGCCACTGTTCCCAGTGACACTGCTGGGACCACAAGTTGCCAGCCCGCTGATTGGCCGGCAGCTCCATTCGGCGGGTCTTCCTGCCTCAATGAGGTGGAAGACCCACTTAAGACCAATTAAGGGCCTGGGGACCATAAAATCCAGTCAGGATCCCCAGGCCCAGCGGAGGCAGGATCGCCATTGATATTTTGGCCGGTGGACGGACCCCCTCCGCCCGCTGTAAAATTCCGGCCAATGTCTATTTGCGAGTCTTAACGGCGCAGATTATTGATTGAAAGTTTTTACAATGTAGCAGGGTTCCTCTTAATGGGACTTGGACTATCGACAAATAAAGGAGTTTGACATTTAAATAAATATATATGTATGGAGAAACAAATGCAGCAAATAAAACATAAGTGACTAAGTGTAAGCCTTGGGCCACTGCCTGAGTCAGAAGGTTATAGTTTCAAATCCCACTTGAAAGACCTGAGCACATAATCTCAGCTGACATTCCCAGTGCGCCTTTTGGATGAGACATTAAAGCAAGGTCATAGAATCATACAATGGTTACCACACAGAAGGAGGCCATTCGACCCATCATGTCTGTGCCGGCTCTCTGTCTGAACAACTCACCTAGTTCCGGTCCCCTGCTTTCTCCCCGTAGCCCTGCAAATCTTTCTCTGCAGATAAATATCCAATTCTCTTTTGAATACCTTGATTGAATCTGCCTCCACCACATTTTCAGGGAGAGTATTCCAGCTCCTAACCATTCGCTGTATAAAAATGTTTGTCCTCAAGTCGCTAATGCTTCTTTTGCCGATCACCTTAAATCGGTGTCCTCTGGTTCTGGATCCTTTGGCTAATGGGAACAGTTTCTGCAAGGAGGATTGAACCAGCTTCTCCAACCTATCCAGGTAACTGAAGTTCCTTATCCTTGGAACCGTTCTCGTGAATCTTTTCTGCACCGTCTCTAATGTCTTCACATCTTTCCTGAAGTGTGGTTCCCAGAAATGGAAACAATACTCCAGTTGAGGCCAAACCAGTGTTTTATAACTTCCGTGTTTTTGTACTCTATGCCTCTATTAATGAAGCCTAGGGTGTTGTATGCTCTATTAACCACTCTCTCAACCTGACCTGCCACCTTCAGGTCTGCTCTCTCAAGTGTATGTAAAAGATCCCACAGAATAATTTTTAAAAAAGTTCTCCCCATGTCTTGGTCATCATTTATACTTCAGCCAATATCATTGGATTGTTATATGTTTGGTTCTGTTTATCACAATATATATTTGTATACATTCACTTTTTTTTTTCATGCTAACCCATCGCCCCCAAGTCTCTGACTTCATAGATTCAACCTAAAGGCGGCTTCACAACTCTCCCTGATCTTGTTCTTGTCAGATGTGAAGATTAATCGTCTTTCTCTGATTCCTTGGGCTAGATTTTATAATCCTGCTGCCGAAGAAACAGCCATTCAGCCATGCAAGCCTCCGTGCTGCGGCTCATTTGCATCCCCAAGGCTGGCTGCCACCCACCTATCACGTAGAGGGGGCGGGCTGTTTTTAAAGGGCTACCAGCTTATTTAACTATTTAAAGGTAAAGTGAATTAAAATAAATAAATAATCACTTTTGCCCCTCTCCCACCCCACAATAACAATTAAATTAATCATTTGCCCTTTCCCCCCAAAACATTTAGCTTAACCATCTGGCCTTCCCCCTCCCACAAACTGTACAAATGTTCAACTAAAACCCATCCCACCATCCCCTACACCCATGACATTAATTTGACCCCGTTCACACTCTCCTCCACACTGATAAACTTACCTCACCAACCCACCCCACCCCACCAGTGTTGTGTCTCAGTTCCCGGGACGGGGCTCCGAAGGTGCAGGAATGCTGGCCACTAGGCTGAAGATCGCAGGAGGACATCAGGCAGTGACGTGAGCTTAATTAAATCAATCATTTTAATTTATTTAAATATTTAGGTTGGGCTCCTGCCGCCAAGTGGCAAGGTGCCGCCACAAGGCCTTGCCGCTGCTGGTAATATCAGGCCGGGACCTCCCGGTGTCAGGGTGTGTGGCGGCCCTCCCCCAGAGGCATTTTCCAGCCCACCACTGCGCCCCCCTCCCCCCACCACAAAACCCGATGTCAGTAAAATCTTTGTGCCTTGACTCGGATGGCCTTCATTGAAGTTTGTAGTATCCCGTGCTTTTTGAATTTTCAGTTCATCATCTTACTCGTCTAAATGTATGACCGATTGACGTTTTTGATGTAAAGGAATAAGACTCCTTCTATTTCTCCGTATAGGACCTTCTTGAGTTCTTAGTAGATAAGATCACTGTTGATTCTCATCTTTCTAGAGAATCACCCCTTCTTTATTTTGGTCTGGCACCCATACCTTTTGCCCTTCTGACAACTTTGGTAGATTTCTTGTACGGTATCTTCTGTTATAATTATGGGTCTGTTTGTTTTGATGCAACATTTCTTTGTCTTGTTCTTTCTGATAATCCTTGCTTTGCAATCCTGGAAGTAATTTCTTGGGTAGAATTGGAAGTTGCATTTGAAGTTTTCTTCCCATTAAGAGTTCTGATGGAGCTAATCCGTACAATAATGAAGTAGTTCTGTCTGTCAGTAGTGTTAATTGGAAACCTTGGTTTTTCTTCACTATAGCTTTAATGGCTCTGATTGCTCATTTAACTTCTTCATTTGATTGTGGATACTTAGGAGAGCTTGATAGGTGAACAAATTCACACTCTTCCGCAAAGTGTGTGAAGTAATCGTTCCCAAATGGTGGTCCATTATCAGATACTGTCCGATCAGGTATACCATATGTTGCGAAAACTTCTTGTAAAACTCTGTTGACTGCCTCAGTTGTTGTTGTGTACATCTGCTTAACTTCGATCCATTTTGATTTGATAGGATCTTCCATCAAAGAAGAATAAATCCATCACCAACCGTTTCCATGGTCTAGCTGGGAATTAGGTCAAAATTAGAGGTTTTCTTTAATCTTGTCTGTGTACCTGACACTTTTGTTGGACTGGCTTCTTCCTAAGTTCTCTGTCTGTGTAGCATTCCTGTAGGAACATGCTGCATTTCTCTTTCTCGCTGTAGTAGTCTTTGAGCGCCATGGCGGGCTATATTGTGTTGTGCGGGTTCTCTCTGCATTGTGCGGGCTCTCTGGCGGAATCCGGACTCTGCAGTGCTCAGGTCAGGGTGGAAAGGGTCTCCCTCTGTCCTGGCTCCTGGATTCTTGTTTAACTTCTTCAGCATTCTCTATAATATGAAGGTCAATACAAGCTCTTCTACTTAAAAGTGAGAACTCCTGATTGCTTAGGACATACCGTGTTTCTAATAGCTGATTTCCCTGATATTGAAGTGTTACCTGTTAACTCCAAGTTCAACCCCTCCTCGGCCTTGTAACTGGGTTTCTGTTGGTTGCAGAAACTATGTGGATAGCCATGGCTCTTTGTGTAATAGGACCGTCACACTTGCTCCAGTGTCAAATTTGAAATTAATGATCAAAATGCTTGATTTGGATTATTGATCTTGCCCAGAAAATATTTTGATTGGTCTGCTGCAGGAGGTAGCTTAACTTCATTTACCTCTCTATTCTTAACTACTTTTCCTTTAGAGCTTGAGGTAGTTGAGATTTTATTTCGGCACATTCTTACTGAAATGACCCATTTTTCTGCAATAAAAGCTTTCTGCTCCATTGGAGGGACATTTTTCGCACCTTTGGTTACTTCTGGCACCCCGGCGCTGGCAGGGTTTAATGACGTCTTTTGCTTTCCATTCCCCGCTCCCCCCCCCCCCACCCCCCACCCCCGCCCCTCCAGTGTATCCTTTTTTTGCTGCCTCGTGTTCACCCCTCTGGTGAAGGAATTGTACAGTTGCAGGAGGTTTCTTGTACCAAGGTCTTTTCTCACCTCGCAAGATTGCTCGGTTATTGCTGTGCTAGTTGCAGTAGGAATCGCAAGCTTTTAAGACTTTGTCAAATTTAGCTGCTGTTTCATTAATACGTTGTCTTACTATTATATCATCAGCTACAGCACCAATTAAATATAATAATGTATTCACTTGCTCTGCTTCAGACCTGATGTCCAATTTTGATGCAATTCTAAATCCAAGGAACTTTTTCCTCCATAGTACACAGTTTTGAATCTGATTGGGTCCCTCGTAACTTTTGAAACTCTCAATGTTTGATCCACGTTTTTTAATTTTATAGGCATTTTTAGAGTGTTCCCTTTAAGAAACTCTTTTTTTAGGCTAGCTTGCTTTGATGGAGTGTAACAAGTGCTTGAGAGTGTTCCCTGCTGTTTTTAATAGGCTTTCTAGGGGTTTTCACTTGCTTAAACAGTTCACTTATATGTTTACACAGCTGCCCAATGGAATTGACAGAGCTGTTCCATAGATAGTTCCAGGGTTTTCCCCTTTGCTTGAGAGCTAGAGATTAATTATTTATTTTCTTCAAGCTTGACTGCGTTCATGATTTCTTTCAGGCTTGGCTGCGTTAATGGAGACTCTGCTGTGTTCTGGGGTTTCTCGCGCTATTTTTCTCTTCAGTATTGGATTTTTCCCATGCTTTTTATTCAGCTTGCGCACTTTTTGCAGTTTTCCCGCTCTCGTGTTCAGCCCAAGTGAGGGATTGGGTTTTCCCCATTTTTTCCTCACATGGAGCCTTTAGAAAATTAATTTTTTAAAACTCTTCAAAAGGCTTTTTTAAAATCAGGATTTCTCAATCATCGGCACAATGAGTCACCCAATCGCTTGCTTTTCAGCCACGTTTCCATTCTATGGAGCTTCTGTCAGCCTTCTAAGGTCTGTAGTTTGTTTTTCTCTTTTCAGGTACTTGTTTTAAATTCTCTTTTCTGGCTGAAGGATGATAGTTGCTTCAAACTTTTTCTTCTGGTGTAGGATTCCACTGTTGTTCACCATATTATATGTTTTGTTCTGTACGCTGCCACCATATAGAGTCTAGCTCGAGAGGTTCGTACACTGTACTATTTCAACATTAATACTTATTTTATAACGTCTATTGTTATGACCGAGGCAGGAGGAGTGCACAGTTTTTTCTAGTTGCACTTCTCCACAGGTCACAACATATATTTTAAATGTTTACCCAGTTACTGCTATAGTCAATCATATACTCTTTATCCCAAAATAAAGTACACCAACCAGCTTTCTATAATATACAACAAAATTATCAGTTTGTTATAAAACAAGACTTATCCAATAATGAAGCAAAGCATTAACACTCAGATTGAAATATGAAAGTTCCCTTTTTAAATTCCCCATACATACACTCACACACACTGGGAAAAAAAACCTCTCTGCAGAGGTCTTTTCCAAAAAAAAAGAAATACTTTGGCCAAATATTTGCTAATTCTTGAAGAAAAAAAGAGAAGATATGGAAGGATGTGAGTTGTCCCTTTTGGTCTGGCATCTGGGTATACGGAGATGGGTCACTGGGATCTTTTCAGAAGCAGTTCGTTCTGGAGATGTTGAGAAATAGTCTGGTAGACTTTCCAAGAGAAATGTGGCATCAGGGGTTTCAGTTATCACACTCTGGATTCACAGTGTTTTTTTTCAAAGAGGTAAAGAAAAAAGAGATGACACAGTGGATTTCTCAGGGTCTCTTGGAGAGGTGCAAGAAAGTAGAGCTGGGGGTTTCTTTTCAGCAGGCTACAAAGCCAACTGCTTTTCTACACTGTCCACACCCTAACTGAACAAAACCAATATCTCAGAAGCAAAACCACCTCCTGACCCTCATAAAGTTTGACATGTCACTTCTCTGTTCACATCTCCCTCAAGTCACCAAGGTTTCAGGTTTTTTTTCAGGTTTTTTTTCAGGTTTGCACTTGCTGCTGTTCAATATTCAGTGTATTCACACCTAATCTGTACTAATGCTTTGTCTTTCAACACACCATTAACATATTGTTTGCCTTTGCTCCGTGACCTTTTGGTCAGCTATGTGGCCTGGTCCAATCTGCACCTTCTCCTTTGTTGTCTCTTGCCCCACCCCCACCTCACTTGCTTATAATCTGTGACTTTTCTAATATTTGTCAGTTCCGAAGAAGGGTCACTGACCTGAAACGTTAACTCTGCTTCTCTTTCCACAGATGCTGCCAGACCTGCTGAGTGATCCCAGCATTTCTTGTTTTTGTTTCAGATTTCCAGCATCCGCAGTATTTTGCTTTTATCACCAAGGTTTCTGTTGTTTATTGAACTTAGGCATGTGATATCCAGTAAAGGTTGTTTTCAAACAAGACCTTTCAGTGAACTTTCAACAAAAAAACAAAGTACATCTATTAAATCTTCAGTCTTCCAAAATTAATCCATTTCCACACTTCAGATCTGTGTCCTCAAAAAATATTTAACAAAAAATGGAAGCACTTTCATAACACTATATACACTCACACTAGCCTGTGTGTCTCCTTCAAAAGCCATGCTGTAATTGTTTTTGAGTCTCTTCCACATCATCTCTTTCCTCATCATGGTGGGTGGTAATCTTTACATTCTCTCAAGGTTAACTCTTATGCTACTGTTATGACCAACCACTCAAGACAAAGTCCCCAGTCAAAATATGCAATTCTGATTGCAGTGGGAGTTACGCACTGTCAAATCAGTCCCACCACTCCACAGATCACCTAACATATCACTTTAAACTTTCCAAATTAAAGAAAACCTCAGCCAAATTGACCATCTATTAACCCCAGAATGAGGCTAACCAAACCAGGTGTATTTAGATTAACAAATTAACTGTTTAATTAGAAAAACTAAATTCTTAAACACCACTAAGATATAAACAACATTTAAAGTAGAAAAATTAGTGTCCTTGCAGATTTACGCTCCTGCGACGTGGAATCTTCCAAAGTGGAACAGTTCAAGGTTACCTGAGGTTCTCAGTCATCTGATGGGGAAAAAACAGCTGCTTCAACAGTAGGACAGTCAGTCGCTTATTTCCGAAGTTGAGGTGATGCTCTTCTTCCAGTGATGAATCTCAGCCGATCAACAGCTCGCAAATGCTTAAAGTATCAATTTGGCTTTAGAATTTTGAGAGGTGAAAAAGTGATCAGTGTCAAGTTCACTTTCCTTCAGTTTAAATTATCGGAGAATGCTGTTAGGTTCATGCTGGTCCAGCTGTCTGTCTGAGTCTGTGTCAAAAGCCAGTTTTTCAGCTAGTTTCAAATGTCAATCGGCAAGTTTGTATCTTTGTCCTTGTTCTCCAAATGGCTGAATTCTACGGCAACGAGAATGCATTCTTTGACTCAGTCCCTGGAGCTTACTCCCTTAAAGCAGTACTGATCTTTTTCCAACCTTAAAGGCACACTGCATACTTACTGGAAAAGAAAAAAAAACTACAGGATCATGACACCATATGGATTTGTGCTTTTTGCAGATTGGCTCTGTGTTTCCCTACATATTATCAGAGATTATACTTCAAAAGTATTCATCAGCTGTGTAGTGTTTTGGGACATCCTGAGTTTATAAAAGGTGCCATATAAATACAAGTTCCATATTGTATTTTAGTACATTCATTCAGTAAGCAGCATATCACAAGATAATAATGGATGAGGAGGCACATTCTGCCCATCGTAGATCATCTCTTCAGAGAAACTGTAACATTCCCTCCACCCCAATTGTTGAGTACAGTTGTTTCTTAAGATGATTCTGGGTTTTTTTGGCTTCAATTTTCGATTTGATCAATCATTCTTTGTGTGACAAAGGATATCCTGATATTAGTCCTAAAATGTTTTTTAAAAAAAATAGGATAACTAGTGTTTGGTTAAAACTGTAGCTATTAAATCAATATATCCATTGATGAAGAAAAGGGGAGTGGGATTCTTTTGTTTATCAATTCAAGGGATGTGGACATCACTAGCAAGGCCAGAATTTATTACCCATCCTCAATTGCCCTCAAGAAGGTGGTGGTAGATCTTCTTGAACGGCTGATGTACACAAGCACAAAAGAACACAAGAATTAGGAGCAGGAGTAGGCCATTCAGCCTCTCAGGCCTGCTCCATCATTCGAAAAGGTCATGGCTCATCTGATTGTGGCCTCAACTCCACTTTCCTGTTTGCCCCCAGAACCCTTGACTTCCTTGTCAATCATAAATCTGTCTAACTCATCCTTGAATATATTCAATAACCCAGACTTTACTGCTCTCTGGGGAAGAATGCTTAACTTTTTTGCCTTAGGATCATTCCAGGGATCCTCTGGAGACATCAATGGGATATCCCAGTCTGCAGTTCATTGCTGCATCAAGCCAGTTACTGATGCCATGTACAAGACGGCCAGCCAAGACATAATCTTCTTACGTATCAATCCGGCCAGGCAGGCTGAGAGGGCTGTAGGATTCAGGGCCATTGTTGGATTCCTCCAGGGGCAGGGAGTAATCGACTGCATGCAAGTGACCATCAAGGCTCCCACAGAGCAGCCAGGAGTCTTTTTCAACAGGAAGGGTTTGCACTCGCTCAACGTATAATGCGTTTGTGACCATCACAAATGGATCCTTCAGGTCCGTGCAAGGCTCCGGGAATCTCACACTCTTTCATGCCGAGGCAGTCCCAGGTGCCTAACTCTTCAGAATGGCCTGAGTCCCTTTGTGAATGGATACTGGGTGAAAAGGGCTACACACTCGAGACATGGCTTCTAATGCCTCTGCGGACCGCTAGTACAGAGGCAGAGGACACCTACAACCACTGCCATGTGTCAACAAGGGCAATCATTGAACAGGCCATTGGCCTTCTGTAAATGCAGTTCAAATGCCTGGATAGATCTGGAGGAGCCCTGCAATATGCCTCAGCAAGGATCCCCTGGATCATGGTGATGTGCTGTGCTCTGCACAAGCTGGCACTCCAGAGAGCAGAAGCTTTGGAGAGAGAGGACCTCCTTGAGCGCTTACCTTCCTCCTCTGAGGAGGAGGAAGAAGATACGAGAGGCCTACAGACCAGTCGGACAGTAGCAATCCACCCGAGGGACCGCTGTCACCGCGCACTGATCTGCCAGCCAGGGAGGTATTACAAATTTCACACGCCTAGATGGACCACATTAGGTCATTGAATTACTTGCGGCACTGTAACCACGTCCGTGCAACCACCCTATGGCTGCTGACCTCCTCTGCAATCTCCAGCCATGTTTTCTTGGTTTGTCTGACTGGGCTCCTCCTCCTGTCAACTGGAAGAGGACCTCCCTCCATGCCCCTGCTGCCGGGTGGAGCACCTCCAGGGAGGCATCATTGAACCTGGGCACCATCCTTCCTCTAGTTGCAGCTATTACTTCAAAGGCCCCCTTGTTTGGCCTCCCTTTCTGTCTCCTCAATGTTTGACACCTTTGATCTGAATGCCGCCTGCCTTTTAAATATGGTGCTTCTTTTCAGCTGCTGGGACTTTTTCCCACCCGCCACCCGCTGTTGGCCGGCACCCAAGCCTGCCGACTGTGAATTGTATGCTGCGTGCAAAATCCGGTTTCCTTCCCTGTCACCCACCCATGCAGTTACATGACCCAATTTGAAGTCTGATGTTAGAACTTCCTCCAGAATGGTAAAATTCAGCCCCGTGTATTGATTTCAGGCAAAGATATGATCAGGCTTGCCTTTGCGATGACCCATTTGTTCAAATAGACTGCTGACAATTATTGTCAAGGCTCACACATGTTTTATAGTCTCTGTGAGGTACTGCAAGTGTAATTGGCAACTGGAGAACCATACTTCAGCAAGAAGGCAACACTTTCAGGGGAGAAAGGGAGAAATTTAGAGAGAGAGGAAAATATCAAAATCTGTTCCACCCAGGTAGCCATGAAAACAGTTCAGCATCACTTCAGCAGGGTGGTAGTATTTACACTTCATGCATGATCTTTCTATTGGCAGCAGGTATGCCTTTGCTTGCCAGTGAATCTCATTAAAATACACCCAATGTGAATTCCCTGTCCTTTTTATCTGGAAACTCGTAACAGCAATTTTTTCCCAGCTCTTTCAATGTATTATTGGTTCAAGCCTTTGTTGGAAGTAACAATTAATTTAACTTTCCCTGAGAGGACTTTCTCTGTTAGGAGGTCAGCTTGTGTCTTGTGAAATGGGTTTTCCATTTGCACTGCTGCTGTCCATTCTGCTCCATTTTACTCACGTCTTGGACTTTTATCAACTAGGCACAAGATACATGGAGAACATTAAACAATGTCGCATGCATCATTAACATTGACCTGACAACGCTAATTTATGCTGGAGCAGCTTTCTCTATCTTGGGATCAAAAATATGGTCTCGCAGTAGAATCCTGAACCTGTGTAATTCTCTCAATTTTTTGCACCAAGAATTATATTCATGCCATTTGAGGCAATGCACCAGCACAAACTATTAACATAATTATTTTAGAAAGCCCTGCAGGAACAATAGATCTGTATTGTTATTCTAACTTATTTGTAATATCTCTATTCATAATATACTTTGTAGTTCCCTTTCTTCACATTGGCACTTCATCTGTGTATAAAGTGTTACAACTGAGGTGAGAGGAGTGCACTGTTTATTCCAATCCTACTTCTCCACAGGTCACAATATATTTTTAAATTTTACCACTTACTGGGCTGGATTTTACAGCCCCCCCTGATGTCGTGGGTCGTGGCCAGTGGGGGAGGTGGTCATGGAAAGTGATGGAAAGTGTCTCCAGCAGAGGCCAGCCACAGGCCCCAACGCTGGGAAGGCCCGGCCCAATATTGCCGGCGGCAGTGAGACCTGCTGGAAAACCCCCATCGCTCGACGCCGGGAGCCAAATTTACATATTAAAAAGTGCAAATGAAGGAATTAATTACTTACCCATTCCCACTGTCTATTCCGCTCCGATATTGGTGCCAGTGACCGGCACTCCTGCATCTTCAGATCTCTGTCCAGGTGGGGAGGAGGTGGCAAGTGCGTTTTTCAGTCCGGGGGGGGTGGGGGGGAAGGGGAGAGGGGTCAGATTAATTTCATTGGTCTAGGGGGTGGTGGGAAAGGGTAAAGTTTAAAATTGATGAACTTTGGGGGTGGGGGGGGAAGGTCGGCAGCACATCTTAAGTATTTTCTTGGGGGGAGGGCAAGGAATGAATTGTATGGTTATTGAGGGGGTGGGAGAGGGGCTTGAAACATTTATTTAATTTTCTAAAATAAATTTAACTTCACTATCTCTTTAAGTATTTAAATTAAATGGAAGGGCTCAAAGCCTGAAGCCATTGTCGGGATGGACAGCCCACCCCCTCCACGTCATTGGGGGGTGGGGGGGAGGTGGTCCACCCTGCCATTTAAATGAGCCGCCGCATCTAATATTGTGGCGGCACAAAGTGCTGCCTGAGCATGTGGGCCACCATTGTTAAAATCCAGCCCACTGATACAGTCAATCATATACTCTTATTTTTTCCCAGAATAGAACACACTAACCAGGTTTCTTTAATGAAAAACAAAATTATCAGTTTATTATAGAAGTCTTAACTAGTAATGAAGTAAAGCATAAACACATATTTAAATTTTAAAGTCCCCTTTTTACCTTAATCCCTTACACTCACAAACACACATACACTGACTAACTGGAAAAATAAAAATAATTTTGGTTCAGAGCTCCGTTACAGACAGAAAAAAAACCACTTGGGCTGAATATTTGCTCATTCCTGAAGAACACTGCAGATGAGATATATTGGGTTGAATTTTATAAGCGCCCTGACATCGGGGACCTGGAAAATCCCTCAGGGAGAGGCTCGCCACAGGGAATGTCCTGCCCCATTTTACCAGCGGCGGTCACTTCATTTAAGTATGTTAATTACATTAAAATGAATGCATGAATAATAACCTTCCTTTCCATGACAGCCATCCCATGCTGATATTCCGGCCAGTGGCCAGAAGCCCCATGCCATCAGATCTCTGTTCGGAGACCCAAGGTGGAACACTGTTGGGGAGGGGGGGCGGACAAAACGACACGCAATTGGTTGAGGGGATGGTGGGAAGGGGTTGAAGGGTAAAGTTAAGAAAGTTTGGGGGTGCGGGGAAGGTCCTGATCGGAAATTTACTTTTTCTGAGGGGAAAGGACAAATAATAAACTTATTATTCATTAGGGTGGTGGGGGGAGGGGGTGAGAGGGGATTGGAAGTGTAAATAAAGTTTTATTGATATTTGTTGGAAAACCTGTACCTTTAAACTTTAAAATGCAAGCAATGTCCTTTAAAAATGGTGCCAGACGCCATTGCCAGGGACAGAGCGGCCGCCCCCTCTATGTCATCGGGGGCAGTCATTCTGCCCCCTCCATGTAATAAGCTGCCAGGCGCAATATTATGGCGGCTCAGAGGCACACAAGTTGCGTGTGCGCGTGCCTTTTTTGATGCTCGCCACCGAGATCGTTGGCGAGCTTTCAAAATTCACCCCATTATGTTCCAAAACTGGCATACAGTCTAACTTCCAAATAAATGTAGACAGGTCACTGAGAACTTTTAGAGCAGTTCTTCTCAGGTGGCGTTGAGAACCAATCTAGCAGATTTTTCCTCAAATACAGGAGACAAGATGAATTGACACAGTGGACTTCTCAGGGTCTTTTAGTGATGCTGGAAAATGAGCTGGGTTGTGGTCTTCTCTCCATCCTTCACTTCTTCAGCAGCAGGCTAACTTTATCAGTCGCTCACTCCAGAAGGTAAAACACACTGACACTACAGTCAAAAACATGCGAGTTTTCTGCTTTCTCAGGCGTGCTCCACTGCTCTGGGGCCTGTCCATTCAAAGGGCACGCAACTGACCTATCTGCTCACATCTTCCCCTGTTACCAGGGTTTCAGTTCTATTTTTAACTTGAGTCATGTGACAACCAGTAAACATTGCTGCCAAACTAATTCTTTCAGTGCCCTCTCAAAAATAAAACTGGTCTAACATTTATTCAATAATAATAAAAACACGAAATGCTGGAAATACTCAGCAAGTCTGGCAGCATCTGTGGAGAGAGGAACAGAATTAACGTTTCAGGTCAGTGACCCTTCATCAGAACTGGTTCAGTTTGATTATGAGTTCCTCAAAAATATTTTAACAAAAAAAACAGAATCACTTCCATAACAAAATCTTAACACAGCCTAAAATATCGGGGCCAATAGTGCAATATCTGGGATACACTGTGCTAAGGGACATCAGTTGCTCGATCCCTTTCTCAGGATGCAAAGGCCTGAGGCCTATTTCACAGCTGATACATCCACTGCACCTCAATGTCGCCTCCAGAGAAAATGTATATAAAGCTCATTAAGGCCTCAAACTATAGTTAAATCATGTCCCCATAATATGACTGGAACACCTGAGCAAAATGTTAGTTGTGAGGTACCTACTTACAATGAGTGCTTCAGGGTAGGCCCCAGGGCTGTTGGAACTTTTGCCACTTGGTGGTCTTTATAAGGGCACCTTACATAGTGCCCCATTTCTCTACTGGCCTCCAAAAGCCAATCCTTCAATTCAGAATTTGTGCCTCATCAACAATGACAAAATGCATGTGCAGTCACTGCTGATAGCTATAATTCTGGTCCCTGATCTTCACAATGCACCAGGAGCACCATCACATTATGTTAAACTGACCTTGCGCTCAGGGACAAGGGCCGGCATATAGGGGGATGGGTGCTGTCAGTGCCTGGGAACTGCAGTCCGAGCAATGCTGTGCTAGGAGTGCCATATAGAAATGAGCACCAAATACTCTCGAACTAGTTATTCAATTAACAAAAAGTACACGGCTGACTTTCTCACAGCAGCTTCTGAATTCCAACAGCTGCAACCATACATATTGCTCCCCACTCCCTGTTTGTCTATTTATACTAACATTGTTACACAATATTCCAAATTGTCTGAGGCCGTGGTGATCAACAATGAGACAGGTGTTGTGCCAGAGATCAACTCAGATCTGAAACTGGATCATTTATTTCAAAAATAATTTCAATTTTTAATAAATACTGAAGCAAATTTGGAAGCTAAAGTAAGATTCCGAGATATTTTACTGCATGTATTTACTTATGCTTCCTGCATCATAGTGCTAAGTTGTTATTATATTCCTGGATACAAGGTTTTCAGAAAGAGAGGAAAGGAAAGAAAAGAGGAGGGGTAGCAGTATTGATTAAGGAGGGGATTACAGTGCTGGAGACAAATGATGTCCAGGAGGGGATCAAAGACATCAAAGACAGAATCTATTTTGGTAGAGTAAAGCAACAATAGAGGTGCCATTGCACTACTGGGTGTATTCTTTAGCCCACTAACTAGTGGAAAGACATAGCGAAGGAAATTTGCAGGGAAATTACAGAGGAGTGCAAAAACTATCGAGTAGTGATAATGGGGGACTTCAATTATCCTAACATAAACTAGACTAGCAATAGTGTAAAGGGCTGAGAGGGGCAGAGTTTCTGAAGTGTAATTAGGAGAATTTTCTTGATCAGTACATTTCTGGTCTAACGAGGATCTGGTTCTGGTGAATGAGGTGGGTCAAGTAGATCAAGGTCAGTGGGGAATCTTTTAGAGAACAGTGATCATTGCATCATGAGATTTAGATTAGCTATGGAAAAGGAGCAATCTAGAGTAAAAATTAGAGGAGGGCCAATTTCAATGAGTTGAGAATGGACCTGTCCTGTGTAAATTGGAATTACAGATTGTCAGGCAAAACTGTAACAGAACAATGGGCTGCCTTGAAAGAGGAGATGGTTTGGGTACAGTTGAGGTACATTCCTACTAGGTGTAAAGTTAGGACAACCAAAGCCAGAGCTCACAAAATGATGCTAGAAATAGAAAGATGAAGCAGTAAATGTGGTGCATAACAAATGTCAAGTTGATAATGCAAATGAGAACCAGGCTGAATATGGAAAGTTCAGAGGGAAAGTGAAAAAAGAAATAAGAAGGACAAAGAGAGAGTATGTGAGAAGAGACTAACATAAAAGGGAATCCTGAAGTCTTCTATAGACATATAAATATTAAAAGGGTACTAAGAGGTGGGATGGAGCTGATTAGGGATCAGAAATGGGACCTCACATGGAGGCAGAGGGCATGGCTGAGGTGCTAAATGAATATTTTGTATCTGTCTTTATCAAGGAAGATGTGCCGCCAAAGTCACGGTAAAGAATGAGGTAGTTGAGATACTGGATGAGCTAAAAATTGATAAAGAGGTATTAGAAAGGTGAGTTGGACTTGTTGATAAGTCACCAGGACCAGATGGGTGCATTCAAGGAAGCAGAGGGAAGTAAGGATAGAAATTGCAGAGGTACTGGCCATAATCTTCCAATACTCCCCTGGTATGGGGGTGGTGCTAGAAGATTGGAGAATTGCAAATATTACACCCTTGTCCAAAAAGGATAAACCCAGCAACTACAGGCAATCGTGGTGGTGGGGTTCTTCCAGCAGCGGCGCTTTGGGTGCGGGGACAACTATTGCATGTGGGGGGCCATTGACTATCCATTAAGGAGGGCCACCATCCACCAGAACTCGCTGAAGGCTGCCAGTATTTACCTGGCAGTCTCCATGTGGCAGAAGGCCCTCCTGATGTGGGAAAAATATGTGAGGGGGTGGGAAGTGGCCCTTAATTGGGTCATCAAATAGCTCAATTGGTCGCCTGCTGGGCAGCCAGGCCACTAAGGTTCCCGCCATTGGAAATGTACCATAGCAGCAGGTAGACTTCAGCCTCCCCTCCTGATGCATTTCCCTACCATATTGTCAGCCTTCCCACCTCCCAGACCATTGGAGATTGGCTGGGTAAATTCAGCCCTATGATTCTATGTTAAACCACTGCAGCATATTTCAATATGTTTAAATATTTGCACTGAAGGCAACCTCCATTTCAGCTGAAGGGTCTTGAAATCTACCTAAAATATTGCCAGTTTCAATTGAAATTCTGACTAAGTAACACAAACATTTTGTGCTGAAATTGTGGCCCTTGTATTTGACAATATTAGTGTAAATTGACTGGCAACATTATCTATCATTCAATGAAATATTACAGAAATTGCACACAGCAGAGGTACCAATGCTTGGTAACACCACATGCAAAAACAAAATAACATCCCTAACAAATAAAACTCATGTTTCATAAAATACAAGCCATTTGATAAAAACTGTCATACAATGAAACTGATTGAACTTAACAAATAAAGTATAGATGACTTGGCTACCCATCAATTTTCAGGGTAATCTTACTATCTAACCAACACAAATCAGCTCTCCTTTGCACCCAGCAAAACATTTGAGATTTGTCACTGAATTAGGTGTGACACCAAATACATCGTTCTGTGTTTCATTATTCACTGTTTTAAATCACGAGATATTGCAATTCTGTTTTATCAAAAGACTAGGCTGAAATGAGCTTTCAAACCAACAATCTCTTATCTAGGACTCTGAACCTATTGTCCGTTCGCAGTAGCCATCATATAGAATATAATTTGCATTTCTAGTTAATTCTGATACATGTTCTTGGTTATAATCAGCAGTTTTATTTGCATTTGATTAGCTGCTTAATTGTGCTTATTATGATATGTCCATTAAAACACAATTACCAGTGGTTTATTCATGAGTCTGATAAATGCTCCACACCCACTAGAAGAGAAGGTGATATTTATCAGATTCTGATCTCTCTCTATGCACACAGGCATGCAGTAAGTTAGCCTTCATTCTTACTACACTGTACTTTTGTATAAATCACAAATTACATTAAGATAAAATTATAAGACTATGCCACACACAGACAGACATACACACAATAGAGGACATTTCCTTTCATTGATGGCATTTGACAAACAGAAAAAGTCATTAACACCCATCCTCTAGGCAACATACATCATTGAGCAAGTTAAATAGTATATTAAAAGGAAGTTTCTCAATACTCTATAACTCACATAGAGTTGTTGGACAGTACTGAAAGATGCAAGAACACAGACCTGAAACGTTATCTCTGCTTTTCGCTCCACAGATGCTGCCTGACCTGCTGAGTATTTCCAACATTTTCTGTTTTTATTATTGAAAGATGCAACATTAACTTAGATGATGCTTTTTATCATATCTCTGCATGTATATCTACAATTCCACAGCAAGTAAAGATATTTTCTGATCTTATCTCCTTATTTTATTTAATGATGCTCCTGTGAAGTGCCTTGGGATGTTTTACGATGTTAAAGTCTCTATATAAATAGAAGTTGTTCTTGTTAAAATTAACATTGCTGCCATTTAGTCCAAATCAATCAATTTAGTAATTTTGTTTTATATTTTGCTTTGCATGGGCCTCATGCATAAATAATATTCCATTATTTAGCTACATTTGATTAAAATGCTGGGATTTGCAGCGTATGGAAAGGAGATTACTGTGAGAATTAAGGATTGATGTTTACAGCTTTTCAAAAGCCAGTTTACATCATCCAGGTAAATCACTGTGGAATCCTGCTCTAATCATTCTTCATTAATTTCTCCTTTAATTGGATAGGCAGAGTTGTACATGACATGGTCCACTGGACTTCCAAGGTGACTATTGGCAGCTGGGATACGTTCCATCCTATCAACTCGCAGAGTGGTTCAGACTGTCTAATCATTTGACAGAGCAGCAGAATAGATGAGCTCCATTCAGACTGACAAAAAAGCTGCATACAAATTAACCACCGCCATCAAAATTCATACGCTTTCAAAAAAAGATCAGCACTATCTTAAAACAACCTTTCTTTTTGCTCCTCTGCATGTTATTTGCATTGATGTTTTCTGGTCAAACAAAGACGTTTCTTTAATAATATACTGTTTAAGCTCCGTTCGTTGATTTAAAATAACACAAAATTCCAGAGGTACAGCTATTGTTCTAATCAAACCCAAACATTTAACATTTTCTATGTAATAGTAAATTGCTGGTTAAACATAAAACTGTACACATCCCCAAACTGGTGCTGAGGAACCCAATGTGCTTAAAGGGAACGAGAGCATTAAGTATAGCTGTATTAAAGATCGCTTATCACAGTCAACTTTGAGTGGTTGCTTGCACTGGAATTTGCTTACAATTAAGCTACTACTGGAGAATAAGGATGTGGCATCTTCTCCTGAGGCGAGACAGTAATTGTGTGGAAGAATTTTCTGTTGTATTCATCGAGGAACAAATTGGAAGAGGGGTATTTATATTCACAATGACATGGCCACTAGTAAAATTATACTCAAGAATTCTCAGCGAGGAAACAGCATGGATATATTTTTACTTCTTGTGGCATAGTACAGTCAAATATAAAAATAAAATAGCAGAAGCTGAATTCTTTGGAGGTTGTAAAATTGCATCTATTCAAGATGCTTCATTTAGAATACTCTGATCTCACTGAGAAACCCTAAGATGTAAATGACCATTTCAAAACAATTTGACTGGATCTGCAATTAACTCTGTGAATCTGGAAATTATGCTGAGCACTTCCAAAGGACAAACACATAATGCATTCGCACCAAATCAAAATTTCTTTGCCCTGATTTTTTAATGAAGGCGTAACCCGAATGGACAGAGGAATTTACTAGGAACATGTTATGAGTTCATAAAATGATACGCAAAATAAACTTCCCATCCCATGGTGTGGTACTGAGCCAAACTGACCAAGAAGGCCTAAAGTACAATCTGTGCTGGCCGAACACTCAGCTGCAGAAATGGTGGAGCTGTAAATGGTTAGCATGCACCCTTAAAATGGAGCCATAGGTTTTAGAACATAGAACATAGAACAGTACAGCACAGTACAGGCCCTTCGGCCCACGATGTTGTGCCGACCCTTTAACCTACTCTAAGATCAAACTACCTACATACCCTTCATTCTACTATCATCCATGTACCTATCCAAGAGTCGCTTAAATGTTCCTAATGTATCTGCTTCTACTACCACCGCTGCCAGTGCATTCCATGCACCCACCACTCTCTGTGTAAAGAACCTACCTCTGACATCGCCCCTAAACCTTCCTCCAATAACCTTAAAATTATGCCCCCTGGTGATAGCTCTTTCCACCCTGGGAAAAAGTCTCTGGCTATCCACTCTATCTATGCCTCTCATCAGCTTGTACACCTCTATCAAGTCACCTCGCATCCTTCTTCGCTCCAATGAGAAAAGCCCTAGCTCCCTCAACCTTTCTTCATAAGACATGCCCTCCAGTCCAGGCAGCATCCTGGTAAATCTCCTCTGCACCCTCTCTAAAGCTTCCACATCCTTCCTATAATGAGGCGACCAGAACTGAACACAACATTCCAAGTGTGGTCTAACCAGGGCTTTATAGAGCTGCTGCATAACCTCGCGGCTCTTAAACTCAATCCCCCTGTTAATGAAAGCCAACACCCCCATCCGCCTTCTTAACAACCCTATCAACTTGGGTGGCAACTTTGAGGGATCTATGGACGTGGACCCCAAGATCCCTCTGTTCCTCCACACTACCAAGAATCCTGTCTTTAAGCCTGTATTCTGCACTCAAATTCGACCTTCCAAAATAAATCACTTCACACTTTTCCAGGTTGAACTCCATCTGCCACTTCGCAGCCCAACTCTGTATCCTGTCAATGTCCCGTTGCAACCTACAACAGCCTTCCACACTATCCACAACTCCAGCAACCTTCGTGTCATCGGCAAACTTGCTAACCCAGCCTTCCACTACCTCATCCAAGTCATTTATAAAAATCACAAAGAGCAGAGGTCCCAGAACAGATCCCTGCGGAACACCACTGGTCACCGAGCTCCAGGCTGAATACTTTCCATCTACTATCACCCTCTGTCTTCTATGGGCCAGCCAATTCTGTATCCAGACAGCCAACTTTCCCTGTATCCCATGCCTCCTTACTTTCTGAATGAGCCTACCATGCGGAACCTTATCAAACGCCTTGCTAAAATCCATATATACCACATCCACTGCTCTTCCTTCATCAATGTGTTTTGTCACATCCTCAAAGAATTCAATAAGGCTTGTGAGGCATGACCTGCCCCTAACAAAGCCATGCTGACTATCTCTAATCAAACTATGCTTTTCCAAATAATCATAAATCCTGTCTCGCAGAATCGTCTCCAATAATTTGCCCACCACCGACGTAAGACTGACTGGTCTGTAATTCCCAGGGTTATCCCTATTCCCTTTCTTGAACAAGGGAATAACATTTGCCACCCTCCAATCATCTGGTACTACTCCAGTGGACAGTGAGGACGCAAAGATCATCGCCAAAGGCGCGGCAATCTCTTCCCTCGCTTCCCGTAATATCCTTGGGTATATCCCGTCTGGCCCCGGAGACTTATCTATCCTCATGTCTTTCAAAATTTCCAGCACATCCTCCTTCTTAACATCAACCTGTTCGAGCATATCAGCCTGTTTCACGTTGTCCTCACAAACGACAAGGTCCCTCTCACTAGTGCATACTGAAGCAAAGTATTCATTACGGACCTCCACTACCTCCTCCGACTCCAGGCACAAGTTCCCTCCACTATCCCTGATCGGCCCTACCCTCACTCTGGCCATCCCTTGTTCCTCACATAAGTGTAGAACGCCTTGGAATTTTCCTTAATCCTACCCGCCAAAACTTTTTCATGTCCCCTTCTAGCTCTCCTAAGTCCATTCTTCAGTTCCTTCCTGGCTACCTTGTAACCCACTAGAGCCCTGTCTGAAACAAAAACAAGAAATGATGGATTCACTCAGCAGGTCTGGCAGCATCTGTGGAAAGAGAAGCAGAGTTAACGTTTCGGGTCAGTGACCCTTCTTCGGAACTCAGAGCCCTGTCTGATCCTTGCTGCCTCAACCTTAAGTAAGCTTCCTTCTTCCTCTTGACTAGCTGTTCCACATCTCTTGTCATCCAAGGTTCCTTCACTCTACCATCCCTTCCTTGCCTCATCGGGACAAACCTATCCAGCAGTCGCAGCAAGTGCTCCCTAAACAACCTCCACATTTCTGTCGTGCATTTCCCTGAGAACATCTGTTCCCAATTTAAGCTCCCCAGTTCCTGCCTTTGTTCCTAATTACTGCACAATGACCCTTGCTGAAAATCATCTATGTGTCCAAAAGTATCAGTTACAGCTGCAGTGCAGCCTTTTTCTTGAGCAACCTATTGGCGCCTTAAATCTAGTCTTACACAGGAAGAATAATCACAGAGATAGACAGGCTGCTGGCACCAAGAGAAATGGCCCTCAGCATGAGTTTTTTTGGCCAGAATTTTATGGGATCTGGCAGGGCCGCGGTCCAGGAAGTGGAAGCAGGTGCTGAAGGTGCTTCTGCTCTGGCCTCGGCTGTCGCCGCGATCGAGCGCTAAGTATCCAATTAGCGGCTCACGGCAGAGATTTGCATTGGTGGGGGCAGAGCAAGAGCTGGAAGAAGGTGTTGACAGCCATTTAAAAGGGCTGCCAACACCTTCAGTGGCTCTGAGAAAGCTACATGCTTCTCAGAGTACAGTAAGAGGAGCAGGGCCTACAGTGAGGGCAGTGATAGCAGGCTGAGGGGAACCAGGAACTGTCTTCTGACCTTAAAGGGTGACCCACCAGACAGTCAGCCATCCAACCATGACCTCTTTGGACGACCAGTACCTGCTTGTGGCAATGGCACAGATAACAACTCGGGTGGCCCCACAGTTCACTGATGACTCCCTGCATGTCATCTACCAGGCGCCTGAAGCAAGGTGGAAGGTCCTCTTCCCACCGGACAGAAGGAGGAGGCCTCTCCAGATCACCAAGAAGGCCTGGATGTAGGTTGCGGAGGAGGTCAGCAGCCGTAAGATTGTGAGGAGTATGTGGATGCAGTGGGTCAAGACCTTCTCTGCTCTGTCAGGGTGAGGGGCATATCGCTGTCCTCGGTGCTTTGTACTCAGATGGGTGGGTATCCAGATGTTGATGTTGCAAACTAGTAGCCCTCCATCTGGAGTGCATAGCTGCAGCTCTGTCATGCAGTATATTCCAGGCCCATCTGACCCGCACAAGGGTCCAGAAGTGTGCCAACCTCAAACTTGCATGCCAGTGGTCCCAGAGGCAGACTACAGCAAGAGGAATGAGCGGGTGGTCCTTCAAGTCAAGTAACTGAAATGATTGTCATGTGTTTCCACAGGAGAAGAGGGCCCAGAATGCCGTAAAAGGGCACGGACTGATGGCAGTGTGCCAATCATTGTCATTCTCACTGCTGTGGAAGAGGAGGCACTGCTACTTGCTGGTGAGTTTGGAGGCTGGTCAGTTGCTGATGGTGAAGCCGGAGCACCTGGACAGGTGGGTGAGTTCCCCAGGCTGCTGCCGGGGTAGGGGTGGGGGTCTTCAAACAATGAAGGTTGTACGCACATTCAAACTCACAGACATGTGGCCAGACTACGGGCTAAGACGTGTCCTTCAGTCCAGAGTGTCCCACAGATCATTCTGTTTTCTACTACAGGTGAATCACAGCTGCTAAAAGGTCACGTATCTGGGGGGATATCCGGCCACCTCTGAGGAGGAGGAGGGGACCTCAGAGGATGCAGCAACACATCCTTTCCCCGAACCAAGCACCAGCTCAGATACAGTCACCTCAGTTGTGCCAATAGCACATTCAGATTCGTGGTCACAACCTGGTTTTAGCACCACACAAGTGCCGGACCAGCTGCCAGAGGTAGTTTCGGCTGATGCCTTGGAGGACTGTGGGAGGCCAGGCCAGTGCTGAGCCCCAGGCTGATGATGAGCCTCTGTCATCTGTTAGATGGCAGATGCTGCAGGTGCAGCGTGAGGTGTGTGAAGATCTAGCAGTTACCAGAGACTATGCATGCTCTGGCTTGGACTTTGGAGTCCATCCAGGCCTTGAGTTCTGCACAGTTCCTCTCATCTGTGTGACTGGCTTCCTCCATTGACAGATTGGTGACTTGTGGAGATCCAGCTCCAGCAGGCCACCCAGTGGCTGTCGGAGATTCGCGCAGGCCTGCACACCATCGCAGTGTCAGTGAACTTCATGTATCAATGGCATTACGAGAGAGGGACGAGGCTCCTGGGGTCTCCTCCACGTGCTTATCCCTCTCAGGTCAGCAGGGAGGCCCAAATGTGTCTCGTGACGGTAGAGGAACAACAGCAGTCTGTTCCTGGGCGCTCCTGATGCGGACAGTGGCTCTTTGGCCCCTCTGCCAGTGACACTAGCACCTCAGACTGCCAGGATGACAGAGGGTGGCCTGAGATTGCTCAGGGTCACTAACATGTCGGGGCCCTTAAGGCCTTGGGCAGCCAGAGGACAGTCGCCAAGGTCAGCCAAGCCATGGGGTAGGGAGATCAGCCACCAGCCTCTGCCATAGCTGGCGGCGAAAGGGGATTGACACGGAGGAGTACTCGGAAACCATTTAAGAAATCATTGTAACAACACTTCGGATTCACTGGTGCGATTTTGGTTTATGTTAATATTTGTGTAACATTCCTTAAACTTTATTAAATTTCTCTTTTTGCTTATTTATGTCTCAAGTAAGTGATGATGTACAAAGCAATTTTTTTTTCTGCCTCAATTGGAGACTTGGGGGAGGTGCAACAGTGGGCCATGGTGTGTTAGAGAGAAAGGTGGATAATAGCAGCTGATATTAGTGCCTGTAGGTGAGCGCTTTTTGGGTTCCAGCAGATGTGAATGTCTGAAGTTAGATTGACATGTCAGTCGTTGGCAGACTGCACGGGTCATGAATCTCAGGTCAGGAGAAACACCCGAGTATTAGAGCATCCTGAGCCTCCCTTGCACCCAACTCCTGCTTCCCTCGGACGTCCAGGCTGCTGCACTTCCTCCTCCTCCTCAAACCCTTTACCCTCCTCGTCTGAGTATGTTTTGTGCTGAACAATATCCTCAGCATCCTGGGCCTCCCCCCTCTGCAGTGCCAGGCTATGTAAGACGCACCAGACAACCACAATGAGAGATGCCCTTGCTGGTGGATACTGAAGGGCACCACCTGAGCAGTCCAGGCACCTAAATCTCATCTTAAGTAGACTGATGGTCTGTTCAATAGTGACTCTGGTCGTCGCATAGCTCGCATTGTACCGTTCCTCTGCCTCATTCTGTGGGTTCTTCACAGGTGTCATTGGCGATGTCTTCAGTGGGTAATCCCTGTCGCCAAGTATCCATCCTTGCAGGCAATCGGGTTGTTGAAAAGTGGTGGCACCTGGGAGTTCCAGAGAATGAATGTGTCATGACTGCTGCCAGGATAGCAAGCACACACCTGCAATATATTCTTGGGGTGGTCACAAATAAGTTGGACATTTATCGAGTGAAATCCTTTCCAGTTGATGAAGCCCCCGGCTGGTCTGCAGAAGCTCTGATGGCCACGTATGTACGGTCAATCACTCCTTGGACCATGGGGAACCCAGTGATGGTGCTGAAGCCTCTGGCTCTCTCAGCCTGACTGGCCGAATCAGTCTTGAACTTGATGAGCTGGTTGGCATGCCTGAATATGGCATCAATTCCCACCCTTATGCAGTGCTATGCAGATGATTTTTTAGAGTCACTGGCGTAGAAGTACAGAGCGACTGTGACCTTTAGAGCCACTGGCACTGGATGGCCACCCACACAGTTGCAGCTGACTTCCACTGCCATTACCTCGCACAGAGATGTCACAGTCTGTCAGCTCAGGCGCAGTCTTCTAAGGCACTGGTGCTCTGACATCTGGAGGAAGCTCAACTGCTGCCAGTGAACCTTGCCTACTGGGTAGGCTCATCTCTTCACAGGTCTTTTCTCCCAGTCCACTGTTTCCTTCTGCCCCTCCCCCATCACCAGGCCACACTTGCATTTGGCCAGCAGGTCGCTAATTTCCTTGGCTACTTGCCCACTTGTCCCTCCTTGTGCCATTCTCTTGCTCGCTGGAGGATCCTCCTCCAGAGTGGACAGTGCCCATGGCAGCAGCGTCCCAAAGATGTACCGGGGACAGCTTTTTGCTGCCTGCTGCAAGGACAGGCACTCACACCCCCTCTCCCCTACCCAGGATAAATCTCAGAAGCTGTGGCCCTACCAGGAGTATTACTCACTGGTGAGCCAGCAATATCAGCCCAGACCTTGGAATTTACTGCTAAATAAAACATACAAAACTCAAAACTCCTTCAGTGAGGGAGTGGTTGCCGCTCATTTAAAGCTGCCGGGTCTGCAGGCAGACGCCCCTCCCGTGTGACAAGTGCGCATAATATAAAATGGCAGGGGAAGGTAAAATAACAGTCAATTGGCTGTTTAATCACTTCAATTGGCCATCAACTGCCTTAAATCAGACTTTGAATGGTGTCCCCATTTCGCCTGCGTCCAACAAGCATAAAATGGCGATCTGGCGTCATGATGTCGGGGACCCATTCTGACATCATCACCCGCCATTTTTCACTGCAGCTGCCTCTGAAGATGCCCGATTTGAGAAGGTAAAATTCCGGCCTTTAAATAAACTTTAGTTAGCAATCCAAAAATGCACTTTGACACACGTGGCAGTGGGTCCGCCCACCAGCTAAAAATTCAGGGCAAGCCTGCCTCTGCCGGGCCTGGAAGCCATGCAATAAATTTACGTGGCCCAGGCCCTCAACAGGCCTTCATTGGTACTTCCGCCCCTCTGAAGCAGGAAGCCCCACCTCCAAGAGCACCCGGCCACTCAGAGGGTCAGCAGCTCCTCAATCCCAGCAGTGCCACTGGGAGTGGTGGCCGCTACTGGGACTGCACCCAGTGAGAGAAGCAACAGGGATGCTGGCCCCAAAAAATGTGAGTGGAGTTTCGGGCCTCACCGGGCACAATCGGCTGGGCCCCCCCAAGGGGGTGGGGGTCAATCAAGAGGGCAGGGGGAGGAGCTTCAACAGGTGGCTTGTGCCACTGTGGGGAGAGGGCCCTCCATGGAGCACAGGGTGCCCGATCAAGAGAGCAATCCCCAGTCCACAAGGAGGCCTGAGACAATATGAAACAGAGTTATCAGCTGACTCAGTCAGCAGGTGTAGTCTCCTTCCCAGCCAATATCAAGGGCTGCATTCCACTAAGGATGAAAATTATGAAACAGCACTATACAGTATCCCTATTAAAATAGCCCAATATTTGGAAAATATTTTGCGCAGTGGTTTAAAAGTATAAAAATATAAGTTTATGAAGATACCTTTATATTTAATGACTCATACTACTATTACTACAACATATATTTATATAGCATCTTTAACAGAATAAAACTTCCCGAGGTGCCTTCACAGGAGCATTATAAAACAAAATATGGCACCAAGCAGTGGTTAGCACCGCAGCCTCACAGCTCCAGCGACCCGGGTTCAATTCTGGGTACTGCCTGTGTGGAGTTTGCAAGTTCTCCCTTTGTCTGTGTGGGTTTCCTCCGGGTGCTCCGGTTTCCTCCCACATGCCAAAGACTTGCGGGTTGATAGGTAAATTGGCCATTATAAATTGTCCCTAGTATAGGTAGGTGGTAGGGAAATATAGGGATAGGTGAGGATGTGGTAGGAATATGGGATTAGTGTAGGATTAGTATAAATGGGTATAAATGGGATTCGTGTAGGATTAGTATAAATGACAAGATGGCTCCTGGGCTGTAAGCTCCTGAGGAAGCTCCCTTGTTGTTCAACTCTATCCATGGCCATCTGCTCCCATTCTTAGTGTTTTCTCCCCCAATCTACCCTCTTAAACTGTTTAAACTCCCCTGGCTCTTTAAATCAGTTCATTTTAGCCCGAACTAAAAGCTAACAGTTAGTTTAGTTTATGTTACCTGGGCCCACTGCCCTCCCCCAGCCATACCTGCTCTTTGTTTTCTCAACGAAATTGATCCGGACGAAACTGCAAAGTACAGCTGGTGATACTTTGATCTCCGATCCTGCTGTCTTCACCGTCCAGAGTGTCTGCGGCCACGGCGTGCAGTAAGTCCATTGAAGAGAAGAAGGAGCAGCGGGACCCTAGGGAAGCCTTGCGAAAAGGTGCCCCGAACACCCAAAAATCCACGAACGGCTCCTCGGCCGCAACTTCAAAGCGCCCGCGGGAGATGGCTCGGAGAGCATCTGCAGCGCACTGTCGGCAATGCTGTATGCCTTTATATGAACCACATCAAAAAACCCTGAGTGAATATAATCACCTTTGTAAGTCTGCCAAAAAATGCTTCACCTCCCGAAGGACGCGGATGAGCTTTCCGGACGTCGATGGTGGGGACTGAGGAAATGGCTTATTACCTGCACCTGCTTTCCCCCCCTTCCCCTTCCCCCCCTTCCACCCACCACCCCCGTCCCCTTCCCTGCTCCACTCTCTCAGCTCACCCCCTCACAACCTCATCCCAGCACACCCCCTCGAACCATCTTCCCCCTGCACCCCCTTCCCCTGCACCCCCCCACCCCCTTACAGCCCCCTTCCCAGCTCCCCCTTGCACCCCCTTCCCTCCACCCCTCCCCCTCGTAGCCCCTCCTCCCACCGGCATTATCCTACACCTGTGTAGGGGCCCTAACAACCCCACTGCCTTGTGGGCGTCTTGGGAGAGACCAAGGCTAAGGGAGTAAACCCTAACAGAAAATCCGGTGCGGAACCCCGGAGGCGGTCATGTGTCACCTTTGGCATGTTTCCGGCAGTTCTTGCAGCCATACCGGTGCCAAACGTCGTACTCTGCACTCCTTTGGACCCCACCAGAAAGGCCGAGAGGGGGGTTTTGACGACTGGGCAACTCTCAACCTCCATAAATTCGCCCAGGCATGCGCCATGGAGAGGTCACTCCATAGTTGCCTCACAGCGACTGAAACAACACGGAAGGCAGCAGTTACGGGTTATAAGTCCACCTAAATTGGTGTAGAAACTGGGCGCCACGGGTTGCCTTTGTCAGTGGGAGAGGTCATCGCACCTCACTGGACAGCTACCGCCCACCTCAAACCGGGCAGACCCCGGTCAATAAGGTTCTGGCCCGCCACAGTCTACCTGCTTCAATGGGTGCTTGGAGCTCAGGGTCATTGCCCGAAAGGTGGACTGAAACACCGCACCAAACAACACGAAAAAAGGAAAGAAGGTACCAGCCCTTCGCTTTGCAAGCTGGAACGTCAGAACTATGTGTCCTGGCCTGTCGGAAGACCTTAAACAAATCAACAATTCTCGGAAGACCGCCATCATTAACAACGAGCTCAGTAGACTCAATGTAAACATTGCAGCACTTCAGGAGACACACCTCCCCGCGAGTGGATCTCTAGCAGAGCAAGACTACACCTTCTTCTGGCAGGGCAGGGATCCTGAAGAACCAAGACAGCATGGAGTGGGCTTCGCCATCAGAAACTCCTTGCTCAGCATGATAGAGCCTCCCTCGAATGGCTCGGAACGCATACTGTCCATCCGACTGCTCACCACCTCTGCTCCAGTACACCTACTCAGCATCTATGCTCCAACACTCTGCTCCCCACCTGAAACTAAAGATCAGTTCTACGAGGAACTCCAAAACATCATTAGCAGCATCCCCAACACCGAACACCTATTCCTGCTGGGAGACTTTAATGCCAGGGTTGGGGCCGACCATGACTCATGGCCCTCCTGCCTTGGGCGCTATGGCGTTGGAAGGATGAATGAGAACGGGCAGAGACTGCTTGAGTTGTGTACCTATCATAACCTCTGCATCACCAACTCGTTCTTTCACACTAAACCCTGTCACCAGGTTTCATGGAGGCACTCAAGATCGCGTCGTTGGCACCAGCTAGACCTCATTGTCACAAGGCGAGCCGCCTTAAACAGTGTTCAAATCACACGCAGCTTCCACAGTGAGGACTGCGACACCGACCACTGGTGTGCAGCAATGTTTGATTCAGACCAAAGAAGTTGCATCATTCCAAGCAGAAGGGCAACCCGCGCATCAACACGAGTAGAATTTCTCACCCACAGCTGTTACAAAAATTTCTAAATTCACTTGTAACAGCCCTTCAAAACACTCCCACAGGGGATGCTGAGACCAAGTGGGCCCACATAAGAGATGCCATCTATGAGTCAGCTTTGACCACCTATGGCAAAAGTGCGAAGAGAAATGCAGACTGGTTTCAATCTCATAATGAAGAGCTGGAACCTGTCATAGCCACTAAGCGCATTGCACTGTTGAACTACAAGAAAGCCCCCAGCGAGTTAACATCCGTAGCACTTAAAGCAGCCAGAAGCACTGCACAAAGAACAGCCAGGCGCTGTGCAAACGACTACTGGCAACACCTATGCAGTCATATTCAGCTGGCCTCAGACACCGGAAACATCAGAGGAATGTATGATGGCATTAAGAGAGCTCTTGGGCCAACCATCAAGAAGATCGCCCCCTCAAATCTAAATCAGGGGACATAATCACTGACCAATGCAAACAAATGGACCGCTGGGTTGAGCACTACCTAGAACTGTACTCCAGGGAGAATGTTGTCAGTGAGACTGCCCTCAACGCAGCCCAGCCTCTACCAGTCATGGATGAGCTGGACATACAGCCAACCAAATCGGAACTCAGTAATGCCATTGATTCTCTAGCCAGCGGAAAAGCCCCTGGGAAGGACAGCATTACCCCTGAAATAATCAAGAGTGCTAAGCCTGCCATACCCTCAGCACTACATGAACTGCTATGCCTGTGTTGGGACGAGGGAGCAGTACTTCAGGACATGCGCGATGCCAATATCATCACCCTCTATAAGAACAAAGGTGACCGCGGTGACTGCAACAACTACCGTGGAATCTCCCTGCTCAGCATAGTGGGGAAAGTCTTTGCTCATTTCGCTCTAAACAGGCTCCAGAAGCTGGCCGAGCGTGTCTACCCTGAGGCACAGTGTGGCTTTCGTGCAGAGAGATCAACCGTTGACATGCTGTTCTCCCTTCGTCAGATACAGGAGAAATGCCGCGAACAACAGATGCCCCTCTACATTGCTTTCATTGATCTCACCAAAGCCTTTGACCTCGTCAGCAGACGTGGTCTCTTCAGACTACTAGAAAAGATTGGATGCCCACCAAAGCTACTAAGTATCATCACCTCATT
Organism: Heterodontus francisci; assembly: GCF_036365525.1. Classification (NCBI taxonomy): domain Eukaryota; kingdom Metazoa; phylum Chordata; class Chondrichthyes; order Heterodontiformes; family Heterodontidae; genus Heterodontus; species Heterodontus francisci. Next base: position 31,483,652 of record NC_090389.1, read on the forward strand.
CCATGACAATATGAAAGGCACAATTCAACATGGTGGCTCCTCATCAGACCCCTTTCCTATCCTGAGTGGCATGAAACAGGGCTGTGTTCTCGCACCCACACTTTTTGGGATTTTCTTCTCCCTGCTGCTTTCACATGCGTTCAAGTCCTCTGAAGAAGGAATTTTCCTCCACACAAAATCAGGGGGCAGGTTGTTCACTCTTGCCCATCTAAGAGCGAAGTCCAAAGTACGGAAAGTCCTCATCAGGGAACTCCTCTTTGCTGACGATGCTGCTTTAACATCTCACACTGAAGAGTGCCTGCAGAGTCTCATCGACAGGTTTGCGGCTGCCTGCAATGAATTTGGCCTAACCATCAGCCTCAAGAAAACGAACATCATGGGGCAGGACGTCAGAAATGCTCCATCCATCAATATTGGTGACCACACTCTGGAAGTGGTTCAAGAGTTCACCTTCCTAGGCTCAACTATCACCAGTAACCTGTCTCCAGATGCAGAAATCAACAAGCGCATGGGAAAGGCTTCTACTGCTATGTCCAGACTGGCCAAGAGAGTGTGGGAAAATGGCGCACTGACACGGAACACAAAAGTCCGAGTGTATCAAGCCTGTGTCCTCAGTACCTTGTTCTATGGCAGCAAGGCCTGGACAACGTATGTCAGCCAAGAGCGACGTCTCAATTCATTCCATCTTCGCTGCCTCCGGAGAATACTTGGCATCAGGTGGCAGGACCGTACCTCCAACACAGAAGTCCTCAAGGCGGCCAACATCTCCAGCTTATACACACTACTGAGTCAGCGGCGCTTGAGATGGTTGGCCATGTGAGCCGCATGGAAGATGGCAGGATCCCCAAAGACACATTGTACAGCGAGCTCGCCACTGGTATCAGACCCACTGGCCGTCCATGTCTCCGATTTAAAGACGTCTGCAAACACGACATGAAGTCCTGTGACATTGATCACAAGTTGTGGGGGTCAGTTGCCAGCGTTCGCCAGAGCTAGCGGGCAGCCATAAAGGCGGGGCTAAAGTGTGGAGAGTCGAAGAGACTTAGCAGTTGGCAGGGAAAAAGACAGAGGCACAAGGGGAGAGGCAACTGTGTAACAGCCCCGACAAACAAATTTTTCTGCAGCACCTGTGGAAGAGCCTGTCACTCTAGAATTGGCCTTTATAGCCACTCCAGGCGCTGCTCCACACACCACTGACCACCTCCAGGCGCTTACCCATTGTCTCTCGAGATAAGGAGGCCAAAGAAGTATAAATGGGTGGCTGATGGTCAGCACAGACTTGGTGGGCCGAAGCGCCTGTTTCAGTGCTGTATCTCTAAAACTAAACTAAAACAAGCCATATAAGAGGATATTGGGGTAGGTGACCAAAAGCTTGGACAAAGAGGTAGATTATGAGGAGTGTCTTAAAGGAGGAGAGAGAGGTAGAGAGATGAAGAGGTTTAAGAAAAGAATTTCCACAGCTGAAGACGCAGCCACCAATGAAGGTAGAATGTGGCAGGCTGGCCAGTAATGTGTTGTAATAGTCAATTCTGGAGGTAACAAGGATATGGATGAGGGCTTCAGCAGCAGATTAGCTGAGGCACAGGTGGAGTCAGGTGACATTGTGGAGGTGAAAATAGGCTGACTTAGTGACGGATATGTGTTTGAAAGTTCATCTCAGGTCAAATATGACACTGAGGTTGTGCACAATCTGGTTCGGCTTCAGACAATTGCCAGGGTGAGGCCTGGAGTCAGTGGCAAGGGAACAAAGCTTGTGGTGGGGACGGAAGACAATGGCTTCTGTCTTCTCAATATTTAATTGGAAGAAATTTCGGCTCTTCCAGTACTGGATGTCAGGCAGGCAGTCTGACAACTTAGAGGCAGTGGAGGAGTCAGAGAGGTGGTGGTGGGGTAAAGCTGGGTGTCCTCGGTGTATATGTGGAAACTGGCATGTTTTCAAATGATGGCATGAGGAACAGCATAGTATGAGAAATAGGAGGGGGCCAAGGGTAGAACCTTGGGGGACACTAGAGGTGACTAAGTGGGAATGGGAAGAGAAGCCAATGATGGCAATTCTCTGCTATGATTAGATAGAGCAGAATGGAACCAGGCGAGAGCAGTCCCTCCCAGTGGATGACGGACGAAGAGACATTAGAGGAGGATGGTGTGATCAACCATGTCAAAGGCTGCAGACAGGTTGAGAAAAACGAGGAGGGATAGTTTGGGTTTGTCACCATCACATAGGATATCATTTGTGACTTTGATAAGAGTTGTTTTGGTACTATGGCAGGAGCAGAAACCATGAGGCAAGTTATTGATGATCAAGCAATGTACTCTTAATTATTCTATATTAAATCAACAATCTTTCAATATTCCTATGTTTAAATTTGTAGGCCTGATTTTAGCATGGGGCGAGAGGCAACTGTGGAGATGGTGAGTAAGCTTATTGGACACTGAGGGTTAAAATTGGGGTTTCTATTACAAATCTCCATTTATTGTAAAAGTGGCACCCAGTTTGGCAAATATTTACAAGCTCTTCAAGTATAAAGGTACAATTTATACAACAGAGACACTTAATATCAATTTATGGAAGAAGCTTAAGGGATTTCCCACAACTCAGTATGCTACTGAGAACCTTAGCTGTGCAAAAGATCCCGGTTCAATTCCTGGTCTTGGTTTAGTTCAATGATGTTATCAAGATGGTGGTAGAGTTAAGGTCATTACAGGGCTTCCGCTCCTGGTTGTATCTAGTGATCCTATGGGTAGAATTTTTCCAGCCCCGTAGCGACAAGCTTCCAGACCGGGGAGCCAATGAAATTGCACTTGCAGGTCTGATGTCAACATGTGTGCCAGGGAGACGCGCAACTCACTCATATGCACACATTTTGCCTGAGATACTGTGAAACGCCCCTGGAAACAATTCACTTTATCCCTGAGTTCTTTCATGAAATGCCCTTACCATCTCACTGGCCCTGTCATTCCATCATTCCAAGGGCAACATTCACCATTGGCCCTCATTCTTCACGTACTTTTTCTCACCTTCCATCTCAAGGGTTCAACATCTGGTGTAGAACTGAATAAATGATCTGTTAAAGTATGCATTACAAGAACTTTAAAGTTGAACAAAGATATGAGGCTTGGCATTCATCAAATATATATCACCCAGTGAAACCCCAACCATTACTGAATGCACTTACATGATTGTCTCCGGCTGCTCCTATGTTGCCCTCTCCCAGAGTCTGCAGTTGATGTGGAGGCAGGCTGCTGCCTTTTCTGCTCTGGCACATGTGCTGCCCATGACAGACAGCCTCTGGATGCTTGAGCCTTAGAGAGGCCCAGCACATTCTGGGCCACCTGCATCTGTGTAGGTGCTGCCTCTCTCATCAAGGTTGCATGCAGCATTCCTGTCACCATCAAAGGGGCTGAGGATCTGCTGTAAATAAAGGAGCCCCAATTGTCTTCAGGCAGCTGCTCATCAACACATTTAAGGCCCACCTTCCCTCCTCTGCTTACCTGGAGTGGTTCTACACCTGACACCAACCATCTCAGGGCCATCCCGCCTACCCATCGCTCAACACAATTTATGGATCAGGCTGTGCTGTGGAGATCAGTGCACACCTCCTGCATCCACTCAGTGGTATGCTGCATGTGACTCTCCATGAGGATCGTCACTCTTTCAATGAAGGAGGTCATGTGCTCACACGCCAGAGATATGTCGCCACTCATGGCATGGATGGACTTCTCTATAGTATGTGCATGGGAGTGAACAGGCCATTATTGGCAGCGAACAACAGACCCAATCAGTAAAATTGTCCAGTGTTGGCGAACTAAACAATCAGCATTGCTTAATGCCACCAGATGAATTTAATGGCTGCACTGACATATTCTGTCCCCACCATGGGGTTAAGATATTCCCTTCTGTGGAAATATGAGGTCCCCAACAATTAGGATATAACCGACTATGAAAGTGCATCGTCTGGTATGATCTGCATGCGTGTGCACAAACCCACTCAGAATTCTTTATAGCCACACAATACAAAATTCCACAAAAAAGTTAAGCCTTCAAAGGTTAATGTCCAAATCACCATCTTACTATTTTGGTTATCTAAGCTTGTCAATACAAAAGTTTTCCTCTCTTGTGTGCTTATGGGCAATGGTAACTGTGCTGCTTGTTTTTTTTTACCATAATTGGGAATGCTAATTTGTATATTAGCATTACTATAAATAGAAAAAAAATTCAACTAGTTTATTGTGAACTTATTCCACTGAGGTATATTTTTCCCTCAACAACTGCAGAATTTAATAATTCTATCCCTATCTCTCTTTCTGCCTTCTAATGTGCATGTCCTCATTTCTTTTTGGTTACTTTGTATTGGTCCAATTACAGTAGAAAGTGAAAAATGAATAAATCCTGAGTTACGGTGGAAATGATAGCTGTTTACTTTTTTTTCAGTGAAGAAGATGGTTATGATTTTAACTATTGCTGATGGAATGAATAACTGGGCATCATTAAATAATCAGAAGTATAAAATGGGTTGGCATTACTCTTTCTTTGAATGCTCCTTTTGTACTGTTATAACTGGGGAAAAAAAACACTTAAAGCTTTTTTTAGACAAGCAATTTTAGAAATTACATTTTGCTGCTCTTTCAAGTCAGTGAAACTGTCACATTCTCTGTCGTAACTTAATTAAACATGTACAGCACAAGCATCATTTAACAATACTGTCAAAATCATTTCAGACTTCTATTCATCTATCTTTGATTGTACTTTCACTTCCCTGGTCAGTGATGGCAACTTCAGAGGAAGGTGCCTGCGTTTCCAAAGTGAATTTATCTGCAAACTTTAAAACTTTGCCAGCTTTCATTCCATCTCAAGGTGAACAGGGTAGTGGGAGGGAGGAGAAAGAGTGGAGTTGCAAAATTTGGTTGCAAAGCACTTGTATCTCTGGTGCTACGGGTGCCTTTTTGCATCAAAAGTGGTCTCCCCACTGTGCATGAACACCTCTGGTGTTGGCTGCGCCCTATGACATTTTGGTTCGGTTGTTAGTGTAGTCGCTGAGAGCGTGCTCCAGGAGCATACAGTGTAGGCAGATCATGTCATCAGTCAGTGTGTAACACTGATTTCGTGCCAGTGCTGCCCTTTGACCTCAACATTCCAGCTAACACCTTCTCTTAACTTTGCACAGCTGAACATGAGTTCAGCAGCAGGAGGGTCCCCCGCCCCAACCCGACGCCCAAACAGTGCTATTTAAAGGGATCACCAAAAACTTTCAGGTTAGTTGCTGATTGATCTCCACTCACTGCTGCTGAGTGAGTAAAAGTATTTAGAAACATGGAAAATAGGAGCAGGAGTAGGCCATTCGACCCTTCGGGCCTGCTCCGCCATTCAAAAAAGATCATGGCTGATCGTCTAATTCAGTACCCTGTTCCCTCTTTCTCCCCATATCCCTTGATCCCTTTGGCATTAAGAAATATATCTATTGCCTCCTTGAATATATTTAATGACTTGGCCTCCACTGCCTTTTGCGGTAGAGAATTCCACAGGTTCACCATCCTCTGAGTGAAGAAATTTCTCCTCATCTTGGTTCTAAATGGCATACCCCGTATCCTGAGACTGTGACCCCTGGTTCTGGACTCCCCAGCCATCGGGAACATCCTCCCTGCATGTAGCCTGCCTAGTCCTGTTACAATTTTATAGATTTCCATGAGATCCCCATGTCTCCGCTTTAAAGACGTCTGCAAACGCAACATGAAGTCCTGCAACATTGATCACAAGTCGTGGGAGTCAGTTGCCAGCATTCGCCAGAGCTGAAGGGCAGCCATAAAGGCAGGGCTAAAGTGTGGCGAGTCGAAGAGACTTAGCAGTTGGCAGGAAAAAAGACAGACGCGCAAGGGGAGAGCCATCTGTGTAACAGCCCCGACAAACAAATTTTTCTGTAGCACCTGTGGAAGAGCCTGTCACTCTAGAATTGGCCTTTATAGCCACTCCAGGCGCTGCTCCACACACCACTGACCACCTCCAGGCGCTTACCCATTGTCTCTCGAGATAAAGAGGCCAAAGAAGAAGAAGAAGATGAGATCCCCTCTCATTCTTCTAAACTCTAGTGCATATTGGTCTAGTCGACCCAATCTCTCCTCATAAGTCAATCCTACCATTCCAGAATCAGCCTAGTAAATCTTCTTTGCACTCCCTCCATGGCAAGAGCATCCTTCCTAAAGATAAGGAGACCAAAACTGCACACAATACTCCAGATGTGGTCTCACCAATGCCCTGTATAATTGCAGTAAGAAATCCTTGCTCCTGTACTCAAATCCTCTTGCAATAAAGGCCAACATAGCATTTGCCGTCCTAACTGCTTGCTGCACCTGAATGCTTGCTTTCAGCGACTGGTGTACAAGGACACCCAGGTTTCGTTGCACCTCCTCCTTTCCCAATCTATCACCATTCAGATAATAATCAAATGGTTTGGTGGTTTGTACTACTACTTAAAGTTGGTGAAGTCTAAAAGGAGTGTGTGGCACATGGAGAAGGCCTTGATTTTGACATTGAGATCTGCTCAGACCCCTTGCTCCCAGTGGTGCAGTAATTTCAATCCCCCTTAGCCTCAGGGAGAATGAGCGGGGCTGACACAGAGGAGGACAAGCTGCTTGAAGAGAGAGGAGGAAGAAGGGGAGAAGGGCTCTCAGCAGGAGGCCATATTCACACAGCGTCTTCCAAAAGCATTCCTCCTACTTTAACTTCAGCGAAGAACAGTGGGCAAGATTTTCAAAGTCGGCTGAGTGCGGGTGTGGAGGAAAGCTTGATTTGAAAATTGCTTTCATGGAGTTTGGCATTGGGACCCACCACCTCTGGAACACAATGCCATTTTTAAAGGGATGCCGGGAGTGAGGGAATGGGTCAGGGCCGCGTTTTGATTCCATTGCCTGTTGATTTTATTAAAGAACACATTAACAGATTTGTCTGAAGCAAGAAGATATTTTTAAAGTCTGGGAATGGGGAAAACACTATGGGGGGAACATCACAGGGTTGTGAAGACATGATCATTGTGGGGGGCTATGGAATGGCTGTTTAATTTAAAGCAGAGGCAGAAAATAAAGCTTAGCTGCCTCAGGTCTGTCTTATTGTGGATATTGTTGCAGCTGGAAGAGCTAAATGTCACATTGGAAAGTGCCAGGAAACCAGACAGGGACGTGAGGTCACTGGCATCACTGTGGCAGCTGGGGTTGGCAGGGGAAAGTGCTGTCCACATGCAATGCCCAGCTGATGGAGGTCAGATGGGAACAGGCAACTCTAACACGGAACAGAGCAGCAGGATGATCTGCGGCAGATGCAACCTCCTGGGCAGCAGGAGGCCAGAGGGGCACAGCGAGGTGCTGCAACAGGAGGAAAGTCCTACATAGGATATCGGGTGCACAATCCAAGAGTCGGCTACCTGAAAATGATAGAGCGCCAGTGCCATAGGAGGCTACGCCTATCCAGCCAGATGGTCTTGGCCTGTGAGCTCTAATCCACAATGACCATGACCTATGGCAGTCCCTGTTCCCATCAAGGTCTCAGGTGCTCTAAACCTCTATGCAACCAGGTCATTCCACGGATCAGTTATGGACCTAGGTGGCATCTGGCAGTTGGCATCTCACTAGGCCATCAAGCAGGTCAAGGATGCCCTTTTCAGAAGGGCAGAGACTACACCCACTGTGACACAGATGGGCCTGTGCTGGCACAGAGGGCATTGAGATTTGATGATGGATTCTTTCAGCCGCAGGGCATCATCAATTGCGCCCGTGTGACCTTTAAGGCACCCAGTGAGATTCATCAACAGAAGAGACTTCCACTCCCTCAACATCCAACTGGTCTGCGACCACAACTAGAGCTTTCTCTATGTGTGCGCTCGCTTTCCTGGCAGCTGCCATGACTCCTACATCCTCCACCAGTCCAGGCTGCCTTGGTGCTTTTCTCCATTCCTCAAAGTGCATGGTTGGCTCTGAGGGGCCAAGGGAAATCCCTTGAAGAGATGGCTACAGAGGTACAAAGGCAAAACAACAAATGCCACCAATTCAGCAGGCTAACCCTTGACCAGGCCATCAGGTTTCTGAAGATGCGATTCCAGTGCCTGGATCGATCGGGTGGTACTCTCCAATACCCTCCTGAGAGGATCTCGGTTATTGTGGTCATCTGCTGACCTCTCCATAACTTGGCTCTCCAGAGAGGTATGGACCTTGAGGACAATGAGGCCCTGGAAAGAGACAGCTCATCAGGGGAGGAGCAGGAGGTAAGAGAGAAGGAGGAAGAGGAAGAGAACACTGAACAGAGGTGCTCTTGCTGCATGACAAAGTGGCATCCTCCTGCCACCCTCCAGGAAGAGGACCTCCATCCTCTCCCTCATGGCCTCCAGCATTAGATCCGGGTGGGCATCGATGAAATGAGGGTCTGCCCTGCCCGTAGTGCAAGGCCCCCAGCTCCCTTGTGACAGCTCACTTCCCTCTGTTGGTGTGGAGTGCAGATCTCTTCCTCAGGACAACCAGCAGCCCCTGTGATGGCTGCCATGGGATTCTATATAAGTCCCACACTTGATCTGACCCACTGCCATTTTTAATACAACTAGTTCTAAGAGGACAGGAAACCTGCCTCCATACCAATTAATGCTTCCCCGCTTGATAAGTGCAATCTGAATCAGCTTCCCATAGGAAGCAGGTTTCAGACCAAAAACCTACCACCACTTTGCAAATCTGGCCCCATGTGTGCAACATTTCCATTTCACTAAGGAGGTGCTCCCTGACATTTGCCACATGTTGCTGCTCAAGCTATAACATCAGAGCAGGGGAGGCCAGCATTGCCAGCGGCTGTGAAGGTGGTCGTGACCATAAGCTTTTAGGTGTAGGGCTCCTTCCAGGCTGAGTAGGCAATAGTTCCAACAGTTCACAGTTTGCCATCCACTATTGCATGAGGGAGGTCACAAAGATCTGTACACAAAGACAGATGAATTCATTTCATTCTTTCTTGCCAGAGAGAAGCAGGTGTAATGAGGATGCAGCTTCATAAGAATAGCAGTTTCCCCATGGTGCAGGGTGCTAATGACCACATACACATCGTTTTGCAGACTCCACATGTAAATTCAGAGACGTATTGCAACTGGAAGGGGCTCCTCTCCCTCAGCATCCAGCTGACATGTGACCATATTCATACATCATGCAGTTTAATGCCCAGTATCCTGTCAGCAGTCATAATGCCTCTATTCTGTGCCAATCCGTTGTACCATCAGTATTTGAGCCACCGTGAGAAACCAGAGATTGGCAGCTGGGAGGGGCGGGGGAAGGGCTATTCGCTGACCACCTGACTCATGACTCCGTTGCACAACGTACATGCACACGGGCAGCATGCATGTAACGAGAGCCATTGGGGTGCTTAAACAACACTTCCACTGCCTGGACCGCTCTGGAGGAGCCCTGCAGTACTTGCCAGAGTGTGTCTGTCATGAGTCATTGTGGTCTGCTTCATACTGCACAACCACAATCATGAGGGCACAGCCCTTGCCACCTGACATTTGGCAGGCAGCTGAGGAGGAAGAGGAGAAGGAAGAGGTGGAGGAGAAGAAATTGAAGATAGAGGAGGAAGAAGTTTCACTCTTGTTCAAAAAAGGGTGTAAAGACAAGCCCATCAACTAAATTTCAGTCAGTTTAACCTCGGTGGTGGGAAAGCTTTTAGAAACGATAATTCGGGACAAAATAGTCACTTGGACAGATGGAGATTAATTAAGGAAAGCCAGCACAGATTTGTTAAGGGAGAACTGTGTTTAACTAACTTGCTTGAGTTTTTTGATAAGGTAACAGAGAGGATTGATGACAGTAATACTGTTGATGTGCTGTACATGGTCTTCCAAAAAGGCATTTAATAAAGTGACACATAACAGGCTTGTCAGCAAAGTTAGAGCCCATGGAATAAAAGTGACAGTAGCAGCATGGATATGAAATTGGTTAAGCGACAGGAAACAGAGAGTAGTTGTGAACAGTTGTTTTTCAGACTGGAGGAAGGTATACAATGGGGTTCCCAGGGCTGTTGGGTCCCCTGCTTTTCTTGATCTATATTAATGACCTTGTTTTGGGTGTACAGGGCATGATTTCAAAATTTGCGGATGACAAAAAACTTGTGAACTGTGAGGAGGATTGTGTTAAACTTCAGGAGGACGTAAACAGGCTGGTGGAATAGGCGGAAACGCGGCAGATGAAATTTAATGCAGAAAAGTGTGAATGATTCATTTTGGTAGGAAGAATGAGAAGAGACAATATAAAATAAAGGATACAATTCTGAAAGGGGTGCAGCAGCAGAGGGACCGGGGGGTATATGTGCATAAATCATTGAAGGTTGCAGGGGAGGTTGAGAAAGCTGATAATAAAGTAGATGGGATCCTGGGCTTTATAAATAGAGGCATAGAGTAGAAAAACAAGGAAGTTATGATAACCCTGTATAAAACACTAGTTTGGCCTCAACTGGAGTATTGTGTCCAATTCTGGGCACTTTCGGAAGGATGTTAAGGCATTAGAGAAGGTGCAGCAAAGATTCACAAGAATGGTTCCAGGGATGAGGAGCTTCAGTTACGTGGACAGGTTGGAGAAGCTAGGGTTGTTCTTCTTGGAGCAGAGATGATTAAGAGGAGATTTGATAGAGTTGTTCAAAATCATGAGCGGTCGGGACAGAGTTGATAGGGAGAAACTGTTCACCTTGGCAGAAGGATCCAGAACCCGAGGACACCGATTTAAGGTGATTGGCAAAAGATACAACAGCGACATGAGAAAAACAAATTTTATGCAGCGAGTGGTTAGGATCTGGAATGTACCACCTGAGAGTGTGGTGGAGGCAGATTCAATCGAGGCCTTCAAAAGAGAACTGGATAATTATCGGAAGAGAAAAAAGATTGTAGGGCTATGGGGAAAAGGCAGGGGAGTGGGACTAGGTGAGTTGGTCTTGCAGAGAGTCACATAGACATGACGGGCCAAATGGCCTCCCTCTGTGCTGTAACTGTTCTATGATTCTAAGAAGAGTAGGAGGATGAGGAGGAGGAGGAAACCAACACATCCCCTTTACTGCTGGGCTGTCCATGATTGACTCATCCAACTGTGGTACCAGTGAACGTAACCCCAATTTCCCTTTCAACAACAGTCCCACGCATTACCTTCCCCTTGTTACTGACCAGCGCAGCATCCACTTGGCCACAAAGCAAAAATAAAAGATAGCACAAAACAAACATTACAAACCAAATTTAAAAATCAAGCTATGCCATATTGCATACAAAAATCAACTCATCACCCTTGAACTTTCCTTAGTGCCTGTCTTCTGCATGCCTTTGCCTGTCCTCATGCTCCAACACAGTGCTACCCCAGTGGCTGCAGCATGGCCAGGAGGAAGGCTGCTCACTTTCAGTGGGGACTCTGCAGATGGCTTTGCAGGAAGCCCTCGTGCAGCTTTGGGCTTAGAAGATCCAGTTGGACTGCACCACCTTGGCCTGGGTGGTAGCAGAGGGAGCTGACAGCCTGACAGACAACAGCAAGTGCACTGGCAGAGTGGCAGTGCTGCGAGGATGCTGTCATCCTGAGACAGGACAGCAGGTTCGCTCTCCAGGGAGCCACTGCCACTGCTCAAGGGTAGTACCTCAGCAATCTTAGCAATGCGTTGGAGGACAGATTGCTGGACTGCTGAGTGCAAGCCTTTTACTGTACACCATCCTATCAAAGTGTTCAGCTGAGTTCTCTGCAGCAGAAATCCCCAGTGAGTTGGCCCTATGATACTCTCACCCCCTGCCCTGGCCATTTGTGTCTCACCGCATGCAGATCCTGTCTCTAAGTTACCCTCTAAAGTATGCTCAGTGTCAGTTTCTGAGCTGGTGGCTGTGAGTGAAAGCGAGCGATGGTGTTTCTTCTTCATCAATGTCTTCCTGCTCTTCTAACTCTTGCTCCTCCACAGCTGCCTGCCCAGGTTGCAGTTCTTGGGTATCTGAAAGGAGAAAGGCACAAGGGTGGGGTTGTAGTGAGGCGAGGTGGGAGCAAAGCAACAGCTGCATGCTTACACCATCTGTGACTTGTAAGTCAGAAGAGATGAGGAGAAGTGGGATGTGAGGTTTGAGGATACCATGAACTTCGACAGTTTCAGTCCAGCTGCTGGACGTAGCCTTGGTTATGGCCACTCCAATGATGGTAAGCACCATCTCCTCCATCTAGGTAAGGACATGCAGCTGTGCCAGTCTCCCACCTGTCATGTGCTGCAGTAATGCATCACCATGTCCTTCAAGAGAAGGGAAGTGTGCCAGTGAGTGTGGTCCAATGTGTTTGGCTGATGTGCCTGTCACGGTTGAATATCTGGGAGCAACTGAAAGCTGTGAGATGTGGCTGTGAGGCTTGCAGCAGTGCTAAATGCATGAGAGTGAGGTGAAGTTATTAATGTGAGGTATGAGTTGTGATTGATTGAGATTGTTGGTAGGTAAGTGAAGGGGGACTGGTGAATTGAGCAGTGGCTGAGGCTCGTGGTTCAGTTGTAAGGATCTAGTATTTAAAGATGCATTCACTGAGCTTAGCCACTCGTGAGGCTATTGAACTTCTTGCGGCACTGCATCCAGGTTCTCTGGCTACACTGTGGCATTGACCGTGACGGGTATCACTGTCTTTGCAGTATCTGTCTGTTAAGCCTCCTGGTCCCCTGCAGACAACGGATCTCTTTCCTCCTGTCCATCTCCTGCACCAGGATCTCCAGTGTTGCATCAGCGAACCTTGGAGTCCACTTTGTGCCCTTTTGTGCCACTATTCAATGTTCTTCCCATCCAAACACTGTTCCCAGCCACTTTCAGCAACTGTTCCAGCCAGAATGCTTTAAGCATTAAGAGGTGCAGGCTGGCTTTAAGTAATGCAGGCTAGTTTTAAGTGGCGGTAACCTCTCACAATTTTGTTCTCCCTGATCAGGTGTGCTCCCACTTAGCAGCGTGCTTAATGCTGGCTGCATGTTACAATCTTGGTAATGAGCAGGCAGCACAAAGTTTGCTTGCTTCCTGCATTGGAACGCGGGTTAATCACACATCACAATCCCCATGCCCGTCTTTGGGCGTTATGGAATTTTGTGGCCAATATATTGATTAGATATCCACAGTCTCCTTCACTGTGATTTTGGGAATACCATTTAAAGACAACACCCTGGAGTGTCAGTACAATTGAAAATCGGCAGAGTTCGACAGTGGATGCTGTAAATATTGTGCATCATTGTAAATTAATATAATTTCAAAATACATCCCAAGATGCTCTGTTTCCATAACGATGGTGAAGATAGGTTATTTATGAAGGATTACTGCAAATGTGTAAAGTGTTTTCCAGATATATTTATTAAAAAATCCCAGAAGAGGTAATGCAAAGAAGATGGTATCTGTGACACCGGGATCTCAAGCAGCTACACAAATACCAATAATGTTCCTACTTTGGTTATTGGTGTGCATCACTCTAAGTGGCACTTTACTTTACACTGTCCCTGAATAGCTGATCAGAGCACAAAATGAGATATCCAGCAAAGCCAAGTGGCTCAACACCATTGAGAACAAAGCAGGCCATTTGATTGGCAGCCTATCCACTGTCATAAACATCCACTCCCTCTATCACTGGTGTACTGTGGCTGCAGAGTGTACCATCTAGAGGATGCACTGCAGCAACTCACCAAGGCTTCTTCAGCAGCACATCCCAAACCCATAGCCTCCGCTACCTAGAAGGATAAGGGAACACGATCGCTCCTAAAATTGCCCTCCAAGTCACAGACTATCCTGACACAAACATATAGTTCTGTTCCTTCACTGTCGCTGGGTTGAAATCCTGGAACTCCCTACCTAATAACATTGTGGGAGCACCTTCATCAAATGGACTGCGGTCCCTCAAGAAGGAGGCTATCATCATTTTCTCAAGGGCAGCTAAGGATAGGCAATAAATGCTGGTCTTACCAGCAATGCACATATCTCAAGAATTAAGACAATAAAAATGCAGTCACAGCAGACCACCCAGGTGAGGACCTTTTCCAGATCTGGGATGTGTGGAGTGAGAGTTTGAGCAAATGTTTGCAAACCAAGCCAATAGCAGTTAGAATCATTTTGCAATTAAGATTGAAAAAATGAATCAGAGCTGATGTGACTCAGCATCGAGGCCCACCTTGTGTTGGGAGTCCTCTGTGACCACAGGTACTTTAAGCCAGCATTAGGCACAATGCCCAGATGAAGTGACACAGTTAAAAAAAAAAATAACATAGCTAAGCTATATTTGAGGAGCAGAACATTTATGATAGGTTGACATTGTGACTGACCTGGATGTTAAATCTGTTGAAAGTAGAGTTCTATTGCTTTGACCTCTCTCTCTGTGCAGTGTTAGATGAGAAGTTACAATTTTTATGTATTTGGTGAGTCTACAAGAAGTGTGTGGGAAATGTATACTTTTTAGTGACTCCAAGAAAAAGTTCCAACTGGTTCAGTATAGTGCAAAGCTGCAGACCAGGCAGAACAACACAGTTTAAAATAGCAGCGGGAAGAAGCAAGACTGGTGGGGACTGGCACAGTTTAAAAGAGCAGCGGGAAGGAGCGAGACTGAGCAGAATCAGCACAGTTTAAAAGAGAGGCGGGAAGGAGCGAGACTGAACGGGATTAGCACAGATTAAAAGTGCATCGGGAAGGAGCAAGACTAAGCGAGAGCAGTACAGACTAAAAGAACTCCCCAAGCCAGTCCAGGCCCCAAGAGTAGACAGACTGCGTTGTGAGAAAAATCAAAGTGTGATGTCACTGGAAAACTGGTGGTTGATTGGTTGGTGAGTTTTTTCTTGTTTATCTTTCGAAACACAGGTAATTTTAGTAATTGCAAGGTTTTATTTACTAATAGTAGTAAAGCTTAATAGATTGGCTGGTGAATAGTTCCTCTTAATTATGTAAATAATTGATTCGTTATTTAAAACACAATCAGGATGGCAGGGCAGGTGATGTGTTGCAACTGCAGTATGTGGAAGCTCGTGGACACCAGTGTGGTTCACAACAACCACGTCTGCAGTGAGTATCTACTGATCAACGAGCTTCGGCTCAGAGCCACTGAGCTGGGGGCCGAGCTACAGACACTGTGATGCATCAGGGAGGGGGAAAGTTACCTGGACACTTTGTTCCAGAAGGCAGTCACACCCCATGGGATCGGGTCTTCTGATTTGGTCAGTGGTCAGGGACAGGAGGATTTGACCACGAGTGAGGTAGGTAAGGGGATTGAGAAGGCAGAAGTGGAGGAGCCTCTGCCCTTACAATTGCCCAACAGGTTTGAGGTTCTTTCAGCTTGTATGGATGAGAGCGAGGGCTGCAGGGTGGATGAGCAAACTGACCATGGCACCATGGTACAGGATGCCTTTTAAGCAGGGGTAGTAAATAGGAATGTAGTGGTATTAGGGGACAGTATAGTCAGGGGGATAGACACCATTCTCTGCAGCCAAGAGCGAGAGTCCAGAAGGCTGTGTTGCCTGCCCAATGCCAGAGTTCAGGACATTTGCTCAGGGCTGGAGAGGAACCTGCAGTGGGAGGGGGAGGATCCAGTTGTCATGGTCCAGATGGAAACCAATGATGTAGATAGGATTAGGAAAGAGGTTCTGCATAAGGAGTATGAGCAGTTAGGGGCTAAATTAAAAAGCAGAACCTCAATGGTAATAATCTCTGGATTATTCCCTGAGCCACGAGCAAATTGGTTTAGGGTAAATAAGATTAGACAGTTAAATTGTGGCTCAAAGATTGGTGTGGGAGAAATGGGTTTCGATTCATGGGGCACTGGCTCCAGTATTGAGGAAAATGGTAGCTGTACCTTTGGGACCATCTACACCTGAACCATGCTGGAACCAGTGTTCTGGTGAGTAATAGAACTAGGGTTGTAGAGAGGGCTTTAAATTAAATAGTGGGGGGTGAAGGATCAAGTGAGAGAAGATGTGATAATGTAAAGAGAGAGGAGAAGGCAAGACAGCAAGATAGCGAAAAGGATAATGATAATCAGGGTGTGACAGGAAGGGACAGTGTGTACAAACTCAAGAGTGAGCTACCGGATAAGATTAGAGGTTGTGAACTAACAGAGTGGGGGGAGGGTTCGGAAGAGGCGAGATTTAGAAAACCAAAGAGAAAGGATAAGGCATCAGAACAGTATAGCAATGTGGGTAAAGACAAGCAGAATGGGATACGAAGGGACAGAGAGTTTAACAAAAATTGTGCATTAGCAAATAAGGTCATTGAGGAGAATAGAAGCAAAAACTGAAATTAAACGTTTTATATCCAAATACGTGAAGAATTTGCAATAAGATAGATGAACTAGTGGCATAAATAGAGGTGCATGATTCAGATTTAATTGTCATTGCAGAGACATGGTTACATGGTGATCAAGGTTGGGAAATAAATATTCCAGGGTACACAATATTTTGGAAAGACAGACAGAATAGCAAAGGAGGAGGGGCAGCACTGATGATAAAGGATGATATAAGGACATTAGTGAGAAAGGATCTGGCCTCAGAAGATTATGAAGTAGAATCAGTATGGGTGGAAACAAGGATCAGAATTAGAAAACACTGGTGGGAGTAGTTTATCGGCCCCCTAACAGTAGTTATACCATTAGACAGAGCATTAAACAAGACTGGGACAATGAAATTGGCAGGAATTGTCTAGAAGATGAGTTTGTAGAATGTTTTTGGGACAGTTTCTTGGAGCAATGCATTGTCGAGTCAACTAGGGATAAAGCTATCTTGGATATAGTATTGTGTAATGAAGCAGGGTTAATTAGCAACGTCATAGTAAAAGATCCACTGGGAAACAGTAATCATAATACCATTGAATTCCATGTTAAGTGAAAGTGGCATGCTCCAATCACAAACAAGAATCTTAAACTTAAACAAAGACAATTACGTAGGCATGAGGGGAGAACTGGTTATGGTAAATTAGATAAATAGACTAAGAGGTATGGCAGTAAATGAACAGTGAGAAATCTTTTAAAGAAACAATTCAAAATGTGCAACAAAATGCATTCCTTTGAAAAACAAAAACTCAGCCAGAAAGACCCATCCATGGCTTACTCAGGAAGTTAAGGATAGTATTAGGATAGTAAGGATAGTAGGGTAAATAAGATTAGAGCAGTAAATGCGTGGCTCAAAGAATGGTGTGGGAGAAATGAGTTCCGATTCATGGGACACTCACACCAGTACTGGGGAAAGAGAGAGCTGTTCTATTGGGATGGGCTTCACTTGAACCATGCTGGGACCAGTGTCCTGGTGAATCGCATAACTAGTGTTGTAGATAAAGCTTTAAACTAAATAGTTGGGGGGGGGCGGTTCAATTGAAGGGAAGTTTAAAAAGTTGATAAGTAACAAAAGAGCAGAGGTGCAGGGTAGTGAAGGGGCATACATTAATCAGAGTGTGACAGGAAGGGACAGAGAATACAAGCATAAGAGTGCAGCAGAAATTAGAATCAGAGTAGGTAAAAATGGTAAAAAAGTCAAAGCTTAAGGCTGTTTATCTGAATGCACGTAGCATTTGTAACAAGATAGATGAGCTGACAGCACAGATAGAAACAAATGAATATGATTTGATAGCTATCATAGAGACGTAGTTGCAGGACCACTGACCACCTCCAGGCGCGTATCCATTGTCTCTCGAGATAAGGAGGCCCAAAAAAGTTGCAGGATGACCAGGACTGGAAACTCAATGTTCAAGGATATTCGTCGTTCCAGAAGAATAGGCAGAAAGGAAAAGGAGGTGGGGTAGCTTTGTTATTATAGCAAGGGATCAGTGCAGTTGTGAGTAATGATATGGGTGTAATAGATCATGATGTAGAATCTGTATGGGTGGAAATAAGGAAGAGCAAGAGAAAGAAATCACAGGTGGGAGTGGTATATAGGGCCCCGAGGAGTTGCCTCTCTGTAGGACAAAATATTAATCAGGAAATAATGGAGGCGTGTAAGAAGGGCACTGTAATTATCATGGGTGATTTTAATCTGCATATAGACTGGACAAATCAAATTGGCAAGGGTAGTACGGAAGACGAATTTGTAGAGTGCATCAGGAATTGTTTCTTAGAACAATACGTTACAGAAGCTGCCCGGGAACAGGCTATTTTAGATTTGGTATTGTGTAATGAGGTAGGATTAGTAAGAGATCTTGTAGTTAAGGATCCTCTAGGGGGAAGCGATCATAACATGGTAGAATTTCAAATTCAGTTTGAGAGTGAGCGTTTCAGGTATCAAACCATTGTCTTCAACTTAAACATGGGCAATTACAGAAGTATGAAGAAAGAGTTGTCTAAAGTGGGCTGAGAAAATAGGTAGAGGAGCAGTGGCAGACTTTTAAGCAGATATTTCATAACACTCAGCAAACATTTATTCCGGTCAGAAGGAAGGACTCAATGAGAACGATGAACTACCCGTGGATAACAAAGGAAGTTAAGGAGAGTATCAAATCAAAAACAAAGGTGTACAAATTGGCAAAAGCTAGTGGTAGGCTAGAGGATTGGGAAGTTTTTACAAACCAGCAGCGGATGACTAAAAAACTAATAAAGAGGGAGAAAATTGATTATGAGAGTAAATTGGCAAGAAATATAAAAACAAACAGTAAGAGCTTCTAAGGATATATAAAAAGGAAGAGAGTAGCTAAAGTAAGTGTGGGACCCTTAGAAGATGAGACTGGGGAATCAATAACAGGTAAATGGCAGATAATTTAAACCAATATTTTGCATCGGTCTTCATGGTGGAGGATACTATAAACATCCCACAAAAATCAAATAAGCAAGGAGCTAATGGGAGGAAAGATCTTGTAACAGTCTCTATCACGAGGGACAAAATATTTGACAAACTAATGGGACTAAACACATACAAGTTGCCAGGATCTGATGGCCTGCATCCAAGGTTTTAAAACAAGTGGCTGCAGAGATAGTGGAGACATTGGTCATAATATACCAAAACTCACTGGATTCCGGTAGGGTACCAGTGGATTGGAAAACCACTAATGTGACACCTCTATTCAAGAAAGGAGGGAGACAGAAAGCAGGAAACTATAGACCAGTTAGCTTAACATCTGTCATTGGGAAAATGCTGGAGTCCATTATTAAGGAAGAAATAGCAGGACATTTAGAAAAACAGAATGCAATCAAACAGAGTCAACATGGTTTTATGAAAGGGAAATCATGTTTGACAAATTTGTTAGAGTTCTTTGAGCATACAACAAGCAGAGTGGATAAAGGGGAACCAGTAGATGTAGTGTATTTGGATTTTCAGAAGAGCGTTCGATAAGGTGCCACATACAGGTTGCATCTGAACTGGAAGGGGACCAATATCCTTGCGGGGAGGTTTGCTCGTACTATTCGGGAGGAATTAAACTAGTCTTGCAGGGGGGTGGGACCCAAAGTAGTAGTCCCTCCGATGAGATAGTTGAGGCAAATGTAGAGGTTAAAGCAAGCAGGTCCAGTAGACAGGCCGGGCAGGGGCAGAACAGGGAGTGTGGAAGGTCTGATAGGCTAAACTGCATTTAATTTAATGCAAGAAGCCTTACAGGTAAGGCAGATGAACTCAGAGCATGGATCGGTACCTGGGATTGTGATATTATAGCTATTACGGAAACGTGGTTGAGGGATGGGCAGGACTGGCAGCTCAATGTTCCAGGGTAGCGATCCTTCCGGCATGACAGAGGTGGAGGTAAGAGAGGAGGGGGAGTTGCACGATTGATTAGGGAGGACATCACGGCAGTACTTAGAAAGGATATCACGGGGGGAATGTCCAGCAAGGCCATATGGGTAGAACTTAGAAATAAGAAAGGGGTGATCACTTTGATGGGATTATACTATAGGCCCCCCAACAGTCAGAAGGAAGTGGAGGAGCACATAGGTAAGGAAATCACAGATTATTGTAGGAATTATAGGGTTGTAATTGCAGGTGATTTTAACTTCCCTAATATTCACTGGGACTGCCTTAGTGCTAAGGGATCAGATGGGGAAGAATTTGTTAAGTGTGTCCAGAATAGTTTTCTGAAGCAGTATGTGGATGGCCCTGCTAGAGAAGGGGCTACACTCGACCTTCTCTTAGGAAATGAGGATGGGCAGGTGGTTGATGTGTCAGTGGGGGAGCACTTTGGGAACAGTGACCATAACTCTATTAGCTTCAAGATAGTTATGGAAAAGGATAGGACAGTTTTCTTGAGGCTGATGGTTAGGCCAAATTCATTGCAGGCAGCCGCAAACCTGTCGATGAGACTCTGCAGGCACTCTTCAGTGTGAGATGTTAAAGCAGCATCGTCAGCAAAGAGGAGTTCCCTGATGAGGACTTTCCGTACTTTGGACTTCGCTCTTAGATGGGCAAGAGTGAACAACCTGCCCCCTGATCTTGTGTGGAGGAAAATTCCTTCTTCAGAGGACTTGAACGCATGTGAAAGCAGCTGGGAGAAGAAAATCCCAAAAAGTGTGGGTGCGAGAACACAGCCCTGTTTCACGCCACTCAGGATAGGAAAGGGGTCTGATGAGGAGACACCATGTTGAATTGTGCCTTTCATATTGTCATGGAATGAGGTGGTGATACTTAGTAGCTTCGGTGGACAACCAATCTTTTCTAGTAGTCTGAAGAGACCTCAAGAAAACGAACATCATGGGGCAGGACGTCAGAAATGCTCCATCCATCAATATTGGCGACCACGCTCTGGAAGTGGTTCAAGAGGTCACCTACCTAGGCTCAACTATCACCAGTAACCTGTCTCTAGATGCAGAAATCAACAAGCGCATGTGAAAGGCTTCTACTGCTATGTCCAGACTGGCCAAGAGAGTGTGGGAAAATGGCTCACTGACACGGAACACAAAAGTCCGAGTGTATCAAGCCTGTGTCCTCACTACCTTGCTCTATGGCAGCGAGGCCTGGACAACGTATGTCAGCCAAGAGCGACGTCTCAATTCATTCCATCTTCGCTGCCTCCGAAGAATACTTGGCATCAGGTGGCAGGACCGTATCTCCAACACAGAAGTCCTCGAGGCGGCCAACATCCCCAGCTTATACACACTACTGAGTCAGCGGCGCTTGAGATGGCTTGGCCATGTGAGCTGCATGGAAGATGGCAGGATCCCCAAAGACACATTGTCCAGCGAGCGTGCCACTGGTATCAGACCCACCGGCCGTCCATGTCTCCGCTTTAAAGACGTCTGCAAACACGACATGAAGTCCTGTGACATTGATCACAAGTCGTGGGAGTCAGTTACCAGCGTTCGCCAGAGCTGGTGGGCAGCCATAAAGGTGGGGCTAAAGCGTGGCGAGTCGAAGAGACTTAGCAGTTGGCAGGAAAAAAGACAGAGGCGCAAGGGGAGAGCCAACTGTGTAACAGCCCCGACAAACAAATTTTTCTGCAGCACCTGTGGAAGAGCCTGTCACTCTAGAATTGGCCTTTATAGCCACTCCAGGCGCTGCTCCACACACCACTGACCACCTCCAGGTGATTACCCATTGTCTCTCGAGACAAGGAAGCCAAAGAAGAAAAAAAATATACAGTATATATATTGGAGTATATTGGTAGCTTCCCCACTAGTGAAAGAGAGACCAAAGGAGGTCAGCGAGACAGGGCAGTGGCAGTAGACGGTCCCCTGCAGTTCCTTGATTGTGTAGTGACTCAGGCCATGACCAAAGCAGCTCCCCCTGAGGAGACTGAATTGGCACTGCCGACAGATGATTATGTAGTCTGCCTGTCTGAAACTTTCTTTGGAAAGTTAGAAGACCTAAGTATTGCTACAATTGTCCAGGGTTTTGGTGAGACCACATCTGGAGTACTGTGCAGTTTTGGTCTTCACATTTAAGAAACAATATACTTGTTACAAGAGTTTACATTTTTGTGTTAAAACTTGGGAGTCTGTATTTTTAAAAACTGAAAAGGATTTCAGGAACATTGAATCAATAGGAGATTGCTGAACTTTGGGCGTTTTTGTAAAAGGAAGGTGCACAAAAAGGTGACTGTGTGGAGTTTGCAAGTTCTCCCTGTGTCTGCGTGGGTTTCCTCCGGGTGCTCCGGTTTCCTCCCACACGCCAAAGACTTGCAGGTTGATAGGTAAATTGGCCATTATAAATTGCCCCTAGTGTAAGTAAGTGGTAGGGAAATATAGGGACAGGTGGGGATGTGGTAGGAACATAGAATTAGTGTAGGATTAGTATAAATGGGTGGTTGATGGTCGGCATAGACTCGGTGGGCCGAAGGGCCTGTTTCATTGCTGTATCTCTAGACAGGGCTAAATTGTGGCGAGTCGAAGAGACTTAGTAGTTGGCAGGAAAAAAGACAGAGGCGCAAGGGGAGAGCCAACTGTGCAACAGCCCCAACAAACAAATTTCTCTGCAGCACCTGTGGAAGAGCCTGTCACTCCAGAATTGGCCTTTATAGCCACTCCAGGCGCTGCTTCACAAACCACTGACCACCTCCTTTTTGTTTTGAGCAGAAATCTACCTCAAACACACCCTTGTGGCCTTGGGAAGTGGTCACATCTGAACACTTCAATTCCACTAGAGATGTTGTACTATGCCTGCTCATAGCCTCATCTTAGGCCAGAGAGTGCTACTAAATATTCTATTTGCATATTAATTCTTTTTTAAAAGAAAACAGATTAAGCTTCTTTTTCACTAGGTGGATACCAGTAAATATTTCCTTGAGTTGGGAGACTGCTACGTATTCTCCAATTGCTTAAAATAAATCTAATTGCTTTCTGTGCCTTGTTTAGCTGACAGTAGTGATCTCAGTCTGTGCCAACACATTCCGAATGCAGATCTGACAGTAAGGGTTGCCATGTAATGATTTATTTGTATATACTTTAATTAGCTGTCTACACTTTCTCTGATATGACCATTATAATTTTTACATTACAAATTCTATGATGGCTCAGTGCTTAAGTAGGATGGTTTATAGCCTATGAAGTTTTCTTCATTGAGATTCAGGTGACTTTTTCACTTTTATAATTCACATTGTGATTATGTTCTATATTCCATTTTGTTTTCCAGTTCTCTGCCCATTCTATATTCTATTAAATACATCTATATTACAGCATAATCCTGAAAGAGATATTTTCATACATCAGAGAATCTATCAAACAAATTGTTTTCAATGTCATAGATGTGTAATAAAACCATAAGTAAACCAAAAGTGCTGCTAACACTCTATCATGCTGCTGACGAGCTCATGTGAACCTCCGCTCATGATGGTTCCAGTCATTACCTTTCATGTTCTGGTTGTCAGCAACTCAAATGATTTTGTCTGATAAACATAAAAGAAAGTTTGTATGAAAGCTTTTACTGACCTCTTACATCAAAGACCATTGAAAAGTATATTAATGGTGCTGATTGCTCTTTCCTGCACTTTTCTTAATCTGCCAAAGGCTGCTTCAGCTGGGTCTTTCATTTTACACAAATGTTTCAGTAGAAACAAAGGATAAAAAATTCAATAGCCCCCCAAAACAGGTGAGGAGATCACGATGTGTGATTAACCCGCACCTGTTCAAAGTAATGCAGGCAGCACACGGCGCAGGCGGCACAGTGGCGCAGTGGTTAGCACCACAGTCTCACAGCTCCAGCAACCCGGGTTCAATTCTGGGTACTGCCTGTGCGGAGTTTGCAAGTTCTCCCTGTGACCGCGTGGGTTTTCGTCGGGTGCTCCGGTTTCCTCCCACAGCCAAAAAAGACTTGCAGGTTGATAGGTAAATTGGCCATTGTAAATTGCCCCTAGTGTAGGTAGGTGATAGGGAATATGGGATTACTGCAGGGTTAGTATAAATGGGTGGTTGTTGGTCGGCACAGACTCGGTGGGCCGAAGGGCCTGTTTCAGTGCTGTATCTCTAAATAAAAATTAAAAATGAATAAAACTATATGCTGCCTGCTAAATTAAATAATAATAGTGTGCAGTCAAGCACTAAACACACCGTTGAGTGACTGTACACCTCAGTAGGGGGCCCAAGTTAGTGTAACACTTAAAGCTAGCCTACACTACTTAAAGGGGAGCTGCATGCTGGCTGCAGTAGATACTGGAAGTTCTTGTGTAAGAGTGTCTGACCTACAGAAAGAGTGAAGATGATGCAAGATGGCAGAAAGCAGACTCCCAGATTTTCTGATGCAGAGTTGAAGGCCTTGGTGCAGGAGTTGGACAGGAAGAGAGAGGTCCTCTACCCACAGGGGACCATGAGGCCCTCCAACAAAGTGCTGAGAGGGAATGGGAGCAGGTAGCTGTGGAAGTCAATGTGAATAATGCTGCCCCCAGGACCTGACTGCAGTGCCGCAAGAAGTTTAATAACCTCACAGGAGCCATCAAGGTCAGTGAATTCATCTTCAAATGCCATGTCATTGCAACTGAACCACTAGCCTCACATACTGCTCAATTCAACACACCCCCTTCTCTCACCTACCAACATTCTCTACCAAGCATGACTTACACCCCACATTCATAGCTTCACCTCATCCTCACATGCTCAGCACTGCTACAAACCTCCCACCCTTATCTCACAACTTGCACACTTTGCCAACTATTCAACCATGACAGCTACATCATGCAAACATATTGCATCCCTGTCTTATGCAGAAAAAGGTGGCTGCAGCAGCTAACCTGTCGGGTATAGGCACGGTAACATGTTCTCACCCACCAGCACAGATAATGACACTGCGCATACTTTACAGGGTATCATACAGGCAGGATTTGCACATGGTTAATTACTAGACAAGGCACAGGAAAAGAACAGCATGGGTGTCAGCACCCTGGAGGGTGGGATGACATACAAGCTCTGCTGCAGAGGACTCAGATGAGGACTTCGATGGAGCAGCAAACAGAAAAAGGCTGGTGGACATGCAGACAGAAATGTTTGGTGTTTTGGCAGGCAGCCAGAAAGCCCACTATCAATGTCAAGGAACATGGAGACGTTTGGCTCCAATTTGGCACAGGGCTTTGCTCAGAGCTTTGAAGCTCGTCCTTTCCAGTGCGGAAGTGGTGGCTAACTCTGGGAGAACGCTTGCGGACCCAATCATTGTGCAGCTTCTGATAGTTGATGTCTTAGCTTCAATTGCAATGCAAGCAGAAGCCAGGCAACATCTGAATTCTGCAGTGGAAGCTCAGACTGATGTCATAAAATCTCAGATTATTGCCATGCAGGCTCAGACTGCTGCCATCACGGCTAGATACCAGTGCTCAAGGGGGCTTTCAGGGTCTCACAGCAGTCCAGCAAACTGTACTCCAGCAGATTGCTGAGGCGCCGTCCTGGGGGAGTGGAGGTGGCTCCACGGAGCACAAACCTGCTATTCTCTCTCAGGATGGCAGCGATCGTGCTCCAACCACTGTCACTCTGCTAGTACCCCTGCTGTTGCCTTTCAGCCAGCCAGCTCAGACTGCTGCCACCCATACCAAGGTAGTACAGTCCAAAGTCAGGCCTTCTAAGCCCAAAGCAGCTGCGGTTGTCCTGTAAGGCCATCTGTAGTCTCCCCAACTGGAAATCATCAGCCTTCCAGCAGCCATACGGCAGCTATTTGGGGTGGCATTGCGTAAGAGCAACTATAAGACAGGCACTAAGGAAATGCATAAGGGTGATTAGTTGTGTTGTATCTGGAATGTTGGATGTTTTGTCAGATAAAGTTGCTATGGAATGGTTGTTTTGGCTGGCTTTTATTTCAGTATTGTGGCCAAGAGGATGCTGTGGTGGTCCATACTAGGGCGTGGTAAGGTGTTGTACAATAGGGATTTGGAGTTGTGATCATTGCAGAGTCAAATGAAATGATCATGGACAGCCGGACCACAACGTGGATGCACCGACTGCCTCCTCTTTTCCTCCTCTTCCTCTTCCTAACCTTGTAACCCCAGTGGCTAGGTTGAGGAGTAGATATCAAATCACCATGGATTGGGACACCTGATCCAGCGAGTGCTGGAGGGCTCCTCCAGAGCAGTTGAGGCATTGGAATTGTTGCTTCATGATGTTTTCATGGCAGCATGGCTTTCATTGTACACATGCTGACCACATGTGGTTGGGTGTGGAGTGGAGCCATAAGCCAAGTGTAAAATGGATAGGCCTTGTCACCCAGCAGCCACCCTCTAGTAGCTGAAAGATTGAGGGAACAGAATGCCAGGATATTGGACATTCACCAGCATGATATGCTGAGCATGGTTGCGCACATATGCTGGCAACATCCAGACCAGTCATTCTAGGTGGTGACTTCAACTGCATCATTAACACAGCTGGATGGTCTGGCAGGGACGGCAACAAACTGGACGCTATGTCCAGATTCCTAATGGAAACAGTAAAAGATGCCAAGCTGCACAACGTCTTCAGCAACCTTGCAGACTGAGTGCAGCGTAGATACACCTGGTCAAGACCAGACGGGTCTGCCCGTTCCAGGATTGACTTACTGTTTGTGTCCCGTGCTTTCACGGTCAGATCCATCGACGTCAAGCTGGTGTTCTTCTCTGACCACTGCCTCTTACTGGCCGACTGTCACTTACAGGATGACCAGCGAGTTTGCAGGGGGACATGGAAGCTCAATGCTACACAGCTAACCCCAGAGAACGTTGAAGAACTCAAAAGGGATTACAAAGGTTTGAGAACCATGAAACCCCTCTTTGAGTCTCCGGTGCACTGGTGGGAGGCGATCAAGGAGAACATCAAGAGGTTCTTTATCTTCAAAGATGTACAGAGAGCGAGAGAGAGACAGAGGGAAATGTCCCGACCCTACAAAAAATGCAGAATCTGCTCCGGCTGCAGTCGATAGGGGTCGAGGTCAAGGAGGATCTCCAAGAGGTGAAGAGCCGGCAGGCCTCACTGTTTCCCACGGAGGCCTCCAAGATCATCTTCCGGTCCAGAGTCTGCTCCGTTGAGCAGGATGAGACGTGCTCGCATTACTTCTTCCAAAAGGTACACAGAGAGAGTTCTGTTATCAGCAGCCTGAAGGAAAAGGATGGCTCGGTAACGTCTTCGCAGTCCGACATACTAAGGATCAGCACAGCTTCCCAGTCCTTCCTGTCATCTATCATGGAGGTCTTAGATGACAGCATGAGGGAGAGACCGGACAAACCGCTAACTCTGGACGAGCTGACAAATGCCATCAGGTCCTTTGAGACGAGTAAAACTCCCGGAAGCGACGGCTTACCAATTGAGTTGTATTCGGCCCTGTGGGACTGGGTCAGCCCCGACCTGCTGGAAATATACGCGAGTATGCTTCTGGCTGGCAGCATGTCAGAATTCATGAGGAAAGGCATCATCACCCTCATCTACAAGCGGAAGGGGGAGAGGGCAGAAATCAGTAATTGGCGGCCCATCTCACTGCTTAATGTTGACTACAAGATTCTGTCCAAAGTCATCGCCAGTCAGGTCAAGTCTGCTCTGGAGTTGGTGATTCACCCTGACCAGACCTGTACTGTACCCGACAGAAAGATCTCTGATAGTCTTGCGCTACTCGGGGATACGATCGCCTATGTACGGGACAGGAGGGTGGACCTGCCTCATGAGCTTGGACCAGGGGAAGGCTTTTGGCAGGATATCGCACACCTACATGATGGACGTGCTCTCCAAAATGGAGTTTGGGGAGGGAATCTGCAATTGGATCAAACTGCTCTGCACAAACATCAGTAGCTCAGTCTCAATCAATGGATGGGAATCAGAAAGTTTCCCGATCCAATCTGGAGTAAGACAGGGCTTTCCTCTCTCTCCTGTCTTGTTTGTTTACTGTATCGAACCTTTTGATGAGTCTATTAGGAAGGATGCAGGCATAAGAGGGGTGACAATCCCAGGCACTCAGGTAAACGCCTCTCTGTACATGGACGACGTCATCGTCTTCTGCTCGGATCCGCTGTCCATTCACAGTCTGATGAGCATCTGCGACCAGTTCGAACTGGTCTCGGGAGCCAAAGTTAACCACGGCAAGAGTAAGGCCATGTTCTTTGGGAACTGGGCTGACCAATCCTTTGTCCCCTTCACCGTCAGGTCAGACTACCTGAAGGTGCTGGGGATATGGTGCAGAAGAGCTGGGGCATGTGCCAAAACCTGGAAGGAGCGAGTAGCCAGGGTACAACAAAAACTGAGCATGTGGGAGCAGCGATGTCTCTCCATTCTGGGTAAAAACCTGATTATCAGGTGTGAAGCGCTCAAGTTGTTGCTGTATGTGGCACAGGTCTGGCCCATTTCCCACTCCTGCACCATAGTGGTCACCCGAGCCATTTTCCGCTTTATCTGGAGATCCAAAATGGACCAGGTCCGGAGGAATTAGATGTTCAAACCTCTGGATAAGGGCAGGAAAAATGTACCCAACATCACCCTCATCCTGATAACCACCTTCATGTGCGGCTGCATCAAGCTGTGTGTAGAGCCCCAGTATGCAAATACCAAGTGTTGCTACATGCTGAGGTTCTGTCTGTCCCCGGTGTTGCGAAGGATGGGTCCGGTCACATTGCCGCGGAACGCTCCATCCAGTTGGACCGTGCCGTATCACCTATCCTTCATGAGAAAGTTTCTGCGGGAAAACACCTTTGAACACCAATCCATCAGGCAGTGGTCTGCACGGAATGTCCTCAAGGCCCTATGGGAAAAGATGATAGATCCTGTCGGATGGCTCCCCGAGCAGACTGCCAAAGTCAGTTGGCAGAATGCCTCACCACTAGAACTTTCAAACAAGCACCAAGACGTAGCTTGGCTGGTGGTGAGAAGGGCCCTCCTCGTCAGATCCTTCCTGCACGCCCGGAGTCTTGTCTCCTCCACACGTTGCCCTCGAGGTGGCTGTGGCGAGGAAGAGTGTTGCCCACCTCCTTCTGGAATGTGTCTTTGCAAAGCAGGTGTGGAAAGAGATGCAGTGGCTTTTGTTGAGGTTCATCCCAAGCAGCTCTGTAACACAGGAGTCTGTGCTTTATGGGCTGTTCCCAGAGACGCACACCGAGATAAACATCAACTGCTGCTGGAGGACCATCAATTCAGTGAAAGACGCACTTTGGTCTGCCGGAAACGTGCTGGTCTTCCAGTGCAAAGAGTTGTCCTCGACCGAATGTTGCAAACTGGCACATTCCAAGGTCCAGGACTATGTGCTGAGGGACGCACTGAAGCTTGGGTCACCGCTGCAAAGGCTCAATGGGGAAAGACCACTGTGTAAGGTCCTCCCGCCATAGTGAACTGAGGGGCTGGACCCATGGGAAACCCCTCAGGTTGTATACACCAAATATGGGTTTGCTGTAAAATGTACATGGCATGTAAAATGGAATGGAAAGGTTGTGAGGCAACTCACTCCTATATCGAAGAAAACTGATTTCCTTTGCACTTTTTGGAATGTCAACTTGGTGCTGTTTTGAACTGTTTTGTATTTTTTGTACAGATTTTTATGAATAAAGTATATTTTGGGAAATTAAAAGTTTTGGGGGAAAGGAAAATAGTTAATGTAATTGTTATTGTGGGGGGAGGTGCATTAGAAATTTATTGGATAAATTTTGAGGGGATATTTCTTTAAAGATTTAAATGAATTGGCAGAGCTGACTGCCCTTTAAAAATGGTGCCAGCTCCTGTGCACAGGCAGCTGACACCATTGCTGGGGATGGACAGCCTGCCCCCTCCATGTGATTGGGGGGCACAGGCCGTCCCGGCTAATTATATAAGCCGCTGCGTGGGAACTTGCAGCAGCTCTTTGGTGTGCGGCCCATGCGGTTGGGCCGCCAGTTTTTGAGCTTGCCACCAATCTAGGCAGCGGGCTCTTAAAATCCAGCCCTATGTTTCAGGTGGAACTTGGTGAAAATGTTGAACGTAGCAATTTCTAAAATAATAATATATAATCAGCTGAGATCATCAATAAAATCAAATCTGAAGGGACAGAAAACGCTATACGTTCACCAGAGCTTTTCTACGGCTTTGGCTCCACCCCATTTATTTCACAAGAACTGTTTCTGTTTCTGTTTCGATTACTGTTCTTGATTTATTTTTTGACAGTGGATTTTTGCATGCACCAATATTGCTTCTGGCATCAAGTTCTATCATAATGAACCTAGATGGTCACCATGTAGTGGAACATCAGTCAAATAACTTCAACACATTTCATGGATGTATGATTGATGGTGGGAGCATCAATTTCTTTATCTGATAATTCCTTACATGAGTCATTGACCCAATTTATAAAATGAAATATGCCTTCATCCACTCTCATATGACATTAGAAATATATGACATTGACTGTTCGTAGTCCATTGAAGGACCAGCCTGACAGTATATTTATGAAGATGTTCCTCTATATTGACCATGAACATTCATATTAATTGCCAGATACTCCACCCCTCTGTGCACATCTACAATTAGTGTCAACAACTCAACAAGCTTTGTGCTGGCTGCTAAGTTCATACTCTTCTTACTTTGCGTTACTGAAAGTATGAACCACAGCTGCATTACTCTTGTATTCATAACCACTTACAGTGAAAGAAGATGGAGC
Source organism: Heterodontus francisci (assembly GCF_036365525.1). Classification (NCBI taxonomy): domain Eukaryota; kingdom Metazoa; phylum Chordata; class Chondrichthyes; order Heterodontiformes; family Heterodontidae; genus Heterodontus; species Heterodontus francisci. The sequence continues at coordinate 31,514,061 of NC_090389.1, forward strand.
TACATTAATATTTTATTTTGAACTTCTTTCTGACATTTTAATTCAGTTTTCTGTTGTAATCTGTCATTTTTTACAACATCCAGACTTTTTTACATCTGTATATATTTTTCCCATATAGCTATTGCTAAATAAATTATATAAAGCTTTGCCTACTTTGTATAATTAGTATGCTTTGGTATGAGTACCTCTAAGGTAATAAAAAAGATCCTGTAGATCATTTGAATAATTCATTCTTTGTCATTGCTGACTTCAGCCGAGCTGGTGGCATCTCTTCCAACTAGCTTGCCAACAATTTAAAACCGATCCTGTCAAAAGCTCCTAGTTTCCTCTCAGAGAGATTTGTTGTTATGCATTAACAATAGATGCTTTATCAATTTGTTCTTGTCATCAAGCTGTCAAAAAGGTTCCACAGTGCAGAGCAGGAAGGATTATGAAATTATACCATAAAGCACGCTGACGATTATAATTTTGAATACATTTTATCAGGTTGGTAAATACAATTCACATAATAGAATATCCTTGCAGATCAGATGGATTAAAGAAAAGAGGCTGCATTTGGTAAAGTCAAACTCTGTGAAGTGAAAGGATTGAGGAGAACTACACTAATGGAGAGGCTAGTCTTTAAGACACGAAATAAAATTTGGCTGTTTTTCCATTACATAAGAAAAATATCATAAACTGGACACAATGAATGGAAGTTTACTCAAGTGCACATATATTCCCCAGTTAATCTTTTGAGCTGTTAACATATATAAGAGGCAATTTCAAAGCTAGAATCTAAGTATCCTGAGGAATAAAATACAGTAGTATTCATGGTTATGTGTGACACGACATCACTCCCTCTTGTGACCTTCACTTACAGCTTCTTAAGCTGGTCCATTCTTAAGATCATCCCACAACATTAATTGAACTAAGTGAGTCGGTTCATAACTGTTACTCTCTGTGTTTGCTTACAGTGAAATAAAACAACTTAATGAATCATATTGTGAGCCTAGTCAAAAAGAAAAAGGAAGCATTCGTAAGGGCTGGAAGGCTGGGAACAGACAAAGCCCTTGAGGAATATAAAGACAGTAGGAAGGAACTTAAGCAAGGAGTCAGGAGGGCTAAAAGGGGTCATGAAAAGTCATTGGCAAACAGGATTAAGGAGAATCTCAAGGCTTTTTATATGTATATAAAGAGCAAGAGGGTAACCAGGGAAAGGGTAGGTAGTCTTTCACTCAAGGACAGAGGAGGGAATCTATGTGTGGAGCCAGAGGAAATGGGCTAGGTACTAAATGAGTACTTTGCATCAGTATTCACCAAAGAGAAGGACTTGGTGGATGATGTGTCTAGGGAAGGGAGTGTAGATAGTCTGGGTCATGTCGTTATCAAAAAGGAGGAGGTGTTGGGCGTCTTGCAAAGCATTAAGGTAGATAAGTCCCCAGGGCCCGATGGGATCTACCCCAGAATACTGAGGGAGGCAAGGGAAGAAATTGCTGGGGCCTTGACAGAAATCTTGGTATCCTCATTGGCTACAGGTGAGATCCCAGAGGACTGGAGAATAGCCAATGTTGTTCCTTTGTTTAAGAAGGGTAGCAAGGATAATCCAGGAAATTATAGGCCGGTGAGCCTTACGTCAGTGGTAGAGAAATTATTAGAAAGGATTCTTCGGCTCAGGATTTACTCCCATTTGGAAACAAACAAATTTATTAGCGAGAGGCAGCATGGTTTTGTGAAGTGTCTCACAAACTTGATTGAGTTTTTTGAGGAAGTGACGAAGATGATTGATGAAGGAAGGGCAGTGGATGTTGTCGATATGGACTTCAGTAAAGCCTTTGACAAGGTCCCTCATGGCAGACTGGTACAAAAGGTGAAGTCACATGGGATCAGAGGTGAGCTGGCAAGATGGATACAGAACTGGCTCGGTCATAGAAGACAGAGGGTAGCAGTGGAAGGGTGCTTTTCTGAATGGAGGGCTGTGACTAGTGGTGTTCCGCAGGGATCAGTGCTGGGACCTTTGCTGTTTGTAGTATATATAAATGATTTGGAGGAAAATGTAGCTAGTCTGATTAGTAAGTTTGCGGATGACACAAAGGTTGGTGGCGTTGCGGATAGTGATTAGGATTGTCAGAGGATACAGCAGGATATAGATCGGTTGGAGACTTGGGCGGAGAAATGGCAGATGGAGTTTAATCCGGACAAATGTGAGATAATGCATTTTGAAAGATCTAATACAGGTGGGAAGTATACAGTAAATGGCAGAACCCTTAGGTGTATTGACAGGCAGAGAGATCTGGGCGTACAGGTCCACAGGTCACTGAAAGTGGCAACGCAGGTGGATAAGGTAGTCAAGAAGGCATACGGCATGCTTGCCTTCATCGGTCGGGGCATAGAGTATAAAAATAGGCAAGTCATGCTGCAGCTGTACAGAAATTTAGTTAGGCCACACTTAGAATATTGCGTGCAATTCTGATCGCCACACTACCAGAAGGACGTGGAGGCTTTGGAGAGGGTACAGAAGAGGTTTACCAGGATGTTGCCTGGTCTGGCGGGCATTAGCTATGAGGAGAGGTTGGATAAACTTGGATTGTCTTCACTGGAATGACGGAGGTGGAGGGGTGACATGATAGAGGTTTACGAAGTTATGAGTGGCATAGACAGAGTGGATAGTCAGAAGCTTTTTCACAGGGTGAAAGAGTCAGTTACTAGGGGACATAGGTTTAAGGTGCAAGGGGCAAAGTTTAGAGGGGACGTGCGAGGCAAGTTCTTTACACAGAGGGTGGTGAGTGCCTGGAAATTGCTGCCGGGGGAGGTGGTGGAAGCAGGTACGATAATGACATTTAAGAGGCATTTTGACAAATACATGAATAGGATGGGAATAGATGGATACGGTTCCCGGAAGTACAGAAGGTTTTAGTTTAGACAGGCATCAAGATTGGCACAGGCTTGGAGGGCCGAATGGCCTGTTCCTGTGCTGTACCGTTCTTTGTTCTTTGTTTGTTCTTTTGTTCATATCTGGTCTCGTCCCTTCTCAGTCTGCCTTCAAAAAGATTGGAAAGGCCTAAGTGGGGTGGAAGCATCACGAAATGAGTATCTAGTTTGAGTCACAAGCCTGTCCGGTTTATGCTAATAAATAGCTAGACGTTGAGTACTGTTGGCACACATTTAAATGTTATGTGCTCTGACCACCTACAGGAGTGACTCAAATCACTGTACCCAAGAGAATATGTAAGGTAAGACCCTAAACATGTAACACAGCTGCTCAGAAGGATTCCATATCTAAATTTGTTGTGCACATTCCCATGAGTATCATGGTATGCAAGACTTGGCACTACCACTTTCTAAATAATGAAGAAACCCAGGTTATCTTTTAATTGGAGTGGAGCCAATCACAAATGATAAGCATTTCTCAAGCATAATTCTCAGTTTTCTTCCCATCACTGAGACTTCAGTCACTTTCTGCCCTCTCTTACTGCTTCTCTGCTCTGTCACACTCCAAGGGTTCAGTGAATTTCTTTTCGCTACATCATCCTAATTGCTCTGCCTCTTTTGTGTCCTTCATATTGCAGTCTAACTAATGGGTGAAATATAGAAAATATGGCTAGTATTAAAAAATAGTTTAAAAAATTAACAATGCTATTGTTCAGACAATACCATGTGACAGGGAACTTTAGTTGTTTTTATATTCTGATTTGTATTGCCCATTTGTTTTTTGCTGCTATAATCTATCAGTCATATCAGTTAATCATATTCAAGTAGGGAAAATAATATGCATCTTATTAGAGTATTCTTCATGTTTATTGACATTAGGCACAGGATACATGCAAACATACTTGCCTTACATATTCTCTTGGGTACATTGATTCGAGTCAGTCTTGTAAGTGGTCTGAGCATCTTACATTTAAAGGTGTGCCAGCAGTGCTCAATGTCTTGCTATATATTCGCATAACCTGGGGTGTAACAATAGGACATGCTTGTGACTCAAACCAGATACTCATTTCATGATGTGTACATAACCAGGGAGTTGTGGGTGTAACCTGACAGAGTGAGATGTGTTTAGATGTGGCTTGTGCAGTAACTGTTTGTGCATATATATGTTCTAGTTTAAAGTATAATTAAAAACCCACTTTTCTTTGGATTTTACTTGTTGTACTGTGGGTCTTACAATATTTCACAATCCAAAGGATCAAGTACTATTACAATTAATACACTTTGTTTTTATGTAATAACGCAAAATGATGAATACACTATATTTTCCACTCGATGGGTCATCTTGCTTGATGTAAACAAAATAATTCTTAACTACCCACTTGCATTCTAACCTTCTAGGTCTGGTGAAATAATGCTGCAGAAATTTCAGTCCTCAATTGTAATATTGCCCGAAAGCCTCTCAAAGGCATAAAATCCTCCTTCCTGAAACCTTTGTCTCCATGATCCCATTTCTTAAAGGGATAATGCCAATAACATACAGTGTGTTGGAGCCATGAGTAATTTGTAAATAGCAACCATTTATTAGCCAATCAATTCATTCCCCATATGTTCTAAAAGGTTTTGGTGTTGAGTCGCATTGCATAAAGTGAATATTTATTTCATTCCCAATAAGAGGTGCATTGGAAACAAAAGAATATAATAGAACAAAAAGGTTAAGATGTTGTTGCCATGTCCATCCTTTAGGCAATGCAGATCATTACATTCTGCAGGTAACATGCTCCACTTTATGGAGGTGGTTATAGGTTCAAGATATGGTTGCATAGTGGTTATGACTTTGGCCAAGCAGCCATAGGTCATGAACTATGAAGCTAGACTGCTTGTTGTTTTCAGACTTCACTGGAGGCACTTTCTTTCAGGTTAGCACCACCACCACCACTGGCCTTATCTTGCTCACAGCTTGCTGACTCTCCCTTTCAACATGCACTCTGTATGATGCTGCGATGCACGCAGACACAACCCTTTTGAAGAAGCTAACTCATTTCCATTCTTCTTGCAGGACAGTGCTGAGCAACAACAGGGAGAGGACCAAAACCAGGGAAGGTGCAGTCAACATTCAAGCCCTCGGTCCAATGGGGGGAGCTGACATGGACATCATAGGCAGAGAAAGGATATGCCTTGTCAGAGACAATGAGGCTAGAGGTCCAGTGCACCTGAGTGCTTGGCTATTTCCCTTACCTTTTCTCTTTTCTTCAAACAATCACGTGTACAGACAGCATGGCTCACACTTGGGTTGTTGCCCTTCCATTTCTGCTCCATCCTTGTTGTTATCGGGGTCTTTCTCATCAGGTAGAAACAGTCTTCATGCCTTGCCATTTGTTGCCTACAGTTGCACTGCACAGCATACAGAATGCAGCAGATGGTCATGCTCTGAGATACTCTCACTGGTCTATACTGCAGAAAGCCTTCAGACCTGTTCAGGATATGTTGTTTGAGCACTCATGTCATCAGCTCCATGGTTACTCTTGTGGGCCTATGGTTCTGGTCTAATCTTATTTCGGCAGATGAACATGTTTTTCAAAGAAGTATCAGGAGCCCTACTAGTCACATGGGTGATGTCAATCAAAGCCCCTGCTTGAGACCACATATCCAATCCATCACCAAGGCACCTACTTTCACCTTTGCAACATTGCCCATCTCTGCCCCTGCCTCAGCTCATCTGCTGCTGAAACTCTCATCCATATCTTTGTTACCTCTAGACTTGACAATTCCAATGCACACCTGACCGGCCTCTCATCTTCACTCTCCATAAACTTGAGATCATCCAAAACTCTGCTGCCCATATCCTAACGCACACCAACTTTGGTTCCCCTATCACCCCTGTGCTCGCTGGTCTACATTAGCTCCTGGTCTGGCAATGCCTCAATTTTAAAATTCTCATCCTTGTTTTCAAATCCTTCCATGATCTCACTCTTCCCTTTCTCAGTAACGTCTTCCAGCTCTGCAACCCTTCGGGAACTCTGCACTCATCCAATTCTAGATTCTTGTGCATCCCCAATTTTAATCACTCCACCATCTTGGCCGTGCTTTCAACTGCCTGGAATTTGTGCCCCCCCCCTCCCCTCTTCCCAAACCTTTCTGCCTCTCTAGTTACCTCTCCTCCTTTAAGATGCTCCTCAAAACCTACCTCTTTGACCATGTTTTTGATTGCCCGTCCCAATATCTCTTCATGTGACCTGCTGTCAAATTTTGTTTGACAATATTGCCGTGAAGTGTCTTGAAACATTTTACTACAATAAAGGTGCTATACAAATGTAAGAAGTTGTTGTTGTTGTTGCTATTGAAGAAAACCTGCAATGTTGTTCCCAACCTGCTGATTGGGTGTCCATGGGGAATGTTTACAAAGAGGGCATCAGTTACCTACTTGATGCAGGTATGGACTGCAGATTGATTAATATTACTTCTGCCGCCTGCTACAGACTGGAAAGAGCTCAAGGCAAAAAAGACTGAGGGCTGTCATGATTTTCACTGCCACATGCAATGCATTGCCAGCTGTGGCAGTACATTGCAGGCTGTGACAGTTTCTCCTTACTCCTTACGCACTACTCTGCAGTAAACTGGAGGTAGGCCCTCTCCCTCGTGGACTCCTTGTAACCCTAACTGCAGCTTCCCATGTTTCCACTATCTGTTGCTGCTGCTCCTCTTCCTCCAGCCAGAATCAAGTGGCCAAGATGGTCTCCATCCTCGACAGAAGCCGATACCTCCCAGAGCCTTCTGAAGGTTTTGACACAATTTTTTTTTAAAGTGATTTCCAAGACAAAAGTATCTGCCTAAATCAAGCAAAATGTCTCCCAAATAATTCCAATGATCTGAGAACATGCAGGTAGGTATCCCTTTAAATAGCATTGGATATGGAGGACTACTGGCAGAGGGAGTTCAGCACTAAGAGGGCTCCTCACAATTTCAGATGAAAATGGAACTGAGATCCGAACAAGATCATAGGATCCCGATTTGCAGGTAATGATGGGACTCCTGCTTGTTTCTGGTGGAAATACTGGTAATCCATTTTGAAATCTCCTTTGAAAATTGCAGTGGGTGGGAAGACAGTGATAGAATTTCTTTCTATTTTGTACTTGCTACAACCCCATTCCCACAAAATCTGAGTGGTAGAGACCAATAACCTGCTGGCTTCACATTCTCCTGTTTGCCATTTTAAAACATGCAATGAGTCAGTTATTTTAAAGGGGTTAATTGTTCAGCTAAAATGACAGCGCACTGTCATATCTGCACGTTCAGTTTTTGTCACATTAATATTGGTGAAGATATTTTCCAGGTTATAGGATTAATTGGTTTGTGTTGGCACCAGCCATTTCAATAATTGTAACTGAATCAGCTGGCAGTGCAATCACAAAGAATGTGAATATATGACTTCGGTACATCGTGGCTAGGGGAATCATGAGCATTTTACATTTCAATTTCTCCAAATACTTCAAACATTTAAAACATCCATTTCTATTTTCCAATTGCGTATCTCAGTTTAATTTCATCTTTCAAGATTTATGGGTTCTTCCACTAATAAAGAAAAATAATTGTCAACAATTCTAGAAATTCAAAGTGGGCACTATATATTCTTATGTGCTCTGTAGTTATGCGCTCAGGAGTGGGATAATGCTGTTTTAACTAATGTAGACTGACTGTTGTGGAAAAAAAACTACCCCAGAGAGTGATTAGAATGTGGAATTTGCTCCCACATGGAGTACCTGAGGCGACTAGCAAAGATGCGTTTAAGGGGAAGCTAGATAAGTACATGATTGAAAGGAATAGAAGGATATGCAGAATGAGGTTAGATAAAGTAGGATGGGAGGAGGCTCATGTGGAGCATAAACACCAGCATAGACCAGTTGGCCAAATGGCCTGTTTCTGTGCTGTAAATTCGATGTAATTCTATGTAACTTGATCTTTGTCAGGCCGACAAATGGGACTCTGCGAATAGCCTCAGTGTTTTGCGTTAGCTAGGACAAATTAGCCAGAGATCAGTAGCACCACTGTGGGAGCACCATCACCAGAAGGACTGCAGCAGTTCAGGAGAAGGCCCAGCACTAGTTTTTCAAGGGAATTACTAATGGATGCAGCCTTGTCAGCATCACCTATATTCAATGATAGAAAAAGCAAAACACTCCTAATTGCTATTCAGTGATCCCTGCTGGTCGTCAGGTGAAGACAACAACTTCGAAATTGATGTGCTCTTCAGGGATTAGCTGTAAGTTATTAAAAGCTTTCAAGACTATTAAAGCCTGCTTCTTAACCTTTGATTTTGCTGGATTTTGAGGTGAAAGTTGCTTACTGAGCTTTAGTAAAATTCAGCAGCTGGCAACTGCCCTATGAAGACTTTTAAACTTCTTTATCAGTGCAAGGCAAGCATTTACCCAGAAAAATTGCTGTACGCCTGAACCACAGAGGTGTTGTTTTGATGACCAGAAGCTAGAAGCATTTACTTCTGGCTATGCATGATCGTGCTCAAATATGATGACCTCCAAGGTTGAATAACCTGATGGCACTGACTATTTATACTCACAGAACGGTCACCTGCATGAAGTAACTGAAAAAAAATGCTATTTCAATGATTATAAAGTATTGCATGCTAACGATGCGATTGAATAGAACATTGTGCATTGTTGATGGCAATTCCACATAATGATGTCCAAAAGGACACAACAACGACTATGTCTTTTATCATTTAGGATTTTTCTTTTTTATTGCTTAACATTTTGTCAAATGTCAAGAAGCTTACTCAGGAATAGCCCTGTGCTCCCAGTGGCTGATGGAAGAGCAATTACATAAGACAGTGTTCGTGAAAGTGTGAACAAATGTCCAAAATGAATTGAACTGCACAAGACAATCAAACAAATCAATGACATGGAAACGTTTGTGGAAAACAAAATCAAATACAATGTCCCATGATCAAAGGGCATCACTATGGTAATAATGTCACTGAAGTAAATTCTATCTTTGCTGGAGGAATAGAGTGCAAAAGTCTTCAGGTTCTCAAGATATCTAGCCTGTAGTTGCAGACACCTGGTAATCTTACATTGTAATCTCTTTTTTCATGTAACAGATCAAAGTGAAAATAATTGGGAAGACATTGTGCAATATGCAAAATGCCAAAAAATGTAAAACATCTGTAATACATGTGAATGATACAGCTTAGTTGTTATAGATCTATTTATTTTGTTTTTTTTTCAAACTGAAGTCTCCAATCACCTGGAAACAGTTCCAAAGCAGAGGTGCCTCCAATAGTTTTTGATTGCAGCCCTGTTTGGTCTCCACAGATGATTCACTTGGGGGAAATTTTCATAGGTAAGGGGAGATGGGCTTGGGTGCCTTAAAAGTGATGGTGGGTCAGGATCCACCCTTTGAAGAGGTCCACTTGGAACAGTCAGGAAGGTAATTAGATTATGCAAAAGATAATTGAGAGTCTCTTTAAACCTGCATTCTGTCTTTAACAGCCAGCAGATCTATTTTCCAAGCTGTCAACAACAGGGTCAACTAGGGGAGTGCACAGCGGGAAGATCTTCTTCAGTGAAACAAATAGGCTGGGGAAGCCTTTAATCAATGAAACTGAAGAGCTCCAGCCATGGCCAGGTGAAAGGCTGTTGTTCAAAGCACTCCTTCTCAGTCAATGTTTTCACTGCTTGACTGGTGATTGCCAACTTCATGGAACTCACTTCACCTGTCTCGAATTTCACTCAAGCTGCTTTACCCTGCTGCCAGTCTTTATCATGGCATGGGAGCAGTTTATGCAGCTCAACCTTACACCTCCGATGAAGAACAAAAGGAGCAGCAACACCATTAGTACCAGAGCGGCAGCCGCAACACCAGTTGCAGCACTAGCTGCTGTCTCCTCAGACACATGCCTCTGTACAGGGCAAAGGCGATGGACATAGAGATCCAGCTCCAAGGAAGTGAGATCCTCAAAACAGGCAGAAGATCAGCTCTCTCAACATATCTGAGCACCAGAGCCTCAGGAGGCTCAGGATTTCACGGCAGGTGGTTGCTGATATCTACAGCCTCCTGAAACAAGACTTTCTTCCCAGTGGACCAGTGGTCATCAAGGTGCCTGTTACTGTTACTCCTGCTCCTCCATTTCACACACACCACTCCCCACCACCCCCAATCAGGTCTCTGCCTCTCCCAAAGTTGTATGTTGTCTTCGCCTGCAAGGAGAGAAAGCAGAGAGGTGTGGGTGTTAGAAATGGCTTGTGTGGATAAAAGGGAAGGATAAGATTTGTGAAGGGTGACTATGAAGCATGGGTGCAAGAGGACAATAGGATGAGGGTGAGGGTGAGTGGTGGCTGTTTGGATGGGGATATGAGATGCCTGGAGTGGGAGGAATGAGTAAAGCTGCAAGGTGTATTGCTCCGAGGAGTTATGTGCCACAGAATGCTGGGGAAGTCAGAGTGTAAGGTTTGGCACCAGAAATTGCTTTGCCACTCACCTTTCCCACCCTCCTGAGTTCCTGGATCCTCGGCGCACTGTCACACATCTGATACTGACTTCCTCGGCCATTTGCATCCACGCATGCTTGGTTAGAGAGTTTGTCCTCTTCCTCCCGTCTTTGGGAAAGATCACCTTACTATAGCTCCTCAGATCCTGCAGCAGACCCTTCAGGTAGGAGTGCTAGACCTGGGGGACAGCCTTTCCAGATCTTCTCTCCATTCCTGTGCTTGGTGCAGTCTCAAAATTCCATATGCAGTTGAGGCTTTCTGACCCCTTTATTTAGAAATCCTTCCTTTGACAGATCCGGCACGTCACCCCACCCATCCTCTCTGATTGGCTGGAGAACCCAGAGACAAGATGCTAATGCCAAAGCTCAGTTAATAAGCCTTGGCAAAGCCCGCTGAAGCTGTCAAGGGATTCCTGATCTGCTACAGGTCCTGCTGTTTCAACAGGAAAGATCAGTTGAAAATTCCACCCATTACTTCAGCTCCACTGCATATATTGTAGAGAATATTACCACTTCATAAAACACTGACGATATATGCCAGTGAATCAGGATTCCATTGGAAAAAGAGATGTGGTCATCTTCAGCCATTGGGAAGGTATGCACTCTGGGAAGGGCTCAAATCCTGCTATTGAGCAGCAGGAACACCCTCCACATGCCACTCAACATAGCCTATTTATGGCTACCTCAAACTTCATGAAGGTTTTGCATCAGCAGGCAAGGAGTCACAAGCAGCAGCTGATGGATTTCTAGCACTAGGATGGTGATGTTTGTCTGAGCTGTGGTTTGTGGGGCCAGAATACATTTTATCTGCAATGGAGGTGATCCTACCCAGAAAAGTCTGTCACTGTACAGCCTCTTTAAAGAGATGGATCACACCAAAGATCAACAATAGTCTTTCTTTTCACCCAACGTATAAAGGCAACATTTCAAAACTTTCAGAAGACACGAAATTCAGAAATATAGTAATGCAATGGATAGTAACAGACTTCATTTTGGTTGCAAGAATGAGGAGAAGCAATATGAACTAAATGGTAAAATTTTAAAGTGGGTGCAGGAATAAAGACCTGCAGCTGTATGTACATAAATATTTAAAGGTGACAGGACAAATTGAGAAGACTGTTACAAAAGAATATGGGATCCTTGACTTCACTAGAAATCGAGTACAAAAGGAAATTCTACGGAACCATTATAAAACACTGGTTAGGTCTCAGCTGGAGTATTGTGTTCAGTTCTAGGCACTACACTATAGGAAGGATGTCAAGACCTTGAAGATGCTGCAGAAGAGATTTACTAGATTGGTAGCAGGGCTAAGGGACTTCAGTTATGTGGAGAGACTGCAGAAACTGGGATTGCTCTCCTTAGAACAGAGAAGGTTAAGAGGAGATTTGGCAGAGGTGTTCAAAAACCTGAATGACTTTGATAGAGTAAATAATGAGAAATGCCAGTGGCAGAAGGATCAGTAACCAGAGGACACAGATTTCAGGCAATTGGCAAAAAAATCAGAGGCGATATAATGAAACATTTTTTTTACACAGTGATTTGTGGTGATCTGGAATGCACTGCCTGAAAGGGTAATGGAAGCAGATTCAATACTAATGTTCAAAAAAGAATTGGATAAATACTTGAAGGGAAAATATTTACAGGGTCACAGGGAAGGGGCAGGGCAGTGGGATTCATTAGATAGCTACACCAAAGTGTTGGCAAAGGCATGATGAGCCGAATGGTCTCCTTCTGTGCTGTATCATTCTATGGGTTGGATTTTGTGTAGGAGAAGGGGCTCCCGGCGCTGGGGCAAAAAGGCAGGGAAAACCCCGCCTCTGCATTTCTGTGTAACCCCGGACAAGACATAAGTGAGGTGGGGTCACCGGGGCCAGTCTGGAAGGCCCCAGTGAGGGGGATGGGAGGTGGTCTTACGGCCCAGAGGGAGAGCATCCCGGGGGTGAATTGGTTCTCGGTGGAGTTCCTCCATGGGCCACAAATTGCCAACAGAGGAGGGACACCCCAAGCTTGCAGGGCTTACAAGGCGTTATTTGTAATTTTTACATCATTTTAAAAGGCATCCTCCCCATGCAGCAGAGGCCCCCTTCCACCCCATCGCTGGTAAGATCCCAGCAGCAGCAGGAAAAGGCCTCTAATTGGCCGTTAATAGGCCACTGAAGGGCCTCAATTTGCCTCTAGGTGGGAAGGCTGTTGTCGGCCTATCTCACCCTGGGAAGACCGCTGGGCGATGAGGAGGCAACGGGCCCTCCACCCCCCCGCCGCCCCCACCACCACCATCGTGATACTCCGTGCCCCCCCCCCCACCTCCGATTCCACTTGGGGGAGGGGGGGCCCGTAAAATCCAGCCCTATAATTCTATATACCAGTGTTTTTCTCAAGTGTTTGTCTCCCAGGCAGTGTTTTTGGAATTATTACTCCTTGAGTATTTATCTTGTACATTACTTTTACAAAAAAAACAAAACGAAATGTATATATGTGTGTACATATCACAGGGCTAAGTCTGAGCCTACCAGTCACAGTGCTGTTTGTGCTAGCACCAATATGAGCTGACCTTGGTAGATGAAGGAAGCTGTTGGCATGTCCCTTATGATGCATCAAGCATCAATGTAAAATGGCAGCAGACAACAAAGGGCTGCTGGTTCCTTGTGTGCCAGGCAATTATCTGATATGATAACAGCAAAATACTGCCGATGCTGGAAATCTGAAATAAAAACAGAAAGTGCTGGAAATACTCAGCACGTCAAGCAGCATCTGTGTAGTGAGAAGCAGAGTTAACGTTTCCGGTCCTTGAACTATCATCAGACTGGCCAAGGTGAGAAAAGAATTAGGTTTTAAGCAAGTAAAGGGGGCTGGGGGTTTGGTGGGAAGAGAACAAGAGGGGAGGTATGAGATAGGGTGGAGGACAGGAGAGATTTAATAACAAAGCTGTCATGGGAGAAAGGCAAAAAGCACGTTAATGCTAATGGTGAAAAACAAAGCATTAGTCCAGAGAGAGTGTTAATGAAGTGTTAATTATCTGAAATGATTGGATAGGCAGGTTGCAGAGACAGCACAGCCAGAAGTGCCTACTCTTTTTATGCCATGTTTTTTTTTATTGGTTGTCTTTATTTCCTTCAATGTTAATTTGAAATGGGTGCTGTGCAGCTGAAGCACTGATAGCCACTCTATTCACATTTTAGGGTAGGTATATAATTAACATTAAAGTTGGGGACATACTGAACCAAGTGTACAGTCTCCTGGTTTTATACTGGATGCAGCTTGATTATTTAAGATCTCTGGTGCCTGTCTCCAGGGAGCAGGCTCCTGCCATCATATTCTTGGGGCTGGATTTTAAATTGGGGTCGGGAAGCTGATGCCCGGATAATTTCCAGGTCCTGAGCCTGCCCTGCCACTGCAACGCTCATGCGACGTTATCTTTAAATGTAAATGCCCTAATTGGGCTGGAGGTAAGCTCGGCACCCAATTAGTGGCATGGATGGGCACTGGGAGGCAGGAACTGCCTGCAGAGCATGAGCAGCAAAGGCAGGGCCAGCAGCGTCAACGAGCACAAAAGTGACCAAATGGCCAAATGGAAGGTAACATGCTCGATCCTGCATAAGATCCCCTAGCTCCTGAAATTTTTCATCATCAATAAAGAAACATTAACTTTGAACTTTAACTTTGAAACATTAGCTTTGAACCCAACAGCTGTTTGGGTTTGGCAATCTCAACTTTGAAAATTGCCTTCTCACCCTCCCCCAGCTATTTAAGGAGCTTAATGGGCTGTTCCATGGAGGCGTGTGGGTTCCTCGTTCCCTCCCTCCCTTTGAAAATTGCCCCGCATTCCAGAGGTGACGGGATCCAGTGCCACCCTCCGGGAATGCAATTTTTAAATCATACTCACACCCCTTCACAACCCCACTGGCAATTGAAAATCCTGGCCTTGAACTCAGTTGAAATAAACTACCCCAGAAAGTGGTGAGGATAGCAATTATATGTCCATTTGTTTTTCACTGAATAGTATTTTATTAACATGTAATATTTGTCAGTTGTTAAAATCTCTTTTCCTCCTCCACACCAATCTTCTGAACCCAACTGCAACATAAACTGATCTCTTCAGCGTACCTCTTTCTTATCGTCCATCTGTAATGTCCAATCCAGTTTGGTACTCTTCTCCCTTGTAACTTGCTATCATTATATGATTCATATGGAAGAGGTCTTGTCCAGTTCCAATTATGAAATACAATAACGTCCGCCTTGCAATTATTGCATGTGAATCCACGCAGTACTAGTGCATTCAAAACAATGTAGTTCTAAATTGGAGTCCTAAACTCCTAAAGAAGGAGTTCATAACACACTGAGCAAGGCTCAAACTTGTGTTTGTCAACTGTTATTATTTATCCATTTGCCCATCTATCAATGCGGTATGGTTTTCATTATGGTGTTTGTTCATGATAGTAAAAATGATTCTCAATACTCCATTAAGACTCAAGCTGAGTATCTGACCAAAATATCCAGGTAAGTCTGTTAAACAATTGCTACCGGGATAAAGTTAATTGAATCGCCAGAATAATATGGTTAAGTGCTTTTATTAAATTATGGGCATTAAAAAGTCACAACTCTGTTAAACCCATATTGAAAAATACAAACTGTTCTGACTGTCTGGGAGCACTTTGAACATCATGTCAGGTATCATTCATATGGAAAATTTCAGCACATTAATGCTGAATTTTCTCACATTCTTACAGCAAATCATTGTCAAGAATTACGGCACATAACAAATCAATTATTTCATCTGTTTTGCAGAATCAACTAAATTGGCTAAACTATATAGATGTTAAATAGGGTGTTACACAGCAATCATTAGGCTTTTAATTCAATAGAACGTCATCCCTTCCAATCTTAGATTAGAGTGCTGTTCCTTCCAGTGATGCCCACATCCCATGAATAAATAAAAAGGATTTCAAAGTACAAATTTCTGCTTACTAACAGACCAAGACTAGAATTCTTGTGCCAGTGGAAGTGCGCAGTTAAAATGCCGAACAGTATGATTTTTAAAAAAAATCTGCTCACAAAAGCCCTTACTTTTCTATCAAATCAGTTTTAATATATGATCATCCACTGTTTTACTTTTGTATTATTAGACTGATGCCTCTGTGGGTAAATGTATAATGTGGTCTGGAGCTAAGCTTTGCAGACCAGCAAGTTTCCAGCGTCTATCACTACTCTGTGTTGAGTTACCTGATAACAGCCAAACCAGAAAGATGAGTGCTAAGGTTTGGTACAATTTTCCTTAATGAGCCAGGAGACAATTTGCTGGTCACTCTCCAGTAAACACGACTGGGACTAACTGTGGTAGATGATTTGTGAGGACTGGATCGAATATGGCTATGATGTTTAACAATGTCAAATAGCTACTTTGCATATAAAAACATAAGAAATAGGAGTAGATCACACTGCTTCTCAAGCCTGCTCTGCCATTCAATATTATCATGGCTGATCTTCTGTCTCAACTCCAGTTTCCTGCCTGCTCCCCATATTCCTTGATTCCCTGAGAGATCAAAAATCTGTCTATCTCAGCCATAAATAAACATCCAGAACCCTCTGGAGTATACATTCCAATGATTCACAGCCCTCTGTGTGAAGAAATTTCTCATCATTTCAGTCCTCGGTGATTTCAACCTCCAACTCGACTTATCATCATGTTCCCTCTCCTTTGAGTTCACTGCCCTCTTTTCCTCCCTAAATCTCTCCCTCCATGTAAACTCCAACCCATATTCACGGCCATCCCCTCAAGCTTGCCATCTCACGTGGTCTTGGTAGTCCCATTGTATCAGTTACAGATAAGCCCATCTCTGATCAATTCCTTGTATCACTCACTACCTACATCTCCCTTCCACGCTCCGACCCTACCTCCTTCTGTATTTGCCCCTGGAAAACAACTACCCCCAATTTACTTACACCTGCACTTTCAAACTTCTGACTGTCTAGCCTTTGGCCCTATCTTCGCCACAACATTTCTGCAGCTACTGATTTGCTCAACTGCACTCTCACCTCCACCTTTGATGCCCTCATCCCCAATAAAACCATTATTTTCTCTCACCCTGGCTATTTCCTCTGGTACGACCTTAATCTCCACTCCCTTAAGTCCAAGGGATGCAGACTTAAAAGATTATAGTGGGCAACTAATTAATAGACATCTGGATTTGAAAGTTAGTTGCAGTAATGGTGCCATGACACTATCGTCGATTGTGATACAAAACCCATCTGGTTCACTAATGTCCTTTAGGGAAGGAAATCTGCTATCCTTACCCAGTTTGGCCTACGTGACTCCAGACCCACAGCAATGTCGTTGACTCTTAACTGCCCTCTGAATGGCCTGCAAGCCACTCAATTCAAGGGCAATTAGGGATGGGCAACAAATGCTGGCCTTGTTAGTGACGTCCACATCTCATGAAAGAATTAAAAAAAAACTGGTTTAGCCATCCACCTCCAGATCTGGCTGGAGCACATAAAGCACTATTGGGTCCTGCTCTGTCTGCTAAAATTGCTGACTATTCCAGGATCATCCTGGAATTAAAAGATAACCCCAGCTTCTTTTCTCGACTGCAAACCATCTTCTTAAACCCCTTTCCCTGTCTCCTCCACCCTCACCTCCAACAATAAGTGCGAGGAACTCATAGACTTCTTTGTTACTAAGATCGAGACCATCCGATCAGCTGCCTCTGCTGTGTCCCTCCTTCCACTAGCCCACCTGGCCAAACTTCCTATAATGCTCCTCCCTGCCCTAGCCCTGAACTCGCAGCTTTCTCTTGGGCCTATACTCTCATTCTCCTAAACTTCAGAGAGTATAGGCCCAATGTCTTATCCCAGGCAGACTCACAAATGAAACATGGCCTAAAGGATGTACTGGGCAGCTGTCACTCCTTCTACAGCTGTACTCAGCACAATTCTCAGCTCTAACCTGAAGAATATTCAAAAGACAACAATGAAAAGATCTAATTTTAACCATGTAAATGAAATTCTAAAAATGAATTTGTATCAGTGCTACAAATTCCATCTGTGTACAGCAGATATTCCCTTGTGTTCAGTATCAGCAGTCACTCCTATAATTGGATCATTGTCATCTACAAGAAGGGCCAATTTTTATTGTTCAATACCTAGTTATATGATAGCACGACTTGACAATTGCAACATGCAGCCATGTGTGCTCTCCTGTCATACAGAAGGCAGACTGAACAGCATTTTAGTGAGACACAAGCACAAAAGCAAATTAATAAGCTGGTTTATTTTATACGTAATACAGGAATGAACAGAATAAAGATTTCACGGTCACATTACCTAATTCCTCCTGCTCCTTATACCATAAATATAATAAATTTGTGAGTTTGACACAATCACTGTGTCAATCAGTGTTCAGCGGCAGCATTCTCACCCCTGAGCCAGAAGGTTGTGAATTCAAGTCCCACTCTAGGGCCTCGAGCCTATAATCCATTTGATACTTAAGTGCAGTACTAATGGAGTGCTGCACTGCTTTTTGGTTGAGACATTAAACCGAGGCCTCATTTGCCGTCTCAAGTGGGCGTAAAAGAATCCACGGCACTATTTGAAGAGCAGGACAGTGCTCCTCTTGTCCTGGCCAATATTTATCCCTCAGCTAACTGGTCACTAATTTTTTTGCTGTTTGTGGGATCTTGCTGTCCACAAATTGCCTGCTATGTTTACCTACATTGCAATACTAACTATATTTCATTGACTATAAAGTACTTTGGAACATCCTGAGGTGGTGAATGGTGCTATAGAAATGCAAGTTCTTTCTTTGCTCTAAGCGAGGCTTACTTTCAAGGTTATTTACATCTGGGCATATCTGTAGCCTCGCTGACCTAAGACAGACAGAAAGAGAGAGGCAGATAGACAGAAAGTCAGAGAAAAAAAACAATAATCCTCTGACTCCTCCTCAAGTCTGTAAGTTGAGGATTGGCCTGCCAAGCTGCCAATCAAAATTTCTGTCTTAAATAGAATGCCCTCCACCCTTAATGTGGGAACTCATAGTATCTGTACGTGGGAGAAGCTCCCTGCTAAGCACATTGAATGAAAATCATGCTATCACAATGGTGAGAAATGCTCAGAATTAGTGGATCATCTTACCTGACTTTTAAAACAAAATCACTCCAAGATAAACTCTTGTATTCTCATTCTGAGCCGAGCCAAAGTGTGCCCTCACAGCTTTCTATTTGCCACGTCACTGACTGTTTCTGTCTTTTTCTCTATTTTTCTAATCTCCTCCCATTCAAAGCCAGAAAGGAACAAAAACTTTCCAACATAATGGTATAAGATATTTATTGACTAATAAGCAGACTATGAAATTGCTTATTATTTAAGGACTATGGGCAAAAAACAGCAAAATGGCTCGTGCGTATTTGAACCACCGACCATATCAAACACTTTCTAGACGTTTGTGTGAACATACTTTGGCATAAAAACTTTTAAAAGCAGCTCTTTTATGCAAATCCATTCAGGGAAAAATGGTCAAAAGAATCCTAAAATGTGACATACCATTCAAACAAAATTTCTTCCAGGCCAAATAGGTAGAAGTCCCAAAATATTATAGGCAGAAATTCATATATTAGAATGTTTTATGTGCTAAACCAACACATTTGATTCTAATATTTTGCTTTAAAAATGTTAATTACCTGGAATGGAAATCATTTAAATGAATTTTTGTTCTGAGAAATCAATTAGAATTCAAATATAGTCTTGAAAAATACCAATCCTTTTATGTAATTCAACTGGAATTATTACAGAAATAATTCATAAATGCCAATCTCAGATGACTTAAGTATGAAGTAGAGAGCCTGGGAATGCACTTGCATTCGGGTAATATCAGCATGAGTTTAATTCATGCTTCCAAGAGTCTCTTGTAAGCAACTTGTCCTTGTTTATGCTGCAAATTTAATTCTAAAGGAAAATAATGAAATATTCTCTGTTTGACAGAAAAGTTAGTAAAATAGCTTTATCCTAATGGAAACAGCAGATCTAATCAGTTTTCAGAGGCTGCTACGTTCCTAGTGGATTCCATAAAAGCTGATCTGCAGTGCACCATTTATTAAACAGGGAGCTCAAAGTAGACATTACCAGTGATTATGATTGTATCACTTGCAGCAGAATATAGTACATCATACATTTGAAGTGCAATAAAAGTGTCAGAGAAATAATGATTTCACGTCAGTGTATTGAATCGCATTTCTCTTTCATCTGATTTATGTGGTCAAATCACCACAATTTTCACAATTATTTTTGTGATTGCAATTAATTTCTCTGCCATTGGTCATGTGGAGCCTAGATGAACATTTTTTTTTAATCCAAAAACCTGGGATTACGGCCCTGTAGAAGATCCAATGTAAATAACAAGGACCAAGGGATTTAATATGAACTCATTAAGCTTTTGGACAATAATACTGAACAGTATAATTTTCAGGTTAATGTACTTTCATTTTGAATAAAATGTACTGAAATGTCCCTCTGTGAAACATGTTGTGCTATTTCTCAGTAAAACCATCTTCCATCAAGCTTCCTGATGATTCAGCAAATTGATCCAGTGAGCAGCTGCGTCATCGAGGTCAGGAAGATCCAAGGTTCAATCCCCCATCTGCACTAAATATGAGTTTGGGTGATGGTAGAGACATGACAGTTGGCCCCAGTGCACTGGGTTTGGGAGTCGGAAAATGTTCCTACTTCCAATTGCTATCAGCAGCTCCTGCGGGAATTACATATGTTAACATCAAGAAAGAACAGGATTGACTCCATCTGTGATATGCACAGGCACTGACCATCAAGGCTCATGCATGAACAATAGCTGTTTGGGAAAAAATGGTTGGCAAACAGTACCAGTAGAACTGTACACCAGCACAGAAACAACATCTTCAAGAGAAGCGGATGGGGTAAAGAAGCCTCTTCATATTAGATGACCCATTATGATTCTGTGCTGAGATCATAGATTTTTAACCAACACTTCTTCCTGTTACTTGACAAGAGTTTCATACCAAATAAAATGGTACCTCTACAAAGCAGCTGGTAATGGAAATTTAAGAACTCCTGTGTTAGTCTCTAAGGGAAATCTCCAGAAAATTAAATAGTTAACTTATTTTAATAATGGAAAGGAAACAGGGGATAAAAATTCATCCTAAGTGGTAGTGCAAAATGTTCAAAATAATAGACATAGAATCATAGAATGATATAGCACCAAACGGGGGCATTCACCCCATCGTGCCTGTACGAGCTCTTTGAAAGAGCTATACAATTAGTCCCATTTCCTTGCTCTTCCTCCATAGCTCTGTCAATGTTTCCCTTCAAGTATTTATTTAATTCCCTTTTGAATGTTATTATTGAATACACTTCCACTATTCCAGATCATAACAACTTGCTGTGTAAAAAAAAATGTTCTTCATATTGCTCCTTTTGCCATTCATCTTAAATCTTTTGGTTATTGATCCTTCTGCCACTGGAAACAGTTTAACCTTACTATTTACTCTATCAAAATCCTTCACGATTTTGAACACATTATCATATATCCTCTTAAACTTATCTGCTGTAAGAAGCACAATCTCAGTTTCTCTAGTTTCTTCACATAACTGAAGACTTCATCTCTAGTAACATTCTAGTAAATCTCCTCTGCACCCTTTCTAAGGCCTTGCCATCCTTCCTAAAGCGAATGTCCAGGTTTGGCCCCATATTGAATCTGAAACCTAACCAGTGTTTTATCAAGGTTCAGCAGAACTTCATTGCTTTTGCACTCTATGGGCTGGATCTTATTCTCATCCTGATGGCAGATTGTGTGTCGTGGGCTGGCTGGAGAATTGCCCGCCACGGAACACGACGTTAGGATTCCTGGTTCCGATTCTCTCAGGGGCGGGAAAGACCAACGACAACCTTTCTGTCCAGAGGGCAAATAAGGGCCTCGACCCACTGCTGCTGGTGGTGGGGGGGGGGGGGGGGGGGTGGGGGGGCACCGCCACACGGGAGTGCGCCTTGGAAAATGAGGTTCTTTTCCTGCGAGGTTCAGAGGGGGGGGGGGGGTCCCTACTTTGTGGGCAATTTGTGGCCCATGGAGGATCCCCACAGGCATCAACTGTACCCCTCGGGAACAACCCCCCTCCCCCCACCCCGGACCAAATGGCCACCCCGCCAGCTGGGGCCATCCAGACTGGCCCTGGTGACTCCGCCTCACCTACCTCATCTCTGGGGTTCCAGTAGTGGGCCTGGGTCCGAGGCCTCTGCAGTACTGTTAGTGGCCACCGTTTCTGGTGGCACTGCTGATACTGCTCAGCTGCTGGCTCTGTGATTGGCTGGCAGCTCTTGGAGGTGGGATCTCTGTCCCGATAAAATTTTAAAAGGACGGGGATCCCGCCTCCGAAAACTTTGACCCCAAAAGACTGGAGGATCGCTCCAGGGGTCTGAAAAAATGCAGAGGCGGTGATCCCCTGACTTTTTGACCCAGCAATGGGTGCCCCACCTCCTGTGCAAAGTCCAGCCCAATACGTCTATTTATAAAACTAAGGATCCCATATGCCTTCTGAACAGCTTTCTCAACTTCTCCATCCAGCTTCAAAGCCTTGTGTATGTATAACAGATCTCTCTGTTCCTGCACTCCCTTTAAAATTGTACTATTTAGTTTGCATTGCCTCTTCTCATCCTTCCAACCAAAATGAATCACTTCACACTTCTCTGTATTAAATTTCATCTGCCATGTGTATGTCCATTGCACCTGTCTATGTTCTCCTAAAGTCTGTTACCTTCCTCCTCATTATTTACAACGTTTCAGTGTTTCATGCTATCGGCAAACCTTGAAATTATGTCCTGTTTACCCAAGTCCAGGTCATTAATAAATATCAAAATAGCAGTTGGATCCCAATACTGATCCCTAGGGGACACCACTGTAGACTTCCCTCCACTCTGAAAAATAACCATTCACCACTACACAATGCTTTCTGTTCCTAGGCAATTACTTATCCATGTAGCTACTGCATCTCTGATCCCATGGGCTTCAATTTGTTAACACGTCTATTATGTGATACTTCATCAAATGCCTTTTGAAAGTCCATATACATAACATCAACCACATTACACTCATCAACCCTCTCCATTACTTCACCAAGGAACGCAATCAAGTTAGTCAAGCATAATTTGCCTTTTACAAAAAGTGCTGGCTTTCATTTATGAATCCATACATTTCCTAGTGGCATAAAATAGCTCCCATATACTTATAAAAATGTTTTTTAAATCACATTCAGTACAAATTTCTTCTATTTCATAATATGAACTGTGTAAAGAATATTTTGTGTCCAGACTGGCTGAACTTTTCAATTCATTGGTGAAGTAAATGCAAATGAGGAACAGGATACTTCCAGATGGATTTTGATCATTAATTATATTAACACCCTCCTTTAAACACCCTCAGTGGCACAGCAATGGACAAATTGACAGATATATATCAAATCTAATTAGCATAAGTATTAGTTCTGGACTCTTCTTGGTGAGTTACCTGAAGTGTACTCTCTGTTTATTTCTGTATATGTTACGGACAAAATTGAGAGAGAACTGAAACCCCAGTTCCCTTCACTTTACTGTCTGTAATCAGTGTGTTTTTGACAAGGAAGCTGTATGTGTTTCTTAACTGCTAAGTATGTAGTCAATTTGAATAACCAGCAGCAAACATTTTGTGTGTTTAAATAAAGAGGATTATTTTTATTGATTCACATGTTCATCCCAAAAGTCCAATGCTATGTCACTCACTCACTACTCACACACACACACAATCAAGAACGAAAACCATTTAAGGAGATAGCACACTTTTACAAATTACAAGCAAAGGAATATTTCGTAAGTCACGTGATTTTGACTCATCCTGGGGAAAAGGCATGTGTTGCGGGCCCCGTGAAGAAGGTGTTTTCGCTCCTGAAGTGTAGTTAGGCGGATTCAATAGCCGGAGTCATATATCGAAGTTGTTGCAGGATTCTGTCAAGAGGTGGATTTTCAGCAGGTCATGAAGTTAGTTGCTTGTAGTCTCATTACTAGGATGTCAGTTTTCTGTACTGGTGGACTTGAAAAGTAACAGGTTAGAAAACCTTAGGATGTTGCAGTCTCCAGTTTTAAAGCATAAATGTTCTGCCTTTGTTGCTGTCTCTCCATCAGTTGTTTGAACATTGACTAGTTTCTCCCTGGTGATTGAAGTAATAAGATTCATTATTCGTGATTAGTTTCAGTCAGGTGGCCACCTGATCAATACTTTTTTTGTCCACCCAGAACGATTTAAAGTTCAAAGCCATTTATTCACAATGGGGGGTGGATTGTGGCCATTCACACCTACTTATGATTTAACTGTTTTCTTACAGTTCTCTTTGTTAAGTTTCGAGCTTGGAAACAGTGAGTCTAGGAGTCCATAGATATTGTGTTTTGGGTCAGACCACAAACAATAGGAGGTGTGTGTAGTGTTTGATTGATCTGGGTTTGATTGTATCAGTCTGTCCACTTATCTGTGTTCACTGTGTTTGATTGCTTAAGCCAATGGGTGAGGCTGGAGAGTCAAAAGTGAAACCACAAACACACTGGCAACTCGAAGGAGACATGTACTGAAATTGTGTAAGAAATAATATAGTTTAAAGTGCTGAAAATAAACCAGTTGCTGATTTAACAGAAGTGTGATATCTGAATTGCTCTGAGATAAATCATATATCCATACTAAATCCAACAACCCGGCATAAACATAACAGTGTGAATTCCACAAATGGTTTCATCTTGGTATCTCTATTCAAGGGAGGTACTCCACCCATGGTCATTCAATTAGGAACTTTCCAGAGGCTTGTGATACTTCTGAGTCTGTGCTGAAATTGCAAAAGTCACCTGACCCTTAGCAGCCACCTTATGCAGCATTTTAAAGTACATTGTGTTTCAGTTAAAAAAAGGAAAATTCAGTTTCAGAAGATACCATGCTGAATACAATTCATGTTTAAAGGACATTTCTTTACTGGGAATGACATATGTTTGTTAAAAATTCCAAGCAACAATCATAACTAATCTTTCCCTGCTATCTGCTGTACTTACGGTCGTACACCCTGAACAATTGATGGAACCAGAACATGCCAACTTACTTCTGGAAGTTCTAGAGTCTATTTGGATGATTAAAGGAACATAGGAACAGGAATAGGCCATTTAGCCCCTCAAACCTATTCTGCCATTCAATTAGATCATGGATGATCTGTATCTTAATTTATCAATTTGCCTTGGTTCCATAATTCTTAATATCCTTGCTTATTGTTACGACCAGGTGAGAAATGTGTCTAGGGGTCTTTTGCTGTCTTCACCTGGTCTTATTATAACAGGGTTTAATTTTAAACACACTGTGTTTTGAGCTCTCCTTTGTGAATCATTGTTCTCAATTTTGCAATTATAAGGCAAAGAAATGAGCACAAACAGGCTTTCTTTGTTTTAAAGAAGAAAGATGAAATTTATTAAACCTTAAACTTAAACTCTAATGCAGTTAACGCCTACGGATATACGACGCGCCTATGCTAGTATGCACACGCGATACACATATGCAAATAGGGAGAGAAAAGAGCAGAGGAAAAGATAAGTAGAACAGTTTGAGGCAATATCTTGTTACTGTTTTTCGAGCTCGCTGTGGTCCTTGATTGAAGGTCTTGAGTTTTGTTGGGGCCCAGTATTTTGCTGAAACCTTGTTCACATAGAAGACTTTTCTCTCTTTGAGTTTATGTGTCTGCAATGATTTCCGAAGCTGGTGAGAGCGAGATGAGGGCAGACAGGAGAGGAGGTAATTCCTTCTTCAGTTCCAGGAGAGATCTTCACTCCATGAGCACACGGCTTTGGCTCAGTTCAAAATCCTTTGTTGGAAGTTCAAATTCTCTGCAACGGCCAGTTAGTCATGTGACTAAAACTGGTCTGACCATTTCTTTTGTGTATTGGGGAAGCAACGACTGGGTCCCCATTGTTCCAACACTGCTAGTACTATGCAAATGATCTTCCAGTCAAGGCTTGCAATTTTAAGTTTTAATGTTCATGTGGCAAAATAATGTGTGCCTCAGTCTTGGTAGGTGGGGGGTTTGCCTGACACTATCAAAAATCTATCAAATTCAGTTTTGAAATTTCCGATTGACCTAGCCTCAACAGCTTTTTGGGGGAGAGAGTTCCAGATTTTACTGCCCTTTATGTGAAGAAGTATTTCCTGATATCACCCCTGAATGGGCTAATTCTAATTTTAAGGTTATACTGCTTGTTCTGGACTCTTCCACCAAAGGAAATAGTTTCTCTCTTTCTACCCTATTAACTCCTACATGAAAGAATACAAAGTGTTTCAACTTGTTAGTGATGGACATGTGGTATGATGTATTTTCTCAATTAAATGAAGTAAGGTTCATTTAGATATTGTCCTCTTTTCCAAATGATACGGCCATTTTAATCATTACAATGCAGAATGAACATACATTTAGAAAGTGTTGTTATTAAGATAAGGCTTTCTGGCTCAACACATTCATTTGTTGGTAAGGCATATTGAATATTAACATGATGTATGTTTGGAGTATCTTTGTGCCTCAGGGGTGTAAATGATATGTAATAATCAAATTAAGTAATTTATATTTTGGATTGGCATGTAAAAGCGAGAGTTTATTGCCATTTTGCAAAACATTTATATGGGCAGCCACAAGACTAACACACACATCCTATGCTGACTGATATGCAGAATTAGCCCTCAGGAAAAGGTAACCTGGCAACCATCTCAATGATTCAAATTGAGGATTTGCCCATAAGCAGATAGGGCTGGATTTTAAAAGCCTGCCACTAAACTTGACAGCAAGCTGAAAAGATCGCAGCCTGTGCATGCCAAAGAGGGGTGGCTCATTTAATTAGCCAGGGCAGTCCGCCCCACCACCCCACAACAATCTCGTGGAAGGTGCGGGCTGTCTGCCCCTGGCAATTGCGTCAGCTGCCTGTGCCCAGGCGCTGGCACCATTTTTAAAGGGCAGCCAGCACTGCTGCCCAATTTAAATCTTTAAAGACAGACCTCCCAAAATTAAATAAATATATTTCTAATGCCCCTTGCCTACCAGCCCCCCCTATCACAGTTACATTAACTATTTGCCCTTCCACCAAAACACCTTTAACATCTGACCTTTACCCTCCCAACTGTTCAACCCTTCCCACCAACCCCTGCACCCAATACGGGCATTTGAACCCCATTCCCCAACCCCCGCACTGTCAAACCTACCTCCTCCCCCTTCCACACCAGTGTGGTGCCTTGTTTCCCCGGACGGGAATCTGAAGGCATGGGAGTGCCGGCCACCACACTGAAGATCACAGCGGGCTCGCGAGATCTCAGGTAAGTATATTTAAATGGATTAATTTTATTAATTTGAATATTTAAATTGTGGTCCCGTCGCCCAGCAGCAGTGGTGGGGGCCACCTTGGAGCCTACATGGATTTGTTAAGAGAAGATCTTGTTTGACCAACTTGACCAAATTTTTGGAAGAAATAACAAGGAAGATAGACGAGGATAGTGCAGTTGATGTGGTCTGCATGGAATTTAGCAAGGCTTTGACAAGGTTCCACATGGCAGACTGGTTAAAAAAATAAAATCCCATGGGATCCAGGGAAATGCAGCAAGGTGGATACAAAATTGGGTTAGTGGCAGGAAACAAAGGGTACTTGTTGACGGCTGTTTTCGAGACTGTAGGGCTGTTTCCAGTGGCATTCCACAGGGCTCAGTACTGGGTCCCCTGCTTTTTGTGGTGTATGTTAACGATTTGGACGTAAATGTAGAATGATCAAGAAGTTTGTGGACAACACAAAGATTGGCCGTGTGGTAGATAGCGAGGAGGATAGCTGTAAGCTGCAGGAAGATATTGATGATCTGGTCAGATGGGCAGAAAAGTGGCAAATGGAATTCAATTTGGAGAAGTATGAGGTGATGCATTTGGGTAGGTCAAACAAGGCCGAGGAATACATGATTAACAGGAAAATACTGAAAAGTGTAGAGGAAGTGAGGGACCTTGGAGTGAATGTCCACAGATCCCTGAAGGTAGCAGGACAGGTCGATAAGGTGGTTAAAAAGGCATATGGAATCCTTTTCTTTATTAGATGAGGTATAGAATACAAGAGCAGGGAGGTTATGCTGGAACTGTATAACTCATTGGTTAGGCCACAATTTGAGTACTGTATGCAGTTCTGGTCACCTCATTACAGAAAGGATATAATTGCACTAGAAAGGGTACAGAGGAAATTTACGAGGATGTTGCCGGGACTGGAAAAATGCTGATATGAGGAAAGATTAGATAGGCTGGGGTTGTTCTCCTTGGAACAGAGAAGGCTGAGCGGAGATCTGATTGAAATGTACAAAATTTTGAGGGGCCTGGATAGAGTGGAGCTGAAGGATCTATTCACCTTAGCAGAGAGGTCAGTGACGAGGGGGACATAGATTTAAAGTGATTGGTAGAAAAATTAGAGGGGAGATGAGGAAAGACTTTTTCACCCAAAGGGTGGTGATGGTCTGGAACTCACTGCCTAAAAGGGTAGTTGAGGTAGAGACCCTCAACTCATTCTAAAGGAGTCTGGATATGCACATCAAGTGCCAGAAGCTGCAGGGCTACGGAACAAATTCTGGAAGGTGGGATTAGAATAAGTGGATCGTTTATTGGCCGGCACAGACACGATGGGCCAAGTGGCCTCTTTCTGTGCCTTAAACTTTCTATGATTTCTATGCGTCGAGGTCCATTGGGGGCCTCATTTGGAACCATCTTCAGGCCCCCCACATCACGAAACCTGCCGCCTTGGGGAGAACAAGATCCAGCCCATACTGTGGAGGCAAATGTGACACCTCCCAAGGGTGATGTGTCTCTATTTATACTTTCATCCCTATTATTACAGTTAAAATTTCTCACCAATAATTTTCTTCAATATATTAAGCTTTCATTGTGTACATGCACCAGTCCTTTAGAATTATAGAAAGTTTACGGCACAGAAAGAGGCCACTTGACCCATTGTGTCTGCACGGCTGGATAAAAAAGAAACCACCCAGCCTAATTCCACTTTCAAGCATTTGGCCCATAGCCCTGCAGGTTGTTGCACTTCAGGTGCACATCCAGGCACCTTTTCAATGAGATGAGGTTTTCTGCCTCTACCACCCTTTCAGGCAGTGAGTTCCAGACCCCCAACAACCTTTGGGTGAAGAAATCTTTCCTGTACATGTGTTCTGTCTGTTCTATCTACATATCAAATTGAGTGTCAAAATCAAATGATCTCTAATTATAGTTAACAGAAATTCAATTAGAGAAATCCATTAGCAACATGCTGACTGTGACGCAATGACTAGCAATTTAATTTATAAAGTTGCTCTTCAAGTAGAGGTGTGCAGTGAACCAAACATAAACCAATTGATCTAATGAGAATCTTTCCAGTTCAGACACATTAGACAAGGAGCAAACTTTGGATTCAAAAGTTCTAGCGTGGCCCAGATTCAGTAACTAATTAGCCCAATTCCTTTGAAGTGCTTTTTGCAACACTGGAAGAATGTTTTGAACCAGGTGCCATCAGCTTCTTAACACTGAGCAACATCAGGAGAAAGCCAGTCAAATGCTCGGGAACTGGGTTGCGTTAATCTAAAGAAGAGATAGCTAGGTCGACTGAACAGATATCTCATTTGGATTATATTGTCAAGTGTAACATTTTGTTGCCATTTCAGACGTATTGCACACCATGGAGGTGAATTGCCAAGGGGTGAATTGTGCAACTTTTATGTCAATAGAAAAGAATTTGTGCCCACTGGTGGTCTTCAGAGATCTTTATACTTAAATTTCCTGCCTCATTTACATATCCATTAGAGTTCTGATTGGTGTAACTCCCATGTAAATTGGATGCAGTCTATTGGAGGGTATGGATATTACAGTGCAGTTGATAAAAATAAAAGTTCTGGCTCAACACTGCAGCAGCAGACTGGAGGACATGCAGGTAAGAAAGGAGCTTAACTCACCCAGTTGACTCTTGGCTAACTTCACTGCGTGTCTCATCAAACTTTTTGTCATACTTTGCGAGAACGTCTACTACAGGAGCAGCTGGCAGTGCAGCCAAATAAGGCAGCAGAACATGCCACATAAGCACAGAAGATGCCAGATCTTACCAACGCAGGCCTTCAAGTCCTCCTTGAGGAAATTCATCACCAGGAAGCACAGACTGCTCCATGTCTATGGCAGAAAAAGTGACAGACATGTTCCTCATGCCATGTGGAGAGGAGGTGCCATTGGCACAAAGTGCAAATTTTCCCAAGCCCTAGGTTTGCAGACCAGCACTGCAAGAAGTTTAATGATCTGACCAGGGCTGGCAAGGTAATACACTGGCTACTTGACGTCTGCTGTAAATGTGGCAGTGTCTGTAGCGCGTGTTCCACCATTTGCACCTGACAGTTGGAAACAAGGTCCTATAACCAGTGCGGTACCCCAAATGTATAAGTAAGCAACCTCCTACCTGAAACAGGAAGGCATACTGCTCGTGCATTGAGAGGCCTGCCTGCAAAATTGTACCAGGTGAAATTTGGGGGCCAAGGTGTTCCTCGATTTTTGACTGCCAGGTTCCCATTTTTCAGGTGACAAAGTCTCTGTTACTTAATATAATATACTTTTTTTAATTTGTTCTTGGAACAGCAAGGGTCTTTTTCCCAATCCTAGTTGTCCTGAGGAACCTGAGCCATATGTAGGCCAGAAAGGGTAGGTAGAGGTGACAGGTTCCCGTCCCTGAAGCATATTGGTGAAGCAGCTGGATTTTTATGACAATCTGGCAATTTTAATGGTTATTTTCTGGTACAATTTCACAATTTTTCAAGATAAAATTTGAATTCATAACTTCTGCATTGCTAATCCAGCACCATGACCAGTCAGTTACCGAGGACTTACTGTAAGATCATATCAGTAATATCATTTATATGTTTTTGCCAAATTTAGAAAAAAAGAGAGCCTGGAAGGTTTAATTTATTGGGAGGATCATCGGAACACTTCAACAGAGGATAAGTGGAATACCTCTAAAGGCACACTGCTGAAAATGTAAGATAAACACATACCTCAAACATGCAAATGTAGACCAACCAACCATTGCCCTAAAAAGTTAGATTTAAAAATACAAGTGAAATAAGGAAGGAAAACTAAATTCTACAAATCTAGGAAAGAGATAAGTTAGGCATAGCATAAGAGCATTCAAACACAATAAACAGATGGACAGAGGGAAAAAGAATATAGAAATTAGCATAGATGATTATGAAAAAGCATAGAATCATAGAATAGTTAGAGGACAGAAGGAAGTCATCCAACCTGTCGTTTCCGTGCCAGCTCTCTGCAAGAGCAATTCACCTAGTCCCACTTCCCTGCCTTTTCCCCATGGTCCTGATTCTTTTTTTTCTCTTCAGATACTTATCCAATTCTTTTTTAAAGGCCTCGATTGAATGTGTCTCCACCACAACCTCCAGCAGTGCATTCCAGATCCCAACCACTTGCTGCGTAAAAATGTTTTTCCTCATGTGGCCGTTGCTTCATTTGCCAATCACCTTAAATCGGTGCCCTTTGGCTCTTGATTCTTTCACCGAAGGGAACAATTTCTCCCTATCTACTTTGTCCAGTCCCCTCATTTGAACACCTCTATCAAATCTCCTCTTAATCTTCTCTTCTCCAAGGAGAACAGCCCTCGCTTCTCCAATTTATCCATGTATCTAACTAAGTTCCTCATCCCTGGAACCATTCTCGTGAATCTCTTCTGCACCCTCCCTAATGCCTTCTTATCCTTCCTAAAGTATGGTGCCGAGAACTGGGCACAACGCTCCTGAGGCTAAGCAGTGGTTTATACAGGTTTATCATAACTTCATTGTTTTTGTACTCCATTCCCTTATTTATAAAGCCCAGGATCCCATATGCTTTAATAGCGGTTTTCTCAACCTGTCCTGCCACCTTCAATATTTGTACACATAGACTCCCAGATCCCTCAGCTCCTGTACTCTTTATTTTATATTGCTTCTCCTCCTTCTTCCTACAAAAATGACACTTCACACTTTTCTGCATTAAATTTCAGTTGCCACGTTTCCACCCATTCCACCGATCTATGTCCTTTTGAAATTTATCACTATCCTCCTTAGAATTCACAAAACTTTGAAGTTTTGTCTCATCCACAAATTTTGAAATTGTGCCCTGTACACCTAAGTCTAGGTCATTAATATATATGATGAAAAGTAGGGATCCTA
The DNA here is from genome assembly GCF_036365525.1 of Heterodontus francisci. Lineage (NCBI taxonomy): Eukaryota > Metazoa > Chordata > Chondrichthyes > Heterodontiformes > Heterodontidae > Heterodontus > Heterodontus francisci. Next base: position 31,545,734 of record NC_090389.1, read on the forward strand.
ACACCGACCCCTGAGGAACCTTCATCCTGTCCAAAAAACAACTATTAACCACTACTCTCTGTTTCCTCTCACTCAGCCAAGTTCATAGTCATGTTGCTACTGTCCCTTTTATTCCATGAGATGTAACTTTGCTGACAAGCCTGTTTTGTGGCACTTTATCAAATGCCTTTTCGAAGTCCATGTACACTACATAAACTGTATTTACCCTCATCACCCATGTGTTACCTCATCAAAAAACTCAAGCAAGTTAGTTAAACAAAATTTGCCCTGAACAAATCTGTGCTGGCTTTCCCTGTTAATCCACATTTGTCCTAGTGACTGTTAATTTTGTACCGAATTATCATTTATTAAAACGTTCCCTCCACCGAGGTTAAACTATCTGGCCTATTGTTGCTGGGCTTATCCTCGCACCCCTTTTTGAACAGGGGTGTAACATTTGCAATTCTGCAGTCTTCTGGCACCACCCCTGTATCTAAGAAGGATTCGAAGATTATGACCAGTGCCTCAGCAATTTCCACCCTTACTGCCGTCAGTATCCTTGGATGCATCTCATCTGGTCCTGGTAACTTATCAATTTTGAGTACAGTCAATCTATCCAATACCTCCTGTTTACCAATTTTTAGCCCATCCAGTGTCTCAATTACCTCCTCTTTGACTATGACTTGGGTAGCATCTTCTTTCTTGATAAAGTCAGAGCCAAGTACTCATTTAGTACCTCAGCCTTTCCCTCTGCCTCCATACATAAACTTCCTTTTAGGTCCCTAATTGGCCCCACTCCTTCTTTTACCACCTTTTTACTATTTATATGCTTATAGAAGACTTTTGGATTCCCGTTTATTTTAACTGCCAATCTCTTCTCATACACTCTCTATGCTTCTCTAATTTGTTTTATCACTTTTCCTCTGAAACTTCTATATTCAGCCTGGTTCTCAATTGTACTATCCACCTGCTATCTGTCATATGCACCCCTTTTCTGCTTCATCTTTCTCTCTCTTTCTTCATCCAGGGAGCTCTAGATTTGTTTGCCCTACCTTTCTCCCTTTGTGGGAATGCACCTTAACTATACCCGAACTATCTCCTCTTTAAAGGCAGTCCATTGTTCCATTATAATATATAACAGAAAATTTTTTATAGTGATGGAAGACTGTAGGTTCTTTCTGGATGGATGAGCCAGAACAGGACAAATGACCTTCTTCATTCCATATCTATCATGATCTTATAAATAACTGTCCTAAAATCATCTTTCATGAGCAATATAATTACATTGAATTATATAGAAACATCAACTAAATAAAAGACGATCTATGATATTTGTGAACAATCAAAAGAGAGTTGCGAATGTCATTTTCCACACATTGATTCCACAGATCATTATTATCGGTGCCATTACTAACTTTTAGATTGTACGTACCTTCCAGCCATCCATAGAGTTAGTCCATCCAATGTATTCAACCTTCTTTCTTCACTACTTATCTCCCAAAAGCACTGACCGAAGCTGGTGGACATTCTTCATGATTATCTGACCTGCTGCACTTTTGGTGAAGTGGGAAGCGGGAGCATAAGCCAATGCAAGTCATAACAATCAACCAAATGTTTTCCTCACCCAACATCCACATATGCACCTTCCAACAAACCAGACTATTATCATTAGAAGAGGAAACCTTAGGCAATTTTGCTGTTCCTAGTCCAAGGAAACTGAGGCCAATTGTAGCATGCCGACCACCATTCCACCTGACATTAGGTGACTCAGTATAGACCAGGAATCAAAGCTGTGACAAGATAACTGTGGTTCTCAGAGGCCAATCATCTCAGCCCCAGGACATCACTGCAGGAGTTCCCCAGGGTAGTGTCCTAGGCTGCTTCATCAATGACCTTCCCTCCATCAAGGTCAGAAGTGGTTATGTTCACTGATGATTACACAGTGTTCGGATCCATTCACAACTCCTCAGATAATGAAACAGTCTGTGTTCGCATGCAGCAAAACCTGGACAACAGCCAAGTTTAGGCTGATATGTGGCAAGCAGCATTCGCACCACACAAGTGCCAGGCAATAATAATATGTAACAAGAAGGAGACTAAACACCACCCCATGACATTCAATGGCATTACCATCATCAAATCCCCAGTATCAAAATCCTGGGGGTCATCATTAACCAGAAACTTAACTGGACCAGCCATATAAATATATTGCCTTTCCTTCATTGTCACTGGATCAAAATTCTGGAACTAGCTTCCTCACAGCACTGTGGGTGTAGCTACACCATGGATTGCAGCACTTGAAGATAAAGTGCACACATTTACTTGGGCAAGAGATTGACTCTTAGCTGATCGCTTCTTTCACAAATTTCTAAACTACAGGTTATCTATAGTATAACAAAGTCAATAAATTAGCTTGTCAATAAAGCAGATGCTTGAGCTGCTTAGTATATGATTCTGTTGCCTTCACTGGTCTAGAAAGATTTTTAGCTCGTAATGAACACTGAAATCATGCTTGACTTTGAGATCAAGAGAGAGTGAGAACAAATACAACAAATAAAGGATAATGTTGGCATTATAAGAATTTGCGAAAGATTAAATTGTAGGAGTCTCTTGATGCTAGGTTTTAAGGAGCGCCTTAAAGGAGGAAAATGAGGTGGAGAGGTGTAGGCCGGGTCTTCCAGAGCTTGGGGCCTAGGCAACTGAAGGCGTGGCCACCAATGGTGGAGTGATTAAAATCAGCAATGCATAAGAGATCAGAATTAGAAGAGCACAGATATATTGTAGAGTTGTGGGGTTGAAGGAGATTACAGAGAGGGGTGAGGCGATGGAAGGTTTTGAAAACAAGGATGAGAATTTTAAAGTCAAAATGTTGCTTGACCAGGAGCCAATGTAGGTCAGCGAGCACAGTGGTGATAGGGGAACAGGACTTGGTGCGAGTTAAGACATGGGCATCATTGGATGACCTTAAGTGTACAAAGAGTAGAATGTGGGAGATCAGCCAGGAGTGTGTTGGAATAGTCAAGTCCAGAGGTAATAAAGACATGAATGAGGGTTTCAGCAGAAGGTGAGCTGAGACAGTGGCGAAGTCGGGCGATGTTATTGAGGTTGAAATAGGCGGTCTTAGTGATGGCATGACTATGAGGTTAGAAGCTCATCTTGAGGTCAAATGTGACACCAAGGTTGCAAACAGACTGGCTGAATCTCAGACTGTTGCCAGGGAGAGAGGATGGAGTCAGTAGCTAGGGAATGGAGTTTGGAACGGGGACTGAAAACAATGGCTTCAGTCTTGCCAATTTTTAATTGGAGGAAACATCTTCTCATCTAATACTGTCTCATTCAAGAGGGCTGGGAGTACATAGAGTTCCAAATGGATGGGGCAATGCAGGCACAGAGGGCAGTAGGATTTGCCTCCACCACTGGATTTCCTCAGGTGCAGGGTATCATCGATTGTACTCATCTGGCCATCAAGGCACCAAGTGAGTAATCAGGGACATTCATCAATAGGAAGGGCTTCTACTCCCTAAACCTTCAGTTGGTCTGTGACCACAGCAAGTGCTTTAATCAGGAGTGTGCACATTATCTTGGGAGCTGCCATGATACCGTCATTCTCTGACAGTCGCAGGTGCCACAGCTCTTCGTGGCACCAGCAAGAATTCATGGATGGCTGCTATCAGATAAATATCCATTGAAGGGATGATTTCTGTCACCTCTGCATCACCCTGCATTCTCCCAGTTTCTCCGTCTCCGACGCATCTGCTCTGATGATGCTACCTTCCATGACGGTGCTTCTGATATGACCCCCTTTTTCCTCAACCAAGGATTCCCCCCCCACCCACTGTTGTTGACAGGGCCCTCAACCGTGTCTGGCCCATTTCCCACACCTCTGCCCTCAACCCTTCCCCACCCTCCCAGAACCGTGACAGGGTTCCCCTTGTCCTCATTTTTCACCCCATCAGCCTCCATATCCAAAGGATCATCCTCCGCCATTTCCGCCACCTCCAGCATGATGCCACTACCAAACGCATCTTCCCCTCCCTTCTCCTGTCAGCATTCCGAAAGGATCGTTCCCTCCGCGACACCCTGGTCCACTCCTCCATTACCCCCACCACCTCGTCCCCATCCCATGGCACCTTCCCCTGCAATCGCAGGAGGTGTAATACCTGCCCATTTACCTCCTCTCTCCTCACTGTCCCAGGCCCCAAACACTCCTTTCAGGTGAAGCAGCGATTTACTTGTACTTCTTTCAATGTAGTATACTGTATTCGCTGCTCACAATGTGGTCTCCTCTACATTGGGGAGACCAAGCGCAGACTGGGTGACCGCTTTGCGGAACACCTCCGCTCAGTCCGCAAGCAGGACCCTGAGCTTCCGGTTGCTTGCCATTTCAACACTCCCCCCTGGTCTCATGCTCACATCTCTGTCCTGGGATTGCTGCAGTGTTCCAGTGAACATCAACGCAAGCTCGAGGAATATAAGATCATAAGATCATAAAAACTAGGAGCAGGAGTAGGCCATCCGGCCCCTCGAGCCTGCTCCGCCATTCAATAAGATCATGGCTGATCTTTTCGTGGACTCAGATCCACTTACCCGCGCTCCCACCGTATCCGTTAATTCCTTTATTGTTCAAAAAGATATCTACCTTGGCTTTAAAGACGTTTACTGAAGAAGCGTCAACTACTTCACTGGGCAAGGAATTCCATAGATTAACAACCCTCTGGGTGAAGAAGTTCCTTCTTAATTCAGTCCTAAATCTGCTCCCTCTAATCTTGAGGCTATGCCCTCTTGTCCTAGCTTCACCTGCCAGTGGAAACATCCTCTCTACTTGTATCTTATCTATTCCCTTCATGATTTTATATGTTTCTATAAGATCCCCCCTCATTCTTCTGAACTCCAATGAATATAATCCCAATCTACTCAGTCTCTCCTCATAAGCCAACCCCCTCAACTCCGGAATCAACCTAGTGAATCTCCTCTGCACCTTCTCCAGTGCCAGTATATCCTTTCTCAAGTAGGGAGACCAAAACTGCACACATTACTCTAGGTGAACAGCATCTCATCTACCGATTAGGCGCGCTACAGCCTGCCGGACTGAACATTGAGTTCAATAATTTCAGAGCATGACAGCCCCCCCATTTTACTTTCATTTTTAGTTATTTTTTCTTTTTCTTTTTCTCTTTACAATTTTTACAACCTTTTTTTTGCATTTATTTCATTTCATCTTAGTTTGTTCAATTTGCTTACCCACTGGTTTTTTTCATGTTTGCACTTGCTGCTGTTCAATATTCAGTCTGTTAACACCTTATCTGTACTAATGCTTTGTCTTTCAACACACCATTAACATATTGTTTACCTTTGCTCCATGACCTCTTGGTCAGCTATGTGGCCTTGTCCAATCTCTTGCCCCACCCCCACCTCACTTGCTTATAACCTGTGACATTTCTAATATTTGTCAGTTCCGAAGAAGGGTCACTGACCTGAAACGTTAACTCTGCTTCTCTTTCCACAGATGCTGCCAGACCTGCTGAATGGTTCCAGCATTTCTTGTTTTTATTTCAGATTTCCAGCATCCGCAGTATTTTGCTTTTATTCCAGTAAGTAATTACTTCTTCGAACACTTCTTGTGGGCCAGCAAGAGCAGTGCTTCACCTGGCCCCTCAAGAAAATTTTCTGCCACAGTATCTCCCAACGCTCAACCAACTGACCCATTTCCCTAACCCATGATTGCTCCCCATCCGCTATTTCTGCCCTGCCCATGCATTCTCCACATCCCCCCACCTCTGCCTTCTATTGCAAGCTTTCCCACCCGACATCCAGTCAGCCTTCAATTGAAACGGCTCATGGGTAGGAAACAGAGTAAAAACATTCTACTGACGTCTTCCGATTAAATTCCGAAAGATCCCAATCTTCCATATATTTCCAGGTTTCCGAGCCACTGACATGTGGCCCTGCTTTCTCCCATCCTCTCCTTAAATACTGGGGCCTAGTCTTTGTTTTTTATGTCAACCTTTAGGACAGGAAAGAGACTCAAAGTAAAATGAACAATTCAGGATGAAACGTTTGTCACCATCATCGCGGAGACAAACTGAAATATATTAATGTACTATATTTTGTTACTAGCGTTATGTTGTCTGGTCCAGATATGAGTTGTAATCTGGTTTCTTGTTGCCCAGCCCTACATTTTGCTGATCCTTATTCCCTCATGAGATCTTAATGGTGCTGACTTTTTACCACTATGAAAATGTATCGTGATTATATGATTCAGGTGATCAGTAATAGCAGAACTTTAAAAACACTAGATAAAAATTATACACTATAGAAAACATTCAAGGATCTGTCAGTGATTTAGCCATTCATTTGTTCAAAAAAAAATGAGAGTTCAGACAAGAGGAAGAAATAGAATATGTTAGTACAACTTCGGGAGAGGCTCAAATTAAGAAATGCTTTAAATTGTCACGTTTCTTGAGTGAAGGCAGATCAGAGACTGAAATGAATTCCAGCTGTCAAAGTGATTAAGTATATGCTTCTCAAGTTTGTCACATTAAAATTCCCTATTGAGGTTTACTTTGTGACTTGTGGACATGGAAGGCAATTTGCCAGCTATGTTCGGTGTGAGCCTATGGAATATTTAATGGAGGTATGTGATCGTGCTTTAAAGTACTTTTCATGTTAAACAGAGAGCAATCCAGATACAAATATAGGCCCAGAGGTTCCTCTGCATTTGTGCCCAGCTACACCCATAGTCCGGGCATAAACCAATTATGTGACTTAAAATAACATGGAATTTTGCGTGTAAGTGAGTTATGTGTAATTACAATGTGCCCAAATCTCCTCGATCTTTAACGCCAGTCCAGCAAGGTCTCCCTCTGAACGAATCTGCCCACAAATCTGGCGATACCCTGGACTCTCAAGTGTGAGTATCCTCCAATTGTGCCTGTCCTGATGTCTCCCAACAGTGTGGCCAGATTTTCAGGTGCAGCACAAACCGTCTACTTCAAATGTTGAGCGGGAGCTAATAAAGTCTAAACAACCTTAGAGACAACATGCTGGGCAGTCACAATAGCATCATTGGAGTTCACAGGTTAAGGACCTGAACACCCCAGAGGTTGTTGAAGGATCACTTAGTCTCTGCAAAGCAGTCGACCTTTTTACTGCTATATTTAATCTGAAGGAAAAGTTATTCCTTGCCACAGGTGATGCAGACTGAAAAGCCCATTGGGTGAAAGGCTCCTCCTGACTTCAAGCATTTGATACTATTTTTCTATATAACAGAGACAACATTGAGTATGCTTGTGAGGACACAGTGGGAGAGTAGAGGTGAGAAGGATGAAGAGAAATGGTAAATGTGCTATTGTTAACCAGTCTGTCTATTTAAATTCCAATTTAAAGTAGCCATGCCTGAAGTATCTGTTAAGAGTGTCTTTGCCAATAGCTAATCACTATAATCAGCATGGAAAATCAAATTGAAAAGTAAGGGACTTTAAATACATGGTTTTAAAGATGGAAGAAAGCTTGCACCAGTTTGCCAATTTGATAGATCTACAGGCCAGAAAAAAACTGCAGAGAGAGCCTGAGATTGTTGGGTACTCACATATCTATTTTATCTGCAAAAAACAACCCAACCCATCCCTTAGCTTCTGAAGGCAGGTTTTGTTGCATGATTGACAAAGGCACCTGAAAATTGGACCTATCCAACCCTTACAGCTCGCTGAGCATATTCAAATAAAGATATTGGGCATTTTGTAAAACAATGGGGGCGAAATTCGATGGCTCCCAAAAGCAGGCATAGAGGTCGCAATGCACAATTAACCTGTGCCCTCCGACTGCAATGCAGGTAGGACACTAACTGTCTGCTCATTTCAATGGTTTCAGCATGCAGCCAGCCCTAACTGCACTGCCGATGGGCTGGACACATCAACAGGGGACTAATATCATAGTGGATAGGCTCACTTAAAGCTAGCCTGCACTGCTTAAGACATCCAGCAACTCTTAAAGGGGCAGTACATTGTGGCTGGAGTCATGCTAGTAGTGAATCTGACCTGCAAAACAGTGAAGAATGGCACAACATGGAAGCGAATGGACTCCAAGATTTTGGATACTACACTGAAGGCCTTTGGTGAAGGAAATGGAAGGAATGAGAGATACCCTGTATTGGCAGGGGGCCAGGAGGCCCTCCAGACACTAGCATCATACCCATACCTCACGGTTTTCACACAATGCCAGCTATTCAACCATAATAACCACATCTCCCAAATGGATTGCACGACAATCACTGACACACTTTCCTCTCTCTCTTGCAGGACAGTGATGATGAAGATGCACTGTCATTCAATCGCACACTCGCTGCCACCAGCTCAGATACTTATACTGCACATAATTTAGAGGATAGCAAAGAGGCAGGATCTGCACATGGTGAAACACCAGGCTCAAGTGGCATGCAGCCAGGGCAGAGGCAAGGATAATGCAGATGCCAGCTCACCAGAGGGTAAGGTCACACACAGGTTCTGCTGCAGAGAACTCTAATATGGACTCCAATGGGGGAGGCTACAGAAGAAGGCTAATGGGTATGCACAACAAAATTCTTGGTGCATTGGCAGGCTGCCAGAGAGCCTGCAGCTAATGCCAAGTACTATGGAAGAGTCCAGCACCAACTTGGCACAGGGCTTTGCACAGAGCTTGGAGCCCATCCTTTCCAGTGTGGAAGTGGTGGTCAACTGCATTCACATATTTGAGTCCTGCAGTGGAAGCTCAGACTGCTGTCATGCAATGTCAGCTTGCTGTAAGCTCAGACTGCTGCCATCCTAGCTGTGGATTACAGTGTGAAAGGGGGCTTGCTGGATGTCACAGCAGTCTAGCTACCTTTCCTCCAAAGGTTTACTAGCGTTGCTGAAGCCCCAACCTGGAAGCATGGCAGTGGTTCCACGAAACATGAACCTGCTGTCCTCTCTCAGGATGACAACATTTGTCTTCCCACCCCTGACAGTCTGCCAGTGCCATTGCTGTTGCCTCTCAGCCAGCCAGTCCAGACTGCTGCTCCCCATGCTGAGATAATGCAATCGTAACTGAGCCTTCTTGGGTCAGGGCTGCTCAACGCCATCCGTCAAGGCCACCTGAAGACTCCTCCACTGAAAGTCAGCAGCCTTCCACTGGCCATGCTCAGCCACTGGAGGAGAATAGGACAGGCAAAGGCACATGGTAGACAGACACTGAGGGAATATGTGAGTTTGATTAGTTGACTTTTGAATGTATTGCATGATTTAGTTTATGCATTTTGGTTGGAATGTTTATTTTGTGTTGGCTTCTATTTTTGCATTGTGGTCAAGTGATGGTCAGTGAAAGAGCAAAGGCAAGGTTTGGGACTGTTGGTGAATGGTGAATTGAGTTACTGGTATTACACTTGGATGAGTTCTTCATGGGCAGAAAGGGGCTGTTTAAGTTGTCTCCTCTTTTCTTCCTCCTCTTCCTGCACTTCATGCTCTTGCTCCTCAGCTACTCACTGTATAGTTGATGGCAAGGGCTGTGCCCTTATGATAGTGAGGTGATGCAGCATACAGTAGACCATCAAAGGTCTGCAAGTTCCTGCAGTGCAGTCAAGGAAGTGAAAGTATTGTGTCAGCATGCCAATTGTCTGCTCTATCAAATTTTGTGTGACAGCTTGGCTTTCATTGTGTGGATACTGCACCCATGAGTGTGACTTGCACACTGAAATCATCAGCCATGTTGTCAGTGGAAAGCCCTTGTCATCCAGTAGCCACTCGTTGGTTTGTTGTGGTGACTCAAATACAGATGGCACAGTGGACCACCACAGAATGATGGCATCATGACTTCCCCCAGGACACCAGGCATTAACCTGCATGATTCATTGCATATGGTCACACACCAGCTGGACGTTAAGGGAGTGCAATCCACTTGGGTTCTGGTACTGGGCAGATTTGACATGTGATGCTCGCAAAGTTCTGTCCATCCAGTCGATGGCACCCTACACCGTGGGGAAGCCTGCAGTCCTAGCAAAGCTGCAGGCTTGCTCTGTCTGCTGGTCTCTGACAAGAGAAAATGATATGTAGTTAGCTGTCTTTGAATAGAGAGCATCCATGACCTCCCTTGCACAACAGTGCACTGCAAACTGCGAGGGGTTGCAAATATCTCCAGCTCCAGCCTAGAAGGAGCTCATAGCTAAGGTCAGCTTCTCAGCCATTGGTAAGGTGGGCTTTGCCCTGCTCTGATTCTGCAGTTGTGGCTGCAGTGGTTGACAAATTTCAGTGAGAATGTCCTTATTGAAACACAGAGGTTGAACACATTGTTTCCCACTGAGATTCAGGGTGGAGAATTGCTTCCTCAACACTCTGGGCAGATATGGCCTCCCGCTGAGAGCCCCTCTCCCCCGCCTCCCTTCCCTCTTCCAGCAGCTTGTCCTGGGACAAAAGGGGAAAGAAGTTGGCAGGGCGGTTTAAAACAGTCAACAGCTCCTTAATAAATATTAAAATAGATGCGACTGGCTTGCTTGAAGTGGAAAAGACACTCAAATCATTGTGCCCCTCCTGAATTATGTGTTGAAGCTTTCCAACATTTTACTGTTGGATCAGGGTTGGCAAACAGGATCAACACAAAAAAATGAACATGTTGACATTTTGTATTCACTGAAGGAAACATTGTTTGTATTTTTGCCAATAACCCTATACTAGAACATACTGCCAAGGATAGAATGCCCTTTATTTATCTGTAGTACTCCAATACTGGAGTACGCTATCAGCAAAGAGCAAAGTACTGTCCTATTAACTAATTTACAAAACAGGACTTACAAACATTTATCTCTATAAACCATTGCAATCAACATAATGAACAGAAAGGCTTTCAATTCTGGGTGAAGTCCCAAAATATACCATGTTTTTTTATGAAGAAATAGGAGCTGCGGGGGACTGGTGGACTATCTCACAAAAGACAGCAGATTTGAGTGGAAATGTTTCAATTTCCCATTTTTTTCTTCAGTCATGGAGTATGCAAAAGCAGAATGTTTGCTCTCAAGAACTGTGTATGACAGTATCACAGTATCAACAACTGAAGTGATTTTTGACTTTAACCCATATAGGGACTAAACGAAATCAGGAATACATCCCCATAAATCTCCTTTAATCAAGTTCAAACCAGACAAATTCTCAGACACTTATTTGGGTGCAAAGAATTGTACTAGCTTTCCCTCAAAGAAAGAAAACCAACAGAGAATATTACCATCATTTGAATAGCCTATTTTTAATATTATGGCTAAGTCACAAATATCCTAGATACTATAAGGGTCTGGGAAACTCTCTTCAATACATATCTCTCCACTTAAAGAGATACAGAGAGGGGGTTCTTGTAGTTGAATACAGAATACTACAAAATCATACATTAATTAAAGAATATAACATGTAATAAACTTCTTAAGTGGATAAGTATATCACAATATCAAATATTACTGAGAGATGTAACACATATTCCTATTTCTAACATAGAATCCAAAAGTTTAGCCTTGCTAATGTTACAGCAAAATTGTCTTAGAATACCCATCAAAATTTAAAGTAAACGTTTACCATAAATCCCCTGAGTATGGCACAGGATGAGTAGTGTTGTTTGAGGGTACAACACCCCTAAACTTTGCTTTCAAAACCTTTCATTGTTATACTATTTCTAAGATGTCGCCTGACTTCCAGCATTTATGTGACCTTCCTGTGTTCCTTTTAAAATCCACATTTATAATTACCATTTCCACTTAATGTTTTACTGGAATTTGAAGTTGTAAGCTTTTATCTGGTCAAAATGTTTATAATTGTGTTTACTTGACCACTTATTCCTGTGAGTCCATTTTCTATAATTGCCTTTTTTATGGTACCTTAAAACAACAGCAACCTCCGGAGCCAATTTGTCTGCATCAACAATCCCATAAACTAATTACGTTTATTGCTACCTCTCACTGAGGTCACACAGGATATTTCAATGTGTGTGTTTATCTTCCAATTTCCTGGCAACAAAAATTCTTTTCTCACAGGGACCTTGACATATTTAATTCTACCTTCCTACAGGGGAATTTCAGTAAATTCTGAAAACTGACCATTTATTCAATCTTTACTTCTAAAAGGCATAATACACTAACTATTTCCAAATACTACTCAATTAAGCCTATTATACCTATTTTCCATCACACAACAAAGTTATCCTTTTCGTCTAACAGGGCATAAGTATTTTCTCTTTTATGTCACTGTGACCATTGCTTGCTGTTCATCTTCAATCTCTCTGTTGCCTTTGACACCAGGCACTCCAACCTCCTCAAACATCTTTCCTCCAATATCCACTGACATGGCACTGGTCTCTGATGGTTTGACTCCTGCCTAGCATGTCATAGATAAAGCATTACCCATCATGGTTTCTTATCCTTGCTTGCTCATTTATACTATTATCAGGGGTCCATCCTTGCCTCCTAGTGACTCCCTTACTAAGAGGGCCACAGATACAATTCATTTACGTGGCTCTGACCTCCCCCAACCATCCAGCGCCCCCACTTCTTGTGGGGTTAATTTCCACCCTTCAGGAAACTAATATGCCTCTTCTCCATCAGTATACCAGCCTCAAACCTTTTGCAGGTCCCCATGAGGCTGCAGAATTGGAGGTCGCACCATCGGAAGAGACACACCTTTGGCCATGTCCTAACATACCTTGTAAAGTTTCGACAGTACTATATGCCACCGTGCAGCATGTGTTACTCCAGAGAGATCCCTGGAGTCTCTGGGGAGGCGGTGGCATAGTGGTAATGTCACTAGACTAGTAAGCTAGACCCCCAGGCTAATGCTCTGGGGACAAGGGTTTGAATCCCATCATGCCAGAAGGTGGAATTTGAATTCAATTAATAAATCTGGAATTTTTTTTAAAAAGCTCGTCTAGTGGTGACCATGAAACCATTGTCGATTGTTGTAAAAACACATCTGGTTCACTAATGTCCTTTAGGAAAGGAAATCTGCTGTCCTTACCTGGTCTGGCCTATATGTCTCTGAAATGGCCACAGTGGCGCAGTGGTTAGCACCGCAGCCTCACAGCTCCAGCGACCCGGGTTCAATTCTGGGTACTGCCTGTGTGGAGTTTGCAAGTTCTCCCTGTGTCTGCGTGGGTTTCCTCCGGGTGTTCTGGTTTCCTCCCACATGCCAAAGACTTGCAGGTTGATAGGTAAATTGGCCATTAGCAATTGCCCCTAGTATAGGTAGGTGGTAGGGAAATATAGGGACAGGTGGGGATGTGATAGGAATATGGAATTAGTGTAGGACTAGTATAAATGGGTGGTTGATGGTCGGCACAGACTCAGTGGGCCGAAGGGCCTGTTTCAGTGCTGTATCTCTAAACTAAACGAAAAAGAATAAAACCAGATGGCCCACCTGGCATCAATCTAGGCACCGGAAAAGACAACTTCAAATCCAGCCCTGTCAATCCTGCAAAGTCCTCCTGAGTAACATCTGGGAGCTTGTGCCAAAGTTGGGAGTGCTGTCCCACAGACTAGTCAAGCAACAGCATGATATAGTCATATTCACAGACTCATTCCTTGCAGATAATGTCCCTGACACCACCATCACCATCCCAGGGTATGTCCTGTCCCAATGGCAGGACAGATCCACCACAGGTGGTGGCATGGTGGTATACACTGGGAGGGAGGGAGTTGCCATGGGAGTCAACATTGATACTGGATCCCATGAAGTCTCATGGCGTCAAGTCAAACATGGGCAAGGAAACCTCTTGCTGATTATCACCTATCGCAGCAACCCCTCCCCCCACCCCCCCCCCCCCCACTCCCCTTGGCTGTTGAATCAGTACTTCTCCATGTTGAGCACAAAATGTACTCTGGGTGGGTGACTTCAATGTCCATCACCAAGAGTGGCTTGGTAGCACCAAGACTGACCGAGCTGGCCGAGTCTTAAAGGGCATAGCTGCTAGTCTGGATCTGTGGCAAATGGTGACGGAGCCAACAAGAGGGAAAAACCGACTTAACCTTGTCCTCACCAATCTACCTGTCGCAGATGCATCTGTCCATGACAGTATTGGTAGGAATGACCACCGCACAGTCCTTGTGGAGACAAAGTCCCATCTTCACACTGAGGATACCCATCATTGTTTTGGTTGGCACTACCACTGTGCTAAATGGGATAGATTTCAAACAGATCTAGCAACTCAAAATTGGGCATCCATGAGGCGCTGTGAGCCATCAGCAGCAGCAGAATTGTACTCAACCACAATCTGTAACCTCATGGCCCAGCATATCCCCCACTCTACCATTACCATCAAGCTAGGGGGGACCAACGTTGGTTCAACAAAGAGTGCAGGAGGGCATGCCAGGAGCAGCACCAGGCATACCTCAAAATGAGGTATCAGCCTGGTGAAGCTACAACACATGACTACTTGCATGCCAAACAGCATAAACAGCATGCAATAGACAGGGCTAAGCAAACCCATAACCAATGGATCAGATCTAAGCTCTACAGTCCTGCCACATCCAGTCGTGAATGGTGGACAATTAAACCACTGACTAGAGGAGGAGGCTCCACAAATATCCCCCTCCTCAATGATGGGGGAGCCCAGAACATCAGTGAAAAAGCCAAGGTTGACGCATTTGCATCCATTTTCAGCCAGAAGTGCCAAGTGGATGATCCATCTTGGCCTCGTCCTGAGGTTCCCAGCATCACAGATGCCAGTCTTCAGCCAATTCAATTCACTCCACGTGATATCAAGAAACGGCTGAAGGCACTGGATACTGTAAAGGCTATGGGTCCTGGCAACATTTCGGCAGTAGTTTTGGAGACCTGTGCTCCAGAATTGGCCGCGTCCCTAGCCAAGCTGTTCCAGTACAGCTACAACACTGGCATCTACCTGGCAATATGGAAAATTGCCCAGGTACATCCTCTGCACAAAAAGCAGGACATATCCAACCCGGCCAATTACCCCCTGATCAATCTACTCCTGATCATCAGCAAAGTGATGGAAGGAGTCGTCGACAGTGCTATCAAGTGGCACTTGCTCAGCAATAAACTGCTCACTGATACTCAGTTTGGGTTCCAGCAGCACCACTGAGCTCCTGACCTCATTACAGCCTTGGTCTAAATATGGACAAAAGAGCTGAACTTCAGAGCTGAGGTGAGAGTGTCTGCCCTTGACATCAAGGCAACATTTGACTGAGTATGGCATCAAGGAGCCCTAACAACACTGGAGTCAATGGGAATGAGGGGGAAAACTCTCTGCTGGTTGGAGTCATACCTAGCACAAAGGAAGATGGTTGTGGTTGTTGGAGGTCAATCATCTCAGTCCCAGGGCATCACTGTAGGAGATCCTCAGGGTAGTGTCCTCGGCTCAATCATCTTCAGCTGCTTCATCACTGACCTTCCCTCCATCAAAAGGTCAAAAGTGGGGATGTTCACTGATAATTGCACTATGTTCAGCACCATTCACGGCTTCTCAAATACTGAAGCAGCCCACGTCCATATGCAACAAGACCTGGACAACATCCAGGCTTGGGCTGATAAGTGGCAAGTAACATTCACGCCACACAAGTGCCAGGCAATGACCATCTCATACGAGAGAATCTAATCATCTTCCCTTGATGTTCAATGGCATTACCATCGCTGAATCCCCCACTATCAACATCCTGGGGGTCGCTATTGATCAGAAACTAAACTGGACCAGCCACATAAATACCATGGCTACAGGAGCAGGTCAGAGCCTGGGAATTCTGCAATAAGTAAGTCACCTCCTGTCTTCCGAAAGCCTGTCCACCATCTATAAGGCACAATTCAGGGGTGTGATGGAATACTCTCCACTTGCCTGGAAGGATGCAGCTCCAACAACACTCAAGAATCCTGACATCATCCAGGACAAAGCAGCCCGCCTGACTGGCACCCCATCCACCCTTCAACATTCACTCTCTCCACCATTGACGCACAGTGGCAGCAATATGTACCATATACAAGATGCAGTGCAGCAACTCACCAATGACCTTTCGACAGCACCTTCCAAACCTGCGACCTCTACCAACTAGAAGGACAAGGGCAGCAGATGCTCCAAGCCACACACCATCCTGACTTGGAACTATGTCGCCATTCCTTCACTGTCGCTAGGTCAAAATCCTGGAACTCCCTTCCTAACAGCACTGTTGGTGTAACAACAGCCCCAAGGACTGCAGCAGTTTAAAAAGGCAGCTCACCACCACCTTCTCAAGGGCAATTAGGGATGGGTAATAAATGCTGGCCTAGCCAACAATGCCCACAACCCACGAACGAATAAAGAAAACTCCTCAGCAGAGACCCCAGAGACGAGAGCACATTCTTATTGTGGGACAATCCCTCACCACCGCTCAGACTGCTGTTGTAGAGGCCTTGGGTTCCAATTTTCAAGAGCCTCTCTTCTCCATGCTGGGGGTCAGGTAGAGAAAACCATTACGCACTGCACTTTTTGCTGCCCAGAGATCAGGTTCCATGCAAATCACTGAACATATCAAGCGACTGCCGAGGAACAAGTTAAAGTCATACAGCATACCCTTCCCTTCTCAGTTTTACAGCTTCAAAAATATAACATCCTAACCTAAAAAATTAAAACTGAATGATAGATTACAGGCTTTCTATCACTGTAGATTGGTAGAAAGACAAGTTAAAATAAAACATCTTTTCTTCACAGCAGGCTGCATTTCACACAGAGCTGTATCTATTCAAAAAATGCTCACAACAGAATAAATTGTAATCTTCAGGAAATTAACAAAATGGTGGTTCTCTCTAAGCACTAAAACCTATTTATGCTCAATTGCACCATGTAGTATATGGATATTTTTAAATGGATTGTACTGTCAGACTGAGTTTTTCATGCTAGAAGCAGCTGACAAAATGTCAGTAAACTAAACCAACAGCACAACCTTTGGGAAACACAAAAAAACACACAGAAAAAAAAACATGTCCATTAATTTTTCAAGCTATACTCATGTTTTTGGTTGGTTGAAACTTTTATCAACATTCACAGTCTGCTGGGCACGGTGCAGAAATCACAAAAATAAAGACAAATCTCTGTCATCGGGAAAGCGCAAATTACCCACTGATGTATATATTTAATAATCACCTTGCCTATCTACAGAAGATTGGGATTCTCTTGATTAAAGAACTCCCTTAGCAAACACCCAGTGCAATAACCTGTTTGTACAACACGGTAACTCAGTTTTCTTGTAACTGTGAATAGCCACAGTCTCTAAAATTATTTTCAGAAAGGTAATCAAATGCATAGTTCACAATTCCCCTGTAAAAGGTACGGGGCTATTTCACCATTAGCCAGTCACTTAGTTTTGAACACCCCATTGGTTCGACCTTCCCTCACCTTCAGCTGGGAAATTCTTTGTCCTGCAAGTTACTGGAAGTAACAGGGCACCTGGGGCAATGGGGAATCTGGGACTTTGCAATTCACCGGACAGCTCTTCCTCACCACAATTTGCTGGACAATTTGCACATTATTAAAAATTAGTCTCATGAAATTTGATGTTATTTTGGCAGAAAGATCTGGGCCATTATTATGAGCACCATGAAATATGGTGTATAAGTCACAGATTTAAATTTATTCAATGCCTCTCATGTAATGGAGGTTATCCAACAGGGGTGCAAACACATAAGTAGAGTTGGGTGGCCATTCTAGGGTTTGGAGCAGCAGGGAGAGTGGGTTCAATCTATGACAACAAAAAAATGGAGCAATGGAAAGGAAACAGGGATAGGAATTCTGCAGTGATCATACCTATGGTGTTAAGGTGAACTGCTACAACTGCACCTCTGCTCTCCATCTCCCTACAGCATTTTCAGTTTGTGAAAACTCCTTTGTTGTCTTTTGTTCACTGGATATGTTTTCTAAGGTGTTAGATATCATGATGAAGCAGTCTGCTCTTGCTGTGAGAGGTGGTTAGGTCAGGTGTATAGTGCTGGCGTCACGTTAATGACTGAACATCTACACTCTCAGGGCTGAATTTAGTGACTTGATTCAAATGGACAGGGCAAGTGCACGACCTTAGCTGCTGCCTTTATGGTTTTTTATTATTCGTTCATGGGATGTAGGTGTCTTGGGCTCGGCCAGCAGTTATTGCCTATCCCTAATTGCCCTTGAACTGAGTGGCTTGCTAGGCCATTTCAGAGGGCATTTAACAGTCAACCACATTGCTGTGGTTCTAGAATCACACGTGGGCTAGCAGATTTCTTTCTCTAAAGGACATTAGTGAACGAAATGGGTTTTTACGACAATCGACAATGATTTCATGGTCGCCATTAGACTAGCTTTATAATTCCAGATTTATTAATTGAATTCAAATTTCACCATCTGCCATGGTGGGATTCAAACTCATGTCCCCAAAGCATTAGCCTAGGCCTCTGGATTACTAGTCCAGTGACATTACCACTACGCCACTGCCTCCCCTTTATGTCACAATCAATGTCTCAGTGTTGCACATGCTGCTAGTATGGGAATTATGTGGCACCAATGGTGTCATGCACAGTTACCAGTCAATCAACACCTTGTAAAAAATTATCAAATCACCAACACTCCACACAATCCCAGCTCAAACTTACTGGAGTCAACTTCAGCTACTAGTGGCCCATATCTTACCAGAGAAACAGGCAGACACCAATTAAAAATTGGGAGGAAAGCTTGGCTGCTCTTGGGCGTTGTAGTGTTTGATTGATCTGGGTTTTATTGTATTAGACTTATTAGTGTTCACTTATCACTGCTACGTAGGAAGTGAACCTAGCTAGGGTGACATTTTTGTAGTATACTGCAACTGTGGTCATCCCTGAAACTGGACTGATAGTGTCATCATAAGCTTGAAGAGTGTCTGTTCCAGGAGTGAGAGAGAATTGTGAAAAATACCGATGGTAGAGTTTGTCACTAAAAATAAATACTTCTGTGCCAACATCAATAAGAAATGACACTGAGATGCCTGCGATTTCAACTGTACACTCCTTAAAATGACTTGGTGCTTTACTTTTTGTGATGGCAAATACATGATGTACCCTCACTCTCAGGAAAGAGACTCATGTTGAACCTATGAAGTCTTTTTCTTTGATGACCTGCAGATCTTTGCAAAATGGTTCCACCTTAAACATGAGTTGCATTTTTTTCCTTGAGCTGGACATGGTGTTGTGACTAGCTGGTCATTTCCACAATATGGGCAGAGTTTTGAAGGTATCTTACCATGCTGGGACATGAATTGATGAGGGCTCTTTGTCCTTAACCCTTGCACTGAAGCAGGTTGGCCAAGTTGTGTCTGCATCCCTGAGTCGACGGGTGTGTGTGGGTGGAAGCTCTTTAAATCTAACATGGCAGATTTGTTTTGCAATTCAAGAAGTGTCTGCATCATTTCATGACTCCACAAAGCTTGATATGCGACAGAACAATGTTCAGATACCTCTAGAAGAACAGAGCCGATATCTTACAGCTTTTGTTACTTATGAAGGTGTGTTTCAGCACCACAGAATGCCCTATGGACTAAGTTCAGCACCTAGTGCATTCCAGAGGATCGTTTCTTCAGTCTTGTCAGATGTTGAGGGAACACTCAACTTACTTGATGACATTGTTGTCCACGGAAGGAATAAAGCTGAACATGATCAATGATTATCAGTAGTGCTCACTCGACTTGTAAAACACAAGTTGACACCGAACAAAGACAAATGTACATTTGCGGCATCCGAGATTGACTTTCTAGGTTACAAAGTGACAGCAGCTGGAGTAAAGCCTACACACTCTCTGACTGGAAAGACACCAACCGGACTTATGACACGTCGTAACTTTCACATTCCACTGATCATTCTTAAGCCATCACTACCAGTTAACGAGAATGTCAGAGTGAAAGCAAATGGAATCGTGAAGCGACAAGGTAAAACAAAAGCATACTTTGACAAACGTACAGGCGCAAGGAAAGCACAATTTAAAGTTGGAGATTGGGTTTGAATCAAACGGCCAAATCATGACCACAAACTTGCTTCATCAGTATCAGGTCCAAAGCGTATTTAACGTTTGCTCAGTACAAATTGTTGTATGATTGCCTTAAGAGTGATGTCCAGTTAAGATCGCAGTATGCTAATGAGCTAAGAACCAGGATGTAGTCATGTGACTACAAGCCAAAGTCACTCTGCCACTGTAACACCTAGAAGAAGGTGCAGTAAATAGTTTGCTCTGAACTGTATATAATAGTTTAGCTGTTAATAAACCTGTTAGAGATCTTCAGCATAACTGTACTCCACACATCTCATTTATTTTACACAAGACAACTTAAAGAACATATTACATGGTGTGGTGAAAACACAAGATCTGAGAATGAAGACCACAGGTAACACAGTTTTGAAAACAACCCTTCCTACAATCACAACAGAGCAAATTCAAAAGAAATACTGGCCCAAAAAGTTGGAAGAACAAAACACTTACCTCCAGCTGTAGAAGACAGAGCACAGAACGACAGGCTGCAAGTAAATTCCTGCAATCGGGTGAGTCATTGTGCCAACGGTCGAAGGATACCGGTTTAAAAAAAAACAAGCTTTGAAGTGCTTAAAAAATTGATTTTCTTTTAAAGGCTCCATTAAAAAAATGAGGAAGACCTGACTCCTCTCACAGGCTGATCAAGGTCAGCACCATTACAGGAGGCATCCTATAGCAAAAAGTGTGGGAAAACCCTGATCTCTGCAGACTCTCCATTCACACAGCCAAAGTTTTAAAAAAATCATTAAACCATTTGAGCGTGAAGAAGATAAACAAACTCTTGCAAAAAAAGCAACTGAACTGCCGATTGAACAGCTGTGTAAACAAACAAGTTTAAGTGCTGCAAGCAAGATAAACAGTGAACAGTGTCAGTCACCTGCACCTCACCATCCAAGCAGCTAGTCTAAATAACAGAGAATTTCTTAAAGGGGAAACAGCACAAAGTCATAGAACACGTTTTAAGCAAAAGAACAGCAGAAAGATGGATACCAAATTTCCCAGCATGAACTGGAAGCCCATTGATATCCTATTAGAATTCAAACCTTTTAAACAAAGCATGCAGTTATGCTTCACAGACCAAGTGATTCTAGTACCAGAAAAGCAGGCTGTAAAAATACGAGTAGCGGTTGAAAATAAGGGATTACATAGAATCAATACCTCTAGCTTATCTGAAGAGGACCAGAAAGATCCTGCAAAGATATGGAAAGTGCTGGAAGATCAGCTCCGATTAAGAGTGAATTTTAGGATTCACCACCTGGAATTGATGTCCTACAGGCAACAGCTACAGGAATCAATAGACCAGTTCATCAGTAGATGCTGTAATAAGAGCAACCAATGCGATTTTTCAGAAACTGAGCTATTGGAGCGACTATTGGAGCTGATGATTGTCTCAATCCCTATTGAAGGATTTCAGAACGACCTCTTGGGGAAAAAGAAAGGTCACAGCATTGATGTGCTGCTAGAAGATAGCAGGAAATACAAAGCCATTGTAGCTTGATAGCAGCATCTGCAAGCACTAGTGCAGCCAACAGTATCAGCATGATTACCAGGTCGAAAAGAGCAAATGAGCTGTTTGGTTGGGCTCACTCACCGCGAAGTTGTCCCACATTTCAAGACCTGTGCATGGTGTACAGTGCAAAAGGACACTGGACCCTCCCATGCAAGAAATCTGGCTTCAAAGATGCAGCCAGAAGTCACAGTAAGGCACAAACAAACAGAATACAGGTGCAGCAACAGGCCAACAGCAGTAAGGAGAGCTACAGAGACCTATGTAAACACAAGCGGATACACAAAGTCCACAGCGAAACAAACCTGAGAAAAGACACAGAGAGCATTGATTCTCAGCCATAAGATGAGTAGGCGTTTCACATTGTGAACCTGACATATTGTATTGATGAAGTCAAACAACTGGAAGCTTTTGCTACTATTAACATCATGTGCCTAAAGAAAGTTGGTAAACACAACCTCAAGGTTAAGATTGACACGGGAGCTAGTGCAAATATTTTACCATTCTGAATCCTGAAGGAGTACTGGAGTCATTGGAAATTAATGATACAACTGACAACTGCAAAGTTACCCATCCCGTGCAATGGCACACTAACAATGCAATGCAGCTATGGCAAGTCAGTGTGGAAACTACAAATATTTTACCTGTTATATACCAGCGGACCAGCAGTGACAGGACTATCAGCATGTATGGACCTCCACATCATAACTATCCACGAGGTCACCAAGGTACCCATTACTGCAGAAAAGACCCAGGGTACCTACATTGAGTCACAGTTCCTCCAGGATCTCAGTGGTTCTGGTTTGGAGAGTATCAGCCCCTTCGCAGAGATGCTACACCAAGAGAATGAAGATCCAAATCCAGATGGTGAAACTTCATTGTCAACATGCACTGTGCTGTCAAGCTCCAGTGACTCAGAAGAAGAGATGCGTGATGCAACCACTGAGAAGCAATGGCAGTGCCAAAGAGAAATCTTCAAGGACCGGAACCTGCTCACAGACTCTGGCCAGCATCAAACAGTGCAGTCTAGAAACCCAGCAACTGCAGAACTGTGCCATGCCCTCAACTCTGCTCTCTAGAGAACCACCAGCACCACAATGAGCCAGAACAGACAGGTAGCTCCATGAGGCCAAGTACTCCTCCCCAAACAAGTCCTTGACATTGAGCCCTGGGCCTTCAGACACGGAGGATGAAGGGAGACGAAGGACACGCAATGTTCTGAAGAGGCTGAGGAGGAATGGGTTGAAGCGTTGTCTGTTAACTCTTTGAGATGAGGTGCCGGAAATTTCCAAGAATGACAAGCTCTCAAAAGTTGTCATCTTGAGAAAAGCAATGGAGTATATTGGCAGGCTGAAGGCAGAGCAACAGAAACTGAATGCAGAGGGAGAAACTTTAGAAAAAACAGCAATAGATGAGACGCATATTTCCCGAGCAAGAATTGTCAAACCACCAAGACAATATATGGACTCTTAAGCTTCTATACCTGTAAATATTATAATCTATATCCCATATAACTAATTCTGATGTTTAGAATTTCATGTGTTTTTATTTGTAGCATATGAGACTTATCTTTGGAAAGAAAGGGGATGTTGTATGATCACCTTGAGAATGATGTCCCTTGAAGATCTCAGTATGCTCATAAGCTAAGTACTAGAATGTAGTCTTGTGACTACAAGCCAGAATTACTCTGCAACTGTAACACCTGGAGGAAGGTTCTGTAAATAGTTTGCTCTGAACTGTATATGATAGTTTAGCTATTAATAAACCTCTTAGAGATCTTAGCATAACTGTACTTCACACATCTCATTTATGTTGCACAAGACAACATAAAGAATTCATTACACCAATGCTTATCTGTTGGATGACAATGCTAAGTGGAATGTGAGATGTTTGATAGGGAGCAGACCAGGATACTTTGAGTATCGTGGTTATGAGGATATATCTCCTTTTCCTATGAGTGATGTTAATAATCCATCTCATCATCAAGCTGATCAAACAGATCCACAACCTGAAATTCATAAATCCTTCCTATCTCAAAGACTATTTCTGTACTTAGAGCAAACAGACAAGTTGAACTCTAAGAAATAACTTGATGTATATATGGTTTATTGTATAGAATACTGTAATTAAAAATAATGGTCTTTAGTCAAAAGAGGGTAAATGTAGTGGTTGATTGATCAGGGTTTGATTGTATTAGATTTATCGGTGTTCACTGTGTCTGATTGTTTAAGCCTAGTTCAAGCTGAAACTAAAAAGAGCCAGGTTGGCATGTTCCAGAGAGAAACCTAAAGAGACTGTGTTCTGAGAATGGCATTGTGCAGAAATCTTGTCAGTGCTGAGATATGCTAAAGTACTGTAAATAAACTAGTTGGTGATTTATACAAGTGTGATATCTGCATTGCTCTGAGATAATTCAGATATATATATATATCCAGCAACCTGGTGTAAACATAACAGACATATGTGGCCCACTAATGGAATTTTCAGGCAACACTATAAATGTGTGAACAGAATGTCCACATGTTTCAGGCGGGAGGCTCTACAAATATGTAAATCAAGGTCCAATGCCCTTGTAGAATTCCAATGAAATTTTTAAGGACAAATGCGCGAAGCATGCAAATGAAATCATCGGTGACCACTCTGCAAAACAGCCCAAAAAATTAAGCAGACAAAATACAATGAAATCGAGGAGAATATGTCCCTTATTACATACATACAAACATACGAATTAGGAACAGGAGTAGGCCACTCGACCCCTCAAGCCTGTTCCGCCATTCAGTAAGTTCATGGCTGAACTGATTACTCTATATTTCCTCCTACCCCCGATCACATTTCTTGCACCAAACATGACACAAAATGACTTCCTGTGCATCCATGTTCTCCTGCTCGTCATTTTCTCAATCCAGATCTATCTCCCTTTACCGAGCAAGGCTAATGCTATTGTGTGCTTTCTTGGATGGTATAGTGATGCTCACTGCTGAAGGGCCACATTTTAACATGGAGCAGTGGGCTGCATTTTATTGGCCTTCCTGAGGCGAGCTCGGACATGGGAGTCCCACGGAATCACAAGAGGAGGCGGGGGCGCGGATGCCCCATCATTACCCTGTCGCCAAGCGATCATGCCAAGGGCAGGATTGGCAATGAAGGCCTTCCCATCCAGAGGCCAATTGAGACCCTTAAGTGGCCTATTAATGGCCTCTTAAGGGCCTCTTCCTGCTGTCGCTGAGATATAACCAGAGGTGAGGGGTGCCTCTGCCACGTAGGGAAGGCACCTTGTAAAACAACGTGCCCCAACTCAGTGCTTGTGGGTATGGGCGGGGGGGGGGGGGGGGGGTTGGTTTTCCTCTTCCCTGGGCAATCTGTTGCCCTTGGAGGGCCCCAACTTGGAAACAATGCACCTCCCAGGATACCCCTCTCCCTGGGCTTTATGACCAATCCTCCTCGCCGGGGCCTTCCGGACTGTCCTCAGTGACCCCTCTCACTTAACTGAGGGGTTCTAGCACTGGGCCTTGGTCCAAGACCTCTGCATTACCGTCAGTGGCCACTGCTCCTAGTGGTGCTGCCAATACTGCTGAGCTGCCAGCCCTGTGATTGGCTGGCAGCTCTTGGAGGCTGGATCCCACTCTTTAAAAGTACAGAGCTCCCGGTGCGGGGCACGTAACCTTCAAAATACCAGAAGATTGCTCCGGTGGAGCATGAAAAGGCTGAGGCGGTGCTCCGCTCGCTGTTTTGACCCAGCATATGGAGTCCCACCTCCTCCACAAAATCCAGCCCAATGTGTGAGTGGGTGGAACTGATGTCAGAACCACATGCAACTCTTCCCCAATCACCAGCTCCCACCATAAAGACACTGACACAAAGCAAACTGCAAACAAGCAAGCTGCAAACCACCAACCACCCTTCCACATCCCCCCACTTGCCCCATCAATTTATGTCTTCTCATTTATTACTAAGCTACAGAAAAGGCCACTTACCATCCAGCAACCAAGAAAGAAAAAGATGGGAAAGTGGTTAAAGCAATAAACTTTATGTGATTCCCCTAAGGAACAGAAATTTCACAACATCACATTTTTATCACACATCCATGTGCATACCCTTGTGCAGCTACAAAGCTTTACTCTTCCTTTTCTTACTGCTCCTACATGTTGCAATCCCTGTGGCTTCAGCAGAGGTACAGGCAGACTGTTCAGATCTCTGCTTTGACTACTTGGCTGATGACCTCTGGGTTTTGGAGCCTGTGAGGACCTCGTCAAAGATTGCTCCACCTTGTAAGACCCCCTCTCTGGTCTAAAGGTTCTTGTCTTTACTCTTGATATCAATGGAACACAACAACTGGGATACTGTTTCACTAAATGTGATACATCTTTATTAAATCTCTAAGCAATAGTACATACTCACAATGACACTGGTTGCTTAGGAATCCTGCAAGCTAGAGTCCATTTCAGGTGGCCAGTCATTTGACAAATCTGCAGGCATGACTTCGGAATGGCTGACCAGGCTATTCTACTGACTGCGGTAACAATGTTCTTGAGGGCTGTGGCTTTATACACTTTCCTGACCCTGGCCCTTGGCATATAAGGCAATACCTTAAATCCGATCATCCGATTGAGTTATTAATCCCACCCTGGTCATCCAGGACCACCCCCACATGGTCATATCCTGCCCTCAGCAGGAGGGGTGTCTCTGGTTACATGCCAATAACGAGTGTGATTACTGTATCTTGGGGTAGGAAGAAGGCCATTTGCACATTCCCGAGTGGCCATTGTCTAGTTCTGTAGACAAAGTGTTTGTGGGCCTCCACAACCTCAGGGACACATGCCCTGACATATCTGTGTGTGTGTGTCTGTTTTAGTTAAATGATGCCTTTGATCAGAATTATCCCTTCATAGTTCCATATTCTTACCACTATGAGACAACCTCTGCCCACGGGACTCCACCACAACCAGTTTACATTCATTAATATGAAAGAAATAAAAGCATGGTTTACATGATTAAGTGTGATTTAATACAATTACGGTAAAAAAATGCATTGGCTTACAACATCCACTCTTTAAGTATATAATTTCGATTTCTGAGAACATTACTACACTTACATAAACTTTTCTGCTCTGCACATAGGCTTTTTGCTCATTGCTTCAGCTTTCTACATCTTCGTCAGTGACGTAAATCATACAACTGATATATGACAATAATCAACCGCAGAACAACTAACACATGAGGGATGATTCGTATCCAAGGGTGGACTTCAAGTTTACTTCCTCAGTTCCATAACATATCCCACCATGACCATTGTTTAATGGTCTGGATTCCCTGCAGGATCTCATGATTTGTCTGTTGTAACTGATAATATATTTTCTGAGATTTATTAATCTCTTCCTGCAGCTTGACCAGACATTCTGGTAGTGGGGGAATATCATAACCAAATCTTTCCACATACTTCCGCAACCCTCCTTTACTAGTGTCCAGGGCTTTAATTTCAGTGCTGCTTTAACTGTAAATATTCACCAATTCTTCTTCCCCAGCCCTTGCAGGTCTCTCAGGAGTAAAACAAAATGTAGGTAGGGTTACTGGGCATTTCATACTGATACCATTTCCTGTTTGTGATAACACAATGTTCTCCATCCCCTACATAGGCTACCTGAGTAGGCTTAAAGATTTCCTTCACAATCTTCATGGTACAATTTACTTCTGTGATGTTAAACCCACAGGTCAACTTGCGATGAAATATAGGTATAATAGGCTTAAATAGGTAGAATTTAGATATAATTTATACGTTATACTTTTTATAATTA
The DNA here is from genome assembly GCF_036365525.1 of Heterodontus francisci. Lineage (NCBI taxonomy): Eukaryota > Metazoa > Chordata > Chondrichthyes > Heterodontiformes > Heterodontidae > Heterodontus > Heterodontus francisci. The sequence continues at coordinate 31,573,001 of NC_090389.1, forward strand.
AAGATTGAATAAATGGTCAGTGTTCAAGATTCACTGAAATTCCCTTTCAGGGCAGAGTCACAAATCTTTTGGATTCTATTTTAGAAATAAGATTATGTTTTACATCTCTTAGTAATCTTTGATATTGTAGTATACTTATCCATTTAGAACTGCATTGCATGTTAAATTCTTTAATAAATATATAAAAGTTAATAAATCGTCTCATGTAACATTCTGTATACAACTACAAGAACCCCCTCTCTGTGTCTCTTTAAGTGGAGAGATACATATTGAAGAGAGTTTCCCAGACCCTTATAATATCTGGGATATTTACGATAGCCATAATTATTTTTAAAATAGGCTATCCGAAAGATAGGTTGGGTCTCACTTCCGGGTCCGGCATTTGGGCTTGGGTCGGGTCGGGTCGGACACAGTTCTGCCTTTTGGTCAGGGTGGGAAAAGCTGCCAGATTTGAACAGCCAGGATGTCAAGGCGGGAAACGTGCATCCGGACTCTGCACTAGTCTGCAGTGAATGATTCCATCCAAGGTTGATCATAACCTCTTTAATATAATCAACTTAATTCCGGTGATCGGGTTGGGTCGGGCGCGGGAAAAAATCAAAGGACTCGGGCCGGGTCAGGTTCGGGTCGGATGTGGTTCTGTCGGGCCCGGGTCGGGTTTCAATTGCAGACCTGAGTAGGCCTTTAACTTGTAGTACTGTTTCCAACCCACTGTCCATCTCTGGGCCAATGGCATGATCCAGCACTTGTCCTAGCAGTCTCTCATACACACTCCCCTTGTCATTTTACCACACCACTCCAGCAATCGTATCCCTGTTAAGTTCAACATCACTTGAACCACCTCATTGTGTACATCATGATATAACATTTTCCCAATAGGTATCAAAACTAAACTACCCCTTGGGCCTGGGGTCTGTTAGCGACACCTCACAGTACTATCTTTCACTTCCAACAAAACGTCTTGTTGTCTCCCCTGGTGTCGTCAACTGTGCCCACCCGTGCATAGTCTAGCGGTTTTCCTATCCCTGACTCTATTACCGGCAGCTTTGAGGACTTTTTCCTTTTTTTTTTCCTTTTCTGTAATTTGCATTACTTCAATTGATATTCCTTTTGGTTCAACACTAGTCCCTCCACCTGCAGATCATTTAGGTTAAGATCAATTTATTTAATTATTTTTCAAATAAAACTTTAAAATTTTCAGTTATCTATAAAAACCACCGAAATTATGTGAGTATGTCCTTTTATTGTTCCCTTTAAAATGTTTAAAATACCAACTCATATGAATGTAATTTTAAATTCTAATTTCTTGTTCCCAGACTCCCAATTGCCACAATGATGTAACAAATGTCCTTAAATTCTTGAAGCTGCTGGAAATCTTGTTGCACTGGCAGCTGACTGTAACCTGAAAAAAAACAAAGGATCCATTCTGCTCGTGGCCAAATGCGGTAATATCCACAAACTCAAAAACTTAATATTTTTTACAATGCCCAATATCTATAAAAGTGTGTGGTTAGCTGCTAGCAGAAAGGGTTAACTCTCTCCTGCTTTGAAAGATGGCAGGACAAAAGCACTCAGACTGACTAGCCAGAAGAACAAAGTATTGCCATGTGTTCCGGTTCGTTTGAACTGTGTCTTTTTCCAAACAAAGAAAATAATGGAATCTTTCTTATTAAACTGTTCTTTTTTTACAATTTTTTTTCTGACAATTTCCTCATATTTCAAAAAGTGCTGCTCAGCATTTTTTCAATGACTCTTTCAATTGTTCCAAGATTCTAAGCTCTCCATTTTTTAAAAATCAAGCAACAAATGTATTCCATAATAATAAAAGCAAAATACTGCGGATGCTGGAAATCTGAAATAAAAACAAAAAATGCTGGAACCACTCAGCAGGTCTGGCAGCGTCTGTGGAAGGAGAAGCAGAGTTAACGTTTCGGGTCAGTGACCCTTCTTCGGAACTGACAAATATTAGAAATGTCACAGGTTATAAGCAAGTGAGACGGGTGCCTAATCGGTAAATGAGATGCTGTTCCTCGAGTTTGCGTTGATGTTCACTGGAACACTGCAGCAAGCCCAGGATAGAGATGTGAGCATGAGAGCAGGGGGGAGTGTTGAAATGGCAAGCAACCGGAAGCTCAGGATCCTGCTTGCGGACTGAGCAGAGGTGTTCCGCAAAGCGGTCACCCAGTCTGCGCTTGGTCTCCCCAATGTAGTGGCGACCACATTGTGAGCAGCAAATGCAGTTTACTATATTGAAAGAAGTACAAGTAAATCGCTGCTTCACCTGAAAGGTGTGTTTGGGGCCTGGGATAGTGAGCAGAGAGGAGGTTATTGGGCAGATATTACACCTCCTGCAATTGCAGGGGAAGGTGCCATGGGACGGGGATGAGGTGGTGGGGGCTATGGAGGAGTGGAGCAGGGTGTCGCGGAGGGAACGATACCTTCGGAATGCTGACAGGGGAAGGGAGGGGAAGTGTCAGAGTGGCATCACGCTGGAGGTGGCGGAAATGGCGGAGGATGATCCTTTGGATATGGAGGCTGATGAGGGGGAAAGTGAGGACAAGGGGAACCCTGTCACGGTTCTGGGAGGGAGGGGAAGGTGTGAGGGTAGAGGTGCGGGAAATGGGCCGGACACGGTTAAGGGCCCTGTCAACAACAGTGGGGGGGGAATCCTCGGTTGAGGAAAAAGGATGTCATATCAGAAGCACCGTCATGGAAGGTAGCATCATCAGAGCAGATGCGTCGGAGACGGAGAAACTGGGAGAATGGAATGGAGTCCTTACAGGAGGTAGGGTGTGAAGAAGTGTAGTTGAGGTAGCTGTGGGAGTCGGTGGGCTTATAATGGATATTAGTAGACAGCCTATTCCCAGAGATGGAGACAGAGAAGTCGAGGAAGGGAAGGGAAGTGTCAGAGATGGACCATGTAAAGGTGAGAGAAGGGTGGAAATTAGAAGCAAAGTTGATAAAGTTTTCCAGTTCGGGGCGGGAGCAGGAAACGGCACCGATACAGTCATCAATGTACTGGAAAAAGAGTTAGGGGAGGGAGCCTGAGTAGGACTGGAACAAAGAATGCTCGACATATCCCACAAAAAGACAGGCATAACTAGGACCCATGCGGGTACCCATAGCAACACCTTTTATTTGAAGGAAGTGAGTGGAGTTGAAGGTGGTGGTGGATGGGGACTGGTTGGGCCTCTGTTCAAGGAAGAAGCGGAGAGCCCTCAAACCATCCTGGTGGGGGATGGAGGTGTAGAGCGATTGGACGTCCATAGTGAAGAGGAGACGGTTGGGACCAGGAAACTGGAAATTGTCAAAATGATGTAGGGCGTCAGAAGAGTCACGGATGTAGGTGGGAAGAGACTGGACCAGCGGAGAAAAGATAGAGTCAAGATAGGAAGAAATAAGTTCAGTGGGGCAGGAGCAGGCTGACACAATGGGTGTGCTGGGACAGTCCCGTTTGTGGATTTTGGGAAGGAGGTAGAAGTGGGCTGTCCGGGGTTGCGGGACTATGAGGTTGGAAGCTGTAGAGGGAAGATCTCCAGAGGAGATGAGGTCAGTGACAGTCTTTTGGACAGTGGCTTGATGTTCGGTGGTGGGGTCATGGTCCAGAGGGAGGTAGGAAGAAGTGTCTGTGAGTTGGCATTGAGCTTCTACAAGGTAGAGGTCGGTACGCCATACAACAACAGCACCACCCTTGTCTGCAGGTTTGATGACCATGTCGAGGTTAGACTTGAGAGAACTGAGTGCCTCAAGTTCAGAGGGGGACAGGTTAGAGTGAGTGAGGAGGGCAGAGAAATTGAGATGACCAATGTCTCGCCGACAGTTTTCAATGAAGAGATCATGTATTCCAGTTTAACCAAACCACTTCAACCTGTTTTCTTCTGAACAATGAAAGTTTTTTTTATAAACTTTTACCAATTCCTTTTCCCAACTATTTCAGGGCAAGAACTCCAATGGTCCCCAAAAAGAAACTTAACTTTTGTCAAAAAGTCTCCAATCCAAATTCTAATTTACGCTGTTTAATATTAAAATTACCCCATACTAACATGTGTGAATTCATATCTGGATTAGAATCCCCATGTTTAATAAATCCCATTCGAGTTGGGATCCTGGCCCGCAATCCCACCTCGAATCTCATAACTTAAAGTATCTATTTCAGTTAATTTAAACTTCCTTTCCAATCCATCTCACAATTTTACTGTGAGTTCTCAAACTTAAAGTGCTGAAACTACTACCGCAAAACCATAATATTGGGAAGAGAAAGCACTGAAACCTGAAGCACACAAAACATCACCCACAGAAAAAATCCATTTATTCCACTCACAAGCAGAGGAAAATAGCATTTTAAAAAATCAAATTACGTTACCTCGCTTCTTTCCTTAAACTTCTGAAGTGCCTGTAATTAAAATTCCAAACAAAAGGTTAATTCCAAAGAAACACTTTAAAGTGTTAAGTCCAAAACAAAGGCAAGCCTACCTGCACACAAAAGCTTGCACTCACAGTTCTTAAAGGGACAGAACACTAGGACTTCTTACATTTCACTGTAGCTTCATCTTTTACCTGGGAGATGTAATAGTACAATAGACTCCCAACACTAATTGCTTCCCATAGACTCACAACTTAACTTGACAGAACATAAAATTGACACATGCATACTCAATAATCACGTGCACACTTTCATATCCCCATGCACTCATATGAATTTCTATAAGCTCAAAGTGCCAAAGAACACATTAAAACTCACACACATACATTATTACTGGAAGCTTCCTTTGCATTCTCCATTCGTATCACATTTGCCTTGACAACTTGAAACTTAAGTCAGAACCCAAATAGAAGCAAGAGAAATAAATAAATTACATTCACGGTTTTGATTCCCCTTTCCTTCAACTGCTTTTACCTTTCTATTTAAAGACACCCCCCACCCCCACCCCCCCATCCACTATTCCTGTTATCGTCTGGGGGTTTTGGCTCTCTCTCTTCATCTAGCTGTTTCATTAACCCATGAATAACCGCATCCCATTCACTGAGCTTTTCATCTTTCTCCTCCAGCTCCTGCTTGAATTTTGTTTTCTCAGCCTCATCTTTCCTATGCTGCTGCTGATATGCCATCAGTCAAACTGCCTTCATCAAGGTCCACTTACAAGTCGATCCCTGGATTCCGCCTTATCTACCGGATCATCGCCCTCCAGGATAACCCGAACCCACCTCTGCTTAAGAGGTAATTTCCCTGCCACGCACTCCATGACTAACCCATCCATAGTGTGTTCTGTTATTTCTTTATCTTCAAGACTCCTGGCTGGCTCACCACTTTTAAGACCCCCTTTCTGGTGTAAAGGTTCTAGTCTTTACTCTTGATATCAATGGAACACAACAACTGGGATATTGTTTCAATAAATGTGATACACCTTTATTAAATCTCTAAGCAATTGTACATACTCACAGTGACACTGGTTGCTTAGGAATTCCACGAGCTAGGGTCCATCTCAGCTGGTCAGTCCTTCGACAGATCTGCAGGCATGACTTTGGAATGGCTGACCAGGCCACTCTACCGACTTCAGTAACAGTGTTCTTGAGGGCTGTGGCTTTATACACCTTCCTGACCCTGGCCCTTGGCATATAAGGCAATACCTTAAATTGGATTGTCTCATTGGGTTACTAATCCCACCCTGGCCATCCAGGACCACCCCCACGTGGTCAGATCCTGCCCTCAGCAGGAGGGGTGTCTCCAGTTGCATGCCAATAATGGGTGTGATTACTGTATCTCGGGGCAGGAAGAAGGCCATTCACACTTCTCGAGTGGCCACTGTCAAGTTCAGTTTCTGTAAACCAAGTGTCTGTGGCACTCCACAACCTCAGGGACACATGTCCTGATATGTCTGTGTGTGTGTGTCTGTTTTAGTTAAAACTGTCCCAGCAATAATGCCTTCGGTTCGAATTCTCCTTTCGTAGCTCCATCTTCTTACCACCATGAGACAATCTCTGCCCACAGGACTCCTCCACAATCAGTTTACATTCATTAATATTAAATAATAAAAGAATGGTTTACATGATTAAGAATGATTCATAAAAGTAAGGTAAATAATGCATTGACTTACAACCTGCACCTGTGCCGAGGCAGACTCAGCCATCAGGATTGGAGGCAGCGGGCCAGGTACTGACTGAACTGGAAAAATGGATGAGAAGTGAAAGCTTTTTGAGCAGAGATTGCATTTCAATGTTACCTTTTGTCATCATCCCTCACATGAGCTTGCCAAACTTCACTATTATGATTAAGCTGGAGAGCAGATTAGTGCAGATGAGTGAAGCACAGTAAGTCCAAGGCTAAAGTACCTGACACCCTGCTAAAGGTGGCAGACATGCTGCATCCAGACTCTGCACAGCTGTGGTCAAGACCTGCATGGACAATTTGATTTCCATGATTGATGTTCCGTGGAGTTGGTCACTCTCTCCATGGAAGAAGACATCCTCATAATGCCTCATGGCATCGTCCCGCTCATGTTTGAGGTGGACACTTCCATTGTCCCTGCAATCGCATAGAGTGTGCTTGGAAGGCTTGTCGGGACATCACAGATTTTCTGCTGCTTCTCAACGGTTTTCCTTTTCATTGATGACCCCCGGGTTGGAGCACCTGTGAACAGTCGAGCAGAGCTCGAGAGAGTTGCGCCCTCCAACACAGACTATCCACATCTGTCCCTGCCACCACTGTCTGCTCTTGCTTACATGAAAAGTGAAAGTAACAAGGTGAAAACCCAACTATCTGTTTAAATGGACCCCCCAAAGTGTGAGTATCTGCACTGGTGTGTAGTAAGCACAAATCATGGGATGGTGCATCCACAGAAGGAATCAGCTCCTCTGAGGATTCATCATCCATGAAGTCCATTGACCGCTGCTGCACAGCTCTGGCAGATGGCTCTGGCAGAAAGAACATGTAGAAATAAGTATTGGCAAGGTAAGATTGTTTCAACTTATCATTATGATGATGATCATAGAGTCTTGGAGTCATTGTCGTAGAGTCATAATGACACTGAAAGAGGCCATTGGCCTATCAAGTCTATGTCCGTGCTCTCTTGAGCAATCCAGTCAGTCCCATTCCTCCCCTTTATTCCCATAGCCCAGCAATTTTACTTCACTCAAGTGCCCATCTGAGTTTCTTTTGAAATCATTGATTGCCTCTACTTCTACTACCTTCATAGGCAGCGAGTTCCAAGTCATTACCGCTCATTGCATAAAAAAGTTCTTCCTCAGATCCCCCATATCTGTTGCCCAAAACCTTAAATCTGTGTTCCCTAGTCTTTGTAACATCAGCTAATGGTTACAGCTTTTATTTGTCTACTTCATTAAACCTGACAGAATTTTGTACACCTCCATGGTATCTCCCCTCAATCTCCTTTGGTGCAAGGAAAACAGCCCCAGCTTCTCCAAGCTGCCCTTGTAGCTAAAATCCTTCACCCTGGAAACATTCTGGTAAATCTCTTCTGTATATTCACTACATATTCACTTGCTACTGAAATTAAGTCAATGTGACTGAGGGCTCTATGGTATGTGTGTGGATTATATTAAATTCTGCCACAAGGTAGCTGGAAGGTCCCCATCTCCGATGGCCAGGGATGCTGAAACACCATTGATCTCCAGCACTTCCTCCTCGCAATTGTCAACTATGAGATCTGTGGAGGATTACCTCCTGTTCTCTCCCACTTGTTTTTGTTTTTACTTCTCTTCTCCTGCAACAAGGGAGCCACACCTGGTGCACAAATGCAAAAAGCAATAAAAAACAGTAATTGATTGTTGGCCTTTATCTCAAGGGGATTGGAATTCAGAAGTGAGGAACAGATCCTTCAGTTGTACAGAGACTTGGTCAGACCCCATTTGAAGTATTGCATTCAATTTTGGGCAGGAATTGGAGGTCTGTGATTCCTTCCATGGTCAAATAAGCTCATACATGAAGAATGACCACTGGAGGGTGAGCTATTCAGAATGCCTTATATATGAGTCAACTGTTTTGTTGCATGATATCGCTTGCAAAAGTTCTTTTACAACTTTGCTTTGCACTGACTGATCCAGGTGTGGGAACTAAACAATTGCTTTCACAACTTAATTACACTACTGGAGCTGATCCAAAGCTAAAACTTTTTGGCATTCAAGCAAACTGTTTTATAATTGGCCCACAAAAAACCCTCTCGTTAACTCTGTAGGTAGAAAGCTCTGAACCTGCCATTCAACTAAAAATGTTTCGTGTTCAACACGTTCTGTAATCTGTTATCTTGCTTTGCTGCAACCAGACTAATACATTTAACTGAAACACTGTACTAAAGCAAGTTTGCAATTCCCAGGGCAGGGCTTTTGAATTTTTAATAGATAACTAGCTGTGGACTTATTCATAATTAACAATGCACTAATCACGTTCAAATCATAAAATTACTGACGAATTTCACTGTGTGATGAGCATTTCAGCAATCATTTTAATTAATTCCTATGCGTAATGGAAGTTCTTTCAAAGTAGATACTTCACTATATTGACCTTTCTCACTGGGTCAATAGGATATACATAAACTAAGCAGAAAATATTTTCTCCAGTATACTTAAGGATTATTAAAATCAGTTTTTACTATTAATTTAATGATCCTGGCCCTAACATGTACAGGGATGGAGCAGGGGAGAAAGAGGCAGAAAGTGGCCAAAGAACTCGGCAAGACTGAGGACGTGGAGGTCCTGACGAATTTAATGGCAGGACCACATTATAATTCTTTTATTCTGTTCCCTACCTGGCAGCTTGCCAAATTGACAGGTCAGAAATCCCGCAGCAGGAGGGTGCAGCCGGAGGCTTTTGCGGCGGCCTCTGGCAATAAGGAAATGGGCAGCTGTAGATTGTGTCTTTGGTGGTGGGGCATGGGTGGTAGTTGGCCATCCTCACAGGAGGGAAGCAAGCTGCAGATCAGAGTGGGACATGGTGGGGGTGGGGGGTGGTGAGGTTGGTAATAATGACAGAAGTGAGGCCAGAGTCTTCCTTGAGGGTCCAAGGTGGGGTTCCTCCTGGCCCACAAACAGTGCTAAAAAGGAAATTAACTTCTGAAGCTGGCAGCTTTTATTTCACTGCTGGGTTTCCCAGGCCCTCAGAAACTGACACAGCAACAGTTAAATTTAAATCAGAATCCCAATTGTGCTGTGGGTGCCTGATTTAAATATGTGAGTAAATGTCCACCTCCCTAAGCCGGCACTCACACACCGTGCTACATGCTGCCAATAAAATGGCAGTGGGCACATAGCTGTCAGTTTGGTGTTGCGTTTTGATTTTTTGGGGGTCTAAAGCCCCATTCGACCTCCTCTCGCCCATCATGCATTTTTGATATTTCAGCGCCTGTTGCCTTTAAGGGTTTTTTTTATAAAGATTTTTTAGCATTTAAAACAGGAGAAAATCAGCAGGGGAAAAAATTGGTGCCCAAAAACTCAATCACGTTCAGAGAATAGTGAAAATCAGTTTTTATTTTGAGCATTGCTAAAACTTGAGATAATCAATGGACTTATAACGGTCAAGTATGGTGACAATCTATAATTAGAATATAAGAACTTAAGAAATAGGAGCAGGATTAGGCACACGGCTCTTTGAGTCTGCCCCACTATTTAATGAGATCATGGCTGATCTTCTACTTGAATTCGACCTTCCCACACTATTCCCATATCCATTGATTCCCTTAGTATCCAAAAATCTATTGGTCTCTGTCTTGAATATATGCAACAACTGAGCATCCACGGCTATCTGGGGTAGAGAATGCCAAAAATTCACAACCGTTTGAGTGAAGAATTTTCCCCTCAACCCATTATTCTGAGCCTGCGATCTCCAGTTTTAGACTTCCCCAGGCAAGGGAAACAGTCTCCCAGCATCTACCCTGACAAGGCCCTTAAGAATTTTATATCTTTCAATTAGATCACATCTTATTCTTCTAAACTTCAAGAATATAGGCCTCGTCTACTCAATCTCTCCTCCAATCCCAGGAATCAGGCTAGTGAACCTATGTTGCACTCCCTTAAGACAAGTATATCTTCCCTTAGGTAAGGGGGCCAAAGCTGTACACTACTCCAGTTGTGGTTTCACTAAGGCCCTTTTTAATTCTGGTAAGATGTTTTTACTCTTATACTCCATTCCCTTAGTAATAAAGGCTAACATGCCATTTGTTTTCCTCATTGCTTGCTGTACCTGTATGCCAACTTTCTATGATTCATGTTTCCTGGGTTCCCCAGTCTCTCACCATTAAAAAAAATATTGTTCATTTATTTTTCCTCCAAAGTGGATAACTTCATACGTCTCCACCTTATCTTCCACCTGCCCTGTTCTTGCCCAATCATTTGGGCTGGATTTTGTGTAGGAGGCAGGACTCCTGGCACCAAGCTGAAAAAGCAGGGGGATCTCCGCCTCGGATTTTTCGTGCTCACCTACACCGCTCCCCCCTCAACCCACGCCCCACCCCCCACCACCCGAGTGATCCTCCTTTGTTTTTCTGCCTAAGTGTCCCACGCCGGGATCCCCATCCCTTTAAAGATGGGGATCCGGCCTTCATGAACTACCAGCCAATCACAGGGCCTGAAGCTCAGCAGTATCAGCAGCACCACCATTAGCAGTGGCCACTGCCAGTACTGCAGAGGCCTTGTACCTAGGCCCAGCGCTGGAAAATCACACCTCAGGTAAGCAAGGCTGGTTTGCTGGGACCACTCCGGAAGGCCCTGGTGAGGAGTGGGTGAGAGGGGGGTTTGAAGTCCTCCAGGGGGAGGAGGGTCCATGGATATGGACGTTTTGCCGGTGTGGGTTATCCATGGGCTACAGATTGGCCATGAAGGAGGGACCCCCACCAAGCCTGCAGGGAGGACACCTTGTTTTACAAGGCACACTCTTCGCGTGGCGGAGGCACACCCCCACCGCCCCCTACAACCCCTCCACTGCTGGTTAGATCCAAGTGGCATCAGGCAGAGGCCCTCAAGTGGCCATCAATTGGCCTCTGGGCGGGAAGACTGTCATCAGCCTTTCCCGCCCCTAGCAAAGTCACTTGGCAAAGGGCTCTCCACCACCCCTGCCTCTGTCACGCTTCCATGGCCACTCCTGTCCTCTACCCCACCTCGGGGGGCCTATAATATCCAGCCCTTAAACTATCTAAATTCTTCTGCAAACTCCTTGGGTCCTCCTCACAACCTATTTTCCCATCTAACTTGGTTTCATCTGCAAACCTGGATACATTACATTCAGTCCCCTCATCCAAATTATTGAAATAGATTGTAAATATCTGAGGCCCAAGCAGTAATCCTTGCAGTAGCCTGCTACTTACAGCCTACAACCTGAAAATATCCCATTTAATCCTACTCTTTGTTTTATGTGCATTAAGCAATCCTCATTCCATGTTAATATATTATACCCAATCCCATGAGTCCTAATATATGTAATAACCTTTTGTATGGCACCTTACCGAACGCTTTTGAAAATCCAAATGCACTACATCCACTCATCCCTCCTTATCTACCCTGATAGTTAAAACCTCAAAAAACAGATTTGTTAAACACAATTATTTTGAGGCGTCATCGCATTCTCCTAGCTGCCCCAGCAGCAGCCACCTCTCTCAATGGCGCTGCTGAGGCTCCAAAGCTGCTGGCTCTCTGATTGTGCTGGCCACCATCCGTAATTGGCCACCTCCCCCACTTGCCAGCTCTTAATTCCCTTCTCCTGGCAATATCATGGGCGAGTCCCACCTCATGCCCATGTGGACCTCTGACCCAGAAACCACCATGATGGCGAGACCACTACCGTTTTGGAAAACCTCATCCACAATTCACAAAGATATGTAGTTATACAGGCTGGGCTGGTGAATTTTACTTTCTGGTAAACCGAGTCCCTGTACCTTACTTAGCCCAAGCGGAACTGATTTTAAGAGATAAAGTTATTCTAAAAGATTAAGAAACATAATCACCTTAGTCTCTGATGGTCTGCCATGATGAAAGACTGTTGTAGGTTAAAGGGCTCAGTTCACCATACTCCAGAACATTCACAGTACAATTGATCAGTTTAGTGTGAAGAAAGAGAGGGGCTTGGGTGACATTGAGCAGTGGGAAGGATAACATTTCAGTGTTGATTTCTAACAGTAATCTTCCAACAAAAACGGTACTACAGCCAATTTTAAGTAATGGTGACCGGTAGAAAACATAGGTATGAGCAGAGAAACCATAAAAAGATGTGGCCATTGGATATATGTGTCTCAAATGATGTGTCACATAATCTGAAGTTGCCAAAAGTTCTAATTCAGAAATAATCAAGTAAGTCATCAATAATACAAAGGTGATAAATTTTGCACTGTTTATTTTATAAAATGTTCTGGATCGTTGAGGTGCTTGAATCGCCAATATATTTGTACCTGTGTGTGTCTAGAAGAGAAAAAAATTGTACATCTGGAAGAGAACACAAAAACCAAGAATAGCAGCGAAACATTTAAAGTAGACAAATTCTGGAAGGGTAGGTATGGATAAAACAAATCTTGGTTTTAGATCTAGTATATAAAAACAGAAACTCTTCAACAAAGATAAGTACAGCTGCAAACATGTTTGTTGAAGAAGGAATGATTCAAGTGGCATTAATATCTTCATTTCTAAGTTTAGAGCTTTTGTTTCTCAAAAGAAAAGCGTATCCTCTACCTTACTGGAAATGTCTCTTTATTTTCAGAATTTTAGGTACAAATTGAATTGATTTCACAAAGATATCATAGTTTTTATTAGTTTTCTTCCACACTTCATATTTCTTAGCTCTTACCAAGGAAGGAATAGTATTGATGATAAGGTTAGATGAAGTAATAAGGGCTTTTAGAACATACTAAATGTAAAAGAATAGTTAAGGAGAAGGTAAGAGCACTTAGGAATGAAGGGGGAAGTCTACTTGAGGTGGAGATATTAAATTTTTGCATCAGTTTTACTGACAGGTATTGTGGGCTAAATTGACTGACAAGAAGATAGAATGAATGAGAAAAGGCTATCAGTTCCAGAGTGTTCTGGAAGTGAGAATGTAGTAGTAAAGTGAGGAGTATATGAAAGCATTATTATAGATAAGAGCTTTGATGTTTACAGGAAGGCGAGGAGGATGCAGGAGAGTGCAATAGTACGGGGAAAACCTGGCAAGGCTGGAAACGCAGAGGTCCTGCCCATGTAAAATAGATAATTTATGGGACAATGGAAATGCTATTCTGTATTGTCTATAAAGAGTCAGAAAATCAATATCCCTCTATGTGCCAAAGGCCTGGAAGATATCATTGATTAAAAACTTCTTGCCTGCTTATTGAGCAAGAAACTGAATCTTCAAAGAAGTTTGAAAAATAATGGAAAGATTTTTGTTCTAAGGCATAAGCAAGCTGCCTTAGCAGTTATACCTATTTGGTAGCTCAGATTCAGTTTCCTTGTAAATTGCATGCCTAAGTCACAGAATCAGAACTGTCTGCATGGCACTAAGCGCCATCAAAACTCAATTTAATACACATTGATAATGTCCAAGATTCTTAAAGCTATTTGATAGAGGACCCCAGAAACTGCTGATTTTCTTCTCATAATAGATTTTCTATATATAAAAAAATCATCACTTTTCAGTAGGCATTGTAAGGTATTTTGATATCTCTTGAATTTCTGCTTGTAAGTAAAATGTAACCAGTTGTGGTGAGGACCAGAGCTCACCGGGTGGTAGGAACATGGAGTGCGGAGGACATCGGGACAAAGGGAGAAGAATTCTGACCGAAGACATCATCGCTGGGGCTCATATTGGATTTTTTAAAAAAATAAAGATAGTTTTAACTGAACAAGGACACACACACACACACACACACACACACACAGATGAGTCAGGCCATGCCATTAAGTTGGTAGCCCCAGACTATTACAACATCAAACACTGTTACAACAGCTCTCATAGACAATGGCCTCTTGGAATATGTGTGAATGGCTTTCTTCCTATGTTTGCAAGAAGCAGACATCACATTTATTGCTGATATGCACCTAAGAGCCACCCGGCTGAGAGCAGGATATAACCATATGCAGGTGGTCTTACATAGGAACTTAGGAGCAGGAGTAGGCCATTCAGTCCATCGAGTCTAGTTCGCCATTCAGTTCAATCATGGCTGATTATCCACTTCAATGCCTTTTTCCTACACTTTCTCCATATCCCTTTATGTCATTGGTATTTAGAAATCTGTCAATCTCTGCTTTAAACATACTCAATGACTGAGCTTCCAGAGCCGTCTGAGGTAGAGAATTCCAAAGATTCACAACCCTCTGAGTAAAGAAATTTCTCCTCATCTCTGTCCTAAGTGGCTACCCCCTTATCTTGCAATTGTGTCCCCTGATTCTAGACTCCCCAACCAGGGGAAACATCTTACCTGCATCTACCCTGTCTATCCCTTTAAGTATTTTGTAGGTTTCAATGAGATCACCTCTCATTCTTCGAAACTGTAGAGAATACAGGCCTAGTTTCCCCAATGTCTCTTATAGGACAGTCCCGCCATCCCAGGCACATGTCTGGTGAACCTTCGTTGCGCTCCCTCTATGGTAATCATATCCTTCCTAAGATAAGGAGACCAAAGCAGCACACAGTACTCCAGGTGCATTCTAACCAAGGTTCTATACAATTGAAGCAAGACTTCACTACTCCGATACTCAAATCCTCTTGCGATAAAAGCTAACATTGCATTAGCCTTCCTAATTGCTTGCTGCACCTGCATGTTAGCTTTCAGTGACTTATTGACGAAGACACCCAGGTCCCTTTGTACATCTACACTTTCTAATCTCTTACCTTTTAAGAAATACTTTGCACATCTTTCTTCCTACCAAAGTGGATAACCTCACAATTTTCCGCATTATATTCCATGTACCATGTTCTTGCCCACTCATTGGGCTGAATTTTATAAGCCCCCCACCAAAATCAGCGGCGGGTGAAAAAAATCGGTCTGCACACCAAAGAGCCGCTGCGATTCCAAGCGCGGCGGCTCATTTAAATAGCTGAGGCAGGCTGCGTCCCCGCACCACCACCCCCGGCGATCATGTGGAGGGGGGCGGGCTGTCCGTCCCCGGCAATAGTGTCAGCTGCCTGTGCACAGGCGCTTATGCCATTTTTAAAGGGCTGTTAGTCCTACTGGGAAATTTAGATATTTAAGGGGAGATTGAATTAAAATCAATAAATACATCTCTTTTTCCCCTCTCCCATTCCCCCAAAGCAATAAATTAATTATTTTCCCTTCCCTCCAAAGCACCTTTACTATCTGACCTTCTCTTCCCACCCTGAAACTAAACAAACGTTAAACTTCAACCCTTCCCACCATCCCCTACATCCATGATGTTAATTTGACCCCCATCACCCCTCCCCCACCCCCACACTGAGAAACTTACCTTCTCCCCCCTCCCGACCAGTGTTGCGCCTCATTTCCCCGGACAGGGAACCGAAGGTGAGGCAGTGCCGGCCACCGGGTGAAGATCGCAGCGGGACATCAGGAAGTGACGTGAAAATAATTAATTCAGGTATATTAATTTATTTAAATTGTGGTCCCGTCGCTGAGCAGTGGAGGGCCACCATGAGGTCTCGTCACCACCAGTGATATCGGGGTGGGCCCTGCCAGCGTCGAGGTCCGTGGCAAGCCTCATCTGGGGCCATCTTCAGGCCCTCCCCGCAACAGATCCCGATGTCAAGGGCTCCTTAAAATCCAGCCCACTAAGTCTGTCCAAATCCCCTTTAAATCACTTTGCATCTTCCTCACAACACACATTCCCACTTAGTTCTGTGTCATCTGCGAATTTGAAATATTACATTTGGTCCCCATATCCAAATCATTGATATAGATTGTGAACTGCTGGGGCCCAAGTAATGATCCTTGTAGTACCCCACTAGTCCAGCCTGCCAACGCGAGAATGACCCGTTTATTCCTACTCTCTGTTTTCTGCCTGTTAACCAATCATTAATCCATGCCAGTATATTACCGCCTATCCCAGGTGCTTTAATTTTGTAAAGCAACTTCCTGTGGGGGACTTTATCAAAAGCCTTCTGAAAATCCAAGTATACTATGTCCACTGACTCTCCTTTATCAATTCTGTTAGTAACATCCTCAAAAAACTCCAACAGATTCATCAAATATGATTTCCCATTCATAAAACCCATGTTGACTATGCCCAATCAGATCATTATAATCCAAGTGTCCATTTATCACATCCTTTGTAATTGATTCTAGCATTTTCCCTACTACTGATATAAGGCGAACAGTTCTATAGTTTCCTGTTTTCTCTCTCCTTCCCTTCTTAAATAGTGGGGTGACATTTGTTACTTTCCAATCTGCAGGAACTGTACAAGAATCTGTAGAATTTTGGAAAATGATCACCAATGCATCCATTATCTCCATAGATACCTCTTTCAACACTCTGGGATGTAAAATATCAGGTCCCGGTGACTTATCAACCTTCAGACCTATTAACTTCTCCATTATAACCTTCTTACCAAAAGTAATTTCCTTCAATTCCTCATTCTCTCTTATCCCTTGGATCTCTAATTCTGGGAAATTTCTTGAATCTTCCTCAATGAAGATAGACACAGAGTAATCATTTAGCTTCTCTACCATTTCTCTATTCCCCATGATAAATTCTCCTGACTCTGCCTGTAATGGACCCACATTTGCTTTAGTCAAACATTTCCTTTTTACGTACCTCTAGAAGCTTTTACAGTCCGTTTTTAAAAATCTTTTTCACTCGTTTACATTCATATTCTACTCTCCCTTTCTTTATCAGTTTCTTGGTCCTCCTCTACTGTATTCTAAAATCCTCCCAATCCTCAGGTTTACTACTATTTCTGGCAACTTAATCAGTCTTTTCTTTTAATCCTGTACAATCCTTAACTTCATTTGTTAGCTACAGTTGACTGACTTTTTGGATTTTTGTGCCTTGAAAGAATGTATAGTTGCTGGAAACTATGTAATAATTAATTAAAGACTATCCATTGCCTATGTACTGTCATACCTATTAATGTATTTTCATAATCCACCTCAGCCAATTTGCCCCTCATACCTTCAAATACCTTCCTTTGTTCAGAGTTAACACCCTGGCATCAGATAGAACTACCTCAATTTCAAACATAATATAAAATTCTATCATATTATTCTCACTCACCCCTGAAGGTTCTTTTACAACAAGATCCTCATTACCTAATACTAGATCTAAAATAGCCTGTTCTCTAGTCAGTTCCTCAACATATCGCTCTAGAAAACTCTAACACACTCCAGAAACTCATCCTCCACAGCATTAGTGCTCATTAGGTTTACCCAATCTATACGCAAATTGAAGGCACCTGTGATTACTGTATTACTCATGCTACATGCATCTATAATCTCCAAATAAATACCATGCCCCACACTACTGTTTGGTGGCCTATAAACAACTCCTATAAATGTTTGCTACCCCTTGCTGTTTCTTAGCTCCACTCAAACAGATTTCACATTTTGTTCTTCCAATCTGAGATTCTCCCTTAAAAATGTACTGATCCCATCCCTTATTATCAGTGCAACACCACTTCCTTTTCCTGTTTGCCTATCCTTCCTAAATGTTGAATATCCTTGAATATTCAATTCCCATTCTTGGTCAGCCTGTAGCCACGTTTCCATAATGGCAATTAGATCATACCAATTTACCTCTATTTATGCCTTTAAATCATCTACCTCATTGCGAATGCTGTGTGCATTCAAGTCGAGTGCCCTTAACCTCGTCTTTTTGGCATTCTAAGCCTAGTTGATACTCGCCTTTGTTTCGCCTGCCTTCGAATTTTGCTTGCTACTTTTCTACTTCCTGTTACCAGCTTTACTTCCTTCCAGTTTGTGCTACCCATCAGGTTCCTATCCCCCTGACAAGATAGTTTAAACCCTCCCCAACAACACTAGCAAATCTCCCTGTGAGAAGATTAATGCCAGTCCTGTGATGGTGTAGCCTGTCCATCTTGTACAGGTCCCACCTGCCCCAGAACCGGTCCCAAAGGCTCATAAATCTGATGCCCTCCCTCCGACACCAATTTCCAGCCATGTGTTCAATCGATCCATCCTCCTATTCCTATGCTCACTGGCACGTGGGACTTGGAGCAATCCTGCGACTACTGCTCCTGCTTTTTCATTTTCTACCTAGCTCCCTAAAATTTGCTTTCAGGACCTCATCCCTCTTCCTACCTCTGTCGTTTGTACCAATGTGGACCATGACTTCTGGCTGTTCACTCTCCATCAGAAGGACGTCCTGCAACTGCTCCATGTCTTCCTGGACCCTGGCGCCAGGGAGGCAACACATCATCCTGGAATCATGTTTACCGCTGCAGAAACGCCTGTCTGATCTCCTGACTATTGAACCCCCTATCACTACTGTTCTTCCACTCTTCTTTCTTCCCTCCTGTGCAGCTGAGCCACCCATGGTACCATGGACTTTGCTCTGGCTGCACTCCTCTGAGCAGCCATCACCCTCACCAGTATCTAAAATGGAAAATCAATTAGCAAGCAA
The DNA here is from genome assembly GCF_036365525.1 of Heterodontus francisci. NCBI lineage: Eukaryota > Metazoa > Chordata > Chondrichthyes > Heterodontiformes > Heterodontidae > Heterodontus > Heterodontus francisci. The sequence goes on from NC_090389.1 coordinate 31,591,520, forward strand.
GATAAACTCAGGGGACTCCTGCAATACCTGCCTGGTTCTTTTAGACTGTCTGGCGGTCACCTATTCCCTCTCTACCTACATGCTCCTATCCCACGGTGTGACCACCTCCCTAAAGGTACTATCCACACAGTCCTCTGCCTCACAGATGCACAACAGTGACTCTAGCCGTTGCTCGAGTTCTGAAACCCGGAACTCAAGCTTCTGCAGCCAGTGACACTTCATGCAGATGTGTTCATCTAGAGCACATGATACATCCATGACATCCCACATACCACGAGATGTACATTCCACTTGGCCAAACTGACCATGGTGGGATTGATAAGGCACTGAAACCCAACCGAATGACCTGATTTGAGACGTTACCTTATATATGAAGGGATCGGGGCCAGAAATGGGTATAAAGCCACAGCCCACAAGGACATTGTGGTTGCAGCCAAGGAAGTGTGACTTGGTAATTCACAGCAAATCGTATGGAAGAACTTATCTAGCAGACTGACCACTCGGGAACGAGCTCCTGCAAGTGGGTCTAACTAAGCAATTGTAAGTATATACTATTGCTTCGTGGGTTAATAAAGGTTTTCTACATAAATTGGAAATTGTATCCAAAGTTTGTTTCATGTCATTTATACCTTGTACAGTGTCAGGCCTTAGAGGAAAGTGAGAACCCCTGTTTAAGGGTCTTACAGACACCTTGCTTGGTCTGTTATGATTTAATTTATTACCATTTATTTGAATTATGTGTTTCAGTATACAGAGTATGTGAATATAACTACACCAAATCAATTCCTCTCTGACCCCATAGACAGCCAAAAATGAGTCCAGGAGACCACTAGACTATGTTGAGATTGCTTGGGTTTCACCTACCTTTTGTCAGATGGAAATGATCACCATTCCAAAAAACATCTTTGTTCATCCTTTATTGTGCCAAAATAAAACTCAAGGATAGAGGAGCATTAAATGCTGTACTCATTTGACAATGTTGGTTGTAGCAATCATAATTCAAACAGTTCACCTTGAAAGAAGTGTTTCTTCAAAAGACAGAGCATACCTGACCTTCAATTCCCATGTTATACAGACAGAATAAGTGCACTTACCATTGTGAACTTTGATTGGAGCTGGTTTGTATGAGATTGCTATGTAAATTAAGTTTTTGAATTTGTGTGACAGCATTGTACATCCATGTTCAAGGTTTTCTGGGAAATCACATGATACATGGCAGTGATTTGTATCTCACAGCATTTCCGGGCCTTGCACACCCAAATGCCACCAGTAGAAACAATCCGACAGGGCAGAAAAACTACCTCTTTGTGCTTCATTGGTCCTAACTACATCTCTTGAGGCATGTAGTATGAGAGGAAGAGGGTTGTTGTGAGTGCAATACTGTGGCTGGTGCCCCTCTGTTTTATGAATGGAATTAGAACTACCTTGTCATGCTTTCCTTTGCCCCTGTGAAGTATCTTGGAATTAAGACAATCTCCTGCAGTTTGATCTTTTCTCAGTAGAATTTTCCATACAACAACAGACAGGACATAATGATGGTGGTGTACTCTCCTATTTTTCTTCTTGCCTTTCAAGTGCTGATTTTAGTATTCCATTTCAGTGTTGAGGGACTGCTGCATTGTCAGAGGTGACATCTTTCAGTTGAGATGTTAAACCCAAGGTCCTGTCTTCCCTCTCAACTGGACTTAAAGATCACACAGCACAATTTGAAGAAGAGCAGGGAAGTTCTGGTCAATATTTATCTTTCAACAAACATAACTTAATAATATAGATTATCTGACCATTATCTCATTGCTGCTTGTGGGGCCTTGCTGTGTGCAACTTGTCTGCAATGTTTTCTACATTAAAACAATGGCCACACTTTGAAAGTACTTCATTAGTTGTAAAGCTCCTTGTGACATCCTGTGGCTGTGGTTGCTGAAATGCAAGATTGCTTGGAAAACATTTTGAATGACTGAAATACTGCACTATGATGTACAAAATATTTTAATTCTATACATTTCAGAAATTGCATGGTAAATAAGTTAATACTGAATTTTTTGGTGTTTAATCAATTAAAATAATAAAATCATTCACCATGTTATATGGATTTACTGAATGTAATCTCCTTTAATGTGAAATGGGTTAGCCAACATCTTTTCTGTTAGTGATTGCAATGTTTGGGTTGAATCGTTCTCCCAATGCCTTTGCATCTCAACTGTTTTTTTGTTGTTTGACCTGTCTGTACACATATTTCAAGTTGTTTAGACAGTTTCTACAGTCACCAATATCCCTCATGATTTCTGTTTTGTGGAGAATTTTGTTGAACCTTCTCATCGTGGTTTAGCTGTCACGCCAACTTGCATTGTTGAATGATAATTTTCTTTAATCCACTGGACTGGGGATCTGAATTAATATTTTTTGAAGAAATTTAAAAAAGAACAGATCAAAGGTGACTTTTGCTAGCAGATTAAGATGGCCACCTAATTTGCAACACTGTATCCTACATTGCAAGGCCTGTGAGGTGGAGACGAAATGGCTGCTCATCCCAGCAAGAACCAAAACCCAGGACGTTTAAGGGAACTACCGCAGGAAGAGAAGCACGACTACCATGTTTGAATCACTGAGTGATTGTCATGTAATAAGCCCCTCCCCATCTGTGATTTTAAGCTGGTGTTTTCTCTGCAGCACAGGCAAAGCAATTGGACTCTAACATGAGCAGACCCTAAGTGGGGGTGTCTCTCTGTCTCTTCATTCCAGTTTGAAAGATTTCAAATCCTGCCTGGTGACTATCACCTTTGTATACTCCGGTTACAAACAGAAACTCCATTGGAGGAATTTATCCGCATCGTTGTCTCCAAGAAACCAACCAAACCAGTCATCTACCTCTTCAAACTAAATGCCTCAGGTCCTCCAAATTCAGCTAGAAGCCAGCCGAATCACCAAACCCCACAGACTGTGTACCCTTTCTTTTCTATGGACTTTAACTCAACCGAATTACTCTGTAAACCACTCTGTAACCTATTTGTGTATGTGTAAACCTCTAGTGTGTGGGCATGAGTGAAAGTTGGTGCGCAGTTTATTATTTTTATTATTTTGGTTTAGGTACAATAAAGTTAACCTCTTTCTTTGTTAAGCACAAGAAAACCTGTCTGGTTGGTTCTTATTATGATCATAGCAAGTAAGTAATCCAACACCTACTGAATTGGCCAGTGCATCTACTTTAAGAAAGAATTAAATCTGTTGTGCTCTAACAAGGAGAGGGAAAAGAGGGAAGCCTTCTTCGACACCTCTTCACTTGACGGTAACACAGGAGTTTTGGAGCCAATGATCATTGTTACGGACATGTGGTAAGTTGTGTGGGTGGCTTCCACTTTTTACCTCCCAACTGATCACAATCATGTGTGCTAGTCCCTGAGTAGTTTTTTTGGGGGGCAAATAAACAGACAAATAACAGGTTTTCTCATAGGTTAAAAAAGGAAGCTAGCTATTTGAAACCATTCCCAAAATGATTGCAACCTTCATCCACACATACTTTCACGCGCAAATGCATACACAAGAATAGATAGAGAGAGAGAGAAGGGTAGGATACAATTTAAAGTCCAAGGAGATATAAGAGTTTGTGGTTAACTGAATACTGTTGCATCTTCTTGGAAGGAAAGCCATTAGAAAGGTGCATGCCTGGTTGTTTGCAGTCTTGAACTTGCTGAGGTGTTATAGTGTTCTAGTGATTCAAACTCAGCCCAAAGTTAGTGGTGTGAATTTGGTTTACCTTCACAGACACAGAGTTTCAATGTCACTTTGTAATTTCCCTGCTGTAGTGGTTGTTCAGCTCTTGTTCAGCAGGTTTCTTCTGTTTAGCTGGTAACTGGATCTCTCTCATAGCCTCTGGCTGGTAACTGGCTTTCTGTGGTCTTGGCTTGATCTCCCTCTCTGTCTCCAGAGGGTTACCTTTTAAGGTTAAAATCCATCATATTTGAGTTTCTGTTAGGTGACACATGGCCCTCTCTCCAGGTGTTACCACACAGTGGACCAGGATATGGAAACCATAGCTATCTATTGATGTCTGAATGGGGACAATTCTGTTATAATGGTGCTACTTCACTCCTATTCATTTTGGTTTGGGCTATGAGTTAGTCTGTTTCCAGAATCTTTTGTTAGTTCATTAATATCAATGGGAATCATCAATGGTGCTTCTTTCAATTTCAGTGGGTTCTCCCCAAAATTTTTTCAGATGAGGTTAACAAGTTTCATCTTCAACAGACGGAAGTGTATATTTCCAGTACAGGAGTGGTCACGTGACTGCTACTCCATTTTGTCTGTGGTGCAAGTGGCCATGTTCGTTTGGTTCAGTTTAACAGTTGATTTTTTTTTTATTTTTATAATTCCTCCAACTCATTGTTTATTTCATCATGGCTCCTCCCGAGCATGACATCATATTTTTATTTTTTAAATCTTATTTGACTAAAGAGTCAACTTCTACTAGATAAACCATTGATTTTCCTTGTAACGAGCTCTTTGTCTTTCATTTCCCTGTGTTACTGCAATCCAAATATCTTTGCTGTTACTGACAAAGATCAAGTGACAGATTTTGTTGACAATTTGCAAAATTCCAAATCAGAAGGTTGGGATGTCAAGCCCCACTCCGGGATTTGAGCACACAACGCGGACTGACACTTCAATGCAGTCCTGAGGAAGTACCACATTGTTTCATTTCAGATGAAATATTAAACCAAGGCCCTTTTTGCCAGTTTAGGTGCTTATAAATGATCTTCTGGCACTATTTAGAGAATAAAATACCTGCCTAGTGTCCTGTCCAACCTTCATGCCTCAACCAACACGATCATAGCGGATTAACTGGTCATTTGTCTCAATTGTTTTATCTGGGACCTTGATGTGCACGTGTTGGTTGCCATAGTTCCTCAGGAAACAACACTTCAAAAGTAACTCATTGGCTGTGAAGTATTTTGGGAAATCATCAGGACCAAAAAGGCTGTATAAAAATACATGTTTTCTAATTTATTTTTAATACTTGGATTTGTTATCTTAATTTACATTGCCAATTAAACCCATTTGCAGAATTGACAACTCACATGCTCAAACTTGGCAAAAGTGACACTACCCCAATATACTGCCCACACACTGGATAATCAAAATCATTTTTAAAGCAGTTTTAATTAATTATGCATAATAATAACCATCCTATCTGGAACTTTGGAATCTGCGGGGTAGATCTTCATCTTCGCCACTTAGACAGTAATCTGGTGGAGCTGACCATCCTCCCTTTATAGAATCCACTCGATTTTCACTCCACTGATTTCAATAGCATGAAGATCAGATAGCTTCTGTAAGAGGCAGGAGATCCATATCAAAAGATTACCGTCTATGTGGGGTGGATGAAAATCCTCCCCTGAGTTTCCTCCAAAAGTGAAGATTTAATTATAATTTCGTCCATTTTAAAGTGACTTTATCAGATGAGCAAGGCTGTGCTATCAACAGTGCTTTGCCAGAAAGTTAAAATTGCTTTTATTCTCTGCTTTACTCTTCCTCCCCAATACAAACTTGCACTTAAACACATCCTGCATGCACAAGAGCATTGACCTACTTTTCTCCTTGATGGCTTCATTTTTTGCCGTTCAGACAAAATGTTACATCCATATAGTTTTTTGAATGAAAAGGCTGCAATTAGATTATGTTTTCAGTGATTAGCAGCAAAAATAACATTCAGAGATATCTTCATCATCACCAGCTGTTCAGGAGTGAAATTCCTGCTGTGGATCATTTTAAAGAAAAAGTACTCAGCACAATACTAACAGAAGGAATGCTTAGCCAATTTTCCCTGAAAAGATTCACTGGTCTCTGCCTTAACCCTTCACTGTGACAAAGCATTCCATGGTCAAACAACCCTCTGAATTTCTCCTGTGTGTATGGCTGGAGGTTAAAGTTTTTCAATACTGTTCAATATACTTCCTCATTCTCCTGATTGAGACACTTAAATTGTTGCTTTGGCAACCTCAGCTGTTCAGCCATTCTAATTCTCTGCTTTACTCTCTTCAGTGTTGCTACAATGTTCTGTCAACCCTTTCTAAAAATCTATCCTGTAATACTAGTTCATTGCATTTCTCCCCATCCTGATGCTAGGAACTTATATACATTCAGACATTAAACCCGGGTTTTATTTTAATGCACAATTCAAATAACTACTACTTCTGCTTGGCTTTAAGGGTATTCCAACTGTGTCATTCACTCTGCACTGCATTTCCAATTATCTTTTGGGAAAATCTGTTACTTCATAAACTACCAAGGTATTTTTGTATTTTCTTTCAAAAGATTGCTCTGTAAATGACAAACATTTTCAGTTTGGTTAGAAATATTTTGCTATCTCACTTGTCTGGCTCAGCACAGTTTAATATATTTTTTGCTCTACCCTTCTTTCTAATCTACGCTGTTTGAACTCCTTTCTCCTACAGATTCCTTCTTCATATTCTTTTAATTTACTCTGTCACTGTTCCTCTCCATTTACTTCCATCCATTTCAACAGCAGACACTTTAGAAAAGCTATTTACTTATAATTACAGTCCCTTGCTTTTATCTTGAGTACCATCTGTTGCCTTTTCTCAGTTTGGCTCTCAACATCCATTATTTTCAGTAAATTATCTCAGTTCCATACTCAGTTCCATCTACTGATTTAACATTACACTATTTTCAATTCAATTCAACTTCACTTCAAAACAGATCCAAATAATGGGTCCATTTGACGGGTTGAGTGGTGGATCTTTTGGATGAAATGTTAAACTAAGACCCATCTGCTCTCTAAGGTAGGCATAAAATACCTGTGGCACTATTTCGAAGAGTATAAGAGTTCTCCCCAGTGTCCCAGCCAATATTTATCTCTCAACCAACATCACTAAAACAGATTATCTCGCCATTACTTGTGGGAGCTTGCTGTGTGCAAATTGGCTGCCATGCTTCTGCGTAACAGCAGTGACTACACTTTAAAAAGTACCTCATGGCTGTAAAGCATTTTGGGACATCCTAAGTTCAAGAAAGGTGCTATATAAATGCAAGTTCTTTCTTTTTTCCTCCTCTATCAGCATCTCAATCTTCAATAACTGTATCTCAATTCTGTTCCAAATAGTCCGCTTCAACCTGTTAATTCTTGGTGAATGATCCCATTTCTGATATATGTAACAGCATCTGTTCACATTCACAGAAGAGATTAATCAAAGTAAAGCAAACTGCAAATTTTCACTTGAAGGAAAATAATTAGTTGTATGGTTTAATCCTATCTGATGAATAACTTTTACCAAAAACTAAATTTGTCTTGTGTTTAAAAACAGGAATATTAACTGCTCATAAACAGAGGTTAGCATCTTAATCTGCATCATAAAATGAACAATTTACATTAATGATGTAGTCAGTGATGTGTGTAACTTTGTAATGAGTCCAGAGAGGCTTTTAAGTAATAAACTTTCCATTAACTGACCTGAATTAAGCTAGAAAGACAATCTATAGAACAGAAATCATACGTATTACTTGAATGCACCTTTATAAACAGTCTTGACATATTATAACTCCTAGAAACTGAAACATTTACAGCTAGGAGTGAGTCAATAATGACAATCTATATGGACACTTAAAACACACATTACTTGCAAATAGCATCAGTACATGAACCAACATAATGGTGTTTTTTTAAAGTAATGATTGTATAAAGTGAATATTTTTATTCTCACAAATCATATTAATAGGCTCTGTTGCATTTCCCAATGATACTTTGGTTGCTGCATATGATGCCTGCAAGACATTATGCTTTCCCAAACATACAGCATTATTTTTGGTATTTCAAGCTCCCCATTTGTGTACACTAACTTATCCCTGGTTTGTAGCTCCATTTGCATGAACAAAGTCTCTATTGTGAAGAGTAATTATTGCAGTAAAATCAAAAATAGATGGTCCATGTTAACAATATTTTTTCAACAATTGTAAATACACTACATGCTGAAGCCCAGTGACTTGAGTTATCAGCTGTTAAACCATAAGCGACCAACCAATGGTGCCAAATCAAGACAGTCACCACTGGTGAACAAATGGTTTAAAGTAGGTGTGGGTGACACTTTCATGTGCATGTATTGGCTCTGGATCCAACTGCACAAGTTAGGTATGGCAACTTTACCTACTCTGAAGATATGTACAGGCGATGTTATCACTTCCAAGTTGTCACATTTAACTTTGACATTCCGGTATGAAGTGTCACAGATATCTGCTTTAAATCATTATGTTCACCAAGTAATTGGGCTAGATTTTCCATCCCTTAACTGAATGGGCAGCTAAAATCTATTTTTTCAACTCTGATTTCTAAATTTCGTCAAAAGTTTGAGAAGATACTTTCTGATTCTTCAAAGTGCTTCTCAAGGCTGCTTGTAATACAGCTACCCTGAACTTAGTTCAGTTGCTATGTTTTTTCCTTATTTTGGTACAATCACCCTACATTGTCATTCCAGTAACAATGTTCTTGTAGGAGTTAATGATCATGGGCTAACCTAGTTCAGTCCTTCCCCAACCAAATGCATATTGGATGATCTTTGCCTGGCCAAAATCACTTCTTATGGCACAGTTAGCACTTAGATAACAACAATGGTAAAGGCAATATATGCAGTAGCAGGTGTAAAATTAGTTTTACAAATTGATTGACAATGTGGGGTGAATATATCCAAATGAGGAAAAACCATAGCAATTGAAGTAAGTTGAGGGTAGCTCCACTATGAGCAGGCTTTAGAGGCACAATAGTCACAATAGTCAATACATAAAACATTTTAATACCCTTTGAAGCACTATCTTTAGCACCTTGGAATATTTTAAAATGTTTTGACTTTTTAAAAAAGCAAGTTAATGACGTCCACTGATAAAACATTGTTGGAACACCCTAAGTGACAAACAAGCTATTCCATTTATTCAGCTGCTGTCATATAAAGGGCAATAAAAGTGAATTGATGATTTTAATAGATCATTAAAGAGAATCCATCCTATTTCATAGAACATAGAACATTAGAACATAGAACATTACAGCGCAGTACAGGCCCTTCAGCCCTCGATGTTGTGCCGACCTGTGAAACCATCTGACCTACACTATTCCATTTTCATCCATATGTCTATCCAATGACCACTTAAATGCCCTTAAAGTTGGCGAGTCTACTACTGTTGCAGGCTGCTCTCTGTGTAAAGAAACTACCTCTGACATCTGTCCTATATCTATCACCCCTCAACTTAAAGCTATGTCCCTTCATGTTTACCATCACCATCCGAGGAAAAAGGCTCTCACTATCCACCCTGTCCAACCCTCTGATTATCTTATATGTCTCTATTAAGTCACCTCTCCTCCTCCTTCTCTCTAACGAAAACAACCTCAAGTCCCTCAGCCTTTCCTCGTAAGACCTTCCCTCCATACCAGGCAACATCCTAGTAAATCTCCTCTGCACCTTTTCCAAAGCTTCCACATCCTTCCTATAATGCGGTGACCAGAACTGCACGCAATACTCCAGGTGCGTCCGCACCAGAGTTCTGTACAGCTGCAGCATGACCTCGTGGCTCCTAAACTCGATCCCCCTACTAATAAAAGCTAACACACCATATGCCTTCTTAACAGCTCTATTAACCTGGGTGGCAACTTTCAGGGATTTATGTACCTGGACACCAAGATCTCTCTGCTCATCTACACTACCAAGAATCTTCCCATTAGCCCAGTATTCTGCAATCCTGTTACTCCTTCCGAAGTGAATCACCTCACACTTTTCCGCATTAAACTCCATTTGCCATCTCTCAGCCCAGCTCTGCAGCCTATCTATGTCCCTCTGTAACCTACAACATCCTTCGGCACTATCCACAACTCCACCGACCTTCGTGTCACCCGCAAATTTACTAACCCACCCTTCTACACCCTCATCCAGGTCATTTATAAAAATGACAAACAGCAGTGGCCCCAAAACAGATCCTTGCGGTACACCAGTAGAAACTATACTCCAGGATGAACATTTACCATCAACCACCACCTTCTGTCTTCTTTCAGCTCGCCAATTTCTGATCCAAAGCACTAATTCACCTTCAATCCCATACTTCTGTATTTTCTGCAATAGCTTACCGTGGGGAACTTTATCAAACGCCTTACTGAAATCCATATAGACCACATCCACGGCTTTACCCTCATCCACCTGTTTGGTCACCTTGTCAAAAAACTCAATAAGGTTTGTGAGGCACGACCTACCCTTCACAAAACCGTGCTGACTATCTCTAATGAACTTATTCTTTTCAAGATGATTATAAATCCTGTCTCTTATAACCTTTTCCAACATTTTACCCACAACCGAAGTAAGGCTCACAGGTCTATAATTACCAGGGCTGTCTCTACTCCCCTTCTTGAACAAGGGGACAACATTTGTTATCCGCCAGCCTTCCGGCACTATTCCTGTCGACAATGACGACATAAAAATCAAGGACAAAGGCTCTGCAATCTCCTCCCTGGCTTCCTAGAGAATCCTAGGATAAATCCCATCTGGCCCAGGGGACTTATCTATTTTCACACTTTCCAAAATTGCTAACACCTCCTCCTTGTGAACCTCAATCCCATCTAGCCTAGTAGTCTGTATCTCAGTATTCTCCTCGACAACATTTTCTTTCTCCACTGTAAATACTGACGAAAAATATTCATTTAACACTTCCCCTATCTCCTCCGATTCCACACACAACTTCCCACTACTATCCTTGATTGGCCCTAACCTATCTCATGTAATAACATTTACATGTTACCATTTAATTTCAATTTTACTGAGGCGAGGGTTCTGGATCTTTTTTTTAATGGGGATGGGATGCTATGATTTTGTTACGTTCTCTTTTTTGTCCTTTAATCTTGATAATGTAGGCAAAAATAATATATACATCTGTCTGCCTGGAGGTATTACATGCATATTAATACAAAATTTAAACTGATTTATGTGTGTTGCTTCCTGCTGAGAGCTACTGCTAGAGAGAAAAAACAATGCCAATTTTCTTCTACCGATATAATCCGTAACTAAAAGGTTAAGACAGGCACTAATTGTGTAGCTGGGTCACTTATTTGCATAATTTTGCAGTGATCCAGGTGCAGAAAAGGGCAAGTGTAGGGAGAAGATTAATGCTGGGAAGGAATTTAAAGAGTTGGGGACAATTCATGGAGTCAAAAATTCTGAAAGCTTTCAAAAAGCTCATCAACTCATAAGCAATCTTTGTCAAGGGTGAAAGAGGAGGGGATTAAGAAGTGACATCAGAAATGAAGGGAAAGGAAATCCCTTTGTGCACGCCTCTGGCTGCAACTGACCCATACTGTCAATGGCTAGGTCAGCCCTATGGTTCATGTCCTTAAAGAGCTTGGCACAGCTCTGCATCTAGCTCTCTGTTGACCCTGACCCTGCAAAGGCACTTTCCCACAGGCAGGTGCTATAATATTTCCAAATATAATTGGTGGCATCTAGGTGGTTGCAGCTGATAATGAGCCTGGCATGCAGTACCAAATAAAGAATGAAATGTTGTGGTTGGGGTGCTTCTAATGAAATATCTAGTATAATCATTAGTAGGGCCTTTACACATATCGGTGCCATCAGCCCTGCTGTCTCAGAGTTGGACACTCGGCATGCTCTTACCATCTACCAACGTGAGATCGGGTCACCTTAGATTGCTGATGGCAGGTGTTGTGTGGCACTACCACCGTGCTAAATGGGATAGATTGCGAACAGATGTAGCAATGCAAAACTGGACATCCATGAGTTGCTGTGGGCCATCAGCAGCAACAGCAGAATTGTATTCAACCAAAATATGTAATCTCATGGCCCAGCATATCCCCCATTGTATCATTACCATTAAGCCAGGGGACCAACCCTGGTTCAATGAAGAGTACAGGAGGGCATGCCAGGAGCAGCACCAGGCATACCTCAAAATGAGGTGTCAACCTGGTGAAGCTACAACCCAGGATTACTTGCATGCCAAACAGCGTAAGCAGCATGAGATAGACAGAGCTAAGCTCCCATAGCCAATGGATCAGATCTAAGCTCTGCGGTCCTGCCACATCCAGTTGTGAATGGTGGTGGACAATGGAATAACTAACTGGAGGAAGTGGCTCCACAAATAGCCCCATCCTCAATGATGGGGGAGCCCAGCACATCAGTGCAAAAGATAAGGCTGAAGCATTTGCAACTATCTTCAACCAGAAGTGCCGAGTGGATGCTCCATCTTGACCTCCTCCTGAAGTTCCCAGCATCACAGATGCCAGTCTTCAGCCAATTCAATTCACTCTGCGTGATATCAAGAAACGACTGAAAGCACTGGATACTGCAAAGGCTATGGGCCCTGACAACATTCCGGTAATAGTACTGAAAATCTGTGTTCCAAAACTTGCCACACCCCTAGCCAAGCTGTTCCAGTACTACAACACTGGCAATGTGGCAAATTGCCCAGGTATGTCCTGTACAAAAAAGAAAGGACAAGTTCAACCCGTCCAACTACCGCTCCATCAGTCTACTCTCAATCATCAGTAAAGTGATGGAAGATGTCGTCGACAGTGCTACCAAGCGGCACTTGCTTAGCAATAACCTGCTCAGTGACGCTCAGTTTGGGTTCCGCCAAAGCCACTTAGCTCCTGACCCCATTACAGCCTTGGTCCAAACATGGAAAAAAGAGCTGAACTCAAGAGGTGAGGTGAGAGTAACTGCCCTTGACATCAAGGCAGCATTTGACTGACTATGGCATCAAAGGAACCCTAGCAAAACTGGAGTCAAAGGGAATCGGGGGAAATCTCTCCACTGGTTGAAGTCGTACCTAGCCCAAAGGAAGATGGTTGTAGTTGTTGGAGGTCAATCTTCTCAGTTCCAGGAAATTACAGCAGCAGTTCCTCAGGGTGGTGTGTTGGACTCAACCATCTTCAGCTACATCATCAATGACCTTCCTTCAATCATAGTGTCATAAGTGATGATGTCCTCTGATGATTACACAATGTTCAGCACCATTCGCGACTCCTCAGATACTGAAGCAGTCCATGTAGAAATGCAGCAAGACCTGGACAATATCTAGGATTGGGCTGATAAGTGCCAGGCAATGACCATCTCCAACAAGAGAGAATCTAACCATCTCCCCTTGACATTCAATGGCATTACGATTGCTGAATCCCCCACTATCAACATCCTGGGGAGTACCATTGACCAGAAACTGAACTGGAGTAGCCATATAAATACCGAGGCTACAAGAGCAGGTCAGAGGCTAGGAATCCTATAGTAACTCACCTCCTGACTGCCCAAAGCATGTCAGAAGTGTGATGGAATACTCTCCACATGCCTGGATGGGTGCAGCTCCAACAACACTCAAGCAGCTCGACACCATCCAGGACAAAGCAGCCCACTTGATTGGCACCCCATTCACTCCCTTCACCACCGGCACATGGTGGCAGCAGTGTGTACCTTCTCTTTTTTATCTTTTCAGCACCTCAGCCAAGGAGATTCCTATTGGCAAAACCAAGAGTTCCATTTGTTCCAGAAAAAAAACTTCAAACAATTGGCATAAATGCTCATGGGAACCTAAGTTTAAAATAAAATTGCAATAAAATAAATGGGTTCAAAACTCTGAAACTGTTGTTGCTTCTGGCCCTTTGAACTTACTGTCAATGTATTTTGCTGTACCTCATTCCTAATTATATTGGCATTCCATAGAAGTGGCATTGATCTAGCATGTCGGATACAGGATGCAGTGTTGTCTGAACTTGTCTCATTTACATATGATAATAAAGCTCCCACCTGTTTGATCTTCCTCAGCCCATCCGTTTGCCAGAAATGCATGTCATACACAAAAAGGATGGAGATCTGGCATTGAAGCAGCACATAAATCATTCAGGTGGAAGATAAGTCTGCGAGCTTTGCTAAACAAATATGCATCTTTTATAGAAAAATGAGGTGTCAAAAAATGCAAGCATTCAGATTTAATCATTCTTCCTGTTAGCTGGACCACGAATAGAAGACGATTAGATTTTGCAGTTGTGATGACAGTGTACACTGTCATGACAACTGTGAAACTGGCAGGACCTTCCAGTGACTGCACATATGGGGTTGAATTTTATGAGGGCGCCGCAAATTGCAAATTGTGGCAGCCCTCTTTGAAGTCAATGGTCCACCTGCGTGGATCCAGTGTCGCTGAGCCCTCGCGATATTTTGCGCAGGGGCTCATTTACATGGAGGAGGCGGGATGGCCAACCTCGATAATATAGAGGGGGCGGCTGCTCCGTCCCTGGCAATGGCATCCGGTGCCACCGCGCAGGCACTTTTAAAGGGCTTCAAGCCCTGACAGATTTTTTTGAATTTTTTAAAGCCACCATCACCATTTATTTGAATAAAATCAGTTCATTTCACATCAAAGCTCCTCTTCCACCCCCAGCGATGATGGGCTGAATTTTACCAGCCTCTCAACGTCAGGGGTCATGGCTGGAGGGCCCGTAAAATACTTGCAAGAGCGGCTTGCCATGACCCAGGACGCCAAGAAGGTCCCATTGCATTTTACCAGCATCAGCGAGGCCTTGGTGCACCCCACCCCCCCACGCCATTAAATATTACAATTTTTTTAAAATGCAAATCAAAATGCAAACCATCCCATGCTGATATTACGGCCGCCCTCTGCAAGTAGCATGCTTTCGGAACTCCATTCGGAGTTCCAAGGTAAGTCACTGGTGGGGAGGGGGGACAAGTGAGATTAGCAGGGCACAAAGGAGGAAAGTGGGGAAAACATTTTATTGGCTATGGGGATGGTAGGAAGGGGTTGAAGTACTAGCAGGTAGCAATCTTTAGAAATCGCTTGAGCTGACGTGAACTTCCCTTTTTATGCTGTCATATCCTTGGGGAAAAAATCTCAAAAAAGTTACACTTTGTTGAATAAGATGTAACTGGTTTTTAACAGCATGCTAAGTCATAACTACAACAGAACAACCTCTCTGGCCCTGAAAAAGTTGTTTCAGCTTCTACCTTATTCCAGTATGTATATTCCTATTTTTATTTCATTCTCTGCAAAATTTATGAAAACAATTGAATGTTGATCAGTGCATTTTACTTCCTAGTTTGTTGTCTGTGGGAATCCTTCAATGTGATTGGCTGCTTAGCCTGCTTGATGGTATCGCTGTTTCTGGAGGCCTGAAGATCCCCTAGACTTGCTGCCAGAATAAAACACACATGGAGGAAGGTAAAATCCATGCCACAGTGATTGATTGATCTTTGTGGGCAGCTCTCTTCAAGGTCAGCCTTCACCACTGACAACAATATCTGGGCTAAAATGTCTTAGCAAAGAAAAACGGTCAGAATATTTGACAAATAGATGGGAGTGAAAAGGCAGCAGCTTACCCTACAACTCACTGCATGATTAACTGATGAAAACTTGGTTATCTGCTTGTTAAGAAAGGGACTGGAAATTTTCAAAATAAACTAGATTTTTGAGGAAATGATTCTTTTGTTCTGAGCTGTAAGAAGCTCTTTGGAACACTATCCAAAAGACAGTCCTAGATTCTGCAGTTCACGCCATCTAATTATATTTTCAGGTGGCTGTATTAAAAGAAGATGGTGAGGGCCAAGGTATATGCTTATGAGAGAATCTCCTGCAAAGGATTATGAAGGACAGCTTTCAGTCTCAAAAAACAGTTAGAAACATCTGAGAGTTATGCACTATCTTACTATCTTATCAATTGATTTAATCAGCTTCTCTATACATATTCTCTTGATGAACAATTTGCTGTTAATCTTGAAATATATGATCTGGCAGTAAGGTTTTTGTTCCACCCATCAAAGATCTCTGAAGTACACAGTGCGTGTTCCTTCCTGTTTCCAATATAGTCCACTGGTAAAAGGGTGGATTGTCAGCCCTGAGGCACATTATATCCCATCCACTTGGTATATGCTAGTTTCAGATCAGAAGAGATGCAAGTCTGCTTATGGGAGCTGCCTTATGGGGTAAGTGCAAGAAAAAGGATATTGGGAGACAGTCTGAATTTTAACAGCAAGTGTTATGTCATACAAAAGTGCCATCATATGCCTCGGCTGAGCTTTGTCTTTTTATGTTTCTCCTCCATTACAACAATGACTACATTTCAAAAGCACTTCATTGGTTGTAAAGTGCCTTGGGACAGCCTGAGGTTGTGAAAGGAGCTACATAAATGCAAATCTTTCTTTCTTAAAGAGATGTATTTACAAGAAAGTAACAACATTTTGACTACTTCTACAAGACATACTTTACAGAGAATGTCTCTTGTTCGCTCTATAGATATTCCAATGAAATCATGACTGTCTCTCTATCACTCTCTTAAAGTAGAAATGTAGTCTCATTTAAACAAGGAAGGTCCCAGGCTAAATCTGTGGTGTTAGGCCTTTTACTGAGCTCAGCCAGATTACAATGTGGTTGCGTGCCTGGACATTGCCCTTGAACTGTAAATGGAAAAAAATTGCCCATTAACAGATCCTGCAGGCAAGCACTGATTAGTAAGTGGCATTAATAGTAAACTAGGCTTACAAAAATCTACCTTTAATTTTAAAAAGACTGAAAAATGTAAAAACATATATAAAAGGGAACAGAAGTACTCTTGTGGCTATGCTGCTCCATAGTTACTGTTGTTCCTTGGTCCTCCTCGTTTTAAAATGTTTCCACCATTTAGTGAGGGACGTATGTAAAACTTGTAAAGCTTCACAGAGGCAAATAAATATGCTGTTGCGCATTTTTTGACTAATATCTGTAGATGGTTGTCAGTATTTTGTCAGGCTAACATTCTCAATGTCTTCCCTTAGTTCCATTTGACAGTCATATACAGAAACATCAGCTTCTTAAAGTCAAATAAAAGGCCATACAGGGGTTGTCTCAGTCAGTCAAACTGTTCTCAGAAAATAAAATATTCCTCCTTTAAGGTCATACTCTTCCCCCACTCAATCAGGATCCAATTGCAATTATAAGCAGCGATCATTAATCATACAAACTACATTTGTTTCAAACTCATGCAATTTGATTGATCCAGAAGAAAAATGGCTAACTTATTACAGCTTTGTAGGTTATTTTTTGGATGAAAAAGAAATATTTGGCCAATAAAGCAATTCTAGCAATTTCAAGTTCTGAGCTTACACAAAGGAAAACTAAATGGCTGGGCTTTGACACGGGCTGATGAATGGTCATCTTAATTTTTTTTACAGTTTTGTAGTTATTGGGGAGAAATTGGGATCATTTGTACCTGTTTTTTGGAAACTGTGAGTACTCTCAGAGCTCCAAAATGGCGCTCATGGCACGACAGCACACTTGCAGGCAAATTGCATCAGGCACCATCTTAGTGAGTAAAGGCCTGCTCGGGTCTGCAATAAAAAACCCGACCCGAGCCCAACAGAACCACATCCGACCCAAGCCCGACCCAGCCCGAGTCCTTCCACTTTTTCCCGTGCCCGGCCCGACAATCAGTTAACTTACCTTCCGTTTTTCACTTTGTTGCTGATCTGCAAAAGCTTAAAATAACTGTGACAAAACCATCTTTCTCTACCAAAAATTAAATTAACTGAAGCCAATTACCTGTGATAGAGCATGTCCAACCCGGCCCGACCCGAGCCCGAAATCCGGACCCGGAAGTGCGACCCAACCCGAACCGAACCTGACACAAGTCGTCGGGTCCCGTTGGGTTCGGGTCGGGTAGCTGGCCTTTATTGGTGAGGGTGTTAGGATGTGCACAGTGAACGTCCACAGGATGTATGCAGAGCAGGCAGATCACAAAGTCAATATTTAACACCAGCGATGCCATTTTGCACATTCAGCAGCAAGTTACAAATAGCTGGCTGTGTGTGCAAGCTGCAAGATGCGAGTGTGAGGCTTGCCGAAGTACTAAGTGGGTGATGATGAGTAGAAGCAATGAAACTTAATTATAAGTTGTAATTGATAGAGATTGTTGGTAAGTGCGTGATGTGGGTGTGGTGACTTGAACAGTGGCTAGTGCTGCAGGTGGTAGCATTTGAAGATGACCTTGACCATGCTTGCAAGGTCACTGAACATCGTGTGGCACTGCATCCAGGTCCATGGGGTTTGACTCCTGGCATTGACTGCCACAACCATCTAATCCTACTGTCTTTGCAAAGTTTGTCTGGTGGACTTTCTGGCCTACTGTTGATTGTTCATATCTCTCCTCCTCACCAACTCCCCCAAGACCTCCCATGCAGCATCAGAGAATCTTGGAGTGCCCTCTCTCCCCTGTTGCACCATAACTCAGTCTTGTTCCTGCTCAAATTCTCTTCCACAAGGAATTCCAGCACCTGCTCCAGCCAGAATGCTCCTCCCCATTAGGACGTACAGGCTGACTTTAAGTGGTGGTAGCCTGGCACAAACCTGAGCCCCCTACTAAGGCATGCAGCTACTCAACATTGCGGTGGTTGCACGCAGAAATCATACAAATTAGCATGCAGCTTGAAGCTGGCATGCTGCCTGCACTGGAAGCAATGAGCATGGGTTAAATGCACATTGCAATCCCCACATCCATTTTCAGGGGCTATTGAATTTTGTTTGTTGTGCCTCTGGCTAGAACAGCCACTGGAAAACAAAAAAAGAATTTGTAATTATCGAGTGCCTTTCATAACCTAAAGGTATCCCAAAGTGCTTCACAGCCTCACACTACAATAAAGTACTTTTGAAATGGTGTCATGGTTGTAATGTAGGAAACGTAGCAGCTAGTGAATGCTGATGGTACAGCCAACTGCTGCAGAAAGAAGGCATCATGACTGCTGCCAGGATACTGAGAATTGGCCTGCATGATGTGTTGTGCACGGTCGTTCACCAGCTGGATATGAAGGGGCGAAATCCCTTCTGGTTGCGATACCACTCAGAATTTGCATGCAGTGCCCGAACTGGGAGATGTTGCAAATGTTGCCTTCTCCAGCCTGGAAGGAGCCTGCACAAAAAAAGGTCAAAGCCATGGTCACCTTCACAACGACTGGCAATGCCGTCCTTGCACTTCTCTGAGGCTGCAGTTCTGATGGCAACAGATTGCAGATTTCAGTTAGTACCTCCTTAATGAAGTGGAAACGTCTGATGGACAGGTTCCTTGTTGAGGTTGAGGTAGAAGCATTGCTTCCTGAGGACCTTGGGCAGACGTAGCCTCCTACTGAGAGCCCTTCTCCCCATCCCACCCCACCACCTCCTCCTCCCTCTTTGAGCAGCTTTTCCTCCTCTGTGTCACTTCTGCTCATTCTCTCGGTCATGCTGCACGCCAGGAGGTACAAACTACTGCACCCATGTCTGTGAGCAAATGGTCTAAGCAGAGCCCTTGAAGCCAGGACCAAGTCCTTCAGCACTTGCCACATCACTCCCTGTAGACTTCAGCAATTTTAAACAGTAGTACAACCCTTAGTATTCAAACCCTTACACAAACCCAGCAACACCCAATAGAAATCAATCAGCAACTAATCTGAAACTGGTGGATGATCATTTTTAATAGCGCTGATGGAAGGGTCCTCCCTTCTGCTGAAGGCATGATCAATTGCGCAAGGTTAAGAGAGGGGCATTAGCTGGAGTGTTCAGGTTGAAAATGACACTGATGGGGTCAAATCAGTGTTACATGCTGAATGACATCACGAGCTGCCCACTCTGCATCTTCCTGTGCACAATCCCTGTGCCCGTGCTGAGAACCTCACCAAAATGGCATCCAGGATGGACCGCACCAGATGAGTGTGCGTGTGATGCAGAGAAAATGTTAGAACCAAAATATCACCCTTCGCACTGAAAATACTGGTATTATGACACTGGATTATGCAACAAATCTGTTTTAGGCATAGGTTAAAAATTTAAGGACTGAATAAAACATGTCTAAGTTCCAAAACCTCATAGTCTATATACTCTGAAATGGGAGAAAATGCATATACATATGAGTAATGTGGTAATCCGAATTTTTAGATTTAATATTCTGAGACAATATACAATTGTAGAGCTTTTTTATAAAATAAAAACTTAATTCATAAAGTTAACCTAAAACTATTTATAGTGTAGCCTGAGAATTTCTAATAATTTCTACCAAAGCAGTGATTCTATATAGGTCAAATCAAGCTAAATAATTCAACCACTCAGAGACTGAAAGATATCAAGCATTACAGGAACAGCATTGCAGTGTTCAATGCCTCAAAGGCAAATTCATTAAAGAGTAGTGCAGATGTTTATAGAAATTTGGGTTGCGTTAAGTGAACCTCAGCTGTAATCCTCATCCTGTTTAACGTGTGTCATTCATTGGCAGAAGTATTGGCCTCAATGAGTTTCAACATTTGTGTAATCCTGTAGGTAAGGTGAAGAGATGTTGTGACCACTGGAATTTGCAAAGATGTATGATTAAAGGATGGTAGGGAAACAGCAAGCCGAATGCTACAGTTACAGTATCTAAGTTATTGAAGACATAGGAATGGAAATTAATCTTGGGCACTAGTGCTAAATGGGCAGTATTGCATTGGCCTCCTAGCTTGAGGCACAGTCTATTGAAGATCATGGAAATGAATGCTGGGCAGCGAGTACAACAGGCAACTGTTGCAAAGCCACCCATTTAGAGCTACCTCCCAAAACTATGCTGCAATTTTACAGCAGTGGCGAGAAACAGCCCGCCTGCCCCAGGCCAATCAAGTCCCTTAAGTGGCCAATTAACTGCCACTTAATGGCCTCCTCTTGCCGCCTCTGGTATTTTACCAGCGGCCTCTAGGTGGCTGAGGTCCCCCAGGAGGCTGCCCAGTAAAACCCGGTGGCCTCCTTGTGGGCTGGGGAGGGCCCTCCTGATCGGGCACCCTGTGCCTGATGGAGAGTCCCCCAAAGCCCAACTGCCCCCACTGCACTACCCTCCCTCCCCTCCCAACTGACCCCCCCCCCCACCCCACCCTTGCCCCGCAGGGGCCTGGCCGATTGTTCCCAGTGAGGCCCCTGACACTTACCTTGTTTCTGGGCCAGTGTCTCTCTTGCTGTTGTGGCTGGATGCAGTCCCAGCAGTTGCCACTGCTCCCAGTGGCGCTACTGGGACTGAGAGTTGCTGGCCCGCTGATTGGCCAGCAGCTCAGAGAGGCAGAAGCCCCTCCCAAGGCCAATTAAGGGCCTGGACCATGTAAAATCCTGGTGTGGCTCCCAGGCCTGGCAGAGACAGGCTCGCCCCCAACCTTTTTGTGCAGCAGCTTTATCGGAAGCAGAGACAGTGTGAGCGAGTGACCAGCTGGGAAGTCAGTTTTATCTTAAAGTAGATTACCGTTTGTTTCAGTGGACCAGGGGACTGTTGGGTAAGTAAAAACTTATTTATTTGGGCAGTGGCACTACACATGTAGTGTCTCCCACCCGCCCTCCTCCTCTAACCAAAAAAAA
Source organism: Heterodontus francisci (assembly GCF_036365525.1). Lineage (NCBI taxonomy): Eukaryota > Metazoa > Chordata > Chondrichthyes > Heterodontiformes > Heterodontidae > Heterodontus > Heterodontus francisci. The sequence continues at coordinate 31,612,886 of NC_090389.1, forward strand.
AGGACTCCGGTGTGTTGATAAGGTAAGCTTTTTTATTTCTTCTGTATCGTGTGATTGGTTAAAAATTTACTTTCTTTTTTTACTTACTTTTTTTGATTTATCTATTAATTGGTTATTTGAAAAAGACCATAGCAGAGAAGTATCAGAAAGTATATAAAGTTATAAAGTAATTAACTAAGTAGAGATGGCTGGGCAGGTGATGTGCTGTAGCTGTATGATGTGGGAGCTGGCTGACCCCATTGTGAACGGCAGGGACCACATCTGCAGCAAGTGTTGGTTGCTGGAAGAACTCCGGCTCAGAGTTGATGATCTGGAATCTGAGCTTCAAACACTGCGGCACATCCGGGAGGGGGAGAGTTACCTGGACGTTTTGTTTCAGGAGGCAGTCACACCTGGTAGATTAAGTAATTCAAATTCAGTTAGTGATCAGGGACAACAGGGTGTGATTGCAAGTGAGGCAGGTAGGGGGATCCTGAGTTCAGGAGTGGAGGAGCCTCAGCCTTTGACCTTATCCAACAGGTACGAGATACTTGCTCCCTGCGTGGATGAGGAAAAGGGCTGCGGGGAGGATGAGCCAACTGACCATGGCACCATGGTACAGAAAGCCATTCAAGAGGGGGGAGCAAAAAGACAAGTGGTAGTTATAGGAGATTCTATAATTAGGGGGATAGATAGTATCCTTTGCAAGCCGGATCGGAAGTCCTGCATGGTGTGTTGCCTGCCCGGTGCCAGGGTGCAGGACATCTCTGACCGGCTTGAAAGGATATTGGAGCGGGACGGGGAGGATCCAGTTGTTGTGGTCCACGTTGGGACTAACAACATAGGCAGGCTAGGATGGAGGACCTGTTTGGGGATTATAAAGCACTAGGAGCGAAATTAAGGAACAGGTCCTCGAGGGTCATAATCTCCGGATTACTGCCCGAGCCACGTGCAAATTGGCTTAGGGATAAGAATATTAGGGAAATAAACAGGTGACTAAGGGAGTGGTGTGGGAAAGAGGGGTTCCATTTCATGGGGCATTGGCATCAGTTTTGGAACCGGGGGGATCTGTACCGATGGGACGGTCTCCACCTGAACCGATCTGGAACCAGTGTTCTAGCGAAACGGATAAATAGGGTGGTCTCCAGGACTTTAAACTAGTGACTCGGGGGTAAGGGAAAGGGAAAACGACAGGGAGTATGATGATAAATAAAGAGGTAATCAGCAGGCTAACATGTGTGCAGGAGGGTTTAAGATCAAGGCAGACTATGAAAGAAGCAGAAAGGAAGGTTAACTCAGGAGTTATTATTAGAGATGTTGGGAATCATGAGGGTAAGAAAGCTAGCATAAAGGCACTTTACCTGAATGCTCGTAGCATTCGTAACAAGGTTGATGAGTTAACGGCACAAATCATTGTGAATAAATATGATTTGGTAGCCATTACGGAGACATGGTTACAGGTTGGTCACGACTGGGAGTTAAATATCCAGGGGTACCAGACTATTCGGAAGGACAGACAGGAAGGTAAGGGAGGTGGTGTAGCTCTGATACTCAAGGACGACATCAGGGCGGTGCTGAGAGATGATATAGGTTCCATGGAGAATGAGGTTGAATCCATTTGGGTGGAAATTAGAAACTCTAAGAAGAAAAAGTCATTGATAGGCGTAGTCTATAGGCCACCAAATAATATCACATTGGGGCAGGCAATAAACAAAGAAATAACTAATGCCTGTAAAAATGGTACGGCAATTATCATGGGGGATTTTAATCTACATGTAGATTGGTCGAACCAGCTCAGTCAGGGTAGTCTTGAGGAGGAATTCGTTGAGTGTATCCGTGATAGTTTTCTTGAACAGTATGTAATGGAACCGACGAGGGAGCAAGCTATCCTAGATCTAGTCCTGTGTAATGAGACAGGAATAATTAATGACCTCATAGTTAGGGATCCTCTTGGAAGGAGTGATCACAGTATGGTTGATGGAGAGTGTGAAGATAAAATCCAATACCAGGGTCCTGTGCTTGAACAAGGGGGACTACAATAGAATGAGGGAGGACTTGGCTAAAGTGGACTGGAAACAAAGATTTTACGGTGGGACAGTTGACGAGCAGTGGAGGACTTTCAAAGCAATTTTTCAAAGTACTCAGCAAAAGTATATTCCAGTGAAAAGGAAGGACTGGAAGAAAAGGGGTAATCTGCCATGGGTGTCTAAGGAAATAAGGGAGGCTATCAAATTGAAAGAGAAGGCATACAAAGTGGCCAAAAGCAGCATGAAACTAGAAGATTGGGAAAACTTTAAAGGTCAACAGAAAGCTACAAAAAGAGCTATAAAGAAAAGTAAGATAGAACATGAGAAAAAGCTAGCACAGAATATAAAGACAGATAGCAAAAGTTTCTATAAATATATAAAACAAAAAAGAGTGGCTAAAGTAAACGTTGGTCCTTTAGAGGATGAGAAGGGGAATTTAGTTATGGGATATGATGAAATGGCCGAGGCATTGAACAGGTATTTTGTATCGGTCTTCACAGTGGAGGACATTAATAACATGCCAGTAATTGACAAAGAGACGAACGTAGGTGAGGACCTGGAAACAATCATTATTACGGAAGAGGTAGTGTTGGGCAAGCTAATGGAGCTAAGGATTGATAAGTCTCCTGGCCCTGATGGAATGCATCCCAGGGTACTAAAAGAGATGGCGGGAGAAATAGCAGGTGCACTGACAGTAATTTTCCAAAATTCGCTGGACTCTGGGGTAGTCCCAGCTGATTGGAAAACAGCAGATGTGACGCCACTGTTTAAAAAGGGAGGTAGACAAAAGATGGGGAATTATAGACCGGTTAGCTTAACCTCTGTAGTGGGGAAGATGCTTGAGTCTATTATCAAGGAAGAAATAGCAGGGCATCTCGATAGAAATCGTCCCGTTGGGCAGACGCAGCATGGGTTCATGAAGGGCAGGTCATGCTTGACAAATCTTTTGGAATTCTATGATGACATTACGAGCAAGGTGGACAATGGGGACCCAGTGGATGTGGTGTATCTAGATTTCCAAAAGGCCTTCGACAAGGTGCCGCACAAGAGGCTGCTGCATAAGATAAGGATGCATGGCGTTGGGGGTAAAGTATTAGCATGGATAGAGGATTGGTTGACTAACAGGAAGCAGAGAGTGGGGATAAATGAGTGCTATTCTGGGTGGCAATCAGTCACTAGTGGTGTGCCTCAGGGATCGGTGTTGGGACCGCAATTATTTACAATTTATATAGATGATTTGGAGTTGGGGACCACTTGTAGGGTGTCAAAGTTTGCAGATGACACTAAGATGAGTGGCAGAGCAAAGTGTGCAGATGACTGTGAAACTTTGCAGAGGAACATAGATACATTGAGTGAGTGGGCAAAGGTCTGGCAGATGGAATACAATGTTAATAAATGTGAAGTCATTCATTTTGGTAGGGGTAACAGTAAAAAGGATTATTACTTGAATGGTAAAAAGTTGCCGCATGCTGCTATGCAGAGGGACCTGGGTGTCCTTGTGCATGAATCGCAGAAGGTTGGTCTGCAGGTACAGCAAGTAATTAGGAAGGCAAATGGAATTTTGTCCTTCATTGCTAAAGGGATTGAGTTTAAAAGCAGAGAGTTTATGTTGCAGCTGTATAAGGTACTGGTGAGGCCGCACCTGGAGTACTGTGTGCAGTTTTGGTCTCCTTACTTGAGAAAGGATATACTGGCACTGGAGAGGGTGCAGAGGAGGTTCACTAGGTTGATTCCGGAGTTGAGGGGGTTGGCTTATGAGGAGAGACTGAGTAGATTGGGATTATATTCATTGGAGTTCAGAAGAATGAGGGGGGATCTTATAGAAACATATAAAATCATGAAGGGAATAGATAAGATACAAGTAGAGAGGATGTTTCCACTGGCAGGTGAAGCAAGGACAAGAGGGCATAGCCTCAAGATTAGAGGGAGCAGATTTAGGACTGAATTAAGAAGGAACTTCTTCACCCAGAGGGTTGTTAATCTATGGAATTCCTTGCCCAGTGAAGTAGTTGACGCTTCTTCAGCAAACGTCTTTAAAGCTAAGGTAGATATCTTTTTGAACAATAAAGGAATTAAGGGATACGGTGGGAGCACGGGTAAGTGGATCTGAGTCCATGAAAAGATCAGCCATGATCTATTGAATGGCGGAGCAGGCTCGAGGGGCCGGATGGCCTACTCCTGCTCCTAGTTCTTATGATCTTATGATCTTTTGGCTGGTAGGCAGGGCCTCCCGCCCAATGTAAAATTCTGGTCCATATGTATCGGGGGAAACTAGAGGATATATGAAATTGATCCTGAGAACTACTTTGGATAGACAACTCTAGAGTCAAAAAGTCCAAGCTATCACTAGGTATTTGTTACTGACCACCAGGTCAGCAGAAGGAGGACAATAGTTTCTCTCTGAATTGATAAGAAAGATACGTGAGAAGAGGAAAGTTATTTTGCCAGGTCGTTTCAATCAACCAGGTCATTTCAATCAACCCCATACAAAAGAACCACCCAAGTGATTTAGAGTCGGTGTTGTGATTGCTTTGTAACTCAGGTTGCATAAGAGAAACCATATGAGGCAGTGCTCATCCTGGCCTGCTATTCTTAAGTAGCCCAAACAATGCACAGGAAATGGAAATCACACCCACAGAATAACGTGAATTGGAACCCAAAGAAACCTCTAGAAAAAAAATCATGGCCACAAAGGCAAAACAAAATAGTAAAAGATATGAGGCAGGGACCGGAATGTCCAAGAAAAGGTGAGAACACTAAATGATTAAAATGGGCTTGAAACTACGGCTGAGTGCAAGATAGTAAATATTCAGAATAATTACATCCTTCAAGTATTCACAAGGGAAAACAGGAACAATATGATCTATTCAAATAAAAATACAAAGAATTTAGTACTTCAATATAAATAAGATGGAAATCCGAGACAAACTGAAAGGACGTTAAACAAATTAATCCTCGGCGCTCTATGGCATTTGTCCGAGAGTGTTAAGAGAGACCAGCAAGGAGATTGGTGAGGCACAGACAATCATTTAGGGAATCAAAGGAGGCTAAAGAGATACCAAAGGATTGGAAACAGGAAAATGTGGTGCTCATATTCAAAAAGGGTGACTAAACAAACCCAGAATACTCCATATCTATTAGTCTAATTTCAAATAATGGGATCAATTATCAGGGGTCATTGTAAGGATTCTCTATACAGCAATCTAATAAACAGTAGTCAAGATGTCTTTAGACAGGCAAGGTTCTGACTGACCAGTCTCCTTGATTTTTTCGACAAAGTGTCAACTCAAGTCAATTAAGGCAATGGATTCAGACTTCAAAATGCCATTTTATAAAATTCCACACAAATATTCACTAATTCAGCTCAAAGTTTTGGGAATTCAGGGCAAAAATTAGATGCAGACAAGACGTTGGTTGAAGGGTAGAAAACAACGGGCAGTGGTTAAAGGGATAATGTCAGGATGGAGGGGCGAATGCCAGGACTAGGGGAGTAGTAGTACTGGGTACCTTTTACTTCTGTTGACGAGTGAAAAATGGGTGATAGTGAATTAGTAGCTTGTTTTATATCTTGCCCATATTCTATTCTATTGACTTCAAGGTAATCAAATACTCCTGGGACATTTTATATGCCTATTTATGCCAATGTGATAAAAAGGTGTGTTTTTAATAGGTGTTTAAAGATAACAGATTATCAGATGACCAGGGCACTACAGTTCATCAAATTATATGTTGAAATTATTGGCATCTTAATTTTGGCAGAAATAATTTGGATTTAACATCAGAGACAGTCATACAATTAAGGAACAACCATACAGTCCTGTTTTGTGTTACATCAATCAAGTGAGGAGGTTAACAGGGCCTCCATGAAAGATCAGGTTGCAGAGTAATGCTATTAAAAAGAGCTATTTGGATTTCAGACTGTCTTCTCTTGTTTTGGTATTTGTGCAGTGATTGAAAAAATCTGCAATGTAGCCTATCATGGAGTACTTGGCAACATCAGAAACATTTGGAGCAGAACCGATGGCACAGGTCTAATTTCTTTTGAATGCTCAGATTGCTGCCACAAAGGCCTTGGGCAAGACGTTCAGTTGTCCAGTTTCAATATGCTAGGGAAGTGGATTGAGAGAACTTTGAGGTGAGGATTTACAGACTTCATTGCTGCCCAGAGATTTACTCCCATTCATTGGCCATGTTGAAGGAATGCTTAACAGCTGTGGCATGGCAGGAAAGTCTGCTGTCTCCCAGAGCAATGCCACACCAAGGACCTTAGGCGTGTCAGCAGATGAGCTAGAAACTGAACAGAAGCAGTCAGTCCCAGCAGCTATGAGTAAATCAGTTTCAGAGCCATTTCAAGAACAAGCATAAGGAGTCAAAGGTATTTAAACGCCAAGGGCTGAATTTTACCATCACCTCGATGTTGGGGGTCGTGGTGGGGGTCCTGTAAAATACTTGCGGGAGAGGCCCGCCATGACCGCCGACAGCGAGAAGGCCCTGCCGCATTTCACAGGCGGTGGCAATGCCTTGGTGCAGCCCCCCTGCTGTCAAGCGGCGGGGCCTTCAGTTGTCTACTCAAACTTATTCAAAAAAATGCTAATTAACTTACCTGGACCGGGAGGCCATCCCATGTCGATGTTGTGGCCGGTGGCTGGAAGTCCCATGCCTTCCGACCCCTGTTTGGGGATTCGAGGCGAGACACTGGTGGGGAGGGGGGTGTGGGTGGGAAATGAAATTATCAGGGCGGGGGGAGCGGGAAAAACACTTTTTATTGGCTGTGGTGATGGTGGGAAGGGGTTGAAGGGCAAATGTGACAAGGTTGGGGGGTGAAGTTCAGGTTGGGAATAAAATAAATTATCGACATAAGCTAATAAAAAAAACACAGTTGTGGGGGGTGGGGGGAGAGTTGGGAAAGGGTCTCCAGCTTTTAATTACTTTTCTAAAGATAATTCACAGAAATGTACCTTTAAAAATTAACTTTATTCCTAAGGGCTTGAAGCTGTTTAAAAATGGCACCAGACGAGGCCCCTCTACATCATCTGGGGTGGCCGTTCCACCCCATCCATTTAAATGAGACCCCGCGCAAAATAGTGCGTGGGCTCAGCGGCGACGCATCCACGCCTGAAGGCCGCCGACTTCAAAGCACCACTGTGATTTGCGGCGCGCTAATAAAATTCAGCCCCAACTGTCTAGGACTAGGGAAAAGGTTCTGCATAGGGAGTATGAGCAGCGAGGGGGCTAAATTATAAAAGAGAACCTCAAAGGTAATAATCTCTGGGTTATTACCTGAGCCACAAACAAATTGGCGTAGGGTAAATAAGATTAGACAATTAAATGTGTGGCTCAAAGATTGGTGTGGGAGAAATGGGTTTCGATTCATGGGGTGTTGGCACCAATCCTGTGGAAAGTGGGAGCTGTGCCGTTGGGACAGTCTACACCTGAATCGTGCTGGGACCAGTTCTAGGAGTCGTATAACTAGGGCAGTAGAGAGGGCAATAAACTAAATAGTGGGGGGTGAGGGATCAAGTGAGGGAAGATGCGATAATTTAAAGAGAGAGGAGAAGGCAAGAGACCAAGATATCAATGAGAATAATGATAATCAAGGTGTGACAGGAAGGGACGGTGCATACAAACTCAAGAGTGAACCAGCAGATAAGACTAGAGGTTGTGTGAACTAAGAGTGTGGCAGAGGTGGGGGCGACGGGGTAGTGGGGGGGGGGGGGGGGGTGGCCTGGTGTCGGTGGGGTGGTTCGGAAGAGTTGATTTTTATAAAACCAAAGAGAAAAGGCATCAGAACAGTATAGCATTGTGGGTAAAGATAAGCAGAATGGGATAGGAAGGGACAGAGAGTTTAACAAAAATTGTACATCAGCATATAAGGTAATTGAAGGGAACAGAAGCAGAAAAATGAAATTAAAGGTTCTGTATCTGAATGTGTGAAGCATCTGCAATAAGATAGATGAACTAGTGGCACAAATAGAGGTACATAATTTAGATCTAATTGTCATTGCAGAGACATGGTTACATGGTGATCGAGGTTCGGAAATAAATATTCCAGGGTACACAATATTTTGGAAAGACAGACAGAATAGCAAATGAGGAGGGGCAGCACTGATGGTAAAGGATGATATAAGGGCATTAGTGAGAAAGGATCTGGCCTCAGAAGATCATGAAATAGAATCAGTATGGGTGGAAATAAAGAATAGCAAGAAACAGGAAACACTGGTGGGAGTAGTTTATCGGCCCCCTAATAGTAGTTATACCATTAGGCAGAGCATTATAAAAGAAATTATTGGAACTTGTAACAAAGGCAATGTAATAACTGTGGGGGACTTTAATCTTCATATAGCTTAGGACAATGAAATTGGCAGGAGTTGTCTGGAAGTTGAGTTTGTAGAATGTTTTTGGGACAGTTTCTTGGAGCAATACATTGTGGAGCCAACTACAGATAAAGCTATCTTAGATCTAGTATTGTGTAATGAAGCAGGGTTAATTAGTGTTGTGCCTAATCTGCACTTACTCTTCAAGAATTCACAAAAGCAGACTGGTGAAAGGTATATATCAATGTTTTATTCACACATTAAATCATCAAGTACAAGCACTCACTACTTGCACAGTATACTACTTGTCAAGACGCGAGAAGATCAGTCTCAGACTTGTGGCTGCCCTTCTGTTCTGAGTCCTTGACTCAGGGTACCTCCTCGAGTGTTCTTCCCCGGGGTTCTCATGCCATCCCCAGCTTCAGTCAGGGGTTAAATCTTGTTTCCAAGACCCACCCCTCTTACTTACTCATTGGGGTCTGGTACAATGACATAATGATAATTCCTTATTTAGTTCAGTGAGAGCCTGGTCAGCACTTTCATTTCTCACACTCTCCCATTGTCTACTGTGGGTCTAATCATATCTCGTGTCCATTGCAACTCCATATCTGGTTTGTGCAAGGACACTGAGTCTGATAGCATCATGGCTAATGTTTCAGCCTGTTTTTCTGGACTGTCTGCAATTCCTTTGGGCCATCTGTGTGCTGCTGCACCTTTTTCCCAACCCCCATGGTAACAACACACTATGTATTATTGTGTGACTAGCCCTGTGTCTCAACTAAATTCTTATGTGTTTTTACTGGGTCTACATCAGCAATGATCCAGTACAGGATCCACTGGGAAACAGTGATCATAATACCATTGAATTCCATGTTAAGTTTGAAAGTGATATGCTCCAATCACAAACAAGAATCTTGAACTTAAACAAAGACAATTATGTAGGCATGAGGGGAGAACTGGCTAAGGTAAATTGGGTAAATAGACTAAAAGGTATGGTGGTAAATGAAAAGTGGGAAAACTTGAAAGAAACAATTCAAGATGTTCAACAAAAATACATTTGTTTGAAAAACAAAAACTCAGCAAGAAAGATCCATCCGTGGCTCACTCAGGAAGATAAGGATAGTACTAGATTAAAAGAAAAGGCTTACAATGTTGCAAAAAAGAGTAGCAAGTCTGAGGAATGGGAGTGTTTTAGAAACCAGCAAAGGCCCACCAAAATGTTGATAAAATAGGAAAAAAATAGAATGAGAGTAAACTGGACAGTAACATAAATCAGATTGTAAGAGCTTTTTGCTACAAATAACTATACAAGCGGATTAAATCGCATTCAAGTGAATCTGAACAAATTGAACAGCTGGGTTAAAGAATGGCAGATGAAATTTAATGTGGAACAACATAAGTAATATACATGAGAAACAAACAATTGGTTTGTGTACATGAAAAAGATGCAAATTAAAGAATTTGAACATAGATCTTGTTTTGGGAATAGCCAGTGAAACATTGCTACAAAAGAACAAATGGGATACAGGGTGAATCTTAAAAAAATAGTCAAAACAGTTTTTTTTTTCAAAAAAGAAAAGTCTTCACTATATTGGTAGAGACATTTGGAAGTCAGTTTTCATTATTCTTATAATATCAAAAGGAAGAAAGTAGCTAAAGTAAACATTGGTCCCTTAGCAGCAGAGACAGGAGAAATTATCATGGGGATTGAGGAAATGGCAGAGGCATCGAACAAATATTTTGTATTTGTCTTCACAATAGAAGACACAAGTTCCATACTAGAAACAAACAGTAACCTAGGGACTAAAAAGAGTGAGGAAATTCATATCAGCAGAGAAAAAGTATTGGAGAAACTTAAGGGACTAAAATCTGACAAATCTCCAGGACCTGATAGCCAACACCCTAGGGCTCTAAAAGAGATAGATGCAGAGATAGTGGATACACTAGCTATGATTTTCCAAAATTCCTTAGGTTCAGGAATGGTCCCAAAAGCTTGGAAGTTGGCAAATGTTACATCACTTTTCAAGAAAGGAGGGAGAGAGAAAACAGGGAACAACAGGTCAGTTAGCCTCACATAATTCATTAGGAAAATGCTGGAATTTGTCATTAAGGAAGTCTTAACAATGCACTTATAAAAGCACAGTATGATTGGAACAAGTCAACAGGGTTTTACTAAAGGGAAATCCTGTTTGACAAATTTATTAGAGTTTTTTGACGATGTAACTAGCAGGGTGGATAAAGAGGAACCAGTAGATGTAGGATTTCCAAAAGGCATTTGATAAGGTGCCACACAAAAGACTAATTGGCAAGATAAGGGCTCATGGAATTGGGGGTAATATATTAGAATGAATAGATGATTGGTTAACCGACAGGAAGCAATGAGTGGGCATAAATGGGGCATTTTCAAGTTGTCAGGCAGTAAATAGTGGAGTGCTGCAAGGATCAGTGCTGGGGCCCTCAACTATTTACAATCTATATTAATGACTTGGATGAAGAGACAGAGAGTATTGTATCTGCGTTTGCTGATGATACAAAGGTAGGCAGAAAGGTAAGCTGTGGGGGGTGGACACAGAGGCTGCAAAGAGATATAGACAGGTTAAGTGAGTGGGCAACAAGATGGCAGATGGAGTATAATGTAGGGAAGTGTGAAGTTATGCACTTTGGTCATAAGAATAGAAAAGCAGAATATCTTCTAAAAAGTGTGAAACTTGTAAGTGTCGATGTTCAAAGAGACTTGGTTGTGCTTGTACAAAAAACACAAAAAAGTTAACATGCAGGTACAGCAAGCAATTAGGAAGGCAAATGGCATGTTGGCCTTTATTGCAAGGAGATTGGAGTACAGGAATAAGGAAGCTTTGCCACAATTGTACAGGGTTTTGGTGAGACCACATCTGGAATACTGTGTGAAGTTTTGGTCTCCACATTTAGGGAAGGATATACTTGCATTGGAGGCAGTGCAGTGAAGGTTCACTAGATTGGTCCCTGGTATGAGGGGGTTGTCCTATGATGAGAGACTAAGTAAGGCCTGTATTCTCTGGAGTTTAGAAGAATGAGAAGTGATCTCATTGAAACATATACAATTCTAAAGGGGCTGGACAGGGTAGGCACTCAGATTATTTCCACTGGTTGGGGAATCTAAAGCACGGGGGCAGAATCTCAGGATAAGGGGCCAATCATTTAGGACTGAGATGAAGAGAAATTACTTCACTCAAAGGATTGTGAATCTTTGGAATTCTCTATCCCAGAGGGTTATGGATGCTCCATTGTTGAATGCATTTAAGGCTGGGATAGATAGATTTTTGGTTTCTCAGGGAATCAAGGGATATGGTGAGTGGGCAGGAAAGTAGAGTTGAATTCGAAGATCATGCATGATTGTTTTGAATGACGGAGCAGGCTCAATGGGCTAGAAGGTCTCTCCTACTCCAATTTCTTGTGTTGTTGTGGCTCTCACTGAAACAGTGCAGCCAGTGAGCTGATTCACTTTTTCCACAGGGGAAATCACTCAGAAAAATGACACCGGCTAGGGGTTAGACAATGTACATAATACACAGCAGTAAGGAGCATCTCCATTGGAAAGAACAGTGATATCATTCATGCTGGGCACAAAGTGGCATAATAAATTGATTGTACATGATCCACAGATTTAATTTGCTTTTGTAGAGTAAGGTAGCAGAATAGCAAATGATGGCCATTAGCAATGGTTGAAGAAGTGCAGATACTGTTGTAGAAGGTACTTTAAGACATTTTACTATTGACAAGTACATGGAATCTTGCTTTCAGAGAAGCAGCTCAGGAACTTTGGTGAAACAACCTTTGAGCATCTCACACATTGGTCTGCATAGCTGCACTGGTGTTTCGTTTGGTCAGTTATGTGTTGTGGTACACCTTTAAGAAGGTGAGATTGTGTTTTTGATGTACAACAGCATAAAGGAAATGATGTGATGTATCGTGTGACTTCTATATTCTGTGTGAGTCTGTAGACCGTTGTAGTCCAGACCTGAACAATGTAAGATTTCTCCTATTTGTACATGTGCGGTATAGTCATCAATAAAGAACCTACTTTATGTATTACCTGATTCCTTAGGCAGGGTTGGTACTAGTGTATAGTTAATACTAACACAAGGAGAAGAAAACACAATGTTATGTGTACTGTTTTTGCCATGATTCCAAGTTTGCCATCTCCTCCTCATCTCTCCCCTTGCATTGCAAAGTTGTGAAGCATGCAGCGTATAATGATGATCTTGAAGAATCTCAGGCTGGCAGGGTGGGGGACATGGTGGTAGGAGATGATTTGTCCAGATGTCTGAACTGCTACTTCACAAGGCTCTAGTCATCTTCACTGGAAATTACAGTGCCTCCCCTATGTTTGAAGTTGACCAATTGTCGTCTTGAAGCAGACGGAGTAACTCTTAACTGCCACATGCTAACTCTGCACTTAAGAGGCTCTAGTCATCAGTTATTGTCAGGTAGCTGTGCCTGGACCTATAGATATAGTTGGTGCCATATTGGATGGTGCAAACATAACACGTCTGGTACGATCAGAAATCCCTGATAGTCCTTCTCTGCTCCTGTTTGTCATCTTAATTAGATCAAGTGTCAGGACAGCTCTTGATCATAGTAAACAAGTGACATTTCAAATGAGATGCAACTGTCATAATTCCTAATAGACAGATGAAACTCCAGTCAAAAGCTGGGAAATAAGAATTGTTTGACTCTTCCAAAACAGATCTACTGACCTGGAAAACAATATTGCTGAAGAAACCTGCTGGTAAGCTTATGCTTTGTTTATCAGGGCTGTTCAGGTTCCAAGTTTAGACAATTACCTACAAGCTAAATAACTGGTTCAATTGTTTCTGGTTATGAACATAGCCTATTGTTAAATAAAAATCAGTCCCTATGACCAATTGCACTGAATGACAAAGGGAGCAAAGGAATGGTGAAGCATCTGGAATAATAAGAGCTGATATCTCCAAATCTATTTCGTCTTCTCAGTAAATAGGCAATCTGCTGCTTCAACTCTAGTGATAGACAGATTTGTTAGATTGAGGTAAGGACGTGAGAAATATTGGCCCTAAACATAAACTTCTTTGTTCATATCTATCGACTTAGCCCTTTACAAAAGTGCTAGTGTCCTTCGGAGAATTACAATTGGTCTAGCGCTTTTCCTGTACTTTATCAGTGAAGCAGTGGATGAGATAAAGTCAAAAATTGGCACGCTTGTTGATATTGGGACAATCCATCAAATCTCATCTTGAATTGTCTGAGTTATTGTTGCCACAGAATTCTACGGTGACCTGCAGACATTCAATGGGCAAAACACTATAAGGTTTATCCTAATGCTGCTAAAACGTATTTTCTGACACTGAGCTTGTGACTAGTCTGTTGCCTACATTGCTATTATTTTTGTGGGAAACAGGCTGATCGAGGATCATACATCCAAACAATGTTATCAACAGCACACACCACCAAAAACAAATTAGTATGTGGTAACTAGTTCTCTATTGTAATCAAAGGTAATAGTGAGAGATTTTGAGCCTTGTAGAACTGAAATATTACTACTACAATCTGTCAAGATACACTATGCCTGCTGATGACATTGACTGAGGGATGAAAACACTCGGGCCAAAATGCATACTTCAGAAATTCCACCATTCACTAATTTTAATGAAAAAGTTGCTATCAATGTAAAGTAGTGGAGAGGATTGCAGATTGAAATATTTAGTGTTAGAGGTTATAGGAAGTGGGATAAAATGAATTAAGTTTTGGATTGAGGTGGGAAGGATATCAAATCACTTCTCTCGCATAGGGAGATTAATATAAGTTTCCTTCTTCCCATTGTGTATTTAGAGTGATTTAATCTATTTTGAGGACAAATCTCCTTATGTATATGTTCTTCTTTGGCTCATGTGCATAACATGTATATGTCATAATAGCTTTATACAACAGATATGTGGCTCACCAAAAACATGGGAAATCACTGTTATAATTATTCATATGATTAATGAATTTAATGGGTTACAGAGCTTAATTGTGTCAGATGAATTATTACATTACAGGGACTGTTAAGTGATGGGAAGGGAGAGTTACACTGAGTGGAATGGTAAACCATAGTTACACTACTACTTATATCAATATCTAACAAATAGCTGGAATCAGGAAACATTGCCACACCACTTGTCCACGATATTGTGTGGAATATGATGTCAGTACAGTGAGCAGATTTAAAATGTACTCAGAAGTCAGTTACATCTCCTGGCCACTTTATAAACTCAACGTCTATCATCTGTATTCTCAAAATATTCAAAAATTTACTACTACAGCAATAATGACAACAATTGGCCTTTGCAGTCGAAGAACATCCCAAGGTACTTTACAGAGGTGTAAGGAAAATGAGTGGCAATCCAAAGAAGGAGATATTAGGAGAGGGAACCAAAAGCTTATTCAAAGAAGGGTAGTTGTGGGGCTGGAGTACTTACAGAAATAAGGAGGGGTTAGGGAATGGAGGGATTTCATAAAGCCGGAAAGAAAAGGTTTGGATTTATTTAGCATCTTTCATGATCTCGAGACATCCCAAAGCACCTCACAGCCAATTGAGTATTTCTGACGTGTTGTAATTGTTATGAAAGTGCTTCCATTTTTTGACGACTCATATTTAAAGTATGGAAATGGATTCATTTTGGAAGATGAAGATTTCATAGATGCTGGACTTTATTTGGTGGAAGTTCACTGAAAGGATACTGAGAGGTTTTGTTTGAAAACAACCTTTGTTGGATATCACATGCCTTAAGCTCAATTAACAACAGCAACCTTGGTGACTTGGGGGAGATGTTTACAGAGATGTGACATGTCAAGATTTATGAGGTTCAGGAGGTGGTTTTGCTTCTGAGATATTGTTTTGGTTTAGTTGAGGTGTGGACAGTGTTGAAAAGTAGTTGGTTTTGTAGCCTGCTGCAAAGAAACCCTCAGTTCATCTTTCCTGCACCTCTCTAAGAGACCATCAGAAATCTAGTGTGTCAGCTCCTCTTTCTCTATCTCTTTGGAAAAAACTCTACAATTCCAGTGTGAGTGATAACTGCAACCCCTAATGCTCCATTTCTCCTGGAAAGCCTACCAGACTAATTCTCAACATCTCCAGAATGAACTGTTCCAATAATAGCTCTCAATGACCCATCTCCATATACCCGGACATTAGACCTAAAAGGACAACTGACATCTTTCCATATCTTCTCTTTTATTTTTCTTCAAGCATTAGCAAGTTTTTGTCAAAATATATATATTTTTGGGGTTTTTTTGCAAAAAGCCTCTGCAGAGAGAATTTCTTTGTGAGTTTGTGTGTTGGGTATTTAAAAAGGGAACATTCATATTTCAATCAGTGTGTTAATGCTTTGCTTCATTACTGGGTAAGTTTTGTTTTTATAATAAACTGATAATTTTGTTGTTTATTAAAGAAACCTGGTTGGTATATTTTATTCTGGGATAAAGAGTAGAGTATATGATTAACCGTATCGGTAACTGGCTAAACATTTAAAATATATGTTGTGACTTGTGGAGAATTGGAACTAGAAAAGACAGTGCACTTCCTCCACCTCGTTTGTAACATTATGTAGGAAACATGACAGCTAACTTGTGCACAACAATGTTCCGTGAACAGCACTGAGCTAATGATCAGATAACCTTTTTTTTGTGTACTGTTAGTTGAGGTAAGACACCCTGGAAGAACTCCTGTATTACCCTTAAAAACAGTGCCATGGGATCTTTTATATTCACCTAAGAAGAGGCATGTGGGGCTTTGCTTTAACATCTCATCTGAAGGTAGCACCTCTGACAGTGCAGCACTCCCACATTACTGCACCGATGTGTCAACTCTAGATTATGTGCTCAAGTCAACTCTGACTCAGAGGTGAGAGTGCCACTACTGAGCCAAGGTTGACACTAGGGCTAAGCATAGGGATAAGAATGATAAATTTGAAGCACTGGGGGATTAGGAGCCATTGTAGTTCAATGTGCACAGGCCTGATGGGTGAGCTGAATAGTATACAGTTTTGAATGAGTTGAAGTTTCCAGAGGATGGAGCATGCGATGCTGGCTAGGAAAGCATTGGAGGGTCACTGACCCGCAACGTTAGCTCTGCTTCTCTTTCCACAGATGCTGCCAGACCTGCTGAGTGGTTCCAGCATTTCTTGTTTTTATTTCAGATTTCCAGCATCCACAGTATTTTGCTTTTAATTTAATATAACAGGAGTCTTGAGGCTACAATTTGGACTCTGCACTTATCATTCTCAGACCAGTTATACAATATAACCGCTACCATTGAGTGTTAAAAATGGATGATACACCCACTCTGAAGTCTGGTGAAATAACTGAAGATACAGTTGCGATATTTACAGTGTTTGTTACTTACACTAACAAACTAGCAGGAGCTTGCTTCGTGTCTGTAATTTTAAATCCCCGAACAAGCTGCCAAGTTAACAGAACCTGAGCCATGCTATATTGATAGTTATTCTAGACAAAACCTAGCATTATATTTGATATTGTTATGAGGGCATAATGGGGAGAGATCATTAACTTGCGATGAAACCCATTGCTACAGTGCTGAATGAAGGAAAGGCAATTTATCGCAGCATTTCGCCACCGCACAGTAGACAGAATATGGCATCTTTGTATGCATCCAAGCAGATGATCAGTCGATGGAACAAGTCCAGTGACTCTGGCTAAACTTACACCTCAAGTGAAGATACTTGGCAGATTGATGCAGAAGGCAACAAAGGTTCCAATATTTCACATGGAATATCCAAACTCATGAACTGTCCATCATTCAAGCTCTTTTATTCCAGAGATCGTGTCCCCATGGAATGCTTTACTCATCAAATGTCTACAGTCATAAATAATTATCATCTCAAAGAACAAGGGTTCAAGACACAGCATGAATACAACTGCTGTCTGATCCATCTTCCTTTCAAATTTACAAAAGTAAGATCACTGCTTTCAATTCATTTTACACTGCATGCTGTTTAGTGAATACCAAAATAAAACAAGGACAATCCACCGATCAAATCACATTCAAGAGTTATTTTGCTGACATCAACAATTGATTTAAAAAGTGAAAAGGTAATCTGTGCTGGGAAAGAGTAGAGGTGACAAAATATATTGTAGATTTATAATTAAGTCAGAGATGTTGGATATGCACAGCAGGTCAGTCAGCATTTGAAAAGGAACATAGGAACAGGAGCAACAATTCAGCCCCATGATTCGGTTCCACCATTCAATTAGATCATGACTGGTCTGAATGATAATTCCATCTAACCATCTTGGTTCCATTATAATTTATACCCTAACCCAACAAAAATCCAACAGTCTTTGTTTCGAATTGTTCAATTGGCCAAACCTCTGTTGTGATACTGGCTCTTAACACCTGAACAATGATTGGTAAACTAAATTAAGGGTTCTTCAATAAAGAATAACAGGATTCTAGGAGAGCTCTTCAACACATGTTCTACCCGCTGACTAACCGCAATAATGGAGCAGGCGGCCATTGTGCATAGGGGAGGCACGGGTCACCACCAATCACGTGTCGGGGCGGGAGGTGTGTCGTTAATTATGGCCTCAGATCATTCTGGAACAAGGTTTGGTGCCATATTTAAAGGCCTGCCAACCTTGGATTCATTTTCAGCTTTGTGCAGCCTACAACTCTGTCTAACTGGTTCCTGCCTCCCCACTCCCCACCCCACCCCTGCAAGGAGGGCAGAAGACAATGGGCCAAGCCAAGACACAGGATGATCCCACAGTTCAGTGATTCTTTCCTGCAGATTCTCCTCCAGGCTGCAAGGGAAAGGCAGGAGGTTCTCTTCCCCCACAATGGCAAGAAGAGGTCCTCCCACCTGACCAAGCAAGCCTGGGTGGAGATTGCAGAGGAGGCCAGCAGCCGTGGGGTCACTCTGCACAACTGGGTCCAGTGCAGGAGAGGGTCAATGACCTTCTGCGTTCTGCCAAGGTTAGTGCTCCATACCAATCACCTTTCTGAGTATTGCATGTGACTACACAGGAGGTTTCACCACATGGGGAGGAGAGCCGCACTGCGGCATTGGTTGCGTGGCTAGGGTTCCATCTCTTCCCGACAGATGCATAGCTGCCTCTCAGCCACAGGCCACCTTCCTTCATAGCTCACCCCTCCTTAACTCCCCTGACAGTGAGTGTCGGCATGAGATCCATCAGATCTCCCAGTAGGGGACATGGGGCTGACAGGAGCAGAACTGTCATGTTGATGTCACTGCTATTCTCAACTATCTCCATCTTTCTTCTTGCAGGGTAAGAGAGCCCATAATAGGAGGGAGATGGCCCGGACTGGCGAAGGACTTCTAGATTTACGTCCACTCACCTCCACCAAGTAAGAAGCATTGGAGCTGGCGGGCACCCAAGCGGCTGCGCTATCTTGGATGGGAAGATTGGAGTCCCTGTGTAAGAGAGTGAGGGTTGCCTCCCGTCAGCATTGATGTTGGAGATCCATATCACGCTTGGTTAGCATTAGAAGATCTGCACAGCCTAACTCTCATATGTCTGTGCTCTCTCATGCAAGTAGTCATTCACAGGGATCAGCAGCCACATGGGGACAGTTGTCCACCTCTGAGGAAGTGGACCACTCAGAGGATTCACAGTCCCATGACTCTCTTGCATCCACCACCAGAGCAGATACTTTCACCTCGGTGGATACCAGCTTGGCATTAGAATCAGGGACACAATCGCCCGTGCAGCTGGCTGAGGCTGAGATAGCCAAGGCCTCTGACAGTTGGAGCACTGTGGGTGGTCATGCCCATGCTGCACCCCAGTATGATGATGAGCCTCTGGTGTCGACAGCAAAGGGCATGCTGGAGTTGCAGAGAGAGGTAACAAAATATTTGGCAGAGATGCCAGAGGTCATGCTCAGCCATGAGTGGATGATGGAGGAGTTCATCCATAGTTCTTCCATCAAGAGGCTGTCAACCCTCACCGAGAGCCAGAGCATGCAGATCTGCTTAGCCATGAGCTCAATGCAGCAGTGGCACTTTGTGAGAAACATCAGGAGCCAAGAGGCTTCTGCAGGTCCTGGTCCTTCTTTGGTGAGGCTCAAGAGAATCTTCAAAGGAAGGAGAAAAGGTGCCATTCATATTTATTTAGAGATACAGCACTGAAACAGGCCCTTCGGCCCACCGAGTCTGTGCCGACCATCAACCACCCATTTATACTAATCCTACATTAATCCCATATTCCTACCCCATCCCCACCTTCCCTCAACTCCC
This sequence comes from Heterodontus francisci, assembly GCF_036365525.1. Taxonomy (NCBI): domain Eukaryota; kingdom Metazoa; phylum Chordata; class Chondrichthyes; order Heterodontiformes; family Heterodontidae; genus Heterodontus; species Heterodontus francisci. The sequence goes on from NC_090389.1 coordinate 31,632,479, forward strand.
GTACCACCTACCTATACTAGGGGCAATTTATAAAGGCCAATTTACCTATCAACCTGCAAGTCTTTGGCTGTGGGAGGAAACCGGAGCACCCGGCAAAAACCCACACAGTCACAGGGAGAACTTGCAAACTCCGCACAGGCAGTACCCAGAATCGAACCCGTGTCGCTGGAGCTGTGAGGCTGTGGTGCTAACCACTACGCCACTGTGCCGCCTATATCTGGAGATTCCCTCAGGTCTCTCCGCGTGTTGTCACCCGCTCCTCAGCCACTCCACCAATGAACCCAGCTCCAGCAGCCACAACGCCTGAGGAAAGTCCTGCGCAAGTCCAGGACGCCCCCAGGCAGCTGGGCAGCTAGAGGACACCCGCATAGGTTGTCATGGACCAAGGAGCAGCCTGATCAGCAGCCTGCCTCCAGCCCAGCTGCTGCCACTGAGATCACACCATGAAGGAGCATCCACAAACATATTAACATGGGTCTCATGGGTGTACCATATACGTTTTGTGTTAATTATTTAAAATATCCTTCAAATCATTAAGCATCATTGTCTTAAAGCCATGTGCCATTCAACCTTAATTTTGAGCTGCTGACCTCCCCCTTCCCCTTTAGGGCTACACCAATGTGACCACAGCCCTCATTAACATCCTCCACTGCATTACAAGGTTCCTCAGAGACGTAAGAAGCCAATTCATCAATGAATACATCTTGTCCCTGAGGATCCATGCTTAAAGGCAAGCCGGGTGCCTGAAAAGCCCCTGGAACTGTCGAAGTATGTAAGCATCATGGCTGCTTCCAGGGAAGTGGGCACAAACTTGTAGGAAACACTTCCAGTGGTTGAAAACCAGTTGAACGGTGATTGAATGGAAGCCCTTCCTGTTGATGAAGCCGTCTGGTTGGTCTGTGGAAGCCTTGAAGGCCACATGCGAGCAATCTATCACACCTTGCACCTGGGGGAATCCAGCGATGGCTCCAAATCCAATGGCCCTCTCTGCCTAACTGTCAGGGTTGGTCTGATAGCGCACATAGTTTCCGGCCCTGTTGAATAGGCATTAATCACCTCCTTGATGTAGCAGTGAGCGGTTGCCTGGGACACCATAAATGTCCTTGTTGAATCCCTGGAAAGATCCAGATTTTTCTTTTTATTCATTCATGGGATGTGGCCGTCGTTGGCCAGGCCAGCATTTATTGACCATCCCTAATTGCCCTTGAGAAGGTTGTGGTGAGCAGCCTTCTTGAACCGCTGCAGTCCATTTGGGGTAGGTACACCCACACTGCTGTTAGGAAGGGAGTTCCAGGATTTTGACCCAGCGATAGTGAAGGAACGGCGATATAGTTCCAAGTCAGGATGGTCTGTGACTTGGAGGGGAACGTGCAGGTGGTGATGTTCCCATGCATTTGCTGCCCTTGTCCTTCTAATTGGTAGAGGTTGCGGGTTTTGAAGGTGCTGTCTCAAGAGCCTTGGTGCATTGCTGCAGTGCATCTTGGAGATGGTACACACTGCTGCCACTGTGCGTCAGTGGTGGAGGGAGTGAATGTTTGTAGATGGGGTACCAATCAAGTGGGCTGCTTTGTCCTGGATGGTGTCGAGCTTCTTGAGTGTTGTTGGAGCTGCACCCATCCAGGCAAGTGGAGAGTATTTCATCACACTCCTGACTTGTGCCTTGTCGATGGTGGATAGACTTTGGGGAGTCAGGTGAGTTACTCACTGCAGGATTCCTAGCCTCTGACCTGCTCTTGTAGCCACGGTATTTATATGGCTACTCCAGTTTAGTTTCTGGCCAATGGTAGCCCCTAGGAAGTTGATAGTGGGGGATTCAGCGATGGTAATGCTATTGAATGTCAAGGGGAGATGGTTAGATTCTCTCTTGTTGGACATGGTCATTGCCTGGCACTTCTGTGGCGCGAATGTTACTTGCCACTTATCAGCCCAAACCTGAATATTGTCCAGGTCTTACTGCATTTCTACATGGACTGCTTCAGTATCTGAGGAGTCACGAATGGTGCTGAACATTGTACAATCATCAGCGAACATCCCCACTTCTGACCTTATGATTGAAGGAAGGTCATTGATGAAGCAGCTGAAGATGGTTGGGCCTAGGACACTACCCTGAGCAACTCCTGCAGTGATGTCCTGGAGCTCAGATGATTGACCGCCAACAACCACAACCATCTTCCTTTGCGTTAGGTATGACTCCAGCCAGCGGAGGGTTTTCCCCCTGCTTCCCATTGACCTCCGTTTTGCTCGGGCTCCTTGATGCCATACTCAGTCAAATACTGCCTTGATGTCAAGGGCAGTCACTCTCACCTCACGTAGAAGTTGAGTGCCATGGTGCTGTTCCGGGCCACTGGCAAGGGATGAACCTCAAATCCCATATGTTGTAACTCATCCTGCAACAAAGCACATAAGTCAGTGATGGCCTCCCTGGAGAGCCGTAGTCATTCACAACAGCACTTGGACATTTGGAGGTAGCTGATTCGTGTCCGGTACATATCTTTGGCGATCTTGGGACCTTCTTGGGCTGGCAGGCCACTCTTGTTCTTGTTGTGGAGTTTCATGGGCAGGCACAGCTGCATTTTGGCCCTCCCTCCATCAGAGGCACTGCATCACGCCACAGGGGTCCAAGACTACAGGGTGTATGAGACGCATGCAAGGTAACCTTATGGCCTGCAGATGCAGAGTTGACCCTGGCTTGGCAACTGAGCTATTGATAATTCTCTTGGCAGAGTCCGTGGCAGACCATAGAGCCCGACCTTACTGATGGCCCACTCTCTGTTCCAGCAGTTTGCCCAAACAACATATTGAATTAAAAAGCTAGTCATCTGGAATTAAAAAGCTAGTTCAATGATGGCCATGAAACCATTGTCAATTGTTGTAAAAACCCATCTGATTCACTAATGTCCTTTAGGGAAGGAAATCTGCTGTCCTTACCTGGTCTGACCTACATGTGACTCCAGACCCACAGCAATGTGGTTGACTCTTACATGTCCTCTGACATGGCCTAGCAAGCCACTCAGTACAAGGGCAATTAGGGATGGGCAATAAATGCTGGCCTAGCCAGCGACGCCCACATCCCATGAATGAATTTTTTAAAAAGTCACACAGCTGTTTTCTAACCCAATGCAGTCCCCCCATACCCAAACTGAAGCCTTGCAGAGACCCCTCCACACCCACACTGAAGCCTGACAGAGATCTCCCCCATACCTACATTGAACCCTTGCAGAGAACCCCCCATACCCACACTGAAGCCTTGCAGAGACTCCCCCACCCCCCACACCCACATTGAACCTTTTCAGACCCCCCACACCCACATTGAACCCTCGCAGAGCCCCTGAGACCCCGAACACCCTTGCAGAGCCCACAGCAAAACTGTAGGGCAATGGCCTCTGATACCACCTCTTCCACTATCCAGGAATGCTCAGGACTGCTTCTCCGTAGAAGGCAATACGGCCTCTCTCCTCGCTGTCGCCAGGTTTTAATGAACATAAACCTGCAGACATATAAGTGCCGCCCACTATTCTCACAATCAAGAGCCTATCATTTAATTGCAATTAATTATATTTAAATGCATTTAAAAGAACTGTATGATCATTTAAAATAGTTCCCCGTCGCATTGGGGCGTCAATGCTGTCATGGTGCTTTCCCGTCTGTGACAAAGTCTGGACCTGACATCACAACTTTGGATTTCTGGGCAGAAGGCTCCAATGCGATTCTCCATCCCCCATACCACCATTCCCAATTTTAACAGCCGCATTAAATTCTGCCCGTGTATCCCTCAGCTGGCGAACAATAGGAAATTTTGAGAAGTAGTCTTTATTAAGAAAGAAGTTATCACATCTGACAGTAAACAAGTCAGTAACTATTCTTGACCATGAATGTGATGGAACATCATGAGGATGGAGTGGCTGTCTGTGTAGACTCGGTTGATGCTCTTGACATACATTGCACATCCTCACTGCTCGTTGTATGTCATTATTGATTCCTGGCCAATAAACTGTCTCATGCAAGTCATCTTGACCTTTCAATGCCCATGTGACCTTGATGTAATTGGGTAAGGATATCTTGACAAAGCACTTTTGGTATCAATACTTGTCTGCCCTTAAATTTCGCAGATGCGGAATTCTCCGAGAGAATAATGGAGCTGGTAATCACATCAACACCTATAGAGGCATTCCAAAAGGATCTGCTTGATAAGAAAAATGGATACGACATCAGCAGCCTATTCAAAGATGGCAGAAAATACAAACCCACAGCAAAGAGCAGGCAATATATACAAGCGCTGAGAGCAACAACGGCCATAGGTGAAATAGCCAAAGCACCCTGACAGGGCCAGGCGTGTGTCAAGTGTGGTCTAATGCAGCTGCCACGTAACTGTCCTGCATTCAGAGATACCTGCTAGGCGTGTGATCTAAAGGGACACTGGGTAAGACTGTGTAGAAAATCTGGCAGCAAAGAAGTGGTCAGAAGCCACGGCTCAATGAAAAACAGATGCTAACTATTGGCAAAAATGAAAAAAAGAGTTCAAGTATCATTTCAAGCACAGGCACATCCATGAGACCTGGAAGCAAAGAAAGCACGGAAAGAGGCAAACTCAAGCTAGAAAGTGAACAAGCTTTCCATACAGTGATAATCACACAACTGGAAGCTTTAACCACAGTTGAAATTATATTTCCTAACACAAGTGGCAAACAAGCTATTACTGAAGATTGAGACAAGGACAAGCACCAACATTTTGTCATTGTGGATACTCAAAGACATGTACCTAGTGAAGTGGGAGTCTATGTTACAGCCATCAAGTGCTAGACTCACCACATATAATGGTTCACCAATCTTTTGTGTGGGAGCATTGATGAAGTGTGGATATGGAAATTCAGCATGGTCGCCACAAACCTTCTATGTTGTGTGCTAACCTAGCTATTTATAGATCCTCCTTAACAGCAGTTAGTCACCTCCCAATCACCTTACAGCTGTCCTGTGATGTCACTGTTTGAATTTTTTTTCAAACTTAGCCAGCGCACACCGACTCCTGAAGAGGTGCACCCTCACAGTCCTGTTCCAGCCCTCTCAGCTCGCAAAGGTAAGTGCAGGCCCTGGTCCTGTAATCATTCTCTCCCGGGTCTAGCTGCTTCCTCATAGGTCTGATTCCAGCCCTTTCAGCTACCGAAGGTAAGTGCAGGCCCTGGCCCTGTATTTATTTTCTCCTGGGTCAAGTTGCTCCCTCGCAGGTCTGGTTCCAGCCCTCTCAACTTCCAAAGGTAAATGCAGGCCCTGGTCCTGGTGCTGTATTTATTCTCTCCTGGGTCTAGCTGCTCTCTTGCAGGTCCAGTTCCAGCCCTCTCAGCTCCTGAAAGTAAGTGCAGGCAAGCAGTTAGGAAGGCAAATGGTACGTTGGCCTTCATTGCAAGAGGATTTAAGTACAGGAGCAAAGGTGTCTTACTGCAGTTATACAGGGCCTTGGTGAGACCACATCTGGTGTATTGTGTGAAGTTTTGGTCTCCTTATTTGAGGAAGGATGTTCTTGCCATGGAGGAAATACAAAGAAAATTTACTAGGCTGATTCCTGGGATGGCAGGATTGACGTATGAGGAGAGATTGCGTCGACTAGGCCTATATTCACTAGAATTTAGAAGAATGAGAGGGGATCTCATAGAAATCTATAAAATTCTAACAGGACTAGACAGGCTAGATTCAGGGAGGATGTTCCTGATAGCTGGGGAGTCCTGAACCAGGGGTCACAGTCTCAGGATATGGGGTATGCCATTTAGAACCGAGATGAGGAGAAATTTCTTCACTCAGATGGTGGTGAACCTGTGGAATTCTTTACTGCAGAAGGCAGTGGAGGCCAAGTCATTAAATATATTTAAGAAGGAGATAGATATATTTGTTAATGCCAAAGGGATCAAGGGATATGGGCAGAAAGCGGGAACAGGGTACTGAATTAGACGATCAGCCATAATCTTTTTTGAATGGAGGAGCAGGCCTGAAGGGCCGAATGGCCAACGCCTGCTCCTATTTTTTCAATGTTTCTATGCCCCGAGCCTGGCACTGTATTTATTCCTACCTGTGTCTAGCTGCTTCCTTTAAGGTCAGGTTCCAGCCCTCTCAGCTTCTGAAGGTAAGTGTTCGATGTCATCCTCCAAGGCTGTCTGTAGTCTCCTCCATTCCAAATCTGCAACCTTCCACCAGCCAATGTGCAACCACTGGGGTAGCACTGCATGAGAGCACTAGGATTGGCAAAAGCACACAGGAGACAGGCACTAAGGGAATGCACAAGGGTGATTAGTTGACTTTTGTATGCAATATACAATTTAATTTATAAATTTGCTTTGGAATGTTTATTTTGTGGTGCTTTATTTTTGAATTATGGCCAAGTGGATGTTGTACGGATCAATGACAGAGGAAAAGTAAGGTTTGTGAATGTAGAAATAGGGTTGCTATTACTGGTATTGTCGTTGAATGAGTTCTTCACAATAGCTGGTCAGAAAGAGACTGTCTAGGTTGCCGCCTCTCTTCCTCTTCTTCCTCCTCCTCCTCCTCAGCTGCTCGCCATGTAGCTAGTAGTATGGGCAGCTGCCTCATGATAGCGAGGTTGTGCTGCCTTCAGCAGAGCACAACAATTCTTAACACTTGCTCTGTTGAATACTGCAGGGTTCCTACTGAGCGGTGCAGACAGTGGAAGCGTTGTTTCAACATTTCAATCGTCTGCTCTACCACATTTCATGTGGCAGAATGGCTTTCATTGTATGTACACTGCCCATGTGTGCTTGAGTTGCACACTGGCGTCATCAGCTATGTCATCAGTGGATAGTCCTTGTGCCCCAATGGCCAACCTTTGTTTTGCCATGATGGCTCAAATGCAGCTGGCACAGCGGACTGTCACAGAATGAAGGTATCATGATGGCTGCCAGAGTACTGAGCAGTGACCTGCAGGATTTGCAGCTTCTACTCATAAACCAGCTGGATGTTGAGGGAGTGGAATTCCTTCCAGTTGCAGTATATCTCTCAGTTGAGATGCAACACCCTCAAAGTGACATGCTTCCACCTGCACCATGAGCAAGCCTGCAATCCTCGCAAAGCCAACTACCTAGCAAAAGATAATAAAATGTAGTTCGCTGTAAGCATTTGCGAGTGACGCCCTGCAAGATACAATGTAAAAAAATAAACATTTGGGTGTTATGATACACATGTCGCAATGATGACAGCATAGCGTTTCTCAATAAAATGCAATTTCGATTCATTCTGTGTTTGGCAATAATCATTCTCTTCAACTGGAACCCCGAGCTCAATGTCAGATATGGCACGTCCTCCTTGGCTCCTAGCTAACTCGAGCGCCTCCTCTTTGGCCTGAGACAGAGGCCGCAGGTTGGGCACCCCACCACTGCTCCTCATCACCTCCCTGCTGTTGTGAGCCCTCTTCTCCTGAAAGATCAAGGATGCAGTTACTGTTAAGTTCCAAATGTCTCTATGTCATGTCAATGCTAAGCATGGGCCCCTCTTCTGCACCTGGGGGATGTTGCTGCTTTCATACTGACTCTGTCATGGGTCTCAATTGGGTTAAGATCGAAATAAGGGAGACTGATCTCACTTATGTAGTCAGTAATCTGTTATTACGCTATGAGCTTCCTATCATTAGAATGGCTGTGTCAACTGTCTTGATGCTTGTGAGCAACCAGATCACAGCAAGCTAAGTGGACTTACCTTTGCTGAGCGTAGGAGATCACTGATCCTCTTTCTGCACTGCACCCAGTTACGACAAGTGACCTCACGGCTACTAACCTGTTCTGCGATTTCCGTCCAGGCTTGCTTATCACGTGGGAGGACATCTTCTTGCCATTGCTCAGGAAGAGGACCTGCCACCTTCCCCTTGCACCCTGGAGGAGAATTAGCAGGTAGGCATCACTGAACTGTGGGGCCACCCTTGGTTTACATCTGACATACGGGTATGTTTGCTGAGTTGCAAAATTATGGCAACCACTGAAATGTTGCCGTGGTAAGCTGCTATTCAATGCAAGGAGAGTAAATGCAAGGCTGACAGCCTTATAAAGATGGCGCCAGCACCTAATCCAATGTCATCACCAATGCCGTCCCGGCTACATGATTTGGGGGGACGGCTCTGTAATTGCGGCGGCATGGCCGCAAACTTCACAAGCGAGACCGCCGCCATTTTGCACAGGATAATAAAATCCAGCCCAATATACAGTGGCTGCAAGTGTGAAATCGAGTGACGGTGTTTCTTCATTATCACTCTCTCCTTACTGTCCTCCACTGCCTGGCCAGGTTGCACTTCTTGGGTAGGTATATGAAAGGAGAATGGCACAAAGGTGAGGTTGTGGCGTGGCGAGGTCAGGGGGTGGGGTGAAGTAAAAGGTGATTGCTTACACCATCTGCAGCTTGTAAATCAGAAGAGAGTGTGGGATGAGGGGGAGATGAGATGTGAGAAGGGATATTTTACGTATGAGGATGCAGTCATCTTCAATGGTTTCAGCCCCACCACTTTTTTAAACAATTGCAATTTTTCTTTAACAGTAGATCTAATTGAACAAAATGATTGTTGCCTCTCACTCAATTGTCTGTTTTATAATCAAAATGTGAATAAGCCAACCTTCTTCCAGCTGAATGTTGGAAGAACTGAGACCATATTCTTCAGCTCCCATCAGCAGCTCCATACCTCTGGTCTTGACTCTGTCAATCTCCCTGAGTGCCACCTCAATTGAACTCACGAACTGTGGAGCTCTATCATCCTACTTGGCCCAAGCTCAGCTTCCTTCCCTGCAGCCACACAATTGCCAAAACTACTTTCTTTCACCTCCGCAATGTTACCCTCCTCTGTCCCATCTCCTCTTTCACTGCCAAAAAGCTTAGTCAATGCCTTCATCACCTTCTCTATAAATTTTCATTTGTCCCTCCTGCCTCAATAGTTCACAAGCTTCAATTTGTCCAACATTTTGAAGACATTGTCATGACAATGATTCTGTTTTTTGTTTAAATATTTTTAAAGGAATTTATAGTTAAACAGAATAAATGTTGGACCAGTTTTTTTTTTAAAAAAGAGCCATCAACAGGACACTGAGGGAGCCGGATTGGCAACAATGTTACTGGTTGTCACATGACTCAAGTGGGGAACCGGAAGACCAAATCATGTATTGGTCAGGTCTTTCCAAAGACATGGTACAGTTTTGTAAAACATGCTATACATGCCAGATTGTGGGGAAACCGCAACCTGCCATAAAACTAGCACTTCTAATTCCCATACCAGTTATTGGGGAACCATTTAGCAGGGTGTTGGTAGACTATGATTGACCGTATCGATAAGTGAGAAAATTTAAAATAATATGTTGTGACCCGTGGAGAAGTGGGACTAGACTAGCATATTCTCAGCTGTACAAAGTCCTGTTCTCAACTCAGCCCAGTCCTTTCCAACTTCCAATGAGTCTCATGCCCAAAATGTTCCTTTCAAATCACTCTGTGCCTTCTCCTCACCCTATCATTGTGGTCTACTCCTCTCTTAACTCCCCATGTGTGCCCTTCATTCCCTTTAAGTCAAACTCTCTTTACCCTCTGCTCCCCTTATACTTGACTCTCTTCACTCTTCACTCCTCTGAAACCAGAAGCTCTTTAACCACCACTCTTTCTGCTTTACTACTGACAGTCACTCAGGCACTATGCTCCTCTCATCAGAAACTCCCAGTTCTCTCCATCTTACCATATCCCTCCTTCAGCCCTTCCTCATTGTGCTTTTAGTTCTCGATTAAATGTCGCTTCTTTTTCCTTCCTTTCCCCAAGCTCTCTATCCACAGTATCTTTCCCCTCTTCATTGTAAAATGGGCATCTTGCTGTGTATGTGCAAGAAGTTGTAGCAATAAGTAATTGCAGAAGGATGCATTATTTAAAAACCAGCAGCTTTACGATAGCAGCATTTTGCCGCAGTCACATCCTGGGGAAATTCCAACTCAAGATGAACTTATTAAAATGAAGTAATCCATTAATATGAAATCAAAACATTTCTAATAGACTTCATTTACACAACTGCTACCAGGATGCAAGGCAGGAAGGGGTATGTGCATAGTGTATTGATCCTCTGACTGACATCTCAGCTAGAATTTAATTAGTCTTGAAGATAAAAGCATCAGTTGTAAGAAAAAAAAATTTTAAATGTGCAGCCATCTGCATAAAAACAGAATGTATAATGAGACTCAATTTCTAATGAAAATGTGCAAAGCCCAGCAAAAACAACCATTGGCAGTAAGATCTGATGACAGGCTGCTTTTTGCCTTGAGATTTAGGCAACAGTTCACTCACGTGTAAATTAACAGCTGTGTATAACAGCTGGTGATAAGAGTTCATAGCTCTAAATATTTCTCAAAATGAAGTGGTATATTTGAAGTGATTTACACTAGTAACTGTTATGATTATGTGAACAGGTCACACTTCAGCTGTGCATGGCTTTATTGATTGTGAATCCACACAAGCTGAAAACTCAAATCAAGAGCAAAACTAAAATGAATATTTCCATTGAGTGAAAAATAGCCTCAAAGGGCTAGCCAAACAACAATTTTTTTCCTCTAGGCATTAGTTTTAATAAATTTGTTAACATTTGTTTAGAAACTCGGTCAAACTAATGCAGAGGAAAAGATCAAAGTACATTTTCAGCTAAAGAAAACTGAAGCTCTATCACTTTAAACCTTAAAGTAGTAACTACCACAAGTTTAAGTCCCAAGCCAATGGAGCTTTGGTGAAGGACTTAGTCCATGGGTGGATTAAAAAAAGAACAAAAATTGAGCTAACCTGAATGAACTAACCCTCAGATTTGCACTCAACCCAGTCAGAAAACTTCATCCAAAGAGGAGGGTTAAAATTTCAAAAACACTTAACACTGTTTATTTAATGCTACTTTCACAAAACTGGTTTTGGTGATTTACATAAAAACTAGAGAGTGTACAGAGGAAATTTACGAGGATGTTGCCAGGAATGGAGCACTTTAGCTATGACGAAACGTTAGATAGGCTGGGGTTGTTTTCTTTCAAATAGAGGAGGCTGAGGGGAGATTTAATTGAGGATGTGTAAAATTATGAGGGGCCTAGATAGCATGGATAGGAAGGACCTATTTCTCTCAGCAGAGAAGTCAATAACCAGGGGACATAGATTTAAAGTAAACCTGCAAGGCTACAGACAAAGAGAAGGAAAATGGGATTAGGCTGGATAGCTATTTTTCAGAGGCACAGACATGATGAGTCGAGTTGCTTGATTGAAACATATAAGATCCTGAGGGGTCTTGACAGGGTGGATGTGGAAAGGATGTTTTCCCTTGTGGGAGAATCTAGAACCAGGGGTCACTGTTTAAAAATAAAGGGTCGCCCATTTAAGACAGATATGAGGAGAAATGTTTTCTCTCATAGGGTCGTGAGTCTTTGGAATTCTCTTCCTCAAAAGGCGGTGGAAGCAGTGTCTTTGAATATGTTTAAGGCAAAGGTAGATAGATTCTTGATAAGTAAGAGGGTGAAAGGTTATCGGGGATAGGTGGAAATGTGGAGAAATCAGTTCAGCCATGAACTTATTGAATGGTGGAGCAGGCTCGAGAGGCCGAGTGGCCTACTCCTGCTCCTAATTCATATGTTCGTATGTCAGGTAGCCGCCTTCTGTGCCGTAAATGTTCTATGTTTCTAACTTTTCCACTGCATGCTTTCAAATGTAAGATCTGGCGAAATTATTGCTAATTTACTACATTTTATTACTTTTTTTTCCTCAGATGCCTACAGACCTCCTCTGCATTCCCAGAATTTGTATAATTTAGCAAAAACTAATAACAGTTCCGTCTAACTTTGTGCAGGATGTATTCAGCAAAGTGATGCTCCATCGCTCATGGAAAGGGGACAAAGATGTGGCTCTTGTTCTTATTATGTGTTGACCTTTATGTATCCAAGCTCATTCTTCTTCCAAGAGATGGCACTGGATATACTGATTCATCTGTTTCCCTTCCTGTCGTAACATGTCAGATATTGATCTGGTCACATCTGTAGCCTTGTCACTTTTCGGTAGCTAGGCTGATATCTGGAGATCAGACTTCTGGAAACAGCTTGCAGCTGATGAAAAATCTTTTAAAGTCGTTTCTTTCTCCAAAACAGACAGTAGGAGCCAGGGCAAAGAAGAAACAAAGGGTTCTATAAGTTTTAGGTGACTCACTAGCAGAGGCTGGAACCATTTTGAGACCCAGGCCTCATTTAAATAGAACTGACGAGCTACGAACGCTGGACAGGCAGCTCACGGGATTTAGGCCCAGAGGCTGACTTGCAAACCTGCAGGTAAGGTAGAGGGGCAGCAGTTCTACCCAAAAATGGCAACCGGGGTACCACACACATCATAGGTCCCTGATTTGCATATTAAAGGGCCTACTTCATGAAACAGGTCGGTGCCTTATCTGCCCAGTGGTAAGTGTCCATGAAAGTGGCTTTGCATTGGTGCCAACAAAATGCTAAGTTTAACAACCCCATTTTGAAGCCGTACCTGTCCTTTTAAAATGGACCCCAAGGTCTGTACAATGCTCTAAAAGTTATTTTAGAGAATGGAAACCATTGAAAGAAATGCTTTGAAAAGAAGGAATGTTAAAGCTGTGTGCACTTAGCTGTTAGAATATCTAAACAGAGTGGCAACGGAAATTTTGTGAGAGTGAGAATTCAGTACAGAGGGGGAAGGAGATGCTAGTGGTTTAACCAAGAGGCTACAGTAAATATATAAATATTCAGGGTAATTAATTGGATCTACGATATTTTTAAATAAACTGATGGTAGAGCTGAGACCCATTGCCTGCAATTCCTGCACCATGTGGGAGCTCCAGGATACTTCATGGGGCTTGGATAACTGTATGCAAAGGAAATGCCTCTAGTTGCTTGAATTGGAGCTCAGAGTTTCTGAGCTTGAGGAGCAGCTGGAGGTACTGCAGGGCATATGGGAGGCTGAGAATTTCCTGAAGTACAAACTGCAGCAGGTGTCACCCCACGGCTACAAAGAGTTCAGGAGGATAGTAACTGGGTGGCCATCTGTCAGGGTAGGAGAAGCAGGCAGTGCTTGAATCCTCCTGGAGTGTGACACTCTCAAACCAGTTTTCAAAACTGAATATCAATGAGGGTAATGACGTCTAGGGGAGTGCAGTCTAGAGCACATCCATGACACAGTGAGACAAATGACTGCACAGGGAGGCAGAGCAAAATGTGGAAATTCAACAGTCATAGGTAATTCAATGATCAAGGGATGAACAGGCGCTCCTGCAACTGCCGATGTGAGCTTCACATAGTGTGTTGCCTCTCTGGTGGCAAGGTAAAGCACATCACTCAGGCATGCAGAACATTTGCAGGGGGAAGACAAATAGCCTGAAGTCACGGTCCACATGAGAACAAATGAAGAAAATGGATTGTGGTCCTGCAATCAGAGTTTCAGAAGCTAGGGAGGAAGTTAAAAAGCTGGACCTCAAAGTCATTAATGTCTGGATTACTCAGTGTCACATATTAGTGAGTATAGGAAAAGTGGGATAAAACGGTTAACACATGACTGAAGAAATGGTACAGGACAGACAGCTACAGATTCCTGGGACAGTGAAACCGGTTCTGGAGAGATTTGTTCAAGGTGGGCAGGTTACATCTCAGCGGAGCTGGGGTCAATGTCCTTTTTAACTGGTAAGACCAGTAACTTAACTAGTATGTGTGCAAAGTTTTAAACTAATTTAGCAGAGGGTGGGCATCAGGATAAAACATTACAGAGGACAAAACAAGGTGCACAGAGCACTGGGAGAGGCAAATAGCACTAAAGAATAGTTCAGAAATAGGGGACAAATGCAAAGCAGCCTAAGATGGGTTTGGAGTACATGTATGTAAATGCACAGAGCATGGTAGATAAAGTTGGTGAGCTTCAGGCATAAGTCACTACATTTCCAACCCAATGAGGAAGGAAGCAGTGTTGGATCTAGTTTTGGGGAATGAAGTGGGGCAAGTGGAGAATGTTTCAATGGGAAAGCATTTGGGAACAGTGATCATACTATCAGCAGGTTTAGAAGATTTATGGGAAAAGACAAGGTAAAATCAAAAATACTTAACTGGAGGAAGGGTATCTTCAGTGAGTTGAAAAGGGATCTGGCCCAGGTGGATTGGAATCAAAAAGTGGTAGGCTGAAGAGTAATTGAATGACAGGAGGTCTTCAAAGCGGAGATTGCTCGGGTACAGAGTAGATACATTCCTGCAAGGGGAGTAGGAGGTTGTCCAAAGCTAGAGCTCCCTGGATGATGAAAGGTTATAGAGTTTAAAATTAGAGAGAAAAAAGTTTATGACAAATGTAAGTTTTATAATAGAGTAGAAAACCAAACTGAATATGGAAAGTACAGAGATCTATAAAAATGGAATAAGAGGGTGAGCAGTCTCATGCGCTTGGCATAGGTAAGTGGCACTTTGTTGTATGGCTCTGTTTGGTCTGGGTATCCCCACACAGTGTGGCACATAGGTGCCACTGCCATGTCAAAGACAGTGAGGTCAGGCAGGGAGGATTGATGCCACATGAGTGGCTGCATGTGTGAAAGAACTCACCCTGGTTTACTGCTCAGAGCATGGCACCTACATGACAGGCTGAGTCCGTATTACAGACTGAGCTACCTCAGTCTGTAACTTTGGTTTTAGTGCCCCTGTTATGACATGCATCATGTTGTTGTTTGGCAATATTCAATATCTGCGTCATAGAGTTATACGGCACAGAAACAGGCCCTTCAGCCCATCATATCTGTGCTGGCCATCAAGCACCTAACTATTCCAATCCCATTTTCCAGCACTTGGCCCGTAGCCTTGTATGCAATGGCGTTTCAAGTGCTCATCGAAATACTTCTTAAATGTTGTGAGGGTTCCTGCCTCTACCACCCCTTTAGGGAGTGCGTTCCAGAGTCCAACCATCCTCTGAGTGAAAAATTTTTTCCTCTAATCCCTCTGAACCTCTTGCCCCTTACCTTAAATCTATGCCCCCGGTTATTGACCCCTCTGCTAAGGGAAAACGTTTCTTCCTATCTAAGCTATCAATGCCCCTTCTAATTTTGTATACCTCAATCATGTCCCCCTCAGCCTTCTCTGCTCTAAGGAAAACAACCCTAGCCTTTTCAGTCTCTCTTCATAGCATCCTTGCTCTTCCAGGGAAGAGGGCCCACAATGTGCGGGAGCTGTCCAGGACCGGTGAAGTGGTGCTAGAGATTAGTCTGCTGACACAGGCTGAACAGGATGCCCTCGAGCTAGCTGGCAGCCAGGGAGGATGTGCCATTTCAGATGTGGAGCTTGGGGTCCCGGGTGAAGATACAGCTTCTTGACAAACACAATGATTACTCATAACATAATCATGACATGTACACCATAAAAAATAAAACTGTGCTCTTCACATTGTGTCTTGCAAGGCGATGCTCAGAATTGGCGTTAGAGGCCCCGGAGACTTCCAACACCTCTGAGGAAGAGACAATCTCAGAGGAAACAGCCCATGACACTCCCACACCTTCCACCAGCACAGACACACTCACTTCGGTGGGAGCTCATTCAGCTTTAGAGTCTGGGTCAAAAGTTGGTGAGAACACCACACATGCACCCGAACAGCTGACTGTGACTAAGAAAGGCAACACCTCTGACAGTTGGAGGACTATGGGTGTCCAGGCACATGCTGAGCCCCAAACTGATGATGATCCTCCCCTGTCGACAGCACAGGGCATGCTGGAGTTGTAGGGAGAGTTAAGGCAACATCTAGTGGAGATGCCACAGGCCATGCACAGTTTTGAGTGGGCAATGGGGGAGTCCATCCAGGCCATGACAGCTGCTATGCCAAAGGCAAATGAGCGCACGACTTTTTCCATCAAGAGTTTCGTGACTCTCCTGGAGAGCCAGATTCCACAGATGTGTGCAGACTTGCAAACCCTCAACTCGGCCATGAACTTGACACAGCAGTGGCTAGGCGAGAGGGGGACCAGGGGCCTGGAGATTGTCTCTGTTCATGGTCCTTCTCAGGAGAGCAGCAAGGTTCCTACGAGGCTTAAGAGGGAGGAGGCAAGCCTGCATGCCACATATGGGGTCCCCTTGCAGGACAATTCAAATGTGGACACCGGGTCCTCAGCCCCTCCACCACTGAGTCCAGCTCCAGCAGCCACATCGTCTGAGGAGAGCCCTGCACTGGTGCAGGAGGCCCTCAGACAGCTGGGGCCCTCCAGGCCTCTGGCACCCAGAGGATGACCGCCGAAGTCTTCCAAAGGCAAAGGGTGTCCTGATCAGCAGCTTGCCTCCAGTCAAGTTGCTAGCGCAGAGGTTGCACTGTGAAGGAACACCAACAAGCAGTTAAAAAAGATACCATGACACAAATGGGTTTTCATGGGTGACGCGCCTATGTATTAATTCCTTCTCACTAAATATGCTTTTCTAACATATGTCTCCTTTTTACTGAGACTGACCCATGCCAGCATGTACCGATCATGTCTCCTCCCATTACATCATTGGCCTGACAGAACTATCAATGTATGGAGTAACATCATTGCCATGCCAGTCTGCGTGATGTGGCACTGCACGAATGTAGTCACATTGGCAATGGCTCAGTCATCTGCTGCCAGTGATGGTGAAGACACAGAAGTTACAGATGCAGAGGACTGCAGAGCAGATGAAGCACGGTGATGTATGACATGGGGAGCATATGGTACACTTCAGGGATTGTGGAAGCGCTCAGCAATAAGGCGTTTTCATGTATCCATTGTTCACTGCTCGCCATGTATGTGCTGTATTGCTGCACTCCATCCTCCCAAGCATGTATGCTGCTGCTACTCCTCTATGTCCTCATCAGCCGAGGATGTCTCCTGCTCTCGTCTCTCATCATCCTGCAAGGCCTCCCCCCTCTGTAGTTCAAAGTTGTGCAGAGCACAGCATACAGCAACGATGCGTGCAACCCTTTCTGGTGAGTACTGTAGGGCCTCACCCGATCTGTCCAGGCAGCAGAAGCGCATCTTCAGCATGGTAGCTCATGTCGAGCCATGGCAGGTGTTGTATCTCTCCACTCATCGCTGGTGGGGTTTCTCAACTGCATCAGGAGCGATGTCTGCAAGAGGTAGCCCTCGCTTCCAAGAAGGCACCCCTGAATCTGAGTCAGTGCAGTGAAGAGCAGTGGCACCCGGGACTGGCGCAGGATGAAGGAGATTTGGTAGCTGCCTGGAAAGTGGGCACACACTTGCATGACGCAATTGCTTTTTTTTTTCAGAGATACAGCACTGAAACAGGCCCTTCGGCCCCTCCTCTGTCTTCTCAGAGGAAGACACAGAAAATCTCCCAGAAATAGTAGGGAACTAAGGGACTTGTAATAATGAGGAACTGAAAGTAATTACTACCAATAAAGAGATAGTACTCAGGTTGTTTTTCTTCAGGTTTGCAGTTGCTGCTGTTCAATATTCAGTATATTCACACCTAATCTGTACTAATGCTTTGTCTTTCAACACACCATTAACATATTGTTTGCCTTTGCTCCGTGACCTTTTGGTCAGCTATGTGGCCTGGTCCAATCTGCACCTTCTCCTTTGTTATCTCTTGCCCAACCCCCACCTCACTTGTTTATAATCTGTGACTTTTCTAATATTTGTCAGTTCCGAAGAAGGGTCACTGACCCGAAACGTTAACTCTGCTTCTCTTTCCACAGATGCTGCCAGACCTGCTGAGTGAATCCAGCATTTCTTGTTTTTGTGTAAGAGATAGTACTCGATGTGTTAATTGGATCGAAAGTTGATAAATCCCCAGGACCAGATGAGTTACATCCCAGAGTATTGAAGGAGGTGGCTGTAGAGATAATGGATGCATTGGTGGTTATCTTTCAAAATTCTATAGATTCTGGAAGGGTGCCTGCAGACTGGAATGTAGCAAATGTAACCCCACTATTTAAGAAGGGAGCGAGAGAGAAAATGGGGAACTACAGAACTGTTAATTTGATGCCAGTTGTAGGGAAGATGTTAGAATCTATTATAAAGGATGAGATAACTGGACGCATGGAAAATAATGATATGATTAGGCAGAGTCAACATGGATTTGTGAAAGGGAAATCATGTTTGACAAACCTGTTGGAGTTTTTTTGAGGATGTTACTTGTAGCTTAGTTAAAATAGACCAGCGGACGTCATTTTTTTTTCATTCATGGGATGTGGGCGTCGCAGGCCAGGCCAGCATTTATTGCCCATCCTAAATTGTCGTTGAATTGAGTGGCTTGCTAGGCCATTTCGAGGGCATGTAAGAGTCAACCACATTGCTTTTAATCTGGAGTCACATGTAGGCCAGACCAGGTAAGGACAGCAGATTTCCTTCCCGAAAGAACATTAGTGAACCAGATGGGTTTTTACAACAATCGACAATGGTTTCATGGCCATCATTAGACTAGCTTTTAATTCCAGATTTATTAATTGAATTCAAATTCCACCTTCTGCTGTGGTACCGCAAGGATCAGTGCTTGGGCCAAAGCTGTTTACAATCTATATAAATGATTTGGTGTTGCTATGGGTACCCACATGGGTCCTAGTTATGCCTGTCATTTTGTGGGATATGTCGAACATTCCTTGTTCCAGTCCTACTCAGGCCCCCACCCCCAACTCTTTTTCCGGTACATTGATGACTGTATCGGTGCTGTTTCCTGCCCCCGCTCTGAACTGGAAAACTTTATCAACTTTGCTTCTAATTTCCACCCTTCTCTCACCTTTACATGGTCCATCTCCGACACTTTCCTTCCCTTCCTCGACTTCTCTATCTCCATCTCTGGGGATAGGCTGTCTACTAATATTCATTATAAGCCCACTGACTTCCACAGCTACCTCGACTACACTTCTTCACATCCTGCCTCCTGTAAGGACTCCATTCCATCCTCCTAGTTTCTCCGTCTCCGACGCATCTGCTCTGATGATGCTACCTTCCATGACAGCGCTTCTGATACGTCTTTCTTTTTCCTCAACCGAGGATTCCCTCCTCCTGTGGTTGACAGGGCTGTCAACCGTGTCCGGCCCACTTCCCGCACCTCTACCCTCATCCCTTCCCCCCAGAACCGTGACAGGGTTCCCCTTGTCCTCACTTTCCACCCCATCAGCCTCCATATCCAAAGGAGCATCCGCAGCCATTTCCGCCACCTCCAGCGTGATGCCACTACCAAATGCATCTTCTCCTCCCTTGCCCGTCAGCATTCCGAACGGATTGTTCCCTCCGTGACACCCTGGTCCACTCCTCCATTACCCCCACCACCTCGTCCCCTTCCCACGGCACCTTCCCCTGCAATTGCAGGAGGTGTAATACCTGCCCATTTACCTCCTCTCTCCTCACTATCCCAGACCCCAAACACTCCTTTCAGATGAAGCAGCAATTTGCTTGTACTTCTTTCAATGTAGTATACTGTATTCGCTGCTCACAATGTGGTCTCCTCTACATTGGGGAGACCAAACGCAGACTGGGTGACCGCTTTGTGGAACACCTCCGCTCAGTCCGCAAGCAGGACCCCGAGTTTCCGGTTGCTTGCCATTTCAACACTCCCCCCTGCTCTCATGCTCACATCTCTGTCCTGGGATTGCTGCAGTGTTCCAGTGAATATCAATGCAAGCTCAAGGAACAGCATCTCATTTACCGATTAGGCACACTACAGCCTGCTGGACTGAACATTGAGTTCAATAATTTCAGAGCATGACAGCCCCCCATTTTACTTTTATTTTTAGTTTTTTTTTTCTTTTTCCTTTTTTTAATATTTTTTTGTGTTTATTTTATTTCATCTTAGTTTGTTCAGTTTGCTTACCCACTGTTTTTTCATGTTTGTACTTGCGGCTGTTCAATTTCAGTCCATTAACATCTGTACTAATGCTTTGTCTTTCAACACACCATTAACATATTGTTTGCCTCTGCTCCACGACCTTCTGGTCTATTCTGTGACCTTGTCCTATCGACACCTTCTCCTTTGTTATCTCTTGCCCCACCCCCGCTTTACTTGCTTAAAACCTTTTACATTTCTAATATTTGCCAGTTCTGAAGAAGGGTCACTGACCTGAAACGTTAACTCTGCTTCTCTCTCCACAGATGCTGCCAGACCTGCTGAGTATTACCAGCATTTCTTGTTTTTATTTCAGATTTCCAGCATCTGCAGTATTTTGCTTTTATTTAAATGATTTGGATATGGGGACCATATGTAATATTTCCAAATTTGCGGATGACACAAAACTAGGAGGGAATGTAAATTGTGAGCGGGATGCAAGGAGACTTCAAGGGGATATGGACAGGTTAAGTGAATGGCCAAGAACATGACAGATGGAATATAATGTGAATAAGTGTGAAGTTATCCACTTTGGTAAAAAAAAACAGAAAGGCAGAGTATTTCTTAAATGGTGAGACACTGGGAAGTGTTGATGTCCAAAGAGTCCTGGGTGGCCTTGTTCAAGAGTCACTAAAAGCTGGTATGCAGCTGCAGCAAGCAATTAACACAAATGATATGTTGCCGTGAAACTTAAAGCATGTGAATCCCGCACGTACAGCTGAAAATCATGAACTCATGGCTGAATCACAGCGGCATGCATAGTAATGTATGGTCAGCGGCTCTGTACATATTCAAATCCGGATCCTATCACCGAGAGGTAGGGGAGGACGGGGGAGGCCACCATGGAGCCTCGCCACTGCCAGGAGGATCGGGCTGGACCCTCCCAGCATCAAGCTCCGTGGTGGGCCTCTGCCGCAACCATCTTCTGGCACCCCCCACCATGGAGCCTGATGTCATGGGCTTGGTAAAATCCAGTCCTAAGTGAGGGAAACAGAAGAGGACAAGTAGAATGGCAACTTAAAGTAAAATTAGAACACTATAGCAATAAAAGTTCTCCTGACATTAAAGCAGCTCTGTGAAGCTGATAATGTTTGTCTCAATGGCTCAGGGCTAAGGTGAAAACTTTAAAAACTGGCCTGTCCAAGGGAGCAATCAGCTCCCTGGAACTGGCTGTCACCATACAGTAAAAAACAATAACAGGAATAACTGCAATGTTGGCTTTTACATTGAAATTTACAAAAGTTCAAAGCAAAATTATCAATTAACCATATGTAGCCTTCAATACATCTAGAAAATTACAAAGACTCTAGTTAACTGCTGGTGATGATTGCTTTTACAATTCATTTGTGAATATAGCTTTCTGAAGTCATTACTGATTTCAAATTCTTAATTATCTGGAAGTTCAGATGACAGTATAATTAAAAGATTTTACTAAAAGATCACACACTGCTGCAACAGCAAATAAAACAGAAAATACAGTATTTGACATAAAAACAACTGGAATGATAATTACAATTAAGGTTGTGCAATGCAACAGCTTAGTACAATTGTTACAGTCCAATTTGCTAGGTTACTATAAATTCAAATCTAATTAATGTCTGCCTCTTATTTTTCCATTACCCCATTATGTTTTATAGTTTGGGCAGAAGTGGTTCCACATGCCAGTCTTAGCTGCCAGATGTGGTTTCGAGGTAGTTTGGGGAAAAGCTTTGCAGCCGTCAAAGGAAGTTAAAGTCACCGTTTCATCTTCTTACAAGCAGTTCCCCTGAGCTTCTAATGAGCAGCCAATGGCATTTTCAATGTAATTTAAGTGGCATTAAGTTGGACCATCAATCCAAACAGGTTTAGTGTCCTGTCAGTCCCATGCTCAAGAGCAGTTGCATTAACAGCACAGCAGTCACCAATCCAGTCCTCCATTGGAAACCATTGTTTGCTGGGCACTGTTCAGGCAGCACAAGCTGCTTCTGAACCTATCTGATGGAAACCTTTTGTCTTTTTCACCAAGAGAGACAGCTGTCTTGTTGTGATGTCCATATGCGAAAGCGAGGAGAGAAAGCTATGACCATCACATTAGTCTCGAAATTGTGTACACTGATTTGTATTGTCCTTGTTTGACAATCACTTTAAGGCTGTTAAATTCTCACAAAATTGACACCAACAGTGGGGGCAATTTGTTCGGTCTGCTATATGGAATTAAATCGTAAGCTAGTTCATAAACCAATTCATGCAAAATAGCTTGGAATACAGAATAGGAGGACGTTTCCCCCCTTGTGATCAGCAAACAGCTCTGGAACAGCAGCATAGTTAGAGTGGTTTAAAAAATGTATATTTGCCTCATTTTATTTTCACTGCGGGCTCGTTCTCTGTAGTGAAGTGGTCAGATTCTTTATCATCCTTATTTTGTTACAAGTGCTTAATAACATTTAGCATAATTGTATAAAATTCACTAAGATGTTTTGAATAATAAAGCCGATAAGTGTGTTGCAAATAGCTGAGAAATTGAGTCCTGAAAGGAATTAAAAAGTCTGTAATAAAAACAGAAAATGTTGGAAATACTCAGCAGGTCAGGCAGCATCTGTGGAGAGAGAAACGGACTGGATTTTACAAACCCTCTGGGGACGAGCTGGGAGGCGGCAAGGCTGGAAAAGTGGCGCGGGAAGGCGATGGGTGGTGTGCTCGTTGTCTTCCCATCACTATGCCATCTTGCCAGTAGCGAGAAAGGTGGCACATGGCCTGCCCACCAGGAGCCCAATGGATCCACTTGAGTAACCAATCAAGAGCCTTTACCACCCCTACTTCCGCTGGCATTTTATCAGCACTTGGGAGCCCTCTGCTGTGTTGGGAGATCACCAATTAAATGCTGGTGACCTCCTGGTGGGCTCCAGGAGGGGCTCTCCTTTTCAAGCACTCTTTGGCCCAGGAGGGGCCCCCTGGCAGCAATGGCCACCCTCATGGCAATGGTGCCACTTGCCCTCAGCGACACTCAGCAATGGCCTCCTCTGTGCTGTAACCTTTCTATGATTCTATGAAATGACAAAAGAGTTGGTGGTATATGGCCAAAGGGAGTGGTAAAGGGACAAGTACAGAAACAAGTGAAGCAGTGATTTACGTGTACTTCTTTCAATTTAGTATACTGTATTCGCTGCTCACAATGATGTCTGCTGTACATTGGTGAGACCAAATGTAGCTTGGGTGACCGATTTGCAGAACACCTCCTTTCAGTGTGCAAGTGTGACTCTGAGCTTCTGGTTTCCTGTCATCTTAATTCTTCACCTTGCTGACCTCTCTGTCCTCGGCATCCTGCAGTGTTCCAATGAATCTCAATGTAAACTCAAGGAACAGCACCTCATCTTTCAATTGGGCACTTTACAGCCTTTCAAACTCAACAATGAGTTCAACAATTTCAGACTGTAAACTCTGCCCCCATTTTGTTTCCTTTTTCTTTGCAAGTTTTAGTTTTAACTAGTTTTTCTCTTGTTTTTGCTTTCAGGCAACAGCTGTTCACCATTCTGCCATTCACACCTCGTCTAGACACATTTTTTATTTATTTACTTGTCCCATTACCACTTCCTTTGGCCCTGCACCACCAACGCTTTTAGCATTTAATCCCTCCTGTCTTCCACCGTAGCACAGATCTTCCCTTTTGTTCTGTTTCCACCCTCCCCACTTTCACTTACTTAAAACCTGTTACATTTATAACTTTTTCCAGTTCTGATGAAAGTTTTTCAACCTGAAATATTAAGTCTGCTTTTCTGTCCATAGGTGCTGCCTGATCTGCTGAGTTTTTCCAGCATTTTTTGTTTTTATTTCAGATTTCCAACATCCACGGTATTTTGCTTTTGTAAAAAGTCTGCAAATCAGTTCCATCATTGCACTGTTAGTGATAAGTTACTGAATGCAATGTCCTTTAAATTTCAGTTGTCTTTTCTTGAACTTAATTTCCTTTACCTTTATGGATTTCAACTCAACTTATTTACCATTAAAATATTATATTTTGTGGTACTTGTAAGTAGGAAAGACATACACACTGATTGTCATTCCTTAATTTTGAAGGATTTTTTTTAATAAAGGTCTCTCCTCACTCTGAGGTCTGACATAATTGATACAGGACCATTCTTTAATAATATGCAGATTTTTTTCTCAAGAATTCTGTGCTGGTCACTGATTTACAGTAACAGAATATGTGAAATGACAATTTTATAAGACAAGATGCCAAGATTTATACGATCTTGGGGGGGAATGAATTGCCCAATTCTATCCATTTTGCCATGAAAATGATAAATCAGGCTGCAGTTACAACACTACACTAGCATCAGCCGAACCCCACACCAGAGGGAAGTGCAGTGAGTCTCCCTAGAGAAAGCAGAAGCAAGAAACTTCACTTCAAAATGAGGTTGGGCAGGAACACCTAATTTACATTCCAAGTTTGGCATTGGTCCAAAATGGCAACTCTAAACATGGAGTGTGAATGCGAATGCACCTTTTGTAACTTTGATCATGTTCCTCATTTATTTATCTTCCACCATGGACAATTCTGTATTTTTATGTTGGTGCCTCCTGAGAAAATTTTGTACTTGAACCTGCTTTCAGATTCTGATTTCATCTAGGCAGCCACTTACACGTCTTTCCAAAGAGCATCCTCCGTATTCAGGTTCTTTTTGAAGTATACGCATCTTTACATGTTGCACATCACATAGAACAGTTTACAGTAGTTATTTGTATGCATTACTCTGCCACTTTTCAATATTCTGTTTAGTCTATTATTTTATCTATATTCTATCCATTTTTAGTGCCTCAATTATTTTAGCCAGTACTTTATCCTTATTTCTTACTCTACCTGAACTGGATACTATTCCGACCAAGACTACTGATATAATAAGTAAATACAGCTGTGAGATTTTCAGTTGGGGCTTAGCTACATATGTGAGGTGTCATAAGCTGAAAGAAAATAATGTCAAAAGTGACAAGCAATATTCACACAGGGGGCAGGAAACAGTCTGTCATTGAAGCCCCGACCTACTGTTTTCATAAAAGGCTTCCACTGTCACTGTAATTACTAAGATAACTCTGCCTCAATAGCATCTTCTTGTTTCCTCTTACTCTCTGGTAAGAGAAGCAAAATGAAACCCAGCAAGATTTATTGATAGAATGAAAATGTAAGATTGTGGTCATCAGGAAAGAGATGCAAGATCTTCCGCCAAAAGCAGGTAGTTGATAGACATGACAGTAGGTAGCATGTGTAGCAAATTATCTAGTCTACACTCCAGTGCAGTAATAATGGATTGCTGATTTGTCAAATGTACTGTTCTTTGTTAAGATGTTAAGCTGAAGCTCTGTCTACTGATTAAAGTTCTCATGACACGATTCAAGGAAGTGCAAGGCTCACATTCTCCCCTCAACCACTGCCCAAAGCAGGTCAATTGGTCATTGCTGTTTGTGGGATCAAGTGGTGGGAAACCCTGGACATCCTGTGTACATCCCACAAAGTCTTCAGTTATTAAGAAAAAGCAAATGTTCCTGTCTCTGCTCTACTAGTATTAGAAAATGGTCACCAGGGAGAGCTCTGCAAATCAGTGTAAGTAACCATGCATACAGTCTGCTCATGTCAGGCAAGGTGATTCATAGTTCATCGTATAACTCAGCCACAGGTAGGTCAAGGAGGGAGGGATCTCATGGCGGCGTGGGGGGGAGGGGGGAATCGTGAGGGAGGGGGTTTAGGGGAATCGGTAGGAAGGCGGGGGGTGGCTCTCAGTGGGCCCCTCCCCTTCCTGATGCTGGGTCCCACGTTCAGGCCTTTTAATGAGGAAACACCCACGCCTCAGAGCTGGGAAGCAGCCTGGATGGTTTTTCGTGCCGTGCTTCCCGTGTGGTTCAGGACCGCCCGCTGCCTGACTAATTGCGATTGCAATGGGATGATGCCCTTAATTGGGCTTTAATTGCCCAGTTAAGGGCCTCAGTTGACAGTGGGGCAGGAAGGCCGGTCAGAGACCTTACCACCCCGGACTTAATTTTGGCAGAAGCAGAATGGTGGCGGGGCCCCCTCGCCCGCTTCCACCCCACCCGATTATATGCTCTCTCTGCCTCCAAACCCACTGCAGGGGAGAGCATAAAAGTCCCCCCTCCCCCATAGTGTAGGATATCTGCAGCCATATATCTTATTTAACATTTATGTGCCACGTGATAAATTAAATTTACATTTAGTGCTTGTCCAATAGAACAAGAATGGCTGGAATACAATTATAATGAAAATATATATGCATAGAGAAGCTAAGCTCCGAGCCACAGGGTTAGTTCACTACCAGCAGGACTTCTTCCTGTATTTCCACACACAGCAATTCCCCACCATTGTTGCAGCCCATTACTCTCCCAATGTTATAACCAATAGGACATACAAATATACTTTGGGTACCTGTTTCATCTTTATGTTGTTACTGGTTCCCAGATGTTGGAATGAATCACATTTTAAAACTTGGACAAGACAGGAGTCATTCATGTTTATGTCTGGCTGCAGAACCTGATTCCTGTGTTACATACAACATGGCTCCCCAGTGCAGCCGTGAATGTGGCTCCCCACTGGAACACTTACACATAACAACTAGTTCCTAGATAATTAGTTCCTAACACTTTACAGATAGTATAACAATATATACATATATACCATCCCTCGTTTTTTAAAATCTAATGCCCCTATATCAATATAACTGTCAAGAAAATAAAGAAAATTATCATCCGACTTGTGGAAATAATCTGAATCCTTTCTTAGTGTCTTTTATAGTGTGTATTCTGTTTTTTTAATTATTCACAATATTACTTGTGCCTCCATCTTGTAGATTTGGCATTTGTTGCTCTTAGTGATGAGTTGGCAGGCTGTATGTTGTGTCATTTGCTGGTGATGTTGTTAATGTTGTCTTGCTGGATAGTGATGTTTTCAGTGTTATTGATGGTCTTTTCTGTAAGCTCTGCAGATTGATCCACATGCGGGATATTTCCTGCTATCAATTCATCTAGTCATCCACAGCTCCTGCACATCTTTCTCTCTGTTTGGTGTACATTCTTTAGTTGTTGTTTCACTGCATTTACTCTGCTGCCTGTCTCTTGGCTTAACTGAAGGCTGGCCATTTGGGAGGTCAGAGTCTTCGTGTGTCTGCTTGTGGCTTCATGTGCTCTGGCAGTGTCTACAGCCTATACGATATTGTGAGCTTGTCCTGTCCAATTACAGCTTTCTGTACTTCAGGATGTGCAGAACCCCAAATGAGCTGATCCATCAGCCGTTCATCTGTGTCCTTAAATTTACATTTTCTGGCTGCATTTTTCAATCTTGCTACAAAATTGTCAATAGGCTCACCTAGTTCCAGTCTGGGGCCTTGAAATTCATATCGATATATCCGATGATTTGATCTTGGCTGGAGATGTGCGCTGAATCTTTCAAAAATTTTGTCTGGGTTTCTGCTGTCCTCTTCACGTAGGTTCCAGCTGTTAAATAAATTCAATCCTTTATCTCCAGCCCACAGAAGGATATAGCTGACCCTTTCCTCTGCACCAGTGCCTTTTAGGAAACTACCAAATGCCAAATTGCACTTTTGTTTAAACTTCTCAAATGCCTCTACGAAATCATCAGCTCTCCAATTCATGATGGGCTGTAGCAGTGTATTCATTCCTGTCCCGGCTGACATTTTGATCTTTTTATTTTAGAGTTTTCGCACGAGTCACTCAGTTTTTCTGTCTCTTTCTCTGGCACTAATTTGGGTCACTTTTCTCAATCTGATACTTTTTAAAATGTTGTAGGTTTACTCACAGACACTCGCTGCCACCATGTTTTGTCTTTAAGTTGTTTCTGGTTCCCAGATGAATCACACTTTAAAACTTGGAAAAGACAGGAGTCGATCTTGTTTATTTCAGCACGATGCTCTAGCTGTAGAACCTGAATCCTGTGTAACATATAACATGACTCCCCAGTGCAGCCGTGAATGAGGCCCCCCACTGGAACACTTACACATAACAACTAGTTCCTAGCTAATTAGTTTCTAACACTTTACAGATAGTGTAACAATATATACATATATAACAGTACCACTGTCCACTGCCAAGATTTTCTTTGGCATTTGGCTTCACGGCAACTAGAAAATTTATATTACTGTGTATTTGGGAACAGCGTGGGGCTGGAACATTATTAAAGGGATGGAATCAATCACGTTCAGGTGTTCTGTTGATCCAATGTGTGCTATGGAATTTACATACTAATATATGGAGAATATTTATCAGCCTGATAGTAAGCTGTGTCTTTAAAAGTACAGTACTCATCCCATAGTTGCATAATGTCACAGAGATAAGCAAGTGGATATAAGTGTCTACAAATGAAACTCATTTCCATTAATCTCTGCATCAGCACATTTATCTATTTCTGTTTTGCAAAATGCCAAAATCTTTTTAAAAATTTTAAATATTTTAAAAATATGCCTTCCTTTTCCTGCTCAGTTTAAAACATTTTCTATCTACAGGAGAAAAATATATGAATAGTAATCAGATTTCTAGTAGTTATATTGAGCTTTTCTATTACATCCATCTCTGACCTTTAATAAACATGCATTTGATGAGGTGACATGGGGGTAATAGGACTGAAAGTAATTACAATAGATAAGAAAACTATTTCACAGTATTTACATTACCAAGTTAAAGTTATCAATTGAGTTTCTGGGATTTTTAAATATGAAAACCACTGCTATTATAAATTTTATCTGCAAAGTGCAAACATTGAAAAGCATGGCTCATTATAAATCTGCTTTTATAAGCAGAATTTTAAAAAAATATTTTAAACGTTTTTCAAATTTGAAGATTTGAAGATTTTAAACATAATATAATTTAACATAGCAGGAATAGTCAGCAAAATAAATGAGATGCTTTTGAAGTCACTGATAGTCAGAATGAAAGAAAGGATTATGTCTGGTCAGGTTGTTTGTGAAGACAGACAGAGGGCTTCCTCTTCCATGTCTTCAGTTGCACATTGAAACCACCTTATGTTAAGTCTACAACTTTTCAGCAGATCTGACTAACAGAGCCGAGGAGGTTTTGGTTACAATAGAAGATGCAAAAACTGATTTGTGGTGCTATCTGTTGTAGATTAATTTCTACCGTTGTGACTTTGGCACCAATCATGGCTGGTGCGGCCATTTATTGAGAAGCAAATTCACAGTGTAAACACTGCTGAATTGCAAATCACACCACTGCCAAACAGATTCACTGAAACTGGCAAGTCATTTTGTATCAGCTCCAGTACAAAATGTGGAGCAGCATTAAACTAGCAAGAAATATAAAAACAGAGAGTAAAAGCTTCTATAAATATATGAAAAGGAAAAGAGTGGCTAAAGCACGTGTTGGTCCCTTAGAGGATGAGACAGGGGAATTAATACTGGGAAACAAGGAAATGGCAAAGTCGCTGAACAAGTATTTTGTATCTGCAAACACAAAACACAAAAAGCTTCTCAAGAGTAGCAGAAAATCAAGAAGCAAAAGAGAGGGAGGAACTTAAAACAATCACTATCACTAGAGAAAAAGTACTAGGCAAACTATTGGGACTAAAGGCTGACAAGTCCCCTGGACCTCATGGCCTCCATCCTAGGCTTTTAAAAGAAGTGGATGCAGAGATAGAGGATGGATTGATTGTAATCTTCCAAAATTCCCTAGATTCTGGAAAGATCTCAGCAGATTGGAAAACTGCAAATGCAACACCTCTATTTAAGAAAGGAGGGAGGCAGAAAGCAAGAAACAATAGGCCAGTTAGCCTAACATCTGTCATTGAGAAAATGCTGGAATCTATTATTACAGAAGTGGTAGCAGGACATTTAGAAAATCATAATGCAATCAGGTAGAGTCAACATGGTTTTATGAAAGGGAAATTGTGTTTGACAAATTTATTAGAGATCTTTGAGGATATAATAAGCAGGGTGGATAAAGGGGAAGCATAGATGTAATGTATTTAGATTTCCAAATGGCATTCAATAACGTGGCATATAAAAGGTTACTACACAAGACAGGAGCTCATGCTGTTTGGGGTAATATATTAACATGGATAGAGGATTGGATAACTAGCAGGAAACAGAGAGTCGGGATAAATGGGTCATTTTCAGGTTGGTACTTTGTAACTAGTGGAGTGCCACAGGGATCAGCACTGGAGCCTCAAATATTTACGATCTATATTAATGACTGGGATGAAGGGACCAAGTGTTCTGTAGCCAAATTTGTGGACGATACAAAGATAGGTAGGAAAATGAGTTGTGAGGAGGACACAGTGTCTGCAAAGAGTTATAGATAGGTTACGTGAGCAGGCAAAAATTGACAAATGGAGTAAAATATGGGAAAATGTGAGGTTGTCCACTTTGGCAGGAAGAATAGAAGCAAAATATTAATTAAAAGGAGACAGACAGCATAATGCTTTGGTACAGAAGGATCTAGGTGTCCTTGTACATGAATCACAAAAGGTTAACATGCAGGTACAGTAAGTAATTAGGAAGGTAAATGGAATGTTGGCATTTATTGCAAGGGGAATGGAGTATAAAAGTGCATTGGTAGGACCTCACCTAAAGTACAGTGCACAGTTTTGGTGTCCTTACTTCAAGAGGGATATACTTGCATTGGAAGCAGTTCAGAGAAGGTTCACTAGGCTGATTCCTGGGATGACGAGGTTGTCTTATGTGGAAAGGTTGAGCAGGTTGGACCTATCCTCATTGGAGTTTAGAAGAATGAGAGGTGATTTTATTGAAACATATAAGGTTCTGAGGGAGTTTGACAGGGTAGATGCTGAGAGGATGTTTCCCCTCTTGTATCTAGAACTAGGGTCGCAGTTTCAAAACAAGGGGCCTCCCTTTTATGACGGAGATGAGGAGGAATTTCTTCTCTCAGAGGATCATTAATCTTTGAAATTCTCTTCCCTAGACAGAGGTAAAGGGTGGGTCATTGAATGCATCCAAAGCTGAGTTAGACAGATTTTTGATCTACAAGGGAGTCCAGGGTTATGGAAGGCAAGCAGGAAAGTGGAGTTAAGGCCACTATCAGATCAGCCATGATCTTATTGAATGGTCGAGCAGGCTCGAGGTGCTGAATGGCCTACTCCTGCTCCTATTTCTTATGATCTTATGCTGGGGTTATATAATAGGTTAGCGTTATTAGTGGAAGCAGCTCAGTTTCTAAAATGTCCTTTAACTTTTTCATCCCCAGATCACTTATTATTGGTTGACAGTGCAATAAGAACATATTTACATTTATGCAGTGTTTTGCACAACCTCAGGATATCCCAAAGCATTTCACAACCAATGGAGTGCATTCTGAAGTGTAAAAAAAAGAAAGAACATGCATTTCTATAGCACCTTTCATGCCCGCACAACATCCCAAAGCACTTTGTACTTTTGAAAAGTAGTCGCTGATGTAATGTAAGTAATGCAACAACTTATTTGCGCCCAGCAAGGTCCCACAAACAGCAATGTTAATGAGGAGATAATCTGTTTTAGTGATATTGGTTGAGGGATAAATATTGGCTAGGATACCAGGAAGAAAGTACTTCATTAGCTGTGAAGATGAAGGCTAGAATTTTGTTTTCCTTGGTCCAGATTTTTAAAAAAGTCTGGATACTGTCTATACAATTTATGAGCTTCACTGTTGACCACTGTGATATCAGACATTATTTCTCCTTGTTCCATGTGCTTTGGTGCTAACACCAGGCATGTCACCAGCTCTGCCATGATAGCTGCTGGTGCTTTCTCTTCTAGACTGCCTATTTACCTCCTCCTCTCCCACCATCCAGGGCCCTAAAAGCTCCTTCCAGGTAAAACAGCTACTTACTTGTACTTCTTTCAAATTTGTTTATGGTATTCGCTGCTTTCCATGCAGTCTCCTCTAATTTGAGGGGATCAAACGCAGATTGAGTGACCACTTTGCGGAACACCCCCGGTCAGTCCGGATGCATGTCCCTGAACTTCCAGTCACTTGTCATTTTAATTCTCTACCCCTCCATCCTTGGCCTCCTACACTGTTCTAAGGAAACCCAAAGGAGGCTGAGGAACAGCACCTCTCTTTTCATTAGGCACTTTACAGTCGTCAATACTCTACATTGAGTTCCAAAAATGTCAGATGGTAACCACTGCTCCTATTTTTCATCGGGCAGCAGTTGTTGGTAATGATTCTGCTTTTGTCATTTTCAGCTGCCCTGGACCCATCTTTTGTGTCTTTACTTGACTCATTCCCATCCCCTTTGCCTTACACCAGTCATCCCTTTTGTCACTTAATCTGTCCTGCCTTCCACCCTATCACAAACCTTTCCTGTTGTCCTTTTCCCCTTCCCCCCTTTCCCAGCCTCTGTACTTCCCAAAAACCTGTTATCTAACTTTTCCAGTTTTGATGAAATGTAATCAACCTGAAATGTTAACTTTCTGTCTCCACAGATGCTGCCTGACCTGCTGAATATTTCCAACAATTTCTGTTGTTTTTTTTTCAGATTTCCACCTGTGCAGTATTTGGCTTTTGTAACAATTATTTCTTGTCATGGCTCCTTATCTGCATCACACCTTGCCATATCACTGACCCCCAAAACACCCAAAGCACTCTCATTCCCCTCTGCACCTGCTATACACTAATAAGCCTTCCCTCCCTCCTACTTGCAAGTGAACTATCAGCAACTGCAGTTGCCCTCACAGAAAGAAAAAGGCACATCCAAGATATTGCTGTCACATAGGACTCAATTTAGTGACTCCGTCATGGGTGCCGGTGGTGCGCCTGGAAGTGGGTGCTGTCACCGCTCGTCACATGTGGGGACGATCAACCACAAGAACCCAACGGCTGGCGCATTTGAACACAGGAGGCGAGGGGCCCATCTCAATTAAAGGAAGGGGGGATGCTGGCAAGATGCCGATGGTGACGTTAGCGGAGATGAAAGCATGTGCTGGTGCCAAATTTAAAGCACTGCCAACCCTGCTTAAACTGCTGCTTCACTGACTGACTTTGCTGCTGCTTTGCCTTTGATGCTGCTTTTTGTTTGCTGCTGCTGTGCTGCTGACCCTGCCTGGAGTCCCTGTGCTGCTGTGTTGCTGTCCCCGCACCCCCACCCCTGCCTGGAGTCACTCTGCTGCTGCACTGATGTGTTGCTGCACCCCCCCCACCCCCCCACATCTCCCCACCTGGAGTTGCTCTGCTGCTGCACTACTGTGTTGCTGACCCCTCTCCTGCCTGGATTCCCTCTACTGCTGTGCTGCTGACCAAGGCCTCATAAGGCCAGAAGCTCTCTGGAAGCCAAGAGAGACAATGTCAGGTGGAAGACACCGAATGGCCCCACAGTTTAGCGATGCCTCCCTGGAGATTCTCCTCCAGGCTGCAAGGGAAAGGCAGGAGGTCCTCTTTCCAAGTGATGGCAAGAAGAGGTCCACCTGCCTGACCAAGCGAGCCTGGATGGTGATTGCAGAGGAGGTCAGCAACCATGGGGTCATCCAACACAACTGAGTCCAGTGCAGGAAGAGAGTCAATGTGTACTTCATTCTGCTTCATATCTCTCTCCTTTTTGGGGCTTGCATGTGGCTATGAAAAGGGAGTTACCACAATGGCGATTGCAAGGGGATTAGGCATCACCGCATCCTGGCAGATGCATGGATGCATTTCAGTAACAGGCCACCTCCTTTCACAGCTCAACCCAAAGATGTTTGCTGGGAGCGGACATGGGGAGGAGCCATGTAAGAAACTCCGTCAGGGAATGAGGCTGATACTAGCAAAACTGTTCTCTTGCTCTTCCTGCGAAATCTTACTATGTCCCTCTTTCCACTTGCAGGACAAATGGGCCCATAACTGTAATATTACTCATTCCTTTTGTGTGTGAACTACTGTAAGATTCACAGGAATACAATTAATATCCAAAGAATAGATGGGTTTTTATTATAACTTCAGCTGGAACATATATACACACAGCTACTACACAAGCACACCTACACACGTCTTACTCTATCGGGCTAAACCCACAGCTCTCTGGTCATGTGATGCGACATCATTTCCTCTGGTGACTCTTCACTTACAGTCTGTTTAAGTCATCCCACTAAAATAACGCCAGGGAAACCTCACAGACTGGCGGAGGAATAACCAATATCTGGCCTCTTTCCATGACTGAGGAGGAGGCACTGGCACTAGTGGGGGCCCAGGGGAGCCTCTCAGAAGTGAATGCTGAGACTGGAGACATCCACCACATGTCTGGAGATTCACATTGCACATGGTTGACATGGCACGATCTGCACAGCATAACCCACAGATGTTTGTATTCCCTTACAGGTCGGCATCAGCAGGAGGCTCCAGCTAAAGGGGGACATCGTTAGCCTCTGAGGATGAGGACCACTCAGAGGATGCACCATCACAAGACTCTCCTGCACCTTCCACCAGCCATGATATTTTCACTTTGGTGGGTGTGCGTTCATCTTTAGAATCAGGGTCACAAGCTGGTGAGAGCACCGCACACATGCCCGAGTAGCAGACTGAGGCTGAGACAGTCAAGACCACTGACAGCCGGAGGACTGTGTGTGTCCAGGCCCATGCTGAGCCCCAGGCTGGGTGACGAGCCTCTGCTGTCGACAGCACAGGACATGCTGGAGTTGCAGAGAGAGATAAGGCAACATTTGGTGGAGCTGCCAGAGCAATGTGCAGTCAAGAGTGAACAATGGAGGAGTCCATCTGTGCCAGGAGTGCTGCTATGTCTCAGGCGTGTGAGAGCATGGTTTCCTCCATCAAGAAGTTGGCGACCGTCATAGAGAGCCAGATCCCACAAATTGCACATAGATCTGCACCCCATCGCCTTGGCCATGAGCTCAACGCAGCAGTGCCAAGGCGAGAGAAGGACGAGGCACCAGGAGCCTTCTCCAGGTCCTTGCCCTTTTCTGGTCAGCAGCGAGGTTCAAGTGAGCCTTGAAAGGGTGGATGAGAGGCTGACCTCCACATAGGAACATAGGAAATTAGGAGCAGTAGACCATTCAGCCCATCGAACCTGCCCCGC
This sequence comes from Heterodontus francisci, assembly GCF_036365525.1. Classification (NCBI taxonomy): domain Eukaryota; kingdom Metazoa; phylum Chordata; class Chondrichthyes; order Heterodontiformes; family Heterodontidae; genus Heterodontus; species Heterodontus francisci. Next base: position 31,667,288 of record NC_090389.1, read on the forward strand.
CATTCAATATGATCATGGCTGATCATCCACTTCAATGCCTTTTTCCTACACTATCCTCATATCCCCATATGTCATCTGGAGTCTCCCCTCAGGGTTCACTGCATGTGGACAGTGGCTCCTCAGCCCCTCCGCCAGTGAGCCCAGCTCCAGTAGCCACGATGCCTGAGGAGAACCCTGCACCTGTGCAGGAAACCCTCAGGCAGACAGGGCCCTCCAGGCCTCAGGCAGCCAGAGGACTGCTGCTAAAGTCATCACAGGCCAAGGGGCAGCCAATCAGCAGCCTGTCTCCAGCCCAGCTGCTATCGCAGGGGTCACATCTCATAGAGGCACTCGGAAAGCTATTAAGCAAAGCATCTAGAGACACTTGGGTTTTCACGGGTGTTTGGCATTTGCCATTTGTACTGTGTTATAAAGTTCTTCCATTATTACAGTTTACATTCATTTTTGAAAAATGCTTATCCTTACATGCCTTAATTGTGAGATGTTGCCTTCACCCTTCCTCCCTCATTGGGCTGCCAGTGTAGGCACAGCCCTCCTTTGGTAAGCATCTCAGATGTGCCAGAGCAGTTGGTTAATCTGGGTACTAGGTACAGAATCCAGATAGAAAGGAGACGACAGACTGAATCCATTGAGGTGAATACTTATTGAGTTCACTTTGAGAGGTCATCATGGTGACTGGAAGTAGGTAAGTATGAGAGTGTCTCTTGCCTCCCTGGTATGTCGCTCAATGTGCCTGGTCTCCAGTGCAGTGGGTTCAAGATCCAGTACTGCCTGCTGATTAGCCTCCTCCACGTCCTCCTCGTTGGTTGAGGACTAGCGATCAATCATGTCCTCTTCATGTAAGGCCTCTCCCTTTTTCTGTGTTAGATTGTGCAGAGCACAGCAGACCACCACAATACATGAGACCACCACTGGGCCATACTGCAGGGCTCCACCAGATCGAACCAGGCACCGGAATCTCATCTTCAGCACCCAATGGCCTGCTCGATGGTCACTTGGGTGGAGCCATGGCAGGTGTTGTCCCTTTCCTCTGCTGCAGTGCAAGGGTTCCTCACAGGCACCAGTAGCCATGCCTTCAATGGGTAGCCCTTATCCCAGAGAATCCATCCCTGAAGGCAAGCAGGGGCCTGAATAACTGTGACACCTGAGATTGTTGAATTATGTAGGTGTCGTGGCTGTTTCCCCTGAAGTCCTGATCTAAAGGTTATTTACAATCCTTGCAACAAAATTACATTCAACTGGCAGGACTTCTCAAACTGACTGAAAACTGACCTTAACTTCCAGGCACAGTCAGATGGTGTTCAAACCACTTGTGTCATTACTTTGGGAAACTGTGCTATAAAGCCCGAGAGGCAAAGCAGTCTGCTGATTTCACATAATAATGTCAAGCGCTGCATTCATTCCTGTGATCTTAGTCTACTAGATTCCATTTTCTCTGACTTTAACCTGCAGGGAGTCAGCCAGATTTTCAAAGTAACACATTTCAAAATTTAAGAAGAATCTTCATAGTATTTTGTTTTTATTAGCTCGTGGGTTGTGAGCATCGCTGGTAAGGCCAGCATTTATTGCCCATCCCTAATTGCCACTGATGTAAATAAATGTACATTATGGACAGATTAGTTTAGCTTAGATAATACAGTTTCTGTAAAGCTTTCCTCAAAGTTTGAAAGCCTTCTCAACAACATTCTTCTCCAACTGTGTATTTCTAATTTGTCTTCCAGTCCAGTATCATTAAGTTAAAGCAAGGGGGAAAAAACGTAGTGTTGATAGGAACAATTTCATTCAAACTTGCTGAATGTTTACTTCTGTTGACATCAAATGAAAACATTGAGAAGAGCACCAATGGCCCATGCAGCCATCAATCTGAAATTTATTCTGCTGCTGGATAAATAGCTTGCTCAGTCTATTATTAATATGCCTTTAATATAGAAAGGTGTTTAAAGGTGCTTGACAGAAAAAGAAATAAAAGAATTCTGAGTATTAACCCTAACCCTAACCTTGAACATGAGGCAAGAAAGCAAGGAGGAGGGTGATGGGCTAGCAGGCCATAGTATTAAACCAAGATTTAGGCAGCCATGCTTGAGCAAGTTGGCCTTTATGAAGGGTGGAAGATGGGAGACTGGTAAGGAAGGTCAGAGGGAGTTGGAACTGAGTCTGGGGATGATAAAGGCATGAATAGTTTTTGTGTTGGTCGGCTGGAGGAAAAGGCAGATGTATTCAATATTGCAAAGTGAATTTTAATATTCTTAATGAAAGAAAATGAGATTTGAAGCTCAATTTAGGATCGAATAAAACGCTGAGGTAGCACATAGTCTGATTCAGCCTGCACAAATTACCAGAGATATGATGGAGTCCATTGTCATGGAAGCAATGTTATTGGTGAAGGAACCTCTGAACTGTTCCCAGCTTACAGCCTGGCAGCACAGGGAAGAGGGTTGAGGGAAATTGTGAAGGGGCAAAGTTTGGTGTCATTACCATATAGAAGCTGACCCAGTGCCTAGATTATGTCACTCAGAGCATGGTGAAGATTAGAGGAGCAGGGGCCAAGGATAGATCTCTGGAAATCTCCAGAAGTGCTCATGCAGGATTGTGAAAACAAGCCATTACTGAAACTGAGTTGTCTGCATTGTTACCAGGAGGAATCAATCTTTTCAAGACAGTTCCACTGAGCTGATCCCACAAAAAGACCCAGTATGACATTGTCAATTTTGTCCAACAATGCAAAGAGGCAGATGAGGCCAAGGATGGATTAAGTACCATAGTCTCAGAAGTTAACATTGGCAGTCTTGGTGCTATGAGTAGACACAAGTATGAAGGGTTTTGAACAGGAGTTGTGGGAGGTAATTGACAGATTCAAGGGCCTTAAAAGAAAAGGAAAGTTAGAGATGAGGCAGCAGGTAAACAACCAGATGGGTCAAAGGTAGGATTTTAGAGGAGAGTATGATGATGGCAGTTTTGAATGTAAGAAGGCCAGTGTTTGAGGAATGAGAATCATTAACAATGTTAGCAAACAGAAATCCGAAAAAGCTGAGTGATCAGGTATTGGGTGAGGACATAACTGGGGGAAGCGAAGGTATGTCTCATGGAAGAAGGCATTTGACGAGGGGATGTTAAGATGTTGTAGAATGATGAGGGTTGGGGGCTGGTCAAGGACGACATGAGTGAGTGGTTTGGAGCGGAGAGGAGTAAGAGGTAGCAACTGAGACTGCTACATGGATAATCTCAATCTTGGAGATGCAAAACTCATGAGTTCCTCACACATGAGGCTGAATTCTATAAGCCCACCAACAATTTATGTGCGGGCCGCATGCCAATGAGTGGCAGCTCATTTAAATAGCCGGGGCGAACTGCCCCCTGATCATGTGGAGGGGGTGGGCTGTCCATCCCCAGCAAGGGCGTCAGCAGCCTCTGCGCAGGACCTGATGCCATTTTTAAAGAGTTGTCAGCCCGACCAGGACATTTAAATATTTAAAGTGAAATTGAAGTAAAATAAATAAATAAATTTCTTTAGCCCTTCTCCCACGCCCCCCAATATCAATTAAATTAATTATTTGCCCTTCCCCCACACCCAAAACACTTACCTTCACAATCTGACCCCCCCCCCACCCCCAAATTGCACAACCTTTAAACTGCAATACTTCCTACCATCCCCTCCACCCATGATGTTCATTTGACCCGTTGCCCCACTCCCAGCAGCTCCCCCGCACCCCCCCCCCCCCCCCCCCCCGCACTGAGAAACTGGGATCCGAAGGCACGGCACTGCCAGCCACCAGGCTGAAGATTGTGGTGGGACTTCAAGAGGCAGCAGGAGACTAATTCAGGTGATTTAATTTATTTTAATATTTAAATAGCAGTCCTGTCGACAAGCGATAGGGGGCGCCACCACGAGACCTTGCCACCACCGGCAATATCAGGCTGGGCCCTGCTGGCATTGAGGTCCGTGGCGGGCCTCATCCGGGGCCATCTTCATGTTCCCCCGCCACAGATCCCAACATTGAAAGCTCTATAGAATGCAGCCCGATTGTGTTAGAATTAAGGGCGAAGGCAGAGGCAGGATGTTTGTTTAGTTTAGTTTAGAGATACAGCACTGAAACAGGCCCTTCAGCCCACCGAGTCTGTGCCGACTATCAACCACCCATTTATACTAATCCTACACTAATCCCATATTCCGACCACATCCCCACCTGTCCCTATATTTCCCTACCACCTACCTATACTAGGGACAATTTATAATGGCCAATTTACCTACCAACCTGCAAGTCTTTTGGCTTGTGGGAGGAAACCGGAGCACCCGGAGAAAACCCACGCAGACACAGGGAGAACTTGCAAACTCCACACAGGCAGGACCCAGAATTGAACCTGGGTCGCTGGAGCTGTGAGGCTGCAGTGCTCCAGTATGAGCCTGGAGTAATAAAGGCACAGCATTGCTGAGCTTGGTGAAGCTAGATCTGGCATTGGTTGAGAAGCTACAAGAAGATTGGATGTAACAAATGTGCTCACATCTGTGTCTCAGAATTTAAGGTGTAATACTGGGAACTGTATTGGGAAATATCAGGTTGAGAGGCTATGAATGATGATGGGGTCAAGGAATTCATAAGAGGGAGCTGTACAAATATTTAAATTACCATTTTCAGGTTAGATATTTGTGATTTTTCTTTCATTTTAATGCCCTAGTGTAATGAGGTTTGGCTAAACAGTACCCTTGAAGATTCCAAAACTAAAAGATGTATGAAGGCTGCACAGAAGCTGTGTGGCAGCAATTATATTGCTTTCTGCTGATTCATATGAGCTTGATCAAAGAGTCACTGTGCTGCAATGCTAGGACACTAACATGAGTTTCCTGATGACAAACTGAGCTGGAATGAGAACTTCAAGGAAAATCAAAATGTCAAATACCAATCACATTTTCAACCTGCCACAAAGAACAAAGAGCTCTGGGAAAAGATTTTCATTGGGTTATACCTAAAGGGAGAATATTTTGTAATACTATTAGTATTAAAAATTGAATTCAAAGCCACAAAATGGTAAGTTAGTTGACCTGGCACCATACTGCAATCGTAGGACTGCAATTGCTTATTGAATGTGATAGATTGGTGTTCTGTCCCATGACAGAAGAAGTGGGTGGGTGATGTGGGGGGTGGGAGGAGAAGGGAGAGGTGGGAGTTGTAGTTGTGCCAATATTGTGGCCACTTTAAATTGACAACCATTTGCTAGGAACAGCCTATCTAGAAAGAATAAACGTTAGGACAAAATTGGATAGCCCCCCAAAATAGGCATGCATTAGGAGGGGGCCCAAAATAGTAACTTCCCAGCACCACTTAAAGCAAGCTTGCACTGCCTAAAGGTAGCCTGAACCTCTTAATTAGGGAGGTGCAGTTTGGCTGGGGCAGCTGCTGGCAGTGATGCAGGAAGTGACTCTGACTTGGGAAGAAGTGAAGAATGGCATAACATGACAGTGAGTAAGCTCCAAGGTTTTTGGACTCTGCACTGGAGGCCTTGAAGGAAGAGGTGGAAAGGAGGAGAGGTCCTGTATCTGCAAAGAGCCAGGAGGCTAACAAGATATACACTCAAAAGACAGTGGGAGTAGATAAGCATGGAGGCCAATGCCAGGAGTCAAGCCCGAGGACCTGGATGCAGAGCCGCAAGAAGTACAATGACCTCACAGAGTGGTCAAGGTCAGTGAATGCATCTTTAAATGTCATATTCGACCATTGGCACCACTAACCTCAGACACTGCTCAAATTATCACACCCCCATCACTCACCTACCAATAATCTATAACAATCAGGACTCATACTTAACATTAATATGCTTCACCTCACCCTCACACACTTAGCACTGCTGCAAGCCTCACACCCACATCTCATAGCTTGCACATGCTGCCAGATATTCAACCATGACAGCTACATCAGTTAAATATATTGCAAGACACTCACTGACACACTTCCCTCTCTCCAATGTGGCAGACAATCAAAGGCAGCAGAAGCTAACCAGAGGGGAGCAGGCGTGCCTGCATGTTCGAACCCCCAAAGAGGAGACAATGCTAGCCATTATTGGGACACCCATTGCTAATGTCATGGCCAGTGGTGGGCTGAAACCATTCTCATACCTAATCCTCTTTCTCACATCCAACCTTCCCTCATCCCACACTCCCTTCTGATTTATGGACTGCAGATGGTGTAGACATGCACCTCGTACTTTCCCCCCTCACCACGAACTTACCCTTGTGCATTTTTCCTTTCAGATACACAAGAGATCCAACCTGCCGAGGCAGTAAATGAACACAAATAAGACAGTGATGAAGAAACAGCACCATCACTTGATTTCATTCTTGCATCCACTAGCTCAGATATTGACACTGTGCATGTCTTAGAAGCGAGATTCAAGTGAGATTTTCATGTGGTGAGACACTGGGCACAAGTGGGCTGCAGCCAGGGCAAGGGGAAAAGGTAGCACAGGTTCCAGCTCACTGGAGGGTGAGGTCGCACATGCATTCTGCTGCAGAGGACTCAGAAGAGCACTTTAAGGAGGCAGCCTACAGAAGAACACTGATGGGTATGCACAACAAAATGCTTGGTGCATTGGGAAGCCTGCCAGAAAACCTACACTCCATATCAAGGAGTATGGAGGAGGCCAGCACTAGCTTGGCACTGGGCTTTGTGCATAGTTTGGAGCCCATCTTTTCTATCATGGAAGAGCTGGCCTACTCCATTCATACACTTGTGGGCCCGACCTTGATTCGCCTTCTGATGATTGATGTTGCAGCTTCCATTGCAGCACAAGCAGCAGCCACCCAATGTCTAAGTGCTGCAGTGGAAGCTCAGAATGTAGTCATATAAGGTCAGCTTGCTGTCATGCAGGCTTCGACTGCTTCCATCATGGCTGTGGATTACAGTGTGCAAAGGGCTTGCAGGGTGTGACAGTAGTCCAGCAATCTGTCCTCCAACATATTGCTGAGCTGCTGCCATTGGAGAGAGGCAGTGGCTCCATGGAGCACATACCTGCTGTCCTCTCTCAGGAAGACAGTATTTGTCCTCCCAGCCCTGCCACTCTGCTCATGCCCTTGCTGCTGCCTGTCAACCAGCCAGCCCAGACTGCTGACACACATGCTGAGGTGGTGCCATCTGAAGCCGAGCCTTCTAGGGCTAAAGCTGCTTGAGGTCATCCTCCAAGGCTATCTACAGTCTCATCCACTGAAAGTCAACAGCCTTTCACCAGCCATGCTGCAACCATTGGCATAGCACTATGAGAACACTAGGACAGACAAATGCACACAGAAGACAGGCACTAAAGGAATGCACTAGGGGAATTTGTTGAATTTTCTATGCAATATGGCATGGCTTAATTTACATCTTTGGTTTCAAGTGTTTATTTTGTGGTGGCTTTTGTTCATGCATTATGACCAAGCAGATGCTGTGATCGTCAGTAACAGAGAAAAGGTAAGGTGTGGGACTGTTGGTGAATGGGGAATTGGGTTTGCAGTTACTGATATTGCATTCAAATGAGTTCTTCACAGACAGCCCAGGCAGAAAGGGGCTGTCTAGGTCACCTCCTCTCTTCATCTTCCTCCTGCTCCCCCTCCTCATGCTCCTGCTTGTCAGCTACTTGCCATATTGCTGATGTCAAGGGCTATCCCCTGATGGTGGCAATGTTGTGCAGCATAAAAATGTAACAAGATTGTCCCTTTCTCTGCTACTGTGATCATTCTCCTTGTTCTTGTGGTCATCGAGATTATGCCCTGCAGGAGGGTGCAAAGTTCTTTCAGGGCTCCATGTGAGAAATGCAGCCTTTGGAAGTGTAACTCTAAGGAGATGTTTAAAAGGGATCATGATGGTCTTTACCAGGGGTGTCCAACTTTTTTGCCAGAGGGGCCACGTTACAATTTTTGTCCTACAAAGGGGGCCGATGAACACATTTTGGAAAGATAAAGGCATTAGAAATGGAGCATACTGGGTTAAAAAAAAAATTTCAACAATACCTCCCTTCGCGCACCATGCACCAGGAATAGAAACACATGACACTCGGCACAGCTCCACACCCTGAATCATGCATCACCTCCTTCCACCAGCACCACCGGATTATTCCCTGTAATGCAGTCTCTTAGATAATTACAAAACAACATAGGATTTTTTTTAACTTTATGTGAATCTCAGTTTGCAATATCTTCATTCTAAATTGCAGAAACTCACTCCTTCACAGATTATCTATCTGAAAATTCTATCCAGCCTATTTTCACATCCCAAGGAAAGATTCTCCCTACCCATCGGGAAAGTAAATCAAGCCATAAATAAATCTATGTAATTTTGGACTGGTTGCCTTGTTTAAAATAACGGCTTAATGCTTCCAACAACTTAGTAACAAAAAGTTCCAAATGTACAGTATTCAATTCTCTCCTTGTGTTTATCACTCCTAATCTCATTCCCAACCATATGTTCATTAAGCTCTTTCTTCAATAATTCTGATCAAGACAGTTATAATTTATTTTGCTGGGAATCAATTCAATATGCCCACAATCTTGTGAGAATTTTCTTCCTAATCTCAATTTTCGTTTGGAACTTAATTTACTCACTCTCCCTAGTTCTGAATTTATAATCCAAGTTAACAAGAACACTGGTTTGCATTTGCATTGTTTATTCCGCTCAGTATTAGAAAAACTTAGCTCATGTCTCCTACTTAGTCATCTTCTCTACAATGAAAAGAAGTTAAATTCTGTGAGCATTTCTTTGTAAGCACCATATGTAATAATGGTGTACAAATGCTTACCAGATTCATAGGAAATTTCTGTACCTGCTATCAAATGGTGTTAACCCATCTAAAAAAAACAGATAAATGCCTCTTAAATTAGCATACAAAAGAAGGTCATATGAATTGTTAAGTGTCCATATACTAAACTAATAGTACCACCAACAGTAATTTGTAGACTGTCGAGCTTGGTGCTGGGTTGACAGGGTTCGTTCTAACACAGGTGAGTGTGAGGATTTGGGTGCGGGTGGGGGTGAAATCCAGAAAAATATGAGCACGTTGGAAAGCTGGCTCTAACCCGTTGACTTCCGCATTTAACTGCAGTGCCTTTAATGTGTGTGAGCAACCCCATCGGGAGAGAAGGGTTGTCAATTTCAATATGTTAATCACTCAATTACAACAATATTAACATGGATTTAGGATTTTAATTTTGGCTCCATGGGCTTCCTGGAACTCACCAGCAGAAGTCAGGCAAGACGAAAGCTGCAATTGAGGGGGATTGAATATGTAACAGGGAAATATGCGAATAAGTACTGAGTACTGCTTGTGTAAAAATGTTTGTTCACAGTATTTGGTGACGAGAGGTTACATTACACACTTTGGAGGTGTCAGCTACACTTTAGAGGTTTGGAGGTCTCATCTGCAATTTGGAGCACGGATCTATCATATCAGCATGGGTGTCGCTTGTGCTGTGTTACTTTGGACCTCAGATGAGGACCAAGATGATCCCCAGCAGCAGGAGAACAAGCAGCAGGACCTGTGCCCAGCAACAGCCTGCTGGCCAGAGACCTGCAGCTCCACGGGAGAGAGCAGATCGGCAATAAGGTGCAGCTCACAGGAGGCCATACCCAGCACACAGGGTCTACAGGTAGAGGATACTCTCTCTTGACAATTTGGAACATCAGTGTCTCAGCATGCTCAGGGTTTCACATCAGGTCATGGTAGACATTTCCAGCTTTCTGGAGCAAGACTTACTGCCAATTCAACCTGCTTGTTATGCTTTACTGTCAAAGTTGCTGTCAAAATCATAACTGCCTTCTAAATTTTTTTACTGCTTTTCCTTCCAGAGATCTGTTGGAGAGATTTTCAGGATTTCCCAGTCAGTGACCAACAAATGAATAAGACAGGTGATTGATGGCCTCTTTGCCAGGACTGGCAATTATGACAACTTCATTTGAGATGATACCATTCAGAATAAGCAGGTGCTCAGGTTTGTGGCTCTTGTTGGCTTCCCACAGGTGGAGGGCATCACAGACTACACGCATGTGGCAATTAAAGCACCCATAGATCACCCAGGAATGTCCGTCAACCACAAGAGCGTCCACTCCATCAATGTGCAGCTGGTGAGCAACCACAAAAAGATCTTTATGTAGGCGTACACAAACTGACCAAGCAGCTACCATGATTCTTTCATCCTGTGGCAGTCCTCCCTCTCAATCATCTTTGTACATCAAAGCAGGCTTACTGGTGGGCTGCTTGGAGACAAGGGATACTGACTTAAAATGTGATTAATTGCAACTCCCAGAATGAGGCACAGGAGTGATACAATGAGTGCCATCTGATCACCAGATGTGTCATTGAACAAGCCATTGACATGCTGAAGATGCACTTCAGGTGCCTGAACAGATCTGGAGGCACATCAGCCAGACTCTCCAGAATGGTCATGGTGTGTTTCATTCTGCACTGCATAGCGCAACCGTGAGGTTTGAACCTGCAGGAGGAACAAGGCACAGAGCACAGAGCCTCCTCGGACAATTCCAAGGAGATCTTAACAGGTTATGGAACCTCTTGCAACACTGCACCCATGTCCTCTGTGTCATGCCTCTATTGCTAACTTCTGTTGCGACCTCCATCCGGGCCCTTTTGGTTTCCTGAGGCGTCTTTCTTCTACTAGACGCTGGGAACAGAATTTCCCGCCTCACACCAACTGCCTCTGTCAACACCTCAAGAGAGGCATCAGAAAACCTTGGTGCCACCCATGGATGCCTGTCTGTGCCAGCGTCGGCCTGATCAGCACCTTCCTGCGACATGTCCTCAGCGAATGGAAAGCCCTGTCATGGCTGCCACTCGCCTTTTGAAAACGCCCTCTGGATCTATGTACCACCTCCAGGCAACTCCCAGCTCTGCTGATTGGGTGCTGAATTCCCATGCTCCCTCCCCACCGCTCCCGCTCCCCCCCACCCCCCCAGGCCATTTAGCTACTTTACATTTTAAAATCACATTGCATCACTGACGCTGACACAATGCAGATTTGGGACCCAGAAATAATCCAGTCTTCGGGTTCCTGACCCCAATTTGAAAATCCATCCCCAAAAATCTGCTTATCTCAGCCTTATATACACTCAACAATGGAGCATTCACAACCTTCTAGGGGAGAGAACTCCAAAGATTCACAACTCTCTGTGAAGAAATTTCTCCTCATCTCAGTCCTGAATGATCGACCCCTTATCCTGAGGTTGTGTCCCTGTGTTCTAGATTCCCCAGCCAGAGGAAACAACCTCTGTGTCTACCCTGTCAAGTCCCTTCAGAATCTTGTATGTTTCAATCAGATCATCACTCATTCTTCTAAACTCCAGAGTCAATCGGCCCAATTTATTCAGTTTCTCATCATAGGACAGCCCTCTTATCACAGGAAACAATCTAGTGTACCTATCTTCGCTGTACTACCTCCAATGCAAGTACATCCTTCCTTAAACATGGAGACCAAAACTGCACACAGTATTCCAGGTGTGGTTTCACCAAAGTCCTGTACAATTGTAGCAAGACTTCCTTTTTCTTGTACTCCAATACCCTGGCCATAAAGGCTAACATGCCACTTGCTTTCCTAATTGCTTTCTGTTCCAGCATGCTAGCTTTCAGTGTTCCTTGTACAAGTACACCCAAATCTTTCTGAACATCAACAGTTAGAAGTTTGAAGAACGCAGCATATTTCTACAGCTTCTAAATCCATGCTATTCTAAATCCATGCCATGGTCTCTGTTCTCTTCAGAAGATAGCACCTTGCGAAGTGCTCTCGAGCAGTATTCCCCACTACTGACAGCATATTAATTGGTCGACAATTCCTAGTTCCACAGCTCATAGCTTTTGACTATTAATATAATATTAATATAGTCATTATCTTCTAGTCCTTAGAAAAATATTGTCTCAATTATTTTTATTCTAATTTTTTAGAGGATTCTTGGGTCAAGGTGTCCTGCATTCATTTTGAATGATTATGTAACACATGTTTAATGAATACATAAATATTATATACATATACTTATGTACTATATATATATATATTGCAGAATTCTGATCCAAAGTGTCTGGATCCAGCATGGTTTACTGTCCATTACTGAAGAAAAATTACTTATACAAAAATTCATTAATACTACTCCTGCTGTTCTGATATTCTAACATTCCCATTTATCATTTTGTGGGTCAAGTGAAAATCTCAATGTGTATCCATTATAACGTCTTATTAATTTTTAAAGAATTAACAGGAAATCTTCAGTAGATTTATGTTAGGCATTGCTGTTATGAAAGGAGAGCTCAGTTTTGCCTTAGAGAAAAATTTCTATGAGAATTTTTAATATACCTTCTGTCAGAGCAATAGGTTTTAAAATTAACTTCAAATAGATAGTGCTGAAATTGAGTTCTTTTGTATTGGTGTTGAAAGAGATAAATTTGGTTTGTTGTTGTGAGATACAAATGTGCAAAACTGACTTGATAGCTCCACATTTCTTGTGGGGGAATCATCTGGCCTCACCAGCTTCCCTGCAATGCTGTTGTTGACTCTATTCAGAAGTTAATAACATGAAGTACCTTGTCTTTGCAGCGTACAAACCTGCAGATTCATATCACAGATTCCGAATGCTTATGTGCCAAGAGAAAATAATTCAACAAGAATCTAAGATTCAGCTGTTCATATTTTATGTGTGACTAATATCATGGCATATGTCTGGCCATTGTGAGGAAATAGTTTGATTTACAAAGGGTGGCTGTCCTTGTAATCCCAGAAAAGTGTATTAGAACTGTGGGGATTTTGCTAGGATCTTTAGTTCCCTCCTACAAGTGTTTGTTCCAACAAAAGCAGTCTGGAGGGGCTTTATGGAGTCTTCACCATATGATGGTTCACCAGAGGCTCAATTGAAAAGCCATTGAAAATGAATTTCTAAAGATTGAAGACTCTTATTGTTTGTGAATCTGTTTTTGTACCATGCCAGTATTGTGCTGCTGTTTTCTTAGTGTGCGTTTCTGCTTCTGTGTAATTATCTTCTGCAAATAAGTAGCCTGAACACAATGGCTTGACAGTGTGATTAGCCTAGTAGACACTCATAAAACAGATTAGGAATCAAATGATTTTGGAACAGTACATAATGGAAGGATTGGCAATGGTTCTCCATCTTGCTACCCTATCTCTCTGGCTTTAAGATGCTCCTTAAAACCGACCTCTTTGGCCCAGCTTTTAGTGACCCGATCTAACATCTTCTTTGGTTCAGTGTCAATTTTTATCTGATCATTCTCCTTTGAATCACCTTGAGAAATTGGTTAACAAAGTTTACATTTCAGTCCAGATTTAGCCAAGGAGGGAGGGCCCTGAGTAAGTATATCTTTCTTCCAAACTAAAATTTCCAATTGTATTTATATTTCTCCTGTGACATTGCAAATGGAGTGAGAAGAAGAGAACTGAGGTGAGGTTTCCCCAGTGTCCTGGCCAACATTTATCCCTCAGCAAACACCAAGAAACAAATTAACTAGTCATTTATCTCATAGTTGTTCATGAAAACCTTGCTGTGTCCAAATATGCTGCTCTGTTTGCCTACATAACAATAGTGACAAAACTTCAAAAAGTAATTAATTGGTTCTTTGAAAAACATGGAAGATACTATACCAATGCAAGTCTTTTCTTATGCTGGAAACTGCAGGCTGGATTTAGTGGAGCTTGCAGGGCTCCTGACACTGGGCTGAAAAGATGGTGGGAGCCACCTCGGCCTTTCGGAGCTTCCCCCTCCCCCACCCCCTCACCACCCCCAGCATGATTCTACGGCACTCAGGCAACTAACAGCCCTGCACCATGATCCCTGTCCCTTTGAGGGCAGGGATCCTGCCTCCAGGAGCTGCCAGCCAATCTGATGGCCGACAGCTCAGTAGTATCAGCAGTGCCGCTGGGAGCAGTGGCTACTGCCGGTACTACAGGAGGTCTTGGAACCAGGCCCTGTGCTGGAGACCTGGACCCAAGATAAGTGAGGCGGGGTTACTCGGGCTAGGCCGACAGGCCTCGGTGAGGGGAGCTAGCAAGGGTGGGCAATGAGTGTTGGGAGGTGGGGTGGTGTTAAGGGAGGTGGATTGTTTGGTACCGTGAGCCCTCCATAGGCCACGGATTGCCCTTGGAGGAGGCCCCCTCACCCCAAGCCCGCAGGAAGGTGGCCTTGTTTTACTGGGTGACTTCCCTGCATGGCAGAGGACTCCTCCCACCCCCCGCTGGCTTAATATCAGCAGCGGCAGGAAGAGGCCCTTAAGTGTCTATTGATTGTCCTCTTAAGGGCCCCAATTAGCCTCTGGGTGGGAAGACCATCTTCAGTCTTTCCTGCCGCTGACTTAATCGCATTGCGATGGGAAGGCGACGGGCATGCCGCACCCGCCCACCCCCACCTCCTGATGCAATTCTATGGGCTCCCTGCCCCCTAGCCCATCTCCATTAAATCCAGCCCAGCCTGTGTAATATTGCAATGCTATATTACACTGTGTACATTTTTGGTCTCCTCACTGAAGGAAGAATATACTTGCAATGAAGGTTCACCAGATTGATTCCTGGAATGAGAGTTTTGTCCTATGAGGAGAGATGGAGCAGCATAGGCCTATATCCTCGGTAGTTTGGAAGAATAAGAGGTCAACTCATTGAAATGTATAAAATTCTTAAGGGTTTTGGCAAAGTAGATGCTGGGAGGAGGCTCCCCTGCCTGGGGAGTCTAAATCTAGGAGTCACAGACTCTGAGTTAGGGGGTCAGCCATATATGACTGAGATGAAGAGAAATTTCTTTACTCAGTGTTGTGAATCTTTGGCATTTTCTACCCCAGAGCGCTGTGCATGCTCAGTCATTGAGTAAATTCAAGGCAGAGGTTGATAAATTTTTGGGTACTAAGGGAATTAAGGGAAATGGGGATAGTGTGAGAAGGTGGAGTTGAGGTAGAAGATCAGCTATGATCTTGTTGAATAACAGAGCAGGCTCAAAGGGCCAAATGGCCAACTCCAGCTCCTATTTTTTACGTCCTTATGTAGAACAAGAACAAATCTATTTGGGAAGAATAAATGTAATTTATTTTAATATTTATTCCTCTGTACTCCTTCAATAACTGATATTTATTTAGATTTTAGTGGCTTGACAGTTGCATATTGCAGAGAGGAATTTAATGAGACGACATCAAATTATGTGCTAAAAGAAAATTACACCATAAATTTTCTGCCACCTTACAGTATGTTAAATAGGGAAAAGCTATTGAATGCCATCGTAAAGGAAGTTAAAATATAACTAAAGAATCTTTCAAAAAGTATATCTTTTTCTTTTAATTCAGAATAATCCTGTAACTGTCTTTGTTTCTTTTAAGTGTATTGATGGATTTATTTGCAAACAACCACAATAAAATTCCTTCAAATCAATATGGAGTCATTAAATACTCATTACCAAACCCAGATGTAAAGAATATTTTGTCAGTGTAATGTCTGCATTAAAATAAATTCAGAAGTAATATGAAAAATCATTTGGTAATATTGATGTACTTTGTACTTACATGAACTGTAATTTTGCAGAAATCAGTATTGTTGACAACTGTTCCAAGAGCTGACTGACAGCAAGAAACTGTTGCGATTCAGCTATTTTTTTACTTGTTCAATGTATCGTATATAAAAGTAACTCATGCTCATAATAATCTGAAGAGGATGGACCTCTGAATGCAACTGGTTTGATAAACATATTGACTCTTCCTCTTGTTATTATCTTGACCTGAAATGCTACTGTATAAATGTAACATTTAAAAGAAAATCCTGCCAGCTGTACATACCTAACAATCTTTTCTAACAGCTATTTCATTTTTATATCAAATTTTGGACAATGTTAACTTAAAGGTACATAATTTATTTTTAAAGGGCCTTTATAACTGAAAAGAAACAAAAGTTATCTCATTGGAAAGGTAGTTTACAAGGGTGAGAATCCATGATGACTGTCTTTGGTTAATCCGTTCCTTTCTATCTGACGACTTATACTGTCAGTCAGAATTTTTAACAGTAACTTGCCCATCATCAAGGTTAGGCTGACTGGCCTATATTGACTTGGGCTATCCCTTCCTCCCATTTTAAACAACGGTACATTGTTAGCAGTCCTCCAATCCTCCAACGCCAAACCTGGAGCCGGTGACGATTGCAAAATGATGGTCAGAGCTTCCATTATTTCCTCCTTTGCTCCCCTTTTCAGCCTGGGATACATTTTATCTGGGCCTAGTGCTCTTTGTTTTCTCAACGAAATTGATCCAGACGAAACTGAAGAGCACAGCTGCCGATACTTTAATCTCCGATCCTGCTGTCTTCACTGTCCAGAGTGTCTGCGGCCACGGCGTGCAGTAAGTCCATTGAGGAGAAGAAGGAGCAGCAGGACCCTAGGGAAGCCTTGAGAAAAGGTGCTCCGAACACCCAAAAAAAAATCCATGAACGGCTCCTCGGCCGCAACTTCAAAGCGCCCGCGGGAGATGGCTCGGAGAGCATCTGCAGCGCACTGTCGGGAATGCTGTATGCCTTTATTTAAACCACATCAAAAAACCCTTAGTGAATATAACCACCTTTGTAAGTCTGCCCAAAGTTGCTTCACCTCCCGCAGGACGCGGATGAGCTTTCCGGACGTCGATGGTGGGAACTGAGGAAATGGCTTATTACCTGCACCCGCTTTCCCCTCCCTTCCCCTTCCCCCTTTCCACCCCCCTTCCCCTTCCCTGCTCCACCCTCTCAGCTCACCCCCTCACAACCGCGTCCCAGCACCCCCCTCGCACCATCTTCCCCCGGCACCCCCTTCCCCTGCACCCCCCCCACCCCCTTACAGCCCCCTTCCCAGCTCCCCCTCGCACCCCCCTCCCTCCACCCCCTTCCCCTGCACCCCCCCACCCCCTTACAGCCCCCTTCCCAGCTCCCCCTCGCACCCCACTCCCTCCACCCCTCCCCCTCGCATCCCCTCCTCCCACCGACATCCTGCACCTGTGTAGGGGCCCTAACAACCCCACTCCCTTGTGGGCGTCTCGGGAGAGACCAAGGCTAAGGGAGTAAACCCTAACAGAAAATCTGGAGCGGAACCCCGGAGGCAGTCATGTGTCACCTTTGGCATGTTTCCGGCAGTTCCTGCAGCCATACCGGTGCCAAACCTCGTGCTCTGCACGCCTTTGGACCCCACCAGAAAGGCCGAGAGTGGGGTTTTGACGACTGGGCAACTCTCAACCTCCATAAATTTTCCCAGACATGCGCCATGGAGAGGTCACTCCATAGTTGCCTCACAGCGACTGAAACAACACGGAAGGCAGCAATTACGGGTTATAGGTCCAGCTAAATTGGCGTAGAAACTGGGCGCCACGGGTTGCCTTTGTCGGTGGGAGAGGTCATCGCACCTCACTGGACAGCGACCGCCTGCCTCAAACCGGGCAGCCCTCGGTCAATAACGTTCAGTCCCGGCACAGTCCACCTGCTTCAATGGGTGCTTGGAGCTCAGGGTCATTGCCCGAAAGGTGGACTGCAACACCACACCAAACAACACGAAAAAAGGAAAGAAGGTACCAGCCCTTTGCTTTGCAAGCTGGAACGTCAGAACTATGTGTCCTGGCCTGTCGGAAGACCTTACACAAATCAACAATTCTCGGAAGACTGCCATCATTAACAACGAGCTCAGTAGACTCAATGTAGACATTGCAGCACTTCAGGAGACACGCCTCCCCGCGAGTGGATCTCTAGCAGAGCAAGACTACACCTTCTTCTGGCAGGGCAGGGATCCTGAAGAACCAAGACAGCATGGAGTGGGCTTCACCATCAGAAACTCCTTGCTCAGCATGATAGAGCCTCCCTCAAATGGCTCAGAACGCATACTGTCCATCCGACTGCTCACCACCTCTGGCCCAGTACACCTACTCAGCATCTATGCTCCAACACTCTGCTCCGCACCTGAAGCTAAAGACCAGTTCTACGAAGAACTCCATAATATCATTAGTAGCATCCCCAACACCGAACACCTGTTCCTGCTGGGGGACTTTAATGCCAGGGTTGGGGCCGACCATGACTCATGGCCCTACTGCCTTGGGCGCTATGGCGTTGGAAGGATGAATGAGAATGGGCAGAGACTGCTTGAGTTGTGTACCTATCATAACCTATGCATCACCAACTCGTTCTTTCACACTAAACCCTGTCACCAGGTTTCATGGAGGCACCCAAGATCGCGTCGTTGGCACCAGCTAGGCCTCATTGTCACAAGGCAAGCTGCCTTAAACAGTGTTCAAATCACACGCAGCTTCCACAGTGCGGACCACTCCCTGGTGTGCAGCAATGTTAGACTCAGACCAAAGAAGTTGCATCATTCCAAGCAGAAGGGCCACCCGCGCATCAACATGAGCAGAATTTCTCACTCACAGCTGTTACAAAAATTTCTAAATTCACTTGTGTCAGCCCTTCAAAACACTCCCACAGGGGATGCTGAGACCAAGTGGGCCCACATCAGAGACGCCATCTATGAGTCAGCTTTGACCACCTACGGCAAAAGTGCAAGGAGAAATGCAGACTGGTTTCAACCTCATAATGAAGAGCTGGAACCTGTCATAGCCGCTAAGCGCATTGCACTGTTGAACGACAAGAAAGCCCCCAGCGAGGTAACAACCGTAGCACTTAAAGCAGCCAGAAGCACTGCACAAAGAACAGCCAGGCGCTGCGCAAACGACTACTGGCAACACCTATGCAGTCATATTCAGCTGGCCTCAGACACCGGAAACATCAGAGGAATGTATGATGGCATTAAGAGAGCTCTTGGGCCAACTATCAAGAAGATCGCCCCCCTCAAATCTAAATCAGGGGACATAATCACTGACCAACGCAAACAAATGGCCCGCTGGGTTGAGCACGACCTAGAACTGTACTCCAGGGAAAATGTTGTCACTGAGACTGCCCTCAATGCAGCCCAGCTTCTACCAGTCATGGGTGAGCTGGACATACAGCCAACCAAATCGGAACTCAGTGATGCCATTGATTCTCTAGCCAGCGGAAAAGCCCCTGGGAAGGACAGCATTACCCCTGAAATAATCAGAGTGCCAAGCCTGCTATACTCTCAGCACTACATGAACTGCTATGCCTGTGCTGGGACGAGGGAGCAGTACCTCAGGACATGCGCGATGCCAATATCATCACCCTCTATAAAAACAAAGGTGACCGAGGTGACTGCAACAACTACCGTGGAATCTCCCTGCTCAGCATAGTGGGGAAAGTCTTTGCTCGAGTTGCTCTAAACAGGCTCCAGAAGCTGGCTGAGCGCGTCTACCCTGAGGCACAGTGTGGCTTTCGTGCAGAGAGATCGACCGTTGACATGCTGTTCTCCCTTCGTCAGATACAGGAGAAATGCCAAGAACAACAGATGCCCCTCTACATTGCTTTCATTGATCTCACCAAAACCTTTGACCTCGTCAGCAGACGTGGTCTCTTCAGACTACTAGAAAAGATTGGATGCCCACCAAAGCTACTAAGTATCATCACCTCATTCCATGACAATATGAAAGGCACAATTCAACATGGTGGCTCCTCATTAGACCCCTTTCCTATCCTGAGTGGCGTGAAACAGGGCTGTGTTCTCGCACCCACACTTTTTGGGATCTTCTTCTCCCTGCTGCTCTCAAATGCGTTCAAGTCCTCTGAAGAAGGAATTTTCCTCCACACAAGATCAGGGGGCAGGTTGTTCAACCTTGCCCGTCTAAGAGCGAAGTCCAAAGTACGGAAAGTCCTCATCAGGGAACTCCTCTTTGCTGACGATGCTGCTTTAACATCTCACACTGAAGCGTGCCTGCAGAGTCTCATCGACAGGTTTGCTGCTGCCTGCAACGAATTTGGCCTAACCATCAGCCTCAAGAAAACGAACATCATGGGGCAGAACGTCAGAAATGCTCCATCCATCAATATTGATGACCACGCTCTGGAAGTGGTTCAAGAGTTCACCTACCTCGGCTCAACTATCACCAGTAACCTGTCTCTAGATGCAGAAATCAACAAGCACATGGGAAAGGCTTCCACTGCTATGTCCAGACTGGCCAAGAGAGTGTGGGAAAATGGCGCACTGACACGGAACACAAAAGTCCGAGTGCATCAAGCCTGTGTCCTCAGTACCTTGCTCTATGGCAGCGAGGCCTGGACAACATATGTCAGCCAAGAGCGTCATCTCAATTCATTCCATCTTCGCTGCCTCCGGAGAATACTTGGCATCAGGTGGCAGGACCGTATCTCCAACACAGAAGTCCTCGAGGCGGCCAACATCCCCAGCGTATACACACTACAGAGTCAACGGCGTTTGAGATGGCTTGGTCATGTAAGCCGCATGGAAGATGGCAGGATCCCCAAAGACACATTGTACAGCGAGCTCGCTGTACAGACCCATCGGCCGTCCATGTCTCCGCTTTAAAGACGTCTGCAAACGCGACATGAAATCCTGTGACATTGATCACAAGTCGTGGGAGTCAGTTGCCAGCGTTCGCCAGAGCTGGCAGACAGCCATAAAGGCGGGGCTAAAGTGTGGCGAGTCGAAGAGACTTAGCAGTTGGCTGGAAAATAGACAGAGTCGCAAGGGGAGAGCCAACTGTGTAACAGCCCTGACAATCAAATTTTTCTGTAGCACCTGTGGAAGAGCCTGTCACTCTAGAATTGGCCTTTATAGCCACTCCAGGTGCTGCTCCACACACCACTGACCACCTCCAGGCGCTTACCCATGGTCTCTCGAGATAAGGAGGCCAAAGAAGAGTGATTTATCCATTTTCAAGGATGCTAAACACCTTAATTTTTCCTCCTCACTATGTTTATCTCATCCAATATTTCACATTCCTCCTCAACTACAATGCCCATCTCTCTCTTTTGTGAAAACAGACACAAAGTATTCATGAAGAGCCATGCCCATGTCATGCGCCTGCTCACCAAAGTTACTTTTTTAGTCTCTAATCAGCCCTACTCTTTCCTTAGTTATCCTTTTTATTTACGTATTTATGAAACATCTTTGAGTTTTCCTTGATTTTACTTGCCAATATTTTTTCATGCTGTCTCTTTGCTTTCCTCATTTCCTTTTTAATTTCATCCCTGCACTTTCTATTCACCTCTGAGCTTTCTGCATTATTGAGCTTCTGGCATCTCACACAAGCTTTCTTTCATTGCTTTATCCTACTCTGTATTTTCATTGCTATCCAGAAAGGTCTAGATTTCAGAGTCCCACCTTTGTGGGAACATATTTGTTCTGAGTTCTCTTTATTTCCTCCTTGAATGCCTCCCGCTGTTCTGACGCTGATTTACCTTCAAGTAGTTGTTTTCAGTCCACTTTTGCCAAATTACGTCTCAGCTTAGTAAAACTGGCCTTTCTGCAATTTTAAACTTTTACTTTTGGTCTATCTTTATCCTTTTCCTTAACTACTCTAAATCCAACCGAATTATGATCATTATCACTAAAATGTTCTCCCACTGATATCCCTTCCACCTGCCCAGCTTCATTCCCTAAAACTAAGTCCAGAACTGCCCCTTCTCTTGTTGGCTTGCTATGTACTGGCTAAAAAAAAGTTATCCTGCATGCATTTTAAGAATTATGCAACTGCTATACCTTTTACACTGAATTTATCTCAGTTAATATTAGAATAGTTGAAATCCCCTACAATTACTCCACAATTGTTTCTGCACTTCTCTGCAATTTGCTTACATATTTGCCTTCCACCACCCTCTGATTGTTTGAGGTCGATAGTATACTCCCAGGTATAACTGGGTGCAGTGCAGGAAGAGGGTCAATGACTTCCTATTCTCAACCAAGGTAAGTTGTGCGGTTCCAGATAGCTTGTGATCTGCTTGTCCACAAGTTTAATTCCGCACGGTTGCCAGAGCCATTCCAATGGCAGAAAGGTCATAGCAGAATGATGGCAGATGACTAACTGTATGTGTGAGACCAGTTTCCCTTGTTTCTAGCTTAGCGCAAGTGAAACCCATGAGTCAGTATATGAGAAGAGACATCCCCCAGGTGCTAATGAGGGGGCCAATGTTAGTATTGCCATGATGTAGAGACATTTGGAACTTGACAATATCTGCATCCTTGATCTTTCAGGAGAATCAGGTCCACATTAACAGGGAGCTGGCCAGGACCGGTGGCGGGGTGCCCAACCTGTGGCCTTTGTCTCAAGCAAAAGAGCAGGCTCTTGAGTTCGCCGGGAGCCAAGGAGCACGTGCCATATCTGACATTGAGCTTGGGGTCCCAGCTGAAGACGTGATTATTGTCAAACACAGAATGATTCAAAATTAAATTTTATTGAGATATGCAATGCTGTCATCATTGGGACATGTGTACCCTAATCCCTAAATGTCTGTTGTTTGCATTGTATCTAGCAGGGCATCACTCGCAAATGAATCCAGACAAAGATCTAACAATGACAACCTCTACGGATGAGGAACATTTAGAGGATGCACCATCTCATGACTCTCCTGCACCTTCCACCAGCACAGATACTCTCACCTCAGCAGGTAACCAATTGGCATTAGATTCAGGGTCACAAGCTGGTGGGAGCACAACACACGCACCAGAGCAGCGGGATAACGCTAAGACAGCCGAGGCCTCCGACAGCCGGAGGACTGTGGGTGTCCAGGCCCATGCTGAGCCTCAGGCTGATGATGAACCTCTGGTGCCTACAGCACAGGGCATGCTGGAGTTGCAGGGAGAGGTAAGGCAACATCTAGAGGAGATGCCAGAGGTCATGTGCAGCTATGATGGAGGGGTCCATCCATGCCACGACTACTGCCACGTCCCAGGCATGTGAGCGCATGGCTTCATCTGTCGAGAGGTTAGCAACCCTCATTGAAAGCCACATTCCACAGATGTGTCAGCACCTGCAAACCCTCACCTTAGCCATGACTTCAAATCAGCAGTGGCAGGGTGAGGGAAGCACGAGGAGCCTGGAGAATTTTCCTGCTCCTAGTCATTCTCCTGAGTGCAGTGAGGCTTCAACGAGCCTTGAAAGGGAGGAGGAGAGGACGGGCTCCATATCTGGAGTCTCCCCTCAGGGAAATTCGAATGTGAACACGGCTCCTCAGCACCTCTGCCAGTGTGTCCAGTTCCAGCAGCCGCGACACCTGACGACAGCCCTGCACCAGGGCAGGAAGCCTTCAGGCAGCCGGGTCCCTCCAGACCTCAGCACCCAGACCTCCAAAGTCATCCCAGGCCAAGGAGCCTCCTGATCAGCAGCCTGTCACAAGTCCAGCTGCTAGAGCAGGGGTTACACCATGAAGGAGCACCCACAAATGTATTAAAAAAAGACCTTGACAGACATGGGTATTCACGAGTGAGACAGATATATCATGTTTACTTTAATTAAATGCGCTTTACTGTCAATCATCAGCCTTCATTGTTTAAAAAGCCATGTTCCACCATGGAGTGATTGTGACTCCTGCAATCCCATCTTAAGCCTAACAGCATTCCACGAATGGTGTCACATGGGCACAGGCCCAATTTGTTGCTGCCATTCATTCTGGAGAGACAGATAGTACAGAGACAGAGGATTTCAGCCTAAATGTTTGATGGTGAGTTTTTGTAGCAAGCATATTTATTGTAATTCATGGATTGTGAAAACGCAACATTATAAGTCTCTGCCTTGCCTCCCTTCTGCGCTACTCACCATGTCAGGCCTCCATCACTGTGCTCTGATCTTCTCTGCGTGCTTGGTCTTGTGTGCCTTCTGTGTCCTCTTTGTTAGAGAATGTCTCATGCTCTCACATGTCTTCATCTTGCAAGGTCTCCCCCCTCTGTCGAGATACGTTATGTAGAATGCAGCAGACCACAATGATGCGGAAAACCCTCTCTGGTGCAGACTGAAAGACTCCACTCGATCCATCGACGCAGCAGAACCGCATCTTCAGCATACCGATGGCCAGCTCGACGGTTGCTCAGGTGGAGCCATGGCAGGCATTGTCAATGCTCTTCAGCATCATTGCTGGGGTTCCTCATTGGTGTCAGAAGCCATGTCATCAAAGGGTAGCCCTTATCCCCAAGAATCCACCCCTGAAGGTGATTGGGGGGTGGTGGTGGGGGGGGTGGGGGGGGGGCTGGTGGAGGGGGTGGGGGGCGGTGAAAGGCAGTGGCACCTTGGATTGGCGAAGTATGTATGAGTCATGGCAGCTGCCTGGCAAGCGGACACACATTTGTTGGAAGTGCTTTCTGTGGTCACATACAAGTTTGACATTACTTGAATGAAATCCCTTCCTGTTTATGAAGGTGACTAGCTGGTCTGTGGGAGCCGTGAATGACCACACACATACAGTCGATCACACCTTGGACGTGTGGGAACCCCGTAATGGCCTCAAATCCAATGGCCCACTTGGCCTGACTCTCAGGGTCTGTCCTGTAGTGCACATAGCTGCTGGCCCTCCTGAATAAAGCATTGGTCACCTCCTTGATGCAATGGTGTGCTGGAGATTGAGAAACCCCACATGTCACCAGTGGATCCCTGGAATAATCCAGAAGCATAAAGGTTTCGGGCCACAGTAATTTTGAGGCCCACGGGCATAAGGTGACCACTAAGGCCCATTGGTCGCAAATCGTTGTTTAGCAGTGCACAAAGGTCTGTGATGGCCTCGCTGGACAGCCGCAGTTGTCTCTGGCAGTTCCACTCAGACATCTGCAGGTATGTCAGCCGAGTCCTATCGACTCACTGGCCTATATGTGCTCTTCTTCACCTTGGCTGCTGCTGCTGCTCACATCTAGGAGGTTCCTCTTGAGCCGCAGCTGCCTCTTTAGCTCGCCTCTCGTGGTGTCGCCTGAGCACAGCACGGGGATCCAGGAAAACAGGGTGAATCATTCCCATCTCTATCCACCTTTGACCTTCAGCTTCCTCCAAAAGGTTAAGTGACCCTATCTGGGTAAAGATTTATGTTAATTTTGGTTCTGCAGGATGCCTACATTATGGCATGGTATGGATTGATGTTGCTGTCACAACTTTTCAAAAGGTCCAAGCCATCATGACCAGACCAACACAATTTATGTACCCTGCTCTGCACACTCGACCAAAACCATCAATGCACTTGCAAAGCTCCCCACTCCCCTCACACACAATCCACTTGCAGAGCTCCCCACCCCCTCACACACAATCCACTTGCAGAGCTCCCCACCCCCTCACACACAATCCACTTGCAGAACTGCACACCCCCTCACATAAAATCCACCTGCAGAGCTCCCCTCCCCCTCACGTACAATCCACTTGCCGAGCTCCTCCTCCCCTCACACACAATCCACTTGCAGAACTGCACACCCCCTCACACACAATCCACCTGCAGAGCTCCCCACCCCCTCACACACAATCCACTTGCAGAACTGCACACCCCCTCACATACAATCCACCTGCAGAGCTCCCATCCCCCTCATGTACAATCCACTTGCCGAGCTCTTCCTCCCCTCACACACAATCCACTTGCAGAACTGCACACCCCCTCACATACAATCCACCTGCAGAGCTCCCCTCCCCCTCACGTACAATCCACTTGCCGAGCTCTTCCTCCCCTCACACACAATCCACTTGCAGAACTGCACACCCCCTCACATACAATCCACCTGCAGAGCTCCCCTCCCCCTCACGTACAATCCACTTGCCGACCTCCTCCTTCTCTCACACACAATCCACTTGCAGAGCTCCCTCCTCCCCTCATACACAATCCACTTGCAGATTGAGCTTAGCAGCAATATCCGCTTCAAAACCCACTACCCCTAGTTAACAATGGTTGAGTTGCCTACCCTCTCAAGGCACCGAGGACGCTCGCCTTGGTGGAGTCAGCTTTTCAAAGACCCGAAACTGAATGACGAGTGCTGCACGCCAAGCAGAAAATTGCGAACGCCTGGTAGGATTGTGGCAAATGACAGCCAAATGTATGCAAAATAGTTTTGCAACAGATTTAAATGATCATGCTGTCGTCAGACCAGAAGTGACACCATGGCACTTCACCACCTCCAGCAAAATCAGGAACGAACATTACGGCATGGGTTCCATGCCGGACAGCTCCGCGCGGATTCTCCAGTCCCCCTCGCCAAAAACCCGCCTTCTACAGGACGATAAAATCCAACCTGTGATTATCCAGGACATGAGGAGTGTTCTAGAGTTTCCACGTGGAACAGGATGTGTATTCCATCGGACTGAGTTGCCCTGCCATGCCCCTATTTATTAGACTATTAACTAAACTTATCAGAAATAAAACTTTAGAGTTCAGAAAAACTTAAAATTTAAAATTTAAAACCTCACACTTTTAAAAAACAACACTATTGAATTATTCTAATTCCTTATTTTAGATCTTAGATCTGCGATCCTTCCCTCAATACTTGCCCTCAATCCCAATCTTAGTTCCGTCGGGTTCTGCCACTCTTTCCTCCTTAATCCTGACCTCACTCTGATGATACAGGTTCAATCCCTGCATGTGTTGAGTTGCTTCACTCTCGCTCACCTCCTGCTGCCTCTGGTCTCGGACTTGTTCTCGACGCTGTGTTTTATATCCTGCTCCACTCGCATTCCGATCCCTTTCTTTCTGGTTAACTTTCTGTGATTCATGTACAAAGACACCAAGTTCCCTCTTAATGCCAACATTTCCCAGTCTCTCACCTTTTAAAACAATTCTGCTTTTCTACTTTTTCTACCAAAGTGGATAACGTAATACTTCCTCACATTATATCCCAATTGCCATGTGCTTATCCACTCATTCAACCTGTCCATATCCCTTTGCAGCCTCTTTGCATCCTCTTCACATTTTATGTTCCCATCTAACTTTGTATCATCAGCAAACTTGGATACATTACACTCAATCCCCTCATCTAAGTCATTGGTATAAATTGTAAATAGCTGAGGCCTAAGCACTGATCTTTGCTAGCTACAGTCTAGCAACCTGAAAATGTCCTACTCTCTGTTCTCTGTCCATTAACTAGTCCTTCGTCCATGCTAATATATTACCCCCAATCCCATGAGCTCTAATTTTGTGTAATAACCTCTTGTGTGGCACCTGATTGAATGCTTTTTGAATATGCATATATACTACATCCACTGGTTGCCCCTCCTCTGTCCTCCTTGTTAAATCCTCAAAAAACTATTGACAGATTTGTCAAACACAATCTCCCTTTCATAAATCTGTTCTATACTGGGGTGATCATAAAACTGCATTTTGATCTGAGTCATTTATGTCAGAATCCAGTGCCGAGCTCCAAGGGTTGGGATAGGATTGATCCTTCTTTGACTCGAAGGACTTTGCTTGGTCACCTGATCCTCCAGTGCAAGTGAAAGGTCAGAGTCAAGACTGAAGCCAATAGTACAAGAAAGAAAAGATTAGAACTCAAGAAGTGGTTAGCAAGTGAAGCAACCATTCAATTTTAAAATCATATAATCATAGAATCGTCGAATTTGGCCCTTTGTGCCCATGGCAGTTCTCTGCAAGAGCAACTCACCTAGTGGAGTGATTTATAACTTTAACCCATATACAGACTAAACCAAATCAAGTGTACATCCCTATGAGTCTCCTTTAATTAAGTTCAAGATAGACAGATTCCTACAGACGCTTGTTTGGGTCTGAAGAACTGAACTAGTCTTCCCTCAAAGAGAGAAAACTAACAGAGACTATTACTATCTTTTGGATAGCCTATTTTAAAAATAATTATAGCTAAGTCATAAATATCCCAGATATTATAAGGGTTTAGGAAACTTTTTTCAATAAGTATCTCCCCACTTAAGGAGACACAGAGAGGGGGGTTCTTGTAGTAGTATAGAGAATGCTACATGAGGCAATTTATTAACTTTTATATATTTATTAAAGAATTGAACATGTCATACACTTTAAGTGGCTAAGTATACTACAATATCAAAGATTACTAAGAGATGTAAAATGTAATCTTATTTCTAAAATAAAATCCAAAAGTTCAACCTTGGCAATGTTACATCTTAGAATATCCATCAAAATTTTAAGTAAACTTTTACCTTAAATTTCCTGAGTAAGCTTCCTGTCTAACAAGACAAAACATTCTCAGTTAAGAGCAGAATTCCCTTGTCATGCAATCAGCCATAGGTTGAGAAACATTGATGAGGAATTCAACACTTCTGTTTTTTTGATTCAAAACTCTCATGTTTATACTATTTCTAATCTATCCTTTCATCTTTTAAAATGTAGGTGTGAGCTGTTTTTGTTATCCATATGTGGTAATATGATTAGCTACCATCTCCACTTAATTTATTTGCTGAAAGTTCCCTTCTCTTGAAGTTGTGAGCTTTTAACTGGTGAAAATGTTTGTAATTGTGTTTACCTGGCATCTGTTTTTGTAAGTACCTTTCCATTTTGTGATTTATCATCTGTAATTGTCATTTTATGGTACCTTTTATCATCCTCTTAAGTCAGTCTGTCTATATCACTAACATTATCAACTAATTAAGTTTATAGTTATCAGTACTGACCTCAGTGAGTTTCATCTTCTAATTCCATTGTAGCAGAGACGTTAGAATGGATTTTTAACTTAAAAGGCGTTTCTATACTAACAAGGATGTTTATGGATTTTTAACTGCCCTTAAAAGCGGATTTCAGTGAGTCTTGAAAACTGACCATTTATTCAATCTTTAATTCTAAAAGGTATAATGTATTAATTATATCTAAATTATACCCAATCAAGCCTATTATTCCTATGTTTCATTACACTAGTTCCACTTTCTGTCCTATCTCCATAGCCCTGCAAATGTTTTCTCTTCAGATAATTATCTTTTGAAAACCACCACTGAATCTGCCTCCACCACACTCTCAGGCAGTGCACTCCAGATCCTAACCATTCGTTGGGTAAAAAATGTTTTCCTCATGTTGCCTTTGGTTCTTTTGCCATTCACTTTTTATTGGTGTCCTCAGGTTCTTGACTCCTGCGCCTTTTTGCGATGTGGCAGAGAATGTAGGCATAAGAAAGGATTTGCACTTTTCTTGACATCACAATGGCCTAAAACACTTCACAGCCAAAAAAAAGTACTTCTGAAATGCAGCCTCTGTTCTGGGTAAAGACAGCAACCAATTTTCACACAGCAAGGTCTCGCAAATAACAATTAGATAAATGAGAAGATAAGCTGTTTTAATGTTGTTTGGTGAGGGATAAGTGTAGGTCAGGACACTGGGAGAACTCTTCTGTTTTTCTTCAAATAGTGCCACCACCACTTGATATGTGGTTTGCTTTAGTGCCTCGTCCGAAATCTGATATCAGTGATAGTACTGCACTCTCTCAGTACCGAAGTGAAAGGTCAGCCTGGCTTATCTGTTCAAATCTCTGGAGTGGGACTTTAACTCCCTGACCTCTGGTTCAAAGGTGAGAGTTCTACCACTGAGACAGGCTGATACCTGCTCCAAAACCTTACACATAATTAGTGTGAGGTTTTTTGTTTCTTATGTATCTAATGATGGAAGAAGTTCATAAACACACTTCCGCCCTTGTAATTGATGCAAGTTCAGATGAAATAAATTACAAGGTAATGGACCTCTTAAAATGCCTCTGAGAAAAAACAAGGAAGGAAAATGACTTTTTGGAAGCTCCATAAAATGAAAAAGAAATGCTGAAAATAAAGTATCACAAATCAACAAAATTACACAGGTGAGAATATATCAATTGTGGACACTGGCTGGGAAGCATGAAGGCTGGCACAGATGCCCACCAGGCAGCCAATTTGGACACTGAAGTGTCCAATTAAGGGCCACCTCCCACCCCACGAGCATTTTGCCCACGTCAGGAGGGCCCGCCACTGTGTGGAAGACTACAATGTAAACCCTGGCAGCCTCCAAGCAGGTTCTGGGAGGGGCGAGCCCTCCTTGATGGGCGCACCATGGCTCCCGGTGGCAAGGACCCCACAGTCGCCAGTGCACCACACACATCACAACCGTCCCCAGCTTCCCCAAACAAACTCGCCACTCTTTGAGGGTGCCTCGGCAATGAGATGCCCTCATCCGCAAGCTGTAGCCTGAGCAGTGGCCATCGTTAGCAGTGGCACTGCCAATGCTGCTGAGCCGCTGGCTCTCTGATTGAGCCTGGTCATTGGTCTGTTAATTGGCTGCCACTGGCAAAATGCCACGCAAGATTCCCGCCTCTCGCTGGAGCAGGGTCAGCTCCCGCTTTCAGCCCTGGCAGTTAGACTTCAACCTCCACCAAAAGATTCAGTCATAGTTTCAGAAAGGAATTCAATTATGTATAGTGAGATTTGAAGGAACAATGTTGGCTACAATTCACCATGCCACCCACATTTATACAAAATACTACTGAAGTTTCCAAGAGGAAGAGCCAACAGTGAACATGCACTTTTGCTTTAGCAAAGGTGACAAACAATAAGGTGAGCTCAGAGAATTGCAGGGATTATATTTCGATGAAAGCTAGAAAAAAATTAAACCATTCATCTACAAATCGTCTAATTTTTCATGATGCAGTTATAGCCACCATGGTAATCAAACATTTTATCACAGAAGATATCTAGATAATAGTAGAGATTTTGAAAAATTACTCAAAGTGAAGTTATGTGGCCTTTCCTTACGTTTGATCAGGCTAGTATTTTACATCAGCAATATAATGATACACAGTCAAGGCACTAATAAACAAACTCCACACAACTGTTCAGAGTTTTTTGCTAAATTTCATGAGGGATTCTTATAACCAACTGTATATCTCCAGCCATAATGGAGATAGACCTCAGAAACCCCAAATAAACACATCTATGATTAAAACCTTTTATTCAATATTTTAATTAGGCAGTTCCTGAGAAGTGAAGGATTACAAAATCGTACAGTAATGTTTTGGCACAGTTTTACAGAGATAAACAGCTTTTATGCATCTGCTATTAAGTGGTACTCTGTGCAAGTTGTTCAGAAATTAGTTATTGAAATGTTTCGGTATGCTGAATCATAATCAGAATAATCAATAATTACTTTCATGGTTTTATTAAATTAGCAGTTCAGGTCAATATTCTCAAATTAGATATTGACCAACTCAACCGAAAAATTCACCCAAAACCATTCTGTTGCTTCTACCAGACGTCACCAGCTACTGAAAATACAGATTTAGTGATGTTCTGCCACAGTTTCTATTTGAAATCATCAAAATTCATTTAAAATACAAATTAGCTTATTCCAAAACTGAACACATAGCCCGATTAACAATTCCAATTAACATCAGATATGCTTTACATTCTGTTGGTCTAAGGCATGGTTGGTCTAACATCTATCAAAAATACTATGTCATTATGTTACTGCAAATTCTAGCGGCTTATGTTATGCAACTTCTTCAGCAGTAAGAGACAGTTTGCTCCTGAGGGAAGGAGTTGTAAGTCCTGTTATTCCAAATCAGTGCACACCACATACAAGCCCCTTGTGTAAACCACATCTCCAATTCCTGCAGGCCTCTCCTTTCTCTTGTCCAATTGTGAAAGCACCAATTTCTATCTCTCCCTTCTGAGTAGCTGGAGTTTGCTTACCTAGAAAAAGAAAGCTGCACAAAGCACGCTGCATGACTTTTGAGGAAGAGCTCAGTGTGGAGAAGAATACATGACAAAGACTTGCAGGTTGATAGGTTAATTGGCCATTATAAATTGCCCCTAGTATAGGTAGGTGGTAGGGAAATATAGGGACAGGTGGGGATGTGGTAGGAATATGGGATTAGTGTAGGATTAGAATAAAATGGGTGGTTGATGGTCGGCACAGACTCGGTGGGCCGACGGGCCTGTTTCAGTGCTGTATCTCTCTCTCTCTCTAAACATGCCCAAAAACAGAACGTTTTAGTTCTGGCAAAGCCAGTTAGAAAGCATTTTTGACTCACTTGGATTTTCTTTTTAACTTAAGAAACAGGGCTGAATCTTAACTCCCAAAATGGGGAGGGTTATGTCAGAGGTTTTAAAATGCAAGAAGCCAACCTGCCTTGAACCCATCCACTTCCAGTTTTAATGGAGGTGACATGAGGGGGGTGGGGAGGGGTGACCAATCTGCTCGTGGGAAGCAGGTTGATCATTTAAATATTATGATAAGGCTTTGTACCTCCATTTTAACATTCATTCTATTTTCAGACACAGGCAGACAATTTTCACAAGCCTCGGGAACCTCAGCAAACTAAAGGAGGTGAGAGAGGCTGAATCCATGAGGTAAGTGTCTTTATAGTACTGCTTATGGGCCAGGAGGAGCAGAAGTGTTTCCTCCAGGTCCAAATAGCTACCCAGTTAAACCCTCGCCTCCCTGGAATCTGCCTGTCCCCAATCACCATTGTCACCACCTCCTCCGCCCCACCAACCACCATTAGATTCCCCCTACCCCACACTCTCACTGGCTGCCATCTGCTCAGTCCCAACCATCAACCGCTACCCCACCCATCACCCTGATCACCATCTGCTCCCCACGGACACTGACTGCTCCCCTGACTACTGTGGACTCCAACCCCTCCACAATCAGAACACCGCCCCCTTCTGTCCACCATCAGACCATTCCCCCAGCCATGATCATGACCTCCCTTGGACCACCATGGGGACCTCCCCACCACAACCAGAACCCTGGACCACGATCTGATTTCCACCCCACAATTGGAACTTCCAGGGCAATCATGGGCCCTCCTGCAATTCGTACAACCCCTCCTGCAATCTAGACAATCCCCCAATGATCAGGAACCACCTCTCTTTTATGATTTGTGACTTTAACCCCTTGTAGGGGCTAAACCAAATCAGGAGCTCATCCCCACGAATCTCCTTTAATTAAGTTCAAACCAGACAAATTCTCAGACACTTATTTGGGTCCAAAGAATTTCATTAGCTTTCCTCCAACAGAGAATATTACTATCTTTCGGATAGCCAACTTCTAATATTTTTATGGCTAAGTCTTAAATATCCCAGATATTATAAGGGTCTGGGAAACTCTCTTCAATGCGTATCTCTCCACTTAAAGAGACACAGAGAGGGGGTTCTTGTAGTTGTATACAGAATACTACATGAGATGATTTATTAACTTTTATATATTTATTAAAGAATATAACATGCAATAAACTTCTTAAGTGGATAAGTATATCACAATATCAAATATTACTGAGAAATGTAAAACATATTCTTATTTCTAAAATAGAATCCAAAAGTTTAACCTTGCTAATGTTACAGCAAAATTATCTTAGAATATCCAGAATATCCATCAAAATTTAAAGTAAACTTGTACCTTAAATCCCTGAATAAGGCATTTTTTTGAGGATTTAACTGTCCTGAGTGTTTGCTTCAGAGCTTTGTATTTTTAAACTATTTCAAAGGTGTCATATGACTTCTGCATTAGATGTGACCTTCCTGTGTTCCTTTTTAAAATCTATATCTTTAATTTAATGTTTTACTGGAATTTGAAGTTTGTGAGCTTTTATCTGGTCAAAATGTTCATAATTGTGCTTACCTGGCCTCTCGAGTTCCTGCGAGTACATTCCATTTATTGTTAATTACCCTTTCCATGGTACCCACAGCAACCTCCGGAACCGACCTGTCTGAACAACAACCCCATAAACCAATTAGTTTTATTGCTACCTCTTACTAAGGTCACACAGGATATTTTCAATGTGTGTGTTTATCTTCTAAGCCCCTGGTAACAGCAATTCTATTCTAATGAGACCTTGAAACGTTTAACTCTACCATCTTAAAGGGGAACTTCAGTGAGCTCTGAAAACTAACCATTTATTCAATCTTTAATTCTAAAGGCATAATACACTAACTATTTCCAAATGCTAATAAACCAAGCCTATTATACCTATATTCCTTCACATCCCCCGTCCCCCCATCCCCACCATGCTCTCTCTCACTCTCCCAATACATCTATGTACCTGTCAATCAGACTGCCTGTGGGTGGGAATCTCTGTTAAAGAAGCTCTGCAGTTAAATTCTTCAGGACATTTGGAAACCCGTTCTTCCAAGTTCCCTGACTTCACAGCAACACCCCCACCCCTGCATAGAAATCACCTCCAGGGTAAAATCTAGGCCATGGATTCTGGAATTTGATGCAGATCTTATTTATATTTATGTTCCTGGACTGTCAAATGGCAGATCTTCAAAGCTCTTCTAACCATGATGAACATCTGTTGCTCGGTTGATCTGTGTGCTTATGGTCTACAACTAGTGAAAGACAATAAATGTTTTAACACATTGTATTGTATGCAACTCTTCAGAACGCTCAACTGCAGGAAAGTTTGTTTCAAAATAACAGGGCGGTTTACATATACTGCATAACTGAGAAAGGTGTTGAGCAGGGTATGCACTCCACCTACTTGACCTTGGCAAGAGACATATCAAAAGGGTTCCGATGAAGGGTCTTTGACCTGAAACGTTAACTGTGTTTCTCTCTCCACAGATGCTGCCAGACCTGCTGAGTATTTCCAGATTTCCAGCACTGGCACCATTTTATTTTTGTGCCAATTTTCATGGTCGAATTCCATTTGAGGTGAGCCAGAGAGTCTGTAAGGTTGGCTTGCTGTGTGGGAGGGTGGGAAATCTGGTGTGGCAGCAGATTAATATGGGCCCCTCAGCAGCACCTTAAAGGGGAGGAGTCTGAACTGCAAGACAGAACTGGAAAAGTATTTTAAGGCAGCAGGGACATCTCTTTGAGGACTCACAGCAGCAAGGAGTTGAATTAATGGAGGCTGTTAAGGCTTAAAGCACACAAGACTACAGAAAAAAATAGTAATAGTCCCAGTGTTACCAACTAAGCTAATTTGATGCATCACAGCAGGCAAAATGAATAATTCTTTGGTAAACTGACTGGTGATTTCCCCCAAATTAGTAAGTAACCTTATAGTAAATGTTTTATTAATTTCTCTATAAGACAAAGGAAAACCAATTGCCATGTCAAAGCAGCAGAATTAGATGTAGTCAAAGTCTGTAATTTACTTTTGATGCAAAAACTAATGATGTTGAATTGAAATTTGAAAGCTTTGGTCAGAGATGTTTGGCATTTGTAGTGTTTTTACTACTTATGTGGTAATGTGCTATATTTAAATGTGCTTTTCATGAATTTAATAGGATGCATTTGCATCATCCTTGTTAACTGAAACAGCCAAAGATCTAACATTACCAAGGTGACTATTCATTAGACTTATTCTAAGTGGTAATAAAGCTGAATTAATTGACTCAGATGCCAAGTAAAGAACTTTTTGTCATTTTATTGTTCTAACAGTGGAAATTTTGTTCAATTATTGAAGCCATGAAAGTGGCAGAATGATAATTCATGTGCAGTCGCTAAGCTTGTGACATTCTTGAAATTAGAACCAGAGTTCACATTAATATCTAATTGAAATTGCCACGATTCTGGGACTGAAGCATAAAATAATTCCACTGCCAACAATTTGTTAAGTGCTAAAGAATAGAAAATTCATTCCATCCCTTCCCAGTGAGAATTAGGGAACAGCCAAGTCATGCAATGCTACCTGTTTAAAAATAAGCTAGTTTTCCTAAGGGGAAGGGGTCGAAACCAACTGCAACAGCAGCACAGCATGCCAGAGTAGTCTTATCCAGAAAAACCCCCATAGCACAGCAGTTACTTGCCCTTTATGATTTGCATGCATCATGTGTGCAGAGTATAGTGCCATTAGGTCCATGCCCAATCACCCCAAAAAGCTGCCATTCTTCTGCAGGCTTTAAAGGCCTGTGTCAGCTTAAAGGGGAAATCCCACTTCACTGCTGATTCTGCCCCACATTCATTTTCTGTATAGCAAATTAACTCCTGGTAGAATTGTAGTAAGTTGTATTGTTTGATCTTTAATAGTTCCAATCCTGCTTCTGTTTTCTTTAGGATTTTATTTTGTTATGGGAAAATCTTATGCTGATTACTCTGGCAATTTCTGAAAGACTGTGCAAGAAGCAAGGTACCCTCCTCTGAGGAGGAATGTATGGGACTATTGCTGCAGTTTTTTGGGTCAAAAAGAAAAATGTATGACCCTATTCTCTTTGTGTATCCATAATACCCAATTCTTCTTCAGACATTTTTAAACCCTTTATGAACAACAGATTTATATATGTTGGAGATATATATGGTCACATTCTCATTTACAGAAGCCAATGCCACGTACATCACCAGTCAGATCAAACTCAAACCTCTTCCACGCTTTTTACATGGTCTAGATTGACAAAATGACCTAGATTGATTAAATATTTAGATAAATTGGGAATACACTTCACTGAGAGTTACAAGCATGCACTTACATCCTAGCATCACTTAGGACTACAAACTTGGAACGTCAATAAATGCAGTAGCCTGACAATAATTCTTGATAGTATCGTGCAAATAAGATCTTGGGGGGAGGGAATGGTTACCCTGAAGAATGACTGGGATTAGATCTGCCATAATTCATGTTTTCTCCATCTAAGCACAAATACTTTACAGTATTGCACTGCTGTTATTTGGTCTTGCCCCTTTGTTGCCTTATCTGCTTTACTCTGCAGCTGCTCTTTTCATTGTCTCTGCTTTTCTTGTGTCCCAATTTAAGTAGGAAATATTGACAGGTTGGCAACATGACTTTAGCAGTACAGCAGCACCTCCACAGGCGATGGTTGAACTTGGAGAAGCAGCGGAAGAAAAAACAGAAAGTATATTGCATTTTTGGGAGAGGGAAGGGAAGGAGGGAAATGCTGGGAATCCGAGGAGTGTGAGTCAGAAACTGTGTCAATTGATAAGAAAACTGAAGATAATTCTGAGAGAATTAAAATGGCTATTTTGGATTTGCAGCCAGTTTGGTATGAAATGATGAAATGACCAAGTACAATCAATGTGAATTCCTCCCCACCCCAGCAAACATTATCAGCTGTTTTCCTTCCCTTATCATTTTTTCTTCTCATCAATTCACTCTTTTCTCATGGCTCTTCCTGTGATTAGGAATCATGGCCAACTTTCCATTCCTTAAACTATGGGCACAAAGGCCAATTGTGGAACCCCATTTGTTGTCCTGACAATGATCCAGCACAAACTGGAGACCAAACCTAGACTCTTTGTAGCTCATAGTGTTCAGCTACTATCAATTTTGAAAGCAGGATACTTAGCAACTAAGTAAAACAACATTTAACTTAAGGTGCTACAATCCTATCATTAGAAATCCCGATCCTGAATTAACTTATTTTTTGGGAGTCTTAAAGTGTAATTTAAACAGATATGATGGCCGGAATTTTACGCTGGGTGGTCGGGAGCCGGACTCCAACGTAAATGTCGGTGCCGATCCTGCTCCCGCCCAGGCTTCAATTGGCCCGAGGCGGGACTTCCACCCAATCAGCAGGCCGGCACCTCTTAGTCTCAGCAGTGCCACTGGGAGCGGTGGCCACTGCTGAGACTGCAGCCCAGCCGACGGAGGAGGACGCAATGGAACTGGGACAGAAGGTAAGTTCGGGCAGCCTCACCAGGGGAATCGGTCGTGCCGATCATTTGGGGGGAGGGGGGGTGCCTGGGATCCCGGGGTTGGGTTGGGAGGTGGGGGCAGCCATCAAATCGGGCACCCTGTGCCCGATTGCCAGGCCCCCCCCCCCCCCCGCCCCGGGATGCGGAAAGGTCGACAGCTATGGCTGGGTGGCCTTTCACGTCCCCGGCACACCCGCTTGCCATGGGTAAAATACTCGTGAAGGCGGGCAAGGGCCCTTAAGTAGCCACTTAACGGCCACTTAAGGGTCTTGATTGGCCTTGGGCGGGCGGGCCGCTTCTCACCCCCCCACCGCTGGACCTCCGTAAACTTGGTCGGAGGTGGAATCGGGGCGGTTAGGCCTCCCGGAGCCTGCCGCTCAATTTTACGCCACCCCCACGCCACCATCCGATCTGCTGGGGCGGCGTAAAATTCCGGCCGATATTGCTGAATCAGTTTTTACAGCTGGTTAAATCAGGGTGAAACATTGATTTAAGTGTTATCTGTGTCTCAGTTGGTAGCACTCTCACCTCTGACTCAGAAATTTGAAGGTTCAAATTCCACTCCAGCACAAAAATCTAGGCTATACTCCAGTGCAGTATTAAGGGAATGCTGCACTGTCATTACGTGCTGTCTTTCAAATGAGATGTTACACCAAGACTTCATCTGCTCTCTAAATTGAATGTAAAAGATCCTATGGCAGAGCAGAAGAGTTATCCCTGATGCCTTGGTCAATATTTATCGCTCAATCAATATCACGCAAAACAGATTGTCTTGCCATTATCACATTGCTGTTTGGAGGTGGCGGGGGGGGGGGGTGGGGGGGCGAGTGCACGGGATCTTGCTGTGTACAAATGGTTGCTGCATTTCCTACATTACAACACTTCAAAAAGTATTTCATTGGCTGTAAAGTGCTTTGAGACATCCTGAGGTTGTGAAAGGCACTATGTAAATGCAAGTCTTTCTTTCAGAGCTAAATATCAAGAATCTAAAAACACTTTGCATGAAATTCCGGGTTTTGGGAAAACAATAAAAAACTAATTTTCCCTACATCGGCTGAGTTATACGACAGGACAGTTTCCAATTATATAGAACTTTGCATTCTTCGGCAGACCCAATGTAATTTTGGCCCTGTGGACTCTCTGTATCCAGTTTGAGGAAGTTCAAGCTGTGCTAACCCACTTTCATGCACACTTGTCTTAATATACTATTTGTATCATCATGCAAATAGGCTAGCCCACTGCATGTTCTGAATTTTAACCTGCCAGCATTGGAGGGTGTCAGTGTGTGCGGGAGGTTATCTAAGCAAATAATGCCAGCACATCGGGAAGCCGTCAGGAACCACCCGCTGACTTTTGCATTTAGCTCCTGTGCGTTTGTTAGCATACAGGAAACTCCTCTGGGACAAGCACCTCCACAATTAACATATGTTAAAAGGTAATTGACTGCATCTTTAACCTTGGATTCTGGCTTTAAGTGCCAACGCATGAGTTTCCCATCCTTTTGAATCTCGCCGTTGAGAAGACAACGGGTATTGACGTG
This sequence comes from Heterodontus francisci, assembly GCF_036365525.1. NCBI lineage: Eukaryota > Metazoa > Chordata > Chondrichthyes > Heterodontiformes > Heterodontidae > Heterodontus > Heterodontus francisci. The sequence continues at coordinate 31,706,191 of NC_090389.1, forward strand.
GCTGAGAAATTAACAGGTTTGAATACAGAAATCTTCTTCGTCTAGATGAAAGGCTGTTACTCACAGGACCTGTTCCCAGAGTGTTGTTTCATTGCTTTAGAGGTGATTTCCAAGATTTTGGAAGTCATTTCTGCTACCTTGCTCTCTCTGATCAGCACTTCCCAGCTGTCAGCCTTCTCAGCAACATGGGAGCTGTTTATGCAGATCTACCTTGGACCTCTGATGATGATCAGGAGGAGCAGCACCAGCAACACCAGCAGCAGCAGGAGCAGCACGAGCAGCAGCAGCAGCTGCCTTCTGTTCAGCCACCTGCCATTCCTCAGGACAGAGAGGATCGACACAGTGCTTCAGCTAGCAGGAGGCAATAATCCCAACACAGGGTGTACAGGCAGAGGATGAGCTTCCTGGACATGACTGAGCACCAGTTCCTCAGGAGGCTCAGGCTTTCATGGCAGGTCATTGTGACATTTGCAGCATCCTGGACCTCCTGCCAATTGGACTAGGTGAGCATGTATTACCAGTGGACTTCAAGGTCACCACAGCCCTGAATTTCTTTGATTCCAGCTCCTTCCAGGGACCCATTGGTGACATCAGAATCTCACAATCTGCTGCACACCAGTGCATCTACCAGGTGACCAATGCCATGTTTGCAAGGGTCCCCAGTTACATCCATTTTGATACTAATGAGGCCAGTCAGAACGAATGGCCCTCGGGATTTGCTGCTCTGACTGGATTCTCACAGGCACAGGGAGCCATAAGTTGCACATTGTGACAATCAAGGTGCCCCAAGATTAACCAGCAGTATTCATCAATTGAAAGGGATTCCACTCCATTGATGTTCAGCTGATATGTGACCACTGAAAGATCATCGTGTATGTCTGTGCAAGATACCCAGGAAGCTGCCTTCATCCTGTGTCAGTCAAGTCTGCCACAGATTTTCATATCTCCAAGTAGAGTCAGTGGATGGCTCCTTGGAGACAAGAGCTAGCCTCTAAGGATGTGACCGAAGACACCTGTGAGGAGTTCTACTAACACACAGGAAAGGTATAACCAAAGCCACATGAACACAAGAGTTGTAATTGAGTATGCCTTTGAGATACTGAAGGATGTTCAGAATGGTAGTGGTCTGCTGCGCCTTGCACAACATAGCACAGTAGAGAGGGCTCTAGCTGCAGAAGGAAAAAGGTGATGACCGCTCTACATCTGAGGAGGATGAGAAGGAAAAGGAGGAACAAAAGGAGGAGCAAGAGGAAGTGGAAGTGCCTACTGTTACCAGGGTAGGTGCAGCCACAAACTTAGCTGCCAGGGATGCATTGGACAGACTCATTTAGACATGCTTCAGCTTATCTGAGGCAATGCAGCCAACTGACACAACAATTCTGAACCCACGGTGCCCACACCCAGCACAAAGTAGTCTCATAGTCAAAAATCCATCCCTTGCTCATCTTCAACTCTTGTCACACCATCTTCTTCAAGGTTAAAGGTCACTCAGTAGGTGACAGGCAACAATGAAGATAATTGTGCAATGGAGCTTTGAAATAAAGTTTATGGTACATAAACTTTGACAATAAAAGTGACAATTTAACAAACATTTAAACATCCAAATGATTTCCCCTGTGAAACTATAAAGTCTTTCTCATCCTTTTCCTATTACGTCTACATGGCGCTACCTCTGTGGCTTCAGCAGAGATGGGGGCAAGTGCTTGTTCCCATACTGTGACTGCTCAGATGTCCAAGGTCGAAGTCCTCTGGGTTGTGGAGCCCATGAGGGCCCTACCAAAGACTGCCCCCTTGCACCTGTCCACTGACAGACTCAGCCATCACGACAGGGGGCAGCAGATGGGGCTCTGGGCACCAGGGAAGGATAAGGAGTGGGAGTACTTTGAGCAGAGTCCCCAATTCTATTTCCCTTTTCTCCATCTTCCTCTCATGCCCCATCCGCTTCCCTGCTATCCAAGAGCTGGAGAACACGTTGTTGCACTTCAGTGAGGTACTGAACAGCCAAGACGAGGCTTTCCTACACCCTATTTAAATTGGCAGATATAGTGTGCAGGCCATTGGTCATGGCCAGCACATACTCAGTTCACTGCCAGATCAGATGCTCCATGTAGGTGGTCACTCTTTCCATAGAGGTGAACATCGGTGCAATGGCCTGAGACATCATGGTGCGCATGGTAGAGATGGACTCTTCCAATCGCTCTAATCATGTGCAGAGCCTCTGGAAATGCAGAGCCAAACTCACACATTTTCTACTGCTGTTTGAGAGCTGCCCTCTTCACCAATAACCCCCGAGGCTCAGAATCTGTGTCCAGCTGAGCAGAGCTTGGAGGATCCTGCACCTTCCGATGGGGTCTCTCCACTGCTGTCACTGTCTGCAAAACCTTCTTCTGCTCACATCTGTTGGGTGACTCACCATGTGATAACCCAACTACCTGCCTTGGAGGACCCACTGAGGTATGCGTATCTGAGCTGGTGAAGGGTGCTCATGAGTGACGGTGCTTCCTCAGAGTGTGCAACCTCTTCTAAGGAGTCTTCCTCATCGTCCTGCACCAGCTCTTGACTGATTCTTCTCCTGACTGACACTTGCAGGGCCTTGGTAGATGAAAAAAATAAATTAGAGCTGACAAGGTGAAAAGGTTCAAAATCAACATTGTGCATGTCATCATATTTCAGTGGCTGCTGACATGAAGTCAACATGAGTGAATGTTGTGTGCAATGTGATTGTGTGATATCTAATTCTGTCACTAGGTAGCTGGGAGAACCCCATCTCTCCATAAACAGAGGCCATGCATTTTAAGGCTCTGCTTATCACCAGTGCTTTGTCTTCTGCAGCAGTCAGGGTGGCAGTGACTGGAGGGCCACACCTTATTTTCTGCTTCTCCCTTGTGTTCGGCACTCTTCTCTACTGCAAGGAGAGAAAGCAGAGAATTATGAGTGTGAGAAATGGAATATGTTGTGAAGATAGAACAAAAATATTTGTGAAGGGTGACCGTGAGGGATGGATGTGAGTTGACAAAAAGCTGAGGCTGAGTGTCAGTGGTGGCTGTTCAGATGGGGATGTGAGGAGGTGCCTCAAAAGAAAGGGATGGGTCGACCTGCAAGGTGTGTCGGTCTGAGCAGTGCTGTGCAGGACAAGGCTGGGGAAGTCAGAGTGAGGGGGTTGGCACTTGAATGTGGCATGCCACTCAGATTTCCTGCCCTCATGATGTTATAGAACCTCTTGAGACACTGTATTCATGAGTGAGGCACCACACTCCTGCTGATGATCTCCTCAGCCACTTCCAGCCATACTTGCTTGCCTTCAGAGGTAGGCTTCTTCCTCCCAAATGCTGGAAACAAAATTTCTCTCCTGGCCCTTATAGCCCACAGCATGATTTCCAGGGATGCCTCAGAGACCCGGAGGGACAACCTTCCCGTTTTGTGAATTCTATCACTCCAGTTGTTGTCTTTCAGTTGCTGGGTCCCTTTAAATGCTCTGTCAGGTGTGGCTTTTGATCACAACTGTCCTCTCCAATTCGTCAGGAAACCCAGAAGCAGAATGCAAATGTTAAAGAGTGACAGTAAAACCCACTCCATGAACTTTGGGCGGCACAGTGGCGCAGTGGTTAGCACCGCAGCCTCACAGCTCCAGCGACTCGGGTTCAGTTCTGGGTACTGCCTGTGTGGAGTTTGCAAGTTCTCCCCGTGTCTGCGTGGGTTTTCGCCAGGTGCTCTGGTTTCCTCCCACCACCAAAGACTTGCAGGTTGATAGGTAAATTGGCCATTGTAAATTGCCCCTAGTGTAGGTAGGTGGTAGGAGAATGGTGGGGATGTGGTAGAGAATATGGGATTACTGTAGGATTAGTATAAATGGGCGGTTGTTGGTCGGCACAGACTCGGTGGGCCGAAGGGCCTGTTTCAGTGCTGTATCTCTAAATAAAAAAATAAATAAATAAACTTCCATGATCCTGACCCATTGCTGGCCTCCCCTGCTGCAAGCAGGTCCAAATGTTCAAATTAAGCCAGTGTGCAAAGAATGCCAGGGGGAAAGATTATTATACAGCTGCCGAAGTGAGACACCCATGAAAAGGTAACTGTCCACAATGTTATGTCGACACAGTGTAACGTGGGTGGTTCCCAATGTGCAAATCCCCACCTGACTGCAGCAAGTGTATTTGCATGAGTTTAGCCCCTTGGTATTTCATGTTTCAAATAAACAGAGAGTGACAGGTTTTCCTGTAGGTTTTTAAAATACAAAATCAATTGTTTATTGATCAATATGCCTTATCCCGAAATTGTCGCAACTACATCCACTCATGCATTCGCTCGCGCGCACACACACACACAAGAGAAGGGAAAAAAGAAGGTGGCTTTTAGTGGGGGGAAAGTTTACGATAAACCTGCTGAATTCTCTTGGAAATCAAGTTCTCAATGGATGCAGCCCTCTCTTAATTTCTCTCTTAATTGAAGGTTCAATTGAAGATGGTGGGTTACTTCTAGCTCTCACTGCTGTATAATGTAGATGTTGGATTCTGCAGCAAGGCATGTGCTTTCTCACTTGGCTGGCACACAAGCTGTTAGGATGTTGTTTTCGCTCTCTCTCTCTGGCTGTCTTTTATTAACGTAAAGCTGTTATCTCTCGCCTCCTGTTAGGAGACGCTCTTGTTTCTTCCCCATGGTGATCACACAATGACCCAGGATGTGGCTACTTCACACCTCCTTTGTTTCAGAAGAAGACATTCAATTCTGGAATGTTTTAGGATAGGTGTAAGATGGGTTCAATTGACACTTCTTAGATTTGAAGATTTGTCCTTTGTCTTTATCATACATTTTGAATACACAAAAATCCCTTTTTCATCAGTGGCCACTTTGGATCATTGTTCCCTTTTTAAAATAAAAGTTCATTTTTTAAACATAAAGTCTGTTTTTCATAACTCTTCAGAGTTAGTCCATGATTGTTGTATCATCACATTTCTCGTTTGCGTGACAACTACCATCAGTTTAATTCAGGTCATCAATCTGTATTTGCCAGTTTTGTCACTTTGGGAGTCAATGGCATTGCAGTAATGTAAAACACACATTCCAGGTTTGATATTGTTTTTACTCATTGCCTCACTGAATTATTTGCCTGGTAAGAGTTTGTAAAGTAACAGAAACTATTTGGGTTCAATGTATCACTCTAAAGAAACATGGAACTTTATTTATTATTATCTAAAAGTTAATATTTCAGTATATTGACTGGATTGAATGCTAAACCAAATTGAGGAAACCATAGCTTCAGTTGACTTTGAATTCAAGTAATCTGTACTTTTTAAAACAAGCAAAAACATCACAGGGAAGAAAATAACATTGTGATTCATCTTATTTGTGAAGTGGAACTCTCTGGGACTCCTTTCCTATACCTTTGCATTTCTCTCGTCACTTCCTCTTGGATGAAATGTTCAATTACTCTCCTCAATCTATCCCTGCCAGAATCCTGGATGGACATTCTCTTGTTATTACAACAATTTGTGTTGAGACTTGGGATGTTCCTCGACATTTAAAGGTGCTGTAAAAATACAAGTTGTTGTTGAAGCCACGTTCTGCTCCATGGGGGTGTAGACAATGAATTTGGAACTGCAGTTCTTCACATTGGAAGTTTTCGGATCTCAGACATGCTATCAGAATGGGCTGAATTTTATAAGCCCGTCTCTGATTTAAGCGGTGGGCAAAAAAAATGGCAGTCCGCCCGTGCAGGCCGCATACCAAAGAACAGCTGCAATTCCAAGCGCGGGGGCTGACTTAAATAGCCGAGGCAGGCTGCCCACCCCCCACCCCCAATCATGTGAGGGGGTGGGCTGTCTGTCCCCAGCAGTGGTGTCCGCTGTCTGTCCACAGGTGCTGATGCCATTTTTAAAGGGCTGTTAGCCCAACCGGCATTTTTAAATATTTAAAGGAAGATGTAATGAAATTATATAACCGACATCTCTTTTACCCCTGTCTCCCCTCCCCCCACCAGTAACAATTAAATTCATTATTTGCCCTTCCCCCCACAACCTTTACCATCTGACCTTCCCCCCGTCAACTATACAAACTTTAAACTATAACCCTTCCCACCATCTTCATGATGTTAATTTGACCCTGTTTCCCTCCCCCGCCCACCCCGCACTGAGAAACCTACCTCCTCACCCCTCCCCACCAGTGTTGCGCCTTGATTTCCCGGACGGGTATCTGAAGGCATGGGAGTGCCGGCCGCTGAGCCAAAGATCACAGCAGGACGTCAGGAGGTGAGGTAAGTTTATTTAAATTAATTATTTGAATTGATTTAAATATTCAAATTATGGTCCCATAGCCCAGCAGCGGGAAGGTCGCCACCATGCCTCGCCGCCACTGGAAGGATCAGGCCAGGCCCTCTCGGCCTCGAGGTCCATGGTGGGCCTCATCCAGGGCGTCTTCAGGCCGCCGCCTCCATGGAACCCGACGTCGAGGGCTCCTTAAAATCCAGCCCAATGTGTGTGCAGCAAAGACTAGTGTAATATTACAAACAGGCTGTATTTATTCTGTAATATATTTGAATTCCCATCTTTGGGAACATTTATAGATTCTCCAAACCTACATATAAAGCACATACATTTCGCATAAATACATTTTTAACAATTTTCTACACATGCTAACTCTCTGAAAGTACTGAAATGTGAGCAATTTGTATATGTGATGGGCTCAGTAAAAACTGTCAATTCAACAAAAATATCAGCCTTACTCAAGAGAAATGACAAAGCAAAATGTCATTCAATTTTCTTTCCAGAATTAAATAAATTCCACAATTTATTCATCTTATTGCTGTCACCTTTTCCAACGTATTCAAACTCAGACTTCTCCCTTGATTTCTCAAGGAGCTTAAACCCTATTATGTATGGTTCAATTTAATTTGGATATATACATTAATAAGCCTCATTCCTACAGAAAGATGTCAAAGCATCAATCAGTTCACACTAATGCTGTCCAAACTATACAAACGGTTGACATCTGAAATATATCTTCCAATCAGGTCAAATATTCTGCTGACATCTAATCTGGGTGTAGTTTACACTCAAATGTTTTAAAAGGGTGTTACGGTTACTCAAAGCCAAGTGTTCACACCTAATTTTCCAGTCAGTTTATTCACACCGCTATGTATAACTTTGAGAACAGATTTCGATGTGTGCAGGGTGTCAGCAAAAAATTGAAAGTGAAAGAAAAATGGCACACTGACTGTTGAAGGGAAGCATTGAACATGGGGAGAATTCCTTACACAAGCTTAGAAGGCATTTCAACCCATTGGCTGTCTTTGGGGAAAGGATGAAGAGGTAGCAGGTAAAAATGAAAAGAAACCCAAGGTGCAGGTACGTGTCAGCAGGCAAGTAACAGTGCAGCTCAGCACCCGACCCTTGTCAGGCATCCCGTCATGGGTTCCCCTTGTTGTATGATCACTTTAATAGTGCTGCATACCTTAAAAGGCTGAGAAAAGCTCCATAGAACGGAAGCGTGGCTGAAAAGCAAGTGATCGGGTGAGCCATTGTGGCCATGATTCAGAAATCCCAGTTAAAATAAAAAGCTTTTGAATAGTTTTTAAAAAATCATTTTCTAAAGGCTTCATGTCAGCGAGAGAAAAAGGGGGGAAAACCCTGAAAAGCATGCAAACTAAAAAAAGTCAAGAGTGAAAAAAGTGCAGGAACCCCCCAAACACAACAGAGTCTCCATTAAAGCAGTCAAGCTGAAAAATCCATTAAACCAGTCAAGCATGAAGAAGATAAATAAACTCTAGCAAAAAAAAGCAAAGGCGAAAACCCCTAAACTGCCTATCAAATGGCTATGTAAACATACAAGCATAGTGCTGAAAGAGAATAAACAGAGAACACTGTCAAGCACTTGTTACACTCCATTAAAGCAGCTATCCTGAAGAAAATAATTTCTTAAAGGGGGAACAGTGCAGAGTTAATACAACATGTTTTAAGCCACAAATAGTAAAGTCATAATAAGTGCAGTGCTGAAGGCACGCACAGCGCTGAACAAAGTTAAATACAGAGCAGGAAGCAAACGAACAGCAGAAGGATGGATATCAAATTTCCCAGCATTAAATGGAAACCTATCTGAGTTAAAATCTTTTAAACAAAGAATGCAGTTATGCTTCATAGACCAAGGGTTGCAGAACTTGAGAAGCAGACTGTGAAAATACTGATAGCAATTGGAAATGAGGGGTTCTACAGAATAATTACCTTTGGCTTATCTGAAGAGGACCAGAAAGATCCCACAAAGATATGGAAAGTGCTAGAAGATCAGCTTCAGGTAAGAGTGAATTTTAGAATTCATTGCCTGGAATTGATACAGGCAATAGCCACAGGAACAATTTATCAGTAGATGCTGCAGTAAGGGCAACAAATTAGATTTTTCAGTAACTGAGCTGTCAGAGCAAATAATTGAGCTCATGATTTTCTCAACACTGATTGAAGCATTTCAAAAAGACCTCTTGAGGAAAAAGAAAGCTCACAGCATTGATGCGCGGCTAGAAGATGGCAAGAAATACAAAGCCATTGTAGTTGGACAACAGCATCTGCAAGCACTAGGTGCAGCCAACAATATTGGCACAGTAACCAGGTCACTAAAAGCAAGCAAGCTGTGTGGTAAGTGTGGTTTGTCCCACTCACCACAAAGTTGTCATGCATTTCAAGATCGGTGTAAACGTGCAGAGCAGAAGGACACTAGGCCCACCCATGCAAGAAATCTGGCTCCAAAGATGCAGCCAGAGGTCATAGGACTCAAACAAACAGAAGATAGGTGCAGCAACATGGCAACTACAGCAAGGAGAGTGACAGAGACCTGCGTAAACGCAAGCAGACACACGAAATCCACAGCGAAATAGACCTGAGACCAGACTCAGAGTGGAGCGATTCTCAGCCAGAGGATGAGCAGGCATTGCACATTGTGAACCTGACACATTGTGTTGATGAAGTCAAACAACCGGAAGCTTTTGCTACTATTATTGTCATGTTCCCAACGAAAATTGGCAAACACACATCAGGACCAAGATTGACATGGAAGCTAGTGCAAATATCCTACCAATCCAAATCCTGAAGGATATATACCATGGCATATATGGAATCTTGTGGTGGCATCTCTTTAGGGAGAGGTTAAGATGCCTCGTATCAGGATATACCCTGATTGTTCCATTGTTCTTTAGCAAGCATGTAATTGAGCTGCACCAGTCTGTGTGATGATGCACATGACGGATGATGCCATTGCGTTCCATGTCATCAAATTCACGCTTACGCTTTTCTTGTACATGCACGCTGCACTTTCTGGGATGCCCCACAAGATTCCAACACTAGAGGTATTGAATCCCAAGTTCACAGGAGCTAAATTCTTCTCCAAGTTGGATGCTAAACATGGATATTGGCCGGTACACCTAGCTAAGGAATCTCAGGAAGTCACCACCTTCAGAACACCATTTGGAGGATACTGCTTCCAGGGACTACCCTTCGGCTTATCTGTCAGTCAAGATTCTGTTTCAGCGTATATGGACAGAATTATAGAAAATGTGCCTGGATGTATATGCATTGCTGATGATATTGCGGTGATGGGCAAAACCAAAGAACGGCATGGTCAAAATCTTCACTCACTGATGGCAGTAGCTCATCGCAAAAGGCTCATTTTTAACAACAAGAAGTGAATGTAAGTCAGATCAATTTCTTTGGCTCCATCTATTCAGGTTATGGAATCTGTCCTGACCTAGTCAAAGTCGAAGATATAAGGCAAATGTCTACTCCACAAGACAAAGAAGAACTACAGAGATGCCTTGGATTTGTCAACTTACATTCCAAACTTTTCTGACAAAGCATCATCACTGAGAGAGCTCCTAAAGAAAGACATCCCATATGTATGACAGGAGGACCATCAGTATATGTTTAAGTCCCTCAAACAAGCATTGTCAGCAGAAACCCGTACCCTGCAGTTCCATGAGCCAAGGAAGACGACAATCCTGGACGTCGATGCCTCACAGAAAGGGCTAGGAGCGTGCATCCTGCAGGATGGCAAACCAATTGCATTCAGATCCAAAGTTTATCCTCAGCACAATCCAATGACTCAAACATAGAGTGTGAAACACTTGCTCTGGTGTTTGGGATCACAAGGTTCCACACCTACCTGTTCGGTAAGCAGTTCATTATGGAAACCGACCACAAACCACTGGAGATGATCTGGCACAAACCACTGACAAGCGCACCATCTAGACTACAGTGACTGTTAGTGTAAGTACAGGGGTACAACTTCGACGCCTCCAAACCGGGTACCAAACAGCCACCTTGGATAAGCTGAGCAGATTGCCAAATCTGAACAAGAATGAAGAAGTCCCATTGGATCTACAAGTAGACAGCATGGACTCGAAGTGGAAAAGGTGCTCAAAATCAATTTATTGCTTTTTGGTCAGCACAAATGTGAAAAACTGCAATCAGAAACAGCCAATGACCCACAACTGAAGGCACTGTGGAGATACATCATAGAAGGATGGCCGGTACGATAAAAGAGGTGCCAGAAAACCTGAGGCTTTTGGCCTTACAGAGATGAACTTGGTATCTCAAGAGGTGTCACCTTCAAGGGAAAACAAGTGATTGTGCCCAAAGCTCTCCAACAGGATATCTCGTCACAACTTCACCAAGGCCATATGTGTATAGAGCGAGCGAGACGACTGGCACAAGACACTGTTTATTGGCCAGGAATCAACGGTGACATCGAAAAGTTAGTGAGGATATGTGAGGCATGCCAGAGCCACCAGCCACAACAAGGCAAAGAACCTCCACACCCTCACGAGATTCCATCAGTCCCTTGGTCCAAAATCACCACTGACCTATTTTCTGTTACTGGAGATTACTTTATCTTAGTCACTGATTATTTCTCCAAATGTCCAATGGTCAGACAGGTAAAAGACATTTCAAGTGCAGTTGTCGCAGACACGTTGAATGCCATATTCAGTCTATTCGGTGCACCTGAAAAAATTATTTCGGACAATGGGCCACAGTATACGGGCAGACCTTTCAGGGATATGTGTGCCAAATGGGGCATAAACCATGTGACGTCCTCATCACATTACCCTAGATCCAACGGTCTTGCCGAGCAAATGGTTCGCACAGTCAAAGCATTTATCCTGAAGTGTAGGACAACGAAACAAGATTTTCATGTTGCCATGTTACACCTCAGAGCTACACCTATGGATATGGGCTTACCATCACCAGCAGAGATCATGTTTGGCAGACAAGTGAAAATGATTCTGCTAACCCATCATCTGTCCAAATTCTCCGAGATGCAGAAGACACTGCTCAATAAACAGGGGAGAATGAAGATGGTGCATGACCGACATGCAGGGGCGGAACTAACTCAACTGCATGTAGGACAAAAGGTCAGGGTCTTACACACCACAATGAGAATATGGTTACCCGCAGAGGTAGCCAAAGTATGCAGTGAGCCTAGGTCCTGTGAGGTTATAACATCTAACAGAGCAGCACTGAGGAGGTAGGGTAGCACAGTGGTTAGCACTGCAGCCTCACAGCTCCAGCGACCCGGGTTCAATTCTGGGTACTGCCTGTGTGGAGTTTGCAAGTTCTCCCTGTGTCCGCGTGGGTTTTCTCCGGGTGCTCCGGTTTCCTCCCACAAGCCAAAAGACTTGCAGGTTGGTAGGTAAATTGGCCATTATAAATTGTCCCTAGTATAGGTGGGTGGTAGGGAAATATAGGGACAGGTGGGGATGTGGTAGGAATATGGGATTAGTGTAGGATTAGTATAAGTGGGTGGTTGATGGTCGGCACAGACTCGGTGGGCCGAAGGGCCTGTTTCAGTGCTGTATCTTTAAACTAAACTAAACCATGTGGGTTTCTGCCAGGTGCTCCAGTTTCCTCCCACAGCCAAAGACTTGCAAGTTGATAGGTAAATTGGCCATTGTAAATTGCCCCTAGTGCAGGAAGGTGGCAGGGATGTGATAGGGAATATTAAACTAAACTAAACCATGTGGGTTTCTGCCAGGTGCTCCAGTTTCCTCCCACAGCCAAAGACTTGCAAGTTGATAGGTAAATTGGCCATTGTAAATTGCCCCTAGTGCAGGAAGGTGGCAGGGATGTGATAGGGAATATGGGATTAATGTAGGATTAGTATAAATGGGTGGTTGTTGGTCATCACAGACTCAGTGGGCCAAAGGGCCTGTTTCAGTGCTGTATCTCTCTATGACTATGACTGAACCGAAGCCAATTAAGAAAAGTGTGCAATGCTCCAATTGTGCATAGTGGACTACAAAGAACATACTCAGATAATGAGGGTGTGCTGGAACAACAGGACAACAACCAACAAACACATCTGCAAGCCAAGAACAGCTAAGGGTGAAATCCACATCCCCAGAAGGTTACACCATAACAAATCTGGAAGAGTTGTCAAACCACCAGAACAATAAATGGACTCTTAAGCTCTGTACTTGTAAATTTCACAATCCTTATCTTTATACTTGTAAATTTTATAATCTCTATCCCTGTATAACTAATTTTTATATTATCCAATTTTATGTGTTTTTACTTGTAACATACGAATCTTACCTTTGGAAAGAAAGGGTGATGTTGTATGATCGCTTTAAGAGTGATGTCTCTTTAAGAACTCAGAATGCTAGTACCAAGATGTAGTCATGTGACTAGAAGCCATAGTCACTCTGCACAGCAACACCCTGGACAGCGGATCTGTATATAGTTTGCTCTGTATTGTATTAAGATGGAGAGTGAGAGAGTTGATTCCGAGACTAGGGTCATGAATCTAAATAAAGGAAACTATGAAGGTATGAGGCGCGAGTTGGCTATGATAGATTGGGGAACGTTACTTAAAGGGTTGACAGTGAATAGGCAATGGCTAGCATTTAAAGGGCACATGGATGAATTACAACAATTGTTCATTCCTGTCTAGCGCAAAAATAAAACAGGAAGGGTGGCTCAACCGTGGCTTGCAGAAGAAATTAGGGATAGTATTAAATCCAAGGAAGAGAAATAGAAAATGGCCAGAACAAGCAGCAAACCCAAGGATTGGGAGCAGTTTAGAATTCAACAAAGGAGGACAAAGGGATTGATTAAGAAGGGGAAAATAGAGTATGAGAGTAAGCTTGCAGAGAACATAAAAACTGATTGTAAAAGCTTCTATAGATATGTGAAGAGAAAAAGATTAGTGAAGATAAAATGTGGGTCCTTTACAGTCAGAAATAGGGGAATTTATTAAGAGGAACAAAGAAATGGCAGACCAATTAAATACATACTTTGGTTCTGTCTTCACAAAGGAGGACACAAATTACCTCCCAGAAATGTTGGGGAACATAGGGTCTAGTGAGAAGGAAGAACTTTGTATGACATCAGTATTAATAGGGAAAGGGTGTTAGGGAAATCGATGGGATTGAAGGCCAATAAATCTCCCGGGCCTGATAATCTACATCCCAGAGTACTCAAGGAAGTGGCCCTAGAGATAGTAGATGCATTGCTGGTCACTTTTCAAAATTCTATAGACTCTGGAACAGTTCCAATGGATTGGAGGGTAGCTAATGTAACCCCACTATTTAAAATACGAGGTAGAGAGAAAACAGGGAATTGTAGACTGGTTAGCCTGACATCAGTAGTGGGGAAAATGCTAGAGTCCATTATAAAAGATGTAATAGCAGAGCACTTGGAAAACAATGACAGGATCGGACAAAGTCAACATGGAGGTACGAAAGGGAAATCATGCTTGACAAATATACTGGAATTTTTTGAGGATGTAATTAGTAGAATAGATAAGGGAAAACCAGTGGATGTGGTGTATCTGGTGTATCAGAAGGCCCATATAAGAGATTAGCGTGCAAACTTAAAGCACAAGGGATTGGGGGTAAGGCACTGACATGAATAGAGAACTGGTTGGCAGACAGGAAACAAAGAGTAGGAATAAACGGGGCTTTTTCCGAGTGCCAGGCAGTGACTAGTGGGGTACGGCAGGGATCGGTGCTAGGACCCCAGCTATTCACAATATATATTAATGATATAGATGAGGGAATTAAATGTAATATATCCAAATTTGCAGATGATACAAAGCTGGGTGGGAGTGTGAACTGTGAGGAGGATGCAGAGAAACTCCAGTGTGATTTGGACAGGTTGAGTGAGAGGGCAAATACATGGCAGATGCAGTATAATGTGGATAAATGTGAGGTTATCCACTTTGGTGGCAAAAACAGAAAGGCAGATTATCTGAATGGCGATAGATTGGGAAAGGGGAATGTGCAGCAAGACCTGGGTGTCCTTGTGAACCAGTCGCTGAAAGTAAGCATGCAGGTGCAGAAGGCTGTTAAGAAGGCAAATGGCATGTTGGCCTTCATAGCGAGAGGATTCGAGTACAGGAGCAAGGATATCTTGCTGCAATTATACAAGGCCTTGATGAGACCCACATCTGGAGTATTGTGTGCAGTTTTGGTCTCCTTATCTGAGGAAGGATATTCTTGCTATGGAGGGAGTGCAGCGAAGGTTCAACAGACCGGTTCCTGGGATGGCAGGACTGATGTATGAAGAGAGATTGGGTCGTTTAGCCTTGTATTCGCTACAGTTTAGAAGAATGAGAGGGGATCTCATTGAAATCTACAAAATTCTAACAGGACTGGACAGACTAGATGCAGGAAGGATGTTCCCGATGGTGGGGGAGTCCAGGACCAGGGGTCACAGTCTAAGGATAAGGGGTAAGCCATTTACGACTGAGATGAGGAGGGAATTCTTCAGGTGGTGAACCTGCGGAATTCTCCACCACAGAAAGCAGTTGAGGTCAAATCATTAAATATATTCAAGAAAGAGTTCGATATAGTTCTTAGGGCTAAAGGGATCAAGAGATACGGGGAGAAAACGGGAACAGGGTACTGAGTTTGGATGATCAGCCATGATCGTTTTGAATGGCGGTGCAGAATCGAAGGGCCGAATGGCCTACTCCTATGTTTCTATGTATGTACTAGTTCAGCTGTTAATAAACCTTCTAGAGATCTTGAAGGAACTGGAATCCATGTGCCTCATTGTGTTGCTTAAGATAACACAAAGAAACTCATGACACCCCTCTTCTTCCCCAAAAATCAAATGATGGGAATTTTCACTGGGAAATCCACTAGTGACAATAATGATTCTACTGGAGAAAACATTGCAGTCCAACAATTGGCACAAAAGCACACGTTAACTCAAGTGCAGAAAACAAAAGGAACAATCAGATAGTGACTGAACTACATTGCAATATTACTGTCACCTTGAAATAAACTATCTATTAAGGAGCAACCCTGGATCTCATTTCACATGACATCCTGCATGTGAGAATATTGGAAAATTGCATGCAGGATATCCCCGCCCATAGTAACATTTTAACTACGTTATCTGTAAAAGACTTGGAAGAACAACTAAATAAGTTAAATAAAGAAGAGTAAAAATATTGAACTGAAAATGCACAAAGGAAAAACAAAGTATGTGATGAATTTTAAAACAGAAGATGCCATACAAATTGAAAACCAAGAAATTGAAAAAGTGACTGAATACGAATATCTGAGCCAAACATTAAAATGGAGGATTGTACAAATTAAGAGTTACTGAGTAGGATTAGGACAGGATGGAGTTGTTTTGGGAGATGCATAAATATTCTGGCATTAAGAAGGTGAGTGTATGATCAGTGTGTTCTACCAACCATGACATATGGGGTGGAATCATGGACAACTACAAAATTTATGGATCAAACACAGTGTACAGCTCAGAGAACAATAGAAAGGCAAATGTTACACATCTCCATTCATAATAAAATCAGATGTAATGAAATACACCAGAAAAACAGAGTTAAGGACATTATTCTGAAGATAAATGAAGCCAAATGGAGATGGGCTGGGCATGTTAAGGCAAGGGATAGAGACAAATGGAAAGGCATGAGGAGGGTTACATCCTACAGTGATGTATACAGCCTAAATGATGATGTGATAATGAATAACATTTTCATATTTAAATGAAGCTCACACCCGCCATTATTATTTTTCCACTGGAAGTAGGTGTGTGGCATTACAGGACTCCATCCACATTTTTACTCAGGTTTGGTCAACTTACTTTCACAAATAAGGTGAACCTGATTGGAATATATGCTCCTGACTGTCTGTGATGACATGAAGATTGGTCATTTGGGAAGGATGGCAAAGAACCTGTAGAATTGTTCTCGGCCTTAAAGATGATTCTGATGCCTTAACAAGTCAGGGGATGAAAGTGAATGCAGAAAAATACAGATGTATTTTCAAACAAGAGATTATTTTAAAATACTAACTTTTCAGTCATGAAATGTTTGGACATATTGTAAATCTGCTCAATGTGAATCAATGTTGATGCTATGTCAGAGGGTGAAGAATAATTGGGTCTAGATCGCCCATTTTGCATATTGTCTCTATCTGAGCATAAATAGTCTACAGCCCACAGCATAATGTAGAAAATTTTAATTTACTTTGGCACTTGAGAAAAATGGCTGGGAATAAAAAGGAGAATGTATTTCTCTGATGTAAATAGAATGACTTGTATCAATGAATTTTACCTTATCTATGCTTCCTGTTGCACAAAAAGTTTGTGCTTTGGCTGTACAGAGTAATAAATTATACTATGAAATATATTAGTTCAGTTGTAAAAATACCAATTATTGTTCTGGTAGCATCAGATTTGTTGTTCACGAAATTCAGCTCCTTAGTACTCGGTTTTTCAGAGCTATGACTGCCATTTTGGAACAAAATGGCATCTGCGACACAAGAGCACAGTTCTGATGTGAGCCATACTGGTTGTCATTTTGGTGAGAGCGTTAGCGCACATGCAGTGAACTGTTGCATTTCCTCTTTCTTGATGCAAACACACCAATCACACAGCCAAGGTCGACAAATCTAAAAGGTGGCTTCTTTTATTGAAGATACTAACTTATATAGAGCAATACTGGGAAGGTAGGGTAACACGCCTTATCGCTGCAGCTGTTTCCAATAACTGCCTAGCGATCACATGAGTCTGTACATCATATCCTGTCTGGTGATGGACAGCCATTTTAGACACGCCCATTAAAGTAATAACACAACATGAACGTCCACTGGAAATATGCAGAGTGCACAGATAGTGACATCAATTAGTGTGTAATGCTGATTTGATGTCAGTGCTGCCATTTTGGAGCTCAACGCTGGAGCTAACACCCTCTCTTAATCACGCAGAGCTGAATATGTGTCCAGCAGTAGGGAGAACACCAACCACCCCTCTCACCCCTGATCCACCCAACAGTGCTATCGAAAGGGATTGTCAATTACTTTCAGGTTAGTTACTGATTGATTTTTACTGGCTGTTTCTGTGATCAAGGATCTCAAGGATCAGTAACGTGTTCATACACTACACAAGTGTCCATGGTAAAAAAATTTTGAGGTCCGTAACTGGTAATTTTAGGGATGAGAAATTTCCCTCTGGCTTCTTCTTTCCAACCAGGCGAGCATTAAAAAAATCGCACTGTCCATTTCACAGTTGAATTGGAATTTCTAAGCTCAGATCATTATCTAGTGCTCATTAACACTTCTTTCCATATTCACAGCTGACAGGTGCTGAGAACAGGATCAGCGGTTTTCCAACTTCAGACGGACTCGTGCTTTTTCGACAGATCCGATTTTCTTTTAAAAGCCCGCTGGCAAACCACGAATCTGTCTGCAGTTCGGAAACTGCTGTTCCTGCTCTCAGCAACAGTTGGGGGGTGGGGGAGGGCAGAGAGAGAGAGAGAGAGAGAGAGAGAGAGGAGAAAGAGGGAGTGGGGATAGAGAGAGGGGGGCAGAGAGAGAAGGGGAGGACAGAGTTAGAGGGAGAAGAGGAGAGAGAGTGCAGATGAGAGAGAATGGGTGTGAGAGAGAAAGGGACAGAGAGAGAGCGGGGCAACAGAGAGAGAGTAGGGGGACAGAGAGAGAGGAGACAGAGAGAAGTGGGGACAGAGACAGGGGGGACTTAGAGCAAGGGGATGAAACAGAGAGGGGGAATAACACAGAAAGGGCGGACAACACAGAGGAGGAGATGACACGGGGTGGGGCTGAACCAGAGAACGGAGGAAACAATACTGGGGGGGGGGTGACACAGAGAGGAGGGGACAACAGAGAGGGGGGGACAACAGAGAGGAGGGAACACAGAGGGGGGGAACATAAAGAGGAGGACACAGAGAGGTAGGGGGAGAGAGGCAGACATCGAGAGAGGAGACAGATAGAGAGTGATCAAGATCACTCCTGACAGATGGATATCTATCAAGAATACTCCGCATTGCTATAAGTGTGCAGGCAGACATTGACTACTTGTGTGAGCAGAAAAAAAGCCAGGTATCTCACTAAATCAGTGCCCAACATAGTGATGAGAAAGTAAGTCAGTAAATTAGATTTCTCGTTCAAAGCTTCTTCACAAAAATGCACATTTGTTGTTGTTTTGATTAATAGTAAGATAAAGTTTTAATGCCTTTATCTTTCTGAAATTGTCTCACCGGCCTCCATGTGAGACAAAAATTGTAATGTGGCCGCCCACATGAAAAGGGTGGACACCAATGCTCCAAGCATTTACCCTTGTGTTTTAAAATAACCTAGCAGCTAGATTATTTTGTTCTCCCTGTGACCGCGTGGGTTTCTGCAGGGTGCTCCAGTTTCCTCCCACAGCCAAAGACTTGCAGGTTGATAGGTAAATTGGTCATTGTAAATTGCCCCTAGTATAGGTAGGTGATAGGAGAATGGTGGGGATGCAGTGGGGAATATGGGGTTAATGTAGGATTAGTATAAAATGGGTGGTTGTTGGTCGGCACAGACTCGGTGGGCCGAAGGGCCTGTTTCAGTGCTGTATCTCTAAATAAATAAATAAAATTAGCAGAAGTCACTCAGGGAATTCTTGATTTCTACACTTCTTCACTTGAGACACAAACTCAGTGACATGTTGAAAATTGCTGGACTTTTACTTCTATATAAATGTCGCAATTCCGCCTCTATCCATTTGGAATCACACTGTTCCAGAACTTGTATTGAGGGGAAAACAGGCAAGAAAGTCCAAGGAATTTCCACAAGCCAGCACTGTAAGTTTTTATTTGTATTCATTCAGGGGATGTGGGTGTCGCTGGCTAGGCCAGCATTTATTGCCCGTCCCTAATTGCCCTTAAGAAGGTGGTGGTGAGCTGCATTCTTGAACCGCTGCAGTCCATGTGGGGTGTCGGTACACCAACAGTGCTGTTCGGAGGGGAGTTCCAGGGTTTTGACCCAGTGACAGTGAAGAAATGACGTTATAGTTCCAAGTCAGGATGGTGTGTGCCTTGGAGAGGAACTTGCAGATGATATGTTCCCATGCATCTGCTGCTCTTGGCGGTAGAGGTCACATGTTTAGAAGGTGCTGTTGAAGGAGCCTTGATGAGTTGCTGCAGTGCATCTTGTAGATGGTACACACTGCTGCCCCTGTGAATTGGTGGTGGAGGGAGTGAATGTTGAAGGTGGTAGATGGGGTGCCAAGCAAGTGCGAGGCTTTGTTGAGCTTCTTGAGCACCCATCCAGGTAAGTGGAGAGTATTCCATCACACTCCTGACTTGTGCCTTGTAAATGGTGGACAGGTACTGGGGAGACAGGAGGTGAGTTACTTGCCACAGGATTCACAGCCTGTGACTTGCTCTTGTAGCCACAGCATTTATGTGGCTGGTCCAGTTCAGTTTCTGGTCAATGCTGACCCCCAGGATGTTGATAGTGGGGGATTCAATGATGGCAATGCCATTGAACATCAAGGGGAGATGATTAGATTCTCTCTCGTTTGAGATGGTCATTGCCTGGCACTTATGTGGTGCGAATGTTACTTGCCATTTATTATCCCAAGCCTAGGTGTTTTTCAGGTCTTGCTGCACATGGACATGGGTTGCTTCAGTATCTGAGTCGTCATGAATGGTGCTGAACATTGTGCAATCATCAGTGAACATCCCCACTTCTGACCTTATGATGCAGGAAAGGTCATTGATGAAGCAGCTGAAGATAGTTGGGCCTAGGACACTACCCTGAGGAAGTCCTGCAGTGATGTCCTGGGATTGAGATGATTGACCTCCAACAACCACAACCATCTTTATTTGTCCAAGTATGACTCCAAATAGTGTCTCACCTCACCTCTGGAGTTCAACTCTTTTGTCCATGTTTGGACCAAGGCTATAATAAGGTTAGGAGCTGACTGGCCCTGGCAGAACCCAAACTGAGTGTCAGTGATCAGGTTATTGCTGTGCAAGTGCCGCTTGATAACACTGATGATGACCCCTTCCATTATTTTTCTGATGATCGAAAGTAGACTGATAGGGCGGTGATTGGCCAGGTTGGATTTGTCCTGCTTTTTGAGCATAGGACATATCTGGGCAATTTTCCACATTGCCGGGCAGATGCCAGTGTCGTAGCTGTACTGGGACAGCTTGGTTAGGGGCGCGGTTAGTTCTGGACCACAAGTCTTCAGTACGATTGCCGGAATGTTGTCAGGGCCCACAGCCTTTGCAGTATCCAGTGCCTTCAGCTGTTTCTTGATATCACGTGGAGTGAATCAGATTGGCTGAAAACTGGCATCTGTGATGCTGGGGACCTCAGGAGGAGACCGAGATGGATCAACCACTCGGCACTTCTGGCTAAAGAAGTAGGTATTGTTAGGTAATTCTAGACAGATCTGTTCAAACGCTTGAAATTGAACTGGCATTTATACAACCAATCCCTCCATGGCCTCATCTTATCTTACCTCTACAACTCCTGCACGCCTTACTTCCCCTTCTGCTCTGGCCTTTCGTGCATCATTTCTCCTTCTATCCCATTATTGGTGTCGGACCTATCAGGGTACTCAGCACAATGCTCAAAAATTCTCTCCCTAAATCTCTCCACCTCTCTACCTTGTTCAGATCCTTTAAAAGGCTTCCTACAGCCACCTTTTCAATAAAGCTTTCAGTCAGCTCTCCATACTCTCCCACCATGTCTCAGTGTTCATTCCTTTTCTCTTCCCTCTGTAAAGTGTTTCTATATTACAGCTGCTATAAAATGCATGATGTTGTTGTTGTTGTTGATGAGCTCTACGGTCTGTTCTAGTTGTTCTTTTCTGAATCTCTGAAACACAAACCTCAACACAATGATATGAACAGTAATCCTTCACGGCAACATGTTTTGATGCACCATGACTTCCAATATCAATGCTTTGCTTATGTTTCCTCTAAGATTTAAAATGAATGACTACTCATGAATAAAAAAAAAATCAACATTGCATCATGCCTCCAAAGCGATGAAGGTATTGAATGCAGCTGGCCGGGCTGAAATATCTTTCAGGTTTGGACTCAAGCCATTAATAATGCTACGTAATGCCCCAGAACAGCTGCCTCTATTTTACTCAAAAAATCAACACAAGAAAAACTAGTTCCTGCAGATGTACTTCCACAATCTCTTTGTCTTAATGACATCCTTTGGGAGAAAATTCTGTTTTAAGCTATTGATAAAACTAAAATATATCAATTGCAGAGGACCATAGCCAATTACTCATAACTGGCACTGTGGTGATTGATGTACAGTAGATTCCTAATTCCTGGTTTCCCAAGAAATGTTATGCTCCAAATTAGAGGCTATATTCTGAAACTAAGACATAATCATTTTCCAACATAATCTTTCACTTCAATTTTAATACGTATATGCAGCTCTTTAATGTTTTGTTCCTACCAAGTCAATTATGGATTTTGGCCAATCTTAATAAATAATAGTGAGGCAGTCAATTTACTGTTATGAATTATTGTTTCAAATTGGGGAAGATAAACACTTGGCAAAAATGGCAAAAAAGTAAGTACAGAGTATGCTCCAGCACCATTCCACATAACGGGACCAAAGCCTTAGAATGTTCCCACTGGTTAACAATTATGCTTCTACTGGGACATTCATTCATTTGGAATGAAGAATCTTGGTTATCCTAGAAACAGCAATATGACAGGAATAGCTTGACAACAAACATTAAGTTCACTGTTACATTATAGAGTTAAATGTGTGACCATCATTCTGACCTTATTGCCCATCCCTCGTTGCCCTGAAAAGATGGTGCTGAATCATCTTCTTGAACCGCTGTAATAATTTGGTGCAATGGAATGACTTTCCAAACCATTTCAGAAGGAAACCAAGGGTCAGCCAGATTGGTGTCTGGAGTTACGTATAGGCCAGACAAGGCAAGGACAGTAGATTTCCTTCCCTATAGAATTCTAACTATTATTTCTGTGGGCCTTCTCAATATATGGACAGGGGAAATAAATGAAATAAAACAATCAATAATTGTGTGTCTTTCAGTGCATTGATGATTCTAATCAGGCTGACACCAGTTTAATATAAATGTCACCATTTGATTATGCTAGAATGAAAGGGAGATGGTGTTGTCACTGGACTAGTAATCCAGAGGAGTGGCATAATGCCCTGGGGATGCAGGTTCAAACCCCACCTTGGCAGCTGGCGGAATTTAAATTCAATTAATTAAAATCTGGAATTAAAAGCTAGTCTCAGTAATGGTGCTATAAAACTATCATTGATTGTAAAAAAAAACATTTGGTTCACTAATAGCCTTTAGGAAAAGAAATCGGTTGTCCGAACCTGGTCTGGCCTACATGTGACTCCAGACCCACAGCAATGTGGTTGACTCTTAACTGCCCTCTGAAATGGCCTAGCAAGGCATTCAAGAACAATTACGGATGGGCAACAAATGCTGACCTGCCAGTGATGCCCACATCCCAAGAAAGAATGAAAAAAAACAAATATTATCTATTATATATTTTTGTGACAAACTTACATTCTCTAAAGATACATTTTCTCTGAGGAATATTACTCAATAATAACATATTTAATAATTAGCATTTAGCATTTAGGTTATTTTTACATTTTCAATTTGTATACATGTTCAAACAGCGCTCTTCTTAAAATGTTCTGTCAGACCTGTGCCGAAAATGGTAAAGTTCCAACTGAGAATAGAGACTGCAGGAGTGCGGAGAGTGGAAGAAGGGAGCGCATATGGGCATGAGAATTTTCTTGTAACCCAACAACCTCTTTAAAATATTTAGAAATTGTGAATCATAGAATCTTACAGCATTGAAAGAGACCATTATGCCTGTGCTAGTTCTTTGAAACAACTATCCATTTAGCCTCATGTCCCTGCACTTTCTCTAAAAGCTTTTACATTTTACTTTAAAAATATTTATATACTTCTCTTTTAAAAGCCATGATGGTTTCTACTGTCACACTGTTTCTGGCAGGGCATTCCATGTCCTAACAACCATCTGCACAAAAAAATTCCTAGACACTCCCTTTGCTTATGATTATAAACATTTGCCCTTTATTTCCCAACAAGCTGACCAGTGGAGTAGGATTTTCTCTATCAAACACCCCTGATGATATTGAACACTTTTAGAGGATGATCTTCTTAATCTTCTCAAATGAAACAAGTCCCAATTTCTCATTTGATGCCATCTCAGTAAATCTCTTCTGCACCCTTCATCTGTCCTAATATAGGATGCCCAAAACTGAATTTAAAGGCCCAGATTTTGGAGTGTGTGGTGAAGGAACAGGTTTTTCTGTTCACCTCATGTACAGTTGCCGAGGGACTTTCTGAGACTTCCTGTCTGATCATCATATATGGTGCCCTCTATAGGGAATCTGTGACATCAGTGAGCAGATCATGGAGCAGGGAGGCTCTTCAATCAATTAGATTGAAGAATCCTCAAGGAGATATGCAGACTGCAAAACCGGCAGTAAAAATGAATAAATATGAATTACATTTGAATCTTTGTACAAGAAGCAAATTGAAGATTGGAACATACACATGGGATTGAGAGAGAGACATAAAATAGAAAAAGTATTACAAATTATTTTAGTTTTTTTTTAACTCTGCAACATTAATTTTTTTCTGAGGGAAAGAGACTCCATACTTATAAAATTAACTGTTCAGGGACAGAGATGTAGTTCAGCAGTAATTACCACTTATTATGTGGTTAAAAACTGGGCTATTCATAATTGTACAAGCTGTAACATTTTCAACTATCTTGACAACAGCAATAACTTATATTTTTATAGCATCTTTAATATAATAAAACCTCCCAAGGTGCTTCACAGGACCATTATAAAGCAAGATTGGATGCCGAGCCACATAAGGAAATATTAAGGCAGATGAGCAACAGTTTGGTCAAAGTTTCCCTGTGCAGATTCCTTCAGCAAAGACTACAAGAACACAGCCTACGGAGGAGCAGGGTATCACTGACAGTAACCTCTAGATTTCCGCATTTAATTGCACGTGTGCAGAAGGCAGAAATTGCTGTTAGTTTTACACAGTAATAACAGATGCCGACAGCCATTATTAGTGCAGCAAAATTCAGACCCATATCCCAAATTCAGCCCAATCAATCATTTGTATAAACTTTAATTCTTTATCTTCATACTCTTTACCTAGATTTTTAGTACTTAGAATCCCATGCTTTTTAACAGCCATGTTTTACAGATATGCTTCAATATGTTTTTTTCCAATTTATCATGTGGTGAAACAATTATTTTCGTCTATAGTATCATACAGTTTCCGTGATCTAAACAGGGGAGTTGCTGTCTTGACTAATTATAACATATGAACCGGTGTTTGCAGAGACTACGAAGCTGATGAAGAATTTTCTTTGATGGTGAAGGCGAGCATGTTTAAACTACTGATGTAAGCTGTTTGATAGAAATGTTGGCCTAGATTTTCCACCTTTGCAGAACAGATCTCCAAGCAAATCTCCAGCATGCTAGGTCTTCTACTTGTCACAAAGATGTGCCTGCAACTTCAGTCAATCTACCAGTCTCGGGATCCTATTTGAGATGGGGGCCATGACCTCTGCTTCGGCATCCAGTTGGACTGGATATGGTGTTTTGCTGTGGCAGCTAATCTGTGGAGAAGTTTTAACCTCCTCCCCACCACCACATTGGATCCCAAGGACCAACAAATATCTCTGACATTCAGTGGTGTTATGGCACAAGTAACAGGAAATATGTCGCTCATATGCATACACTGGCAAAACTTCTGCTCATAAATGGTGGGGGGAGGGATTGGAAAGGTATCGTACAATGTCCGCGCCTTCTTGCAGGAAATGGAGAGAATGAGAAATGCATGTGGATACAACAAAGTGCGCTTCCAGTTCATTTTAAATCCATGCTCCCACCCATCCAGGTTCCACTGAATAGTCAGAAGTGGGAGTCACGAGTCATAACGACTGTTTCCAGTTGTATTCACATGTGAAGATCAGTCTGGGAGAAATGCTGAGAGAGAAAGAAGCTGTTGCAAATGATTGTCTGGTGAGGAATGGAGACTGTCACCATGTTATTTAACAGTTAAAAAAACGCCTTTGCATAAATAGGTTTGACAAGAAAAATATTCCAGTTGTTCTGGTTACAATCCCCAAACTCTCTGAAGAGCGAGTATGACTTACATGTTCTACATATAAGATCTCTTCCTAAAACATTATGTCCCAAGATCAGAGACATCTCAACTGCTTTGTCTAAAAGAACTTTTACATTCCAGAAACTGAAAAAAAGACAGCGTTCTGAAGAGTATACATTGTCTTCTTGTGGAAGGATTCCAGTTTTTGTGTATAAATAATGTGTTGCTTGCTATTTCACCTGTGAAAGTGAAATTAAAAGCCACCTTATACAGTAATTTAAATATTTAAATACAACTACCACCATAATAGAGCATTGCCTATATTAACTTGTTGGCATAACAGAAAAATGTGCAATGGTCCCAGAACACGATCATCACTAAAAGTGAATGTACAACTGACTTTAAATGCTTTATAACTAACAGTACAACTGACAGATGATAATGCAAATATGGATTTTCAAAACTTTAGCAAAAATTGACAGCATGTACTATGGCCTGCAGAATTCTGTCTTCCGCAAATATTTGAGAATGAAAGTAGCTGCAGAAATGTAAAAATCACAAGTATTTAGCTAAGAACAGTAGTATGTTAATAACAGCAGCTATGAGACAAAGTGCATCAGAAAAAATCTGCAATTCTTTGAGAAAGATCTAGAGGGCTTGGTACGACCAGGTGAGCAAGGTGTCTAGGGGTCCCTTTCAGCCTTCACCTGGTCTTACTACAACAGGGTTTTATTTTTAAACACACTGTATTTTTAGATCCCCCTTGGTGAATCCTTGTTCACCGTTTTACAATTATAAAGCAAATAAATCAGCAAAAACAGGTTTTCTTAGGTTTAAAGAAGAAAAGTCGAAATGTATTCAACTTAAACTCTAATTCGATTAATGCCTACGGATACATGACACGCCCACACTAGCATGCATACGTGATACACACATGCAAATAGTGACAGAAAAGAGCAGAAGAAAAATAAAGTGGAAAAGTTTGAGGCAATATCTGAAGAGTTTTTGTTATGGATCTTCGAGATCACTGTAGAATCCTTGATTGTAGGTAGATCTTGCTTTTCGTTGAGGCCCAGTATTCTTCTTAAACCTTGTTCGCTGTAGGAGACTTTTCTCTCTTGGGGTTCATGTGTCTTCAGTGGATTCAAAGGCTTGTGAGAAAGAGATGGGAGCAGACAGGAGAGATCTTCTCAGTTCAAGAGCAAACAGACACTCTCCTCAAACTCTCTGTGGCCAGTTCAAAAGAAAACCCTAGAACAGCCAGGTAGTCATGTGACCAGCTGTTCTAACCAGTCCTGGCTCTTGTGGATTGTATCCTCCTTAGCAGGCCCTGGAATGTCCTTCCTCACCTTCAATATCTGTTAGTATGTAAGTGTTTTATTCCAGCCATGGCTGATCTGTTTAACAAGTCATTTGCTCACTCCAACAACAGTTAAAAATCAATGTTCATGACAAAATTGATGTTCCTCATTCTTGGCAGGTGGGGGCCTAGCATGACAGGCTCCTTGTCATAACATTTCATTTTTAGCTAAAAATATTCTTGCTCTGGATGAATTAGAATTGGACCAATTTACACACAATTTACCTATTGGTGTTATTACACCCAATTGTCTAATTTGGTTGACTTGGATTGAGGTAGTCTTTCCCAGTAAAAAACATGAGGCCTCGAATGGTTAACCTTTCTTGTCAATTCCATATCAGTCTTTCTTTTATTTGTTCATGGGATGTGGGCATTGCTGGCCAGGCCAGCATTTATTGCCCATCCCTAATTACCCTTGAACTGAGAGGCTTGCTAGGCTATTTCAGAGGGCATTTAAGAGTCAACCATATGGCTGAGGGTCTGGAATCATATGTAGGCCAGACCAGGTAAGGATGGCAGATGTCCCTCCCTAAACAGATGGGTTTTTACAACAATCAACAATGGTTTCATGATCAAAATTAGACTAGCTTTTTATTTCCAAATTTATTTGAAGTCAAATTTCACCATCTACCAAGGTAGGATTCAACCCCATGTTCCCAGAGCATTAGCTTAGGCCTCTGGATCGCTAGCCCAGTGACATTACAACCAGGCCACCACCACCCTTCAGCATCACAGAACATCAGTAAAGCATTTTAAGTTTTTGCCAGTCTCCCTGTTTCTTCATGAGTCCTGTTTGAAAGGTCTTTTTGAATTGTGTTTGAGAATTTATTTTCCTTATTTTGTTTGGATAGAGAAGAGTAATGTGTCACTGATATATTTCAAGTACATGAAGAAAAGTTAGTCAAACATTCTTCATGAATTCTGGCCTCTTGAGGATTTCAAATAAAGAAATAGTATAAGGGTAAATATCTCAAAACGTACCCAAATCTTGTAATTTCCTACGTTACATAAGCGCTTCTATTTTTCTTTGTACAGTATGTTTTAAGAAATTATAGTTGGAATGCAGACACTGATTCATCTAGAATCTTGAAGAGGCTGAACTTTGGATGTCTTTCTTAAAAGGAAGATCAATAGAAGGTTGATCAGTAAACAAATCTTACTGGAAAGCATCTGTTTGCAAATAACCGAGCAGGTGGTTTGTGCTTATGACTCTAAAAAGAATGTTTACAAGGGAATGACAAACCAAGATTTATGGTTGTCATATAACTTGCCTCTGGAAAGGCTTTTGGCCACAAACAGAAAGGAAGAGTTGCTGTGTACCTGCCAGGAGAAGACAGCTGATATCTCTCTCTCTTTGAAGAGTCCCTGCAATTTTAAAGAATTCCTGGATCAAATTGTACTGTTGCCTCCTGTATTTGAAGAAATCCTGCACGTTTGCAGAAACCGTGCCTCTTTGAAGGAACTTTGCATCAAATGTCTGAGAATTGAAACCTTTGTTGCAGCACAACTGATGTAAGACCTATGTGAAGCCTTCTGTGCTGAATGTCTTTGAAAGCCTACCCAAATGGATCATCAACATCGCCTGGAAAGTACTGTTCCAGGAAGATTCCCTTTGACGGCCGCCTATTCGCCTTTGGAACACCTTGCCACGACAAAGGACTTCCATGCCTTTTCACTCTAAGTTTTTTTTTTATTCCTTCTATTTCTTTGTAACAGTTGTAAAGAAAAATCATTTTTTTAACCTGGTTAACCGGTTGTGTACGTGTGAGGTCTAGGATAAAAATAAGGGGCTTTAATATTTCTATTTAGGGGTATGTTTACTTTATTATTGGTTAAGACTTGGGGTATAATAAACGGATAATTTTGTTGTTTATTAAAGAAACCTGGCTGGTGTGCTTTATTCTGGGGAAAAATAGAGTATCTGATTGCCTGTTTCAAAAAGTGGGAAAATTTAAATATATGTTGTGACCTGTGGAGAAGTGGGACTGAACTAACAGTGCACTCCTGCTGTCTTGGTCATAACTCTTAACCCAGACATCATCTCTTAATGCAAGTTTACTAGTGCTGCCCCAGAACAATGAACACATAAGCTGATAAGTCTCACAGTTCAGATCTGAATTCCTCCATTTTTTTTTAATTGTCCAAATGTAGAAAGTCAAAGAAAAAAACACAGATAAACCATAACTGCCTGAAGGATGATAACCTGTTATGGGATACACCTTGACATAATAGTCATGTGCATTCCAAAGCAATTCACTGCATCAAAAACTATGATGTGTTTCGAAGATATAAGATGTTATATAAATCCAAATCTTTCTTTCTATTTGGCAATAAAATCATAAACCTGTTACTTATTGTTATGTTTTGGGGTCTTCTTTGCTCGACTGATTTTTTTGATCTTTTACCATCTGCGTTTTTAGATTATTCTCATTGGTAAACCTATAGCTCCCCATAATCCCAAGATTATTCTCCCTAATATCGAGGTAAGTTTTTGACAACATACCAAGGATGGCAATCTGAAAACCTTTCTATTTGTGAGTTAAGCTGTTGGAGCTATCCTGTGTCTCCACATGGACTTCCCTCTGGCTTTGAAAAGCAGATTAGCATCGTAACATCACACTTTGCTTGAGGGTTTTCACTAACAAGCAAATTTACTGAAGATGAACGAATAAACATATAACAAAAGCGATATAGATTTATTTTACATATTATACCAATTCCTCAGATGTAAATTGATGAATGGTCATGGTCTATATGCAAAGCTATTCCTTTGTAGTTAACGTTAATATGCACTTTTTCCCCTCTTTTGTGACTGCGGGAACTAGCTAGTTGAGCAAACCTTTCCCTGACGGTCCCAACCACCATGACTCGGTGATGAAACATATGTATAATAGGCTTAATTAGGGAGAAATTCGATTACTGGCAACACCTATGCAGTCATATTCAGCTGGCCTCAGACACCGGAAACATCAGAGGAATGTATGATGGCATTAAGAGAGCCCTTGGGCCCACCATCAAGAAGATTGCCCCCCTCAAATCTAAATCAGGGGACATAAATCACTGACCAATGCAAACAAATGGACCGCTGGGTTGAGCACTACCTAGAACTGTACTCCAGGGAGAATGCTGTCACTGAGACTGCCCTCAACGCAGCCCAGCCTCTACCAGTCATGGATGAGCTGGACATACAGCCAACAAAATCGGAACTCAGTGATGCCATTGATTCTCTAGCCAGCGGAAAAGCCCCTGGGAAGGACAGCATTACCCCTGAAATAATCAAGAGCGCCAAGCCTGCTATACTCTCAGCGCTACATGAACTGCTATGCCTGTGCTGGGACGAGG
This sequence comes from Heterodontus francisci, assembly GCF_036365525.1. Taxonomy (NCBI): domain Eukaryota; kingdom Metazoa; phylum Chordata; class Chondrichthyes; order Heterodontiformes; family Heterodontidae; genus Heterodontus; species Heterodontus francisci. The sequence continues at coordinate 31,736,311 of NC_090389.1, forward strand.
GAGCAGTACCTCAGGACATGCCAATATCATCACCCTCTATAAAAACAAAGGTGACCGCAGTGACTGCAACAACTATCGTGGAATCTCCCTGCTCAGCATAGTGGGGAAAGTCTTTGCTCGAGTCGCTCTAAACAGGCTCCAGAAGCTGGCCGAGCGCGTCTACCCTGAGGCACAGTGTGGCTTTCGTGCAGAGAGATCGACCGTTGACATGCTGTTCTCCCTTCGTCAGATACAGGAGAAATGCCGCGAACAACAGATGCCCCTCTACATTGCTTTCATTGATCTCAACAAAGCCTTTGACCTCGTCAGCAGACGTGGTCTCTTCAGACTACTAGAAAAGGTTGGATGTCCACCAAAGCTACTAAGTATCATCACCTCATTCCATGACAATATGAAAGGCACAATTCAACATGGTGGCTCCTCATCAGACCCCTTTCCTATCCTGAGTGGCGTGAAACAGGGCTGTGTTCTCGCACCCACACTGTTTGGGATTTTCTTCTCCCTGCTGCTTTCACATGCGTTCAAGTCCTCGGAAGAAGGAATTTTCCTCCACACAAGATCAGGGGGCAGGTTGTTCAACTTTGCCCGTCTAAGAGCGAAGTCCAAAGTACGGAAAGTCCTCATCAGGGAACTCCTCTTTGCTGATGATGCTGCTTTAACATCTCACACTGAAGAGTGTCTGCAGAGTCTCATCGACAGGTTTGCGGCCGCCTGCAATGAATTTGGCCTAACCATCAGCCTCAAGAAAACGAACATCATGGGGCAGGACGTCAGAAATGCTCCATCCATCAATATTGGCGACCACGCTCTGGAAGTGGTTCAAGAGTTCACCTACCTAGGCTCAACTATCACCAGTAACCTGTCTCTAGATGCAGAAATCAACAAGCGCATGGGAAAGGCTTCTACTGCTATGTCCAGACTGGCCAAGAGAGTGTGGGAAAATGGCACACTGACATGGAACACAAAAGTCCGAGTGTATCAAGCCTGTGTCCTCAGTACCTTGCTCTATGGCAGCGAGGCCTGGACAACGTATGTCAGCCAAAAGCGACGTCTCAATTCATTCCATCTTCGCTGCCTCCAGAGAATACTTGGCATCAGGTGGCAGGACTGTATCTCCAACACAGAAGTCCTCAGGCGGCCAACATCCCCAGCTTATACACACTACTGAGTCAGCGGCGCTTGAGATGGCTTGGCCATGTGAACCGCATGGAAGATGGCAGGATCCCCAAAGACACATTGTACAGGCGAGCTCGCCACTGGTATCACACCCACCGGCCGTCCACGTCTCCGCTTTAAAGACGTCTGCAAACGCGACATGAAGTCCTGTGACACTGATCACAAGTCATGGGAGTTAGTTGCCAGCGTTCGCCAGAGCTTGCGGGCAGCCATAAAGGCGGGGCTAAAGTGTGACGAGTCGAAGAGACTTAGCAATTGGCAGGAAAAAAGACAGAGGCGCAAGGGGAGAGCCAACTGTGTAACAGCCCCGACAAACAAATTTTTCTGCAGCACCCGTGGAAGAGCCTGTCACTCTAGAATTGGCCTTTATAGCCACTCCAGGTGCTGCTCCACACACCACTGACCACCTCCAGGCGCTTACCCATTGTCTCCAGAGACAATGAGGCCAAAGAGAGAGAGATATAATTAATACATTATACCTTTTAGAATTAAAGATTGAATAAATGGCCAGTTTTCAAGACTCACTGAAATTCCCCTTTAAGGGTAGAGTTAAAAAATCCATTCCAAGGTCTTCCAAGGTCTCTGCTACAATGGAATTAGAACATGACACACATTGAAACATCCTGTATGAAGTCAGTACTGATGACTATAAATTTAATTAGTTGATAGTATTAGTGATATAGATAAACTGACTCAAAAGAATGCTACAAGGTACAATAAATAAACAATTACAGGTGATAAATTACAACATGAAATGGTACTTACAAAAACAGATGCCAAGTAAACCCAATTACAAACGTTTTCACCAGATAAAGGCTCACAACTTCAAGAGAAGAGAATTTCCAGCAAATTCATTAAGTGGGGATGGTAGCTAATGATATTATATATGAATCTCAAAAGCAGGAAAAACACACACAGAAAGGTAATACCTACATTCCAAAAGATGAGATGCAAGATTAGAAATAGTATAAACATGCGGGTTTTGAATCAAAAAATCAGAAGTGTTTCATTCCTCACCAATGCTTCTCAACCTCTGGTACTCGGGGAATTTAAGGTAAAAGATTACTTTAAATTTTGATGGATATTCTAGGATACTTTGCATTATCAAGGTTAAACTTTTGGATTCTATTTTAGAAATAAGATTATGTTTTATATCTCTTCGTACTCTTTGATATTGTAGTATACTTTGCCACTTAAAGTGTATTGCATGTTTAACTCTTTAATAAATATATAAAAAGTTAATAAATCGACTCATGTAACATTCTGTATACAACTACAAGAACCCCCTCTCTGTGTCTCCTTAAGTGGGGAGATACTTATTGAAGAGTTTCCCAGACCCTTATAATATCTGGGATATTTATGACTTAGCTAATAATTATTTTAAAAATAGGCTATCCAAAAGATGGTAATATTCTCTGTTAGTTTTCTTTCTTTGAGGGAAGATTAGCTCAGTTCTTCAGACCCAAACAAGTGTCTGTAAGAATCTGTCTGGTCTGAACTTAATTAAAGGAGACTTATAGGGATGTACGTTTGATTTGGTTTAGTCCCTATAAGGGTTTAAAGTCATAAATCACTTCAACTGAACTCTACTTCAGTCAGCACAATTCCATTTCTTGAACACCTTCAGTGCATATATATTGCAAGAAATAGATGCTGGGTTTCCTTTTGAATAACCATCACTTACATTCAAAAATAATTGGCCATCATACACATAACTGAGCAAATCACACAGTATGCATGTGCTTCAAATGGTTTGGGTCCTCCCTCTCATCTTTCAATTGGAAAGTATGACAGGACTATAGTCACAGTATTTATATTGAATTGGGTTGGAACAATGATTTTACCTACAGCTAATTTAAAAAGCTACTGGGAGGTCAATTTTAGTTCACTTATACCTCAACAGCCCCAGTTTTGGGCAGAGACAGAGTGTGAAATTCAGGTAGAAATAAGTCTGCATGATTTCCAACAACTTTCAACCCCGCACATGTTTCGAGTTTGGCCTAAGGCAGCTGTTGGCAACTCTCAACCAAATTAGGTGCAGACTTCATCTCAACTCTGCAGCAAAGGGAGCTGTCCCAGCTCCACCCTTGTGGAATTTGAAAGAAGGTCCTGAAGTGCACTGTAAATATAGACACATTGACGATAAATGGGCTCTTCTTGTATTCATGAATTCCAGCAGTGGAATGAAGTGCGTATCATGAAAGAAAACCAAAAAAAATCAACTAAAAAAAAATCACAGAAAATTGCAAAGTGCCCAGAAAGAACCCAATACATTGTAACAAATAATATCTCTTTAATTTATTTTTCCCGACATCAGAAAAGCAAGAAAGAGCAAAAATAAAACAGGTGCTTTTCTTGCTTAAAAAACGCCAAAAATTAAATTTATCATGCTGGTAATTTTACCAAAAAAAGCTGGTAAAATTTAGAAAGCCTGAAATGTTAAAGTGCTCTGGGTATTAAAGCTTTTACTCTCTTTTTATAAGCATGGCACAAGGCATCACTCATGTGTAAGTCAATCTCTTGGCCACTGCTTTACTTGCCTCTGCCTGCTCTGATCCTTAGCAGGATCCACATATTATACATAACTGTTTCTATACTATCCTATTTCTGATATTTCATATCATGTTACTGACACACATTTTCCTTTTGCTATTCACATACTGTAAAGGTTACAGATACTGCTATGTAATGATCAATGGGACAGTACTGTCACCATGCAGCAGCCTGCCTGCCATTCCAGTGATAATGATCAGAAATGTATTGACACAATCTTTCTCATATGCACTATTCCCAGTTGAAATTCTTTTAGGTCTCCAAAGCATCTATTCAAATGTCTGGAAAATCTTTATTTAAAGAGCCTGTAATTGATTCATTGTTGACACTCCATATATCCTCACCAAAATAAAATGAATTATTTTTCCTTTCTATAGGCTGCAGATTTGATTTAATTCCCTTAAGTAACACAGACAAAAATCAAGGACATTAATCACCTTCAGTAATCATTGGAGTTGTGACACTTTGCTCTCCTCCAGCAACCATTAAACATTCACTACCCCATTTGACCACACTGATTTGACACATATTATCTGCATCTATTGTGCAGAATATTTTTGAAAAGGAAATAAACTGTCTTCAGTGAGATTTGGGTCTGAGCAAAGTAGTCCCATGCGAATTACAATTGCGTATTAGGTGCTGTCAATTTTACTTCTTTTTTCAATTAAAGTAACTTCCAGTTTTCAGACAGTAATGTGTGGCTAGTGATGGCAGAATTAAATGAAATATTAGCTTCATTAGCATTTACAACCAAGCAACTGGTCCATGTAGAAACCTTTTACATTTTTTAAACAGTAATGACTTGTCAGGTTTTAGACATTTTACGTGATAATAGCAACTAATAGTTTTTTTGGTATTAAACGTATATTTGACACAAGGGTAGGAGATTACATAGCCAGATGCAGGCTCTGACTGAAATGTAATAATTTAGATTTAGCGATGCATGTCAGTATTAAATTGTCTCATTCCACTTCTAGGAAGGTTGGGACAAGACCAATATGGAAATGATTAAGATCCGGTCAACATTAATGGCACTGTCAGATGGACAATCCCTCTCCCCACATCATAAAACAAGCAAATCTAAGAACTTTGTAACATCACTGCAACAATGGAAAACCTGAAATAAAAACAGAAAGTGTCTGAAAACTAGAAGTTACTCGAATTGAAAAAAGAAGTAAAATTGACAGCACCTAATATGCAATTGTAATTTGCATAGGACTACTTTGCTCAGGTCTGGCAGCATCTGTGGAGAGAGAAGCAAAGTTAACGTTTCAGGCCAATGACCTTTCATCAGGGTTCTGATGATCTTGCATTTCCCACATTACAATAGTAACTACACTTCAAAAGTACTTCATTGTCTGTAAAGCGCTTTGGGATGTCCTGAATGTTGTGTGTTGTATTTGTAGCATTGCTCGGGCATTCTGGAGAAAGTCTTAGACTTCAGATAAAGTCAACTAACAAATTTTATTATTTACATTTACTATATACACTCTCCACAAGCTAGCATCCTCTGTGCTGCTATCTCTTCTCCTCAAGCATATGACTGTTAAATCATCACTCTTACAGTAAGACGAGTCACTCTCACTGTCTTCAGTATTAACCCTTTGCTTCCTTATACTACACAGAGGTCATGAAAGGCATGGTGTAAAGATAAGTCTTTCAGCATGAAACTTACGAGTAGGAAAATTCAAGTTAAACCTAAAATTAGGCCAGTATTCAATAGGCTTGTTAGATTGCATGGATTCCTAGAGTGTCTTTTTCTCCATGTTTTTTTTTAAAGGAGTTGTCACTGTGATATATCTGAAGTCAAATTTGAAAAAAATAGCCAGCAGTATTTTCCGCTGACCTAAGTGTGTTTTGCTGAGAATCCCCCATATCTCTTCCTCCTTGTGCTATTTCCTGTTTTATTTTCTAGGAAATAGCTTACAAATATTTGAATTAGTTCTAAAATATCTTCAAGAATATATGTAAGCGTATATTAATCAATAGTAATTTGGTTAATATAGCTGGTACTACATTTACTTCACACTCCTAATTTGCTCCTGGAAGTAACTGTTTTCTAAAGCATTGATCCAGCACTAACGCTTTATCCACTTGTTAGTTGGCAACTAACTGGAAACAGGAATTCCTACATCATGTTAATTTCTCCCATTTAAAGCTAATGTTAAAGCACCAGAAGAAAACATTTGAGTAGTGAAGAGCGCAGCAGCAAGCTCTGCAGCATGGTCACAGCATCAAATCTTAGTTCCGAAGGTATTTTTGATGAGGACCAGCAGACAACCTTGGCTTAAAATTCTAGGATGTAGGATTTATACCATCAGGCCTCATTCGCAACTCAGAACAACACCAATTACAACACAGGTACGATAGTGTATTAGTTATGCTAAGGGACTAATAATGCTGCAACAATGTAGAAAATTGCCCAGGTATGTCGTGTCCACAAAAAGCAGAACACATCCAATCTGGCCAATTACCACCTCATCAGTCTACTCTCGATCATCAGTAAAGTGGTGGAAGGGGTCGTCGACAGTACTATCAAGCGCCACTTACATAGCAATAATCTCTCACTGATGCTCAGTTTGCATTCTGCCAGGGCCACTCAGCTCCAGACCTAATTGCAGCCTTGGTCCAAACATAGACAAAAGAGCCGAATTCTAGAGGTGAGGCAAGAGTGACTTCCCTTGATATCAAGGCAGCATTTGATCGAGTATGGCATCAAGGAGCCTAGGCAAAATTGAAGTCAATGGGAATCAAGGGCAAAACTCTCCACTGGGTAGAATCTTACCTAGCACAAAGGAAGATGGTCATGGTTGTTGGAGATCAAACAGATAAGCCTCAGGATGTCACTGCAGGAGTTCCTCAGGGGAGTGTCCTAGGTCTGACCATCTTCAGTTGCTTCATCAATCACCTTCCCTGACTAATGAGGTCAGAAGTGGGGATGTTCACTGATGATTGCGCAATGTTCAGCACCATTCGCGACTCCTCAGATACTGAAGCAGTCCTGTCCACATGCAGTAGGGTCTGGACAACATTCAGGCTTGGGCTGATAAATGGCAAGTAACAATCATGCCACACAACTGCCAGGCAATGACCATCTCCAAAAGGAGAGAATCTAACCAACTCTCCTTGACATTCAACCACATTACAATCACTGAATCCCCTTCCACCAACATCCTGGGGGTTACCATTGACCAAAAACTTAACAACCTTAACAAGCTATATAAATACTGTGGCTAAAAGAGCAGGTCAGAGGCTGGGAATACTGTGGCGAATAACACCTTCTGACTACCCAAAGCCTGTCCACCATCTACAAGGCACAAGTCAGGAGTGTGATGGAATACTCTCCACTTACGCAGATGACTGCAGCTCTAACATCACTGAAGAAGCTAGACACCATCCAGGACAAAGCAGTCCACTTGATCTACACCCCATCCACCAGCTTAAACATTTACTCCTTCCACCACCTACAGACAGTGGCAGCAGAGTGTACCGTCAACAAGAAGAACTACAGCAACTCACCAAGCCTCCTGCAACAGCACCTTCCAGACCCGCAATCTCTATCACCCAGAAGGCAGCAAATACATGGGAACACCAAGTTCCCCTCCAAGCCACACACCATCCTGACTTGGAACTATAACGCCGTTCCTTCACTGTCACTGAGTCAAAATCCTGGAACTCCCTTCCAACAGCACTGTGGGTCTATCCACCCCACATGGACTGCAGCGGATCAAAAAGGCATCAAACCACCACCTTCTCAAGGGCAATTAGGGATGGGCAATTAACGCTGGCCTAGCCAGCAATGCCCACATCCCATGAATGAATTTTAAAAAGTGCAGACTGGCTTTTAGCACTGCAGATGAGCTTTAAGTAATGCTACCAAGTTACGATATTGATCTCCCTGCTCAAAATTCAGCATCCTGACATGAGGGATTCTTATTATGGCTCTTCTGTGCATTAGTATAAGGACATGAATATTGCCCTATGTCTCGGTGACTAAAACTAAACCAAATTCTCAAGCTTTGGCCTGAACAAATCAAGGCAATGTGCTGCTTAATTCAGATCTCCACCAACTTGTATTCTATTCCCTTTGTCCTGTAGCTCATTGGAGTAATGGCAGTATTGATTAAGGATATTATTACAGTGCTGGAGACAGAGGATGTCCTAAAGGCGTCAATGACAGAATCTATTTGTCTAGAGTTAAGAAAGTATAACGGTACCATTACATTTTATAGGTCACCAACTAGTGGGAAAGATATAGAGGAATAAATTTGCAAGGAAGTTGCAGAGAGGTCCAAAAACTATAGAGTCGTTATAATGAGGGACTTTAACTATCCTGATATAGACTGGGAAGTAATAGTGTAAAGGGCAGAGCAGGGGAGAGTTTCTGAAGCGTATTCAGGAGAATTTTCTATATTTGTATGTTTCCAGTCCAATGAGGAAGGCGGCATTGCTGGATCTGGTTCTCGGGAATAAAGTAGGTCAAATGGATCAAGGTTCATTAGGGGAACATTTAGGGGGCCATGATCATAGGCTGGGATTTTGTGTGGCTCCCTGAGGTGGGGTCGGCAGCGGGAGGGGAGCATGGAGTATCACGACAGGTAGCAGGGAGGAGCACCCATTTCCTCCCCATTGCCAAGCAATCTTCCTGGGGATGGGATAGGCTGATGATGGCCTTCTCAACCAGAGGTCAATTGAGACCCTTAAGTGGCCTATTAATGGCCAATTAAGAGCCTCTTCCTGCCACCACTGGGATCTTACCAGTGACGGGGGTGGGAGGGGACCTCCGCCACGAGGTGCCTTCCCTGCAGGCTTGAGCATTGGGGGGCCCCTCTTCCGTGGACAATTTGTGGCCCACAGAGAACCCCCACCAGGAACAACTTTACCACTCGGGACCCCCCTCCCCCGGATTGCACAACCACCCCCATAACCCACCTCTCCGGGGACATCTGCACTGGCTTCTGTGACCCTGCCTCACCTATCTCTGGTCCCGGGTTCCAGCGCTGGACCTGGGTCCGGGGGCTCTGCAGTACCGGCAGTGGCCACCACTCCTAGTGGCGCTGCCAATACTGCTGAGCTGCTGGCCCTCTGATTGGCTAGTAGCTCTTGGAGGCGGGATCCCATCTTTAAAGGGATGGAGATCCCGGCTCCTGAAACTTTGATTTAAAAAAGACTGGAGGATCACTCCAGGGGGGCAGAAAAAAAGGCAGAGGCAAAGCTCTCCCCACCTTTTTGGCCAAGCGCCGGCAGACACACCTCCACCACAAAATCCAGTCCATATTATCTTAAGGTTTCGGTTAGCTATGGAAAAGGACAAGGAGCAATGCAGTGTAAAAGTAATTAATTGAAGGAGGGCCAATTTTAATGGGGCGAAAACAGATCTGGCCCAAGTAAATTGGAATCAAAGATTGGCAGGCTGTCATGGAACAATGGGGTCCCTTTAAAGAGGAGGTGGTTCAGGTACAGTCAAAGTACATTCCCAGGGGGGAAAGGCAGGACAAACAAAGCCAGAGCTCCCTGAATGAGGAAAGAGATAGAGAATAAGATGAAACAGAAAAAGGCTGTGTATGATAAACATCAGGTTGGTAATACAAGTGAGAACCAGGCTGAATATAAAAGGTTCACAGGAGAAGTCAAAAAAGAAATAAGAGAAGCAAAGAGACCATATTAGAAAAGACTGGAAGCCAACATAAAAGGGAATCCAAAAGTCTCCTGCAGACATATAAATAGCAAAAGAATGGGGAAAGGAGGAGTTGAGCTGATTAAGGACATAATAGGAGATTTACAGATGGAAGCAGAGGGCATGACTGAGGTACTAAATGAGTAATATTACATTTGTCTTTACCAAGGAAGAAGATGTTGCTGAAGTCATAGGTGAAAGAGGAGATAGTTGAGACACTGGATGAACTGCAAATTGATAAAGAGGAGGAATAGATAGGATGGCTGTACTTAAAGTTGATAAGCCATCAGGACCTGATCAGATGCATCTGAGGATACTGAGGGATGTAAGGGTGGAAATTGCAGAGGCACAGGCCATAATCTTCCAATCATCCTTAGATGCAGGGATGGTGCCAAAGAAATGGAGAATTGCAAATGTTACGCCCTTGCTCAAAAGAGGTTGTAAGGATAAGCCCAGCAAATACAGGCCAATTAGTTTTACTTTGGTGGTGGGAAAGCCTTTAGAAACAATAATCCAGGACAATATTAACACAGTCACTTGGACAAATGCTGATTAATTAAGAAACGCCAGCACAGATTTGTTCAGGCCAAATCACGTTTAACTAACATGATTTAGTTTTTCGATGAGGTAACAGAAAGGATTGATGATCGTAATGCAGTTGATGTGGTATACATGGCATTTCAAAAGGCATTTAATAATGTGCCACATAACAGGCTTGACAGCAAAGTTAAAGCCATGGAATAAAAGGCAGCATGGATACGAAGTTGGCTGAGTGACAGGAAACTGAGGGGGGTGTTATGCTGTCCGCCACAGCAGATTTGGTGGCGTGCAAGATGATATAATTAGGTCAGAGGTGATTTTTCAGATTCTCGACGTGGAGATATTTTACAGGAATTAAGTCAGCGACAGGTTTGCGGTGTTCCAGGGACCCCCCCAGCGCGGTGGCGGATTGCAGCTCTGTATTCATTTAAATAACATGAATGCTCATTACCATACGCATAGTTACAATTTAGACCTACCTTCCAGATTAAGTGAACGGTGAGTGATGTCCCCATGCCACCCAGTTCATGAATGTTTCAATGTTTTTTTTTTATTCATTCATGGGATGTGGGCGTCACTGGCCAGGCCAGATTTATTGCCCATCCCCAATTGCCCTTGAGAAGGTGGTGGTGAGTTGCCTTCTTGAACCACTGCAGTCCATGTGGTGTAGGTACACCCCCAGTGCTGTTAGGAGGGGAGTTCCAGGATTTTGACCCAGCGACAGTGAAGGAACGGCGAACGACAGGGCTGGGTTTTGCCGTTGTCGTTTCCAGTGCCTCGGTTGATGCCTGGTGGCCCGTCCGGTTTTATTCCTTTTTATTGACTTTGCAGTGTTAGATACAACTGAGTGGCTTGCTAGGCCATTTCAAAGGGCATTTAAGAGTCAACCACATTGCTGTGGGTCTGGAGTCGCATGTAGGCCAGACCAGGTAAGGACAGCAGATTTCCTTCCCTAAAGGACATTAGTGAACCAGATGGGTTTTTACAACAATCGACAATGGTTTCATGGCTATCATTAGACTAGCTTTTTAATTCCAGATTTATTAATTGAATTCAAATTCTACCTTCTGCTGTGGTGGGATTTGAACCCATTATCTCCAGAGCAATACCCTGAGTCTCTGGGTTACTAGTCTAGTGACAATACCACTATGCCACCGCCTCCCCCCATCTGACGTGCAACAGGCAGATTTGTGCAGTTGAATCTCTCTCTCTAACTCAGCCACCAAACTAACGCAAGCATTAGAATCTGTGCTTCCTTCCAGGCTCGGCACCAGCAAGGGTGAATCTTCTCAGGCGAAGGCATGGGCGGGGGCTACATGGAGGAGCAGAGGAAGGTAGTTGCAGAGGGAAGGTTGGGAAGATCGGGTGCATGGAGGAGCAGGAGACGTTAGTTGAGGAGGGAAGGCTGGAGAAATTGGGTGCATAGATGAGCAGGAGAGGGTAGCGGGGAGGAAAGGGTGGGGTGATCAGGTGCATCGAAGAGTAGGGGATGGTGGAGTGGAGCATCCACATTGTTGAATGGTTGATGTTGATGGTGAAGATGCATGTTGTCGGTTGCGGGGGTGGTGGGTAGATTAGATCAGTACTATGTGAAGATATTTGGCAAGGCCCTAAAGGGACCGTTGAGTAATGTCAATGTTGGGGAGCTGTGGGGCAAATTGAGGGTATTGGCTAGCAGAGGGAATGGTCACAGTCAATGCAGGCAAGTGGATTCTTTGGTGGGGGGAAGGTCAAGGCTAATGGGTGGGTATTCGACAGCTTCATATGGAGGGGAACGAGACTCGACAACAATGTCAGTTCGATATGAGGAGGTTCTGGGTAAGAGTCAGCAAGTCAATAGTAATGGGAGAGGAACGGGTGGAGGGATGGCATAAATACATTGATGATTACACTGTGCACGGTAATGGGGGAGGCTCAAATGATAACAGACGGAAGGTTAACAGTAACATTGAGTGGGTCAAGGGTGATGGGTTCAAGCTGGAAGGTTGCAGGAGGTTGGAAGGTAGAGAGACATATACTGAATTCCACGCGCACCATTTTCTCCCATGATAATGGAAACTACGTGGACACTCAAGGATTGCAAGGAGAGTGGGAGGAGGCAAACAACAGTGGGTGTGTCTTCTGCCTGTCTGCAACAAAGACAGATGTAAGGGAGCTGTTCACTGCCTCGATGTTTCAGCTCAGTAGCAACAGAGGGCTGAATTGTTCGGAAAAGCTACAGTGGCATGGGCCTCATATACCCAATTTGTCGAGAACCATGGGAAGAGCAGCAAAGGGAGAGACTAAGGAGGGCTCTTTTCCCTCAACTCATGAGGCCTGAGTGTCAGTAACGGGCAGAACAGGAAGGTGAGGATGCTCCAAGTGATAACATCCAGAATGGCCTTGTCAAAGGTGGGCACTGGCACGCCATCGCATCCTCAAGACAAGGACAAATTACCTACAAATGTCAGAGAGGCAATGCCAGACACGCCCAAGAATGTCACATGAAACAGTCACAGAAATTTGTAGGATCCTGCAGCATGACCTGCAGCTACTCAGCTTCGGTGGGAATCCCAAGCCAGTTGCCCTGAAGATGACCGCTGAACTCAGTTTTTTCTATAGTGGCTCCTTCCAAGGATCCACGGGCAACATATGTGGCATTGCACAGTCTGCATCAAAGAGGTGGCCAATGCCATTTTTGACATGCCAATGATTTCACTTACTTACTTGTAGACGAGGACAGCCAGGCAGCTGGGTCTGTGGCTTTCAGTGCCATCGCTGGCTTCCCTAGCGTGCAACTGGTGATCGACTGCACTCATGTGGCCATTAGAGCTCCCTGGGACCAGCTGCTGTCTTTGTGAATCGCAAAGGCTTCCACTCTTTAAATGTTGAACTGGTTTGTGATCACAGGAGAAGAATCATGCATGTTTGCACACATTTCCCAGGGAGTGGTCATGACTCACACATTTTGAAGAACTCCCAGCTCCCAGCTATTTTCGAGGAACCAGCCGAAGTGGATGGGTGGATCCTGGGTGACAAGGGTTACCCACTTTGTACATGTTAGATGACACCAGTACAACATCCCCAAAGCACAGCTGAAGAGAGGTACAATGCTGCACACGCATCCACCAGAGCCATCATTGAACACACCATTGGCATGCTGACAATGCAATTCCGTTGCCTTGACAGGTCTGGAGGGGCTCCACAGAGGGTGTCATGAATAATCATTGTCTGCTGTGTCTTGCACAACCTTGCAATTAGATGCGGCAACATTCTGCAGGCAGAGGAACAGGAGGAACACCAGTCCTCCACAGATGAGGATGACTATGAAGTGGGTGAGGAGGAGGACGCCAATGACAATGATGCCATCATCAATATGAGGGCCGTGGAGAAACATGCAAGGGACATCAGGGAGAACCTCATTTATGCATGTTTCAGTCAACAATAAGCCACATCATCAAGGAACGTTGGGAGGAGAAACATAACAATTTCCTACAGAAATTCCTTTTTGCATGAGGTCTGATTCATCTCTGCAATCTTAATGAAGCGAAAATGAAGTATTTTCATGTGATTGGAATTTGAAATCGTCTATGGGCTACGATGAATGTGACTACACACCACTGCCAGCAGCATTAAGTTATGATTGTAGAAAACAAAAGTAAGGCATGACAGAATTGGAAAATGTTATTAATCATCAAGAGGAAAACAGCCATCATTGAAGAGTAAAGGATCAAATTCCAATGAGATATAGACATTGGACATTTCCTGAGATGTTTTACAAACATCATTGTGTTCCTGCCATAAGCCTCCAAAAAGCATCTTTGTATCCATCTGTAACCAAGCAAAACATTACCGAGAGTGGATCAAATTTTACATGCAATAAAAATGTATTAATAAATCTTTTCTATTATCACAATATATACACAACCTGTGCCACAATAATGCTCAAAACTCTTTCAATTTATTTTTTCTCCCACTATGTCTAGGTGCTACCACAACATTAGCAGCTGAGGTGGAGGCAGTCTGCTCAGTGCGCTGCCCCGTTGCTGTGGATGACTGTGCCCGGCGTCCTCTGGAGGAACGGTGCCTTGATGGCTCCATCCTACTGGGAGTCTGCAGCAATGATAATTGAGTATCCCCCGTGTGTTCGCCTGCTGGAGGTAAGGGGGTCAATGGCGGTGGGGAGGACGAGATGCCGCATACCCTGGGGGTGTCCTGAGAGGAAGACCCTGCGGCAGCTGGCACACGCTCCTCTTCTATCTGTGTGCATGATGGCACCGGCCTATTTCCCTGAAGGGAAGGAGCACCTGGAGGGAAGTCCAGGTTCCTCGTCCCCCTCACGCTTAGACTCTGTTGCATGGAGCCCAGGGCTACAGTGATGGAGTGCAGGTCATATCGCATATGGCTCGAGTGCTCAAACACACTCGCCACAGAGCTCACCAGACTCTCGACTGAGAAAGCCATATGCTCAAATGCCAGGGACTTGGCAGACATCATAGCTTGCATGGACTCCTCTATGGAACACCACACATGACCTCAGACACCTCTGACATATTTTCCACATTGCTTTGCTGCACATCCAGCAGACTTCTTGGAGCAACAAACAAAGGATCATCATAAGCATGGGGTTAAGCAGGGGCCTGGGCCGCAGCAGTCCTCCGATTGTCAGGGTCCCTGGCTGGCAATTGCTCCCTCAGCTGCTGGGATGTGTCTGTGTCATGCACACCAGCTTGTGACCCAGATTCTAATCTTAAACCCCCTGTGGACTGTGTGGATGTATCTGCGCTGGTGGAGGTGGAAGAAGAAGCAGGTGATGGTGCACCCTCTGGGGCATTGGCTTCTTCTTCCTCCCCATAGGGAGGATTCCTGGGCCAGGCAGCTTTCTGCAACTCGAGTGCGGACATCTACAGTGGAGACACAAACAGAAGCACACTATGCATCAGATGCACACGAGTTCACACAATTTCCTTCAGTTTCCACTTATTGCTGCAAGAGCAGAGGTGACACTTCATCCTTACACCTGTTACTCCTGCCTCATTATGTCCACTTGCCCTGCCTCCCTCCTCTATTGCAATCTCCAAAGCCTCCTCCTCAGCCGTGGTCAGCAGCCTAATGTCAGGGACCCCTCCTCCCATCTTAACACACTTATGCTTGTTGTGGCTTCATTTACCCTGCAGCAGACAGAACAGATTAAATAACATGGCAAATGATGCATCACAACTATTGCATAGATACAACAACATCACTCATTCTGCATTGGCTTTCACATGACACATCCAATCACATAAACAATGCCAACTTTCATAATTTAATGAATGGCACCGATGCTGCTCACGCATTCGACTGCCACTCCTTGTGTACCCTCTGCCTTAAAGACACGGAGCCATGGAAGAAATCAATGGAGCAGCTTCACCAGGACCACATACTCTTTCTGGTCTGAGCAAGTCATTGATTCACTTACGGCATTGCACCCATGTTGTACGAGTGACCCCACAGTTCGAGACATCCTCCGTTACCTCCACCCAGGCTGCCTTGGTGAGGCAGGAAGGTCTTTTCACTCCATCTGCGGGAAAGAGGACCTCCCGCCTTTCCCTGACGGCTTGGAGGAGAGCCTGCAGGGAGGCATCACTGAACGATGGGGTGGGACGCTGTCTGCTAGCTGACATTGGATTCACTTTGGCTGTAGGGAAAATAGATGACATGAAACATGTGGTGACTTACACAAAATAAGGGAGGCAAAAACATTTTGACTTAAGTAAAAGTTTCAACTGATATTAATCTGAAGATACTTACATGAAAGGAAGGCTGCTGATCCTTGAGACTGCAAGCACAGAATGTTTTATGTCTGAGAAGATCATGGTGCTCGGGGCAGTGACTGTGGGTTCCACAAATAAAAGGTCGTTCCCACCTCATGATTCCACGTGTCCGGCGCCACATGGCTAATTTACATACAAAATCACGTAGGAAACGAGATTTGCGGCTGAAGCAGAAGTTACAACTTCCGGTCCCACAGTTGGGAACACCGTGGCTCTCATTAGATTCCACCCAGAGAGTAGTGGTGAACAAATAAAGACAAGAAATGCTGGAAATACTCAGCAGGTCTGGCAGGATCCGTGGAGAGAGAAGCAGAGTTAACGTTTCAGGTCAGTGACGTTTCATCAGAACCAGCAAAGGTTAGAAATGTAATAGGTTTTAAGCAAATAAAGCAGGGGTGGGGCAAGAGATAACAAAAGAGAAGTTGTTGATAGGACAGGGTCACAGAGAATAACTGACCAGAAGGTCATGGAGCAAAGGCAAAAGGTATGTTAATGGTGTGCTGAAAGACAAAGCGTTAGTGGTGGTGAACCATTGTTTTTTGGACTGAAGGAAGGTATATAGTGAGGTTCCCCAGGGATTGGTATTAGGACAACTGCTTTTCTTGATCTATATTAATGACCTTGAATTGGGTATGCGGGGAACAATTTCAAAATCTGTGGATGACACAAAAGTTGGAAGTAGTGTGAAACTGTGAAGAGAACAGGAGAACAGGGATAGACTTCAAGAGGACATATAATAAAAGCAAAATACTGCAGATGCTGGAAATCTGAAATAAAAACAAGAAACGCTGGAAATACTCAGCAGGTCTGGCAGCATCTGTGGAGTGAGAAACAGAGTTAATGTTTCATGTCAGTGACTTGCAGTTCTGAAGGAGGGTCACTGACCTGAAACGTTAACTTTGCATCTCTCTCCACAGATGCTGCCAGACCTGCTGAGTATTTCCAACATTTCTTTTTTTTATTCAAGAGGACATAGACAGGCTGGTGGAATGGGAAGACTGTGGTAGATGAAATTTAATGCAGAGAAGTGTGAAGTGATACATTTTGGGAGGAAGAATGAGGAGAGGCAATATAAAATAATCTATACAATTGTAAAGGGAGTGCAGGAACAGAAAGACCTGGGGGTATATGTTCATAAAGCACTGAATTTGGCAAGACAGGTTGAGAAAGTAGTTAATAAGGCAAATGGGATCCTTGCCTTTATAAATAGAGGTATAGAGTACAAAAACAAAGAAATTATGATGAATCTTTATAAAAGACTGGTTCAACCTCAACTGGAGTATTGTGTCCAATTCTCAACACCACACTTTAGGAAGGATGTGAAGGGATTAGAGAGGGTGCAGAAAAGATTTACAAGAATGGTTCCAGGCATGAGGGACTTCAGGTATGAGGATAGTCTGGAGAGGCTGGAACTGTACTCCTTAGAGAAGAGAAGGTTGAGAGGAGATTTGATAGAAATGTTCAAAATCATGCAGGGTCTAGACAGAATAGATAGGGAGAAAATGTTCCGATGGGCGGAAGGGTCTGAACTAGAGGACACTAATTTAGGGCGATTGGCAAAAGAACCAAAAGTGACATGAGGAAAAACTTTTTTACGCAGTGAGTGGATAAGATCTGGAATGCACTGCCTGAGAGTGTGGTGGAGGCAGATTCAATCATGGCTTTCATAAGGGTATTGGATAATTATCTGAAGGGAAAGAAATTTCAGAGCTATGGGGAAAGGCAGGGGAGTGGAACTTGCCCAATTGCTCTTGCAGAGAATTGGCATGGACATGATGGGCTGAATGGCCTCCTTCTGTGCTGCAACCATTCTGTGATTCTATTTGTTCAGTTGTTGCTACTTTTTAATGGGGAATTTAGTGAAGAAGTTATAACAGTGGCAGCAAAGAATTAAGTTCAGAACAGAAGAAACACTTGTGTCAAAATATGCTACAGCAGGTACATTGGAAATGATCAAAAGAAAAAAAAAGTACATTTCTTTTGCCCCTTTCACAACCTCAGGTGTCCCCAGAGTGCTTTGCAGCCAATGAAGTACTTTTAAAATGTCCTTGCTGCGGTCATGCAGGATTACTGATTAGAACCCAGACCCATAAATCCGTATTATTTATTACTTTTCAGGAGACATATGTCTAATGTTTCTGTGTTACTCAAACGTTTAATGCATTTTCCATTGAAATTGACAAGCAACATGGAGATTGTGTGATGACTATTCATATTTAATTCTGATTGCTAAAAACTTATTTTCTCTGAAATTGATTGAAATTAAAATTTGGAAGCACTGGGATTTGCTTAATTGAAAGGATTATTAGGAATGTGAGAACAATAACAAAGAACTGTCAAAAAACAT
Organism: Heterodontus francisci; assembly: GCF_036365525.1. Classification (NCBI taxonomy): domain Eukaryota; kingdom Metazoa; phylum Chordata; class Chondrichthyes; order Heterodontiformes; family Heterodontidae; genus Heterodontus; species Heterodontus francisci. The sequence goes on from NC_090389.1 coordinate 31,754,399, forward strand.
GAATGCCAATATGTGCAATTACAGATTTTGTTCTATAGAATCATTGTTCCTTACAGTACGCAAAATCGTTTAGACACAGAATGGGGTGTTGTTTTTTGGCTCGTGTAAGAAATACTGCAAATTTCAGTTGATGTCTCCAACAGCACTAACTCTCAAGAAGATATCTTTAAATGAGAGGCGAGCATTCGTTAGCAGGAAGAAGTTGAAATGATGTAATGCAGATGGGATATGCAGCTGATCCAAACTTGATACTTGGCACTAAGTATCTGGCTCCCAGCGGCAACTTAGAGGAGCAGCAGGCCCGTACTGTATGGTTATTATAGGTGACTTTAACTATCACTCCATTAAGTGGTCCGATGCCTGACAGCCAAGTGCAGAACAAGGCGGCAATGCAGCATGGATTGTTACTTCCTTATTCAACATGCTAGCAAAATTACTGAAGAGGACAATTGACAAGATTTAGCACTTAGCAATGATCTTGAGACTGTATCTGAAATTTTTGCAGGGTATTATCTGGCAATAGCGATCATTTATTTATTTAGAGATACAGCACTGAAACAGGCCCTTCGGCCCACCGAGTCTGTGCCGACCATCAACCACCCATTTATACTAATCCTACACTAATCCCATATTCCTACCACATCCCCACCTGTTATTCCCCTACCACCTACCTATACTAGGGGCAATTTATAAGGGCCAATTTATCTATCAACCTGCAAGTCTTTGGTGGTGGGAGGAAACCGGAGTACCCGGTGAAAACCCACGCAGACACAGGGAGAAATTACAAACTCCACACAGGCAGGACCCAGAATTGAACCCGGGTCGCTGGAGCTGTGAGGCTGCGGTGCTAACCACTGCGCCACCCATTGTATTCTTGTATTTTATTTGCTAAGGCATTTTAATGCTTTTGATAATTTAATGTTGGTCCACAATGTCAGGAGGGCTAAACTTTCACTTCTCAGGAAGATTTGGGAAAGATGGGAACGATGGGAACGATTTGGGCAGCACAGTGGCGCAGTGGTTAGTACCGCAGCCTCACAGCTCCAGCGACCCGGGTTTGGTTCTGTGCACTGTCTGTACGGAGTTTGCATGTTCTCCCTGTGACTGTGTGGGTTTCCTCCAGGAACTCAAGTTTCTTCCCACATGCCAAAGACTTGTGGGTTGATGGGTAAATTTGCCATTGTAAATAAAAAAATAATTTCCCCTAGTGTGGGGATGTGAGAGGGATATGGGATTAATGTAGGATTAGTATAAATGGGTGGCTGATGGTCAGTGTGGGCCAAAAGGCCTATTTGGTGCTGTATGACTTTATGCTGTTGGGTAAAATTAGCTGTGACACAGAAGAGAATGAGAGTGTTTTTAAATCTGTGCTCGATGACAAGAAAGCCTTTGAGGCCCAGGTTGAAACTAGCCGGGAAAATTGAAATGAAAGACTTTCTCTCTCAGCTGTAAGGGTGTTACATGATCTGATGACTGTGAGCCTGTTTCTACCAACCTCCTAGTGAGCACAGCTTGCACCCTTTCATTTCAGTGCAGAATTGGAAATCTTCTTCGAGGTAGCCACATTTAATGGCTGGTGTGGAACAAGAAATTGGGAATATAATGACGTGCAGTTCTTTGGGAGTAATTTTGGCCCTAATAGATTTAGCAGGGCATTTAATGACCTCTGCCATTAGTTAGACTTACGCTTGCACATTTAAGTTTTTAAGTTGCAGGTTTAGAAGAGTGGTGCAGGTTGTAATGGAATATAGGTATAACAGGCTTAATTAGGTAGAATCAAGGGCAATTAGGGATGGGCAACAAATGCTGGACTAGCCAGTGACACCCACATCCCATGAATGAATAAATAAAATGTAGATATAGTTAAATATATTACACCTTTTAGAATTAAAGATTGAATAAATGGTCAGTTTTCAAGACTCACTGATACTCCCCTTTAAGAAGGTAGAGTTAAAAAATTTCAAGGTCCCTATTAGAATAGAATCTCTGTTGCTAGGGACTTGGAAGATAAACACACAGATTAAAATATCTTGTGTGACATCAGTAAAAGATAGTCATGAAATTAATTAATTGATGATATTGGTAAATGGAGGCAGATTGACCCACAAAGAGGGTTCAACCTACCATAAAATACAATTATAGATAATAAAACAATAATGTGGACTTACAGGAACAAGAGGTCAAATAAACACAATTATAAACATTTTGACCAAATCACAACTTCAAGAGCAAGGGAATTCCAGTAAAACATTAAGTGGATATGTTAGTTAATGATGCTTTCAAGATCCATATTTGGTAGAAAGAGAAACACATGCAGAAAGGTAATACCCAAAAGCTAAAAGGTCACATGACACCTCAGAAACAGTATAAACATGAGGTTATCTGAAGTAAAAATTTAGAAGTGTTGAATTCCTCAAACAATGCTTCTCACCCCTTGGTTTACTCAGGGAACTTAAAATAAAAGTTTGCTTTAAATGTTGATGGATATTCTAAGATATTTTGCTGTAACATTAGCAAGGTTAAACTGTTGGATTCTATGTTAGAATTAAGATTATGTGTTACAGCTCTTAGTAATATCTGATATTGTGATATACCTATCCACTTAAAAGTGTATTGCATGTTAAATTCTTCAATAAATATATAAAAGTTAACAAATCGTCTCATGTAGCATTCTGTATACAACTACCAGAACCTCCTCTCTGTGCCTCCTTAGGTGGAGAGATACATATTGAAGAGAGTTCCCAAATCCTTATAATATCTGGGATATTTTATGACAGTCATAATTATTAAAAATAGGCTATTCAAAAGATGGTATTATTCTCTGTTAGTTTTCTTTCTTTGAGGGAAAGCTAGTTCAATTGTTTGACCAAAATAATTGTCTATAAGAATTGTTCTGTTTTGAACTTAATTAAGGGAGATTCATAGGGATGTAATCCTAATTTGGTTTAGTCCCTATAAGGGGTTAAAGTCATAAATCACTTCAAGGTTACATACAAGGAAACTCATCAGCCAAATCTGTAAGTCTGCTATAACCGAGCATCATATCCTTGCCTGAAGTTGCTGTACCATTTGTGCATAAATAATGGGGACTGCCATTAGCCTCACCATAATTTTGACTGCAAATTATGACCTATTATGTCAACTCCCTGGATGTAATCCCAGTGGATCCCCATACACTTTGAAGGCTCATGGTTCACCAGCTGCTGGAACAATAGTTGCTACTAACCCCATTCAGTTGCATTCAGCCAATGAACTGAAAAGGCTCGTCTTCAGACTGAACCATCCATTGCCTGCATTGTTTCTTCCACTGTGTACTGCACCATCCCCACCATGTCAGAGTCAGCTGAAACACAAAATAGGAGATAAGAGTATTATACTTGTTTGTATATTTTTACACACAAAAATACATACATAGGTTTTGACACAACTTCCATCTTTCTAAAGATATAGTGTGTGTGCCTCTGTCACACCTGAGGTAGTAGATGGTGTGAATGTAATTGCAGCAATCCACCTGATTTTTATGACTGAAATGAATTTGTTGCAGGTTAGGCAGAGTCACTGATGCCACAGAACTATATGGCAGACACCATAATTGGAATGTTATGTAAAAATAAGGTAAATAGATAGATCATCTGATTTGTCCAACACAATCATTTTTAATCTAATATATTAGCAAAACGAACTATCTTGCTACCAACTGCCCCAGCACTCACTCTCACTTTGCCCTGAATCTGCTGAATATTACTGGGGTACCGTATAGGTGCTGACTACTATTTTAGCACTCTCCTTACAGACCATTCATCATGTGGAAGCCTGAACCGTGACAGTAGATAGGCTAAAGCTGAGCTCAATCCTGTTCTAAACCGGCATTCACATTCCAGCAAGGAGAAGCAAGTCTTTCTCTATCCCATCAATTGGCCTAATTAGAACACCACAACTAAGATTTTGCTAACCTCATATAGATCCGGAATTTAGCTTGAGTTCTCATGGTTTTTTGACTTAATGTAATACTTACAAGTGCTGTAATCCACTAGGATCATTGGGGAACATCTGCTTAACTAAGATATGCCAAATGACCTCTTTCTGTGCTGTACAATTCTATGATACTATTGTATCAGGGAACTGCTGATAATAAAAACCAAATAATGCAGTTGTCATTTGAAGAAGGCAAGCAGTTGTACTTCATGCTTTAGTGCTTTTTCTGTCATTATTTGAACTTATAGTCATTAAACTTCTTTTCTGTGATGTTTCATGTTTGTGACACGATGCAGAAGCAAATCTATCCATTTATAGCACTACATATGGCATTTGCATGTGTTATCTTTGGTTGAGTGATCTGACGTATAGGATTAATTGCATAGGCGCATAGGGCAGAATATCAAATATATACCATAAAACATTACAAATAGAAGCTTCCACAAGTTTGGGACTTGTGATAATGGAACTTAGCTCAGAAATAATGGGAAGAATGCTTCCTGGATCTACTCCTCCCATATATCATTTCAAAAAGATAACAAAAGCATCACAAAAGCCCCAAGCATTCATTAAAAAACAATTTGAAGATGCTTTTTATCTGTCTATGTGGAAATGGATGCCTATGGTGGAGCAACCATAAACAATGTGCATTGCATCAGTGTCTGTTGCAGTGACAGGCCATTGTGGAACTTACATAAAAGCAATGCGGCAGATTGTGAGGCCCCCTCATGACACAGGGTGGGTGATAGAGATCCAGGACATTAGGGAGAGATTGATCTCACTGGATTTCTGCCATTTCATGCCATGCAACATAGTCCAGCTGGCATTTCAGACTAGCCTACACGCAAAATGGGAAAACAAAGCTTCACTTTTGACTATGATCATTAGTGCTGCTACTGAATTCAGCACAGGCACAATTTCTCTGCTTTTCTACAGTCTGTATAAAATGAGCATATTCTGGGTGAACAGGAAGTTGGTCTTCAAAGGAAAAACAACTTATTACACCATATATGAAAGTGAATTTGAACTTTGAGTTTGTGAAGCTAAATTGTCAATTTTTTGCCATTTTGTTTATTTCCGCTTCAGAAGTTTTGCCAGCGAGATTTATCATTACCACAACAAAGAGATTGTATATGAGAATTCCAATAACCATTTCTTTTCTTCATGTATTAATTGGAGGAGGATGAAAACGGTTCAAATGTCAGGTTCAATTGCATCAAGAGGTGGACTGGCCATAGCTGCCTTTACCCAGACTGTTAATGTTTATTAAGCCCAGGCTTAGTTACCTGGAAATGCCTAAGAGAAATTGTCTTCACAGTCTTTGCGCCAACAAGGTGACAGTTGCACAGTGTGCTCAAATTTCACCTTTTTTATCGATTCACAGGATGTGGGCATCGCTGATTCAGCCATATTAGCCATCCCCAATTGCCCTTGTGAAGGTGGTGGTGAGCTGTCTTCTTGAAAATTGAGTGACTTGCTAGGTCATTCAAAAGGCAGTTAAGAGTCAACCACATTGCTGTGGGTCTGGAGTCACATATAGGCCAGACTTGGTAAGGATAGCAGATTTCCTTCCCTAAAGGACATTAGTGAACCAGATGGGCTTTTACAACAATCTGATAGTTAGATGGCTGCCAGTACTGATACTAGCTTTTCATTCCAGATTTATTTAGCCAACTAAATTTAAATTTGCCAGCAGCCATGGTGGGATTTGAGCTCATGTTTCTTGCCCATTAGTCCAGGCCTCTGGACTAATGGAGGGGTTGGTAGCATAAAGGTGATGTTACTAGACTAGTAATCCAGAAGTCCAGGCTCCAGTGACACAAGTTCAAATCCCACCATGGCAGCTGGTGGCAGCATAGTGTTATACAGTCGGGAGGGAGTGGCCCTCAGAGACCTCAACAGTGACTCCAGACCCCATGAAATCTCATGGCATCAGGTCAAACATGGGCAAGGAAACCTCCTGCTGATTACCACCTACTGCCCTCCCTCAGCTGATGAATCAGTACTCCTCCATGTTTACCACCACTTGGAACAAGCACTGAAGGTGGCAAGGGCACAGAATGTACTTCGGCTGGGGGCCTGCAATGTCCATTACCAAGAGTGGCTCTGTAGAACCACTACTAACCAAGCTGGCTGAGCCATGAAGTCAGGTGGTGAGGGAACCAACAAGAGGGAAAAACCTACTTGAACTCACCCTCACCAATCTACCTGTTGCAGTTGCATCTATCCATGGCAATATTGGTAGCAGTGGCCACCACACAGTCCTTAAGGATGCAAAGTCCCACTTTCAAACTGAAAATACCCTCCATCATGTTGTGTGGCACTACCAACGTGCTAAATGGAATAGACTCAGAACAGATCTAACAGCTCAAAAGTGGGCATCCATGAACTGCTGTGGACCATCATCAGCAGCAGAATTGTATTCGACCACAATCTGTAATGTCATGGCCCAGTATATCCCTCACTCTACCCTTACCAGGGGATCGACCCAGGTTCAATAAGGAGTGCAGCAAGGCATGGTAGGAGCGGCACCAGGAATATGAGATGCCAACCTGGGGATACTACAACACAGGATGTCAAACAGCAGAAGCAGCATGCTATGGGCAGAGTAAAGTAATCCTACAACCAACGGATCAGATCAATGCTCTGAAGTCCTACCACATCCAGTCATGAATGGTGGTGGATAATGAAACAACTAACCGGAGGAGAGGCTCCATGACCATCCTCAATGATGGGCGAGCCCAGCACATCAGTGCAAAAGGCAAGGCTGAATCATTTGCAACCATCTTCAGCCAGAAATGCCACGTGGATGATCCATCTAGACTCCTCCTGAAGTCCCCAGCATCACAGACAATTCAATTCAATCCATTTGACATCAAGAAATGACTGAAGGCACTGGATACAGCAAAAGCCTTGGAGCTTGACAACAGTACAGCTTTAGTACTGAAAACATGTGCTCCAGAGCTAGCTGCACCCTTCGCCAAGCTGTTCCAGTTCAGCTACAACACTGGCATCTCCAGGACAATGTGAAAAATTGCCCAGGTAATTGTCCACAAAAAGCAGGACAAATCCAATCAGGCCAATTACCATCCCATCTGTCTACTCTCAATCATCAGCAATGAGAAAGAAGGTGTCATTGACAAGCAGCACTTTTTCAGGAATAACTTGTTCACCGATGCTCGGTTTGAGTTCCGCCAGGGGCATTCGGCTCCTAACCACATTACATCCTTGGTCCAAACATGGACAAAACAGCTAAATTTAAGAGGTGAGGTGAAAGTAACTGCCCTTGACATCAAGGCAGAATTTGACTGATTGTGGCATCAAGGAGCCTTAGAAAAATTGAAATCAATGAGAATCGGGGGTAAAACTCTCCACTGGTTGGAGGCATACCTAGCACAAAGGAAGATGGTTGTTGTTGTTGGAGGCCAATCATCTTAGCCCCAGGACATCACTGCAGGAGTTCTTCAAGGTAGTGCCCTAGGTCCAACCATCTTCAGCTGCTTCATCAATGACATCCCTTCCAACATAAGGTCAGAAGTATGGATTCTCGCTGATGATTGCACAATGTTCAGTACCATTCGTCAGATACTGAAACAATTTGTGCCAACATGCCGCAAGAGCTGGACTACATCTACAAGATGCACTGCAGCAATTCAGCAAGCCTCCTTCCACAGCACCTACCAAACCCGCGATCTTCACCATCTAGAAGGACAAGGGTAGGAGATGCATGGGAACACCACCCTCAAAGCCATTCATCATCCTGACTTGGAACTATATCACCGCTCCTTCAATGTCACTGGGTCAAGAACCTGGAACTCCCTTTCTAATATCATTGTAGGTGTACCTACACTACAAGGACTGCAGCAGTTCATGAAGGCAGCTCACCACTGCCTTCTTAAGGGCAATTTGGGATGGGCAATAAATGCTGGCCTTGCCAGTGACAGTCATGCCCCATGAACAAATAAAAGCAAAGTCCAGTAACATAACCACTATGCTGTCATTCCTGTTATAACCGCCACCAAAAACAACTTCATCAGTACTCATGCCCTCCAACACTCTTCTCCCCGCCCCCACCAACTCCAGAGACATGAACTGGTTGGCATCCTTCCATCTACGAAAGATGATGGACACGCAGCAAACAATCCATTTAGGTGGGGTGTCTTTTCTTGGTGCACCTTTGTTGATGGATGTGAAGGCCAATCCTTGAGAAGCAGGTTCTGCCACATGTGCTGCATGTGAACCTGCCAAGTGACGCTGTGAGTTGTTGTTTTTGACATAGGCGCCTGTTGCCAATCTGCTGTTGCAACTGGTCATCGTGGTAGTGCACACCAGTCCACAGGATGTCTCAACATTTCCCTCTTTCGCCAGCCAGTGACTCCAAGATGCGATAGTCAACATTTAGGGCCTTCGTGTCATACTTGCAAACATCCTTGAAGCAGAGCTTCCCGTAGACACACAGCAACAGAATAAGACCGTTATTCAATATTTTCCCCAAAGTCCAGAGCATTATTGATTTCACCTGAAAGGCAATTCAGGCACAGCCCACACAATCCAATGCCATTCGTGAACCACCAGATATTCCACTTCATCAATGTCCAGCTGATCAGTGACTAGCAGCACAGGATCATACAAGTCAAGGCCCACTTTCCAGATGGCATTCCTAACGCAAGAGTCAAGTGTGACTGGACTATTTGGGGAAGAAGGCAGGTAGCAAGGATAGCTGCTCACAGACCAACGTTATCATAAACTGTTGCATGCTCCACTGGTCCTAAAGTTGCCCACACATTCTATCCTGGCACAGCAGTTCTGTTGTATGGCCATACACAATACAGTGTTTTGGATAGTGACCTCCTTCACCAGTGTACTTTCACACTCACGAATGGCAGCAAGAAACACTGTTACTCAGATGACATCTGCTTTGAAATGCAGGTCCACCAGGCCTGAATCTCAATGCTTGGCAGCTGAGGCCAGTTTGATGTGACAGTAATAATGTGTGCTTAGTTGCTGTATGGCTATGCATGTTGTTACGCCAATGTGTTTTGTTGAATGATAATTTTCTTTTATCTGCTGACTGGAGATCTGAAATGATATTTTTTAAAAGACATTTTTGAAAAGACAAGCTGCCAGCAACGTCATCACAGAATTGTTACAGCGCAGAAGGAGGCCATTCAGCCCATCGTATCTGCACTGGCTCTATAAAAGAGCAATTCCCTCAGTTCCATTCCCCTGCCTTCGCTCCATAATCCTGCACATTCTTCTTTTTCATATAACTGTCTAATTCCCTTTTGAATGCTTCAATTGAACCTGCCTCCATCACTTTCTCAGGCAGTGCATTCCAGACCTTAACCACTCGCTGCGTGAAAAAGCTTTTCCTCATGTCACTTTTGCTTCTCTTACCAAATACTTTAAATCTGTGCCCTCTCGTTCTCCATCCTTTCACGAGTGGGAACAGTTTCTATCCTGTCCAGACCCCTCATGATTTTGAATACCTCTATCAAATCACCTCTTAGCCTTCTCTTCTCCAAGAAAAACAGTCCTAACTTCTCCAATTTATCTTCATAACTGAAATTCCTGGAACCATTCTCGGGAATCTCTTCTGTACTCTCTCCAATGCCCTCACGTCTTTCCTCAAGTGCAGCACCCAGAATTAGACGCAATATTCCAGCTGAGGCCGAGCTAGTGTCTTATACAAGTTCAACATAACTTCCTTGCTCTTGTACTCTATGCCTCTATTAATAAAGCCCAGGATATCGTATGTTTTATTAACTGCTCTTGCAACCTGTCTTGCCACTTTTAATGACTTATGTACATGGCAGACTTGTTGAATAACAATTCTCACCATAGGGGAAGAGAATAATAGATCTGACTTTCAAGGAAAATTGATAATGAATCAAAAATTGGAACTTACTAAAGTTAACGTAATCAAGAAAAGAATATTAGAAAATGTAATCACACTGAAGACAAACAAATCCTGAGTACCTGACATTTTCCACCCCATGCTTTTAAAGGAAATAAGTGTGGAAATTGCAGCTGCTTTAGCCATAATCTTGCAAAGCTCTCTTGATTCAGAATTGTCCCTTTAGATTGAAAAGCTGTAAATGTATTTCCATTATTTAAGAAAAGTGAGAGAGAAACCAGGAAATTATAGACCTATTAGTCCAATATATGTTGTGGGGAAGTTGTTGGAATCTATAAGAACTGAGTAGCTAAGCACTTTGAGACATTTGAGCTGATTAGTAAGAGCCAGCATGGATTTGTAAAGGGTAGATCATGTCTAACTAACTTAATTGCATTTTTTAAGGAAGTAACTAATAGTGGTGAAATGTGTATGAATGCAGTTTATTTGGACTTCCAGAAGGCATCTGATAAGGTTCCACATAAGAGAATGTTTGCTGAAAATAATGCTCATGGAATTGAAGGAAAATTATTCAATTGGTTCAGAGATTGGTTAGAAGACAGAGAGCAGTAATAATGGGTATGTACTCAAATTAGAAGAAAATGACTTGTAGTGTCCCACAAGGATCTGTGCTGGCACCGCAACTATTTACTATATTTATTAACAATGTAGATAACACGATTGAGAGCTACATATCCGGGTTTGCCAATGACATAACAGTTGATGGTATAATAAGTTGTGACAGGAGCATAACATTACAAAGAGACATTGATAGATTAAATGATTAGCTGAAACTGTGACAGATGAATTTCAATGTAAGGTAAGTGTGAGGCCATCTATTTTGGGCCAAAAAAGGATTGATCCGAGTAATATAAATGTTGAAAAGCTGGGAATAGTGGAGGTTCAAAAGATTTAGGGGTTCATGTATACAGATCACTAAAATGTAGTAGTCAGGTACAAACAAATAATCAAAAAAGCAATGGAATGTTAGCCTTTATATTTGGAGGACGAGAATATAAAGGGGAGAGAGTTTTGCTACCACTATACAAAGCCCTGGTTAGATCACATCTGGAGTACTCTGTGCAGTTCTGGCACTGCACCTTAGAGAAGAAGGAGTGCAGCACAGGTTCACCAGAATGTTTCCAAGTCTCCAAGGGTTAGGTTGTGAGGGGAGATTACATAAACTAGTCTTGTATTCCCTGTGATATAGAATGTTCTGGGGTGATTTGATTGAGTTTTCAAGGTATGTTCCCTCGAAGGGGAAAAGTAGGGCAAACAAATCCAGAGCTCCCTGGATGACAAAAGTGGTAGAGCTTAAGATGAAGAAGAAAAAGTGCGTTTATGACAGATGCCAGGTAGAAAATATTATTGAGAACCAGGCTGAATATAGACGGTCCAGAGAGGAAGTGAAAAAGCAAATAAGAGAAGCAAAGAGAGAGCATGAGAAGAGACTGGCAGCTAGCATTAAAAGAAATCCCAAAATTTTCTATAGGCATATAAATAGCAAGAGGGTGGTAAAAGGAGGAGTGGTGCCAAATAGAGACTAGAAAGGGGATTTACACATGGAGGCAGAGGACATAGCTGAGGTATTAAATGAATACTTGCATCTGTCTTTAGCAAGGAAGAAGATGCAACCCAGGCAATGTTGAAAGAGGAGGTAAGTCAGACACTAGAGGGTTTAAAATTGATAAAGAGGAAGTATTAGATAGGTTGTCTAAACTTAAAGTGGATAAAGCACCAGGGCCGGATGAGATACATCCAAGGAAAGTGAGGTTGGAAATCGCAGAGGCACTGGCCATAATTTTTCAGTCTTCCTTAGACTTGGGGGTGGTGCCAGAGGACTGGAGAATTGCAAATGTTACACCCTTGTTCAAAAAAGGGTGTAAAGGTAAGCCCAGCAACTACAGGCCAGTAAATTTAACTTCTGTAGTGGGAAAACTTCCAGAAAAAATAATTCGGGACAAAATCAACAGTCACATGGACAAATGTGAGTTAATTAAGGAAAGCCAGCATGGATTTCTTGAGGTAAAATCATGTTTAACTAACTTGCTGGAGTATTTTGAGGAGGTAACAGAGACGGTTGATGAGGGCAATGCTGTTGATATGGTGTACATGGACTTTCAAAAGGCATTTGATACAGTGCCTCACAACAGACTTGTGATCAAACTTGTAGCCCATAGAATAAAAGGGACGGCAACAACATGGATACAAAATTGGCTGAGTGACAGGAAACAAAGAGTAGTGGTTGATGGATGTTTTTTGGGCTGGAGGAAGGTTTATAGTGGAGTTCCCAGGGATCAATGTTGGGATCCTTGCTTTTTCTGATATATATTAATGCCCTAGACCTTGGTGCACAGGGCACAATTTCAAAGTTTGCAGATGATACGAAACTTGGAGGTATTGTGAACTGTGAGGAGGATAGTGTAGAATGTCAAAAGGACATAGGCAAGTTGGTGGAATGGGCAGACAGGTGGCAGATGAAGTTCAATGCAGAGAAATGTGAGCTGATGCATTTTGGTAGGAAGAACATGGGGAGACAATGTAGAATATAGGGCACAATTCTAAAGGGGGTGCAGGAGCAGAGGGACCTAGGTGTATATGTGCATAAGACATTAAAGGTGACAGGACAGGTTGCAAGAGCAGTTAATAAAGCATACAATATCCTGGGCTTTATTAATCGAGGCATAGAGTACAAGAGCAAGGAAGTTATGTTGAACTTGTATAAGACACTAGTTCAGCCTCAGCTGGAGAACTGCGTCCAGTTCCGGGTGCCACACTTGAGGAAAGATGTGAGGGCATTGGAGAGAGTACCGAAGAGATTCACAAGAATGGTTCCAGGGATGATGAATTTCAGTTATGAAGATAGATTGGAGAAGTTGGGACTGTTTTCCTTGGAGAAGAGGAGGCTGAGAGTTGATTTGATAGAGGTATTCGAAATCATGAGGGGTCTGGACAGAGTAGGTAGAGAGAAACTGTTCCCACTCATGAAAGGAACGAGAACGAGACGACACGGATTTAAAGTATTTGGTAAGAGAAGCAAAAGTGACGTGAGGAATAACTTTTTCACACAATGAGTGGTTAACGTTTGGAAAGCGTTGCCTGAGAAAGTGGGGAGGCAGGTTCAACTGAAGCAGTCAAAAGGGAATTAGTTATATGAAAAGGAAGAATGTGCAGGGGAGAAGGCGGGGGAATGGGACTGAGGGAATTGCTCTTTCAGAGAGCCATGATGGGCTGAATGGCCTCCTTCTGCACTGTAACAATTCTGTGATTCTGTGAGTTTTTTTGATTTAAAATGAATTGATTGGATAGATAGAGAGAAACATTTTCCACTGGTGATTGAGTCTAGGACAACGGAACGTAACCTTAACATCAGAGCCAGGACATTCAGGAGAGGATTTAGGAAACATTTCTTCAGGCAAAGGATGGTAGAACTGTGGAACACTCTCCCCAAAAAAGTAGATGTTATCTTAATTGTTTAAATCTGAGATTGATTGATTTTTATTGCCCAAGGATATTAAGGGATATGGTGCAAAGGCAGGTGGACAAAATTAAGATACAATAAACAAAGCAATAAAATGTTTCACTTAATAGTGCCTTTAATGTAGTAAAACATCCCAAGGCACTTCACAGGAGCATTATTAAACAAAATTTCAGACCAAACCACAAAAGGAGTTATTAAGAAAGATAACCAAAAACTTGATCAAATAAGTAGATTTTAAGGAGTGTCCTTCATTGACCAATCAGTTCCAATTTTCTGACATTGTAACAATGAAACAGCCACTTTTAAACAAAGATGCTTCTTTTAAGGTTTGCACAATGGCTAATGCAAGGCATCCAGTGCCAAGGACCTGGCAGCCAGAGAAAGTTCAATGACCTTACATGGGTGGTTAAAGTCAGTGAATGCATCATCATGTGACATCTCATACCCACCACACCACCAATGTTTCACACTGCTCAAAGCACCCAGCAACACTCTCTGGCACTCAGGATTTATCCCTAACATCCAGATACTCCACCTATCCAACAAACACCTTCTGATTAGGCCAGTCTCACACCCACTTGTCCCTGCCTTCAGCTATTCAGCTATGGCAGGTACATCACCCAAACAGAGTGCAACAGAATATCACTGACATTCTTCTCTCTTTCTTACAGAACAAGGCAGCAGGTAATACAAGGGAGCAACACAGACCTGGCAGGGTCAGGCATGCCTTTATCCTCTGAGCCAAGTGGAGGAAATGGTTCTCTGCATCATGGGGCCGCTGCAACAAGGCCCATAGCATCCGGCATCCCCAAGAACATCCAGGATGACGGTATGTTACTGTGTTACTGCTTAATGCCTCTTCTCAACTCCCATCTCACCCTCATCCTGCTATCTGACATGATGTGCAAGCTGCAGGTGGTGTGACCATGGACCTCTTGCTTTACACCTCACTCTCCCCCGTTCCCCCCCACCCCCACCACCTCACCCTAAGTTTCCCAGTCCACACTTATGCTTTCAGGCACCCAAGAACTGCCATTTGGCCAGCCACAGTAGCCTCAGGAGGAAGAGAGAGAGCAACAGCATTGATAAAGAGGCCCCATCACTTGATCTAACACTCTCAGCCACCAGCTCAGATACAGCACTGCGTGTACCTTAGAGGCCAGTTTAGAGTTGGGATCTGTACATGGTGAATCACGGGGCCACAGCCAGGCCAGAGGGAAAGGATAGTTCATATGCCAGCTCATCCGAAGGCAGGGTTGTTGACAAGTTCTGCCACATGGACTCAGATGAGGACTTTGATGGGATGGCCTACAGGAAAACGCTGATGGTGGTCATGCACACTGAGATACTTGATGCATTGGTAGGGCTGCCAGACAGCCTATTATCACTGTCAAGGAGCATGGAGGAGTCCAGCCTCAATGTGGCACAGGGCATCGTGTAGAGTTTGGAGCCCATTCTCCACTATGGAAGTCCATGACAGCCATCGTGATGCACCGTCTGATGGCTGATGTCTCAGCAGGGAAATCCACTATCCTGGCAAAGCTAGAGCAGGCGACATATCCAACTTCTCCCAGTACGCCATTCATTGATACATCCAGAAGGTGATGGAAGCCATATATGCCAGGAGAGACTAATACATTGTTTTCTCCCTCAGCAGGATGAGAGGTCTTTGCCAGGATAGCATAATACCCTGCATCATCGACTGCATGCATGTGGCCCTGTGGGCCCCCATATCACCAGGGAGAGGTAGAAGAACTGCAAGGGCTACCACTCAATTAATATGAAATGGGACCATGCACAATACATCATGCCGGTGAATGCCCGCTATCCTGGCAGCAGCCACAATGCCAGTATTCTGAGGCAATCTAGAATTCCAGCCATCTTCATGCCTCCATTTGCAGGTCATGTTGCAGCTCTAGAGGTACTGCACGCATAGCCTCCATATCTCATGCAGTCTTGGGTCAGATCCTCTGGCTTCCCTGAATGTCTGCAGAAACTCACCACAAAAGCTCCAAAAATAGGCCACAAGCCATTCACTTTGCCTGAGGGGAAATTAATCAAAAGCACCTCACCTGCAAGTTGGTGGCTAACCCTTTAAATAACATTAGCTGGAGGGGGGTGGGGGGAGGGGGTCCCTCATGCTGCTGAGCACCTGTTCAGCTGAGAGTGATTAGCACAGGCATTCACTGGATCTGTGCAGACCAAGTTTGTGAAACATACGTCAAATCAGTCACTCACAATCAGAGCTCTCCTCACACTTGCAGCGACGCATGGCATGCTCACAGAGTGCCCTGCACAGCATGGGGTTCACACAGGACACACCGGAAGTGGCTGGTAGCGTGGGCCATGCAGTTTACAGCTTTAGGGCTTCAATAGCGTCGGCATCAGAGCCGTTAAGGAACCCAAAATCACAGACAAGTTATTTTATCCCAAAACAACAGAAACAGACCTTATAATGAGTAGATATACCTTAAGATCAGAAGCATTCAGTGTAAGTGAGCAGCAGGGCAAACAAGCAGAGAAAACCACAGGAAGTCTTCACTTTTCCTATTATATCAGAAATATATATGTCTAATATCTCCCACTGTCCCATGCAAATAAACACAATGAATGTGTGATGCCAACAATGGTTAGAATTCTGTGGTTAACATTCCTTGAACATGCGCCAAATATTCAAGGGAAAGACTGTGATGTTTCCATATATGCAAATTTATTCATTAGGTGAAATTACGACCCAAGCGAAAGATTGTTTCCAACCTAAAACAGTTTAAAAGCTCCCCTGAGCTCCATTCTAGGAATTTTATTGCAACAGCACTTTTCCTGACACTTACATCATACAGAACTCTGCACAAGCAATATTTAGCAATATTTCAATGGAACTGAATTTTTTAACAACTATATTTAGCTATACCTTCAGGTCAGACCAGATGCCATCCTTGTGACCTATAGGAAGCACCTCCACCGGTCTCCTGCACATCGTGCTGTGGGTGTCGGCCCAGAGCAAATCTTGGGAAGAGCAATCTGTCACCTGAATTTCATTGCACAGATTAAAGATACGGCATGACAGCAAATCAAAACTGTGAGATAGGACTTTTATTGTGTGAGTACATTATGTGTGTCAGCCTCGAAGTAATAAAGGTTACATCAGAAATTTGGAATGCAATTTTAATATTTATATGCAATAGAAGAAACGTTACATTGTAATACAGCTCTCTGCTTGAATATAAATAACAGTATAGGTATGGACTAAGAAAGTTCTATCATCTCACATGATCTCGCCCTTCCAGAACATCAGCTCTATTGTCCTCCCATCCAGTTGTTTCTTACACAATTCTTCCCTCACGGACTTCAACTGACAATAGAATTTAATCTCACTGTATTCCTTGCTTTGAAAAGTCAAATGTGCATTCTCAGAGGATAGACTGTATTTCATAGACAAATATTTCATGAGTTTTGAAGGTAATTGAAAAAGGTGAACTGCAATTTGCATGATGTCTGCTTGAATCATTGAGTGTTTTTCAGCACTTCTTGAACTCTTTTTCATACAAAAATTATTAATTTTGAGAGGGTACTTGAACAGATGGGAGAAGGCTGCAGGAGCATACTGTGCGTTGGCTGTTGTCGAGGAGCAACACATGACATAAAATTAAAGTAGCATTGACTCAAGTGGGAATAGGTTAATGCATGCTGTGTGGAGCAGTGTATTACAGCATACATATTTGAGTTTTCACAGTTGAAGGTAAGGCTGATATGTGGTGTTGTTGCACTTGTATTATTCCAGTTCTTGTGACGCAGACAGCATGAGTATACTGTTCGCTGAAACAGTTAGAGAGTTATACATTGCCATCTTGTGGTTAATATGGCATTATGATATGTTGAACAGAAATTTGATAGTGCCACATATTTGCTTGGTACTTGTGCATTGTAGACTTTTAATCTATTTTATTTTAATTTTTCACTTTTATGCTTGGTTTTACTTTACTGTTTTTTTTATTTTTAATTTTATTACACAACCCAATTTTCAATGTAACTTGTTTTCATAACCAACAAACAATGTGGGAGGAAACTGATTAGCTGGTCTTTCATCTGTTTGTGACACATTGTCACCATAGAATGACTGCCATTTTTATCTAGATAGCAGCAGGCATTGCATTTCAAAGGGGACTGGATGGTGTGATGTGCTTTGAGACATTTATAAGTATACGTGAAGTATAAATGAAGTACAAGTGGAATTGTTGCTATTAATTACCACTATTTGATTACAGTGATATTTACAGGCCCCTGGTTCTCAGGTGCAAAATGGACGTCCGTGAGTGGAATTTCTTTATCTTTCTCTCTCTTTCCTGTCATAAATGTTAAAAATTAGAATCTTTGTTTCACTTGTGTAATTAGCATTGAACTTGACAAGAATCAATATTAATTGGCTTCATAATTCAACTGGTGGTTTTTTTAATTGAACTAAGATTAAATCAAGAAAGAATTTTGTGGGGGGGGTGGGGGGTAATTTTTACCCACCCTGCAGATGCAAGGGGAGTTAATTTTTTTTTAAACTCTTGTTTAAATGGAGGCGAGTTGGTGGGGGCAACCGAAACTCTCAGTATTTGGATTGGTCACTAAAATCTTTTAAGGAGGCTGTGAGCCTCCATTTTCACTCAAATTTTATTTTGAACAGCTCCAGATGGGGATTCCTGCACCTGAGGAAACCCAACAGATGAAAGAAGGTGAGAAGGGCTGAATTCATGAGGTAACTGCCTTTACTGAATTGTTTGCGGGCCAAGAGGAGCAACAGTGCTTCCCCCAAAGTAGCAAATTTACCTTTAAAACACCCCCGTGATTGGACAAATCCCATCCTCCCGTACCCACCACCCCCCCCCCCGCAAAGTGTTCCAATCAGCACTGTGTTGTCCGTTTCATCCCATCCCTGACGATTTCCAATTCAGCCCCCCCACAATGTCTGAAACCCCTCACCAGCCTCCCACGATGCCCGATTCATCCTTTGCAACGTGGTTCTCCCCACAACCCCCCACCCTCCTGGTGGAGGACTGACATGACATCTGTTCCCTGGATGCTTTCCAGCCAATAAATGGCCAGTCTGTCAATCTGGCTGACTGTCAGGCAGGAAAGCTGTTGGAAAACTTTTTAAACAGATCTTGCCATTAATCTTGGCAAGACCTGCAAGAAAATGATATTTCCACTCCCCCCCAACACCCCAGACCTCACTGCGTCCCCCCAACACACCCACCTCCCCACCCCCACCACCCCTGTTCTTCCTCGGTCCACGATATGATCAGACCCTCAGCCTCTCCTTTTTAAAGAAATAATAATTTAAACTTCACTTCAATAAAACTTTTCCTTATGTTTTTCAAAAAAGTTTAAAGAAAAATCACTGAGCTAAAAAAATCAGTTTAGTGTTTCAGTGGGACAGCATCTGGATAATTGTGATCATAATATAATTAGGTTTAAAACAGTTACAAGAAAGGGTCGAAGGGCTTCCTTCTTTTCCCTCTCCTTGTTTGACCACAACAGGTTTAATTCTTTCTTAAAGTGGATGTACTGGCCAATTCACTATTCACTGTTGGATTACTTAATTGCTATGATCATTACAAGAACCAGACAGGTTTTCTTGAGTTAACAAAGATGTTCACCTTTTGGACCTAAACCGAACTAACAAAATAATAAACAATGTGCCAACTTTTACTCTCAGACTCACACTAGAGGTTTACACAAATAGGTTACAGAGTAGGGAAAGGTAGATTGGTTGAGTTAGAGTCCATAAAAAAGGTATACAGTCTGTGAAATTTGGTGATTTGGCTGGCTTCTAACTGAATTCAGTAGTCCAGAGGCTTTTAGTTTAAAGAGCTAGATGATTGGTTCGGTGTGTCTCTTGGAGATAGCGATGCGGATGATTTCCTCCAATGGGGTTTCTGATTGCAGCCGGAATATGGAAAGGCAATCAGTCAACAAGCAGGATTTGAAAGCTTTCAAGCTGGAATGGAGAGAGAGTGACCCCCATTTAGGGTCTGCTCATATCAGAGTCCAGTTGCTTCTCCTCTGCTGTAGAGAAAAACACCAGCTTAAAACCACTGATGGGGTGGGGCTTATCACATTCCAGTCTCTCAGTGATTCAAACATAGCAGTTAGCAGTATCTCTTTCTTGCTGAAAGAACAAGAATAAGCAGTTCCTTTAAACTTCCTGGGTCTTGGTTCCTCCTGGGAAATACAGCCATTTTGTCTCCCTCCTCACATTCCTTTGCAACGTTGAATACAGTGTTGCAACCTAGGTGATCATCTTGAGCTGAAAGGATGACTTTGTACCCAACTGTGATTTGAGAAGGGATCTAGCACAGGTGGACAGGATACAAAGATTAGCAGGATAACAGTAATGAGCAATGGCAAGCCTTCAAGGCAGAGATAGTTCAGGTACAAACTAAACATATTCCCATAAGGAGGAAAGAAAGGGCATCTATAGCTAAAGCTCCCTGGATGACAAAAGAAATATACATTAAACGAAAACAGAAAAAGGGTGGATTATGACAAATGTCAGACTATAGTCGAAAACTCAGCAGAATACAGAGACTGCAGGGGGAAAATGAAAAAGGGTACAAGAAGGATAAAGAGAGAGTATGAGAAAAGATTAGTAGGCAGCATAAAAGGGAGCCAACAAGCATTAATAAACATATAATAAGTAAAATGATAGTTAAAGGAATGGTGGGGCCAATTCGGATCAAAAAACTGAATCCTTTTGTGGAGGCAAAGGGTATGACTGAGGTACTGAATAAATGTTTTGCATCTGTCCTCACACAAGAAGAGGGTAACTTAATATTGCAGTAGAGAAGGAGGGAGTAGAGATATTGGATAGGATAAAAATAGATAGAAAGGAGGTGCTAAATAAGGTGGCATTGCTCAAAGTTAACAAATGGGCGGCACAGTGGCGCAGTGGTTAGCACTGCAGCCTCACGCTCCAGCAACCCGGGTTCGATTCTGGGTACTGCCTGTGCGGAGTTTGCAAGTTCTCCCTGTGACCGCGTGGGTTTTCGCCGGGTGCTCCGGTTTCCTCCCACAGCCAAAGACTTGCAGGTTGATAGGTAAATTGGCCATTATAAATTGCCCCTAGTATAGGTAGGGGAAGTGACGGAAGGTGGGGATGTGGTAGGAATATGGGATTAATGTAGGATTAGTATAAATGGGTGATTGATGGTCGGCACAGACTCGGTGGGCCGAAGGGCCTGTTTCAGTGCTGTATCTCTAAATAAAAATAAATAAAATAAAATCATGTATCCTAGGTTGCTGAGGAAAGCTAGGATGGAGATAGCAGAAGTTCTGACCATAATCTTTCAATCCTTCTTGGGTATGGGAGCGTTGCTGGAGAATTGGAGGATTGCAAATGTTACATCCCTGTTCAAAAAATGGGAGAGGATAAACCTGGTCACCACAGGCCAATCAGTCTAACATCCGAAATAACTAGAGTCCATTGTCAAGGACTAACATCCGAAATAACTAGAGTCCATTATCAAGGACAAAATTAATTCTCACTTGAAGAAGTATGAGTTAATAAGGGGCAGCCAGCATGCTTTTTTTAAAGGCCTGGCTAACCTGATTCAGTTCTTTGGTGAAGTAATGGAGAGGGTTACTGAAGGTAAGCCAATATATATATATATAAAGGCATTTGATAAAGTACCATGTAACAGACTTAATCAGAAAACAGAAGCACATGGTATTAAATTGACAATGGTAACTTGGTACATAATTGACTAAGGGATAGGAGGCAGAGAGCAGTGGTGAATGGATATTTTTCTGACTGGACAGATGTGCTCAGTGGGGTGGCCTAGGGACTGGTATCAGGACCATTCTTTTATTGTTTTATATAAATGACCTGGACCTGGGTATAAGGGTACAGTTTTGAAGTTTGTGGAATGTACAAAACTTGCCAATGTAGTAAATAATGTAAATGTAGCAGACTTCAGAAGGATATGGACAGACTAATGAAATGTGAAGTGATGCATTTTGGAAGAAATAACATAGAGAGGCAGTATAATCTAAATGATGCTATTTTGAGGGGAGTGCAAGTGCAGAAGGACCTGGGGTGCATATTCATAAATCTTTGAGGATGGTAGAGCAAGTTGATAAGGTGGTTAAAAAAGTATATTTGCTTTGTAAACATGGGCAATGAATACAAAAAAGCAAGGAAGTCTTGCAAAACCTTTGCAAATCATTGGTTAGGCCTCAGCTGGTATACTGTGTACAATTCTAGGCACCACACTTTAGGAAGTATGTCAAGGCCTTGGAGAGGGTGCAGAGGAAGCTTATCAAGATGATAACAGGGATGAGGGACTTCAGTTATTTGGAGAGATTAGAGAAGTTGGGATTGTTCTCCTTAGAGCAGAGAAGATTAAGGGGAGACCTAATAGTGTTGTTCAACATTATGAGGGGTTTTAATCGAGCAAGCAGAGAGAAACTGTTTCATTTAGCAAATGTGTTGGTAACCAAAGGCCACAAATTTGAAGTAATTGGTAGAAGAACTAAAGGGGGTAACGAGGGGAATTTTTTGGATCTGGAATGCACTACCTGAGAGAATGGTGAAACAGCAGATTCCATAGGAACTTTCAAAAGACTGTTGGATATGTACTTGAAAAGGACTAATTTGTAGCATCATGGAGAAAACGATGGGATATAGGACTAAATTGGACAGCTATATCAAAGAGTCAGCACATGCACAATGGGCCAAATCACCTCCTCCTGTGCCTTAAGTTCAATGAGTTTATGATTCTAAGTTCGAGTAGATGTTTTAATGAAGGAGTTAAAAGACAAAGGTCAGAATTTTACCATATAAAAAAGGCGGACGAGGCATAAAATGACAGGCGATGATGTCGGGTTGGGTTCCTGACATTATGACGCCCAAACACCATTTTACGCTGGTCGGACGATGGGCAAGATCGCGGCATCGCTCACCATCCGCTTAGCATCAATTAAAAGCCAATTGAGGTCATTAATAAAGCATGACAGCCATTTTACGTTGGCTGTCAAATTTTACAGCAGTAAAACGAATCGAAGGAGGTATCGGGAACCCAGCAGCTTTAAAAGAGCAGCAAGCAGTGTCTCTATGAAGGAGTTCGAGGTACTTTTTTTGGTTCATTGTTCACTGATATTTCTTTGTGTGACTTTTAAGTTTGAGGCTATTTCTGTTGGTTCAGCAGGAGTCATCTGAGTGTTAGTCACTCCTGGTCAGGCCACAGCAGTTTTGATTTATTGGGTAAAGGGGAGGGGAGTTGTGAAGGCCTGTCCTTATCGCAGGCTGGTCATACCTGAACTAATTGCAAATCTGGAACACAGCATCAATGGGAATTTTCCACTCTGCAAGCAGCTCATCTAATGAGGAGGACTACACCCCAAGGTGGGACAGGAGGACAACTGGCCAGAGGAACCAGCAACCTGCTGGCACAGTGTAGCCTCATAATGGGGGAGTGGGAGAAGGTGACAGAATGGCCTAGGTGCAACCACCTGTCAGGATACGAGCCTACCCAGCAGGCAGAGGCTACCGCCCGCGTTTGAGCTTTCTACAAATGTCAGAGCACCAGTGCAGAAGAAGACTGCGCCTGTCACAGGAGACTGTCACATCTGTGTGTG
This sequence comes from Heterodontus francisci, assembly GCF_036365525.1. NCBI lineage: Eukaryota > Metazoa > Chordata > Chondrichthyes > Heterodontiformes > Heterodontidae > Heterodontus > Heterodontus francisci. The sequence goes on from NC_090389.1 coordinate 31,777,375, forward strand.
AGATGCTGGCAGCGGGGGTCACTTCCAACTGCATGGGTGGCCAGCTAATGCCAGTCGCACTGAAGCTAACAGTTGCATTAAACTTCTATGCATCAGGTTCATTTCAGGCTTTATCAGGAGACATGTGCGGAGTCTCCCAAGCGTCAGTGCATCACTGCATTAAGGTTGTGACTGATGCCATATTCAGGCATGCCAACCAGTTTATCAAGTTCAAGACGGACGCCGCCAGTCAGGCCGAGAGAGCCAGAGGCTTTAGCGCCATCGCTAGTTTCACCATGGTCCAAGGTGTAAGAGACTGCACTCATGTGGCCATTAGAGCACCTACAGATCAGTCAGGGGCCTTCATTAATTGAAAGGGGTTCCACTCAACAAATGTTCAAATCATCTGTGACCACTGTAAGGGTTTATTGCAGCTGTGTGCTCGTTATCCTGGAAGCAGTCACTATGCTTTCATTCTCCGGAACTCCCAAGTGCCAGCATGCTTCAGCCCTCCTGAATTCCTGCAAGGATGGATACTTGCCGTCTGGGGTTTTCCGCTGAAGTGAGGGCTGATGACACCGATGAGAAAACCAAGGAATGATGCAGAGGAACATCACAATGAGAGCCATGCAATCACCAGTGTGACCATAGAACAGATGATAAATCTTCTTAAAATGAGATTTAGGTGTCTTGATTGCTCAGGTGGAGCCCTGCAGTGCTCACCATCAAGGGTTTCTAGAATTATTCGCATCTGATGTGCCTTACATAACCTGGCGACGGAGAGGGGAGAGGCCCTGGAGGATGATCTAGTTCAGCAAGAGGCATCATCAGATGAGGATAGTGATACAGATGAGGAAGAGGGGCCGCAGTCACCTGAACAGCCGGGGGAGGGATCTGGAGGTCTGGGGGAGCTAAGCGCAAGGGAGACCCGGGAGGCTCTAATACTCAGGCGTTTCTCCTGAACAGAGTCTCATCAACCAGAAACTGACATGGCAGTCTGAGATGAGGCATTAACAGGAGCTGGAAGTGCAGAGGCACTCACCTTCATGGGGAAAATCTCAGCTGATACAGGCCACCTTTCAATCAAAAACCATACAGCCGTAATGTGTCACCTCTCAAATTATCCTTCTCATGCAGATCAACCAGCTCGCCTACAACATCAACATTGACTTGTGACATATGAAAATGCCAAGTCAAAAATTTAATAAGTTTTAGTACGTTTATACATCCAATAAATATTTACAAATAGCACCAGTGACTCGAGAGTGCTGTTAGTGTGATTGTTTTGAAACGTTTGCGAGTGCTCACGCGTGTGGATGATCCCTCGCCGCCAGCCACAACAGAAGCAGGTGGCTGATCAGGCTGCCGCGTTGCTTTGGATGACTTTAGCGGGCGTCCTCTGCCTGCCCGAGGCCGTGCGGGCCGCGGCATGTCAAGGTGACCCTGAGGAGTCTCAGGAACACCCTCTGACACCCTGGGAGTATGCAGTACTGATATTACTGGCAGAGGGGACAAGCAGCTGCAGGATGCATCAGGAGTGCCCTGAGAAGAGCTCCCATATGAAATCTGCTGCTGTCTCTTTGCCCTCTCAAGGCTCAATTGGTCCTTTCTGCCGACCTCAGAGGGATGAGCAGCTTCCAAATGTCACCTGAGCATCAGAGACAGATCTCTAATGCTCTGGTCCACGGAGCCCACTCTTTCTGTGCGGTTATGCATGGCCTCCAGGATCAGGCCCTCCAGCACAGCCACCAATCTATTAGTGGAGGAAACCTAATAGGCAGATGACAGGGACTGTGCAGCACTCAAGCCCTGGATGGATATCTCCAAAGTCTGAGTCATTGCACACAAAGTCTCTGGTAACTCCGTCAGATCACCATGCACCACATGCTGCACCTGCAGCATCTCCCACCGAATAGATGTCACTGACCTCATCTCCTCTGGAGATCTTCCCTCTACGGCTTCCAACCTCATAGTCCCACAACCCCGGACAGCCCGCTTCTACCTCCTTCCCAAAATCCACAAACGGGACTGTCCCGGCAGACCCATTGTGTCAGCCTGCTCCTGCCCCACTGAACTTATTTCTTCCTATCTAGACTCTATCTTTTCTCCGCTGGTTCAGTCTCTTCCCACCTACATCCGTGACTCTTCTGACGCCCTACGTCATTTTGACAATTTCCAGTTTCCTGGTCCCAACCGCCTCCTCTTCACTATGGATGTCCAATCGCTCGACACCTCCATCCCCCACCAGGATGGTTTGAGGGCTCTCCGCTTCTTCCTGGAACAGAGGCCCAACCAGTCCCCATCCACCACCACCCTCCTCCGCCTGGCTGAACTTGTTCTGACATTGAACAACTTCTCCTTCAACTCCACGCACTTCCTTCAAGTAAAAGGTGTCGCATTCTTTGTTCCAGTCCTACTCAGGCCCCCTCCCCCAACTCTTTCTCCGGTACATTGATGACTGTATCGGTGCCGTTTCCTGCTCCCGCGCCGAACTAGAAAACTTTATTAACTTTGCTTCCAATTTCCACCCTTCTCTCACCTTTACATGGTCCATCTCCGACACTTCCCTTCCCTTCCTCGACTTCTCTGTCTCCATCTCTGGGGATAGGTTGTCTACCAATATCCATGATAAGCCCACCGACTCCCACAGCTACCTCGACTACACTTCTTCACACCCTACCTCCTGTAAGGACTCCATTCCATTCTCCCAGTTTCTCCGTCTCCGACGCATCTGCTCTGATGATGCTACCTTCCATGACGGTGCTTCTGATATGACCTCCTTTTTCCTCAACCGAGGATTTCCCCCCACTGTGGTTGACAGGGCCCTCAACCGTGTCCGACCCATTCCCCGCACCTCTACCCTCACCCCTTCCCCTCCCTCCCAGAACCGTGACAGGGTTCCCCTTGTCCTCACTTTTCATCCCACCAGCCTCCATATCCAAAGGATCATCCTCCGCCATTTTCGCCACCTCCAGCGTGATGCCACTACCAGTCGCATCTTCCCCTCCCTTCCCCTGTCAGCATTCCGAAGGGATCGTTCCCTCCGCGACACCCTGGTCCACTCCTCCATTACCCCCACCACCTCGTCCCCGTCCCAGGGCACCTTCCCCTGCAATCGCGGGAGGTGTAATACCTGCCCATTTACCTCCCCTCTCCTCACTATCCCAGGCCCCAAACACTCCTTTCAGGTGAAGCAGCGATTTACTTGTACTTCTTTCAATGTAGTATACTGTATTCGCTGCGCACAGTGTGGTCTCCTCTACATTGGGGAGACCAAGCGCAGACTGGGTGACCGCTTTGCGGAACATCTCCGCTCAGTCCGCAAGCAGGACCCTGAGCTTCCGGTTGCTTGCCATTTCAACACTCCCCCCTGCTCTCATGCTCACATCTCTGTCCTGGGATTGCTGCAGTGTTCCAGTGAACATCAACGCAAGCTCGAGGAACAGCATCTCATCTACCGATTAGGCACACTACAGCCTGCCGGACTGAACATCGAGTTCAATAATTTCAGAGCATGACAGCCCCCCATTTTACTTTCATTTTTAGTTATTTTTTCTTCCTTTTTTTTACATTCTTTTTTACATTTTTTACTATCTTTTTTTGCATTTATTTCATTTCATCTTAGTTTGTTCAGTTTGCTTACCCACTGCTTTTTTCAGGTTTTTTTTCAGGTTTGCACTTGCTGCTGTTCAATATTCAGTGTATTCACACCTAATCTGTACTAATGCTTTGTCTTTCAACACACCATTAACATATTGTTTGCCTTTGCTCCATGACCTCTTGGTCAGCTATGTGGCCTTGTCCAATCTGCACCTTCTCCTTTGTTATCTCTTTCCCCACCCCCACCTCACTTGCTTATAATCTGTGACTTTTCTAATATTTGTCAGTTCCGAAGAAGGGTCACTGACCCGAAACGTTAACTCTGCTTCTCTTTCCACAGATGCTGCCAGACCTGCTGAGTGATTCCAGCATTTCTTGTTTTTGTGTCAGCAGAGGCTCGTCATGAGCTTGTGGTTCTGCACTGCCTGGCCTCCCACAGTCCTCTGATTGTCAGAGGCATTGGCCGGTACTGCCTCTGGCAGCTGGTCCGGCACTTGTGCAGTGCTGACACCAGGTTGTAACCACGAATCCGAGGAGACACGCATCCCAACCGAGGTGAATGTCTCTGAGCTGGCACTTGTTGCAGGGAGAGGATGTGACGCGGCACCTTCTGAGGTCCCCTCCTCATCCTCAGAGGTGAACGGATGAGCCCCGGAGACACTGCCTGGCCACTGCCGTGTGTCATCTGCAGGGAAAATCAGAATGATCAGTTGTGATCAGCACTGCTGATTGGAGGACATCATAGTCTGCAGTGTAGCCGCATGTGTGTGATTTTAAGTTTGAGAGCATCCTTCAGTGCCTGAAACAATCGCCGCCTCACCCCCCACAGCTGCCCCTGCACCCCCCCCCCACCACCACCCATCCCCCCCACCCCCCGCCACTCGACCATACTCTTGGGAACTCACCCTCCTGGCCAGGTGCGCTAGCCTCGCCATCAGCTATAGCACATCCTCCATCCTCCCCTGCAAGTGTTAACGCATCCTCCTCCAGTCTGGTCAAAAAGGCCAGATTAGCCATGCTGCCACCGGTCCAGGCCCTCTCACGGGCATTATGTGTCCTCTTCTCCTGTGAAGGCACAAGACAATTAGTTACGACATAATACGTGAAAGATCACCCACTCACCCCTTGGGCTGAGCGCTGCATCTCAAACCAATGCCAGTGAAGTGCATGGATGGAACATATCTGGACCGCTGTGCATCACAGATGTGCCCATTATATGGCCGAAGGCATGGCTGCAGCCAGTCACTGAACATCGATGGCTTCTACCTTGCAACATCAGCCCCCATTAACCCTCTCGTGTCACATAAAAGATGCGATGACTGCAGAATGCCCCTTATCCTGGCAGAGCACAGAAGTTCATTGACCCGCTTGCAGCACCAGAGCCATGTCCTCCTAACTACTCCGCGCCTGCTGACCTCCTCCGCTACCTCCAGCAGCGCCTTCTTGATGATCTGGGGAGGCCTCCTCCTTCTGTCTGGTGGGAAGAGGACCTCAGGCCTTGCCACAGCCGCCTGGAGGAGGACATGCAAGGAGTCCTCTGAGAAGCGGGGGGCCATGCAGCTGCATTTCCCTTCCGTTGCTGCCAGCGGGTTCTGGTGGACTTCAGTTTTATTTACAATTGTTGAATTGGTGGGCACTTTAAATCCTCCTCCAGTCCTTTCACCCTCAGGCTCCTGTTTTTCCTTTGAAGATATGCAGTTGCTCCTCCCAACGTCCTCTTGGCTGCAGGTAAGCCTCTCGGAGACACAGAGGTTGCCACAAGTAGTGTAAACTGGAAGTGCACACAAATGTAAGAGCTTTAATAAGATATCGCTAGATCATAGCCGTAATTTGCTTTAAGTTTCTCTTCATATGTGCTTTTATGCTTTCAGATCTCTGTTGAACAACACTGCTGCCAATATTGTATTGAAAACATATAAGTAATAATCTTGTCCAGCTGTGAAATGTTCTACAGTTTTCAGGTGTTTAAAATACTTCAGCATATTTTTAACTTCCACAAGTGCAAAAGAATTAATACAGAAACATAAGAAGTACACAATTCTATGAAAGTACTTTGGTAATTAGAATGAGAAAATAGCATTACTCCAGTTAAAGAAGCAATAATATTTTACAATTAAATAATAATGGATCAAACCAAGAAATAAGTGGCAAGTTGATTAGTGGCTCAGTTGGAGTCTTTGGCAACTTCTTCCCCTCCATCATTGAATATGAATAGATGATGTTCATCTACAGTATAGATGATGTCCATTGGTGATGATTGGTGCCATCTTCTTATTTTTTGATGGACTTGTTTTCATTGGGGGCATGTTCTTCTCTACTGTGGTTTCATTTATGGTGGGCTTTGCATTATTTATTTATGTGTCAGCATTGGCGAGGAGAAGAGTTACATCACACAATGTATTGATAGAGTTTTACAGGTGAGAATTTTAACCCCCAAGGACGTTGTGGCTTGGGGTGGGGTGTGGGTAGATCAAAATTTTAAAATTCTGAAAGCTGATCCCAGCCCATCTCTGGGTGATGCTGGAAGATCATGTTATATGCCTGCTCAACTCCCGGCTGAAGTAATTTTACATGACTGCCCATCAATCAATGGGCTGGATTTTGCAGTCAGTGGCAAAACAACAGAACTCACCACTGAGCAACCAACTCACTTGCAAGCTTCGCTGGAGTGATTCATTTGATGACCATTAGCTGTCCTATCACTTACCACCCTCCCCCATCCCCTTAGCTAGGTTTCTGTCCTAACCCTAGTGTGAAAAACCTAATAGCACACAATGCCATCCCCATTAAGAGCATTTACTGCCTGGTTTAAGTGTGTCCACTCCTCCACTCTATGAGGTTGAACCCCTTAACATCCCGCTCTTAAACATTGACATTCCATCCACAGTTGCCGTCTATTAGTGATGTTTCTTCCGTTCTACTCTTGGCGGTTGAATGTCAGCTGACTCATTGTGGAGAAATGGTAATTTGTTCAATTGGTAGATTGTACTCCAAGCCTGGTCTAGGTATTGGGAACTTCCTCACATTGAGAGGAAAGGCGATCTCACCCCTGAGATGATGAACTGCAGCCAGCAAAGGGATGATTTGTTTAACAGAACTGGCCCTTCCCAGCCGACAGATTTTACCAGCCACCCCATGAGATAGTTTCCTTGCTTTTCTCATGTTCCCATCCTCCTTCCTCCTCTCCTTGCTCCTGTATTCCTATCTTCCTCCTCTTACCATGTCCCTTCCCTGCCTCTCCTCTAATCCTCTCCATCTTTTATACTCATGTAAATAACTGTGGACAAGAAGAAATGTTTTATGGAGGAGAGAGAAAAAATAATAAAACTATGAGTATCTTACATAAATACTGTAAGCCCATAATGGGAAATAAAGCAAAAAGTGTGAATATATGAGAATGAAAGGCTTTGAAGAAACAGGAGAAACCACACTCTGGGTTCCAGTCTATCCATGAGCAATGCCAAGGGAGGTTTACTAGTCTATTTGGTCTTAATTGTTTCTTCATATCCTATTCAGGTCTGGTAACCACAGCGGCAAACGTTTTGGTCCAATTTCTTTGAGTGAGGCCTGGCAGCAAATCATCCTGTATTTCTTCCATTGATTGTGATCATTTCATTAGCTGAATGCAATACTTTTGTCATTTCACAAAAGAATGGTGCAGTGCATCCTCTTACCCATAATAATGCCTAAAACTCATACTATTCCCTTGTAACAGGCAGTGAACTAAGACTAGCGATTATTGCAGTTCAAACTGTGCGGCACAATAGCATTTCAGTTCAAATCAAATGGCTCAATTACTCTAGCGTGCCATTCATCATTCCCTGCCACCACAATTGCCAACAAAGGAAAAGCTTGTTGGAAACAGAACAAAACTGGCACCACTGAACCTCTGCCATATAGATTTTGAAAGCAAGTAAAGGCTGGAATGTGTTTCAAGGGCATTTCACATCAAGCGATTCATGTGGAAATAAATAGCTATTCTTTTCTGATATCATCTGTTCATAATATAACTTAAATCCCTTAAAGAGCCCTGTAGCACACTCCAGCCTGTGTTTTAAATTTTAAATAATAATAATGTATTCAATTAAAATACTGGATTTATCACTTTCACACTGATGTAAAGATCCTTCATGTGTGCACTGATGTGGTGATGTAAGGAGGGGATCAAGCTCACCTTCTAACTCCTGACTGCACTAAAGCAAGAAATGTATGTTTACCCCTGGTAGGTAGATTGAGATTTCATGGAGCATGTAGCAGGCATAATATAATTCCAGGCCAGTGAAAGCCACATTGTAAAAGTGCCCAAACTGTCCACTGGATCCCCTGAGAACTTTATGAACTTATCTTTCAATGCCTTTGATGTTAGGTGAAAGATGTCACTCTTGCCCACTCTCTCCTAATATTAAACATTAACTGTAGGATGTGAAGCTCTGTTTCTGTGTGCAAACAGAAATGCATGGTGAACTCAGCTCAACGTGATCCACAACAAGGATCAAATAATAGTTAAACTAGGGCTGCCTCACTGAGGGTCGCACCATACAAATATCAGCATAGATGCTGCAAGGACTATGGGGCAGAAACTGTCAAGGTGACACTAACCTGGGAACCATAAGATGGATAAAGGAATGAACTTGAAACCTTAGATTTGCAGGGTGAATACTTCGCTAAGAGTATGAGCAGAAAATAATGGGTAACTCATGTGCAGTCAATACAATTGAAATGAAATTACATGTAGATTATTTTGGGGTTAATAGCCTACCAAAAAATCAAAACACTAATCAGAAAGCGTTAATATTGTCAAATTGACCAAAATTGGAAAGTAAGTACAGGTTTGTTATTGTTTCAAACTGGCTGAGAAAGATTGCGTACCATCAACGGACACAAACAACAACAACAACAACAATTTGTGTTTATATACGAACATACAAATTAGGAGCAGGAGTAGGCCACTCGGCCCTTCGAACCTGCTCTGCCATTCAACAAGATCATAGCTTATCTGACTATAACCTCAACTCTACATTCCCGCCCACCCCCGTTAACCTTTCACCCCCTTGCTTATCAAGAATCTATCTACCTCTGCCTTAAAAATATTCAAAGACTCTGCTTCCACCGCCTTTTGAGGAAGAGAGTTCCAAAGATTCACGACCCTCTGTGAGAAAAAAATTCTCCTCATCTCTGTCTTAAATGGGCAATCCCTTGTTTTTAAACAGTGACCCCTAGTTTTAGATTCTCCCACAAGGGGAAACATCCTTTCCACATCCAACCTGTCAAGACCCCTCAGGATCTTCTATGTTTCAATCAAGTCACCTCTTACTCTTCTAAATTCCAGGGGATACAAGCCTATCCTGTCCAACCTTTCCTCATATGAAAACCCATCCATTTCAGGTATTAGTCTACTAAACCTTCTCTGAACTGCTTCCAACACATTTACATCCTTCCTTAAATAAGGAGACCAATACTGTACACAGTACTCCAGTTGTGGTCTCACCAATGCCCTGTATAACTGAAGCATAACCTCCCTACATTTGTATTCACTTCCCCTCGCAGTAAACAGTAACATTCTATTAGCTTTCCTAATTACTTGCTGTACCTGCATACTAACCTTTAGTGAGTCATGCACTAAGATCCCTCTGTATCTCAGAGCTCTGCAATCTGTCACCATTCAGATAATATGCTTCTTTTTCATTCTTCCTGCCAAAATAGACAATTTCACAATTTCCGACATGACACTCCATTTGCCAGATCTTTGTCCACTTACTTATCCTTTCTATATCCCTTTGTAGCCTCCTTATGTCCTCTTCACAACTTACTTTCCTACCTCTATAGTCACTTTAATATAATAAACGTCCCAAGGTGCTTCACAGGGATTTTTTTTTATTCGTTCATGGAATGTTGGAATGTGGGCATCGCTGGCCAGGCCAGCATTTATTGCCCATCCCAAATTGCCCTTGAGAAGGTGGTGGTGAGCCGCCTTCTTGAACTGCTGCAGTCCATGTCGGGTAGCTACTCCTACAGTGCTGTTAGGAAAGGGATTCCAGGATTTTGATCCAGCGACAGTGAAGGAACAACATATAGTTCCAAATCAAAATGGTGTGTGACTTGGAGTGGAACTTACAGGTGGTGGTGTTCCCATGCATCTGCTGCCCATGTCCTTCTAGGTGGTAGAGATCACAGGTTTGGAAGGTGCTGTCAAAGGAGTCCTGGTATGTTTCTGCAGTGCATCTTGTAGATGGTACACACTGCTGCCACTGGGCATCAGTGGTGGAGGGACTGAATGTTGAATGTGATGAATGGGGTGCCAATCAAGCGGGCTGCTTTGTCCTGGAATATTGTTGGAGCTGCACCCATCCAGGCAAGTGGAGAGTATTCCATCACACTCCTGACTTGTGCCTTGTAGATGGTGGACAGACTTTGGGGGTCAGGAGGTGAGAACTTGTCACAGAATTCCCAGTCTCTGACCTGGGAGACTGCAAAATATGACAGCAAGACCCACAAGGTGATATTAGGGCAGATGACTAAAATCTTGGTCAAAGAGGTGGATTTTAAGGAGTGATTTAAAGGAGGAATGTGAGGTAGAGTGGCAGAGAGGTTTGGAAGGAATTTCAGGGCAGAGGGCTTTGGCATTTGAAGGCACGGTCACCAATGGTGGAGCCAATATACGTCAGCGAGCACAGGGGTGATAGGGAACGGTACTTGGTGCGAGTTTAGACAGAGGCAACAGAGTTTTGGATGACCTCAGGTTTACAAAGGGTAGAATGTGGCCAGGAGTGCGTTGGAATAAAGGCTTGAACAAAACAAACACAAAATACTAAGAATCCTGCAAATCTGTAAAAAAAAGACAAAGAGCTGGGAACACTCAGCAGGTCAGACAGCATCTATGGAGAGAAAAAGAGTTCATGGTTCATGTCGATGACCTTTCATCACAGTTGTCATTGAGCTGAAATATTGGGTGGAATTTTGTGACGTCAGCAGGTGCGGGAATGGAGGGGTAGGGGGGTGGGCGGGGGTGGCGGGTGGCTGATGAATAGGGACAGACGTGCTCGCCCAGAAACCCAACGTCATGATGTCAGTTCTGAATTTTGTCAGTGGCGGGAAAGCTCGGAGGCAGCATCACCACCCCAACACAGCAGGACTGCTATTTAAATTGCAGAACAGCTCTATGTAATACATTTGCATTGAAGTGATCTCAATTCAATGGGGGGTTGGAACTTAGTCAACAGGGGGTGGGGATCACATGCTTTTTGATCCCCAGCCATTGAAAGGTGGAAGCACTGAGGCGAGAAATGGGGAGTGGGGGATAGGGAAACAGGGGGGAGCAGAGGCCATTGTTGGACTGTGGTGCTGGGATTCCTGCACAGTGGGTTCATTCTTGGGTGACAGAGCCAGGTAGCTGTAGTAACGGATGACTGGATCCAGCGGCCACTATTGAATTCTGAGCTCTCTGCAAGGGTGGGCACTGTGGGACATTAGCCTGTATTCTGAGGGGAGTAGCAAAGGGAAAGGTGCCAAGGCAAGCTCGTCTCTGCAAGACAGCACTCTGGAGAGCTACTGATCAGCTGGCATGGATCTCACATACCCTGTATTTGTGAACCCAAGTGGCATACAGCAGCGTCTCAGATGGAGAGAGGACCATGATGCAGCTGTGCCCACCTGTGAAGCTCCAAGAGGAGAGCCGTAGCAGCTGCCCATGCCAAGAAGGGCCCATCTGTGCCAGAGAATGTACCGAACTTGCTTCAGCTACCTCCAAAAGTCCAAGCAGCAGTGTCAGCGACGACTGCGACTGTCCAAGGAGACCATCACCAACTTATACGCCATGCTGCAGGACGAGCTGCCACTTATGAGCTTCGGTGAATACCCAATTCCGTGGCCTTGAAGTTCACCAGGGCACTCAACCTTTATGCGTCTGGCTCTTTCCAGGGATTCATGTGTGGGGTCTCCCACACAGCAGGCCACCACCACATCAAGGAGGTAATCAGTGCCCTGTTCAAGAAAGCCAGCAACTACGTGCACTACTGGACTGACCATGACAATTAGGCAGAGAGGGCCATCGGTTTCGGGGCCATCGCTAGATTCCCCAGGTACAAGGTGTCATCGACTGCATGCATATGGCCATCAAGGCTCTAATAGATCAGCCAGCCATCTTCATCAACAGGAAGCGATTCCATTCCATCGACGTTCAACTGGTGGGTGACCACCAAAAGCTTCCTGCAGGTGTGTGCCCGCTTCCCGGGAAGCAGCTACGTCACCTACATACATCAACAGTCCCAGGTGCCACAGCTTTTCAGGTCCCCTGCTCCCCTTCAGGGATGGATTATCAGGGACAAGGGCTACCCATTGAAGATATGGCTACTCATGTCTGACAGGAGCCCTCGCACTGCAGCAGTGGAGAGGACAATAATTGCCACGGCTCCACCTGAATGACCATCGAGCAGGCCATTGGACTGCTGAAGTTGAGATTCCAGTGCCTGGATCGATCTGGTGGAGCCCTGCAGTGGTTTGTGCATATTGTGGTGGTCTGTTGTGCTGTGCACAATCAAACACTACACAGTGGGGGAACTTGCATGAAGAGGACATGATTGAATGCCAGACCTCATCCAGCGAGGAGGATGTGGTGGTGGATAATGAGCACGCATCACTGCATAATGATTCCCGTGCAGAGGAGACTATAGTATAAGGGTTTGAAAGGGTTAATGTTTGGGACGGTGTGAGTAATATGACCCACTATGATGATGTAAGAGATCACATAAAAGAGAGAGAGACTTGAAGGAGAAGCAGTATGGCATCAGTGGAGTTAGACATACTTGTATAAAGCTGCATATAGTTCTCCAATATGTAATAAACTAGTTATTATTAAAACTTACCGAAGACTCAGTAACCTCTCCTGGCTAGACTAGCCAAACATATAATATGGTGAACAGTCGTGGTTTTTGCTACACAACACCCAGAAAAATTTGAAAATTGTCAGACCTGAAGAAGTAGTGCCAAAAGCTGCAGAACTCGAGAAGAGGCTGTGAAGATCTCCAGAGCTGCTTTGTGTATGGAACAGAGAGTTGGGGAGTAGGCTTGCAGAGGCATTCAGGCTACAACAAAGAAGCATGATGACCTTTGAAAAAAAATCCCAGTTCAGCGATCACAGGCTTCGAGTCGGAGAAGCAAGAAATGGTCAGGCATCTGGTGAATAGCCCTTAAAAAAGGATACAAAATTGTTTCTGACAGTGCACTAGGTAGGCAGCACTCGGAACAACCAAAAATCCTTAACAAGGCGGATCTGAGGTCAGCGCCATTACACGAGGTGACTACGAGACTGAAAAATGCAGGGAAACTTCGAGTATAGGAAGAAAAATTTAAAATAGAAATAAAACTGCCTAAAAGGTTTAGAAAAGCCATGGATCTTAAAGTTAAACTAGCAGAGAGGTTTGGACACAAGGAAAGCCCAAATTAAACACAAAACTGGTCACTTTGGAGAAAAAGATTTTTGATGTACAGAGTTGCTTCAAAATTTGACAGAAAGTCTGAAACAGAACACATCAGCATATTACTTTATTCCATAGGAGCAATAGCAGACGATGTTATTGCAAGACAAGGCATTACTGAAACATCAGATAAATTTGAAGAAGTCTTAAAAGCCTTTGATAATTATTTCAACCCAAGGAGCAACAAGATTCTAGAAAGGGCCAAATTTAACAGAAGGGTCGAGAAACCAGGTGAACCGATAGATGCTTTTATTAATGACATGTACAGGCTAGTTGAAGGATGTGAATATGGAGATCTAAAAGCAGAATTCATATGAGACTGCATTGTAGTAGGTATTCTTGATGAATCCCTATCAGATTTATTGCAGTCCAAGGAAGACCTCACTTTAAACAATGCAATACAGATGATGAGACAAGCAGAGGTCTATAAGCAGAACAGAGCATTCCTGAGAGGTAAAGAAAAACCTTGGTTCTGGAAACCTCCAATGACCATACAGTTCCTTAAGCACAGGTCTGTAAAAGAAGCACCAGAAAAGGGAGGGAACATGCAAGATGCCATGAAACCCTGCCAGCACTGTGGCACCAAAAAGACCCACAAGTGTGAACAGTGTCCTGCAAACAAAACAGAATGCTTTCACTGCAAGAAAGTGGCTCTTTTGGGAAGATGTGCCAAAGTAAAGCCTCTATTTTCACTGGTTATAAAGGAAAGTTCTTCACGCATACAGGTATTAATGAAGTAGAATAATCTCCATCAGAAGAGAAGGCAGAAATCTTTCTTGGTGAGATCAATGACCCTAATCATGCATTCTGGACTGCAGATGTATATGTCAACGGACATATCACCAACTTTAAACTAGACACTGGAGCAAGTGTAACAGTTTTATCAGACAACCAGCTGTGGTTATCAACGCATTGCCTGCAACCAACAGAAACTCAGTTACACGGTCCAGGAGGGATTGAACTGAAAGTCAAGGGAAAGCTATAGGTAACACTCCAATACAAGGGAAAGCAGATACTGGAAACACTGTGTTCTACAGAATCGAGAATGTTCTCTTTTAAGTAGAAGAGCTTGTATAGACCTTCATCTTATCAGGTAGGTGGAAGAAGTTAAGCAGCAAGAATCCAGGAGCCACTTACAAAAAAACTTCCCAAAATTATTTACTGGTTTAGGAAGATGTAAGACTGGATGTAGTATTACTTTGCAAAAAGATGCTAAACCTGTGTGTTTTATCATACCTAGGAAGATACCACACCCACTAATGAAGCAAGTCCAATGTGGATTAGCATCATCAGAACTGTTGATGGGAAGGAAGCTCCGAACACAACTTCCCATCCTACCCAAAAAATTACTTCCAGGGTTAGAAGTCCAAGATTATCAGGGAGTTCAAACAGAGAAAAGCCATGGCGTAAACAACAAGCTTATAACTATAACAGGAGATATCATACTAGGAGCCTACCCAAGTTGATGGAAGGAGAAAAGGTACGGGTACGAAACCAAGGCACAGAAGGTGTAATGGTCCAGAGAAATGAGAATCAACAGAGATCATATTTACTACATACTTCAGAAGGTACTCTAAGAAGGAAGAGGAAAAATCTTATTTCTATTCATTGAAGACATCAATCTGTCATATATTTGGATGAACCAGATGTTGAACCTAAAATTCAGAACGCACCAGATACGACAGACCTCAATGAAGGCCATCCTAGTCAAGAAATAAGAGTTCAGAGAAAGATTACTGATCTTCTGAGTCTGACAACAGCATGATCAGGGAGAGTTGTAAAGGCTCCTGACAGATTGAATCTGTGATGTCAGATACTTGAGGGGAGATGGGTGTCACAACCAAGGTTGGAGGAATGTACTGTCTTTCTCTAATTCCACTACTCCACTGATCACAATGTATATTTAAATGTTTTATCCAGTTACCGATATGGCCAATTATATACTTTATATTAGTTTCAGAATAAAAATCCGCCAACCAGGTTTCTTTAATACACAACAAAATTGTTGATTTATTATAAAACAAGATTTATTCAACAAAGATGCAAAGCTTATTAACATACAATTCGAAATATGGAAGTATAAGTATATACCCTTCTAAAATAACCTAACACACACACGCATGCGCACACGCGCACACACACACACACACACACACCGGTTAAAGAAAAAGTAAAGGAAAATGAAAAAACTGGCTCTGCAGAGATCAATTTAAAAAAATACTTTGGTCAAGTTATTGTCAATGCTTGATGAAAAAGGATAAGATATGGAATGTTCCAGATAGCCTTTGGTCTGGTGTTCGGGTACACGTAGACAGCTGTTACTGGGTTCTTTCTGGAGCAGTTCTGTTCAGGAGACGTCAAGGAGTCATCTTGCAGGCTTTTTGGGAGAATTACTGAATCAGTGGCTTTGGCTATCACATTGGATTCTCAGAAGATGTTTCAAAACAGGTGGCAAAGGATCAGTTGGGTGGCTTTTCTCTGAGCAGGTTATACCCAACTGAACTTTCAAACAGTCCAAGCCAAATCAAAAAAAAACTACTGACAACCAAAAACCTAGACATGTGACTTCTCTGTAAACAACTCCAATAGCCAGCAAGGCTCCTTCTGTTCATTTAATACTTCATTGTCTCTTCCTGTAAGTGTTCTTTAAAAAAAAATCCAAAGTGTCCTTCCAGTAACCTTTCAAAAAAACAAATCCAGGCATCTCCTCAGTCTTTCAAATGAACCAATTTTCATAATCTTTTAAACATGAATCCGAGAAAAAATAACAATAATGGAAGCACCTTCAACACATGGGTAGTATGTAAAAGTAAAATAAATGTACAAAAAATATACAGACAAATACTTGGGGGAGACTGTACTATAAGGGTTTGAAAGGGTTAATGTTTGGAACAGTGTGAGTAATACCTCCCACTATGATGATGTAAGAGATCACATGAGAGAAAGATTCGAAGGAGAAGCAGCATGGCATCAGTAGAGTTAGACATACTTGTATAAGGCTGTATATAGTTCGCTAATATGTAATAAACCAGTTATTGTTAAAACTTACTGAAGACTCAGTAATCTCTCCAAGTGAGTGCCATGAACATGTGCTACGCCGAATGATGATTTGTTTTAATCCATCGGTTGGAAACCTGGTAAAATCTTCCACCAGAACAATGGCTTGAGAATTTTGAATGAGCTGCCTGCCTTGCCTTCATTAACAAGACACTCAAAGCAATCTTGGAACATGAACACTGGTGGGGACAAGCTACTCAAAGGGTAATCAAAGGGAACAATGAGACCCTAAGAGATTGGGAATTCTTAGAACTGATCTAAGTAAATTGCAAAAGAGAGAATACACTGGACAATCATGTGACAGGCTTTCCATCTGGGTGAAAACTTGCAGTTCTTCTCTCTACTGCAGACAAACACCTGAGTTTGACCAGTGCAGGACACAAGTGGGGGTCTCTCTTTCTCTCTCCAGGCCAGCCTGCAAGTTTGCCTGCTGGCTGCAAATTTCCAAGTCTATCATTGCTGCAGACAGAGACCCCAGGAAGAAATCCATCTGCATCACTGTCCCTAAGAAAACCCTGAACCAGGTGGCCACCTCTACCAGCCAGAAACTTCAGGACCATGAGTCCAGCTGGAAGACAACTGAATTACCAGGCTCCAATGGACTGTATATTCTTTCTCATTGGTTGGATTAGTGTCCGGAACAATCTAATCCTCTTCACTTTGTAACCTATGTGGATGTGTGTGATTCGTGCTTGTGTGTGCGTGAAAGTTGGAGTGTAGTTTATTATTTTACTTAGATCAGGTTTTTGGTTTTAAGTACAATAAACTAACCTCTTTCCTGTTTAAACTCAGGAAAACCTGTCTGATTAGTTCTTTTATGATCAGAGCACCTAAAGAGTTAAACGCTCACTGAATTGGTAAGCACTTCCACTGTTTAAAATAAATAAACCCTGTTGTAGTCAGACAATGAGAGGTGCTAGAGGGGAGACCAGGGCCATTGAGGGACGCGCAAGGGTGGCAAGAGACAATCTCATACATACCTGGTTCCTGCCACCATGATGGCCTCTCAAAGTGGACTCAATAAAGACTCAACTCACTGTATTCCGCCTGTCGCCTCCTTTCTATCTCGATTACGTTCCTCGCACCCAGTTTCACCATGACCTCTGGCACATCTGATGTGTTAACCAAATGTGGCCTGTGCTTGCACTAGCAGCCCATTGAGGGAGCAAGGCTATTGGCAGCATCTCACAATTCAGTCTTGAAAGAATGAGCATTTTACAACAATGAATGTGAACTCTATTTCTGAAAAAAATGCAGAGAACAATATAAAGGGCAGATGTAGTACACCCATGAATCCCCAATCTAGGTGTCTTCTTTATACATTTATGAGGGCTTCTATGACAATATTTCAAAGTTAATGAAGGGTTTTGATGGAGTAAATAAGGCAAAACTTACAGGAGAGCCAGTAACCAGAGGTAATTTAAGGTAATGGGCAAAACAACCAGAAGGGAGATGAAGAGATTTTTTTTGCACACTGAGTTGTTATGATCTGGAATGTACTGTCTGAAAGGGTGGTGGAAGTAGAATCAATAGCAATTTTCAAAGTAGAATTGGATATATACAGGAAAAGGAACAACTTGTAGAGATCTGGGGAAAGAACAGGGGAGAGGGGCTAATTGGACAGCTGCTTCAAAGAGCCAGCACAGGCACAATGGAGCTAATGGGCCTCCTTCTGTGCTATATCATTTTCTGATGCTACTGTTCCATGTTTTAACCCTCAGGCTGCTGACTTCCTCCAATGGCTACTTTAAAAAGTATTCTGCTCATGTGCTGTAACAATGAATCTATATAATAATAAGCTGCTCAACTGTCAGGAGGAGCTTTATTATTGCAGTACTATCCCTGAGCACTGGCTTCAAAGGCCAGCTTTTCTGGGCCAGTAAGTATAAAGATTGACATATTGGGTAGAATCTTATGAGGGCTGCGCCACTCCAATAGCAGGACTGGAAGTTCTCATAACTTTTGCTTCCGCCGCAAATCCCATTTCCCATGTGATTTTGTATTTAAATTAGCCATGTGGCAACAGGCACGGGGGACATGCGGGATCTTGTGGTGGGGTGGCCTTTTATTGGTGGAACCCGCCGTCACTGCCCCAAGCGCCATGATCACAACAGATATAAAACATTTGATGTTTGCAGCCACAAGGATCAGCAGCCTTCCTTTCATGTAAATTTCTTCAGACTAAATTAAATTGAAGATTTGACTTAAATCAAAATGTTTTTGCCTCCCTTATTTTGTGAAAGCCACCACCAACTTCACATCATTTATTTTACCTACAGCGAAATGAATCACAGGGCAGCGAGCAGGCAGCATCCCGCCCCACGGTTCAATGATGCCTCCCTGCAGGTTCACCTCTAGGCCGTCAGGGAAAGTGGGAAGTCCTCTTCCTTGCAGATGGAGTGCAGAGACCCTCCTGCCTCACCAAGGCAGCCTGGATGGAGGTAGCAGAGGACGTCTCGAACTGTAAGGTCACTCGTGGAGCATGGGTGCAGCGCCACAAGCACATCAATGACTTGCTCAGATCAGCAAGAGTAAGTGGTCCTGGCGATGCTGCTCCATTGATTTCTTCCATAGCTCCGTGACTTTAAGGCAGAAGGTATTGAAGGAATGCAGTAAAATGCATAAGCAGCCTTCGTGCCATTCACTAAATGATGGTGCGCCATTTAAGGATTGGCATTGTTTATGTGATTGGATGTGTTGTGCGAAAGCCAATGCAGAATGAGTGATGTTGACGCACGTATGCAATGGTTGTGATACATCATTTGCTATGTCATTAAATCTGCACTGTCTGCTGCAGGATAAATGAAGCCACAACCAGCGTGAGCATGTTAAGATGGGAGGAGGGGTCCCTGACATCAGGCTGCTGACCATGGCTGAGGAGGAGGCGTCTGAGATTGCGATAGAGGAGGGAGGCAAGGTGAATGGAGATGGCGAGGCAGGAGCCACAAGGAATAAAGATAAAGTCTCATCTCTGCTCTTGCAGCAATAAGTGGAAACTGTGTGAACTCATGTGAAGCACATGCTTAAAGTCTCTCTGTTTGTGTCTCCACTGCAGGTTCCCGCACTCGAGTCGCAGAATGCGCGTGGCCCAGGAATGTTCTTCTGGAGAGGAAGAAGAAGCCAACGCCACAGACGGTGCATCATCACCTGCTTCTTCTTCTACCTCCGCCACCGCAGATACATCCACACGGTCCATGGGGTGGGGGGGTTAAGATTAGAATCTGGGTCACATGTTGGTGGTCACGACACAGACATGTCCCAGCAGCTTAGGAGGCATGTGCTAGCCCTGACTGTTGGGGACCAGGCCCCTGCTCAGCCCCACGCTCGTGATGATCCTCTGTTTGTAGCTACGAGAAGTCTGCTGGACGTGCAGCAAAGTCATGTGGAAAATATGTCGGAGATGCCTGAGGTCATGCGTGGCTTTGTGTGTGCCATAGAGGAGTCCATGCAAGCCATGACGTCTGCCATGTCCCAGGGATTTGAGCATATGGCTTCCTCAGTCGAGAATTTGGCAAGCTCCTTGATGAGTCTGGTTGAGCACTCAAACCATATCCGATCTGACTGCACTCCATCACTGTTGCCTCCCTCCAGGTGACCCTTCCCCTCAGGGATACGGGGAGGTGTCAGTGAGCACACAGATGGAGGAGTGTGCTAGCTGCCCCGGGGCCTTCCTCTCAAGACATCCCCAGGGTAACGGCGTCTCATTCTCCCTACCCTCCACATTGACCCCCTTATCTCCAGCAAGTGAGCACATGTGAGATACTCAAGCACCATGCTACAAGGATGTTACTTGTAGCATAGATAAAGGAGAACCAGTGGATGTGGTGTATTTGGATGTTCAGAAGGCTTTTGATAAGGTCCCACACAGGAAGTTAGTAAACAAAATTAGAGCACATGGTATTGGGGGTAATGTATGGCTAAAGGTTACAAAAATAATAAAAGAACAAAACTAAAGGCTCTGTATCTGAATGCACATAGCATTCAAAACAAAACAGATGAACTGAGTGCACAAATTGAAATAAATAAGTATGATCTGATAGCTATTGCAGAGACATGGCTGCAGGACGACATAGATTGGGACCTGAATATTGAAGAGTATATGGCATTTAGGAAGGACAGGAAGCTAGGAAAAGGTGGAGGGGGAGTTCTGTTAATTAATGATGGTATTAGCGCAATAGAGAGGGATGACCTAAGTTCAGGAGACCAGGATATAGAGGCAGTTTGGGTAGAAATGAGAAAACATTAAGGCAGGAAGTCACTTGTGGGAGTAGTGTACAGGCCACCTAACATTAATCACACTGTAGGATAGAGTATAAAGGAAGAAATAATGGCAGATTGTCAGAAAGGTAGTGATAATTATGGGGGATTTTAACCTACATATAGAGTGGAAAAATCAGATGGGCAGAAGAGTACATAGAATGTTTTCGGGATAATTTCTTGGAACAATACGTTCTGGAGCCAACCAGAGGGCAGGATATACTAGACTTGGCATTGTGCAACAAGATAGGATTAATTAATGACCTCATAGTTAAGGCACCCCTAGGTAGCAGCAATCATAATATGATTAAATTTTACATTCAGTTTGAGGGAGAGAAGAGTGGGTCCAAGACTAGTATTTTAAACTTAAATAAGGGCAATTATGAGAGCATGAAAGCAGAGCTAGTTAAAGTGACTGGCAAATCAGGTTAAGGGATAGGTCAATAGAGATGCAGTGGCAGACATTTAAGGGGATATTTCAGAATACACAGAATTGATACGTTTCAACGAGAAAGAAAAATTCCAAGGGTCGGTCTTGCCAACCATGGTTAACCAGAACAGTTAAAGTTAGTATCAAACTTAAAGAAAAAGCCTATAATTGCACAAAACTGGGAGGCAGGACAGAAGATTGGACAGAATATAAAAAAACAACAAAGAATGACTGAAAGATTGATAAGGAAGCTAAAATTAGAGTACGAGAGAAAGCCATCTGGAAATATAAAGACAGTAAGAGTTTCTATAGATATTTAAGAAAGAAGAGCTAACAAAGTGAGCGTTGGTCCTATAGAAAGTGAGCCAGGGGAATTAATAATGGATAATAAGGAGATGGCAGATGAATTGAACAGATATTTTGCATTGGTCTTCACCATTCAGGATACAAGTAACATCCCAGTATTAGCTATAAGTTGGAAACAGAAGAGAGGGAGGAACTCAAGAAAATTACAATCACCAGGGAAGTGGTACTGAACAAATTGCTGCAGCTGCGGGCTGACAAGTCCTCGGGTCCTAATGGATATCATCCTAGGGTCTTAAAAAAAGTGACTAGTGAGATAGTTGATGTGTTAGTTTTAATTTTCCAAAATTCCCTAGATTCAGGGAAGGTTCTGTTAGATTGGAAAATAGCGAATGTAACTCCTTTATTCAAAAAGGGAGACAGAAAGCAGGAAACTACAGGCCAGTTAGCTTAACATTTGTCTTCGGGAAAATTTTAGAAGCTATCATTAAAGACGGTATAGCAGGGCATTTAGAAAAATTCAAGGTAATCAGGCAAAATCAACATGATTTTGTGAAAGGGAAATCATGTTGAACCAATTTGTTGGAGTTCATTGAGGGAGTTACACGTGCTGTGGATAAAGGAGAACCAGTGGATGTATTGTACTTAGATTTCCAGAAGGCATTTGATAAGGTGCCACATCAAAGGTTATTGCAGAAAATAAAAGCTCATGGTGCAGGGGGTAACATATTGGCATGGACAGAAGATCGGATAGCTAACAGGAAACAGAGAGTAGGCATAAATGGGTCAATTTTTGGTTGGTAAGATGTAATGAGTGGTGTGTCACAGAAATCTGTGCTGGGGCCTCAACTTTTTACAATTTATATAAATGACTTAGACAAAGGGACTGAAGATATGGTTGCTAAATTTGCTGACAACACAAAGATAGGTAGGAAAGTAACTTGTGAAGAGAACGTAAGGGGGCTACAAAGGGATATAGATAGGTTAAGTGAGTGGGAAAAAACCTGGAAAATGGAGTATAATGTGGGAAAGTGGGAAATTGTCCACTTTGGCAGGAAGAATAACAAAAGAAGTATGTTATCTAAATGGTGAGAGAGTGCAGAGCTCTGAGATGCAGAGGGATCTTGGTGTCTGAGTGCATGAATCGCAAAAGGTTAGTCTACAGGTACAGCAAGTAATTAGGAAAGCTAATAGAATGTTATTGTTTATCGTGAGGGGAATTGAATACAAAAGTAGGGAGGTTATGCTTCAGCTATACAGGGCATTGGTGAGACCACATCTGGAGTATTGTGTACAGTACTGGTCTCCTTATTTAAGGAAGCATGTAAATGCATTGGAAGCAATTCAGAGAAGGTTTCCTAGACTAATACCTGGAATGGCGGCTGTCTTATGAGGAAAGATTGGACAGGCTATGCTTGTATCTGCTGGAATTTAGAAGAGTAAGAGGCAACTTGATTGAAACATATAAGATCCTGAGGGGTCTTGACAGGGTGGATGTGGAAAGGATGTTTTCCCTTGTGGGAGAATGTAGAACTAGGGGTCACTGTTCAAAAATAACGGTTCGTCCATTTAAGACAGAGATGAGAAGAAATGTTTTCTCTCAGAGAGTAGTGAGTCTTTGGAATTCTCTTTCTCAAAAGGCGGTGGAAGCAAAGTCTTTGAATATTTTTAAGGCAGAGGTAGATAGATTCCTGATAAGCAAGGGGGTGAAAGGTTATTGGGGGTAGGTGGAAATGTGGAGTAATCAGTTCAGCCATGAACTTATTGAATGGTGGAGCAGGCTTGAAGGGCCGAGTGGCCTACTCCTGCTCCTAATCCGTATGTTCGTACTGCTGTGGATTGAGAATTGGTTATCAGACAGAAAGCAGAGAGTAGGAATAAATGGGTCATTCTCAGGATGGCAGGCTGTTACTACCGCAAGGATCAGTGCTTGGGCTACAGCGATCTACAATCTATATAAACAATTTGAATGTGGGAACCAAATGTAATACTTTGAAATTTGCTGATGACATAAAATTAGGGGAATGCAAGTTGTGAGGAGGATGCAAGGAGGCTTCAAGGGGACTGGGACAAGCTAATTACATGAGCAAGAGCATGGCAGATGGAATATAATATGAATAAGTGTGGATTTATCCACTTTGGTCGAAAAAATAGAAAGGCAGAGTATTTCTTAAATGGTGAGAGGTTGGGAAGTGTTGGTGTTAAAGGGACCTTGGTGTCCTTGTTCATGAGTCACTAAAATCTAGTGTGCAGGTGCAACAAGCAATTAGGAAGGTAAATGGTATGTTGGCCTTCAATGCAAGGGGATTTGAGTACAGGAGTAAAGAAGTCTTGCTGCAATTGTATAAAGCCTTATGTACGGTTTTGGTCTCTTTATCTAAGGAAGGATATACTTGCCACAGAGGGAGTGCAACTAAGGTTCACCAGACCAATCCCTGGGATGGCAGGATTGTCTTTTGAGGAGAGATTGCAGAAACTGGGCCTGTATTCTCTAGAGTTTCGAAGAATGAGAGATGATCTCGTTGAAACTTGCAAAATTCTTACAGGGTAGACTGTTTTATCTGTATGGTGAGTTTTAAACCAGAGGACACAGTCTCAGAATAAGAGGAAGACCATTTAATACTGAGATGAGGAGGAATTTCTTCACTCAAGGTGTGGTGAGTCTTTAGAATTCTCTACACCAGAAGTCTGTGGAATCTCAATCATTGAGCATGTTCAAGTCAGAAATCGATAGATATCTGGATACTAATGGCATCAAGGGATACGAGAATAGTGGGGAAAAATGGCGTAGAGGTAGATAATCAGACATGATCTTTTTGAATGGTAGAGCAGGCTCGACTGGCCAAATGGCCAACTCCTGCTCCTATTTCCTATGTTCCTAAGTTCCATTGCCTCAGACCCCCAGTAGGATGGAGTCATCAAGACCCCATTCCTCCAGAGGACACCAGTCACGGTCATCCACAGCAATGGGGCAGTGCACTGAGCGGACCGCCTCCACTTCAGCTGCTAATGTCGGGGTAGCACCTAGACATAGTGAGAGAAAAAGGAAATTGAAAGAGTTTTGAGCACGAAGGTGGCCCAGGTGCTGTATAAATTATGACCATTGAAGAGGTTTATGAATACATTTTTATTTCATGCAAAATTTGATCCACTCTCAGTAATGTTTTGCTTTGTTACTGATGGATACAAAGATGTTTTTTGGAAGCCTATGGCAAGAACACAATGATGTTTGCAAAGCATCTCAGGAAATGTCCAATATCCATATCTCATTGGAATTTGAGCCTTTACTCCTCAATGATGGCTGTTTTCCTATTGATGATTATTTACAGTTTCCAATACTGTCAAGCCTTACTTTTGTTTTCTCCAATCATAACATACTGCTGCTCACAGTGGTGTGCAGTCTCATTCATTGTAGCCCATAGATAATTTCAATGCCAATCACATAAAAGTGCAGCAATGCTTCATTAAGATTGCAGTGATGATCAAGACTTCATGCAAAGGGAATTTCTGTAGGGAATCGTTATGTTTCTCTTCCCAACATTCCTTGATGATGTGGCTTATTGTTGGTTGAAATGTGCATAAATGAGGTTCTCCCTGATGTCCCTTGCATGTCTCTCCATGGCCCTCATATCAATGATAGCATCATTGTCACTGTTGTCCTTCTCCTCACCGTCTTCGTAGCCATGCTCATCTGAGGAGACTGGTGTTCCTCTTGTTCTTCCACCTGCAGAATGTTGCTGCGTTCAATTACAAGGCTGTGAAAGGCATAGCAGATAACGATTATTTGTGACACCCTCAATGGTGCGTACTGAAGAACCCCACCAGACCGGTCAAAGCAACAGAATTGCATTTTCAGCATGCCAATGATGTGCTCAATGATGGCTCTGATGGATGCATGAGCAGCATTGTACCTCTCTTCAGCAGCACTTTTGAGATGTCACACTGGTGTCATCAACCATGTACAAAGGGGGTAGCCCTTGTCACCCAGGATCCATCAGTCCACTTCGGCTGATTCCTCAAAGATTGCTGGCTGCTGGGAGTTCTTCAAAATATGGGAGTCAGGATAGCTCCCTGGAAAGCATGCACAAACATGCTTGATTCTTCTCCTGTGGTCACAAACCAGTTGCACGCTTAAAGAGTGGAAGCCTTTGCAATTACCAAAGACAGCAGCTGGTCTCAGGGAGCACTAATGGCCACATGAGTGCAGTCGATCACCTCTCACACTCTAGGGAAGCCAGCGATGATGTAGAACGCCACAGACCTTGCTGCCTGACTGTCCTCGTGTACACGTAAGTAGATTAAATCATTGGCATGTTGATAAAAGGCATTGGCCACGTCTTTGATGCACCTGTGGGTCTCAGGCTGTGGGATGCCACATATGTTGCCTTTGGATCCCTGGAAAGAGCTGCTGGAGAAAAAAATTGAGGGCAGCAGTCACCTTGAGGTCAACTGGCATGGCATTCTCACCAAATCCGAGTGGCTGTAAGTCATGTTGCAGGATTCTACAAATTTCTGTGATCATTTCACATGACATCCTTAGGCATCTCTGGCATTGCCTCTTGACATTTGTAGGTAATTTGTTCTTGTCCTGAGGATGTGATGGCGTGCCAGTGCCCGTCTGCAATGTGACCGTTCCTGGATGTTATCATTTGGAGCATCCTCACCTTCCTGTTCTGCCTGTTGCTGGCATCATGAGTTGAGGGAAAAAACCCTACTTCGTGTCTCTCTTTGTTCTCCTTCCGGATGTACGAGACAAATTGAGTATATGAGACCCATGTCACTGCGGCTTTTCTGAACAATAAATAAACAGAGCATGCTGATTCAGCCCTCTGTTGCTACTGAGCTGAAACATCAAGGCAATGAACAGCTCCTTTATATGTCTTCAAATTGCAGCCAGGTAAAAGACACACCCACTGCCGTTTGCCTCCTCTCACTCTCCTTGCAATCCTTGAGTGTCCATGTAGTTTCCATTATCGTTGGAGAAAATGGTGCATGTGGAATTCAGGACAATTCTCCCCACCTTTCAACCTCCTTCTGCAACCCTCCAGCTTGAATCCATCATCCTTCACCCACCCAATGGCCTGGATTTTGTATGGCCCCCTAAGGTGAAGTCAGAGATGAGTGGGCACGAGTATCGCAACAGATGACAAGTAGGCAGCAGGGCAGAGGGGCCGTCACCTCCCCGTCACCAAACGATCTTCCTGGGGGCAGGATAGGCGGCAACAGCCTTCCTGCCGAGAGGTCAATTGAAGGCCTTTAAGTGGCCTATTGACGACCAAATAAGGGCCTCTTCCCACTGCCACTGGGATCTTACCAGCTGTCTGCTGTGCGAAGAGGACACCTTGCAACATGAAGCACACTCCTTGTGGGCTTGGATTGGGGTGGTCCCTCATTCATGGGCAATTTGTGGTCCACGGAGGACCCCCACTGGGAACAACTTTACCCCCTGGGATACCCCTCCCCGTGGACTGCATAACCATCCCCCCACCCCCTTGCTGGGGCCTTCCGGACTGGCCCCAGTGACCCCACCTCATCTACCTCTGGTCTGGGGTTCCAGGATTGGGCCTGGGTCTGAGGCCTCTGCAGTACCTGAGGCCAGCAGAACCTGGAGGCAGGATCCCCATGTTTAAAGGGACAGGTATCCCAGCTCCTGAAACTTTGCTCTAAAAAGACAGGAGAATCTTTCTGGGGGATGGGGGGCAGGGGGCACGAAAAGGCAGAAGTGGGGTTCCCCGTCTTTTTCAGCCTGGCACCAAGAGCCCTGACTGCAGCACAAAATCCAGCCTAATGTTGCTATTAACCTTTCCTTCATTACCATTGAGCCTTCCCCCATTACTGTGCACAGTGTAATCATCAATGTATTTATTCCATCCCTCCCCCTGTTCCTACCCCCGTTACTATCGACTTGCCGACTCTTACATTTGAACCTCCTCACATTCAACTGACCATTGTTGCCAAGTCCTGTTCCCCTCCATATGAAGCTGTCGGATCCCCACCCATTAGTCATGACCTTCCCCCCACCACAGAATCCATTTGCCTCCATTGACTATGACCGTTCCCTTTGCTAGCCAATATCCTCAATTTGCCCCACAGCTCCCTGATGTTGACTGTACTCATCCCTCCCTTTAGGCCCTTGTTAAATATCTTCACACAGTACTGATCTAATCCACCTACCACCCCCACAGCCAACAAATTGCATCTTTGCCATCAACATCAACCATTCAACAACCTGGACACTCCACCTCACCCTCCCCTGCTCCTCCATGCACCCGATCAACCCCACCCTTCCCTCTCCGGCTACCCTCCCCTGATCCTTGATGCTCCCGATCAACCCCATCCTTCCCTCCCTGATTATCGTGCCCTGCTCCTTCATGTAGCCCCCACCCATGCCATCGCTGCCATCGCCTGAGATGATACACCCTTGTTGGTGCCAAGCCTGGAGGCAAGCATCCATTCAAATGCTGGCGTGGAGGTAAACATCCATTACAATGCTGGTATTAGTTTAGCGGCTGAGTTGTAGAGAGAAGAGCACAGCCTTGAGACTCCACTGCACAAATCTGACTGTTGCATGCCACGTTGATAC
This sequence comes from Heterodontus francisci, assembly GCF_036365525.1. Taxonomy (NCBI): domain Eukaryota; kingdom Metazoa; phylum Chordata; class Chondrichthyes; order Heterodontiformes; family Heterodontidae; genus Heterodontus; species Heterodontus francisci. Next base: position 31,805,057 of record NC_090389.1, read on the forward strand.
ATTCGTGCACTGGATGGCATAGGAATATCACTCGCTGTTCACTTAATCCGGCAGGTAGGACTAAATCGTAACTATGCACAGGGTAATGAGTATTGTTATGACCGAGGTGGGAAGAGTACACTGTCTTTTCTAGTTCCACTTCTCCACAGGTCACAACATATATTTAAATGTTTACCCAGTTACCAATCATAGACTCTATTCTTTATCCCAGCATAAAATACACCAACCAGGTTTCTTTAATAAACAACAAGCTTATCAGTTTATTATAGAACAAGACATAACCAGTAACAAAACAAAGCATTAACATACAGAGTGAAATATGAAAGTTCCCTTTTGTCTTAGCCCCTCATACACACACCAGTAACCGAAAAAATAGAGATTTTCTTTTTAGAGCTCTGTTCCAAAAAAAAAGACAGAAAAGAATACTTTGGCCAAATACTTGCTAATTCTTGAAGAAAAAAAGAGAAGATATGGAAAGATGTCAGTTGTCCCTTTTTTGATTTGGTGTCCCAAATACGTGTAGATGGCTGTCACTGGTCTCTCTCTAGAATAGTTCTTTTCACGCAACGTTGAAGATCAGTTTGGCAGGTTCTTCGGGTGAAATGTGACATCAGGGGTTTCTGGCGGGCCTTTCAGGAGGAATGCAGCATCAATTTCTCTATTTCTTACACTCGCTTCAAAGAGCTTCTCAAAGAGATGAAAAAGCTGGCAGGCTTTTCAAATAGATAGAAAAGGCTGAACTGGGGTGACTGCTGTCTTGGATGGTTTTTAAAACTCCTTTCAGAACATTGCCCAAACCCCAACTGACAGTCCAAAGTGAAACCAAAAACAATCTCAAGAGTCAAGCCTCCTGACCCCTATAAATCTTGACCTGTCACTTCTCTGTAAACATCTTCTCCAAGTCAAAAAGTCCCTGCTGGGTATTTATCTGAAGACAGGTGACTGCCAGTAAGAGTTGTTTACAAACCAAGTCCTTTCAATAACCCCAGAGAAAAAAATTCCATGGAATTTTTTTCGGTTTTCCCAAATAAAACAATGTCCATAATTCTAAAATGGCTGCGTTTGCTGACAACACAACCACTAGGTAGAGCTGCAGTGGCACATGTGCAAATGCAGCTTGTGCCACTAAAACGTCACAGCCTGCGACGTTCAGGCAGCTGCCAGGACTAAAGATGGCGCTGCTCAAATAATCACACAAAGGCAACTGAAACACGTGGCAGCACACAATGGCCGGAGGGAAAGAGCGAGCGGGATGGGGAAGGAGTGAGCGAGTGGGACAGGGAGGAAGTGAGCAACCGTGGGGTGGGGGGGGTGGTTGGGGGGTGGGGGGGGAGGAGGAGGAAAGTGAGCGGGTGGGTGGGCGGGCGAGCGGGGGGGGGCGAGGAGAGTGGAAGCAAGTGGGCGGGGGAGGAGGGGGAAGCGGGCAGGGGGGCAGGAGGGCGGATGGGGGGGCAGTGAGCGAGTGGGTGGGGGGAAGCGAGCGAGCAGGCGGGCGGGGTGGAAGTGAGCGAGCAGGCGGGGGGGGAGCGAGAGGGCAGGTGGGCAGGCGGGCAGGGGGACGGGGAGCGAGCGAGCGAGCAAGCCGGCTGGGAGGGGAGGGGAGCAAGCAAGCAGGGGGACCCGCTTCCCCTCCCTACTTCCCCTCCCCACTTCCCCCACCCCCGCTCTCGGCCCGCGTTACGCAGTGACATCATCTGCGCATGCGCCAATCAGTCCTGGCAATGCGAAACGCAGCGCATGTGCAGAGAGCAGGAGCCCGTCTGCGCATGTGCGCAGATTGGCACAGTCTGATGATGTCTGCTGCTGGCTGCGTTGTCAATAATCACTTTGTTCTAAAATACATGAGTCCTCAAAAAAAACTGAACAAAAAATATAGGAGCACCGTCATAAGAGTATTCATGTTATTTAAATGAGTGCAAAACTGCAATCCGCCACCACGCTGGGGGAACCCTGAAAGGCCACAAACCCACTGCAGACTTAACTCCTCTCAAATATCCTACTGTCGGGAATCCGAGAAAACACTTCCTGCCTAATTATATCACCCCGGATGCCACCAAATCCACTGCAGCAGACAGCATAAAACTCCCCACAAGGTTTTTTCCAACAACATCTGCTTTTCCAAAGTTTTTAGTATTTCATTGGCCACGAGGCACTTTGGGACATACTAGGGTCATGAAAAGCACAATGTAAATTTACTTTACAACATTTTTGTTTGTGGATTTAACCATGACAGCAATATCTAATCTGGCCACACAATTATCACTATATCTGAGGCGCTCACCAGCACCCTGCACCCAGGTTACTAACCAGCACTGGTGGATTTCTAACTGACTCAGATGCTGTGTGAGAAAACAATTCCTGACTGTCACAGTGAGTTTGCATTTTTTACTCTTCTCTTCTAGTTGTTCCTGTGTATTCAAGCTCTAGAAAGTTGTATTCCATGAATTTTCTAGTGTCTTCCCATCTGACAGAACGCCTGCTCAGCTGGGACTATTGGTCCTTAAAAACTGCTAATTAACAATTTTCCAACTGTATCACTGCTCAGTTCTGTTTGTTTTGTTTCAGCCTTATCCTCTTCTGGTGCTTTATCCACCCTTTTCAGAGCTACTTTGTTGTAACTTAAAAATAATATAACTCCCATACCTGTCTTTGTAGCTCTGCCCTTGGAAAACATTTTATACCCTCTCACCTAGCCCAGATTGATGGAATGTGACTCTCCTCTGCTTATTGATGTAAAAGTCCTAACTGAAATGAGTTTCAGACAGACAGACAGTCTTTCCAAACCCACAACCTCTACCACTTAGAAGGACAAGGGCAGCAGATGCATGGGAACACCACCATCTGCAAATTCCCCTCCAAGCCACACACCATCCTGACTTGGAACTAGACCGCCATTCCTTCACTGTCACTGGGTCAAAATCCTGGAGCTCTCTTCCTAACAGCTTCCTAACAGTAGGTGTCTTCTTTTTTGGCCTCCTTGCCTCGAGAGACAATGGGTTAGCGCCGAGAGGTGGTCAGTGGTTTGTGGAGCAGCACTTGGAGTGGCTATAAAGGCCAATTCTAGAGTGGCAGACTTTCACAGGTGCTGCAGATAAAATTGGTTGTCAGGGTTGTTACACAGTTGGCTCTCTCCTTGCACTTCTGTCTTTTTTCCTGCCAACTGCTAAGTCTCTTCGACTCGCCGCTCTTTAGTCCCACCTGTTGGTGTACCTACACCCAAAGGACTGCAGCAGTTCAAGAAGGCAGCTCACCACCAGCTTTTCAAGGGCAATTAGGGATGGGCAATAAATGCTGGCCTAGTCAGCAACGCCCACATCCCATGAACAAATTTTAAAAATGATTCAATCTTGTTCCATATGGCAACGCACACAATAAAAAAAGGCCATTATTTAGTTCTCATTATGATCAAACTGGCAATCTCACTCAGGAAGACCACAAGGATGGCTGGTGGATTGGAAAGAAAAGTATCACACCACTATACAAGAGAGTCATCTTTTGAGCTTTTTGTTTAAGTATGTTGTTGAGTGTGGGGGATCTTTACTCTGGATATAACGTGCTATGCCTGATCTAAGAGTGCTTGGTGCTGACATATTTCATTGATGCAAAGCTGCTCTGCCACTGGATGGCACCAGTGCATCATTTATGTCCTCAAAATAACATGGTTCAAACAAGAATTTGAGGCCAAAGATCCAAGATCCTGCTCCAATGCTGTAACTATGGGGGAGCAGGAAGAGTGTCCCACTAATGTCCTTCAAACTTGACCCCATTAAAATGGCCATTCATTTTTTTCCTGCATCAGGCTGCAAGGGGACAAGCACAGGGCTACCACCTACTTCTCTCTCTCGTGTACATTCCCTAGGACTTCCCTTTGGGATAGAGACCCATGTTTCAGGTCCTGCCCCATTTTCATATCCAGTCCTGTCCACATGGGGGATACTCAAGCACCCTGCCTGTTCACCCCTTGTAGGATGGAGCCATCAAGGCCCCATTCCTTCAGAGGACGCCCGCCAGGGCCATCCACAGCAATGGGGCAGTGCACTGCGCAGACTGCCTCCACCTCAGATGCTAATGTCAGGATAGAACCTAGACGTAATGGGAGAAATAGGAAATTGAAACAGTTTCGATCATAAAGGTGGCATGGGTGCTGTACAAATTGTCACGATTGCAAAGATGTATTAAAACATTTTATTTCATGCAAAATTTGATCCACTCTCGGTAATGTTTTGTTTGGTTACAGATGGATACAAAGAAGTTTTTTGGAGGTCTATGACAAGATCACAATGATGCTTGTAAAGCATCTCCGGAAATGTCCAATGTCTATATCTCATTGGAATTTGAGCCTTTACTCTTCACTGATGGCTGTTTTCCTATTGATGATTAATAACTTTTTCCAATACTGTCATGCCTTACTTTTGATTTCTACAATCATAACTTAATGCTGCTGGCAGTGGTGTGTAGTCACATTCATCGTAGCCCATAGATGATTTCAAATGCCAATCACATGAAAGTGCAGCAACACTTCATTAAGATTGCAGAGATGAATAAGACCTAATGCAAAAGGGAATTTCTGTCGGGAATTGTTATGTTTCTCCTCCTAACACTTTTTGATGATGTGGCTTATTGTTGGCTGAAATGTGCATAAATGAGGTTCTCCCTGATGTCCCTTGCATGTTTCTCCTTGGCCCTCATATCGATAATGGAATCATTGTCATTGTTGTCCTCCTCCTCACCCTGTTCATCGTCATCCTCATCTGAGGAGGACTGGTGCTCCTCCTGTTCCTCTGCCTGCAGAATGTTGCTTTATTTAATTGCAAGGATGTGCAAGGCATAGCAGATAACGATTATTCGTGACACCCTCTGTGGTGCATACTGAAGAGCCCCTCCACACTATTCAAGGCAACGGAATTGCATTGTCAGCATGCCAATGATGTGCTCAATGATGGCTCTGGTGGATGCATGAGCAGAATTGTACCTCTCTCTTCGGCAGTGCTTTGGGGATGTTGCACTGGTGTCATCAACCATGTACAAAGGGGGCAGCCCTTGTCACCCAGGATTCATCTGTCCACTTCGGCTGGTTCCTCAAAAACAGCTGGCAGCTGGAAGTTCCTCAAAATGTGGGAGTCATGACAGCTCCCTGGGAAACGTGTGCAAACATGCATGATTCTTCTCCTGTGGTTGCAAACTAGCTGTATGTTTAAAGAGTGGAAGCCTTTGCGATTAACAAAGACAGCAGGCTGATCCCAGGGAGCTCTTAATGGCCACAAGAGTGCAGTCGATCACCCCTTTCACTCTAGGGAAGCCAGCGATGGTGCAGAAAGACACAGACCTTGCTGTCTCGCTGTCCTCGTCCAGAGTGGATGAAATCATTGGCATGTCAAAAAAGGGCATCAGTCACTTCTTTGATGCCCCTGTGGGTAGCAGACTGTGAGATGCCACATATATCGCCTGTGGGTCCCTAGAAGGAGCTGAAGAAAAAATTGAGTGCAGCAGTCACATTCAAGGCAATTGGCTTGGGATACAACCGAAGCCGAATGGCTGCAGGTCATACTGCAGGATCCTACAAATTTCTGTGACCATTTCATGTGACATCATTAGGCGTCTCCGGCATTGCCTCTCTGACATTTGTAGGTAATTTGTCCTTGTCCTGAGGATGCGATGGCGTGTCAGTGCCCGTCTTCAACAAGACGATTCCTGGATGTTATCATTCAGAGCATCCTCACCTCCCTGTTCTGCCTGTTGCTGGTGCTCAGGCATCATGGGTTGCAGGGAAAGAGCCCTCCTTAGTCTCGCTCTTTGTTCTTCTTCCTGTGGTACTATAGAAATTGGGTATATGAGACCCATGTCGTTGTGGCTTTTCTGAAAAATAAATAAGCAGAGCATGGCGATTCAGCTCTCTGTTGCTACTGCGCTGAAACATTGAGGCAATGAACAGCTCCTTTATATCTGCCTTCAAATTGCAGCCAGGTAGAAGACACAGCCTCTGTTGTTTGCCTCCTCCCACTCTCCTTGCAATCCTTGAGTGTCCACGTGGTTTCCATTATCGTTGGAAAAGATGGTGCGTGTGAAATTCAGGGCAAGTCTTCTCAGCTTCCAACCTCCTCCTGCAACCTTCCATCATGAACCCTTCACCCTTGACCCATCAATGTTACTGTTACCCTTCCCTCTGTTACCATTGAGCACCCCCCGCCCCCATTACCATGCATAGTGTAATTATCAATGTATTTATGCCATCCCTCCCCCTGTTCCTACTCCCGTTACTATTGACTTGCCAACACTTACCCTTGAACCTCCTCACATCGAACTGGCCATTGTTGCCGAGTCTGTTCCCCCTCCATATGAAGCTATTGAATACCCACCCATTAGTTTTGACCTTCCCCCTACAGAATGCATTTATCCCCATTGACTGTGACCATTTCTTCTGCTAGTCAGTACCTCAATCTGCCCCACAGAACCCTGACGTTGACAGCATTCATCCCTCCCTTTCGGCCCTTGCCACATATCTTCACACAGTATTGACCTAATCCACTCACCATCCCTACAGCCAACAAAATGCATGTTTACCATCAATATCAACCTGGATGCACCACTCCACCCTCCCCTGCTCCTCCATGCACCTGACCAACCTCCCCACTTCCCTCCCCGACTCCCTCCCCAGCTCCTCCATGCACCCGATCAACCCCACCCTTCCTTCCCCAACTACCCTGCTCTGCTCCTCCATGTAGCCCCAGCCTATGCCTTTGTTGCCAACCCTTGCTGGTACCAACCTGGAGGCAAACAGCCATTCCAGTGCTGGTGGGACGGTAAACATTCATTCCAATGCTGGCATGGAGGTAAACATCCATTCCAATGCTGGTGTTAGTTTAGTTAATGGGAGAGGAGCACAGTTCTGAGATTCAACTGCACAAATCCGACTGTTGCACACCACATTGAAACAATCGTGAGCTATATGGCACAGGAATATTGCTTGCTATTCACTTAATCTGGCAGGTAGGACTGAATTGTAACTATGCATATGGTAATGAGTATTCATGTTATTTAAATGAATACAAAGCTGCAATCCTCCACTGCGCTGGGGGGAGCCCTGGAATGCCGCAAACCTGCCACCGACTTAATTCCTCTAAAATATCCCGTCCTCGGGAATCCGAGGAAACACCTCCCGCCTAATTATAACACCCTACATGCCACCAAATCTGTTGTGGCAGACACCATAAAATTCCTCCCATTGTATCTAATGTATGGACCAGGTCATTCTCCAATGCAGGTTTTACAAGTCCAAGTAGAAGCATTATCACAGGTCAGTTTATCAGTAAACAGCAGCATAATCATTTCCCAGGAAGAAATAATTCATTCTCAATGCAGAGGGGGTTAGTCCTCTGGTGTGAACATAATTGTGCATCAGGGATGTGCAGCATTCTGACAGATCATGTCCGCACTGACAGCTAAAACTGACAGAAATGTTATGAATGCAACAGCCGTCAACGACTGTTATGATGCCAGCTCATTTCAGCCGCATTCTGGTGATTAAGCGGGTGTTCGTCACTTCACCTTGTGGTAATGTTGACTATCTGTCCTTATTTAGTTCAATGAAAAATGCAAAGTTTGTCACATGTAGGGCAAAGCTTAAATATTTGTGTGTGAAAATACATTAACAATAAAAGCAAATCCACTGCACCATTTGTATCTGATTTCAGTACATAGGAGAGGTGAAATTGGTCTAAGCCAGCAGCACAAAACAGTCTCATAGCAAATTACTGATGACCGCATTGCTTTTACATGAAAAGCTAACACCAGATAGCAGATGTGGAAAACCCTTGATAATTTTGAATTTGATAGAAGAATTACTTAACATTAATAAAACAGTATTGAATCTATTTGTTTAATGGTATGATCACTGTGAAGTAATTTAAAGTTCAAATTATAGCATAGCAAACCTTTTAAGTTATTGTTAGGTCTGGATAATGTAAAGTAGACAGCTAAAATAATTTAAGAATATGTAATGCTTTGTAATATTGATACACCTTGAATAATCAGATAAGACCATCTAGCATTAATTGTCTACCCTTTGTGATCAATAAACTGTTTCATAAAGTCAGGATAGCTTCCAATTTGTGAAATTATTATTTTTCAAACAACACACTATAGTAACATTCACAGTTAGTGCTCCCAGCACAGAACTTATTATCTCTGCACTCTAAGCACTACCTCTGAAAATTGATAATTAGAAAAATGGGAGAGCTGTGAATATCGAGCACGATATCCTGTGTGCTGATTTTTCCATTCATCATTCCAAGTTAAGAGTACAAAGATCTACCCCTATGTTTACACCTCTACAGTAAAGAAATCAGATGTAGACTTCTCATAAAAAATTGTGTTTTTTTTAATTAACTCTGGAGATATGGATGTCATCAGCAAGGACAGCATGTATTGCTCATGCCTAGTTGCCCTGAAGAATGTTGTGGTGGGTGTTTTGTTTGAGCCACTGCAGCCTATGTGGTGAAGGTCTTCCCACAATGCTGGTAGGTAAGAAGGTCGAGGATTTTGACTCAGTGATGATGAAGGAACAGCAATTTATGTCTTGGAGGGAATGATTTTCCCATGCACCTGCTGCTCCTTTCCTTCTAGGTGGTGGGGGTTACATGTTTGGTAGGTGCTGGCAACAAAGCATGACAGACTTCCAAATGCATACTGAAGGATGGCACCACCTGAAGCATGGAAATAATTTTAATTTAGAAATACTGTTTAATTTAACCAAAGAAAAGGCAAGTAGAAAGTGAAATTCCAAAAACAAGAAATATTGGTATCCAATGTGTAATCTATTGGGCACATATTGTACCTTGCCTTCTCCTGTGGATGCCAATAGGTTCCTACTTATTCAGCTATCTTTATGGCATGATACTTCTTTCTGCCTGCTAGTTCCCTTACTGCAACAGCTGTCTCTTCTTGGCCAGCTGTCTTGTCACAGGTGTTATGCTCTCAGATTGTACTGACATGTTCTGCTTCCCAACAAACTATGTCATTTGTTTTAGGAGTCAGAGAGTTCGATTGGTTGTGACAGTCCACAAGTTCTGACCTTTTCTGGGTAGATGGTAGCATGTCAGCATAAAGACTGGGGATGCTTGCTTCATTCTTGGCTCAAATAATTGTTGATTTTTTTGCATTGTAAAAAGATTGGGATGGAATACTCTACGTTCATGATATTTTTGATGTTTAAGCTTTGCCCTACATGTGACAAATTGTGCATTTTTCATTGAACTAAGTAAGGACAATCGGAAAATGTTGTTGCCTTTCAATTCTAAAACATAGCACAACCTAATCAGTCACTGGGGTTTTGCAATGTAGTCTGGATTTCTTGCTTTCATTCTATGTTCTCCAAAGCTCCACCAGTTACTCCCGTACAGGAGTCAACATTTTTCATGTCAGTAGCCTCCTTCCAGCTGTGTAACAAGATTTTCACTTGAGAACAATGCCCCAGAATTTCCTGGAGATATGTGCCAAATGGCACATCGACATCGCAGGTTATCCCAAGATATTTTGGCATAAGGAAGCTAATTTCTTTGGACCTTTGTGCCACTCCGCTGTCTCGCCTCACCGAAACCATGAACAGTTAAGATTACTGGCAATCATGAATTTGCTGAATAAAGACTACGTTGATCATTGCTGCTACTTAGATTGATACCGAAAGGTGACTTGGAAGCAGCTTGAGTTAATGGGGTGGAGATTGTTTTGTATTGTACTTGCTTTTCAGACATAAAATGTGTACAAATGTCTGCCAACTTAGCAGTGGACCAAATTTGCACAGGTGTGGTCCCACTAATAAATTTAGTAGACGTCTCAGGAAGCCGCCAAATCAGTCCCTATAAGGAAATTTGTTATTGATGAACTGGGCAGGCATTAGGCATGCTCAAGATTCTTCAGCAGCCCCGGCTGCCACCAATGAAGAATATATTATACTTTTTTCTTCTTAAGAAATATGTTCTTGTTGAGCCAGGAGTCACCATCCTTGGGCCTCTCAGTTTGAGCGCATGCTGGTCACAAAAACGGGCCTAGACCAAAATCTCCTCTGCAGAGCCTAACTTGCATCACCTTAACAATAAAAGCAAACCCACTGCACCATTTCTATCTGATTTAAATATATAGGAGAGGTGAAATTGGTCTAAGCCAGCAGCGCAAAACAGTCTCATAGTGACTGCATTGCTTTACATGAAAAGCTAACACCAGACAGCAGATGTGGAAAACCCTTGATAATTTGGAAGTTGATAGAAAACTTACTTAACATAAATAAAACAGTATTGGATCCATTTGTTTAATGGTATGATCACTGTGAAACAATTTACAGTTCAAATTATAGTGTACCAAACCTCTTAAGTTATTGTTAGGTCTGGATAATGTAAAGTAGATAGCTAAAATAATTTAAGAATATGTAGAGCTTTGTAATATTGATACACTTTGAATAATCAGATAAGGCCATCTAGCATTAATTGTCTACCCTTGTGGTCAATAAACTGTTTCATAAAGTCAGATAGCTTCCAATTTGCGAAATTATTATTTTTCAAACAACACACAATAGTAACAATCTCCGTAAATGAGTGCCTCACTCTTAACTACAAAATGCCAACCAGAATTATTGTAAATTTGAACAAATGCGTGCAAATACAATTCCCCTTGGTGTAGAGATATCGATTGGCTGCGCAGTTTCTGACTGGCTAATATCCTCACGTGTCATATTTAAATCATTTCTCCAGTAAATATTGGCATAGATTTGCCCCTGGAGGATGGGGGGAGCACAGTCGTCTAATTCATGGTCCTCGTCGCCAATCTTGTCATTGCAGGAAATTACATTTCCTGCTGAACCTTTTAACTCTCACCTGTCTTCAGCCCACATCAGTGTCTCATTAGAAATTTGAAGCAGCATTACTTTTGGCAATTACAACACAGTGTACGTTAGATATGAATGCATATTTCCTGTATTCATTTGAGACTTAAAACTGTTTTGAAGATTTATTCACCTGTCGACCGAAAATGTACTCTTTGCACTTTGTTTCTTATCTGTCATTTTGAGGAGACGGTTAATGTTTCAAGTCTATGACCCTTCCTCAGAACCCAACCAAATCACTGTTGCTGATCTTGACTCTTGTAATCCAGAGCAGAAAATAAAAGAAAATCTATTGACGACAGGGATTTTGAGAGGGTAGATAGGGAGAGATTGTTTTCACTGACAGGAGGGTTGGTAATCAGAAGACACAAATTTAAGATAATTGACAAAAAAGTTGTGGGTGATGAGAAGTTTTTTTTTTACTCAATGAGTTGCTATAATCAGAAAGGCACTGCCTAAAGGGTGATAGAGGCAGATTCAATAGTAACTGTCAAAAGAAAATTGGATAAGTCCTTAAAAAGGAAAAAGTTGCAGAGCTACGGGGAAACAGCAAGTGTATGGGACTAATTGGTGACTGAGAGTCAGCGCAGGCATGTTGAGCCAAATGGAATCCTACTGTGTTGGTATCGTTCACTCTTCCTCTTGCTGTTATTTGCTATTGTTGAGCCTGCTTTTGCTGTAACTAAGCTCCCCACCTGAAATACCATCTTACCTTTGCAGCTGTACCACCTACATCTAACATTACCCATCACTTTGGACCCCAAGTAATGTTGTTGCACAATTAGCAGTGAATTTCAAAGCACCATAGTCTTATCCTCTGGGACAAACTTAACTTTGCTGCTAGATGTCAAACTGTTAAAGACAGCATCCATCATGCACGATTATATTCAAAAACATTGAGATGATAAGATGATGGTATCAGCACAGAAAGGCAGAAAGATAATTCAGCAGCCAGGGAATTAATGGATTGCCTGAAGCAATTATGACACCAGGTAGGAGGTTGTGAGGATGATGGTATTAAGAAATGGGGAGGATAAGGATGATGAATGTGACTGAAAATTATTCTAGTGATTGCTGGAAATGGGGAAGTCATTTCTCAAATGGTGCCGAAGCAGTCAGAAGAAGCATTCTGTCTGCCTTTCTCCCAACTTTTCATTGTCATCCCTCTTTCAGAACAAATAGTCTCCCTTGAGGAACAAGATACCCAAACTGACAATGCCCTGAGGTCGAATTTTTCTGACTAATTCAGTTGAATTTGAATATTGTAGTAGTTATCAGTATTAATGCCATTTGCTGCATAGAGCATGTGGAGGTTTAGACATTGGAAACCCAGAACACCGTTCCTTCACATTTTTCTAAATGTCATGTTTCAGGATCCTTTCACCATTTTTCCATGAAAGCAATCCAGATATGGGTTATTTTAAATAAAAACAGGAAGTGATGGAAACACTCAGCAGGTCGGGCAACATCTGTGGAGACAGAAGCAGCGTTAAAGTTTCAGGTCTGTAACCTTTCCATCAGAACTGGTAAAGGTTAGAAATATAATAGGTTTTAAGCAAGTGAAGGGGTGGTGGGGGGGGGGGGGGCGGGTGAAAGAACAAAAGAGAAGGTGTGTGATAGGGCAGAGGGCAGGAGAAATTAAAGATTAAGATGTCATGGGACAAAGGTAAAGGGAGTGCTAATGGTGTGGTGAAAGTATTAGTCCAGAGAGAGTGTTAATGGCAGAGTAATGAACAACTCTGTCCAAAAGCACAGACATGAAAAAACAAGTTTAAGGCAGGCACATGGTTAAAAAATAAAATAAAATAATAACTAAAAAAGGCCAGTCATGCTCTGAAATTGTTGAACTCAATGTTAAGTCTGGAAAGATGTAGAGTGACTAATCGAAAGATGAGGTGCTGTTCCTCAAGCTTGTGTCAATTTTCACTGGAATACTGCAGTAGGCCAAGGACAGAAATGTTGGCATGGGAGCAGGGTGGTGAATTGAAATGGCAAGCAATCAGAAGCTTGGGGTCATGCTTGCGAATTGAGGGGAAGCGTTCTGCAATACCCAATCGGCGTTTGGTCTCCACAATGTAGAAGAAACCACAATGTGAGCAGCAAATTCGGTATACTAAATTGAAAGCAGTACAAGTAAATTGCTGCTTCACCTGGAAGGAGTGTTTGCGGCTTTGGATGGTGAGGAGAGAGGAGGTAAAAGGGCAGGTATTACACCTCCTGTGATTACATGGGAAGATGCCATGGGAAAGGGACGAGGTGTTGGGGTGATGGAGGAGCGGCTCAGGGTGTCACAGAGGGAACAATCCCTTCGGAATGCTGACAGGGGAGGGGAGGGAAAGATGTGTTTGGTGGTGGCATCATGCTGGAGGTGGCAGAAATGGCGGAGGATGATCCTTTGGATGTGAAGGCTGGTGGGGTGGAAAGTGAGGACAAGGGGAACCCTGTCGTGGTTCTGGGAGGAAGGGGTAGCGGTGAGGTCAGAAGAACGGGAAATGGGTCAAACACAGTGAGGGGGATTCCTTGGTTGAGGAAAAAGGAAGACATGTCAGAAGCGCTGGTGTGGAAGGTTGCATCATCAGAACAGATGCGTCGGAGATGGAGAAACTGGGAGAATGGAATGGAGTCCTTACAGGAAGCAGGGTGTGAGGAAGTGTAATCATTTTTCTGCCATTAACAATCTCTCTGGACTAATGCTTTGTCTTTCACCACAACCATTGGCATTCCCTTTGCTTCTTTCCCATGACATCTTTGTCATTTAATCTCTCCTGCCCTATCACACACCTTTCCTTTTGTTCTCTTTCCAACCCACCCCCCTGACCCACCCCTTCACTTGCTTAAAACATATTACAATTCTAACCTTTGCCAGTTCTGCTGAAAGGTCGCAGACGTGAAATATTAACTCTGCTTCTCTCTCCACAGATGCTCCAGACCTGCTGAGTATTTCCAGCACTTTTTATTTTTATTTCAGATTTGCAGTATTGTGCTTTTATTTTATGGGTTATTTTAAAAGCTGTTTTAAGTTAAAATTTACTTGAAAGAGATTACCTTCTCAGGACAGCAGGGCTGACAGTTTTGTATTGAGTTCCGAATTCTTCTTCTTCTTCTTCGGCCTCCTTATCTCGAGAGACAATGGATAAGCGCCTGGAGGTGGTCAGTGGTTTGTGAAGCAGCGCCTGGAGTGGCTATAAAGGCCAATTCTAGAGTGACAGGCTCTTCCACAGGTGCTGCAGAGAAATGTGTTTGTCGGGGCTGTTACACAGTTGGCTCTCCCCTTGCGCCTCTGTCTGTTTTCCTGCCAACTACTAAGTATCTTCGACTCGCCACACTTTAGCCCCGCCTTTATGGCTGCCCGCCGAATGGGCCATTTGAAATGAACATCCTGCTGACTATGGAGATGGATTAACATTCCAATGATCATTATTCATTCATGCACTAAGCATCCTATTCCTTTTAACTCAGCAGGGGTCTAATCAAAGGGCAGTAGCAGATAGATCGGGCTGAATTCTATGCAGGTGGCGGTGGTCCTGAAGCCATGTCAGAAAGGTGGAGGAACCCTGCCTCAGCCATCTGGGGGACTCTCGCTGCATTTTACGATGCTCAGGCATTTAACGGCCTGGTGCCAGGGTCCCCATCCCTTGAAGGACGGGGATCCCGTTTCCAAGAACTGCTGGCCAATCAGAGGGCCGGCAGCTCAGCAGTCCTAGCAGCAACACCGGGACCGGTGGCTACAGCTGGGTCTGCAGTAGGCCCAAGACCCAGAGCAGCAGTGGAGGCCCGAAGTGAGGATAAGTAGCTTGGGCTTGCGGGGCCAGTCAGGTAGGCCCCGGCAAGGGGTGGGGGGGGCGGTGTTGGTAGGTGAGGGCAGGGGGGTTGTTGGTGTGGGAGTGGCCTTAGGTGCCTGGGGCCCTCCGTGGGCCACAGATTGCCTTAGCAACAGGACCTGACCCCACACACCCCAACCTACAGGTTTTATTGGGTGACCTCTTCACATGGCAGAGGGCTCCCCCCTGCCACTGGTTATATGCCATAGCAGGAAGAGGCCATTAATTAGCCACTTAAGGGCCTTAATTGGCCTCTGGATGGGAAGGCTGGCGTCAGCCTTCCCCGCCCCTGACATAATTCAATGGCATCAGGAAGATGAAAGGCACTCCACCCCCGCCTTCCCTCGCCATTTTTCGGGCCGCTCCACCTCCCAGTCCATCCCTAGAGGGGTGAATTTTAGTGTACAAGTAGCAGAAAACGCATGCTCAGTGAAATGTGCTGCTGTGGTTGAGGAGAGTGATGGGAAGCATGGATATGGTGGTGGGATGCATCTAAGGGTGAGGGCTACAGGTTGTGCAGGGCTAATCAGAGGGTAAGAAAGCTGTGAGCGGGCCTCCTATCTTACCAGCACTGGTCAGATTGTTGAATTTCTTATGGCATTGCAGCCCTGTCCTTGACACAGGATTTCTCTGCGACTTCCAACCACTGCTGCCAAGCTATTTGCCTTTGCAGTTTTTTAATTCTTTCATGGGATGTGAGCATCACTGGAAAGGCCAGTATTTGTTGCCCATCCCTAATTGTCCTTGAGAAGGTGTGGTGAGCTACCTTTTTGAACTGCTGCTGTGCTGTTAAGGAGTTCCAGGTTTTTGACTCAGTGGCAGTGAAGGAATGGAGATATTGTTCCATGTCAGGATGGTATGTGGCTTGGAAGGGAACTTGCAGGCAGTGGTGTTGCCATGTGTCTGCTGCCTTTGTCTTTGTAGGTGGTAGAGTTCACTGGCTTGGAAGGTGCTGTCTCCCGTCAGCTATAAAGAGTAGCTCACACTTCCTAGTCACTTCCTCCTGAAAATTGTGGTTCTGTTGTATAAATTATTCTTGCGCGATCTTCACTGTATAGCAATGATTCAAAGAAGCCAAAATGCACCTCCCCTTTAAGAAATGCAGGATGCCTTTAAATGGCATCACTGATGCCCAATTTCTCACCCTCCAATCAGCAAGCTGTCAATAAGCAACAAGAGCAGTGCTGGGGGTTCGCCAATCAAAGGAGACAAATGCACCAGTTTGGTTTGTACCTCTTGTTGATGACATTGGGGATGCAGCACAATCATTATGCCCATTATATGGCCATGTTCATTAAAATTCAATTTCTCCCCTGTGTGTTCAAACCATCTTTCACAGCATGCCAATGCTTGCAAGACCCGATAGGACTCCTCTCTATTTGACTAACTCTGTCAATGCTACATCATTTTACTATCACCAATGCAGATGGGATCTGGCGCATTATTAGAACATCATAAAAATTTAATTGGAACTTGCATCTTGAAGACTTTCCAGCATCATAAAAGTTAAAATTTTAGTTTTAAAACTCTTCCATTGAAATCTGTTAATTATCATCAAAGCAGATATTGACATGACAGGATGACGGACGCCCCAGGAGGGAATTTTATGAAAACAGTTTATCGAGTCAGCAGATGAAGCCTTTTTAATTCTCTTTATTAACATCAGTACATTGCAAGTTACACTGATATGGTGCCCTCATAGCACTCAGCAGGCCAAATCCATAAAATTCTGTATAGATCCCAATTAAGATAAATTAATGTGCCTGCCAAAATAATTCTCGAAGCTGGGCTTTGTTCTTCTGATGGATATAATATCATTAAACTAACATAGTGAAGGAATAGATTCCAGTTGTAGCAGTGGTGAAGGTTATTAAGGTTATTCAATGTTAAAATTTAGGTTCCCTCAATTAAAGGACTAGAAAGGTAAAGATTAAACAAAAATATGGAGACAAAGGTACTGCAAATTGCAAATGGAGCAACTGCAGGCAAGTGTGCGAGTGCCTGCAAATAGGTTGGAAGTTGGTTTTAATATGAATGTGTGAATGGAGTCATTGGCATAAAGCAGGGCCCATGTCATAGTCTTTCATTATTTGATTTTTTTTTTTGATTTGATTTAGAGATACAGCACTGAAACAGGCCCTTCGGCCCACTGAGTCTGCGCCGACCGTTAACCACCCATTTATACTAATCCTACACTAATCCCATATTCCTGCCACATCCTCACCTGTCCCTATATTCCCCTACCACCTACCTACACTAGGGGCAATTGATATTGGCCAATTTACCTATCAACCTGCAAGTCTTTTGGCTATGGGAGGAAACCGGAGCACCCAGTGGAAACCCACGTGGTCACAGGGAGAACCTGCAAACTCCACACAGGCAGTACCCAGAACTGAACCCGGGTCGCTGGAGCTGTGAGGCTGCGGTGCTAACCACTGCGCCACTGTAACTGCCAAGAAGATCTGTGGGGGAGGAGGCAGTTTCAGGATTTAATTACTGTATTTAATTAGGGCAGGATGTCAAAAACATATTAAAATCCCAGCCCTCAATGCATTCAAGTTTGATGAATATTAATGCCATTTGTTAAAAGACTAAGGACCCATGGAGAGATTATTTTGTGAGTCAGAGGATTGTGAGAGAATCTCAGAGACTGGGCTATAGTAGATCAGTACATTTGTAGGAGGAAGGCTTGGTTCTAATTCAGCTCCGCAGTATTGCATTAACACTTGCCTTGGATTGTTTATGGATGCACTAAGCCGAGATTTTGTAACAATGAAATATTTTTTAAAGAATATGCAGTTTTGATTACTCCCCTAAGGAGCACCTGGAAGAGGCAATAGCTGGTATTCAATATTTGCATGCTCCTAAATGTCATTTGCTCAATGAAGAAGTCTTTGATGTCATATAAATGCATAGCTAACGGTAAAGTTATTAAAAATACAGATGGGGAAGCCTGGCAAGACATCTTTCTAATCAGCAGTAGTGAGTGTGTGCAGGGTATTGAAGCTATGACATGCTATGCTATGGAAAGGATATAAATCTGTGCCCACTAAGCTGTCTATCTTAGCTGTGCTATTGTGGGGAAGCCCAAGGTTAGTTCAAGCACTTCCCCACTGATTTTCTATCCAGTGTCATGTACCAAATTTACCAGAACCAGATAATAATGGGGTAATGAGTTTGTACAGGTCGTAATGATCAGTTTATGTGGAGAAATACGAAAACAAAATGTAATTATTTATTATCAACCTGAAAAGTAAACTGAGATACTTCGATTAAAGGATGAAGATTTGAGTATAATTCTAATATTGATTGCAATATTATCACAAAGCAGCAGATTGTCCTTTTGCACCTGGGCAGATTGGATCACATGGGCACAGTACAAAGCAGAAAATCAGGCTGAGTGTATTACATCCCCTAAGGGAGCTCGGCTGATTTTTCATCCATTCATTTTATGACTCCTGGTCCTATTACTTTGACATATTTGCCATATCTAAGCCATGCAATACCTCATATACTTCAACAAGGTCTTTCTTTAATGGTCTTTACTCTAAACTGCAGAGATTGAGCTGTTCTAGCCTGAAGTCATCCCCTTATAATTGGATTTAATCTTGTTGCTGTTCGCTGCACCCTCTCTAAGGGTTGTCTGTCTCTTTTAGAATGATGACCAGAACTGTGTATAGTCAGGTAAATTCATTGATCATGTGCTTCCAGGTGGGAGGCGCACTTAATGGGCTAGATCTTGACTTTGTGCAATAGTATAAAAAGGGTGAAAGTGAGTCAGAAGCTTTTCTTACATCACGCCCAATTTTTATTTCTGTTGTCTTTAACTCGCTATCACCAATTTTACACTGTCACACAAAATCAGGATCAACCCCAATGAGTGTATAGAACTACAACATTGTATTACCAATTCTCTAACCCTTCCTGTGCATCTCCCTGCCAAGAGCATGAGACCAGTAAATTTACCTGAGTGCTCAAAGTGTGGTTTGACATCAATCGCACACAGGTGGATAAATTCATTTTTTTTTTCCAAAATATACTTTATTCATAAAAATCTGTAAAAATTACATTACCAGTTTCAAACAGCACCAAGTCAAAAAAGACAAACAGTGCAAAGGAGGTCCGTTTGCTTCATTATAATCATGAGTTGCCTCACAACCCTTCCATTTCACATTTGTCACGCCAATTACATTTTTACATTTTCCAGCAAAGGATAATTTTCCCGATACAGTTCGAGGGGTTTTCCATGGATCCGGCCCCTCAGTTCAGCTTGGTGGGGGGACCTTACACGGTGGTCTTTCCCCATTGAGCCTTTGCTGTGGCTGCCCCAAGCTTTAGTGCGTCCCTCAGCACGTAGTCCTGGACCTTGGAATGTGCCAGTCTACAACATTCGGTCGTGGACAACTCTTTGCGCTGGAAGACCAGCAAGTTTCGGGCAGACCAAAGGGCGTCTTTCACCGAATTGATAGTCCTCCAGCAGCAGTTGATGTTTGTCTCGGTGTGCATCCCTGGGAACAGCCTGTAGAGCACAGACTCCTGTGTTACAGAGCTGATTGGGATGAACCTCGACAAAAACCACTGCATCTCTTCCCACACCTGCTTTGCGAAGACACATTCCAGGAGGAGGTGGGCGACCGTCTCTTCCCCACCACAGCCACCGCGGGGGCATTGCGCGGAGGGGGCGAGACATCGGGCGTGCAGGAAGGATCTGATGGGGAGGGCTCTTCTCACCACCAGCCAAGCTACATCTTGGTGCTTGTTTGAAAGTTCTGGTGATGAGGCATTCCGCCAAATGACTTTGACGGTCTGCTCAGGGAACCATCCAACAGGATCCACCGTCTCCTTTTCCCGTAGGGCCTTGAGAACATTCCGTGCAGACCACTGCCTGATGGATCGGTGATCAAAGGTGTTTTCCCGCAGAAACTGCTCCACGAAGGATAGGTGATACGGCATGGTCCAACTGCATGGAGTGTTCCGCGGCAATGTGACCAGGCCTATCCTTCACAACACCGGGGACAGATAGATCCTCAGCACATAGTGACACTTGGAGTTTGCGTACTGGAGGTCTACACACAGCTTGATGCAGCCGCACACTAACGTGGTCATCAGGATTAGGGCCACGTTGGGTACATTTTTCCCGCCCTTATCCAGAGGTTTGAACATCGTGTCCCTCCGGACCTGGTCCATTTTAGATCCCCAGATGAAGTGGAACATGGCTCGAGTGACCGCCACACCGCAGGAGTGGGGTATGGGCCAGACCTGCGCCATGTACAGCAACAATGTGAGCGCCTCGCACCTGATGACCAGGTTCTTACCCACAATGGAAAGAGATCGCTGCCCCCACATGCCCAACTTTTGTTGTACCTTGGCTACTCGCTCCTCCCAGGATTTGGTGCACACCCCGGCCCTTCCAAACCATATCCCCAGCACCTTCAGGTAGTTTGACCTGACGGTGAAGGGGACAAAGGATTGGTCAGCCCAGTTCCCAAAGAACATGGCCTTGCTCTTGCTGTGGTTAACTTTGGCTCCCGAGGCTAGTTCGAAGTGGTCGCAGATGCTCAACAGTCTGCGCACGGACAGCGGATCTGAGCAGAAGGCGGAGACGTCATCCATGTACAGGGAGGTTTTAACCTGAGTGCCTCCACTGCCTGGGATTGTCACCCCTCTTATGCCCTCATCCTTCCTAATAGACTCAGCAAAAGGTTCAATACAGCAAACAAACAAGACAGGGGAGAGAGGGACAGCCCTGTCTGACTCCAGAATGGATCAGGAAACTTTACGATTCCCACCCATTGATTGAGACTGCGCTACTGATGTTTGCATAGAGCAGTTTGATCCAATTGCAGATTCTTTCCCCAAACCCCATTTTGGAAGGCACGTCCATCATGTAAGTGTGCGATATCCTGTCAAAAGCCTTCTCCTGGTCCAGGCTGATGAGGCAGGTGTCCACCCTCCTGTACGTAGGCGATCATATCACTGAGTAGCGCGCGGCTATCGGAGATCTTCCTGCCAGGTACAGTACAGGTCTGATCAGGGTGCATCACCAACTCCAGAGCAGACTTGACTCGACTGGCTATGACTTTGGACAGAATCTTGTAGTCAACATTAAGCAGTGAGATGGGCCGCCAATTTCTGATTTCTGCCCTCTCCCCCTTCCGCTTGTAGATGAGGGTGATGATGCCTTTCCTCATGGATTCTGACATGTTGCCGGCCAGGAGCATACTCCCGTATACTTCCAGCAGGTCCGGGCCGACCCAGTCCCACAGGGCCGAATACAACTCAACCGGTAAGCCGTCGCTTCCGGGAGTTTTACTCGTCTCGAAGGACTCGACGGCCTTTGTCAGCTCGTCCAGAGTTAGCGGCTTGTCCAGTCTCTCCCTCCTGCTGTCATCTAAGACCTCTGTGATAGATGACAGGAAGGACTGGGAGGCTCTGCTGTCTGTGGGCTTCGCGTCATACAGCCCAGCATAAAATAATTTGCTGATCCTTAGTATGTCTGACTGCGAAGACGTCACAGAGCCATCCTCTTCCTTCAGGCTGCTGATAACAGAGCTCTCTGTGTGTAACTTTTGGTTGAAGTAACGCGAGCACGTCTCATCCTGCTCGATGGAGCGGACTCTGGACCGGACGATGATCTTGGAGGCCTCTGTGGCAAAGAGCGAGGCCTGCTTGCTCTTCACCTCCTGGAGGTCCTCCTTGACCTCGACCCCCATCGTCTGCAGCCGGAGCAGATTTTGCATACTTGTCTGGAGTCAAGACATTTCCCTCTCTCTCTCGCCCTCTGAACACCTTTGTGGATGAAGAACCTCTTGATGTTCTCCTTGATCGCTTCCCACCAGTGAACTGGAGACTCAAAGAGGTGTTTCACGGTCCTCCAACCTTTGTAATCCCTTTTGAGTTCCTCAACGCTCTCTGGGGTCAGCAGTGTAGCATTGAGCTTCCACGTCCCTCTGCCAACCCGCTCGTCGTCCTGTAAGTGACAGTCGGCCAGTAAGAGGCAGTGGTTGGAGGAGAACACCGGCTTGACATCGGTGGATCCGACTGTGACAGCACGGGACACAAACAGGAAGTCAATCCTGGAACGGGCAGACCCGTCCGATCCTTACCATGTGTATCTGCGCTGCACTCTGTCTGCAGGTTTGCTGAAGACGTCGTGCAGTTTGGCATCTTTAACTGTTTCTATTAAGAATCTGGACGTAGCATCCAGTTTGCTGTCATCTCTGCTGGATCGTCCAACCGCATCGATGATGCAGTTGAAGTCACCACCTAGGATGACCGGCTTGGATGTTGCCAGCAGCAGTGGCAGCTGCTGGAAGACGGTGAACCATTCGCTGCATTGTACTGGGGCGTACACGTTGATCAACCAGAGCGGAGCGTTGTTGTACATTACGTCTGCTACGAGGAGGCGACCGCCCACCACCTCCTTAACTTCGGAGATGGTGAAGTTACCTCCCCACAGCAGAATACCCAGGCCGGAGGAACGGCAATCATTACCCCCTGACCAGATCGATGGCCCGTGGGACCACCATCGCGACCACTGCCTGTAGGTGCTGAGGTGTGGTATTCCACACTCCTGCAGAAACAGTAGGTCGGCTTTGACCTTGGCAAGGTAATCCAAGGTTGAAACACATTGCGTAGCGGATTTAATGCCTCGTACATTAATGGATAAATTCATTGCTCATGTGTTGCAATCGAAGGGAATGTTGGTCAGAGATAGGACACCACCACTCAACACTAACCCCAATTCGAACAAATCACCTCTCGCTTGCATTAACTGCTTCCCATCCTTAAGCCTTTTGAATTCCCAAGTAAACTTTTATTGTATTTATGCGTTACGTTACACTGTAAACTTTTGTTTTGTGATAAATTGTCAGACTGCAGATGTCCTGTCTCTTTTATCTTTACTTTGGTTCTTCTGCATGGGACTAGAGTATATTGGCGTTAATAAATCTGAAGTGGCTAAACTGTAGTCATGGAGCCAGTCCTGATTTCAACTGAGCATGGTGTTGTTTCCAAAGGCCAAAGAAAGGATTGCTGAATTGATTCCAAATCAGTATCACATGATACCTACAACTGAGTTATTTGGCCTGAGGTCAAAGGCTCTTGGTCAACTGATTCCAAACACCCTGACAGCTCTTCCATTGGGGCACCATAAATTTGCAGCTTCAGTAGCTATAGTGAAAGAGCAGGCCACCTGCTGGTAATTTTGCTTCGGATAAACAGTAAATTTAATTGGCTCCACAGCGACCAGTTAGTTCATTCTGGAGGCACAGTTGGTACCCACTTGGCTCTAACTAGGGAAGCATCTCTGAGTTAAGGGAGTTATTATTTAATAAAGTGATTTTTGCAGTAAATGCTGATCCATCTGCACAAGTTTTCATCATCCAGCTGAGAATTTGTGCCTTTTAACCTTAGAAATGATTGCAACTAATAAAATAAAATTATTACCTACTTAGCACTGATTGGTTACTAAGTTAAATTAGGACATCTGACAAAGGATATATTATATTGAACCACATGGAATAGTGGAAACAGACAATGTTGAACTAGAAGCAATGGGTATATATTAGTATAATTTTGAGTCGTGTGGTAAGGAGTACATTTGATCTGTTGACAACATACTGTAATATAATAATTAAATCTAATTTAAATGCAGTCTTCCTTCTCTTTATTGTCTCTTTTGAAGATACAACAAACCCTGGATCCACAGTATTTCATTGCATTTATTATTTTACATCTGATGTACAATATTTCTCAAAACAATGGTATTTTAGTACTTTCAGTTACAAAGGTTGTGCTTTATATGGTGTATAGTAGGTTATAAAATATAAATTGTGAACAAATCAAAACCTACATCATTATTTTCACTAATATCTCCACTTTGCACCAATTGATGTTGAAATAATTGAAAAGATATTTCCCTACAGTGTTATGGCCAAGTGAGGAAGGGGGCGGTGGGGGGGGGGGGTTGTCACAGTCGCCTCTCTTGCCCTTCCTCTTACTTGACCGCAACAGGGTTTATTCCTTTTAAACAGTGGTCATGCTGACCACCTCTGTGAGCGTTACCTTTTTCCTTTACTCTGATCATGAAAGAACTAATCGGACAGGTTTTCTTGAACTTAAACAAGAAAGAGGTAAGTTTATTATACTAAACAATCTAACCCCGATTTAAAAATAATGATAAATACTCTACACATTCACACGAGAATCACACACACATAAATAGATTACAGAGGAAAAAATAGATTTGGTGGTTGGATTAGAGTCCAGAATAAATAGAACCTAAATACATAGTCTGTGAAGTGGATGATCCAGGAGTCTTCTGGCTGTAGCTTTATTCTTGAAGTGCTCTGATGCAGATCTGATGAAGGGTCACTGACCTGAAACATTAACTCTGCTTCTCTCTCCACAGATGCAGCCAGACCTGCTGTATATTTCCAGCATTTCTTGTTTTTATTTCAGATTTCCAGCATCTGCAGTATTTTTCTTTTATTCTTGAAGTGCTCGACTGATCAAAGTACAATTTTTGGTTGGCCCATTTGGCTCAAGGCTTTCTTGGAGGCAGACATGTAGTTGGTTCCCTTCCCCGGTCTCTGTCTTTAGCAATCTGTAGTCTTGGAAGGATTCACAATCACAGACAGTTTTCAAACTTGTGTTATCTGGGGATAAAGGGAGGCACACAGCTTTTTTCCTACTGCACAGTCCAATTTACTGCTTGTCTCTTTGTCCAAGAAAGAATAAACAGCTTCCCCTGCGATGGACAGACAGTCACATGGCTGCTTCAGGTTTTCTGGAAACTTCTAATGAAATTCAAGGCTAGGAATTGGCTCCCCAGGCTCCAGGATGCTAATTTACACTTGGAAGGGGTTTGCTCTTTCAAAGTCAATGTGTTAGATTGCTATACTAATGAAGCCATTTTAAGTAATTCAATCACTTAAAGCAAGCCATTGCCCTTGGTCCATGCTGCTCAAACCTCTATCTCCGGGTGGATCTTTTGAATAAGAAAAGATGTTTCATATGCAAATTGCAGTGGCCATCTTGGCTGCCATTTCTTTACTATGTTAACTGTAGGGGTTTACCCATTAAAAGTTTAATGTCAGTTTTCCAACCTCTCTCGTGCTGTATTTAACTGCCTTTCAGTTAGGCTCACAAGTGCCTTCTTTTTAGCCTGGGCCTGATCCCATTGATAGTTCTGTATCCAGCAAAAGCAGGATGCAAAGCATTACATTAGACTGACAATGAACCTTACATTACAAGGCCATAAATTGTTCCCTCCAGTCTAGTGTTGCTCATTCTTAATTAATATTTCATGCATTAGGTGTCTCCAGCTTAATTCAAAACATTAGCTGAGGCAAAAGAAGTATCAAGGGTTAAATAGCTGTCTCTAAAACACAATAATTTTCACCAGCCATTCAGATCAAACATTGTTCCAGCTTAAACCCCATTTATATTGAAACCATTGGAAATTATGAAGTAATCGGCTTTTTATTTCTGTTACGACCAGTTGAGAAAGGGTTCTAGGGTTCCCTCTCAGCCTTCACCTGGTCTTACTGTAACAGGGTTTAATTTTAAACACACCGTTTTTTTAGCTCCCCCTTAGTGAATCCTTGCTCACTAACTTCCAATTATAAGGCAAAGAAACTAGCCAAACAGGCTTTCTTATGTTTCAAGAAAAAAGGTTGAACTTTATTAAACTTAAACTCTAATTCAGTTAACGCCTACGGATACGCAACGTGCCCATGCTAGCATGCATACGCGATACACACATACAAATAGAGACAGAAAAGAAGAGAAGAAATAAAGTGGAAAAGTTTGAGGCAATATCTGAAGATGGTTTTGGTTACTGTTCTTTGAACTCGCTGTAAAGTCCTTGATTGTAGGTAGGTCTTGCTTTTCGTTGGGGCCCAGTATTCTTCTTAAACCTTGTTCAATGTTGGAGACTTTTCTCTCTTGAAGTTCATGTGTCCTTAGTGGGTCCAGAGGCGTATGAGAAAGAGATGGGAGCAGAAAGGAGAGGTCTTCTCACTTCAGGAGCAAAACCTTTTTCAGTTCAAACTCTTTGTACAATTCAGAAAAACCTAGGTTACCAAGCAGGTCAGTCATGCGACTATCTGGTCTGACCACATCTGTTTGTGGATTCTCTTGTCTTAGCTGACCCTGGAATGTCTCTTCTTACACACAATACCTGGTACTTAAAGTCCATTGTGGGTTAAATTGGAAATAACCCCTTTGTCCCTTCAAGCACTGTCTGTTAGTATGCAAATGTTTTTTCCAGTCATGGCCAATCTTTTTAACAAGTTAGTTCCTTGTTCCAGTAGCAGATTAAAATCAAGGTTCATATGACAAAAGTAATATGCCTCATTCTTGGCAGGTGGGGATCTGCATGACACCTCCACACCCAGTGGAACGAAATGCGATTTGAGAAAAGCGCATTTAATTAAAAAAGGGTGAGAGAGAAAATATAAGATCCAGGAAAAAATGCATGCATCTCTCTCCTCTCTCTCTCTCATTCATTCACATTCATTCTTAAATCCTCAAGCTTGTTACAGCCTGTCTTTTCTTGGAGCCAGTGCTGTTTTAATTGCCCCCTTTTTGGTACCCCAATAAACATGTGGTTCTTTGGGGACGTTTTTCTTCAGTTTGCCCATTTCCATGACTGCCTAGGGTCTTTGTTCCTGTTGAGGTCTTCAAAGAGCAGGGGTTGGGGGGGAAGGGGAGGGGGGTTAGATTTAATTAGCCCTAAGTTTGAATTTTTTTTCCTCAGGCGAATCAGTAGTGGGTGGGTCTATCCTGAACTCGCTTTCAGTGCTTTGCTGAATCAAGCAAAGGCTTTTGACTTCAGGGAATTGGTGGTTCTTTTTTTTTCTGACTGTGGAGGAGGATTCTTTGCTAATCTCCCCTTTGTCCTCTGGAACACTCCTGCCTGCAGGTATTTGCGCAGACTCTACTGCACTTCCCTGTGATACTTTGACTAGGTGAGGCATCACCGTCACGGTTTCTCTGCCCCCTAGGGATCTTTCTTTGTCTCTGCAGGTTCCTGTAAATGCTGTTAGCAACTCTGCTGGGGTGCTTCCAGTGTCTACATTTGCGTAGGAGGATGTGGGGTCGACCATTTCAAATTTTTCGGGGTTGGCTGACTGGACAGTAGAGATTTTCATCCAGGATTCCTCCTGGACTTCCTTTAACCTGCCCTCTTGGTCACTTTTTCCCCTTCCCTTTCTAACCTTTTTGCCAGCTTTGTGCCTGCCTTTTCCCTTTTGTTCTCAGTGAGGTCCCTTACAGTTTACCAGTCCTCTGCTGGAAGGTTCTCCTAACACTGATACAGGACCTAGGAGTGCAGGTTTCACTGTAATTTGGTGTTTCCGTTCAACTTGGTATATGTGGCAACTCCTGCAGTACTCCACTACATTTGTGTGGAGTTTTGGCCAGCCAAACTGCTGTCTTATGTGGGCTTTGGTCTTTCATATACCGGCATATACAGCCACTGTAGTCTTGTGGGGCCTTCTTAATACTTCTTTCTGGTACCTCTGTGGCACCACTAACTGGTGAACTACTGTCCACTCCTTGCCCTCAGGTCTGTGAGGAGAACTCCACTTCCTCATCAGTACCTCATTCTTTAAATAGTAGCAATCAGGGACTCCCTCTGCTTCACTTTCAAACTGGGTAGCCTGTGCTAACTGTCTCAATACTGGTCAGCTCACTGAGCCTCAATTAGGGAAGATTTACTTAACTCATTCCCTGGGTCTTCTAACTTTCCAAAGAAAGTCTCGGACAGACAGACCTCATGGTCATTTGCCTGCAGTACCAATGCAGTCTTCTCTGGGGGAGCTGGTTGATCATGGCCTGATTCATTACACATTCAGGGAAACTGTAGGGGTCTGTCTCCTGCCACTGCCCTGTCTCTCTGACCTCCTGCAGTCTTTCACTGCAGGGGGAACTACCACCTTCACCCCCGCCAGATCATTACCTAGGAGCAGGTCAACCCCATCCACAGGCAAACTAGGGGCAATCCCTGTGGTCACCGGTCCAGGTGCACCAAATGTACAGGTACAGGCATACACTGCCCTCCAATACCATTCAGCACCATTTTGGTGTTCACTGCACTCTCTGGGGGAAAGATCAAGCCTTTTCCCAGTAAAAGGGATCGAATGGCCCCTGTGTCCTTGAGAATTACTATGGGCTTGCTTGCCCCACTCGAGGGGTATGGGGTTACTTTCCCTTCAAATACAAAACCCTGATAGCTTTCAGGAATCCTATTAAATTTTCCTGCACTTGCAGTAGTAAACTTCCTGGGTTGCTCTCTAACTGCAGTTAAAGCTACAGCTTACTTTGTTATGCTCCCCTCCAGGATTCCTTCTTCACAGAGCAGATGTGCCCTGATTAACCCTACAGGTTTTCCCTTTAGTTTCCAGCAGTCAGCTTTTAGATGACCTGCCTTGTTACAATGGAAGCACACAGATCTCTGGAAATCGCTGCTGCTCACAGCACCTTCCTTTTTGGCTAGAGGAGGACATCCTGTGTCTCCTGCTTTTCTTTCTCTCCCAGGACTGCTTGGGCTCCTATCACCTTCCCACCCGTTATCCTTTTCGGATTTGTGGGGGTGACTAGGAAAGGTTCTCCCCTGGGAAACCAACTTATAAATTTCCCTCCTGGGAAACTGACATATAAATTAAAGCAAACTCATCAACCAGAACAGCCGCTTGCCAGACTCTCTAAGCCCGCTGCTCCTCTACGTGGGTCTTTATGGAGAGTTGGCAAGAGTGTTTAAATTCCTCTAACAGAATTATTTCTCTGAGAGTCTCATAGCTGAGCTGTACTTTAAGAACCCTCAGCCATTGGTTAAAAGCCAGCCGCTTACATCTTTCAAACTCCAGATAAGTTTGATTAGCTTGATTCTTGAGGGTTCTAAACTTTTGGCGATAGGCTTTGGGTACTAATTCATATGCCCCGAGGATAGCATTTTTGGTCAGTTCATAATTTGATGATCTGTCATCAGGCAACAGAGAATAAACCTCATGGGCTTTTCCAGTTAGCTTGCTTTGTAATAAAAGAGACCATGTCTTAGCTGGCCATTTTAGCTGCCTTGCCAGTTTCTCAAAAGACACAAAAATTCTTCTACATCTTCCTCATTGAATTTTGGGATTAGTTGAGCTGGTTTTAACAATTTTGTACCCAGCCTTGAACTATGCTCCTCCATACTGGCCATGCTTTCACTGGGGTTACCCTGTCACCCCCTAGTTAACTCAAAGTGCTTCAGCTCTCTTTCTTCACATTCTTTCTGGAAGGTTCTTTCTCTCTCTCTCTCCTGCCTCTCTTTGTCTTCACATTCCTTCTGGAAGGCTCTTTCTTTCTGCCTCTCCTGCCTCTCTCTCTCTTTTTCCCTTTCCTCAAGTTTCCTCTGTTCCAATTGTATCTTTGCTTTGCTAACAATACCCTGTAGGAGTCTGCTTCTAACCCTGTTTCTGCTTCTTCAGATTCAAGGGAAAAATAGTTGGCCACTAGCCTTAGGAGTTCAGACTTCCTAGCCTTTCCACATACAGTGATCCCACACTGCTCAACCATTTTTCTCAGCTCCTCCATTAACTTATCCCAAGTTACTTCACCTTGGCTTGGGGAGCTACTAGCTTCAGGTGCAGACATGTTAGTATTCAAGCACACACAACCATAAGAAAACCTATATTGAAATCTTGCTCTTTTTGATTGGGAACAATTTGGCATCCTATTTCCAATTTCTCTCATTTGTCTATGGGTAAAATTCAGGACATACCTTCCACATTTCTGTTACGACCAGTTGAGAAAGGTGTCTAGGGTTCCCTCTCAGCCTTCACCTGGTCTTACCGTAACAGGGTTTAATTTTAAACACACCATTTTTTCAGCTCCCCCTTAGTGAATTCTTGTTCACTAACTTCCAATTATAAGGCAAAGAAACTAGCCAAACAGATTTTCTTAGGTTTAAAGAAAAAGGTTGAAATTTATTAAACTTAAACTCTAATTCAGTTAATGCCTACGGATACGTGATGTGCCCACACTAGCATGCATGCATGATTCACACATGCAGATAGAGACAGAAAAGAGGAGAAGAAATAAAGTGAAAAAGTTTGAGGTAATATCTGAAGATGGTTTTGGTTACTGTTCTTCGAACTCGCTGTAAAGTCCTTGATTGTAGGTAGGTCTTGCTTTTCATTGGGGCCCAGTATTCTCCTTAAAACTTGTTCGATATAGGAGATTTTTCTCTCTTGAAGTTCATGTGTCTTCAGTGGGTCCAGAGGTGTGTGAGAAAGAGATGGGAGCAGACAGGAGATGTCTTCTCACTCCAGGAGCAAAACCTTTTTCAGTTCAAACTCTTTGTACAATTCAGAAAAACCTAGGTTGCCAAGCAGGTTAGTCATGCAACTAGCTGGTCTGACCACATCTGTTTGTGGATTCTCTTGTCTTAACCAACCCTGGAATGTCTCTTCTCACACACAATACCTGGTGCTCAAAGTCCATTGTGGGTTAAATTGGAGGAGGGAATAGCCCCTTTGTCCCTTCAAGCACTGTCTGTTAGTATGCAAATGTTTTTTCCAGTCATAGCTGATCTGTTTAACAAGTCATTTCCTCGCTCCAGTAACAGTTTAAAATCAATGTTCATATGACAACATTAATATGCCTCATTCTTGGCAGGTGCAGAGTCTGCATGACAATCTAACATAACCGTCTGGTAAATAATGTGACATTTGGAACTCTAATTCGGCGCCATTAACACATAATATGATGTTTCCACATTTCTCTACAAATTAACAGTCACTCCATTTCAAAGAGTAGCTCATTGCAAATAGTGCTTTAAGACATCTAGATGTGAGAGAAGCTGTGCAAGTACGAGACTTATTACTGGTAGATCTCCTCTGGCATTGCTCTGCATAGTCAGAGAGACAATGTTCTCTGAAGCATGCCAAGCAGCAAACATCCCTTCTTCTCCCAACAGAGATTGAAATATCCTATCCTTCACCCACCCCTGCCTCTCTTGTGGCAACATGGTTTTATCCCTCTCTCTTAACTATGATTCTCTGCTCAACAAGGCCACTTTCCTCTCTCAACAATGTTCCCACATCAATGATTTGTTCTCCCCACCCTCATAACAAAGCATATTTTTCTCCTATGCCTTACGGTGCACTTCTGTAAAAGTTATAATGCAGGGGAGGGGGAGGGGTGTTAGAATGGCTGCATATTTTCCCTACATTCTTTGACCCCAGAACCCTAGTTAGCAATAACTTACCTTCTTTCTAGCGATTTCAGAAATCTCACTGAATTATGTGCTAACATTCAATTTTAGCTTCTTTTGTCTATGAAAAATCATTGTTAAATTATTATTTCAGTAAAACTATGGTTTTCTTATAAGGAGTTACTGCATGCTCTAATATAATCTATTGTGAGTGTTGCCTTAACTTTAACCTTAAGTTATTGATAAATCATTAAGGTAAAATTGCTTACAATTGCCCAAGAAAATTACATGAACATTCCAGATATGCAGAAAAGACATATGCTGGGAATTTCTTCTTGAGTTCTCCTGATCGGCTGCCATAATTTAAGCAGAGGATCAGTGGATTCAACAAATTACCATGATTCAAATCGACCAACAGTCTGTGAAATGAACAAAATGTAACAGACTTTGTTTTAATTACACAAATGTTAGTGAGTGTATACTGACCACAATATGGTGCAACAGGCTGAGCAGACCTTTTTTTATTATTATTATTATTGGAATTTAGGTGGCATTGGCAAAGCTGGTTGACCCTCAGTAAAATTAAGGTGGAGGCAGGAAGAGGCTCTTAAGTGGCCATTAATTGGCCGTCCTCAGTCTTCCCCGCTCCGGACTAAATTCGAAGGCATCGGGAAGACGACAGACACTCAAACACCGCCTTCCCACGTACATTTATGAACCCCCTTCACCTCTGTTCCTGTCCCTCGGGGGCCCATAAAATTGAGCCTATTAACTCTGTTTCTCTCTCCACAGATGCTGTTTGACCTGCTGAGTATTTCTAGCATTTTCTGTTTTTATTTCAGATTGCCAGCATTTTTGTAATAGTGCTAACTGTACACAATGTAAATGGAGGTTGTAGATAATATGACCATCACTTTTACCTTTGACCAACAGTGGCAGTATAATTCTACAGTACGACTGACTTTCCCATATTAACATATGCATGTACCCTAATAAACCTGTTTTAAAATATTTGTAATTCCAACAAAATATCAAATAGGAGAGCACTGCTCTTCAGCAGGTGATAGCCAAGTAATTAGAAGCTTTAGTTAGGAACTGGGTCCTGAAACCTGGTGGATTTTATGAGGTGCTCCTAATTCTGTTACTTTCCAGAGTTCCAATGAGTGGTGATTCAACAACAAATAGTGGACATGTTACATTCAGTAAGAACAGAGAAGATGGTAAAAGAGGGGGGGGTGTGGCATTGTTAATCAAGGAGAGTATTACAGCGACAGAAAGGACGTTTGAGGACTCGTCTACTGAGGTAGTATGGGCCGAGGTTAGAAACAGGAGAGGTGAGGTCACCCTGTTGGGAGTCTTTTATAGACCTCCAAATAGTTCCAGAGATGTAGAGGAAAGGATAGCGAAGATGATTCTCGACAGGGGCGAGAGTAACAGGGTAGTTGTTATGGGGGACTTTAACTTTCCAAATATCAACTGGAAATACTATAGTTCGAGTACTTTAGATGGGTCAGTTTTTGTCCAGTGTGTGCAGGAGGGTTTTCTGACACAGTATGTAGACAGGCCAGCCAGGGGCGATGCCACATTGGATTTGGTACTGGGTAATGAACCCGGCCAGGTGTTAGATTTAGATGTAGGTGAGCACTTTGGTGATAGTGATCACAATTCGGTTAGGTTTACCTTAGCGATGGGCAGGGACAGGTATATACCGCAGGGCAAAAATTATAGCTGGGGGAAAGGAAATTATGATGCGATTAGGCAAGATTTAGGATGCGTAGGATGGGGAAGGAAACTGCAGGGGATGGGAACAATCGAAATGTGGAGCTTATTCAAGGAGCAGCTACTGCGTGTCCTTGATAAGTATGTACCTGTGAGGCAGGGAGGAAGTTGTCGAGCGAGGGAGCCGTGGTTTACTAAAGAAGTTGAAGCGCTTGTCAAGAGGAAGAAGAAGGCTTATGTTAGGATGAGACGTGAAGGCTCAGATAGGGCGCTTGAGAGTTACAAGCTAGCCAGGAAGGATCTAAAGGGAGAGCTAAGAAGAGCAAGGAGAGGACACGAGAAGTCATTGGCGGATAGGATCAGGGAAAACCCTAAGGCTTTCTATAGGTATATCAGGAATAAAAGAATGACTAGAGTTAGATTAGGGCCAATCAAGGATAGTAGTGGGAAGTTGTGCGTGGAATCGGAGGAGGTAGGGGAAGTGTTAAATGAATATTTTGCGTCAGTATTTACAGTAGAGAAAGAAAATGTTGTCGAGGAGAATACTGAGATTCAGGCTACTAGGCTAGATGGGATTGAGGTTCACAAGGAGGAGGTGTTATCAATTTTGGAAAGTGTGAAAATAGATAAGTCCCCTGGGCCAGATGGGATTTATCCTAGGATTCTCTGGGAAGCTAGGGAGGAGATTGCAGAGCCTTTGTCCTTGATCTTTATGTCGTCATTGTCGACAGGAATAGTGCCGGAAGACTGGAGGATAGCAAATGTTGTCCCCTTGTTCAAGAAGGGGAGTAGAGACAGCCCTGGTAATTATAGACCTGTGAGCCTTACTTCGGTTGTGGGTAAAATGTTGGAAAAGGTTATAAGAGACAGGATTTATAATCATCTTGAAAAGAATAAGTTCATTAGCGATAGTCAGCCCGGTTTTGTGACGGGTAAGTCGTGCCTCACAAACCTTATTGAGTTTTTCGAGAAGGTGACCAAACAGGTGGATGAGGGTAAAGCAGTGGATGTGGTGTATATGGATTTCAGTAAGGCGTTTGATAAGGTTCCCCACGGTAGGCTATTGCAGAAAATACGGAAGTATGGGGTTGAAGGTGATTTAGAGCTTTGGATCAGAAATTGGCTAGCTGAAAGAAGACAGAGGGTGGTGGTTGATGGCAAATGTTCATCCTGGAGTTTAGTTACTAGTGGTGTACCGCAAGGATCTGTTTTGGGGCCACTGCTGTTTGTCATTTTTATAAATGACCTGGAAGAGGGTGTAGAAGGGTGGGTTAGTAAATTTGCGGATGACACTAAGGTCGGTGGAGTTGTGGATAGTGCCGAAGGATGTTGTAGGGTACAGAGGGACATAGATAGGCTGCAGAGCTGGGCTGAGAGATGGCAAATGGAGTTTAATGCGGAAAAGTGCGAGGTGATTCACTTTGGAAGGAGTAACAGGAATGCAGAGTACTGGGCTAATGGGAAGATTCTTGGCAGTGTAGATGAACAAAGAGATCTTGGTGTCCAGGTGCATAAATCCCTGAAGGTTGCTACCCAGGTTAATAGGGCTGTTAAGAAGGCATATGGTGTGTTAGCTTTTATTAGTAGGGGGATCGAGTTTCGGAGCCACGATGTCATGCTGCAGCTGTACAAAACTCTGGTGAGACCGCACCTGGAGTATTGCGTGCAGTTCTGGTCACTGCATTATAGGAAGGATGTGGAAGCTATGGAAAGGGTGCAGAGGAGATTTACTAGGATGTTGCCTGGTATGGAGGGAAGGTCTTACAAGGAAAGGCTGAGGGACTTGAGGTTGTTTTCGTTGGAGAGAAGGAGGAGGAGAGGTGACTTAATAGAGACATATAAGATAATCAGAGGGTTAGATAGGGTGGATAGTGAGAGTCTTTTTCCTCGGATGGTGATGGCAAACACGAGGGGACATAGCTTTAAGTTGAGGGGTGATAGATATAGGACAGATGTCAGAGGTAGTTTCTTTACTTAGAGAGTAGTAGCGGCGTGGAACGCCCTGCCTGCAACAGTAGTAGACTCGCCAACTTTAAGGGCATTTAAGTGGTCATTGGATAGACATATGGATGAAAATGGAATAGTGTAGGTCAGATGGTTTCACAGGTCGGCGCAACATCGAGGGCCGAAGGGCCTGTACTGCGCTGTAATGTTCTAATCTAATGTTCTAAAAATGTGCACGTTAATGAATAAAAGTTGCAGCACATTCGGTTGTTATGACGGAAACTACACCTGCCAAAATGAGACATGCTAATTTTGTCATATGGAACATTATTTTTGAACTGTTACTGGACTTGAAATAACTTGTTTAAAAAGACCACAACAGTGGCTGAAAACATGGCTGCATATTTGCATTCTAAAAGACAGTTGCAGGAAGAAGACAATGGGAGTACTCCCTGGTACAATTAGCCAGATGGGTTTTGTCAATAGTGATGATGAAGAGACATTGAGAGTCATTGAGCCAGAATTCCACCCCCCACCCACCCCCCCCCCCACCCCCACCCCCCCACACACACACACACACTCACAAACACACACACTGAGAGTGTCTGGTAAACTTGGGTGAAATCCACAAACTTTGTAAGAGAAACCATTCCACGTAAGGAGCTAGTCACATGACAAACCTGCTGGGCAACCTGGGGTTGTTTGAATTGCGCCATACAGAAAGGAAGAGACTGCAATTTGAAGACAAAAGAGAAGGAAGGTCTCTCCCTGTCTCTTTCTCTGTCTCTCATGCAAAGTTCCAGGGACCCATGGAAGTAACTCAAGCCTCAAGATAGAAGACCAGCAAAACAAGTTTGAAAGTGTACACTGGGCCCCAATGAGAACTGCAAGACTTTACTTCAATCAAAGACTTTACATCAAATCCAAAGTCAGTAACTGAACTCCAGCTATTACTTCAAACTTTTCCCCTTCTTTCTCCTCCTCTGTCTCTATTTGCATGTGCGTTTATCACGTATGCATGCTAGCAGTGGTCACACCAAATATTTTTTAGTAGTTTAAACGGAATTAGAGTTTTAAGGTTAATAAACTTATACCTTTCTTGTTCAAATCTAAGAAAATCTGTCTGGTTGATTTCTTTGCCATTACAATTAGAGAGCAGTGAGTAAGGACTCACTGGGAGGGAAGCTAAAACACGGTGTTTTAAAAGTTAAACCCTGTTACGGCCAAACCAGGAAGAGGCTGAAAGGGGAGCCCTAGACCCCGCCTCACCTGATCGTAACAGTTTTAGTCAGAAATATTTTATCAACAACTACTATCTAATTTCAGGACATAATTAAAAAAAGCAAATTATTATTTCATAAAAGACCCATCCTTTTTATGTACAAAAACCACCAGTCCGTTTGAATTTAGATACTGAACATTTGAAGTAGTATAAAAAGCAAAGAGCTTAACTTCAGTTTTTACACATGTTAAGAATCTAAAATCTGTGCTTGAAAATCTAGACAACATCCCTGCTGTAATGCTGAAGACTTGTGCTCCAGAACAAGCTGTGCCTCCAACCAAATTGTTATGGCACAGCTACAATGCTGGCAATATCCAACAATGTGGAAAATTGGCGTGTGTATCTTGTCCATGAAAAGCAGGATAAGACCAATCTGGCCAATTGCCCCCCCCCCCCCCCCCCCTCATCAGTCCATTCTCAAACATCAGCAAAGTAATGGAAGGTGTCATCAACAGTACTATCAAGTAACTCTTCCTCAGCAATAACCTGTTCACTGATGCCCAGGTTGGGTTCCACCAGGATCACTCGGCTCCAGACCTTGAACAAAAGAGCTGAATTCCTGAGGTGAGAGCGACTGCCCTTGACATCAAGGCAGCATTTGACCAATTGTGGCATCAAGGAACACTAACAAAACTGAAGTCAGTGGGAATTGGCGGAAAACTCTCCATTGGCTGGAATCATATCTAGCGCTAAGGAAGATGGTTGAGTGACTTCAGTGGATCCAGAGGTTCGTGAGAGAGAGAGAGCTAGCCAGGAGAGAGGCTTGAAAGGTCTTCTTCCAAATTCAGTTGCAATCTGACCCAAACTGTGCTGTGAGCAGTTCAAAACCACCTGGGCCAAAAGGTACTCATGTAACTAATTGTTTTTTTTAACAAACTCCTGCCTTTGTGGATTCTCCATCTTAACAGACACCCTGGAATGCCGGAGGCCAATCATCTCAGCCCCAGGGTGTCACTGCAGAGGTTCCTCAGGGCAATGTCCGAGGTCCTGCCATTTTCAGCTGCTTTATCAATGAACCTCCCTCCATCATAAGGTCAGAAGTGAGGATATTTGCTGATGATCGCACAGTGTTCAGTACCATTCATGACTCCTCAGACAATGAAGTAGTCGATGCCCGCATGCAGCTAGAACTGGACAACCTTCAGGTTTGGTCTGCTACGTGGCAATTAACATTCATGCCACACAAGTTCCAGGCAATGACCATCTCCAACAAAAGAGAATCTAAGGACCTCTCCTTGACATTCAACAGCACTACCATCGCTGAATCCCCCATCATCAACATCCTGGAGGTCACCATTGACCGGAAACCTAACTAAAGTAGCCACATAAATGCTATGACCACAAGAGCAGATCAGAGGCTGGGTATTCTGCTGAGATTAACTCACCTCCTGACTCCCCAAAGCATTTCCACCATCTACAAGGCACATGTCTGGAGTGTGATGGAATACTCTACACCTTTCTGGATGAGTGCAGCTTCAACACCACTCTAGAAACATGACACCATCTAGGACAAAGTAGCCCAGTTGATCGGGACCCCATCCACCACCTTAACCATGCACCCCCTTCACCACGTTGTACCATGGCTGCCATCTGTACCATCTACAAAATGCACGGCAGCAACTCACCAAGGCTTCTTTGGCAATACCCTCCAAACCGGTGACCTCTACCACCTAGGAAAACAAGGGCAGCAGGTACATGGGATCACCACCATCTGCAAGTTCCCTTCCAATTCACACAGCATCCTAACTTGGAAATATATAGCTGTTCCTTCATTGTTGCTAGATCAAAATCCTGGAACTCCCTCCCTAATAGCATTCTGGATGTATCTACACAACACAGACTGCAATGGTTCAAGAAGGTAGCTTACCACCACCTTCTCAAGGGCAATTAGGGATGGGCAATAAATGCTGACCTAGCCAGCAATGCTCATAACCCATGAATGAATAATTTAAAAAAATATTTACCTGTATCTTTTTCTGGGGTTTGGTTCTCTTCAAGGTTCAATTTGCATTGCAGGTTCTCCTGAACAGCATTCCCTTTCAAGATTCAAGACATAAAAAACAAGGTTACTGCAGGAAGCAACAAGTACATAGAAGACTACAAATCCCTGCTGGTGATAGTAATAAGCCAAGGCTTAATGAATTCCAAGACACTGATCTGTCCAGTATTAGGCTTTATTTCTCTAATAAAATGACAAAGCAATGGCAAAAACTTTCTATGATTCTATTTCTATGAAATGAATTGTTAAGCATTTGTCCAGTAATATTGCCAATAGTATTTTTACTAGCCTGGAAGTTTTTACAGATTATTATGCCAAATTAACAACATCAGCTTGCATTTATATAGCGCCGATAATGTAATAAAACATCCAAGGTGCTTGATGAGCGATATCTAACAAAATTTGCCACCAAACCACATAAGGAGATATTAGGACAGAATGACCAAACGCTTGGTCAAAAAGGTAGGTTTGAAGGAGTGTCTTAAAGGAGAAAAGCAAGGTGGAGTGGCAGAGAAATTTAGGGAGGGAATTCCAGAGCCCAGGGCTTTGGCAGCTGAAGACACAGCCACCAATGGTAGATTAAAAATGTGAATGCTCAAGTTGCCAGAATTGGCAGAGTGCACAGATCAGGAGGGGCTGTAAGGTGGAGGAGATCACTGAGCTGGGAGGGCAAGCCATGGGTGGATTTGAAAATAAAGATTACAATTTTAAAATTGAGGCATTGCTTAACTAGGAGTCAATGTAGGTCAATGAGCACAGGGAGCATAGCTGAGTGAGACTTGGTGTGAGTTAGCGCAATTAAATGTAATTGTTTTAACTAATTTAATTAATTAAAAACAATTTAATTCAACATTGCAATGTTATGGATATTTAGTTAAAACATCATTTTGGAATTCTGCACAAAATCCCCAACTGCATAAAAGGTAGGAAAACGAACTGCTTAGAGAGGTTTTAAAAAAAAAATGTAATGAATGTCACTCAAAAGTGACATTTTGGAGAGTATGGGCAGTACACCCGAGTACAGCAATGCTACTTTAAAATGTTTTACAGCCTCGACCTGGTATACATTAAGAACAGAGATCCAGTCACTGAAAATTATTCATATTTCTAATTTCCTCCATGGATTCTGTGTGACTACCTTTGCCCTTCTCATTAAGCCTCACTTTGAGTTTTACCTTCTGTTTTGAGTTCACATTCTTCTGCGGTGCTAACCACTGCGCCACTGTGCTGCCCTTCTGGTCACTATTGTGATCAAGTTGGTAATTTGCTGTTTTGAAAATATTTCACTTTGTTTACATTGTTGCTGACACACAAGGACCAATGGAAATTCTCGTCCCTGGTATCTCCATTGCAGTGACCTGCCATTGGCTTTGGATTAATTGCCAGAGTTTAAATTCAGGGGACTCTTCAATTTGAATTTTAAGAAGACCTTGAGAAATGAATGTAAATCTAAATGAAGCAGCACAAGAAATTAATCAGACATACATAAAGCATGAAATCAATTTAAAGAAAAATAAGACACACTGAGGGAATAAAAAGAGCAGGCAAAGAATGAAATTGCATCCCAGAGTCAATGAATTATTGTTTTTTTTTAAGTGTAGGCCTGTTGTTTTGTAAACCAATGTGGCAGGAAATTTGCAGACAGCGAGGTCCCACGAGCAGTAAATGAGAAAAATGATCAGTTAATCTGTTTTTAATGGTATTTGGTTGAGGGATAAATGTTGGACAAGTAAGTCCTGTAGCGATGGGAAAGGCGCGAAAATGGCAAGTGCAAGATGGCACTGGCAGCCACAGTTCTAAACCTGCATGCAGGCGACTCAGGAAATTGTTTGTTTTGATAATGACCGAGAGATGACATCATCACCCAGTAGCACCCTGAGCAACCAAGCAGCCTTTTTGAAGAACACTGCTTGCTCCTGAGTTGGAGAGGGGCCTAGAAAAGGTGGCCTAAACAAGTGTTCGTCTCCCTACCACCCAGTTGGCTTGCCACAGTCAACGGGCATATCTTAATGCGGTCAAACTATGACAGAGAAGGAAACACAAACTGCTAACCTTGCTTCAAAAGGTGAGAAAAGAAGAAAAATTCTGTAACTCGCCTGCTAGAACGTGGGAACACTGCTCGACTCTGGTGACAACAGCCGCCCCCAACAATGTTCAGCTCTGATGGCCCATGAGCTAACCAGGCTAGACATTGATTTGGTGGCCCTGAGAGAGGTCCACTTCTCAGAGCAAGGCGACCTGACAGAACACAATGCTGGCTACACTCTCTATTGGTCAGGTAGGCCTCAAGGTGAACAATGCCTCTTCGGTGTTGGCTTCATGGTGAATGGCAGATAGGCTTTGGGAGATCAGGAGGTGAGACACTTGTTGCAGAATATGCAGTCTCTGCTCTACTCTTGTTACCAGGATGTTGATATGACAGGTCCAGATAGGCTTCTGGTTAATTGTGCCTCTGTAAAGTGTCAATTAGTTGGAATTTGGGTTTTGGAGAGCCACTGAAGGTGTGGGAAAGATGGCAG
The DNA here is from genome assembly GCF_036365525.1 of Heterodontus francisci. Classification (NCBI taxonomy): domain Eukaryota; kingdom Metazoa; phylum Chordata; class Chondrichthyes; order Heterodontiformes; family Heterodontidae; genus Heterodontus; species Heterodontus francisci. The sequence continues at coordinate 31,845,415 of NC_090389.1, forward strand.
GGCTGTCCTGTTATTAAAGATAATCACTATCTGTGTTAGCCGGTCACCCGTTTACCCCAGGTACCTTCCTCCAAATATTGTGGAATCTTGCCTTACACTTGAGATCAATGGCACATAACAAGGAGACATAAAGTATTTGTTCTCACAAACTACTTTATTTACCTTCTACCCAAACTACAGATATACTCACTGTGCTGGTAGTTGGTAATCCCGCGTGTAAAGGTTCATCCTTGGGAGGTCAGCCCACCAAACAAGTTCTCTTTATAGAATCATAGTAAGTTTAAGGCACAGAAAGATCCCACTTGGCCCATCATGTCTGTGCCGGCCAAAAAAAGATCCACCCATTCTAATCCCACCTTCCAACATTTGGTCCGTGGCCCTGCAGATTACGGCACTTGAGGTGCGTATCCAGACTCCTTTTGAATGAGTTGAGGGTCTCTGCTTCAACTACCCATTTAGTCAGTAAGTTCCAGACCCCAATCACCCTCTGGGTGAAAACAGTTTTCCTCATCTCCCCTCTAATCTTTCTACCAATCACTGTAAATCTATGCCCCCTCGTCACTGACCTCTCTGCTAAGTTGAATAGACCCTTCACCTCCACTCTATCCAAGCCCCTCAAAATTTTGTACATTTCAATCAGATCTCCCCTCAGCCTTCTCTGTTCCAAGGAGAACAACCAATCTTTCCTCATAGCTGCATTTTTCCAGTCCTGGCCACATCCTTGTAAATCTCCTCTGTACCCTATCTTGTGCAATTACATCCTTTCTGTAATGAGGTGACCAGAACTGCACACAGTACTCAAGTTGTGACCTATCCAATGAGTTATACAGTTCCAGCATAACCTCCCTTCACGTCTGCAGTGATTGACCAGGTCAATCTTCCCAACTGCAGCAACAATGTCCTTGTGGGCTGTGGCTTTATACCCCTTTCTGACCCTGGTCCCTTGACATATTAGGTAATGTCGTGAATTCGGTCATCCAATAGGGCTCCAGTGCCTTATCAATCCCACCATGGCTATGCAAGACCACCTGCATGTGGTCATATCCTCTTCTCAACAGTGTGGGGGGTGGGGGGGGGGGGGTCTTAGGTACATACCACCATGGATGTGATATCTGCATCTTGATAAGGCAGGAGGAAACCATTCACACATATTCAGAGAGGCCATTGTTTATGAGAGCTGTTTTTTTTCCCCTCAAAAATATACTTTATTCATAAAATCTGTAAGAAAATACATTACAAAACAGTTCAAAACAGCACCAAGTTGACATTCCAGAAAGTGAAAAGGAAATCAGTTTTCTTAAATACAGGAGTGAGTTGCCTCACAACCCTTCCATTCCATTTTACATACAATGTACATTTTACAGCAAACCCATATTTGGTGTATACAGCCCGAAGGGTTTTCCATGGGTCCAGCCCCTCAGTTCATGATGTGAGAGCTGTTGTAGACAAACTGCCTGATGTTGTAATGATCTGAGGCTACCACCTTAGTCGCATGTCCTGACTTGTCTGTGTGTCTGTGTCCTTGTTCATTTAAACTGTCTTTATTTTTAAAGTCCAATATGAGGCCCAGCGATGATGGCTTCAGTCAGAATTCTTCTTCCTTCATCTTGATGGCCTCCACACTCCATTTTTTGCCACCCTTTGTCAAACTCTGCACATGAAATCACCAAATCCCAGTTTATATCTGTAACAAAAACATTTTGCAATTGGATAGAACAGCTAAAACACAAACTGAAATCCAGCACCAACTGTTATAACCAGATAGCAGAATAAAAACATGGCATAAAAATACGTTCCTTTTACAGCACCTGGCACTTACGTAACATGTCAATCCAAGCTTGAATGTTATCCCAGGCATGCTGTAAGTTGGCAGAGACTACTTTAGTTGTAAATGGAACTAAACACTGTGAAACCATCAGAAAATTGTCCCAATCCTAACCTTATCACAAAATCATAGAATCACAGAATTGTTACAGCGCAGAAGGATGCCATTCGGCCCATCATGTCTGCACCGGCTCTCCGAATGAGCAATTTACCTAGTGTCACTCCCCCCTTCTCCCTGTAACCCTGCACATTCTTCCTTTTCATATGACAGTCTAATTCCCTTTTGATTGCTTCAACTGAACCTGCCTCCACCACACTCTCAGGCTGTGCATTCCAAATCTTAACCACTCGCAGCGTGAAAAAGCTTTTCCTCATGTCACTTTTGCTTCTTTTAACAATTACTTTAGATCTGTACCCTTTCGTTCTCAATCCATTCACGAGTGGGAACCATTTCTCCCTATCTACTCTGCCTAGACCTCTCATGATTTTGAATACCTCTATCAAATATCCTCTCAGCTTTCTCTTCAAGGAAAACAGTCCCGACTTTTCAAATCTATCTTCATGACTGAAGTTCCTAATTTCTGGAACCATTCTTGTGAATCTTTTCTGCACCCTCTCTAACGCCTTCACATCCTTCCTAAAATGTGGTGCCCAGAACTGGATACAATCCTCCAGTTGAGATAGAGAGTAAGTTATTAAATGAAGCACTTGATTTTGGTGTGCCCGGGGACACTTTTCTCAGGAATTCTGGCAGTTATTTCCTGAGATGAGATGTTTAACTTCTGACAACTATGTCGACCTTCTTTTGTGTCAAGACTAGAGGATTTTCCCTTCGACGTCCAGCTGTTCTCAGTTGTGCTAGGGCTCATTGGCACCATAAATGAATATGAGGTCACAAGAAAAGTTGAAACTAATAATGAAATAATATTATTTTATTTTTAAGTACAATAAAGACTAATTTCTAATATTGACAACTTAATTAACAATCAACCTAATTTTTAATTTGAATTTGAATTTGAGAAAAATAATTTCTGGTTACCTTGTAATATTTAACCTTATTATCTTAAGCTATGCAAAATCTCTTGCATATCAACTGAAGGACCCTAAAGCTGTTAATGGTTTAATGATAAACTAATGATATTTACTAATTCAGACTTTGTTATCAACACTTCTATCACATGTGTGCTTTTGGCTTAGTTGAGTGTCATCTGCTACCTGAGGAACATTTCTGTAATAGAAAATCAGAAATCTCTCCCCAAAAAACTGTGGATGCCAAGACAGTTGGAGCTTTCAAGACTGAGATTGATGCATTTTTGTTAGGTAGGGGTGTCAAAGAGTATTGAGCAAAGACGAGAAAATTGAGTTGAACTACTTGAGTAGCTGAGTAGGCCCCAGGGGCTGAATGGCTACTCCTGTTCCTATATTCCGATGTTGCAAACAATGAGAATATCCTTAGGGTCAGTCTGAACCTCACGGATAAATGCATATCTTGTACATTTTTATGGAGACAGCACGCAAAAGTCGAGTGCACTTCATAGCTGGAGTACAGAAATGGTGTCAGTTATACCAAATCTCCATCTCCCTGGGAAATGTGAAATTAGTGTGCCATGACCAGCCAACAAGTTTGGTTTTCACAAAAGTGCCCACAGCAAAATTGTTTGCCATTTTAATTTGAGTTCATTCAATCTGGCAAAATTAGGGCAAATAATCCTTTAGCCACAGCCCTCTGGGGCAGCAATAAATTCAGTACAAAATACAATTAGGTGGCAAAATGATAAGGTTTTATTTTCCTCATTAGATTTACAAAGAACAAAGAACAGTACAGCACAGGAACAGGCCATTCGGCCCTCCAAGTCTGCGCCAATCTTGATGCCTGCCTAAACTAACACCTTCTGCACTTCCGGGGCCCGTATCCCTCCAATCCCTTCCTGTTCATATATTTGTCAAGATGTCTCTTAAACGTCGCTATCGTATCGGCTTCCACCACCTCCCCTGGCAGCAGGTTCCAGGCACTCACCACCCTCTGTGTAAAAAACGTGCCTCGCACATCCCCTCTAAACTTTGTCCTTCACACCTTAAACCTATGTCCCCTAGTAACTGACTCTTCCACCCTGGGAAAAAGCTTCTGACTATCCACTCTGTCCATGCCGCTCATAACTTTGTAAACCTCTATCATGTCGCCCCTCCACCTCCGTCGTTCCAGTGAAAACAATCCGAGTTTTTCCAACCTCTCCTCATAGCTAATGCCCTCCAGACCAGGCAACATCCTGGTAAACCTCCTCTGTACCCTCTCCAAAGCCTCCACGTCCTTCTGGTAGTGTGGCGACCAGAATTGCACGCAATATTCTAAGTGTGGCCTAACTAAGGTTCAGTACAGCTGCAACATGACTGGCCAATGTTTATATATGCCCCAACCGATGAAGGCAAGCATGCCGTATGCCTTCTTGACTACCTTATCCACCTGCGTTGCCACTTTCAATGACCTGTGGACCTGTACGCCCAGATCTCTCTGCCTGTCAATACTCCTAAGGGTTCTGCCATTTACTGTATACCTCCCACCTGCATTAGACCTTCCAAAATGCATTACCTCACATTTGTCCAAATTAAACTCCATCTGCCATTTCTCCACCCAAGTCTCCAACCGATCTATATCCTACTGTATCCTCTGACAATCCTCATCATTAACCGCAACTCCACCAACCTTTGTGTTGTCCGCAAACTTACTAATCAGACCAGCTACATTTTCCTCCAAATCATTTATATATACTACAAACAGCAAAGGTCCCAGCACTGATCCCTGCGGAACACCACTAGTCACATCCCTCCATTCAGAAAAACACCCATCCACTGATACCCTCTGTCTTCTATGACCGAGCCAGTTCTGTATCCATCTTGCCAGCTCACCTCTGATCCCGTGTGACTTCACCTTTTGTACCAGTCTGCCATGTGAGACATTGTCAAAGGCTTTACTAAAGTCCATATAGATAACATCCACCGCCCTTCCTTCATCAATCATCTTCGTCACTTCCTCAAAAAACTCAATCAAATTAGTAAGACACGACCTCCCCTTCACAAAACCATGCTGTCTCTCGCTAATAAGTTCTTTTGTTTCCAAATGGGAGTAAATCCTGTCCCGAATAATTCTCTGTAATAGTTTCCCTACCACTGACGTATGGCTCACCAGCCTATAATTTCCTGGATTATCCTTGCCACCCTTATTAAACAAAGGCACAACATTGGCTATTCTCCAGTCCTCTGGGACCTCACCTGTAGCCAATGAGGATGCAAAGATTTCTGTCAAGGCCCCAGCAATTTCTTCCCTTGCCTCCCTCAGTATTCTAGGGTAGATCCCATCAGGCCCTGGGGACTTATCTACCTTAATGCTTTGCAAGACACCCAACACCTCCTCCTTTTTGATAATGAGATGACTGAGACTATCTGCACTCCCTTCCCTAGGCTCATCATCCACCAAGTGCTTCTCTTTGGTGAATACTGATGCAAAGTATTCATTTAGCACCTCGCCCATTTCCTCTAGCTCCACACATAGATTCCCATCTCTGTCCTTGAGTGGGCCAACCCTTTCCCTGGTTACCCTCTTGCTCTTTATTTATGTATAAAAAGCCTTGGGATTTTCCTTAATCCTGTTTGCCAATGACTTTTCATGACCCCTTTTAGCCCTCCTAACTCCTTGCTTAAGTTCCTTCCTACTGTCTTTATATTCCTCAAGTGCTTCGTCTGTTCCTAGCCTTCCAGGCCTTACAAATGCTTCCTTTTTCTTTTTGACTAGGCTCACAATATCCCGTGTTATCCAAGCTTCCCGAAACTTGCCAAACTTGTCTTTCTTCCTCACAGGAACATGCTGGTCCTGGATTCTAATCAGCTGACGTTTGAAAGACTCCCACATGTCAGATGTTGATTTACCCTCAAACAGCCATTTGAGGTTAGAGGTTTTTGTCTGGTATAATGTAACTGTGTGTAGAATAAGGCAGTACTATGATAGATCTGAAAAACATGGTTTTGTTCCCAGGTATTAAAGATATTAAATATTAGATATTTAAGATATTAAACAGCCAATCATCCTTCAATGGATGATGTGGGGGAAGAGCTCTTGCTGATATTAATGAGTGATGCAGCCCAGTTACAATCTGTAATTGCCCAGTGTGTTGACAGTAACATGAACAGAGAGTGGCTGAATCTCTTATCATCCAGAAACACAACACCATGAGATTCACTGACACAAGATCATCTTCATCACCCCCGAGGCTAGGCTAGAGGTAAGGTTATCAGGAGTGGAAAGGCAGAAGCTGAAACTTGCATCTTTGTTAGGAATGACACATCAGCTCTTGCTAGCTTTACCATTCCGAACTCACTTCCTGCACAGCACACCAATCATAATTCAGATCAACAATGTAATCTTAGCTTAATGCATCCATCACAACTTTGAGCAGTATAGGGAAAACATGGATTTGCTGCAGCAATGAAACAAGAAATAAAAACACAACACTTTAAATTGACCTTCATAATATGAATTAATTGGTATAAATGCCTCAAATACAGTTGGTCAATTTTTAGCTGTTCATGTTTCTATACCCTTAAATTGAACTTTCCACAATTCAACATTGAAATGGATAAATTGATTATTAATGTTGCCACTTTGCAAGTTTAATGACATAGTTGGAAAAATGTGACTTGTACATTCATGTTATTTTACTTCTGAGTGTATCAGTGGACTAATCTGGTTTTAAAACTTCGTGTAACATGAACTGAACCAAGCTGGCCTTGTGAGAAATGGGTCAGCGCTTGGCATCTAACAATTGAACATGGGCTATCCTCTACAGGTATCTTTCCTATATTTCATTTTATTTTGGTTGTGTACATAAAATGACATGGCAGAGACATGCAATTTCCTGATGTGCACAGATCTGAAGTGTAAAATCTCCCATTAATCTCTTGGTTCAGCAATAGATATCATGAAAATAATGTGAATGAGTGTTGGTTTCAAAATAGGAAAACTGTAGAGTATATATCTTTTTTTTTTACTATACCTATGATAGAAATGTCACTGCTTGCTGTGAGTTACAGGGTGAGATTGACAAATTAGTGATCTTTCCACCAAGGAGAGATGTTTCATCTTCATGAGGTATTCTGTAGAGCAACAATGATGATATTTAGTGGAAGACGTAATTACAGTTTACTGCAAGAATGCATCTGTCAAAAATCCAATATTGCAGCCTCAGTACTACGGTTGTGGCTTTATTTGGTACTTGTAGTGGCAAATAGGAGCTGATTTGACTCCAATTCATACAAAATCCAATTTTCAACTAGAAATGAATCAAATTCAGAATGACTGTCAGTGCAGTCCATGCCAATGTTAGGGAAAGGTCACGTGGGGGAGATGGTGGCGTAGTGGTCATGTCACTGAGCTAGTAATCCAGAGGCCTGGCCTCAGATCCCACCGCAGCAATTGGTGGAATTTAAATTCAATTTTTTAATTTAAACAATTCTAGAATTGAAAGTTAGTCACAAAACCATCATGGGTTGTTGTAAAAACCCATCTAGTTCACTAATATCTTTTAGGGAAGGAAATCTGCCGTCCTTACCTGGTCTGGCCTACTCCAGACCCACAGCAATGTGGTTGACTCTTAACTGCCCTCTGAAATGGCCTAGCAAGCCACTCAGTTGTACCAAACTGCTAGGTGGTTCACCACAACCTTCTCAAGGGCACTAAAATAAAAGCAAAATACTGCGGATGCTGGAAATCTGAAACAAAAACAAGAAATGCTGGATTCACTCAGCAGGTCTGGCAGCATCTGTGGAAAGAGAAGCAGAGTTAACGTTTCGGGTCAGTGACCCTTCTTCGGAAGGTTCCGAAGAAGGGTCACTGACCCGAAACGTTAACTCTGCTTCTCTTTCCACAGATGCTGCCAGACCTGCTGAGTGAATCCAGCATTTCTTGTTTTTGCTTCTCAAGGGCAATTGGGGATGGGAATCAAATGTTGGCCTTTCCAGCGAGGCCCACATCCCATGACAGAATAAATTAAATTGTGGTGCTACTTTGTGTGCATGTAAACCCATATATTGGTTTAAGCAATTATAGACTACAATCATTCCCCACTCCCCATCATTTGGATTACCTAACACATTCAACCTTATCAGCTGAGGCATCCCTATAGCAGCCACTTCCTGCTGTTCCTTCTTTCATCAACTCCCACCCACTCCCAGTTGTCTGCACCAAGAAGAGAAAGAAGAAATAATAAAACAATACATTGTGGAAATACTCAAACAGGCCAGCTCACCCATTCTGCTTGGAATATTCCATTGCTGAGACAAGTGGTTGTATTGGTATCAACAGGGTTTCTGTTGGAGCCTAACAGTGACTGAAGGTTGAATGTAATGAATATCATCATTGCTGCTCTACAGAATACATTAGGAAGATGAAACATCTCTCCCTGATGGAAAGATCACTAATTTGTCAGTCTCACACTGTAGTGCACAGCAAGCAGTGACAATTCTATCGTATACCCTTCACTTAAAAACAGAATTATATCAGACTGAAAGGACAAAAGAAATTTAAGTCAACAAATGGGAGCAAAGTTAGTCATTTGAATGGATTGAATAATATTTTGTTCATAAAATCACATACTTCTAGGAAACCATGAAATCAGAGTTACCTATTTTAATTTTGATATTTCCTCATCAGGATATAGGGGCCATTTACAGAAATGCTTTATTGATGTGTTTTATTTTAGGACGTAGATGATTATTTTCAAACTGAAAGGGAAAACAATTATTTACTGACAGTATTCACCAAATCTGTAACTGAGGTTAATTTCAACAATATTTTATTCAACCTGGTGTGTAGAGCCAGATCATAAGCAGCTGATTCAATTTTAGTAACAGTGATCAGACACTGCATCTGTCATAGAGAGATACAGCACTGACATAGGCCCTTCGGCCCACCAAGTCTGTGCTGACCAACAACCACTCATTTATACTAATCCTACATTAATCCCATATTCCCTACCACATCCCCACCATTCTCCTACCACCTACCTACACTAGGGGAAATTTACAATGGCCAATTTACCTAACAACCTGCAAGTCTTTGGCTGCAGGAGGAAACTGGAGCACCCGGCGGAAACCCACGCTATCACAGGGAGAAATTGCAAACTCCACACAAGCAGTACCCAGAACCGAACGCGGGTCACTGGAGCTGTGAGGCTGCGGTGCCAACCACTGCGCCACCCGCCACTGTGTCCTTTAATTGTCCTTTCAAGTTCTGCTGTAACTGGAGAAATGAGGGAATGACATATTGGGGGCTAAATTCGATAGTCCCCAAAATTGGGTGCGGGACTGCAATGCACGAATAACTTGTGCCCTTTGATTGCGATGCAATCAACCTTGTGCTGTCTGTGTATTTCAATGATTTCAGCATCCACCCGGCACTAACTGCACTGTTGATTGGCCGAATATATCAGCAGGGGGCCAATATCATGAGTGGCTAACACCACTTAAAGTTGGTCTGCACTGCTTAAAGCTAGCATGCAATTCTAAAATAGGAGGTACATTGTTGCTGAATCAGGTGCTGGGAGTCATGCTAAACCTGCAACCTCTACTACCTGGTAGGACAAGGCTAGCAGACACATGGGAACACCACCACCTGCAAGTTCCCCTCGAAGCCACACACCACTGTCGCTGGGTCAAAAACCTGAACTCCCTTTCTAAAAGCACTGTGGGTGTACCTACCCCACATGGACTGCAGCAGTTCAAGAAGGAGGGTCACCACCATCTTCTCAAGGGCAATTCGGGATGGGCAAGAAATGCTGGCCGAGCCAACGATGCTCACATCCCAGGAACAAATTTTTTTTAAAAGTGACTCTGAGCTGGGAAACACTGAATTGTGGCACAATATGGAGGCCTCGGTGGAAGAGGCAGAAAGTAGGAGAGATGGCCTGTATTTGTAGACCTGAAGGCCCTCCAGATCCATGTTCATAAGGCAGTGGGAGCAGATAGTCATGTAGATCTGTAGCAGGAGTCAAGCCCCGAGGACGTGGATCCAACATTCAATGACCTCACACATGTGGTCAACGTCAACTAATGCATTTGTAAATGCCATATCCTTACAAATGCACCCTCAGCCTATACACTGCCTAATTCACCATTACTGCCATCATTTGCCGACCAACATTCTCTATCAGTCAGGATTCTTATGCTTTACCGCACCCTCATACACTTAGCACTGTTCATGCCTCACACCCATGTCTCACAGAGTGCACACACCATCAGCTATTCAACCATGACTGACACATCACCCAAATAGATTGCATGACACTCACTGACATACTTCTGTATCCCTTGTAGGACAAGATGATGCACAAATGGAGGCAGCAGGAGCCAACTAGAGGGAAACAGGCATGGTTGCATGTCCTAAACCCCATGGAAGAGATGGCACTGGCTATTATTGGGACAGCCATTGCTAAGGCTGTGGCCAGCAGCAGGGCTGAAACCATTGAAGGTAACAGTATCCTCATAACTAATCTTCCTTCTCACATCCCACCTCCCTCTCATCCCACACTGTCTTCTGATTTACAAGCTGCAGATGGTGTAAAGATGCAGCTCTTACTTCTCTCCCTCTTCCACCAAACCCTGCCCACCCCCCCACCTACCTTAACTTTGTGCTTTTCTCCTTTCAGATACCCAAGAGGTACAACCTGGCCAGCAAGTGGAGGAACAGCAAGAAGACACTGATGATGAAGATACACCATCTTTCAATTTCACCCTCACAGCTATCTGCTCAGATATTAGAGTATAGCACAGTGGTGGGATCTGCACTTGTTGAGACATGGGTTGAATAGCCTGCAGACTGGGCAGGGAGCAAGGATAGTGCAGGTACCAGCTCATTGGAGGGCAAGGTTGAACACAGGTTCTGCTGTAGAGGACTCAGATGATGACTTTGGCAGGACAACATACAGAAGAATGCTGATAGCTTTGCACAACAAAATGTTTGGTGCATTGGGAAACCATCCAGAAAGCCTGCATTCAATGTCAAGGACCATGGAGAAGTCCAACACCAACTTGACACAGTGCTTTGCATAGAGTTTGGAGACAATCTATTCCAGCACGGATGTGGTGACCAACTCAGTTTTCACACTTGCTGACTGAACCACGTTACAACATCTGATGACTGATATCTCAGCTTCCATTGCAGCACAAGCAGCAGCCACCCACTGTCATGCAAGTTCATACTGCTGTCATTATGTCTGTGGATTATAATACGTAAAGAGGCTTGCACGGTTCAACAGCAGGCAGCACTCTGTCTTCCAACACATTGCTAGGATTATTGAGGCGAGGGCCTGGAGTGAATGGCAGTGGATCCATGGAGCACAAACCTGCTGACCTCTCTCAGGGTGGCAGCATTTATTCTCTCACCATTCTCACTCTTCCAGTGCCCTTGCTGTTGCCTGTCAGCCAGCTCAGACAGCTGCCACCCATACCGAGGAAGTGCAGTCGAAAGCTGGGCCTTTCAGGACCAGAACTGCTCCACGGCAACCTGCAAAGTCATCTGCAGTCTTTCCAAGTGAAAGTGACCAGCCTTCCACCAGCTACTGAGTCATTATGGGTGGAAGTCAGAAACAGGAAAGGAGCAGTCACTTTGTTGGGAGTTTTCTATAGACCCTCCAATAGCAGCAGAGGCATGGAGGAACAGATTGGGAGGCAGATTTTGGAAAGGTGCAGAAGTAACAGGGTTGTTGTCATGGGTGACTTCAACTTCCCTACTATTGATTGGAACCTCCTTAGTGCAAATAGTTTGGATGGAGCAGTTTTTGTCAGGTGTGTCCAGGAAGGTTTTCTGACTCAATATGTAGATAGGCCGACTAGAGGGGAGACGATGTTGGACTTGGTGCTTGGCAACGAACCAGGCCAGGTGGCAGATCTCTCGGTGGGAGAGCATTTCAGCGATAGTGATCACAACTCCCTGACCTTTACTATAGTCAGGAGCAGACGGGATGGGAAAATATTTAATTGGGGGAGGGGGAATTACAATGCTAATAGGCAGGAACTGGGGAGCATAAATTGGGAACAGAAGTTCTCAGGGAAATGCACGACAGAAATGTGGAGGTTGTTTAGAGAGCACTTGCTGCGACTGCTGGATAGGTTTGTCCTGATGAGGCAGGGAAGGGATGGTAGAGTGAAGGAATCTTGGATGACAAGAGATGTGGAACAGCCAGTCAAGAAGAAGAAGGAAGCTTACTTAAGGTTGAGGAAGCAAGGATCAGACAGGGTTCTAGAGGGTTACAAGGTAGCCAGGAAGGAACTGAAGAATGGACTTAGGAGAGCTAGAAGGGGACATGAAAAAGTCTTGGCGGGTAGGATTAAGGAAAATCCCAAGGCGTTCTACACTTATGTGAGGAACAGGAGGATGGCCAGAGTGAGGGTAGGGCCAATCAGGGATAGTGGAGGGAACTTGTGCCTGGAGTCGGAGGAGGTAGGGGAGGTCCTAAATGAATACTTTGCTTCAGTATTCACTAGTGAGAGGAACCTGGTCGTTTGTGAGGACAGCGTGGAACAGGCTGATATGCTTGAACAGGTTGAGGTTAAGAGGGAGGATGTGCTGGAAATTTTGAATGATATGAGGACAGATAAGTCCCCGGGGCCAGACGGGATATACCCAAGGATATTACGGGAAGCGAGGGAAGAGATTGCTGCGCCTTTGGCGATGATATTTGCGTCTTCACTGTCCACTGGAGTAGTACCAGATGATTGGAGGGTGGCAAATGGTGTTCCCTTGTTCAAGAAAGGGAATAGGGATAATCCTGGGAATTATAGACCAGTCAGTCTTACGTCGGTAGTGGGCAAATTATTGGAGAGGATTCTGAGAGACAGGATTTATGATTACTTGGAAAAGCATGGTTTGATTAGAGACAGTCAGCATGGCTTTGTGAGGGGCAGGTCATGCCTCACAAGCCTTATTGAATTCTTTGAAGATGTGACAAAACACATTGATGAAGGAAGAGCAGTGGATGTGGTGTATATGGATTTTAGCAAAGCGTTTGATAAGGTTCCCCATGGTAGGCTCATTCAGAAAGTAAGGAGGCATGGGATAGAGGGAAAGGTGGCTGTCTGGATACAAAATTGGCTGGCCCATAGAAGTCAGAGAGTGGTAGTAGATGGAAAGTATTCAGCATGGAGCTCAGTGACCAGTGGTGTTCCACAAGGATCTGTTCTGGGACCTCTGCTCTTGGTGATTTTTATAAATGACTTGGATGAGGAAGTGGAAGGCTGGGTTAGCAAGCTTGCCGATGACACGAAGGTTGCTGGAGTTGTGGATAGTGTGGAAGGTTGTTGTAGGTTGCAACGGGACATTGATAGGATGCAGAGCTGGGCTGAGAAGTGGCAGATGGAGTTCAACCTGGAAAAGTGTGAAGTGATTCATTTTGGAAGGTCGAATTTGAATGCGGAATACAGGCTTAAAGACAGGATTCTTGGTAGTGTGGAGGAACAGAGGGATCTTGGGGTCCATGTCCATAGATCGCTCAAAGTTGCCACCCAAGTTGATAGGGTTGTTAAGAAGGCGTATGGTGTGTTGGCTTTCGTTAACAGGGGGATTGAGTTTAAGAGCCGCGAGGTTATGCTGCAGCTCTATAAGGCCCTGGTTCGACCACACTTGGAATATTGTGTTCCGTTCTGGTCGCCTCATTATAGGAAGGATGTGGAAGCTTTAGAGAGGGTGCAGAGGAGATTTACCAGGATGCTGCCTAGACTGGAGGGTATGTCCTACGAAGAAAAATTGAGGGAGCTAGGGCTTTTCTCATTGGAACGAAGAAGGATGAGAGGGGACTTGATAGAGGGGGTACAAGATGATGAGAGGCATAGATAGAGTGGATAGTCAGAGACTTTTTCCCAGGGTGGAAAGGGCTATCACCAGGGGGCATAATTTTAGGGTGATTGGAGGAAGGTTTCGGGGAGATGTCAGAGGTAGGTTCTTTACACAGAGAGTGGTGGGTGCGTGGAATGCGCTGCCAGCGGTGGTAGTAGAAGCAGATACATTAGGGGCATTTAAGCGACTCTTGGATAGGTACATGGATGATAGCAGAATGAAGGGTAGGTAGTTACTTAGATCTTAGAGTAGGTTAAAGGTTCGGCACAACATCGTGGGCCGAAGAGCCTGTACTGTGCTGTACTGTTCTATGTTCTATGCTGCAGCCATTGGGGTAGCACTGCATAGGAGTACCAGGATAGGCAAGGGCACACGGAAGACAGGCACTAAGGTAATGCGCAAGAGTGATTAGTTGTCCTTTGTATGGAATATTGGTAGATTTGTTTGCTAAAGTTGGTTTGGAATGTTTATTTATGGTGTCTTTTATTGCAGGATTATAGCTAAGAGGACGCTGTGATGGTCTGTAACAGGGGGATGGTAAGGCGTGTGACTGTTTTAAAATGGGATATTAGGGTTGCGTTTGATTGGTACCACAGTCAGATGAGCTGATCATGGACACCCTAGCCAGTAAAGGGATGTGTTGGTTGCTTCCTCCCTTCCTCATCCTCCTCAGCTTCTCACTGTACACTTGGTGAGGGTTGTGCCCTCATGATGGTGACATTGTGCAGAATACAACAGAGCAGGATGAATCGTTACATGCACTCTGGCAAGCACTGCAGGGTTCCTCCAGACCAGTCCAGGCAGTGGAAGCGTCACTTCAGTGCCCCAATGGTCTGCTCAATGACATTTTGTGCGGCAGCTAGGCTCTCATTATATGCAAGCTGTCCACATAAGCCAGGTGGTCTGCACATAGTCCTTGTCATCCAGTAGCCACCCTCTAGTTTCTCATGGTGGCTCAATTGTTGATGGTACAACAGACTACCACAGAAAGAAGGCACCATGATTGCTGCCAGGATACTGGGCAATGGTCTGCATGACATGTTGCATATGGTCACACACTAGCTAGACATTGAGGGAATGGAAACCCTTCCCATTGTGGTACATCTGCAAATTTACATGCTGTGCCTGCAAAACAAAGTGTATGCAACAATGGCTCCCTGCACCATGGGGAACCTGCTATCCTATCAAACCCACATACTCGCTCTGCCTGCTTCTCGCTGGCAAGAGAGAATAAAAAGAATTCATCTTTTTTTGCATACAGAACCTCAATGAGTTCCCTCACAAAACAGTGGGCAGTGAACTGTGTGAAGTTGAAAATATTGCTTGCTCCGGCCTACGCAAAAAAATGGCTGCCGTCACTTTCACAGTCACTGGCAATGCTGTCCTCACCCTGCTCTGAGGCTGCAGGTTTACCTGCAACAGATTTCAGTGAGGCAGAGATGTCACATAAACTGTTCCTTGCTGAGGTTGAGGTAGGATAAATGCTTCCTGATGACCCTAGGTGGATATGGCCTGCTAAGAGCCCTTCTCCCCCTCATCTCTCTTCACTCTTTGAGCAACTTGTCCTTCTTTGTGTCATCATTGCTCATTCTCCCTTTCAAACTGCAGGCCAAGAGGACTACACACAACTGCACCCACATCTGGGAGGAATTGATCTCCACAGAACACTTAAAGTCCTCAGCATGTGCCACACCATTCTCTGTAGACTTTAGCAACTTCAAGTAGTAGTAGAAACTGCCAAATACCTCCACAAACTCAGCAACAGCCAATAGAAATTAATCAGCAACTAACCTGAAAGTAGTTATTGATCTCTTTAAATAGTGCTGGTGGAGGGAGGAGGGTGGGGTCCTTCCTGCTGCTAAATGCATGTTCAGCTGTGTGAGGTTAAGAAAAGGTGTTATTTGCAGCATTCAGGTCAAATCAGCATTAGAAGCTGACTGACTTCACAATCTGCCTACTCTGCATATTTATGCCGCACACTCCCAGCACCAATGCTATCAACCCACCCAAAATGATGACCAGGGCAGCCATCACCAGAAGTGTACGGCACATGGCATGGATGCCATGTAACAAAACAACACAAGTCACGCCGATAATACAGGCGCTATGCAACCAAATTTTGCAGCCCATATTTCTAGCAATTCTTGTACTAATCTGATCAAATTGCAGAAGGGGATGTGAGAAAGCCACTGGGAGGCGATTGTGATAACTTTGATGCCAACATATTATTTTAGGAAACGAGATGAAGAAATAACCAACAGACCTTAAAAATTAGCCATTATTGTACATTTTATTTCACAAAAATATCTTTTATCTGCAATCTACATTTAAATTAACTGTTACATTTTAACAAATGCATAAAAATAACTAATAGCGAACTTGATTTGTTGTAATATATAGCTTCTGACTCTCTCATCAATCAGCAGAGATTATCCTAACATCACTGTCAAATTTTGTAGTTCACTTGCTGGTGCCTACCATCTGTCACTGTCTGCATGACATGCCTGTTGGCAAAAGAATAGTGAACGGTGACTAAAGAGCAGGAAAACACCTTTCTGGACTCTATTCCAAGATTGTAACATCTCTGGCTGGAAATGACATTTATAAGCACTCATGTTTTTCTCTCACAGTTCATACCAGCTCAATTCCTTGTTGTGCTACTGTCTTGTCAAGCACTGCCCCACTTGTACTTTCCTATAATTTATAGACATAAAGCTGTTTTAACTTTAATAACACTTTCTTAAATCTTATGTTTTATGATGAAGCACAAGCTAGTTACTTAAATCACCTTGTTTTTTTTTGGAAGAATTTAAAATTTCAGGCAGCTAATGATGTTTGTACACTGGGCTCCCATCTGGAAGTCTATTTCCAATTCCAGGTTGGTGAGAAAGTGAGCAAAAGCTTTAGACCAAAAATGGAACTGTACTGTTTGTAAAATTTGTTTCCCAAATAGTTTCTATGGGCTGAATTTTGATCGAACTGTACGTGTCTCAGCGACAGCCCCAGAAGCGGATGACGTTGTCACACAAGGGAAATGCGACCAGCCAATTGAAATCACGCAGCGGTCGGACCATTAAGCAAGGGGAGGCATGTGGCCCGTGCAACCAAGGGCCTAAGGCAGGAAGGAAACACTGATGGTGCTATCACCTCACGTAAAGGCAAGTGCTGCCTGGATCAGAAACAAAAGTTTATGAGTGCCCTCTGTTCCTCCTGGACATTGTCTGCTGCTTTCACAGCCCCTGGACCTTGTCTGCTGCCTTTACTGCATACTAGGTAAAATACTGATCACAAGATGACACTGGCCATGATTGAACGAAGACCCCGGGTGGCCCCACAGTTTACTGATGCCTCCTGCAGGCTCTCCTCCATGCTACAAGGGCAAGGGGGGAGGTCCTTTTCCCCAGGGACAGGAGGAGCAGACCTGTCCACCTGACCAAGCAAGCCTAGGCAGTTTGCGGAGGGGGTCAGCAGTCATGGGGTCACCCCCAGGACATGGATACAATGCAGGAAGTGGATCAATGATCTCCCGGGCTGTTAAGGTGAGAACTCCAAATCCCTTGGACATTTTGGGTATTGCATGTGGCTCAGCGAGAGGGAACAATTGTTTTTAAGGGAGTGGCCACCCAGTTACATTCACTGGGGATTGCCATTAGGACATGATGCCTTTGGCTAGACGGCAGCTTGATGAGGGGTGCATGTCAGTCATTGCTAGACCATACACAGTCCTTCGAGAGGTGTTGGATTGTATAAATGCACAAATTAGGCAAGTGTGTAACAAAGGCAGAGTAGTATTAATGGGGGATTTTAACTTACACATAGATTGGGAGAGGCAGACTAGCACCTGTCAGAAAGGTAGTGAATTTCTGGAATGTGTCTGGGTTAGTTTCATACAGCAATATATTTTTTTTATTTTTAGAGATACAGCACTGAAACAGGCCCTTCGGTGTCACTTGGTAGGAAGGGTGGAGGAAAGGGGCATCGGGAAACACTTAGGAGTTAGGGCCAAGGTGGCAGGACTGTGGGGGAGCCATACCAGGGTGCATCGGGGCAGTGCCACCTCACCGGAGGTCATAAGTGAGGGGAAGGGGGAGGTTCTGATTGGCTAAAAGGCCTTGTGCTCCGGGAGAGGCAACCTTTCATGGGCCTCATTCACCCTGGTTTTGAGTCCCCATTGAGGAGGAAGTGCAGCAGAGAGGAAAGGAGGAGCATGAACCGGCAGGAGCACCACCACCATCTGGGGGCACACAGGAAGGCCAGACTTGGGCACAGGAGGCTTATAAAGATTCAGAGGGGCATGCCAGCTGCCTCCTGCATGCAGAAGAAGCTATCCTCCTGAGAGAATCGACTGGCCGTGGCTCATCTATCTGCAGATGTCCAAGGTGCCGTGTCTCTGAAGATATGCCTCTCCCAGGAGGCTGTCAGTGATCTATGTGCCATGATGCAGGATGAGCTGAGGCCAATGGGACTTGGTGGGCACCCAATGCCAGTGGTGCTGAAGTTTACCATGGCACTGAACTTCTATGCCACCAAATCATTCCAGGGATCCACTGGAACCATGTGTGGAATCTCCCTGTCTGCGGTGCATCGGTGATCAAGGAGGTCACCAATGCCCTGTTCAAGAGACCCGCGACTAAGTGCACTTCTGCACCAATTCCAAATCTCAAGTTGAGAGGGCTATAGAATTCGGGCCATTGCTGGATTCTATTAGGTACAGGGGGTCAATGATGGCATTCATGTTGCCATCAAGTCTCCCACATACCAGCCTGCTGCTTTCATTAATGGTACAACTAGTTTGCAAGCACCGCAAATGGATCTAAAGGTGCATGCACAATTCCTGGGAAGCAGCTATAATGCCTACATACTAGGCCACCCCAGGTGTCAGAACTTTTCGGTGTCCATGTGCGTCTTCAGGAATGGATTCTTGGAGTCAAGGGCAACCTACTAAAGACATGGCTACTGACGCTTGTGAGGAACCCATGCACAGATACAGAGGAGAGGTACAACATTTGGCATGGGTCAACTTGAGTGAACATCGAACAGGCTATCGGTCCACTGAAGCTGATACTAAGGTGCCTAGATCGGTCAGGGGGAGTCCTACAGTGTATCCTGCTGAGGGTCTCACGTATCATGGTGGTCTGCTGTGCAATGCACAACCTGGCGCTACAGAGGGGGAAGGCGTTGACCAGTGAGGACATCGTGGATCACGATGCCTCCTTCGATGATGAGGATGCGGAGGACAATGCTGCCCAGGCATTGCAAGATGAAGGCACAGCAGGAAAGGCACCATGAAATACGTGCAAGAGTGGCATGAGCCTCTCTTATACAATCACATGTCCTTGGAGCCTTCTGGAACCGCAACAACAATGAAGCTCAACCTTTAAGCATCCCTATTGTCGCCTCCTTCCTTCTGCACTGCAGCATTCAGTTTTTCTGCACTCGGGGCTTGGGCCCTCATTTCCAGCCCTTGTGAGGAAGGGCTTAAATGAAGTCCCAAAGGGCATCAACAAAAGAAAGAAGACATAGTGAATGAACATCATTATTTAATTCCGCATCACAGCAAACACACTACTACCGATTTGAGTACATCTTCACTTGTGATCCCCTAAGTGTATCTATCCGGGTGCTCCTACATGGTGCTCCCATTGCACTGTCAGCTGAGGTGGAGACAGGCTGCTGACTTTGCTGCCCCTTGACATTGGCGGCCATCCTCTGTCTGAGGCCTAAACAACCCCGTCACGTTGAGTGTCTCCTCACAGTTGCAGGGACCTTCTATGCCATCTGGGATGATGGAGGTGCTGGCAGCACTGGCAGAGGGGCTTTGGAGCTACAGTCCACACCAGGAGCACCTTGAGAGGAAGCTCCAGCTGCGGAAGGCAGCTACTTCTCTCCCCTTATAAGGCACCTCCCTGCTAATCTGAGAAGGATGTGGACCTGGTGGAGACTCCAGGTGCCTTGTCCCCATCTCGCCTTGCCACTGCTGACTGGAGCTCAGGGCCAAAGTGATGGAGTGCAGTTCTGCACGCATCTTTGGCAGCCACTGATTGGTCTGCTGGATATGGCTCTCCATGAGAGTCGTCAATCACTCAATGGAGGAAATCAGACGCGCAACCGGCAGAGTCAGTGCAGCATCTAAGGCCTGGATGGACTCCTCTGTTGGCTGCTCTTGGATGCGCATAGCCTCTGGCATCTCTGCCAGATGTTGCCTGACGTCTCGATGCAGCTGCAGCACTTTCCATGTTCCACGGCACAGCCTCTATAAGCTGCCCGGGCATGTTTGCAATGTGCTCACTAGGTTGTGTGCCCGAATCTAAACACATGCGATACTCTGGTGGAGGGTGTGGGGGAATGATATGACGGTGGACCCTCTGAGGCTACCTCCTCCTCAGAGACAGCTGTCTGTCCCCCAGTCTCTTCAGCTCCACTCTTTTGTCTTTCATCTTGACCTGCATGAGAAATCATAGACATTGAAAGATTAGAGTCTGCGCATCATGTCATGCCAACCACTCCAGCTGTGCTTCTTCATTGATGCAGTGGTGATCATGTGCAGTATGGCTCTCTGGTACCAGATACACCCTTGTACCCCAGGAGGGGCTCACTCACTCTCTTGGGTAGGCGCCCCTGCCTCGTCATCAGCTATGGAGTGGCTGCCTTGTTGCCCTGCCAGTTCCATGGCCGCCTCCTCCATCGGGGTGAGGACATGGAGATAAGGCACTCTGCCGCCGGTCTTGGAATGCTCCTTCCTGTTGTGGGCTGTCTTCTCCTGCAGACACAATGATGAACAAAGTTAGTCTCCCAGCGGGGAAAGCCCCAGAGCTCTGATGGTGATAGTCCAGCAGGCCATAATCAGGGCACACATATGTCTCCTGCATGTTGGCCCCAGGAACATAGGAAGATAGGAACAAGAGTAGGCCATTAAGCCCCTCAAAACTGTCCTGCCCATTCATTGAGATCATGGCTGATCCACGGCCTAACTCCATATACCTGCCTTTGGCCCATATCGCTTAATATCTTTGCTTAACAAAAATCTATCTATCTCAGATTTAAAATTAACAACTGTTCTAGCTTCAACTGCTGTTTGTGGGAGAGAGTTCCAAACCTCTACCACCCTAACATCTCTCCTGAACGGTCTGGCCCTCATTTTTAGTCTATGCCCCCTAGTTTTAGAATCTCCAACCAGTGGAAATAGTTTATCTTCATCTGGCCTGTCTTTTCTTGTTAATATCTTGAAGACTTCGATCAGATCACCCCTTAACCTTCTATATTCTAGCGAAAACAGGCCAATTCGTATAATCTCTCCTCGTAACTTAACCCCTGAAGTCCAGGTTTCATTCTTGTAAACCTACGTTGCACTCCCTCCAAGGCCAATATATCCTTCTTAAGGTGTGGTGCCCAGAACTGCTCACAGTACTCCAAGTGGGGCCTAACCAGGGTTTTGTACAGCTGCAGCATAACCTTTGTCTTTATACTCCAATCCTCTAGATATAAAGGCTAGCATTCCATTAGCCTTTTTGATTACTTTCTGCACTTGCTCATGGCATTTTAAAGATCTCTGCCTCTGAACCCCCAAGTCTCTTTGGACATCCACTGTACTTAACCTCTTCCCATTTAGAAAGTACCCTGCTCTATCCTTTTTTGGTACAAAATGGATAACCTCACACTTGCCCACATTGAAATCCATCTGCCACAGTTTTGCCCACTCACCTAGTCTATCAATATCTCCTTGCATTTTCATGCTTTCATCTAGACTGTCTACAATGCCGCCTAACTTTATATCATCAGAAAATTTGGATATATGTCTTACTATGCCATCATCCAAGTCGTTAATGAATAATGTGAATAATTGAGGCCCCAACAGAGATCCCTGTGGGACACCACTAGTCACATCCTGCCAATCGGAGTACTTACCCATTATCCCCACTCTCTGTCGCCTACCACTCAACCAACTTCCTCACCATGTCAATAATTTGCCCTCAACTCCATGGGCTTCTACCTTAGTTAACAGTCTCTTATGTGGGACTTTATCAAATGCCTTCTGGCAGTCCATATAAATAACATCCATAGACATTCCCCTGTCCATTACCTTAGTCACCTCTTCAAAAAATTCAGTGAGATTTATCAGGCATGACCTTCCCGTCATGAATCCATGGCTGATTAACTGAAATTTTTCTAGGTGTTCAGTCACCCTATCCTTGATTATAGATTCCAGCAACTTGCCCACCACAGATGTCAGGCTAACTGGTCTGTATTTCCTTCGTTCCCCCTTTCACCGTTCTTACAAAGTGGAGTGACATGTGCAACTTTCCAATCCAGAGGGACCACTCCTGAGTTTAGGGAACTCTGAAAGACTACAGTTAGGGCATCTACAATGTGCTCCCCTACTTCCTTTAACACCCTCGGATGGAAACCGTCAGTTCCTGGGGATTTCTCACTCTTTACTTCCATCAATTTCCTTATTACTGATGTTTTACTTAAGTTAGTTGTATTAAGTCCCTGTCCCCTATCGACTATTAATTTTTTCAAGACTTCCGACAAGTTATCCTCCTTTTCAACTGTAAATACTGAGGCAAAGTAATTGTTCAACATGTCTGCCATTTCCCCATTATCAATGACAATATCTCCATTTTCAGCTTTTAGTGGGCCTACATTGCTCTTGACCACCCGCTTTCCCTTTATGTAACTAGAAAATGTCTTCTTATTGATTTTGATGTCCCTTGCAAGTTTCCTTTCATAATCCCTTTTAGTAGCTCTTATGACCCTTTGCTGGTCTTTGTATCGATCCCATTCGGCCGGATCAGTGCTGCGTTTTTCACCTCCTTTCACAAGGCGAGGTCTTGAAGCCCCGTAGTTTCTGTGCGCTATCAGAAAGTTCAAAACAGTGTATAAAATTGCTGTCTATTGGGCTCTTAAATACCTGAATTGGCTTCTCACGTCATGAATGTGCAAAGCCCGCCCTCCATGTCAGCCGCCCACAGTTAAATCTGGAAGGAACATCGTGATGCCGGACTTCCTGTCGAACATCCTCCATCCCTATTTTAAGGCACCCCCGCTACCCTGGCCTCTGTTCCCATCTCAAACGGTCCCTTAAAACTCTGCTCTATTTTTCTCCATGTTAAATGAAACTAGCTGTGAGCTTTCCATTCCTTCAACAATTTTATTGAATGCTACTGAATCATTTGGATCATTTGTTACAACCTGTAAACAATACAAATAAAATTAAAGAACATATTTTTCTCTTACGATTAAAATAATGTATGTTCGATCTCTTAGCATTTAAGTTTCCCATTGTTTGAAATAGTTTTTTTATTTGTTCCATGTTTTTTACTATGGATAGAATTTGCTTCTGAGTGAGAAGGTTGGGGTATAAGCCCCCTTTCAGGATGTCAGCATATATCTAGACTGAGGAGAAAAAATTGCAGGGACATCAGGAAATAAGGGCGGGAGTGGGACTAATCGGATTGCACTTTGCAAGAGGCAGTGCAGGTGCGGCAAATGGCCACTGTCTGTGCTGCTCTATTCTATCATTCTGTGGGGGGCAAAATTTGATCGCCCCCAAAAGCGGACATGGGGATCGCAATGCGAGATTAACCCAGCCCTTTCCTTCCGATACAGGCAGCATGCAAACTTTGTGCTGCTTGCTAATTTAAATGATAATAGTGTGTAGCCCACCACTGAACGCGCTGTGGAGCGGCCGCATGCCTCAGAATGAAGCCCATGTTCATGCCAGGTTGGCGCCACTTAAAGCTAACCTGCCAGCCTGCACCTCTTAAAGGGGAGGGGAGGGCTGAGAAGTGTGAATATGACAGAGAGCATGCTCCAAGGTTCTCTGATGCAGTTCTGGAGGTCTTGGTGTATGAGGTGGACAGGAGGAAAGTGGTCCTTCCAGACAGACAATGAGAAAGAGCCAATGGGACCAATACAAATAATGTAGCCCCTAGGAACTGGATGCAGTGCTGCAAGAAAGTCAATGACCTCTCACGAGTGGTCAAGATCAGTGAATTCATCTTCAAATGCCATATCCTTACAACTGAACAACTAGTTTCACAGACTGTTCAATTCAGCACACCCGCTTCATTCACCGACCAACAATCTTTATCAACCACAACTCATAGCTCAAAATCATAGTTTTACCTCACCCTCACACACTCAGCACTACTGCAAGCCTCACACCCACATCTCACAGTTTACAGACATTGCCAGCTATTCAACCATGACAGGCACATCACCCAAACACATTGCACCGCTCACTGACACACTTTCCATCATTCTTACAGGACAAGGTGGCAGGCAGCAGCAGCTAACTGATGGGGAACAGGCATGGTAGCATGTCGTCATCCCGATCGAGGAGACAGTGCTTGCCATCATTGGAGCAGCCACACCTGAGGCCCTAGCCAGTGGCGGGACTGAAACAATTGAAGATGATGGTATTCTCATACCTTATCCTCCTCCTTACAGCCCATTTCCCTATCTGGAAAGAGAGAAGACAATGTATTCTTTCTTTGCCTACAACGGGCTGAATTTAATGAGCTCATCACAAGTCCTAGTGGCAGATCCGGATGCGGGCGCCGTCCCCACTAGTCACGTGTGTGGTTGGCCCACCACAATCACATGACGGGCGGCCACTTTACATAATGGAGGCATGGGGCCCAGCCAATCACACAATGGGGCGGGATTCAAGGTGCTGAATATAGTTTCAGATGCCTCCGGAGCAGATGCTGGCACCATATTTAAAGCCCTTCCAGCCCTGCCGACTTATATTCATTTGCAGTTTCATGGGTTCTGTTGAAGCCATTATTGTAGTGACTCCTGGACTCCCCACCCGCCTGAAGAAGGACGCCGCAGGATGGCAGAGGCAAGACACAGGGTGGCTCCACGCTTTAGCGATACCACCCTCACGATTCCCCTCCAAGCTGCAAGGAAAAGGCAGGACGTCCTCTTGCCCAGCGATGGCAAGAAGAGGTCCTTCCACCTGACCAAGCAAGCCTGGATGGAGATTGCTGAGGAGGTCAGCAGCCGTGGGGTCACTCCCTGACCTTGGGTCCTGTGCCACAAGAGGGTCAATGACCTCCTTAGTTCTGCCAGGGTGACTGCTCCATATCTCTCTCTATTTTAGGGATTACATGTGGCTACGCAGGAGGATGCAGGACATGGTGAGGGAGACACTGACAAAGGGGTTAAGCATCACCTCGTCCTGACAGATGTATGGCTGCAGCTCGGCCACAGGTCACCTTCTTTCACAGCTTACCTCTATTAACTCCCCTGAGAGTGGACAGGAGCATGAGCTATATAGGAAACCCCAGCGGGGGACGAGGGGCTGACACTAGCAAAACTGTCATGTTGATCTCTCTGCGAAGTGTAACTATCTCCCATTTTCCACTTGCAGGACAAGAGTGCCCATAACAGCAGGGAGACATTACAGACTGGCAGAGGAATACCAGACAACCGGCCTCTCTCGACAGCTGAGGAGGGGGCACTTGAATTAGCAGGGACCCAGGGCAGCTGCTCAATAGCTGATGGTGAGACTGGAGTCGCCATGCATGGGAGTGAGGATTGTCTTCAAAGGACGTACAGTTCACTCTGGAGATCCACATCATGCACGGTTGGCATGTCGATATCTTCACAGTCTAACCCCGACATGTTTGAGTTCTCTCATGCAGGTCAGCGTCCGCAGGAGGTTCCAGCAGAAGGGGGAGATCATTCAACCTCTGAGGAGGAACAGTCAGAGGATGCACCATCACATACACCTTCAACTAGTGCAGATACTTTCACCTCGGTGGGTTTCGGCTCGGCTGTAGAATCTGGGTCATAAGCTGGTAAGAGTACCACACACGTGCCTGAACAGTTGGCTGAGGTTGAGGCAGTCGAGACCTCTGTCAGTTGGAGGACTGTGGGTGGCCAGGCCTATGCTGAGCCCCAGGCTGATGATGAGCCTCTGGTGTCAACAACACAGAGCATGCTGGAGTTGCATTG
This sequence comes from Heterodontus francisci, assembly GCF_036365525.1. Taxonomy (NCBI): domain Eukaryota; kingdom Metazoa; phylum Chordata; class Chondrichthyes; order Heterodontiformes; family Heterodontidae; genus Heterodontus; species Heterodontus francisci. The sequence continues at coordinate 31,871,084 of NC_090389.1, forward strand.
AGGAGTAAGGGAACATCTGGCAGAGATGCCAGAGACCATGTGCAGTCAGGAGCAGATGATGGAAGAGTCTATCCATACAATAAATGTGTGAGCACATGGCTTCCTCCATCGAGAAGATGGCAACCCTCATGGAGAGCCTAATCCCGCAAATGCACACAGACCTGCACAGTATCGCCTTGGCCATGAGCTCAACCCAGCAGTGCCAAGGCGAGAGAAAGATGAGGCCTCTGGAGTCTTCTCCAGCTCCTCGTTCTTCTCTGGGCAATGGGAAAGTTTGTAAGCCTTGAAAGGGAGGAGGAGAGGCTTACCTCCACAGTGGGGAGCTCCCCTCACAGTGCTCTGAGTGTGGACAGTGGCTCCTCAGCCCCTCTGCCAGTGAGCCCATCTCCGGCAGCCACAACACCTGAGGAAACTCCTGCACCCCTGCAGGAAACCCTCAGACATCCAGGGCCCTCCAGGCCTCAGGCAGCCAGAGGACAGCCACCAAAGCCATCACAGGCCAAGGGGCAGCCTGATCAGCAGCCTGCCTCCAGTCCAGCTATGAGCACTCAAAAATGTGTAAATAAAAACACCTTGTCACACTTGAGGTTTCAGAAGTGTTTGGAATTTGCCATTTGTTTTGTCTTATAAAGCTTTTTTGTTTTTTAAATTAACTTTCATTATGGAAAAAGCTTATTCTATTATGCACTAATTGTGATATACTGACTTCACCCTTTCCCCTTTAATAGCTGCTGGTGTAGGCACAACCCCTCATTTGATTTGCATCTCCCATGGGCCACAGCGTGTTGTTAAGCTGGGCACTAGGCACGGAACACAAATAGAAAGGAGGCGACAGACTGAATGCATTGAGGTGAGTCTTTATCAATTTTACTCCAAGAGGCCATCATGGTGGCTGGAAGCGGGTAAGTATGAGATTGTCTCTTGCCTCCTTGACCTGTTGCTCAATGTGCCTGGCCTCCAGTGCAAGGGGTTCAACATCCAGTGCTGCTTGCTCATCACCGTCCTCTGCATCCTCATCAATTGAGGACTGACGTTCAATCATGTCCTCGTCACGCAGGTCTTTCCCCCTGGGCAATGCTAGATTGTGCAGAGCACAGCAGACCACCACAATACGTGGGACCCTCGCTGCGTCATACTGCAGAGCTCCACTGGATCGATCCAAGAAACAGAATCTCACCTTCATCAGCCCAATGGCCAGCTTCACGGATGCTCAGGTGGAGTCATGGCAGGTGTGTACCTCTCCTCTGCTGCAATGTGAGGGCTCATCTCAGGTGTCAGTAGCCATGTATTCAATGGGTAGCCCTTGTCCCTGAAAATCCATCCTGAAGGCGTGTGGGGGGGGCACCTGGGACTGTTGAAATATGTAGACATCATGGCTGCTTCCTGGGAAGCGGGCACACACCTGCAGGAAACACTTTCAGTGCTCGCAGATCAACTGAACTTTGATGAAAATGGCTGGCTGGTCCGTTAGAGCCTTGACGGCCACATGCGTACAATCTATCACACCTTGCACTGGAGAAATCTAGTGATGGCCCTAAATCCAATGGCTCTTTTGGCCTGTCAGGATCCATCCGTTAGCGCAGGTAGTTACAGAGCCTCTTGATCAGGCCATTGGTCGCCTCCTTGATGCAGCAGTGGGCTGTTGCCTGCGAGACCCCACATATGTCCCCAGTGGATCCCTGGAATGATCCAGATGCGTAAAAGATAAGTGCCACTGTGATCTTCAAGGCCATGGGCAGCGGGTGACCCCCATATCTGAAGGTCGCAACTCATCCTGCAGCATGATGCATAAGTCAGTGAAGGCCTCCCTGGAGTGGTGGAGTCTTCACTGACAATGCAGCTTGGACATTTGGAAGTAGTTGAGTTGAGAGGGTATACTCTCTGGCGCAGGTGGGCCTTTCTTGCTGTGGCCGGCTGCTGCTGCTCTTGTCGTGGAGCTTCATGAGCAGGCACAGCTGCCTCCTGGCTCTCCCTCCATCAGAGACGCATCTGCATCATGCCATAGAGGTCCACAAAAATAGAGTGTATGAGACCCATGCCAGGTGATCAGTAGACCTCCAGAGTGCTGACTTGCAGAGACAAACCTGCCTTGGCAGCTTTCCCTTTGCTACTCCTCTCAGCTGCCTCGCTAATGACCGTCAGTTCACACCCTTGCTGATAGCCAAGCCTGTCACCCAGCAGTATGGCAACCCAACCTTCTCAGCCAGCAGTATGGCCACCCAGTACAGCCCCCACGACCATGCTCCCACAGCCCCCCAACCCCATACAGTTGCCCAAGATCTAGCTCAGCCACACTGGGAGCACAGCACTGTAGGCTAACAATGTCCCTGCCGCACCCCCCCCCCACTTCCCCTCTGCAGTGCTGATCACACCGGGTTAACCATCATGGCACTGAGGCCTCGCCTCGGTGCCACCAGCTTTTAATGGCCGGGGATCCAAAGGCATGTGAAGGCCACCCGTCGTCCACTTAATCCCAAGCTCCCCATGGAATCACGATCAATTACATGCTAATTTATTATAAGTAACTGTTCTAAATTCAAATGCCAATCCCATCACGTCTGGGTGGCAATGCTGCCCTGGTGCTTTGCTGTTGCTGACTAAATCCAAAACCGACGTCATGGCATCAGATTTCCAGGTGGACTCATCCAACACAATTCGCCAGCCCCCATGCCTCCTTTCCTACTCCAAACGGGCTCACTAAATTCAGCCCGATGCATCAGACACCTTGCTTATACAACAGTGGATGACGAACTGCAAAATGTTGGAGATGTCCCCTGCTCCAGCTTGGAAGAAGCCTAACGTAAAGAGGTTCATGGCCACTGGCAGTGTCAGCCTCGACCTGCTGTGAAGCTGCAGGTCCGCCTGCAGATTTCAGTGCGCACCTCCTTAGTGAAATGGAGGCATCTACCACATTGTTCCTCACTGAGGTTGAGTTAGGAGAAATGGTTCCTGAAGACCCGCAAGGTGTGGGGCGGGGGGGGGAGGTTATAGATATGGCCTCCTGCTGAGAACCTTTCTCCCCCACCTCCTCCATCCCTCTTCCAGCAGCTTGTCCTCCTCTTTGTCACCTTTTCTTATTCACCCTGACATGCTGCAGGCCGAGGGGGAGAAAGTGGTCTGAGCAGAACCCTTGAAGTGAAAACAAAGGACTTCACCACATGCCACACCACTCCCTAAAGACTTCACCAACTTTTAAATGACAGTACAAACCACCAGAAACTTATACTAATTCAGCAGTAATCAGTAGAAGTCAATCAGCAACTAACCTGAGATTGGTTGATAATGCCTTTAAACAGTGGTGGTGCAGGGGGTCCTTCCTGCTGCTATCGTTTTTGACTATCATTACCTAGACCATTCAGGTCATAAGTGACAGTGCTAGAGTCAAATCAGCGTCAGAAGCTGATTGATGGCACATGCTGCTGACTCTGTATACTTCTGGCGCATGCTCCTAGTGCCCTCACTACCAATCTACTCAAAATGATGTCCAGTACAGCCTGCACCAGAAATGTGAGTGCGCAGTGCAGACGCCCTTTAGGACATGAAACAGCACCTGTAGCACAAATATTTGTGGCCTATAATTCTATAAATTGTTTTCATTTCAGGCTTTTACGCCACAAACTAAATGAGGCAAAATGAAGTCGATCATGTATGTCAGTGTTCCAAACCTTGGTAAAAACATTTCAATCTCCTTCCAACTAAATTCCCACATTCTTCTTTCCATGCAGCCCAATAACAGAAAAAGAGAGGGAAAAGAAAATAAAGTGCTCTGTTATATTTCTGATAATGCTCCCTTAGGTTTTCTGATTTCAGCGAGGATTGATCCCCAAGCTAATGTACAGAAAAAAAACCAACTGAGGTTCGATTTTGGTAATGATGATTTTATGTTTCATTGTGATCAGATGCACAATTTAAAATTGAGATTGATAGATTTTTGTTAAGCCCAGTAGATTTGTGCATCAACAGAAAAAGTATACAATCTTTCTTCCGCAAATACGCTAACTTGGTTAATGTACCGTATTTGCTTATATTTCTATAACTCTTCTTTGTAACAGTCGCTTTAAAATTTATGTTTTGCATTTATAAAGTTATGTTTGCCTATGTCACATCAAATATTAATCGCTATTGAGATTATTCACTGCTTGTACATTATGTTTTATTGAATAAGGCAAGTGATTCGCATATTAATTAACACATTTGCTGCAGTTACCCTTTTATTACCATACTCTTTTATAAAGCTAAATTTATGACATTAAAGATGGATTAACTCTAAAGGTGAATTAACTACAATGAACACATTACTCATTCTTCTCCATTTCACGTGTGTGATTGCTTGTTATTCATTTTGTTTACTTAGCGAATAGGCTTGTTTTAACATCTCTTTGCCTGCTAAGAATTGTGCTTCAGTGATGCATTTGTGAAATCCCCTCCCTTCTTGACACTAGTTTCATTATCAAATAAAGACAATGTTATGAAGACAGGATTGCTATAGAAACAGGTAGATTTTAACCAGGGATAGGCACTAACATGTTGCAACACGGACATTTGATATGTTTATAATGTGTATAGCCAACCGAATGCGATCAAAACACAGTCCGATTTAAAACACATTTCTCCCTATTTAATGAGATACCTGGCATTGTTTTCGCTGCACAAGTAGTCAATGTCTGCACACACACTTGAAAGTTCCTCTTTATCCTCTTCTTACAGAGCGGTCTTTTAAAAAAACATCCCTCTGTCAGTTTCACAGTTATCAGCTGCTGACATCAGGAACAGCCATTTCCCAAAAGACTCGGGGGGGGGGGGGGGGGGGGGGGGTTTCGGCGGGTTCTGACTTATTTTTAAAGCCCGCCAGAAAACCTCGGGTCTGATAGGAAACAGCTGTTCCCGATGTCAGCAGCTGTCAGCTGTGAAACTGACAACAATCTTTTTTAAAGAACTGACCAACCATCTACTGAGCATTCCACTCTCTGCAACTGTGTGAGAGAGGGGGAGAGAGAGGGGGAGCAGAGGTGGGGGGGGGGGGGGGAGAGAGAGAGAGGGGGAGCAGAAGAGGGGGGAGAGAGAGAGAGAGAGAGAGAGAGGAGGAACAGAGAGAGAGGGAGAGAGAGGAAGGGGGGACAGTGAGAGACAAAGAGGGGAACAGAGAGAGAGAAAGGGGGACAGAGAGAGAGAAAGGGGGAGAGACAGAGGAGAACATAGAGAGTGGGGGACAGATAGACAGTGGGGACAGAGAGATGGGGGGCAGAGAGCGGGGAACACTGAGCGGGAAACACTGGAGAGGGGGGAGAGATACAGAGAGAGGGTGGTGGAGAGGGACAGAGAGAGGGAGGAGAGGGAGACAGACAGACAGAGAGGGGGAGAGAGTGTCAAAGAGTCATTTATCTACGGCATAGAAGGAGGCCATTCTGCCCATTGAGACCATGACGGCTCTCCGCAGAGCTATGCCACTCCCTGGCTCGATCCCCATAGCCCTGCAAGTCTATTTCTCACAGGTGCCACTTCCACCACCCTTGTAGGCAACAAGTTCCAGGTCATTACCACACACAGCATAAGAAATTGCTTCCTCATATTCCCCTGTGTCCCCTAGTCCTAGAGAGGAGGGGGGAGGGAAGAGCGATTGAGACACACACACACACAGACAGCCTGGGGAGAGAGATCAAGGTCTCTTCTGAAAGATGGAAATCTATCCAGAATACTCTGCATCGCTACACCAAGTGTGCAGGCAGAGATTGACTACTTATGCAAGCAAAAATAATGTCAGGTATGTCACTAAATCAGTTTTCAATATAGTGTTGAGAAAGTAAGTCAATAAATTAGTCTTCTCATTTAAAGCTTCTTCACAAATTGCACATTTGTTGTTGTTTTTATTAGTAAGATGACTTTTTAATGCCTTTATCTTTCGAAATTTGCTCACCGGTCCCCCAAGCCAAGCAAAAATCGTAATGCAGCTCTCCGCCTGAAAAGGTTGGACAACACTGCTTTAATGCATCTGTGATACTAGTTGTGAAAGGGATATTGTTATGGTTCTGAGCTCCTTAGGGCAACATCATTAATACACAAACACAAAAATAAAATGATGAAAAGCTGATATGAGTAACTGATTATAAATATTTATGAGAATACATCCGGGACAATTGTGTCACATTTAAACATAAATGGAAAACAAGCCATATATCAAATATTACATGGCAACAGGAAAAATTAATATCATAAATTATATACGGTTACCACCCAAAATAACATGGATTTCAAGAGAAAAGGAATATGTAAATGCATTGCATCACAAAAGTGGTGAATGCAAAGAGATGATGGAAAACATCAGGAGCAAACTTTGTTCAATGTCATTGGGCTGAATTTAGTGAGCCCATGGTGAGTCCCGGCAGTGGACCCAGAAGTGGGCGCCATCCCTGCTAGTCATGTGGGCAGTCGGCCCACACAACGGGCAGCCACCTTACATAATGGAGGTGTGGGGCCCCACCAATCATGCCGATGAAGGACGCCGCAGGATGGCAGAAGCAAGACACAGGGCGGTCCCATCGTTTAGCGATGCGTCCCATCCTATTCTCCTCAGGCTGCAAGGGAAAGGCATGAAGTTCTCTTCCTCAGCGATGGCAAGAAGAGGTCCTCCCTCCTGACCAAGCAAGCCTGGATGGAGATCGCAGCGAAGGTCAGCAGCCATGAGGTCACCCACCAATCATCGGTCCAGTGCCACAAGAGGGTCAACGACCTATTCGTTCTGCCAAGGTGACTGCTCCAGACCTCTCTCCTTTTTAGGGATTGCATGTGGCTATGCAGGAAGATGTGAGACGTAGGGAGGGAGGCAATACAAAGGCACGAGCAAAGGAGGTCAAGCATCACCTCATCCTGACAGATGCATGGCTATATCTAGGCCACAGGCCACATTCTCTCACAGCTCACCCCCAGTAACTCCCAAGAGAGTGGACGGTAGCATAAGCTATATAGGAAACCGAGTAGGGGACGAGGGGCTGCCAATAGTAGAAATGTCATATTGGTCTCTCTGTGAAGTATGGCTCTTTCTTTCTTTCCAGTTGCAGAACAGGAGGGCTCATAACAGCAGGGAGATATCGCGGACTGGCGGAGGCATCCCAGAGATTCAGCCTCTCTCAGCAGCTGTGGAGGAGATACTGAAATTAATGGGGACCCAGGGTGGCCGCTCAATATCTGACGGTGAGACTGGAGTCTCTGTGCAAGAGAGTGAAAATTGGCTTCAAACAACATACAGTTCACTTCTGGAGACTCACATTACCCATGGTTGCCATGACAAGATCTGCACAGTCTAACTCAAACATGTTTCTGTTCTCTCATACAGGTCGACATCTACAGGAGACTCCTGTAGAAGAACCTCTGAAGTGGATCCAGAGTCAGAGGAAGCACCATCACATGACTCTCTTGCACTTTCCACCAGTGCAGTTACTTTCATCTTGGTTGGTTTCCACTTGGCTTTAGATTCAGATTTACCGGTTGGTGAGAGCACCACACACGCACCTGAGCAGCTGGCTGAGGCAGAGACAGCCGAGGCTTCTGATAGTTGGAGGACTGTGGGCGATCAGACCCATGCTGAGCCCCTGGCTCATGACAAGCCTCTGGTGCCAACAGCACAGAGCATGCTGGAGTTGCAGAGAGAGGTATGTCAACATCTGACAGAGATGCCAGAGGCAACATGCAGCCATGAGCAGACAATGGAGGAGTCCATTCATGCATTGAGTGCTGCCATGTCTCAGATGTGTGAGCACATGGCTTCCTCCATTGAGAGGTTGGCAACCCTCATGGAGAACCAGATCCTGCAGACATAGTCAGACCTGCACACACCATCGCCTTGGCCATGAGCTCGATATAGCTGTGGCAAGACATGAGAAGGACAAAAACCTGGAGACTTCTCCAGCTCCTCATTCTTCTCTGGTCAGCAAGGATCTTCAAGTGAGCCTTGAAAGGGAGGAGGAGAGGCTGATGTCCACACCCCTCAGGGTGCACTGAGTGTGGACAGCGCCTCCTCAACCCCTCTGCCAGTGAGCCCAGCTCTAGTAGCCACGATGCCTGAGGAGAGTCCTGCACCAGTGCAGGAAACCCTCAGGCAGCCATTGCCCTCCAGCCCTCAGGCAGCTAGAGGACAGCCGTCAAAGTAATCACAAGCCAAAGGGGCAGCCTGCCTCCAGCCCAGCTGCTAGCGCAGGGACAACACTATCAAAGAAGCTCTCAAAACATATTTTTAAAAACTTAGACACATTTGGGGTGTCATGGGTATTTGGCATTTGCCATTTGTTTTATCTTATAAAGCTTCTTCATTTCTGAAGCTAACTTTCATTGCAGAAAAAACTTATTCTTTCATGCCTTAATTGTGAGATGCTGACTTCATCCTTCCCCCTCAGTGGCTGCCAGAGTAAGCACAACCCTCATTTGATTAACATCTCCCATGGGTGTGGTTAAGCTGGGCACGGAACTCAAATAGAAAGAAGGCGACAGAATGAATACATTGATTTCACTCTGAGAGGCTATCATGGTGGCTGGAAGAAAAGTATGAGACTGTCTCTTGCCTCCTTGGCCTGTTGCTCACTCTGCCTGGCCTCCAGCACAAGAGGTGCAACCTCCAGAACTGTCTGCTCATCATCCTCTTCCATGTCCCCGTCAGTTGAGGACTGATGATCAGTCACGTCCTCAGCATGCAAGTCCTCCCCCCTCTGAAGTGCAGGATTGTACCGAGCACAGCAGACCACCATGATACACAAGACCCTCACTGGGCCATACTGCAGGGCTCCACCAGCTCAATCCAGACACTGGAATCTCATCTTCAGCAGCCCAATGGCCTGCTCGATGGTCACTTGGGTAGAGCCGTGGACAGTGTAGTAGCTCTCCTCTGCTGTAGTGCGAGAGTTCCTCACAGGCATCAGTAGCCTTGTCCCCAAGAGTCCATCCCTGAAGGCGAGCGGGGGGCTTGAACAGCTGTGGCAACTGGAATTGTCAAAGTATGTAGGTGCGTGGCTGCTTCGCGGGACACACCTGCAGGAAATGCTTTCAGTGGTTGCAGACCAGTTGAACGTTGATGGAATGAAAGCCCTTCCTGTTGATGAAGGCGGCTGGCTGATCCGTTGGAGCCTTGATGGCCACACGTGTGCAATCTATCATACCTTAATCCAGCAATGGCCCTGAATTCAATGGCCTTCTCGGCCTGACTATCAAGGTTGGTCTGGTAGCGCACAGAGTCACTGGCCCTTTTGAACAGGGCATTGGTCACCTTCTTGAAACAGCAATGGGCTGCTGCCTGGGAGACCCCACACTTGTCCCCAGTGGATCCCTGGTGCGGACACGTAAAGGTCAAGTGCCACTGTGATCTTCAAGGCCATCAGCATAGGATGACCATCGTATCGCATAGGTTGCAACTCGCCCTGTAGCATGACGCATAAGTCGGTGATGGCCTCATTGAGAGCCGCAGTCTTCAATGACAATGCCCTTTGGACATTTGGAGGTAGCTCAGTTGAGTTGGTACACTTTTCAGCGCAGGGGTGGCCTTCTTGGTGACCAGCTGCTGCTGTTCTCGTCGTGGAGCTTCACAAAAAGGTGCAGCTGCCTCCTGGCCCTCCTTCCATCGAAGGCACTGCATCACACCATAGAGGTCCACAAAGATAGAATGTATGCCAGGTGATCTGTAGGCCTGCAGAGCGCTGTCCTTGCAGATTCAAACCTAACTTGGCAGCTTTGCCTTTCATACCCCTCTCAGCTGTTTCGCTAATGGCCCTCAGTTCCCACCCATGCTGATAGCCAAGCCTCTCAACCAATAGTATAGCCACCCAACTCTCTCACCCAAAACCAAGTACACCCCCTCCTGCTTCAGACCACCTGAGACCAAGCCCCCTTCCTCCCCCCACCACCCCCCCCCGTACTGCCATCCGAGACCAAGTACACGCGGTACTGCCACCTGAGACCAAGCCTACCCACAAAGAGAGCACAGCACTATCAATCAGCAATGGCCTCCGCTTCCCCTTTTTCCCCTATGCAGTGCTGACCATGGCTGACTACCCACCACGGCACTGAGGCCTTGCATTGGTGCTGCCAGCTTTCAATAGCTGAGGATCTGGAAGCACTTGAGGGCCGCCCATCATCCACTTAATTCCAAGCCCCCCCACTGAATCATGATCAACTGCATGCTAATTTATTAAAACTAACTGCTCTACAATTTAAATTGCAGTCCTGTTGTGTTGGGGGGGGCAACGCTGCCTTGATGCTTTCCCACCACTGACTAAATGCAGAACCGGCGTCACAATGTCTGATTTCCGGGCAGACTTGTCTGGCGCTATTCTCTGGCTCCCCCCACCCTGCCCACGCTTCCATTCCCGTTCCAAATGGCCTCACTAAATTCAGCCCATTATCTCATTGCAGGCACTTTTCACAGCTAGTCACAGAGGAGGAGGAAGAGGAAGGGAGGAGGCAACCAACACATCCCCTTTCTAGCCAAACTGTTTGTGGTTTTGCCACAATGCTGAATGAAAAGCCACCATAAAACCAACATTCCAAAGCAACTCAATCAATTAAACCATCGAATATTCCATACAAAAGCCAACTAATCACTCTGGTACATTCCTTTTGTGCCCGTCTTTCATGTACCTTTGCCTATCCTAGCGCTCCCAGGCAGTGGTCCCCCAGTGGCTGCAACCTGGCCGTTGATAGACTGCTGACTTTCAGTGTGGGAGACTGCAGATGGCCTTGCAGGATGTCCTGGAGCAGCTCGGGCGCTAGAAGGCCTGGCTTTGGACTGTACCACCTTACCATCGGCGGCAGCAAGGGCACTGGCAGACGGGCAGTGGTGGCAGGACGAATGCTGTCGTTCTGAGAGAGGACGGCAGGTTCAAACCAAACAGCACTAATGCCACTCCCCTAGGGAGGCGTCGCACCAATCCAAGCAATGTGTTGGTGGACAGATTGCTGAACTGATGGCATTAAACAACTAACTACAGAAAGAGGCTCCAAAAACAACCCCATCCTCAATGATAGTGGAGCCAAGCACGTCAGTACAGAAGAAGACTGAAGCATTTGCAACCATCTTCAGCCAGAAGTGCCAAGTCAATGATCCATCTTGTCCTCCTTCTGAGGTCCCCAGCATCACAGCTGCCGGTCTTCAGACAGTGCGATTCACTCCACATGATGTTAAGAAATGGCTGAATGCACAGTATACTGCAAAGGCTATGGGTCCTGACAACATCCCAGCTGTAGTACTGAAAATTTGTGCTCCAGGAGTAGCTTCACCCCTAGCCAAGTTTTTCCAGTCGAGCTGCAACACTGGCATCTACCTGACAATGCGGAAAATTGCACAGGTATGTCCTGTCCACAAAAAGCAGGGCAGATCAAATCCAGCCAATTACCATTGGTTGGAGTTATACCTAGCAAAAGGAAGATGGTTGTGGTTGTTGGAGGACAAGCATCTCAACCCCAGGGCATTTCTGCAGGAGTTCTTCAGGGTAGTGTCCTAGGCCTGACCATCTTCAGCTGCGTTATCAATGAAATTCCCTCCATCTGAGCATCAGAAGCGGGGATGTTCATTGATGATTGCACAGTGTTCAGTACTGTTCACAAATCCTCAGACACTGAAGCAGTCTGTGCCAGCATGCAGAAAAACCTGGACAAAATTCAGGCTTGGGCTGATAAGTGGCAAGTAACACACAAGTGCCAGGCAAAGACCATGTCCAAGAGAGAATCTAACTATATCCCTTGACAATCAATGGCATTATTATTACTGAATTCCCCACCATCGACATCCTGTGGGTTACCATTGACCAGAAACTCAACTAGACCAGCCATATAAATACTGTGGCTACTAGAGCAGATCAGAGACTGGAAATTTTGCAATGAATAACTCACCTCTTAACTCCCCAAAACCTCTCCACCATCTACAAGGAACAAGTCAGGAATGTGATAGAAACTCTCCACTTACCTGGATGGGTGCAGCTCCAACAACACTCAAGAAGTTCAACACCATCCAGGACAAAGCAGCCCGCTTGTCAGCACCCCATCCACCATCTTAAAAATTCATTCCCTCCACCAACGATGCACAGTGGCAGCAATGTCTACCATCTACAAGATGCACTGCAGCAACTGGCCAAGCCTCCTTCGACAGCACTTTCTAAACGTGCGATCTACCACCTAGAAGAGCAAGGGAAGCAGATGCATTGGAACACCACCAGCTGCAATTTCCCCTCTGAGCCACACACCATCCTGACTTGGAACTATATCGCCGTTCCTTCACTGTCGCTGGGCCAAAATTCTAGAACTTCCTTCCGAACAGCACTGTGGGTGTACCTACATGGACCACAGCAGTTCAAGAAGGCAGCTCACCACCGCCTTCTTAAGGGCAATTATGGATGGCCAACAAATGCTGGCCTTGCCAGTTACACTCACATCTCATGACCAAATAAAAAAAAATCCACCGCCATTCTGTCTGAGCTTCCACTTGCGTAACTTCTGTCTGAGCTTCCACTGCAGCACCCACACATTGTGTGACTTCTGCTACAATGGAAGCTGAGATATCGGCCATCAGAGGCTGCATCATGGTTGGGTTCACGAGTGTTTTTATGGAGTTGCCTACCACTTCTGTTTTGGAAAGAATGTTTTCCAAGCTCTGCACAAAGCCATGGACAATGTTGGTGCAGGACTCCTCCATGCTCCTTGACAGTGAGCACAGACTTTCTGACACCTGCCAGCAAACATTTCTTTGTGCATACCCATCAGTCTTTTTGTGTATATCATCCCATTGAAGTCCTCATTTGAGACCACTGCACCAGAACTCGTGTGCGACTTCACCCTCCGGCAAGCTGGCACCTGTGCTATCCTTTCCCCCTGCCCTGCCTGCAGGCCACTCGTGCCTGATGTCTCCCCACATGCAGTACCTGACTTGAAGCTACCTTCTAAAGTACATACAGTGGCAGTATCTGAGCTGGTGGCTGTGAATATCAGAGTGAGCAACAGTGTTTCTTCGTCATTACTCTCTCCTTCCTTTTTCCACTTTTGCTCCTGCACCACTCCTAGCCAGGTTGCAGTTCTTGAATGTCTGAAAGGAGAAAGGCACAAGGAGAAGGGAGGGGGAAAAGCAAAGGGTGCATGTTTAGACCATCTGCAGTTTGTAAATCAGAAGAGATTATATGATGAGGGTAAAGTGGGATTTGAGAAGGAGGATTGGGTGCAAGCATCTTCGATGCTTTTAACTCCACCACTGGCCAGGGCCTTAATCGTGGCCACTCCAATGATGGTAAGGGGTGAGGACACATATCCGTGCCTATCCTCTGCCAGCTAGATACTGCTGCCTGCCGTTGTGCACCACCTTGTCCTGCCAGATAGAAGGGAGTCGGTTAGTGTGATGCAATGAGTTTGGGTAATGTGTCTGTTATGGTTCAACAACTGCCAGTGTGTGCATGCAGTGAGAAGTGGGTGTGAGGCTTGCAGCACTGCTAAGTTTGTGAGGGTGAGGTGAAGCAATGAATTTGAAGTCTGGGATGTAGTTGATAGAGATTGTCAGTAATTGAGTTAAGGGGGCGGTGGTGATTAAGCTAGTTATTCATTTGTAAGCATATGGCATTTGAATATGCATTTGCTGGCCTTGACCATTGTGTGACGTCATTGAACTTCTTGCAGCACTGCATCTAGAACCTCGGAGCTACATTGCACTAGGGCCCTTTTACTGGTTGCGACAGCTATCTGCTCCCACAGTCTTCACTTTGTCTGTCTGGAGGGCTTTCTGGTCCCCTGTGGATAGAACACCTCAACGCACCTGTCAATATCCTGCACCAAGGCCTCTAGTATCGCATCAGCGAGCCTTTTTTTTCCACCATTTGTCAGTGTTCTTGCTGCTCAGATTCTCTTCTTCAGTCATTTCCAGCCCCTGCTGCAAACATAACGTGCTTCCCCTTTAATTAGTGCAGGCTATCTTTAAGTGGTGTTAGCCTCTCACGTTTTTGCAGCCCCTGATCAGGCACGCAGCCACGTAGGTGCACAGTTAGCTCTGGCTGCATGTTCCAATCATGGTGATGAGTTGGCAGCATGAGGTTTGAATACTGCCTGCATCAGAAGCAATGGGCATAGGTTAACCGCACTTGGTGATTCCTGTGCCCGTTTTCCAGCCTTAGCGAATTTCGTGGCCAAAATTTAGAGTCATAGACTCGTACAGCATAGAAACAGGCCCTTCGGCCCACCGCGTCCATGCCGACCATAATGCCCATCCATACTAATCCCACCTGCCTGCATTAATTCCATATCCCTCTATGCCTTGCTCATTCAAGTACCTGTCCAAATACCTCTTAAATGTCGCCACTGTTCCTACCTCCACCACCTCCTCTGGCAGCTCATTCCAGATACCCACTATTCTTTGTGTGAAAAATTTACCCCTTTGATCCCCTTTAAGCCTCCTCCCTCTCACCTTAAATCTATGCCTTCTAGTTTTAGACACCCCTACTATGGGAAACAGACTCTGTCTATCTACCCTATCTATGCCTCTCATAATTTTATATACCGCTTTCATGTCCCCTCTCAGCCTCCTTCGCTCCAGGGAAAACAGACCCAGCCTATCCAATCTCTCTTTATAACTCAAGCCCTCCAAACCAGGCAACATCCTTGTGAATCTTTTCGGCACACTCTCTAGCTTAATCATATCTTTCCTGTAGTGCGGCGACCAGAACTGCACTATAATACTCCAATACTCCAAGTGCGACCTAACCAATGTTATGTACAACTGCAACATGATGTCCCAACTCCTGTACTCAATGCCTCAGCCGATGAAGGCCAGCATGCCATATGCCTTCTTCACCACCCTGTCTACCTGTGTTGCCACTTTCAGGGAACTATGTACTTGCACCCCAAGGTCTCTCTGCTCAACAACACTCCCCAGGGCCCTGCTATTCACTGAATATGTCCTGCCCTGGTTTGACTTCCCAAAATGCATCACTTCAGACTTGTCTGCGGTAAATTCCATTTGCCAATCCCTTGCCCACTTTCCCAGTTTTTTTTTATATTCATTCATGGGATGTGGGTGTCACTGGCCAGGCCAGCATTTATTGCCCATCCCTAATGGTGGTGGTGAGCTGCCTTCTTGAACCGCTGCAGTCCATTTGGGGTAGGTAGACCCACAGTGCTATTAGGAAGGGAGTTCCAGGATTTTGACCCAGCGACAGTGAAGGAACGGCGATATAGTTCCAAGTCAGGACGGTGTGAGACTTGGAGGGGAACTTGCAGGTGGTGGTGTTCCCATGTATTTGCTGCCCTTGTCCTTCTAGTTGGTAGAGGTCGTGGGTTTGGAAGGTGCTGTCTAAGGAGCCTTGGTGCATTGCCGCAGTGCATCTTGTAGATGGTACACACTGCTGCTACTGTGCGTTGGTGGTGGAGGGAGTGAATGTTTGTAGATGGTGTGCCAATCAAGCAGGCTGCTTTGTCCTGGATGGTGTTGCGCTTCTTGAATGTTGTTGGAGCTGCACCCATCCAAGCAAGTGGAGAGTATTCCATCACACCCCTGACTTGTGCCTTGTAGATGGTGGACAGGCTTTGGGGAGTCAGGAGGTGAGTTACTCTCCTCAGCATTCCTAGCCTCTGACCTGCTCTTGTAGGCACGGTATTTATATGGCTACTCCAGTTCAGTTTCTGGTCAATGGTAGCCCCGAGGATGTTGATAGTGGGGGATTCAGCGAAGGTAATGCCGTTGAATGTCAAGAGGAGATGGTTAGATTCTCTCTCGTTGGAGAGATGGTTAGATTCTCTCTTGTTGACCTATATCCTGTTGTAACCTTAGAAAACCCTCTTCATTGTCCACTATACCACCAATTTTGGTGTCATCTGCAAACTTACTCATCATACCCCCTATATTCTCATCCAAGTCATTTATATGACAAACAACAGAGGGCCCAGCATCTGATCCCTGCGGCACACCACTGGTCACCGGGCTCCAATCTGAAAAACAACCCTCCACGACCACCCTCTGCCTCCTATCACCAAGCCAATTTTGTATCCAATTTGCTAGCTCACCCTGGATCCCATGTGTTCGAAACTTCTGGACCAGCCTACAATGCAGGACCTTGTCAAAGGCCTTGCTAAAGTCCATGTAGACAACGTCCACCGACCTGCCCTTGTCAATCCTCTTGGTCACCTCCTCAAAAAACTCAATCAAATTCGTGAGACATGATTTCCCACGCACAAAGCCATGCTGACTATGTAGAATTGAGCAGAACGGCATGGCCCTATGCGTAATGGGAAATATAGCCAAGTTAGGAATAGTAACTTTGCTGAGCTTTTGATTTTAAGTGGCAGAAACCACAATGAGATAGTTAAAAGTAAAAGCTGGAAGTGTGAGATTGTGAAGATTAGCTGACACCGGTAATTGCAAAGACATCTGTTCTTTATGGCCTGAGTGTATGACTTCCTGTGGTTTGGAACAAATGGACTCATGTGAATCAAATGATGTCCATCCCTGTGTGAGTGATAAGGAGTGCTAGGCCCCTCTTATCTTCGTGAACTGCCACTACTTGATGTAGCTGCAGACTGCACGAAACACTCAGGAATGTAAACCTAATAGAGATAGCAGGATGCTCCGCAATTACTTGTCACAAGGTAGAGACAGAACTCATGATCCATGTAGGGAGTGAGACCAGAATTGTTATTGATGATTCCTATGCTCTTGCTAATTAGCTTGCTTGTCCGCTTTCTTTTATCTTGCTGGTGCAAAACAATATTATGTTAGTAACAAGTATGTATGGAGAATGGAGTGTATTGTTAACCTCAGTAACAGATGTACTGCATGTCACCACGTGGGTGAAGTCGAATTGTACTGCACTGATTGGTTAAACAAGGAGGTGTAGCATGAATCTTAATGTATAAACAGTAGTACCTGTATCAAAAACTTGACTTACTCTGGTGGACCAGACAGACTCTGGGTGGAGTCAGTGTCGTTGTATTAGAGTAAGTCAGCCGGCTAAATGCGCAAATAAAGTAATTGATTTTACCTACACATCCGACTCGGTATATTTACTGAACCAGACTGAAGGAAAAAAGAACTCAGATTTACAACTATCCCTAATCAGACCTTGCCTTTCCAAATGCATATGAATCCTGTCTCTCAGAATCCCTTCCAATAACTTTCCCATCACTGATCTAAGGCTCACCGACCAGTAGTTCCCTGGCATATTCCTGCTGCCCTTCTTAAATAAAGACACAACATTAGCTATGCTCCAGTCTTCCGGTACCTCACCCGTGGCTAATGATGATACAATAATCTCCGCCAGGGCCCCAACAATCTCCTCCCTTGCTTCCCATAGCATCCTAGGATACACCTGGTCAGGCCCTGGGGATTTGTCCACCTTAATGCACTTCAAAACCTCCAACACATCCTATATGTTGATATGCTCCAGTATATCGCTGTTCCTTCCCTTGAACTCACTAGCTTCCATGACCTTCTCCACGGTAAATACAGACGAGAAG
This sequence comes from Heterodontus francisci, assembly GCF_036365525.1. Lineage (NCBI taxonomy): Eukaryota > Metazoa > Chordata > Chondrichthyes > Heterodontiformes > Heterodontidae > Heterodontus > Heterodontus francisci. Next base: position 31,888,544 of record NC_090389.1, read on the forward strand.
TATTCATTTAAGACCTCGCCCATTTCCCGTGGCTCCACACATAGATTACCACACTGATCCTTAAGGGGAGCTACTCTCTCCCTAGATACCCTTTTACTCTTAATATACTTATAGAATCTTTTAGGATTCCCCTTAATCTTATCTGCCAGGGAAATCTCATGGCCCCTTTTCGCCCTCCTAATTTCCTTCTTAAGTATAGTCCTACATCCCCTATACTCCTCGAGGGACTCACTTGATCCCAGCTGCCTACCTGAAATATGCCTCCTTCTTTTCCCTGACCAGACCCTCAATATCCCTCGTCAACCAAGGTTCCCTCAACTTGCCAGACTTGCCCTTCACTCTAACAGGAACATGCTGGCCCTGAACTCTTCCTATTTCACTTTTAAAAACCTCCCACTTGCCAGACGTCCCTTTACCTGTAAACAGCCTTTTCCAATTAACTTTTAAGAGATCCTGTCTGATGCCATCGAAATTAGCCTTCCCCAATTTAGGACTTTAACCTGAGGACCAGTCCTCAAGTTTAAAATGTTCAGAAATAAATTTTCACAACACCAAAGATGTACGGTATAATCTATCAATAATGACCCTCAGAGATGGACGCTGCAGTGTAACAGGCAACATTTTGTGTCACAGTTACTGTATTTTCCAACTCTAAAGTTTTTACAGTCACATACTGTACTGGACACTAATAGTTACTTCAATGTACTGAATGTCATCTCTTTGATAAGTTGTACATTTACGATATCTAAAAACTTGGGGGTTTTGCAGACATAAAATTGTTGTGAATTGTTTCTCGTTTCAGTGTTATATCAGTTGCAAACATTTCTGAGGTATTAAATTATTACTTTGCATCTGTGTTTATCAAGGAAGAAGATGCAACCCAGGCAATGGCGAAAAAAGAGGTAATTCAGACACTAGAACGGTTTAAAATTGATAAGGAGGACGTAATAGATAGGCTGTACTTAAAAGTGGATAAAGCACCAGGACCGGATAAGATGCATCCGAGGATATTGAGGGAAGTGAATGTGGAAATCGTAGAGGCACTGGCCATAATTTTTCAGTCTTACTTCGACTCGAGGGTGGTGCCAGAGGACTGGAGAATTGCAAACGTTACACCCTTGTTCAAAAAAGGATGTAAAGATAAGCCCAGCAACTACAGAACAGTCTGTTTAACTTTGGTGGTGGAGAAAATTCAAGAAAGAATAATTCGGGACAAAATTAATAGTCACATGGACAAATGTGGGTTAATTAAAGAAAGACAGCATGGATTTCGTAAGGGAAAATCATGTTTGACTAACTTGCTGGAGTTTTGTGAGGAGGTAACAGAGAGGGTTGATGAGGGCAATGCAGTTGATGTAGTGTACATGAACTTTCAAAAGGCGTTTGATGCAGTGCCACACAACAGACTTGCAAACAAAGTCACAGCTCATGGAATAAAAGGGACGGTAGCACCATGGATACGAAATTGGTTGAGTGACAGGAAACAAAGAGTCGTGGTTAATGGATGTTTTTCGGACTGGAGGAAGGTTTGTAGTGGAGTTCCCCAGGGATCATTGTTGGGACCCTTGCATTTCCTGATATATATTAATGACTTAGATCTTGGTGTACTGAGGACAATTTCAAAGTTTGCAGATGATACAAAACTTGGAAGCATTGTGAACTGTGAGCAGAATGGTGCAAAACTGCAAAAGGACACAGACAAATTGGTGGAATGGGCGAAGAGATAGCAGATGAAGTTCAATGCAAAGAAATGTGAAGTGATTCATTTTGGTAGGAAGAACGTGGAGAGACAATATAAAACAAAGGGTACAATTCTAAAGGGGGTGCAGGAGCAGAGGGACCTGGGTGGATATGTGCATAAGTCATTGAAAGTGGCATAACAGGTTGATAGAGCAGTTAATAAAGCATACAGTATCCTGGGCTTTATTAATAGAGGTATAGAGTACAAGAGCCAGGAAGTTATGTTGAACTTATGTAAGACACTAGATGTGAGGGCATTGGAGAGAGTGCAGAAAAGATTCACAATAATGGTTCCAAGGACGAGGAACTTCAGTTATGAAGATAGATTGGAGAAGTTAGGACTGTTTTGCTTGGAGAAGAGAAGGCTAAGAGATGCTTTAATAGAGGTATTCAAAATCATGAAGGGTTTGCACATATACACCCAGGTCCCTCTGTTCCTGCACTCCCTTTATTTTATATTGTCTCTCCATATTCTTCCTACCAAAATAGATAGGGAGAAACTGTTCCCTCTCATGAAAGGATCAAGAATGAGAGGGCACAGATTCAAAGTAATGGCTAAGAGAAGAAAAAGCGACACAAGGAAAAACTTTTTCACGCAGCGAATGGTTAAGGTCTGGAATGCACTGCCTGAGTGTGATAGAGGCAGGTTCAATTGAAGCATTCAAAAGGGAATTAGACTGTTATATGAAAAGGGAGAATGTGCAGGGTTATGGGGGGAAGGTGGGGGAATGGCACTAAGTGAATTGCTCGTTCGGAGAGCCAGTGCAGACACAATGGGCCGAATGGTTTCCTTCTGCACTGTAACAATTGTGATTCTGTGATTTCAAAGTTATAGATACCCTTCAATCCTGAGACATGCCTAACTGAAGTTCTACTAGTGACTATTCTTGTTCCATTTGTTTCAAAAATACCAGAATATTTACTGAGGTTTAGGGTTTTTCTACTATACCAAAGAAAATACATTAATAACACCAATATGAGAAGTTGTATATGACGTAGTTTGACCAAAATGACCTTCTCTAAATCTTCCATTTTTGTGTCCCAAAACAGAACTGCATCTGGAGTTTGGTGCTGAATTGATTCTGGTGTACTCCATTGTGCAAAGAAGTTAGACATGATGTTTAATGCCTTTTCCTCATATTCTTGCTACTGATCTCGACTAAACTGAAAGGGGCAACTCAGTTTTTTTCTGAGGGATTGCATGTACTGACAGACAAATGGAGCTGCAATATGTAGCTATTGGCTGTAAAAGGGCCCAAGTGCAGCAAAACAACCAGAGTTCAAAGAGCAAAACTAATGTAATCAGGCAGACAAGAAAATGATCACAACATCAGTATTACAGCACTTTACAAATAGGATCTATAACCACTAAGACCGGATGACTGTGCAGTCACACATAATCATTTCACCCCGTATCAGCTAGATGCAAACAAATGGCCATGTGATTTTTTTCGGAGCCTTGTCATGCCCAGTGTTGGTTGACTGCACTTGCTTTTCTTCTTTTCAGAATTCACACCTACTCTGTTTACTTTCTTTTATAATGATGTCTCCGATTTGCACCTACTTGGATAATTCTTTTCTATTTAGTGATTTTTTTTTTGTTTTGCTAAACAAATGGTCTATAAGGTTGGCATTTATCCTGCCAACATTCTGCTGAGAAAACCAGAGTGAGGTAAAAAAAAGGGAAATCTCATTTTGTTCCTGTGCCAAATCTTTGGGTAAAATTGTTGACAAGTGAAGCTTTGCTCTCCATATCTGAGAACTGAGAGTCCAATTGTGTGTTGAACAAGTGACCTCGAAGTCCTACAGCTAAAAGAACACTATGATCCCAAGTGTGTAATCTAATCTGTGCGTAAAGCACGTATTGTTACATAGCTTTGAACAGAGATCTAACATAAATTTCTGTATCATTTTTTAAAAAAATTTCCCTGGAGAGCAATCTTGAAATGTAAGATTAAGGAACACTGAGATGCAACTGTGGAAGAATAGAAAGGTCCCTTGTTATAATCAGCCTTTTTTTTGTATCCAACAAATAATTCTGCTGACACTGATAACTGTACACACAAGCTAGGGTGACCATATGTTACTGTTTTCCAGGATCAGTACTTGGATGAGGTCCTGTGTTTCCAGGCAAACAATGGGTAGAATCTTATCAGGTTACTGGAGGTGGCTTTGGAGGCAGGGAAAGTTTAGTTTCAGGTGGGCTCTGCGATGCCAGCCCGCCTCTGTGTGATCTTCCTGGAGTCAGACTGCCATGGGAACCAACAACATGGGAACCATACCCTAATTATTAATGGCTGCAAATCAGGAGGCATGTGACCCCGAGCTGCTCTGTGGTAAGTCAACAAAGTATGCGGGTCTGTGCGGTGGTGCTGGTTCCAATTGGTGGGAGGGATCTCCTATTTTCAACCTGTAGAAAGGGTGAACTCACTGAGGGTCTTTGATTTACGCACTCTGACTGCAGTTTGCATGCTCCCACCCCATTCCCCCCTCCCCCATATCCCCAGATCATTCTGGGAACACCCGCAGCTTTCCTGTGAAACTCAGTTAAAAAGAAAACGGCCCCGAAGCCAAAATGTTCGAGTAATGGGACTCGTTGTTAACTGAACAATTGAGGAGCAACTAGAAAGGGCCGTGTCCTGGGAGCCGGATCAGAACATGTTCCGCGGCCTCTGATGGTGTGGATGAGTGTCGGACTGTGTGTACCCAGATTCGGTTCAGAAAATACGGTCACCCTAACACAACCTTTCCTGGGGGCTCACAATTCCTTTTCCAAGTGCCTCCTGTACTGCGAATAGATATATTCTAACTAATTGTTCATCCGTAACTGATTAAAAATCATTAATTAAATAGCAGGAGATGTACATGGAACAGAAACATCCTGTCTTCCTTTTTAGCAGAATGATGGTGACACAGCAAAAACTCTGGACAAGCTGCAAGCAGCGACTGACATTTCAACAACAATCTGAAGGATCCATAAACAAAAAAATAGCATTCATGCATTTTGACTTTTGGTTGTGAGTTGTTCAGAATGGAGCACCATTCATTTGGCTGCATTTTTCACTCAGTTGTCCATTTAGTTGTTGTTACCAACCATGAGGATTATCCTGAAGGAATAATTTGCCCAAGAAATGAGTCCTCAATTGCACAATTTAGCCTGAATTATGAACAGCAAAATCCCAGTAATGAATTATATAGCAACAAACAAAAAATGAAACAGGACAACAATGTTGCAGGAAGCTCAAATTGTGTCAGATAATGAGACAAAGCCAAATTATTTTTTTTAAATCACTTAACAAAATATTGTACATTGTCATAACATATAGCAGTGTGCTACATCAGAAGTTACTTATGTTATGAATGCTGGACCTTGTAACATCATGTCTTTAAGATTGTGACTTTAAAAGTTCAAGATGGAGTCCAGGAGGTCAGCTGACCTCAGCTCCACTCTGCAAAAGGTTACCAGGAATGGAGAGGGAACAGATCAAAGACTGTCTTCTGAAGAACAGAGACTACAGCACAACACCTGAAGATGAATGGGTTTCGCTCTCCCAGACTTTTGGATCGTAAAACAAAGAGTCAGCCATGGAGAACATGCAAATTAAACCAGGCAGATGGTAACACCTGGGGACAACGGAAAGGTCGAATAGCCAGACTACTGGTCTCTGCATTTTGGAGCAGAAGAATAAACTATTGAATTCTAAGTACAGATAAATTTAACAGACTTTCTGGAGAAAAACAAGCTGTAAGGAAAGAACCATCAGGTTGTGGCCCCAATCAGGCTGTAAGAAGGGAACCCATCATTGGTTGCAGCCTCATAGAGAGACATCCAGCAGTGGCAGCTGGAAAGAGAGAAAGAGAGAGAGAGACAGCGAGAGAGGGAATGCCTGCTCTCTGAAGATATACAGCGAAAGTCCGAGAACACTTGAAACTGTTTTGAGTCTAAGCTTGCGGAGGAGTAAAGGACCCACGGGATCACTGAAAATCACCTTATCCACAGAGATTCAGCTCGGAAGTGCTTGGAGAAGAGAGTGAATATATTGATTTTTGAGAAGTCTGGGAGATCCAACCCATTGCAACTGGGAGGAGTTTGGAACTTATAACGTAAAGCATTTTGTCATCAAAGATGACAGTGTAATGTATAAGTGTGGTGTGAGATTTTCAAGTGTTAAATAAGTAAAGAAAATACTTTTGATTGTAATTCGGGATATCAGCTACTTATAAAGTACTGTTTAGTTAATTGGGGATTTCTGTTAGTTTAATTGTTATAATAAAACATACAACATGAAATCTTGTGCAATTTGTTAAATTGGTTTGAGGGTTCATACCTCGTTTTTTTACGCTTATGGTCTGAGGTTGTAACACTTGTAAAAGAAAATAAGAACAAAGACAAGTCATGAGCAATAAAAGATAATCAGTCCAGGGGGCCAAAACTGGATAACCCCCAAAAACATGTATAGGGATCACGATGCGCTATTAACCAGCAGCACTTCCTTCCAAAGCAGGCAGCATGCAAACTTCATGCTGCCTGACATCGACAAGATAGCTACATGCAGGCCAGTACTAAACATGCTGTTGAATGGCTGCATGCATCAGCAAGGGGGCCCAAGTTCATGCGAGGCAGGTCCCAATTAAAGCTACCTATACTAGCTAAAGCCAGCCTGAAGCTCTTAAAGGCAAGGTGCATTCTGGTTGAAGTAGGAGGTGAAAGTGGCTATTACTAGTGCATATTCAACTGTGCGATGTTAAGAGAAGGATGTTAGCTGCAACACTGAGATCAAAAACAGCACTGGTAGAGTCAAATCAGCAGTACACGATGACTGACATCACATTCTGCCTACTCTGCATACTTCCAACACATTCCCACCGTCTGCGCTAACAACCTCACCAAAATGGTGCCCGGCACAACTCATACCACAAGTGTGTGTGCGAGGTGTGGGTGCCATTTCCGGCCTCAACAGCCACCCAAAGCACAAAAAATATGGAAACGACACATCAAAATTTTGCAGCCCAGGAGTTCTGATGCCTATGATGACACCTCTAACACTGTTTTGCTCAGATCAACAAACCCAACATAGATCAGGAAACGGACCTAGGGCTGTATTGCTTTATTTGGTGCACCTACTCGCCAGATAAACTTGCAGAATCACTAAGGGAGCTCAAAAGTTAATGTTTAACCAAAAATATTCAAACTACTATTAGAAAATGCATCTTTTTTTTCAAGAGTAACTCATCATAAAGTCTCATTTTAAATTCAGTCTTGTTAAAACAGAATGATATTGGCTGGGATTTTACCAGTCCATTGGAGATGAGCTGGGGCGCGGGAGAGGTGGTAAAATGACAGCAAAAAGCATCAGGAGGGAAACCCGACATGTTTGCATCACGAGCAGATATTACCAGAGGCGACAGAGCTGGTGGGAGAAGGACATGCTGGAACCCGGCAGGGAGGTAATTAAGCCTGTTTAACAGGTAATTAACTGCAATTTTACCAGCGTTTTTCCATTTCACGAGGGGAGCACAGGAATAACGCAGCTTCAGAGCCTCGCCAGCTATAACAAGGCGGATGCTCAGTGGAAGGTCTGTGTTGGCTGCAGTCAGCAGCCATTGCAAGAAGTAGTGTGGCTTGGTAGGGTGTGTAATGCGGAGTAGACAGTGGCAGTAGCAATCTGGAGAAAAGACAAACTCACTAGCACAGTGGAGGCATTCTAATTGAGTGTTATCTCTGACTTGACACTTGTATGTACAGAGTAAGGGGGATGGGATGCCCTTAGAATTCAGTGGAGATATTTGCTATGAGCATCATTCACTCAGGCTTCAAGACAGCCAGAGAAGGAGCATCAGAGAGGGAGAGAGCTACACACATCGGAAGCAGGGCAGCAACAAACAGAGGGGCACCAGGATCTGAGCCTGGAAGGCGGTACAGACGAGGAGGGGGCAGAGGGTCACACAGCCAGCCTTTTGTGTGCAGACAACGCTACCCACCAGGAAGGGTTTACCGTCAGAGACTCAGCTTCCTGCAAATGTTGGAGCAGCCATGTCGCTGACAACTGCTCCTCTACCCAATGCCTGAAGGTCAGCATGGCACTGAATTTCTATGCTGCAGGATTATTCCAGGGATCTTCTGGAAATATCTGTGGGATCTGCCAGTCTGTGGCTCATCGTTGGCCACCAATGCCATGTTCAAGAGAGCCAGCCACTACATACGTGCACTTCCGCACTGATCCATACAGTCAGACTGAGAGGGCTATAGGATTCGGAGCCATTGCTGGATTCCCCCAAGTGCAGAGTGTCATTGACTGTACGCATGAGGCATTAAGGCTCCCACAGACCCGGCAGCAGCCTTCATCAACAGGAAGGCTTCTACTCACTGAATGTACAACTGGTCTATGACCACATTCAGGTCTGTGCAAGATTCCCAGGAAGCCGCCACGACGCTTTCAAGGATGGATACTGGATGATAAGGGTTACCAACTGAAGTGATGGCTAATTACACCTGTGCTGAACCTAAGCAAAGGTGCAGAGCAGAAATACAACAGTTGCTACGGGACAACACAAGGGACCATTGAGCATCCTATAGGGCTTCTGAAGATGCGGTTCAGATGCCTTGATAGATCTGGTGGAGCCTTTCAATATGCCCCGGCAAGGGCCTCGCATATCGTGGTGGTATGCTGTGCTCTGCACAACCTGGTGCTACAGAAAGAGATGCTTTGGACAATGAGGACATCCTGGAGTGTGAAGCCTCCTCAGAGGATAAGGATACGGAGACAGATGATCAGGTGCAACAGGATGAAGACCCCAAGGAACCACAGGCAAAGTGCCATGAGATACGCACAAGGGAGGCTCATGACTCACTAATACAGGCATGTTTCACATGAACCTAACTTACACACCTAGTTAATCCAATAAATCTTCCACCTTCTGCAGCCCTGTTGCCATTACTCGAATGCCCTTACCATTTCCATGAAGCTGTCATCACATGAGGCAACGGCATGGGAAATGCATTGACCCCATCTGTTGTGGTCCTTTCCATCACACCCTGTGCGGGAACCAGCAAATTGTTGAAGGTCCTGTAGCATATAAAAAAGGAAAGGATTCTTTTTGTGGTGCACCAATTCAAAATTCATTAAAGTCAAATAAACAGCAAGGTGTAATATAATCCCATGAAACCCAAGTGCAGCTAGGTGGACTTCTTCATGCACTTGCAGGTGCTCCTACGTGATGCTCCCCCTGTGCTGTCAGCTGAGGTGGAGACATTGCTGTGGGTCTGGAGTCACATGTAAGCCAGACCAGGTAAGGACAGCAGATTTCCTTCCCTAAATGACATGAGAGAACCAGAACAGTTTTATGGCAATCGATGATAGTTTCATGGCATCATTACTGAAACAACTTTTTAATTACATATTTTTAATAATGAATTGAATTTAAATTCCACAGCTGCTATAGATAAAAAGGATGACTTTGCTGGCAGCTTAGGATGGCCACCTAATTTACAACACTGTATCCTGCATTGCAAGGTTTGTGAGGAGAGAGATGAAACGTCTGCTCATATCCCAGCAAGAACCAAGATCCAGGAAGTTTAAGCAAACTACTTGCTCTTTTAGCAAGAGTGAAATCCTGCTAACTGTTATGTTTAAATCATTGAGCGACTGTCACCTGACAAGTTCCTCCCCATCTGTGGTTTTAAGCTGGTATTTTCTCTGCAGCAAAAAAAGGAGAAGCTTCTGGACTCTGACATGTGCAGACCTTAAGTGGGGGTTCCTCTCTATCTCTCCATTTCAGCTTACAAGCTTCCAACACTGCCTGTTGACTGACCACCTTTGCAGACTCGCATCGCTGTCTCCAAGAGAACCAGTCATCAACCTCTTCAAACTTAAAGCCTCAGGACCACTGAATTCAGCTGGAAACCAGCCAAATCACTAAACCCCATAAACTGTATACCCCTTTTTTTGGTGGACTCCAACTCAACCAATCTACCTTTCCCCAATCTGTAACCTATTTTTGTGTGTGTGTGTGAGTGAAAGTGGGCACATAATTTATTATTTTCATTAGTTTGGTTTAGGTACAATAAAGTTAACCTCTTTCTTTGTTAACTCAAGAAAACCTTCCTGATTGATTACTTACTTGCTATGGTCATAACAAGAACCAATCACCTACTGATTTTGACAGTACATCCACTTTTAAAAAGAATTAAACCTGTTGTGCTCAACCCCTCCTCATTTGACCATAACACTACTCATCAACAGGAGATCTATGTGAGTAGTGGTGTACACATGGGCACAATGCTTTGTGCTTGCCAGAGGATCCCTTGCACCCATCCATTAGGCCATTCAATCTCTTGGGACACTACACCCTTCTCACCATCAGCAATTGCCTTCCCTGCCTCCATGCCTCCCAGCTCCAAAGCCTGTTCCTCCATAGGCACGAGGATGGCCATGTAGAACACACCACCTCCGGTTCTCGACCTTTCCTTCGCATTCATAGAGTCATAGAGAGATACAGCATTGAAACAGGCCCTTCGGCCCACCGAGTCTGTGCTGACCAACAACCACCCATTTATACTAATCCGACATTAATCCCTTATTCCCCACCACATCCCCACCATTCTCCTACCACCTACCTACACTAGGGGCAATTTACAATGGCCAATTTACCAATCAGCCTGCAAGTCTTTGGCTGTGGGAGGAAACCGGAGCACCCGGCAGAAACCTACGTAGTCACAGGGAGAACTTGCAAACTCCACACAGGCAGTACCCAGAACCGAACCTGGGTCGCTGGAGCTGTGAGGCTGTGGTGCTAACCACTGCGCCGCCCCGCATTGTGAGCTCTCTTTTCCTGCAAGAACAAAAAGTCTCATTGTTACTTGCTGTTATGAGCAGAATTGAGAGAGAACTGAAAGCCCAGTTCTTTCCCCTTCACTGTCCGTAATCAGTGTGTTTTGAAAAGGAACATGCAGGTTTCTTAACTTCTGAGGACATCCAGCAGCACGCTTTTCATGGGATTAAATAAAGAAGATTATTTTTATTCACACGTTCACCCTGAAAATCTACTATGTCACTCACACAACACTCTCTCTCTCACACACACACAACACACACTTGAGAAAGAAAATCATTAAAAAGATAGTGCACTTTTACAAATTACAAGCAAAGGGATAGTTTATAAGACATGTGATTTGGCTCATCTTGGGGAAAATGCATGGGTTGTGTGCCCGCCGAAGAAGGCTTTTTCACTCCTGATGTGTAGTTAGGTGGATTCGATAGCCGAGTTGTATATCAAAGTCATCGCAGGATTCTCTCAAAGAAGTGGATTCTCATCAGGGAATGAAGTTAGATGCTTGTAAACTAATTACTAGGAGGTTAGTTTTCTGTACCGGAGGACTTAAAATGGAACAGGTTTGGAGAATCTAAGATATTCTAGTCTCCAGTTCTTTTGAGGCACGATGGTAATGCTTTGCCTGCTGAGCTGCTTTTTCTGAAATGGTGTCTCTGAACGGACAGGGGGCATTCTGAAAGGGGAGGGTGAACAGACAGAGTTGGTACACATCGGTACCAACGACATAGGCAGGAAGAGTGACGAGGTCCTGCAGGGGGAGTTTAGGGAGTTAGGTAGAAAGTTAAAAGACAGGACCTCGAGGATTGTAATCTCGGGATTACTCCCTGTGCCACGTGCCAGTGAGGCTAGAAATAGGAAGATAGTGCAGCTAAACACGTGGCTGAACAGCTGGTGTAGGAAGGAGGGTTTCAGATATCTGGATCATTGGGCTCTCTTCAGGGACAGGTGGGACCTGTACAAGAAGGACGGGTTGCATCTAAGCTAGAGGGGCACAAATATCCTGGCTGCGAGGTTTGCTAGTGTCACTCGGGAGGCTTTAAACTAGTGTAGCAGGGGGGTGGGAACCAGAGCAGTAGGACAGCAGGTGAAATAAATGAGGGGGAACTAGTAAATAAGGCCAGCAAGACTAAGAGGAAGAGCAGGCAGGGAGATGTTGCTGAGCACAGCGGGACTGGTGGTCTGAAGTGCATTTGTTTCAATGCGAGAAGTATATCAGGTAAGGCAAATGAACTTAGAGCTTGGATTAGTACTTGGAACTATGATGTTGTTGCTATTACAGAGACTTGGTTGAGGGAAGGACAGGATCGGCAGCTAAATGTTCCAGGATTTAGAAGCTTCAGGCAGGATAGAGGGGGATGTAAAAGGGGTGGGCGAGTTGCATTACTGGTTAAGGAGAATATCACAGCTGTACTGCGGGAGGACACCTCGGAGGGGTCATGCAGCGAGGCAATATGGGTAGAGCTCAGGAATGAGAAGGGTGCAGTCACGATGTTGGGGGTTTACTACAGGCCTCCCAACAGCCAGCGGGAGGTAGAGGAGCAGATATGTAGACAGATTTTGGAAAGATGTAAAGGTAACAGGGTTGTAGTGGTGGGTGATTTTAACTTCTCCTATATTGACTGGGACTCACTTAGTGCTAGGGGCTTGGATGGGGCAGAATTTGTAAGGAGCATCCAGGAGGGCTTCTTGAAACAATACGTAGATAGTCCAACGAGGGATGCGGCCATACTGGACCTGGTAGTGGGGAATGAGCCCGGCCAGGTGGTCGAAGTTTCAGTGGGGGAGCATTTCGTGAACAGTGACCATAATTCCATAAGTTTTAAGGTACTTGTGGATAAGGATAAGAGTAGTCCTCGGGTGAAGGTGCTAAATTGGGGGAAGGCTAATTATAACAATATTAGGCAGGAACTGAAGAATTTAGATTGGGGGCGGCTGTATGAGGGTAAATCAACAACTGACATGTGGGAGTCTTTCAAATGTCTGTTGATTAGCATCCAGGACCAGCATGTTCCTGTGAGGAAGATGGATAAGTTTGGCACGTTTTGGGAACCTTGGATAACGCGGGATATTGTGAGCCTAGTCAAAAAGAAAAAGGAAGCATTCGTAAGGGCTGGAAGGCTAGGAACAGACGAATCCCTTGAGGAATATAAAGACAGTAGGAAGGAACTTAAGCAAGCAGTCAGGAGGGCTAAAAGGGGTTATGAGAAGTCATTGGCAAACAGGATTAAGGAAAATCCCAAGGCTTTTTATATATATATAAAGAGCAAAGGGTTGGCCCACTCAAGGACTGAGAAGGGAATCCATGTGGGGAGCCAGAGGAAATGGGTGAGGTACTAAATGAGTACTTTGCATCAGTATTCACCAAGAAGAATGACTTGGTGGATGATGAGCATAGGGAAGGGAGTGTAGATAGTCTCAGTCATCTCATTATCAAAAAGGAGGTGGTGTTGGGTGTCTTGCAAAGCATTAAGGTAGATAAGTCCCCAGGGCCTGATGGGATCTACCCCAGAATACTGAGGGAGGCAAGGGAAGAAATTGCTGGGGCCTTGACAGAAATCTTTGTATCCTCATTGGCTACAGGTAAGGTCCCAGAGGACTGGAGAATAGCCAATGTTGTTCCTTTGTTTAAGGGTAGCAAGGAGAATCCAGGAAATTATAGGCCGATGAGTCTTACGTCAGTGGCAGGGAAATTATTAGAGAGGATGCTTCGGGACAGGATTTACTCCCATTTGGAAACAAATGGACTTATTAGCGAGAGGCAGCATGGTTTTGTGAAGGGGAGGTCGTGTCTCACTAATTTGATTGAGTTTTTTGAGGAAGTGACAAAGTTAATTGATGAAGGAAGGGCAGTGGATGTTATCTATATGGACTTCAGTAAAGCCTTTGACAAGGTCCCTCATGGCAGATTGGTACAAAAGATGAAGTCACATGGGATCAGAGGTGAGCTGGCAAGATGGATACAGAACTGGCTCGGTCATAGAAGACAGAGGGTAGCAGTGGAAGGGTGCTTTTCTGAATGGAGGGATGTGACTAGTGGTGTTCCGCAGGGATCAGTGCTGGGACCTTTGCTCTTTGTAGTATATATAAATGATTTGGAGGAAAATGTAGCTGGTCTGATTAGTAAATTTGCGGACGACACAAAGGTTGGTGGAGTTGCGGACAGTGATGAGGATTGTCAGAGGATACAGCAGGATATAGATCGGTTGGAGACTTGGGCGGAGAAATGGCAGATGGAGTTTAATTCGGACAAATGTGAGGTAATGCATTTTGGAAGGTCTAATGCAGGTGGGAAGTATACAGTAAATGGCAGAACCCTTCGGAGTATTGATAGGCAAAGAGATCTGGGTGTACAGGTCCACAGGTCACTGAAAGTGGCAACGCAGGTGGATAAGGTAAAGAAGGCAAAAGGCATGCTTGCCTTCATCGGTCGGGGCATAGAGTATAAAAATAGGCAAGTTATGCTGCAGCTGTACAGAACTTTAGTTCGGCCACACTTAGAATATTGCGTGAAATTCTGGTCGCCACACTACCAGAAGGACGTGGAGGCTTTGGAGAGGGTACAGAAGAGGTTTACCAGGATGTTGCCTGGTCTGGAGGGCATTAGCTATGAGGAGAGGTTGGATAAACTCGGATTGTTTTCACTGGAACGACGGAGGTGGAGGGGCGACATGATAGAGGTTTACAAAGTTATGAGCGGCATGGACAGAGTGGATAGTCAGAAGCTTTTTCCCAGGGTGGAAGAGTCAGTTACTAGGGGACATAGGTTTAAGGTGCGAGGCAAGTTCTTTACACAGAGGGTGGTGAGTGCCTGGAACTTGCTGTCGGGGGAGGTGGTGGAAGCAGGTACAATAGTGACGTTTAAGAGGCATCTTGACAAATACATGAATAGGATGGGAATAGAGGGATACGGTCCCCGGAAGTGCAGAAGGTTTTAGTTTAGATAGGCATCAAGATCGGCACAGGTTTGGAGGGCCGAATGGTCTGTTCCTGTGCTGTACTGTTCTTTGTTCTGCAGTCTGTCTTTTAAAGATTTTTAGAAGGAGACCAACATGACTGCCCCACCATCTGATTTCTCTCAGTTCCTTTTCCAAATATGGTGGGGGTCTAGGTTGATTAGCCTCATCCTGCTTAATGTTCTAAGACATTTATTCTGAAGAGCGTTTCAGGGGAAAATCACTCACTTCAGGAATGTGTCCCTATGGTTTCAGGATAGGCATTGATGACACCTCAAAGTCTGGAAGGTATTCTTCTGTCCTCTCAGACAGTGAGTCAGTTCTTGAATACACAACTCCAGGTAATCTGACCTTCAGTGGCCATCTTTGTAGCCCATGTCTGCTTTTAATGTCCATGTCGTTCTTTTAAAACAAAAGGAAAATTCACTTCCAGAAGTTGTTATGCTGAATATAGTCCATGTTTAAAGTTATGAATAGGACATGCCTGTGCTGGGCATGACACTCACCCATGAAAGACATGCATGACGCCTATGCTGTTGGCAGCCTAACTGTCCATCATGGTGCCACAAGCATACCTCCTGTATGTGGCCAATCAGCACTGGCTGTGCAGGAGTCACCTGTCCAGTGTCCTACACAGAGAGACTAGCATGCATTTGACAGCCAATGCTGATGCCTGGCAATCTCCACTAACTGGGTGGACAATCCCTTCTCCAATCTCAATCATCTTTTGTCACAATTAAGGCTCAAGCACTCACATTGCCAGAGCACATCAGGTCATTGACCTTCTTTCAGCACTTCAGCCAGGTACGAAGCACAACCTCGTGGCTGCTGACGTCCTCTGCTATCTCCATCCAGACCTGCTTGGTTTGACAAGCTGGTCTCCTCCTCCCGTCCGAGAGAATAGGACGCCCCTCTGAGCCCTTACAGTCTGAAGGAGCACCTCCAGGGAGGCATCAATGAATCTTGGAGCGATCCTTGATCTGCTTTTGGCCATTTCAGCAATTGTTGCAGTAGCCAGGGCTGCCTTACTGTTCCCTCTGGGTTGCTGCATGTACAAGTACTGCTGGCTGCCTTTTAAGGATGGTGCCTGCGCTGCCTGAGCCGGAATATCCCCCCTTCTCGTATTGCCTAACTGGCCAGCTTCCCCACCTGCCAGAGGATAATTAACCAGCCTGAGAATATCTTGTTTACAACTCAGTCCCCTCAGCCACATGGCCAAGCCAGCTGCTTTCAGTCCAGACTTCCGGATTAAGTTGCTCCTGGTAAAGTTTCAGCCATATGATAGAGTTCTTGATCTCAGTACAAACACCGAGTACAAAATGAGAGAGGATGTGGAAATTGAAGGCTGACTCATCCTGAACATGCCAGCAGTTAATCCCAACACAATCTCAGTGCACAACAGTTCTGTCATGATGATAGCCAATGCCCCTCAAATCTCTGCCCTGGTCACGCACTGAAGTAATTATGAAAAGGGTGTGTATATAGGGATCTTTCTCCAATCTGGTCAATCTGAATCACAAATAAAATTTTGTTTAAATCTGAATGGTCTTTTTTGTATTATGATGGTTTGCAGTTTGAGAATGCATTGTAAGCATGGCTGCAAGGTGATAGCACTTAATACAGGAGAGTATTATTTTGTATGAGATGATGAGATTTAACACAAGATAATAGGATTTAATACAGGGTGGTATTATTTTGTACAAGATAATAGGATTTAGTTCAAGATGATAGGATTTGGATGGCAGACTGAGCACAAGGATGCTATGTGTGAATATGCAAGATCCTTCTCAGGCAATGTTGATGATGTTCTTCTATGGTGTCTATAAGTGCTTCAGCACCGTACAGAAGTGCAGGGAGAACCACTGCCTGGTAGACTTTGAGTTTAGTGTCGGGTCTGATATCATGATTCTCGAAAACTCAAGTACATAATTTACTGACAGCTGAGCTAACACATTGGATCTGGTGGTATACCTCTTCATCAATGTCAGCTTTTTGGGATAAATAGTTTCCAAGATATGGGAAGTGAAGGACATTTTCCAATACTTCACTATTAAGCTCAATTGAAGGCGTTGGATTCCATAAATTTGGCGTGCGTTGGTCGAGGACTTTTTTTTCTTGTGTTTAGGGCAAGTCCCAGGCTCTTGTAGGCTTTGGTGATACATCAACTAATTGTCGCAGTCCTTCTTCAGAGTAAGCACTAAGTTGTGCATTGACAGCATACTGTAATTCTATTACAGAAGTGGTTGTTGTCTTCATTTTGGCCTTCAGCCAGTTGAGGTTGAGGAATTTACCATCACTGCAACAATTTATTACTACCCTCCAAGCGTCCTCCAAGACACAGTGGCGCAGTGGTTAGCACCGCAGCCTCACAGCTCCAGCAACCCAGGTTCAATTCTGGCTACTGCCTGTGTGGAGTTTGCAAGTTCTCCCTGTGTCTGCGTGGGTTTCCTCCGGGTGCTCCGGTTTCCTCCCACATGCCAAAGACTTGCTGGTTGATAGGTAAATTCACCATTATAAATCTGCTTCACAAACCACTGACCACCTCCAGGCGCGTATCCATTGTCTCTCGAGATAAGGAGGCCCAAAAGAAAAGAAATTGCCCCTAGTATAGGTAGGTGGTAGGGAAATATAAGGACAGGTGGGGATGTGGTAGGAATATGGAATTAGTGTAGGATTAGTGTAAATGGGTGGTTGATGGTCGGCATAGACTCGGTGGGCCGAAGGGCCTGTTTCAGTGCTGTATCTCTAAACTAAACTAAACCAATATGACAAGGATAGAGGCCATGATAATCTCACATGGGCTGAGATCACAGAAACACATAATTCTTACGCACAGAAGGAGGCCATTCAGCCCATTGTGTCTGCACCGGCTCTCCATATGAGCAATTCACCTAATGCCATTCCCCCACCTTCTCCCCATAATCCTACACATTCTTCCTTTTCAAAAACAGTCTAATTCCCTTTTGAATGCTTCAATTGAACCTACCTCCACTACACTCTCAGGCAGTGCATTAGAGATCTGAACCACTCACTACGTGAAAAAGTTTTTCCTCATGTCGCTTTTGCTTCTTTTAATCTGTGTCCTCTCACTATTGACCCTTTCACTAGTGGGAACTGTATCTACTCTGTCCAGACCCCTCATGATTTTGAATACCTCTATCAAATCTCCTCTCAGCCTTCTTTTCTCCAAGGAAAACAGTCCCAACTTCTCCAATCTATCTTCATAACTGAAGTTCCTCATCTCTGGAACCATTCTCGTGAATCTTTTCTGCACTCTCTCCAATGCCTTTGCATCTTTCCTAAAGTGCGGTGCCCAAAACTGGACGCAATACTCAGCTGAGGCCCAACTAGTATCTTATGCAAATTCAACATAACCTCCTTGCTCTTGTACTCTATGCACCTATTAATAAAGCCTTGGATACTGTATGCTTTATTAACCACTCTCTCAACCTGTCATAGAATCATAGAATGTTTATGGCACAGTAAGAGGCCACTTGGCCCATCGTGCCTGCGCCAACCGAAAAAAAAAGAGCCACCCAGCCTAATTTAGCATTTGGCCCATAGCCCTGTAGGTTTCGGCACTTCAGGTGCACATCCAAACACCTTTTAAATGAGATAAGGTTTTCTGCCTCTACCACCCTTTCAGGCAGTGAGTTTCAGACCCCCAACAACCTCTGGGCGAAAATATCTTCCCTCCCCTCCTCTCTAATCCTGCTACCAATCATTTTAAATCCATTCCCCCTCTCTGCTAATGCAGATAGGCCTTCCCATCCACTGTATCCAGGCCCCTCACAATTTTGTACATCTCAATTAAATCTGCCCTCAGCCTCCTCTGTTCCAAAGAGAAAAACCCCAGGCTATCCAATCTTTCCTCACGGCTGCAATTTTCCAGCCCTGGCAACATCTTATTAAATCTCCTCTGTAAACTCTTTAATGCAATTACATCCTTTCTGTAATGAGGTGACCAGAACTGCACACAGTACTCGGCCTAACTAATGTTTTATATAGTTCCAGCATAACATCCCTACTCTTATATTCTATGTCTCAGCTAATAAAGGAAAGGATTCCATATGGTTTCTTAACCATCTTATCAACCTGCGCTGCAATCTTCAGGAATCTGTGGACACACACTCCACGGTCCCTCACTTCCTCTAAACCTCAGTATCCTCCCATTTATTGTGTATTCCTTTGCTTTCTTTGAGCTCCCCAAATGCATCACCTCACACTTCTCTCGGTTAAATTTAATTTGCCACTTTTCTGCCCACCTGACCAGTCCATTGTTACCTTCCTGTCATCGACAGCTATCCTCCTCGCTCTCAATCACAGCCAATTTCTATGTCAACTGCAAACTTCTTGATCATTCCACCTACATTTATGTCCAAATCATTAATATAAACTACAAAAAGCAGGGGAACTAATACTGAGCCCTGCGGAACCCCACTGGAAACAGCCTTCCAGTCGCAAAACCACCCGTCAACAATTACCCTTTGTTTCCTGCCACTGTGCCAATTTTGGATCCAGCTTGCTACATTCCGCTGGATCTCAGTTTTTTTCTAATCAGTCTGCCATGGGGGAGCTTGTCAAAAGCCGTGCTAAAATCCATGTAGCAATCCTGTCCTGCCACCTTCAATGGCTTCTGTACACATACACCCAGGCCCCTCTGCTCCTGCACCCACTTTAGAGTTGTACCCTTCATTTTATATTTCTCTCCATATTCTCCCTACCAAAGTGAATCACTTCACATTTCTCTGCATTGAACTTCATCTGCCACTTGTCTGCCCATTTCAACAACTTGCCAATGTCCTTTTGAAGTTCTACACTATTCTCCTCACAGTTCACAATGCTTCCAAGGTTCGTACCATCTGCAAATTTTGGAATTGTGCCCTGTACACCAAGTTCTAGGTCATTAATATATCAAAGTGATTCTTGAAAATGCAGCCGGCCACTGATGTCACCAGACTGTGTCAAGATGCACACATGCCCAAATGGGCTCCTCCTCTCTGCGCATGCGCTGCGTTCTGCATTGCCAGGACTGGTTGGCACATGCACAGATGACGTCATTGTGTAATGCGTGGAGAGTGCGAGGGGGAAGCGGGGAGAAAGTAGGGGGGGGAACAGCAGGAGAAGCGGGGGAGGGGGGGGGAAGAGCGGGGAGAGCGCAGGGGGGGAAGCAGCTGAAGACCTTGACGATCTTTCCCTCCCGCCATTGTGTACTGCCATGTGTTTACGTTGCCTTTGTGTGATTATTTGAACAGCGCCATCTTTAGTCCTGGCAGCTGCCTGAACGTCGCAGACAGTGACGTTTTAGTGGCACCGGCTGCATTTGCACATGTGCCAGTGCAGTGCCACCTAGTGGTTGCATTATCAGCAAAAGCAGCCTTAATATACATCAGGAAGAGCAAGGGTCCCAACACTGATCCCTGGGGAACTCCACTACAAACCTTCCTCCAGCCCAAAAAGCCTCTTTGTTTCCCGCCAGTCAGCCAATTTTGTATCCATGTTACTACTGTCCCTTTTATTCAATGAACTATAACTTTGCTCATAAGTCTGTTGTGCAGCAATGTATCAAATGCCTTTTGGAAGTCCATGTACACCATATCAACAGCATTGCCCTCATCAACCATCCCTGTTACCTCTTCAACAAGTTAGTTAAACATGATTTTTCCTGAACAAATCTGTACTGGCTTTCCTTAATTAACCTGCATTTGTCCATGTGATGATTAATTTTGACCTGAATTATTATTACTAGAAGTTTCCTTACCACTGAAATTAAACTTCCTAGCCTGTAGTTGCTCGGATTATCTTTGCATCCTTTTTTGAACAAAGGTGTAACATTTGCAATTCTCCAGTCATCTGGCACCACCCGAGTCTAAGGAAGACTGAAAAATTATGGCCAGTTCCTCTGCAATTTCCACTCTCACTTCCCTCAGTATGCTTGGCTGCATCTCATCCGGCCCTAGATCATCATCAACATTAAGCATAGACTGCCTATCTTATATCTCCTCCTTATCAATTTTAAATCCTTCTAGTGTATTAATTACCTCTTCTTTCACCGTGGTCTGGGTATCATCTTCTTCCTTGGTAAAGACAGATGCAAAGTATTCATTTAATACCTCAGCTATTCCCCCTACTTCCATGAGTAAATCTGCTTTTTGGTCCCTAATCGGTCTTACTCCACATTTTACTACTCTTTTAGTATTTAAATGTCGATAGAAGACTTTGAGATTCCCTTTTATGTTAGCTGCCAGTCTCATTTCATACTCTTTCTTTGCTTTTCTTATTTGCTTTTTCACTTCCCCTCTGAACCTTCTATATTCAGCCTGGTTCTCCATTGTATTATCCACCAGGCACACTGTTCTTCATCTTAATCTCTATCTCTTTTATCATCCAGACAGCTCTGGATTTGTTTGCCCTATCTTTCCCTTTCGTGGGAATATACCTTGACTATGCCTGAACTACCTCTTCTTTGAAGGTAACCCATTGTTCAGCTATCATTTTTCCTGCCAACATTTGATTCTAATTTATTCAGCCCAGATCCATTCTTACCCCACTGAAGTTGGCTTTCTCCCAGTTAATTATTCTTACTCCAAATTGTTCTTTGTCCTTTTCTATAGCCAACCTGATCTTTATGATACAATGATCACTGTCCCCTAAATGTTCTCCTACTGACACTTGATCCTCTCTCATCGGACTAGAAACATGCTGTAGAAAATTTTCCTGAACGCACTCTAGGAACTCTTGCCCCTCTCTTCCCTTTTACACGACTACTATCCTAGTCTATATTCGGATAAAGTCCCCCATTAGAACTACTCTATAATTCTTGCACCACTCAACAATAGCACTTAAAGTCGCCAGAAGCATCGCACAAAGAACAGACAGGCACTGTGCAAATGACTACTGGCAACACCTATGCAATCGTATTCAGCTGGCCTCCGACACCGGAAACATCAAAGGAATGTATGATGGCATTGAGAGCTTTTGGGCCAACCATCAGGAAGATCGCCCCCGGCCCCCCTCCCTCTCAAGTCTAAAGCAGGGGAAACCATCACTGACCAATGCAAGCAAATGGATTGCTGGGTGGAGCACTACCTAGAACTGTACTCCAGGGATAATGTCACTGATACCGTCCTCAATGCAGCCCAGTCTCTGCCAGTCATGGATGAGCTGGACCAAGAGCCAACAAAATCGGAACTCAGTCATGCCATCGATTCTCTAGCCAGTGGAAAAGCCCCTGGAAAGGACCGCATTACCACTGAAATAATCAAGAGTGCCAAGCCTGTTATACTCTCAGCACTTCATGAACTGCTTTGCCTGTGCTGGGATGAGAGAGCAGTACTACAGGACATGCGCGATGCCAATATCATCACCCTCTATAAGAACAAGGGTGACCGCGGTGCCTGCAAAACTACCGTGGAATCTCCTTGCTCAGAATAGTGGGGAAAGCCTTCGCTCGAGTCATTTTAAACAGACTCCAGAAGCTGGCTGAGCATGTCTACCCTGAGGCACAGTGTGGCTTTCGAGCAGAGAGATACACCATTGACATGCTGTTCGCCCTTCGCCAGCTACAGGAAAAATGCTGTGAACAACAGTTGCCCCTCTACGTTGCTTTCATAGATCTCACCAAAGCCTTTGACCTCGTCAGCAGACGTGGTCTCTTCAGACTACTAGCAAAGATCGGATGTCCACCAAAGCTACTAAGTATCATCACCTCATTCCATGACAATATGAAAGGCACAATTCAACATAGCGGCGCCTCATCAGACCCCTTTCCTATCCTGAGTGGCGTGAAACAGGGCTGTGTTCTCGCACCTACACTGTTTAGGATCTTCTTCTCACTGCTGCTCGCACATGCGTTCAAGTCTTCAAAAGAAGTAATTTTCATCCACACAAGATCAGATGGCAGGTTGTTCAACCCTTGCCCATCTTAGAGCGAAGACCAAAGTATGGAAAGTCCTCATCAGGGAACTCCTCTTTGCTGACGATGCTGCATTAACATCCCACACGGAAGAGTGTCTGCAGAGACTCATCAACAGAATTGCGGTTGCCTGCAACAAATTTGGCCTAACCATCAGCCTCAACAAAACGAACATCATGGGGCAGGACATCAGAAATGCTCCATCCATCAATATCAGCGACCACGCTCTGGAAGTGGTTCAGGAGTTCACCTACCTAGGCTTAACTATCACCAGTAACCTGTCTCTCGATGCAGAAATCAACAAGCGCATACGAAAGACGTCCGCTGCTATGTCCAGACTGGTCAAGAGGGTGTGAGAAAATGGCGCGCTGACACGGAACACAAAAGTCAGAGTGTTTCAAGCCTGTGCCCTCAGTGCCTTCCTCTATGGCAGCGAGGCCTGGACAACGTATGTCAGCCAAGAGCGACGTCTCAACGCATTCCATCTTCGTCGCCTCCGGAGAATCCTTGGCATCAGGTGGCAGGACCATATCTCCAACACAGAAGTCCTCGAGGCGGCCAACATCCCCAGCATATACGCCCTACTGAGCCAGTGGCGCTTGAGGTGGCTTGGCCATGTGAGCCGCATGGAAGATGGCAGGATCCCCAACAACGCATTGTACAGCGAGTTCGTCACTGGTATCAGACCCACCGGCCGTCCATGTCTCCACTTTAAAGATGTCTGCAAACGTGACATGAAGTCCTGCGGCAATGACCAAAAGTCGTGGGAGTCAGTTGCCAGTGATCGCCAGAGCTGGCGGGCAGCTATAAAGGCGGGGCGAAAGAGAGGCGAGTCGAAGAGACTTCACAATTGGCAGGAAAAGAGACAGAAGTGTTAGGAGAGAGCCCCGACAACCAATTTTGTCTGCAGCGCCTGTGGAAGAGTCTGTCACTCTAGAATTGGAATTTATAGCCACTCCAGGTGCTGCTCCACAAACCACTGACCGCCTCGAGGGCTGACCTATTGTCTCTCAAGACAAGGAGGCCAAAGAAGAAACTCTCTAATTTCCTTGCAAATTTGTTCCCCTATATCCTTTCCACTAGTTTGTGGCCTATAGACTATACTGAGAAATGTAACTGCACCTTTTTTGTTCCTTCCCAGCCAAATAGATTCCATTCTTGACCCCTCTGGGATATCCTTTCTCTCCAGCACTGCAATGCTCTTCTTATCAATACTTCCACTCCTCCTCCTTTTCTTCCTTTCCTGAACACCTTGTATCCAGGAATACTTAACACCCATTCCTGCCCTTCTTTGAGCCAGATCTGTTATAGCCACAACATCATATTTCCAAATGTAAATCTGCACCTGTAACTCACCAATCTTATTAACCACACTCCGTGCATTCACATACAGGCTGGATTTTACAGCCCCCCCACCACCCCCGACCTAAGGGGTCATGGTCATGGCGGGCGGGTGGCCGGAAAATGCCTCCGGGAGAGGCCCATTGCGGGCCTCGATGCCGGGAAGGGTCGGTCCAATATTGCCGGCAGCGGCGAGGCCTCGTGGCAGCCCCCCCGCCGCATGGTAACGGGAGTAGTAATTAAATATTTTTTAAAATGCAAATTAATGAATTAAATACTTACCAACTCCTGCCGTCCATTGCGCTCCGATATTGGTGCCGATGGCCAGCATTCGTATGCCTTCAGATCTCCATTCGGAGATCCAATGTGGGACACTGGTCGGAAGGGGGACCAGGTAAGTATTTCAGTGCAGGAGGGGAAGAGCGGGGTCAAATAAATCTGATTGGTGTAGGGGATAGTGGGAAGGAGGTTGAAGTTAAAAGTTTATGAATTTTGGGGGGAAAGGTCAAGTACACAAGCTATGTATTTTGGAGGGGGGAGAGGGCAAGGCATGAACTATATGGTTGTTGGGGTGTGGGAGAGGGGCTAGAAACATGTACTGAATACTTTTAAATAAATTTAAAAATGTAAATTGTAATGTAGGGCTCAAAGCGCTTTAAAAATGTCACGGTGCCTGCGCAGTGGTGCCTGATGCCATTACCGGGGGTTGGACCGCCGTCCCTTCCACGTCATCGTTCTGCCCCAGTCATTTAAATGAGCCACCACACTTAATACTGCAGTGGCTCCAGAACGAGTGGTCCGCACCTGCCGAGATCTGCAACGGACATGCAAGATTCAGCCCATACATGTACATTAACTCTGATTTAGACTTTATTTCTTTCTCCCTTACTCTGACACAACCCAACAACTTATTATTCCCTATTCTAATGCTATCTAGCTCTCCCAGTATTCTGTGCACCTTGGTATTCCTCTCTGATATTTCCTCCTGGTTCCCAAACCCCTGCCAAGTTAGTTTAAACCAGGGTTGTCCAACCTTTTCAGGCAGTGGGCCGCACTGTGTTTTTTGCTCAGTCCCAGGGGGGCCAGTGAGCAAATTTTGAAAGATAAAGGCATTAAAAATTTATCTTACTAATAAAAACAACAACAAATGTACATTTTTGTGAAGAAGCTTGAAATGAGACTAATTTATTGACTTACTTTCTCATCACTATATTGAAAACTGATTTACTGACATACTTGACATTGTTTTTGCTTGCATAAATAGTCAATCTCTGCCTGCACACTTGATGTAGCAATGCAGAGTATTCTGGATAGATATCCATCTTTCAGGAGAGACTTTGATCTCTCTCCTGCCTCTCCCCACGCTCCTCTAGGACTAGGGGACACAGATTGAAAGTTTTGTGCAAAAGATGCGGGGGAATATGAGGAAGCACTTTTTTACGCAGCGGTTGGTAATGACCTGGAACTTGCTGCCAACAAGGGTGGTGGAAGTGAAGATGATCAAGGACTTCAAGAGGAAGTTGGATGGCCACCTGACAGAAATAGACTTGCAGGACTACGGGGATTGAGTCAGAGAGTGGGACTGACTGCTTAGCTCAGTGGAGAGTTGGCATGGGCTCGATGGATAGAATGGTCTCCTTCTCTGCCGTAAGTAAATGACTCTTTGACTGTCTCTCTCCCCCTCTCTGTCTGTCTCTTTGTCACCCTCTCCCCCCTCTCTTGGTCTCCTTTCCCCTTTTGCGCTGTTTCCTTCTCCCCCCTCTCTCTGTCCCTCTCCACACCCCTCTCTGTATCTCTCCCCCTCCCTCTCCACCCCCTCCAGTGTTCGCCACTCCCTGCTCAGTGTTCCCCACTCTCTCTGTCCCCACAGTCTCTCGTTTCCCCCCTCTCTATCTCACACAGTTGCAGAGAGCAGGAATGCTCAGCAGATGGTTGGTCAGTTCTTTTAAAAAGATCGCTGTCAGTTTCTCGGGGACAGCTGCTGACATCGGGAACCACTGTTTCCCAACAGACTCTGGGTTTTCTGGCGGACTTTAAAAAAAAATCCCTCTCTGTTTGGTTGGGAAACCTGGAGCAGGATGCTAATGCTGTTGCTCAGTTAAACAACCAAAGGAAAGCCCACTGTAGATTCCAATGGGTTCTCGACCCACGACAGATCCCACCGTTTGATTGGGACTTTCATTTCTAAATTTTGCCCATAGTCTTTGTTGATGCTGTTTATTATAATGCTTAATAATGTCTTGATTTTTCTGACTCTTAAGAACATAAGAACTAGGAGCAGGAATAGGCAATTCAGCCCCTCGGGCCTGCTCCGCCATTCAATACGATTATGGCTGATCTCATCTTGGCCTCAACTCCACTTTCCTACCCGTTCTCCATAACCCTTCAACCCATTTCTCATTAAAAATCTGTCTATCTCCTCTTTAAATTTACCCAATGTCCCGGCATCCACTGCACTCTGGGGTAGTGAATTCCATAGATTCACGACCCTTTGAGAGAAGTAATTTATCCTCATCTCTGTTTTAAATCTGCTGTCCCTTATCCTAAAACTATGACCTCTCATTCTAGATTGTCCCACAAGAGGAAACATCCTCTCTGTGTCTACTTTGTCAATTCCCTTAATCATCTTATATACCTCAATTAGATCTCCTCTCATTCTTCTAAACTCCAGACAGTGAAGGCTTAAACTGCTCAATCTCTCTTCATAAGACAAGCTCCCCCCATCTCTGGAATCAATCTAGTGAACCTCCTCTGAACTGCCTCCAATGCAACTACATCCTTTCTCAAGTAAGGGGACCAAAATTGTACGCAATACTTCAGGTGCGGTCTTACTAATGCCTTGTTCAGTTGCAGCAACACTTCCCTACTTTTATACTCTATTCCTTTAGCAATAAATGCCAAAATTCCATTTGCCTTCCTTATCACCTGCTGTACCTAGTTTTCTGCGATTCATTCACAAGGACACCCAGATCCCTCTGCACCGAAGCACTCTGAAGTTTCTCTCCATTTAGAGAATAATTTGCCTTTCTATTCTTCCGACCAAAATGGGTAACTTCACACTTATCCATGTTAAAATCCAGCTGCCACATTTTGGCCCATTTATCTCATCTATCCATATCCATTTGTAGATTTCTTATTTCTTTATTGGGACTTACTGTCCCACCTATTTTATTGTCATCTGCAAATTTGGCCATAGTACCTTCTATCCCTGCATCCAAGTCATTTATATAGATTGTAAATAGTTGGGGCCCCAAGGACCAAACCCTGTGGCACCCCACTAGTTACATCTTGCCAACCAGAAAAAGACCCATTTATCCAGACTCTCTGTTTTCTGTCGGTTAGCCAATCCTCTATCCAAGCTAATAAATTGCCCCTAAGCCCATGTGAACTTACCATGTATATTAACCTTTTGTGTGGCACCTTATCAAATGCCTTCTGGAAGTCCAAATAAACTACATCTACAGGATCCCCATTATCCACTTTGCTTGTTACAGCTTCGAAGAACTCTAGTAAATTAGTCAAACATGATTTACCCTTCATAAAACCACACTGACTCTGATGGATTGCGTTTTGACTTTCTAAATGTCCTGTTATTACTTCCTTAATAATGGATTCTAACAATTTCCCAACAAATGGTAAACCAACTGGTCTATAGTTTCCTACTTTCTGCCTCCCTCCCTTTTTGAATAAGGGCATTACATTAGCTTTTTTCCAATCCACTGGAACCTTTCCCGTATCCAGAGAATTTTGGAATATTATAACCAATTGATCCACTATCTCCACTGCCACTTCCTTTAAGACCCTAGGATGTAGGCCATCAGGCCCTGGGGACGTGTCTGCCTTCAACCCCAATAGTTTGCTCAGTACTTTCTCCCTAGTGAGGATGATTGTTCTAAGTTCCTCCCTTTCTATAAACTCTGCATTACCTGATATTATTGGGATGGTACTAGTGTCCTCCATCATGAAAACTGAAGCAAAATACGGATTTATTGTCTCTGCCTTTTCTGTGTTCCCTTCTATTAACTCCCCAGTCTCATCCTCCAAAGGACCAACATTCACTTTAGCTACTCTCTTCCCTTTTATACACTTATAGAAGCTTTTGCTATCCGTTTTTATATTTTGCGCTACTTTTCTTTCATAATCTACCTTTTATTACTTTTTTAGTAACCCTTCGTTGATCTTTAAAAGTTTCCCAATCTTCCAGCCTGCCACTGGCCTTTGCAATATGGTATGTCTTAGTTTTTGTCTTTATGTTATCCTTAACTTCCTTGTTTAGCCATGGATGTTTTTTCCCCCTTACAATCTTTCTTCCTCTCTGGAATATATTTTAGTTGGGTTAAATTGAATATCTCCTTAAACATCTGTCACTGCTCGTCAACTGTCCTACCTTGTAGTCTTCCTGCCCAGTCCACTAGGGCCAAATCTGTCCTCATGCCGAAATAATTACCTTTGTTTAACTCCAGAATGCTCGTGTGGGATTCCAGCTTCTCGCCCTCAAACTGAATTTGAAATTCTAGCATGCTATGATCACTTTTCCCTAGAGGATCCTTAACAATGAGATTTATTAATCCTACCTCATTACACAACACCAAATCTAGAATAGCCTGCTCCCTGGTTGGTTCCACAACATATTGCTCCAAAAAACAATCCCTAATACATTCAATGTACTCTCCCTCAATGCTACCCTTGCCAATTTGAATAATCCAGTCCATATGCATATTAAAATCACCCAAGATTATTGCCGTACCTTTCTTATAAGCCCCCAGTATTTCCTGGTTTATACTGTGCCCCACTGCGGAACTACTGTTTGGAGACCTATAGATTACTCCCACCAGTGACTTATTTCCCTTGCTATTTCTTACTTCTAATCAGACTGATTCTACGCCTGGATCTCCAGTGCCTATATCATTTCTCACTACAGCACTGATCTCTTCCTTCACTAACAAAGCTACACCACCTCTTTTTCCTTCCTGCCTATCCTTCTGAAATACTGAGTACCCTTGGATATTCAATTCCCAAACCTGGTTTCCCTGCAATCACGTCTCAGTAATCGCCACTAAATCATACCCATTCATCTCTATTTGCGGTTAACTCATTTATTTTATTCCAAATGCTTTGTGCATTCAGATACAAAGCCTTTAAGTTTGTTCTATTATTAAATTTCCCTAATCTTGTACGATTCCTTGGTGCAATATGATGTTCACACGTTCTGTCCCTTCCTTTGATTTTCTGGTAACAATCAGCCTCACCACTAACCTGCACTCCTACCTTCTCCTTTAACTTCCTATTTTTCCATGCAACTCTTGCCTCTAAAGCTCTAGAACTTTGCATCTTTTTGGTTTCTAATCAAAAACAAGTGTGGCACAAAGAAGAAAATCCTGAATATTCACATATAATTTGACATCTTTGTTACCTGTTGTTATGCATCTTGTAGTGACTGTACTAGAGTAGCGCTGCCAGAGACCTGGAAACAGACTATTGCACCACCTGGAGAAAGGTGTCATTGGACCAAAAGAATTAGTACAGAAAATGTATTTCAAGGAACAATATATTTTTTTAAAAATGAGTAGACCCTTCTACATGATTTGCTTCAGATATGATAAAGTTCCTTCCTGTAGATTTCTAATTGGGGTCCATTAGAGGATTTCACATTGGGATTTTTGGGATTCTTGGAATCATCAGTCATTACATTTCTCTTTTAATTTACTAGTCTTATAATTCAGTCTTCTCAAGAATATCAGATAGCATGCCACATTTCTACTGTTGATAATATGCACTGAAAGTAATAGCACTATATTTTTGAGCCGCAAAAAACACCATGCTGACAGACTATATATACAGCTCAAGCTAAAGTAACTAATTTATTTTTTATTAATCAGTAAAATTATACAGAATCATGGTGGAATCAACAGATGAACATAAACACAGAGCTTAACTTCACATTATCTGTTATGTACCAATTGGCATTCCAAAGCTTTTCAGTTATGTTCAATAACTTCTGAAAATCAGCACCATTAAGCATGAGTCTTCAATGAAAAGTTTTAGATGATGAATGAACCACATACAGATCCTATTAGCCCTCAATTTGTATGGTGACATCGAGAATATAATGGAATATAATGTGGAAAAATGTGAGGTTATCCACTTTGGTAGGAGGAATAGATGTGCAAAGTATTTCTTAAACGGTAAGAGATTAGAAAGTGCAGATGTACAAAGGGATCTGGGTGTCCTCGTCAATAAGTCACTAAAAGTTAACATGCAGGTGCAGCAAGCAATTAGGAAGGCTAATGATATGTTAGCCTTTATCACAAGAGGATTTGAGTACAGAAGTAGCGAAGTCTTGCTTCAATTGTATAGGACTTTGGTTAGACTGCACCTGGAGTACTGTGTGCAGTTTTGGTCCCCTTACCTTAGGGAGGATATTATTGCCATAAAGAGAGTGCAACAAAGGTTTACCAGAATTTCTCCCGGGATCCTATGAAAAAAGATTGGGGAAACTGGGCCTGTATTCTCTAAAGATTTGAAGAATGAAAGGTGATCTCATTGAAATCTACAAAATACTTAAAGTGATAGACAGAGTAGATACCTCTGAGGATGAGGAGCACCAGACGATGCACCATTCCATGTCTCTCCTGCACCTTCCATCAGCACAGATACTTTCACCTCAGTGGAAATCCGCTCGGCTTTACAATCAGGGTCACAATCTAGTGAGAGCACAACACTCGCGCCTGAGCAGCTGGCTGAGGTTGAGACAGCCGAGGCCTCTGACAATCAGAGGACTGTGGATGGCCAGGCCCAAGCTGAGCCCCAGGCTGATGAGCCTGGGTTTCTGCGGCACAGGACATGTTGGAGTTGCAGGGAGAGGTAAGGCAACATCTGGCGGAGATGCCAGAGGCCATGCATAGCCTTGAGCGGATGGCAGAGGAGTCCATCCATGCCAAGACTGCTGCCATGTCCCAGGCATAAAAAACACATGGCTTCATCCATCAAGAGGTTGGCGACCCTCTTGGACAGCCAGATACCACAGATGCACCATGACCTGCAAACCCTCGCCTTGGCCATGAGGTCCACTCCACAGTGGCAGGGCAAGAGAAGGACCAGGAGGCCGGAGAATGTTCCAGCTCTTGGTTCTTCTCTGGTGAGCAGGGGAGGCTCCAAGGAGCATTGAGAGGAAGGAGGAAAGGACTCACTCCACATCCTGGGTCTCCACACAGGGCGATTCAAGTGTGCACACCGGCTCCTCATCCCCTCCGCCAGTGAGCCAAGCTCCAGCAGCCGTGATGCCAGAGTGCACTCCTGCACCAGTGCTGAAAGCTTTCAGGCAGCCGGGGCCCTCCAAGCCTCAAGCACCCAAAGGACGCCCACTGAAGTCATCCTAAGCCAAAAGGCATCATGATCAGCAGCCTGCCTCCAGTCCAGCTGTTGTCACAGGGAATGTACCACGCAGCAGCACATGCAAACATGTAAAAAAGACACCTTGACATACATGGCTATTCACAGGTGAAATAGATATCTCATGTATAATGTAATTAAAAAAGTTCACTGGTGCAAATCCTCAACCTTCATTAATGGATAACTGCATTCCACCACTCCTGCAATCCCCTCAAATGCCTTTCTATATTGGCTAAGTGACCACTGGCATCATTAGCATGTCAATGAGCATGATTGTTTCATTACTCGAATGATGTCACATTGGCACTAGCTGAATTGGATGTTCCCTTCATGCTGGAGGGCAAGATAGTATGGAGGCAGAAAACTTGACTCTACATGCATGAGCATGGGTTTTGGTCAGACGTATATTTATTGCAAGCCATAGATTTTGGAAACGCTCCATTGTAAGGCTCTGTCTTGCCTCCCTTGCACACTGCTCAAGATGTCTGCCCTCCATCACTCTGCTAGGATTTCCCATGGATGCTTGGCCTTGTATGCCCTTTGTGTCCTCTTTGTCAGAGGAAGTCTCATACACCCACATACTCCCACATGTCTTCCTCTTGCAAGGCTGTCCTCCTCTGTAGTGCTATGTTATGTAGAACACAGGAGACCACAACAACGCGCCCAACCTTCTGTGGGACATACTGAAGGGCTCCACCAGATCTATCGAGGCAGCAGAACCACATCTTCCGTATACCAATGGCCTGCTCGATGTTCGCTTTGTTGGAGCTGTGACCGGCATTATAATGCTCTTCCGCATCATTGCTGGGGTTCCTTACAGGCGTCAGAAGGCATGTCATCAATAGGTAGCCCTTATCCCTGAGAATCCATCCTCTAAGGTCAGTGGAGGAATGAAAAGATGTGGCACTTGGGACTGCCGAAGTATGAATGAATAATGGCAGCTTCCCGGGAAGCAGGCACACACTTGCAGGAAGTGCTTTCTGTGGTCGCCTACAAGTTGTACATTAATGGAATGAAAACCCTTCCTGTTGAAGAAGACGGCTGGTTGGTCTGTGGGGCCCTTGATGACCATAGGAATGCAGTCGATCACACCTTGCACCCATGGGAATCCCACAATGGCCCCGAATCAAATGGCCCTCTCAGCCTGACTCTCAGGGTCTGTCCTGTAGTGAAGATACTCGCCGGTCCTCCTGAAGAGAGCATTGGTCACCTCCTTGATGCAGCAGTGTGCTGCGGATTCAGAAACCCCACACGTTCCCAGCGGATCCCTGGAATGGTCCAGAGGCATAACAGTTTGTGGCCATAGGCATAGGGTGACCACCAAAACCCATTGGTCACAAATCATTATTGAGCAGTGCACAGAAGTCTGTCACCGTCTCTCTGGACAGCCGCTCAGACATCTGCAGGTACGTCAGGCGAATTCTATATACTCACTGCTGTATCTGTGCTGTCGTTGCATTCTCGGCTGCTGCTGCTCACATCTGGGATGTTCCTCTTGTGCCACAGCTGCCTCTTGGGCCCACCTCCGGCAGATTAGCCTCAACACGGGCACGGGGTTCCAAAAAAATAGGGTGAATCATACCAATCTCTATCCTCCTTGGACATTTGACTTCCTTCAAATGTTAAGTTTACCTATCCCTGCAAAGAGATGTTTCAATTTTGGTTACGGGAAGCCTACATTAGCTCCATGGTACGGATTGATGTTGGACCTGCAACATTTCCATAAGTGCGAACCATCATGAGCAAACCAACATTTCAGTGCCCTGTACTGGCCTTCCAAAAGAAAACTACCTCGACGCGTGCCGGGTTGACCCAACTCCATCCCCCCTCCCCCCCCCCCACTCCCGGACACACCACATGCAGTGTGCTCCCAACGCCCCCCCCTCAACGACGCACCACTTGCAAAGTTCTCCCAACTCACCACCACCACCCCCCCCCCCCCCCCCCTTTCACAGACACATCACTTGCCAAGTTTTCCCAACACCCGGCAATTGCTGAGTTCTTTCAACCAACCATTTCCCCTAGATAACTGTGGTAACGTAAATTACCCTTTCGAGTCACTAAGGTCTCTAGTCTCAGTGCCACCAGCTTTTTAAAGATGCGAATCTGAAGGCACACGAGTGCCGCATGTCCAACACAATATTGCGAACGCCTGGTAAGATCGCTATAAATTACATTCAGATTTATGTTAAAGAGTGTTTAACATATGTAAATGCCAATGTCGGCATGATGGTGCGGAAGTGCAACATGGCACTTTGCCGCCTCCAACAGAATCAGAACACAGCAGTACGGCATCAAGTTCCACAGAGAACAATTCCACACCAATTCTCCATGCCCCTCCCAACCCCCCACACCTAAAAACCCACCTTACAGAGGAGCATACAATTCAGCCCACTATCTGTTCCACTTTTGAAATGAATGTAGTGTTTAAGAATTTAAAATTCAGTATCTTCTATCAAGGGACCTTATTGCAGAGATTATGACGGGTTTCAAAAAGTTTTTATCTCCATTTGACTCCCTTTTTCAAATCAGAATGCAAACAACAACAATTTGAAACAATTTACACAACAACAATATTCAGAACATTGTTCCAGAGTGACAGGGGATTAAACTCAACATAGTGACCACAAATTCATACAATTAATTTATAATCTTAACAGGCCCATTAAGAAAAGTAGCAAGTACGAGGGAGTTGCTTTCTACTGTTGGTAAAGTGAAACTTGAGGGAGGAGAATGCCATGTCTTTTGTGTGAGTCTGCTAGCCTCTTGCTCAGGAACAGAACAAGCTGAGGCGCGGAAACAGATTGTATTCTTCATTATGGAATGGTGTACAGCACAGACCTTGAAAAGTGACTGAAAGGATAGGGAAAAAATACAATTGAAATATTTTCTTAAACAGAAAAACATAAGATAAAAATTATGAGCTTACCTGGTATCATGATTTTTGATTGCTGCAGATTCACAACAATTGGTCAATCCTATTGAAATAGTGTGTATTTCCAGCACAAATCACAAAGATGATAGAGCAATATGTTAGTCTAGACTCCCCAATGAGGTCTTTCAAAGGGTCAACAAATTCACCTTTTAAGTAATTTGAGTTCAACAGACCAAGGTGTCTGTTGGCACCCTATTATTGGTCTAATTGCCCATTGGTTAGACAAAGATAAATGAGAAATATTTTATTAAAATTCACTAATGGAGTACGTCCTTATATTTCTTGTACACAAGCTGGATTAATTCAATTTATTTTCCTCAATTTAAATAAGCAATACTGCTCATGAGCTCAAGAAAGGAAAGCTGATAAATAGGGTCCGAGTTTATATAATTATCTAGTTCAGAGGTTCTCAAACTTTTTTGGTCAAGGGACCCATATTCAAATGGATTCATAATCACTGACCACCCCCCCCCTCCCCCATCTAAATTATCATACAATACTCAAAATATGAAAGTGCTGCATGAATAGGGAGTTTTAATAATGTTGTTAAGAAAGCAAGCATTTAATTACAGATATCAGTGAGAGGTGTGCCTACTTAAATATTTTAAAAACTCCCCTCTCTTGAAAAAGGCTGAACTCACCTGTCATCTACCACCAGCCTTGTTAACTGTGGATCTACCTGGTGAACTTTGTGCCTCTCACAGCAGGCCCCCTTCCAAAATGAGACAGCCAGCCCACTCTGTGCTGCACACATGGCAGCCATACTCCCAGCTTGCACCAAAGCCCGCCTCCAGCCTCCATTCATTCACTTACTCTCAGACCTCCTGGAAAGCCTGCAAGGACTCCAGTTTGAGAATCGCTGACCTTGATGCTGAAATTCCTCCTGTTTTTGTAAAAATATTCACTGAAGAAATATTCCCCAAACTTGTCAGTGTTTGACTATGAGCACATTGTGGTCTAATACAACTGCCCAAACTGTAATAATATTTTTGATGTGTAGTGATAATGTTACTGGACAAGGATCAATTCAAAAGATTGTTTTTAAACAAAAATAGTAGAAAGCAAAAAAGGCCAATTTTTATCTCAAGTTCTCCTTACAGCAGAAACCAGCTCACTCAGCTAAAATATGGGATTAGAACTACCGCTGATATGGAGGAAAAAGATCAACATGGAGTTTTGGTCAGAAGTATATTTATTGCAAGTCATGCATTTTGGAAACGCTCCATTATAAGGCTCTGTCTTGCCTCCCATACACACTGCTCAAGAAGTCTGCCCTCCATCACTCTGCTAGGATTTTCCATGGATGCTTGGCCTTGTATGCCCTTCGTCAGAGGAAGTCTCATACACCCACATACTCCCACATGTCTTCCTCTTGCAAGGCCTACCCCCCTCTGTAGTGCTATGTTATGTAGAACACAGCAAACCATAACAACACACCGAACCTTCTGTGGGACATACTGAAGGGCTCCACCAGATCTATCGAGGCAGCAGAACCACATCTTCCGTATATCAATGGCCTGCTCGATGGTCGCTTCGGTGGAGCTGTGACCGGCGTTGTAATTCTGTTCTGCATCATTTCTGGGTCTCCTTACAAGCATCAGAAGCCATGTCATCAATGGGTAGCCCTTATCCCTGAGAATCCACCATCGTAGGTCAGCGGAGGAGTGAAAAGATGTGGCACTTGCGACTGCTGAAGTATGAATAGTGGCAGCTTCCCGGGGAGCAGGCACACACTTGTAGGAAGTGCTTTCTGTGGTCGCCTACAAGTTGTACATTATTGGAAAGAAAACCCTTCCTGTTGGTGAAGGCGGCTGGTTGGTCTGTGGGACCCTTGATGACCATAGGAATGCAGTCGATCGCATCTTGCATCTGTGGGAATCCCGCAATGGCCCTCTGGCCTGACTTTCAGGGTCTGTCCTATAGTGAAGATACTCGCCGGTCCTCCTGAAGAGAGCATTGGTCACCTCCTTGATGCAGCAGTGTGCTGCGGATTCAGAGACCCCACACATGCCCCCGGTGGATCCCTGGAATGGTCCAGAGGCATAAAAGTTTGTGGCCACAGGCATAGGGTGACCACCAAAACCCATTGGTTGCAAATCATTATTGAGCAGTGCACAGAAGTCTGTGACGGCCTCTCTGGACAGCCGCAGTCTTCTCCGGCAGTTCCGCTCAGACATCTGCAGGTACATCAGGTGAATTCTATATATTCGCTGCTGTATCTGTGATGTCGTTGCATTCCCGGCTGCTGCTGCTCAAATCTGGGAGGTTCCTCTTGTGCCACAGCTGCCCCTTGGGCCCACCTCTGGCAGATTAGCCTCAGCACGGCATGGAGATCCAAGGAAACGGGGTGAATCATACCCATCTCTATCCTCCTTGGACATTTGGTTTCCTTCAAAGGTTAAGTTTACCTATCCCTGCAAAGAGGTGTTCCAATTTTGGTTATGGGAAGCCTACATTAGCTCCATGGTATGGATTGATGTTGGACCTGCAACATTTCCGTAAGTGCGAACCATCATGAACAAACCAACATTTCAGTGCCCTGTACTGGCCTTCCAAAAGAAAACCACCTCGACACTTGCCAAGTTGTTCCAACTCCATGCCTTCCCCCGCTCCCAGACACACCACTTACAGTGTTCTCCCAACACCTCCCCCCTTCACTGACACACCACTTGCAGTGTTATCCCAACACCTCCCCCCTTCACTGACACATCACTTGCAGTGTTCTCCCAACACCTCCCCCCTTCACTGACACAACACTTGCAGAGTTCTCCCAACTCACCCCCAGCCGCCCCCCCACCTCACAGACACATCACTTGCCAAGTTTTCCCAACACCCCCTCACAAACAACGCAGTTGCCGAATTCTTTCAACTACCCACTTCCCCTAGATAACTGTGGTAAATTACCCTTTCGAGTCACTAAGGACTCTCGTCTCAGTGCCACCAGCTTTTTAAAGATGCGAATCTGAAGGCACATGAGTGCTGCATGTCCAACGCAATCTTGCAGACGCCTGGTAAGATCGCTATAAATTACATTCAGATGTATGTTAAAGAGTGTTTAACATATGTAAATGCCAATGCCGTCATGATGGTGCCCAAGTGCAGCCATGCCACTTTGCCGCCTCCAACAGAATCAGAATGCAGCAGTACGGCATCAAGTTCCGTGGAGGACAATTCCACACCAATTCTCCGCCCCGTTCCCCCCCCCCCACCCCCCAACACCCCACCTAAAAACCCACCTGACAGAGGAGCATACAATTCAGCCCATTGTCTTTTCCACTTCTGTAATAAATTTGGTGTTTAAGAATTTAAAATTCAGTATCTTCTATCAAGGGACCTTATTGCAGAGATTATGACGGGTTTCAAAAAGTTTTTATCTCCATTTGGCTCCCTTTTTCAAATCAGAATACAAACAAGAACAATTTGAAACAATTTACACAACAACAATATTCAGAACATTGTTCCAGAGTGACAGGGGATTAAACTCAACATAGTGACCACAAATTCATACAATTAATTTATAATCTTAACAGGCCCATTAAGAAAAGTAGCAAGTACGAGGGAGTTGCTTTCTTCTGTTGGTAAAGTGAAACTTGAGGGAGGAGAATGCCATGTCTTTTGTGTGAGTCTCCTAGCCTCTTGCTCAGGAACAGAACAAGCTGAGGCGCGGAAACAGATTGTATTCTTCATTATGGAATGGTGTACAGCACAGACCTTGAAAAGTGACTGAAAGGATAGGGAAATAATACAATTGAAATATTTTCTTAAACAGAAAAACATAAGATAAAAATTATGAGTCTACCTGGTATCATGATTTTTGATTGCTGCAGATTCACAACAATTGGTCAATCCTATTGAAATAGTGTGTATTTCCAGCACAAATTACCAGGATGATAGAGCAATATGTTAGTTTAGACTCCCCAATGAGGTCTTTCAAAGGGTCAACAAATTCACCCGATAAGTAATTTGAGTTCGACAGGCCAGGGTGTCTGTTGGCACCCTATTATTGGTCTAATTGCCCATTGGTTGGACAAAGATAAATGAGAAATGTTTTCTTAAAATTCACTAATGGAGTATGTCCTTATATTTCTTGTACACAAGCTGGATTAATTCAATTTATTTTCCTTAATTTAAACAAGCAATACTGCTCATGAGGTGGGGGCAGAAAAGCTGATAAATAGTGTCTGAGGTTATGTAATTATCTAGTTCAGAGGTTCTCAAACTTTTTTGGTCGAGGGACCCATATTCAAATGGATTCGTAGTCACAGACACCCCCTCCCCCATCTAAATTATTATACAATACTCAAAGTATGAAAACGCTGCATGAATAGGGAGTTTTAATAATGTTGTTAAGAAAGCAAGCATTTAATTACAGATATCAGTGAGATAGGTGTGCCTACTTAAATATTTTTAAAACTCCCCTCTCTTGAAAAAGGCTGAACTCACCTGTCATCTACCACCAGCCTTGTTAACTGTGGATCTACCTGGTGAACTTTGTGCCTCTCACAGCAGGCCCCCTTCCAAGATGAGACAGCCAGCCCACTCTGTGCTGCACACATGGCAGCCGAAATTCCAGCTTGCACCAAAGCCCGCCTCCAGCCTCCACTCATTCACTTACTCTCAGACCTCCTGGAAAGCCTGTAAGGACTCCAGTTTGAGAATCGCTGACCTTGATGCTGAAATTCCTCCTGTTTTTATGAAAATGTCAACTGAAGAAATATTCCCCAAACTTGTCAATGTTTGACTATGAGCACATTGTGGTCTAATACAACTGCCCAAACTGTAATAATATTTTTGATGTGTAGTGATAATGTTACTGCACAAGGATCAATTCAAAAGATTGTTTTTAAACAAAAATAGTAGAAAGCAAAAAAGGCCAATTTTTATCTCAAATTCTGCTTACAGCAGAAACCAGCTCACTCACCTAAAATATGGGATTAAAGCTACAGCTGATATGGAGGAAATAGCCTGTTTCCATGTTGTAATTCTATGTAAATACTGAGTAGCAATGGTTAACTGTATAGCCCTGGTATTTAAAAGTTATGTATGTTGTGTACATTTTTTGCATATAAAAATTACATTCAACTTTTATATTCATAATGACTAAGAGTTAGAAATTATCAATATGCCTATAAAATCGGCTTGAAATAGGTAAAAGATTAGATTAGTGCTGTAGTTTCATTTTACTAGAAACTGCTTAAAGTTTGTTTCCCTAGAAACAAAGCTGGTGAAATGATTATCCTTAAGTGATGACAGCTGGAAATGGGCCAAGGTCAGATGAGGTCTCTGCAATAGTGGGAGAGCAACTGGATACTTAAAACAAACAAGCATACTACAAAGATGCTTGCTGAAATGCAGAAGTAAATTAGTGTGTGGAAGTAGAAGAGGAGCTACCTTAGTGATTCACCCTATGGTTCAATAGTTTGATAAGGAATTAGACCAGTTAGTCTGGATAACAATTATGAACAGCTCATTAACAGGCCTCACAAACAGCTCTGAACATAAATAACTGATAACAGGCAAATATGAACAATGTGGTCCCTGAAATTAGGCTTGAAGGCCAACAGTAGTATTCAAGGTAGTTGTGAAACTATCCATGTGGAACAGAAAAAGAGAAGGAAAGCAGACTTGAGCACACCATCCATGCAAAGGCTATAGCAGGCCATGGAAGGTAACTTAAGGGCGAGGTGTTACTCTATGGTCTTAAACAAAGAACTCAATGCACCATTGGACACTTTATATTAAGAACATTTGCAGGACAATTAAGTCCTGTCAAGGTAACATTCAGGTCCTGCGAAAAAGGGTATAAAGGCTAAGTTTTCAAAGGAAGCCACTGCAGTAGGTAGTGGAGAGAAACTCCTAAGGGTGGGACCATGCTGACTTCGATCTAACACTCTTGGGTAGTTTGAGAAATTGTGAAGACATGAGGTACTGAGAAGAGGAAAAGAAAGAGCAGTTTGCGCTTACCAGCTTTCCTGCCCAACCTGGACCAGTACTCACTATTTGTCATGGTCATGGTCATATGATTTTGTTGTATATCTGGTGTGCTATAACTATCTTAAACTCAACATACCCACCATATTGGCTGCAGTCGATCCTGATTGATTAGATGACTAACAATAACAAATTGTGTTTAAAGTATCAACAAATTGGTGAGCTTAAAATCTTAACAAAAGAAACAATGCAATGGCAAGATACTGTGGATGCTGATAATCTGAAATATAAACAGAAATGCTAGAAATACGCAGCAGGTCAGGCAGCATCAGTGGTGGGATTTCACAGTTCAGGTTGGTGACTCTTCATGAGAATTGCAAAATGTTACAGATCTAACAGGTTTTAAGCAAGTACAGAGAATGGGACAGGTAGTGGGGGGAGGGGTAGGAGTCATTAAGTGAAAAAGGGATCATGGTGCAAGCCAAGAATGGGTGATAATGGGACAAGTAAAGAAACAAAAGATGGTTCTAGTGAATCTGTAAGCGGGTCCAAAAAATGGGAGCAGTGGCTATGATCTGAAATTGTTAAACTCCATTCAAAAGTAAAATACTGCAGATGATGGAAATCTGAAATAAGAACAGAAAATGCTGGAAATACTCATCTGTTCAGGCAGCATGACTTGATGAAAGTTCTGATGAAGGGTCATCAATCTGAAACATTGACTTGGCATTTGAAGTCAGTGGCGAAGCAAGGGTGCTCACATCTGAACTCGAGGGAAGCCTCACAGAGAGATTTGGTTATCTCTGTAACTGAGATCTTTACCTCTCTCGCAGTGCTGCAGATTGTAACGTTCTTTCATGGCGATTCCCAGAGTGGAGTTGCAGTGATGTCATCAAGCTGTCCAAGCAGCCAATCACTTTAAAGAATTCTCAGACAGCCAAACAAGAAATGGAAAGCACTAAAATCCAATCACTTTTTAAACGTTTTACGGAGCAAAAAATAAAGATTAGGACATACACAAGGGGAGAAGGTAGATGCTGAAATATTCTGGAAAAACTTTATTTTAAAAAATTATTTAAAAATATTGGTTTTAAAAATCTAGTAATTAATCGTAACGGGGACATTTACCAACATGCCACAATTTGTTTTAGGGCCCAATCTGTTGTTCAGCAATAGTAATTACTCAGATTGCAGTAAAAACTCAGTTACACCTATATAAATATAAGTTGTTGATTGAACAAGTGTAACTTTTTATGGAGTTTCTAGCAGCGATGTGAGAGTGGAATAGGGGATGTTCTCACCACATCACCTGATTTCAGTGATTGCTGGTTTTGTGAGAAAGTGGGGGGGGAGTGGGGCATTGCTGGGAGTCCAGAGCACAGCCTGTGGCAGAGCAGTAAGTGACAGATTTCTACTATCATCTGCCTGTGCACTAAATCCTGAAGTTGCAGTTAGTTTCAGAGGGGTAATGACAGTTCATTATCAACACCCACAACCCCCTCACCCCACCTGCAAAATCCAGGCGATTTACTTTGTTTCTCTCTTTCCCCACAGATGCTGCCTGATCTCGAGTATTTCCAGCCTTTTGTTTTTATTATTGAACTCAATGTTGAGTCCAGAAGGTTGTCAAAAGTGCAGTCGTGTTAATGCTAAGTTCCCAGAACAGCCATGTTTAGCTTGCCTAAAATCTGTCTTTATGTCCATCAAGCTATGCTAACATTGCAGCATATGTTGCTTGTGCACAGCTGTTTACAAATCTGGTCTTACAAGTGAAGTGAGGGAGAGCTATAATTTGCAAATCATTCAATAGGTGACTTTTGATCTATGGTCCCAAAAGCTTTCCACCACAAGGGGTTTTCTCACCTTGTGTCTGGGTTTATTTTACTATGTTAATGGAACTATTATCATAGAATCGTCGAATGATACAGCACAGAAGGAGGCTATTTGGCCCCTTTGTACCTGTGCTGGCTCTAGGGTAGAGCTATCCAATTAGTCCCACTCCTCTGCTCTTTCCCCATAGCCCTGTTACTTCTTTCCCTTCGAGTAATTATGAAATTCCCTTTTGATTTTTTAAAAAATTCTTTCATGGGATTTGGGCGTCGTTGGCAAGGCCAGCATTTGTTGCCCATTCCTAATGCCCTTGAACTGAGTGACTTGCTCGCCCATTTCAGAGGGCAGTTCACCACATTGCTGTGGGTCTGGAGTTACATGTAACTTAGATCAGATAAGGACAGCAGATTTCCTTTCCTAAAGGACATTAGTGAACCAGATGGGTTTTTACAACAATTGATGATAGTTTCATGACATCATTACTGAGACTAGCTTTCAATTCCAGATTTTTATTTATTAATTAATTGAACTTAAATTCTACCTGCTGCCATGGTGGGATTTGAACCCTTGTCCCCAAGGCATTAAATTCTGGATTAATAGTCCAGTGACATTACCACTACGCTACCGTCTCCCCAAATGTTATGACTGACTCTACTTGAACCACCCTTTCAGGCAGTGCTTTCTAGATCACCACAACCCGCTATGTTTAAAAAAAACGTTTCCTCATTTTGTATCTGTTTTTTTTGCCAACCACCTTAAATATATCTCTTCTGGTTTCTGACCCTTCTGCCATTGGAAGCAGTTTCTCCTCATTTATTCTATCAAAAACTAGTCATGATTTTAAACACCTCTATCAAATCTCCTCTTAGTCTTCTCTGCTCGAAGGTGAACAACCCCAGCTTCTCCAGTGTCTGCGCATAACTGAAATTCCTCATTCCTGGAACCATTCTAGTAAATCTCTTCTGCACCTTCTCCAAAGCCTTGACATCCTTCATTAAGTGCAGTGCCAAGAATTGAAGACAGTACTCCAGCAGATATGTAACCAGTGTTACATAAACATTTAACATAACTTTCCGGCTTTCGCACTCTATGTCTCAATTAATAAAGCTATGAATTCCATATGTTTTTTTTAAACAGCCTTCTCGATGTCCTGCCAACTTCAAAGCTTTGTGTACATACTGTTCCGACCAGGTGCGAAAGGTGTCTAGGAGTCTGTTACTATCTTCACCTGGTCTTACTGGAACAGGGTTTAATTTTAAACAGTGTTTTGAGCTCCCCATTTGTGAATCCGTGTTCACAGTTTTCCAATTATAAGACAAAGAAACCAATTCACACAGGCTTTCTCAGGTTTAAAGAAGATGAAATGTTATTCAACCTTAAAACTTAAACTCTAATACGTTCACAGCTACGGATATAGAACGCACCCACACTAGCATGCACACGCGATACACACATGCAAGTAGGGACAGAAAAGAGAAGAAAAGATAAGGTGGAACAGTTACGGTGCTGAGAGCTCACTGTAGTCCTTTTGTAAGTAGTCTTGCTTTTCGTTGGGGCCCAGTAGTCTTCTTAAAACCTTGTTCACACAGGAAACCTTTCTCTCTTTGAGTTTCAAGTATTTTCACAGTTCTGTGGGAAGGAGATGGAGGCAGGCAGGAGAGAGTTCTGCTTCAGTTCCAACCTGGAGCACACGGCATTCTCATTTCAAAATCCGCTTTTGCAGTTTAAAACTCCCCTAGTTGGCCAGCAGGTGGTCACATGACCAACTGGTTTGACCACATCTCTTCTGTGTATTGGGGGCAGGGACTTGTTCCCTTTGTTTCCACATTGTCTGGTACTATGCAAATGTCTTTCTAATCAAGGGCTTGCAATTTTTAAGTTCTTAAAGTTCATGTGGTGAAATAATGTGTGCCTCAGTCTTGGCAGGTGGGGGATTTGCCTGACAATACATTCCCATATCTCACTGTTTTTTGCACCCCCTTTTAAAATTGCACTATTTAGTTTATATTGCCTCTCTTCACTCTTCCTACCAAAATATATAAATGCAAGTTGTTTTTGTTGTGATTGTTGTTGTCCACTAATTGATAAAGGCCGATTTCCATGATTAGCCAACAAGTCCATTAACACTATCACTCGACTGATTACCAGACTGGAAGAAGGCAAATAGATGGACTTTGGATAAAAACAAAAAATGCTGGCAATGCTCAGCATCTGTGGACAGAGAAGCAGAGTTAACGTTTCAGGACATTGGTCTTTCTTCATCCAGCAGTTCCTATGTACCATCTGTATCTGTTTCTTTAATCATGATGTTGGCATTTATCAGTACAACGATATATGTCAGCCAATTTGATGAGACTAAATACGAGCGTCTAAAATCTAATGTTTCAGTTTCCAGTAAATGGCTGAATCACATTTAGAAGATGCACCTTTCAACATAATCTTATTGAGGGGTTGAATGACCTGTTCCAGTGGTTCATCTTGTGGTTGCACTTTTGTGACTGGAAATCTCCAGAACTGTCATTTCATGATTTAGTTATTGTGTTGTCAAGGTTAAAAGGTTTCAGTGAATGAGATTTTGACAAAAAATGAAATGGCAGCAGCGCAAATCCATTCAGTGGTTACAACAGATATATTTTCCAACAATACTTATTGAAAGTTTTACCATATTAATTCATTGATAGGCTGAATTTGTTTTCCGAAAAAAAAAAAGCAAAACTATCAGTTTATATGGGTATGCAGCTTACATGAGACACATTGTTTTCCCTGGGAAGAGTGATAACTTACATGTGCATCAATATGTTAACAGTACAATAAGATGACCAACTCCAACTCAAGTCACTGTTCGCGTTACCTTTACGGTAAATGAACCAAAGGAGAGTCACAGTCATAGAGTTTTACAGCACAGAAACAGTCCCTTCAGCCCAACCCGCCTGCGCTGACCATCAAGCACCCGTCCGAACTAATCCCATTTCCCCGCAGCCTTGTATGTTATGGCGTTTCTAGTGCTCATCTAAATATTTCTTGAATGTTATGAGTGTTCCTGCCTCTACCACCCCT
Source organism: Heterodontus francisci (assembly GCF_036365525.1). Lineage (NCBI taxonomy): Eukaryota > Metazoa > Chordata > Chondrichthyes > Heterodontiformes > Heterodontidae > Heterodontus > Heterodontus francisci. The sequence continues at coordinate 31,933,470 of NC_090389.1, forward strand.
TTGGGCAGTGTGTTCCAGATTCCAACCACCTTCTGGATGAAAAAATTCCTCCTCAACTCCCCTCTAAACCTCCTGCCCCTTACCTTCAATCTATGCCCCTAGTTATTGACCTCTCCGCAAAGGGAAAAAGTTTCTTCCTATCTATCCTATCAATGCCCCGCATAATTTTGTATACCTCAATCAGGTCCCCTTTCAGCCTCTCCACTCCAAGGAAAACAACCCCAGCCTATCTAGTCTGTCTCCATAACTGAAATGCTCCAGCCCAGGCAATATCCTGGTGAATTTCGTCTGCACCCTCTCCATTGCAATCACATCCTTCCTATAGTGTGGCGACCAGAACTGTACACAGTACTCCAACTGTGGCCTAACCAGCGTTTTATACACCGCCATCATAATCTCCCTGCTCTAATATTCTATGCCTCGGCTAATAAAGGCAAGTATCCCATATGCCTTCCTAACCACCTTATCTACCTGTGCTACTGCCTTCAGTGATCTATGGACAAGCACCCCAAGGTCCCTCTGACCCTCTGTACTCCCTAGGGTCCTACCATCCATTTTATATTCCATTGCCTTGTTGGACCTCCCAAAATGCATCACCTCACACTTCTCAGGATTAAACTCCATTTGCCACAGCTCCGCCCATCTTACCAGCCCATCTGTATCGTCCTGTAATCTAAGACTTTCCTCCTCACTATTTACACCACCAATTTTTGTGTCGTCTGCGAACTTACTGATCATACCTCCTATATTCGCGTCAAAATCATTAATGTACATGACAAACAGCAAGGGTCCCAGCACCGATCCCTGCGGTACACCACTGGTCACAGGCTTCCACTCGCAGAAACAACCCTATACCATTACCCTCTGCCTCTTGCCACTAAGCCAATTTTGAATCCAATTTGCCAAATTGCCCTGGATCCCATGGGCCTTTACTTTCTTAACCAATCTCCCATGCAGGACCTTATCAAAAGCCTTCCTGAAGCCCAGGTAGACTACATCAACTACTTTACCCTTATCTAAACCTCCAGTGACTTCCTCGAAAAATTCAATCAAGTTAGTTAGACACGATCTCCCCCCTGACAAAACCATGCTGACTATCCCTGATTAATCCCTGCCTCTCCAAGTGGAGATTAATCCTGTCTCTCAGAATTTTATCCAATAATCTCCCCACCACTGATGTCAGACTCACTGGCCTGTAATTACCTGGTTTATCCCCGCTACCCTTTTTGAATAATGGTACCACATTCGCTGTCCTCCAGTACCTCTCCGGTGGCCAGAGAGGATCTGAAAATTTGTGTCAGAGCCCCTGCAATCTCCTCCCTTGCCTCACATAACAGCCTAGAATACATCTCACCTGGGCCTGGGGATTTATCCACTTTTAAGCCCACTAATACAGCTAATACATCCTCCTTTTCAATGCTAATTTGATCAAGTATATCACAATCCCCCTCCCTGATCACTACACCTACATCTTCTCTCTCCATAGTGAACACAGATGAAAAGTAATCGTTCAAAACCTCACCTACGTCCTCTGGCTCCCCACACAGATTGCCTCTTGGATCCCTAATGGGCCCCACTTTTTCCCTGTTTATCCTCTTGCCCTTAATATACTTATAAAACACCTTAGGATTTTCCTTTATCTTGTCTGCCAGTGATTTTTCATGCCCCCTCTTCACTCTAATGACTTTTTTTAAGTACTCCCCGATATTTCTATATTCTCTAGGGCCTCTGCTGTTTTCAGCACTCTGAATCTGCCATACGCCTCCTTAGAGTCATAGACTCGTACAGCATAGAAACAGGCCCTTCGGTCACCTCGGCCATGCCGACCATAATGCCTATCTATACTAATCCCACCTGCCTGAATTAATTCCATATCCTCTATGCCTTGCTCATTCAAGTACCTGTCCAAATGCCTCTTAAATGTTGTTACTGTTCCTGCCTTCACCACCTCCTCAGGCAGCTCATTCCAGATACCCACTATTCTTTGTGTGAAAAAGTTACCCCTTTGATCCCCTTTAAACCTCCTCCCTCTCACCTTAAATCTATGCTCTCTAGTCTTAATCACCCCTACCATGGGAAACAGACTCTGGCTATCTACCCGAACTATGCCTCTCATAATTTTATATACCTCGATCATGTCCCCTCTCAGCCTCCTTCGCTCCAGGGAAAACAGACCCAACCTATCCAATCTCTCTTTATAACTCAAGCCCTCCAAACCAGGCAATATCCTTGTGAATCTTTTCTGCACCCTCTCTAGCTTAATCACATCTTTCCTGTAGTGCAGCGACCAGAACTGAATACAGTACTCCAAATGCGGCCTAACCAACGTTATGTACAACAGTAACATGACGTCCCAATTCTTGTACTGAGTGCCTCAGCCAATGAAGGCAAGCATATTATGCCTTCTTCACCACCCTTTCTACCTGTGTTGCCACTTTCAAGGAACTATGTACTTGCAACCCAAGGTCTCTCTGCTCAACAACACTCCCCAGGGCCCTGCCATTCACTGTATATGTCCTGCCCTGGTTTAACTTCCCAAAATGCATCACTTCGCACTTGTCTGCATTAAATTCCATTTGCCAATGCCTTGCCCACTTTCCCCGTTGATCTATATCCTGTTGTAACCTTAGACAACCTTCTTCACTGTCCACTATACCACCAATTTTGGTGTCATCTGCAAAATTACTAATCATGCCCCCTACATTCACGTCCAAGTCATTAATATATATGACAAACAACAGAGGGCCCAGCGCCAAACCTTGCGGCACACCACTGGTCACCGGCCTCCAATCTGAAAAACAACCCTCCACTACCACCCTCTGCCTCCTACCACCAAGCCAATTTTGTATCCAATTGGCTAGCTCACCCTGGATCCCATGTGTTCGAGCCTTCTGAAACAGCCTACCATGCGGGACCTTGTCAAAGGCCTTGCTAATGTCCATGTAGACAACGTCCATCGCCCTGCCCTCGTCAATCCTCTTGGTCACCTCCTCGAAAAACTCAATCAAATTCGTGAACATGATTTCCCCGCAGACCTTGCCTTTCCAAATGCATATAAATCTTGTCTCTCAGAATACCTTCTAATAACTTTACCACCACTGATCTAAGGCTCACCGGCCTGTAGTTCCCTGGCTTATCCCCGCTGCCCTTCCTAAATAAAGGCACAACATCAGCTATCCTCCAGTTTTCCGGTACCTCACCCGTGGCTAACGATGATACAAAAATCTCCACCAGGGCCCCAGCAATCTCTTCCCTTGCTTCCCATCGCATCCTAGGATACACCTGGTCAGTTCCTGGGGATGCATCCACCTTAATGCACTTCAAAACCACCAACACCTCCTCCTTGGCAATGTTGATATGCTCCAGGATATCGCTGTTCCCTCCCTTGAACTCAATAGCTTCCATGACCTTCTCCACGGTAAATACAGACAAGAAGTATTCATTTAAGACCTCGCCCATTTCCCATGGCTCCACACATAGATTACCACACTGATCCTTGAGGGGACCTACTCTCTCCCTAGCTACCCTTTTACTCTTAATATACTTATAGAATCTTTTAGGATTCTCCTTTATCTTATCTGCCAGGGAAATCTCATGGCCCCTTTTCGCCCTCCTAATTTCCTTCTTAAGTGTAGTCCTACATCCCCTATACTCCTCGAGGGACTCACTTGATCCCAGCTGCCAATACCTGATATATGCCTCCTTCTTTGTCCTGACCAGACCCTCAATATCCCTCGTCAAACAAGGTTCCCTAAACTTGCCAGCCTTGCCCTTCACTAACAGGAACATGCCGGCCCTGAACTCTTCCTATCTCACTTTTAAAAGCCTCCCACTTGCCAGACGTCCCTTTACCTGTAAACAGCCTCTCCCATTCAACTTTTGAGAGTTCCTGTCTGATGCCATCGAAATTAGCCTTCACCCAATTTAGGACTTCAACCTGAGGACCAGTCCTATCCTTTTCCATAACTATCTGGAAGCTAATAGAGTTATGGTCACTGGTCCCAAAGTGCTCCCCCACTGACACATCAACCACCTACCCAGCCTCATTTCCTAAGAGGAGGTCAAGCGTCGCCCCTTCTCTAGCAGGGCCATACTGCTTCAGAAAACTATCCTGGACACACTTAACAAATTCTTCCCCATCTGATCCCTTAGCACTAAGGCAGTCCCATTTAATATTAGGGAAGTTAAAATCACCTACTATTACAACCTGTGATTTCCCTACATAAATGCTCCTCCAATTCCCTCTGAATATTGGGGGGACCTATAGTATAATCCCATCAAAGTGATCACCCCTTTCTTATTTCTAAGTTCTACCCATATGACCTCGCTGGACGCTCCCCCCGGGATATCCCCTCTAAGTACTTCCATGATGGCCTCCCTAATCAATAGTGCAACTCCCCCTCCTCTCTTACCTCCACCTCTGTCACGCTGGAAGCATCGGTACCCCAGAACATTGCGCTGCCAATTCTGCCCATCCCTCAACCACGTTTCCATAATAGCTATCATATCACAATCTCATGTACCGATCCATGCTCTGAGTTCAACTGCCTTACCTGTAAGGCTTCTTGCATCAAAGTAAATGCAGTTTCGCCTACCAGTCCTTCCACGCTCCCTGTCCTGCCCCTGCCCGGCCTGCCTACTGGACTTGCTTGCTTTAACCTCGACATTTGCCTCAACTATCTCATCGGAGAGACTACTACTTTGGGTCCCACCCCCCTGCAAGACTAGTTTAAACCCTCCCGACTAGTACTAGCAAACCTCCCCGCAAGGATATTGGTCCCCTTCCAGTTCAGATGCAACCCGTCCTTCTTGTACAGGTCACCTCTGCACCAGAAGAGATCCCAATGATCCAAGTAGCTGAAGCCCCCCCATCTACACCAGCTCTTCAGCCACGCATTCATTTGCCTTATCCTCCTATTCCTACCCTCACTAGCAAATGCGCAGGGAGTAATCATGAGATTACAACCCTAGAGGTCCTGCTTTTTAACCTTCTGCCTAACTCCCTATATTCACTTTGCAGGACCTCATCTCTCTTCCTGCCTATGTCGTTAGTACCAATATAGACCACGACCTCTGGCTGCTCACCCTCCCCTTTCAGAATGTCCTGCAGCCACTCCAAGACATCCTTGACCCTAGCACCAGGGAGGCAACATACCATCCTGGAGTCTCGTTTGCGGCCACAGAAACACCTATCTGCACCCCTTACGATAGAATCACTATCACTATAGCTCTTCCACCCCTTTTCCTCCCCTGCTGTGCCACGAACTTGGCTGTTGCTACTTTCCCCTGGGAGGTCATCCCCCCAATAGAATCCAAAGCGGTATATCTGTTTGAGGGGGGGATGGCCACAGAGGACTCCTGCCTTCCCCCAGTACTCCGTCTGGTGGTCACCCATCCCTTTTCTGCCTGTGCAGCCATTACCTGTGGCGTGACCACCTCACTAGACGTGCTATCCACGATGTCCTCAGCATCGCGGATGCTCCACAGTGAATCCACCCGCAGCTCCAGCTCCGTAATGCGGGTAGCCAGTAGCTGCAGCTGGATACACATCCTGCACACATGGTCGTCAAGGACACTGGAAGCATCCCTGATTTCCCACATAGCGCAGGAGAAGCCTCTATATCCCTTGACATCCAGGGTTCCCTTGACCTGTTGGTCCTACTCTTCACCTTTACAGGAACATGCTGCACCTGAACCCTCACAATTTCCCTTCTAAATGACTCCCATTGGTCTGATGTAGACTTTCCTATAAGAAGCTGCTCCCAGTTCACTTTGGCCAGATCCTGTTTTATCATATTGAAATCTGCCTTCCCCCAACTCAGTACTCTTATTTCCGAACCCTCCATGTCCTTTTCCGAAATAACCTTAAATCTTAGAGTTATGGTCACTCTCCCCAAAATGCTCCCCCACTGACACTTCTACCACTTGTCCGGCTTCATTCCCTAGGATTAAGTCCAGTACTGCTCATGGGGCTGAGCTCTCCTGCCGTGACTTACCCCTAGATTAATTAGTTACTCCCTGAATTAAAAAATACTAATTACACTAGGGGCCTTGTTCCACCAACTTGCTGGGAGTTTTGCTCATGCTGTTGGGGGGGTTTAAACTAATTTGGCAGGTGGATGGGATACAGAGTGGAAGCACAGTAGGAGGTGATGTACAATCAAATATAAATGTGAAGCTAAGTCAGTCCGGAGGTCAGAGTAAATGTAGATCTGTTAAGGCTCAGGCAAATAATGCAGGGCTGGATTGTATCTATTTTAATGCAAGGAGTCTTACTAGTAAGTCAGATGAATTGAGTGCGTTGATTAACACATGGGAATATGATATTATTGCTATTAATGAGGCATAGTTGAGGGAAGGGCAGGACTGGCAGTTTAATATCCCAGGGTATAGAACTAGTTCAGGTGCAACCCATCCATCTTATACAGATCCCACCTTCAGCAGAAACAGGCCCAAGTGATCCAAGAATCTAAAGCCCTCCCTCCTGCATCATCTCCCCAACCACGCATTCATCTGCTCTAACCACCTATTCATGGGCGGCACAGTGGTTAGCACCGCAGCCTCACAGCTCCAGCGACCCGGGTTCAATTCTGGGTACTGCCTGTGCGGAGTTTGCAAGTTCTCACTGTGACCACGTGGGTTTTCGCCGGGTGCTCCGGTTTCCTCCCACAGCCAAAGACTTGCAGGTTGATAGGTAAATTGGCCATTATAAATTGCCCTTAGTATAGGTGGGTGGTAGGGGAATATAGGGAAGGTGGGGATGTGGTAGGTATATAGGATTAGTATAAATGGGTGGTTGATGGTCAGCACAGACTCGGTGGGCCGAAGGGCCTGTTTCAGTGCTGTATCTCTAAATAAATAAATATATTCACTAGCGCATGGCACTGGAAGAAACCCAGATATTAGAACCTTTGAGGTCCTACTTTTTAATCCACTGCCTAGCTCCCTAAATTCTTTTTGCAGGACCTCATCCCTCTTTCGACCTATGTCATTGGTACCAACGTGGACCACGACCTCTGGCTGTACACCCTCACCCTCTTTGTAGTTTGTAGCCGCTCAGTGATATCCAAGACCCTTGCACCAGGGAGGAAACATACCATCCTGGAATCAAGTCTGTGACCACGGTTCCTCTAACCGTAGAATCCCCTACCACGATTGCCCTCTTGTCCCTTTTTCTCCATCCCAGCACAGCTGAGTCAGCCATGAAATTCCTGGCAAGATTCTCGGTGCATTCCCCAGAAGAACCTTTTTTTTAATTTCCAAAATATACTTTATTCATAAAAATCTGTAAAAATTACATTGCCAAACAGTTTCCAAACAGCACCAAAAAATACAAACATTGCAAGGGAGATCAGTTTCCTTCAATACTGTCATGAGTTTCTTCCCAACCCTTCTGTTTCACAATTGTCATGTCAATTACAGTTTTACATTTACAGTAATTGAGAATATTAACGATACAGTTCGAGGGGTTTCCCATTGATCCAGCCCCTCAGTCCAGCTTGGTGGGGGAACCTTACACTGTGGTCTTTCCCCATTGAGCCTTTGCTGCGGCTGCCCCAAGCTTTAGTGCGTCCCTCAGCACGTAGTCCTGGACCTTGGAATGTGCCAGTCTGCAACATTCGGTGGTGGACAACTCTTTGCGCTGGAAGACCAGCAAGTTTCGGGCAGACCAAAGGGCGTCTTTCACCGAATTGATAGTCCTCCAGCAGCAGTTGATGTTTGTCTCGGTGTGCGTCCCTGGGAACAGCCCGTAGAGCACAGACTCCTGTGTTAGAGCTGCTTGGGATGAACCTTGACAAAAACCACTGCATCTCTTTCCACACCTGCTTTGCAAAGGCACATTCCAGGAGGAGGTGGGCGACCGTCTCTTCCCCACCACAGCCAACGCGGGGGCATTGTGCGGAGGGGGCGAGACTTCGGGTGTGCATGAAGGATCTGACGGGGAGGGCCCTTCTCACCACCAGCCAAGCTACGTCTTGGTGCTTGTTTGAAAGTTCTGGTGATGAGGCATTCCGCCAAATGACTTTGACGGTCTGCTCGGGGAACCATCCGACATGATCCACCGTTTCCTTTTCCCGTAGGGCCTTGAGGACATTCCGTGCAGACCACTGCCTCATGGACCGGTGGTCAAAAGTGTTTTCCCGCAGAAACTGCTCCACGAAGGATAGGTGGTACGGCACCGCCCAACTGCCCCAGAAGAACCCTCTCGCTCATCAGTACTCAGAATTGAATACCTATTAAAAAGTGGGACGTCCTCTGGAGACTCCCGCACTACCTGCTCTGACTTCTTTGTCCATCCGGCAACCCCCAGCGCAACTGTGCTCGCCTAGGCACCGGTTTGACTACCTCTGAAAAGTGCCATACACATAGTCCTCCACTTCGTGGATGCACCACCGAGGTGAGATAATTTTTTTTATGCAGCAAGTTGTTCTGATCTGGAATGCTCTGCATGACCCTGCCCGCTCTGGGCATGCGCGCGCCACGCCCCCACACGGCTGGTTACACCGCGCATGCGCGCGCCACGCCCCACACGCGCGGACCCTCCGCGCAGGCCGCCCTGAGTGCGTACATTCCCCACAATGCACTGAGATAAACAACAAAGATGGCGGAGGAAGAAGATGGAGGAGGTGACGAGCGAGAGAACCAATTGCTACCGCTGCCAGGTAATGAGCACTGTCCCGGCAGGAAGGGGAGGCGGTGGGGATGGGGCAGCGCACTTACGGACTCCTTTGACAAAGCGGCCGACATTGCAGGTCCCATCGCCAGAAACCGAAAGGGCAAAGTTTGTTAATGAGCCGCTACCGCGACCGACATTCCAGGGGCTAAAGGGCATGAGAGAGGGAGAGACTGGGCAGAGGCGGAGGGAGACACCGGGGGTGTGGGTGGGCGTTGTGGGGCGAAGGAGGGAGAGACCGTGACCCGGAAGAGGGGGGAAGAAGGAGGGAGAGAGCGTGACCTGGGAGAGGGGGGAGGAGGGGGGGGAAGAAGGAGGGAGAGAGCATAACCAGGGGGAGGGAGGAGGGAGAGAGCGTGACCTGGGAGAGGGGGGAGGAGGGGGGGAAGAAGGAGGGAGAGAGCATAACAAGGGGGAGGGAGGAGGGGGGAAGAAGGAGGGAGAGAGCGTGACCAGGGGGAGGGAGGAGGGGGGAAGAAGGAGGGAGAGAGCGTGACCAGGGAGAGGGAGGAGGGGGGGGGAAGAAGGAGGGAGAGAGCGTGACCAGGGAGAGGGAGGAGGGGGGGGGAAGAAGGAGGGAGAGAGCATGACCAGGGGGAGGGAGGAGGGGGGAAGAAGGAGGGAGAGAGCGTGACCAGGGGGAGGGAGGAGGGGGGAAGAAGGAGGGAGAGAGCGTGACCAGGGAGAGGGAGGAGGGGGGGGGAAGAAGGAGGGAGAGAGCGTGACCAGGGGGAGGGAGGAGGGGGGAAGAAGGAGGGAGAGAGCGTGACCAGGGAGAGGGAGGAGGGGGGGGGAAGAAGGAGGGAGAGAGCATGACCAGGGGGAGGGAGGAGGGGGGAAGAAGGAGGGAGAGAGCGTGACCAGGGGGAGGGAGGAGGGGGGAAGAAGGAGGGAGAGAGCGTGACCAGGAGGAGGAGGGGGGAAGGGGGAGGGAGGAGGGGGGAAGAAGGAGGGAGAGAGCGTGACCAGGGGGAGGGGGGAAGAAGGAGGGAGAGAGCGTGACCAGGGGGAGGGGGGAAGAAGGAGGGAGAGAGCGTGACCAGGGGGAGGGAGGAAGAAGGAGGGAGAGAGCGTGACCAGGGGGAGGGGAGGAAGAAGGAGGGAGAGAGCGTGACCAGGGGGAGGGAGGAAGAAGGAGGGAGAGAGCGTGACCAGGGGGAGGGAGGAAGAAGGAGGGAGAGAGCGTGACCAGGGGGAGGGAGGAAGAAGGAGGGAGAGAGCGTGACCAGGGGGAGGGAGGAAGAAGGAGGGAGAGAGCGTGACCAGGGGGAGGGAGGAAGAAGGAGGGAGAGAGCGTGACCAGGGGGAGGGAGGAAGAAGGAGGGAGAGAGCGTGACCAGGGGGAGGGAGGAAGAAGGAGGGAGAGAGCGTGACCAGGGGGAGGGGGGAAGAAGGAGGGAGAGAGCGTGACCAGGGGGAGGGAGGAGGGGGGAAGAAGGAGGGAGAGAGCGTGACCAGGGGGAGGGAGGAAGAAGGAGGGAGAGAGCGTGACCAGGGGGAGGGGGGAAGAAGGAGGGAGAGAGCGTGACCAGGGGGAGGGAGGAGGGGGGAAGAAGGAGGGAGAGAGCGTGACCAGGGGGAGGGAGGAGGGGGGAAGAAGGAGGGAGAGAGCGTGACCAGGGGGAGGGAGGAGGGGGGGAAGAAGGAGGGAGAGAGCGTGACCAGGGGGAGGGAGGAGGGGGGGAAGAAGGAGGGAGAGAGCGTGACCAGGGGGAGGGAGGAGGGGGGAAGAAGGAGGGAGAGAGCGTGACCAGGGGGAGGGAGGAGGGGGGAAGAAGGAGGGAGAGAGCGTGACCAGGGGGAGGGAGGAGGGGGGAAGAAGGAGGGAGAGAGCGTGACCAGGGGGAGGGAGGAGGGGGGAGGGAGGAGGGGGGAAGAAGGAGGGAGAGAGCGTGACCAGGGGGAGGGAGGAGGGGGGAAGAAGGAGGGAGAGAGCGTGACCAGGGGGAGGGAGGAGGGGGGAAGAAGGAGGGAGAGAGCGTGACCAGGGGGAGGGAGGAGGGGGGAAGAAGGAGGGAGAGAGCGTGACCAGGGGGAGGGAGGAAGAAGGAGGGAGAGAGCGTGACCAGGGGGAGGGAGGAAGAAGGAGGGAGAGAGCGTGACCAGGGGGAGGGAGGAGGGGGGAAGAAGGAGGGAGAGAGCGTGACCAGGGGGAGGGAGGAGGGGGGAAGAAGGAGGGAGAGAGCGTGACCAGGGGGAGGGAGGAGGGGGGAAGAAGGAGGGAGAGAGCGTGACCAGGGGGAGGGAGGAGGGGGGAAGAAGGAGGGAGAGAGCGTGACCAGGGGGAGGGAGGAGGGGGGAAGAAGGAGGGAGAGAGCGTGACCAGGGGGAGGGAGGAGGGGGGAAGAAGGAGGGAGAGAGCGTGACCAGGGGGAGGGAGGAGGGGGGAAGAAGGAGGGAGAGAGCGTGACCAGGGGGAGGGAGGAGGGGGGAAGAAGGAGGGAGAGAGCGTGACCAGGGGGAGGGAGGAGGGAGAGAGCGTGACCAGGGGGAGGGAGGAGGGGGGAAGGAGGGAGAGAGCGTGAACAGGGGGAGGGAGGAGGGGGGGAAGAAGGAGGGAGAGAGCGTGACCAGGGGGAGGGAGGGAGAGAGCATGACCAGGGGGAGGGAGGAGGGGGGGAAGAAGGAGGGAGAGAGCGTGACCAGGGGGAGGGAGGAGGGGGGAAGAAGGAGGGAGAGAGCGTGACCAGGGGGAGGGAGGAGGGGGGGAAGAAGGAGGGAGAGAGCGTGACCAGGGGGAGGGAGGAGGGGGGAAGAAGGAGGGAGAGAGCGTGACCAGGGGGAGGGAGGAGGGGGGGAAGAAGGAGGGAGAGAGCGTGACCAGGGGGAGGGAGGAGGGGGGAAGAAGGAGGGAGAGAGCGTGACCAGGGGGAGGGAGGAGGGGGGAAGAAGGAGGGAGAGAGCGTGACCAGGGGGAGGGAGGAGGGGGGAAGAAGGAGGGAGAGAGCGTGACCAGGGGGAGGGAGGAGGGGGGAAGAAGGAGGGAGAGAGCGTGACCAGGGGGAGGGAGGAGGGGGGAAGAAGGAGGGAGAGAGCGTGACCAGGGGGAGGGAGGAGGGGGGAAGAAGGAGGGAGAGAGCGTGAACAGGGGGAGGCAGGAGGGGGGAAGAAGGAGGGAGAGAGCGTGACCTGGGAGAGGCAGGAGGGGGGAAGAAGGAGGGAGAGAGCATGACCAGGGGGAGGGAGGAAGGGGGAAGGAGGGAGAGAGCGTGACCAGGGGGAGGGAGGAAGGGGGAAGGAGGGAGAGAGCGTGACCAGGGGGAGGGAGGAGGGGGGAAGAAGGAGGGAGAGAGCGTGACCAGGGGGAGGGAGGAGGGGGGGAGAAGGAGGGAGAGAGCGTGACCTGGGAGAGGGAGGAGGGGGCGAGAAGGAGGGAGAGAGCGTGACCAGGGGGAGGGAGGAGGGGGGAAGGAGGAGGGAGAGCGTGACCAGGGGGAGCGAGGAGGGGGCAAGAAGGAGGGAGAGAGCGTGAACAGGGGGAGGCAGGAGGGGGGAAGAAGGAGGGAGAGAGCGTGACCTGGGAGAGGCAGGAGGGGGGAAGAAGGAGGGAGAGAGCGTGACCAGGGGGAGGGAGGAAGGGGGAAGGAGGGAGAGAGCGTGACCAGGGGGAGGGAGGAAGGGGGAAGGAGGGAGAGAGCGTGACCAGGGGGAGGGAGGAGGGGGGAAGAAGGAGGGAGAGAGCGTGACCAGGGGGAGGGAGGAGGGGGGGAGAAGGAGGGAGAGAGCGTGACCTGGGAGAGGGAGGAGGGGGCGAGAAGGAGGGAGAGAGCGTGACCAGGGGGAGGGAGGAGGGGGGAAGGAGGAGGGAGAGCGTGACCAGGGGGAGCGAGGAGGGGGCAAGAAGGAGGGAGAGAGCGTGACCAGGGGGAGGGAGGAGGGGGGGAAGAAGGAGGGAGAGAACGTGACCGGACGAGGGAGGAGGGGGGGAAGAAGGAGGGAGAGAACGTGACCGGACGAGGGAGAGGGCGTGACCAGGGGGAGGAAGGAGGGAGAGGGCGTGAACAGAGGGAGGGGGAAGAAGGAGGGAGAGAGCGTGACCGGAGGGAGGAGGGGGGAAGCAGGAGGGAGAGAACGTGACCAGGGGGAGGGAGGGAGGAGGGGGGAAGCAGGAGGGAGAGGGCGTGACCAGGGGGAGGAAGGAGGGAGAGAGAGAGCGTGACCAGGGGGAGGAAGGAGGGAGAGAGAGAGCGTGACCAGGGGGAGGAAGGAGGGAGAGAGAGAGTGTGACCAGGGGCAGGAAGGAGGGAGAGAGAGAGCGTGACCAGGGGCAGGAAGGAGGGAGAGAGAGAGCGTGACCAGGGGCAGGAAGGAGGGAGAGAGAGAGCGTGACCAGGGGCAGGAAGGAGGGAGAGAGAGAGCGTGACCAGGGGTAGGAAGGAGGGAGAGAGAGAGCGTGACCAGGGGCAGGAAGGAGGGAGAGAGAGAGCGTGACCAGGGGCAGGAAGGAGGGAGAGAGAGAGCGTGACCAGGGGGAGGGAGGAGGGAGAGAGAGAGCGTGACCAGGGGGAGGAAGGAGGGAGAGAGAGAGAGAGAGAGCGTGAGCAGGGGGAGGAAGGAGGGAGAGAGAGAGAGCGTGACCAGGGGGAGGAAGGAGGGAGGGAGAGAGAGAGAGCGTGACCAGGGGGAGGAAGGAGGGAGAGAGAGAGAGCGTGACCAGGGGGAGGAAGGAGGGAGAGAGAGAGAGAGCGTGACCAGGGGGAGGAAGGAGGGAGAGAGAGAGAGAGCGTGACCAGGGGGAGGAAGGAGGGAGAGAGAGAGCGTGACCAGGGGGAGGAAGGAAGGAGGGAGAGAGAGAGCGTGACCAGGGGGAGGAAGGAAGGAGGGAGAGAGAGAGAGAGCGTGACCAGGGGGAGGAAGGAAGGAGGGAGAGAGAGAGAGCGTGACCAGGGGGAGGAAGGAAGGAGGGAGAGAGAGAGAGCGTGACCAGGGGGAGGAAGGAAGGAGGGAGAGAGAGAGAGCGTGACCAGGGGGAGGAAGGAGGGAGAGAGAGAGAGCGCGTGACCAGGGGGAGGAAGGAGGGAGAGAGAGAGCGTGACCAGGGGGAGGAAGGAGGGAGAGAGAGAGAGAGAGCGTGACCAGGGGGTGGGTGGAAGGAGGGAGGGAGAGAGCGCGTGCCCAGGGGGAGGGAGGAAGGAGGGAGAGTGCGTGCCCAGGGGGAGGGAGGAAGGAGGGAGAGTGCGTGCCCAGGGGGAGGGAGGAAGGAGGGAGAGTGCGTGCCCAGGGGGAGGGAGGAAGGAGGGAGAGTGCGTGCCCAGGGGGAGGGAGGAAGGAGGGAGAGTGCGTGCCCAGGGGGAGGGAGGAAGGAGGGAGAGTGCGTGCCCAGGGGGAGGGAGGAAGGAGGGAGAGTGCGTGCCCAGGGGGAGGGAGAGTGCGTGCCCAGGGAGAGGGGAAGAAGGAGGGAGAGAGCTTGACCAGGGGGAGGGAGGAAGGAGGGAGAGAGCGTGACCAGGGGGAGGGAGGGGCTGGAGGAGTGAGGGAGGAAGGGAGAAGAAGGAGGGAGAGGGTGTGACGAGGAGGGGGGGAAGAAGGAGGGAGAGAGCGTCACCAGGGGGAGGGAGGGAGGAGGGGGGAACAAGGAGGGAGAGCGTGACCAGGGGGAGGGAGGGGGGAACAAGGAGGGAGTGCATGACCAGGGGGAGGGAGGGGGGAACAAGGAGGGACTGCATGACCAGGGGGAGGGAGGAAGGGGCAAGAAGGAGGGAGTGAGCGTGACCAGGGGGATGGAGGGAGAGAGCGTGACCAGGGGGAGGGAGGGAGGAGGGGGGGGGGGGAAGAAGGAGTGAGAGAGCGTGATCAGGGGGAGGGAGGGGGGGGGTGGGGAAAGAAGGAGGGAGAGAGCGTGACCAGGGGGAGGGAGGGAGGAGGGGGGGGCGGGGTAGAAGGAGGGAGAGTGTGTGACCAGGGGGTGGGAGGGAGGAGGGGGGAAGAAGGAGGGATAGAGCGTGACCAGGGGGCGGGAGGAAGAAGGAGGGAGAGAACGTGACCAGGAGGAGGGGGGAAGAAGGAGGGAGAGAGCGTGACCAGGGGGAGGGAGGGGGGGGGGAAGGAGGGAGAGAGCGTGAGCAGGGGGAGGGAGGGGGGGGGAAGGAGGGAGGAGGGGAGAAGAAGGAGGGAGAGGGTATGACCAGGAGGGAGGAGGGGGGAAGAAGGAGGGAGAGAGCATGACCAGGGGGGGAGGAGGGGGGAGAGCGCGTGACCCCGGTTAAGAAGGAGGTGTGGAGCGTGACCTGGCGTGGGGGGGGAGGGGGAGTTGGAAGGAAGGAGGGAGAGAGCGTGACCCGGGGGGAGAGGGGAAGAAGGAGGGAGAGCGTGACCCGGGTGGAGGGGTGGTGGTGGGGGAGGGGAAGAAGGAGGGAGAGAGCGTGACCCGGGGGGAGAGGGGAAGAAGGAGGGAGAGCGTGACCCGGGTGGTGGGGTGGTGGTGGGGGAGGGGAAGAAGGAGGGAGAGAGTGTGACCCGGGGTGGGAGGGGAAGATGGAGGGAGAGAGCGTCACCCGTGGAGGGGGGAGGGGAAGATGGAGGGAGGGAGCATGATCTGGCGGAGGGTAAGAAGGAGGGAGAGAGCGTGTCCCGAGGGAGGGGGTGTGGTGTTGTGGGAAGAGACCATGCTGCCCCGAGTGGGGAAGGAAGAGGGAGAGACCGTGCCCTGGGTGGGGATTTGGGAAAGTAAGAGGGAGAAGGAAGGGGAGACTGCGCCCGGGGAGAGGGAGACATGTTTCATTGAAGCTGTGGTGTTGAAGAATCGGACCCAACTTCTGAATCCTTTATATCCTGTGGTTATTATTTCGTAGCTGTGGAAATAGTTCAATACTGTCGAGGTCCCATGCCTAATATTTCTGAATAAGTTAAAAGAATATTGTGCCAAGAATGCAGACTATTGATAGCTGGTATTGCTATTGTGCCAGTTAAACTCAGCCTTAGCTCAGTTGGTAGTGCACTCGCCTTGCCTGGAAGTAGTGGAGGTCTAAAGAGATTTGGGAATCCAGGTATGCAAATCATTAAAAGTCATTAACAGGTACAGAAAATAATCAAAAACACAAATAGGATGCTGGCCGTGATATCTAGAGGCATAGAATACAAGGGGATAAAAGTTATGTTTCAGCGATGCAAAGCCCTGGTCAGACCACAGCAGGAGTATTCTGAGTAATCCTGGACATCACAACTTAGGAAGGATATATTGGCTTTGGAAGGGGTGCAGTGTTGATTTACCAGAATGATACCTGGACTCCAAGGGATAAACTGAGAAGCAAGTTTACAAAAACTAGTGTTGTATTGCTTGGAATTTATAAGGTTGAGGTGATTTGATGAATGTTTTCAAGATGTTAAGGGGAGCAGAAGGGTAGATTGAGAGAAACTATTTCTGTTGGTTGGGGGAGTCCAGGACGAGGAGGCATAGTCTAAAAAAACTAGAGCCAGACCTTTCAAGAGTGAAATTAGGAAACCCCACTTATAGCATAGGCTGGTAGAAATTTGGAACTCTTCTGTAAACAGCAATTGATTCTAGATCAATTGTTAACTTTAAAACTGAGGTTCATAAAAAATTTGTTAGCCAAAGGCATCAAGGGATATGAAACAAAGTATGTAGTTAAGTCACAGATCAGCCATGATCTCATTGAATGGTGGATCAGGTTCAATGGACTAAATGGCCTACTGCTGTTGCTATGTTCCCACTGCAGAGACTTGAACACAAAAATCTAGGCTGACACTTCAGTGCAGTGCTGAGTGTGCAGCACTTTCAAAGGTGTCTTTCAGATGTGATGTTAAAATTGAGGCCCCTTCTGCGCGCTCAGGTGAATAGAATAGTTTTTTTTTAAGAGATACAGCACTGAAACAGGCCCTTCAGCCCACCGAGTCTGTGCCGACCATCAACCACCCATTTATACTAATCCTGCACTAATCCCATATTCCTACCACATCCCCACCTGTCCCTATATTTCCCTACCACCTACCTATACTAGGGGCAATTTGTAATGGCCAATTAACCTATCGACCTGCAAGTCTTTGGCATGTGGGAGGAAACTGACGCATGATTAACGTTCCCTCTAATTTTTTCTTGTGCACTGCCTATTCATTTAATTGCACAGGTCCTTCACAATTTTTTGTGCTGTAATTTAAGGTGCTCGATGTGTGCTCAGCCTGCATGGGATCTTTTGGCTTGCTGTGCAGCTTAGAGGGAGCATTGCACATGATACTGAAGTTGTTCTTGGTGTTTTGGCTGATTTTTATCCCTCAATCAATATCACTAAGAAAATTTAGATTGTCTGTTTATCACATTGCAGTTTGGAGGAGTTTGTTTGGAAATTGTGACTCCACTTCAAAAGTATTTCATTGGCTGTAAAGCACTTTGAGACATCCTAAAGTCATGAACGGTTCTTTCTTTGTTACTTGATGTTCAAGTTCTATCAGAACAGAGGGTGGTGTGAATGTTGGAACACCAGAATTGACTGAATTGCATTTGGCTAAAATGGGGGAAAAATCAACATTCCCAAATTTAATTGCTTCCGCAAGTATAAGCATCAACTGAAGACAGAATTGGGGTTGGTTGTAATGTAAATTCCTGTAAAATTGCCAGCTAATTGTCACTGCTTCCAACTCACACAAAAAATGGCCATTTGGATGAGGTACCAGAGGGTGACTAATGAAACTATACTACAAAGTGAGAAGAGGAGGGCACAAACTTAGTCATTTCTAAATAAACCCCAAATTAGTGCGCACATACCTAAGAAGTATTCTTTGTGTCTCTCTTGGTTTTTTATATTTGAAGGGCTAGCAAAAAATGTCTGCTGATTTAAAATGTGTAATGCTGTAATATGTTCACTATGCTGCAGTAATTGAGTGTACTATGCAGCATATCAATGACTTTTGCCATACTTTGTTTCTACCTAATTACTTGAAATTTGGATTTTTTTTCTCTTCCCATTTCTTTCTCAACTATCCACTGTCATTTCCTCTGTCCTTGTTTTTCCTCAGTCTGGATTTATCTTCCCCTTCTACACAGTTACTGGCATAGCAGTTTGTTTTCCAAACCTAAAGATTTAACATCAAGTGCCATAAGCTGCAGGGCTACGGAACAAATGCTGGAAAATGGGATTAGAATAGGTGGATAGTTTATCGGCCAGCACATATACGATGAGCCAAGTGGCCTCTTTCTGTGCCTTAAACTTTCTAGTCTATTTTGTATCATGAACTCAGTGCGTGTGTATTATTTTCCAAAGCCATTTTTGACTACTTTTGCACTGTAGGTTAATGTTAAATTTTGAGTGCCCACAGTTTTCTGTCCCTTTTTTCCTGTGATGTACTGGATGCAGTTGAAAACTTGAAAAAAACTGTTCTAGATTCTTTTATGCCGCAGGCAGAAGTACAGCTTCAAGTCATTGTGTATACAAGAAAGGGAGGGAAAAAGAAAGCTGTAGCCGAGAAGTGCAGCAAACGTATTTGGAGAACAAAAACTGATGTAAATGGCACCTTGAATGGTTAGATCAGAACATAAAAAGCCTGACTTAATTGAATATTATAAAGTTCAATAATTATGCTGGCTATGTTGTAGGGGAAAGTGGGGGTCTTGTGCATTAAATCCTCCCTGGAAATAATTAACTTCAAGGAATCATTTATAAAGTGTAGTTTTTAATCTGTGAACTATAGCTGAGTGTCAATATTGCTAAAAAATATTGCAGCTATCAAAAATCTGTTTTTGAAAAAAAAGTAATCAGGTAGCAACATTGGAAATTGGAAGGAGGCTGGTTTAAAATGTGGAAATCTTGTTCCTTTAAACAAGAAAAGCTCTACTTTTTAGGTGGGTTGAACTTGAATTTAGTTGCTGAACAATCCAACACTTGATGAATTCTGCTTCACAACGACAGGGAGAGCTGACATTGAAGGATCAAAAGGCAAAGTCTCTGAGTGCTTGGCTGCCACAAAGCAGTTATTCCTGTGGAAACTTGTCTGACGTCTCCCGCTTAAAACCCAAAAGTCAGAAGGATCGTGAGCTTTGTTTGGCTCGAGGACTGATTTTCCATTGATCACAATGAGCTGTCTGCTCTACTACGTATGACACCTTGAGCCAGAGTCAGGTCATTAATGAATAATTTCGCACCAAGTTCCCCATGATAACTGGAGACAGATGGCACCCACTTGTCTGCAGTCCAGCCCCAAAACAAATGGCACTATATATCAACCAGAATCAGCTATTCCAGGCCAACTGGTGATCCATGGTGCGAGGATATTGCTACATCTGGAGGAGGTGGGCGGGGTTTGACTCAGGCATTCAGTCATAATCCCACAGAAGATAGCTGTGCACCATTGGCTCCTCAGCCAAGGACATACACCAAACGTTTGAACCTGCAGTTCCTCTTAGACTGAGCAGGCTTACTATTGCGACAGTTGTGTCAGTAGGGTAAAACTAACCTATCTCAATAATCTAAACCCAGTTTATGTTCCCTTTCGACGGGTACGGTAGCATAGTAGTTATGTTACTGGACTATGG
Source organism: Heterodontus francisci (assembly GCF_036365525.1). Taxonomy (NCBI): domain Eukaryota; kingdom Metazoa; phylum Chordata; class Chondrichthyes; order Heterodontiformes; family Heterodontidae; genus Heterodontus; species Heterodontus francisci. Next base: position 31,952,627 of record NC_090389.1, read on the forward strand.
AGATTGGGCCAAAATCTTTATATTCTGCTGTTAGCTGAGTACAAAACAGAAAATGAATTTATCAAGGAAACACAACTTTTGTGCTTGTTTCAAATATATTAGTCGTTCTCTGCTGTGAAAGTTGGGCAAGTCTTGAGTTTTTGCCTGTGCTCTTTCAGCAAAGATGATCCTGCTGAAGGTTTCTGAAATTTTTCACCCAAATTGAAGTGACTGCACTTCAAAAGTACTTCATTGGCTAGAAGACACTTTGGGATGTTCTATGGTCACAACAAGTGCTATATAAATGCAGTCCTCTTATTTTTCTTCACTCAACATGCAACACCCTGTGTCTGCATGGATGTAGCCCTAGTATGATGCTTTTTCTGATCTGTCCGATGTTTTACGTATGGGTATCATGGTCTAGCCAGGTAGCTTAAAAATAGTGATGAGAGAAGGTATTTATCATAAGATGAGACAGTAGTTGGCAGCAACGGGAAAAGGAGCAGGAGCTAGAGATTGATTGAAAGGAAAGGCTTATGGAGTCTTGTGTTGCAGTCATTTGTGGCGCCATAGGATTGCTGACGCCTAAGAAACTGCCCTGTAACTGCTTAGTCAATTATTGTGAAATTTCAGTATTGTTTTCCTCTGAATATATTATTTCTTGAGGTTTTAAATCTTTATGGAATTCTCTTTTTTTTTTTTATTCATGCGATGTGGGCGTCACTGGCCAGGCCAGCATTTATTGCCCATCCCTAATGGTGGTGGTGAGCTGCCTTCTTGAACCGCTGCAGTCCATTTGGGGTAGGTAGACCCACAGTGCTATTAGGAAGGGAGTTCCAGGATTTTGACCCAGCGACAGTGAAGGAACGGTGATATAGTTCCAAGTCAGGACGGTGTGAGACTTGGAGGGGAACTTGCAGGTGGTGGTGTTCCCATGTATTTGCTGCCCTTGTCCTTCTAGTTGGTAGAGGTCGCGGGTTTGGAAGGTGCTGTCGAAGGAGCCTTGGTGCATTGCTGCAGTGCATCTTGTAGATGGTACGCACTGCTGCCACTGTGCGTCGGTGGTGGAGGGAGTGAATGTTTATAGATGGGGTGCCAATCAAGCGGGCTGCTTTGTCCTGGATGGTGTCGAGCTTCTTGTAGTGTTGGAGCTGCACCCATCCAGGCAAGTGGAGAGTATTCCATCACACTCCTGACTTGTGCCTTATAGATGGTGAACAGGCTTTGGGGAGTCAGGTGGTGAGTTACTCACCTCAGGATTCCTAGCCTCTGACCTGCTCTTATAGCCACGGTATTTATATGGCTACTCCAGTTCAGTTTCTGGTCAATGGTAGCCCCTAGGATGTTGATAGTGGGGGATTCAGCGATGGTAATGCCGTTGAATGTCAAGGGGAGATGGTTAGATTCTTTCTTGTTGGAAATGGTCATTGCCTGGCACTTCTGTGGCGCGAATGTTACTTGCCATTTATCAGCCCAAGCCTGGTTATTGTCCAGGTCTTGCTGCATTTCTACACAGACTGCTTCAGTATCTGAGGAGTCACGAATGGTACTGAACATTGTGCAATCATCAGTGAACATCCCCACTTCTGACCTTATGATTGAAGGAAGGTCATTGATGAAGCAGCTGTAGATGGTTGGGCCTAGGACACCAACCTGAGCAACTCCTGCAGTGATGTCCTGGAGCTCAGATGATTGACCTCCAACAACCACCTTCCTTTGTGCTAGGTGTGACTCCAGCCAGCGGAGGGTTTTCCCCCTGATTCCCATTGACCTCAGTTTTGCTAGGGCTCCTTGATGCCATACTCGGTCAAATGCTGCCTTGATGTCAAGGGCAGTCACTCTCGCCTCACCTCTTGAGTTTAGCTCTTTTGTCCATGTTTGAACCAAGGCTGTAATGAGGTCAGGAGCTGAGTGGCCCTGGTGGAACCCAAACTGAGCGTCACTGAGCAGGTTATTACTAAGCAAGTGCCACTTGATGGCGCTGTTGATGACACCTTCCATCACTTTACTGATGATAGAGAGTAGACTGATGGGGCGGTAATTGGCCGGGTTGGACTTGTCCTGCTTTTTGTGTACAGGACATACCTGGGCAATTTTCCACATTGCAGGGTAGAAGCCAGTGTTGTAGCTGTACTGGAACAGCTTGGCTAGGGGGCGCAGCAGGTTCTGGAGCACAGGTCTTCAGTACTATTGCCGGAATATTGTCAGGGCCCATAGCTTTTGCAGTATCCAGTGCCTTCAGTCGTTTCTTGATATCATGCGGAGTGAATCGAATCGGTTGTAGTCTGGCATCTGTGATGCTGGGGACTTCAGGAGGAGGCAGAGATGGATCATCAACTCGGCACTTCTGGATGAAGATTGTTGCAAATGCTTCAACATTATCTTTCGCATTGATGTGCTGGGCTCCCCCATCATTGACGATGGGGATATTTGTGGAGCCACCTCCTCCAGTTAGTTGTTTAATTGTCCATCACCATTCACGACTGGATGTGGCAGGACTGCAGAGCTTAGATCTGATCCGTTGGTTGTGGGATCGCTTAGCTCTGTCTATCGCATGCTGCTTATGCAGTTTGGCATGCAAGTAGTCCTGTGTTGTAGCTTCACCAGGTTAATGCCTCATTTTGAGGAATGCCTGGTGCTGCTCCTGGCATGCCCTCCTGCACTCTTAATTGAACCAGGGTTGGTCTCCTGGCTTGATGGTAATGGTAGAGTGGGGGATATGCCGGACCATGAGTTTACAGATTGTGGTTGAGTACAATTCTGCTGCTGCTGATGGCCCACAGCGGCCCACGGATGCCCAGTTTTGCATTGCTAGATCTGTTCGAAATCTATCCCATTTAGCACGGTGATAGTGCCACACGACGGGCGGTATCCTCAATGTGAAGGCAGGACTTCGTCTCCACAAGGACTGTGCGGAGGTCACTCCTACCAATACTGTCATGGACAGAAGCATCTGCGGCAGGCAGATTGGTGAGGACAAGGTCAAGTATGTTCTTCCCTCGTGTTGGTTCCCCCACCACCTGTCGCAGACCCAGTCTAGCAGCTATGTCCTTTAGGACTCGACCAGCTCGGTCAGTTGTGGTGCTACCGAGCCACTCTTGGTGATGGACATTGAAGTCCCCCACCCAGAGTACATTTTGTTCCCTTGCCGCCCTCAGTGCTTCCTCCAAGTGGTGTTCAACATGGAGGAATACTGAGTCATCAGCTGAGGGAGGGCGGTAGGTGGTAATCAGTAGGAGGTTACCTTGTCCATGTTTGACCTGATGCCATGAGACTTCATGGGGTCCAGAGTCAATGTTGAGGACTCCCAGGGCAACTCCCTCCCTATTGTATACCACTGTGCTGTCACCTCTGGTGGGTCTGTCCTGCCGGTGGGACAGGACATACCCGGGGATGGTAGTGTCTGGGACATTGTCTGTAAGGTATGATTCCATGAGTATGACTGTGTCAGGCTGTTGCTTGACTAGTCTGTGGGACAGCTCTCCCAACATTGGCACAAGCCCCCAGATGTTAGTAAGGAGGACTTTGCAGGGTCGTTAGGGCTGGGTTTGCCGTTGTCGTTTCTGGTGCCTAAATCGATGCTGGGTGGTCCGTCCGGTTTCATTCCTTTTTATTGACTTTGTAGCGGTTAGGTATAACTGAGTGGCTTGCTAGGCCATTTCAGAGGGCATGTCAGAGTTAACCACATTGCTGTGGGTCTGTTGTCACATGTAGGCCAGACCAGGTAAGGACAGCAGATTTCCTTCCCTAAAGGACATTAGTGAACCAGATGGGTTTTTACAACAATCGACAATGGTTTCATGGCCATCATTAGACTAGCTTTTAATTCCAGATTTTTATTAATTAAATTCAAATTCCACCTTCTGCTGTGGTGGGATTCGAACCCATGCCCCCAGAGAAACATCCTGGGTCTCTGGGTTACTAGTCCAGTGATAATACCACTACATCACTGCCTACCCCTACTTCTCATTCAGAAGTAAATTTTGATAGCTTAATTACCAAAATGTGGTTATTTCTTTGAAGGAATCCATTATGGTGCATCAGGAGAGAGTTAGAAAATGTTTAATGAGTTTGCTGAGCGACAGGAACAATTGTTTGGTGCAGTAGTATCAAATAGTTGTGGCAAGATACAGTTACATATAAAATTACTGATTGGATTTGTTTTTCAGTGAACATGAAATGTTTGTACTATGCAGATTTATCTCTATTTCTCGCGTTTGTAATATACATTTTATGATGGCTTTGCACATTTTGGTTGCAAGCAGAATATATAGATTAAGATTTCTTGGTTTGTATTTGTGCTGCTTGATTCTGAGCAATTTCTACCCTAGTTTCATTTAGGTCATTTAGCAAACACAATCCCAGTTTGCATGCAGCAAGGCCAAACAAACAAAATAAATGGTCAGTTCATTGTTGTGATGTTTGGGGAATGAATGTTGTTCAGGAGAGCATCCTCTGCTTTAAATAGTACCACAGAATCTCTTACGTCCATCTAAACAACTGGATGGGATCTTGGTTTAATGTCTCATTCAAAAATGGCACTTCTGATCACCCAACACTCTTTGATTTCTACATTAAGGTGTGAGCCAAGATTATGTGCTCAAGTTCTAGAGTGAAGCCTGCCTATTTGTCAAGTAATGCTTATCGTTACAATGGATGTAACACTGTTTCTATTAATGAGATAACTTGAGCAGATTGAGCACTGCACAGTGGCGCAGTGGTTAGCACTGCAGCCTCACAGCTCCAGCGACCCGGGTTCAATTCTGGGTACTGCCTGTGTGGAGTTTGCAAGTTCTCCCTGTGTCTGCGTGGGTTTTCTCCGGGTGCTCCGGTTTCCTCCCACAAGCCAAAAGACTTGCAGGTTGGTAGGTAAATTGGTCATTATAAATTGCCCCTAGTATAGATAGGTGGTAGGGAAATATAGGGAGAGATGGGGATGTGGTAGGAATATGGGATTAGTGTAGGATTAGTATTAATGGGTGGTTGATGGTCGGCACAGACTCGGTGGGCCGAAGGGCCTGTTTCAGTGCTGTATGTCTAAACTAAAGCATTGTATGGCACCTACATTCTTGATTTCCAGCAAGGAACACTGGGAGCATCCTCAGTAACCCTGCAAGCATTGTTTCATTGACAATTGGTGCACAAAGACAATTGCAGTGAAATACAAATGAAAATCTATATTGTATATTTCAATGCAGATTTGAGAGTTCAATACTGAATAGGTGTGAATACGCCTGGACCAATGAAGTACTTCTAATTTAAGTAAAACTTTTATGATGACTGCAATCTTCACATAATATATTCCAAAATTCAAATTGTGAATAACTTTCATAAGAACATAACAAGAAATAGGAGTAGGAGAAGGCCATTCAGTCCTTTAAGCCCACTCCTCCATTCAATGACATCATGCTGAACTTCTACTTCAACACCGTTTTCCTGCGCTATCCCTGTAACCCTTGATTTTAATGTGTAATATTTAATATTTAAATCTCAATATTAAAAATCTCCCTTGTTTTTCAAATCCCTCCTTGGCCCCTCCCTCTATCTATCAATCTTAGTCTTGAACATAGTCAACGACTGAGCCTCCACAGCCCTCTGGGGCAGAGAATTCCAAAGATTTTCCACTCTGTGAGTGAAGAAATTCCTCCATCTCAGTCCTACATGGCCGTCCCTTTATTCTGAGACTCTGTCCCCTGGTTCTGGACTCCCTGGCCATGGGAAACATTCCACTTCCTACAATCCTGGCAGACATTTTCATTGTAATATTGCAGCAAAGTAACTATTATAAGGTGTTCAATTTAGGTGAGACAATCTGGAATGAGAATAGGCCACTTATATTGATTTGGACATCATTTTACAAACCATGTGTGAATTGCATCATTACTGTAGTCTCTTGAGAGCTCTATAAAATTACTTGCTGCAGTATAAACCAAAGGTCAATGGAGTGAAACCCAGAATATCTATTTTACCATTTACCTTAAATTATTCAGTGACTCATTGCTTTCTGTGGATGATATTGCTGTGCCGTACCTATGCCATTATATCCCATAGTGTTTGATCATCTCTATCAGTACTTACCCTTATAACCTATAATTCTTCGCCATAAATTTCAAATCCTTTGTCCTTTCCTTATTTCTTTTGACTATAAGCTTAGTTTGTTTATATTTTCACATTTCTGCAGATCACCATGAATTACTTATTCCAAAGAAAGTTAGTCTTCTAAAGCTGCTCTAACTCTATTAAAAGGTGTACAAGGTGACTTGCTAAATGGCTGCTGAGTTGTTGGAAAGATGAACTGAGCACAAAGATTGGAGATTTATGGGGTATAGTAGCCCCATGGTTATTGTACTAGGCTAGTAGCCGACAGGTCATGGTTTCAAATATCACCATGGCATGTTGTGAAATTGACTAATACCAGGCAATGATCGTGCCATATTGTTGTAAAATTCCAAACTGGTTCACTAAAGTCCACTAGATAAAGGAACCTGTCACCCCAAACTGCTCTGTTGTACATATGACACCAGTCCCCCCCGCTCCCCCCAACTTATGGTTGACTTTTAATACCTTCAGGGCAACAACTACTTCTTCTTTGATCTCCTTGTCTCAAGAGACAATGGGTAAGCGCCTAGAGGTGGCAGTGGTTTGTGGAGCAGTGCCTGGAGTAGGCCAGTTCGAGAGTGACAGACTCTTCCACAGGCGCTGCAGATAAAATTGGTTGTCGTGGCTGTTACACAGTTGGCGCTCTCCTTACACTTCTGTCTTTTTTCCTGCCAACTGCTAAGTCTCTTCGACTCGCCACTCTTTAGCTCCATCTTTATGGCTGTCCGCCAGCTCTGGCGATCACTGGCAACTGACTCCCACGACTTGTGGTCAATGTCATAGGATTTCATGTCGAGTTTGCAGACGCCTTTAAAGCGGAGACATGGATGGCCAGTGGGTCTGATACCAGTGACGAGCTTGCTGTACAATGCGTCCTTGGGGATCCTGCCATCTTCCATGAGGATCACATGGCCAAGCCATCTCAAATGCCACTGGCTCAGTAGAGTGTATATGCTGGGGATGTTGGCCGCCTCAAGGACTTCTGCATTGGAGATACGGTCTTGCCACCTGATGTCAAGGATTCTCTGGAGGCAGCGAAGATGGAATGAGTTGAGTCGTCGCTCTTGGCTGACATACGTTGTCCAGGCCTCGCTGCCGTAGAGCAAGGTACTGAGGGCACAGGCTTGATACACTCGGACTTTTGTGTTTCATGTCAGTGTGCCATTTTCCTACACCCTCTTGGCCAGTCTGGACATAGCAGAGGTCGCCATTCCCATGCGCTTGTTGATTTCTGCATCGGGAGGCAGGTTACTAGTGATAGTTGAGCCTAGGTGGGTGAACTCTTGAACCACTTCCAGAGCGTGGTCGCCGCTATTGATGGATGGAGCATTTCTGATGTCCTGTCCCATGATCATTTTCTTGAGGCTGATGGTTGGGCCAAATTCGTTGCAGACAGCCGCAGTCCTGTAGATGAGTCTCTGCAGACACTCTTCCGTGTGGGTTGTTAATGCAGCATCGTCAGCAAGAGGAGTTCCCTGATTAGGACTTTCCGTACTTTGGTCTTCGCTCTAAGACGGGCAAGGTTGAACAACCTGCCATCTGATCTTGTGTGGAGGAGAATTCCTTCTGAACACTTGCATGCATGTGAGAGCAGCAGTGAGAAGATCCCAAACAGTGTAGGTGTGAGAGCACAGCCCTGTTTCACGCCACTCAGGACAGGAAAGGGGTCTGATGAGGCACTGCTATGCTGAATTGTTGTCATAGAATGAGGTGATGATACTTAGTAGCTTTGGACATCGGATCTTTGCTAGTAGTTTGAAGAGACCATGTCTGCTGTCGAGGTCAAAGGCTTTGGTGAGCTCTATGAAATCAACGTAGAGGGGCATCTGTTGTTCGCGGCATTTTTCCCGTAGCTGGCGAAGGGAGAACAGCATGCCAATGATGGATCTTTCTACTCGAAAGCTGCACTATGCCTCGGGGAGACACGCTCAGCCAGCTTCTGGAGTCTGTTCAAAAGAACTCGAGCGAAGACTTTCCCCACTATGCTGAGCAGGGAGATTCCACGGTCGTTGTTGCAGTCTCCGTGGTCACCCTTGTTCTTATAGAGGGTGATGGTATTGGCATCGCGCATGTCCTAGACATGAACAAACTAGAGATGCCCCCCAAATGCCATTAATAAATGTTTAAAAAAGCATAGCCAGGATTTTACAGTAAAAATAACAGTGAGGCTAACAGCGCTCATCGTTAAAAATGTAAACTGGACAGCAACCTCTGGAGATCACTCATCCGGATTTAAAAATGGAAATTAGAAAGTTGCTGTCTGAGTTCCCCTGCTGCTCCTGAAGCTGTGCTATACTGGTATCTCACGGAGACTTGGCATTCAAATACATGGATTGACCAGTGTGAAGTTGCAGAACTTGGATAATAGATGCCACCTAATCACACCAGAAAAGGGTAGGGCTTATTCATTCCAACATATAAATGTTTAACTTGTGACCAGTCTTTCTTACTGTCAAATACCCTTTTTGTCACTGAAAATTAACTTTTGCAACTGTGGAATCTCATTCCTTCAGATTTTAATTATTGTTAGAGATTTTAAAAAGTTGACATATACAGTAAATAGCAGAACCCTTAGGAGTACTAACAGGCAGAGAGATCTGGGCGTACAGGTCCACAGGTCACAAAGTGGCAACGCAGGTGGATAAGGTAGTCAAGAAGGCATACGGCATGCTTGCCTTCATCAGTCGGGGCATAGAGTATAAAAATAGGCAAGTCATGCTGCAGCTGTGCAGAACTTCAGTTAGGCCACACTTAGAATATTGCGTGCAATTCTAATCACAACACTACCAGAAGGACGTGGAGGCTTTGGAGAGGGTACAGAAGAGGTTTACCAGGATTTTGCCTGGTCTGGAGGGCATTAGCTATGAGGAGAGGTTGGATAAACTCAGATTGTTTTCACTGGAACGACGGAGGTGGAGGGGTGACATGATAGAGGTTTACAAAGTTATAAGCGGCATGGACAGAGTGGATAGTCAGAAGCTTTTTCCCAGGGTGGAAGAGTCAGTTACTAGGGGACATAGGTTTAAGGTGAGAGGGGCAAAGTTTAGAGGGGATGTACGAGGCAAGTTCTTTACACAGGGTGGTGAGTGCCTGGAACTTGTTGCCGGGGGAGGTGGTGGAAGCAGGTACCATAGAGATGTTTAAGAGGCATCTTGACAAATACATCAATAGGATGGGAATAGAGGGATACGGACCCCGGAAGTGCAGAAGGTTTTAGTTTAGGCAGGCATCAAGATCGGCACAGGCTTGGAGGGCCGAATGGCCTGTTCCTGTGCTGTACTGTTCTTTGTTACTAACATTTTCTTTGTTTCTTATCTCTATCTCAACCTTTCCCTTTTATTTCATTTTCTGTATGTGATTTGGCATGGAATTCTGACACTTCCTGGTTCAGACTCTACATGCATCATTAGAATTCATCAGTCTGATTTAAGAGATACATGGTTTCTCGCCCTGTTTACATAGCTCACAGATTCCCTGTCAAGGTGCTGTGCCAAAAAGGCACTGCAAATTCCATTGCAAAACCCCACAAAGTCTGTGGGCAAGTGTAATGAATGCCATTCATTTACTGCTGACAGCAAAATCCAGACCCATGTGTGGAAACTCTGGTTTACCATGAACACAGTGCTGACTAGTACTGTATAATAAACTGACCAGAATACCCCAGATTGGCTCAGCTGTTTATTCATATAGCTAAGATAATGAAGATATGGATTTTTTTCCTCCTTTTTAAGCAGATTGCCTGACTCAAATGCTCATTATATCTGCTTGCACTGCCACCAGAACTTTGATTCTGTTCCTGACATCTCTGGTAGAACCATTTCTGTACGACTTGCAGTTAGTTTTAAAGTTACTTATTGTTTTTGATTTCTGTATGATAGAAAGTGATGTGGAGGAAAATGTCAATTTGACAAGTGAAATCACCATAATACACTTCAATTTTAAAGTTAACTGTTGTACAGTATTGTGAAGCTATTTCTTTCTATTATTAGATGATGAAGATGAGTTTGCTGAGATGGAGGTGGAAGACCATGACAGTGAAGAATGTGAAAAACCCAACACCATCAATTTTGATCCTAGTCTACCAACAGCACACTCTGTATGTACAAAAATGCAGAATGTTAGAACTATGGATAGTGATAGGATTTGTTTCTAAAAGAAACTAGCGACAGAACAAATAAACTTCTCCTTTCAAGCATACGACCTACTTTGAAATCTTTTTTGGACGGGGAGCAGAGTAGCCTGAAAAATCAGTTTAGTCATTAGTCATTGCAACTCCATGCAATTTCCTTGTATGACTGAGTAAAATAGGTGAGCAAAGAACATGCAATTATATAATGCCTTAACACATACTCAGCACGACCCCAACTGCTGTGAATACGTTGTTATAATAAAAGCAAAATACTGTAGATGCTGGAAATCTAAAATAGAAACAAAGTGCTGGAAATGCTCAGCAGGTCAGGCAGCATCTGTGGAGAGAGAAGCAGAGTTAATGTTTCAGATCTGTGACCTTTCATTAGAACTGGCAAAGGTTAGAAAAGAATTAAGTTTTAAGCAAGTGACGGGGTGGGGGTGGTTTGGTGGGAAAGAGAACAAAAGGGAAGTTGGGTGATGGGGCAGAGGGCAGGAGCGATTAAGTAACAAAGATGTCATGGGACAAAGGCAAAAGTGTTGATGCTAAAGGTGAAAGACAAATCATTAGTCTAGAGACAGTGTTAATTGCAGAGTAATGAGCAGCTCTATCCAGAAGCACATGGAAAAACAGGCATATGGTTAAACAATAAAATAAAATGATAAAAGAAAAATATAAAAAAGCCAGTCATACTCTGAAGTTGTTGAACTCCATATTGAGTCCACAAGACTGTAGAATTGAAAGATGAGGTGCTGCTCCTCAAGCTTGCGTTGATGTTCACTGGAACACTGCAGCAGGCCAAGGACAGAAATGTGGGCATGAGAGCAGGGGAATGTGTTGAAATCACGGAACCAGAAGCTCAGGGTCATGCTTTCGGATTGAGCGGAGGTGTTCCACAAAGCGGTCACCCGACCTAGGTTTGGTCTCCCCAGTGTAGAGGCAACCGCATTGTGAGCAGTGAATACACTATGTAAATTGAAGGAAGTAAATCACTGCTTCACCTGGAAGAAGTGTTTGGGGCGTTGGATGGTGAGGAGAAAGGAGCTAAAAGGGATGGTATTACACCTCCTGCGATTGCATGGGAAGTTGCCTGGGAAGGAGACGAGGTGTCGGGGGTGATGGCGGAGTGGACCAGGATGTCATGGAGGGAACGATCCCTTTGGAATGCTGACAGGAGGAGAAGGGAAGATGTGTTTGGGGGTGGCATCACTCTGGAGGTGGTGGAAATGGCGGAGGATGATCCTTTGGATGTGGAGGCTGATGGGGCGGAAAGTGAGGACAAGGGGAACCCTGTCGCGGTTCTGGGAGGGATGGGAAGGGGTGAGGGCAGAAGTGCGGGAAATGGGTCAGACACGGTTGAGGGCCCTGTCAACCACAGTGGGAGGGAGAGAGACTCTTCTTGCAGAAAAAGAAAGACATCAGAGGTGCTGTTGTGGAAGGTTGCATCATCAAAATAGATGGGTCGGAGGTGGAGAAACTGGGAGAATGGAATGGAGTCTAGGTTTTACTGGCTTCATGACCTGAGGTGTTTGCCATAATTCACAATTAGGCAGTGACCTAATTATGGACTGTCAGTTTTCAAATGATTTTCTTTGTGGTGTAATTTCAGTTGAAATACAGTTTTTATTTCCACTTTTGCTCCGCATGGTTTGCTGTAAATCAGATCTTAAAATGTAGGAAGCGAACTGCATTGCGCATGAGAAGACGTTGAAAGCATATTAACAATCATTTGGAAATATTAACTTTTAATTGCCCAATGTTCCGACAATTATCATAGAATAATGCAGCATAGAAGGTGGCCATTTAGTCCATCGTAGCAATACCAGCTCTTTGTAAGAGCTGTCCAATTAGTCCCACTTCCCCGCTGTCTTCCCATAGCCCTGCAAAGTTTTCCCTTGAAATATTTATCCAATTCCCTTTGATAGTTATTGAATCTGTTTCTACCACCTTTTCAGGCATTGCAGTGTAGGTCATCATAACTCGCTGCAGAATTTGTTTTCTCCTGTCGCCTTTTGTCACCAGTTCTTTTGCCAATTACCTTATATCTGTGTCCTATGGTTACCCAAGGGCTGCCTGATTGTCAAGTGTCTTATAGTAGCATTTTGTTTGACAGTAGATAAGCTGTTAGGTTAAATGTTCAAGCTCTACCATTGCTGTTGGCAAAGCAAGGTGAAATCAAAGAGCAAAGTGAGGTTATGGCTTGGTGAATGGAGAAATTTGTAGAATTTGGTAGCTTGCTTTCTGATAATGGTGATCCAGGATGCTCAAGAGCCATGACGTATTTTAATGTCCTTCTGTGAGAAATCATTCGGTAAGTAATTTCCAATACTAAAATGCATAGTTTGTGAATTCATATGGAAACCAGCCCCTTGTTTCCTAGTTCACAATGTAAAAATATTTTTAATGTGATTCAAAAAATATGGCTGATTGAAATTTCACAAGTGAAATTTTGGAATTCAGGAGAAGACATTCGGTCCATTATGCCCGCTACACAGTATTCCCTTGGTACATTTCTAATCTTGAATTTCATTTGTTTACAAAAGTTTGTCCGGCTGCTCCTTGAAACCCATTAAGATTTATTGTTTCACAACTTGTGCCAGTGATTTGTTCCACTTCTAATTTTAATAAAGGTGGTTCTGCTCTCCTGTTTTCTTTTGTCTTTACTGTGCTTAAATTCTGTATACAATAGAAAAGCTTGCTCAGATGCAATTTATCCAAACCTATCATATCGTCTTTCAGTCTCTTTCTTAAGAAAGAAAAGGCCCAGAATAGTTGATCTTTCCTCTTGTGCAGTTCCCTTAAGTCTGAGATCAACTGTCTAGCCCTTATCTGTACCACCTCCAATAACTGAATATCTTGAAATAAGGAGACCAGAACTGTTTGCAGTGGTCTCACCAGAGTCAATTACATTTTTTTAAATGGCCTGACTGGATTTATATATCATAACTCTAACTATGCATCCCAACATTCTCTTTGCAATAGAAACATTAGCCTAAGGAGTTTGTAAAGTTGTAAACGCATAGCACTTAAAATAATAGGAACCTGAAATACACAGTAAACCAAAATTGATTTCTCAGCCAGTGTGTGCAGACTGGGAGAAAACATATTGATTTGTGCTATTAAGTGAAGCATTGTAGTTTGACTCCAGTGACTCAATGGTAAAGGCACATTAGTATAGAACCGGAATAGATAGGCCCCAGATTCAATTCCAATCAATAAGGAGGGGAGGCGGTGGCATGGTGGTATTGTCACTGGACTAGTAACCCAGAGACCCAGGGTATTGCTCAGGGGACATGGTTCAAATCCCACCGCACAAGAAGGTGGAATTTGAATTCAATTAATAAATCTGGAATTAAAAAGCTAGTCTAATGATGGCCATGAAACCATTGTCCATTGTTGAACCCTTCTGGTTCACTAATGTCCTTTATGAAAGGAAATCTGCTGTCCTTACCTGGTCTGGACTACATGTGACTCCAGACCCATAGCAATGTGGCTGACTCTTTAAAATGCCCTCTGAAATGGCCTAGCAAGTCACTCAGTTGTATCTAGCCGCTACGAAGTCAATAAAAAGGAGTGAAACAGGACGGACCTAGGCACCGGAAACTACAGCGGCAAACCCAGCAAAGTCCTCCTGACTAACGTCTGGGGGCTTGTGTCAAAGTTGGGAGAGCTGTCCCACAGACTAGTCAAGCAACAGCTTGACATAGTCATACTCACAGAATCATACCTGACAGACAATATCCCAGACTCTGCAATCACCATCCCTGGGTGTGTCCTGTCCCACCGGCAGGACAGACCCAGCAGAGGTGGCGGCACAGTGTTATGCAGTAGGGAGGAAGTTGCCCTGGGAGTCCTCAACATCGACTCTCGACCCCATGAAGTCTCATGGCATCAGGTCAAACATGGACAAGGAAACCTCCTGCTGATTACCACCTACCGCCCTCCCTCAGCTGATGACTCAGTACTCCTCCATGTTGAACAGCACTTGGAGGAAGCACTGAGGGTGATGAGGGCACAGAATGTTCTCTGGGTGGAGGACTTCAATGTCCATCACCAAGAGTGACTTGGTAGCACCACTACTGACCGAGCTGGCTGAGTCCTAAAGGACATAACTGCTAGACTGGGTATGTGGCATGTGGTGAGGGAACCAACGAGGGGAAAACATACTTGACCTCGTCCTCACCAATCTGCCTGCCGCAGATGCATCTGTCCATGGCTGTATCGGTAGAAGTGACCACACACAGTCCTTGTGGAGACGAAGTCCCACCTTCACACTGAGGATACCCTGCTTTGTGTTGTGTGGCAGTACCACCATGCTAAATGGGATACATTTCGAACAGATTTGCAATGCAAAACTGGACATTCATGAGGGGCTGTGGGCCATCAGCAGCAGCAGAACTGTACTCGACCACAATCTGTAACCTCATGGCCCAACAAATTGCCCACTCTACCATTACCATCAAGCCAGGCGACCAACTCTGGTTCAATGAAGAGTGCAGGAGTGCATACCAAGAGCAGCACCAGGCATGCCTGAAAATGAGGTGTCAACCTGCTGAAGCTACAACACAGGACTATCTGTGCCAAACTCCAAGTAGCATGCAATAGACAGAGCTAAGCGATCCCATAACCCAACGGATCAGATCTAAGCTCTGCAGTCCTGCCACATCCAGCCGTGAATGGTGATGGACAATTAAACAACTAACTGGAGGAGGTGGATCCATAAATATCCCCATCCTCAATAATGGGGGAGCCCAGCACACCAGCAAAAGATAAGGCTGAAGTATTTGCAACAGTCTTCATCCAGAAATGCCGAGTTGATGATCCATCACTGCCTCCTGAAGTCCCCAGCATCACAGATGCCAGACTTCAGCCAATTCGATTCACTCCGTGTGATTTCAAGAAACGACTGAAGGCACTGGACGCTGCAAAGGCTATAGGCCCTGACAATATTCCGGCAATAGTACTGAAGACCTGTGCTCCAGAATTTGCCACGCCCCTAGCCAAGCTGTTCCAGTATAGCTACAACACTGGCATCTACCCTGCAATGTGGAAAATTGCCCAGGTGTGTCCTGTACACAAAAAGCAGGACAAGTCCAACCCGGCCAATTACTGCCCCATCAGCCTACTCTCAATTGTCAGTAAAGTGATGGAAGGTGTCATCAACAGTGCTATCAAGCGGCACTTGCTTAGCAATAACCTGTTCAGTGAACTCAGTTTGGGTTCTGTCAGGGCCACTTGGCTCCTGACCTCATTATAGCCTTGGTTCAAACATGGACAAAGGAGCTGAACTCAAGAGATGATGTGAGAGTGACTGCCCTTGACATCAAGGCAGCATTTGACCGAGTCTTTCATCAAGGAGCCCTGGAAAAACTGAGGTCAATGGGAATCAGGGGGAAATCCCTCTGCTGGTTGGAGTCATACCTAGCACAAAGGAAGGTGGTTGTTGGAGGTCAATCATCTCAGCTCCAGGACATTGCTGCAGGAGTTCCTCAGGGTAGTGTCCTAGGCCCAACCATCTACAGCTGCTTCATCAATGACCTTCCTTCAATCATAAGGTCAGAAGTGGGGATGTTTGCTGATGATTGCACAATGTTCAGTACCATTCGTGACACCTCAGATACTGACGCAGTCCGTGTAGAAATGCAGCAAGACTTGGACAATATCCAGGCTTGGGCTGATAAGTGGCAAGTAACGTTCGCACCATACAAGTGCCAGGCAATGACCATCTCCAACAAGAGCAAATCTAACCATCTCCCCTTGATGTTCAATGGCATTACCATTGCTGAATCCCCTACTATCAACATCCTAGGGGCTACCATTGACCAGAAACTGAACTGGAGTAGCCATATAAATACCGTGGCTACAAGAGCAGGTCAGAGGCTAGGAATCCTGCGGTGCGTAACTCACCTCCTGACTTCCCAAAGCCTATCCACCATCTACAGGCACAAGTCTGGAGTGTGATGGAATACTCTCCACTTGCCTGGATGGGTGCAGCTCCAACAACACAAGAAGCTCGACACCATCCGGGACAAAGCAGCCCGCTTGATTGGCACCCCATCTACAAACATTCACTCCCTCCACCACCAACGCACAGTGGCAGCAGTGTGTACCATCTACAAGATGAACTGCAGCAACGCGCCAAGGCTCCTTAGCACCTTCCAAACCCGCGACCTCTACCAACTAGAAGGACAAGGGCAGCAAATGCATGGGAACACACACCATCCTGACTTGGAACTATATTGCCATTCCTTCACTGCCGCTGGGTCAAAATCATGGAACTCCCTTCCGAACAGCACTGTGGGTGTACCTACCCCACATGGACTGCAGCGGTTCCAGAAGGCAGCTCACCACCACCTTCTCAAGGGCAATTAGGGATGGGCAATTAATGCTGGCCTGGCCAGCGACACCCACATCCCATGAATGAATAAAAAAATATGTAATTTATGGTCCCAGCTCAGGTTGTGATGGGGAAACCATGAACTAGACAGGAGAATGGTGAACAAGGCTTCTTGCCTTTTGACCAACCTTAAAAAGTTTTATGTATATGAAAAAATATTATGTGGATTTTGTCCAAGCATTGCCAGGAAATACAACAAACAAAAAATGATATTTTTATCTGCAAGCAGCAAAGAAATATAAATTTCTACATGCATAAATGTTTGTCAACATGCGTGAATAGATATATACGTCTTTACTGTTAAATTTTGTGATGAGTGCGTTGAATAAAATCCTATTTCAGAATGTAAATTTACATTTAATGTATAATCAACTTTTTTGTTCCTTAGTACTTGGGGACCGAAATGGAGGAGTTTCACGGCCGGACCTTGCATGATGAAGATAGTTGTCCAACCTTCCCAGTTCTCCCTCATATAGCAGTTATTCTTATTCCTGGGCAGACCTTACCACTGCAGCTCTTTCGTCCTCAGGAAGTATCGATGATGCGAAATCTGATTCAAAAAGACAGAACGTTTGGTGTCCTTGCCTACAGGTTAATTTCTTCCACATTCAGTAAGCTTTAATAACTGATCACTTCTTAATTGTTCAAAGGGGCTCCACAAAAGGCCTATGAAATGAGCAGTGGAAAACCAAGTACACTGACACCTAAAAACCTTTCACAAAATTATTACTGAAAATGCAGGCTATATAGTTCTTCAAAAACATTGAAAATATTTATATTGCTGATCAAATTATTTTAATTATTGTGCTTAATATTTTCCAGCTAAACCACTATATTTGCACTATAAATCTACTTTTGAAGTGTATTTTCAGGGCAGTCCCTTCCCACAGGATTATTTTCTTTCCATATTCAGTTAGCTCTAATAGCTAGATTTACGTTTCTATAAGATCTGAAGGAAGAAATGTATAAAACTAACAGATGTCATTTAAGAAAATGAAAGTATGAATGACACTTTAGGCATTATGTAAATGCAAGTTTTTATCAGTCAAATGTTCCAAATTGCCTTATGTAGAACTAATTACTTTGAAATGCAATGACTATTATGTAGGCAAACACAACAAGATGAACAACCAAATGAGCCATGAGGTTTTTTGTAGACATGGATTGAAAGAGGAGCATTGGCCAGAATACTGGGAGAATCCTTTCTCTTTAAATGGTGCCATGGGATTTTGTAATCACAAGAACAGGCAGCTAGATCTTCAGTTTACTGTCACATCTGAAGAGTAGCAGCAAACCCCTTCTGTACTGCTTTGGAGTCTCAGCCTAATTAATGCGCCCAAATACTCGCATAAGACTTGGACTTGGCACATTTTGCACTAACCAGGCCAAGCTGACACATGCAAAACCAATTGCCCTGATAACAGGGATAGCACATTATAGGGATGGCCACTAGTTTTCTGTTACAGAAAAACAAACAAAATTGTGGAATGTGATCCTAACAGAGGTAAAAGTTCCAGAATCCCATGTAATTGGAACAGAATTTGACTTCTTTGTTCCCCATAAACCAGTGCACTCCTTTACTTTTCCAAGTGATAGACTGGCAGTTGTGAAACCAAGAGCACTAAACACTACAAGTTTTGTATCAGGCCAAGTTTTTTAGCCACAAAATTGTGCAGTATAAGTGTGGAATTAACATATTGCTCATATCCTGCTGTGTTCTGTAAACTAATGTGCTTTATTTACATGAATGTATTCTGCCTAAAAATTTGCATGTCCAGCATGAAAGTTGCCTCCATCTTAATGTATCCATGGAGCTCTCTGTTATATGAAACTTTCACCAGCATAACCATTTTTCGTTTATACACCTGTTACTTTTGTGCCATACTGGTAGCATTGGGAGTGATTTGTTAAGGTTAGTGAATGGATATTGTAAGCAAATGTGACACGCATTTTAACTGCCAAAAATGGGTGAGTTGGAGTTGGTTTTGAAGTTAAAATTGAAGAAGTCTCAAACCCGTCACCAGCCTGCCCACTTCCAAGCTTCATGGAGTCAGGACAAGAGGTGGGGAGCCAACCTGTACCCAGGAGGTGGATTGGCAAATTAAAAATTTTAGTAAGAGCGTAAGAAATAGGAGCAGGCGTAGACCAGACAGCCCATCTAATCTGCTTTACCATTCAGTTTGATCAAGGCTAATCTTGGGCTTCAACTCCACATTCCCACCTGCTCCCCATATCCCTTGATTCCCTGAGAAACCGAAAATCTGTCTATCCCAGCCTTAAATATATTCAGTGATGGAGGATCCACTGCCCTTTGAGCTAGAGAGTTCCAAAGATTCACAACACTGTGTGAAGAAGTTTCTCCTCATCTCGGTGCTAAATGATCGTTCCCCTTATCCTGAGACTGTGCCCCCGTGTTTTAGATTCCCCAGGCAGCGGAAACAACCTCTGTGTCTACCCTGTCAAGCCCCTTCAGAATCTCATAAGTTTCAATGAGGTCACCTCATTCTTCTAAACTCCAGAGAATATAGGCCCAGTTTTACTCAGTCTCTCATCACAAGACAACCCTCCCATCCCATGGGCCAATCTAGTGAACCTCCGCTGTACTGTCTCCAATGCAAGTCTATCCTTCCTTAAACGTGGAGACGAAAACTGCGCACAGTATTCCAGATGTGGTCCTAAATGAAACTTACTAAGTCTGTCCAAATCCCCTTGAAGCTGCTATCTTGCAAAATTCTATAGATTCTGGTATAGTTCCTGCAGATTGGAAAGTAGCAAATGTCACCCCACTATTTAAGAAGGGAGGAGAGAGAAAACAGGGAACTATAGACCTGTCAGCCTTACATCAGTAGTAGGGAAAATGCTAGAATCTGTTCTAAAGGATGTGATAAATGGACACTTGGATGATAATCTGATTGGGCATGGTCAACATGGATTTATGAATGGGAAATCATGTTTGACAAAGCTGTTGGAGTTTTTTGAGGATGTTACGAACAGAATTGATAAAGGTGGACATAGTATACTTGGATCTTCAGAAGGCTTTTGATCAAGTCCCCCACAGGAGGTTGGTTAGCAAAATTAAAGCACATGGGATAGGAGGTAATATACTTGTATGGATTAAGGATTAGTTAACAGGCTGAAAACAGAGTAAGAATGAACGGGTCATTCTCGCGTTGACAAGCTGTGACTAGTGGGGTACTGCAAGGATCAGTACTTGGACCCCAGTTATTCACAATATACATCAATGATTTGGATGTGGGGGCTGAATGTAATATTTCCAAACTCATGGATGACGCAGAACTAGGTGGGACTGTGTGTTGTGAGGAAGGTGCAAAGCGGCTTCAAGGGGATTTGGACCGACTTGGTGAGTGGGCAAGAGTATGGCAGATGGAATATAATGTGGAAAAATGTGAGGTTATCCACTTTGGTAGGAGGAACAGATGAGCAGAGTATTTCTTAAATGGTAGATTAAAAAGTGCAGATGTACAAAGGGATCTGGGTGTCCTTGTCAATGTCACTGAAAGCTAGCATGCAGGTGCAGCAAGCAATTAGGAAGGCGAATGGTATGTTGGCCTTTATCGCAAGAGGATTTGAGTACAGGAGTCGTGACGTCTTGCTTCAATTGTATAGAACCTTGGTTAGACCACACCTGGAGTACTGTGTGCAGTTTTGGTCCCATTACCTTAGGAAGGACATTATTGCCATAGAGAGAGTGTAATGAAGGAACACCAAACTTGTTCCTGGGATGCGGGACTGTCCTATGAAGAGAGATTGGGGGAAACTGGGCCTATATTCTCTCGAGTTTTGAAGAATGAAAGGTGATCTTGTTGAAACCTACAAAATACTTAAAGCAATAGACCGGGTAGATGCAGGTAAGATGTTTCCTCTGGTTGGGAAGTCTAGAACCAGGGGATACAATTTCAAAAGGAGGAAGCCACTTGGGACTGAGATGAGGAGGAATTTCTTTACTCAGAGGGTTGTGAATCTTTGGAATTCTCTACCCCAGAGGGCTGTAAAAACTCAGTCTTTGAGTATGTTTAAAGCAGAGATTGACAGACTTCTAAATACCAAAGATAAAGGGATATGGGGATAGTGTGGGGAAAAAGGCATTGAAGTGGATGATCAGCCATGATCATATTGAATGGTGAAGCAGGCTCGATGAGCTGAATGGCCTATTCCTGTTGCTATGTTCCCATATCCAGGCCAAAGTTCTTTATCTACTGAGATATTCAGGGACATACTTCAGCAATTGATCCATTAGTTTCCTTTTATTAATTTATTTTCCAGTCAACTAGATTAAAGGAGGGGAATTGAGCCTTTCCATTTCAGGCACCCAGTGTTGGCTCATTTCACTTAAGATCCAGAGGAGATGTGCATTCCATCAGTTTGGGCAACCTTGCAACCCAGAGGTGAAACACCACAGTGATAGCAATTTCTGCTGCATTCAGTGAAAAGTTACATGGCAGATGCTCTGTTGAACTGCATTCTGTTGTCTTAATGTTCACTTTTTCTTTTTTAGTGATCCTTCTGACAGAGCTCCAGAGTTTGGAACAACAGCAGAGATTTATGAATATAGGGAGGAGCAAGAATATGGTATTGAAACTGTAAAAGTGAAAGCTGTTGGGCGTCAGAGATTTAAAGTTCTTGAAACAAGAACTCAAACCGATGGGTAAGATGGTAACTTTCAGGCTGTTTAGCCACTCCTTTGATCTTTGTCTCCAATGTGATGTTTGTTCAAAAATGATAAAATTAGTACATGAACAATACTTCCCTGCTAAAACAAGCATGGATATTGTTAAATTTCCTGTTTGTTGGGTCCGTTCTAAATATTTGAAATATCCATTAATTATTGACTACCTTTCAGTGTTTAAAAAAAAAAGGATATGCCCATGCAAACCTTATCACTGCAAAGATGTACCGTGTGTATTTATGCCTAATAAAATAATAGCTTAAGAGCTTCCCTAATGACACACCTGGTTAGGAGAGCAATGTTCAGGCTTGACGTAATTATCTAAATTAGCACACGTGGAATAGAGGTAGGAGTGTAGGCATTGTTGTCAATAACCATAGGTTAAGAAATTGGAAATTCACCATGGGTCCCACTACTGAACAATACGAGCAGCCGCTGTTAGCAGTGTACGTTACTGAATCTTGGGAGAGGACAGGATTGACCTTGATTATGATGCTGTTCACAGATGATTGGCCTAAAAGCTCACAAGTGGGTTCACATGAAGATTGGCTATTTGAATGAGTTACTAGAGTGCAGCCAATGCCTGTGGAGCCATACCCCACCAATTAGTTCATCCTTTCTTGGAAGGGATGGACAATGCGGCAAGTAGAAAATTGGCAGCAAAAGGAGGAAAAGCAAAACAGTGCTTTGTGGCCCATAGTAAATATATGGTGTCTAACAATATCCTGCTCAATGTTCAGTGAAAGTTGCTTACCCTTAATGACCAGGTGAGAAAGAGGTCCCTTTCAGCCTTCACCTGGTCTTACTGTAACGGTTTAATTTTAAACACGCTTTTTAGCTCCCCCTTGGTGACTCCTTGTTCACCGCTTTCCAATTATAAGGCAATGAAACCAGCACAAATGGGTTTTCTTAGGTTTAAAGAAGGAAAGTTGAAATTTATTAAATTTGAACTTAAACTCTAATTTGGTTGACGGCTACTGATACACGACACACCCACACTAGCATTCATAATACATACATGCAAATTGAGACAGAAAAAAAATAGTGAAAAAGTTTGAGGCAATATCTGAAGAGGTTTTGGTACAGTTTTTTGAGCTCACCGTAGAGTCCTTGATTGTAGGTAGATCTTGCTTTTCGTTGGGGCCCAATTCTTAATCCTTGTTTGCTGTAGGAGACTTTTCTCCCTTGGGGTTCAGTGGATTCAGAGGCTTGTGAGAAAGAGATGGGAGCAGACAGGAGAGATCTTCAGTCCAGGAGCAAACAATCTTTCTCAGTTGAAACTGTGTGTACAATTCAGAAAAACCCAGGTTGCCAAGCAGTTTAATCATGTGACTAACTGGTCTGACCATGTCTTGGATTGTATCACCTTAGAAGTCTCTGGAATGCTCCTGTTACACACAATACCTGGTAATCAAGGTCCATTGTGGGTTGAACATGTCAGGGCATGGTCCTTTGTCCTTCCAAGCACTGTTAATATGCAAATGTCTTTTCCAGCTGCGGCTGATCTGTTTAACAAGTCCTTTCTTCACTCCAGTAACAGTTTAAAATCAATGTTCATGACAAAATTAATGTGCCTCATTCTTGGCAGGTGGGGGCCTAGCATGACACTTCTTTGTTAGGCTTTTGCTTGCAGACAGGCAGATCCTTTCTCCCATCTATGGAAAATAGAGAGCAGAAGTTATCCTAATGTGAAGTATAACCAACAGGAAGAAAGAAGTATTACTCTTTATTTTGATTTTATTCTCCTTGAGTTAAGTTTCTCCCTTTTCCAAATCTTAGCAGGTTTATGGTTAATAAGCAACAACTTGCATTTATATAGCACCTTTAACATAGTAAAATAACCCAAGGTGCTTCACAGCCATCATCAAACAAAATTTAACACTGAGTGATATCATGAGATTAAAGCTTGTTCAAAGAGCTCAGAAGCCAGATTTGAATGCTTGTAGAGTTGTACTTGGAGGGTTGTGGAGCTGAAGAAGATTACAAAATAGGGAGAGACAAGGCCATGGAGGGATTTTAAATCAAGGATGAGAATTTTAAAATCAAGACGTTGCTTAATTAGTAGCCAGTGCAGGTCAATGAGCACGGGGGTGATGGGTGAGCAGGATTTGGTACAAGTTAGGATATGGGCAGCAGAGTTTAGGATGAGCTTCAGTTTATGGAGGGTGGAAGATGGGAGGCCAGCCAGGAGTGTGTTGGAATAGTCAAGTCTAGAGGTAAAGTCTAGAAGCGTAGATGAGAGTTTCAGCAGCAATGAGCTGAGGCAGAAGTGGAGTCAGAATTTGTTCGTGGTGGAATTAGGCGATCTTAAGTGATGCCGCAGATATGTGATCAGAAGTTCATCATGGGGGCAAATATGACACCAAAATTGCGGGCAGTCTGCTTTAGCCTCAGACAATGGCCAGGGTGAGAAATGGATTTGGTGACAATGGAATGGAGTTTGTGAGGGGGACTGAAGACAATGGTTTTGATCTTCCCAATATTTAGTTGGAGAAATATCTGTTCTTCCAGTACTGGATGTCAGCCAAGCAGTGTACCAATTTAGAGCCAGTGGACGGGTCGAGATAAGTGATCGTGGGGTTGAGCTGGATAGCGTCACTGTACATGTTGAACTTGATGAGTTTTCTGAAGATGTCATCAAAGGGAAGCATGCAGAAGAGAATTAGGAGGGGATCAAGGTTATGTCCTTGGGGGACACCAGGGATAACTATGGGAGCAGGAAGAGAAGCCATTGCAGGTAATTTCCTTCACTGAATAAATAAAAATGGAATATGGTGAGTGCAGTCCCACCGAACTAGATAATGGAGGGGAGACATTGGAAGAGGTTGATGTGGATAACCATGCCAGAGAGTGCAGATCGGTCGAGAAGGACCTATGCAAAATATGTAGCAGGTCCTTAAGCTGTTTTTCAAAAGGAAGCAGTAGGAGTTGCTCTCGAGACCTCTGCTACACAGTGCAAATTCTCTAAAGCTGGCAGTGTCACTACTTCACCTCTTCCAGGTGTATAAGATGCTATTGAGGCAGTTTCAATTTAATTTCCTGCAGATTTATATTTTGTTGAGATTAAAATTTTGCTGCCAGATTCTGAAATCATCCCCTTCCCTTTATGCATACAACTTTTATTCCTCTTGCTTTTTTAAAATCCTCTGAGTGGTACCACATGTATAAAATGACAGAACTCTTCCTCTTTCATTTCCCTCCCTCATCCATTCTGCAGTATATGGAATATCATCACAACAGAGGCAATTTATTGTATGGTTAACAAGTGCTACTTTATTTTGTTCCTAGAATTCGGGTGGCAAAAGTTCAGATCCTGCCAGAATGGGTCCTTCCTTCAAGTATATCAGGAGCGCAGCTTAATTCACTTCACAAACTTCAGATGTTTGTCTCAAATAAGCCCCCTGCATGCCGGTTAAAACAGGCTCAGAGGTGGTGGCAGAAATATCAGAAGGTTTGTTTTATATTCTGGCTAAAGATAGCACTGTAACAAGTAATCATCTTCACTAGCAAATAAGCAGCAGATCTTGAGCTGTTCTCAGAAGATTTAGTTTCTATTGATGACTGACTTCGTACAGATGTTGACCCAGTATTTGAATTGAAAAATTGCTGTTTCTGGACTGTGTAAGTCTGCAGAAAATGCAACTTGTGATACTGTTTGTATTACATAGTATTTACAGCAAAGTAATAGGCCCTTTGGCCCAACAGGTTCATGGTGGTAATAAAAACAGAAAAATAGAAAATACCGGAAATACTCAGCAGGTCTGGCAGTATCTGTGGAGAGAGAGAGAAAGAGTTAACGTTTCAGGTCGATGACCTATCATTGGTGTTTGTGCCCCACAGTAACTTCCCACTCTTCTAACTCCATTAGCATATCATTCTACTCCTTTCTAACTTGTGTTTATCTAGATTCCCCTTAAATGCATTTATGCTAGTCAGCTCAACTGCTCCTTTTAGTGAGTTCCACATTTTCACCACTTTCTAGGTAAAGAAATGTCTCCTGAATTCCTCAATGAATTTATTATTGAATATCTTATTATGTCCCTTAGCTCTGGTCTCTCCCAGAAGTGGAAACAGTTTTCTACCTTGTCAAACCATTTTATAATCTCGCCGATCTCTCACCAGGTCACCCCTTAGTCTTTTCTACCGAAAAAGGTCCTTGCCTGTTCAGCCTTTCTTGATGGGTGTACCTCAGTTCTGGGATCATTCTAGTAAATCTTTTGCACCTTTCCAGTGCCTCTATCTTTTTATATAATATGGAAAGCGGAACTGTTCACAGTACCCACAAATGTCCAAAATGCTACATAAGTTTAACATAACCTCTGCTTTTAACTTTTATCCCACTAGTATTGTATTCCAGTGCTTATTTTTTTTATTAACCCAAATCACACTTTTAGTAATTTATGTATCTGTACCCCCAATCCCTCTGCTCCTATATCCCATTTAGACAGTTATTTTCCAAGGTGTATGTGGCTGCCTTGTTCTTCCTACCAAATTGTACCACCTCATACTTGTCCATATTGAATTTCATTTGCCATTCATTACATGCCTATTCTATAATTTTATTAATGTTACAATTCCATTAGGGACTTAACTTTAAACAAAAAGTGGAATTTCCAGCTATTAAGGAAAGAATTGCACCACAAAGTTTCACATTTTAAACAAAACTTTATTGTACAAGACTTAAACAAAAGACTACTACTAACTTAACCATACAATTTAGAAACACTTATGTTTTAAGATTTTAAGTTTAAAATCTAAAGATGTATGCTTTAAACTTTAGATCTCTTCTATTTGACTGTTACTTCCACCCCAAGAATTTCCCTATACGTTATAGGATCTTGGCAATTTGGCTCTTAGGAATTCACTTCGATTTCCTTAATTCCTTAGCTATCTTGGGTATCAGATCTCCTGGATCTGGATTTCCCAGCTTGAGCACAGGCCTTACTCAAAACAGAAACACACCTAGTTCCTGATGGCCTCCTTGTTGCTGAGTCCAGCTACTCCAAAAGACAAAAGCTTGTCTGAAGACAACAGCTTTCCAAAAGCCAACTGCCTGTCTCAGCAAGCACCCCAGAAAAACACTTGACCCAAAAGGAATCTCCCTAGCAACGTCTGTCTCCATAGCAACCCGTAAGATGTCCCAGATAACAATTTAAACTAATTATTTCCAACTCCAAATCTTCTCTCTCTTCTGGGAAATCATATGAATAATTTAAACCTCTAACTGAGGCAGCTGCAAACACACCATCTCTATCAAGAAGTTCAGAGAGGTTCTCATTGTGTCTTCACACTTCCCATTATAACCTTACTAAATAAACATGGGTCACCCTTTGATTTAACCAGCCTAGGTTTGTTTGCCAGTTTCTCAAACCAGGTGTTTTCATTTGTCTTGCATTTAAAAAAAAAATCCCAAATTAAAAGTTACCTCTAGAAAATTAATGCAAACCATGAACCAGGTGATCGTAACAATGTCTTACTGAAATAACACTATTAACCCCACAATTTGGCGTGATCCAGAAATTTTACTTCCAGTCCCCGAGTCCAAAACGTTCATGTAAATGGTGAACAAGTGTGGTCCCAGCACTGGTCCTTTTTGAACTCCAATTCCCACCATTTGGCCTTTAACTGCTACTCTCTGTTTCCGGTTTTGTCGGCAGCTTGCTAGCCATTCTGCTGCTTGTCCCCAAATTCCACATGTTCTTGATTTTAAAAATATCTAGATTTAATAGTAACATGGTCAGTTGAGGTTCCATTTTAAATTAGCAAGCTGCTTTTCCATAACAACTGCTTTACAATAAAAACAGGAAGTGCTGTTTTTATTTCAGATTTCCAGCATCTGCAGTATTTTGATTTTATAACTGCTTTACAATGTTCTTTCAGTTAGATTAAATACAATGTGTACAAACAAATGTTCTGTTCTCACTTCTTGTCTGTGGAATATACAGTTCAGTAACTTGCATTTAATGAGATTTATCCTAGCATAACAAACTAAGCTAAGATTTCTAAGGAAAATATATTTAAATAGGAATGGAATTTTATAAAATATACAGTTGTACAAGCATAGCTTTATCTCTGAGTTTGAGTGAATAATGTGGTATATTTACCATCATCTGTTGGAGTCAAAGTGATGAGAGAATGTTGGTTTGCATCTGCAGTGTTCTGCTGAATTTCTGATCTGAACTGTTTAATGGAGTTGCCAAGCAAAGACTTGGTGCTTTGATGGTGGGACAGTCTTCCTGGACTCCCCTTGCACACTCCTGTCGACCTTTAAAAAGGGCTTGCCCATCTTGCTAAACTGGAAGTTTTCAAGGACAATAATGTACATTACTTAAACTTCTTGGCCTTTTAAGATTATCGCAATGTTAAGGAATCAAATTGTACCTTTCAAAAACTAATAGTCGGTGTGCAATTTTACCCTATTAAGTACTTACTGTAGTTTGGCTCAAAAACTCATCTGTGAAGTGAGTTTTCTTTTCAAATTAGATGAAAGTTTCTGGAGGCCTAAGGTAATAAAGTTGATCCCTATTAAGTTGATCTAATGATGAACATCAAAACCATAGTTCATGTCTTTTCATGCTCAGCTCTTCCACTTGTCAAAAACTGGCGCAACATGAAATTGAAGCATTTTTAAACATTGCTGATTGTTGGATTACGTGATTGATTTTCAAGCTGCTCCAACAAATTAGTGATTGTGATGTATTGACTTGTTCTCATGATTGCCTTTAAACTAGCCAGAGTGGGCGAGTAACTGGTCTTCAGATATTGCCTTCCCTCGAGCACCCTTCAAATGTGAGGCCTGCCTTTAGCATAAAAATCCACATAGCAGTGTGGCTGAGGTTAGCAACTCTGCAACATGTCCCCAAGAGTAGAGCTCCAAAGTTGTATGTTGCCTTAGTAGTCTTAACTATAAAAAGTGTTTTGTACGCTCATTTTACATAAGCTTTCGCAAGTTTTAATTTCCGTTATTTGCTCTGTTTAGAGAAAGTTCCACTGTGCGAATCTGACTTGGTGGCCTCCATGGGTATATTCTTTGTACGATGCAGTGAGTATAAATCTAAATTCCTTTAGTGGACGTTTGTAGTAATCAAAATGATGGATGTCAATACTGCAAAGCAGAATGCTGTTTTATTTTAGTTACCGATTTATTGGTGTAAGAATCCCTAGATCAGATATATACAGTGTAAAGTTCCTCTACTCTGTACCACCAAGGCTTCGTTCTGTGCTTTAAGTCTTTGAGTCTGTAAGTTCCAGTGTAGCTTAACGCCCTCTGGCAGCTTTGTGTTTCCACTCGCACGCTAGCTGTCTGTTGTGAGGTTGTCCCCAAGTTGAGATGTTCTAAATTTATTTCACATATTACACCTAACAAATTTGAGGAGACTTTTACTATTCTGGGCAGGGCTCAGGTACGTCCTGGAGTTGAATGTGTCTAAGGCAGTGACGTCCAGTCTGTTGTCTGCTAGCCAAAAGTGGCCTGCAACCTGATCTTATCCAGCTTGTGGAGCTTCAGCTTTTGATGTTTCTCACAAGTAGAAATTGCTGATGGGTATGTGGATTTTCTTTAAATCTCGGGCAGTGCTGCCAGATTTCATAGCCAGAGTGCATTGGCTTGACCGGCAGCTCCTGGCAGTTCATCTGTAATGAGGACCTATAGAGTACTGGATTCTTGAGGCACATCTAATGAACCCACCAAATCAGTTATTTCCACAGTGGGTTTCTCCAGAGGTGAGCATTTGGGGGTTTCTGATGCTTAATTGCAACATGACTGAGTCAGGCTAGATGGGCAAAATGATCTTTTTCCTGTCCTTCATTTTTATATTGAAGCCTGAGAAGAGAGCTGCTGGAATGTTTAAAAGCATTTAACAGTGGCTCTGTACTGGGGTAAGAGCAGAAAAATAGCCCACCTTTGAGCACGTGATTGATCAAGACTGAGCCTGAGTTTACCAGCTCTCTGATCCCCACAGTTTACTGCTAACCCAAAAAAAAACTGTTGACTCTGTCCCCAGTATATGGTTGCATCACTAATATTCCTTCCCACCATGACTCCGACACAATGGCCATCTCTATCCTGGCTATCCACTTGAGACCGATTCTACTGCTTCTGACTGCTGCTTGAGCCTCCGTCATTCATTTGAGCCCCGTTATGTTACTTTCACTGCCTGTAGAAACAGAGAAAGAAAGAAGACTAAAAGAAGCATAAGAAAGAGTAAAAGAGGAGAAAGGTGAGAGACAGCAATGAAAGCAGAGAAGAGGTGAAAAAAAACAGATAAATGAATTTGAAGAGCGATCGATGTGAAGTTAGAGGCTGAAATGAAAGCAAAGAACAATTTGGAGTGTTTACTGTTAATTTTTGCAATATGAGCAAACCATACTAAAGTTAAAGTGCAATGCACCCTTAATCAGCTATTCACTTGCTGTATTGGAAGGATGTAGCCCATTCCTGTAAAATTTTAATCACCTTTGTGCTAAGCACAGTATCTCCATTTATCATTATTATTTGCTGTAACATTCTAGTTTATTTTATCCTGTTATATATTTTTAGGGGAATTGTATTGATCAGGATAAACTGAAATTTACACTTAGTTGCTAAACAGTTTTACGAACAGAGAGGTTTCCCATTTAAATGCGTTAAATGTGTTAACTCCCTATTTTAAAATTCTTTAAAGTGGTGTTTCAATATGATCAGAAGTGCATTTTCCTAAATCACTCTCATATCTTGGCTATTGTGGGTAAATGCTATATCGGAGTATGCTTCTTAATGATAAAACACCAGAGTTCTGACAGATGTTTGACTACAATAGCTATTATCATTGACACTCTTAATGGATTCATCTCTGATTGACCGGGAAGCAGATAGGGATTGACCTCGTGGCCTTGAGGCATAAAAACTATAAACAGATGGAAAATCACGACAGTCAGACAAGCTTTATAACACATTATGCTTTGTATACCAAATCAGGCAGTCTGGCACTTGAAAATGCTGCCAGGTTAAATTGATCAGCAATCTGGAAGCTCTGCCTGGGTACTTTGCTAACTTACCACTAATGCAGAAAATACATGGTGCTTCACAGTCTGTGCTACTCAATATTTTGATACAGAACACTAGGAGACCCTTTCAATACGAGTAGGTGCTAGCACAGTGTGTGTTTTCCATTGGACTTAACTGATGTGATGCAGGCAATGTGCATATACCTGTAAGGAAGCAGTAAATTGGGGAGAGTCAACCAATACCACAGTCAAGTTCATCCTAGTAACAGGTTAAAGAATAAGATTAAGAATAATTTGTAAAGAAAAACTATTTTACAGATTTTTTTTGTGTATACTATGCATAAGCATGGACAACTTTTTTTAATTGAAAATTACTTACTAATTACATGTTTAACAAATATCTATGCATTCAAATCAGCTTGGAGTTTGTTTACATTTCAAAGAAGTCAACATATTTAAGATTTTACACAAATTAATTTATTTCATTGAGTAGGGAGGGTGTGATCAGCCACTTGAGTTATTGGGGCTTTTTAATTTGTGAAATTAATTTAATATTCCTTAAAACATGGAGAATGCTTCAAATAGGAATAATTAATTTCACAGATTATTGCAAACAAACCATATTTCATTTATTTTCATTATATTGCATGATTTTGCCCTTCTATTCCAAATGTGAATGCCCTACCATCTTTGAAAGTTCAGTTGTGAAGAATGAAGTGGTAAATTTATCTGTTTCAAGACCAAGTATTACTTCCACAAATTAATCAGACTTTTACGAAAGCAAAATACTGCAGATGCTAGAAATCTGCAAAAAAAAAAAACAGAAAATGGTGGTAATACCAGGTCTGGCAGCATCTGTGGAGAGAAAAATAGAGTTAATGTTTCAGGTCTGTGACCTTTCATGTTGTTGCCACATTTTGCATTCAGTTGCAGGATAGAGGGAGACTTCAGCTCCCTCAGATTTCTCAGCAGGTGTAGTGAGTAACTGAGCCACAGACCAAGAAGATTCAAACTCTGCTTTCCCCAATCTGTTCAGTTGGCCTCAGCTCCTCTGAAGTGGGGAAAGAAATTGGCAAGGAATCCTGCTACTATAAGTGCATATTTGTGGATGTCTGGTTGCAATGGTTTAAGACTTGGGTATGATGCTTTGTGCTTGAATAGTCTGTCAGAATTCGCTGACTAAGCTTGTACAAGTACTGGCCATTTTAATGAGGTAGCAGAGGCATGTGTTATGACCAGGTGAGAAAGGCAGACCTCATGGTCATCTGCCTGCAGTGAAAATGCAGTCTCCTCTGGGGGAGCTGGTTGTTCATGGCCTGATCCACTAGACATTCAGGGAAACGTCTCCTGCCACGGTCCTGTCTCTCTGACCTCCTGCGATCTTTCACTACTGGGAGGGCTACCACCTTCACCCCTGCCAGATCATCACCGAGGAGCAAGTCAACCCTGTCCATAGGCAAACTAGGGACAATCCCTACGGTCACCAGTCCTAAAACTAAGTCGCACTCCAGGTGCACCCGGTGTACAATTACAAGCATACACTGCCCTCCAATACCATTCACCACCATTTTGGTGTTCACTGCACTCATGATTTAGAGATACAGCACTGAAACAGGCCCTTCAGCCCACCGAGTCTGTGCCGACCATTAACCACCCATTTATACTAATCCTACACTAATCTCATATTCCTACCACATCCTCACCTGTTCCTATATTCCCCTACCACCTACCTATACTAGGGGCAATTTATAATGGCCAATTTACCTATCAACCTGCAAGTCTTTGGCTGTGGGAGGAAACCAGAGCACCCGGAGGAAACCCATGCAGACACGGGGAGAACTTGCAAACTCCACACAGGCAGTACCCAGAATTGAACCCGGGTCACTGGAGCTGTGAGGCCGCGGTGCTAACCACTGCGCCACTGTGCCGCCCCTCTCTGGGGTGGGGGGGAAAGTCAGGCCGTTTCCCAGTAAAAGGGATCTGGTGGCCCCTGTGTCCCTGAGAATCACCATGGGCCTGCTTGCCCACCCCACTCGAGGGGTGTGGGGTTACTTTCTCTTCAGACACAAAACCCTGATAACCTTTAGGAATCCTATCAACTTTTCCTGCACTGGCCGTAGAAAGCTTCCTGGGTTGCACTCTTACTGCAGTTAAAGCCACAGCTTGTTTTGTGCTTTCCATCAGGGTCCCGTCCGCACTGAGCAGATGTGCCCTGATTAACCCTACCGTTTTCCCTTTAGTTTCCAGCGGTCAGCTTTTAAATGCCCCACCTTATTATAATGGAAGCACACAGATCTCCGGGTCTCGCTCTTGCTCACAGCACCTTCCTTTTTGGTTGGTGGAGGGCCCCCTGTGTCTCCTACTTTCCTTATTCTCCCAGGACTGCCTGGGCAGAGATCACCTTCCCATCCTTTGTCCTTTTCGGATTTGTGGGGGTGACTAGGAAATGTTTTGCCGTGGGAAGCCAACTTATAAATTAAAGCAAACTCATCGGCCAGAACGGCTGCTTGCTGGGCTCTCTGGACCCGCTGCTCCTCCACATGGGTCTTTATTGAGAGTGGGCGAGAGTGTTTAAATTCCTCTAACAGAATTACTTCTCTGAGATTATCATAGCTGAGCTGTACTTTTAAGAGCCCTCAGCCACTAGTCAAAAGCCAGCTGCTTCCTTCAAATTCCAGATAAGTTTGATTAGCTTGCTTCTTGAGGGTTCTAAACTTTTGGCAATAGTCTTCGGGTACTAATTCATATGCCCTGAGGATAGCATTTTTGGTGAGTTCATAATTTGATGAACACTCATCTGGCAACAAGGAATAAACCAAATGGGCTTTTCCAGTTAGCTTGATTTGTAGTAAAAGAGACCAGGTTTCAGCAGGCTATTTTAGCTGCCTTGTCAGTTTCTCAAAAGACACAAAAAACCATTCCACATCTTCCTCATTGAAGTCTGGAATTAATTGAGCGAGTTTTAGCAATTTTGTACCCAGCCCTGAATTCCTCTCCTCCATATTGGCCATGTTTTCACTGGGATTTCTCTGTCGCCCCCTAGTTAATTCAAGCCGCTTCAGCTCTCTCTCTTTGGATTCTTTCTGGAATATTCTTTCTCTCTCTCTGCTGCCTTTCATTTTCTCATGTTCCTCCTGGAAGTCTCTTTCTCCCTCTCCTGCCTCTCTTTTTTTTTTTCTGTCTCTCCCTTTCTCTTTCCCTGTCTTCTAATTCAAGTTTATTTTTTTCCAGTTGTATCTTTGCTAGCAGTACCCAGTCTGGGTCTCCTAACACTGCTTCTGCTTCTTCAGATTCAAGGGAAAAATGGTTGGTCACTAGCCTTAGGAGTTCAGACTTCCTAGCCTTGCCACATACAGTGATCCCACACTGCTCAGCCATTTTTCTCAACTCCATAAACAGTGCTTTTAACTTATCTCAAGTTACTTCACCCTGGCTTGGAGAGCTACTCGCTTCAGTTGCAGACATGTTAGTATTCAATCACGCACAACCACAAGAAAACCTGCATTAAACCCTTGCACTTTTTTGATTGGGAATAATTTGACTTCCCGCTTCCAATTTCTCATTTCTGTGGGTAAAATTCTGGCCGCTAGCACCCAAATTTCTGTTGCGACCAGGTGAGAAAGGTGTCTAGGGGGTCTCTTTTAGGCTTCACTTGGTCTTACTGTAACAGGATTTAATTTTAAACACTGTTTTGAGCTCCCCCTTGGTGAATCCTTGTTCACCGCATTCCAATTATAAGGCAAAGAAATGAGCACAAACAGGCTTTCTTAGGTTTAAAGAAGAAAAGTGAAATTTATTAAAACTTAAACTCTAATTCAGTTAAAGCCTATGGATACACGCCGCACCCCTTGCTGGCATGTATACGCGATATGCACATGCAAATCAAGACAAACGAGCCGAAGAAAAATAGTGGAGAGGTTTGAGGCAATCTCTGAAGAGGGCTTTTTATTACTGTTCAAGCTCGCTGTAGTCCTTGCTTATAGGTAGATCTTACTTTTTGTTGGGGCCCAATATTCTTCTTAAACCTTGTTCACTGCAGGAGACTTTTCTCTCAGGGTTCATATGTCTTCAGTGGATTCTGAAGCTGGTGAGAACGCGATGAGAGCAGACAGGAGAGAGGTCTTTTCCAGTCCAGGAGAAAACAGCTTGCTTTCTTCAAACACTCTTTCTCCAATTTAAAACTCCCCTAGTTGGCCAGCAGGTGGTAGCAGTCAACCTGGAATGCTAGCTTCTCCACCTTCAACGTCTGGTATTCAAAAGTGCATTGTGGATTAAATTGGAGCAGGGAGTGGCCCCTTTCTCCTTTCCAAGTACTGTCTGTTACTATGCAAATGTCTTTCCAGTCAAGGGTCTTGTGCTTTTTTGTAAAAAAACAAGCAAGTTCTTTCTTTACTCAGTAACAGTTTAAAAATCAATGTTCGTGTGGTGAAATTAATATGCCTCATTATTGGCAGATGGGGGCCTGCATGACATGTTAGGCAACGACTTATTAGCATGGGGTCAACTCTTTCAAGATGAGAGGAGAGAAAATTAGCATGGGGCAGTTTTTTGCTAGAAAGCTTACTTTTCCTGATTTCAGTTCTCTACAGCAAGGAAACTTGGAGCAATCATAAAATACCTGAATGCAGAAAGTTCAGACACTTTTGAGGTTCATTTAAACACCTGTTGTGTAAAGCATTTCCTAAAGTGTGACCAGTTGTCCTTTGGTGTATGCAGTTTTTTTAACCTTTGTCCATAATCTAGGAAATATTAATGGAAAGAATGAAAGTGCAGCTCCGTGAGTGGGATGAAAATCTCAAGGATGACTCGCTTCCCTCAAATCCTGTGGGTAAGAATGAGTTAAATATGTCACTCATCTTGGATTAAAAAGTCCAAAATTAGTTTTAGCTTCGGATTCAAGAAGCTTTTTTTCTGCAATACAAATCTGAGTGAAATTTATAAAAATGTAACTTTAGTTCAATATATTTAACTGCATATTGAGCAGGTTAATTCAGTGGTTAACGATTTCAGATTGAACAGTAGAATAAACAAATGAATATTTTTCTGGAATTAACCATGGAAATAAATTCCAGAATCTTATAAGTATCTGATCTAGATTAGTTTGAAATTTATGTGCATTGAGAAAAGCAAAGGACTTTAGGGGTGGGGTGTGAATTTGCTATAATTTGTTCCAACAAAAATGATGAATTATTTTGTTTAGATTTTTCTTATAGAGTTGCTGCTTGTTTACCTATTGATGATCTCTTAAGAATAGAGCTTCTAAAAATCGGTAGTGCTATTCAGCGGCTACGTTGTGAATTGGATCTGATGGACAAAGTAAGTGTTGAAAGAGACTGAATTTTATTTTAATGAGCTATAATTGTGCATTTAAATTAGTCTAACTAGTGACTTGTACTATATTCCATCAACTACTGAAACCAAACAAGCAATTCTATCTGTATAATCAAAAGCTTTGTAAGTGTGGCACCCCATCAACTGATACCATTGCTGAAGCTATTGTCCACTCAACAAGTCAGATTACCAGAGCAATGTTGTGTGGGACTGGTGCTCACCATCTCAGATGACATGGAAAATGCCAGTTTAGTATGATGTGATGGCTGCTGATACTGTTTTCCAAAGCTTCAAATGAGTTGCAGTTTTCAGGAGAAGGGAGCAAATGTTTTATATGCACTGTAGAATTGTAGCGTAGTGTTGTGAAAATAACAGGAATTGCCTTTTCTGCAGTATTTGAGTGCAGTTCTTCTGTAATGTTTTTGTCAAATATGCTTACAGAATTTTTTTAAAATCTTCACTATTAGTCTGTAATTTCTGGTTTACAGTGTACGTCTCTTTGTTGTAAAAGATGTTACCACACAGAAATCACCACCAAAAATGATATTTTCAGGTAAGTTTCCTTTTTGATGATGTAGTCGGGGTAGGATTTTAATTTTGTAACGAAGCACATGAGATCCCTGGGCTGTAAGCAATGCCAAAGACAGCCATGGCTATACTATAAAATAACATTACCTGGTTGAAGTTATCAGTATGCAGAAGGAAAGATGTGAACAAAATGTTTTGTGTTGCGACTGACTGTTCAAGACATAGCCCCCGATCAAAATATACGATTCTGATTGTGGTGGGAGAAATGCACTGTTGATTCAGTCGCGTCCCTCCACAGATCGCCTGACATATCATTTTTAAACTTTCCAAATTAAAGAAAGACCCAGCCAAATTGTACTATCTATTAACCCCCGAATGAGGCTAACCAAACCAGGTGTCTTTAGATCAACAAGTTAACTCTTTAATTAGAAAACTAAATTCTTAAACACTATTAAGGTAGCAACAACATTTAATTTCCAGCGATGAATTTCAGCAGTTACAGTTCAATAGTTAAAGGAATTTGGTTATTTTCTTTTAAAAAAAATAAATTTGGCTTGACATCAGAATTCTGAGTATAATAAATAGGGTTTAAATAAACCGAGAGAGCGTGCTCTCGTTTCCTTCGGTATTTGCTAGTCTAGCTGTCTGTCTGTGTCTCTGTTAACTGTGTCTCAAAAGCCAGTTTTTCAGTTAGTTTCAAATGTCAGCTGGCAACATTGTATCTTGTGTCCTTGGTCCTGAGTGGCTGTATCCTACAGCAACGAGAATGCATATTTGAAGCTGGCTGTATCCTATGTCAATGAAAATGCATCCTTTGACTCAGTCCCTGGAACGTGCTGCCTTAAAGCAGTACTGATCCTGTTACAACCTTCAAGGCACACTGCATACCTCCTGGAAAAAAAAACTACAGGATCATAGCATTTGTCATAATGTAGATCTGTTTCATAATACAAAAGTTTTTGGATTTGAATGTATAAGCATGCATTTACTCATGGTCTCAGTGCAATTTTAAATAAATTTGTAATTACTAAAACCTGGTACATAAGTCCAGTGTGCACCCCCATCATCACACCCCAAAGGTGGTGTTCACCACAGGGTCAAAAATAATGTCCTGCCACCATTGTTGCCAAATACCTGCAATCCATCCATGAACTAAACCCATATTTGATCCCCGAGTTCCCCTCCATTGCATTGCCAGACCAAGCAATTCCCCAATACTGCCAAACGCTACCAGCATTACCTCAATTGTACAATATTCTAGGGCCTCCCCCAGTGTTCGTAAAGCCAAGGGCTATGTCTATCTTTCACAGAGTAATGGGCAAAACCTTGGAATTCAAATCCCAAAGCTTCAGTTTATAAAAGGAAACCTTTTAATTATTTAAAAATGTATTCAGTCACTGTAGATCAATGATACTGAAATTATCCCTTACCAGGAATTAGCACCCCACTATTATAAAATAACGTTTTCTCCGACTCAGATGATGTGCCTGTATAGTCAAATGTTCTTTTACGAACATGCGTATTAGGAGCAGGAGTAGGCCACTTGGCCCTTCGAGCCTGCTCCTCCATTCAATAGGTTGATGGCTGAATTGATTGCTCCACATTTCCACCGATCCCCGATAACCTTCCACCTCCTTACTTATCAAGAATCTATCCATCTCTGCCTTAAAAATACTCAAATACTCTGCTTCCACCGTCTTTTGAGGAAGAGAATTCCAAAGACTCACGACCCTCTGAAAGAAAAATATTTCTCCTCTATGTCTTAAATGGGCGACTCCTTATTTTTAAACAGTGAACCCTAGTTCTAGATCCTCCCATAAGGGGAAACATCCTTTCCACATCCACCCTGTCAAGATACCTCAGGATCTTGTATGTTTCAATCAAGTCACCTCTTACCTTTCTAAATTCCAGCAGATACAAGCCAAGCCTGTCCAGTCTTTCCTCCTAAGACAGCCGGCCCATTCCAGGTATCGGTCTAGTAAACCTCTGGACTTCCTCCAATGCATTTACATTTTTAAATAAGGAGACCAGTACTGTGTACAAAGTACTCCAGATGTGGTCTCACCAATGCCATGTATAGCTGAATCATAACCTTCCTACTTTTGTATTCAATTCCCCTCGTAATAAACAATAACATTCTATTAGTTTTCCTAATTACGTGCTGTACCTGCATACTACCCTTTTGCGATTCATGCACTAGGGCACCCAGATCCCTCTGCATCTCAGAGCTCTGCAATCTCTCACCATTCAGATAATATGCTTTTTTATTCTTCCTGCCAAAGTAGACAAATTCACACTTTCCCACATTATACTCTATTTGCCAGGCTTTTGCCCACTCACTTAACCTAACTATATCCCTTTGGAGCCCCCTTATGTCCTCTTCACAACCTACTTTCCTACCTATCTTTGTGTCATCAGCAAATTTAGCAACCATACCTTCGGTCCCTTTAAGTCATTTATATAAATTGTAAAAAAGTTGAGACCCCAGCACAGATCCACTCGTTACAATTTGCCAACCAGAAAATGACCCATATCCCCTGCACCATGGGTTTTTATTTTCTGCAATAACCTTTGATGTGGCACCTTATCAGAGGCCTTCTGGAAATCCACGTACAATACATCCACTGGTTCCCCTTTATCCACAGCGCATGTAACTCCCTCAAGGAACTCCAATAAATTGGTTAAACATGATTTCCCTTTCACAAAACCATGTTGACTCTGCCTGATTACCTTGATTTTTTTCTAAACGCCCTTCTATAACGTCTTTAATAGCTTCTAACATTTTCCCTAAGACCGATGTTAAGCTAACTGGCCTGTAGCTTCCTGCTTTCTGTCTCCCTTTTTGAATAAGTGAGTTACGTTTGCTATTTTCCAATCTAATGGAACCTTCCCCAAATCTAGGGAATTTTGGAAAATTAAAACTAACACATAAACTATCTCACTAGCCACTTCTTTTAACACCCTAGGATGAAGTCCATCAGGACCCGGGGACTTGTCAGTCCGCAGCACCAACAGTTTTTTCTGTACCACTTCCCTGGTGATTATAATTTTCTTGAGTTCCTCCCTCCCTTCCATTTCCTGACTTGCAGCTAATACTGGGATGTTACTTGTATCCTCAATCGTGAAGACTGATGCAAAATATCTGTTCAATTCATCTGCCATCTCCTTATTATCCATTATTAATTCCCCAGTCTCACTTTCTATAGGGCTAATGCTCACTTTGTTCACTTTTTAAAATATCTATAGAAACTCTGACTATCTGTCTTTATATTTCTAGCTAACTTTCTCTCGTACTCTAATTTTAGCTTCCTTATCAATCTTTTAGTCATTCTTTGCTGTTTTTTATGTTCTGTCCAATCTTCTGACCTACCTCCCATCTTTGTGCCATTATAGGCTTTTAAGTTTGAGTTTCAGTTAGAATATGGTTATTATTGCAACAACCCAATAAGGATGACCATTTTGTTCTGGAACAGATGAAAATAGGAACAGGAGTAGGCCATTCAGTCCCTTTGAGTCTGTTTCACCATTTAATTAAATCATGGCTGATCTGTACTCAATCCCATTTGCCTGCCTTTGCTCCCTATCCCCTTGATACCCTTTCTTGCCGAACAGAAAATTATCAATCTCACTCTTAAATGTCATTTGCCTCATTCCACACCCGTTTGGGGAGAGGATTCCAGACTTCCACTTTCCTTTGTATGAAAAATCACTTTCTTCATTTCACTCCTAAATAACTTAATTTTAATTATATCCCCTTATCTGATTTCCTCCATTAGAGGAAATGGTTCTCTCTATCTACTCTATTGAATCCTCTTACTTTAAACAGCTTGATAGATCACTCCTCAACCTTCATGACCCAAACCAAGTTTATGCAACCTGTCTTCATTCAAGCCTAGTATCATTTTGGTGAATCTGTGCTGTACCCCCTCCAAGGCTAATATCTCCTTTCTGATGTGCAGTGCCCAGAGTGAGCACGGTACTCCAGATAGGATCTGACGCTCAATACAACTGAAACATAACTTCCTCACTTTTAAATTCCATTTTATACCTGTTCATTAGCTTTTAGTGATATGTGTGCATGGACACTTAAACCTCTGCCCCTGCACATGATCTCTCACTTCCCCATTTTGAACTCCATCTCCCATAATTTTGCCCACACATCGAGTCTGTCCTTTGCTCACTTCCTACTTTCATCTTCACACTTACACTTCACACTTATGCCTCCTTAGTGTCATGTGAAAACTTGGATATGCAGCTCTGTTCATACATCCACATTATTAATCTATATGGTGAAAAGTTGAACTCCACCAATTATTTTGGAAGCTGAACTATTTCAGGGATTGTATGTTTTTATAGATTTGCATAGTTATTCACTGCTTAACTAGTTCTTATCCATTTTTTTTTTTAAAGTTTATCCTTGTATGGACCCATGGCTGCCTATGTGAATCCGCATGGTTATGTACATGAAACCCTCACCGTATATAAAGCTAACAACCTGAACTTAATTGGTCGACCATCAACTCAGCATAGCTGGTTCCCTGGGTAATCTTAGTTCACTATGCCTTTTACAGTGTCAAATTTGGCATTTATTGCCTGCTATGCTGAAGTCAGTGAAATATTGTGTCCCTGTTCTACTCTATCAAATTCATTTCGATCACATTATTTAGCATTGCTCAACGTTATTATTACAACAGGAGCACAGCACCATTCATTTGATAGTTTTCGACATATTCCATTGTGTAGTGTTGAAAATATTTTAGGCAGAGTTCTAATCAAAAAAATTATATTTAAATACTGGTGTTCATTCATATCAAGCAAGCAATATTGTCTGAGTTTCTGCAGAGCTTAGGAGTCAACAAATACTGCATTGAGGGAAGTAAACATTTGGGTTATTAAAGTGGAATTAGACCCAAAACCATCTCTCATTTACTGTGGCACAAAAAGTATGACTTACCAAGATAATGGAAGATTTGGCATCTGAAGCAGGACAGTTTCAATTGATCATGACCTCTAAGCATACAGAAAAAAAATCCTTCACTGGAAGGTATCTGCACAGCTGTGGAAAATGTTAGATAAGTACATGCTTCCTCTGAAACAAGGGTATGTGGAACAAGGATGGTTTGGGGGAATATTGTATAAATTGCAAGTATGAAATGCTTCGTGGATGAACTAGAAAAAATAAATATAGGGCCCAGTAACAAGTTTAGCAATTCTACAAATGAAATTAATATTAAGCTTAATTTTGCACATCTGACAGTTAGAGATAGCTATGTACAATTCTTGTCGCATTTCCATTAAGAAATAGATAATTTATTGATAAATGTGAAAATGCAGAAATAATTGAAAATAAAATTGACTCTTGTAAGAGAGATGGACTGTTACTAGGATCCTCAATATATTTATGAATGGTTCTGAAGTGCCAGTTCTGATTTATGTCTGCATATGATTCACTTACAGATTTCATAGCATATCTCATTTTCGTGTGAAATATTTTGCAGGTTTGCATGGACTATAGCCCAGTGCCGTACCTGTGGAAGTCACATGGGCTGGAAGTTTACAGCAACTGTGAAAGACATGTTGCCTCAGAAGTTTTGGGGATTAACACGGTCAGCTCTGCAACCCAGGATTCCAGAACTGGATGATGAAACTCACCAGGAAGGATGCTGGAGACCATGTCTTTAATACAGATGTGTGTGTGTATATATAGAAATACATATGAATGAAAGTGAATAGCACTGTAGTTACTTGTGCCAAAAGATGAAACTTCCAGTTCTGCTAATCACAGTTATTCAATAAAATAACAAGCTGTGAACGGCATGCACACATGTCTCTATTGGATCTGATGATTTCAAAATTTAACATTCAGATTCAAATTCAAATAACTGACGTAACTATTTGAAATATGCTTGCACATTGTTTTCATTAAGTGACATAACAATATTGTTGTAGACCAACTCACCAGATCAGGTGCAATGATTTAATAAATGTAAACTTTGGGGAAAAATGCTTTTTGAATTAACATGATCATTATTATAAAATGTTTCTTGCAATATGGGTAAATTGTGTTTTTATTTTGGATGGTGAAATTCTCAAATTCAATTATTTGACTCTAATGTACCAAGGATGATTAGGTGTACCAGTTAGGGTGGAGCTATTCATAGGCATGACTTTATTTCTCCTTCAGGCTTAGACAATTTTTTTTTTTAAATGGGGTGGCATTTCAAACTTCTAGTTTCAACATTTGGTGTTGATTGAGAGTTCTGGTTTATTCACTAATATGGTGTTTATAGGAATATTCCAGTGACACGATCTTACCATTGTTTGAATAACTATCTTCCAATATCTTGCTATGCATCAATTGGCTTCTTGACTAGGAGCAGCAATTTAATTGCATTCCCAAGAATGGATGCTGAAAGTAGATATTGCATTGCTTTACTTCCCCACCCACTGCTCTTGTGCAAATAAATGTAGGAAGAGGAAGCTGAGTATTAAATCCCAAGAGTTAGTTTTACAAGTATGCATTTCTGGCAGGGAGTCTCCCCTACTGGTCATGTATATCTTGAATTGGATGTGTGATCACTTCGATCCTTTTCATTTAGTGGGTTATGGGAAGTGTTCCCCCAAAATCCAGATTTGTGCTTCCATTGGAAGAGTTTCTGTGTCAGTAATTCCATAAAATCAGCTCCACTAATTCAGTGACTAGCCTCGAAAGTGTGGTGGTGTCAGCAATCCAATTAGGAGGGTATGGTATTTGAGTTTTGCAAAGATGCTGATGAATAAGGCCATTGAACATTACCTTACAATGTTCTTTTATAATGCTTACTGACTTACAGAATTTTATATTTTAAAGTATCCATGTTTTATAACATGGAAAGAAGCAGTCCAATTTTGCCTTTTTGATCATTTTGCATAATCTGGGAGCTGACCTGTAACAAGATTATTGTAACAACTTAATGAATGCTTCAATTGTAATTTTGCTCAATAAATCTACAGTTTAGTCTGCTGAGGCTGTTGCAAAAATTGTCATCTGCTGTAGGCATTTCAAAGCAAGTGTAATATATTATTGATAAAGCAGAATTTAGTAAATGCATTAGTGATGTGATCTTGTTAATAAGGCACTACAGTGCTGTTCTTTGTTTTCTTTTGTTCTGGCAAATTACTTAGTTCTAAGTAAGTGATATTGCAATGAGTAGGATCTATTTTTCTTGGAGACGGTCTGTAAATAATGGAATTTACTGCTTGTTTAGTAATTAAGAATCACTGCGTTGAAAGTATTGTTTTAATTGCAAGTGATCTGAGAAGCCCCTTTTCAGTAATGCTGGCTTGTTTTTGCCTGTTTTCTCTTGAAAGAAAAACATTATATTCTTTGCAAAGCAATTAAAAAGTGGGAATAGAACCAAGCTTATTGAAGAGATTTAGGAAACCTTTTAACATTATCTTGCAGTGTTCTTTTATGATGCTAACCTACTTCCATAATTTTGTTTAATGAACAAATTAAAGTATTGATGTTTGATAACATGGAAACATTGTGTAGTATAATTCTGCCTTTTTTTAAATTGCTTAACTGGAGGGTGGCAAGGGTAGAAAGAATAATGAAATGTGAATCCATGAAACTTATACTGCTGATAAAGAATTTCTCCCATTAATTCTGAGCATGATTCTGGAAGTTCACATTCTAAATAGTTTTTGTTAAAATCTTGATTTATTGCAATAGTTCTTTGAACCAAAAGAGACTATCTCAAACCTGGAAATAGTTCAATATTAAGTTGTCAATACAGTTTTTGCACTTGCACCTTACAACCTTTAAGAAACAATTTAAAGACTTGCTTAGAGGCCATGCCTCAAGCACCAATTTTGTTGCTGACATAACCATTTTATACCTGTGCTTGGAATTATGGTTTAGTTGTGTAAGAGAATTTTCATATGCCAAGGATGGTTGCAATGTAAAACTTCGATTAATCCTAGATGCACACAATGGCCATAATCTTACGCCACCTGCTGAGGTGGTGTAAAATTGACAGGGAGGCAGGGGGTTGCCGTTCCTGTGGCCTTCCCACCCCATTGCAATTTTACAAGTGGCGACGGCAAGAAACAGCCTGCCCTCCCCAGGCCTATTAGGCCCCTTAAGTGGCCAATTAACCCACTGCCGCCTAAGGGCTGCCTCCTGCTGCCGCTGGTATATTGGCAGCGGGCAGCTCTGGACCCCCAGACGGCCACCCAGTAAAACCTGGTGGCCTTGGGCGGTGCCCCCTAATCGCACACTGTGTGTCGTGAAGGACCCACCCCCAACACAAGCTGCCCCCGCTGCACTGCATTTTCCCCAACCGACATCCCCACCCCACCCTTGCCT
Source organism: Heterodontus francisci (assembly GCF_036365525.1). Lineage (NCBI taxonomy): Eukaryota > Metazoa > Chordata > Chondrichthyes > Heterodontiformes > Heterodontidae > Heterodontus > Heterodontus francisci. The sequence goes on from NC_090389.1 coordinate 31,997,112, forward strand.
TGCTAGGGCCTGGCCAATTGTCCCCAGTGAGACCCAACGCACCTTCATTCCAGGCCCGCGATCATCTTGCTCTTCTGGCTGGGTGCAGTCGCGGTAGTGGCAACCGCTGATTGGCCAGCAGCTCTTGGAGGCAGGACTTGCCTCCGAGGCAGAACACCTGCCCAAGGCCAATTAAGGGCTAGGGCCACGTAAAATCAAAGCGTGGCTTCTAGGCTCTTAAGACGAGCTCGCCATGATATTTTGGCTAGTGGGTGGGGCCACCAGCCCGACGTAAAATTCTAGCCAATATCTCTTGAGCAGTAAGATAATAGAGAAATGAATTCATTTGTCCTATTTTTCCTCTGGGTAGAGCCATCACCGTTGTGGATTTTTTCAATGACTACAGATTGCGAAGTACTCGAGCTCTTTATAGGCTTCTAGTCATACATACTTGTCCTTGCTGATTTATTATAATCCTGATAACTGTAACTGCTATCAAGACACCAGAAATGAATTCGTTCCTACAGAATGCCAGATGCCAACTTGCTTAGTTTCTAGTCCTGTAAGTAATCATCTTGGCCCTATTGTCCAATTTCTCTTGTTATATTGGGCTTCTGGTAATGGCAAAAAGTCAACTGACATGAATCTCACGTGGTGTGCTTTCAGCGGCAGCTAAACAACACAGCTACACTACTGTGACACACTAAATCCTAAGTCAACCTGGGAATGAACAACTTTAACCATTTCACTATTTCTGCAGTATAGATCCATAGCCATTCATTTGTAACATTTTTCATTTTTAATGAGATTAAACCAAATTCTATGCATAATTAGAATGTCTTGCAGTAACTCTTGAGGCTAAAGCAATCACTTTTTAATCCTACTTGTGAGTCAACAACCCCACCATTTTTTCATCATACAAGACTTTTAAGCTGCTTGCTTAGCTTCCAACCAACTAAACACTAAAGTTCAAAATTTAGTCTTGATTATATCACTCTGCCTGAAAATGAGAAGAGATTTCTTCACCCATGGTGTGGTGAACCTGTGGAATTCTCTACCAAAAAAAGCAGTTGAGGCTAAATCATTAAATATATTCAAGAAAGAGTTAGATATAGTTCTTAGGGCTAAAGGGAGCCAAGGATGTGGGGAGAAAGTGGGGACAGGGTACTGAGTTTGGATGATCAGCCATGATTGTATTGATTGGCGGAGCAGGCTGGAAGGGCCAAATGGCCACCTCCTGCTCCCATTTTTCTATGTTTACAATTGCTATCCTCTGGTCAATGAGGAACAGTTGGAACAAAGCTTCACCCAAGGTATTTCCCCTGGATTGTACACATTTTGCCACTAGGAATGAGCTAATACTCATCATTATACCAGTTGTAATGAATTCAGCAAGTTCTGAGTAATCTTTTTACTTTATAAATTAACCACTTAAGTACACATTCTTTAATGGCCAAAATTTACAACCACCTGCAAAACTTTCTGTCTAGCGGGTAAACTTTACTTGAATTTCTGTAACATTGTGGGACCTAACAGGCACTGATGTCCCTAAATTTACTCATCCTTTCTATTTTTGTTTTTGTTGGTGTAAGGCAATGTTGTTCTCACTCCCGAGTATTAATTCCCTTTAACTTCTATCAGTCGACCTGTATAGTGCAATCAAGGAATTCTTCATTCCAGGTGAAACCAAATACTATTGATGAACTCTACACATTTCAGTGCATTAGCAGTCAGCACTTCACCTGAAACAGCTTCAGGTATCTGGGCTTTCCAGGCTCCTTGATTTGCTTTAACTCTTCAGAGAGTTCACACATTCCTTGTGTATAATCATTCTCCCAACAAGTCTATTGATTCCACATTGAATACTCAGTGTATTGTCAGCAGGTAACAAAAGTGTTATCACAGGAACAGTTGGAAGGCATCAATTTGTTTTGTTTTAATTCGTTTCGTGGGACATGGGCGTCGCTGGCCAGGCCAGCATTTATTGCTCATGAGAAGGTGGTGAGCTGCCTTCTGGAACTGCTGCAGTCCATGTGAGGTAGGTATACCAACAGTGCTATTTAGAAGGGAGTTCCAGGATTTGGACCCAGCAGCAGTGAAGGAACGGTGATGTATTCCAAGTCAGGATGGTGTGTGGCTTGGAGGGGAATGTGCAGGTGGTGGTGTTCCCATGCATGTGTTGCCCTTGTCCTTCTAGGTGATGGAGGTTGCGGGTTTGGAAGATACTGCCTGAGTGCCCTCGGTGTGATGCTGCAGTGCATCTTGTAGACGGTACACACTGCTGCCACTGTGCACCGGTAGTGGAGGGAGTGAATGTTTGTGGATGGGGTGCTTTGTCATGGATGGTGTCGAGCTTCTTCAGTGTTATTGGAGCTGCACCCATTTCGGTAGGAGTAACAGTAAAAAGGATTATTACTTGAATGGTAAAAAGTTGCAGCATGCTGCTATGCAGAGGGACCTGGGTGTCCTTGTGCATGAATCGCAGAAGGTTGGTCTGCAGGTACAGCAAGTAATTAGGAAGGCAAATGGAATTTTGTCCTTCATTGCTAAAGGGATTGAGTTTAAAAGCAGAGAGGTTATGTTGCAGCTGTATAAGGTACTGGTGAGGCCGCACCTGGAGTACTGTGTGCAGTTTTGGTCTCCTTACTTGAGAAAGGATGTACTGGCACTGGAGAGGGTGCAGAGGAGGTTCATTAGATTGATTCCGGAGTTGAGGGGGTTGGCTTATGAGGAGAGACTGAGTAGATTGGGATTATATTCATTGGAGTTCAGAAGAATGAGGGGGGATCTTATAGAAACATAAAATCATGAAGGGAATAGATAAGATACAAGTGGAGAGTATGTTTCCACTGGCAGGTGAAGCTAGGACAAGAGGGCATAGCCTCAAGATTAGAGGGAGCAGATTTAGGACTGAATTAAGAAGGAACTTCTTCACCCAAAGGGTTGTTAATCTATGGAATTCCTTGCCCAGTGAAGTAGTTGACGCTTCTTCAGTAAACGTTTTTAAAGCTAAGGTAGATATCTTTTTGAATAATAAAGGAATTAAGGGATACGGTGAGAACGCGGGTAAGTGGATCTGAGTCCACGAAAAGATCAGCCATGATCTTATTGAATGGCGGAGCAGGCTCGAGGGGCCGGACGGCCTACTCCTGCTCCTACTTCTTATGATCTTATGAAATTAACTAATAGCATAAGTAACAATGACACGACGGTGTTATGTTGAAGCTGTGGTATGTGGGAGCTCCTGGATGCCAAGGCGATCCAGGACAAACACATCTGCAGAAAGTGTGAGCAGCTAGAGGAATTCCGGATCAGGATTATTGATCTGGAAGCCGAACTGCAAACACTGCACAACATAAGGGAGGGGGAAAAATAACCGAACACTTTGTTCTGGAGGACAGTCGCACCTCTTAGAACAGGGTCATCTGTTTTGGTATGCAGTGAGGGACAGGAGGATGTGACCATGAGTGAGGAAGGTAAAGGAACCGAGCAGAAAGTTGTGGAGGAGCCTCAGTCATTGCAGTTGTCAAACAAGTTTGAGATGCTCTCAACCTGTGTGGACGAAAGCGAGGTCTGCAAGGTGGATGAGCAGACTGGCCATGGCACTGTGGTACAGGAACCCAGTCAAATGGGAGGAGCTAAAAGGAATGCAGTGGTAGTAGGGGATAGTATAGTGAGGGGAGTCGACACTGTTCTGTGCAGCCGAGGGCATGAGTCCAGAAGGCTATGTTGCCTGCCCAGTGCCAGAGTTCAGGACATATGCTCAGGGCTGGACAGAAACTTGGAATGGGAGGGGGAGGATCCAGTTGTAGTGGTCCATGTAGGTACCAACAACGTAGGTAGGACGAGGAAAGAGGTTCTGCTTAGACAGTATGAGGAGTTAGGCAACAAATTGAAGAGCAGAACCTCAAGGGTAATAATCGTTGGATTATTACCTGAGCCACGTGGCAATTGGCAGAGGACACATAAGATAAATGAAATGAATACGTGGCTCAAAAACTGGTATGGGAGAAGTGGGTTTTGGTTCATGGGGCACTGGCACCAGTACTGGGGAAAGTGGGGGCTGTACTGTTGGGACAGTCTGCACCTTGCTGGGACCAGTCTTCTAGCAAACTGTATAACTAGGGAAGTAGCGAGGGCTTTAAACTGAACAAGGGGAAGAGGAATCAAGCTTGGGTAGATGTAGCAAATCAAGGGGAAGAGTCAAGACAGGAGAGCAGAATAGTAATATGGGAAATGGAGGTTAGAGAATGGCAGGAAGGAACAGTGAGAAAAAACCTAAGAACACACCAACAGTCAAGACTAGCTGTTACAAAGATAACAAAAAGACAAAACTAAAGGCTTTGTATCTGAATGCACGTAGCATTCATAACAAAGTAGACGAACTGATAGAGCACATTGAAGTAAATAAATATGATCTGATAGCTATTACAGAGACATGGCTGCAGGATGACAAGGATTGCGTCCTCAATATTAAGGGGTATATAACATTCAAAAGAATAGGAAGCTAGGTAAAGGTGGAGGAGTAGCACTGTTAATAAAGGATGGCATTGGTGCAATAGTTAGAGATGACCTTGGTTCAGGAGATCAGGATGTACAATTGATTTGGGTGGAGATGAGAAATAGTAGGGGAAAGAAGTCACTAGTGGGTGTGGTCGACAGGCCCCCTAACAGTAACCACAATGTAGGACGAAGTATCCAAGGAGAAATATTGGGTGTTTGTGATAAAGGGATGGCAATAATCATGAGTGATTTTAATTTACATATAAACTGGAAAAATCAGTTTGGCAATAGTAGCCTGAATGAGGACTTCACAGAATGCTTTTGAGATAGTTTCTTTGAGCATCACCTTCTGGAACCAATCAAGGGCAGGTTATATTGTAATGTGACAGAATTAATTAATGACTTCAGAATAAAGGCACCTCTAGGTAGCAGTGACCACAATATGATTGAATTTTACATCCAGTTTGAAAGAGAGAGGAGTGGGTCTGAGCCTAGTATTTTAAACTTAAATAAGGGCAACTATGTGGGCATGAAAGCTGAGCTAGCTGAGGTGAACTGGGTTACTAGGCCAAGAGATAGATCAATAGAGAAGCAGTGGCAGACATTTAAGGTGATATTTCAGAAAACTCAGAATAAATATATTCCTACTATAAAGAAAAATTCTAAGGGGAGGACCCACCATCCATGGTTAACTAAAGAAGTTAAGAAAAGCATCAAACTTAAGGAAAAAGAATATAAATGTGCAAAGATGGGTGTCAGGTGATTGCTCAGAATATCAAGAATGGCAGAGAATGACTAAAAGGTTAATAAGGAGAAAGAAATTAGACTATGAGAGGAAGCTAGCTAGAAATGTGAAAAACGGATGGCAAGAGTGTTTACAGGTATTTACCAAAGGAAAAGAGTAAGTAAAGTGAGTGTTGGTCCTCTAGAGAGTAAGAATGGGGGTGGGGGGGGGGTTACCAGTAGATAATAAGGAAACGGCGGATGAAATGAACAAATATTTTGCTTCTGTCTTCACTATAGAGGATACTAAAAGCATTCCAGTAATAACTATAAATCAGGAGGTGGAAGGAAGAGAGGAACTTGGTGAAATTACAATCACCAGGGAAGCGGGACTGACCAAACTAATGGAACTGCGGGCTGACAAGTCCCCAGGTCCTGATGGGCTTCATCCTAGGGCCTTAAAAGAGGTGGCTAATGAAGTAGTAGATGCATTGGTGTTAATTTTTCAAAATTTGCTAGATTCTGGAAAGGTTCCATCAGAATGGAAAGCAGCAAATATAACCCCTCTATTCAAGAGTGGGGGAAGGCAGAAAACAGGTAACTATAGGCCAGTTAGCTTGATGTCTGTCATGGGGAAGATGTTAGAATTGATCATTAAGGAGGCTATAGCTGGGCACTTAGAAAAACTCAGGTAATCAGGAATAGTCAGCATGGTTTTGTGAAAGGGAAATCATGATTAACCAATTTATTGGAGTTCTTTGAAGGAATAACATGCGCTGTGGATAAAGGGGAGCTGTTGATGTACTGTACTTGGATTTCCAGAAGGCATTTGACAAGGTGTCACATAAAAGGTTATTGTGCAAAGTAGGACCTCATGGTGTATGGGGTAACATTCTAACATGGATAGAAGATTGGCTGGCTGGCAGAAAACAGAGAGTCTGCATAAATGGTTCCTTTTCTGATTGGCAGGATGTGACGAGTGGAGTCCTGCAGGGGTCTGTGCTGGGGCCTCAACTTTTTACAATTTATATCAATGACTTAGATGAGGGGAGCAATGGCATGGTAGCTAAATTTGCATATGACACAAAGATAGGTAGGAAAGTATGTTGTGAAGAGGACATAAGGAGGTTGCAGACCAATATAGATAGGTTGAGTGAGTGGCAAAAATCTGGCAGATGGAGTATGATGTGAGAAAATGTGAAGTTGTTCACTTTGACAGGAAGAATAAAAAAGCAGAGTATTACTTAAACGGGGAACGACTGCAGAATTCTGAGGTGCAGAAGGATCTAGATGTTTTAGATTAGAATGCAGGTACAGCAAGTAACAAAGAAAGCTAATAGAATGCTATCCTTTATTATGAGAGGAATTGAAAACAAAAGTAAGGATGCTATGCTTCAGTTATCCAGGACATTAGTGAGACCACAGCTCGAGTGCTGTGTGCAGTTTTGGTCTCTTTATTTAAGGAAGTGTTATGACCAGGTGAGAAAGAGCTCTAGGGTTTCCTTTCAGCCTTCACCTGGTCTTACTGTAACAGGGTTTAATTTTAAACACACTGTGTTTTTAGCTTCCCCTTGGTGAATCCTTGTTCACCACTTTTCAATTATAAGGCAAAGAAACCAGCACAAACAGGCTTTCTTAGGTTTAAAGAAGAAAAGGTGAAATTTATTAAACTTAAACTCTAATTTGGTTGACCCCTACGGATACACGACATGCCCACGCTAGCATGCATATGCAATACACACAAGCAAATAGAGACAGAAAAGAGCAGGAAAAATAAAGTGGAAACGTTTGAGGCAATATCTGAAGAGCTTTTGCTATGGTTCTTCGAGCTACCGTAGAATCTTTGATTGTAGGTAGAACTTGCTTTTTGTTGGAGCCCAATATTCTTCTTAAACCTCGTTCACTGTAGGAGACATTTCTCTCTTGGGGTTTTTGTGCCTTTAGTGGATTCAGAGCCTTGTGAGAAAGAGATGGGAGCATACAGGAGAGATCCTCTCAGTCCACGAGCAAACAGACACTCTCAGTTCAAACTGTTTGTACAATTCAGAAAACTCAGCTTGCCCAGCAGGTTAGAAACATAGAAACATAGAAAATAGGAGCAGGAGTAGGCCATTCGGCCCTTCGGGCCTGCTCCACCATTCAAAAACAGATCATGGATGATCGTCTAATTCAGTACCCTGTTCCCACTTTCTCCCCATATCCATTGATCCCTTTGGCATTAAGAAATATATCTATCTCCTTCTTGAATATATTTAATGACTTGGCCTCCACTGCCTTCTGCGGTAGAGAATTCCACAGGTTCACCACCCTCTGAATGAAGAAATTTCTCCTCATTTCAGTTCTAAATGGCATACCCCGTATCCTGAGACTAAGACCTCTGCTTCCGGACTCCGCAATCATCGGGAACATCCTCCCTGCATCTAGCCTGTCTAGTCCTGTTAGAATTTTATAGGTTTCCATGAGATCCCCTCTCATTCTTCTAAACTCTAGTGAATATAGGCCCAATCGACCCAATCGCTCCTCATACATCAATCCTGCCATCCCCGGAATCATGCCTAGTAAATCTTCTTTGCACTCCCTCCAACGCAAGAACATCCTTCCTAAAGATAAGGAGACCAAAACTCATAATACTCCAGATGTGGTCTCACCAAGGCCCTGTATAACTGCAGTAAGACATCCTTGATCCTGTATTCAAATCCTCTTGCAATGAAGGCCAACATACCATTTGTCTTCCTAATTGCTTGCTGCACCTGAATGCTTGCTTTCAGCGACTGGTGTACAAGGACACCCAAGTCCTGTTGCACCTCCCCCTTTCCCAATCTATCACCATTCAGATAATCTGCCTTTCTGTTTTTACAACCAAAGTGGATAACCTCACATTTATCCACGTTATACTGCATCTGCCATGCATTTGCCCACTCATCCAACTTGTCCAAATCACATTGGAGCCTCTTTGCATCCTCCTCACAGCTCACATTCCCCCCCAGCTTTGTGTCATTTGCAAACTTGGAAATGTTACATTTAGTTCCCTTACCCAAGTCATTAATATATATTGTGAATAGCTGGGGCCCAAGCACTGATCCCTGCAGTACCCCACTAGTCACTGCCTGCCACCCGGAAAAAGACCCATTTATTCCTACTCTCTGTTTCCTGTCCGTCAACCAATTCTCAATCCATGCCAGTATATTACCCCCAAACCCATGTGTTTTAATTTTGCATACTAACCTCTTATGTGGGACCTAATCAAAAGCCTTCTGAAAATACAAATACACCACATCCACTGGTTCTCCCTTATCGATTCTACTAGTTACATCCTCAAAAAATTCCAGTAGATTTGTTAAGCATGACTTCCCTTTCATAAACCCATGCTGACTTTGCCTAATCCCGCTTTCTAGGTGTTCTGCTATCACATCCTTCACAATAGGCTCTAGCATTTTCCCCATGACTGATGTAAGACTAACTGGTCTGTAGTTCCCTGTTTTTCCTCTCCCTCTTTTAAATAGTGGGATTACATTTGCCACTCTCCAATCTGTAGGAACTGCTCCAAAGTCTATAGAATTTTGGAAGATGACCACCAATGTACCACTACTATTTCCAGGGCCTTTTCCTTTAGTACTCTGGGATGTAGATTATCAGGCCCTGGGGATTTGTCAGTCTTTAACCCCATTAATTTCCCTAGCACTTTTTTTTACTAATACTGACTTCCTTCAGTTCCTCCCTCTCATTAGACCTTTGGTCTCTCACATTTCTGGGAGGTTATTTGTGTCCTCCTTTGTGAAGACAGAACCAAAGTATGTGTTTAATTGTTCTGCCATTTCTTTGTTCCCCATTATAATTTCCCCCGTTTCTGACTGTAAGGGACCTACACTTGTCTTCACTAATCTTTTTCTCTTCACATATTTATAGAAGCTTTTACAGTCAGTTTTTATGTTCCCCGCAAGTTTACTCTCATACTTTATTTTCCCCTGCTTAATCAACCTCTTTTTCCTCCTTTGCTGAATTCTAAACTGCTCCCAATCCTCAGACTTGCTGCTTTTTCTGGCAATTTTATATGCATCCTCTTTGGATCTAATACTATCCCTAATTTCTTTTGTAAGCCACAGTTGTGGTACCTTTCTGATTTTATTTTTGTGCCAGACAGGAATGAATAATTGTTGTAATTCATGCACACGTTCTTTAAATATTATCCATTGCCTATCCACCGTCAACCCTTTTAGTAAAGTTCCCCAATCTATCATAACCAACTTGTGCCTCATACCTTCGTAGATTCCTTTATTTAGATTCAGGACCCTAGTTTCGGATTCAGCCACTTCACTCTCCATCTTAATGAAGAATTCTATCATGTTATGGCCGCTCCTCCCCAAGGGACCCCGCACAACAAGTTTGTTAATTAATCCTTTCTCATTGCACAATATCCAGTCTAGGATAGTCTGTTCTCTAGTTGGTTCTTCAACGTATTAGTCTAAACAACTGGCACGTACACACTCCAGGAAATCCTCCTCCACAGTATTGTTGTCACCCATGATTGCAGTTGTACCCTTGTTGCATGCATCTCTAATTTCCTGTTTAATGCCATCCCTTACATCTCCACTACTGTTTGTGGCCTATCGACAACCCCCACCAACATTTTCTGCCCCTTGGTGTTTCTTAGCTCCACCCATACAAATTCCACATCATGATTGTCCGAGCCAATCTCCTTCCTCACTATTGCATTGATTTCCTCCTTTACTAACAACGCTCCCCTCCTCCTTCCTAAATATTGAATACCCCTGGATGTTCAATTCCCATTCTTTGTCACCTTGCAGCCATATCTCCGTAATTGCTACTATATCATAACCATTTATATCTATTTGCGCTGTTAATTCATCTACCTTATTGCGAATGCTCTGCGCATTAAGACACAATGCCTTTAGACTTGTCTTTTTAACATTGTTAGTCATCTTAACTTTATTTTGCACTATGGCCCCATTTGTTTCTCGCCCTTGTTTTCTCTGCCTTCCACTTTTGCTTCTTACCTTTCTGTCTTTCATTTCTTTCCTTGTTTCCCTCTCCTCTGTCTCCGTGCTCAGATTCACATTCCCCTGGCATTCTAGTTCAAAACCTCCCCGACTGGACTAGCAAACACCAGCCCCCCCCCACCCCTCCATCCCCCGCCCCCCAAGGAAATTGGTCCTGCCCGTCCAGCTTGTACAGGTCCCACCTTCCCCAGAATCGGTCCCAATGTCCCAGGAATCTGAATCCTCCCCCCTACACCATTTCTCCAGCAACGCATTCATCTGATATATCCTGATATTTCTGCTCTCGCTAGCACGTGACACTGGTAGTAATCCTGAGATTACTACCTTTAAGGTCCTACTTTTTAATTTTTGTCCTAACTCCCTACTTTCAGCTTGTAGGACCTCATCCCTTTTTTTTTACCTATGTCGCTAGTATCGATAAGTACCACGACAACTGGCTGCTTGCCCTCCCCCCTCAGAATGCCCTGCAGGCCGCTCAGAAACATCCTTGACCCTAACACCAGGGAGGCAACATACCATTCTGGAGTCTCTTTTGCGGCCGCAATAATGCCTGTCTGTTCTCCTTACGATTGAATCCCCTATCACTATAGCCCTGCCACTCTTCTTCCTTCCCTCCTCTGCCACAGAGCCAATCATGGTGCCATGAACTTGGCTCTTGCTGCTTTCCCCTGAAACATCTCCCCCAACAATATTCAAAGCGGTATATCTGTTAGAGAGGGGGATGGCCACAGGGGACTACCTGCCTTCCTCTACTCTGCCTGGTGGTCACCCATTCCCTTCCTGCCTTTGCTGCATTTACCTGCAGTGTGACCACCTCGCTAAATGTGCTATCCACGATGATCTCAGCATCATGGATGCTCCACAATGAATTCACCCGCAGCTCCAGCTCCGTAATGCGGGTAGCCAGTAGCTGCAGATGGATACACTTCCTGCACACATGGTCGTCAGGGACACTGGAAGCGTCCCTGATTTCCCACACAGCGCAGGAGGAGCATATCATGGGTGCGAGCTCTCCTGCCATGAACTACCTTTAGATTACTCAGTTACTCCCTTTAATTAAAAAATACTAATTACGCAAGGGGCCTTGTTCTACTTCAAACACTACCCACTACAATCTAAAGTCCTTAATAGATTACACTAATTAAAAAAAACACACTTTACTAGTACTAACTTTAATACTTATACGGTAGGTCTTGAGGTTTTTCAAAAAAAAGAACTTTCCCCTTATATTTTAAGCTATTTAAAGGCACTAACAGCTGTTACATACTCAACCAATCAGCTTACAGGTTTCCCGTAATGTCACTGTAAGTCTTTTTTTCCTCTTTTGAATCTCAGCGCATGGAAATACAAACAGAGCCGCCGACGCTCCAGTCCACAGGTAAGTAAGGGCCGCGAGTCCCGCTCTCTCCTTTTCCTGTCCCGCTCAGGATGCCATTCCTCCCAGGTCTGCCTGCTGACGCTCCGGTCCTCAGGTAAGTCCTCAGTTAGTCATGTGACTAGCTGGTTTGACCATGCCCATTTGTGTATTCGGCCATCTTAGCAGCCAAACTGGAATGCAAGCTCCCCCACCTTCAACCTCTGGTGATCAAAAGTCCATCGTAGGTTGAATGTGTCAGGGGATGATCCTTTGTCCTATCCTAGCACTGTCTGTTCACATGCAAATATCTTTCCAGCCAAGGGTCCATTGTGGGTTCAATGTGTCAGGGAATAGCTGCTTTGTCCTTCCAAACACAGTCTGTTAATATGCAAATATCTTTCCAGCCAAGATCTGGCAATTTTCTTTTAAAGCAAGTCCTTTCTTCACATCAACAACAGTTTGAAATTAATGTTCATGACAAAATTAAAGTGCCTCATTCGTGGCAGGTGGGGGCCCAGCGGAATGAAATGCGATTTGAGAAAAGGTGCATTTCATTAAACAGGTTGAGAGAAAAATATAAGATACAGAAAAAAAACATGCATTTCTCTCATTCATTCACAAGTCCTAAAATTTATTAAAATCACCCCTTTATTGGCATCCCAATAAACATGTCATTCTTTTTGGGAAAGTTTCTCTTCTGTTTGCCCATTTCCATGGCTGCCTAGAGTTTTTGTTCCTGCTGAGGTAATTTTTTTTCCCCCAGCAGAGTCAGTAGTGGGCGGGTCTATCCTAAACTCTCCTTCAGTGCTTTGCTGAGTCATGCAAAGGCATTTGACTTTGAGGTGGTTTGCTTTTATCAGACTGCGGGGAGGATTCTTTGCTGATCACCCCGTGGTCCTCTGGGGCACCCCTGCATGCAGGTATTTGGTACATGATGGACGTGCTTTCCAAAATGGGGTTTGGGGAGGGAATCTGCAATTGGATCCAACTGCTCTACACAAACATCAGTAGCGCAGTCTCAATCAACGGGTGGGAATCTGAAAGTTTCCCGATCAAATCTGGAGTCAGACAGGGCTGTCCTCTTTCCCCGGTCTTGTTTGTTTGCTGTATTGAACCCTTTGCTGAGTCTATTAGGAAGGATGCGAGCATAAGAGGGGTGACAATCCCAGGCAGCGGAGGCACTCAGGTCAAAACCTCCCTGTACATGGATGACGTCGCCGTCTTCTGCTCGGATCCGCTGTCCGTGCGCAGACTGATGAGCATCTGCGACCAGTTCGAACTGGCCTCGGGAGCCAAAGTTAACCACGGCAAGAGCGAGGCCATGTTCTTTGGGAACTGGGCTGACCGATCCTTTGTCCCCTTCACCGTCAGGTCAGATTACCTGAAGGTGCTGGGGATATGGTTCGGAAGTGCCGGGGCGTGCACCAAAACATGGGAGGAGCGAGTAGCCAAGGTACGACAAAAGTTGGGCATGTGGGGGCAGCGATCTCTCTCCATTGTGGGTAAGAACCTGGTCATCAGGTGCGAGGCGCTCACGTTGTTGCTCTACGTGGCGCAGGTCTGGCCCATACCCCACTCCTGCGCCGTGGCAGTCACCCGAGCCATTTTCCGCTTCGTCTGGGGATCTAAAATGGACCGGGTCCGGAGGGACACGATGTTCAAATCTCTGGACAAGGGCGGGAAAAATGTACCCAACGTGGCCCTCATCCTGATGACCACCTTCGTGTGCGGCTGCATCAAGCTATGTGTAGATCCCCAGTACGCAAACTCCAAGTGTCACTACGTGCTGAGGTTCTATCTGTCCCCGGTGTTGCGAAGGATGGGCCTGGTCACATTGCCGCGGAACGCACCATGCAGTTGGGCGGCGCCGTACCACCTATCCTTCATGGAGCAGTTTCTGCGGAAAAACACCTTTGACCACCGGTCCATCAGGCAGTGGTCTGCACGGAATGTCCTCAAGGCCCTACGGGAAAAGGAAACGGTGGATCCTGTCGGATGGTTCCCCGAGCAGACCGTCAAAGTCATTTGGCGGAATGCTTCATCACCAGAACTTTCAAACAAGCACCAAGACGTAGCTTGGCTGGTGGTGAGAAGGGCCCTCCCCGTCAGATCCTTCATGCACACCCGAAGTCTCGCCCCTCCGCACAGTGCCCCCGCGTTGGCTGTGGTGGGGAAGAGACGGTCGCCCACCTCCTCCTGGAATGTGCCTTTGCAAAGCAGGTGTGGAAAGAGATGCAGTGGTTTTTGTCAAGGTTCATCCCAAGCAGCTCTGTAACACAGGAGTCTGTGCTCTACGGGCTGTTCCCAGGGACGCACACCGAGACAAACATCAACTGCTGCTAGAGGACTATCAATTCGGTGAAAGACGCCCTTTGGTCTGCCCGAAACTTGCTGGTCTTCCAGCGCAAAGAGTTGTCCACCACCGAATGTTGCAGACTGGCACATTCCAAGGTCCAGGACTACGTGCTGAGGGACGCACTAAAGCTTGGGGCAGCCGCAGCAAAGGCTCAATGGGGAAAGACCACAGTGTAAGGTTCCCCCACCAAGCTGGACTGAGGGGCTGGAACCATGGGAAGCCCCTCGAACTGTATCGTTAATATTCTCAATTGCTGTAAATGTAAAACTGTAATTGACATGACAATTGTGAAACGGAAGGGTTGGGAAGAAACTCATGACATTATTGAAAGAAACTGATCTCTTTTGCAATGTTTGTATTTTTTCGTGCTGTTTGGAAACTGTTTGGCAATGTAATTTTTACAGAGTTTTATGAATAAAGTATATTTTGGAAAAAAAAAAGTATTTGTGCAGAATCTACTGCACTCCACTGTGGCACTTTGACATGGTGAGGCATCATCCTCATGGTTTCTTTGCCCTCTGGAGGTCTTTCTTTGTCCCTGCAGGTTCTTGTAAATGCTGTTAGCAACTCTGGTGGGGTGCTTCTACTGTCCGCATTTACATAGGAGGTTGTGGGGTCTACCTTTTCAAATTTTTCGGGGCTGGCTGACTGGACAGTCGGGGTTTTCATCTGGGATTCTTCCCGGACTTCCTTTAGCCTGCCCTCTTGGTCTCTTTTTCCCCTTCCTTGTCGAAGCTTTTGCCAGCCTTGTGCCTGCCTGTCCCTTTTTGTTTTCATCAGGGGTCTCTTACAGTTCACAAGCCCTCTGCTAAAGTGTCCTCCTAACATGGGTACATGATTTAGATTTTTTAGATTTTAGATTTAGAGATACAGCACTGAAACAGGCCCTTTGGCCCACCGTGTCTGTGCCGACCATCAACCACCCATTTATACTAATCCTACACTAATTCCATATTCCTATCACATCCCCACCTGTCCCTATATTTCCCTACCACCTACCTATACTACGGGCAATTTATAATGGCCAATTTACCTATCAACCTGCAAGTCTTTGGTATGTGGGAGGAAACCGGAGCACCCGGAGGAAACCCACGCAGACACAGGGAGAACTTGCAAACTCCACACAGGCAGTACCCAGAATTGAACCCGGGTCGCTGGAGCTGTGAGGCTGCAGTGCTAACCACTGCGCCACTGTGCCGCCCCAGGTTTCACTGTAGGTTGATGTTCCCCCTCGACCTGGCACATATGGCAACTCCTGCAGTACCCCCAACATCTTTGTGGATTTTAGCCAGTCAAACTGCTGTCTTATGCGGACTTTGGTCTTTCGTATACCGGCATGTACAGCCACTGCAGACCCGTGGGCCCTTCTTAATATTTCTCCCCAGTACCTTTGTGGCACCACTAACTGGTGAACTACTGTCCACTCCTTGTTCTCTGGTCTGTGAGGAGAACTCCATTTCCTCATCAGTACCTCATTCTTTAAATAGTAGCAATCAGGGACTCCCTCTGCTTCACTTTCAAACTGGGCAGCCTGTGCTAACTTTTGCAATACTCGGTCGGCTCGCTGAGCCTCAGCTAGGGACAAGCCATTTAATTCATTCCCTGGGTCTCCTAACTTTCCAAAGAAAGTCTCAGACAGGCAGACCCCCTGGTCATATGCCTGCAGTGCCAAAGCAGTCTGCTCTGGTGGAGCTGGTTTTATCATGGCCTGATCCACTGCACATTCAGGGAAACTACAGGGGTCCATCTCCCACCACTGCCCTGTCTCTCTGACCTCCTGCGGTCTTTCTTTCACTACTGGTGCTACCACCTTCACGCCCGCCAAATCATTACCTAGGAGCAGGTCAACCCCATCCACAGGCAAACTAGGGACAATCGCTACAGTCACCAGTCCCGAAACTAGGTCGTGCTCTAGGTGCATCCGATGTACAGGTACAGGCCTACACTGCCCTCAAATACAATTCACTACCATTTTGGTGTTCACTGCACTCTCTGGGGGAAAGGTCAGGCCTTTTCCCAGAAAAAGGGATCTAGTGGCCCCTATGTCCCTGAGAATTACTATGGGCTTGCTTGCCCCACTCGAGGGGTATGGGGTTACTTTCTCTTCAAACACAAAACCCTGATAGCCTTCAGGAATCCTATTAAATTTTCCTGCACTTGCAGCCGGAAGCTTCCTGGGTCTCACTGTTACTGCAGTTAAAGCCACAGCTTTTTCTGCTGTGCTTTCCATCAGGTCCCGTCTTCACTGAGCAGGTGTGCCTTGATTAACCCTACAGGTTTTCCCTTTAATTTCCAGCAGTCAGCTTTTAAATGCCCTACTTTATTACAATAGAAGCACACAGGTCTCCGGGTCTCACTCTTGCTCACAGCACCTTCCTTTTTGGCTAGAGGAGGGCCCCCTGTGTCTCCCGCTTTCCTTTCTCTCCCAGAACTACTTGGGCTCCTATCACCTTCTCACCCTTTGTCCTTTTCGGATTTGTGGAGGTGATTAGGAAAGGTTCTCCCCTGGGAAACCGACTTATAAATGAAAGCAAACTCATTGGCCAGAACGGCCGCTTGCCGGGCTCTCTAACCCTAACGTGCTCCTCTACATGGGTCTTTATGGAGTGTGGGTGAGAGTGTTTAAATTCCTCTAACAGAATTACTTCTCTAAGATTCTCATAGCTGAGCTGTACTTGAAGAGCCCTCAGCCACTAGTCAAAAGTCAGCTGCTTACTTCTTTCAACTCCAGATAAGTTTGATTAGCTTGCTTTTTGAGGGTTCTAACCTTTTGGCGATAGGCTTCGGTTACTAATTCATATACCCCAAGGATAGCATTTTCATTCATTTAATTCAGGGGCAGCACATTGGCGCAGTGGTTAGCACTGCAGCCTCACAGCTCCAGCGACCGGGGTTCAATTCTGGGTACTGCCTGTGCGGAGTTTGCAAGTTCTCCCTGTGCCTGCATGGGCTTTCGCCAGGTGCTCCGGTTTCCTCCCACAGCCAAAGACTTGCAGGTTGATAGGTAAATTGGCCATTATAAATTGCCCCTAGTATAGGTAGGTGGTAGGGGAATTGTGGGGATATGGTAGGAATATGGGATTAATGTAGGATTAGTATAAATGGGTGGTTGATGGTCAGCACAGACTTGGTGGGCTGAAGGGCCTGTTTCAGTGCTGTGTCTCTAAATAAATAAATAAATAAAAATAAAAAATTTGATGAACTCTCATCTGGCAACAGGGAATAAACCTCATGGGCTTTTCCAGTTAGCTTGATTTGTAGTAAAATAGGCCAGGTCTCAGCTGTCCATTTTAGCTGCCTTGCCAGTTTCTCAAAGGACACAAAAAACACTTCCACATCTTCCTCATTGAATTTTGGGATTGGTTGAGCTAGTTTTAACAATTTTGTACCCAGCCCTGAATTATGCTCCTCCATATTGGCCATGCTTTCACTGAGGTTAATCTGTCACACCCTAATTAACTCAAGCTGCTTCAACTATCTCTCCGCATTCTTTCTGGAAGGTTCATTCTTTTTCTCTCTCCTCTCTTGCTTTCTCTCTCTCCTCTTTCTCTTTTTCTTCACATTCCTTCTGAAAGGCTCTTTCTTTCACCCTCTCCTGTCTCTTTCTCTCACCTCAAATTCAAGTTTCCTCTGTTCCAATTGCAGCTTTGCTAGCAATACCCTGTAGGGATCTACTTCTAACCATGTTTCTGCTTCCTCAAATTCAAGGGAAAAATGGTTGGCCACTAGTCTTAGGAGTTCAGATATCCTAGCCTTGCCACGTACACTGATCCCACACTGCTCAGCCATTTTCCTCAACTCCTGCACAGATAGTGTTTTTAACTTATCCCAAGTTACTTCACCCTGGCTTGGGGAGCTACTAGCTTCAGTCACAGACATGTTTGTATTCAAGCACACAAAACCACAAGAAAACCTGTATTGAAATCTTGCTCTTTTTTGATTGGGAACAATTTGGCTTCCCACTTCCAATTTCTCGCGCTTTGTCTGTGGGTACAATCCTGGACGGTAGCACCCAAACTTCTGTTCCAACCAGGTGAGAAAGTTGTCTAGGGTTCCCTTTCAACCTTCACCTGGTCTTACTGTAACAGGATTTAATTTTAAACACACTGTTTTTAGCTCCCCCTTGGTGAATTCTTGGTCACCACTTTCCAATTGTAAGGCAAAGAAACCAGCACAAACAGGCTTTCTTGGGTTTAAAGAAGAAAAGGTGAAATTTATTAAACTTGAACTTAAACTCTAATTCAGTTGACGCCTACGAATACACGACACGCCCACACTGGTATGCATACACGATATGCACATGCAAATAGAGACAGAAATGAGCAGAAGAAAAATAAAGTGGAAAACTTTGAGGCAATATCTGAGGGGTTTTTGTTATGGTTCATGGAGCTTACTGTAGAGTCCTTCATTGTAGGTAAATCTTGCTTTTCATTAGGGCCCAGTATTCTTCTGTTTTTGTCAGGCGGCTTTTCTCGGGCCTGGGCCGCCCAACCGGCCATGGGTAAAATCCCTGTGGCGGCGGGCGGAGGCCTTCAGTGGCCTTGATTGGCCTGGGGTGGGCGGTATGGTTTTCGCTGCCTCTGCCCTGTGTAAAATGGCGGTGGAGGTGGGAGCAGGTCGGGAAGGGGCCCCCAAGCCTCTCGCTCCATTTTACGCCCCCTGCTGCCTTCCTGCTCTTTGCGGAGGGGGGGTGGGGCTTAAAATTCAGCCCTATGCTTCCACATTTAGATGCAGAACAACAGGGAGACCCAACAAGGCTACTCACAACACTTAAAGGAGTCTGTCGGGACAAACATTAGCCATACATGATGTGGATGTAGGGGAATCCTCTCCTATAAATCAGCATCCTTATCGCTTAGGTCCAGAGAAACAAGCCCAGGTGAAAGCAGAAATCCAATACATGTTGGAAAACCATCTAATTGAATCCAGTCAAAGCAGCTGGTGTTCCCCAGTGGTGTTAGTGCCTAAGCCTGATGGTTTTGCATAGACTACAGAAAGGTTAATGCAGTAACAAAGGCAGACTCCTACCCAATTCCTTGCTTGGAAGACTGTATTGACAGAGTTGGCAGTGCCATGTCTCTCACCAGAATAGATTTGTTAAAGGGATACTGGCAGGTTCCTTTAACACCCCGAGCTAAAGAAATATCAGCCTTTGTCACACCAGATGGTCTTTTCCAATGCTGAGTGATGCCATTCAGGCTAAAAAATGCCCAGCAACCTTCCAGAGACTAATGAACCAAGTGGTAGCCAGTGTTCCTAACCATGTGATTTACTTTGATGATGTACTGGTATACAGTGACACTTGGAAGGGCCACTTGGAACAATTAGAATCTCAATTTAAAAAATTACAGTCAGCTGATTTAGTGATAAACCTTGCCAAAAGTGAAATTGCAAAAACATGGGTCACCTACCTAGGGCATATAGTAGGGCAAAGACAAGTGTTGCCAAGAACAGCAAAAGTAAAAGCATTGGTGGAGTTTCCTTCCCACAAGACTAAACAAGAAATCATGAGGTTTTTGGGAATGTGTGGTTTCTGCTGCGTTTGTACCAAATTTCAGCACTATAGCTGCTCCACTGATGGATTTGGTACAAAAGAAAGCCAAGGTAGTGGAGTCAGGGGAGTGCCAAGCATCTTTTGAGAGACTGAAAGAAATTTTGATCAATGAACTAGTGTTGGCTGCCCCAAATTTCACTCAGCCCTTCAAGGTAGCAAATGATGCTTGTGACCTTGGGATAGGTGTAATCATGTTACAAGAACATGAATCGGGCATAGAAAGGCCAGTGGGATACTTCTCCAAAAAGCTAAATCGGCACCAAAAGAGATACTCTACAGTGAAAAAAGAAACTCTGGCTTACTACTAGCTCTTAAACATTTTGAAGTCTATGTCTGCCATGACTACTGGTTAATACTGACCATAATCCCCTAGCCTTTATGGAAAAATTCAAAAAACAGAATGCCAGACTATTTCAATGGAGATTACTATTGCAGCCCTATCACTTAAAGATTATCCACATTGTGTGGAAAACAATATATTTGCTGATGCTTTGTCTAGAATTTAACTTTGCTTTGTGATATCTAAGTACAAAGCTGGTACAAGGCAGAATTGCATTCATTACAGGTAAAGGCTGAATGAGAATGTGTGTAAATATGTTTTAGTATATTTTCTTTTTTTTTTGTACACACTTAATAACGAAATGCATTTAAAAATGGTGTTTCATTCCTCCAAGGGTGGAGGTGTCATGAACATGCTTCCATTATTAATATTTTTTGAGGATTTGTGTTTGAAAGACTGGAAAATACCTGAGGAGATGCTAGACTTGTTTTTTTTTCCAAAAGGATCACTGGAAGGACACTTGGGACTTCATGTAAAAACACTCACTGGAAGTCACATGTCTTAAGTTAAGTAGACAGCAGGATCTTTGTTGGCTATTGGAGTTGTTTACAGAGAAGTCACATGTCTAGATTTATGGTGGTCAGGAGTTGATTTTGTTTATGAACTGTTGGAATGAGCAGTTCCTGTGTATCCTGCTAAGGGAGAAGCCACCCAACTCATCCTTTTCCACTTGTGTTGAAAAATCTTCTGAGAATCCATTTAGTTTTTAGTTTAGTTTAGAGATACAGCACTGAAACAGGCCCTTCGGCCCACCGAGTCTGTGCCGACCATCAACCACCCATTTATCCACATCCTACACTAATCCCATATTTCTACCACATCCCCACCTGTCCCTATATTTCCATACCACCTACCTATACTAGGGACAATTTATAATGGCCAATTTACCTACCAACCTGCAAGTCTTTTGGCTGTGGGAGGAAACCGGAGCACCCGGAGAAAACCCACGCAGACACAGGGAGAACTTGCAAACTCCACACAGACAGTACCCAGAATTGAACCCGGGTCGCTGGAGCTGTGAGGCTGCGGTGCTAACCATTGCGCCACTGTGCCGCCCTTCTGAGTTCCGAAGAAGGGTCACTGACCCGAAACGTTAACTCTGCTTCTCTTTCCACAGATGCTGCCAGACCTGCTGAGTGATTCCAGCATTTCTTGTTTTTGTTCCACCATTGACATGCTGTTCGCCCTTCGCCAGCTACAGGAGAAATGCCAAGAACAACAGATGCCCCTCTCCATTGCTTTCATTGATCTCACCAAAGTCTTTGACCTCGTCAGCAGACGTGGTCTCTTCAGACTACTAGCAAAGATCCGATGTCCACCAAAGCTACTAAGTATCATCACCTCATTCCATGACAATATGAAAGGCACAATTCAACATAGCGGCGCCTCATCAGACCCCTTTCCTATCCTGAGTGGCGTGAAACAGGGCTGTGTTCTCACACCCACACTGTTTGGGATCTTCTTCTCCCTGCTGCTCCCACATGCGTTCAAGTCTTCAGAAGAAGGAATTTTCCTCCACACAAGATCAGATGGCAGGTTGCTCAACCTTGCCCATCTAAGAGCGAAGACCAAAGTACAGAAAATCCTCATCAGGGAACTCTTCTTTGCTGACAATGCTGCATTAACATCCCACACTGAAGAGTGTCTGCAGAGACTCATCGACAGGATTGCGGCTGCCTGCAACGAATTTGGCCTAACCATCAGCCTCAAGAAAACGAACATCATGGGACAGGACGTCAGAAATGCTCCATTCATCAATATCGGCGACCACGCTCTGGAAGTGGTTCAAGAGTTCACCTGCCTAGTCTCAACTATCACCAGTAACCTGTCTCTCGATGCAGAAATCAACAAGCGCATGGGAAAGGCTTCCACTGCTATGTCCTGACTGGCCAAGAGAGTGTGGGAAAATGGCGCACTGACATGGAACACAAAAGTCCGAGTGTATCAAGCCTGTGTCCTCAGTACCTTGCTCTACAGCAGCGAGGCCTGGACAATGTATGTCAGCCATGAGCGACGTCTCAACTCATTCCATCTTTGTTGCATTCGGAGAATCCTTGGCATCAGGTGGCAGGACCGTATCTCCAACACAGAAATCCTCGAGGCGGCCAACATCCCCAGCATATACACCCTACTAAGCCAGCGGCGCTTGAGATGGCTTGGCCATGTGAGCCACATGGAAGATGTCAGGATCCCCAAGGACACATTGTACAGCGAGCTCATCACTGGTATCAGACCCACCGGCCGTCCGTGTCTCCGCTTTAAAGATGTCTGCAAAAGCAACATGAGATCCTGTGACATTGATCACAAGTCGTGGGAGTCAGTTGCTAGTGATCGCCAGAGCTGGCGGACAGCCATAAAGGCGGGGCTAAAGTGTGGCGAGTCGAAGAGACTTAGCAGTTGGCAGGTAAAAAGCCAGAAGCGCAAGGCGTGAGCCAACTGTGTAACAGCCCCGGCAACCAATTTTATCTTCAGCGCCGGTAGAAGACTCTGTCACTCTAGAATTGGACTTTATAGCCACTCCAGGCGCTGCTTCACAAACCACTGACCACCTCCAGGCACTTACCCATTGTCGCTTGGGACAAGAAGGCCAAAGAAGAAGAAGAAGAAGAAGATGTGTGCGTGTGTTGGGTTATTTAGAATATATTTATACTTTCATATTTCAACCTGTCTGTTAATAAGCTTTGCACCTTTATTGAAAAAGTCTTGTTTTATAATAAATTAATAATCTTGTTGTTTATTAAAGAAATCTGGTTGGTGGATTTGCATTCTGAAACAGATAGATAAAAGTATATAATTGGCCATATCCATATCCGTAACTGGTTAAAATATTTTTGAATATACGTTGTGACCAGTGGAGTAGTGGGACTAGATGGAGACAGTACATTCCTCCAACCTCGGCCATAACACCACACAGAATTAAGCAACATAGCACAACAACTTCCATTTTTTCTCTTCAAAGAATTCTTCATTCTCGACCTGCCATTCATATGGTCTTTTCTTGTTTTAAAAATAGCTCTTCTCCCTCCATTAGAGCCAAGAGCTCCTCAATTCCCTTAAATTCTTAGTATTTTAGTTTACGTTGTGTGTGATCCACTGACTTCATTGATTTAGTCATTAGCTCACACAAGTCTCCTCTTGCATTTTCTAATGCTTGTTTCAATCTCCTATTGTTTGTAAAATATCCTCTCCTGTATTGCCTACTAACTCCCTAACCTTGGGCTGTAGTGGTGGTAGCTAACAGTTGTGACTGATGCCAGAATGACCAATATATCATTTATTCATTATTGATGTAGCACCTTTCTCTGCACTTTCTCTTTTAACAGATCATTTATATTATTTTTGTTTATCTGTGTGCAAAGTGAGCCGAGTGTCCTAACAAATATCTTTCACCAAACCTTCTAGGTGGGTCATCACAGTCACATATGACTCTCCTGTTTTGTTCATGATAGGAACCAACATCTCTCCACTGACTATGTCAATTAGCTTCTTTTGAAGAGCATCCCTGACAGTCACCATGGTTGCTTCACTGGAGGGAAAACCCCATACACCCAAGGAAAAGATTTCCTAGCTAAACACAGTTTGGTTTTGTATAAGTCCTGAACATTTTACATACTAGGTGTCACACAGGTCAGAGAGTTGCTAGTCAGATTCTGGCACCTGTCACCAAATATGTTTGCAATGTAAGCCTTTCATTGTGCTCAACCAAGTCCAGACCAACACAATGGCCTGAATTTTACGGCCCCACAAATAGCAGGCTGGTGGTAAGGGTGGGGGCGTGGCATGAGGATGTAAAATGAAGTGGGAACCTCGGATGGTCCTTTACGACCTGCTCCCACCTACGCCACCATTTTACGCGGGGCGGCGGCGGCGATCAACGGCCCGCCCGCCCCAGACCAATCAAGGCTCTTAAGTGGCCAGTAAACAGCCACTTAAGGGCCTTTGCCCACCGCCACGGGGATTTTACTAGCGGCCGGTGGGCGGCCCAAGCCCGAGAAAAACCGCCTGTAAAATTCAGGCGGCCTTCTGTTGGCCTGGGGACGGCCCCTCCTGATCTGGCACCATGTGCCCGATGGAGGACCGCCCCCGATGTCCCAACCACCCCCAACGCCTAACACGATCCCCGCCTCCCCAGTCGACCCAACCTTGCCTCATCAGGGACCGACTGATCACCCCCAGCGAGGCCCCAAAAACTTACCTCTTTTCCGTCCTCTCCATCATCTTGCTCTTGAAGCTGGGCTGCAGTCCCAGCAGTGGCCACCACTCCCAGTGGCGCAGCTGGACTAAAAGCTCCATTAGGTGGGACTTCCTGCCTCAATGAGGTGAAAGTCCCACCTATAAACAATTAAAGGCCTGGGGACCGTAAATCTGATCTAGATCCCCAGGCCCAGCGGAGGGGGCATCGCCACCAACCTTTCGGTCCGAGATCAGCTCCCCACCGACAAGCGCAAAATTCCGGCGAGTAGGCATACAGGGAAATGACCATGTAATTCATCTGGTGGAGGCATAATCTTCATCGATGCTGTGATCCTGAAGAAAAGATAAAGACCATTATAAGCCTTTTGTCATGCACATTGTTCTTGCTGACTCATTGGCTGGAATTTTACAGCCCTCTGCAGGAACAGTTTGGTGGCGGAAAGGGGCGTAAAATTGAGTGGTAGGCAGTGGGGGTGGGGGAGGGACTGTTCCCGATGCCTTCCGACCCCCACTGAAATTTTACGAGGGGCAGCGAAATGGCCTGCCCACCCCTGGCCAATCAAGGTCCTTAAGTGGCCAATTTACTGCCACTTAAGGCCCCTTCTCACTGCTGTTGTGTTTATGCGGGGTTTAATTCTGATATCTGATTTAACTGTGAGCAATGCAGATATCACACTGTGTTAAATAACTAACTGATTTATTTAAAGCACGATAACATTAACTATAATCGATCTTCCAGATTGGAGCACATGTGTTATATATCAAAATCTTACAGCTGCAGCACTAGTCTTGAGAGCTGTGTGTTCAGTGGCAGATCCAAGCTGTGTCTCATAGCAGGCCATGTGTCTGTGAGAGACATGGCAGTGGTGGGAGATGGATCCCGCAGAGCCCCTGAATGTGTAGTGGGTCAGGCCTTCATCAAACCAGCTCCCCCAAAGGAGACTGCATTGGCACTGCAGGCAGATGACCAGGAGGTCTGCCTGTCCGAGACTTTCTTTGGAAAATTAGGAGACCCAGGGAATGAATTAAATGGATTTTCCCTAGCTGATGCTCAGTGAGCCCACCCAGTATTTCGAGGGTTAGCACAGGCTGCCCAGTCTGAAAGTGAAGCAGAGGGAGTCCCTGATTACTACTATTTAAAGAATGAGGTACCGATGAGGAAATTGAGTTCTCCTCACAGACCTGAGGGCAAGGAGTGGGCAGTAATTCACCAGTTAGTGGTACCACAGAGGTACCCGGGAGAAATATTAAGAAGGCCCATGAGACTACAGTGGCTGTACATGCCGGTATACGAAAGACCAAAGTCCACATAAGACAGCAGTTTGACTGGCCAAAACACCACAAAGATGTGGTGGAGTGCTGCAGAAGTTGCCACACTGGCCAGGTTGAGGGGAAACCCCAACCTAAAGTGAAACCTGCACCCCTAAGTTCTATACCGGTGTTAGGAGGACCCTCCAGCAGAGGGCTGGTGAACTGTAAGGGTCCCCCAAAGAAAACAAAAGGGGACAGGCAGGCACACCGCTGGCAAGAGAAGGGGAAAAAGTGACCAGGGGGGCAGGTTAAAGAAAGTCTGGGAAAAATCCTGGATAAAAACCCCTACTGTCCAGTCAACGAACCCTGAAAAATGTGAAAAGTTAGACCCGACATCCTCCTATGTGAATGCAGACTCTAGAAGCACCCCACCAGAGTTGCTAACAGCATTTACAGGAACCTGCAGAGACAAAGAGAGACCTCTAGGGGGCAGAGAAACTGGGAGGGTCATGCCTCACCTAGTCAAAGTGTCACAGGAGATTGCAGTTTAGTCTGCACAAATACCTGCAGGTATGAGTGTCCCAGAGAACAAAGGGGAGAGTAACAAAGACTCCTCCCCCAAGTCAGAGGAAAAGGGAACCACCCATCCCCTGAAGCCAAAAGTCTTTGCATGTCTTAGAGTTCAGGATAGACCCGCCCACTACTAACTCTCCTGAGAAAAAGGGTGGAAATTAAAGCAGCTCTCGTATCCCAGACAGACCATTTTTAATGAGCTTTAAGACAGATGAATGAGTGTAAATGAATGAGAGAAATGCATGATTTCTTTCTGTATCTTATATTTCTCTCAAACTCTGTAATGAAATGCGCCATTTTCTTCAAATCACATTTCATTCCCCTGGGTGTGGAGGTGTCAGGCAAACCCAGGCACACATTATTTTGCCACATGAACAAAAACTTAAAATTGCAAGCCCTGACTGGAAGGACATTTGCATAGTACCAGACAATGTTGAAACAATGGGAACCCAGAAGTTACTTCTCCAATATACAGAAGTGGTCAGACCAGTTTTAGTCATATGACTAGCTGGCTGGAGCTTTTGAATTTGAACTTCCAACAAAGGATTTGAACTCAGAACTCCATGTGCTCATGGACTGAGAATATCTCCTCTCCTCTCCTGCCTGTCTTCATCTCTTCCCATGGAACTGACTCTTGTGAAAACACGTGAAACTCAAAGAGAGAACAGTTTCCTATGTGAACAAGGTTTTTAAGAAGACTACTGGGAGCAATGAAATGCAAGACCATATCTTCAATCAAGGACTACAGCGAGCTTGGGAAACAGTAACAAGATGTTGCCTCAAACTGTTCTACTTATCTTTTTTTCTCCTCTTTTCTGTTTCTATCTGCATGTTTCTATCATGCGTGCATGCTAGCATGGGCACATCATATGTTACATAGGCGTTAACTGTATTAGATTTTAAGTTTAAGGTTTAATAAATTTCATCTTTCTTCTTTAAACCAAAGAAAGCCTGTTTGTGCTCATTTCTTTGCCTTATAATTGAAAAGTTGTGAACAAGGATTCACAAAGCAGGAGCTCAAAACACAGTGTGTTTAAAATTAAACCCTGTTACAATAAGACCAAGTGAAGATAGTAACAGACCCTTAGACACACCAGTCTACATCTGCAGCATCCCTGTGTAAACCATTAGAGGCAGCAGCTGACTGAGCCAATGTCCATGTCACTGCATCTGTGGAGATGCTCATGAGTAATCATGGCAATGGCAATGATGTTATTGCATACGTTGGCTCTTCTGAAGATTCAAAGGTGCAAAGGGATGTGACATTGGCGCTACATGCTGCCACACATCATTCACACAGAGAAAAGGACACATATGTTGGTGAGGAACATTTAGTGAAAGACATATGTACATTGCTGAGATACCTGAACATTCCCATTTGTTTCAGTGTGTTCTCTGTAAACCTCTGTAATACCTTTTATGGTCTATTTAAGTCTCACGTCCTGGAATGTGCAAACGTGTGATTATTCACCCAGGTGCGGCACGCCTACAAGAAGGACTGTTACGCTTGAGTGGGAGGAGAGGATTGCAACTTCACAGGACACTGGGACACAGCAGGATAAATATGTGGCGGCAAAGCAGAAAGTGCTGGGGTAACTCAGCAGGTCAGGCAGCACTTGTAGAGAGAGAAGCAGAGTAAACTTCCAGGTCCGTGAACTTGGACAAGTTAACTCTGCTTCTCTCTCCACAGATGCTGCCTGACCTGCTGGATTTCTGCAGCACTTTCTGCTTTGCTGCCAGATTGACAGCAGCCCCACTCTTCAGTGGTCAGGTAAGGATTCTTTGACAGCTGTTAGGAAGCAGGTACTGGAGCGCTTAAAATAGGTCCCCAGCACCTGCTGCTCAACTGTCAAAACTCTCGCTGTGCTGGGGGCTCAGCGGCAGCCTACAAATGTGGGCGTGCCGCCAAGTTCAAAGGGCGCCGCGACAGAGCACGGTGCCCCAGTAGAATTCAGCCCAAAATGTGTATGTTCAGGTTTAGGGGAATGGTAGTGGAAGTGAAAGTCAACCAGGACAGTCTTCAAAGCTGCATTTTCAATTTCAAAACACTGCAATGAAACATTAACTTTCAAGTCAATTGCTGACAATTCTAGCACTACCACAGGCTGCAGCTGGCCGAAAATGTTTAATGGTGCACACGGGTACTGTATGTAACATATTCATTTTTCACAAAAATTTTTAGTTTAAGAAAATTAGTCGCAATTTGTCACAAGTGTCTCCAACAAGTTAGTAATAAATTATGCCACAGTACTGGCTGCAATTTGTATACTGTACAGATTTATTATTCATTGTCTGGAGTGGGATACTGTGACTATCTCTAACATACAGCATCTTTTTTCCTCTGTCATTTGGGTCATATTGATTAGAACTAATCTCACATTTGAGGAAGAAGGATTTACATTTGCTGTCCATGTTATTTTTCACTCCCATACTCAAAATAAAACTGGGTATCTGCAAGATATCATTATCTGTTTAATGCATGGTGGAAACTGCCATAAATCACATTCCTGTGAAATGATATTGTCTTGATTACCATCACGCCTGCAGAAGCAATGATAACATTGTTGCAAAAAGGCCCATAAATAAACTGAGATACCACCAAAAAGATTATCTATATTGCTTTCACTTAATAAACTTCTCTGATTTTTTACTACTCTTCACATAACCTACAAAGAGAATTTGGTTCAGACAGGGCAGGTAGTGAATAAATCATATGAACAAAATTGCAACACCAAGGAATAAAAGATTCTGAATGTCCAAATACTAAATGTAATATTGTATCTCTTTTTAATTTAAATTATAAGCCCCAGCCTGTGGTTGAATTGTCAGCAATTGACTTGAAAGTTAATGTTTCCTTGCAGCATTTTGAAATTGAAAACGCAGCTTTGAAGCCCCTCTTGGTTGACTTTCACTTCCACTACCATTCCCCCAAACCTGAACATACATGTCCTGGCTCTGATACTTAATTCATTTTGATAATAGTTTTGCTTTCCATTGTTACAAGTGTAAACACAATTGACAAAAAGGTATGCACAAATATTAAAGTACAGACCAATTGTAACGGAGGCATTGAGTTTCCACTTAGGGCACAAACGGAGATCTGGGCAAAAATTGGGCTAGTTTTGAGAAGCACTTTTCTTTCCTTGAGTTTCTGCTCAAACTTATTTGCATATGACCAAAAGAAAAATCTTCCTTTCAACCAGAGTACTGGGTCAGAGTTTTAGATTTTTAAGTAAATTTTAAAAATTTACTTTAATAAATATTACTTGATATGTTTAAGAGTGGTAACTTGGTTTCTAGGAGATGAATTGTGAATATGCAATGACTCAAAGTGTAGTCATTTTGGGTAGACTTGTGAATTTGACCAATTTCACAGCATATTTCATTTTGATGTTTATGGTTCTTTAAATAAAAACTTCTGCATCTTTCTTTTTTTTGGATATGGTGGCAGGTGAAGGCAATGCAACTGCAGTAACAAAGTAAGGGTCCTTATTACTTTGAATTGTGGTGATATTGGGCCAGATCTCGCTTTGGAAATAACAGCATGTTAATGATACAAACTATTATTAATGTGCAAGTCGGCCAGCACATTTGGGGGATTAACAGATATGCCAAGAGTTGTGAAACTTCAGAACTTGCTGGTCGATTTACACTACTCTACCGTTTGCTTCATTCAAATGACATCTCACCTTTAACCTCCCCATGGTTTTTAAGAACGTGCTAGATCTTCACATTAATTGCTCTTTAAACTCGGCACAAAAAGTTATGTCTGGTAATTAACAGCATTATTACCTTTTTAACAATGTGATGATAATTGGGAATGCACTGCCAATCATTCTCTAGCCCAGCAACTGAACAATTTAACATCTGCAGTCTCATTCCTTTAACTGGTGAATTGTTCTTTGAGATTTTATCGTTTTTCTTACTTTTTCCTTTCTCACTCTCTTTCCCTCTCATTATTTCTCTTTCTGTACCTATTAGACTCTAACTCACCCACTCTATTCACCCTCCTCAGTCATTCCTCTGTTTCTTTCTCAATCCTTAGTTAAGGAGATAAGCTGTTGCCCTTGTCACGACACTATCAGCTCACACTTCCAGCAAATTAGGGCATAATAACTTTTGAGCTAAAGGATGCAGAAAAAAGCCTAACTCATGGGGCATGCTGTGAGCTATGCCACTCCAGCAATATCTGGGCCATTGTGTGGTAAGTTCAGTCTCTGCCAATCTAGTGGTGGAATATGAAATAGTTGACTCTCAGTTTCAAAAAGCTAATTAAGCAGTGATGCCATTTTCTGTATCCAACCTCTGGTGACGTAGTACTTATAATTTAAATCAATTTTTATCTTCAATCCCTTCTGGGACACAAGTGAATGTTGTCACTGAACTGTTTTGTTCTCCTCGGTTTAAAATAGTGTGTCTTCAAGACCCTGTTTAAAAACAGTGCTCCTTTAAGACTGAGCACAGTGTGCCAGCAGCTGCACCTGTTTCCCAGGTCACAGCAGGAGAGAGAGTTCACATGGTGTATTGTAACTATTAACTGTGGATAAATGATGAATGATGAAGGATGAATGAGAACGGGCAGAGACTGCTTGAGTTGTGTACCTATCATAACCTCTGCATCACCAACTCGTTCTTTCACACTAAACCCTGTCACCAGGTTTCATGGAGGCACCCAAGATCACGTCGTTGGCACCAGCTAGACCTCATTGTCACAAGGCGAGCCGCCTTAAACAGTGTTCAAATCACACGCAGCTTCCACAGTGCGGACTGCGACACCGACCACTCCCTGGTGTGCAGCAAGGTCAGACTCAGACCAAAGAAGTTGCATCATTCCAAGCAGAAGGGCCACCCGCGCATCAACACGAGCAGAATTTCTCACCCACAGCTGTTACAAAAATTTCTAAATTCACTTGTAACAGCCCTTCAAAACACTCCCACAGGGGATGCTGAGACAAAGTGGGCCCACATCAGAGACGCCATCTATGAGTCAGCTTTGACCACCTACGGCAAAAGTGCGAAGAGAAATGCAGACTGGTTTCAATCTCATAATGAAGAGCTGGAACCTGTCATAGCCGCTAAGCGCATTGCACTTTTGAACTACAAGAAAGCCCCCAGCGATTTAACATCCGCAGCACTTAAAGCAGCCAGAAGTACTGCACAAAGAACAGCTAGGCGTTGCGCAAACGACTACTGGCAACACCTATGCAGTCATATTCAGCTGGCCTCAGACACCGGAAACATCAGAGGAATGTATGATGGCATGAAGAGAGCTCTTGGGCCAACCATCAAGAAGATCACCCCCCTCAAATCTAAATCGGGGGACATAATCACTGACCAACGCAAACAGATGGACCGCTGGGTTGAGCACTACCTAGAACTGTACTCCAGGGAGAATGCTGTCACTGAGACTGCCCTCAATGCAGCCCAGCCTCTACCAGTCATGGATGAGCTGGACATACAGCCAACCAAATCGGAACTCAGTGATGCCATTGATTCCCTAGCCAGCGGAAAAGCCCCTGGGAAGGACAGCATTACCCCTGAAATAATCAAGAGTGCCAAGCCTGCTATACTCTCAGCACTACATGAACTGCTATGCCTGTGCTGGGACGAGGGAGCAGTACCCCAGGACATGCGCGATGCCAACATCATCACCCTCTATAAAAACAAAGGTGACCGCGGTGACTGCAACAACTACCGTGGAATCTCCCTGCTCAGCATAGTGGGGAAAGTCTTTGCTCGAGTCGCTCTGAACAGGCTTCAGAAGCTGGCCGAGCGCGTCTACCCTGAGGCACAGTGTGGCTTTCGTGCAGAGAGATCGACTATTGACATGCTGTTCTCCCTTCGTCAGATACAGGAGAAATGCCGTGAACAACAGATGCCCCTCTACATTGCTTTCATTGATCTCACCAAAGCCTTTGACCTCGTCAGCAGACGTGGTCTCTTCAGACTACTAGAAAAGATCGGATGTCCACCAAAGCTACTAAGTATCATCACCTCATTCCATGACAATATGAAAGGCACAATTCAACATGGTGGCTCCTCATCAGAGCCCTTTCCTATCCTGAGTGGTGTGAAACAGGGCTGTGTTCTCGCACCCACACTTTTTGGGATTTTCTTCTCCCTGCTGCTTTCACATGCGTTCAAATCCTCTGAAGAAGGAATTTTCCTCCACACAAGATCAGGGGGCAGGTTGTTCAACCTTGCCCGTCTAAGAGCGAAGTCCAAAGTACGGAAAGTCCTCATCAGAGAACTCCTCTTTGCTGACGATGCTGCTTTAACATCTCACACTGAAGAATGCCTGCAGAGTCTCATCGACAGGTTTGCGTCTGCCTGCAATGAATTTGGCCTAACCATCAGCCTCAAGAAAACGAACATCATGGGGCAGGATGTCAGAAATGCTCCATCCATCAATATTGGCGACCACGCTCTGGAAGTGGTTCAAGAGTTCACCTACCTAGGCTCAACTATCACCAGTAACCTGTCTCTAGATGCAGAAATCAACAAGCGCATGGGTAAGGCTTCCACTGCTATGTTCAGACTGGCCAAGAGAGTGTGGGAAAATGGCGCACTGACACGGAACACAAAAGTCCGAGTGTATCAGGCCTGTGTCCTCAGTACCTTGCTCTACGGCAGCGAGGCCTGGACAACGTATGCCAGCCAAGAGCGACGTCTCAATTCATTCCATCTTCGCTGCCTTCGGAGAATACTTGGCATCAGGTGGCAGGACTATATCTCCAACACAGAAGTCCTTGAAGCGGCCAACATCCCCAGCTTATACACACTACTGAGTCAGCGGCGCTTGAGATGGCTTGGCCATGTGAGCCGCATGGAAGATGGCAGGATCCCCAAAGACACATTGTACAGCGAGCTCGCCACTGGTATCAGACCCACCGGCCGTCCATGTCTCCGTTATAAAGACGTCTGCAAACGCGACATGAAATCGTGTGACATTGATCACAAGTCGTGGGAGTCAGTTGCCAGCATTCGCCAGAGCTGGCGGGCAGCCATAAAGACAGGGCTAAATTGTGGCGAGTCGAAGAGACTTAGTAGTTGGCAGGAAAAAAGACAGAGGCGCAAGGGGAGAGCCAACTGTGCAACAGCCCCAACAAACAAATTTCTCTGCAGCACCTGTGGAAGAGCCTGTCACTCCAGAATTGGCCTTTATAGCCACTCCAGGCGCTGCTTCACAAACCACTGACCACCTCCAGGCGCGTATCCATTGTCTCTCGAGATAAGGAGGCCCAAAAGAAAAAAAAGAAAAGAAGAACTGTGGATAAAGACTGGCTTCAACTAGTTTTAACTAAAGTCCAGCGAAGCGTGCTCTGAATGAAGAAGCTGCTATTTCTATTAGCAGGAAAATCTACATTTATTTTCAGGCTTTGCAGAGAAAGAAAAAAAAAAACCCGGGGAAAAAAAGAACATTTTCCTTCAAGAGGGACTGTCTGTCATTTGTTTGTGTTTGTTGGAATTCTCAGTAAAGTTTCTACTGAAAAACTACCAAGTTTCTACTAAAAAACTACCATTTTAGTATCTAAATAGACCTGTGGCTATATTCCTTGTTAAAAGAACTTTGGGACGCTTGCTCTAACCAAAGTGCTTTGAACACCTATCTGTTATAGACTATTAATTTTGCCTGGAGACTTCGAGTGGCATCTGATTGTTCTAACCTGGAACACCTCACCAACCAGGAACGTAACTCATGAGGACTTACAACCCAGCTACTTAGTTTATCCTATGAAATACTATTTTTAAACATCAGTTAACCATTGTTAGTTTTTGAATGTATATGTGTGTGCATGGGGAGGCTTAGGTTAAATAAGAAGTTATAAAGTCTTTAAACATAAATTTATATTAATAGTGTTAACATTTAGTTTATTAATAAATAGTTGATTTGTTGTTGTCTAAAGATACCTGATTCGGTCTGTTTTATTCTGGGCATTACTAAAGCATTTAA
This sequence comes from Heterodontus francisci, assembly GCF_036365525.1. Lineage (NCBI taxonomy): Eukaryota > Metazoa > Chordata > Chondrichthyes > Heterodontiformes > Heterodontidae > Heterodontus > Heterodontus francisci. Next base: position 32,030,914 of record NC_090389.1, read on the forward strand.
TTTGGCTAATTTCCAGTAGGTGGGAAAACTTTAATAATATGCTGCGACCTGTGGCGTATTGGGACTGAATTGACAGTGCATTACTCCCACTTCAGTCGTAACAATGTGTATCTACATTTCTTGGATGTATGTACTGATAAATGTGTCCAGGTTCTCTGACAGTCAGAGTATTGCACACTGCAGGCTTCTCTGGAGGAAACAATTAGCCAAGGTCTCATTCTCTGTTTCAGATGGATCAAATATATCATGACACTATTTGGAGAAGAGCAGGGAGTTCTCCTGTTGTGCAGGATTCAACCAATACCACCAAAAATAGATCATCTGGTCATTCATCTTATTGCTGTTTGTGGGAATTTGTTGTGCGCAAACTGGATGCTCTGTTTACTTACAAGAGTCACTGCACTTAAAAATAATACATTGTTCATAACGTGCTTTGAGATGTGTCTGAGGCATGAGGTAAAGTGCACGTCTTCTTTTTTCTTTCTTTAGATGTTCATCTTCAGCTTCAAATTTAAATGTTCAAAATCTCCAAAAACACAATTGCTCATGCTTAATGATTTCTTGAATGATTTCTGTTTGCATAAAGGCAAACCCTCAAACTAATTGGTGCTTAAATTTGCCATTTTACCCACCACCACTCCTCGGTTCTTCACTTTGCAGCAGCCATCACCAATATCTAGTCCTCTTCCCTTCATTAACCTACATTGTGTTCACCAATATCTCAGGCTCGCTCCTTCCTGCTGGCTTCCAGTGTGGTGCAACTATTCGAAGAAGAACAGGGGATGCCTTGAGTTTCCTGGCCAACATCATTAAAATAGATTATCTGACCATTTATCTCATTGCTGTTTGTGGGAACTTGCCTTGTGCTAATTGGTTGCTGCATTTCCTTATCTACAAACAGTGACTACACTTCAAAAGTACGTAATTGGCTGTAATGTGCTTTGGGACATCCTGTGGCACTATATAACTGTAGTTTCTTCAATTGAGGCCCTTTACCCAAACAATAGACAGCTAACTCCATAGCATATGCACAGAAGCATGCTTACAGCCATCCATATTTTGTAGTAAATGCAGCATTAAGGCTGATCAGATTATGTTGCGCATCAATTTTCTTTCTGTGATCAAAAGCAACATGAGGAAAAGCTTCTTCATGCAGTGAGTGGTTAGGATTTGGAATGCTTTGCCTGAGAGTGTAATGGAGGCAGATTCAATCAAGATATTCAAAAGGGAATTAGACTGTTATCTGAAAAGAAAAAAAATGTGTAGGGTTACGGGAAGAAGGCAGGGAATGGCATTAGGTGAATTGCTCATTTGGAGAGCTGGTGCAGACGCGATGGGCTAAATGGCCTCTTTCTGCACTGTAACAATTCTGTGATTCAATACCCCAGTAACACAGGCTAATTGTTTTCCCAGACACAAATGTGTATTAATTGAATTTGTAAGGAGCTCATACAGAGCTAAACGAATAAAAGCTGTTCTTCCAGTACCAAGTTGTTTCAAGAAACACAGTATAAATGATTTATATTAGCTCTATAACTGACTTTATAATTAAAGTAATTGCTCAGATGTGAAACAATCCTAGTTGAGGGTTGAGGGTTGCACTGGAAGAACTATAAAAAGGATGCAAAAAACTTTGAAAGAAAAATTTGAATCTCTGATTGCAGTCAAGCATCTTGAGACTGAATGCGGATCCAAATCAGCTTTGAGAAGTTGCATTCACTTAGTGGATATTCTTGTGTACTTCGCACAGTTCAGAAAAACCCATCAACCTAATTATTGTATGAAAAATAATGTGAGATATTATGAAGAAAATGTTCATAGTACTGAAGCGAGAAATTGTAATAAAATATAAGAAGTTTCAATTAATTCTCTCAACAATAGTGTTGACTTGCATCCTAGACAGTTAACACAGAGGGGCCTGAAATTTAATATGCATAAATTTGCTCTAATGCTTTTTTTTAAGCATTCTATTAATATTCATGAAAGTCTGAGTCTTTATCATAGGTTAATTCTATGTATTCAACTCATGAATTATAACATTCTGGATATGCAGCTGATGGTCCAGCTGGAAAATGTAGATAAGGTGAAAAAAACCCTGATGACCAAATAGCACGTGATGCACCCACTTACTCTATGAGTATCCTTCCTTCTTGTTGTTTTTAGTGAATGCAAGAAGGTGCATATTGAGATAGGAAATGTGAAACACACTTTCGCCTATACGGGAACTCTTAACAAAGGTGGAAAAAGTTTTGGATCTGACTATTGACCCAAGATGAAGTTCACTATCTGCTTGGGCCCTCCTTCAGATAGCCTATTATAACCGAAAACAATATGTTATAATTTTGCTGAAATATTTGATGAGGCCACCTTTCAAATTTCAATTTTCAAGAGTATGTTGCTACTTTGGGGAAGACTTAGAGAAAATTGCTGAGGAAGATTTGAGACTGAGGGCTCCAAGTTATGAATTGAAACAAAGTTACAAAGCTGGACCTGTTTTCATCAAAAAAAATTGAAGAGGAGACATAATGACAGCCTTTAAAATGCTGGAAGAATGCAAATTGTATGTATAAGTAGGTTATTTCATTTGTGCAGCGAGCACAGGAGTGCAGAAGGCATGTATAAAATGAATGAGTGACAAGCAAGATTTGAGATGTAAAGTTTTTTTTTCCTCGAAAGAGTCATGGTACATGGAAAACGTCCCAGATAAAGCAATTTACCATGTCAATTAATAACCTTAAAAAGAAATGGATGAATATTTGGCTGTGCTGTGCTTTCTTATTTTATGAGCAACAAGAATACTTTTCTTTTCTCTGCCAGAAGCATTGAATCTAAGAACATAAAAGTGCCCCACTATATATAAAACCAATCTCTGAGATATTGATCTTTATTAAGTCAGTTGTGATTGTGATTTTGATGCATCTTTTGAACAGATTAATCTCTGCAGCAATTGTGAATATGTCAGACGAGTAATTCTTACCTCTTCCGAAGAAGGGTCACTGACCCGAAACGTTAACTCTGCTTCTCTTTCCACAGATGCTGCCAGACCTGCTGAGTGGTTCCAGCATTTCTTGTTTTACTTCTTACCTCTTGTTCACTTAACAGCCATCATGTCGTCTTTCTGAGTAAGATTGGTAACTTATTGATAGTCAATGCTAAATGTTTGGCAGTGATGTGCTGTGAATCAATGACTACTAGTTAGAATTGCTTAAACTTGTTTCATATTGGACTCATATTACTAGCAGACAGATGACATTTTCATCCCATCATTCTGGACAATATGTCAATCCAGATATTTATTCAAATACTTGTCTAATTCTTCTTAAATTATGAAATAAAAAGCAGAGAATGCTGGAAATACTCAGCAGGTCAGGTAGCATCTGTGGAGAGGAAAACAGATTTATCGTTTCAGATCGATGACCATTCAGAGCGGCTGCAGGACATCCTTCTGAGGGAGGGTGAACAGCCTGAGGTCATGGTCCACATTAGTACCAATGGCATAGGTAAGAAGAGGAATGAGGTTTGAAAGCAAAGTTTAAGGAGTTAGGAAAGAAATTAAAAAGCAGGACCTCAAAAGCAGTAATCTCAGGATTATTCCCAGTGCCATGTACTAGTTAGCATAGGAATAGGAGGATTAAGCGATTTAACACATGGCTCGAGAACTGGTGCAGGAGGGAGGGCATCAGATTTCTGAGGCATTGGAATCTGTTCTGCTGTAGGTGGGACCTGTACAAGATGGATGGGTTGCACCTTAGCATGACCGGGACTAACATACTTGCAGGGAGATTTGCTAGTGCTGTTGGAGAGGGTTTAAACTAAATTGTCAGAGGATTGGGAACTGAAGAAGGAGCTCAGATTAAAGGGAAGCAAAACTGGTAACAGGAAGTAGAGAAGTAGTCAGCAAAATTGGAAGGCAAACATCAATTAGGATCAGAATGAGAATAAAGTTAAGACAAAATTAAGGGCACTCTTTCTGAATGCACGCAGCATTTGTAACAAGGTAGATGATTTGAAGGCACAAATAGAGGTAAATGGGTATGATTTAATTGCTGTTACCAAGACTGGGAACTGAATATTCAGGGATATTCGTCATTTAGGAGGCAAAGGCGAAGGGGAAAAGGAGGTGGGGTAGCGCTATTAATAAGGGACGAGATCCATACATTAGTGAGAGAGGATCTTGGATTGAATAAGCAAGATGTAGAATCAGTTTGGGTTGCATGTAGCATGGGTAATACAGTAATAATGGCGATTCAATTTATATATAGATTGGGTAAACCTAATTAGCACTAATGCTGTGGAGGATGAATTCCTGGAGTCTGTATGAGATGTGGAGTAGTATGTTGAAGAAGCAACTAGGGATCAGGCTATTTTAGATTTTGTATTATGTAATGAGAAAGGGCTAATTAATACCTTGCTGTAAAGGAGCCATTAGGAAACAGTGACCACAGTATGATAGAATTCTACATTAAGTTTGAAAGAGATATAAGTCATTCTGAAACGAGGGTCTTAAATCTGAACAAAGGAAACTCTGAAGGTATGAGGGGCAAGTTGGCTATGGTGGATTGGAAAAATACATTAAAGGATTTGACGGTAGACAGGCAATGGCTAACATTTAAAGAATGGTTTACAACAAATATATATTCCTCTAAGACACAAAATCCCAATAGGAAAGGTGAATCAAACATGGCTAACGAAAGAAGTTAAGGATTGCATTACATCAAAGGAAGTGGCTTGTAAGGTCACCAGAAAAAGTGGTAAGCCCGAGGATTGGGAGCAATTTAGAATCCAACAAAGGAGGACCAAGAAACTGGTAAAGAAAGAGAAAAGAGATTATGAATGTAAGCTATCTAGAAACATAAAAGCAGACAGTAAAAGCTTCTTTAGGTACGTGAAAAGGAAACGATTAGCAAGAACGAATGTGGGTCCATTGCAGGCAGAGGCAGGAGAGTTTGTGGTGGAGAATGAGGACATGGCAGAGAGATTAAACAATTACTTTGTGTCTGTCTTCATGGAGGAAGACGCAGAAAATCTCCCAGAAATAATAGGGAACCAAGGGATTTGTAAAAATGAGGAACGGAAAGTAATTAGTATCAATAAAGAGGTAGTACTCGAAAAATTAATTGGATTAAAAATTGATAAATCCCTTGGACCAGATGAGCTACATCCCAGAGTATTGAAGAAGATGGCTATAGAGATAGTGGATGCATTGGTAGGTATCTTTCAAAATTCTACAGATTCTGGAAGGGTTCCTGCAGACTGGAAAGTGGCAAATGTAACCCCACTATTTAAGAAGGGAGCAAGAGAGAAAACGGAGAACTGCAGACCTGTTAGTTTGACGCCAGTAGTAGTAAAAATGTTAGAATCTATTATAAAGGATGAGCTAACTGGGCAGTTGGAAAATAATATTATGATTGGCCAGAGTCAACGTGGATTTGTGAAAGGAAAATCAAGTTTGACAAACCTGTTAAGAGTTTTTTGAGCATGTTTCTTGTAGCATAAAGGGAGAACCAGTGGATGTGGTGTATTTGGATTTTCAGAAGGCTTTTGATAAGGTCTCACACAGGAGGTTAGTAAACAAAATTAGAGCACATGGGATTGGGGGTAATATACTGCAAAAGACTGAGAATTGGTGAACAGACCGAAAACAGAGAGTAGGAATAAATGTCATTCTCAGGATGGCAGGCTATTCCTAGTGGGGTACTGCAAGGATCAGTGCTGTTTACAATCCATATAAATTATTTGGATATGGGGACCAATTGTAATATTTCCAAATTTGCAGATGACACAGAACTAGGAGGGAATGTAAGTTGTGAGGAGGATGCAAGGAGGCTTCAACGGGATTTAGAAAGGCGAAGTGAATGGGCAAGAACATGGCAGTTGGAATATAATGTGAATAAGTGTGAAGTGATCCACTTTGGTAGAAAAAACAGAAAGGCAGCCGCCCCCCCCCCCCCCACCACCCCCCAAATCACATGGCGGGGCAGCATTGGCGACACCATTCACGGCATCACCGATGCAGAAGCAGATGCTGGTGCCATTTTTAAAAGGCTGCCAGCCCTGTAGGCAGTTCAACGAAGTGCAGAGTTGCCCCCTTCCCTATACACAAAGTGCAGAGTTCACCCCTTCCCTACCGCACCCCCCTTCCCTATACACAAAGAGCAGAGTCCATCCCTTCCCCAACTCGGTGGCACCAGTTTCCCTGGACAGGAAAGTGAAGGCTCGTGAGTGCCACTCATCACACTGAGGATCGGGAACTGAAGGTAAGATCGCTGCAGTTTACATTTTAATTCATGCAAATACTTTATTTAAATATGCTAAGTCAGGTCCCATTGCAGAGTGGTGGAGGGGCCTCCATGGAGCTTCCCTGCTGCCGGAAAGATTGGGCCCGACAATCCCAGCATTGATTTCCATGGCAGCTGCTGCCGCTCCGATTTTCCAGCACCCCCACCACAGAACCCAAGGTCGGGCTGGAAACAAAATGCTGCCACTATAGTTTTAAATTTCGGGAAAAGAACAAATTATACTATTGTGTGACAAGTCTTGATTACAATACAGTAAGCATATTGGAAGAACATGTATGACAATAGATTTGCATCCTAGAATGCTGAAGAGAAGAAAGTTCAGAAATGTTATTAGTAGAATAAGTAGTATCAAGAAAGGTTGCAATGGAGAGAAAGGTTAGAGAGCAGAGCTGATTGAGACATTCCCTATCTGATAATAAGGTTTTTCTTGCACACTGTCCTGGAGTGTGAAGAGATGCTACAAAAGTATCTGGAGATATGAGAGGACTATTCAAGTTTTGGATGGGTTTGAGCCTAATAGAGAGTTAAGAGTTGTTGAATAAATAAGTGACTGATATGAGGGAGGTAAGTAACTTTTTGAAGCCATCTTTAGCAATGGAGGAGATATGAAAGTTTCATTGAGGCCAGGAATGTCTTGAAGGGTGATGCCATCACAGGCAAGAAGTGATGGCTGCTGATTAGAGTTGCAAGAGGCATAAAGAAGTTTTGTCTTTGAAGAATTAAAATAAAATTTTCATTGTTTCACTGAAAGGCATGGGGGATTCTTTGAGATGGAAAGAAAATGAAAATATTGGGCAACATTTTGCTGTTAAAATAATGCTGAGGCTAATGGAGCTCATTGTAATTTATGCATAAATTGTACAGAAACATCAGGCGAGGAGCAAATGTGCAGTTAAATGCCAATTCTAAATGTTTCTGTCTGAGTTGTGCCACTTTGCTGTTAGCCATGACATTGTGCTGTCTGCCTCATTGTTGACATGCATTGAATATTGTGAAGTTATTGTATTTATTTGGTAGATGCAAAGTTAAGTCTTTTCATTTCATGACAAGTACCCTGTTAGCGATGCAATAATTGTTAATTACTGTCAATCAACCTCCCTGGCAATGAAAATTAACTATTACAAGTGTGGATTTTCATTCCTTCAGGTATTAATTGTTGTTTGAGACTTTAAAAATGACAAATTTAAAACTACACTTCTTTTTAACTTTTCCTTTTGTCTCTCTTTTCTCTTGCTCAATCTAATTTTCCACCAACAGGATGCTGCAGTCAAGCCAAAAAGACATTCTGCCGACCATATAAATGAGTAATGTGATATGTGAATTACAGTGCCAGTGCGATGTCAGGTATGTAGGCCAGATTTCCCAATGAGTGGCGGATCATATCAAACAGCACCTTCCTTTGGCTGTTCACAATCAGCAGAGTACTGACTACTCAACCAGCCCGTACTTGCAAATCTCTGAAGACAATACCTAACTTTAAATGTGATTCCGCGATTGGACAGCACTTACTGAACAATCCCGAGTGTGTTAAGAATTACACTAACAACCAATTTAAAGATTATCAGTCAGCCTCGCAATGTGGCTCACTTGCCAAAAGCTACATATATTCATACGAAGGGACCTGTCCTCTGCAGGCAAAAGGAACCTGTTCAGGTGTTGCGCCTGTTTTGAATTAACCAAAAGCATGAGGGACAATAGTTCCCTGGTGCATTTTCCATGGCAATGCTCGACCAATCAGTCTTGACTTGCCAACAAATCAGCACCCTTTTCTTACACAGTATAAATTGTTGCTCCCTTTGAAATTTGTTAGATGAGTCACTCCAGATGTGGCAGCAACAACAACTTCTCTTTATGTAACATCTTTAACATAGTAAAACAGCCCAAGGTGCTACACAGGGGCTTTATCAAACAAAAGTTGATGCCAAGTCACTAACAGGGATATTAGGGCAGATGACAAAAACTTGGTCAAAGAGGAAAGTTTTAAGGAGCATCTTACGGGAAGAAAGAGAGGTAGAGATGTAGAGAAGTTTATAGTGGGAATTCCAGAGCTTACAGCCATGTCAGCTGAAGGCATGGCCACCAATGGTGAACCAATTAAAATCAGGGGTGCTCAATTGCTAGAATTGGAGGAGCACAGGCATCTCAGAGGGTTCTAGGACTGGAGGAGGGGTAAGACTATGGAGGGATTTGAAAACAAGGATGGCAATTTTACAACAGAGGAGTTGCTTAACTAGGAGCTAATGTAGGTCAGCAAGCACAGGGGTGAACAAGACTTAGTCTGAGCTAAGAGTTTTGGATGACCTCAAGTTTACAGAGGGTTGAACATGGGAGGTCAGTCAGGAGTGCATTGAAATAGTCAAGTCTGGAGGTAACTAAGACATGGATGACAGTTTCATCAGATGAACTGAGGTGGGGCAGAGTAAGGCATTCAGGTCTTGGATGCTACATGGAGTTATTGAGATGAAAGGGAATGTTTGGCAAGAAAGAAGAAACCATAGTTTTTGGAGCTAGTTCCATTTTGATCAGAGGAGATGGTGAGGCAAGAATCTTAATTGAAAGTAGGTCCATCAAAAATAAGTATTCGTAGCTGTTGTTTAGACTTGAGAGGGAATGAAGAAACTGTGTTTTTGAGTAATTAAAGGAAACAATAGTTGTTCTACTGAAGCACAGGGAGCAAATAGAGACATAATTTTCCCCATGATTGTATTTGCAGGGGACCGGAGATTGTGAGAATATTGATCTGATTTGGAAATTGATCAACGTAGAATGGAAATACCAGCAAATGAATGGATAGGTTGGGTAATGAATTCAGGACATTATTGAAATGAAGAAGGAGGGGAGAGAGGATAGATCCCCGAGAAGCCTCTGAGTTAAAGGGAAAAGATAAGCCATTAGCTACTTCAAAAACCATACTAAAGTTTATTTTTGTCAATGAAAACAAAGGATAAAAAATGATTTCAGTTTGACTAACTGACATAGACAGCAGCTTAAAACCCATTGGTTGCTTGGTTTAAATTGCTGTAATGTGTTAACACAACACTTAAGAAGAAATGAAAAAAAAGTAAATCCAGAATAATAGCACAGTAAATAGTAACATTTTGGTGCATTCCAACCACAGGTATCATTTTTATACAAAACAAACTGAACTAATTTTGAAGAGTTTTACTAACTTGAACCCATTTAGGATGATTGAAAAGGAAGATCATGTTCCTATTAACAGATTCAGTGCTGTTCAGGCCCATCTGTGAATTATAGCATTTGGATGAGGTGCCAGAGAGCTGCCAGTGTTTGTGAACCCAAAGCCTGCCGTGGTCATCAGAAAAAGTAATGAAATTGGAAGAAAAAAAGTATGGGAAAGAAATATTATTCTAACTGGCAAAAGAAATGAAAATAAACCTTGTGATTAGTTTAATGTGTTTTAAGTTTGTACTCTTTAATGGGATAATGATGACAGGAGGAAATTATCCAAATCATTCTCTATGTCTCTCGGTCTTCAGTTGCCTTTGTTGTAAAGATATCACGATAATGAAATTTGATCTATAATTTTCAGACTTTCCTTTCAGGGCACATTTCTGTGTTTGTGCTGATTACAAAATAATCTAACATTGAATATATTCTACAAATATATCAAGTTGACGTAACTGAGATAGGCAATATGCACAAATATACAGCTGTGACTTCTTGTTAATTTAAAAATGTGATCACCCTATGTTCACAATGAGTCTTTTGGTTCAATAGATGGTGCTGATCAGAGTGGGATCCACTTGCAGAGTTTCCTTAGTCTGGGTGCTTCCTGCAAAATGATGCCACTAGCCTCTTGGGCACTTCATCACCGAAGAACAGGTAAATGAACGGACTGACACAGCTATTAAGAACAAAGAACAGTACAGCACAGGAACAGGCCGTTCGGCCCTCCAAGCCTGCGCAGATCTTGATGCCTGTCTGAACTAAAACTTTCTGCACATCCGGGGACCGTATCCCTCTATTCCCATCCTATTCATGTATTTATCAAGATGCCTCTTAAACGTCGCCATCGTACCTGCTTCCACCACCTCCCCGGCAGCAAGTTCCAGGCACTCACCACCCTGTGTGTAAAGAACTTGCCTTGCACATCCCCTCTAAACTTTGCCCCTCGCACCTTAAACCTATGTCCCCTAGTAACTGACTCTTCCACCCTGGGAAAAAGCTTCTGACTATCCACTCTGTCCATGCCGCTCATAACTTTGTAAACCTCTATCATGTCGTCCCTCCACCTCCGTCGTTCCAGTGAAAACAATCTGAGTTTATCCAACCTCTCCTCATAGCTAATGCCCTCCAGACCAGGCAACATCCTGGTAAACCTCTTCTGTACCCTCTCCAAAGCCTCCACGTCCTTCTGGTAGTGTGGCGACCAGAATTGCACGCAATATTCTATGTGTGGCCTATCTAAGGTTCTGTACAGCTGCAGCATGAATTGCCAATTTTTATACTCTATGCCCCGACCGATGAAGGCAAGCATGCCATATGCCTTCTTGACTACCTTATTCACCTGCGTTGCCACTTTCAGTGGCCTGTGGACCTGTGCGCCCAGATCTCTCTGCCTGTCAATACTCCTAAGGGTTCTGCCATTTACTGTATACTTCCCACCTGTATTAGATCTTCCAAAATGCATTACCTCACATTTGTCCGGATTAAGCTCCATCTGCCATTTCTCCGCCCAAGTCTCCAACCGATCTATATCCTGCTGTATCCTCTGACAGTCCTCATCACGGAACAATGAGTGATCTTTAAGGAGGAGATGTTTCAGGTACAAGCTAGGTACATTCCAACAAGAGGGAAAGGCAGGTAACCAAAGCCAGGCTTTGATGAGGGAGATAGAGAATATGATGAAACAAAAAAAGAGGTGTATGATGCATATCTGGTGAATTCTTCAAGTAAGAACCAGGACAACTACAATAAGTTGGGAGGGGACGTGAAGAGGAAAATAAGACTGGCAAAGAGAGAATAGGATAATAGAATGGCAGTCAACCTAAAAGGGAACACTGACATGTAAATAATATGCAGGTAGTAAGAAGCGGGGTTGGGCCTATTAGGACAAAGAGGGTGATGTATGCTTAGAAGTCCAGGGCTAGGCTAGAATAGTTAATGAGTACTTTGTATCATACTAAGGAAAAGGATGTTGATGAAATATCGGTAGAAGCAGAGATGGTAGAGGTAATAGATAGGGTGAAAGATTAATAGGCAGGACCTACTGGAAAGGCTGGCTAAGCTTAGAGTGGATAAGTTGCCTGTTCTGGATAGCATGCATCCCAGGTTGCCAAAGGAAGTGGAAGTAAAGGTAGCAGAAGGGCTTGCCGTCATCTTCCAATCTTCCCAAGATATGAGGGAGGTGCCAGAGGATTGGAGAGTGACAAATGTGGCAGTCTTATTCAAGATAGAGTGTAAAGACAGACCTAGCAACTACAGGCCAGTCTGTTCAACATCAGTGGGGGGTAAGACTTTAGAAACAATAAGCAGCGGAAAAAATCAGCAGCGCTTGGAGAGGTTTGAGTTAATTAAGGAGATTCAGAATGGATTTGTAAAAGGCAGATTGTTCTTCACCAATCTAATTGAATTTTTTGATGAAGTAACAGAGAAAGTTGATGAAAGGAATGCAGTGGATGTGTCTACATGGATTTTAAGAAGGCATTTGGCAAAGTACCACATAAAAGACTGGCTGGATTTGGTTTGGTTTAATAGTCTGCAGGAACTGAGTACCAGTTAAATCTCTAGCTCTCCAATAAAAGCTGGACAGTCTCAGCTGAGCATCCAGCACTGCCTCATCACTCCACCTCATAACCTTTGACCACTGAGCAGGACATGACATTGAAAAAAAAGTTGCTTCACTAAGGCTGGCTAAAAGCATTAACATGACAAACACTACATCTGAGGAGAAAGAAAGCCAAATGTTATCATCTATTGGGAAATCAAGTATTAAGCAAGAAAATTAGAACAACCACTTGCACTTATCTAGTATCTTTTATCAGTACAGTCGGCTGCATTCAATTCGATGGTGAAGAATTTCCGACATCGGTGAAACTTCGACTCTGCAAAAACTTAAGTCGACGGAAGAGAAAGAGCCGGTAGCTTTCCGGGTAGGAGAAACAAAACAACAACAAAAAAGTCCCGCCCCTGCTTGAACTTAAAAGCAACAATCACTTCTGTAGATGAAGAACTCGCCAATTACATTTCCATACTAGAGTCGCTGCTCCTGACTGTTTTTGCTTACTAGGCTGCAGATTATCTTGAATGAACATAATTAGTATTGAACTTTTAAAATTCAAAATCGCCGTTTAGAGAAGTAAATGATTTATATTCTGGATGCCGTCCATCGCTTTTATTCCTGCCTCACTTCATTACAACACTCAGCATTCAAATCACATTCCATGATGGGTCTTGTACACTCTGCACAGTTCTTGGTATGAACACAAACAGATAAAGACATTACATGATTCTAAGTGGGATGAGGGGCAGTGAATTGTGTAAACACAAACTCGTCATTCTTGAATTAAAAACAAGAAATGCTGGAAATACTCAGCAGGTCTGGCAGCATCTGTGGAGAGAGAAGCAGAGTTAACATTTCAGGTCAGTGACCCTAATCAGAACTCATCATTCTTGGCATGTATGGATCAAATTCTGTATTTCATATTTACGGCAACCGTATATTTATATATAAAGATATTGCCAAGTTTCCATCTCTTAAAATACAAGAAGTTCAATGAATCTGCTCATCCAAGTACTTTGGGGTAATATTGCACCCATGAGCTGCCGAATCAAATACCTGTAACGGTATACCCATTGATTTTTAAAAGAAATGGCGCAATGTAGGTTAGGGCTGAACTGATTTATCATTGCTCACTAGGGAACTTTCAAGATTTTGTCAGTGAGGTATGCAAAGTGGCAAGTGTTGAAGTACCCTTCAGCTTTTACACCATGAACATTGTGCAGCGAAGTCCACTTATCTGGATATGGATTAGCTTCAGGGAACCCCCAGAAATGTACTTTTGAAGCAGCACTTCCAGGTAGGTCCTATTTTTGTGCATCCAAAGCTGATCTCATTGTGTCTATGACCTCAACCTTCTCCTCTTCTACTGCTAGCTGAAAATCTGTTTTTTGCAGATGATTTTTACCACATCGGAAAACTTTTTTTCAAGAGGCATTTTGACAATGGCAACCAAAGAAAACAGGCAAAGGTAACTTTCGAATTCGATTGAATTGAAAGATATATAAAAATGAAAAAAAAAATAACAGGTAAGGTGAAAGACAGGCCAAATAGATGTGGTTTTTCAAGTATTTTTGCAGTTTAGGTTTAATATTACAGTAGTAAAATTACTTTTGCAGGTGATTCCCTCTATGGATGGACTATTAGTTTTTGTTTGTGTCATGGTGTGTGAGCTGAGATCTTTTGAAATTAACCAAAGTGGGGAGACTGCTACTTCCCTGGATCTACCGACAACCTAAAGTTGCTTTTGTATTGATTCTTGTTTTAAATTGGATTCTGGATGACCAGCACCCTTGAGCTGGCTCCCCTATCCTTACACCAGATTGACCTAGGTTTTATACAATTGAAACCTGTTGGAAATAACAGTAGGAAAATGGTACATCAGAGGCATAGACTCATAGAGTTATACAGCACAGAAACAGGCCCTTCGTATCTGTGTCGGCCATCAAGCACCTAATTATTCTAATCCCATTTTCCAGCACTTGGCCCATAGCCTTGTATGCTATGGCGTTTCAAGTGCTCATCTAAATACTTAAATGTTGTGAGGGTTCCTGTCTCTACCACCTCTTCAGGCAGTGCGTTCCAGATTTCAACCACCCTCTGGGTGAAATTTTTTTTCTTCAAATCACCTCTAAACCTCCTGCCCATTACCTTAAATCTATGCCCCCTGGTTATTGACCCCTCCGCTAAGGGAAAAAGTTTTTTCCTATCTAACCTATCAATGCCCCTCATAATTTTGTATACCTCAACCATGTCCCCCCTCAGTCTTCCCTGCTCTAAGGAAAACAATCCTAGCCTTTTTAGTCTCTCTTCATAGCTGAAATGCTCCAGCCTAGGCAACATCCTGGTGAATCTCCTCTGCACCCTCTCCAGTGCAATCACATCCTTCCTATAGTGTGGTGCCCAGAACTGTACACAGGACTCCAGCTGTGGCCTAATAGCATTTTATATAGCTCCATCATAACCTCCCTGCTCTTATATTTTATGCCTTGGCTGATAAAGGCAAGTATCCCATATACCTTCCTAACCACCTTATCTACCTGTGTTGCTGCCTTCAGTGATCTATGGACAAGTACACCAAGATCCCTCTGACCTTCTGTACTTCCTAGGGTCCTACCATCAATTGTATATTCCCTTGCCTTGTTAGTCCTCGCAAAATGCATCAACTCACTTCTCAGGATTAAATTCCAATTGCCACTGCTCCGCCCATCTTACCAGCCCATGTATATTGTCCTGTAATCTAAGGCAGCACAACATTTAACAAAGCTTGCATATATATATAGCACCTTTAATATAGCAAAAGGTCCCAAGGCACTTCAGGTGAAAATTGACGATGACCAAAGAAGATGATATTAGAATGGTTGACTAAGAGCTTGGTCAAAGAGTTGGATTTTAAGGAGTGCCTTAACGTAAGAAAGAAAGGCTGAAAGTTTGAGAGAGGAATTTCCAGAGCTTAGGACCTAGACGGCTGAAGGCAAAGTCATGAGTGGTGATTGAAGGAAATGGGATGCATAAGAGGTTGGAGGAATATAGAGTTCTTGGAGGGCTGGACCCGGGTCAGGAGATAGGGAGAGGTGAGGCCATGGAGTGCTGAGGATTTTAAAATTGAGGTGTTGATGAACTGGAGCTAAAGAAAAGTCAGCAAGCACAGGGGCGATGGATGAATGGGACTTGGTAAGTGTTAGCACGGTTTTGAAAAAGCTCAAGTTTATGGAGAATGGTGAACAGGCCAGGAAAGCATTGGTATAGTCGATGTTGGTAACAAAAACATGGATGAGGGTTTCAGCAGATCACCTAAGGTAGGAATAGAGACAGGCAATATTATGGAGGTGGAAATAAGCCTTCTTTATGATGGAGAGGATAGAGGGTTGGAAACTTAGCTCAGGGTCAAATAGGATGCCAAGTTTGAGAACAATTGGGTTCAGTTTGAAACAGTATCCAGGCAGAGGGTTGGAATTTAATGTGGTATTCATTGCAAAAAAAATAATTTGGCCAAACAGAAGAAAAAGAAACAAATAAATAAGATGTTCCTTTCTGTACATGATTAATGTTTTAACACTTATTCGCATTTTAGAAAGTTGAATGAACAGTTTAAAAAATCTTGTACTTTTTTGAGGAGTTTGGAATTGTGCTGGGCTGGGACTTTTGGACTCTTGGTTTAGCCAGGTTATGACCCTGTTATAAATCTAGTGGATCATTTTTAAAATTCTTTTTGGGACATGGGCATTGCTGGCAAGGTCAGCATTTGTTGCCCATCTCTAATTGCCCTTGAGAAGGTGGTGCTGAGCAGCCTTCTTGAACTGCTGCGGTCCATCTGGTGTAGGAACACCTACAGTGCTGTTAGGAAGGGAGTTCCAGGTTTTTGACCCAGCGACAGTGAAGGAACGGCAATATAGTTCCAAGTCAGGATGATGTGCAACTTGGTGGGGGGTTGGGGGAGGGGAACTTGAGTGTTGTGGTATTCCCATGCTTTTGCTGTCCTTGTCCTTCTAAGTGGTAGAGGTCACAGATTTGGAAGGTGCTGTTGAAGGAGGCTTGAGAGTTGCTGCAGTGCATCTTGTAGGTGGTGCACACCGCTGCCACTGTGCACCGGTGGTGGAGGGAGTGAATGTTTGTGAATGGGGTGTCGATCAAGCAGGCTACTTTATCCTGGATGGTGTAGAGCTTCTTGAGTGTTGTTGAAATTGCATTCATCCAAGCAAGTGGAGAGTATTCCATCACATTCCTGGCTTGTGCCTTATAGATGGTGGACGGGTTTTGGGGAATCAGGTGAGTTACTCGCTGCAGAATTCCTAGCCTCTGACCTGCTCTTGCAGCCGCAGCATTTATGTGGCTGATCCAGCTAAGTTTCTGCCAGGATGTTGATGCTGGGGAATTCAGCGAAGGTAATGCCACTGAATATCATGGGGAGATGGTCATTGCTTGGCATTTGTGTGGTACAAATGTTACTTGCCACATATCAGCCCAAGTCTGAATGTTGTTCAGTTCTTGCTGCATGTGGCACAGACTGCTTCAGTATCAGTCATTTAAATATTTGGGGTGGTGTCGTGTACTGCTAACATTTGCCCCACTGGCAGAACATAGAGTGGCACTGCAGCTTTGCAAGCAGGCAACTAATCCTTTATCAGATAGAAAATAAAAGACCAAAAGAATCTTTATTCTCGATAGGGAACCGATGGGCAGCAACCTTGAGATAATTGATCCCTGATATCAAATATGTTGTGTTTATTGTTGAGGCCTTCAAGAGACCTAGACTGAAACTCACACCAACTCTCAGCAGCAATAAGTCAAGTTGAACCTATTTGGGTGAGATAGGCAGAATTTCCAAGTTAGCCTGGAAACATGCCTCAGAACTGGACGTGGAATTTGATGGGGGAAGGCCAAAGAAACACCCACGCCTCCTGGTACTCAATTTGTGACGGTACTTACATGGACTGCAAATCTAGCAGATCTGGGCTCCCCCCTGCAGGAATTGCACTGCACTCTCCCACCACGCCACTGGAATTTCTAGCCTAACATTTCAGATACCACAACTCATCACATGCACTATAAATTGTGGAAATTATGGCCAAAAGGCCACAGAGAATTTGGTGTAAAGAGAAAGCAGAATTTTAAAAAAAAGTCTCGTGCAAACTGGAGAATTGCTTGTTTGGATTCGTTTTAACCCCCAACATTGAAAGTAGCTTTCCAGCCAGTGGATTGTGAATGAAATCTTTAAGCCTCAAATTATCGATGTTGGGATGTAATGTTCTATGTTTGTTACAGTATTTGAATTAAATTTTACAATTCAATGCATTGTTTTGATTCTTTGATTATTCTCATTCCCTTTTTCATAGAAATTGTACATTTTTATTCAATAGGGATTAATGACAACCTCACAGCATGAGAATTTCAGCAGTCCATCTCAAATTTTACAGTGAAGTTTTAAATGAAGAATTAAAAAGAATTGTTATATAACAATATTGTTTTGCTATAAAGTTGAAAATGGGAAATTGCAAATATGTTTTCTCAGCATACCAATGGACTAAAAGTCGAATTAGAAGGCTTATGGAAACATTCAGTGACAGTAATTAAAAATAAAATGACTAGAAGTAGTCACAAGTTACTAACCAAGCTATACACATTAAAATCCATAAGCAATAAAAAGTGTACATTTTGCTTGTAGTTCAATCTTAAGGTTGGTAATTTTCACTGACGGTCGATGTATAGAATCATACAGCACAGAAGGAGGGCATTGGTCCATCGTGCCTGTATCAGCATCTATTGAAAATAAGAAGCTTTGCTAACCCATGTTAATGATCTCATGATGCATTGCTTTTACTTAACAAACCTTGAGCAACGATGAAGAATTATTGATTTATTGTCAGTTTGGTTGAGGAGCATCAACAGTTGCCCTGCACCTGAACAGAATAATACAACAGCATTCACTCTCAATCAATACAAAGGCTAATGTTCTTGTTTTCAATAATTTTCCAGACAGCAATGAAAGGTGAGATACTTGCCAGTCATTGAGAACCTGCCAAATTGACACCGTTTATGAGCATAATACCCCTGAATTAGTAAGATTGATAGCGGTAAATTTCAAGCATGAAATTTGTGTTTCAATTCAAAATGGATGGGATATGGTGTTTGAAGCCCTGCTGCAATAATAGGGTAAGGTTGCAATCCTACACAATGTGGTTTTTGCATTTCTTGTACTCTTAATGTAGATTTAAGGGGTAGCGTACAATTTAAGCCTTTTCCTCTGTCTAAGGCCAGAATTTTACATTGGGTGGGAGGCCTCACCCACTGGCTGAAAAGTTGGTAGTGAGCCCGCCTCTTTCGACCTGGCCCACAATTGGTCTTGGGTGGCACTTGAACCTCCTTGAGGCAGGAACTCTCGCCTAATGGTACTTCTGACCAATCAGCGGGCTGGCAGCTCTTAGTCCTAGTAGTGTCACCGGGAGTGGTGGTCACTGTTGGGACAACACCCAGCCATCGTGGGTAACAGAGAGGACAGCCCTGGAGCTCAGGTAAGTTTTTAGGGCCTCGCTGGGGACAATTGGCTGGGCCCTAGTGAGACAAGTTGGGTTGGCTGGGCTGGGGGTGGGGTGCGGTGGGGTGACCAGGGCTTCAGTAGCAGCCCTCCGTGGGGCACAGAATGCCCGATCAGCAGGGCCCCCCCCCCCACAGCCCGCAAGAAGGCTGACTGATTTTACCAGGCGGATTCTTGGGGCCTTTGCCATCAAGCTGCCAATGGTAAAATACCCACAGTGTCAGGAGGAGGCCCTTAAGTGGCAGTTAATTGGCCATTTAAGGGGCTTGATTAGCCTGGGATGGGTGGGCCATTTCTCACCACCGCCCCATGTAAAATTGCAGCAGGAGGGGAACGGCTCTCCCGCCTTCCACTCAATTTTTACGCGCCCCCACTCGTTGGGAGGGCTGTAAAATTCCAGCCTAATTCTTCTTTGCAGGCGCTCTTTGCTGGGATGCAATTCCACAAGCAGGGCTATTAGTTATAGGGAAGCCTTGTTGGCAGACAATCTGACTGTAGAGGACATCAAAGCCAAGCTAGTCCAGTCCTCCTGTAACATCCACGTGCACTTTCCAGCTGGGGATTTCTCTTCCCTTCCCTAACCCAAAGGCATGGAGAACAAGTTTGCTTCCCCATCACCCCCACCCCCCTGCCCCAAGTTAAAATCAGCTAAAACAGCACAGACAGGGATAAAATTAGGATTTTCCTGGCACAGAGACACTTTACCAGTTAACCTAATGTTCTTTTCTACCAATTAAATTTTTTATAAAGTAAACAAAGTCAACCAAAAATTTTCACCCAACCTGATTAATTTTTGTGAAGCTCAACTGAGTAAATTGTTAAAATAACTGTTTCCCATTTCTATGACATCTGAGGACTGGCCCAAGAAAGGGGAGAACTGGCTACTAAATATTCTTGGATACAGGGCATTAAGAGAGAAAAGAAAGGAGATTGGATGGCAGTGTTGTTTAATAAGAGCTTTACAGTGCTAGAGAGGGATGATGTCCAAGAGAAGGCAATGACAAAATTGAATTGATTAGAGTTAAGGAATAATTAAGGTACCATTACACCTCTCAGTGCATTCTATAGGCCACCAACTGATAACAGGGCACTTTAGTTATCCTGGGTTAGCAATAGTGTAAAGAGCAGAGAGGGTGAAAGAGTTTCTGAAGTGTGTTCAGGAGAATTTTCTTGATCAGTATGTTGTCGGCACAAAGCGGAAGGAGGCATTGCTTCAAGTGGCAGTAGGGGAACATTTACAGAACAGTAATCATAGCATTATAAGGTTAGTTATGGAAAAGGACAAGGAACAATGCAAAGTAAAATATTTAATTGGTGAAAAGCCAATTTCAGTGACCCAGGTAAATTGCAATTAAAGATCGGCAGGCAAAACTGCAATGTAACAACGGACTGCGTTTAAAGAGATGGTTCAGGTACAGTCAAGATACATTCCCACATGGGAGAAATATCGAACAACCAAAGCCAGAGCTGCCTGGATGACAATAAAGATAGAGAGCAAGATGAAGCAGAACAAAGGTGTGACAGGTGTCAGGTTCATAGTACAAGTGAGAATGAGACTGAAAATAGAAAGCTCAGTGGGGAAGTGAAAAAGGAAATGACAGAGACAAAGTGAGAGACTGGCAGCTAACATACAAGGGAATCCATAAATCTTTTATAGGCCTAGAAATAGCAAAAGGGTAGTAAGAGGAGGAGTTGGGATGATTAGGGACCAAAAAGGGGATCTATGCATGGAGGCAGAGGGCATGGCTGAGGCACTAAATGCATACTATTGCATCTGTTTTTACCGAGGAAGCAGATGCTGCATGTCATAGTGAAAGAGCAGGTAGTTGAGAGACTAAAAATTGATAGAGGAGGTACTAGAAAGGCTGTGTGTACTTAAAGTTGATAACTCAGCAGGACCGGTTGAGATGCAACTGAGTATACTGAGGGAAGTAGGGGTGGAAATTTCAGAGGTACTGGCCATAATCTTCCGATCCTCCTTAGACACAAGGATGGTGCCAGAGGACTGGAGAATTGCAAATGTTACACCCTTGTTTAAAAAAGGGTTTAAGGGCAAGCCCTGCAACTACAAACCAATCAGTTTAACCTCAATGGTGGGAAAGCTTTTAGAAACGATAATCCGGGACAAAATTAACAGCCACTTGGACAAATGTATATTAAGGCAAGCCAGCATGGATTTGTTAAAGGCAAATCATGTTTAACTAATTTGATTTAGCATTTTTCTGAGGTAACAGAGAGGATTGATAAGGATAATGCGGTTGATGTGATATACATGGACGTCCGAAAGGAATTTGATAAAATGCCACATAATAGACTTGCAGTAAAGATGAAGCCCATGGACTCAAAGGACAGTGACAGCATTGATGCAAAGTTGTCTGATTGACAGGAAACAGAGAGTAGGAGTAAATGATTGTTTTTCAGATTGGAGGAGGGGAAACAGTGAGTTACCCAGGGGTCTGTACTAGGATCACTGCTTTTTCTGATATATATTAATCACATTGACTTGGGTGCACAGGGCACAATTTCAAAATTTGCAGATTACATAAAACTTGGAAGTATTGTGAACTATGAGGAGGACAGTGATAAACTTCATGAGGACATAGTCAGGCTAGTGGAATGGATGGACATGTGGCAGATGAAATTTAATGCAGAGAAGTGTGAAGTGATTCATTTTGGTAGGAAGAATGAGGAAAAGCAATATAAAGGGTATAATTTTTAAGTATAATAAACTCACCTCTTGTTTAAACTCAAGAAAACCTGTACAATTGGTTCTTTTATGATTACAACAAAGGTAAAAGATTTACTGAAGTGGTAAGCACATCCACTAATTAAAAAGGAATAAACCCTGTTGTGTTCAAGAGGATGGGCAAGAGGGGAGCCTTGTGACCCCTCCTCACCTCATTGTAACGGATATACCACCTTTTGCTAACTCAGGACATCCCAATGTGCTTCAAAGCCAATTAAAAACGTTAGTACAGAAGTAATCTGTGTTGTAGAGAAATTTGGCAGTCATTTATGCACAGCAAGGCTCCACAAACAACAATCACATAATGACTGGTTAATTTATTTTTGGTGCTGTTAGTTAAAATGCTTGCCAGAATTCTGGGAAAGCTCTCTTGCTCTTTTTCAAATAACACCATGGAATCTTTTACATACGCCTAAGGGGTCAGATGGAACTTCAATTTAGTGTCTCGTCCAAAAGGTGGCACCTTTAACAGAGGAGCAGAGGTGAGAGTGCTACCACTGAGTCAAGGCTAATATCTGAAGTACAGCACATTATACCACCCATCAATGACAATAAACTAATAAAACTCTTTAAGCCCAGCAAATTATGTTATCAAATGAATAAGTGCACTTATATCAATTTATTTCCACTAGTTGAATCTAGCTTTAACTTGCTCACACCAAAAAAAATTAAAAGAATGCCCTGATTATAGTCACAAACAGCATCTGTGTATCTGACCCAAAGTTCACGGTTTTTGAGTCCTCTTTGGCCACTCTTGCCCGTAGTTGCGAAGCCTCGGTGCAGTTTAACTTCCAGCTGAGTTTCATTCCTCACATCGGATCATTTGTCAAGACTTTTTCCCAACCCCAAAGTTGTTCCTGCCTCTGCGCTTACCTCTTCCAGCCATTTCCCCGATTCAAACTGGTTCATCATAAGACTTCTAAAGGACTTTGCTTGCTGGGCACCCTTGATGAAATACAACTTGGTGGTTCATGTCCTATCTTGTAACTGCCCCTCTCCCTAACCATTTCTCACTCTTGCCAAGCTTCACTGGTTGCTTATGCTTCAACAGATCAACTGTAAGATCTTTATCCTTGCGTTTAAATCTTTGTGGCTTCACCGCACTTGATCTCAGTGATGTCTCCCGAACCTTTTGTTCCTACACACAGGCCTACTCTCATACTTTGTTCCTTTCTGCCAGTTCTTTGGCTTGTTTTAAAAGATCATTGATCTGAAACATTGACTCTAGTTTTTCTCCATGGAACTCCCCCTCCTTCACCAGTGAAAACCTTAAAGTGGTAGAAGTTGGAGAACTGCTCCCTGAAATATTTCAGAAAATAGGGTACTCATTTAAATGAAACTCTTGCTTACTAGGCATTCCACAAAACCATCTTCCAGTGATTGTTTCTACATCCTTTTGATTTCTACCCAGTTCATATATTGTTGAGGTTTTCTGTCAAGATACTAAAGCAGAAGCCTTTTTCTTTGTTATTAAAACTTTGCTGAGTGCAAATGAGGATGTGCTGTCATACAGCTTTGCTCTACAATGCCCTCATCCTAGAACAATTAGATCCCTCATCAGTGCAATTCTGCCAATGAGTACTTCAACAGAATGGATCAGGCCAACCTTTCCTTGGCCTGAGTTCTGTCCAAACATGTTAATAGTAGCACCAATAATTAATAAAGATTGACTTGTACATAGAGAGCCAAGTTGTATGCAGAAATTCCAAGTGAAAGGAAAAGTTTTTATTAGTGCTTATGTTGAAGGTGCTCATATTAGTGCTTAAAATAACAAAGGTGTAACTTAATGTCAAGATGTGTTTGGATAAAAATAAACTATACAAGTCCACATGAATCATCCATCCTCAATGCCACCCCCAGAATCCGGTTACAGGATCTAACTGTATCTTGAATTAATTCAGTGTCCTAGTCTTAATCAGCGGAGGCAGATGGTGAAATTTGAATTCAATTAATAAATCTGGAATTAAAAACTAATCTAATGGTGACCATGAAACCAGTCAATTGTTGTCCAAAAGCCAACTGGTTCACTAATGGCCTTTAGGGAATGAAATCTGCCATCCTGAACTGGTCTGATCTACATGTGACTCCAGACCCACAGCAATGTGGTTGACTCTTAAAAAATGCCCTCTGAAATGGCCTAGCAAGCCACTCAGTTCAAGGGCAATTAGGGATGTGCAATAAATGCTGGCTTAGCCAGCAACACCCACATCCCAAAAACGAATAAAAAAGAAAATTACCCTTCCTGCATTGGATGCTGAAGAAATGGTTACATCAGATATCCGAGCCTCAATTTTCAATTGTGTCATCCTCCATAAGTGACAGTAGTTAAGATGCAGCAAAGCATAAATGTGGATATAGAACTGCTTTGTGCAAGCTCTGTCCAGAATATAGACCAAGTAGACTTCCAGAGGCATTTTGAGTGATGCAGGGAACATCCACCATAGTTCGATTTCAATGTGGACTGAATAGCATATTGACGGCACTGCTACTTCCTGGCATTTCCACCAGATATGCACTCAGTCATCCATATGTCCAGACATACTAAGCAACTGTTCAATACATAAGTAAAATATTGAAGGGCTAAATAAAATTCAAGTATCAGTTTCTGTGGAAGTGATTTTGTACCTTGTTTTGCCCTGAATTTTTAATATGGCAGTGCCTAAATACGTGCTAGAGATGTTGGAAATAGGTTTCCTTATGAGAATCCATTTTTATATTTTCAGAAGATAAGCAATGTGGAGAGAGCATTAGGCTGATAGCAAAAGGACACAGTCCTGTGGCACTAATACCTTAGCTGTAGAGGTACATTTACCTGAATTTGTTGTTTTTGAGAACTAATTACTATATAGCTAAACAATAACAGTTACAAGCTCATTATGATGGTTAAACTAGTGGGAAGTCACCAAAACTGCTCTTGGCCTCTTACATGCAAATGGTATGAACGAAGAGATTTAAGAGTAAAACAATGTCACAAAAGAACACTTCAGTCTACCATCTGTAAAGACAAATGCAAGAACATTTGTTCATGAGCTCAGATTTTTAATTTTCTTTATATGTCCTTCATTACAGAAAAGGTACTCAATAGGCCAGAGTATGTGACTGAACCCTGAACTCATTTAAGATATAGGCAGGTTTTTAGATCTAGTCCTTCATGTTGCAGTCATTTATCTAGTACAATGCCAACTAACCTTTAGGCACAGAAACTGTTCAAACCTTGAATGCGCAATTAGGTGAAAGTCACCAAATCTAAACTGATCAGAACTGACTCCTAATCAACAACACATATCTGAATCTACGCAATTTGTTTTACATTCAATCCTGTTGCTTAATAAAACTAGTCACCATGTAAGTCAACGACAGTGATTTTAACAGAAAAACAGCTGAATTAAAAATGCAACAGAACAAACGTCCATAATTAAGAATCTGAGGTTGATGACAAGAGTTGCAACATAAACATGAGACTAAAAATTGTTTTCAATGTTAAGTCTTTTTCTCTCCACGCTAAAACTTGTTGGCAGGTGTTTACGGATTTTTTACAATGCTTAACAGTTCTTCCTTATCCATCAGGTAACCACTTTTTTTCCATGTATCCCTAAGTTCCTGCAGCATTGTCCCAATTTCCTTTCCAGAAACAATCCCTATTCTTCGCAGATCATGGCCACTAACAGGAAAGCGTGGAATTGACCACTGCTCCATAGCCTTGAGTAACTTCTCCTCTCCCTGGTACTTCAGCAGTTCACACACTCTGCTTTGCACATCCGGTTCTCTGGACTGAAAATGGAGCAGAAAACTGATAAACCAAACGAATAGCAACAGTCTATTGAATTAATACACCGAAGCAGTAAGAAATGACACTAACCATTCAGCAACCAACTGTACAATGTAAAGTAAGTGACCGAACAAACAGGTAACGTGAAAAGTCATGGTCAGACACTTTCAACAGGTTTGCAATTTTATTATATTGGCAGATTATTAAATGTTAAACCTGTGATTTGTCTCTTGCTTTTAACATCTCCGCTCAAAAAAAACTGTTACATTACTTCTATTAAGTGTTGAAATCAATCAGATGATAACTCTTGGATGTTTAAGCAACTCAATGATATATTAAAAAGTCCAGTTTGACAGAGCACTGCATTGAAAACCCAATTTTGCCTGGCTTGCTTATTAAGGCGGAGTAGAAATCGCAATCCTAGCGGCACAGTGGCTAGCACCACAGCCTCACAGCTCCATGGACCCGGGTTCAATTTTGGGTACTGCCCGTGCGGAGTTTGCAAGTTCTCCCTGCGACCGCGTGGGTTTTCACCGGATGCTCCGGTTTCCTCCCACAGCCAAAGACTTGCAGGTTGATAGGTAAATTGGCCATTGTAAATTGCCCCTAGTGTAGGTAGGTGGTACGGAATATAGGATTACTGTAGGGCTAGTATAAATGGGTGGTTCTTGGTCGGCACAGATTCGGTGGGCTAAAGGGCCTGTTTCAGTGCTGTATCTTTAAACAAAATCCCAAACTAATTTTTTTTTTTTTTTTGAAGGGCGCAGTTATACTGCAGATACTGGTACCTGCTTAAAGCAACAGGGGAGCCGGACCAGTTACACTGCTGGTTCTGCAGTGTTCCCTGACAGTGAAAATGGTCCTCTGCTCATGCAGTATTTTAATCTACTCCTCAGGTTGGTGTACAAGTTATTTTCTGTATGCTCATGGCCCCAGCACTCTTATACTCCCCCAAACACATTCATGAATTTGAACCTGTGGATTTTCCACCTTTATTACTAAAACTTCAAAAAAAGTGTGTAGTAGAATCAGATATAAATAGGTTTGAGCATGGATTTAATCTCTGACCTAAATGTCTTTACCATAAACATCTAAATACCTCAACTGAAATCAGCCACAATTTTTTTTTTAAATCGCCTTATTTAGTTTATGCAATCCAAGACCACAGAAATGAATACTGAACTCAAGACAGTCAAGGGACAATGAACCACTGAAGCCAGCATATTTCCCCATTTTAAAAATGCCTCAACACCACATGATGCAGGTTATTTTCACCAGAAGTCAGACTATATACACTGAATTCTATTTATCTTCCCACCTTTTTTTGGAAATTAAAAAATTTTTTACTTACATCTATAATGAAATCTCTGTAGGGTTTTAGTGGATCGGTATCATCAGCCTTGATCAAATCTCTTCTATACTTAACTAAAAATAAACCAAGTTGCTTTTCCTCTTTCGAAATTTTCAGCCTCAAGTCAAGTCTCAGAACATCGTCCTGAATTCGAAACAGTGCTGAAAGAACAGTCATGGGTTTTGGAGAGTGATTGTGCACATTTTTGCACACTCTGTTCAGTTCCTCTAGGCTGCCTTCAATTACTGGTAATCCTACAGGGGGGGGGGGGGGGAGGAAAAAAAATTGAAGCTAAAATGAGATATATGTCAGAAATTTCAACTATTGAGCAAGTAAAAAGCTATTTCATATATTGCCACTCTGCGAGGAATTGTACATTACCATAAGAGAGATCAAGAGTATATATGCCTACCAATATACTGGGCTACATCCAATTCATACATAAGGCTGACAAGATGAGCAGCATGGTTTCCAACTAGCGTTTTTTTCAGCTCTAACCAGATTCTTTCTCCAGAAATCCAAGCCATGCCCTTTGCATGTTGTTTGATTGACTTCAGTGTCTTTGGGTCATGGTCTCCTGACTCTTTGGCAATCTTGCCATAAAACCTAGAAGATATAAAGTTACGAGTACAATGAAGCAGATTTTATTCCAAAGATTCAAGGTTTATCTACTTCCACATTTACTGTACCAGTCCAGCCACTCTTCCAGAGAGTCCAGTGGGCCTGAAAGTGTTTTTGGGTAGGGATCTACATTTCAGGGGTCCCTCAGTTTACCAGAACTTGTCCAACTTCAGCAAAATCTAAATATCTTAAATGTGGTGCTTGGGACAGAGGTTGATGGTTATAGTGTCCCAAAATTCTCTTCGTCACGAGCATAAAATTGATTTACTTTCAAAATCTAGCCAGAAAAGAGTTCACAGTCGCCAACAAGGGTGAATTCGGTATGATTTTCAGGTGCATAGAATGGTATTTCTTTAATCTCCTAAAGCTATACAATGCTGAATGTTTCCTTGGAACAATTCTCAACTTACTCACTTCCTGCCAAAGGAAAGCATGCTAGTGATGTGCTGGTAACTGTTGCTTCTTGCTCACCAACAGCAAAACACTCAGATTAATATTTGTTTTTGGAGAATTTGGGGGATGAGGGAAGGTGCACATGGAATAAAGCAAAGCATCAGGGGTAACAGTTCAGTGCAAATGCTGTCTGCATGCATCAAGATGAGGGCCATGTTTTTCCCCATCAGTTGCCACTCAGCTCTCCTCAATCAGTAGGACTGTAATGCCATTTTTTTTTGTAATGAAAGGCTATAATGAAAGAAAACTGATGTATATAGTTGATCTATTGGTGGTAGTCTCACCTACAATCAGGACAGCATCAAAAATGCAGGAAAACAGCACAAGGTCAGCATGAGGGGTCAGATCTCCTGCACCATTGGATGTGGATCTGAGTGAAAGCACATACACGTACACAAATTTAGTTCAATATATGGGTCAAAATGAAATACAGGACTCAACCAGGCTCAAAACAGCAGGTCTCACAACTTGCAAGCTCTAAGACATGAGACTGCAAGCAGGAGGATGATCTTGTGTCAAAATATGCTTTATTTAAATCGAGTGACAGTTGTGCCTCAATGGTATAGCTGGATCCCAAGAATAAACTCCTTCAATGGTAATAATTTACTCAAGCCCTTCTCTCTCTAACTACATTGGAGTGTAGCAATCTGTCCCTGGAGGAGTGACTGAATTTAGCATCAGATGTCATCATGAGGACGTAAAAATCTCTATAATAGCTTGGTATTCTCTTTCAGTCCCTCAATACAACCTAATTGGGGAGGGGGGGGGGGGTTCGAGAGAGGATATGAAGGTTTTCTAAAAATATTAAAGTTTCTGGGTTAAAAATATCTTAAAGTATACAAACACTGAAATAGCACTTCATGTAGAGATTGAAAAGAGATTTAGTTAATTAATACCATAAGTTCAACAATATTTCTGTAACATGAAGTTCCCTGTGCTTATGTTTCACAATATTTTACTAAATACTTTAAACATTTCCTTAGATGGTTTATCAAAAATAGTACTACTTTTCCTCAACCAGAATAGAACTATTTGATATCACAACTACACTGTAAAGTTTTCAGAGATTGGCTATTTAACATGAACGAGGTAGTGGTAAATGCAAAATTCACCTTTTGCACAGTTGATATATTGCAGATTACATAACTGCATATTTCCAGGCCTTCAATTTTATTATTTCTAGAAAAGAAGCCATAGTCAACCAATTAAGTGCAAGGAATTATCTAAATTGGTAGAGCTACACAAATAATTTTTAAAGTGAGAGAGAAGTAATTGCAAAACAAATTTCAGGATTCTATGAAGAACCTTGTACTAATTTAATTTCATGAAACAAAAATGTGGAATTACATATTCCTTGGAATATCCTTTGAAGCTTGTAACAGCAAGATAATTTATACCTGTTCCTGCTCTTTCCAATTCACCCAATCCTTGTTGAATCTTGAAGGGTGAGAACATAATCCCTTCCAATTATCCAAAAATAAAGCTTTCCTTCAGAAACCAAGGCCTACTGTCAGGTTTCTCCCCAATGTAAGATTTTAAAAATTGGTATCAAATCATCTTTAATCAGCTATACCAGTACAGCAAAAAATAAACCAACCTAAAATACCGCATTATTCTCAAATAATCTTCCTGAATCCTCTGTGATGGATCGCCTACGAATCGAACTTTCTTGTTTTTCAGATCCTCATAGCCATTGAAATAATCATATAGTGTACCATCAAGGTCTGAGAAATAATTGAAGCATTAAAATCAATTTTAATGTTTAATTACAAAAGCAAAAATATAAAAAGGCAACAGAAGGGATTGCCCTTCTGAAACTGAAACAGAACATTACCCAGAAACATAGCATTGATCGTCAGGTCTCTTCGTTGAGCATCTGCTTGCCAGTCTGTTGTGAACCGTACATCAGCATGTCTTCCATCTGTTACAACATCAACTCGTAACGTAGTAATCTCAAAGTTCTGATTGTGTACCTATCCAAGATATTTAAAATTGGTAAATTAAAATCTTTCATTCTGAACCCTATAAACTACACCAATCTTGATTTACAACCAACCCAAGGAAATAAGTTAAAGTGCTTAGAACTTTATATTCCAGATATACATAAATTCCAAGAGTCAGGTCAGGTTTCTCCCCCAGTGAATACGGTCTGAATTATTTTTAGACATATTGCATCTAGGAATGTACTCCTGAAGATTCAGTGTAGTTTTATGCATGAGTGGAACAATGCAATATAAATAAGGCAGTAAAGTGAGAAATTAATGCTAAAGCAAGCTTAAATTGCCAGAGCTTGAATAAAGCAAGAGTTAAGAGTAATAAAAACAAGAAATGCTGGAAATACTCAGCAGGTCTGGCAGCATCTGTGGAGAGAGAAGCAGAGTTAACGTTTCAGCTCAGTGACCCTTCTTCAGAACTAGCAGATATTAGAAATGTGAAAAGGTTTTAAGCACGTAAAGCAGGGGTGGGGAAAGAGATAACAAAGGAGGTGTAGCTAGGACAAGGTCACAGAGAATAACCAACCAGAAGGTCATGGAGCAAAGGCAAACAATATGTTAATGGTGTGTTGAAAGACAAAGCATTAGTGCAGATAGGGTGTTAACGGACTGAAAACTGAACAGCCACAAGTACAAACATGAAAAAAAACAGTGGGTAGGCAAACTGAACAAACTAAGATAAAACAAAATAAACACAAAAAAAAAACTAAAAATAAAATGGGGGGCCCGTCATGCTCTGAAACTATTGAACTCAATGTTCAGTCCGGCAGGCTGTAGTGTGCCTAATCGGTAAATGAGATGCTGTTCTTCGAGTTTGCGTTGATGTTCACTGGAACACTGCAGTAATCCCAGGACAGAGACGTGAGCATGAGAGCAGGGGGTGTGTTGAAATGGCAAGCAACCGGAAGCTCGGGGTCATGCTTTCGCACTGAGCGGAGGTGTTCCGCAAAGCGGTCACCCAGTCTGCGTTTGGTCTCCCCAATGTAGAGGAGACCACATTGTGAGCAGCAAATACAGTATACTACATTGAAAGAAGTACAAGTAAATCGCTGCTTCACCTGAAAGGAGTGTTTGGGGCCTGGGATAGTGAGAAGAGAGGAGGTAAATGGGCAGGTTATTACTCCTCCTGCGATTGCAGGGGAAGGTGCCATGGGAAGGGGACGAGGTGGTGGGGGTAATGGAGGAGTGGAGCAGGGTGTCGCGGAGGGAACAATCCCTTCAGAATGCTGACTGGGGAAGGGAGGGGAAGATGCGTTTGGTAGTGGCATCACGCTGGAGGTGGTGGAAATGGCGGAGGATGATCCTTTGGATATGGAGGCTGATGGGGTGGAAAGTGAGGACAAGGGGAACCCTATCGCAGTTCTAGGAGGGAAGGATGAGGGTAGAGGTGTGGGAAATGGGCTGGACACGGTTGAGGGCCCTGTCAATCACAGTGGGGGGGAATCCTCAGTTGAGGAAAAAGGAAGACATATCGGAAGCGCTGTCATGGAAGGTAGCATCATCAGAGCAGATGCGTCGGAGACGGAGAAACTGGAAGAATGGAATGGAGTCCTTACAGGAGGAAGGGTGTGAAGAAGTGTAGTTGAGGTAGCTGTGGGAGTTGGTGGGCTTATAATGGATATTAGTAGACAGCCTATCCCCAGAGATGGAAACAGAGAAGTTGAGGAAGGGAAGTGTCAGAGATGGACCATGTAAAGGTGACAAAAGGGTGTAAATTAGAAGCAAAGTTGATAAAGTTTTCCAGTTTGGGGCGGGAGCAGGAAACAGCACCAATAGAGTCAATGTACTGGAAAAACAGTTGGGGGAGGGGGCCTTAGTAGGACTGGAACAAGGAATGTTCGACATATCCCACAAAAAGACAGGCATAACTAGGACCCACACGGGTACCCATAGCAATACCTTTCACCTGAAGGAAGTGAGCGGAGTTGAAGGAGAAGTTGTTCAATGTGAGAACAAGTTCAGCCAGGCAGAGGAGAGTGGTGGTGGTGGATGGGGACTAGTTGGGCCTCTGCTCAAGGAAGAAGCGGAGAGCCCTCAAACCGTCCTAGTGGGTGATGGAGGTAAGAATTAACAGTATACTGCTCAAGTAACTTCTCTGAATCACGTATGATACATCATCTATAAATCAAACTTTCTACAGTTTACAAAAGCTGATAAGTAAATGACATTTATTTTAACTATTGACTTCCATTAAGCCTCCTGTTTAAAAACCTCAAATTCTGTCATCACATATTTGGGTAACTTACCAGTAACTTTATTGGTTAACCAAACTCATTCAGATTTATAGTATATTAATAAAGACATCTGAATTCCATGTAACAGCAGCCACAGCATCACAACAGAAGTAAACACATCAGTCCTGTGCTGTTCTGTAGGTCTGTTGTTGAACTGACCTTGCATCTGGCCATTAACATTACAAATTTGTTTTAAGTATTAAAACGGTTATGGAAACGATTATGTTACTAAATTTTGACACGTATCTGTTATCTTTGAGGCCTCACTCTTCATGACAACGATACGTTTTATGAAAGGTAATGAGTTATTAAAACACAGCAACCAGCTTTAAGCGGCAGGAAAAGACTTGACTACTTTCATATTTGAGACCTACTCTTGCAGTGATGGTGCCATGTTTCTCCCCTTTGTTGTTGATCATCCGAATACCGGCAGCTTGGAACAATTCTTTCATACGTTCGGGGGTGGCTGTGGTGGCAAAGTCCACATCTTCTGGCTCTTTCCCGCTTAACAAATCCCTCACTGCGCCGCCTGCTATTCTCAACTCATGGTTGTTTTTACTGAACAATTCTGAAAGGCAGTGAGGAAAAAAAGTGCTTGATCACTACTTCAGGGTTTCCAAAACACTTTCTGTGAAAAGTAAAGATTTCACTATTTAAGAGTGGAGAAAAAAAATGCAAACAAAAAATGCCACCAAAGGCCGCTGTCCGAAAACCGAATGGCTGACAGGGAGATGGGAACAGGTAAATGTTGACACACTGTGAGAGTCAACGCACCAAGCGGGACATGCAGCAAACGGACGGCGGCATCAGCTTACAGAACGACCAGGACAACAGGCCCCGCGATAAATAAAGAGAATTCCTGGCCCTCAGTCCCGTTCCCCCTGGAGACACGCTGCAGATGCTCAGAGCTGCTAAGATGGCGGGCCATCGCAGTGCATCAATTCCCGGACCTGGCAGCCTCCCCCTCACCTGCAATACTCTTCAGGCCGTCCGTAAACAGCGACTCAAACTCCACCGTCTTGAGCTGCATGGTGACGAGGCCTCGCCCTAGGGCGCTGCTGATACTGCCAATGCGTACCGCCCAACACCACATCCACCTGGGCTCCTGCTTCTACTGCTGTTAGGGGAAGGAGGGGGACCACGCGCCTACGTACTAGGCCAACCGTTCGAGCCCCACACTGCGACTGCGCCTGGGCAAGTCTCGCGCGATCAGTCCGAGCCGGCAAAGATTAGCACATGAATCGACACCCGTCAATCAAACTGTCTGCAGTCCCCTGTGTGGATGTGTCTAAAGTGGGGAAATAAATAGAAACGAGTATTCATCAACTAGTGAATGGCCACAAAGGTTAGAAAAGTGATAAAATATGGTAAAAATGATTAGCTTTCAGTATTGCTTCAATGACCGAGACTTGGATGTGCAGGGGGCAATTGAGAAATTTGCAGATGACACAAAACTTGGAAGTATTCTGAACTGTGAGGCAGATAATGATAAACTTCAAGAGGACATAGACAGGTTGGTGGAATGGGGGGACACATGGCACATGAAATTTAATGCAGAGAAGTGTGAAGTGATACATTTTGGTTGGAAGAATGAAAATAAATAATATAAAATAAATGGTTTGATTCTAAATGAGATGCAGTCCTGGGATTTATAAATGGGGACAGAGAGTACAAAAGCAGGGAAGTTATGATGAACCTTTATAAAACACTGGTTTGGAATAAACTGAAGTCTTGTATCCAGTTCTAGGCACCACACTTTAGGAAGGATGTGAAAGCATTGGATGGGTGAAGAAAACATTCATGAGAATGATTCTAGGGATGAGGAACTACAGTTACATGGATAGGTTGGAGAAGCTGGAGTTGTTCTTTTTGGAGAAGAGAAGATTAAGAGGCGATTTGATAGAAACATTCAAAACCATGAAGGATCTGGACGGAGTAGATAGGGAGAAATTGGAAGGATCCAGAACAGAAAACACCAATTTAAGGTGATTGGCAAAAGAAACAATGGTGACATTAAAAAAAACATGTTTATGCAATGAGTGGTTAGGATCTGGAATGCACCACCAGAGAGTGTGATGGAAGCAGACTCAATCGTGGCTTTCAAAAAGGAATTGTATGATTATCTGAAGAGAAAAAGTTGCAGGGCTACTAGGAAAAGGCAGGAGACTGGGACTTGGGTGAATTGCTCTTACAGAGAGCTGGCATAGACAAGATGGGCCGAATAGCTTCCTTTTATCCTGTTACTATTCTATGATCAATAATTTTATGACCTTTTGCATCTACCTGAACATGGCGATGGAGGGAAGGAAGGAGGAATGGAAAGGAGATGGTTTTTGGAGGGAGGGAAAGGGGGATGATCTGAGAGGGAAGGGGGAATAATTGGGGGAAGGTATGGGGGATTTTCAGGAGAGAGGGGGAAAGGATGATTGAGGGAGGGAGGGTAGAGGAATGATCTGGAGGGAGTGAAGGGGGATGATGGGGGAGGAAAGTAAAGAATTGATGATTGAGGGATGGAGGGGAAGGGGTGGCTGGGGAGGGAGGGAGGAAGTGAAAGGGAGGATGATAGGATTAGATGAAGTAACGTTGGAGGAGGCTCGTGTGAAGCATAAACACTGGTATAGATCAGTTGGGCCAATTCTCCTGTTTCTATGCTGTAAATTCTATGAATTAGAGTCATAGAGTTATACAGCACAGAAACAGGCCCTTCGGCCCATCGTGTCTGTGCCGGCCATCAAGCACCTGGAATGGATCAGGAAAAAAAAGGAGGCTTATGGCAGATTTAGAACACTGAAAACAGCAGAGGCACTAGAGGAGTATAGAAAGTGTCAGGGGGTACTTAAAAAAGTAAGTAGGGGAGCGAAGAGGGGACATGAAAAAACACTGGCGGGCAAGATAAAGGAAAATCCTAAGGCGTTTTATGTATATTAAGGGCAAGAGGAAAACCAGGGAAAGAGTAGGGCCCATTAGCGACCAGAGAGGCAATCTGAGTGGAGCCGGAGGACATAGGTGAGGTTTTAAATGATTACTTTTCATTTGTGTTCATTATGGAGAAGGATGATGTCGGTATAGAGATCAGGGAGGGGGATTGTGATATACTTGAACATATTAGCATTGAAAGGGAGGAAGTATTAGCTGTTTTAGCGGGCTTAAAAGTGGATAAATCCCCAGGCCCAGATAAGATGTATCCCAGGCTGTTATGTGAGGCAAGGGAGGAGATTGCAGGGGCTCTCCAACGTTACTTCATCTAATTCTATCATCCTCCCTTTCACTTCCTCCCTCCCTCCCCATCCACCCCTTCCCCTCCATCCCTCAATCATCAATTCTTTCCTCCCCCATCAACCCCCTTTCCCTTCATCCCCATCATCCCCCTTCCCTTCCTCCAGATCATTCCTCTACCCTCCCTCCCTCCCTCTTAGAATTTACAGCACAGAAACAGGAGAATTGGCCCAACTGGTCTATA
Organism: Heterodontus francisci; assembly: GCF_036365525.1. Lineage (NCBI taxonomy): Eukaryota > Metazoa > Chordata > Chondrichthyes > Heterodontiformes > Heterodontidae > Heterodontus > Heterodontus francisci. The sequence continues at coordinate 32,066,116 of NC_090389.1, forward strand.
CCAGTGTTTATGCACAAATTTTAGAATTCCTCTCTGGCCAGAGGAGAGGTACCAGAGGACTGGAGGACACTGAATGTGGTACCATTATTTAAGAAGAGTAGCAGGGATAAACCAGGTAATTACAGGCTGATGAGTCTAACATCAGTGGTTGGGTAACTATTGGAAAAATTCTGAGGGACAGGATTAATCTCCCTTTGGAGAGGCAGAGATTAATCAGGGATAGTCAGCATGGCTTTGGCAGGGGGAGATCATGCCTAACTAACTTGATTGAATTTTTCAAGACAGTGACGAGATGTGTAGATGAGGGTAAAGCAGTTGATATAGTCTACATGGACTTCAGTAAGGCTTTTGATAAGGTCCCGCATGGGAGATTGGTTAAGAAGGTAAGAGCCCATGGGATTCAGGGCAATTTGGCAAACTGGATCCAAAATAGGCTTAGTGGCAGGAGACAGAGGGTAATGGTCGAGGGTTGTTTTTGCGAGTGGAAGCCTGTGACCAGTGGTGTACCACAGGGATCGGTGCTGGGACCCTTGCTGTTTGTAGTGTACATTAATGATTTAGACGTGAATATAGGTGTTATGTTCAGGAAGTTCGCAGATGACACGAAAATTGGTGGTGTCGTAAATAGTGAGGAGGAAACACTTAGATTACAGGACGATACAGATGGCCTGGTAAGATGGGTGGAGCTGTGCCAAATGGAATTTAAGTCTGAGGTGATGTATTTAGGGAGGACTAATAAGGCAATGGAATATACAATGGATGGTAGGACCCAAGGAAGTACAGAAAGTCAGAGTGACCTTGGCATACTTGTCCGTAGATCACTGAAGGCAGCAGCACAGGTCGATAAGGTGGTTAGAAAGGCATATGGGATACTTGCTTTTATTAGCCGAGGCACAGAATATAAGAGCAGGGAGGTTATGATGGAGCTGTATAAAACGCTAGTTAGGCCACAGCCGGAGTACTGTGTACAGTTCTGGGTACCGCACTCCAGGAAGGATGTGATAGGACTGGAGAGGGTGCAGAGGAGATTCACCAGAATGTTAGAAACATAGAAAATAGGAGCAGGAGTAGGCCATTCGGCCCTTCGAGCCTGATTCGCCATTCATTATGATCATGGCTGATCATCCAACTCAGTAGCCTTTTCCGGCTTTCACCGGGGTAGGCGGTGGCGTAGTGGTATTATCACTGGACGAGTAACCCAGAGACCCAGGGTATTTCTCTGGGGACATGGGTTCGAATCCCACCACAGCAGAAGGTGGAATTTGAACTTAACTAATAAATCTGGAATTAAAAGCTAGTCTAATGCTGGCCATGAAAACGTTGTCGATTGTTGTAAAAACCCATCTGGTTCACTAATGTCCTTTAGGGAAGGAAATCTGCTGTCCTCACCTGCTCTGGCCTACATGTGACTACAGACCCACAGCAATGTGGTTAACTCTTACATGCCCTCTGAAATGGCCTAGCAAGCCATTCTGTCGTACCTAACCGCTACGAAGTCAATAAAAAGGAATGAAACCGGACGGACCACCCGGCATCGACCCAGGCACCGGAAACGATAATGGCAAACCCAGCCTGTGGACCCTGCAAAGTCCTCCTTACTAACATCTGGGGGCTTGTGCCAAGGTTGGGAGAGCTGTCCAACAGACTAGTCAAGCAACAACCTGACATAGTCATACTCACGGAATCATACCTTACAGTCATCAGCTGATGACTCAGTACTCCACCATTTTGAACACCACTTGGAGGAAGCACTGAGGGTGGCAAGGGCACAAAATGTACTCTGGGTGGGGGACTTCAATGTCCATCACCAAGAGTGGCTCAGTAGCACCACTACTGACCGAGCTGGCCGAGTCCGAAAGGACATAGCTGCTGGACTAGGTCTGCGGCAGGTGGTGGGGGAACCAACACGAGGGAAAAACATACTTGACCTCGTCCTCACCAATCTGCCTATTGCAGATGCTTCTGTCCATGACTGTATTGGTAGGAGTGAACACCGCACAGTCCTTGTGGAGACGAAGTCCCGCCTTCACATTGAGGATACCGTCCGTCGTGTTGTGTGGCACATCACCATGCTAAATGGGATAGATTTTGAACAGATGCAGCAATGCAAATCTGTGCATCCATGAGGCGCTGTGGACCATCAACAGCAGCTGAATTGTACTCAACCATAATCTGTAACCTCATGGCCCGGCATATCCCCCTCTCTACCATTACCATCAAGCCAAGAGACCAACCCTGGTACAATGAAGAGTGCAGGAGGGCATGCCAGGAGCAGCACCAGGCATACCTCAAAATGAGGTGTCAACCTCGTGAAGCTACAGTACAGGACTATCTGCATGCCAAACTGCGTAAGCAGCATGCGAAAGACAGAGCTAAGCGATCCCATAACCAATGGATCAGATCGAAGCTCTGCAGTCCTGCCACATCCAGCTGTGAATGGTGGTGGACAATTAAACAACTAACTGGAGGGGGTGGCTCCACAAATATCCCCATCCTAAATGATGGGGGAGCCCAGCATATCAGTGCGAAAGATAAGGCTGAAGCATTTGCAACAATCTTCAGCCTGAAGTGCCGAGTTAATGATCCATCTCGACCTCCTCCTGAAGTCCCCAGCATCACAGATGCCAGACTTCAGCCAATTGGATTCACTCCGCGTGATATCAAGAAACGACTGAAGGCACAGGATACTGCAAAAGCTATGGGTCCTGACAATATTCCGGCAATAGTACTGAAGACCTGTGCTCTAGAACATGCCGCGCCCCTAGCCAAGCTATTCCAGTTCAGCTACAACACTGGCATCTACCCTGCAATGTGGAAAATTGCCCAGGTATGTCCTGTACACAAAAAGCAGGACAAGTCCAACCCAGCCAATTACCACCCCATCAGCCTACTCTCAATCATCAGTAAAGTGATGGAAGGTGTCATCAACAGTGCCATCAAGCGGCACTTGCTTAGCAATAACCTGCTCAGTGATGCTCAGTTTGGGTTCCGCCAGGGCCACTCCGCTCCTGACCTCATTACAGCCTTGGTTCAAACATGGTCAAACGAGCTGAACTCAAGATGTGAGGTGAGAGTAACTGCCCTTGACATCGAGGCAGCATTTGACCGAGTATGGTATCAAGGAGCCCTGGCAAAACTGAGGTCAATGGGAATCAGGGGGAAAACCCTCAGCTGGCTGGAGTCACACCTAGCGCAAAGGAAGATGGTTGTGGTTGTTGGAGGTCAATCATCTGAGCTCCAGGACATCACTGCAGGAGGTCCTCAGGGTAGTGTCCTAGGCCCAACCATCTTCAGCTGCTTCATCAATGACCTTCTTTCAATCATAAGGTCAGAAGTGGGGACGTTCGCTGATGATTGCACAATGTTCAGCACGATTCGTGACTCCTCAGATACTGAAGCAGTTCATGTACAACTGCAGCAAGACCTGGACAATATCCAGGCTTGGGCTGATAAGTGGCAAGTAACATTTGCGCCACACAAGTGCCAGGCAATGACCATCTCCAGCAAGAGAGAATCTAACCATCTAACCATCTCCCCTTGACATTCAACAGCATTACCATCGCTGAATCCCCCACTATCAAGATCCAAGGGACTCCCATTGACCAGAAACTGAACTGGAGTAGCCATATAAATACCATGGCTACAAGAGCAGGTCAGAGGCTAGGAATCCTGAGGCGCGTAACTCACCTCCTGACTCCCCAAAGCCTGTCCACCATCTACAAGGCACAGTCAGGAGTATGATGGAATACTCTCCACTTGCCTGGATGGATGCAGCTCCAACAACACTCAAGAAGCTCGACACCATCCAGGACAAAGCAGCCCGCTTGATTGGCACCCCATCTACAAACATTCACTCCCTCCACCCCGATGCACAGTGGCAGCAGTGTGTACCATCTACAAGATGCACTGCAGCAATGCACCAAGGCTCCTTAGACAGCACCTTCCAAACCCGCGACATCTACCACCTAGAAGGACAAGGGCAGCAAATACATGGGAACACCACCACCTGCAAGTTCCCCTCCAAGTCACACACCATCCTGACTTGGAACGATATCGCCGTTCCTTCACTGTCCCTGGGTCAAAATCCTGGAACTCCCTTCCGAACAGCACTGTGGGTATACCTACCCCAAATGGACTGCAATGGTTCAGGAAGGCAGCTCACCACCACCTTCTCAAGGGCAATTAGGGATGGGCAATAAATGCTGGCCTGGCCAGTGTCGCCCACATCCATGAATGAATAGAAAAAAAACCCCTTTGATCCCTTTAGACCCAAGAGCTATATGTAGCTCCTTTTTGAAAACATACAATGTTTTGGCCTCAACTGCCTTCTGTGGTAGCGAATTCCACAGGCTCACCACTCTCTGGGTGAAGAATTTTCTCCTCATCTCAGTCCTGAAAGGTTTACCCTGTATCCTTAGACTATGATCCCTGGTTCTGGATTCCCCCACCATTGGGAACATCCTTCCTGCATCTACCCTGTCAAGTCCTGTTAGAATTTTATAGGTTTCTATGAGATTCTCCCCTCACTGTTCCGAACTCCAGCAAATATAATCTTAACCGACTCAATCTCTCCTCATACGTCAGTCCCGCCATCCCAGGAATCAGTCTGGTAAACCTTCGCTGCACTCCCTCTATAGCAAGAACATCCTTCCTCAGATAAGGAGACCAAAGCTGCACACAATATTCCAGGTGTGGCCTCACCATGGCCCTGTATAATTGCAGCAAGACATCCCTGCTTCTGTACTCGAATCCTCTCGCTATGAAGGCCAACATACCATTTGCCTTTTTTACCGCCTGTTGCACCTGAATGCTTACCTTCAGCGACTGGTGTCCAAGAACACCTAGGGCTCGCTGCATACTCCCCTCTCTCAGTTTATAGCCATTCAGATAGTAATCTGCCTTCCTGTTTTTGCTACCAAAGTGGATAACCTCACATTTATCCACATTATACTGCATAAGCGACGCATTAGCCCACTCATTTAACTTGTACAAATCACCCTGAAGCCTCTCTGCAACCTCCTCACAACTCAACCTCCCACCCAGTTTTTTGTCATCTGCAAATTTGGAGATATTGCATTTAGTTCCCTCATCTCAATCATTAAAGTGTATTGTGAATAGCTGGGGTCCTAGCACCGATCCCTGCAGTACCCCACTAGTCACTGCCTGCCATTCAGAAAAAGACCCATTTTTCCCTACTCTTTCTTTCCTGTCCGCCAAACAATTTTCTATCCATCGCAATACACTACCCCCAATCCCATGCGCTTTAATTTTACATGCTCATCTCCTATGTGGGACTTTGTCGAAAGCCTTCTGAAAGTCCAAATAAACCACATCCACTGGCTCCCCCTCATCAACTCTACTAGTTACATCCTTGAACAATTCTCGCAGATTTGTCAAGCATGATTTCCCTTTCGTAAATACATGCTGACTCTGCCCGATTCTACCACTGTTCTCTAAGTGCTCTGCTATAAATTCTTTGATAATGGACTCTAGAATTTTCCCCACTACCGACGTCAGGCTGACTGGTCTATAATTCCCTGCTTTCTTTCTACCTCCCTTTTTAAATAGTGGGGTTACATTAGCTACCCACCAATCTGTAGGAACTGTTCCAGAGTCTATAGAAGCTTGGAAGATGATCACCAATGCATCCACTATTTCCAGGGCCACTTCCTTAAGTACTCTGGGATGCATACCATCAGGCCCTGGGGATTTATCGGTCTTCAATCCCAACAATTTCCCCAAAACCATTTCTCTACTAATACTGATTTCTTTCAGTTCCTCTCTCTCACTAAGCCCTGTGCTCCCCAACATTTCTGGCATGATATCTGTGTCCTCCTTTGTGAAGACAGAACCAAAGTATGCATTTAGTTGGTCAGCCATTTCTTTGTTCCCAATAATAAATTCCCCTGTTTCTGACTCTAAGACATTTGTCTTCACTAATCTTTTTCTCTTGATATATCTATAGAAACTTTTACAGTCAGTTTTTATGTTCTCCGCAAGCTTGCTCTCGTACTCTATTTTCACCTTCTTAATCAATCCCTTGGACCTCCTTTGCTGAATTCTAAACTGCTGCCAATCCTCAGGTCTGTTGTTTTTCCTGGCAAATTTATATGCCTCTTCCTTGGATCTAAAGCTAACTCTAATTTCCCCTGTAAACCATGGTTTGGCTACCTTTCCCATTTTACTTTTATGCCAGACAGGGATAAACAATTGTTGCAGTTCATCCATGCGCTCTTTAAATGTTTACCAGTGCCTATCCACCATCATCCCTTTAAGTAAAGTTTCCCAATCCGTCATGGCCAACTCGCGCTTCTTACCTTCGTGGTTTCCTTTACTAAGATTCAGGACCCTTGCCTCAGAATCAACTACGTCACTCTCCATCTTGATGAAGAATTCTAAGATATTATGGTCGCTCGTCCCCAAGGGGTCTCGCAGCACTAGATTATCAATTATTCCTCTCTCATATTACACAATACCCAGTCTAGGATAGCCAGTTCTCTAGTTGGTTCCTCAACGTATTGGTCCAGAAAACCATCCCGTATACACTCCAAGAATTCCTCCTCTGCGGTATTGTGACTAATTTGATTTGCCCAATCTATATGCAGATTAAAGTCACCCATAATTATAGATGTTCCCTTATCGTATGCATCTCTAATTTCCTGTTTAATGTCATTCCCAACATCACCACTACAGTTTGTGGATCTATATACAACCCCCAGTAACGTTTTTTGACCCTTCGTGTTTCTCAGCTCTACCCATACAAATTTCACATCGTCAGAGCTAATATCTTTCCTCACTATTGTGTTAATTTCCTCTTTAACCAGCAATGCAACTCCACCGCCTTTTGCTTTTTGTCTGTCCTTCTTAAATACTGAATATCCCTGGATGTTCATTTCCCATCCCTGGTCACCTTGCAGCCATGTCTCCGTAATCCCGACTATATCATACCCGTTTACACCTATTTGCGCGATTAATTCATCCAATTTATTGCAAATGCTCCACGTGTTAAGGCAAAAGCCTTAAGGCTTGTCTTTTTAACATTACTTGTCCTCTTCCCACTGTTTTTCACTGTGGCCCCTGTTTGATTCTGACTCTTGATTTCTCTGCCTATCACTTTTCTTATTCCCCTTACTGTCTTTCGTTCTTGTCTTTGGTCCCCTCTCCTCTGACTCCTTGCAAAGATTCCCATCCCCCTGCCATTTTAGTTTAAACCCTCCCCAACCACTATAGCAAATACTCCCCCTCGGACATCAGTCCCGGTCCTGCCCAGGTGTAACCCGTCCAGTTTGTACTGGTTCCACCTCCCCCAGAACATGTCCCAATGCCCCAGGAATCTAAAACCCTCCCCCTCACATCATCTCTTCAGCCACGTATCATCCGATATATCCTGCTATTTCTATTGTGACTAGCACGTGGCACTGGTAGTAATCCTGAGATCACTACTGTTGAGGTCCTACTTTTCAACTTACTTCCTAGCTCCCTATATTCTTCTTTTAGGACCTCATCCCTTTTTTTTTACTTATGTCGTTTGTACCAATGTGTACCACGACCACTGGCTGGTCACCCTCCCCTTCAGAATGTCCTGTAACCGCTCTGAGACATCCTTGACCTTAGCACCAGGGAGGCAACATACCACCCTGGAGTCTCTTTTTTGGACACAGAAATGCCTATCTATTCCCCTTACAATTGAATCCCCTATAACTATTGCATTCCCACACTTTTTACTCCTCCCATGTGCAGCAGAGCCAACCGTAGTGTAACAAATTGGGCTGTTGCTGCTTTCCCCTGAGAGGCCATTCCCCCCAACAGTATCCAAAGCAGTATACCTGTTTTGCAGGGAATAGCCACAGGAGATTCCTGAACTGCCTGCCTAGTCCTCTTGCTCTGCCTGGTGGTCACCCATTCCCCTCCTGCCTGTAGGGTCTGAGCTTGTGGTGTAACCACCTCTCTATACGTGCTATCCACAATATTCTCCACCTCATGGATGCTCCACAGTGTCCGCAGCTGCCGCTCCAGCTCCAAAACCTGGGCTTCCAGGAGCTGTAGCTGAACACGCTTCCTGTACACATGCTGGTTCCAGGCATTGGAAATGTTCCCGGCTTCCGACATGGAGCACGAGGAGCAAACCACGGCTTTGAGCTCTCCTGCCATGACTTAACCATTTAAATTAAATTAAACCTTCTGGAAGATTTTAATGTGCAATAATATCACTTACTCTAGGGCCCTTCTTCACTGGTCCTTGTTACTACAGAACTCCCTAAAAAAAACACTACTCACTATATTTGAAATAAACTTTAAACTTTTAAACTTTTCTTACCTGAGATACTTACCCAGCTATTTAGAGCTATTCCCTGACAGCAGTCACTCACCAACCAATTACCTTGCGGCTCTCCTGTGACATCACTTTCGCTTTTTTTTCCAAAACTCTGGTGCACTGGAAGAGCTCCTCTCCGCTCCGATCCCGGAAGGTAAGAGACTGGGCCTCGATCCTCGGGTTTGATTTATAGGCTCCGCTCTCGGTGTTCTCCCCACAGGTCCACTCCTGGAAGATGTTGCCTGGGCTGGAGCATTTCAGCTATGAAGAGAGACTGAAAAGGCTAGGGTTATTTTCCTTAGAGCAGAGGAGGCTGAGGGGAGATATGATTGAGGTATACAAAATTATGAGGTTAGATAGGAAGAAACTTTTTCCCTTAGTGGAGGGGTCAATAACCAGGGGGCATAGATTTAAGGTAAGGGGCAGGAGGTTTAGAGGGGATTTGCAAAAAAAAATTCACCCAGAGGGTGGTTGGAATCTGGAACGCACTGCCTGAAGAGGTGGTAGAGGCAGGAACCCTCACAACATTTAAGAAGTATTTAGATGAGCACTTGAAACGCCATAGCATACAAGGCTACGGGCCAAGTGCTGGAAAATGGGATTAGAATAGATAGGTGCTTGATGACCGGCACAGACACAATGGGCCGTAGGGCCTGTTTCTGTGCTGTATAACTCTATGCCTCTGATGTACCATTTTCCTACTGTTATTTCTAACAGGTTTCAATTGTATAAAACCTCGGTCAATCTGGTGCAAGGATAGGGGAGCCAGCTCAAGGGTGCTGGTCACCCAGAATCCAATTTAAAACAAGAATCAATACAAAAGTAACTTTAGGTTGTAGATAGATCTATGTCGGCCTCCTTCTGAGGTCCCACATCATAGATCCCAGTTTTCAACCGACTCCATTATCTTCATGTGAGCGCACTGGATACAGAAAAGGCTATGGGCCCCAACAATATCCCAGTTTGTATTTACTGAAGACCAGTGCTCCGTAACTCGCAGTACCCCTAGTCAAGCTGTTTCAGTACAGCTGCAACAATGACATCTACTTGACAAAGTGCAACATTACCCAGTCAGGTCCTGTCCACAAAAAGCAGGTCAAGTTCAATCTGGCCAATTACCACCCCATCAGCATACTCTCAATTGTCAGCAAAACAATGGAAGGAGTTAGAGTCATAGAGAGATACAGCACTGAAACAGGCCCTTTGGCCCAACGAGTCCGCTCCGACCATCAACCACCCATTTATACTAATCCTGCATTAGTCCCATTTTTCCCTCTCACATCCCCACCTTCCCTCAATTCTCCTACCACCTACCTACACTAGGGGCAATTTTTACAATGGCCCATTTACCTATCAACCCCCAAGTCTTTGGCATGTGGGAGGAAACCAGAGCACCCAGAGGAAACCCATGCGGTCACAGGGCGAACTTACAAAATCCACACAGGCAGTACCCAGAACTGAACGTGGATCGCTGGAGCTGTGAGGCTACAATGCTAGCCACTGCACCACTGTGCAATAGTTACTCACTTACTCAGTAATAACCTCACAAGTGCCCCGTTTGGCTTCACCAGGACCATTTAGCTCCAGATCGCATTACAGCCTTGGTCCAAAAATGGAGGTGAGTAGTGTCACGAGAAGTGCAGCGATGAAAGTACAGAACCAAACTGAAGAGTTATGAAAAATTAGAGCAATTTTAAAAGACTGGTACATTTTCTGTCAACAAAATGGATGACAAGTCACATGACCCATACCAACTCCACAAATATACACATCCATGTCTACTAGAACTAAAACCAATTAACCCCATCTACATGGAAATGAGACAGCTTATCACACATGAATGTGAGCTGTACACAAAAGAAACCAAGACAAAGGCATTCCTTAGATTCTACGTCTTCAGCTACCCTTCACCACAATAAAGTGTGAACAGCCCTCATATCATCAAAATGCGGCCATCAAAAGCTATTATACAGCCCAACGGGAACTGTAATCTAAAGTCACAGGGGTAAAACTAACACTTAATGAAATAAAAACAGAAAGTGCTTAAAATACTCAGCATGTCTGGCAGCATCTGTGGAGAGAGAAACAGTTAACATTTCAGGTCTGAGAGCTTTTATCAGAATGCCAACTGCGACAGAGAAAAGACAGTGCCTTTGAAACAATTCCTCCACCTGTGAAAACTGAACTAAGAAATCATCATCGTCTTCAAACTGAAGTGAAGCTCCAGAAGTCTTCAGCAACCAAGATAGTCAGCAAACAGGCCTGCAGCTTTCAAACTCACCTTCCGAGAGGATCCCACAGGTTTTTTCCCCTGGAACAACAGACTTTTACACCTTGAACTCAACGCCTCTTACCCATTCCCTTCTATCTATCTTTTGTGAGGGCTTATGGGAGTGAATGCATGCGTGGGTGGTGTTGCGAACATTTCGGACGATGAATATTGTTCAATAAATATCTTCTGTTTTAAACCCGAGAAAACCTGTCACTGTCTGTTTATTTGGCAAACAAAACACAGGGGCTGAAATACTAATTTAAACAAAATACTACCTGTGGTCAGTTGAGGGGGTACCCAGTGGAAACCAGCCACAGCATCATCCACCTGGCCATAACAGTAGAGAGTGAGTGCCCTTGACATCAAGGCAGCATTTGACTGAGTGCGGCATCAGTGATCCATAGCAAAATTGAAGGAATGGAAATCAGGTGAAAAAACTCCACAGTCTAGAATTCTGCACTGGCTGGAGTAAGACTGAACACAAAGCAAGATGGTGATGGTTGTTGAAGGCCAATCATCTCAGCCTCAGAATATCATTGCAGGAGTTCCTCATGGCTAAACACAGCCATCTTCAGCTGTTTCATCAATGACCTACCCTCCATCATAGGGTCAGAAGTGAGGATAGTTACTGATGATTACACAGTGTTCATTTCCATTTGCAAATCCTCAGATAATGAAGTACCCTCTGTCCACATGCAGCAAGACTTGGACAACATCCAGGCTTGGGTTGCTAAGTGGTAAATAACATTCATGCCACACAAGTGACGGGCAATGACCATTCTCCAACAAAAGAGAATCTAACCACTTCCCTTTGACATTCAACAGCATTTCCATCGTTAAATCCCCCACCATCAACATCCTGGGGTCATCATTGACCAGAAACTTAACCAAATACCTTGACTACAAGCACAGGTCAGAGGTTGCGTATTCTGCGGTGAGTGACTCACCTCTTGATTCCCCAAAGCCTTACACCACCTAGAAGGCACAAGTCAGGAATGTGAAGGAATACTCTCCACTAGATGAGTCCAGCTCCAACAACACTCCAGAACAAAGCAACCTGCTTGATTGGCACTCTGTCTATCACCTTAAATATTCGCTCCCTCCGCCACAGCACAGTTTGGCTGTAATGTGCGCCATCTACAAGATGCACTACAGCAACTCTCCAAGGCTTCATCGACAGCATCTCCCAAATGGGCGATCTCTACCACCTAGAAGGATCAGGTCAGCAGGCACATGGGAACACCACCACCACCAAGTCACACACCTTGGAAATATATTACTGTTCCATCATTATCACTGAGCTAAGATCCTGGAACTCCCCACCTACGTGCAGACTGTAGCAGTTCACGAAGGTCACTCACTTAGCTTCTCAAAGGCAATTAGGAATGGGCAATAAATGCTGGCCTTGCTAGCAATGTTCAGGGCCTGTGAATGAATAAAAAAAAATCAAGCCTGTTGGTAATTGACTGCTTATATAGTGGGTTAGTTGAATACAGCACTAATGTACTGTGCAGGTTCATATTCATGGATCCTTCCTTGATGAGTTTCTGTCCTCACCATGGCTATATAAAAGAAAGCATTTACTTCTCCACAGCAGAGATTAACTATCCGAGCATTAGGTCACTCTTGGACTTCTCCTTGCAGCTGATCTCAGGGCATCAAAGATAAAGGAAAAGCATAATATTGTGGATGCTGGAAATCTGAAACAAAAACAGAAAATGCTGGAAATGCTCAGCAGGTCAGGCAGCATTTGTGGAGAGAAAAACAGTTAACATTTCAGGTCTGTGTGACCTTTCATTGGAATCTGATGAAACGTTAACTCTGTCATCAAAGATAAAGGCCTGATAGCAAAACATTGTTGTGTTGTTGGGTTTGTATTAGCATGGTAGGGGTTCTAGAGAAAGTCTTAGACTCCGGTAAAGGTTAACTAATAACTCTTTATTATTTACAGCTATGATATACACTCTCAGCAAGCCACCGAAGCTAGCATCCTTCATGCTGCTGCACCTTCTTCTTAAGCCTATCTCATGTGACTGTTGTATCATCGCTCATACAGTGGAAGGGGTCTCTCTCACTGTCTTCAGTATTAACCCTTTACGTCCTTCTACTACATCTCCCCCAAGTCTTTATCCAAATTTTTCCAAACATATGTATGTTTATGACTTCTCTACTACTCTCTCTCCCCACCAGGTCTCTGACTTTACAGATTCAGTCTCATCGGAGGTTTGACTACTCTCTCCAACCTGTTTGTAATCTGTCTGGGACAATCAGTAGTCTTTGTAGCAAGTCTGTGTTGCTGACTTGGTTTTTCATTTCTATGGGTTGTAGTATTCTGTTCGGTTTGGGTTTGTTCTTTTTCATCTGGATTTTGCAGATGGATTATTGGCTGTTTTTGAGGAATAGGAATGATATTCCTCCGATTCCTTTGTATGTTCCCTTCATTCATTCGTATAACATACAATTGCTGATAGTCCTCATGTTTCTGGATTACGGTACCTTCTTGTTCCAGGTCATGTATCCAAACTTGTTGACCATTGTTTAATTTGGGTAAGCTTCTTGCTCGACTTCCAGGTTTGTTGCCTTCTGTAGGAGTAGTCTCTTTCTCAAACTTTCTCATAGTCTTCAATCCGGCATTAATTGTTGAGGCAATACTGGAAGCTGCGTTCTTAAAACTTCCTTCCCATTAGTCATTCTGCGGGCGATAATCTGCACAGCAGTGGTGTTGAATGATAAACTAGGAGTGAGATAGGAAGATGTTCATTTTTCTTGAGTAAAGATTTTATGCTTCTCACACCTCATTCTGCTTCGCCATTGGACTGTGGATACCTCGGTGAGCTCATAGGATGCAGAAAGTCCATCTTCATAGCAAACTGAGTAAAACATTCATTTGTGAACTGTGGTCTGTTTTCTGGTAATATTTCATCCGGAATCCCATGTGCCAAGATGTCCGTAAGGATTCCGATAACTACCTCAATGGTCATAGAATGTAATCGTCTGACTTACATGCACCTGGAAAAGTAGTCGATCATTATGATGTATGACTTCCCACAAACATGAATAAATCCATGCCTAGCTTTTGCCAAGGTCCAGCTGGAAATTGGGTAGTTAGCAGCGGTTCACGCTATTCTGGCATCTGTATCATGCATATCTGACAGTTGTTGATCATGGTCTCAATATCCTGAGAGATTCCAGGCCACCATACCGAAGATTGTGCTCTCTCTGTGCACTTGGTTTTACCCAAATGGCCTTGGTGTAATCGATCTAAGATATTGGATCTCATTGAAGTAGGAATAACAATTCGGTCATTGTTAACTAATAAGTACTTCCTATACTCATAGAATGTCTTCATTGTTCTCACTCATGAAATTTCTTGTGGCTACACATGTGTACAATATTGTCTAATGCGAATGCACTCTTCGTTATTGTTTTGTGCTTGTCATATTTCTCACAACTTCTGTGTGGTTGCTGGCTAACATTGTGCTGTTGTTGCAAGTGTGACTCTATGTCACCTATGAAATTCGCAACTTCCTGTGATGGATGATCTACGGTTGCCCTCAATAACGCATTGGCTGATGATTGGAAGGAATTGTTTATATTTGTTTGCTTGACTTCGCCTTCCTTTTTAATCAGCTGCAGTTGTAAGCATGCATTCCTGTTTAGTAAAGAAAATTCTTAAATGTATAAGACGTATAAGGTCTCTACCAATTGTCTTCCTTTATGCTGAAGAGTTGCTTGGAGTTCGCCTTTTACTCGCAGTTGTGTCCTGCCTGGACCAAGCAACCCTATATCTGTCAATTGCAAGAAATGTCTCTTCAGCCAAGGCTTTTGGTCAGACAACACTAGCCCTGTATCAAGCTTAATATTTGTGAGGTGTCCATTCACGTAGATATCTATTGTCCAGAAATCTTGGTCTGGATTACTGATTTCTCCGAGGAACTCTCTTGCTTCTTTCTCTTGCAGGTATTGCTATTCTTGATTTACTGCTCTTTGTGTGAAGGTCTTCTGTACCTTTAAGCGCAGAAATTTAGTTGTGGCACATCTTCCCATAGTGTCCAGTTTTTCCACACGTACGACACTCAGCTTTACTTGCTGGGAACTGCTCTCGTCTTTGGGTCTTCTTGGTTCCACAACATTGGCAACATTTTGCTATTTCATGCACCTTCCCACCTGTCTGCTTTTTTCTGTTCTGCAAAGTGTTTCCCTGACTTTGGCTTAACCAGTTGGATGGGCATTAGACTCCTCATCCACAGCTTGTCTTCAGCTCATAGGATGTCCCTATTCTGCTTGCCAACTTCAGCCTGTCTTACAATTTGAATGGCCTTTTCCAGTGTAAAGTCTTCCTTGGATTACAACAGGTCTATTACAACATCCGCTATGCTGGCGACCAGCCTATCTCTGATTAGTTCTGTGTTTAATTCGCTGTATTCGCAACCTTCTGTCAATTTATGAAGGTCGTTAATATAGGAGTCTCCAGATTTGCCAATCATCTGCGCCCACTTATTAAATTTGGCTCTTTCCACAATTTTATTGGTATGGACATTGAAATATTTATCAAAGGCTTGGAGTACCTCTTCGAATTTATCGGTAGCCTTGTCGGACAATTACATTGTCCGCTGTCACTCCTACTAAATACAGGAGGGTGCTTCAGATTTAGTATGGAATTGAGAAGCAAACCTGGACCTTAAGAACCTTTTAGTCCATACTAGCCAATTAAGACCTTCTTGATTCTGGAAATTCTCAGGCATTCCCAATTTTGGATTCATATTGCTTCCTTTTGTTTGCTCGGGTGGTCCCCTTTAATTTAAACATTTTTTCAGGCTTGGCTTGAGGTGTTCGTGTTCTGTTTGGGGCTTTTCCATGCTCCCTGACCTTTCCCGCACTTTCTGATGAATACTGCGCTTTTTCTGCTCGGCGAGGCTGTACTCGCCTCCCTCGTCGCCGATTCAACTGAGATCGCATTCTGCACCTGATTTTTTCCCCCCAGTGTGCCATTTAAATAAGTGGCCAGTTTCACTGTCTCACTGATCCTGGATCATCACCTGACATGAAGACTCAGACTCGACTGCTGGATGTACTGGAAGTACTGCCACAGAGCCCCACGCTGCTGTGGTGTGGTCTGTGAGGCTGCAGAGCTCTTCACAGCCTTTTCTGCAGTTAGTAGTTTTCTTACTGTACGGGGCCAGTATTTATCTTTAAATTTCTCTGTTGTTCCCTTGGTGTTTCTTCCAAAGGTAAGGAGATCTTCAAATTCTCCTGCTCGTTTTCACGTTGCCACCATGTCGCGTTGTTGAGTTTGTATTAGTAGCATTGTAGGGCGTTCTAGAGAAAGTCTTCTGGTAAAGGTTAACTAACAATACTATTATTTAGCTACTTTATACACTCTCAGCAAGCCACCTAAGCTAGCATCCTTCGTGCTGCTATACCTTCTTATTCTCAAGCCTATTTCATGTGTCTGTTATTTCATCACTTGTACAATGGGAGGGGTCTCTCTCGCTGTCTTTGGTATTAGCTATTTACATCCTTATACTACAAACATGAGAGAGAGCAAGAAAATAAAAAAAGGAAAGAAAACTGTTAAATATATTATGCTTCTTTGGTACAATGTCACTGCATTACATGCTTTAATAGCCAAATCATCAATGCAATTAAAGCTCCAATCAAACTTGCCCTTATGTTTGTGTTTTGGGATGGTGGCTGCAATTCAGACAACAACCACCAGAGGGCAATATGAAGAAAGGAAAACAAAGGCTGCACTCAGAAGGAATTTGCAACCGAAGACAAAGATTTTGCTGCAAAAATATACAGAATTTAAGAGAAATTTCTCTAGTGCAAAATTAGCAAGCATTTGTTGACCAAAAAATAGAACAGATACTGATGCATTTTTACACAAGAGCTTTTGTTTTTTGATACAGTAATGTGATGTGTCAACAAGTGCAGTAAAAAGTAAGATCAGATGTGGTTCTGATGATGTTGGATAGCATGTAAATGTTCACGACTCAGTCACATTGCTGGAGAATGGGCACTTCGCTGAACTACTAAAGGGCTGCTAGTGCCTGTGGAACTATATCCCAGTGTGAGTCTTTGACTCTTTGAAAGAGGGAATAACAAACTGGGAAAAGTCATCTTCAGAATTTTCTCTGGTAACACGAAATGGACTTACCTCTTTGACTAAGCTTTTGGTCATCTGCCCTAATAGCTATGTGTCTCAGTATCAAATTCTGTTTGATATCTGAATGCACACAACATTTGCGACAAGGCAGATGAAGTAAATGGATATGATCTAATACGGAGATGTGGCTGCAGGGTGACCAAGTCTGGAAACTGATTGTCCAAGGGCATTCGACATGTAGGAAGGATAGGCAAAAAGGAAAAGGAGGTGGGGTAATACTGTTAATAAAAGATGAGATCAGTACATTAGTGAGAGAGGATCTTGGATCAAGGAGAGCGGAAGATTAAGATGTAGAATCAGTTTGGGTGGAGCTAAGAAAGAGCAAGGGGCAGCAAACGTTAGTACGAGTTGATATAGGCCACAAAACAGGAGTAGTAATGTAGGGCACAGTATAATTTAGGAAATTAGGGGCGCATGTAACAAGAGTAATACAGTAATCATGGGGACTTCTATCTACATACTGGCTAGAATGTTTCCTGGGGGTCCGAACTGCATTTTGCGATTCACAGGCCTTTAATTGGTCTGGGGCGGAACTTCCACCCCATTGAGGCAGGAAGTCCTGCCTAATGGAGCTGCCAGCCAATCAGTGGGCCGGCAGCTGTTAGACTCAGCAGCGTCACCGGGAGCAGTGGCCACTGCTGGTTCTGCAATTCAACCATCGGAAAGAAGATGTCGGGGGGCCCCAGAACAAAGATAAGTTTTTGGTGTCTTGCCAGGGGTGATTGGTTGAGCCCTGATGAGGCAAGGGTGGCGATTGGGAGGACAGGGGGCGTCTTGGGTGTTGGGGGTGATTGGGGCAGCAGGAACAGCACTCTGTCGGGTACAAGGTACCTGATCATGAGGGCACCCCACCCCCACAGGCCATCAGAAAGCCACTTAAGGGCCTTGATTGGCCTGGGGCGGACGAGCTTTTTCTCGCCCCCCCCCCTTGCACAAAATGGAGCCGGGAACCGGTCGGCAAAGGCCACCCGAGCCTCCCGCTCCATTTAATGCCACCCCCACGCCCCCCCGAGCTGCCTTCATGCTTTTGGGGGGGGTTGCGTAAAATTCTGGCCATAGACTGGGTAAATCTAAATAGTACTAATGCCGTGGAGGATGAATTCCTGGAATGTATACAAGATGGTTTTCTAGAACTGTTGTTATGGCATGTGGGAGGAGTGCACTGTCTTTTCTAGTTCCACTTCTCCACAGGTCACAACATATAATTTTTTTAATGTTTACCCAGTTACCAATGCAGTCAATCATAAACTCCACTCTTTATCCCAGAATAAAATACACCAACTGGGTTTCTTTAATAAACAAGAAAATTATCAGTTTATTATCAAATAAGACTTAACCAGTAACAAAGCAAAGCATTAACACACACATTGAAATATAAACGTTTCCCTTTTTAAATTCCCCACACACAAACTCACACACACACTGCAGAAAATACAGAAATTCTCTCTGCAGAGGTCTGTCACAAAAAAGACACAAAAGAATACTTTGGCCAAATACTTGCTAATTCTTGAAGAAAAAAGTAAAGATATGGAAAGATGTCCGTTGTCCCTTTTTGGTCTGGCATCCCAAATACATGATGGCTTTTCAGGCGACGTTGAGGATCAGCACAGAGTCATAGAGCTCTACAGCACAGAAACCGGCCCTTCGGTCCATCGTGGCAGGCTTTCCAGGGAAATGCGGCATCAGGAGTTTCTGGCAGGCTTTTCAGAAGAAATGCAGCAGCAGTTTCTCTATTTCTTACACTTGATTCTCAGGAAGTTCTTAAAGAGATGGAAGAGGATGAGCTGATGGTGGCTGCTCTCTTGGCTGGTTTTCTCCAACTGTGAGTTATGAGGAGGATGCAAAGAGGCTTCAAAGGGATTTAGACAGGCAAAGTGAATGTGCAAAAACATGGCACATTGAACATAATATGGAAAAAATGTGAAGTTATCTACTTGAGTAGGAAAAACAAATGCAGAGTATTTCTTAATTCATGAGAGGTTGGGAAATGTTGATGTCCAAAGGGACCTGGGTGTCCTTGTTCATAAGTCACTGAAAGCTGACATGCAGGTGCAGCAAGCAATTAGGAAGTTAAATGGTATGTTGGCCTTTATTGAACGAGGATTTGTTTACAGGAATAAAGAAGTCTTCCTGCAATTGTATCGAGCCTCAGTGAGAACACACCTGGAGTATTCTGAACAGTTTTGGTCTCCTTGCCTAAGGAATGATATACTTACCATAGAGGGAGTACAACGAAGGTTCACCAGACTGATCCTTGGGATGGTGGGATTGTCCTAAGAGGAGAGATTGAGGAGACTGGGCATATATTCTCTGGAGTTTTGAAGAATGAGAGATGATCTCATTGAAGCATACAAAATTCTTACAGGACTCGACAGGGTAGATGCAGGAAGGATTTTGCCCCTGGCCAGGGCCTCTAGAACCGAGGGACACACTCTCAGAATAAGAGGTAGGCCATTTAGGACTGAAATGAGGAGGAAGTTCTTCACTCAGAGGGTGGTGTGTCTTTGGAAGGCTGTGGATGCTCAGTCATTGAGTATGTTCAAGACAGAGATCATAAATTTCTAAATATTAAAGATAACAAGGGATATGGGGTTAGTGCAGGAAATGGCATTGAGGTAGAAGATCAGCCATGATCTAATTGAATGGCAGAGCAGACTTGAGGGGCCGAATGGCCTACTCCTGCTCCTATTTCCTATGTTCTTAATCTGTGAAGTGTTTTTTATCTTAAAGGTTGTCATGCCAATGTGCTTTGTTGAACGATAGTTTTCTTTAATCCACTGACTGGAGATCTGAATTAAAATATTTTAATATATTTAAAAAGGAACAGATAAAAAATGACTTTGCTAGCCGCTTAAGATGGCCACCTAAGTTGCAACACTGTATCCTACATTGCAAGACCTGTGAGGTGGAGACAAAATGTTTGCTCATCCCAGCAAGAACCAAGACCCAGGAACTTTAAGGGAACTGCCTGTTCTTTTTTTAGCAAGAAGAAATACACTGCTAACTACTATGCTTGAATCATTGAATGCCTGATATGTGACAAGCCCCCACTGCCCTGTGGTTTTAAGCTGGTGTTTTCTCTGCAGCAGGAAGGAGAAGAATCTGGACTCTGAAATGTGAAGACCCTAGTGGGGGTCTGTCCTCTCTCTCTTTTTCAACTTGCAAGCTTCAGATTTTGCCTGTTGACTGACCACCTTTGCATACTCCGGTTACAATCAGAAACCCCTTTGGAGGAAATCATCACTGTCTCCAAGAGACCCACTGAATCAGTCAGTTATCTCTTCAAACTAAAAGCTTCAGGATGACTGACTTCAGCTAGAAGCCAGCCAAATCACCATACCCCACAGACTGTATACCCTTTTTTTCTTCAATGGACTTTAACTCAACCAATCTGTTCTTCCCCACTTTGTAACCTCTTTGTGTGTGTGTGAACCTCTGGTGTGTGTGCATGTGAAAATTGGCGCATGGTTTATTATTTTAATTTGTTTGGTTTAAATACAATAAACTTAACCTCTTTTTTTGTTAAACTCAAGAAAACCTTTGATTCTTGATTATGATCATTGCAGGTAAGTAATGAAACACCTACTGAATTGCCCAGTACATCCACTTTAAAAAAGAATTAAACCTGTTGTGGTCAAACAAGGAGAGGGAACTGAGGGAAGCCCTTTAACCCCTCCTCATCTGACTAGATCAAGGTGCTACATAAATGCAAGTTGATGTTGGATATTCAAATTTTGTGTTTTAAATATTTATTATTATTTACAAGCACTATTTTATTGTTTAAAATATTTTCTTTGGCTAACTAAAGATTTGCATTGTGCAAATGATTTATCTCATTTATTTAAAAAAAAACTTTTAATTCTGGAATTTTAATCTGATAAAGCCTTCAAACACTTAAAACAAATATATATATTTTGTTACAATGTTCCTCTTGATGTTCTAAATGTCCAAATTGAGATATAAATATGTGGTACAAGATATCTGAGATGATGGAAGGACGGAAATGTATACGTTCCAGGTATATCTTATGGCAGTTTCACAAAAAAAGGACCATGCAGCGGATCATAATGACCTGTTACCATGTGAAACTGTCAGAGAAATGCCCTTTGTTTCAGCTCCTGTAGAATTAAGAAGAAAGAGAAGTGATCTCATTGAAATATATAAAATTCTTGAAGGCTAGACAGGATAGATAAAGCAAAATACTGCAGATGCTAGAAAACTGAAATAAAAACAGAAAGTGCTGGAAATACGCAGCGAGTCTGGCAGCATCTGTGGAGAGAGAAACAGAGTTAACAGCTGGAATTTTACGCCAACCCGGTGAGCCGGATAGTGGCGGTGGGGTGGCGTAAAATTAAGCAGGAGGCTCCGGAAGGCCTTCCCGACCTGCTCCCGCCTCCACCCCACATTACGTGGGGTGGGGTGTGGGGAGAAAAGCCACTTCAGGGCCTTCGCCCGCCTCCACGGGGATTTTACCTGTGGCAAGTGGGCGTCTGGGAGATGTGAAAGGCTGCCCAGTGAAACCTGGCGGCCTCTCAGCGCACCGGGGGTGGGGGTGGCCAGACAAATGGGCACAGGGTGCCCGATTGAGGGCCACCCCCATTTCCCCAACCACCCGCAGGACCCAAGACACCCTCTTCCCCCTAAACGACTATCCTTGCTTTGCCGGGGCGTGACCAATTATCCCAGCGAGGCAACCCTAACTTACCTGGACTCTTGACGCCATGTCCTCGCTGGGCTGCAGTCCCAGAAGTGGTCATCACTCCTGGTGGCGCTAATGGGACCAAGAGCTGCCAGCCCGATGATTGGCCGGCAGCTCAATGAGGCCGGACGTCCTCCCTCAAGCGGGTGGAAGTCCCAACTCGGAGCAATTAAAGCCCTGGGACCTGTAAAATGTGGGCAGATTCCCGGGCCGGGCGGAAGCGGGGTCACCACTGACTTTTATGTCGGTGGCCAGCTCCAGTCCACCCAACGTAAAATCCAACCCAACATTTCAGGTTGTTGACCTTTCCTCAGAACTGGTAAATGTTAGAAGTGTAATAGGTTTTGAGCAAGTGAAAGGCGATGGTGGGGGTGGGGGGTGGGGGGGGGTGGAGGGTAGCGCGGGTGGAGAAGAAGAACAAAAGGGAAGGTCTGTGATAGGGCAGAGGGCAGGAGAGATTAAATGACAAAGATGTCATGGAAAACAGGGCAAAGAGAGTGGTAAAAGTTGTCATAAAAGACAAAGCATTTGTCCAGAAAGTGAGTTAATGGCAGAATAATGAGCTGCTCTGTCTGAAAGCAACAACATGAGAAACAAGTTTAAGACCAGGTTATGGTCTGAAATTGTTGAACTCAGTGTTGAGTCCAGAAGGCTGTACATGCCTAATTGGAAGATGAAGTGCTGTTCCTTGAGCTTACGTTGAGCTTCACATGAACACTGCAGTATGCCAAGGCCAGAAAGGTGGGTGTGAGAGTACAGTGGTGAATTAAAATGGCAATCAACCGGAAGCTCGGGGTCATGCTTGTGAACTGAGCTGAGGTGTTCTGCAAAGTGGTCACCCAATCTGGGTTTGGTCTCCCCAATGTAGAGGGGACTGAATTGTGAGCAGCGAATACAGTATACTAAATTGAAAGACGTACAAGTAAATTGCTGCTTCACCTGGAAGGAGTGTTTGGGCTCTTAGATGGTCAGAAAAGAGGAGGTAAAAGGGTAGGTGTTGCACCTTCTGCAATTGCATGGGAAGGTGACGTAGGTAGGGAACGAGGTGTCGGGTGATGGAGGAGTGGACCAGGATGTCACGGAAGAAACGGTCCCTTCGGAATGCTGACAGGGAGGGGAGGGGAAGATGCGTTTGGTGGTGGCATCATGCTAGAGGTGGCGGCAATTGTGGAGGATGATTCTTTGGATGTGGAGGCTGGTGGGATGGAAAGTGAGGACAAGGTGAACCCTATTGTGGTTCTGGGAGGGAGAGAAAGGGGCGTGGGCAGAAGTGCAGGAAATAGGTCGGACACGGTCCAGGGCCCTGTCAACCACAGTTGGTGGGGGGGGTTGGGGGGTGGTGAGGGGCGAAATCCTCAGTTGAGGAAAAAGGAAGTCATATCAGAAGCACTGTTGTGGAAGGTTGCATCATCAGAACAGATGTGACGGAAAGAGTGAAACTGGGAGAATGGAATGGGGTTCTTACAGGCTGCAGGGTGTGAGGAAATGTAGTGGAGGTAGCTGTGGGAGTCGGTGGGCTTATAATGAATATTAATAGAGAGCCTAACCCCAGAAATGGAGGCAGAGACGTCGAGGAAGGGAAGGGAAGTGTCGCAGATGGACAGGGTAGATGTTGGGAGGATGTTTCTCCTGGTTGATGAGTTTAGAATTAGGGTTCACAGTCTCAGAATAAGGGCTTGGTCTTTTAGGTCTTCTAGGGTGGTTGATGATCAGCGTGGACTCGTTGGGCCGAAGTGCCTGTTTCAGTGCTGTATCTCTCTATGACGCTATGACTGAGATGAAGAGAAATTTCTTTATTCATAAAGTTGTGAATCTTTGGAATTTTCTACACTAGTGAGTGGTAAATGTTCAGTCATTAATGGATAGATTTTTGAAGGGGTTCAAGGGATATGGGGATAGTGTGGGAAGATTGAGTTAAGATCGAAGATCAGCCATGATCTTACTGAATTGCAGAGAAGGCTCTAAGTGCCAAATGGCCTACTCATGTTCCCATTTTTTATGTTTTTATGTTGTGAATGTATGTCTTTTTTTTGCAGATAAAGCCAAAGATAATCCAGTTTCAGCTAGAAAGCTCTCAACAAAAATTGCAGTTGTTTGGTCACTTCTGTGACCCTGTATAGATAATTCACTTTTTATATAGGTTAATATTGGTTGCCAAATTTCTGTTTATCTGTATTCACTTTATATGTTGCTGTGTTTTCAGTCTTAGTGAATCTATGTGGAACTGTTTTGGCACTGTGGACTGTATGGACCACCATTTAAATAAATTAAAATTAATGACATAGTTATACTTATGCCGCCACCTTCCATCTTGCTCTGATCTTCGGACAGGTGGCCGACACTCCCATGCCTTCGGATTCCTATCCGGGAAAACGAGGCGTCACACTGGTGGGGAGGGGGGGAGGAGGTAAATTTCTCAGTGTGGGAGGAGGCGGGGAACAAGGTCAAAGTAGCATCATTGGTGTAAGGGATGGCGGGAAGGGTTGGAGGTTGAAGTTTATGCGATTTGGCAGGGGGAAGGACAGATTGTACAGGTAAGTATTTTTGGGGCGGTAAGGGAAAATTCATAATTTTATGGTTATTGGGGGGCGGGAGAGGGGCAAAATAAATATAGTTAATTTTTTTTATCGCTTTATCTTTAAATATTTAAATCTGCTGGCCATTCAAATGAGCCACCGCACGGAAGATTGTGGCAGCTCTGCGACATGCAACCAGTGTGGGCGGCCCACTGTTCTTTTCCCCCGCTGCCGACCTCAGCAGTGGGCATAGAAGATTCAGCCCTGTGTGTGCAAAATCCAGTTTTTCAAACAAAAGTGGCTGTCATCCTTTTTTCTCTTTTAAGTGGTGCTATGGCCCTTTTGTAAAAAAGATTTTTGAATTCATGCCCAATGGGAACTTCACTGAGTTCATACTTCAAACTGTCTTTGCATACTAAGTAGTGGAGTTCCTGCATTAAAGACAGGAGAAATGCTGAAAGGTAACAATAACAATGGACATTTCATAAATTCTGATTGCTATTGATTTCTTTATATGGAATCTTGCTACTTGATCGATATTTAGGGGGGAAATTTGTATGTTTGAAATGCATTCTTTTGTCATGCATTCCATGCATCTTACAAATAAGTGACCAGCATTAATTTTAAAAATAGTTCTGTGAATTTCTGGCTTGCATATCAGAAATCAGATCAATAATGCAAGGAGAGGAAGCTCCCTCTCCCTCAACTTCCCAAGAATAGTTTGACATGTAAGTAGCCATTTCTTCTGGCAAACAGACTTCTTTTAAAGCTGTTACCAGAAAAACCCATGATAGCATCTTCTCCGATGAGGCGAACTAGATTTCATGTAGTTCAGGGAGCCTACAGCTGGTAATTCTGGGAGTTGTTAACCTAGGTTTGGATGCAGCCTGAAGCTATAGCAATTATTTTTCCACAGTGAAGAATAATAATATAGATCCATTAATATATTCATTGTCTCATTGAAAAAAATGATGAGGCTTCCCTGGACTAGTTCCTTATTTCCATACTCAGAGTGTATTTTTCTTGCTAAATGTTTGAACAACAGATGAAAAGAGGGACAAAAGTGGCCTGTAGCAATGCAAATGCTTTAAAGATCAAGTAGAATGCAAATCAATCAGATTTCAAATGACAATTCATACATACGTAATCAAATAATATTTTAATGTTCAGTTTTTAACATTTTATCTTTTCCAGACTGTTTAATTTTAACGAATATATACACTTTGGCGTGAGCATCTGTTTATATAATTTCCACATGAAGCAATTTATTTGTGCATATTATTATTTGAAGTACCATTAAAATACACAAGATGATTTTATTTTTAACATAAGAAAATAAACTATTTGCTGTAAGTGCAAGCATATCTCTGAAAGGGATATGGGAGTATCAAATGCCATTAAAGTAATGCGCAAAGAGTGAAATTGCAGCTAATTTTGTTCTTACTGGACACAAAGATGTCAAGATACCTAGGGGTTTGGCTAGGGGGGTGTGAGGCTGTACCATATCTGGATGGGGTGGACTTGATGGACCAGAAGATCTTGTATTGTCTTTTTCTTATGTTCATAACATACCAAGTATTGAGTAGTAAATACATTAAGTAAACTTGTCACTGAAGGAAAACTATTGTTAAACCAGTTACTAAGATCAGTGAAACAGGCAATCTATAATGTAAACTGTAAAGAAATTGAGTGAAAGGGGTTTCTAAAACTTGGCATTTTTGTGCCATGAACAAAATATACTACTGATTTTTTTGTTTGTTTACAGTACAATATGCAATGCTAAGCAGGTGTCACAATCATTTGAGCAGGGTATTTGTTGGAAGTCTGAATATGTCTGAAATCAAAAAGGTTCTGGCATCATCTTTGGAATGAGCTTTGACACTTCACATTAAAAATTCTGACCCACCAGCTGACACTGGAATATCAACACGATTTAATTTTTGTAATGTTGCATTCCAAATTAAAGTGCAGAAGTGTTAACTTCCTACCATTATCTTGCCTATAATGTTAATCTAATTCCCTTGTTTTTTCTTTAAAATTCCAAGATGCTTAATTTGACACAGTTCAAAGGTTTTTACCATGTTTTCTAGCTAAAGCAGATTTTAGCAATGTAGTTTTTTTAAATGCCCACTTATGCTCATTTCTAGTTTATTTTATATGCTGTAAATTCTAGAGACTACATTTTGATGCATTAGCTAACCACCTAAAAAGCACCAGCTTTTGCACAATTCATTGTGTGGTTATTTTAATGTGCGAAAAATTTAACGTCATTTGCTCAATAAATTATAGTGCTGAGTTCTGGTGCTGCTCCATTATGGAAGTTCTGGTGCAGACATTTCATTAACATGGCACCAGAAGAACTGTCAACAAAATTGCGACTTTCCAGTAACAGTAATGGCATGTAAGCAATTTATTTTGCAAATATATGATAGTAATGTACAGTGTATCATGTTTCATTCCTTTAAAGATGTACAGATTTCTAATGAAACAGAGGTTCCTGCTGTGAGCCCATGCTTTGAACTTTAATACATGCCTGGTGTTCTGACATATCTGCCAGTTCACTAGAAGCCTTCCTTGGTTGATGGGTACAGAACTATGCATTTTGAATTATATTACAGTTACACAGTCATATTTTATGATTTTGATACTTTCATTGAAATATCAGTTTGGACAGACCACCAGTTCCCAAATATTACCTTTTCCCAATTCAACAATTAGTGGCACTCTCCAAAATAATATCTCTTCATTGTGCACACTGGCTTGCTGTTTCCTGTTCCAATATACATTACATTACATTTATCTAGATTAAAATCCATCTGCCAGCCCATCTGCTAAATTGGCTCAGATCCTTTTGAATGCTGTTCCTCTCTCTTGCATTTGTTACCTGACCATAAAGTGTATCCATTTTAAACATACTGTTACAAGTAGTTGTTTATGAACAGTGTGCAGGAGGCGGCTTTGTGTTTGTTCTTCCCACTCCCCTACCTATGTGAAACAGCCTATTATTTGGGCAGTTTTGAGCAATAAAAGGAAGTAAAATCTGGTGATTTAGCTTGCATCCACAATCCTGTTATGTAATTGCCCCAAAAATCTTCCATCACCAAGATCACCAGCTTACATTGCCAGCCACCTTTCCCACTGGATGCACCTACCTTCCCCAAATTATGTGCAATGTTTCTACACCATTTCCTCCAACTTCCACCTTTAACACATTTCCCAGAATATCACTACTATGTAAGTGGTGGTGTGAGCAGCACAGTGGTATCCCTGGAGTGGATACTGAATCAAGGATGCCATTTCTCATTGAAGCTTGCAGGAATTTTGCCAAGACAGTTACTTTTGGTTGATTCATGAGCTGAAATTTCTTAGAAGATTTCTGACCGGTTTTGTGAGTACTTGAGAAAATATGTTTTCAGACTCTCTATTCCTGTTCTACAAAGAGGAAATGAGAACCATAGAAAGACTACGTCACGGAAGGAGGCCATTCAGCCTATCATGTCTGTGCCGGCCGAAAAAACTAGCCACCCAATCTAATCCCACCTTCCAGCACTTGGTCCATAGCCTTGCCGGTTACAGCAATTCAGGTGTATGTCCAAGTACCTTTTAAAAGAATTGAGGGATTCTGCCTCCACCACCATTCCTGGCAGTGAATTCCAATCACCCACCACCCTCTGGGTGAAAAAGTTTTTCCTCGTGTCCCGTCTAAACCTTTTACCAATCACCTTAAATCTGTGCCCTGGTAATTGACCTCTCCGCAGGGGGAAACAGGTCCTTCCTGTCTACTCTATCTAGGGCCCTCATAATTTTGTACACCTCAATTAAGTCATCCCTTAGTCTTCTCTGTTCTGAGGAAAACAACCCCAGCCTATCCAATCTTTCCTCATAGCTGCAACTTTCGAGCCCTAGCAACATTCTTGTAAATACCCTCCGTACTCTCTAGAGCAATTATGTCCTTTCTGTAATGTGGTGATCAGAACTGTACACAATACTCCAACTGTGGCTTAACTAGCGTTTTATACAGTTCAAGCTTTACATCCCTGCTTTTGAATTCAATACCTCGGCCAATAAAGGAAAGCATTCCATATGCCTACTTCACCACTCTATCTACCTGTCCTGCCACCTTCAGGGACCTGTAGACATACACTTCAAGGTCTCTCACTTTTTAAAAATTCATTCATGGGATGTGGGCGTCACTGGCTATGCCAGCATTTATTGTCCATCCCTAATTGCCCTTGAGAAGGTAGTGGTGTCCTGCCTTCTTGAACCGCTGCAGTCCATGTGAGGTAGGTACACCCACAGTGCTGTTAGGAAGGGAGTTCCAGGATTTTGATCCAGCGACAGTGAAGGAACGGCGATATAGTTCCAAGTCAGGATGGTGTGTGATTTGGACGGAAACTTGCAGGTGGTGATGTTCCCATGCATCTGCTGCTCTTGTCCTTTGAGTTGGTAGAGGTCGTGGGTTTGGAAGGTGCTGTCTAAGGAGCCTTGGTGCATTGCTGCAGTGCATCTTGTCGATGGTACACACTGCTGCCACTGTGTGTCGGTGATGGAGGGAGTGAATGTTTGTGGATGGTGTGCCAATCAAGCGGGCTGCTTTGTTCTGGATGGTGTCGAGCTTCTTGAGTGTTGTTGGAGCTGCACCCATCCAGGCAAGTGGAGAGTATTCCATCACACTCCTGTCTTGTGCCTTGTTGATGGTGGACAGGCTATGGGGAGTCAGGAGGCGAGTTACTCGCCACAGGATTCCTAGCCTCTGACCTGCTCTTGTAGCCACAGTATTTATATGACTACTCCAGTTCAGTTTCTGGTCAATGGTAGCCACTAGGATGTTGATAGTGGGGGATTCAGCGATGGTAATGCCATTGAATGTCATGGGGAGATGGTTAGATTCTCTCTTGTTGGAGATGGTCATTGCCTGGCACTTGTGTGGTGCAAATGTTACTTGCCACTTATCAGCCCAAGCTTGGATATTGTCCAGGTCTTGCTGCATTTCTACACGGACTGCTTCAGTATTTGAGGAGTCACGAATGGTGCTGAAAGTTGTGCAATCATCAGCGAACATCCCCACTTCTGACCTTATGACTGAAGGAAGGTCATTGATGAAGCAGCTAAAGATGGTTGGGCCTAGGACACTATCCTGAGGAACTCCTGCAGTGATGTCCTGGAGCTCAGATGATTGATCTCCAACAACCACCGCCATCTTCCTTTGCGCTAGATATGACTCCAACCAGCAGAGAGTTTTCCCCCTGATTCTCATTGACCTCAGTTTTGCTAGGGCTCCTTGATGCCATACTCGATCTAATGCTGCCTTGATGTCAAGGGCAGTCACTCTCACCTCACCTCTTGAGTTCAGCTCTTTTGTCCATGTTTGAAACAAGGTTGTGATGAGGTCAGGAGCTGAGTGGCCCTCGCGGAACCCAAACTGAGCGTCACTGAGCAGGTTATTGCTAAGCAAGTGCTGCTTAATGCACTGTTGATGACACCTTCCATCACTTTACTGATGGTTGAGAGTAGGCTGATGGGGCGGTAATTGGCCGGATTGGACTTGTCCTGCTTTTTGTGTACAGGACATACCTGGGCGATTTTCCACATTGCCAGGTCGATGCCAGTGTTGTAGCTGAACTGGAACAGCTTGGCTAGGGGTGCGGCAAGTTCTGGAGCACAGGTCTTCAGTACTATTGCCGGAATATTGTCAGGACCCACGGCCTTTGCAGTATCCAGTGCCTTCAGTCACTTCTTGATATCATGCGGAGTGAATCGAATTGGCTGAAGTCTGGCATCTGCAATGCTGGGGACTTCAGGAGGAGGCCGAGATGGATCATCAACTTGGCACTTCTGGCTGAAGATTGTTGCAAATGCTTCTGCCTTATCTTTCACACTGATTTGCTGGGCTCCCCCATCATTGAGGATGGGGATATTTGTGGAGCCACCTCCTCTAGTTAGTTGTTTAATTGTCCACTACCATTCATGACTGGATGTGGCAGGACTGCAGAGCTCAGATCTGATCCATTGGTTATGGCATTGCTTAGCTCTGTCTATTGCATGCTGCTTACGCAGTTTGGCATGCAAGTAGTCCTGTGTTGTAGCTTCACCAGGTTGACACCTTCTACCCCTCTCAATATCCTCCCGTTTATTGTGTATTCCCTCACTTTATTTGCCCTCCTCAAATGCATTACCTCACACCTTTCTGGATTGAATCCATTTGCTACTTTTCTGCCCACTCAACTAAACCATTGATATCTTTCTGGAGTCTACAGATATCCTTTTCACTGTCAAATACATGGCTAATTTTTGTGTCATCAGCAAATTTCCCAATCATGCCTCCCACATTTAAGTCCAAATCATTAATATGTACCACTTACAGCAAGGCCCCAACACTGAGCCCTGTGGAAAGCCACTGGAAACAGCTTTCCATTCACAAAAACATCCGTCGATGACTACCCTTGGTTTCCTGTCCCTGAGCCAATTCTGGATCCTACCTGCCACATTCCCCTGTATCCCATGGACTTTAATCTTACTGACCAGTCTGCCATGTGGGACCTTGTCAAATTCCTTACTAAAGTCCATGTAGACCACATCCACTGCACTACCCTCATCAATCCTTCTTGTTACTTCCTCAAGAAACTCAATTAAGTTAGTAAGACATGACCTTCCCTTAACAAATCCATAGTGGCAGTTTATCCTGTCCCTCAGAATAGATTCTAACAATCTACCCAACACCGAGGCCAGACTGATTATTTGGACTATCCCTCGCATCCTTTTTAAACAATGGTACAATGTTCGCAGACCTCCAATCATCTGGTACCTCTCCTGTATCTAGTGAGGATTTGAAGATGATCCTCAGCACATCTGCTATTTCCTCCCTGGCTTCCTTTAACAACCTGGGATGCAATCCATCTGGCCCTGGTGGTTTATCCACTTTCAAGGATGTCAGACCCTCTAATACTTCTCTCATTATGCTTATCGTTTCCAATATTTCTCACTCCTCCTCTTTAAATACAATGTCTACATCAACCCTCTCCTTTGTGAAGACAGAGACAAAAAATTCATTAAGAACCCTGCCCACATATTCTGCATCCACGCATAAGTTCCCTTGTACATCTCTGATAGGCCCTACCCTTTCCTTAGTTGTCCTCTTATGAGAATGTGGAAGAGACTAGATTAAAGACCCTAGGCACGAGGCATCACAGATTTGTTTGTTGCATATCGATACCCACTCTACAGGATGTACAGCTGTTGAGCATGTTATTTAAATTTCTCTGCCTGCCAATGCCTCAGTAGGCTAAAGTGTCTACTGGAGGTACTGTGTGAATTATGCTAATTGCTGACTGAGGACCTGCAGCCCACTTCACCCCAGGAGACCTGCATTGTTTGTAGCAATGAAAGTGGCCACTGTCTTGAGTTTGCTAGCCACAGGGCCCTTCCAAGTAGCCTTGGTTGACCTTTGTCACATTAGTAGACAGCAACCCACAATTGTGTGAAGCAAATAACTGATGTTGTATTCAGGCGAGCTTATTAACCTTACCTATTTCGGAAAATTATCATTTGAAGTATCATGCAAGCATGGCAAAATAAATTATTTGCTGTAGCTGCAGTCATATCATTGAAAGGGCTTTGGGAGTATCAAATAAAAATAAGAATGATACCAGATGAATCACTTGGCATCAAACTAAGAAGCAGAAATGACAAAGGCACACCTTGCCCAATTGATCCTACAAAGTCCTCCTCACTAACATTTGGGGACTTGTACCAAAATTGGGAGAGCTGTTCCTCAGAAAAGTCAAGCAACAGCCTGACATAGCAATACTCAGCAAATCATACCTTACAGCCAATGTCCCAGACTCCTCCATCACCATCCCTGTCCCATTGGCAGGACAGACCCACCAGCGGTGACTGCACAGTGGTATACCTTTGGGAGGGGATGGCCTCAGATTCCTCAAAATTGACTCCAGACCCCATGAAGTTTCATGGCATCAGGTCAAATATGGGCAAGGAAACCTCCTGCTGATTACTACCTACTGTCCTTCCTCAGCTGATGAATCCATGTTGAACACAACTTGGAAGAAGCAATGAGGGTAGCAAGGGTACAGAATGTACACTGAGTGAGAAACTTTAATGTCCATCACCATAAGTGGCTCGGTAGCACCACGACCTGACTGGGCCGGCTGAGTCCTGAAGGACCTAGCTGCCAGACTGGGCCTGCAGCAGGTAGTGAGAAAACCAATAAGAGGGAAAACCCTACTTGACCTCATCTTGAACAATCTATCTGTCGCAGGTGTGTTTGTCCATTACAGTATAAGTAGGAGTGAAGTCCTGCCTTCACAACTCCATCGTGTTGTGTCGCACTACCACCGTGCTAAATGGGATAGATTCAGAACAGATCTAGAACTCAAAACTGGGCATCCAAGAGGCTCTGTGAGCCATCATCAGCAGCAGAATTGTATGCAACCACAATCAGTAATTTCATAGCTTAGCATATTCCTCACTATTACCATCAAGCTAGGGGATCAACCCAGGTTCAATGAGCAGTGCAGGAGAGCATGCCAGATGCAGCACCAGCCATACCTAAAAATGAGGCACTCACCTGGTGAAGCGACAACGCAGGAATACATGCATACTGAACAGCAGAAGCAACATGTGATAGAGCAAAGCAATTCCCCAAGCAACAGATCAGATCAAAGCTCTGCAGTCCTGCTATATCCTTGTCATGAATGGTGATGGACAATTAGATAACTAACCAGAGAAGGAGGCTGCACTGGCATCGACCTGGCAATGTGGAAAATTGCCCAGGTATGTCATGTACACAAAAAGCAGGACAAGTCCAATCCAGCCAATTACGGCCCCATCAGTCTGCTCTCAATTATCAGTAAAGTGATGGAAGGTGTCGTTGCCAGTGCTATCAAATGGCACTTACTCAGCAATAACCTGCTCACCTATGCTCAGTTTGAGTTCTATTGGGGCCCTTGGCTCAGACCACATTACATCCTTAGTTCAAATATTGGCTGGGATTTTCTGGTCCTATAGGTCATGGACATGAAGGGTGTGGGGTGGGGGGTGGTGGTGGTGCGGGTGTCGGGGGACATTGTGTGGAGTGGCATCGGCATGGATCTCCAATGTCTTCATACCAGGTCTGTATTTTACCAGCAGTGGATGGCAAGTCTAGTGCAGATGGCATGTTTAGTGTGAACGGCATGCACTCCCAGAAAACTGGCAAGTGTGAGCTTATTAAGTTGAATAAGCATCTAATGGAACTGTATTTTACAGGCCCATTTGAATTTTACGGAGAGTGCATGGGTGCCACGGGGCCTCAGAGCCCCAGCAGTACTTAAGGGCGGCAACTGAGGTCATTGCTGCATTTGGCATCTGTGGAGTCAGGCAGTTTGGATTCATAGGAAGGCTGGTGCAGCACAGCCAGAGCGTTTTGCATTGAGGAGGGGGAGTTAACGTGCCAGGGATTTGGGGTTGAGCCTCCACCATACCATCTAGCTGCTGACACGTGGGTCCATTGGGAGGGTGCTGAGAGGGGGGTGGGGTGTGGTGTGTTGAGGAAGCAGCTGGCAGAGTGGCCCGTCAGACTGGCAGTATGCAAGTGCCATGGGCATCATCCACTCAGAAGGAGAGTCCTCAAGCAAGGAGAGGGAGGGAGATGCAGGCATACGGATCTGGACAGCAGCAACCTCATGTTGACCTGCTGGGGCAATCTCGGGATGGGGAAGTGGCAGAAGGCCACAGAAAGGACCGTGAGCAGGCACAAGTGTGGACAAGAAGGTTACCCTGCAGTGAGGGTCTACAGATAGAGGATGAGCTATCTCCAGATGTTGGAGCAGAAGTGTTGCCGAAGATTGAGCCCTTCCCCAGAGGCTATCATAGGTCTTTGTTCCTTGATGACGTACGAGCTGAGTTCCATTGGCATTGGTGGTTACCCGATGCCAGTGCCGGTGAAGGTCAGCGTGGCCCTTAATTTCTTTGCCTCCGGTTCATTCTAGGGGCCAACTGAAGACGTGTGTGGCATCTCCCAATCAGCCACACATCATTGCATCAAGCTGGTGCCTGATGCCCTCTTCAGGAGGGCCAGGCAATACCTACATTATTGCATTGATCCGGACAGCCAGCCCGAGAGAGCCAGAGGATTCGGTGCCATCGCTGGATTCCCCCAGGTTCAAGCTGTGATAACTTGCACCCATGTGGCAATCAAGGTTCCCACAGGCTAGCCAGCAGCTTTCATTAACAGGAAAGGCTTCCATTCTATCAACGTGCAACTGGTTTGCAACCACATCCAGTGGATCCTGCAAATGTGTGCACTTTACCCTCGGAGCAGCCACAATGCCTGCATAAACAGGCACTCCCAGGTGCCACAGCTTTTCACTGCTCCCGCATGCCTTCATGGCTGGATTCTTGGTGATGGGATACCCATTAAAGAGATGGCTACTGACAACAGTGAGTAAACCTAGTACGGAGGCAGAGGAGAGTTACATGCCAGCCATATGGCAACCCAAGCCACCATCGAGCAGACCATAGGTACCCTGAATCGTACTGGAGGGTCCCTTCAATATGCCCCAGCAAGGGTCTCCCGGATCATGGTGGTCTGCTGCACCTTGCATAACTTGGCACTGCAGAGGTAGGGAGGCTCTGGCTAATGAGGATTTGATGGAGCGTGAGGCATCCTTAGACAAGGAAGACGATGATCAGCTAAAACATCTGGAAAGACATGAGGGGTGGCATGGAGGGCGCTATGACATAGGCGCAAGGGATGCCTGGGAGGCGCTCAGACATACACGATTCAGATGACCTTCCCACATCGTCCTTCCTGCCAAATAGAGGTCCACCTTCAACCTCCACAGTTGCCATTCACCTCAGTTGCAAGCCTGGGCTCCCTCACCCTGTGCCACCTGTCCTTCTGGGTGGTCCAAAAGACCAGCACACACACCTTGGTCCCTTCCAAACAGCCCTTGGGGCAAGCCAGGGGCTCTAACAATAGATGCAAATGTGGAGAAATAAAATCACATCTTTAGTACAAACATAATCATACACATGCATGTAACACTGTATCTCTAACTCTGTATCTGAATGCATGTAGCATTCGAAACAAAACAGATGAGGTAAGAGCACAAATAGAAATACATAAGTATGATCTGATAACCATTACAGAAACATGGCTGCAGGACGACGTAGATTGGGTTCTGAATATTGAAGGGTACATGGCATTTAGGAAGAACAGGAAGCTAGGAAAAGGTGGAGAGGTTTCTCTGTTAATTAATGATGGTATTAGTGCAATAGAGAGGGACGACTTAAGTTCAGGAGACCAGGATGTAGAAGCAGTTTGGGTAGAGACAAGAAATCATAAAGGCAAGAAGTCACTTGTGGGATTGGAGTACAGGCCACCTAACATTAACCACACTGTAGGACAGGGTATAAAGGAAGAAATAATGTCAGCTTGTCAGAAGGTACAACGATAATTATGGGGGATTTTAACCTACATCTTGACTGGAAAAATCAGATGGGCAGTGGTGGGCTAGATAAGGAGTGCATAGAATGTTTTCGGGATAATTTCTTGGAACAATATGTTTTGGAGCCAACCAGAGAGCAGACTAAACTAGACCTAGTGTTGTGCAACTAGATAGGATTAATTAATGACCTCACAGTTAAGGCGCCCCCAGATAGCAGTGATCATAATATGATTGAATTTTACATTCAGTTTGAGGGAGAGAAGAGTGGGTCCAATACTAGTATTTTAAACTTAAATAAGGGCAGTTATGAGGGCATGACAGCAGAGCTAGCTAAAGTGAACTGGCAAATCAGGTGAAGGGATCGGTCAATAGAGATGCAGTGGCAGACATTTAAGGGGATATTTCAGAATACACAGAATAGATACATTTCAACGAGAAAGAAAAATTCCTAGGGTGGGACCCGCCATCCGTGGTAAACTAAAGCAGTTAAAGACAGTATCAGACTTAAAGAAAAAGCCTATAATTGCACAAAGTTGGAAGGCAGGTCAGAAGATTGGACAGAATATAAAAATACAGCAAAAAATAACTAAAAGATTGATAAGGAAGGTAAAATTAGAGTATGAGAGAAAGCTAGTTGGAATTATAAAGACGATAGTAAGAGTTTCTAAAGATATTTTAAAAAGAAAAGAGTTAACAAAGTGAGCATTGGTCCTATAGAAAGTGAGTCTGGGGAATTAATAATGGATAATAAGGAGATGGCAGATGAATTGAACAGATATTTTGCATCAGTCTTCACTACTGAGGATATAAGTAACATCCCAGTATTAGCTGTAAGTCAGGAAATGGAAGGGAGGAACTCAAGAAAGGGGAGGAACTCAAGAAAATTACAATCACCGGGCAAGTGGTACTGAACAAATTGTTGGAGCTGTGGGCTGACAAGTCCCCGGGTCTGATGGACTTCATCCTAACGTGTTAAAATAAGTGGCTAGTGAGATAGTTGATGCGTTAGTTTTAATTTTCCAAAATTCCCTAGATTCAGGGAAGGTTCCATTATATTGGAAAATAGAGAATGTAACTCATTTATTCAAAAAGGGAGGGAGACAGAAAGCAGGAAACTACAGGCCAGTTAGCTTAACCTCTGTCTTAGGGAAAATGTTAGAAGCTATTATTAAAGTATTAAAGATGTTATAGCAAGGCATTTAGAAAAATTCAAGGAAATCAGCCAGTCAACATGGTTTTGTGAAAGGGAAATCATATTTAACCAATTTATTGGAGTTCTTTGAGGGAGTTACAAAGGGAACCGGTGGATGTATTGTACTTAGATTTCCAGAAGGCATTTGATAATGTGCCACATCAAAGGGTATTGTAGAAAATAAAAGTTCATGGTGTAGAGGCATGGATAGAAGCTTGGCTAGCTAACAGGAAACAGAGAGTTGGCATAAATGGGTCATTTTCTGGTCGGCAACATGTAACGAGTAGTGTGCCACAGGGATCTGTGCTGGAGCCTCAACTTTTTACAATTTATATGAATGACTTAGATGAAGGCACCGAAGGTATGGTTGCTAAATTTTGCTGATGACCGAAAGATAGGTAGGAAAGTAATTTGTGAAGAGGACATAAGGGGGCTACAAAAGGATATAAATAGGTTAAGTGAGTGGGCAAAGACCTGGCAAATGGAGTATAATGTGGGAAAGTGTGAAATTGTCCACTTGGGCAGGAAAAATAAAAAAGAAGCATAAAATAGGAGCATATTATCTAAATGGTGAGAGATTGCAGAGCTCTGAGATGCAGAGGGATCTGGGTGTCCGAGTGCATGAATCGCAAAATGTTAGTCTGTCGGTACAGCAAGTAATTAGGAAAGCTAATAGAATGTTATCGTTTATCATTTATCACGAGGGGAATTGAATACAAAAGTAGGGAGGTTATGCTTCAGCTATACAGGGCATTGGTGAGACCACATCTGGAGTACTGTGTACAGTACTGGTCTCCTTATTTAAGGAAGGATATAAATGCTTTGGAAGCAGTACAGAGAATACCTGGAATGGGCGGGCTGTCTTTCAAGGAAACATTGGACAGGCTAGGCCTGTATCCGCTGGAATTTAGAAAAGTAAGAGGCAACTTGATTGAAACATATAAGATCCTGAGGGATCTTAACAAGGTGGTTGTGGAAAAGATGTTTCCCCTTGTGAGAGAATCTAGAACCAAGGGTCACCCATTTAAGACAGAGATGAGGAGAAATCTTTTCCCTCAGAGGGGCATGCGTTTTTGGAATTCTCTTCCTCAAAAGGCGGTGGAAGCAGAGTTTTTGAATATTTTTAAGGCAGAGGTAGATAGATTCTTGATAAGCAAGGGGGTGGAAGGTTATGCGGGAGTGGGGGGTGGCGGTAGGTGGAAATGTGGAGTAATCAGTTCAGTCATCAACTTATTGAATGGCGGAGTAGGCTCGAAGGGCCAACTCCTGCTCCTAATTCGTATGTTCATATAACATTAACAACCCCCGAGTACTCCGGCACTGATCCCGTATCTAATGAGG
This sequence comes from Heterodontus francisci, assembly GCF_036365525.1. NCBI lineage: Eukaryota > Metazoa > Chordata > Chondrichthyes > Heterodontiformes > Heterodontidae > Heterodontus > Heterodontus francisci. The sequence continues at coordinate 32,104,066 of NC_090389.1, forward strand.
ATTAATAGATTGAGACCAATAACTCTGCTATTTCTACCTTTGTTTTCTTCAGCAAACTAAGATGCATTCTATTTGAACCTGGTGACTACCAACTTTCTGTAATGTGAATCATTTTAGTATGCCTTCTCTATTATTATCCTGTCCATAACTTCCCCCCTCCTCTTTTAATGCAACGTTCACATCATCCGCTTCTGTTGTGAAGACAGATGCAAAATACTGATTTAATATTTTAGGCTGTCTTTTGTCTCTACATGATGTCATGCTGGGCCCACACCTGCCAAGAATAAATGTCGCCGGATGGACATTATTTTTGAAATTGTTGCTGGGACGAAGAGAAGGCCTGTTACAAGCGCTGTCAGACACTTGGTTGGAGGTCATTTGCATACCAATAAGGACAAGAGAGGATTCCAGGGTCTTCTCAGACAAGAGAATCCACAAACACAGAAGTGGTTACACCAGTTGGTCATGTGACTCATGTGGCCATCTTGGGAGTCTTTGAATTGTACAGGTAGTGTTTGAACTCGACAGAGAGCCCAGTTTGCTCCTGGACTGAGAAGACCTCACCTCCCATCTCTTTCTCACAAGCCTCTGGACCCACTGAAGACACATGACCCTCAAGAGAGAAAAGTCTCCTACATTGAACAAGGTTTAAGAAGAATACTGGGCCCCAATGAAAAGCAAGATCTACCTACAATCAAGGACTCGACAGTGCGCTCGAAGAACCGTAACAACAACTCTTCAGATATTGCCTCAAACCTTTCCACTTTATTTTTCTTCTGCGCTTTTCTGTCTCTATTTGCATGTGTGTATCGTATATGAATGCTAGCATGGGCGCATCATGTATCCATAGGCATTAACCGAATTAGAGTTTAGTTTAAGTTTAATTAATTTTAACTTTTCTTCTTTAAACCTAAGAAAGCCTGTTTGTGCTGGTTTCTTTGCCTTATAATTGGAAAGCAGTGAACAAGGATTCACCAAGGGGGAGCTAAAAACATGGTGTGTTTAAAATTAAACACTGTTACAGTAAGACCAGGTGAAGGCTGAAAGGGAGACCTAGACCACTTTCTCACCCAGTTGTAACAGAAATTTGGGTGCTAGCATCTGGAATGTTACCCATAGACAAACGAGGGAAATTGGAAATGGGAAGCCAAATTGTTCCCAATCAAAAAAGAGCAAGGTTTCAATACAGGTTTTCTTGTGGTTGTGTGTGCTTGAATGCTAACATGTCTGCAACTGAAGCGAGTAGCTCTCCAAGCCACAGTGCAGTAACTTGGGATAAGTTAAAAGCACTGTTTATGGAGGAGTTGAGGAAAATGGCTGAGCAGTGTGGGATCACTGTACGTGGAAAGGGGAGAAAGTCTGACCTCCTAAGGCTAGTGGCCAACCGTTTTTCCCTTGAATCTGAAGAAGTAGAAGCAGTGTTAGAAGTAGACCCAGACAGGGTACTGCTAGCAAAGATACAATTGAAACAAAAGAAACTTGAGTTAGAAGACAGGAAAAGAGAAAGAGAAAGGGAGAGACAGGAAAAAGAGAGAGAGAGGCAGGAGAGGGAGAAAGAAAGAGCCTCCCAAAAGGAACATGGAAGAAAATGAAAGGCAGGAGAGAGAGAGAAAGAAGCTTCCAGAAAGAATCCGAAGAAAGCTAGTTGAAGTGGCTTGAGTTAACTAGGGGCTGACAGAGAAAGCATGGCTAATATGGAGAAGTGTAATTCAGAACTGGGTACAGAATTGCTAAAACTACCTAATCTAATCCCAAAATTCAATGAGGAAGATGTGGAAGCATTTTTAGTGTCTTTTGAGAAACTGGCAAGGCAGCTAAAATGGCCAGCTGAGACCTGGTCTCTTTTAATACAAAGCAAGCTAACTGGAAAAGCCCATGAGGTTTATTCCTTGTTGCCAGATGAGAGCTAATCAAACTATGAACTGACCAAAAATGAATTAGTACCCGCAGCCTATCGCCAAAGGTTTAGAACCCTCAAGAAGCAAGCTGATCAAACTTATCTGGAGTTTGAAAGAAGTAAGCAGCTGGCTTTTGTCCAGTGGCTGATGGCTCTTAAAGTACAGCTCAGCTATGAGACTCTCAGAGAAGTAATTCTGTTAGAGGAATTTAAAAACTCTCTCCCACTCTCAATAAAGACTCAGGTGGAGGAGCAGCGGGTCCAGAGAGCCCGGCAAGGGGTCGTTCTAGCTGATGACTTTGCTTTAATTTATAAGTCAGTTTCCCGGGGAGAACCTTTCCTAATCACCCCCACAAATCCGAAAAGGACAAAGGGTGGGAAGGTGATCTCCGCCTAGGTAGTGCTGAGAGAGAAAGGAAAGCAAGAGACATAGGGGGCCCTCCTCCAGCCAGAAAGGAAGGTTCCGTGAGCAAGAGTGAGACCCGGAGACCTGTGTGCTTCCATTATAATAAAGCAGGGCATTTAAAATCTGACTGCTGGAAACTAAAGGGAAAATCTGTAGGGTTAATCAGGACACACTCGCTCAGTGAAGACGGGAACCTGATGGAAAGCACAGCAAACAAGCTGTGGCTTTAACTGCAATAAGAGTGAGACCCAGGAAACTTACTACTGCAATGCAGGAAACGTTAGTAGGATTCCTGAAGGTTATCAGCATTTTGTGTCTGAAGGCAAAGTAATCCCTTACCTCTCGAGTGGTGCAAACAAGCCCATAGTAATTCTCAAGGACACATGGGCCACTAGATCCCTTTTACTGGGAAATGGCCTGACCTTTCCCCCAGAGAGTGCAGTGAACACCAAAATGGTAGTGAATGGTATTGGAGGGCAGTGTCTGCCTGTACCTGTATACAGGGTGCACCTGGAGTGCGATCTAGTTTCGGGACCAGTGACCATAGGGATTGTCCCTAGTTTGCCTGTGGATGGGGTTGACCTGCTCCTAGGTAATGATCTGGCGGGGGTGAAGGTGGTAGCCCCCCAGTAGTGAAAGATAGATTGCAGGAGGTCAGAGAGACCTGGCAATGGGAGGAGACGGACCCCTGCTGTTTCCCTGAATGTATGGTGTGTCAGGCCATGATCAAACCAGCTTCCCCAGAGGAGACTGCATTGGCACTGCAGGCAGATGACCAGGAGGTCTGCCTATCCAAGACTTATTTGGAAAGTTAGGAGACCCAGAAAATGAATTAAATGGATTTTCCCTAGCTGAGGCCGAGCGAGCAAACCCAGTATTGCGAGAGTTAGCACAGGCTGCCCAGTCTAAAGTGAAGCAGAGGGAGTCCCTGATTGCTATTACTTAAAGAATGAGGTACTAATGAGGAAATGGAGTTCTCCTCACGGACCTGAGAGCAAGGAGTGGACAGTAGTTCACCAATTAGTGGTACCACAGAGGTACAGGGGAGAAATATTAAGAAGGGCCCATGAGACTACCGTGGCTGTATATGCCAGTCTATGAAAGAACAAAGCCCGCATAAGACAGCACCTTGGCTAAAAATAGTCGAGGTCTGGCCAAAACTCCACAGAGATGTGGTAGAGTACTGCGGGAATTGCCACATGTGCCAGGTTGAGGGGAAACCCCAACCTACAGTGAAACCTGCACCCCAAGTTCTGTACCAGTGTTCGGAGGATCCTCCAGTAGAGGGCTGGTGAACTGTAAGAGACCCCCACTGAGAACATAAGGGGACAGGCAGGCACACGGCTGGCAAATGTTTGGAAAGAGAAGGGGAAAAAGTGACCAAGAGGGCAGGTTAAAGGAAGTCCAGGAAGAATCCCAGATGAAAACCCCTACTGTCTGGTAAGACTACCCTGAAAAATTTGAACATTTAGACTCCACATCCTCCTTTGTAAATACAGACTCTAGAAGCACCCCCACCAGAGTTGCTAACAGCATTTACAGGAACCTGCAGAGTCAAAGAGAGACCTCTAGGGGCACAGAAACCGTGAGGATGATGCCTCATCTAGTCGACGTGCCACAGGAGAGTGCAGTCAAGTCCGCACACATACCTACAGGCAGAAATGCTCCAGAGAACAAAGGGAAGATTAACAAAGAATCCTCCCCCACAGTTAGATGAAAAGGGAACCACCTATCCCCTGAAGTCAAAAGCCTTTGCATGACTCAGCAAAGCACTGAAAGAGAGTTCAGGATAGATCCGCCTACTACTAACTCTCCTGAAAAAAACATTACCTCAGCAGAGGCCGAGACCCTAAGCAGTCATGGCAATGGGCAAACTGAAGAAAAGCTTCCCCCAAGAACCACATGGTTACAGGGATGCCAATAAAGGGGAAATTAAAGCAACACTGGCACCCAGAAAAGACAATTTTAATAGGTTTTAAGAGTTATGAATGAATGGAAATGAATGAAAGAGATCCATGGTTTTTCTTTCTGTATCTCATATTTCTCTCAAACCTTTTAATGAATTGCGCCTTTTTTTTCAAATCGCATTTAATTTCCCTGGGTGTGGAGGGCCTGTTACAAGGAATTGCCAAGACCCTAGCTGGAAAGACATTTTTGCATACTAGCAGACAGTGTTGGAACAAAGGAACCAGTCCCTGCTCCCAATGCACAGAACAGACGTGTCAGACCAGTTTGGTCACATGGCTAACTGGCTGTTGCAGAGTTTTGAACTGAGAGTTTTAAATTGGAGAAACTATGTTTGAATGCTGAAAGCTCTTGGTTCCTGGATTGAAAAGAGTCTCTCCTGTCTGCTCCCATCTCTTTCCCATGGAACGCCAAGGCCCATTGAAGGCACATGAACCCCAAGAGAGAAAAGTCTCCTATAGTGATCAAGGTTTAAGAAGAATACTGGGCCCCAACGAAAAGCAAGAATTACCTACAAGCAAGGGCTCTACAGTGAGATCGAAGAACTGTAACAACTCTTCAGAGATCGCCTGAAACCTTTCCACTTTATTTTTTCTTCTGCTCTTTTCTGTCCCTATTTGCATGTGCGTATCGCGTATGCATGCTAGCCTGGGCATGGCGTGTATCCATAGGCGTTAACCGAATTAGGGTTTTAAGTTTAAGTTTAATAAATATCACCTTTCTTCTTTAAACCTAACAAAGCCTGTTATGATCATTTCTCTCCCTTATAATTGGAAAGCAGTGATCAAGGATTCACTCAGGGGGAGCTAAAAACAGTGTGCTTAAAAATCAAACCCTGTTACATTAAGACCAGATAAAGGGTGAGAGGCACCCTTCGACCCCTTTCTCACCTGGTCGTAATAGTAATTACAGAATTTATCCTGCGATTCTCCGAAGACTGCATCAAACCTTAACATTTCAGCTTCATCTTATCCTTGTGTCACATTACTGAAGGATGCTTTTGTGATGAGTAATTAGTTTCTTGACTTTGAACTTGTATTAGGTCAGTAAAATTGCCTTATGCTGAATGCATATATTTTCTGACTCATGGCAGCTCAAGTCTCAATTATTTTATTAAAAATGCTCCATTTAATGCCAAATTTGAAAATTTTTGTGACAATAGCAAATTCTGTAAAAATTGTGGCATTGATGTACATATCATATTAGTACTTCAAAGCACGTAAATTAGAAAGCTACCTAGACTGAATCAATTTATACTAAATGCCAGTAGTACTCTGCTGATTTTGTAGTGTTTTGCTCTCTTGGATTTAGTACTTTTGTGATTGACCTGCTTTGTCATCTGAAACCCAGAGGAATGCACATAAATTTTTAAAACAGCTAAAATAAACTTGGTCAACAGCAGAATATTTGAAGTTAAAATATTTCTTTGCTAATATCGGGGCAGTGAAAAAAAACTGGGAATAATTTGTGCAGCAATCTATGGTACTGTCCTTGATCTTTTAAAGAGCAGATTGTGAATCTAATGTGGGAGATTTAAAGTCACACCTGCCAAAGGCTATGCGGGGACACATGTCAAATGAAATGCAGTCTTCTCATTCCATGTTAAAATATAGCTTGGTCAATTAGAAGGGGACAAAGATAAAGGAAAAGGCTAGCTAATTTTTCTTAATTAATTTACTTAATTACCACATCATTCTGTGTACTTGTTTGCTATTTCTCAGTCATTCACTGTTCCTTTGTTTTATGGTTTCAAATTCGTCGAAAGCAGTGCAGGCGCAAAGTTTTATGTAAAATCCTCTCGTCACTGACATCATTCATTAGTTGTGGGCAGTACTCCCAATTCATGATATTGGAGTGGAATTTCATTAACTGAGGAATTTAACAAAATGTTTGAGCCCAAGCTGTCTGTAGCGGGCTGTTTGAAAGCACACAACACATCAATAAGGAAAGCTTATTCATTATATTTACAGATATCTGTTTAGGATGATATGACTCTGATCCCATTAGCTGATGGTACAAGGACTAGGGGACACAGATTTAATGCTTTGTGCAAGAGATACACTGGAACTCGCTGCCTACGAGGGTGGTAGAAGTGGAGACGATGAATGATTTCAAAGGAAATTGGATAGGCACTTGAGGGAAATAAACTTGCAGGGCTCCAGACATAGAGCTGGGGAATGGGACTGACTGGATTGTTCTACAGAGAACAGGCATGGACTCGGTAGGCCGAATGCCCTCCTTCTGTGCTGTAATGACTGTATGGCCAGAATTTTTCTGGCATGCTGTGGGTCCCACTGCTGGCAACAAATGTGTGTACTGAGCTTGAACGGCGGGCAGACAGCGGGACTGCAGGGACAATTTTACCGGCAGCAGCCAATTAAGAGGCCATCACCGGGACCGCTGTCCCATTAAGGACCACAGCCTGCCTCTTAGAGCTGCCGGCCCAATCAGACAATTGATGAGAACTTCATGGCACCATTACTGAGACTAGCTTTCAATTCCAGATTATTATAAATTAATTTAATTTCAATTCCACCAGCTCCCATGGTGGGATTTAAACCTGTATCCTCAGGACATTAGCCTTGCCCTGTGGATTACTAGTTCAATGACATTACCACTATGCCGCCATCTCTTTCCATCGCCTAACATCTCTTCCAACAATCCTTAGTCAATGAGCGATGATCAACAGAATGTAACTTCTAGATACAAAGAACAGCATTGCGATGAATAACTCCCCCATTTAGGAGACTACCAAAGGCAGGAGAAACATTTCACTAAATTATACAATTTGTACGCTGCATGGGCTTTTTGTGACTGACGTAGACCTGGGAAATGCACCTCTTTCCTGTTCTTGACATAAAAATGGAGATCTGAGTTAAGTGCTAGAAACTGGGCTTCACAGCCATATAAGGTACTGCATAGCTGAGCCATGCAGAACAGGTTTCAATCCCTGATTTGTGTTGAGTCAGCTAATCAATGGGTGATGATAGGGCGGCTACAGTTTGCCTCAGTGCCTTTAGGTTAGGGAGGGAAAATTGGTCAGGCTTCCCGCTTTGACAGCCTCTCTAAAAATATGAAGGATTTTGATAGTGTAGGCAGATGATTCCACTTGTTGGAGGCCATCAGTATAACACAGTCACCAAGAAATCAAATAGGGAATTCAAAAGAACCTTCTTTAACCCAGAGAGTAGTGAGAATATGGAACTCACTCCCACAGGGAGTAGCTGAGGTGAATACTATAGACGCACTAAGGGAAAACTAGATAAGCATATGAGGGAGAAAGAAAGAGCAGGGTTGTCCACCATCTGGCCCATGGGCCAGGATCCGGCCCGCCAAAGGTTTCCATCCGGCCCGCGGGTGTACACTGTACCCAGGGACGTTCTTCATCCTTGCCAGGGGTCCGTGACTGGAGATGGAAAATTTTCAACTTGTTTCTTCTTGCAGACCAGGTTTTAAAAAACATCACAAGTCAGTTTCACAGATATCGACATTGGGAAGAGCAGCTTTCCCAACTTTGGAGATATTTGGGATTTTTTAAAAGCCCATCAGAAAACTTTGAATCTGTCCGATGTTGGGAAACAGAGGTTGCCGATGTCAGGACCTGTTAGCTGTGAAACTAACTTGCGATTTAAAAAAAAACGATCAACCATCTGCTGAGCGTTCCAGCTCTCTGCAACTGTCAGAGAGCGAGAGAAAGGGATCAGAGAGGGGGCAGGGGCACAGAGAGAGAGAGAGAGAGATAGAAAGAGAGGGGGCAGAGAAAGGGGATAGAGGGATAGAGAGTAAGAAAGGGGAACTGAGAGAGAGAAAGGGGGACAGAGAGAGAAAGGGGGACAGAGAGGGGGAGGGGAACAGAGATAGAGGAGGGACAGAGATAGAGAGAAAGGGGGACAGAAAGAGAGAGAGAGGAGACAGAGAGAGAAAGAGGGTCTAGGAGAGAGGAGGAACAGAGAGAGAGGGGGACAGACAGAGAGAGAAAGGGGGGCAGAGAGGAGGAGACAGACAGAGAGAGAAAGGGGGACAGACAGAGAGAGGGAAGGGGCAGAGAGAGAGGGGGACAGAGAGAGAAAAAAGGGGGACATACAGACAGAGAGGGGGGAGGCAGAGAGAGAGAGAGGGGTGACAAAGAGAGAGAGGGAGTGGTCAAGATCACTCCTGACAGAATGACATCTATCCAGCCTACTCTGCATCACTACAAGTGTATGGGCATACGGGAGGCGGAGGGGATTATTGACAGGAGTTATAGGGAGGCAGTCACACCTCAGGTAAAAGAAGTAGGTAGATGGGTTACCGTCAGGGGAAGGAAAGGGAACCAGCAGGCAGTGCAGGGACCCCCTGTGGCCGTTTCCCTCAACAACAGGTATACCGTTTTGGATACTGTTGGGGGGGACGACTTACCAGGGGTAAGCAATGGGGTACAGGTCTCTGGCACAGAGTCTGTCCCTGTTGCTCAGAAGGGAAAGGGGAAGAGGAGCAGAGCATTAGTCATTGGGGACTCCATAGTTAGGGGAACAGATAGGAGGTTCTGTGGGAACGAGAGAGACTCACGGTTGGTGTGTTGCCTCCCAGGTGCCAGGGTACGTGATGTCTCTGATCGTGTTTTTGGGATCCTTAAGGGGGAGGGAGAGCACCCCCAAGTCGTGGTCCACATAGGCACCAACGACATAGGTAGGAAGAGAGATGGGGATTTAAGGCAGAAATTCAGGGAGCTAGGGTGGAAGCTTAGAGCGAGAACAAACAGAGTTGTTATCTCTGGGTTGTTGCCCGTGCCACGTGATAGCGAAGCGAGGAATAGGGAGAGAGAGGAGTTGAACACGTGGCTGCAGGGATGGTGTAGGAGGGAGGGTTTTGGTTTCCTGGATAATTGGGGCTCTTTCTGGGGTAGGTGGGACCTCTACAAACAGGATGGTCTTCACCTGAACCAGAGGGGTACCAATATCCTGGGGGGGAGATTTGCTAGTGCTCTTCGGGGGGGTTTAAACTAATTCAGCAGGGGAATGGGAACCTAAATTGTAGTTCCAGTGTACAGGCTGTTGAGAGTAGTGAGGTAGGGGATAAGGTTACAGGGACGCAAGAGGGCACTGGCAAGCAAGAACTTGGTTTAAAGTGTGTCTACTTCAACGCCAGGAGCATCCGGAATAAGGTGGGTGAGCTTGCAGCATGGGTTGGTACCTGGGATCCTGATGTTGTGGCCATTTCAGAGACATGGGTAGAGCAGGGGCAGGAATGGATGTTGCAGGTTCCGGGATTTAGATGTTTCAGTAAGAACAGAGAAGAGGGTAAAAGAGGGGGGGGTGTGGCATTGTTAATCAAGGAAAGTATTACAGCGGCAGAAAGGACGTTTGAGGACTCGTCTACTGAGGTAGTATGGGCCGAGATTAGAAACAGGAGAGGAGAGGTCACCCTGTTGGGAGTTTTCTATAGACCTCCGAATAGTTCCAGAGATGTAGAGGAAAGGATAGCGAAGATGATTCTCGACAGGAGCGAGAGTAACAGGGTAGTGGTTATGGGGGACTTTAACTTTCCAAATATTGACTGGAAATACTATAGTTCGAGTACTTTAGATGGGTCTGTTTTTGTCCAGTGTGTGCAGGAGGGTTTTCTGACACAGTATGTGGACAGGCCAACCAGGGGCGATGCCACATTGGATTTGGTACTGGGTAATGAACCCGGCCAGGTGTTCGATTTAGATGTAGGTGAGCACTTTGGCGATAGTGATCACAATTCGGTTAGGTTTACCTTAGAGATGGGCAGGGACAGGTATATACCGCAGGGCAAGAATTATAGCTGGGGGAAAGGAAATTATGACGCGATTAGGCAAGATTTAGGATGTGTAGGATGGGGAAGAAAACTGCAGGGGATGGGCACAAACGAAATGGGGAGCTTATTCAAGGAGCAGCTAATGCGTGTCCTTGATAAGTATGTACCTGTCAGGCAGGGAGGAAGTTGTCGAGCGAGGGAGCCGTGGTTTACTCAAGAAGTTGAAGCGCTTGTCAAGAGGAAGAAAGCGGCTTATGTTAGGATGAGACATGAAGGCTCAGTTAGGGCGCTTGAGAGTTACAAGCTAGCCAGGAAGGATCTAAAGGGAGGGCTAAGAAGAGCAAGGAGAGGACACGAGAAGTCATTGGCGGATAGGATCAAAGAAAACCCTAAGGCTTTCTATAGGTATATCAGGAATAAAAGAATGATAAGAGTTAGAACAGGGCCAATCAAGGATAGTAGTGGGAAGTTGTGTGCGGAATCAGAGGAGATAGGGGAAGCGTTAAATGAATATTTTTCGTCAGTATTTACAGTAGAGAAAGAAAATGTTGCCGAGGAGATTACTGAGATACAGCCTACTAGGCTAGATGGGATTGAGATTCACAAGGAGGAGGTGTTAGCAATTTTGGAAAGAGTGAAAATAGATAAGTCCCCTGGGCCAGATGGGATTTATCCTAGGATTCTCTGGGAAGCCAGGGAGGAGATTGCAGAGCCGTTGTTGTTGATCTTTATGTCGTCATTGTCGACAGGAGTAGTGCCGGAAGACTGGAGGATAGCAAATGTTGTCCCCTTGTTCAAGAAGGGGAGTAGAGACAGCCCTGGTAATTATAGACCTGTGAGCCTTACTTCGGTTGTGGGTAAAATGTTGGAAAAGGTTATAAGAGATAGGATTTATAAGCATCTTGAAAAGAATAAGTTCATTTGCGATAGTCAGCACGGTTTTGTGAAAGGTAGGTCGTGCCTCACAAACCTTATTGAGTTTTTCGAGAAGGTGACCAAACAGGTGGATGAGGGTAAAGCCGTGGATGTGGTGTATATGGATTTCAGTAAGGCGTTTGATAAGGTTCCCCACGGTAGGCTATTGCAGAAAATACGGAAGTATGGGGTTGAAGGTGATTTAGAGCTTTGGATCAGAAATTGGCTAGCTGAAAGAAGACAGAGGGTGGTGGTTGATGGCAAATGTTCATCCTGGAGTTTAGTTACTGGTGGTGTACCGCAAGGATCTGTTTTGGGGCCACTGCTGTTTGTCATTTTTATAAATGACCTGGATGAGGGTGTAGAAGGGTGGGTTAGTAAATTTGCGGATGACACGAAGGTCGGTGGAGTTCTGGATAGTGTCGAAGGGTGTTGTAGGGTACAGAGGGACATAGATAGGCCGCAGAGCTGGGCTGAGAGATGGCAAATGGAGTTTAATGCGGAGAAGTGTGAGGTGATTCACTTTGGAAGGAGTAACAGCAATGCAGAGTACTGGGCTAATGGGAAGATTCTTGGTAGTGTAGATGAGCAGAGAGATCTTGGTGTCCAGGTACATAAATCCCTGAAAATTGCTACCCAGGTTAATAGGGCTGTTAAGAAGGCATATGGTGTGTTAGCTTTTATTAGTAGGGGGATCGAGTTTCAGAGCCACGAGGTCATGATGCAGCTGTACAAAACTCTGGTGAGGCCGCACCTTGAGTATTGCGTGCAGTTCTGGTCACCGCATTATACGAAGGATGTGGAAGCTTTGGAAAGGGTGCAGAGGAGATTTACTAGGGTGTTGCCTGGTATGGAAGGAAGGTCTTACGAGGAAAGGCTGAGGGACTTGGGGTTGTTTTCGTTAGAGAGAAGGAGGAGGAGAGGTGACTTAATAGAGACATACAAGATAATCAGAGGGTTAGATAGGGTGGATAGTGAGAGTCTTTTTCCTTGGATGATGATGGCAAACACGAGGGGACATAGCTTTAAGTTGAGGGGTGAAAGATATAGGACAGATGTCAGAGGTAGTTTCTTTACGCAGAGAGTAGTAGGGGCGTGGAACGCCCTGCCTGCAACAGTAGTAGACTCGCCAACTTTAAGGGCATTTAAGTGGTCATTGGATAGACATATGGATGAAAATGGAATAGTGTAGGTCAGATGGTCGGCGCAACATCGAGGGCCGAAGGGCCTGTACTGCGCTGTAATGTTCTAAATTCTAAATATTTGCTACTTGTGCAAGCAAGAATTGCCAGGTTTCTCTCAGTGTCCAACATAGTGAAGAGAAAGTAAGTCAATAAATTAGTCTTCTCATCTAAAGTTTCTTCACGAAAATGTACATTTCTTGCTGTAAGATAAATTTTAATGCCTTTATCTTTCTGAAATTGTCTCACTGGCCCCCATGTAAGACAAAAATTCTAATGTGGCCACCCACATGAAAAGGTTGGCAACCCTGGAATAGAGGGTTATGCGGATAAGGTTAGATGAGGAAGGATGGTTGAGTGGAGCATAAATGCTGGCATGGACCAGTTGGGCCAAATGGCCTGTTTCTGTGCAATTCTATGTATGTTGTTACGACCGAGGCGGGAGCAATGCGCTGTCAATTCAGTCCCATCACTCCACAGGTTGCAGCACATCATTAAAGTTTTCCCACCCAACCAGAAAACAGCCCAATTAAAAACTCTAGTTACTCCCAGAATAAAACAGACCGAACTCGGTATCTTTAGATAACAACAAAGTAACTATCTAATAAAAAAAACTAAATCTTAAACACTATTAAGATAAATCTAAAGACCTTATAACTTCTTATTTTAACCTAACTCCCCCATGCACACGCATACATTCAAAACTACAGTTAACCTGTTTTAAAAGTGGTGTATTTAAAAATTAGCTGTTTCTTAAGAATAAATAAATAAGTCTTTGTGGGTTGCATTCCTGATGGGTGAGATATCCAAGTGTGAAAATAATCAAATGCTACTCAAAGTCTTCACACGGATTTGATGAAATAGTCCTTCAATAGATAGGCATTCAAAACACTTTGGCTGCAGAAGGCATTAAGACCACTGGCAAATTCCAGAAAATAAAATTAGTCAAGAGAAATTCAATCTTGAAGCAAATACCTCCGGCTTGGAAGTAAAGAAAAGGAGTTTTTCTGGCTTCAGCAATAAAAATGGTCTCTTAAAAAAGGCTTTTTTTCCTCCTTAGGCAAGTAACTCAGCCTGCTGCTCCTTGGAGAATTTCTGTTGAGAGAAATACGCAGCTCGTTTCTTCAGCTCGCTTCTCTGGTGAATCTGGATCAGATCTTTTTTTGCCAGTTTTACACACCGTCAAATCGAAACATATCATGTGACCTCTCTCTCGTGCTGTGGCCCAGGGACAGGTGCAGCTGGCACCCTGTGCTCAGTCTTAAAGGCACACTGTTTTCAAACAGATCTTTAAAGGCACACACTGTTTTTAATCTGAGGAGAAAACAAAGAAACAGTTCCGTGACACCTCCGCCCTTAGTGAAATGAAACACCATTCCAAAATGAGTTTCATTGCAATGCAAAAAAAAAATAGAATCTGGGAAAAAACATTTTACACATTCATGCACCCATTCACTCTACTGATAATTTTTAGAATTTTCTTTGTACCATCGCCTTCCATATAACTTAACATGGTTAAATTTGTGACAAAGTGCGGCGATAACATTGTTTTTCCCTGGAATATGTACAATTTTCAAATGATAAGGCTGTAACAACAAACTCCATCTAAATATTCTCGCATTTTGGTTTTTACATTTTTCCACAAACGTTAATGGGTTATGGTCAGTGTATATTAGTGTTTCTTTATAGTCTTGGCGGACATATACTTTGAAATGTTTGAGAGCCAGAAAAAGTCCTAATGTTTCTTTTTCCACAGTGGAACACTTTTTTTGATGGTGATTTAGTTTTCTTGAAAAGTACCCTACTGGCTTCCCAACGCCCGATTCGTCATCCTGCAATAGGACTGCACCAACCCCCAGGTCGCGAGCATCTATCGCTATTTTAAAGGGTTTAATTGAAGTTGGAGCAGCCAACACTGGTTCATTAGTTAAGATTGCCTTTAGCTTTTCAAAAGCTGCCTGGCATTCATCTGATCATACTACTTTGTTTTTCTTTTTTTGTAGCAAATCGGTTAATGGAGCAGCCACTGTACTAAAATTCCATACAAATTTCCTGTAAAAACAGTACATCCCTGAAATCCTCATTATTTCCCATTTAGATTTAGGGATAGGGAACTCTACTAAGGCTTGTGCCTTTGCCGTTTTTGGCAATACCTGTCCTTGCCCCACTATGGGCCGAGGTAGGTTACTCTTGCTGTTCCGAATGTGCTTTTTGCCAGATTTGTCACTAAGTCCACTGCTTGTAACTTTTTAAACAGAATTTTTAGCTGGTTAAGTGTTCTTGCCAAGTGTTACTGTATATTAGTACATCATCGAGATACACTACACAGTTGGGAACACTGGCTACCACCTGATTCATTAATCTTTGAAAAGTGGCTAGGGCATTTTTTAGCCCGAATGGCATCACCCGGCACTGATAAAGACCGTCAGGTGTTACAAAAGCTGATATCTCTTTGGCTTGAGGAGTCAAAGGAACTTACCAGTATCCCTTTAACAAGTCAGTCTTGGTAAGAAACCTAGCACTGCCTGCTCTGTCGATACAATCTACTAAACGTGGAATTGGGTAGGAGTCTGCCTTCGTTACCGCATTGGCTTTTCTGTAGTCTATACAAAACCGGGTTGACCCGTCAGGTTTAGGTACTAGAACTATTGGCAAACTCCAGTTGCTTTGACTAGGTTCGATCAAATTGTTTTCCAGCATGTATTGGATCTCTGCTTTTACTTGGGCCTGTTTGTCTGGACTTAAGCGGTAAGGATGTTGTTTTCAAGGAACGGTTCCCCCATATCCATATCATGTGTGACTAAGGTTGTACATCGCGGCTGATCCTTACCAACTCTTTTAAATATTGAGAAAAGCCTGGTTAGGTCTTCACGTTGTTTTGTCTCTAAGTGCAAAAGCATGTTGTCCCATTTTCCTAGCCATTCTGTATTCGCTAATCTGAAAATTGGAGGTTCAATCTGAGAATTGTCTTGGCCTCCTTCTGCCTCATCCTCACTAACCTTTCCTTCTCAACAGTCCTGATTACCTGACAGACCTGAGAGAAGAGAAGTTTGAGAGGAGATTTGTTAGAGGTGTTCAAAATCATGAAGGGAGTGGACAGAGTAGATAGAGAGAAAATGTTACTCTTTGGTGGAAGAATCAGAGGTGGAAGAATGATTTAAGGTGATTGGGAGAAGAAGCAATGGTGACATGAGGAGAAATCCTTTTACGCAGCAAGTGGTTACCATCTGGAATGCAATGCCTGAGAGTGTGGTGGAGGCAGATTTAATTGTGGCTTTCAAAAAAAAATTGGATAAACACCTGAAAACAAAATATTGTTGGGCTATGGGGAAAGGGTGGGAAATGGTACTGGCTGATTTGCTCTTGCAGAGATCCAGCACGGATGTGATGGGCTGGTGACCTCCTTTTGTGCTGTAACCATTCTATGAGTCTATTCTATGATTCTAGACAGGCAAGCACATGGGCGCCTCAACATGGAAGCACCTTCCACTGCCTGCATGGAAGTGATAAATTAAAGAGACTGATGCCGGTAGGACCATCTGGTTGGAATAGTAACCCCTCCAATTTTCAGGCAGGGCTGCGGTCTTTCATTCCCACAGCTCCATCACTGGGTCACAGAGCCTCCAGCTCCAATGGCCCCCTGGCCGACTGCCAGGAGGCCACCTTGATTTAGCTGGCAGCTCTGCACATGGTGGGGAGCCACTCTGAAATCAGTAAAATGCCAGCGTAAGTTGGCCCCTGTGGGGCCTTATTTGCACTAATTAGCTGCCCACCTCCATGGAGCAGGCAGCAGGCCTATTTCCCAGCCTGCCCATGGGAAAGTCCCCCAGAGGCGATAATGCATTGGGGATGCATCCCAAAATGGCTCCCTCCATTTTACTAGCCCCACCGCGTCCAACCACATCTCCACAGGGCTGGAAAAATTCCTCAGAACTGTGAAAAGTTAGAAATGTGATAGATTTTGAACAAGTGAAAGCAGAAGGGTAGGAAAAAGAAAAAGAACAAAAGGGAAGGTCTGTAATAGGGTGGGAATCAGGAGAGATTAAATGGCAAAATGTTTCATGGTGAAAAGCCAAAGGGAGTGGTAATGGGACAAGTAAAGGAGGTGTGAATGGCAAGGTCCTTTGCCATCTGAAAGCAAAGGAAATATGAGAGAAACAAGAGAGAAAGAAACAAACTGGCTAAGAAAAACAAAAAAAATGCGACACAGGTTTTGATGTAAAATTATTGATCTCAATGTTGAGTCTAGAAGGCAATGAAGTGGCTCGTCGAAAGATGAGGTGCTGTTCCTCAAGCTTGTGCTGAGCTTCATTGGAACACTGCAGCAGGCCAAGGACAGAAATGTCAGAGTGGGAGGAAGGTGGAGAATTAAAATGACAGGCGACTGTGTTTATTATATTATAGGACTGTTAGGCCTTAGTTGTCATATCCTTAAGTATAACGGGTTAAAATTGTATTCTGTATGTAACATAACCACAAAGCATGATGTTAGGTAAAGCTCTGGACAAGTCATGACCACAAAGCATGCTGTTAGCTAAAGCTCTGGACAAGTCATGACATGTCGAGACCCTTTGTTTAAAAGTCATTAGACTGTGAATTACCCCAAGGAGACTGTTAGCTTTTTAACTGGTAAAAGACTGTAAAAAATCCTTGCCTGGTCATAAAGCTGTGTAATGAGATAAGCGCATAGCAATCCAATTAAGTGGTCACTGTGGTTGAATAGCCACAGCAGAGTGGCACCGGATCAAGATATGACCTTTTGTGAAGGAATTCATAGAGTCAAGGAACCTCGAATCTGGAGGCCCGCCCCCACTGAATGACAATGACAATGGCTTAAACCAGGCTTGAAATACCATCATGGAAGGGCAGTTAGGTAACGACTGACCAATTAGATGAACAGAAAAGAGGTTTTACCTAACATGGCAGCAAGCTGGGAAAGGTGTATAAAGTAAGAACTTGTAAGACCCCAAAAGCACGCATCATCATCAAGAAGAAGACAGAAGACAGACTTCAATCAAGAGACAAGGTGCCACTGTTTACCGGAGGTTATTGGTGTTCCATCGTGAACGCAATTGCTGACCATTGCCCTTTGCTAAGTATCACCATTTTGTGCTTATTGTGGAAAACTTATTAAAGTCTGTGAAGCTTGTGAAAGCACCCTTGTACCCGTGTGGTTTTGTAGCTCGTCTGAGCTATAAGTCGCTTTTAGATCTGCTCTCACAATTTAGATTGTAATTGACCTTTAAGGTCACAGACTGGAAACATTAACTCTGCTTCTCTCTCCACAGATGCTGCCTGACCTGCTGACTATTTACAGCACTTTCTGTTTTTATTTCAGATTTCCAGCATCTGCAGTATTTTGCTTTTATGCTAAATTGGAAGAAGTACAAGTAAATTGCTTTTTCACCTTTGGGCCTTGGACAGTGAGAAGGTAAAATGGCAGGTTTTGCATCTCCTGCGCTTGCATGGAAAGGTGCTGTGGGGAGGGGACGGGTATTAGCAGTGATTGAGGAGTGGACCAGGTTATCGCAGAGGGAATGGTTCCTTCGGAGTGCTGAAAGGGGAAGATGTGCTGGAGGTGGTGGAGATGTTGGAGGATGATCCATTGAATACGGAGGCTGGTGGAGTGGAAGGTGAGGACAAGGGGAACCCTATTGTGATTCTGTGAGGGATGGGAAGGGGTGAGAGTAGAAGTGTGTGAAATAGAATGGACACAGTGGAGCACCCTCCAACCACGGTGAGGGGGATTCCTCGACTGCGGAAAAAGGAAGCTCTAGTATGGAAGGTTGCATCGTCTGAACAGATGCAACAGAAGTGGAAAAGCTGGGAGAATGGAATACAGTCCTTACAGGAAGCAGGGTGGAAGGAAGTGCAGTCAAGTTAGCTGTAGGACTCAGTAGGCTTGTAATGAATATTGGTTGATAGCCTATCCCCAGAAATGGAGAGAGAGAAGTCAAGGAAGGGAAGGGAAGATTAGGAGACAGAGCATGTGGAAGAAGAAAAAGGGTGGAAATTGGAAGCAAAGTTGCTGAAATTTTCCAGTTCAGGCCAAGAACAAGAAGTGTCTAATTCTACTATACAACATCATGAAGAGCTTACAGAAGATTATTTTGCAATTATTTCTAAAAATACTAGCACCATTTGTAAGATTGGATTTATACTAACATCCGCACAATGGCTGACACCTTACTCATCTGTAACTTTGTACAAAGGCTTTCAACAGTAGACATGAATTATATACATGTAAATATGATGGATTTTGCCACCTAGAGTGTGTGATGTTATGTAAGATTTCCACGTGTTATAAAATGTTTGCAAGAATAACGATCTTGGGTGAGGATGTTTTGCTATAACTTTTACCTTTCCATGCGTTCCAATGGAAAAGTTAAGTTTAATTTTTTTCACTAAATTATCACAACATCAAGTAAACACTTGCCTCAGGTCCTTGTTTGAGATTTTTGTGATTACAGCTTCCACATTCCAGCACTGCCATCCAACATCTGTGAGAGAAGTGTAAGCTGACTCTCTGGTCCAAAATACTGTACCTGTAAAGGATAGGGCAGCAAACATTAAGTGACAGGAGTATGAACACTGTGAAGGTCAATCACAGCACCACATAGATACAGCAGATACTGCAGGTAAAATTTGACATGTTTAAAATGGGTTTACCCATCGACAAAGACTGACAGAGGCATTTTTGATGTATTTGAAATTAAGTGTTGTGTGGGAAGGGAATTGAAGCTGTTAAGACGCCAATCAAGAGGGATTTTCCCAGTGAAATCCCTGTTTCCTGACAGTGGAGCAATCTCATGCTGTGACTCCAACTGGCAATGAGAAGAAGGTGAGAGTATGATGGGATGGACTGTCTCAGTAAAACTGAAAGTTGTGACAGCTTTGATCACTTGCACTGAACAGCAACAGAAATGTTCAGGCTGATAGGCTGCCTTACACAGCACTGATTCTGCCAGAGGGTGCTATTGCTGCTCGGCAGGTGAATGTCAACTGCCTGGAAGGCACTTTACCTGCCCAGCACTTCACCCACCCTGAGATGCACTTCCCTGCTGCCAGCCATCGAAGCAGCACAGGAGCAGCTTATGCAGCTACACAGTCTCCCTCTGCTAAAGGTCTAGGGTATGGGGCTTCCCACTGCAACATGCTCCAGCTGCAGCTTGACCAACACCAGCAGCAGTACCAGCTGCCTTCTACACAGTCACATGCCCATCCATAGGGAAGAGGGAATGGGCACCAAGATGCAGGTGGAAGGAGGCTAGCATCCCAAAATAGGATCTACAGGCAGTGGACCAGTTATCCCGACATGTGTGAGCACCTGAGCTTCAGGCGGCTCAGTCTCTGAAGGCAGGTCGCTGTTGACATCTGCATCCTCATGGTGCCAAATTACCTTCGCAGTGGAAAGACAGGCAACGCAATAGCAGTGCCTGACAAGGTGTCTGTCACTGGAGGCCCATCCCCTTGCCGCTCCCCACAACCCCATGACCCTGACTCTTGCCAAGTTGTGTGATCTCTTTTCCTGTAAGGAGAGAAAGCAGGGAGTCATAGAGTCATAGACAGGGAGGTGAGAGTGTTTGGAATGGCTTGTGCTCAGAGGAGTGAAGGACAACCTTTGTGTATGCTGCCTGTGAGGCCTGGGTGCTCTAGGCTGAGGGTAAGTTTGAGTGTAGGCAGCTCAGATGGGATGTGAAGTGCCTGCAGAGAGAGGAATGAGTGAAGCTGCAAGTTGTGTAGCCCTGAGACATGCTGCGCAGGAAAATGTGGTGCAAGTCAAAGTGTGCGGTTTGGCACCTCACAAACTTACGTCACTCACCTGTCATGCCAATCTGAGGTCCTGACTCCTCATGGTCCAGGGCCACCAGATTAAAGGGGCCACATTGCTGCTGCTAACTTTCTCGGCCACTTCCACCCATACCTGCTTGGTTGAAGACACTGTCCTCATCCTCCAGCCATTAGGAGAGTTCACCTCAATGTAGCCCCTCAGCTTCCTCAGCTGTATCTGGGAGCCAGCCTTCCCAGATCTCCTCACCATTCCTGCGGCTTCTGCAGCCTACAAAATTCAAGTCCTGCCTCTCTGAAGCATGCCATGGTCCCTTTAATTAGAAATTCTTTCTCTGACAAAATGGCTGCGCCATCCTGCCAGCCTTCCCTAATTGGTCAGGGAGCCCAAGTGTGGGCTTTTAACTGGTTTGATCTGGGAAAGAGCAACCTGGAAGCCTGCTTCTCTAGGAAACGGATTTGTGACAGCACCTTCCAAACCCCCGACCTCTCCAGGTTGGACGTCCAAAATCTTGCACCCTTGGGACTGAGACCATGCCGGATTTCAGATTTTCCTGGATTTTGGACAATAAAATCAGATACCTATCCTACGCCAAATTCAATGAATAAGCGCTACATGAAATAAAGTATGAAAAAGAATAAATAATAATGTACACATAAAGTTTGAAAAAAGGGTTTTATTGTACTTGCCAAATATTCATCCTGTTAACCGCTTCCAAAGTAAGATGTATTATGTTATTTACATCAGGCTGAAGGTTGAGCTGGAGGGAGACTTGAGGGAAAGGGCTCAGCTGGGATTTCTGGGGCTGATGATGGGCCAATAATAGGATTTTACAGCATTGGAATTGCATTTGAAGTTGCAGTTGCAGTTGAAGTTGAAGTCAGGTCAATAGCACTCTGCTGGGACACCTTGTTAAAGAAATCAGCTAATTTCATTTGCTTCACTAACTTAGGCTTCTCTTTGATTAGTATTTCTTACATCTCATAAACCTGCATTATCTCTTTCTCTGTTATGAAGCTCCGTTGCTCTAGGGCATTAATTAAATCTTCACACATATTTATCTATGAACACTTTCTCTACTTGATTACCAATGTCATCATCATCATCCTCACTGTTTTTATCTTTCTCCTCTGGACATAAAACCATTTTCACAATTTCACCATCTGTAAGTGTGTGAAGAACGGGAGCATCATTGTCTATGCTCATAACTTCTATGATATCTTGGTCGTCCAATGATTGCGCAGCTTGATAAGACAACCCTTTTGCATACTCTAACAGTTCTGAAATCATTTTCTTCTCATTAGACACATGAAATCCTTCAAAATCAGCATCAGTATCAAACATAGTTGCCAGCCACAGATTGTGCCAAGAGTTAGTCATGGTGTCTTTGGTCACTTGGTTCCACACATGCCCAAATGTCATCCTTCACTGAAAATTCTTTTTGGAGCCCTTCTATCCCCTGGCCTTGGTTCACAGCACTAAGCATACACCTCATAAATTTGTCTTTATACTTACACTTCATGGACCTTAAAATTCCTTGGTCCATTGGCTGTATCAATGATGTTATGTTCGGGGGTAGATATATGCCAAACACATTGTCTTTCACGAGAGGTTCATCATCAGGACGTGCTGAGCAATTGTCAAGCAACAACAATATTCTACACTTTTCATCAAGCCCAACTGACTTACAATGAGCACTCAGCTTTTGCACTGATGCAACTTTATCTAATTTCTGCAGACAATCAATTTTGTTGGCTATAGACAACGAATGATGCTTCCTTTTCACAGTGCTACCCATGGGGGTATCAGCTGGCCTTTTTGACATGATTGTGATGGCAAAAATCACAGGAAAGCACAGGTTAGACAGATTGGGCGGGATCGAGGATCATTTGGGTCGTCTCGGAGCGTGGGAACTCAGAATCACAGAATAGTTACAGTGCAGAAGGAGGCCATTCGGCCCATCATATCTGCTCTGGCTCTCCAAAAGAGCAATTCCCTCAGTTCTATTTCCTTGCCTTCTCCCCATAACCCTGCACATTCTTCCTTTTCACATAACTGTCTAATTCCCTTTTAAATGCTTCAGTTGAACCTGCCTCCACCACTCCTCATGTCACTTTTGAAGCTCTTACCAAATATTTTAAATCTGTGTCCTCTTTTTCTCGATCCTTTCGCAAGTGGGAACAGTTTCTATCTACTCTGTCCAGACCTCTCGGTGGCGCACTTTCAACTCGGCGGCCTTCTGACACAGAAGGGCTGCCAAGGAGTAAAGCGTGGCTACCCGACCCAAACCCAACCAAACCTGACTACATGTGTTGGGTTCGGGTTGGGTCAGATCTATATTCGGTGTCCAGCATTCAGGCTCGGGTTCGTGTTGGCTCTAGTCGGGTTTTGTTTTGTATTGTTTTATTTTTAATCGGCATTTTGACGCGATTTTTTTTTCTGAACTAATGACACGTTTGATATTTTTGGGTCGGTGTTTTTTGGGTCAGGCTGGGCATGAAAAAAAATTGAAGGACTCGGGCCTGGGTCGGATTCGGGTTGGCTGTGGTCGGGTTTGGCCCGGGGTCGGGTTTTAATTTTATACCCGAGCCAGGGTTTACCAAGGAGCCCCCGCGATATTTCGCGCAGGGCTCATTTAAATAGTGGGGGCAGAGTGGCCGACTCTGATGATGTGCAGGGGCAGCCGCCGCGTCCCCAGCAATGGCATCCGGCGCCACTGCGCAGGCGCCAGTGCCATTTTTAAACAGCTTCAAGCCCTTCAGTAACATTTTGATATTTAAAGATCCCGGTATCTGGGAAATAAAAATAAGATTTTATTTCAACTCTAAATCCCGTCTCCAACCCCTCGATGGCTAAATCATACATTAATTGCCCTCTACCGCCATGATAAAATTTTATTAGTATCACGAAATTTCCCCCCCGACATTTGTTCCCTTTGACCCTCAGCCCCTTCGCACCATCACCACAGCCAATAATAAATGTTTTCCCCGCTCCTCCACCCCACCCGCCCTAAAAATGTTATTCCTCCCCCTCACCACCAGGTTCCCACCTCGGAATTCCATGCGGTGTTCCGAAGGCGCGTGAAGGCTGAATGGAGGCCGTAAAATCGTCATGGGACGTCCGCTGCCAGCAGGTAAATTTATTAGCATCTCAATTATGTTCATTTGAATATGCAGATGAAGGGCCCGCTGCCAGGCGGTGGGGGTGGAGAGGCAGCACCTAGGTTCCCCTGCCGCCGGTAATATGTGGTAGGCTCTTATCAACGTCGTGGATCAAGGCGGGCCTCTCCCTGCAACATTTTACCGGCTCCCGCGCCTCAACTCGTGGCGTAGAGGGGCCAGTAAAATTCAGCCCATGATTTTGAATACGTCTATCAAATCACTTCTCAGCCTTCTCTTCTCCAAGGAAAACAGTCCTAACTTCTCCAATCTATCTTCATAACTGAAATTCCTCATCCTTGGAACCATTCTTGTGAATCTTTTCTATACTCTCTCCAATGCCAATTAGAACTAGTGCCAAACCAAATTGTCCTGGTATTTGAACAATAAGTCTGAATTTCATTTAATTGAATATCAAATGGATTATTTAAAAAATGTCCGGTTTTCGGAGTGCCAGATTTTGGATGCTCAACCTGTGCCAACTAGAAGGATAAGGGCAGCAGATGCATGGAACACCACCACCTGAAAGTTTCCCTCCAAGTCACACAGCACCCTGACAGTTCTTTCACTGTTGTTGGTTACTTTTCACAAAGACATGCTTCATATATCTCTGTTTGAACAATCCTTTTACAACTTATTTCCATGTCAAAGACATAAGCCACATGAAAACGTCATCTTTTACACCTCTCTGTTTTTCAGTATTTTTGCCATTCAGTTCTGATATTGGAGACATGCTGAAAATAATGTTGGGGAAACACTTTAAGATACTACATCAAAATAACTTAAAGAGCTGGATACCAATGTAGAAACAAATGTGACATTATTATTTATACTGCCAAAGTGAAAACCTGGCAAAGTCTTTGTATGGAGAAATTAGACCCGGAGCAGGAATTACAATGGACAAGCATTTTACCAGCAAATTTATTTGTTATATTGCTTATTTTATCTGCAATGCATCCTTTGCCTTTTTATCTATTGCTGGTTTGATGTCAGTGTTTATCAATGTGCCATAAGGAAGATTCACTTTAATGAGCAATGTAGCAGTTGTAGCAATGTTGATTCTGTTGCCCACAGCTTCACTGCATACTTCAACATCGACTTGTTTCTCCTGACTCAATGACTGAAGTTACAATATATTGATATTTTATATTGATCATTTTCTCTTTGAATAACCCATTGCTGGGGCTGCTGCTAATAAGCCACAAAATGATAAGTTCGAGGTCGCACTGGGTTAGGGTATCTATCCTATTCCATTACTTCTCAGATCAGAAATGCAATTAAATTCCAATAGGATTTAAATTCTGACACAGCACATCTGCACCACTTGCCCCCTTTTTCTCATCAACACATGTGAACTTGCTGCTCTTTAGGGAAACTGAAAGATAATCTTGGGCTTATCTGTTACTCAAGGTAATCTTCCTGTGCTTGTAAGCCTGAAAGTAATGTTTCAAACATCCTGTATTTATTACTTTTGAGGTTTCTTTGACCGTGAGGATGATTGTAAACCCATGTTTTTTGTAATCTGCATAATCAGTCTTCTGTGAATAGATGATTAGAGTAAGAAAGACCTAATTCATTTTATTTTGATCATTTCTGTTAATTCCAATAGAGTAATGCTTTGTCAAATCATGCCTGGTTTGGAGCTATAGATCCTTTTTTGAAAGGTCCTGTTATGCACTATGAAAGGGTATTTCACCATTTGAAACTGCCAGTTTATTATATTTGAGAAATTAATTGCAGAATTAAATTACCTTGCTTGTATTATCATTGGAATACTACAAATCATTAGTCTCCATGATTCAAATTTGTATCTCTTGACACAACTGACAAATAAAACAGAAAAACAGAAATGCAATCTTTAAATGTGCATGACTTGAATTTTGAGAGAGGAGCAAAGCAACAAAAGGATGGGAAAGATGTTAATAAAGGCATTAGCCATGAAATAAATGTCTTGATGACCTGTCTGATAATTCAATGAAACAGCTATGGTGCACATTGGTACTGCAAACCAGTCTGGAAAAACCAGCAACAGAATTTTAAACATATGAGTGAATAGATTTAAGTGCTGCAAATATAAAAGCTCAGCTGAGGAAAGCACAAGTCATGTTTTTAATTTTTATTTTAAAAGGAAATTAATACTTGTGATGCGAGCACTCGTTATTTTGTTTTTGCTGCCACATTCAAAGATATATTTTCCTCCCCATTCTTCAAGGTTATCTGATATCAACCAGCATGTACAGTATGTTCCAAACCTCTAACTAAGCTTCTCTCAAGTAGTGAAGTATGATGTTTTCTGAACCTTGTATGCCTAATTGGAAATATGCTAAATATTCTTATGGTAATGTACTGCAGCAAACTGTGTTAGCGCATATTCTCTGAAACTGTCTTATACCCAGAAAACCTGGGTTTGCGTCTGGGATCTAACACAAAAACAAACGGGAAATTGGAAACGGGATACTAAATTGATCCTTAGCAATAATTTAAAAACTTCAATATAGGTTTTCAGTGCTCGAGTCATGTCCACAATTCGATGCCAGTACCTTCCTAGAACAGAGTTAAGTAACTTGGACCAGGTTAAAAGCCCTATCTGTTCAAGAGTTGAGGAATGTTAGGGGGACAGTTAGAGATCCGTCCAAAAGCAAGGAAGCCTGAAATCCTAAAACTTGTGGCCAACCATTTTAAAATTGATACTGAAGAATTGGAGACAGGCATAGAATCTGAAACAGAGTAACATTAGCGAAGATACAACTAGAAGAGAGGAGACTTGAATTAGAATTCCAGGAAAAGGAGAAAGAAAGAGCTTTCCAGAAGGAGAGGAGGAGAGAGAATTCCAGGAACAGAGGAAAGAGAGGGAATTCAAGTTAAGGCAGTTCAAACTGAATAGGGGTAGACACAATGTACCCAGTGAAGGCACCATTAGTGAGGAAGCTATCCCTAGCTCAAGCTGGGTACTGAACTCTTAACGTTCTCCCAGTTGATACCAACGTTCAACGAGGGGGACGTGGAAGCATTTTTCATCTCTTTTGAAAAGCTTGTAAAACAGTTGAAGTGGCCAGTAGACAGCCGGACACTATCAACCAGCATGTACAGTATGTTCCAAACCTCTAACCATTGGTGGGCCACCGTTTTAAAATCCAGCCCCATGTGTTAGTGCTATTACCAATACAGGGTGAACCATTGAAAGCCTGGTTCAGTGGCCCATACAGAATAATAAAGAGAATTAGCCTGGTGAATTATATAATTGATGCCCCAGATCGTAGAAAAAAACAATGACTCTGCCACATCAATATTTAAAATGGTATCACAGACGGGAAGGGGAAAACAAGCACAAGTCTGTCAGGCAGTTAGGAAAGAGGTGGGTGAAAGGGACAGTGAGGCCAAGTTAGAGGGAGGTCTGGAGGATTCCCAAATCGAATCCCCTACCGTCCAGTTAGCTAACACTGATGTGTTAGGGAAATTAGACACCGTACTCTCCTATTTAAATACAGAACAGAGAGGAGACCTAACAATGCTGATCAAAGCATTTAAAGGGATCTGCAGGGACAAACCAGGGTGCACAACCCTAACCCTACAAAATGTGGATGGAGGAGAGACCCCTCCCACAACACAAAATCCCTATCGCCTAGGTCCCAGGAAACTGACCCAAGTTCGGGAGGAAATTCAGTATGTGCTGGAGCACAAGCTGATTGAGCACAGTCAGAGCAGTTGGAGTTCCCCAGTTGTGTTGGTGCCCAAACCCGATGGCTCAACAAGGCTCTGTGTTGATTACAGAAAGATTAAATCAATGACCAGAGCTGATTCCTACCCAATTTCCTGCCTGGGTAGACTGTATAGATAGAGTAGGAAATTCCACCTACATAACCAAAATAGACTTGTTAAAAGGGTACTGGCAGGTTCCCTTAACCCCCCCAAACTAAAGAGATCTAAGCTTTTGTCACCCCAGATGGCTTATTCCAGTGCTGGACGATGCCCTTTGAATTAAAAATGCCTCAGCCACCTTCCAAAGGCTGATGAACCAGGTAGTGGCTGGCCTGCCCAACTGTGTAGTATACTTGGATGATCTGTTAATGTACGGTGACACCTGGAGGATCACTTAGACCATTTAGAATCCCTCTTCCAAAGGTTACAGTCGGCTGACCTTGTGGTAAATCTTGCAAAGAGCGAGTTCGCTAAAAGTCAAGTAACCTACCTAGGGGAAATTGTGGGTCAAGGTAGAGTGTTGCCCAGAGAAGCAAAGGTACAGGCGCTAATAGATTTCCCCGTCCCTACGACCACATGGGAAATAATGCGATTTTTGGGGATGTGTGGGTTTTACCGCAAGTTTGTCCCAAACTTCAGCTCAATAGCTGCCCCACTGTCAGACTTATTATAGAACGAAGCAAAGGTAGTGTGGTCAGGAAGGTGCCAAACAGCTTTCGAGAGGCTGAAAGCTATCTTAACCAATGAACTGGTGCTGGCAGCTCCAAACTTTAACAAACCATTTAAAGTGGCAGTGGATGCCAGTGACCCAGGGGTAGGAGCCATCCTGATCCAAGTCGATGAGTTAGGCATTGAGAGACAAGTTGGGTACTTCTCCAAAAAATTAAACAAACATCAAAAGAAATACTCTACTGTGGAGAAGGATGCCCTGGGACTGTTGCTGGCTCTCAGAAATTGTGATATATATGTTCAAAATGGATATAGAGAGACTATAGCTTATACCGACCCCAATCCTTTGACCCTTATAGAAAAACTCAAAACCCACAATGTGAAGCTTTTTCATTGGAGCCTGCTTTTGCAACCTTACCAGTTAAAAACTATTCACATTGCAGGGAAGAACAATGCGATAGCTGACGCTTTACCTGGGGTTTAGCTCAGCATGGAACCATCCCAAATGAAAAAACATGAGGACGGAATATGGCTATGACAGTGAGACTGATGACTGTGTGTGCACAGTTTCTTTTTAATGTGTGACCTCATAATGAAATATTCCTGTTGTCACATTTCATTTCATTGCACTAATGTGTTTTGTTGAATGATAATTCTTTTTTAATCCACTAACTAGAAATCTGAATTTATATGTTTTTTGAAGAAATTTAAAAAGATCATTTAAAAAAGGATGACTGCTGGCAGCTTAAGATGATCACCTAGTTTGCCACACTGTATCCTACATTGCAAAGGACTGTGAGGAGGCAGACGAAATGTCTGTGCATTTCCCAGCAAGAACCAGGACCCAGGAAGTTTAAAGGAACTACTTGTTCTTTCAGCAAGCAGAGAAATCCTGCTAACTGCTCTGTTTGAATCACCGAATAACTGTCATGTGACAAGCCCCTTCCAACCTGTGGTTTTAAGAGAAGCGTATGGACTCTGACATGTGCAGACCCTAAGTGGGGGTCTCTCTCCTTATTCCAGCTTGAAAGCTTTCAAATCCTGCCTGTTGACTGACCATCTTTGCATACTCCAGCTACAACCAGAAATCCCATTGGAGGAAATCATCTGCATCACAGTCTCCAAGAGACTGACCAAACCAGTCATCTACCTCTTCAAACTAAATGCTTCAGCACCACTGAATTCAGCTAGAAGCCAGCCAAATCACCAAACTTCACAGACTGTATACCTTTTCATTTTATGGATTCTAACTCAGCCAATCTACTCTTCCCCATTATGTAACATATTTGTGTGTGTGTGCGAACCTCTAGTGTGAGTGAGTGAGTGAAAGTTGGCATGTAGCTTATAATTTTAATAGTTTGGTTTAAGTACAATAAAGTTAACCTCTTTCTTTGTTAACTCAAAAAAACCTGTCCGATTGGTTCTTGTTATGCTCATAACAAGTAAGTAATCAAACACCTACTGACTTGGCCAGTACATCCACTTTAAAAAAGAATGAAAACTGTTGTGGTCAAACAAGGAGAAGGAAAAGAGAGAAGCCCTTCGACCCCTCTTCACTTGACTGCAACAATTGTGTCCATTCTAATATAACAGCTGTAGAAGGCATGAAGTCCAGTTAATGTTAATACCAGCCTGAGTCTGATGCCCTCTTCACCCAGGTAATCTGTATAACAGTGGTGATAATGTATTGTATCTATGATGATATTTGTGTGTCTGTGTTTGTGACTGTCAACTGAGTAAAATGAACTATGCACAGTGAAGGCTAATTACAACATGCTGTATGTCTCCCTTCATTTGCTTGAAGTTGACATTGTACTACACATAGCAGTGAGACTGATACTATTATATTATAAATGGGGCTGTGTCAATGCTAATGAAACTCATTCTGCTGCACATGTGTAATGCAACTCCGGGTGTGCAATCAAAAGTAATGTCAATGCACATGACCACTATTAGTATAAAACTGTAGACCTGAATGCAATGCTATTTTAACTTAACATTTGAGAGAAGGTTAATTTGACAGATTGAGGATGTTTTGAGAGCTTTATGCATTTGTCGCTCTACATTTTGCAAGCCATTGGATATATAATGAAATATATCATTGTATATTTTATGTTATGTACGATGTTAAGGCACTGATGACCAATATATGTTCTGGCTAGTCTTAAGAAAGTGCCTCTGTGTTTTGTTAAATATATTTTTTGAGGATTCATTTTTGAACGATTGAAGAAATGTTAAATTTTGAAGTTTTCCCAAAGAGGGTCATGGAAAGGCCACTTGACTTTGAAAAACAGTCCCTGGAAATGTTTTTTAAAAGGGGCACTGAGAAGTCTTGTGAGGGAAACAAGCCTTTCTGGGAAACCACCTGACTTCTAGCAATAACAGCAAGCCTTTCTGGGAAACTACCTGACCTCCAGCTCAATAGACAACAGAGAACTTTGGACACCTTGGGGAAGTTGTTTACAAAGAAGTGACAGGTCAAAATTGATGGAGGTCAAATGGTTGACCTCCTGTTGTCGGTTTCGCTTTTGAATTGTTTTGAGTTGGGGTTGAACTGTATAAAAAGGGAGAGAACTTCCAAGGAGAGAAGAGAACTTCCAAGGAGAAAAGAGAATTCCCAAGGAAGGAGAGAAGACCACGACCCAGATCAGCTTTCCAGCAC
This sequence comes from Heterodontus francisci, assembly GCF_036365525.1. Classification (NCBI taxonomy): domain Eukaryota; kingdom Metazoa; phylum Chordata; class Chondrichthyes; order Heterodontiformes; family Heterodontidae; genus Heterodontus; species Heterodontus francisci. Next base: position 32,134,167 of record NC_090389.1, read on the forward strand.
CTCTCGAAAAGACACTGTGAAGTCCACTGCGTCAACTCATCTTGTCTCCTGTCTTTGAAGAAATGTTTGCTGAATTAATTCTCAATGCCGTCAGAAAAGAACTGCTCTAAAAGATCCCAGTGACCTGTCTACCTCTACTCGGAGGCCGGACTATATGCCAGTTTTGGAACACAACATATCTCATCATCTCTTCAAAAATGAGCAAGTATTCAGCCCAAGTGTTTTTGTGTGAGTGTGAGGGGGCTAAGGTAAAAAGAGAACATTAATATTTCAATCTGTGTGTTTATGCTTTACATCATTACTGGTTAAGACTTGTTTTATAATAAACTAATAATTTTGTTAACTATTAAGGAACCCTGATTGGTGTGCTTTATTCTGGGATAAAAATAGAGTCTACAATTGACCATATCAGTAAGTGAGAAAAAATCTAAATATATGTCATGACCTGTGGAGAGATGGAAGTAGAACAAACAGTGCACTCCTCCTGTCTCAGTTGTAACACCAGATGTATTAATGTATTCAAAAAGAAACATCTCTTTGGAATGGATTTGTTTTGCTCAGATGTGAATCAAGTTTAGAAAATTGTTTGGTGATTTGAACTGCTTGATTAAAATGTTAACGTATTCAGATTGATAGACTGTGGTGGAGATATCCCATTCTATCTGAATTTTGAGTCATTTGGAAACTCCATGATGAATGTGAAACTTCATGTAAGGGAAACACTGAATTCCTGGCTTACAGAGTTCAAGATACATTAAAGTTCAAGGTTGTTTATTTCGAAGAAGTGGTTGAGACATTGAGGATTTCTCATTGTGTAAATAGTAACATTGGTTGGTTACAGACTCTATGAATTAACTGTGATTTGCAGCATCCATATGCAACATTATAATGTGGAAATCTACAAAAACTTTGTCCTAGAAGTTCTGCCATTTATCAAACAGCGTGAGAAATACACTCCAGAGAGGATATTGTAACCCATTGTTGACTCATTTTCATGCCTAATCTATGCTATTTAACCAGTAGGTAAATCTATCCAAGTACTTTTTAGTTTGTGATATTTTCCGCTTTTCAGAAGAATGGGACCTCCAGTGTTAAACACTTCAACTGGGGATAATTGTTGATCCAGAGCACATCACATACACAGTTTATATGATGACATGGATTTCAGATCATTTTTCCATAGTCAGAAGTGTTGAGCAAAAATCTTCTTCTTAGGTAGTCGCTCAGGATCGAGGATGACTTGCTTCCACTCCGTTTCAATGGATTCTGAGATGGCTGGTAAGTCCAATATGTGATCTGCCACATGAGTGACTGAAAGGTCAGATAGATGAGTAGATTGGAGGTTTATATGCTTCCTCTGACGCCTCGACTTTGCCTCTTCATGCTCCCGACGAAGTCCCTCAAAGTGTACGATGTCTTCCAGAATGATCTTTCTCCACCTAGGATGGTCATGAGCCAGGAACTCCCATGAGTCGACAGGCATGTTTGATCTCTTCAGGGATGCTTTGAGACATCTCGAAAACATTTCTGCTATCCTCCTGGGAGTCTCCTGCTACGACCAAGTTCTGAGTAGAGCAGCTGCTTCGTGAGTCTGGTGTCAGACATGCGAACGACATGTCCCGCCCATGGCAAACTAGTTCCTGAAGGCAGTAGTGCAGCAGAAAACCCAGACATAAAAAACAATTGGTGGGTAGAGAAATCGCGAAGATCCAGCAACTTGCAGACACCAACATGCGCGGTTTCTTCAGCGCTGTCAAGGCAATCTATGCCCTAAACAGTCAAGGGCCCACGCTGCTGAGAGCCAAGTGTGGAGGAGAACACATCAAGGACAGGGAGGCAGTCAGTGCTCACCAGAAGGAACGTTTCAAAGAACTCCTCAACTGAGACTCTGTCTTTGACTTGAATATCCTCAACTTCATTCGTCAACACCCCATCCTGCTCAGTCTCGGTGCTACCCCAGTCAGAACCAGATCGAAAAAGCCATTCAATAGCTGAAGAATAGCAAGGCCTCTGAAGCGGATGGAATGCCACATGGAAGATCATTGCAAGGATCCTGTTCAATTGCCTTCTTCTGATGGCTGAAGAACTCCTTCTGAAGTTGCATGCGGTTTCACTCTTTGAGAGGCACCACAGACATGATCTTCACTGTGCGGCAAATTCAAGAAAAACACTGAGAACAATTCTAACTGCTCTACATGGCCTTTTTCAAACTCACAAAAGCCTTTGACTCTGTCAACCACTAAGGCTTATGGAGCATCCTGCTCATGTTTGTCACCATCCTCTGCCTACTCCATGACGACATGCAAGCCATGATCCTCACCAACAACCACCCCCTATTTCAGTCAAGACCAGGGTGAAGCAAGGCTGTGTCATCGCACCAAACCTTTTCTCCATTTTCCTCACTGCAATCCTACACCTCACCTCTAGCAAACAACCCGCAGGCATGGAAATAATCTACAGAACAGATGGGTAGCTGTTCAACCTACGCCGCCTTCAATCCAAAACCAAAATCACTCTTACCTCGGTCATCGAGCTTCAGTATGCAGATGACACTTGTGTGTTCACTCACTCTGAAACTGAGCTCCAGATCATTGTCGACTCCTTCTCCGAAGCTTATGGGTTTTTCTCTAAAGACTCGGAAAACAAAGGTCCTCTTCCAACCAACTCCCACAGTTGTCGACAATTTTCTATATCTTGGGAGCCTCCTCTCAGTGAAGGCAGACATAGGCGACGAGGTTCATCATCACCTCCAATGTGTCAGCTCAGCCTTCGGCCGACTGAGTAAGAGATCTCATTATCTCAAATCTGTGACTGAGATCATAGTTTACTGGGCAGCAGTGATCTCTGCGCCCCTATATACTTTGGAGACTTGGACAACCTACAGCTGGCACCTCAAAGCACTTGTTACGACTAGGTGAGAAAGGTGTCTAGGGGTCTTTCTCAGCCTTCACAGGGTTTAATTTTAAACACACTGTGTTTTGAGCTCCCCCTTGGTGAATCCTTGTTCACCGCTTTCCAATTATAAGGCAAATAAATGAGCAAAAAAAGGCGTTCTTAGGTTTAAAGAAGAAAAGTTAAATTTATTAAAACTTAAACTTAAACTCTAATTTGGTTAACGCCTACGGATACATGCCACACCCACGCTAGCATGCATACGTGATACGCACATGCAAATAGAGACAGAAAAGAGAAGAAAAAAATTAAGTAGAGAGGTTTGAGGCAATATCAGAAGAGTTTCTTGTTACTGTGCTTTGAGCTCACTGTAGTCCTTTTGTAGGTAGTCTTGCTTTTCATTGGGGCCCAGTATTCTTCTTAAACCTTGTTCACTGTTAAAGACTTTTCTCTCTTGGGGTTCATGTGTCTTCAATGGGTCTTCAGTCCTGTAAGAAAGAGATGGGAGCAGACAGGAGACAGATATTCTCAGTCCAGGAGCAAAGAGCTTTCTGAGTTCAAATTCTCTGTGGCAAGTTCAAATTCAAAAAACTCCAACTGCCAGTTAGTCATGTGACTAAACTGGTCTGACCACGTCTTTTTGTGTATTCGGCCTTCTTAGCAGTTAAAATCTGGAATGCTCGCCTCTCCACCTTCAACGTCTGGTAATCAAAAGTTCATTGTGGATTAAATTGGAGCAGGGAGTGTCCCCTTTGTCCTTTCCAAGTACTGTCTGTTACTATGCAAATGCCTTTCCAGTCAAGGGTCTGTTTTTTTTTAAAAAACAAGTTCTTTCTTTACTCCAGTAACAGTTTAAAAATCAATGTTCATGTGGTGAAATTAATGTGTCTCATTCTTGGCAGCAGGGGGCCTGCGTGACACACTGGAGAAGTACTACCAGAGGTGCCTCTGCAAGATGCTCCAAATCCAGTGGCAAGAAAGGGAGTCCAACAGCAGCCTTCTTTCCCAAACCAACCTCCCCAGCGCTGAGGGTGCTAATGACCCAAAACCAGTGAAAATCTAAGCTCTAACAATGCACACTTGTACATTACATAAAGATGTATGTAATTAAATGCCATAAATATTGTTAAAATGTCACCAAGATACCACAATACTGAAATGGGGGAAAACTTAAATGAGTCTAAAACTAATTGCTGCAGAGTACACACCACAGCAGGCAATGTAGTTCTTTGCCTTGAACTGTAAAAAAAAATGTCATGTGAGTGAGGGCAAATGCATCAGCTTTCTCAAACATTAAAAAGACTGCAGTAAATTTATAAAATTAAATATTGCACATGATACGAAGCCAAAGGGATGTGAGATGGTCTCTCCAAGGTGTGGCTTGCGCCCCTTATTTCCAAATGTCGGGCAAATCTTGTCCAATTAGACTCTGCCAGAATGATGGAATCGCTTTTGGGTCAGGAATCCAATTTCCTCATGAGCAGGCTTTGCTCTAGCTCTTTCCAAGAGCAATGGCATTAGCATCCTACTTCCAGCTCCCCAACCAATTAGGCAGAGCGGGCGGGATGACACATCCATTCTACCAAAGGGAAGATTTCTAATTAAAGGGACCATGGCATGGGTTACAAGGGCTCACCAGAACTTGTAGTTTTGAGGTTGCAGCAACCGCAGAAATGGAGAGGAGACCTCGGAAGGCTGCTTCTCCTATCTCTCACTCTTACCTGGAGGGATCTGAGGGGCTGCAGTGAGGTGATTTCTCCCAAGATGGTTGGGAGAAGACAACTTCTGTAACCAAGCAGGCATGGATGGAAGTGGCCGGTGAAGTCAGCAGCAGGAATGTGCTCCCTCCAACCTGGAGAAAAGGATCCAGGACCTCAGGAAGGCATGACAGGTGAGTGGCATAATACTCTTAGGTTACCAAGCCCCACACTCTGACTTTTTCAGCATTCTCTTACACAGCCCTCTTCAGGGCACCACACCTTGCAGCACCAATCATTCCTCTCTCTGCAAGCAGCAAACATCCCCATGCAAACAGCCAACACTCACACTCACCCTCAGCCAATTGCCCTCTCGCACCCATGTCTCACAGTGACCCTCAACAAATGGTGTCCTTTCCTCCTCTCCAGACAAGACTTTATGAACACTCAGACCTCTCTGCTTTCTCTCCCTGCAGAAGAGAGCACACAACTTGGCAAGAGGCAGACGCCTGGGGTGGGAAGAGGCAGGGTGAAGGTGGATGGTTTGGCCATCCAGTGACAGGCCATTGGTAATGCATGCCCACGTGGACCCCATGCGCTGTTGGGAAAGACATAATTAATCGTTAAAAGGGTCTTAATTGCCTTTTTAAAATCACCTCAATTGCTTTCCCAGACCCACGGGGGTTCCCGGCAGGACTTGGAACCTACCCCGGGGAAAGTCGGAAGAGGGTGGGATGACATCAGGATCCTCACCCTACATTATATTCCAGGACCTTCTCACCCCGCATGCACCAAAATCCGCCTCCACCTGGCTGGGAATATTCTGCTCATAAAATCAGATCAAGAACCAATTCCACAGTTATTCTGCTTTTTTGGAATTCGTGTTCAGTCAAAATTGCTGCAAAGTAGTATTCAAATTGCAAACTTCAAGTCAAAATGAAAGATTTTTGCATCTTATGCACCTCAGAACACTCACATTTTCTAACTATAAAATACACCATACCAGGTACTGATCAGTCATATATTTCCGGTGAAGGAATAAAGAAAACCGCCTGTTTCATACCTGACAAAATAACTCATTGGGCGGCACAGTGGTGCAGTGGTTAGCAGCGCAGCCTCACAGCTCCAGCGACCCGGGTTCAATTCTGGGTACTGCCTGTGCGGAGTTTGCAAGTTCTCCCTGTGACCGCGTGGGTTTTCGCCGGGTGCTCCGGTTTCCTCCCACTGCCAAAGACTTGCAGGTGATAGGTAAATTGGCCATTGTAAATTGCCCCTAGTATAGGTAGGTGGTAGGGAAATATAGGGATTACTGTAGGGTTAGTATAAATGGGTGGTTCTTGGTCGGCACAGACTCGGTGGGCCGAAGGGCCTGTTTCAGTGCTGTATCTCTAAATAAAATAAAAAGTCTTCAGGGTCATTTCCTAAGATTTAAAAAAATATATTAATTGGAGAAAGGAAAAATATTTTCTGAAAGTACTTTAGTATTTAAATTCTACTAATTCCATTATCTAATGCATGCTTCTCTCAATATTTGCACAGTTCCTTTCCAGAAGATGTTGTATCTGTTTAACTTTGCGGGCATCTATTTTTTGTCCACTGTGAGGATCTGGACTCAGTCTCTACTTTATTATATCACTGCTACTGTTCCCTACAGTATTTCTGGGAAAAAAAACTTAAATGAAATTAAGAAATGGGTACTAGCAGCTATGAAAGGCATCCTGTAATCGAATACTGAGCTGAGCTGATGGTCTGGTCTGGCTGTCTCAATATCAGAATTGGTCTGTTGATACTACGCATGAGGGAATTAGATAAAGTCAGTTCAATGAAAGGCTAAATTGGAAGATGGATACCACTATTCTGGCAAGAATTGTATATTTTGTATAATAGGGCAGATGGCCTATCGTGAGGAACCTTTCTTCTATAATGCCATTATTAAAGGATATGAGAAAATTGACTGACATCCCAAGCCTCATTAAATTTCTAACACAACCAGATGTGGAGCTGAGCTTTTTTGTAGAAGCCAAAAGAAAATTGATCAACATACTCAGTTTTTAAAAGGGATCGGTAATTCTGCCTCCATTGCATTTTCCACTGTTTTCTCTCAGCTACTATATATTTGAATATGGAAGATGTATTACTTAGTACACTGACAAAACATTCTGATTTTATGCAAGTGTTCAGAATAACTGGAACAATTTCATATCAATAAATTGGGATCTCTGAACTTAATTATATTATTTTATAATGCATTAACCTTTACCATTCCTTATTCAACTTGAAAGTCTGACAGCCTTACCATAAAATTCAAAACAATTAAGCACTTGCCATCTATGACTTTTCACTATGAGTCAGTAAAGGTCCTGCTTTTTTTTGTCTAAATGTGCTACAGGACAAAGATTTTGCATGAATTATTTTTAAGCTGTTTAAGGTCTGACTGCAAGGCATACATTTTTTCTTGTTATTCTGAAAGGAAGTGCCAAACAGGATGTGCAATTTAAGGTATGGTTTTGCAGAGCCTCAGGAATTGGTTATTGTGATGTGAGTAGCATCGTTGAGTGGCACAATCCTTCTGTTTATATTGGAGCTATTGACAAGATTTATTTAAATCTCTACATTTTTATGCATATATTGTATGTAGCATTGATTTTAATTAGATTTGGCAATATGGTATCTATTCTGGTAGATAATATTTCTGGATCAGCTCATTATATTTCCTAATTTAAAAACCAGTCTTCCTGTAGAATAGAAGAGGTTCTCAACCTGTTTGCTTCTGTAGCCCACCTCCCATGTTACAAAAATTCCACAGATCTCCAGTAACATGACACAAGTATGTTTTTCACTGAACAAAATTAATTATACAATAAACATACATGTTTATTATTTTTGTTTTACTTAATGTGAAACTTGTTTCTGGAGATGAGCAATAATTCTGTCAAGATCTTTGACAAAAGTGGAAATGATTATCCAAAAAGTCAAAAATGCATGCAGAGACCTAGGGCTGAGTTTTTGGGGCCCCCAAAGACAGGAATGGAGAGAGGGGTGGGCCCTGAAAGTACCAGCATGGCATGTCAATTTCAAGACGCTGAACCCAGCGTAATCAACAGTGAGGGGTGGGGTGGGGGGAGGGTGGGACTGGAATCCCACTTTCCCTCCAATTGTGGCCAATTAACATAGTTTAACAGTTCGTTAAGAGCTTGTAAGTGGTTGAAGTTCTGATTTTTAAAGAGGCGCACTGGTAACACATGCCTTCTAAAACAGTTCAGTTGGGGGGAGGCTGGTGCAGAGTTGGTAGCCATTCATGGCTCCCCCAGAGCATTGCCCCAGCCGCATAAAAGGGTCAGCGGGGCAAAGGTGTGCAGGTGGCACTCAGCACCTGGTCTTTGAACGGGGTTGACACCAGTCTTGTATCACAGGGGCAGAAGAGCAGGAGCGAGGCTGCTAAGGACAGTTGCGGAAGGCTGTCAAGGACAGTTGGGCATCCACCTGCCCAGAAGGAAGACTCCAGCTGACAATGGGGACTCTCAGATTTTGGGTCCAGTGGCGATGAGGGCCAACACCCTCGACAGGAAAGACAGAACCCTGAGCAGCAGGAGGGCAAGGGAGAGGAAAGAGGGGGATGAAGGGCACAGAGGCCCTACCCTCAGCACAGGACCTACCACCAAAGACTGAGCTTCCTGTAGATGACTGAGACCCCGTGCTGCAGGAGACTGCGTCTTTACACAGAGGGTGGTGAGTGCTTGAAACTTGCTGCCGGGGGAGGTGGTGGAAGCAGGTACGATAGCGACGTTTAAGAGGCATCTTGACAAATACATGAAAAGGATGGGAATAGAGGGATACGCCCTGCAGGTTGCCATCAAAGTTGCTGTGGCCTTGAACATCTTCGCTTCTGGATCCTTGCAAGAATCTGCTGCGGATCTTAGCGGCATCTTGTAAGCGGCAGCACACCACTGCATCTCACAGGTCACTGATACCCTCTTTACCAGAGCTGGACAGTTCATTCATTTCATGATGGACGTGGCCTCACAGGGATAGAGAGCATTGGGTTTCAGCACCATCGCTGGATTCCCCAGGTGCAGGACATCATCAATTGCACTCATGTGGCCATCAAGTCATGTAGTGACTGGCCAGTGAGATCTATCAACAGGAAGGGCCTCCACTCCCTCAAAATTCAGCTGGTCTAATTCAACAAGAGCTTCCTTCATGTATGCACTTGCTTTCCTGGCAGCTGCCATGACTCCTTCATCTACCGCCAGTCCGGGCTGCCTCAGCTCTTCACTTCAAACTCCAAAATGCGTGGATGGATCCTGGAGGACAATGGAAATCCCTTGAAGAGATGGCAACTGACCCCCTCCATGGGAGCCAGATACAGAGACAATAAAACGAAGGCCACCTACTCAGTAAGAAAACAATTGAGCAGGCCATCGGACTTCTATAGATCTGATTCCAGTGCCTGGACTGGTTGGGTAGTGCCCTCCAATACCCTCCTGCACAGGTATCAGTCATTGTGGTGGTCTGCTGCGTTCCCCAAAACAGGGCCCTCCAGAGAAATGTGGACCTTGAGGATAATGAGGTCCTGGAAGGAAACGGCTCATCAGGGGAGGAGCAGGAGGTAAGAGAGGAGGTGGAATTCGAGGCAGAGAGAGATGATGCTGAACAGAGAGGTGCTCCTTCTGCACGACAAGGTGACCTCTCCCTGCCACCCTCCGGGAAGAAGACCTCCCTCCTCTTCCTCATGGCCTCCAGCATTAGATCCAGATCTCTTATTTTATTTGTTTCACGGGATGTGGGCATCGCTGGCAAGGCCAGCATTTGTTGCCCATCCCTAATTGCCATTGAGAAGACTGCCTTCTTGAACCGTTGCAGCCCACCTGGTGCGGGTAAACCCACAGTGCTGTTAGGGAGGGAGTTCCAGGATTTTGATCCAGCGACAGTGAAGGAACGACAATATATTTTGAAGTCAGGATGGTATGTGGCTTGGAGGGGAACTTGCAGATGGTGGTGATCCCAAGCTTCTGGTGCCCTTGTCCTTCTAGGTGGTTGAGGTCGTGGGTTTGGAAGGTGCTGTTGAAGGAGGCATGGTGAGTTGCAGTGCATCTTGTATATGGTACACATTGCTGCCACTGTGCTTCGGTGGTGGAGGGAGAGAATGTTTAAGGTGGTTGATGAGGTGCCAATCAAGCCGGCTGTTTTGTCCTGGATGATGTCGAGCTTCCTGAGTGTTGTTGGAGCAGCACTCATCTAGGTAAGTGAAGAGTATTCCATCACACTCCTGACTTGTGTCTTGAAGATTGGTGGACAGTCTTTGGGGCGTTAGAAGGTGGGCTACTTGCTGCAGAACTCCCAGCCGCTGACCACAGTATTTATGTGGCTGCTCCAGTTCAGTTTCTGGTCAATGGTAACCCCAGGATGTTGATAGTGGAGGAATTCAGTGATGGTAATGCCATTGAATGTCAAGGGGAGATGGTTAGTTTCTCTCTTGTTGGAGAGCGTCACTGCTTGGCACTTGTATGGTGTGAAGGTTACTTGCCAGTTATCAGTTCAAGCATGAATGTTGTCCAGGTCTTGCTGCATATGGACACGGACTGCTTCAGTTGCTGAGGAGTTGCAAATGGTACTGAACATTGTGCAATCATCAGCAAATATCCCCACTTCTGTCCTTTATGATGGGGGGGAAGTCATTGATGAAGCAGCTGAAGATGTTTAGGCTGAGGACACTACCCTGAGGAACTCTTGCAGCGATGTCCTAGGACAGAGAGGATTGGCCTCCAACAACCACAACCATCTTTCTTTATGCCAGGTATGACTCCAACCAGTGGAGAATTTTCCTCCTGATTTCCATTAATTTCAATTTGGCTGGGGATCCTTGATGCCACACTTTGTCAAATGCTGTCTTGATATCAATGGCAATCACTCACCTTCCCTCTTGAGTTCAGATCTTTTGTCTATATTTGGACCAAGGCTGTAATGAGGTCAGTAGCTGAGTGGCCCCGGCAGAACCCAAACTGATTATCAGTGAACAGGCTGTTGCTGTTTAAGTAGCGCTTGATAACACTGTCAACAACACCCTCCATCACTGCTGATGATCAAGAGTAGACCAATGGGGCAGTAATTAGCCGTATTGGATTTGTCTTGCTTTTTGATAACAGGATATACCTGAGCTATTTTCCACATTGTAGGGTAGATGTCAGTGTTGTAACTGTACTGGAACAGCTTGGCTAGGGGTGCAGCTAGTTCTGCAGCACATGTCTTCAGTACTACAGTCGGGATGTTGTCAGGACCCATAGCCTATGTAGTATCCAGTGCCTTGAATCAAACTGTCTGAAGACCAGCATCTGAGATGCTGGGGATCTCAGGAGGAGTCCCGAGGTGGATCATCATCCACTAGGCACTTCTGGCTGAAGATGGTTGCAAATGCTTCAGCCTTGTTTTTTGCACTAATATGCTGGGCTCCTCCATCATTGAGAATGGGGATATTTATGGAGCCTCCACCTCTGGTTAGTTGTTTAATTGACAACCACCATTCACAACTGGATGTGGCAGGCCTGCAGAGCTTTGATCTGCTCCGTTAGTTGTGGGATCGCTTAGCTCTCTCTATTGCATGCTATTTCTGCTGTTTGGCATGAAAGTAGTCATGTGTTGTAGCTTCACCAGGTTATTATTATGATTAGCTATCCCTTGCAGGCGAGGTTGATGTCTTCTATGAGTCCAAAGATGGCTGATGAGGCCGATGAGGCCGATTCGGGATCTACAGACCTTATGGCACGAGGGGCATTTATCGTCATGTGGGATGTCTGGTCGTGTATTATTAGTTCCGGTCATGGCTTGTTTGTTCTGCTGCTCTTGCTTTTCCTCTTCATCTTGTTGTCGTTGGGTCTCAAAGTGTGGATATCCTTCTCACAGACTCTGCTTCCATTTGTTTTGGTCCAGGGCGATGATGTCAATGTTGCAATTTTTCATGTTGGCTTTCAACACATCCTTGAAGCGCTTCTTCTGTCCTCCTCTGGTGCGTCTGCACTGCCTGAGCTGGGGGAAGAAGACTTGCTTTGGGAGCCTGGTATCTGACAGCGGAACTATATGACCAATCTAATAAAGCTGATGGCAGATAATCATAACCTCGATGCTTGTGGTGCCTGCTTGTGAGAGGGCACTGATGTTGGTGCGCCTGTCCTCCAACTTGATATGTAGGATCTTCCGCAGGCAGCGTTGATGATATGACTCCAGTGCTTTGAGGTGTCTCCTATATGTCGTCCATGTTTCAGCCCTGTAGTGTAATATAAGGATCACAACCGTATGGTAGACCATGAGTTTTGATGTTGTGATCTTCAAACACCCGTTTTCTCAGGTGGCCAAAGGCTGCACCATCAAATTTCAGACAATGCTGGATTTCTTTGTCAACATCAGCCTTCTATGAAAGATAACTTCAAAGATACTGAAAGTGTTCCACATTTTCCACGCACTGATCATGAATCTTAATCAATAGGGCTGGGGTGTGCACGTTTGGAGCGGAAGAAGAATATCCACAGCACTTGGGATGTCCTTAAGTCCAATATCATCAATGCCTGCCAAAATACACTTTGATTTTGTGTCAGGAACCATCAGGACTGCTTTGATGAAAATAGTCAGGATATCAACAAACTGATTGACCGCAAGCGCAAGACTTTCTGTGCCTGGCGGAATGACTCAAACCCAAGGCTTACCAACAAGTAAAGGCAGAGGCACAAAGGAGCACCTGCAACATGAAGAACAGGTGGAGGGCAGACAAGGCAAAGGAAATTCAACATCTCACTAACATGAATGATATCCTTGGCTTCTTCACTACCACAAAGACCATTTATGGCCCAAGTGCTAAGGACCAGCTCCTTTGAGGCCTAAGAATGGGGGAGATCCTTCACCAGGTTATAGTGTCATAGAGTCATTTAAGGCACAGAAGGAGGCCATTTAGCCCATTGAGTCCATGCCATCTCTCCACGGATCTATGCTGTCAGTCCCACTCCCTGGCTTGATCCCCGTAGCCCTACGAGTCTACTTCTCTTTATTTGGATGGTGGCCATTGAACTTCCTTTTGAGTCATTGATGGCCTCTACTTCCACCACTCTTGTGGGCAGCGAGTTTCAGGTCATTATCATCCACTGTGTAAAAAAGTATTTCCTCATACTCTCCTTGCATCTTTTGCCCAAAACATTCAATCTGTGTCCCCTAGTCTTGTACCATTTGTTAATGGGAACAGCGTTTCCCTGCTAACTTATCTGAGGATGTCATAGTCTTGTGCACTTCTATAAAATATCCCCTCAATCTCCTTTGTTCTAAGGAGCTTTTCCAACCTCACCTTGTGACTAAATTCCTCCATCCCCGGAACCATTCTGGTAAATCTCCTCTGTACCCTTTCAAGGACCCTCACATCCTTCTTGAAATGTGGTGACCTTAACTGGATACAATACTCCAGTTGGGGCCTAACCAGAGCTTTATAGAGGTTCAGCATAACATCCATGCTCTTGTACTCAATGCCTCTATTTATGAAGCCCAAGATCCCATATGCTTTACTAACTGCTCTCTCAATATGTCCTGCCACCTTCAAAGGTCTATGCACATGCAACCCCGCCCCCCTCCCCCCGGTCCCTCTGTTCCTACACACATTTTAGAACGGTGCCATTAAATATATATTGCTTCTCCCTATTCCTTCTGCCAAAATGCATCACCTCACAGTTGTCTGTATTAAATTGCATTTGCCACTTCTCTGCCCATTCAGCTAGCCTATTTATGTCCTGTTATAGGCGGTTCCTGTCATCCTTACTGTTTGCCGCATCTCCAAGTTTGGTGCCATCAGCAAATTTTGAAATTCTACTCTGTATTCCAAGATCCGAGTCATTCATATATATCAAAAAAAAGCAGTGGTCCCAGCACAACCCTTGGGGAACACCACTGTCTAATATTGTCCAGAGTGAAAAGCAACCATTTACTACAACTCGCTGTTTTCTGTCCATAACCCATTTTTTTATTCAATTGGACACTGACCCTCCTATTCCATGAGCTTCAATTTTCCTAACCAGCCTGTTATGTGGTATCTTATCAAGTGCTTTCTTAAAATCCATATAAACAACATCCACCGTATTCCCTTCATCAACCTTCTCTGTTACCTCATCAAAAAATTCAATTAGATTGGTCAAGCATGATCTGCCTTTGACAAATCCATGCTCACTGTCCTTAATTAACTTGACCCTCTCTAAGTGTCCATTGATATTTTTCCTGATTATATTTTCGAAAACCTTACCCACCACTGATGTCAAACTAACTGGCTTGTAGTTGCTACGACTGTCCTTACACCCTTTCTTGAATGAGAGTGCCACTGTCCAATCCTCTGGTGCCTCCCCCATATCCCAGAAAGATTTGAAGATTATGGCAAGCCCTTCCGCTATCCCCATCTCCACCTCCTTTAGGAATCTGGAATGCAAGCCATCTAGACCAGGTGACTTATCTACCCTCAGCATAGCCTGTCTTTTTAGTACCTTCCACCTCTTAATTTTTATCCTATTCATTGCCTCTACTCTCTCTGCTTCTACTGATATTTTTCAGCCTCCATTTCCTTCGTGAACACTGATATAAAGTACTCATTAAGTGTATTAGCCTTGTCCTGCCCCTCATAGCCTATGTTACCCTCTCTGTCCCTAATAGGCACCACACCTCCTAGTACTACTTACAAGCCTGTAGAAGATCTTTGGCTTCCCTTTATGTTGACTGCCATTCTATTTTCATATCCTCTCTTTGCCAGTTTTATTTTCCTCTTCACTTCCCCTCTCAACTTATTGTATATGGCCTGGTTCTCACTTGATGCCTGACATGCATCATATACCCTCTTTTGTTTCATCATCATCATCATCATCATCTCTATCTCTCTTGAAAGCCAAGGAGCCCTGTTCTTGGTTCCCCTACCTTTCACCCTTGTTGGAACGTTCCTAGCCGGTATCTGAAGCATCTCTTCCTATATTGTTCCGATACAGCTCTTTCTGCCAATATTTGGTTCCATTCTACCCTGGCTAGATTCCTTCTCATTGCATTGAAATTAGCCCTCTTCCAATCTAGACATGCTACCTTATTTTATTCCTTGCTTTCCTGCATTACCAGTCTAAATCTTATGATATGATGATCACTCTTACCCAAGTGCTCCCTGACAGACACTTGGTCCAATTGGCCCACCTCATTCCCAGCACCAGATCCAGCAATGCTTCTTTTCTAGTTGGGTTAGTTCTCCTGAACAGATTTTAGAAATCCCTCCTGTTATGACAGGGGTGGGAGGAATGCACCGTCTCTCTAGTTCCACTTCTCTATGGATCACAACATACATTCAAATGTTTATCCAGTTACCAATACAGCCATTTATATACTCTATTTTATTTCAGAATAAAATCCAGAAGCTTTAATAAACAACAAAATTATCAATTTATTATGAAACAAGATTTATTCAATAAAGATGCAAGGCATTAACACACAGATTGAAATATGAAAGTTTCCTTAAATTAGCCCAACACACACACACTGGTTGAAGAAAAAAATAAAGAAGCTTTCTCTGCACAGACCTCTTTACAAAAAGAAAGAGAAAAAAAATGCTTTGGCCAAATATCCATTAATTCTTGAAGGAAAAGGAGAAGATATGGAATGATATCAATTGTTCCTTTTCTGGCATCTCAGATGTGCGTAGACGGCTGTCACTGGGATCTTTTGGAGCAGTTCTCTTCAGGCAACGTCGAGGATTAGTCTGGCAGGCTTTCCAGGAGAAATGCTGCATCAGGGGTTTCAGCTATCACAAACTGGATTCTCAGAGATTCTCAGAGAGGTGGAGAGAGGGTGAACTGGTGTCTTCTCTCTTAGAAGGCTGACCCCTACCTGACTCAAAACAATCCAAAATGAACTCCTGACTACCATAAATCTTGGCATGCTACTGCTCTGTAAACAACTCCCCTCGTCACCAAGGATCCTGTTGTTTATTCAGCTTAAGACATGTGACATCCAGAGGGTTGTTTTTAAACAGAAAGCTCAAGTCCTTCCAGTGACCTTTTTTTATTGAAAAAAGAAGTCCAGCATCTATGACATCTCTTTAGTCCTCCAAAGGAATACATTTCCACAATTTTAAAACACGAGTCCTCACAAAATATTAAAACATGGAAGTACTTTCTTAACACCTGAATCCTTGGAGGAATGAAATGCCATTTTTAAATGTGTTTCATCATAAAGAGTTAAAAAAAACAGAAGTTTAAAAAAATTAAAACACATTTAGACACTCTTTCTCATGCACTCTTTAACTGTAACTAATACAGTTATGTCCTGCACCATCTTTGTACTCAGATAACTCAAAGCAAGGTTAGATTCTAGACAAAGCATCAGCTGTTATATTATTTTTCCCCGCAATTTGGATAATCTTTAAGTGATAGGCATGCAATAGTAAACTCCATTGAAATAGTCTGGCATTCTAGTTTTTGAATTGTTCCACAAAGACTAGGGGATTATGATCAGTATATACCAGTGTCTCTGTAGTCGTGGTGGACATATCAAAGTGCTTTAGAGATAGTAGTAAGCCCAGGGTTTGCTTTTCCACTGTTGAGTATTGTTGGTGTCAATTTAGCTTTTTGGAAAAGTATCCTACTGGCCTTTCTATGCCCGATTCATCATCTTGTAACAGGACTCCACCCCCAGGTCACTAGCATAAATTGCTACCTTGAAGGGCTTAGTGAAATTTGGGGCACCCAACACTGGTTCGTTGATAAAAATGGCTTTCAGCCTCTCAAAAGATGCTTGACACTCTCCTGACCACACTACCTTAGTTTTATTTTTCTGTAGCAAATCCACAGTGGAGTAGCTATAGTACTAAAATTTGGTACAAACTTGTGGTGGAAAGCACACAGCCCCAAAAATCTAATTTCTCATTTAGTCTTAGGGGCAGGGAACTCCATCAATGCTTAGACTGTTGTTGTTCTTGCCAACACTTGTCCTTGCCCTATTATATGCCCTAGGTAGGTTACTTGCACTTTTGCAAATTCACTTTTGGCAAGGTTTATCACCAAATCAGCTGACTGTAATTTTCTAAATCGAGCTTCTAGTTGTTCCAAGTGGTCCTTCCAGGCGTCACTGTATACCAGCACACCATGAAGGTAAACCACACAGTTAAGAACACTGGCTACCACTTGGTTCATTAGTCTCTGGAAAGTTGCTGGGGCATTCTTTAGCCCAAATGGAACCACTCGGCATTGGAAAAGACCATCTGACAAAGGCCGATATTTCTTTAGCTTGGGGTGTTAAAGGAACTTGCCAGTATCCCTTTAACAAATCTATTTTGGTAAGAAATGTGACATTGCCAACTCTGTCAATACAGTCTTTCAAGTGAGAAATTGGGTAGGAGTCTGCCTTTGCTACTGCATTAACCTTTCTGTAGTCTATGCAAAATCTAGTTGATCCATCAGGTTTAGGTGATAACATGACTGGGGAACTCCAGCTGCTTTGACTGGGTTCAATTAGGTGGTTTTCCAACATCTATTGGATTTCTGCTTTCACCTGGGCCTGTTTCTCTGAACTTAAGTGACAAGGATGCTGTTTTATAGGAGAGGATTCTCCTACATCTACATCATGTGTGGCTAAGGTTGCACATCCTGGTTTATCCTTTAAATTCTGTGAGTAGTCTTGTTAGGTCTTCTTCTTGTTCTGCATCTAAATATGAAAGCATAGTGTCTAATCTCCCTAATAATTCAGTATTAGCTAACTGGCTAGTAGGAGGCTCAATCTGAGAATTGTCTCAGTCTCCTTCTGCCTCATCCTCACTATACCTTTCATCCTTCACTGTCTCTACTACTTGACATACCTGTGCTTGCTTATCCTGCTCCCTACAGTGATATTGTTTCAACGTATTGATGTGACACAGCCGATTCTTTCTCCAGCGATCTGGGTTGTCAAATCAAATAATTTACTTTACCAATCCTTTTGACTATTCTATATGGTACACTGAACTGTTCTTTCAGCAGTTCACCCTAGAAAGGCAGTAATACTAACACCTCATCCCCTGGTTGAAATGTTCGGGTTTTGGCATGCTTTTCTGCTCGTTTCTTCATTGTTGTTTGGGAAGCACTAAGGTGTTGCTGAGCCACTTTGCAGGCTCTCGTGAGCCACTCCTGGAACACATATACATAATCTGACATGAAAGACTTGTCCCTCTGTTCAAAAAATTTTCATTGATTAGTTTTAGAGGACCTCTTACCTCATGTCCATAAACTAAATCAAAAGGACTAAAACCGGTAGACTAATTAGGTGAATCCCTAATGGCAAACAAAAGAAATTCCAGCCCTTTGTCCCAATCATGGGGATATTCATGATAGTATGCCCTGATCGTTGTTTTGAGGGTTTAATGGTACCATCCTAAAGCCCCTTGTGTCTGTGGGTGGTATGCCCAGATTATACCCAGATTACCTATAATTTCCTGAAAAATTTTAGACATAAAATTGGAACCTTGATCCGACTGAATCTCAATCAGTATCCCATATCAAGTGGGTAACTTCTCTACCACTACCTTGGCAGAAATTGGTCTCAAGGGAATGGCCTGAAGGAACCAAGTAGCCATATCCATAATAGTGAGTATACATTGATGTCCCGCTTTTGTTTTCGGTAAAAGTCTCACACAGTCTACCACCACCCGACTAAATGGTTCCCCAAAAACTGGTATGGGAATTAGAGGTGCCGGTTTTCTGGCAGGTTGTGGTTTTCTCAAAATCCCCAAAGAAAGTTTCAGAAATTCAGCAATCTGTCTGTGGTGCCAATTTGACCTCCAACAATGGAACTTGTTTAACCATTGCTCGGGTCACTACACATGAAGGAAAAGTTCCTGGAACCTTTTCCTGCAACTGCTCTGTCTCTTTGATTTCACTTGGTCTTTCTGTGACTACTGGAGAAACTAATACTTTCGCTCCGACCAACTCATTCCCCAGGAACAGGTGAACTCCATCTATAGACAAACTATGGACAACTCCTACGTTACCATTCCAGACATTAGGTCACAATCCAGGTACACCTGATACAAAGGTACAGGTATATACTCCCTGCTGATACCTTTCACTAAAACTTGGCATTCAGTGCGCTGTCTGGTGGAAAAGTTATGCCTTTCCCCAGAAAAAGAGTTTGGATGGCTTCTGTATCCCTAAGTATAACTTTATCCCTCACTTGAGGGATAAAGAGTTACTTTTCCTTTTGACAAGAATTCCCTATAACTCTCAGGTATCTTGTTCACGTCCCACGCACTCAAGCGGTTTTTCTACTTGGTCTTACAGCTACAGTCAGAGCTACAGCCTGATCTGCTGTTCTCTTGGTCAGGGCCCCTTTCTCTGCATTGGCCTTGTGTACCCCAATAAGTCCCATGGGGTTAACCCGAAACTTCCAGTATTCTGCATGAAGGTATCCCACCTTGTGGCAATCGAAACACTTAGGCTTTCGGACCTCACTAACCCCCTCAGCATCTTCCTTTCTAGCCTGAGGAGGAGATCCTGGGGCATTCCCAGCTTTCCCTTCTTGTCCCCAGCTACTTGCCTTCCTCTCACCCTCCCTCCTTCTATCCTTCTCAGGTTTGTGAGGGTGATGGAAAGTGGGTTTGGGCTTGTAAACAAGCTCATAATCATCAGTGATCTCAGCTGCCTGTCTGGCTGTTGAAACCTTCTGGTTCTCTACACAGGTTCTAACTAATGGAGGAAGTGAATTTTGAAATTCTTCTCGTAGAATTATTTCCCTCACGGTCTCATACATGGCCTCATTTAGTGCCCGCATCCAACGATCAAAATTAATTTGCTTTACCCTCTCAAGTTCTATATAAGTCTGCCCAGGCTGTTTCCGGAGGTTCTGAAATTTCTGTCTGTAAACTTCAGGGATTAACGCGTAAGTAGTGAGAATAGCCTTTTTTGCCATCTCATAATCATGGCTTTTATGAGCTCTGCCCATTATCCTGCTTTGCATGAGCAGTGTCCAGCATTCCTTCAGCTACTTCATCTGTCTAGCTATCTTTTCCAAAGAAATGAAAAATGCCTGTACATCCCTTTCCACAAACTTTGGGAGGGCTTGCACAAATTTAAAAAGCTTTCCACTGGGTGCTGGGCTGGGGTCAGTTCTTTCCTCACCAGAATTTACATCAAGGCCAAGGTCACCCTTTTTTTTAGTTCTAGCTTTTGTAATTGGAATTCCCTTTCTTTCTTCTTCTCTCTCTCGTGCATCTCTTCCTTTTCCTTTTCTCTTTGCCAATCTAGTTCCAGCTTCCAAAATTCTCTTTATTATTCCTTTCCTCCCTTTATTCCTTTTTCCTTTCTTTTTCTCACTCCCTTTCTCTGTCCTGAAATTCTAGCTCTAACCTCTTCATATCTAACTGAATCTGTGCTAGTGTTACCGTGTCTTCTTCCGATTCCACTCGTCCCTCTGGCTCTTTCACTTCAATCTTCAGCCGTTTGGCTACTAGTCCCTGATTTTAAGGTCTCCTAGCTTCTGATGTAATATGTACCTTCAAGTGCTCTGCCACACTTAACAACTCACTAATGGACAATGTCTTTAAAGAACCGTAATCCATACCAGACTGCTGCACAAATGCACTTGCAAGAAAAGTAACCATTCCAGCTTTACTCTAATGCACAAGAAACCTGTGGCTGGATTTTACAGACCCCCTGACGTGGTGGGGGGACCAGAAAATGCCTCTGGGAGAGGGCCGCTACGCACCCCATTGCCAGGAGGGCCCAGCCCAATATTGCCGGCGGCGATGAGACCTCGGGGCGACAGGACCCCCACTGAATATGTAAATAAGTTACAATGAATGCATTAATTATTCTTACATCGCTGCCTTTTGTCCCGCTGCGATCTTCGTGCCACTGGTTGGCACTCCCGCGCCTTCAGATCCCCATCCAGGGAAATGAGTCAGAACACTTGTGGGGAGGGGAGAGGAGGTAGGTTTCTCAGTGTGGGGGTAGTGGGGGGGAACAGGGTCAAAGTAACATCATTGGTGTAGGGGGTGGTGGGAAGTGTTTGAGGTTAATGTTTATGCATTTTGGTGGTGGGGGGGTAAGGTCAGGTGGACAAAGTACGTGTTTTGATGGGGGAGACGGCAAGTATTTAATTTTATGGTTATTGTGGGGGGGAGTGGGACTGGGGCAAAATAAATGTATTTTATTTATTTTTTATTTATTGCATCTTTAAATATTTAAATTTAACAGTAGAGCTCAAAGCCCTTTAAAAATGGCATCAGCGCCTGCGTACAGGCAGCTGACACCATTGCCGGGGATGGACAGCCTACCCCCTCCATGTGATCAGGGGGCGGCCTGCCCTGGCTATTTAAATGAGCCGCCGCGATCCTCTACAACATGTGACCTGTGCAGCCGGGCTGCCATTGTCTTCACCTGTAGCCGAAATCGGCTCGATTGTAAAATTCAGCCCCTGGTGTTTTCCTTTTCCCCTTTTCAGTTATTACTACCCCACTTACAATTGGACGCTGTTGGCTTTGGGTTATCCTGCACAGAGCCCCTAATTATATGTTATGACTGAGATGGGTAGAGTGCACAGTCTTTCTCTAGTTTCACTTCTCCAGGGGTCGCAACATATATTTAAATGTTTACCCGGTTACCGATACAGCCAATTATATACTCTATTTTATTTCAGAATAAAATCCACCAACCAGGTGTCTTAAATAAATAAAAAATTATCAATTTATTATAAAACAAGAGTTATTCAGTAAAGATGCAAAGCATTAACACAAATTGAAATATGAAAGTTCCTTTAAATTAGCCCAACACACACACACATACACACTGGTTAAAGAAAAAATAAAGAAGTTTTCTCTGCAGAAAACTCTTTATAAAAAAAAGGGCAAAAAAACTTTGGCCAAATACTTGTTAATTCTTGAAGGAAAAGGAGAAGATATGGAAAGATATCAGTTGTCATTTTATTCTGATGTCCCAAATACGCGTAAACAGCTGTCACTGGGATCATTTTGGAGCATTTCTCTTCAGGCGACGTCAAGGATTAGTCTGGCAGGCTTTCCAGGAGAAATGCAGCATCAGGGGTTTCAGCTATCACACACTGGATTCTCAGGGTTTCTGAGAGAGGTGGAGAAAGGATGAATGGGTATCTTCTGTCTTAGAAGGCTAACCCCCAACTGACTCAAAATGATCCAAAATGAAACCAACTCTTGACCACCATAAATCTTGACATGTCCCAACTCTGTAAACAACTCCCCCTAGTTATCAAGGCTCCTGTTGTTTCTTCAGCTTAAGATATGTGAATCCAGTAAGGGTTGTTTTTAAACAGAATGCTCAAATCCTTCTAGTGACATTTTTTTGAAAACAACAAAGTCCAGCATCAATGGCACCTCTTCAGTACTCCAAAGGAATTCATTTCCACAATTTTAAAACACGGGTCCTCACAAAATATTTTAAAAATGGAAGTACTTTCATGTTTACACACATGCATTGTAATCATGTCTTTGCATTCCTCATAGTCCTTTTCATTCCACTCCCATTTAATACAGAACTACTCCCTTCTCTGCTACTGTTGAAACCTCTCCCTCTAACCCCACCTACTACTTTGCTATTTCCTACTCTCGTACTATCTGTCTCTTCCAACTCTCTGTGCATCTTCTTCTCTTGTATTATCTCCTGGTCCCCACACCCCTGACAAGTTAGTTTCAATCCTCCCCAATAGCATGAGCAAATCGCCCGTGCAAGGAAATTTGCCCGAGCTCTGTCCAGCCTGTACATGTTCCACCTTCCCCAGAACTGGTTGCAGTGCCCCAGGAATCTAAAGCCCTCCTTCCTGCACCATCTTTCCAGCCACACATTCATCTACACGATCCTCCTATTTCTATACTCATATGCGTGTGATACTGGGAGTAATACAGAAATTACTCCTTTGAGGTCTTGTTTGCTAATTTCTTACCCAGCTCATTAAAGTCTTTCTGCAGGACCACATCCCTCTTTCTACCTATGTCTTTGGTACCAATGTGGATCAGGTCTACTGACTGTTCACCCTCCCCCCTCAGCTGTTCAGTGACATCCTTGATCCTGGCACCTGGGAGGCAATACACCATCCTGTGTTCATGTCCGTGGCCACATAAATGCCTGTCTGTCCCCAACTATCGAATCTCCTATCACTAACATTCTTCCAGTCTTCCTTGTACCCCTCTGTACAGCTGGTCCACCTGTGGTTCTGGCTGCACTCCCCAGATGAACCATCACTTTCTTCAGTATTCAGAACTAAATACTGGTTGGAGAGTGAGATGCACTCAGGGATCTCCTGCACTACCTGCCTGTTTCTTCTTGACTGTCTGGTAGTCACCCATTCCCTCGCTGCTGGCATACATTTAAGCTGTGGGGTGACCACATTGATAAATATGCTATCCATGAAACTCTCAACCTCACAGATGCACTGCAGTGACACCAGCTACCGCTCAAGTTCCAAAATCCGCAGCTCAAGCTACTGCAACTAACGACACTTCCTGCACATATGGTCATCCAGGACCCGAGAAGCATCCTGGAGTTCCCACTTATCACAAACCCGTGCTCATCTTTCCTGCAGTTCTATGTTTTAATCCATCCAATCTGGTTTCCACCCCGCCACAAAACTGAAACGACCCTTTGACTTTGTCAGGTTGTTGTTTGACGAGTCTGTGGGACAGCTCTCCCAATTTTGACAGGTCCCCAGATGTTAGTAAGGAGGACTTTGCAGGTTAACTGGACAGGTGCCTAGATCGATGCTGGGTAATCCATCCAGTTTTATTCTTTCCCGACTTTTTGGTTGCAGACTGATACAACTGAATGGCTTGCTAGGCTATTTCAAAGGGCAGTTAAGAGTCAACCACATTTCCTTTGCTCTCCTGGTGACCATCACCTATTTCTCTCTTCCAATACTGCCTCCATCCCCTACCACCACCCTTTCTCATTCCACCTTCCTTTCCTGCTCCACTGCCACTTCCCTTTCCCCTCTCCACCACCACCTTCCTTTATTCCCTCCACGATCATCACCATTCCCCACTCCTCTCGCATCCCTCTCTCCACCCTATGTTCTCCCCTCTGTTCCCATCTACAGATTTTCTTTGACCAGACATACACTTCCTCCAGATCACCAACCGTACTGTGGTAACATTGAAGGATTTAAACCTTTACTTGCCACCCATGCCCCCCCACCCTGCCCCCCGCACCCCCCCCCCACAAGTATCTCACTCTCCCTTCAAAGCTTATTATGTCATAATCTTCTTTCTGGTCTTTAATCTCGCTGTACCTTAACTCACTGATCTTTTGTGTTGCAGTCCTCCTTCAGGCCTTGTACACATTATTCAGCACTGTCTAAAATTACTTCACCTGGTCTTGACTGCAACGCCATGGAAGATCAACGACGAAACCATATAAATGTTTATACAATACATATATTCTTCTTCTTCTTTGGCCTCCTTGTCCCGAGAGACAATGGGGAAGCACCTGGAGGTGGTCAGTGGTTTGTGAAGCAGCGCCTGGAGTGGCGATAAAGTCCAATTCTAGAGTGACAGACTCTTCCACAGTTGCTGCAGATAAAATTGGTTGTTGGGGCTGTTTTTTGTTATTCATTCATGGGATGTGGGCATCGCTGGCCAGGCCAGCATTTATTGCCCATCCCTAATTGCCCTTGAGAAGGTGGTGGTGAGCTGCCTTCTTGAACCGCTGCAGTCCATGTGGGGTAGGTACACCCACAGTGCTGTTAGGAAGGGAGTTCCAGGATTTTGACCCAGCGACAGTGAAGGAACGGGGATATAGTTCCAAGTCAGGATGGTGTATGACTTGGAGGGGAACTTGCAGATGGTGGTGTTCCCATGTATTTGCTGCCCTTGTCCTTCTAGTTGGTAGAGGTCGCGGGTTTGGAAGGTGCTGTCTAAGCAGCCTTGGTGCATTGCTGCAGTGCATCTTGTAGATGGTACACACTTCTGCCACTGTGCGTCGCTGGTGGAGGGAGTGAATGTTGGTAGATGGGGTGCCAATCAAGCGGGCTGCTTTGCCCTGGATGGTGTCGAGCTTCTTGAGTGTTGTTGGAGCTGCACCCATCCAGGCAAGTGGAGAGTATTCCATCACACTCCTGGCTTGTGTCTTGTAGATTGTAGACAGGCTTTGGGGAGTCAGGAGGTGAGTTACTCGCCTCAGGATTCCTAGCCTCTGACCTGCTCTTGTAGCCACGGTATTTATATGGCTACTCCAGTTCAGTTTTCGGTCAATGGTAGCCCCTAGGATGTTGATAGTGGGGGATTCAGCGATGGTAATGCCGTTGAATGTCAAGGGGAGATGGTTAGATTCTCTCTTATTGGAGATGGTCATTGCCTGGCACTTGTGTGGCGCAAATGTTACTTGCCACTTATCAACCCAAGCCTGGATATTGTCCAGGTCTTGCTGCATTTCTACACAGACTGCTTCAGTATCTGAGGAGTTGCGAATGGTGCTGAACATTGTGCAATCATCAGCGAACATCCCGACTTCTGACCTTATGATTGAAGGAAGGTCATTGATGAAGCAGCTGAAGATGGGTGGGCCCAGGACACTACCCTGAGGTACTCCTGCAGCGATGTCCTGGAGCTCAGATGATTGACCTCCAACAACCACAACCATCTTCCTTTGCGCTAGGTATGACTCCAGCCAGCTGTTACACAGTTGGCTCTCACCTTGCGCTTCTGTCTATTTTCCTGCTAACTGCTAAGTCTCTTCAACTAGCCACACTTTAGCCCCGCCTTTGTGGCTGTCCGCCAGCTCTGGCGATTACTGGCAATTGACTCCCACGACTTGTGATCAATGTCACAGGACTTCATTTCGCGTTTGCAGACGTCTTTAAAGCAGAGACATGGACTGCCGGTGGGTCTGATACCAGTGACGAGTGCGCTGTACAATGTGTCCTTGGGGATCCTGCCATCTTCCGTGCGGCTCACATGGCCAAGCCATCTCAAGCGCCGCTGGCTCAGTAGGGTGTATATGCTGGGGATGTTGGCCGCCTCGAGGACTTCTGTGTTGGAGATACGGTCCTGCCACCTGATGCCAAGGATTCTCCGGAAGCAGCGAAGATGGAATAAAATGAGTTTCAGATGTGGCAAATTGGGGCACTATGGAAGAGATGATTGCTGCCCTGACAAGGGAAAGATATGCAGAAAATGTCGGGAAAGAGACCATTTTGTCAAGAAGTGCAGAAGAAAAGCTGAATAGAGTGGCAATCCTGGCAAACCATATAATGGAGAGTTAAAATTAGTACTACCCCCTTCCCCCCACCTCCTCCCACCAGCATCCAGCTATCCCTGAGCAGGGGCCCTAACAACCCCACTGCCTTGTGGGCGTCTCGGGAGAGACCAAGGCTAAGGGAGTAAACCCGAACAGAAAATCCGGATCGGAACCCCGAAGGCGGTCATGTGTCATCTATGGCATGTTTCCGGCAGTTCCTGCAGCCATACCGGTGCCAAATGTCATGCTCTGCACTCCTTTGGACCCCACCAGGAATGCCGAGAGGGGGTTTTTGATGCTTGGGCAACTCACAACCTCCATACATCCGCCCAGGCATGCGCCATGGAGAGGTCACTCCATAGTCGCCACACAGCGACCAAAACAACATGCAAGGCAGCAGTTACGAGTTATAAGCCCAGCTCAATTGGCGTAGAGATTGGGCTCCACGGGTTACCTTTGTCGGTGGGAGAGGTCATCGCATCTCACTGGACAGCTACCGCTTGCCTCAAACCGGGCAGCCCCCGGTTAGTAAGGTTCTGTCCTGCCACATTCCACCTGCTTCAATGGGTGCTTGGAGTTCAGGGTCACTGCCCGACAAGTGGACTGTAACACCGCACCAAACAACACGACAAAAAAAGGAAAGAAGGTACCAGCCCTTCGTTTTGCAAGCTGGAACATCAGAACTATGTGGCCTGGCCTGTTGGAAGACCCTGCAGAAATCAACGATTCTCAGAAGACCGCCATCATTAACAACGAGCTCAGTAGACTCAATGTGGACATTGCAGCACTTCAGGAAACACACCTCCATGCGAGCAGATCTCTAAGAGAGCAAGATTACACCTTCTTCTGGCAGGGTAGGGATCCTGAAGAACCAAGACAGCATGGAGTGGGCTTCGCCATCAGAAACTCCTTGCTCAGTATGATAGATCCACCTTCAAATGGCTCGGAACACATACTGTCCATCCGACTGCTCACTGCCTCTGGTCCAGTACACCTACTCAGCATCTATGCTCCAACACTCTGCTCCCCACATGAAGCTAAAGACCAGTTCTATGAGGAACTCCATTATATCATTAGTAGCATCCCCAATACCAAACATCTGTTCCTGCTGGGGGACTTTAATGCCAGGGTTGGGGCCGACCATGACTCATGGCCCTCCTGCCTTGGGCGCTATGACATTGGAAGGATGATTGAGAATGGACAGAGACTGAGTTGTGTACCTATCAGAACCTCTGCATCACCAACTCATTCTTTCATACTAAACCCTGTCACCAGGTTTCTTAGAGGCACCCAAGATCACGTCGTTGGCACCAGCTGGACCTCATCATCACAAGGCGAGCCTCTTTAAACAGCTTTCAAATCACACGCAGCTTCCACATTGCGGACTGCGACACCGATCACTCCTTGGTGTGCAGCAAGGTTAGACTCAAACCAAAGAAGCTGGATCACTCCAAGCAGAAGGGCCGCCCGCACATCAACACTCGCAGAATTTCTTGTCCACAGCTGTTACATAAGTTTCTAAATTCATTTGAAAAAGCACTTCAAAACACTCCTGCAGGGGATGCAGAGACCAAGTGGGCCCAAATCAGAGGTGCCATCTATGACTCAGAAATGACCACCTATGGCAAGCATGTGAAGTAGAACGCAGATTGGTTTCAATCTCACTTTGAAGAGCTGGAACCTGTCATAGCCACTGAGCGCACTGCACTGTTGAACTACAAGAAAGCCCCCAGCAAGTTAACATCTGTAGCACTTAAAGCAGCCAGAGGCGCTGCACAAA
This sequence comes from Heterodontus francisci, assembly GCF_036365525.1. Classification (NCBI taxonomy): domain Eukaryota; kingdom Metazoa; phylum Chordata; class Chondrichthyes; order Heterodontiformes; family Heterodontidae; genus Heterodontus; species Heterodontus francisci. The sequence continues at coordinate 32,161,754 of NC_090389.1, forward strand.
GAACAGCAAGGCACTGCGCAAATGACTACTGGCAACACTTATTCAATCGTATTCAGCTGGCCTCCGACACTGGAAACAGCAGAGGAATGTATGATGGCATTAAGAGAGCTTTTGGGCCAACCATCAGGAAGATCGCCCCCCTCAAATCTAAATCAGGGGACACAATCACAGACCAACACAAGCAAATGGACCGCTGGGTGGAACACTACCTAGAACTGTACTCCAGGAAAAATGTTGTCACTGAGACCGCCCTCAATGCAGCCCAGTGTCTGCCTGTCATGGATGTGCTGGACGAACAGCCAACAAAATCGGAACTCAGTGATGACATTGATTCTCTGGCCAGTGGAAAAGCCCCTGGGAAGGACGGCATTATCCCTGAAATAATCAAGAGTGCCAAGCCTGCTATACTTTCAGCACTCTACGAACTGCTTTGCCTGTGCTGGGATGAGGGAGCAGTACCACAGGACATGCACGATGCCAATATCATCACCCTCTATAAAAACAAAGGTGACCGCGGTGACTGCAACAACTACCGTGGAATCTCCCTGCTCAGCATAGTGGGGAAAGTCTTTGCTCGAGTCGCTTTAAACAGGCTCCAGAAGCTGGCCGAGCGCGTCTACCCTGAGGCACAGTGTGGCTTTCGAGCAGAGAGATCGACCATTGACATGCTGTTTTCCCTTCGTCAGATACAGGAGAAATGCCGCGAAAAACAGATGCCCCTCTACATTGCTTTCATTGATCTCACCAAAGCCTTTGACCTCGTCAGCCGACGTGGTCTCTCCAGACTACTAGAAAAGATTGGATGGCCACCAAAGCTACTAAGTATCATCACCTCATTCCATGACAATATGAAAGGCACAATTCAACATAGCGGTGCCTCATCAGACCCCTTTCCTATCCTGAGTGCTGTGAAACAGGGCTGTGTTCTCGCACCTACACTTTTTGGGATCTTCTTCTCCCTGCTGCTCTCACATGCGTTCAAGTCTTTAGAAGAAGGAATTTTCCTCCACACAAGATCAGATGGCAGGTTCTTCAACCTTGCCCGTCTAAGAGCGTAGAACAAAGTATGGAAAGTCCTCATCAGGGAACTCCTCTTTGCTGACGATGCTGCATTAACATCCCACACTGAAGAGTGTCTGCAGAGACTCATCGACAGGATTCCGGTTGCCTGCAAAGAAATTTAGTCTGCCCATCAGCTTCAAGAAAACGAACATCATGGGACAGGACGTCAGAAATGCTCCAGCCATCAAGATAGGTGACCACACTCCGGAAGTGGTTCAAGAGTTCACCTACCTAGGTTCAACTATCACCAGAACCTGTCTCTCGAAGCAGAAATCAACAAGCGCATGGGAAAGGCTTCCACTGCTATGTCCAGACTAGCCAAGAGAGTGTGGGAAAATGGCGTACTGACACGGAACACAAAAGTCCGAGTGTATCAAGCCTGTGTCCTCAGTACCTTGCTCTATGGCAGCGAGGCCTGGACAACGTATGCCAGCCAAGAACGACGTCTCAATTCATTCATTCCTCACAGCTCCAGGGACCCGGGTTCGATTCCGGGTACTGTCTGTGTGGAGTTTGCAAGTTCTCCCTGTGTCTGCGTGGGTTTTCTCCGGGTGCTCCGGTTTCCTCCCACAAGCCAAAAGACTTGCAGGTTGATAGGTAAATTGGCCATTATAAATTGTCACCAGTATAGGTAGGTGGTAGGGAAATATAGGGACAGTTGGGGATGTTTGGTAGGAATATGGGATTAATATAGGATTGGTATAAATGGGTGGTTGATGTTCGGCACAGACTCGGTGGGCCGAAGGGCCTGTTTCAGTGCTGTATCTCTAATCTAAAAAAAAAAAATATATATATATATGAGGGAGTGATGGAAGAGAAGGAAGTGAGAAGATGAAGGGGTAGGTGATGTGAGGGGTTAATGGGACTCAGAAGTGACAGAGGGAGGGGATGGGAAAGGTGTTTCTAGGGATTACATTTTCCCCACAATCCCTGCTCGTAATGTTTTCTTTCCCAAGCCCATCACATTCTGTCATACTACTTATCACTTTCTACTGAGATGAAAGAAAGGAGGAATAAGACACCAAGAAGCAGAAGAGAAAGATGAGAAGAGTTGATGAGAGAAAAAGTGGAGAGAGAAGCAGAAAAAGACAGTTGGAGGCAGAGACATATTTCTGTGTGCAACATTGTGGAAGATTGACCAGTATCTGCATCTATTTGTGTATATCTTGAAATCGTTTGGGACTCCACTACATGACAACTTAATGCATTTTTCATGAAAAATAATTCTGATTGAATACTTTTAGAACACTTATTGAATTTTTTTGTGTTCATTAGGTAAAGATGGAGAAGGCAATATTTTTCATATCATACCCTGCATCAATATAAAGCACATGATGGAAGCATAAAGTTAAATCACGCGATTTAATCCAAAACTGTAACTGCCATTTCCCACACAAGGTATTCTTCTAGCCGATTAGCAATTTAGCACCAATTAGTTCCAAATAATTGAGTGTTTTGCTTTACAGATGAATGCCCATTAAGAACTGTATTGAGACTGCGCAAATTAATTACATTTGGGATGCTTTCAGCCATCAGGGAGAGGGGATTTTCATCGCTTTACTCCAGGCTGGATTCAAGCCAAGAACCAGGAATCAAAAGACAGCAGTTTGACCTGACTTTCCATGCTAGTCTGTCACTCATTATTTTGCTTTGTGGTATTCTTCTCTTATACTGAAAATAGTGATTGATTCATGGCTAAATTTTCTTGCATACTGGTGCCTCTCATGTGCATTACCCTGGTGGACTACTATAAGGTAAGATAGCAATTGTAGACAAGACGTTTGGCTATTAGGAGTATTGCAGCTAACTCTGATTGTGTCTTCATCCAATATCCATATGCAATTTCCAACTAGGTCATTGAATTATGATCAGAAGCAGGATGTGCAGCCTATGGTCAGTTCAAGGCAATTGTAGTTGGCCGACCACATAATACATTGCATGGCTGCATGCAATACCACACAGTACATTGGGACTATTTAGGCGAGGCCCAGTTACTCTAAATTTAACAATTTTTGCATCCCCAGAACATCTATCAATAATTAAAACAGCATGATGCCATCCAACCTATTTGCAGTTTGTCATTATTTTTATATATTTGCAGAAACTCCCATGTCTGTTCTGTGGGTTGGCAACATGCATAATTAGTCTTTTTCAGAATTGCATGCTGATGAGCTGACATCATGAATTTTAGAGACAGTGAATTAAGTTTCAGATTTCTGCGTTTTGTTCTAGCAGCAGAAAGTGACTCAAATTGGAAAAATGATCCTTTATAGAGAGCTGAAAAGCTGAGGTAGCTAAACTTGTATGGCATTCATGCTGTGCCTTTGCTGATGATGTTTTGTTAAGACTTTCAGCACACCAGTGCCAAAAGGTGCAATAGGGCACTGCCAAGGTTCTCGAATGTTGATGTGAGATGTCTCCAAATGATGATTTTGATAACTTTTATTTTGCATCAGTGCCAAATGAATGAACCTTTTCTTTTGGTAGAAAACTAGAAGGCCAGTAAACAGCAGTCCATAGATAGTTACTTTTCTCTCCATGGCTCCCCACACCATCCCCTTCCACCCCATCCCACCCAGTGATTTTAGAAGGCAGCATAACTGCACCTCCTTGTTTCCAGCATTCAAATGTTGTTGGAAATAGACTAAAAAATGTGGTGCATGAAAACTGTTATATGCCAATTTGCAGAGAAGAATCTGATGGCGAAAATGACTCGATCTTTCTCCAAGAATATGACATTCTAGTAAATGTACTTAATCATCTTCATTTCTTATCAATTTCTAAATATAATACACAATTGACAGGGTGGATGTGGAAGAGATGTTTCCTCTTCTGGGAGAATCAAAAACTGCTCTGTCAGTCATTCTTTATGTAAAAATGCATTTTTGCCAGTTTTGATGTAAATGAGACTAGGCCTCAGGAAACTACTATTGGACTTTGATGTGTTATTGCTTTTATGTAGCAATAAGGAACCAAATAATCTTAGGTTGCGTGGTCATAAACTGTGGGTTCTTTATTTGTATAGTAACACATTTACAAGAGAGTTCTACATGTGGACATAAGAATTATGAGCAGGAACAGGCCACTCGGCCCCTCGAGCCAGCTCCACAATTCAAAAAAGTCATGGCTGATCTGATTGCAACCTCAACTCTACATTCCCCTCTACCCCCGATAACCTCACACCACTTTGCTTATCAAGAATCTATCTATCTCTGCCTTAAAAATATTCAAAGACTATGCTTCCCCTGCCTTTTGAGGAAGAGAGTTCCAAAGGCTCACGACCCTCTGAGAGAAAAAAAATTCTCCTCATCTAACGTCTTAAATAGGCGACCCCTTATTTTTAAATAGTAACCCCTAGTTCTAGATTATCCCAGAAGAGGAAACATCCTTCCCACATCGACCCTGTCAAGACCCCTCAGGATCTTAAATGTTTCAATCAAGTCGCCTCTTACTCTTCTAAACTTCAGTGGATACAAGCTAAGCCTGCCCATCTTTTCCTCATAAAATAACCAGGCATTAGTCTAGGAAATCTTCTCTGAACTGCTTCCAACACATTTACATCCTTCCTTAAATAAGGAGACTAATACTATACACAGTACTCCAGATGTGGTCTCACCCATGCCCTGTATAACTGAAGCACAACCTCCCTACTTTTGTATTCATTTCCCGTCACAATAAACAAAAACATTCTATTATCTTTCCTAATTATGTGCTGTACCTGCATACTAACCTTTTGCGATTATGCATCAGGACATCCAGATCCCTCTGCATCTCAGAGCTCTGCAATCTCTCACCATTTAGATAATATGCTTCTTTTTTATTCTTCCTGCCAAAATGGACAATTTCACATTTTCCCACATTATACTCCATTTGCCAGATCTTTGCCCACTCACTTAACCTAACTATATCCCTTCGTAGCCTCCTTATGTCCTCTTCACAACTTACTTTCCTATCTATCTTTGTGTCATCAGCAAATTTAGCAACCTTACCTTTGGCCCCTTCATCCAAGCCATTGATATAAATTGTACAAAGCCAACCTGATAATGACCCACTCATGCCTACTCTCTTTTTCCTGTTAGCTATCCAATCTTCTATCCATAGCAATATGTTACCCCCTACACCATGAGCTTTTATTTTCCACAATAACCTTTGATGTGGCACCTTATCAAATGCATTCTGGAAATCTAAGTACGGTATATCCACTGGTTCCCCTTTATCCACAGCACATGTTACTTCTTCAAAGAACTCTAATAAATTGTCAAACATGATTTCCCTTTCACAAAACCATGTTGACTCTGCCTGATTGCCTTGAATTTTGGCGTACATAGATTGTTAAAGCGATATCAAAACATCCCCTTTCCTAAAATGGAAATCTTTGGCCTCCTTATCTCGAGAGACAATGGGTAAGCGCCTGGAGGTGGTCAGTGGTTTGTGGAGCAGTGCCTGGAGTGGCTATAAAGGCCAATTCTAGAGTGACAGGCTCTTCCACAGGTGCTGCAGAAAAATTTGTTTGTCGGGGCTGTTACACAGTTGAATCTCCCCTTGCGCTTCTGTCTTTTTTCCTGCCAACTGCTAAGTCTGTTCGACTCGCCACACTTTAGTCCCGCCTTTATGGCTGCCCGCCAGCTCTGGCGAACGCTGGCAACTGACTCCCACCACTTGTGATCAATGTCACAGGACTTCATGTCGCGTTTGCAGACGTCTTTAAAGTGGAGACATGGACGGACGGTGGGTCTGATACCAGTGGCGAGCACGCTGTACAATGTGTCTTTGGGGATCCTGCCATCTTTCATGCGGCTCACATGGCCAAGCCATCTCAAGCGCCGCTGATTCAGTAGTGTGTATAAGCTGGGGATGTTGGCCGTCTCGAGGACTTCTGTGTTGGAGATACGGTCCTGCCACCTGATGCCAAGTATTCTCCGGAGGCAGCGAAGATGGAATGAATTGAGATGTCGCTCTTGGCTGACATACGTTGTCCAGGCCTCGCTGCCATAGAGCAAGGTACTGAGGACACAGGCTTGATACACTCGGACTTTTGTGTTCCGTGTCAGTGCGCCATTTTCCCACACTCTCTTGGCCAGTCTGGACATAGCAGTGGAAGCCTTTCCCATGCGCTTGTTGATTTCTGCATCTAGGGACAGGTTACTGGTGATAGTTGAGCCTAGGTAGGCGAACTCTTGAACCACTTCCAGAGCATGGTTGCCAATATTGATGGATGGAGCATTTCTGACGTCCTGTCCCATGATGTTCGTTTTCTTGAGGCTGATGGTGAAGCCAATTTCGTTGCAGGCAGCTGCAAACCTGTCAATGAGACTCTGCAGACACTCTTCAGTGTGAGATGTTAAAGCAGCATCGTCAGCAAAGAGGAGTTCCCTGATGAGGACTTTCCGTACTTTGGGCTTCGCTCTAGGACAGGCAAGGTTGAACAACCTGCCTCCTGATCTTGTGTGGAGGAAAATTCCTTCTTCTGAGGACTTGAACGCATGTGAGAGCAGCAGGGAGAAAAAAATCCCAAGAAGTGTGGGTGCGAGAACACAGCCCTGTTTCACGCCACTCAGGATAGGAAAGGGGTCTGATGAGGCACCGCTATGTTGAATTGTGCCTTTCATATTGTCATGGAATGAGGTGATGATACTTAGTAGCTTTGGTGGACATCCAATCTTTTCTAGTAGTCTGAAGAGACCACGTCTGCTGACGAGGTCAAAGGCTTTGGTGAGATCAATGAAAGCAATGTAGAGGGGCATCTGTTTTTCGTGGCATTTCTCCTGTATCTGACGAAGGGAGAACAGCATGTCAATGGTCGATCTCTCTGCTCGAAAGCCACACTGTGCCTCAGGGTAGATGCGCTCGGCCAGCTTCTGGAGCCTGTTTAAAGCGACTCGAGCAAAGACTTTCCCCACTATGCTGAGCAGGGAGATTCCACGGTAGTTGTTGCAGTCACCGCGGTCACCTTTGTTTTTATAAAGGGTGATGATATTGGCATCGCGCATGTCCTGAGGTACTGCTCCCTCGTCCCAGCACAGGCAAAGCTGTTCATGTAGTGCTGAAAGTATAGCAGGCTTGGCACTCTTGATTATTTCAGGGGTAAATCTTCTTTGGCCTCCTTATCTTGAGAGACAATGGGTAAGCGCCTGGAGGTGGTCAGTGGTGTGTGGAGCAGCGCCTGGAGTGGCTATAAAGGCCAATTCTAGAGTGACAGGCTCTTCCACAGGTGCTGCAGAAAAATTTGATTGTCGGGGCTGTTACACAGTTGGCTCTTCCCTTGCGCCTCTGTCTTTTTTCCTGCCAACTGCTAAGTCTCTTCGACTCGCCACACTTTAGCCCCGCCTTTATGGCTGTCCGCCATAAAAATACACAAAAGTGGGCGGCACAGTGGCGTAGTGGTTAGCACCGCAGCCTCACAGCTCCAGCGACCCGGGTTCAATTCTGGGTACTGCCTGTGTGGAGTTTGCAAGTTTTCCCTGTGTCTGCGTGGGTTTTCTCCGGGTACTCCGGTTTCCTCCCACAAGCCAAAAGACTTGCAGGTTGGTAGGTAAATTGGCCATTATAAATTGCCCCTAGTTTAGGTAGGTGGTAGGGGAATATAGGGACAGGTGGGGATGTGGTAGGAATATGGGATTAGTGTAGGATTAGTATAAATGGGTGGTTGATGGTTGGCACAGACTCGGTGGGCCGAAGGGCCTGTTTCAGTGCTGTATCTCTAAACTAAACATAAACTGTGTACAGAATAGAATGAAACGATTTTGAAAAATACTTACACATGCATTGACTCTAATGCTCTTTAGTGAAGTGGTTCTATACCATAGAGGCGGTCTACTGACTTGACCTGATCGTGTCACAGTGTAGCTCGATGGCGAACTAGAGTCATCAGCTTTCTTAGCTTGACTTTCCTGTGTATTCTGACGGCCATTCTGTGCTCGATTGTTACGCTTGTCATTTTCTCTTGCAACATTCTGCAGATCTGAGTGTGACTGTGTATCGCTGCAATAGGATTGTCAGGCACTGTGTTGTCAGCTAGTTCTCTTAGCTGACTTTGATTTCTTCTTAGCAGTGCTCTATTGGGGGTGATTATTTCATTGGACTTTGGACACTTCTGCAGGAATCACACATTTTCTTGTGGCTGAATTACCCTGACTTTGTGCTCGATCTTTAACAAAGGTAATTCCATACCCGTGTGCTAATCATGCATTGTCTTCATCTTGTCTTGTTTTGCTAGGAGCCTACCTTGTACAGAGGAGGATTTCATGAGATGATGACTTGGAAACATTGTCTTAATCTGTCTTCCAAATATGATTTCTGCAGGGAATGGCAGCCCTGTGTCGATTGGTGTCGCCCTCAGGTGTAACATGGCTGTATGCAGATCCTGTTTTGTTTCACAACATTTTACAATCAATGATGTGACTGTACATACCATCATCTCTGCTGGGGCATTCGGCTTAGGGTAATGCGGTGAAGAGGTGATATAATTTACACCCCATCTCTTGCAAAACTCTTTGATGGCTTGGCAATGTATTGCGGACCGTTGTCTGATACTAGGAGAGGTGGTGGCGTAGTGGTATTGTCACTGGACTAGTAACCCAGAGACCCAGGGTATTGCTCTGTGCAGGAGGGCATGCCAGGAGCAGCACCAGGCATATCTCAAAATGAGTTGTCAACCTGGTGATGCTACAACACAGGACCATCTGCATGCCAAACTGCATAAGAAGCATGCAATAGACAGAGCTAAGCGATCACATAACCAACGGATCAGATCTAAGCTCTGCAGTCCTGCCACATCTAGCCGTGAATGGTGGTGGACAATTAAACAACTAACTGGAGGAGGTGGCTCCACAAATATCTCCATCCTCAATGATGGGGGAGCACAGCATATCAGTGCGAAAGATAAGGCAGAAGCATTTGCAACAATCTTCAGCCAGAAGCGCCGAGTTGATGATCCATCTCAGCCTCCTTCTGAAGTCCCCAGCATCACAGATGCCAGACTTCAGCCAATTCGATTCACTCCGCGTGATATCAAGAAATGACTGAAGGCACTGGATACTGCAAAGGCTATGGGCCCTGACAATATTCCTGCAATAGTACTGAAGACCTGTGCTCCAGAACTTGCCGCGCCCCTAGCCAAGCTGTTCCAGTACAGCTACAACACTGGCATCTACCCTGGAATGTGGAAAATTGCCCAGGTATGTCCTGTACACAAAAAGCAGGACAAGTCCAACCCGGCCAATTATCGCCCCATCAGCCCACTCTCAATCATCAGTAAAGTGATGGAAGGTGTCATCAACAGTGCCATCAAGCAGCATTTGCCAAGCAATAACCTGCTCAGTGACGCTCAGTTTGGGTACCTCCAGGGCCACTCCGCTGCTGACCTCATTACAGCCTTGGTTCAAACATGGACAAAAAAGCTCAACTCAAGAGGTGAGGTGAGAGTGACTGCCCTTGACTTCAAGGCAGCATTTGACCGAGTATGGCATCAAGGAGCCCTCGCAAAACTGAGGTAAATGGGAATCAGGGGGAAAACCCTCCGCTGGTTGGAGTCATACCTAGGACAAAGGAAGGTCTTACGAGGAAAGGCTGAGGGACTTGAGGTTGTTTTCGTTGGAGAGAAGGAGGAGGAGAGGTGACTTAATAGAGACATATAAGATAATCAGAGGGTTAGATAGGGTGGATAGTGAGAATCTTTTTCCTCGGATGGTGATGGCAAACACGAGGGGACATAGCTTTAAGTTGAGGGGTGATAGATATAGGACAGATGTTAGAGGTAGTTTCTTTACTCAGAGAGTAGTAGGGGCATGGAACGCCCTGCCTGCAACAGTAGTAGACTCGCCAACTTTAAGGGCATTTAAGTGGTCATTGGATAGACATATGGATGAAAATGGAATAGTGTAGGTCAGATGATTTCACAGGTCGGCGCAACATCGAGGGCCGAAGGGCCTGTACTGCGCTATAATGTTCTAATTCTAATTGTGGTTGTTGGAGGTCAATCATCTGAGCTCCAGGACATCACTGCAGGAGTTCCTCAGGGTAGTGTCCTAGGCCCAACCATCTTCAGCTGCTTCATCAATGACCTTCCTTCAATCATAAGGTCAGAAGTGGGGATGTTCACTGATTATTGCACAATGTTCAGCACCATTCGTGACTCCTCAAATACTGAAGCAGTCTGTGTAGAAATGCAGCAAGACCTGGACAATATCCAGGCTTGGGCTGATAAGTGGCAAGTAACATTCGTGCCCCACAAGTGCCAGGCAATGACCATCTCCAACAAGAGAGAATCTAATCATCTCCCTTTGACATTCAACAGCATTACCATTGCTGAATCCTCCACTATCAACATCCATGGGGCTATCATTGACCAGAAACTGAACTGGAGTAGCCATATAAATACCGTGGCTACAAGAGCAGATCAGAGGCTAGGAATCCTGCGGCGAGTAACTCACCTCCTGACTCCCCAAAGCCTATCCACCATCAACAAGGCACAAGTCAGGACTGTGATGGAATACTCTCCACTTGCCTGGATGGGTGCAGCTCCAACAACACTCAAGAAGCTCGACACCATCCAGGACAAAGCAGCCTGCTTGATTGGCACACCATCTACAAACACTCAGTTCCTCCACCACCAACGCACAGTGGCAGCCCATCTGCACTGCAGCAACGCACCAAGGCTCCTTAGACAGCACCTTCCAAACCCGCGCCCTCTACCAACTAGAAGGACAAGGGCAGCATATGTATGGGAACACCACCACCTGCAAGTTCCCCTTCAAGTCACACACCATCCTGACTTGGAACTATATCGCCGTTCCTTCACTGTCCCTGGGTCAAAATCCTGGAACTCCCTTCCTAACAGCACTGTGGGTGTACCTACCCCACATGGACTGCAGCGGTTCAAGAAAGCAGCTCACCACCACCTTCTCAAGGGCAATTAGGGATGGGTGATAAATGCTGGCCTGGCCATCGACGCCCACATCCCATGAATGAATGAAAAAAACCTATCTCTTCCGCCGGACTAAACAAGCTGAAAATTGTGCTAATGGTATTGGCAACTGATGCGCTCAAAGTGTCCCTTAATTGACATATTACTGGAAATTTAAAGTAGTAATCGGTGACCAACCACTAATCGTCGTCTTTGATTGTGAAGTGATCGGTTGCTATCCTTGACCAAGGATGCAACGGGATGTTGTGAGGAAGGAGTGGCTGTTGAAGCTGGCATGGTTGGTGCTGCTGCCAAGCATCACATGACTTTACCAATTGATCAATGTCACTGTTCATACCTGGCCAGTAGACTGTCTCGCGTGCCAGTCTTCAAGACCTCTCTGCACCCATATGGTCAATATGTAACTGTGAGAGGATGGCAGGCCGAAGTGTCTGCCGAATTATTACCTGTTTGCCTTTGAACTGCTCAACTCACCTGGTATGGCCTGAAAGTTCTGAGCTCCACAGGGACCTCTTGTATGCTGTCAGGCCATCCTTTAGGGTCTTTTGTGTTAGGGTCTGAAGTTCTGTTAATGGAAGGTAAATACCTGGTAGTTCAAGATAATAGGGTTAACAGGTTCTGGGTGTCAATTAGTTAATTGTATTCAAGTGTGTATATATAAAGATCCAGCCAGTACTAGCTGTAGGTGTTGTTTGGAGAACAGAAGTAAGCTCTGTGGCAAGCAATAAACGATCTTCATCAAAGCATCCTAGACTCAATGTTCTCTTCATAAACAGGCTTGGAAGTTTCTCTAACATTTTGAGGCTTCATACTGTAATTCTTTGCGCTTCTTTTGCCTGAAATGCATCAAATTGGTCTGATATACATCCTCTAACTCGATGTCAAGCTCGTCAACTTGGACGTCTGGTGAAACATCTTCGCACTTTCTGAGATTAAGTAGTCTGCTTAAAGCATCAGAGGTCACCATGAGATTCCCTGGCTTGCATTTGATGTCACAGTCATATCCTTGCACTTTTATCAACAGCCTTTGTAGCTGTGGAGGTGCGCTAGTCAGCGGCTTCTGCCAGATCGTTGCTGATGGCTTATGATATGGTTCAACGACAAAGTGTTTCTCGAAGAGATAAGTGTGATTCCAAACACTAGTGCTAGTGTTTCTCTTTCTTTATTGGAATAGTTGGCCTGTGTGGGGGATAAGCTTTTTGAACTGAAAGCTACAGGTCGTTGATCCTACAACAAACATGCTCCCAAGACTTTTCGCGAGGCATCTACTTCAAGAATGGCATCCTTGTTGGGATCATAGTACTGCAAACTTGCATCCATTGATAATGACTGCCTCAACAAATCAAGTGCATGCACGCTGGTGGTCCTCATGCCACAGAAATGGTGGTTACTTTCTCAGGAGTTACCATAGAATTGAAGGCTTCTCACAGAAATTTGAAATGTAAGGCACTACAAAATTGAAGAGACCGAGACATCTTTGCAAGTCTTCTTTGTCTTGTGGGCTTGGCATGGACTGGATAGCCTCTATCTTGCTGGGATCCGGTCGAATGCCTGCGTCTGAATAAATGGAGCCAAAAAATTTAATATGTTTTGTGTTTATGGCACATTTCTTACTGTTAAACACATGGCCTTCTTTCCTGGCTCTTTCCATCAGGATAGGTAAATTCCTCTCATGTTCATTTTGGTGCCCACCACTGCAATATCATCAACGATACATATGCAACCTGGCATATCTTCTGTAATGTGATCTATGCATTGCTGAAATAAATCCTGGCTTACTGATAAGCCAAACGGTAGGTGCAAGAAGCAGTATCGCCTAACAGAGTCCTGAAAGTCATCAATTCTTGCAAACTTTCAGAGAAATGGACCGAACAGTACCCGTGCTTTGCATCTAGTTTCGAAAAAAAACTTGGTCTTTGCAGATTTTGGATTCAGCTTTTCTAATGTGGGAATTTTGTGAGGACAGTGTTTCAATGCCGTTTTTTAGCCTTCTGGGATCCAAAAAACCTTGATGGTGCCACCCTTTCTGACTGAAGCTGTTATCAAACTGCACCAATCTGTGTGCTGTTGAATATGCTTGATGATTCCTTGCCTCTCCATAGTATCTAGCTCTGTTTTCAGTTTGTCCATGACGTGGACATTACATTGCCTTGATGGATCTATAGAAGGAACCACGTCACCCCTCACACATAGGACAGCTTCTCCTTTGAAACTTCCAACTTTGTCGAAATGGTCTGGGTACATTCTTTGTAAATCTTCAGTGGATTCGATTGGGTTGATCCTGTTCTGCTCATGTGTCTTTGTAGCACTGCTGATCGTTATGGATCGTTACGATTTGTAGTTCGCTACATGCCAGCAGACATGCAACTGCTGGACCATCTGTGTTGACAATACAGAAAACCTGTTGTGACCAATTCGAGGTTCCGTATCTGCACTTCAACTCTAGAGTACCTTTGCAGTTGATTGGAGTACTATTGCATGTGGTAAGTCTTATCTTTGTCAGTTGTATCATGGCTTTCCATCTCACCAGGTACATGTCCTTCACTATTTGCATTGGCAAAATCTTAGCACTTGTCCCTGTATCGACTTTGAACCTTAATGTATGTTCACTACTTTTCTCTGGACGCACTATGTCAGCTGTTGTGAACGCTTCGCTCTGTGTAACCTCATCTATTTAGTGTGTAAGTGTTACTGTGTAGAAGGCTTGCTCACCTTCTGTGCCCTGCATGTTACTCACATCACTGTCAATCTCGTGGACATGTCTGTGTCTGATTAGGGATGGGCAATAAACAGTGCCCTAGCTATCGATGCCCACATCCCGTGAATGAATAATAAAAAAATTGGCTTTTGGCAGATGTATCCCTGTTTCTTCCACCAGGCAGTGACTGCTTCTTATCAGGTCACAGTCTCCTGTGACTCCTAGCTAGTTTTCCATTATTGGAGCTCCCTCGTATCCTTGCCTACTGCCGTTTCTTGCCACAAATCTTGCAGTTGTCCATGAAGATGGAACAATTCCTTGGTTGGTGCATCAGGCCACACTTGCCACATATCTTGCCTGGTTGGGGTGTCCTGGTTACCTCACTGATAACTGTTGTACCAAGTGCCCGTATTCGCTGCCTACTTGCAGCAATTACTTCAAACTTCCTGCCTTCTCTTAGGAGACTTTCAATATTGTTCTGTTTTCCTTATCTAGGAGCTCTTTCTAAAAAACTTCTACCGAGGTAGACGTGATTACCAACTCCATAATGCGCTCTGATAATTTTACCTCTGAGAAGTCACAGAGTTTGCCTTTCTCCCAGCACCTGCTCACAAATTGGTCAATGGTCTCTCTTGATTGCTGCCTGTATGCCATCAGTTCTAAGCGGTGAATTCTGAAATTAATTCTGACCTTGAGCTATTCCTCTAACGTATACCATAGTCTTGCTGCGTCCTTTTATTCCACTTCAGAAAGTCCGGAGATGTTAATCAGGTGTAGCCCATCATTACCAATTGTGAATATTATCTTGACTGCTTGCTTTCCAGCTCTGTGATGGCCAGATCCAAAAAACACAACTCCATTCTTTGCCTAAAATGTTGGAACTTGTGGAGGAGGTTTTACGTTTTCCAGTTCATGGAAGGATATTCTGTGGGCCTGGTGCCAAATCCCAAGTGTCAAAATTGCAGCTGGAGCTTTCTCCTTTAAATTACAGCCTCCACTGCTTTCTTTTCTTGGGCCTTTCCCTGGAGGGAAAGAAAAACTTGTAGGTCCACTGTGCCTGCAGCATTGAGCTTCAGCCATGCCCAGACCCTGTGCCTACTATGTAGGTTTTCTGCCTGTGATCGAGAGGGTACTGCCCATGAAGCACTTTTATGGCAGGAAAACGCCCGATGCATAATGGCGATGCCGATCTGCAGCCTCAGTGAGAACTAACCTTACTCACTGTTTCCGAGCACGATTCCGCCCAATTTCTGCTGTTTCTTTTGTTGTTTCTTTCCAGCCAGCATTGATCTGAACAACCCCCTTCTTGTGCACTCATTGTTTCTTGAGCACCTACTTTACGGAAGGTCGTTGAACTTGGTCTGCCAAATCGTTGCCACCCCCGATGAAGGGGTGAGCTGCTCTGTCCGTGCTGGACTATAATGGGAGAGATTGCTGGTCTGCATGAGTACTGTTCATTAGCTTTTCTGTCGTAGTGTTCACTCAGAGCTGTGATCTTCCCTGCGCGTCGCCATCACCACGTTGCAAATGGTGTGCTGCGATGTCGATGAGGGTGTGATTCTTCAGAAATCATACGCTGTCACCAATGTCACCAGTGCACCATTGGCACCATATTGAGTTATTGCTTTTATGTAGCAATAGGGACCCAAACAATTTTAAGTTGAGTCGTCATTAACTGTGGGTTCTTTATTTGTATAGTGACACATTTACAAGCGAGCTCTGCCTTACAAGTGTGACTAGGTGTCTTGCTCAACTCCAACTATTACATGCTGAATGACATCACTTCCTGTGATGTTGTGTGGAATACTTACATTGTTAAAGTGATATCAGAACAGACTTCACAATGATATCACATACTGCTAGTTCAGCGTTTGTATGCAAATCCACTCTAAGGCCCCTGGATGGCTCGACAACAATTTATCGTAGCTTTGGCCATATTTACAGAACCGTGAGGCATCTCTAATGACTGTTAATCTGCTGCACAAATCACTACCCGCATTGTTAACAGGAAATACCTGCTACATTAGAGGAATTGCCAGTTTATTTGTCTCCCCACAACCTTCAGGAGACATTAAAATCTTCTTTGCAAGTAGAAGGCACAGCCAAGCATATGCCTTCCCCCAACACCCCCAGTTGAGTTGAAGAAGACATCAAGAAAGAGAGAAACATTGCTTACCCTTCTTCATTCAGATAGAATTTCAATATTTAGAGCAGCTTGTACCCCAATGTTGAATGTCTCTGCTATAGCCAGTTGAAAGAAGCATAGATTGCTGCTCAATGCCACTGCGCTTTTTCAGAAACTTCCCCCCCCCACCATTTAGAGTTTGCTGCACAACCACCCAAAGATAGTGTCAGGCAACCCCCAAACCTGCCAAGACTGAGGCACGCATTATTTCGCCACATGAACACTTAAAATTGCAAGCTTTGACTGGAAGGACATTTGCATAGTACCAGACAATGTTGAAACAATGGGGACCGAGTAGTTGCTTCCCCAATACACAGAAGTGGTCAGACCAGTTTTAGTCACATGACTAACTGGGTGTTGCAGAGGTCTGAACTGAGAGTTTTAAATTGGAGAAAACAGGATTTGAACTCAGACAAAGCCATGTGCTCATGAAGTGAAGAAGGCTGTGCTCCTGGAACTGAAGCAGAACCCCCTCTTGTCTGCCTGCTTCCATCTCTTTCCCGTGGAACTGAATCTTGTGAAGACATGTAAACTCAAAGTGAGAAAAAATCTCCTATGTGAACAAAGTTTACGAAGAATACTGGGCCCCAACGAAACACAAGACCATATCTTCAATCAAGGACTACAGCAAGCTCAAGAAACAGTAACAAGATATTGCCCCAAACTGTTCTACTTATCTTTTCTTTTGCTCTTTTCTGTCCCTATTTGCATATCTGTATCGCGTGTGCATGCTAGCATGGGTGCTTCGTATATCTGTAAGTGTTAACTGTATTAGAGTAAGTTTAAGGTTTAATAAATTTCATCTTTCTTCTTTAAACCACACAAAGCCTGTTTGTGCTAATTTCTTTGCCTTATAATTGGAAAGTTGTGAACAAGGATTCAGAAAGGGGAAGCTCAAAACACAGTGTGTTTAAAATTGAATAGTTTAACCTCTCTTCCCTGCCTCCACTTTACACACCCATGCACACAACTAACATTGTTTGCCATCTCAAGCTCTCCACATATTCAAATTGCTTCCTGCTACCACCCCTGCAACTGAGAATGGTTGTTGGCCAACACCCCATCCATGGGAATTGCTACCTATCACCTGCCTGAGATAGCTTAGTAGCCCTCTACACCCCAGCCCAGATAGTTTTCTGCTCCCTTACTTGATCAGCTCTCCAGTTGAGATCCTTCCCAGCCTTTTTTACTCGTTCCCATTCTACTCCCCCATTTCCCTCCTCTTCCCTTCACTAGTTTTCTTTCCCCATCCCTTTTTCCTTCTATCCTTTGCCTTTTTCAATCTTCAGCCTCTTCCCTGTCCCCTCCTCTGCCCAGGTCCAACAATTTTCTCACTTTCTTACCCTTTTTAAACTGAATATTATGGAATGACACAGAAGATTAGCTTTAAAAAAAGTTGGGAAAAGATATTTAATTAGGATCTGTAATCGTTTAAACACAAAATTGATAAACTAGCTTAAATGAAAGGATCTATAAGCAAAAACGGAAATTACTAGAGATGCATGTTGGTTTTATCACCATCTGAAAAGAGTTAGGCTAATGTTTCTGGTGGAGACCCTTCATCAGAACTGGATAAAGGAAGAAATGAACATCTCCTTGATGAAAATAAAACAAGGGAAAGCATGTACTGGCTAAGAGTCAGAAATGCTGACTGCTATTGCAAAGAGACAGTTAAAGAGTTTAATGGCTGGTGGGGGGGAAAATATTTTAATTTGAAAACGTTTTCAAATTGAAAAAGTGTTGCAAAGGCAAACTGAGTAAAACAGCTCCAAAGTATAAAATGAGTAAAATGTGCACGGGAGATATGGCATATATCTGAAGTTACTGAAAGCGTTGTCGAGTGCCAAGGAAAGTGAGATACTGTTCCTGAGGTTTGGAGTGAACTTGGTCAGAGTAGTGTCAAAGAACAAAGGCTAAAAGGTCAGAATGCAAATTGGAGGGAGAGTCGAAGTCATGGGCCATGTAGAGGCTGCACATGCTCAGTGTATACAGATGTGGTTCAAATCACTCATTCCATGTTTTTCTAAAATAAAAACCTGCCAATCTTTTTCAAAGTTACTGAAATTTACATGCCTAACATAAGAGTTTAACAAGTAAGAAATGATTTAAAATTACATATTTTGCAAGAACTTATTTAAGATGTTCCATTGAATTGGCTTTGTTTCTCTTAATATTTTCATTAAAGTTCCTATTTTAAGCTTTTAACTTCTTTCAAGAAGCTTGAGCTTGGACTAGATTTTTTTAACTTGGAACAGTTAGAGCTTTTAACTACATTTATGCATTTTAAGCAGTTGCCATTTGTAGAATTTTACACCATGCAATCTGTGCATCAACAGGAGTTAACTGTTAGAAACACGTTCCCTCACCCTGTGCAGATTTGAGGGTTACCTAGTTTTGACATGAAACAAACAGATGTTTTATCCAAAGAACTGTTTAGGTGCTCACAGCTTAAATGCAAAAAGACTGTTAATTAAGCCTGTTGCCTACCTTGCCTTTTGTCTGTTGCAAGGTGGAATTGACACTTGCACAGTAAACCTTTCTTCCCTATATTTGCTTTGTAAATATTTTAGCAACCAAGTCAACTTGATCATCTTGTATTTTTGTCTTGACATATGCCTACACTTCTCAGCACCTGTTTGTTCCATGTCAAATTTAACTAAATAGTTCATAATATGCATATTGGGAGAATTTAATGTTTTTTTCTCAGTCAGAAGACAAATAACTTGAAAGAAATTTGTAGCATGGTATTTCTGTCGGTTTGTTAGCTTGTGGTGGTTGGGTGGTCCATAAATAATATAATTTTTTCTTTGTTAATAGATTGATAGCAATGATTAACAAAGGAAAGGTATGCTTTGCAGCATGTAAAAATATATTAGTCTCCCTTGGTAAAAATAAGTTAATTTAGGAAACCATTGTTTTCAGTGTGCTGGGAACGGGGAAAAACTATGGTGGGGAACATGACAGGGTAGTGAGGGCATGAACATTGTGGAGGGAGATGAGGGCAATGGAAAAGCCTGTTCAATTTAATGCAGAGGCAGCAAATGAAGCTCAGCTGCCTCAGATGTGTCTCACTGAGGATATTGTTGCAGATTTAGAAGTTAAATGTTACATTAGACATTGTCCCGTTGGGCAGACGCAGCATGGGTTCATGAAGGGCAGGTCATGCTTGACAAATCTTTTGGAATTCTATGATGACATTACGAGCAAGGTGGACAATGGGGACCCAGTGGATGTGGTGTACCTAGATTTCCAAAAGGCCTTCGACAAGGTGCCGCACAAGAGGCTGCTGCATAAGATAAGAATGCATGGCGTTAGGGGTAAAGTATTAGCATGGATAGAGGATTGGTTGACTGACAGGAAGCAGAGAGTGGGGATAAATGAGTGCTATTCTGGTTGGCAATCAGTCACTAGTGGTGTGCCTCAGGGATCGGTGTTGGGACCGCAATTATTTACAATTTATATAGATGATTTGGAGTTGGGGACCACTTGTAGGGTGTCAAAGTTTGCAGATGACACTAAGATGAGTGGCAGAGCAAAGTGTGCAGATGACTGTGAAACTTTGCAGAGGAACATAGATACATTGAGTGAGTGGGCAAAGGACTGGCAGATGGAATACAATGTTAATAAATGTGAAGTCATTAATTTCGGTAGGAGTAACAGTAAAAAGGATTATTACTTGAATGGTAAAAAGTTGCAGCATGCTGCTATGCAGAGGGACCTAGGTGTCCTTGTACATGAATCGCAGAAGGTTGGTCTGCAGGTACAGCAAGTAATTAGGAAGGCAAATGGAATTTTGTCCTTCATTGCTAAAGGGATTGAGTTTAAAAGCAGAGAGGTTATGTTGCAGCTGTATAAGGTACTGGTGAGGCCGCACCTGGAGTAGTGTGTGCAGTTTTGGTCTCCTTACTTGAGAAAGGATGTACTGGCACTGGAGAGGGTGCAGAGGAGGTTCATTAGGTTGATTCCGGAGTTGAGGGGGTTGGCTTATGAGGAGAGACTGAGTAGATTGGGATTATATTCATTGGAATTCAGAAGAATGAGGGGGGATCTTATAGAAACATATAAAATCATGAAGGGAATAGATAAGATACAAGTAGAGAGGATATTTCCACTGGCAGGTGAAGCTAGGACAAGAGGGCATAGCCTCAAGATTAGAGGGAGCAGATTTAGGACTGAATTAAGAAGGAATTTCTTCACCCAGCGGGTTGTTAATCTATGGAATTCCTTGCCCAGTGAAGTAGTTGACGCTTCTTCAGTAAACGTTTTTAAAGCTAAGGTAGATATCTTTTTGAATAATAAAGGAATTAAGGGATACGGTGAGAATGCGGGTAAGTGGATCTGAGTCCACGAAATGATCAGCCATGATCTTATTGAATGGCGGAGCAGGCTCGAGGGGCCGGACGGCCTACTCCTGCGCCTACTTCTTATGATCTTATGATCTTATGACATGAGACCAGATAGGGACGTGAGCCCGCTGGCATCACTGTGACAGCTAGGCTTGGTACTGAAATGCCTGGTGAGCATTAAAGGCTCAGCTGATGGTGGTCAGATGGGAACAGGCGACTCTGACTTGGACAGAGCAGCCAGGATGACCTGTGACATATTTACCCTCCTGGGCAGCAGGAGCCCAGAAGAGCACAGCAGGGGGCTGCAAGGGTAGGAAGGTGTTATCCAAGACACCCGGAGCACAGCCCAAGAGCCAGCTAACTGCAAATGACAGAGTGTGTGTGCCATAGGAGGCATATGGTCTATCCAGGCAGATGGTCTCGGACCTGTGTTCTCTGATCCATAATGACCTGAGGCCTCACTGCCACCATGACAGTCCCCTACCTACAGCTATCAAGGTCTCAGATGCTCTGAACTTCTATGCACCAAGTCGTTCCAGGGATCAGGTGCAGATTTAGGTGGCATCTTGCAGTCAGCATCTCATTAGGCCATCAGGCAGGTCACAGATACCCTTTTCAGGAGGACAGGGACTACACCCATTTTGCACAGATGGGCCTGCACTGGCACAGAGGGTATTGGGTTTTGACGCCATCGATGGATTCCTTCAGGTGCAGGGGATCAATGATTGCACCCATGTAGCCATCGAAGCACCCAGCGTCCGGCCATCGGGTTTGTGAAGAGGCGATTCTAGTGCCTGGTTCGGTGGGTTGGCACCCTCCAGTACCCTCCTGCAAGCGTCTCAGTCATTGTGGTGGTCTGTAACATGGGCCTCCAGAGAAGTGTGAACCTTGAGGACAATGAGACCCTGGAAGGATGTAGCTTATCAGGGGAGGATTAGGAGGTAAGAGAGGAGAAGGAAGAGGGGGCCAAGGGGGATAACACTGAACAGAGAGGTGCTTCTACTGCATGATGAGGTGGCCTCCTCTTGCCACTCTCCGGGAAGTGGACCTCCCTCCTCTCCATCACGGCCTGCAGCATTAGATCCAAGTCGGCATCGATGAAGCGAGGGTCTACGCTGCCCCTAGTGCTAGGCCTGCAGCTTCCCTGTGACATCTTGCTTCCCTCTGTTGCTATGGTGGGCAGATCTCTCCCTCAGGACATACGAACATACGAATTAGGAGCAGAAGTAGGCCATTTGGTTCCTCTAACCTGCTCCACCATTCAATAAGATAATGCTGAACTGTTTGTGATTCAAATTCCACACTCCCATCTACCCCCGATAACCTTTGATTCCCTTGCCGAACAAGAATCTGTCGACCTTCGCCTTAAAAATATTCAGTGACCCCGCCTCCACCACCTTCTGAGGCAGAGAGTTCCAAAGTTGTACAACCCTCTAAGAGAAAAGAATTCTCCTCATCTCTGCTCTAAAAGGGCAATTCCTAATTTTAAAACAGTGCCCCCTAGTTCTGGACTCACCCACAAGAGGAAACATCCTTTCCATATTCACCCTGTCAAGACAGTTCAGGATCTTATAAACTTCAATCAAGTTTCCCCTCACTCTTCAAAACTCCAGTGAAAACAAGCCCAGTCTGTCCAACCTTTCCTCATTAGATAACCAGCTCATTCCAGGTATCAATCTCGTAAACCTCCTCTGAACCGCCTCCAACACATTTACATCCTTCTTAAATAAGGAGACAAAAACTGCACACAGTATTCAAAATGTGGTCTCACCGATGCCCTGTATAACTGAAACACAACATCCTTACTTTTATTTTCAATTCCTCTCGAAATGAAGGATAGCATTCTATTAGCCTTCTTTATTATTTGCTGTATCTGTATACTAACTTTTTGTGAATCATGCATTAGAACACCTAGATCCCTCTGCACCTTGGAATTCTGCAATCGTTCTCCATTTAAGTAGTACTCTGCTTTTTATTCTTCCTGCCAAAGTGAAGAACTTCACATTTTCTCACATTATACTGCATCTGCCAGATTTTTGCCCATTCACTGAACCTATCTATATCAGTCTGAAACCTCCTTATGTCTTCTTCCTAACCAGCAGCCTCTGTGTTGGTTGTCGTGGAAGTTTACATGAGCCCCACACTTGATCTGACTCACTGTCATTTTCAATCCCACTGGCTCCAGGAGGACAGGAAACTCGTCTGCACACCAATCAGGGATTTCACACTTGAAAATTACAATCTGAATCAGCTTCCCAGAGGTGGCAGGTTTCAGACCAAAAACCAGACCAGGCTCCTGTTTCCTGCCTCCACTTTGAAAATCCAGTCAATAATTTTTTGCCAGTTTTTCAGATCTTGGGGAAGAGCTAGAGATTTACAATTCCTACAGCTAATCAACATAGAAATAATCTTCTTTGGCCTCCTTGTATCGAGAGACAATGGGTAGGCGCCAAGAGGTAGTCAGTGTTTGTGGAGCAGCACCTGGAGTGGCAAAAAGGCCAATTCTCGAGTGACAGACCCTTCCACAGGCGCTGCAGATAAAATTGGTTGTCGGGGCTGTTACACAGTTGGCTCTCCCCTTACACTTCTTTCTCTTTTCCTGACAACTACTAAGTCTCTTCAACTCGCCTCTCTTTAACCCCGCCTTTTTAGCTGTCCGCCAGCTCTGGCGATCACCGGTAACTGACTCTCATGACTTGTGGTCAATGTCACAGGACTTCATGTCGCGTTTGCAGACGTCTTTAAAGCGGAGACATGGACAGCCGGTGGGTCTGATACCAGTGACGAGCTCGCTGTACAATGCGTCCTTGGGGATCCTGCCATCTTCCACGCAGTTCACATGGCCAAGTCATCTCAAACGGCACTGGCTCAGTAGGGCATATATGGTGGGGTTGTTGGCTGTCTCAAGAACCTCTGCGTTGCAGATACGGTCGTACCACCCGATGCCAAGGATTCTCCGGAGGCAGCGAAGATGGAATGCATTGAGACGTCGCTCTTGGCTGACATACATTGTCCAGGCCTCGCTGCTGTAGAGCAAGGTACTGAGGACACAGGCTTGAAACACTCGGACTTTTGTGTTCCGTGTCAGTGCGCCATTTTCCCACACCCTCATGGCCAGTCTGGACATAGCAGCAGACGTCTTTCCCATGCGCTTGTTGATTTCTGCATCGAGAGACAGGTTGCTGGTAATAGTTGAGCCTAGGTAGGTGAACTCTTGAACCACTTCCAGAGCGTGGTCGCCGATATTGATGGATGGAACATTTCTGATGTCCTGTCCCATGATGTTCGTTTTCTTGAGGCTGATGGTTAGGCTAAATTCGTGACAGGCAGCCGCAATCCTGTCGATGAGTCTCTGCAGACACTCTTCCGTGTGGGATGTTAATGCAGCATCATCAGCAAAGAGGAGTTCCGTGATGAGGTCCATACTTTGGTCTTCGCTCTAGGACGGGCAAGGTTGAACTACCTGCCATCTGATCATGTGTGGAGGAAAATTCCTTCTTCTGAAGACTTAAACGCATGTGAGAGCAGCAGTGAGAAGAAGATCCCAAACAGTGTAGGTGTGAGAACACAGCCCTGTTTCACGCCACTCAGGATGGAAAGGGGTCTGATGAGGCACCGCTATGCTGAATTGTGCCTTTCATACTGACATGGAATGAGGTGATGATACTTAGTAGCTTTAGTGGACATCGGATCTTTGCTAGTAGTCTGAAGAGACCATGTCTGCTGACGAGGTCAAAGGCTTTGGTGAGATCTATGAAAGCAATGTAGAGGGGCATCTGTTGTTCGCGGCATTTCTCCTGTAGCTGTCAAAGGGAGAACAGCATGTCAATGGTGGATCTCTCTGCTCGAAAGCTGCACTGTGCCTCAGGGTAGACATGCTCATCCAGCTTCTGGAGTCTGTTTAAAACAATTCACGCGAAGGCTTTCCCCACTATGCTGAGCAGGGAGATTCCACGCTAGTTGTTGCAGTCACTCCAGTCACCCTTGTTCTTATAGAGGGTGATGATATTGGCATCAAGCATGTCCTGTGGTACTGCTCCCTCATCCCAACACAGGCAAAGCAGTTCATGGAGTGCTGAGAGTATAGCAGGCTTGGAACTCTTGATTATTTCAGGGGTAATGTCCTTTCCAGGGGCTTTTCCACTGGCTAGAGAATCAATTGCCTCACTGACTTCCGATTTTGTTGGTTGTTTGTCCAGCTCATCCATGACTGGCAGAGACTGGGCTGCATTGAAGGCGGTATCAGTGACAACATTTTCCCTGGAGTACAGTTCTAGGTAGTGCTCCACCCAGTGGTCCATTTGCTTGCGTTGGTCAGTGATCGTTTCCCCTGATTTAGATTTGAGGGGGGCGATCTTCTTGATGGTTGGCCCAAAAGCTCTCTTAATGCCATCATACATTCCTTTGATGCTTTCGGTGTCAGAAGCCAGCTGAATACGACTGCATAGGTATAGCCAGTAGTCATTTGCACAGCGCCTGGCTGTTCTTTGCGCGGTGCTTCTCGCGGCTTTAAGTGCTAAGGATGTTAACGCGCTGGGGGCTTTCTTGTAGTTCAGCAGTGCAGTGCACTTAGCGGCTATGACTGGTTCCATCTCTTCAGAGTGAGATTGAAACCAATCTGCATTCTGCTTCTCAAGTTTGCCAACGGTGGTCATTGTTGAGTCATAGATGGTGTCTCTGATGTGGGCCCACTTGGTCTCTGCATCGCCTGCAGGAGTGTTTTGAAAGGCTTTTTCAAGTGAATTAAGAAACTTTTGTGACAGCTGTGGGTAAGAAATTCTGTTAGTGTTGATGCGCGGGCGGCCCTTCTGCTTGGAGTGATGTAGCTTCTTTGGTTTGAGTCTAACTTTGCTGCATACCAGGGAGTTGTCGTTGTCGCAGTCTGCACTATGGAAGCTGCGTGTGAAACAATACACTCTAATTAACCTTAGGATGGGAACATGAAAGTGATAGAGTTCTGTGTTAGTAGCAGAATAATATGTTACATATTCCTTAGTTTGACGTTCCTATCTTAATGATACAGCGCATTCTCCAGCTTACTATCAGCTATGCCACAGGAGATGAGCCAGTTCGATGTAAACAACACATGCCGTTTTCTTCAACTTAATTAGACATACCTGTTTTAGTTAAAAGCACTTGGTAAAATACTGCTTCCATCCAAATTGTATAATTTAATCAGAGGAATCTGCTGCTTGTCACTTCCAATCGTAATGTCTGTAACCAGTGCAAAAATAAAGCTGAAAATGCTATAAGATTATCGCCCACAAATTCACCCTGAATAATTAAGGCTTGAGCATGTTTCAAACACAGTTTGAAATTTATTATTGTGATTCATGATGCCATTTCAATAAATAAGGTATTTATTTGGATGGAATGAAACAACCACTAGCTTTTCATCTGCTGTAACAGGATAAATTGGAGAGCAACTTCTGGCATCTGCACATGCATAAACACAAATATCCAGAAGTTGCTATCAGAGATATCCTGCTCCTCCACATGGTGTGCTGTTGTGGACCTTGCCGATACAGAACTGAAATGCTGAAATGTAATGACATGCATTTTGGGTACTTTCCCACTAGTTCCGCACAAAAACAGCTGTAAAATTTTGGCTTGTGCATTCAGGAGTGAGTGAGTTTTAACTTCATGATAAGTGATAATTACTGTTGAACAATCACTTTTACACTGGAAATTTAATTTCACATGTGTGAAGTCTCATTCACTGAGAGGAAAATTAGTGTTGGATATTTGTTTTTTTTACCTTTGTTGTTTCTTTTATCTCTCTCCTTTAATCTCATCTGTATTTCCCAATCTTTATTTTGCTTTTTGTACATGATATAAATCTACTTTATATTTCCAGCTTTATACTTCCTGGTTTGGCCTCTGCCTGTCTGTATGAGGAATCTGTAATCTAGTTGGTTCAAAAGCCTTGCTTACAGACACCACAAGCTGAATTTTATGGGTCTCCTCAGGATGGGAACAGAGGCGGGGTGCCCATAAAATTGTGTCGTAAAGTTGGGGGTGGAGTGCCCATTGCCTTCCTGACGCCTTCCAATTTAGTCCGGGATGGAGAAGGCAGAGGACGGCCTTCTCACCTCAGGCTAATTAATGGCTAGATCCTCTAAATCCAGACCAATTAATGGAAAGATCCTCTAACTACAGCAGCATCCACTCCCAAGCCAACCTGCCCATCATCAGGGTGCAAATCACCCAAGCGCAGATCCACTGGGTGGGATATGTCATTCGGATGCCTGACACCAGACTTCTGAAGGAACTGTTCAACTCTACACTTGGTCGCGGCAGGACACTCCCAGGAGGACAGTAAAAAAGCTTTGACAATGTCTTCAAAGCATCCCTGAAGAGATTAACATCCCCATCGACGCTTGGGAATCCCTGGCTCGTGACCATCCTAGTTGGAGAAAGCTCATTTGGGACCTCGTTGGAAACATGTGGAGGTGAAACATGTGGAGGTGAGACCAAGGCGGACCTGCGAGGAGACAGGCACCGGCGAGCGGGAGTTCTAGCAGCTTAAAAGAGGCTGCGAGAGGCGAAGGAAAGCGCGAGACCAAGGTGGACCTGCGAGGAGACAGGCACTGGCGAGCGGGATTTCCTGCGGCTTAAAAGAGGCCGAAAGAGGCCAGGGAAAGTGAGACAAAGGCGGACCTGCAAGGAGACAGGCACCAGCGAGCAGGAGTTCTAGCAGCTTAAAAGAGGCATACTCTCTCACACTTTCACAGGGAAAGCGAGAGAGTTCCAAGGCTGATGTCACAGTTCAGAAAGTGATGCATTGCAAGGGGAGGCAGCTGATTGGTAAGTAGGAACAGGTGGGTTTTTCTAACCTTTTTTTTACTACTTTCAGTAGCTGAAGTAAAAGTAAAGGTAGGGATTTTAGATTGTAGTTGCAAGTGCTTGGAGTAGAATAAGGTCCCTAGCATAATTAGTACTCTAAATTAAAGGGAGTAATTAAAGGAGCTTAATCTAAGGCTAAGTCATGGCAGGAGAGCTCAGCCTCGTGGCATGCTCCTCCTGCGTTATTTGGGCCGGCGACCATGTATGCAGGAAGTGTGTCCAGCTGCAGCTACTAGCTGACCGCATTGTGCAGCTGGAGCTGCGGATGGACTCACTGTGGAGCATCCGCGATGCTGAGGATGTCATGAATAGCACGATTAGTGAGTTGGTCACACTGCAGGTAATGGCTGCAGAGGCAGAAAAGGGATGGGCAGCCACCAGGAGGAGTAGTAGGTGCAGGCAGGTAGTGCAGGGGTCCCCTCTGGCTATCCCTCTCTCAAACAGATATATCACTTTGGATACTAAAATAAAAGCAAAATACTGCGGATGCTGGAAATCTGAAACAAAAACAAGAAATGCTGGAATCACTCAGCAGGTCTGGCAGCATCTGTGGAAAGAGAAGCAGAGTTAACGTTTCGGGTCAGTGACCCTTCTTCCGAAGAAGGGTCACTGACCCAAAACGTTAACTCTGCTTCTCTTTCCACAGATGCTGCCAGACCTGCTGAGTGATTCCAGCATTTCTTGTTTTGTTCCACTTTGGATACTGTTGGGGGGGATGGCCTCCCAGGGAAAAGCAGCAACAGCCAAGTTCGTGGCACCACGGATGGCTCTGCTGCACAGGAAGGGGTGAAAAAAATTTGAAAGCCATACTGATAGGGATTCAATTGTAAGGGAAACAGACAAGCATTTCTGTGGCCGCAAATGAGACTCCAGGATGGTATGTTGCCTCGCTGGTGCTAGGGTCAAGGATGTCTCAGAGCGGCTGCAGGACATTCTGAAAGGAGAAGGTGAACAGTCAGAGGTCGTGGTACACATTGATACCAACGACATAGGTAGAAAGAGGAATGAGGTCCTGCAATAAGAATTTAGAGAACTAGGTAGCAGATTAAAAAGCAGGACCTCAAAGGTTGTAATTTCTGGATTACTCCCGGTACCACATGCTAGTGAGTATAGGAATAGGAGGATAGAGCAGATGAATGCGTGGCTGAGGAGGTGGTGCAGGAGGGATGGCTTTAGTTTCCTGGATCACTGGGTCTGTTTCTGGCAAAGGTGGGACCTGTACAGGTTAGATGGGTTGCACCTGAACCGATCCGGGACCAACATCCTGGCTGGGAGGTTTGCTAGTGCTGTTGGGGTGGGGGGGGGTTTAAACTAATTTGGCAGGGGGTTGGGATACAGAGTGGAGTTACAGTAGGGGGTGATGCACAGTCAAATATAGAAGAGAAACTGAGTCAGTCTGGAAGGCAGATCAAATATAGACCTGTTAAGGCACAAGTGAAAAATGCAAGGCTGGATTGCATTTATTTTAATGCAAGGAATCTTACTAGTAAGGCAGATGAATTGAGGGCATTGATTAGCACATGGCATTATGATATTATTGCTATCACAGAGACATGGTTGAGGGAGGGGCAGGACTGGCAGCTCAATATTCCAGGGTATAGAATCTTCAGGAGTGACAGGGGAAGGGATAAAAGAGGAGGTGGCATTGCACTGTTGATCAAGGAGTCAATTTCAGCAGTAAGGAGGGATGATATCTTAGAAGATTCCTCAAGTGAGGCTATTTGGGTAGAACTTAAAAACAAAAAGGGGGCAATCACTTGGCTGGGAGTGTACTACAGACCAAACAGTCAGGGAGAGATGGAGGAGCAGATATGTAGGCAAATCTCAGAGAGGTGTAAAAATAATAGGGTAATAATCGTAGGGGATTTCAACTTCCCCAATATCAACTGGGATAGTCTTAGTGCAAAAGGCTTAAGGGGGGTGGAATTTTAAAAATGCACACAGGAGAGCTTTTCGAGCCAGTATGTAGAAAGTCTTACAAGAGAAGGGGCAGTACTGGACCTAATCCTAGGGAATGAAGCTGGACAAGTGGTAGAAGTGTCAGTGGGGGAATATTTCGGGGACAGTGACCATAACTCTGTAAGATTTAAGGTTCTTATGGAAAAGGCCAAAGATAGACTGGTAATAAAGGTACTGGAGGAAGGATGATTTTAAGGTGATCAAACAGGATCTGGCTAAAGTGGGCTGGGAGCAGCTACTTGTAGGAAAGTTAGGATCAGATCAGTGGGAGTCATTCAAAGAGGAAATCGTGAGAGTTCAAACCCAACATGTACTCATTAAGGTGAAGGGTAGGACCAACAAGTCCAGGGAACCCTGGATGTCAAGGGATATAGAGGATTGGATCAGGAAAAAAAGGAGGCTTATCGCAGATTCAGAGCGCTGAAAACATCGCAGGCACTAGAGGAGGATAGTAAGTGTAGAGGGGTACTTAAAAAAGTAATTAGGAGAGCGAAGAGGGGACATGAAAAAACACTGGCGGCCAAGATAAAGGAAAATCCGAAGACGTTTTATAAGTATATTGAGGGCAAGAGGATAACCAAGGAAAGAATAGGGCCCGTCAGGGACCAAAGTGGCAATCTGTGTGTGGAGCCGGAGGACATAGGTGAGGTTTTAAATGATTTCTTTTTATCTGTGTTTACTATGGAGAAGGATGATGTAGGTGTAGAGATCAGGCAGGGGGATTGTGATACACTTGAACATATTAGCGTTGAAAGGGAGGAAGTATTAGCTGTCTTAGTGGGCTTAAAATTGGATAAATCCCTTGGCCCCGATGAAATGTATCCCAGGCTATTATGTGAGGCAAGGGAGGAGATTGCAGGGGCTCTGACAAAAATTTTCAAATCCTCTCTGGCCACAGGAGAGGTACCAGAGGATTGGAGGACAGCGAATGTGATACCATTATTTAAGGGCTGCGTTTGCTGACAATGCTACCACTAGGTGGTGCTGCAGTGGCACATGCGCAATTGCAGCCTGTGCCATTAAAATGTCATAGTCTGCGATCTCACTGCTGCCAGGACTAGAGATGGCGCTGCTCAAATAATCACACAAAGGCAACCTAAACACATTGCAGCACACAATGGTCAGAGGGAGAGAGCGAGTGGGCAGGCCGAGGAGGAGAGAGCGAGCAAGCAGGCCGGGGAGGGGAGTGGGTGGTGGTTGGGCTGGGGGTGGGGGGGAAGAGAGCAGGTTGGGGGAAGACAGTGGGCGGGCCATTTTGGGGGGGGGGGAAAGAGAGCAGGGGGGTGAGAGCGGATGGGCTGGGGGGGTGCAAGTAAGCGGGTGGGGGGGGAGAGCGCACCCGTCACCACCAAGGTCTTCGGCCGCGCTCTCCCCACTTCCTCACCCCCACTCGCTGCACGTGTTACTCGACGTAATCTGCGCATGCGCCAACCAGTCCTGGTAATGCGGAATGCAGCGCATGCGCAGAGTGGGAGCCAATCTGGTGCAGTCTGATGACATCAGCTGCCGGCGGCGTTGTCGATAATCACTTAGTTATTAAGAAGGGTAGCAAGGATAAACCAGGTAATTACAGGCCGCTGAGTTTAACATCAGTGGTTGGGAAACTTTAAAAAAAATTTCTGAGGGACAGGATCAATCTCCACTTGGAGAGGCAGGGATTAATCAGGGATAGTCAGCATGGCTTTGTCAGGGGGAGATCGTGTCTAACTAACTTGATTGAATTTTTCGAGGCGGTGACTAGGTGTGTAGATGAGGGTAAAGCAGTTGATGTAGTATACATGGACCTCAGTAAAGCTTTTGATAAGGTCCCACATGGGAGATTTGTTTCCAGGGCAATTTGGCAAATTGGAACTAAAATTGGCTTAGGAGTAGGAGGCAGAGGGTAGTGGTCGAGGGTTGTTTTGCGAGTGGAAGCCTGTGACCAGAGGTGTACCGCAGGGATCGGTGCTGGGACCCTTGCTGTTTGTAGTGTACATTAATGATTTAGACGTGAATATAGGAAGTATGATCAGTGAGTTCACAGGTGACAGGAAAATTGATGGTGTCATAAATAGTGAGGAGGAAAGCCTTAGATTACAGGACGATACAGATGGGCTGGTAAGATGGGCAGAGCTGTGGCAAATGGAATTTAATCCTGAGAAGTGTGAGGTGATGCAACAAGGCAAGG
This sequence comes from Heterodontus francisci, assembly GCF_036365525.1. Lineage (NCBI taxonomy): Eukaryota > Metazoa > Chordata > Chondrichthyes > Heterodontiformes > Heterodontidae > Heterodontus > Heterodontus francisci. Next base: position 32,192,942 of record NC_090389.1, read on the forward strand.
GAATATAAAATGGATGGTAGGACCCTAGGAAGTACAGAGGGTCAGAGGGACCTGGGTGTACTTGTCCATAGATCACTGAAGGGAGCAGCACAGGTAGATAAGGTAGTTAGGAAGGCATATGGAATACTTGCCTTTATTAGCCGAGGCATAGAATGTAAGAGCAGGGAGGTTATGATGGAGCTGTATAAAACGCTAGTTAGGCCACAGCTGGAGTACTGTGTACAGTTCTGGGCACCACATTATAGGAAGGATTTGATTGCACTGGAGAGAGTGCAGAGGAGATTCACCAGGATGTTGCCTGGGATGGAACATTTCATCTGTGAAGAGAGACTGAAAAGGCTAGAGTTGTTTTCCTTGGAGCAGAGAAGGCTGTGGGGATATGATTGAGGTATAGAAAATTATGAAGGGCATTGATAGGTTAGATAGGACGAAACTTTTTCCCTTACTGGAGGGGTCAATAGCCAGGGGGCATAGATTTAAGATAAGGTGCCGGAGGTTTAGAGGGGATTTGAGGAAAACATTTTTCACCCAGAGGATGGTTGGAATCTGGAACACGCTGAATAGGTGGCAGAGGCAGGAACCCTCACAACATTTAGGAAGTATTTAGATGAGCACTTGAAATGCCATAGCATACAAGGCTATGGGCCATGTGCTGGAAAATGGGATTAGAATAGTTAGGTGCTTAATGGCCAGCACAGACACGATAGGTTGAAGGGCCTGTTTCTGTGCTATATAACTCTATGACTCTATCATTCTTAGTCAAGGCATTGGAGGGAGCACACAAACCTCCAAACTGCTCGTCTACCAGTCCCTTCAAGCACCACCTGCCCCTCATGTGGCAGAGTCTGCAAATCACGCATTGGATTTATCAGACATCTCAGAACCTGGTGTACTGGTGCAGAAGCAAGTCATCCTTGATCCCGAACAAGGAGGAGAAGGAGTGCATAAACAATGCCATGTGAAAGAGGGTCTAATTCTAATTAGTAGATTCATTCCAGAGCCTGATAATCTGGAGTGGGAGAAATGTCTTGATTGGAAATTGCAGTAACTTTTCCAATGCATAAATCTGGCAACATTTTTATTATTAAGCTTCTACATTGGAATTGAGTATTTTCTTTAAGCATATTGGTTTCTTACACATTTATTGTGTTCATGCAATGTTGGAAAAATGTGCACTTTTCTGTATAGGAGTTTCCATTAAATTCAATGATTCAGGGAAGGATTAATTGATCTAAAGTCATAAGGAATTATGACATTAGACCGACTCAAGAGAACCCGATAATTAACATTTGTATTGGTTCTGCTTTAAAACCTGACTATCAGTTAAGTATATAGAATGAAACAGACACTGTTATTGGGTATAAATTGGCTGGTATGAATCAGAGTCCTGTTGGTTGTCTGTTACCTCGGTCTCAAATGATAACGTGAAATAAACATGAGATAATATTAACTTAAAATACCATTACTAGAATGTGAAGATGGTTTTGTGGGTTTTTCCACATATTTCATAAAGAAAGTTTATGCGGCTGATTTATTTTTTCTCTTAGTGAAAAAAACGTTTTCTGTTAAGTGAAATGTAAAACATATGACTGCTTGGTCAGTTTCCTGTTGCTCACTGCTTTCAATTGATTGCAAGAGACAACATGGCACAAAACGTGGCCTAAGGGTTTTAATGTTGTTATTCATGAGTAGCTATTACCTTTGGTTCTTGGCAACCTTTCGAATTGATGCCTTATGCCTGATTCCATACCAGTGAGCATTTATGTGTGATATTTTTTGATATTCAGAATATGAAATAAAGACTCATAACAGTGTGGGTCATGAAACAACAAAATCACTTGACTCCCAAATTGAAGACCATCAATTCCATCCTTTCGCGTGTCTGACATTCCAAATGCCTTGGCTTTGTCGGGTGAACATGGTCAGTTTTCAGACAGGCCGCTGGGTTAGAGTGCCACAGTTGGGCATTCAATTGTTGGCAGGGTGAGACAGAAAAAAAGTAATTCAACCCATTGTAAGCATAATTGCTCTTGACCAGTCACAGAATGGTAGTGACTGTGAAGGAACATGTGATCCATATCACTCCACTCTTTTTTTCAACAGGCGAAGACATTGTCAATGTGAAAATCTGTGTAAAATATACACATGGCTTTTGTTATATAGTGCTTCCATTTTTAAAATATTTTTGAGGACTCATGTTTTAGTATTGTAGGATTAATGTGGAGGACTGAATTGATTCCAATGATGTTGGACTTTGTTTTTTTTACAGATCACTGGAAGGACATTGGAACTTTATTTAAAAAACAAACCCTCACTAGATGTCACATGTCTTAAGCTAAATAAACAACAAGTGCCTTGGGGACTAGGGGAGATGTTTACAGAGAAGTGATATGTCAAGATTTATGGTGGTAAAGAGTTGGTTTCATTTTGAATCCTGTTTTGAGTCAGTTGCAGCTCAGCTTGCTCAGAAAGAAGCAACCAACTCATCCTTTTCTCCACCTGTCTGAGCAACCCTGAGAATCCAGTGTGTGATAGCTGAAACCCCTGATGCCGCATTTCTCCTGGAAAGCCTGCCAGACTAATCCTCGATGTTGCCTGAAGAGAACTGTTCCAGAAAGATCCCAGAGACAGCCATCAATGCGTATTTGGGACACCAGAAAAGGGACAACTGATATCATTCCATATCTTATCCTTTTCCTTCAAGAATTAACAAGTATTTGGCCAAAGTGTTTATTTTTGTTTTTTTGTAAAAAGATCTGTGGAGAGAAAACCTCTTTATTTTTTCTTTAACCGGTGTGTGTGTGTGTGTGTGTGTGTGTGTGTGTGTGTGTGTGTGTGTGTGTGTGTGTGTGTGTGTGTGTGTGTGTGTGTGTGTGTGTGTGTGTTGGGCGAGGTTAGAAGGGAACTTTTAGATTTCAATCTGTGTGTTAATGCTTGCATCTTTACTGAATATGTCTTGTTTTATAATAAATTGACAATTTTGTTGTTTATTAAAGAAACCTGGTTGATGGATTTTATTCTGAAATAAAAATAGAGTATATAATTGGCCAGATTGGTAACTAGGAAAACATTTAAATATATGTAGTGACCCGTGGAAAAGTGAAACTAGAGGAAGACAGTGCACTCCTTCTACCTCGGTCCTAACACTTTTAAAAAGATTATAAAAACTCTGGTAGTATTTATTTAATCAATGCAACATGTTGGACATCTAATATTTCTCTTTGGGGAAAGGGAATTTAGGATAACAGATGGAAATGAAAGATTTTCCTTTTGGTCACTGTTGGTAAAATTGAGCAATTATATGTTTGATGCACTGTTAATATGAGATGGACGAATTATTCATTTCAGTCTTCCAATACAGACGGTAAATATCAGGTTGATTATAACAAGGGTCCAGTATAGTAATAACAGTGAAGTTGACTTTTCATAATTACAATAAAGCTTTTGTACAGTTTTCCATATTTTGTCTTTCTAACTTTTCAATTAAGAAAATTCCATTTTTTACTGGTCCCATCATGCTGATTTGCCTTTATTCATATTTGTGGTATTTGAAAATATTTCCAGCTTATGAAACAGAAATGGCTGAGAAAAATGCCCCTTTAAATGTTCATCTAATCATCACCCCAATAGTAGCAGTTCATAAATAATACAGTTTACTTTCCTTTCTTACCTCAAAAAATGTGACAACGCTCATTTGTATGGAAAAGAAACTAACAGACCACAACTTTTCCTGTTGGTAAATGTCGACTATTTAGGTAGGAAACATGTGCTTATTTATCTCCCTTTCCCATCTCAGCGACAGATTTTGCATGATCTATCTGTAACTTGATAGGCCATGACTCCAAAAGGAACAGAAGAAAGATTTTTTCCTTCAAAAAAAACTTTCCCTTTGAGGTGTCACACAACTGTGCAGAAGGTATCAAAACAATGATTGCCAACAAACTATGATGATGTTCAAAATGTGTAAAACTGTGCTAGCAATGTAGAGTGATGCTCGCTGGTCTAAAGTACTATTATATGTTCTTCTCTATACTGACCAGGTTGTTCCCCTTGTGCATTCACCAGTAACAGGGAGAGTTGATGAGGGCAATGTGGTTGATGTGGTGTATATAGACTTCCAAAAGGTGTTTGATAAAGTGCCATGTAACGGGCTTGTCATCAAAGTTTAAGCTCATGAAATAAAAGGGGTGGGGCAGCATGGATATGAAATTGGCTAAAGGATAGAAAACAGAGTAGTGGTGAATGGTTTCTCAGACTGAAGGAAGGGAAATAGTGTGGCTCCCCAGGGATCAGTACTAGGACCACTGCTTTTCATGATATATATTAATGACTTGGACTTGGGTGTACAGGGCACAATTTCAAAATTTGCAGATGACTCAAAACTTGGAATTGTAGTGAGCAGTGAGGAGAATGTTGATAGACTTCAAAAGGACATAGACAGGCTGGTGGAATGGGCAGACATGTGACAGATAGAATTTAATGCAGAGAAGTGATATAGGAAGGATACAGTAGGAAGAAAGAGGAGAGGAAATAGAAAATAAAGGGTATAATTCCACATTGGTGCATGAACAGAGGGACCTGAGGGTATATGTGCACAAATCGTTGAAGATAGCAGAGCAGGTTTAGAAAGTGGTTAAAAAGACATACAGAATCATAGGCTTTTTACATAGAGGCATAAAGTACAAAAGCAAGGAAGCTATGATGATCCATTATAAAACACTGGTGTGGCCACAAATGGAGTATTGTGCCCAATTCTGGGCACCACATTTCAGGAAGGATGTGAAGGCCTCAGAGAGTGTGCAGAAAAGATGTACAAAAATGGTTCCAAGGATGAGGAACTTCAGTTACATGGATAGATTGGAGAAGCTGGGGCTGTTCTCCTTAGAGAAGAGAAGGTTGAGAGGAGATTTGACAGAGATGTTTAAAATCATGAGGAGTTTAGACAGAGCTGATCAAGAGAAATTTTTCCCATTGGCGAAAGGGTCGAGAACTAGAGGACAAGAGACTTAGGGTGATTGGTAAAAGAATCAAAGGGGACATGAGAAAACCTTTTTTTTAATGTCTTCTTTCTTTGGCCTCCTTGTTTTGAGGGACAATGGGTCAGTGCCTAGAGGAGGTCAGTAGTTTGTGGAGCAACGCCTGGAGTGGCTATACAGGCCAATTTTAGAGTGACAGACTCTTCCACAGGCGCTGCAGATAAAATTGGTTGTTGGGGCTGTTACACAGTTGGCTCTCCCCTTGCGCTTCTGTCTTTTTTCCTGACAACTGCTAAGTCTCTTCGACTCGCCACTCTTTAGCCCCGCCTTTCTAGCTCTCCGCCAGCTCTGGCGATCACTGGCAACTGACTCCCACGACTTGTGGTCAATGTCGCAGGACTTCATGTCGCATTTGCAGACGTCTTTAAAGCAGAGACATGGATGGCTGGTGGGTCTGATACCAGTGACGAGCTTGCTGTACAATGTGTCCTTGGGAATATTGCCATTTTCCATGAGGCTCACATGGCCAAGCCATCTCAAGCACTGCTGGCTCAGTAGGGTGTATATGCTGGGGATGTTGGCCGCCTCGAGGACTTCTGCGTTGGAGATACGGTCTTGCCACCTGATGCCAAGGATTCTGCAGAGGCAGCAAAGATGGAATGAGTTGAGACGTCGCTCTTGGCTGACATACATTGTCCAGGCCTCGCTGCCGTAGAGCAAGGTACTGAGGACACAGGCTTGAAACACTGGGACTTTTGTGTTCCATGTCAGTGCACCATTTTCCCACAGCCTCTTGGCCAGTCTGGACATAGCAGCTGATGCCTTTCCCATGCACTTGTTGATTTCTGCATCGAGAGACAGGTTACTGGTGATAGTTGAGCCTAGGTAGGTGAACTCTTGAACCACTTCCAGAGCATGGTCACCGATATTGATGGATGGAGCATTTCTGATTTCCTGTCCCATGAAGTTCATTTTACTTGAGGCTGATAGTTAGGCCAAATTCATTGCAGGCAGCCATAGTCCTGTTGATGAGTCTCTGCAGACACTCCTCTGTGTGGGATGTTAATGCAGCATCGTCAGCAAAGAGGAGTTCCGTGATGAGGTCCATACTTTGGTCTTCGCTCTAGGACGGGCAAGGTTGAACTACCTGCCATCTGATCATGTGTGGAGGAAAATTCCTTCTTCTGAAGGCTTGAATGCATGTGAGAGCAGCAGGGAGAAGAAGATCCCTAACAGTGTCGGTGCGAGAACACAGCCCTGTTTCACGCCAGTCAGGATAGGAAAGGGGTCTGATGAGGCATCGCTATGCTGAATTATGCCTTTCATATTGTCATGGAATGAGGTGATGATACTTAGTAGCTTAGGTGGACATCCTAGTAGTCTGAAGAGAGCACGTCTGCTGAGAAGGTCAAAGGCTTTGGTGAGGTCTATGTGGATCTTGTGTAGTGAGTGGTTATGATCTGAAATGCAATGCCTGAAAGGCTGTTAGAAGCAGATTCAATTATGACTTTCCAAAAGGAATTGGCTAACCTGCCAAGAATAAGGCACATTAATTTTATCATGAACATTGATTTTAAACTGTTTTTGGAGTGAAGAAATGACTTGTTAAACAGATCAGCTATGGCTGAAAAAGACATTTGCATACTAACAGACATTGAAGGTGAGGAAGCACATTCCAGGGCCTACTAAGGAGGATACAATCCACAATGGCCAGGACTGGTTCAACCAGCTGGTCACATGACTACTTGGCTGTTTCTTTTGAACTGGCCACAGTGAATTTGAAGGCAGAGTGTCTGTTTGTTCCTGGACTGAGAAGATCCCTCTCCTGTCTGCTCCCATCTCTTTCTCACAAGCCTCTAAATCCAGTGAAGACACATGAACCCCAAGAGAGAAAAGTCTCCTACAGCGAATAAGGTTTAAGAAGAATACTGGGCCCCAACGAAAAGTAAGATCTACCTACAATCAAGAACTCTACTGTGAGCTCAAAGAATCATAACAGCAACACTTCAGATATTATCTCAAACTTTTCCACTTTATTTTTCTTCTCTTTTCTGTCTCTATTTGCATGTGTGTATCGCGTATGCATGCCAGAATGGGTGCGTCATGTATCCGTAGGCATTAGAGTTTAATAAATTTCAACATTTCTTCTTTAAACCTAAGAAAGCCTGTTTGTGCTGGTTTCTTTGCCTTACAGTTGGAAAACGGTGAACAAGGATTCACCAAGGGGAAGCTAAAAACAGTGTGTTTAAAATTAAACCTTGTTACGGTAAGACCAGGTGAAGGCTGAAAGGGAACCCTAGACCTCTTTCTCAGCTAGTCGTAACAACCTGAAGGGTAAAAAATTGCAGAACTATAGGAAGAGGCTGGGGGAGTGAGACTAGCTGGATTGCTCTTGCAGAGGGCTAAATGGCCTCCTTCTGTGCTGTAACCATTCCACGATTCTCTTTAATTGGCAGAATATCATAAAATGTGCAACCCAAAACTGCATGTATCTCAAGATGTGATATAAACATTTTCCTTGTTAGTTTTTTTTATTATTTTGTTTCTTTTATAGGTGCGGCAAGAGGTATAATGGTGCAATAAATTCAGGAGAACCCATTGAAGAATGGCAATAGTACTGTGCTCCTGACCTAACAGTGCCCCTACCCAAGCTGTTGCAGTACAGCTACAACACTGGCATCTACCCGGCAATGTGGAAAATTGCCCAGGTCTGTCCTGTACATAAAAAGCAGGACAAGTCCAACCCGACTGATTACCACCCCAACAGTCTACTCTCAATCATCAGTAAAGTGATGGAAGGAGTCATCAACAGTGCCATCAAGCGGCACTTGCGTAGCAATAACCTGCTCAGTGACGCTCAGTTTGGGTTCCGCCAGGGCCACTCAGCTCCAGACCTCATTACAGTCTTGGTTCAAAAGTGGACAAAGAGCTGAACTTCAGAGGTGATGTGAGAGTGCCTGCCCTTGACATCAAGACAGCATTTGACCAAGTATGGCATCAAGGAGACCTAACAAAACTGGAGTCAATGGGAATCAGGGGGAAAACTCTCCACTGGCTGAGACTTACCTCACGTAAAGGAAGATGGTTGTGTTTGTTGGAGGTCAATCATCTGAGCTCCAGGACATCACTGCAGGAGTTCCTGAGGGTAGTGTCCGAGGGCCAACCATCTTCAGCTGCTTCATCAATGACCTTCCTTCAATCATAAGGTCAGAAGTGGGGATGTTCGCTGATGATTGCACAATGTTCAGCACATTCGCGCCTCCTCAGATACTGAAGCAACCGTGTAGAAATGCAGCAAGACCTGGACAATATCCAGGCTTAGGCTGATAAGTGGCAAGTAACATTCACGCCACACAAGTGCCAGGCAATGACCATCTCCAACAAGAGAGAATCTAACCAGCTCCCCTTGATATTCAATAATATTATGATCATTGAATCCCCTACTATCAACATCCTGGGAGTCACCATTGACCAGAAACTGAAATGGAGTAGCCATGTAAATACCATGGTTACAAGACCAGGACAGAGGCTAGAAATCCTTTGGCGAGTAACTCACCTCCTGACTCCCCAAAGCCTGTCCACCATCTACAAGGCACAAGTCAGGAGTGTGATGGAATACTCTCCAATTGCCTGGATGGGTGCAGCTCCAACAACACTCAAGAAGCTCGACACCATCCAAGACAAAGCAGCTCGCTTGATTGGTGCCCCATCCACAAACATTCACTCCCTCCACTACCGACACACAGTGGCAGCAGTGTGTACCATCTAAAAGCTGCACTGCAGCAACATACCAAGGCTCCTCAGACAGCACCTTCCAAGCCCGTGACCTCTACCATGAAACCCTATGACTCTGTAAAATGGGATTAGAATAGATAGGTGCTTGATGGCCAGCACAGACATGATGGGCCAAAGGGCCCGTTTCTGTGCTGTATAACTTTATGACTCTGTGACTCTGTACTACCTAGAAGGACAAGGGCAGCAAATGGTTGGGAACACCACCACCTGCAAGTTCCCCTCCAAGCCACTCACCATCCTGACTTGGAACTATATCGCATTCCTTCACTGTTGCTGGGTCAAAATCCTTGAACTCCCTTCCTCAGAGCACTGTTGGTATACCTACCCACATGGACTACAGCGGTTCAAGAAAGCAGCTCAGCACCACCTGCTCAAGGGCAATTAGGAATGGGTAATAAATGCTGGTCTAGCCAGCGACACCCACATCCCATGAACCAATTAAAAAATTAAAAAAGAATAACTACGGGGCATGTATTCTTATCGTGGCTGATGGGAAGCACCATTGCAAATGTGCCTCCGTAGCAGGAGCTTCGAATTTGTCTTGTTTATACTTAATTTTCTAATAAAAACAAGGGCTTAACTTAGCTGGGCTTTCTAAGTCTAGATTTATAGGCCTCTATGTATGGCTGCAGCACCACTGGTGCCAGTGCTATGGAAGCTGGAAACTCCCAAGATGTTGGCCAGACCACACAGAGCTCCATGATTGTAAGGGCACTATTACGGGCATGCAGATTGGTCAGACAGCATCAAATGCTGATTTGTTGCACAAACTGCCATTGCCATTTTGGACCTTGCGGGTCCTGTTAACGCCCTGCTGACCTCAGCTGCACAAGCGACCCTTCCATTTGTGCTATTTAAAAGGATCTCCATGGGAGTTTCTTTTGTTGCTGCAGAGTGTGTGGATGTACTGTGTTGAGTGTTATTGGAGAAGTTTGGAAAAGTTTTGGAATTCGCATGCGAGTGGTGCTGGACTTTGACAAGGAGGTCAGAGGCCTGTCAGGAGGAAGCCTGCTTTCAGTAATGGGAGCTATTGTTACAGGCCCTCATGGGCTGCAATTTGACAGGGCCATGAAACAGAGGCAGCAGAGAGGGGAAGCTGTGTGCAGAGGGAGGAGGAGAAGGGTTCTCAAATAAAAGTTGTATCCACCAAAGGTCTTCAGGGACCACTTCTCCAACCTCCACCACAGCCAGGAGTAATGTCAGATGCAGCTGTGTTTCACACAGACGGTGCTCACTGAACTGTGCCACCTCCTAAACCAGACCTATGGTCACAGAATAGGGTAAAGACAGTGCTGCTAGTAGCCGTTAAGATCACCATGGCCCTCAATTTCTATGTCAGTGGATCCTTCCAGATGGGAGCAGGCGACATTGCCAACATTTCACATTTCGCTGCACATTGCTGTATCAGAGAAGTAACAGAGGCTCTGCACACCAGAGAGGAGACTTCATAGTCTTCTCTCCTACCAGAGAGAAGCAGGAGAGCTAAGCACATGGTTTTGCCAGGGTAGCCAAATTCCCAATGGTGCAGGGTGCAATTGATTGCATGTACATGGCTCTGCAGGCCCCACATACCAATGGGGATATGAACTATGACTGCAAGGGATACCACTCCATGAATGTGCAGTTGTTGTGTGGGATTCACAAGGGAGTGGTGCTGGACTTTGACAAGGAGGTCAGAGGCCTGTCAGGAGAAAGACTGCTTTCAGTAATGGGAGCTGTTGCTGCAGTCCCTCATGGGCTGCAATTCAACAGAGCCATGAAACAGAGGCAGCAGAGAGGGGAAGCTGTGCGCAGAGGGAGGAGGAGAAAGGTTCTCAATAGAAAGTTGTAGCCGCCAAAGGTCTTCAGGGACCACTTCTCCAACCTCCACCTATCCTGACAGCGGCCATGATGCATTAGTATCAGTATCTGTATCAGTCATTCCTATCCACCATCTTTGGGCCACCATGACGAACCTAAGGCTGGCTGCTTGGTGAAAAGGACTACCTGCTCTACACCTGGTTCATGACTCCCCTCCGCCACTTGAACACACAAGAACAGCTCACCTACAATGAAAGACAAGCTGCAACCAGGAACGTCATGGAGAAAGCCATCAACATTCTGAACCAGTGGTTCCACTGATTGCACCACTTAGGAGTCCTTCAGTACTTGCCGGCCCATGTCTCCATGTTCGTGTTGACTTGTTGCGTCTTTCACAAGCTCATTCTCATGAGGTACAGCCCTTGCCACCAAGCCTTCAAAGGGCACCTCAGGAGGAGGAGGAAGGGAGGAGGCATGGGTAACAAGCAGGAATCTTATGATGTCAGTCTGAGCTTCCACTGCAGCACTGAGACATTGCATGGATTCTGCATCTGCTGCAATGGGTAGCTGCTACATGGAGCTTACTTTTCGCTGTGGGGTTGGGAAATATAAGTCGGGACCGTTTCTGGATCATGATCCTGCCCCGGGGAAGCAGGGGAAGGGAAACAATAATCAGTCCTAGGTTTCACAGAAGTGCCCCTTATTTGGCATGAAGACAGGTTTGATGACCAATTAGCCGCCAGGGGGAAGTGGGAACGGAAATGAAGTAGGAACAGAGATGGGACTATTCAAGTGCAAACCTGATTTCAACAGACCACTGCAGCCATTACTGTGGCTGCTATTTTAATGCTGGTACTTCTGACTGGAAGCAAAGAGAAGGTTGGGATTCAAAAATGTTTCAGGAGAGCCAGAGGCTTGGAACCTGGGGCAGGGCATCCCCTCGATTCTCTGATGGGAGTTGGAGGTCCTCCCGGAGCCTATGAGGGAGAGGTGTGAGATCTGCTTCCTGGAAGGTGGCAGGCCAAAGTCAACCACCTGGACTAAGCAGGTGTGGATGGTCATAGCTGGCACAATCACTAAAAGAAGTGTGGTCCACAGAAGTTGATCCAGTTGGAAGAGGTTCAGTGAACTGATATGCTCTGGCGAGGTGAGTACAGCTCCCAACCTCAGGAAAGGCCTCTGTGTCATAGAGTTATACAGCACAGAAACAGGCCCTTCAATCCATCATGTCTGTGCCAGCCATCAAACACCTATTTATTTTAATCCCATTTTCCAGCACTTGGCCCATAGCCTTGTATGCTTTGGCATTTCTAGTGCTCATCTAAATACTTCTTAAATGTTGTGAGATAGGAAGCAGAAGTTCAAGAAATTGTCATTCGCCGAGGATATACATATGGGTGTTTGACAAAATGTTGTGTTTGTTTTTTTTTGAATGCCACTGTTACGACCGGGGAGCAATCTGTCTCGGAGGTCTCTTGCTGTCTCCACCTGGTTTTACTGTAACAGTGTTTTGAGCTCCCCTTTTTGTGAATCCGTGTTCACAGTTCCCAATTATCCGGCAAAGAACTGAGCACAAACAGGCTTTCTTTGGTTTAAAGCAGAAAGATGAAATTTATTAAACCTTAACTTAAGGTTCACGCCTGCGGATATATGACGCCATCATGCTAGCATGCACACGTGATATAAACATGCAAGACAGGGATAGAAAAGAGTAAAAGGGATAAGTAGAACAGTTTGAGGCAATATCTTGTTACTGTTTCTTGAGCTCACTGTAGTCCTTGATTGTAGTTATATTCTTGCATTTCGTTGGGGCCCAATTAGGGCATCTTAAAACTTTGTTCACATGGCAAACCTTTGTCTCTTTGAGTTTCACGTGTCTTCAATGGTTTTAGTTCCCTGAGAGATAGGCAGGCAGACAGGAGGTGTTCTTAGTTCCAGGAGAGCACACGGCGTTCTGCCTGGCACTTCCTTTATTTGGGAGTTCAAATTCAAAAAGCTCCCAGGGTGCTTATATGGAACAGTTTCTTCACATCCCTTGTTGGAGGCTCAAATTTCTCTGCCCCAGCCAGCTAGCCATGTGACTAAAACTAGTCTGACCACTTCTGTGTATTGGAGAGCTACTGCAGAGTCTCCACTGAATCAACATGGTCTGTTACCGTGGAAATGCCTTTCCGGTCAGAGATTGCAATTTTTAAAGTTTTAATATTCATGCGGTGAAATAATGTGTGCCTCAGTTCTGGCAGGTGGGGGTTTCCTGACACCACATAAAATTTATTGATTAGTATCACTTTCATATCTTACTGCTTATTGCATCCCGAGTGCCAACGTGCCCTTTCACTTGTTTCATGACAAATGCTAACAGGTGACAGGATCCACTAGGCAGATTTACACTAGGTGAACTTTCCTGACATTAGGGCATCCTGGTCTATAGAAGTAGCTGGGCTGGCAATGGCGCTCGATTTTCATCCTCCTCCCACTCCTCCTCCATGTTCTTCCAATCTGAAGATGAGTGGTGAAACCCTTTATCCTCCTCCACCTGCAATCTCCCTGCTATGCAATGTTGTTCAGAAATTCACTGGTGCATCTGTGAGGTTAAGAGTTTCACGGGTAGCATGTTTATAGATGTGATCATCCTGCAGCTTAAGAGTATGCAGACAGAGAGAATGGGTGACCACCAGACAGTCAAGAAGAAACAGGCAGGTAATGCAGGAGACCCCTGAGTGCATCTCAGTCTCCAAACCAGTATTCAATTCTGAATACTGAGGAAAGTGATGGTTCATCTGGGGACTGCAGCCAGAGCCAAGACCATGGCACCACGGTGGCTTTGCTATACGGGGGGGGGAGGGGGGGGTGGTGGAGTGGGGGGCGGGTGCAGGGGGCGGGTGCAGGGGGTGGGGGTGGCCGGGGTACAAGGCAGACTGGAGGAGGGTTATTGATAGGAGGTTCGATAGTCGGGGACAGACAGGCATTTTTTGTAGCCAATGACTTGAATCCAGGATGGTGTGTTGCCTCCCTGGTGCCATGATCAAGGATGTCACTTAATGGTTGCAGAGCATCCTGAGGGGGAAGGGTGAATAGCCAGCAGTCGTGGTCTACATTAGTACCAATGTCAGAGGTAGGAAAAGGGATGTGGTCCTGCAGAAAGAGGTTGGTGAGCTAGTTAACAAATTTGCAAGCAGGACCTCAAAAGTAGTAATCTCTGGATTACTCCCAGTACAACATGCAAGTGAGTAGAGAAATAGGAGTATAGTACAGATGAATGCGTGGCTGGAAAGATGGTGCTGGTGGGAGGGCTTTAGATTCCTGGGGCACTGGAACCAGGTCTGGAGAAGGTGGAACCTGCACTGGCCAGACGGGTTGCACCTGAACAGAGCTGGGGCAAATTTTCTTGCGGGGTGATTTGCTAGTGCTACTGGGGAGGGTTTAAATTAACTTGGGTGTGGGAACCAGGAGATAATACAAGAGAGGAATATCAAGGTGCACAGAGAGTTGGTAGAGACAAATAGCACTAGAGTAGGAAATAGCAAAGTATTAGGTGGGGTCAGAGTGAGAGTGTTAGACAGAGGTGATCTCGCTCAAACATAGATAATTCTTACAGGGCTCAACAGTGTAGATGCAGGAAGGATGTTTCCCATGGCTGAGGAGTCTAGAACCAGGGATACAGTCTCAGAATAATGGGCTAGCCATCTAGAACTAAGACGAGGAGTAATTTCTTCACTCAGGGTGGTGAATCTTTGGAATTCTCTGCCCCAGAGGGCTGTGGAGGCTCAGACGTTGAGTATGTTCAAGACTGAGACTGATAGATTTCTAAATATTAAAAACACCAAGAGATACGGGTAGTGCAGGAAAATGGTGTTGAAGTAGAAGATCAGCCATAATCTCATTGAATGGCAGAATGGGAGGGAAGGGCTGAATGACATACCCCTGCTTCTATTTCTTATGTTCTTACGTCCTTTTTGTAAACCAATCACCTCTGTTCGGTGTCTAAGAGCTGCCTTTGACTCCTCATTTTCCTCATTTATTTCACTGTTTTAAGCATTGTTTTATTGCTTGATCAGGACTTGACTTAGACCTTGGACTATCAGCCCTTTCCTCTTTTAGAGGATTCATCAAACCCTTAACCCAGTCAAATTGGTTTTTATGTTGGACCATGCTCAATGGAAATTCTGTTCTTTGATGTTCAAGGAGAAATTACTTTGAACTCTGAGGTTAGATTTTAAATTCTGCCTAGGATTTATCATATTTACTGGATTTCACATGTTGGTAGAAAGCTTAAAATGCTAGCCTTACCTATCAGGAAAACCCCATTTCAACCCTTAATTCTCCATTCTATAATCCACCAATGCAATTCAAAGCTGTGCTCTGGAGTGCCAACTGTTAAAGAATGTTTAAATATAAATTTAAAAAAAATTATCTATTGCTCAAATCAATACTGTTTTTCAAACTTTGAAGTCAAGCGTTCAGATTTATTATGCATACAGTATGTATGCAGTCATGTTTAAAAATATGTTTAAAATGTGGTACTTAAAACCTGGACCAGGATTTTATGGGCCCTTGAGGAGTGGGCTAGAAGGCGGAGAGTGGGGCCGCTAAATCGGGAGAGAGCAAGGGAGGGCAGGGGTTGTTGCATTTGTTGCCTTCCCACTGCCATGGAATTTTACCAGCAGCAGGGAAGGTGACAGACAGCCCTCCCGCCCACAGGGCAGTTGAAGTCCTTAAGTGGCCAATTAAGGGCTTCTTCCTGCCGCTGTTGGCAAAATGCCAGCAGCGGGTGGACCCTCCACCACGAGGGGCGACCACCGCTAATTCCTGGTGGCCTCCCTGCGGGTTTGCAGTGGGGGAGGGCTCCTCATCGGGCATTCTGTGCCTCCCCAGTGGCAATGGCTGCTCCTGCGGCAACACCCCCTGCCCTCAATAAACACCCACCCTCCACCCCCCACTTTGCCAGGGCCTGCCTGACTGGCCCTGGTGACCCTGACCCCACTTACTTTAGTCCAAAGGTGTTGTCCATGCTGCTTCTTCGGGCTGGGTGTAGTTGCAGCGGTGGCAGCCCTCTGCCAGCAGCTACTAGAGGTGGGTTCTCATCCCTTAAAGGAACAGGAGCTCCGACATCATCTCATTAAGCTGCTGAATGGATGTAAAATCTGGTTGGGGCTCCCAGAAGTAGCCAAAGCAGGGTTTAGTTTTAGTTTTTAGTGTTTAGTTTAGAGATACAGCACTGAAACAGGCCCTTCGGCCCACCGAGTCTTGCCAACCATCAACCACCCATTTATACTAATCCTACACTAATCCCATATTCCTACCACATCCCCACCTGTCCCTATATTTCCCTACCACCTACCTATACTAGGGACAATTTATAATGGCCAATTTACCTACCAACCTGCAAGTCTTTTGGCTTGTGGGAGGAAACCGGAGCACCCGGAGAAAACCCACGCAGACACAGGGAGAACTTGCAAACTCCACACAGGCAGTACCCAGAATTGAACCTGGGTCGCTGGAGCTGTGAGGCTGCGGTGCTAACCACTGCGCCACTGTGCCGCCCCTGGGGTTGGCCCCAGCTTTCCGGCCTGTTGTCAGGGCCACTACCGACCCAACAAAATCCCGGACCTGTTGGTTGGAGACTGAAATGCATTACAGTTCTGAGCTCAGTGTCCAGGTTGATCAGACACGTGGGAATCCAAATGTTCATTACAGTCTACCACATTTTATACTGTAACGTAGATCATAACCTCTGCCCCATTTTATTTGGTTTATCTTTGCCGGTTTGGCTTTTTCTTGTTTCTCTTATTTCCTTTGCTTTCGGACGGCAGCTTTTCAGGATCCTGCCATTCATACCACCTCTAGATACATGTTTCTTTACTTGTCCCTTTGGCCTTGCACTATGAAACCCATTGTCATTTAATTTCGCCTTGAAGTGATTTGACTTTAACCCCTGATAGGGACTAAACCAAATCAGGAGTACATCTCTATGAATCTCCTTTAATCAAGTTCAAACCAGGTAAATTCTCAGACACTTATTTGGGTCCAAAGAATCGTACTAGCTTTCCCTCAAAGAAAGAAAACCAACAGAGAATATTACCATCTTTTGAATAGCCTATTTTTAATAATTATGGCTAAGTCATAAATATACCAGATATTATAAGGATCTGGGAACTCTCTTCAATGCGTATCTCTTCACTTAAAGAGACAAAGAGGGGGTTCTTTGTAGTTATATACAGAATGCTACATGAGATGATTTATTAACTTTTATAGAGTTATTAAAGAATTTAACACGATACATTTCTAAGTGGATAAGTATATCATAATATTAAATATTACTGAGAGATGTAACACATAATCTTATTTCGAACATAGAATCTAAACATTTAACCGTGCTAATGTTACAGCAAAAATATCTTAGAATATCCAGAATTATCCATCAAAATTTAAAATAAACTTTTTAACCTTAAATTCCCTGTAGTTGGAGAAGCTTTGTTGAGGATGCAACACTTCTAATTTTTTGCTTCAAAACCTCATGTTTACACTGTTTCTGAAGTGACATTTAGCATATAGATGTGACTTCCTGTGTGTGTTTATCTTCCTTTTGAAATCCCTATCTTTAATTACCATCTCCACTTGATGTTTTACTGGAATTCCTTTGCTTTTGAAGTTGTGAGCATTTATCTGGTCAAAACATTTATAATTGTTTATTTAACCTCTTATTCCTGTGAGTCAATTCCATTTATTATTTCATTATCTATAATTGTCCTTTCCATGGCACCCCAAAGCAACCTCCGGACCCTACCTGTCTGCACAAACCAATTAAGTTTATTGGTACCCCTTACTGACAGGATATTTCAATGTGTGTGTGTTTATCCTCCAAACCCCTGACAACAGAGATACAAATGGATTTACCAACTTGTTTCTGGTTCATAACAGGGACCTTTGACATTTTCCATCTTAAAGGGGAATGTCAGTGAGTCTTAAAAACCTGACCATTTATTCATTCTTTAATTCTAAAAGGTATAATATTTTAACTATTTCTAAATTCTACCTAATTAAGCCTATTATATATATATCCCATCACAGCCTGCCCTCCATGTTATCACAGACCTTCCATTTTGCTCTTCTTCCCACCCTCACCCCTTTCACTTGCTCAAACCTATTGCGTTTCTAACTTTTCCTAGTTCTAATGAAAGATCACAGATCTGAAACATCGGCTGGAAGTTAATGCTCTCAATTCTACTTGCTTCTGTGTCCACCCCTAGAAAAAGCTTTCTTCCAATTCACTTACAATAGCACTTTGAAATCCCCAACTGTCTAGCTTTTGGCCCTCCATTCACTGCAACATTTCTGCAGGTATTGATCTGGTCAACCACACCCTCACCTCCAACTTTGATGCCCTAGTCCCCATGAAAGCATTACTGTCTCTCGACCTGGCCATTCCACTTGGGACAATTCTCATCTCCGCTCCCTTAATCCCAAACAGAAGCGGACTTGTGTGCATATGATGAACAAGTAGTTTAACCGTTTACTCCAGATCTGTCTGGACCACACAAAGCACTGTAGGATCCTGCTCTTGTCTGCCAAAACTGCTCACTATTCTAGGATCATCCTGGAATGTAAAGCTAATTGCCAGCTTCTTTTCTGTACTGCAAACCGTCTTCTTAAACGCCTCTTCCATCCTCACCTCCTACAAGAATTGTGAGAGATCTTAGATTTTTTGTCACTAAGATTGAAATCATCTGATCAGCTGTCTCTCTGATTGGATGCTTCACTTCTTTTCCCACAGCCCACATTCCCTAATGTTCCCCCTGCCTTAGCCCTGAACTTGCACCTTTCTCTAGTTTCTTTCCTGTCTCCCCTCATGCCGTCTCCAAGCTCATCTTGTCCATGAAAGCCATCTCCTGCTCCCTCGACCCTATTCTCACTAACTAACAGCTCAACTTCCCTTCCTGGCTCTCATATTAGCTGAGATTGTGAATGGTTCTCTCCCCTCACCTTCACATCTGCCATCACCACCCCCTCTGCTCAAAAAACAACCTTTGACCCCCTTGCAAACTACCACCCCATCTCCAACTTCCCTTTCCTCTCCCAAATCCTTGAATGTGCTGATGCCTCCCAAATCCATGCCCATCTTTCCTGGCATTCCAGATTTGAATCCCTCCAATCAGGTTTCTGCCCTTGCCACATACCAAAATGGCTCCTAGAATGTCATTTGTGACCTTAATATCTGCCTATGACAAAAGTGAACTATCCCTCCTCGTCCTTCTCAGCCTGTCTGCAGTCTTTGACACAGTTGATCATACCATCTTCCTCCAACGTCTCTACACTGTTGTGCAGCTGGGAGAGAATGCACTCACCTAGTTCCATTCTTCCCTGTCTAAACATAGCCAGAGAATCACCTGCATTGTTTCTCTTCCTGCTCCTGCACTGTTACCTCTGATTCCCCAAGGATCTGTCCTTGGCCCCCTCCAATTTCTCATCTATATACTGCTCCTTGGTGACATCATCTGAAAACAAAAGTTGGAATTTTATGCTCTACCCTGTGGCAGGTTTGGAGGTGTGAGAGCATAAAATTGTGTGGGATGTTGGTGGGGGAGGGTTCCCATCACCATCCCACCTCCGCTGAAATTTAGTCCAGGGCAGGAAGACCTGTGAACGGCCTTCCTGCTGCCAATTGAGACTGTTAACTGGGCAATTAAATCCCAATTAAGGGCATTTTCCCACCATAACTACACCTACCCGTGTGCTGGATGGCCCTGTCACTGCACAGGAAGCACCGTAGGAAAAGCTGTGCGGGCTGCTTCCTGGCTCTGGGATGGTGTGGGGGGGAGGGGGTCCTCATTAATAGGCACTCAGAGCCTGAACAAGGGACCCAACATCGGGAAGGGGGGTGCCCACTGAGGGCCACTCCACTACTGTGGGCGGCACAGTGGCGCAGTGGTTAGCACCGCAGCCTCACAGCTCCAGCGACCCGGGTTCAATTCTGGGTACTGCCTGTGTGGAGTTTGCAAGTTCTCCTTGTGTCTGCGTGGGTTTCCTCCGGGTGCTCCGGTTTCCTCCCACATGCCAAAGACTTGCAGGTTGGTAGGTAAATTGGCCATTATAAAATTACCCGTAGTATAGGTAGGTGGTAGGGAAATATAGGGACAGGTGGGGATGTGGTAGGGATATGCGATTAGTGTAGGATTAGTATAAAATGGGTGGTTGATGGTCGGCACAGACTCGGTGGGGCCGAAGGGCCCGTTTCAGTGCTGTATCTCTAAACTACCCTTGCTGCCGACACCTCCACCACCCCCCCCCCACCCCACAAGACCCCTTTCACCCTGATCTACTTGAAGCCTGGCTCCAGCAACACTCCTCAGCCTCTAGGACAGTCACCTCCAGTAACAGCCGCCGCATCAGCGGCATTGCTGCAGCTACTGGCCTCTGATTGGTCAGCAGCTCTCCAAGAGTGGGAATTCCGGTGACGGGATCCTAGATCCTATGGAAAGCCTGCCGCTGTCCACTTAAGTGCCTGATTGGCACTACATTGGCCTTCTGGAAAAGAGGCAACGTGGGATCTCAGCGTGGTTTTCTCCTGACATTAAGACCCCCACTACCAGGATAAAATTTCCACCGAAGTGTCGGTTTCCATGTGTATGCTGGTGACTCCCAGCTCACCATTACCTCTCTTGAACCTTCCACTGTCTCTAAATTGACACTGCTTGTCCAGCATCTAGTATTGGATGAGCGAAAGTTTACTCCAACTAAATATTGGGAAGACCAAAGCCATTGTCTTTGGTCCCTGTCACAGACTCTGTTTCCTATCCACCAACTCGGCCCACTCCCTGTCAACAGACTGAATCCGTGTTCACAACCTTGGTATCATATTTGACCCTATGATGAGTTTTCAACCACATCTGTGCTATCACAAAGACTGTCCACTTCCATCTCCATAACAGCACCCAACTTCACCCCTGCCTCAACTCATCTGCTGCTGAAACCCTCATATAACCCTTCATTAGCTCTAGACTTGACTATTCTAATGCACTCCTAGACTCTAGCCACCCTTCCACTGTCTACCCTCCATAAGCCTGATATCATCCAAAGTTCTGCTACCCGTGCGCAAACTCTCTCTGAGTCCCATTCATCCATCACCCGTATGCTCACCAACCACATTAGCTCCTGGTTAAGCAAAGTCTCAGTTTAAAAATTTTGATCCCTGTTTATGAATCCCTCCACGGCCTCTCCCCTTCCTATCTCTGTAATCTCTTCCAGCTGTACAACCCTCTGAGATATCTGCACTCCTCCAATACTGGCTCTTGACCATCCTCAACTTTAATTGCTCCATCATTCGTGGCCTTGCCTTCAGTTACCAAGGCCGGAATTTTATGTGGAGGTGGAGGCCCTGCCCACCAGCTTAAAAGTTGGGGAGAGCCCACCTCTGCCAGGTTTGGAAGCCATGCTGCGATTTTTAATTGGCCTTGGGCGGGACTTCCGCCCCTCTGAGGCAGGAAGTACCACTTCCAAGAATTGTCAGCCAGTCAGTGGGACGGCAGATGTTCAGTCCCAGCAGCTCCACTGGGAGCAGTGTCCACTGCTGGGACTGCTCCTAGCATGAGTAGCAGCATGGATGCTGGCCCCGATAAATGTAAGCTGAGTTTTGGGCCTTGCTAGGGACAATCAGCTTGCTCCCGGCAAGGGGGGTGGGGGGGGTGCATCAATGAGAAGGGAAGGGGGAGGTGCTCTAGCTGGGGGGTGGGGTGCTTGTGCTGCTGGGGGGGCCCTCTGTAGGGCACAGGGTGCCGATCAGAGGGGCTTCCCCCTCCCCAACCACCTTGGGCCTCAAGGAGGCCACTTAATATTACTGGACTGCCTTCTCAGCTGTCAATGTGCCGCAGTTGGTAAGATGGCAGTGGTAGGAGGCCCTTAAGGGGAACTTAATTGGCCACTTAAGGGCCTCGCTTGGCCCTTTGCCATCTCACCCACTGCTGGTAAAATGGCAGCGGGGGTGGCTAGGCATCGGGAACCTGCCTCCCATTTGATTTTATGTAAACCCCCCCTCCCAACCCACCTCCAGCCCGCTCCGAGGAGGGGAGTAAAATTCCAGCCCAAGTTCCTAAGCTCTGGAATTCCCTCCCTATACCTCTCCACCTCTCTTCCCCTCTTTTCTCCTTTAAGACACTCCCCGAAACTTACCTCTTTGACCAAGCTTTTGTCATCTGATTTAATATCTCCTCACGTTAAATTTTATTTAATATTGCTGCTGTGAAGCACGATGAGGCATTTTACGATGATAAAGGTGCTACATAAATACAAGTTGTTGATGTTGTTGTTCTCAAATGCCTTTTAAACTTCTAATAACACAGGTCAAATGAATGCAATGCTGAATTCCTCTGCACAGTTTGCTGAGAGCATTGTTTCATGGTCGTGAATGAAGGGATTTATATCCATGAGAAAACAAGTCATTAAATTCTTTATCTAAAATATCTTGCCAGTGCTTTCCACAATTCTGCTGCTTTTCCACTGGTGTTGTGGTCATAACATATTGCTATGACACAGAGTTGGCCTTCACTGTATGATTTTCATCATGACATTTGATCAGAGGAAATGCTTTCAGGCTGCTTCCTATCAGTTCAACAAAGAGCTTTTTGTAAATGTGATGCCAGTGCTGTTTTACCAAAGAACTTGTTTGTGACATTTAACAAATGTCGCTAAGGGCAAAAAGATGGCTGCTGCTGAGTAGGAAAGAATTTGGAATGGCTATGGCACAGAACAAGGACTCAGATTTGATGTACTTGATATCTTTATGCTTTTATTGAAATAAATCAGTTCAAATGGTGGTGAACTCTCCATTATATGCAATTCAGTGGGACAGTGCAAGAGAAATCTGATCATTTTGGGTATCAGCCAAATGTCGATTTAGCAGAATATTCTATTCCAGAATAGATGGAGATATTTCATATTTTAAACTTATTTTAGAGAGCACTTCTTGAGAGACAAATGCATACATCTCTATTCTAAAAATAATCAAATGAACACGGTGGGACTTCTGTCCGGAAGCAGTTACCGAAGGCGCTCCCGCTCTGGGCTCAACTGCCGCTGTGATTGAGTGCTAGGTATTCAATTAGCAGCTCACCAGCAGAGATTTGAACAGAAAAAGCACATGCAGGCAGGAAGGTCTGTGTCGGCGGGGGCGGGACAAGAGCTGGAAGAAGGGCTGTCAGCACCTTTAGTAGCTCTGAGAATGCTACATGCTTCTCAGAATACACAGTGGATCCTGCAGTGAGGACACATAAAGCAGGCTGAGGAGCACAGGAGCTGTCCTCTGACCTTAAAGGGCAACCTTCACAAATCACAACCTGAGACCTTGGAGGACCAGTACCCACGCATCAATGGCTGAAAGAACCAACCGGGTGACCCCATAGTTCACCAATGACTCCCTGAATGTCCTCCTCCAGGCGGCTGAGGCAAGGTGGGAGGGCCTCTTCCCACCAGACAGAAGGGGGAGGCCTCCCCAGATTGCCAGGCAGGCCTGGATGGAGATTGCGGAGGAGGTCGTCAGCCGCGGAGTTGTGAGGAGGTCATGGATCCAATGCTGCAAGCGGGTCAACAACCTTCTCCGTTCTGTTAGGGTGAGGGACATATCTGAGTCCTTGTTGCTTTGTACTCCGATGGGTGGGTATCCAGGTGTTGTTGCAAAGTTGAAGCCTTCCATCTGGAGTGAATGGCTGCAGCTCTGTCATGGGGCATATGTCTGGCACATCTGACCTGCACCAGGGTCCAGAAGTGTGCCAACCTCAAACTTGCATGCCAATGGTCCCAGAGGCTGCATGTAGCAAGAGGGATGAGCAGGCGTTCCTTCAAGTCAAGTAACTGAAATGGTTGTCATGTGTCTCCATAGGCGACGAGCAGGCAGTACAGTGGCACAGTGGTTAGCACCGCAGCCTCACAGCTCCAGTGACCCGGGTTCAGTTCTGGGTATTGCCTGTGTGGAGTTTGCAAGTTCTCCCTGTGACCACTTGGGTTTCCACCAGGTGCTCTGGTTTCCTCCCACAGCCAAAGACTTGCAGGTTGATAGGTAAATTGGTCATTGTAAATTGTCCCTAGTATAGGTAGGTGCTAGGAGAATTGTGGGGATGTGGTAGGAAATATGGGATTAATGTAGGATTAGCATAAATGGGTGGTTGATGGTCAGTACAAACTCAGTGGGCCAAAGGGCCTGTTTCAGTGCTGTATTTCTGTAAGAGGGCCCAGATGCTGTAAAAGGGCGTGGACTGATGGCAATATGCCAATCATTGCCATTCTCATTGCTACTTGCTGGTGAGGATGGGACTGGTCAGTTGCTGATGGTGAA
Source organism: Heterodontus francisci (assembly GCF_036365525.1). Taxonomy (NCBI): domain Eukaryota; kingdom Metazoa; phylum Chordata; class Chondrichthyes; order Heterodontiformes; family Heterodontidae; genus Heterodontus; species Heterodontus francisci. The sequence goes on from NC_090389.1 coordinate 32,216,837, forward strand.
GCCAGAGCACCTGGACAGGTGGGTGAGATGAAGGTTCTTCACATGTTCAAAATCACAGACATGTGGCCAAACAGTAGGCTAAGATGTGTCCTTCAGTCCAGAATGTCACACAGACCTGATCATTCTGTTTTCTACTGCAGGTGAATCACAGCTGCTGCCAGGGTGACATATCCGGGGGACATCCGACCACCTCTGAGGAGGGGACCTCAGAGGATGCAGCAATAAATGCTTTCCCCACACCAAACACCAGCTCAGATATGGTCACGCTAATAGCGCATTCAGATTTGTGGTCACAACCTGGTTATAGCACCGCACATGTGCTGGACCAGCTGCCAGAAGCAGTTTCAGCTGATGCCTCTGACACTCTGAGGACTGTGGGAGGCCAGTGCTGAGTCCCAGGCTGATGATGAGCCTCTGAGGTCATCTGTTAGGTGGCAGATGCTGCAGGTGCGACGTGAGGTGTGTGACGATCTGGCAAAGTTACCAGAGACTATGCGTGTTCTGGCTCGTACTTTGGAGGAATCCATCCAGGCCTTGAGTTCTGCACAGTTCTTCTCATCTGTGTGACTGGCTTCATCCATCGACAGACTGGCGACTGCTGTGAAGAGGCAGCTCCAGCAGGCCACCCAGTACCTGCCAGATATGCGCAGAGATTTGCACACTATCAAAGTGTCAGTGAGCTCTGTGTATCAGTGGCGATGCGAGAGAGGGATGAGGGACCTGGGGTGTCCTCCAGGTGCTCATCCCTCTCTGGACAGCAGGGAGGCCCAAATGTGCCTCGTGCCAACAGAGGAGCAACAGCAGTCTGCATCTGGGGCTCCTCTCAGGGTGCTCCTGACTCGTACAGCAGCTCCTTGGCCCCTCTGCCAGTGACACTGACACCTCAGAATGCCAGGATGACAGAGGGTGGCCCTGAGACTGCTCAGGGTCACCAACATGCCGGGGCCCTCACGGCCTCAGGCATCCAGAGAACAGCTGCCAAGACCACCTAAGCCATGGGGCAGCCTGATCAGCCATCTGCATCTACTGTAGCTGGCGGTGAAGGGGGATCGACACACGTGAGCACTTGGAAACTATTCAAGAAATCACTCCAACTGCACTTGGGTTTCACTGGTGTGATTTAGATCTGTTAATTTTTGTGCAATGTTCCACAAAATTTATTAAAGTTCTCCTTTTGCTTATTTATTTCTCAAGTAATTGATGTATGAAGCAAACATTTTCTTCTGCATGAGTTGGAGACTTGGGGGAGGTGCACCAGTGGGCCATAGTATGTTAGAGGGAAAGGTGGACCATAGCAGCTGTGATAGTGCATGCAGGTGAGTGTTTTTGGGGTTCCAGCAGATGTGAATGTCTGAGGTTAGATTGACATGTCAGTCGCTGGCACACTGCATGGCTCATGAACCTCCGGTCAGGAGAAAGGTCAACTCCGGCAAACCTCCAAATGCTCCCTCATACGTCCAGGTGGCTGCGCCCCCTCCTCCTCAAACCATTCGCCCTCCTTGTCTGATGATGCCTCGTGCTGAACAATTTCCTCAGCATCCAGGGTCTCCCCCCTCTGCAGCGCCAGGTTATGTAAGGCATAGCAGTCAACCACAATCCGAAATACCCCTGCTGGCGAATACAGAAGGGTATCACCTGAGAGGTCCAAGCACCTAAATCTCTTCTTCAGAAGACCGATGGTCTGTTCAATGGTGACAGGGAAGGTGGTGGCATAGTGGTATTGTCGCTGGACTAGTCATCCAGAGACCCAGGGTATTGCTGCGGGGACATGGGTTCAAATCCCACCATGGCATAAGGTGCAACTTGAATTCAATTAATAAATCTGGAATTAAAAGCTAGTCGAATGATGTCCGTGAAACCATTGCCAATTGTTGTAAAAACCCATCTGGTTCACCAATATCCTTTTAGGGAAGGTAATCTGCTGTCCTTGCCTGGTCTTGCTTACATGTGACTCCAGACCCACATCAATAGGTTAGATAGGAAGAGACTTTTTCCCTTAGCAGAAGTCAATAACCAGGGGACATAGATTTAAGGTAAGGGGAAGGAGGTTTAGAGGGGATTTGAGGAAAAAGATTTTCACCCAGAGGGTGGTTGGAACCTGGAACGCACTGCCTGAAGGGGTGGTCGAGGCAGGAAGCCTCAATACATTTAAGAAGTATTTAGATGAGCACTTGAAACGTCATAGCATACAAGGCTACAGGCCAAGTACTGGAAAATGGGATTAGAATAGTTAGGTCCTTGATGGCCGGCACAGACACGATGGGCCAAAGGGTCTGTTTCTGTGCTGTATAACTCTACGACTCTATGACATTGAAATGGCCTACCAAGCCACTTAGTTGTACCTAACCACTACAGAGTCAATAAAGAATGAAAGTGGACGGACCACCTGGCATCGACCAAGGTATTGGAAATGACAATGGCAAACCCAGCCCTGTTGATCCTGCAAAGTCCTCCTTACTAACATCTGGGGGCTTGTGCCAAAGTTGGGAGAGCTGTCCCACAGAATAGTCAAGCAACAGCCTGACATAGTCATACTCACAGAATCATACCTTACAGACAATGTCCCAGACACCACCATCACCATCCCTGGATATGTCCTGTCTCACTGGCAGGACAGCCCCAGCAGAGCGGCACAGTGGTATACAGTCGGGAGGGAGTTGCCATGGAAATCCTCAACATCGGCTCCAGACCCTATGAAGGCATCAGGTCAGACATGGGCAAGTAAACCTCCTGCTGATTATCACCTGCCGCCCCCCCCACCCCCCCAACTGATGAGTCAGTACTCCTCCATGTTGAACAGCACTTGGAGGAAGCACTGAGAGTGGCAAGGATGCAGAATGTACTCTGGGTGGGAGACTTCAATGTCCATCACCAAGAGTGGCTTGGTGGCACCACTACTGGCTGAGCTGGCCAAGTCCTAAAGGACATTGCAGCTAGACTGGGTCTGCGGCAGGTGGTGAGGGAACCAACAGGAGGAAAAAATATACTTGACCTCGTCCTCACCAATCTACCTGCTGCAGTTGCATCTGTCCATGACAGTATTGGTAGGAGTGACCGACCTACAGTCTCATCTTCACATTGAGGATACCCTCCATTGTGTTGTGTGGCACTACCACCATGCTAAATTGGATAGATTTCGAACAGATCTAGCAATGCAAAACTGGGCATCCATGAGACGCTGTGGGCCATCAGCAGCAGCAGAATTGTACTCAACCACAATCTGTAATTTCATGGCCCAACATATCCCCCACTCTACCATTACCATCAAGCTGGGGAACCAACCCTGGTTCAATGAAGAGTGCAGGAGGGCATGCCAGAGTCAGCACCAGGCATACTTCAAAATGAGGTGTCAACCTGGTGAAGCTACAACCCAGGACTACTTGCATGCCAAATTGTGTAAGCAGCATGCGACAGACAGAGGTAAGCGATCCCATAACCAACGGATCAGATCCTAGCTCTGCAGTCCTGCCACATCCAGTCGTGAATGGTGGTGGACAATTAAACAACTAACTGGAGGAGGTGGCTCCACAATAGCACACCAGTGCAAAAGTTAAGGCTGAAGCATTTGCAACAAACTTCAGCCAGAAATGTCAAATGGATGATCCATCTGAGCCTCCTCTCGAAGTCCCCAGTATCTCAAATGCCAGTCTTCAGCCAATTCAATTCACTCCGCATGATATTCAGAAACGACTAAAGGCACTGGATACTGCAAAGGCTATGGACCCTGACAACATGCCGGCAACAGTATTGAAGATCTGTGCTCCTGAGCTTGTCACGCCCTTAGCCATGCTGTTCCAGTACAGCTACAACACTGGGATCTATCTGGCAATGTGGAAAATTGCCCAGGTATATCCTGTACACAAAGCCGGACAAGCCCAACCCAGCCAAATACTGCCCTATCAGGCTACTCCCCTTCAGTAAAGTGATGGAAGGTGTCGTAAACAGTCCTATCAAGCAGTATTTGCTTTGCAATAACCTGCTCAGTGACGCTCAGTTTGGGTTCCACCAGGGCCACTCAGCTCCTGACCTCATTACAGCCTTGGTTCAAACATGGACGAAAGAGCTGAACACAAGGTGAGGTGGGAGTGACTGCCCTTGACATCAAGGCAGCATTTGACTGAGTATGGCATCAAGGAACCCTAACAAAACTGAAATCAATGGGAATCGGGGGGAAAACTCCGCTGGTTGGAATTATATCAAGTGCAAAGGAAGATGGTTGTGTTTGTTGGAGATCAATCATCTCAGCTCCAGGATGTCTCTGCAGGAGTTTCTCAGGTAGTGTCCTAGGCCCAACCATCTTCAGCTGCTTCATCAATGACCTTCCTTCAATCATAAGGTGGAAGTGGGGATGTTCGCTGATAATTGCACAAATTTCAGCACCAGTCGTTGATTGTCAAAAGGAGATGGTTAGATTTTTTCTTGTTAGAGATGGTTATTGCCTGGCACTTAAGCAGCAAGTAACACATCAGCCCAAGTCTGGATATTGTCCAGGTCTTGCTGCCTTTCTATACTGACTGCTTCAGTACCTGAATATATCGCATTTCTTTCACAGTCACTGGGTCAAAATTCCGGAACTCCCTTCCTAACAGCACTTTGGGTATACCTACCCCACGTGGACTGCAGCGGTTCAAGAAGGCAGCTCACCATCACCTTCTCAAGGGCACATAAGATTATTGCATAAGATAGGAGTTCACGGTATTGTAGGTAATGCATTAGCATGGATTGAGGATTGGTTAACTCACAGAAGACAGAGTCAGGAGTAATGTGTATTTTTCAGGTTGGAAAGACATAACTAATGGAGTGCCACAAGGATCAGTCCTAGGGCCTCAATTATTTACTATTTATATTAATGACTTGGAGGAAGGGACAGAGTGTAATATATCCAAATTTGCTGACTATACAAATAAGTGGGACGGCATGTTGTGATGAGGACATAAGGAATCTGCAAGGGATATAGATAGGTTGAGTGAGTGGGCAAAAACTTGGCAGATGGAGTTTAATGTAGGAAAGTGTGAGATCATGCACTTTGGTAGGGAGAATCAAAAGGCAGACCATTATTTAAATGGAGAGAGAGTCCAAAAAAGTGCAGCCCAGAGGGATCTGGATGTTCTTGTGCACGAAACAGTGGGCGGCGGCACAGTGCCACAGTGGTTAGCACCACAGCCTCACAGCTCCAGTGACCTGGGTTCGATTCTGGGTACTGTCTGTGTAGAGTTTGCAAGTTCTCCTGTGACTGTGTGGGTTTTCGCTGGGTGCTCTGGTTTCCTCCCACAGCCAAAGACTTGCAGGTTGATAGGTGCATTGGCCATTATAAATTGCCCCTAGTATAGGTAGGTGCTGTGGGGATGTGGTAGGAATATGGGATTAATGTAGGATTAGTGTTGATGGTTGGCACAGACTCAATGGGCCAAAGGGCCTGTTTCAGTGCTGTATCTCTAAATAAATAAATAGAAGCATAAAGTTAGCGTGCAGGTGCAGCAGGTAATTAAGAAGGCAAAAAGAATTTTGGCCTTTATTGCTAGGGGTTTGAGTTTAAAAATGGGGAAATCTTGTTACAACTGTACAGGGTGTTGGTGAGGCCGCACCTGGAGTACTGTGTATAGTTTTGGTCCCCATATTTAAGAAAGGATATACTGGCATTGGAGGCAGTTCAAAAGAGATTCACTAGGCTGATTTCTGGGATGAAGGGGTTGACTTATCAAGAACGGCTAAACAGGTTCGCCCTTTATTCATTAGAGTTTAGAAGAATGAGGGGTGATCTTATTGAAATGTACAAGATTCTGCGGGGGCTTAACAGGATAGATGTTGAGAAGATGTTTCCACTCGTCGGGGAATCTCGAACTAGGGGACATAGTTACAGAATAAGGGGACACTCATTTAAAGCTGAGATGCAAAGGAATTTCTTCTTTCAGAGGGTAGTGAATGTCTGGAATTCTCTACCCCAGAGAGTTGTGGAGGCTAGATCACTGACAGTATTTAAAGAGAAGGTAGATAGATTTTTGAAATATCGGAGAGTCGAGGGCTATGAGGAGCTGGCACGAAAGAGGAGTTGAGGTCTGGTGCAGATCAGCCATGACCTTATTGAATGGTGGGGCAGGCTTGAGGGGCCGAAAGGCCTGCTCCTGCTCCTATTTCTTATGTTTTTAACTAGGGATGGGCAATGAATGGTGACCTAGCCAACAATTCCCACATCCTGTGAATGAATAAAAGAAACTCTGGTTGTCATGTGGCTCGCATTATATTGTTCCTCTGTCTCATTCAGTTGGTTCTTCACAGGTGTCATCAGCCATATTTTCAGCAGGTAATCCCTGTCGCCAAGCTTCCATCCTTGCAGGCACTCGGGTTGAAAAGTGTTGGCACCTGGGCGTTCCGGACAATGAATGCGCCGTGACTGCTTCCTGGATAACGAGTACACACATGCAATATACTTATACAGTGGTCATAGACAAGTTGCACATTAATTGAATGAAATCCCTTTCAATTAATGAAGGCACCTGGCTGGGCTGCAGGAGCTCTGATGACTACACGTGTACAGTCAATCACTCCTTGAACCATAGGGAACACAGCAATGGTGCTGAAGCCTCTGACTGTCTTGGCCTGACTGGCTGAATCAGTCTTGAACTTGATGAACTGGTTGGCCTGCCGGAATATGGCATCAGTTACCATCCTTATGTAGTGTTGTGCAGATGATTGTGAGATTTCGCACATGTCTCCTGTGGCAGCCTGAATGAGCCTGATGCGTAGAAGATCAGAGCAACTGTGACCTTTCGAGCCACCGGCATTGGATGGCCACCCATGCAGTTGGAGCTGACCTCCACTGCCATCATCGCTCACAGAGATGTCACAGTCTCTCAGGACAGGCACAATCTTCTAAGGCACTGGGGCTCTGACATCTGCAGGAAGCTCAACCTTTGCCAGTACACCCTGCCTACTGGGTAGACTTGTCTCTCCACAGGTCTTGGCTCCCGGTCCACTCTGTGGCCTTCTGCCTCTCCCCCATCACCAGGCTACACTTGCATTTGGCCAACAGGTCGCTGTTTTCCTTGGCTACTTACCCACTTGTCCTTCCTTGTGCCGTTCTCTTCCTCACTGGAGGACCCTCCTCCAGAGTGGACAGTGCCCATGGCAGTAGCAACCCAAAGATGTTTTGGGGACATCTTTTTGCTGCCTGCTGCAAGGACAGGCAATCTCACCCCCACTCCCCTACTCAGGATAAATCTCAAATGCTGTGGCCCTACCAGGAATTTACTCAGGTGAACCCTGGTGAGCCAGCAATATCCGCCCAGTCCTTGGAATTTGCTGCTAAATAAAACACACAAAACAGCAAACTCCAGTACCTGAAACTCCTTCAGTGAGAGAGCGGTTGCTACTCATTTAAAGCTGCCGGGTCTGCAACCCCCGTCCCCCCACCCCCCACATGTGACCTGTGCACGGGACATAAAATGACATGGGGAATGTAAAATGGCAGTCAATTGGCTTTTTAATTATTTCAATTGGCTGTCAGTTGCCTTAAATCGGATGGCTAGCGGCGTCCCCATCTCACCTGCCGTCCAATGAGCGTAAAATGGCGATCTGGCGTCATGATGTCGGGGACCCATTCCAATGTCATCATCTGCCAATTTTCACTGAAGCTGCATCTGAGGACACCCAAGGTGATAAGGTAAAATTCCGGCCTTTGTGGCTGACAGTGGTATTTAATTGCTGTTAAAGTTTTTATAACCTAGGCTATGTTTTTAATTCAAACTTAATTTGAAACTGAAAGGCATTTAGATGTATTCCTTGACAGATATTACTGCGCTGTAATTTCGGATGTCCAGTACTAACTTTGCCTGCACATCCAATCCAATCTCAGGAATTTTCAGTCTTTTTTTTTGTTTACAAGTTATCATGTAAGCTACCATATGAAAATCATTTGCTTTTTTAACACCAGGTAGAAATACAAACATTTGACTTTAATCTACTTCCTGTCACACATCTTCAAGCCAATTGCAAGTAGTGGCTCTGCAAAAAGACAGTTCAAATGGTGAGTAAGGGCTTTGGGGGTTTGGCTCTCACTAAAATGTTTGACAGGTAATAAAACTTGAGATTTCATTTGTGTGCCGTGATTGGTTATTTATATGAAGGTGTTGGCAGACTGAGTTATTGAGTATACTCTTTTTTCTGACAATGTGAGACAAGATATCTGTTTTCTTGAGGTTTATATTGGTGCAGATGATGAGGTGGCGGGGGGTGGGAGGAGATATATTCCTGTATTCTGGAGATCTCGCAAGACTAGTGGATAAGGCAGCAGCATAAGGATTCAATGTTTTGATTCAGCTATGCAAATGCTTGTACCTAATGTTAACACCACTACATTTACAAACTCTTGGAGCTGAAGTAAACTCAGATACTGCTTTACCTATGTCAAGAAGATTTACTTTGCAATTCTATACCACAACGGACACAGTGGTGGTTTAATTTATCTTTTAAAAGAGGGCTTTGTATCTCCAATTCCACTGAGTTTCTTGGGGCTGAATTTTATCATTGCAACTCGCGGTCCCGCCATTGGGACTTGAAGTGGACACAAGGCACATCGGGGGCAGGAGCATGCAATTCAGTGGCAGCTGGCCAATTAAGCTTATTGAGCTGTGAACCCCTGATATGTGGTCAGGGCTGGGACTGGAGGCAGGGAGTACGGCATTAGGTGACACCTTGGTAGGTGCTGGTGCCGTGTTTAAAGGGCTGCCAGCCCTGCATTGAGCTCTGCATGCTGAAGGCCTGTGAGAGGAGGAGTTGCTTGCATAAAGTGAGGAGAGGCTGAGAGGACTCCCTGGGTGGTCCCATACTTCCCTGATTCCTCCCTGCATGTACTTTTGGAGGCTGTAAGGGAGAGAAAGGCTATATTGTTTCTCAGGGATGGGAGTAGGAGACTTGGGAGCTAAACCAAGCAGGCCTGCCTGCAGCCTTGGGGTCACTCCCTGAACATGAATACAGTGCTGCAAGCAGCTCAACAACCTCATCCGGGCTGTGAAAGTGAGTACTTTTAATATCTTCTTCCTCTTGGGCCTTGCTTCTGACAAAGCAGGACCTTGCGTTGGATGAAGAGTGGTGAACCCCCCAGATGTGTACAAAGGATCTGGGGCTGCAAGATGACTGACAGCAGCATGGCGAGTGGCCATGAAAGGAGGACCCTTCTCGTAGCTCAATCTCGCGAGGTCCCTGGAAATGGGATAAATGCAGGAGGCATCTGTGTGCCCCTGTCAGTGGCAGCTGGACTGCCAGCCTTGGGATTGATCTTATTTGGGGACTAACATCTGCCATCCCTCTGTCTGCAGGAGAAGATAGCACAGAATCATCGAGAGTGGGTCAATACCAGAAGTGGGCTGCCACTTCTACATGTGTTAACACCGATGGAAGAGGACACCATGGAGCTGGCTGGATCTCAGGACAGCAGGAGCGTGGTGGATGGTAAGGCTGGGATAGTTTTACAAGACTGTGAGTAAGGTTGCATGGGGCACAAGGCTGCATCTGCAGTGATGAAGGCATGCTACCCATCAGGCATCTGGTGCAGACAGGGCTCTGCATCGTTGGGATGTGTGCTATGGCGGGAGGGCAGGTTCTGACATCTCTCTGTTATCTCATGCAGCTCAAGCAGTGCCAAGCCTGCGAATCCGCGGGGCAGCCTCCCACCTCTGAGGGGGAGGAAGGAGCCTCAGAGGTTCTTTCGGCACCTCAAACCCCTGCACCCTCCACCAGTGCAGATACTTGCACCTCAGTGCGTTTGCCCTCTAGTCTAGATCTGGGCATACAGGCAGTGAGCACAGCACACAATGCCCAAACAGCTGATGGAGACTGTGACAGCCCAAGTTACTGACAGTCGGAGGACTGTGGGAGACCAGGCCCAAGCTGAGACTCCGGCTCATGATGTGCCTCTGATGTCGGCAGCATCACAAGAAATGCTGTAGCGAGACGTTCAACAACATCGGGCAGAGATGTCAGAGGCAATGCGAGTCCAAGCACAAACAATGGAGGAGTCCATCCAGGCCTGAGTTCGACATTGTCTCTGACTTGATCATGAGTGGCCTCCTCCATTGAGAGATTTGCGGCTCTCCTGGACAGCCACATCCAGCAGGGCACTCAATGTCTGCAAGACATTCATACAGACCTCTATACCCTTGTCCTGACCATGGGCACAAGGCAGCAATGGCAAGGCAAGAGGGAGGCGGGGGATTTTGAGTCATCAGCAGGTCCTCTGCACTCTGAGGTCAGCAGGGAAGCTTTATTTGCTTGGTAGGGAGGAGGAGTGGTTGCCTCCCATAGCTGGGGGCTCTTTCCAGGGTGCTCATGGTGCGAGCAGCTGTTCCTCTTCCCTTCTTCCAATATCGCATGTTCATCCAATATCCCTTTGGCAGAGGACGACCACCAAGGTCATCCTAGCAGCGGAGCAACAAGGTCAGCAGGCAGTCTCCACCTTCGCTGCCAGTGCAGGTGGAGCAGCGTGTAGGAATTAAGTAATGCACATAGAATCATGGGATTTTCACAGGTGAGTATATGTTTCACATGCAATGGCAGCCTGTATGGTGAATGCAATTAAACCTTTGTTGCTAAGCATAGACTCCCTCCCTTTTCCTTCTGTCAAGGACTTGGCCCTTGGTTGCATCCCAGCCTCTATCAAGAGGCTGTTGGCGATAGAACATGCCACAAAGGGTCAATTCTGGAACTTCACCAGATCTGCTCTGCACACATATTCCATAAGTCAATGCACCCTTAAGGAAGGAAGGTGACAACATGCCTGCATCAAGGTAAGGTCAAAGGAAACGAGAATGTAAAAGCGCATTGCGAGCCTCCCTTGCATGCATCCCATGTCCAATCTCTTGTTGTCCCTGGTTTCCTTCATCTAGCCGAGTTTGCCCACCTTTCCACTCCACATTCTCATCATTGGAGGAGGCAGTCTGTTCCACGTTTTATTCGTTGATTGCGCCACCGCCCCGCCACCTCCCCCCGGCCCTTACCCTCACTAGGGGATGCAGAAGGGTTCCACCGGACTGATCTAGGCACCTGAACCTCCTGTGCAGCAGATCTATGGCCTGCTCAATGGTAGCTTGCATTGTTCCATGGCAGGTATTGTACCTCTCCTATGTATCTGTGCGGGACTTCCTCAAAGACATCAGTAGCGATTTCCTCTGTGGGTAGCCCTTGTCTTCAAAGATCCATCCCTGAAGGCTGGAGGGAGGCCGGAAAATGTAAGGCACCTGTGGCAACTTCCCAGGAAATGTGCACAGACTTGTAGGATTTGTTTATGGTGGTTACAGACAAGTTGTAATTAAGGGAGAGGAAGCCCTTTGTGTCGATGAAGGTCTCTGGCTGGTCTGCAGGAACCTTGATGGCCACATGCACGCAGTCGATGACCCCCCTGCATCTGGGGGAATCCAGTGATGGTCTCAAACCTGATGGCGCTCTCAATTTGAGAGTTGAGATCCGTGCAGAAGCGCACATGGTTTCTGCCCTCCTGAACAAGGCATTGGTGACCTCCTTAATGCACCAATGGATCACTGACTGTGAGATCTCACACATGTCCGCAGTGGATCCCTGATCCGGTGGCATAGAAGTTTAGCGCCACGGTGACCTTTTAGGTCACTGCCATTGGATTTCCTCTAAGTCCCCTGGGGTACAGTTCGTGACACATAGGTCCATAACAGCCTTCCTGGAGAGGCACGGTCTTCATTGGTATTGCTTCTCTGACATCTGCAGGTAGGTGAACCTCGACCTGTTTAACTTCTATGGAGGGTACTTCCTTCTGCGTGGGGCTGCCTCCTCTCTTTCTGTCTCCTGTGCGGCCTTCTCCAGCATCTGGAGGCCGCTGCTGACCCTCCTATGACCTCACACGCCAATGCAGTGCGCTGCAGGTGCCTGACCCTCCCTCTCCGTCTGCCGCACTTCGTCCTCAACGGATGAATGAGGCTCGTAAACGGTGGCCTCTCCCTGAAAGGCAATCCTTCCCTGCCAGTGGTCCCCTCTTGTTGCCCCTACATGTGAGCCTTGCCCTGGTGTCAATTGTCCTTTGTCCTCCTTCGAATGGCCCTCCCTGCAACTCAGTCAAGCTTCCCTTCACTCTTGATGCAATGCCATTGCCGTCAGACCTCTGCCCTCTATCTTTGCCACCATGAACAAAATCAGGACGGGACATCATGACGTCAGACTTCCTGTCCGATGTGTTCCGTCCCAATTTTATGTCCCCTATGCCTGTGTTCCCGTTCCCAAGCTCCCATAAAATGCAGCCCTTAGTCTTAACAAAGGTTCATGGAAACTAATTCAAGCTGGTTATCAGCTTTTAATAAAGAAAAATGCTAACCTTACGTTTTACAATCTTGAACCTGTATCCTCTTGTCCTGCTGTGTTGGCGTAATCCAATGTTCTGTTCAATTTTTATCTTCCCTTTTCCATTAAGTATCTTTAACATTCCCATTTATTTGTCTGTTTTGAGGCTGAAAAGCTTATCTAATTGTTCCTCATAATTCATCTCTTGTTGTTCTCCAGTGCACCATCTCTCTGGCTTGGATGGCTCTTTACTTCACAAGATCAGAACTGAATGCAGTTTGAGGTGACACCAAACCAGAGGATTGTACAACTTCAGTGTAATTTCTGGAATTGAATTAAATGATTTGGCTACATATTCCAGCATCCTGTTTGGTTTCTCTGTTGTCATCACATATTATTTGGATATGGTAAGTGGTTAATTGCTCAGCACACCTAATTCTCCTTCAGCCTTTCCTTTGGTGCATTCTATTCCATGGACTCTGTGCTTCATAACAATATACTTCCAGTATCTTGAATTATTTCATATTAAACTTCATTTTCCAGTTCTGATGAAAGGTCACACAGACCTGAAACATCAACTCTGTTTCTCACACCATAGATGCTGCCTGACCTGCTGACCATTTCCAGCATTTTCTGTTTTTATTTCAGATTTCCATCATCTGCAGTTTTTTGCTTTTGTGTTCATTTTGCACTGATGCCTATTTCAAGATCTTTCAAGCCCATTCTGCAATTGGCTGAATCTTCATTCCCCTTGCTTAGTACCATCAGCAAATTTATCTACCTTTTACTTCAAGGAAAAAAGGGAGCTGTACGAGTTAGAGATAATATAATGACAGTCATAACTAACATTAAGGTAGAAACATAATCCATGTGGATAGAACTCAATTCCAACATTGCTCATAGATTAACATACTATAATTACTTGATGTTATTTTTATATATTGGACTTACTACTTCATGTAGATACCTGTGACACTTGAAGTAAAATTTTCCTCGTACACAGTATGAAATTGTCTAGAAAGCCTGCTATGCCAAATGAGGAATTTTAATTAATCAGTTGAGGACTTACATTAAATTTTTAATGAAAAAAGAACTGGAAACCTAGTTAACCTTTAAAAAGACTAACAGCCAAGATGGACCCCCTGACGCTGGGCGATGGGTCCTGGATCTAAATGTGTAAATTACAGAGATGAATAAATTGAAATTAACTTACCTTAAACCTTCTGGGCCCGCCGTGATCTTTGGCGCAGTGGCCGGCATTCCCGCACCTTCAATTCCCCGTTTGGGGAAAGTCGGCATGACACCGGTGGGGAGGGGGGGGGAAGAGTTAAGATTTTCAGTGCGGGGGTTGGGGGAACTTGGTCAAATAAATGTAATAGGTGTCGGAGATGGTGGGAAGGGGTGAACTTTAAACTTTGTGCAGTCTGTGGGGCAGGGGGAAGGTCAGATTTAAAAGGTAAGTGTTTTGGGGGGGAGATAGGGCAAATATTTAATGTAATTGTTATTGCGGGTGGGAAAGGAGCGTTACAATTTTATTGTATGAATTTTGGTGGGATACTGCTTTAAAAATTCAAATTGACCGGCAGGGCTGGCTGCCCTTTAAAAAGGGTGCCAGTGCCTGCGCACAGGCAGCTGACGCCATTGCCGGGGAAGGACAGCCCGCCCCCTCCACATGATTGGGTGGGGGGCTGCGGGCGGGTAGGCTGCCTGCCTCGGCTATTTAAATGAGCTACTGCACAGGAGATCCAACCCAGCATTTCAGTCAGAATGTTTTATTTCCTATCTCCAGCATCTGCAGTACTTTGATCTTGTATAATAACGATCCAGATATTACCTGAAAGGAGAACTTGAATGTCTTTGGGATTTCAGTACTCACAAAGTTTATTTTTTTTACCCTATTCACTATTGCAAGTGATTCTTATTCTTATAACTACTCTGGATGTGATTTATATGAATGTTTTTGAGATGAAATGAAAATTGAAACCTCTGTGTAACCCAGGCCATTACTGAGCTACATTTATGATTTTTTCAAATATTTAAGCAGTCCCATACAGTCCCTAATGTTCTACATTAGGCACTGATCAAATTTTAGATGTTTCAAATGTGTCAATGTGGCCATGTACCAAATATACTGGTTTTCAAAGTTAACTTTGACTCAATATTGAATTCCTAAGGCACCATGGTCTGCCATGTAGTTTAATACTTGGAAAAAATATTATTTGCCAAATAAAAACAGAAAATGTTGGAAATGCTCAGGTCTGGCAGTATCTGTGGAGGGAGAAACAGAGTTAACATTTCAGGTTAATAATATTTCATCATAGCTGGAAAAAGTTAGAGATGTAACAAGTTTTAAGCAATTACAGAGACGGGGAGGGGAAGAACTGTGATAGGCTGGAAGCGAGGAGAGCTTAAATAACAAAAGGGATGATGGTGCAAAGTATAAGTGTGTGGTAATAGGACAAGTAAAGAAACAAAAGATGAGTCTAGAGGTGTAAATGGAAATAGCAAAATCATTACCAACAGCTGCTGTCTGGAAAAAATGGGGGCAGTGGTCATGATCTGAAATTATTTAACTGAATGTTGAGTCCAGCAGGCTATAAAATGAATAATTTGAAGAAGAGGTGCTCGAATATGCATTGATCTTCATTGGAAGAGTGCAGGAGACTGAGGACAGAGAGGTCAGAGTGGGAGTGGGAGGAGAATTAAAATGATAGATGCCTGGAAACTCAGGGTCTGGCTAGTAGACTGAACAAAGGCATTCTGCAATCAACCCAATCTGGTGTAACCATTTAATGTTTGTCTAATGGTTAGACCTGCAAAAGTACAGATAGTGAGATTGTAATGGAGTAATATCTTAAACACATGACCAATGGGCCAAAAAATGAAGACTTGGCCTTAAACTTGTAAAAGAATCTATGAGCTTGCGATTAATATAAGGTTCAAGATTTCTTAATCAGTATACTTCTTTGTTGTCTGCAAATCTGATAATTGAACAAGTTCAAATACAAAGGAAATCTAAAACGATCACAAAAATCATGACCTGTGTTGTTACGCGGTCAAATTGGAGGAATCTCTGCTGGCAATCAAAGGAATCACAGACTTTCAGCTTGGACAGAATGAATCCTTTCAAAGGTATTTTAATGCAGACAGTAACAGCACTAGTAACGGATAGTCACTGACATGTGGCTGGTGTGATTGACCCATCAAATGAGGCAGCAAATGTAGACGAGAACACTGATGAACCAGATGAGGAAGGTGAAAAGAGGATATTGTGCTGAGGGTATTAAGATGATCAGCGATGTGGAAAATATACATTATAGTTATTGTGAAATTCAAGTCTCAAACCTGAAACTACATTTGAAAAACAAAATACGTGGATATTTTTAAATACAAGATTACAAATCAGTACTTGCAGAAATAAAAATGAACAGAATAACAGGAGATAGAATTTATTGTGGCATCCTGACAGTACAATAAATTATAACTAAGAGCAGTTACCAGCAAAATACAACCATAAAAGACTGTAGGATAAATGAAACTGGATTCGAGAGAACTCTGAGTTAAAAATAGAAAATGCTGGAAGTACACAGCAGATTGATCAGAATCTGAAAGAGTATTGATCTTTTGTGAGGAAACGGAAATGTTTGAAGAACACAAATGAAAGTGGAAACCAGTGTTGAAAATATAAAGATTGATCCTTCTTTCACCATGTTATGCTGGTGAGTGCTCATGTCCACAGACTCCTCTGGTTTAATGAAAGTGTATAACTATATTTTTATACTGTATACAGATTGACTTGGAAAATAATTCCAGAATGCATTTTTCAAAAAAAATGTTGATGGTTGTCCCTTTTTAAACTTTTCTCTCAGCTTAAAATATTGCGCTTTTTTGCATTTTTTTGTATTTTGCATTATAATCATAAACTGTTCATTAGTTGTAAACCATGGGCTGGGTTTTACCAGCCCCTCCACACCGTGGGTCGTGGCAGGGAGGCCCATAAATGCTAGTGGGAGCGGCCCACCATGACCCACGATGCCAAGAAGGCCCCACCAGATATTAGTGGCGGCAATGAGGCCTCAGTGCGGCCCACCCCACCAACCCCTGCCGCTTTCATTCAAATATTAAAATGAGGATAATTAAATGCAGATGAACTTACCTGCTGACGGTGGCTGTCCCACACCAATTTTACGGCCAACTGGCCGTAACCCACGTGCCTTTGGAACGGGGCGGGGGAATGCATGGAAAACCTCTTTCATTGGGTGTGTGGATGGTGGGAGGGTGTGTGAATGGTGGGAAGGGGTTTAGGATCAAAGGGAATAAAGTTCAGGGGGGAGAGGTCATTACTGATAACTAATTTCTTTGGGGGGTTAGGCCAAAAAAATAACTATGCATTGGGGGGGTTGAAGAGGGGATTGTATATCTGGACAAATCTTAATTTAAAGTTTCATTGACCCGGCACCTTTAAAAATGTAAACTTCATCTAAGGACTGGAAGCCCTTTAAAAATGGTGCCAGTGCCTCGGCGGTGGCGTCGGATGCCGTTGCTGGGAACGCAGCGGCCGCCTCCTCTATGTCATCTCAAATGAGCCCCCGCGCAGAAGATCACAGGGGCTTGATGGCAGCACTTCCATGTCGGAAGGCCGCCAACTTTCCAGCATGCCGCTGTGGAGCACGGTCCGCTGATAAACCTCAGCCCTATTTCTTAGAAGAAGTCTACGTTTTACTTCATATCAAAAGTTTAGGCTGCATTATTTGTACCTGTTAACATATTTCATCACTTGTAAAATATTATGAAATGTTGAACAAAATTAAAAAGCTTGATTATTAACCAAGGTGTTTAAATTTCAATGCTTTAGGTTTTTACACAAGTTATCCAATGTCAAAGTGATGCACTTCAATCAATAGTACAATTCAGTGGGAGAATAACCCTGAAGTTAATGACTTTTAAAAAAATGCTCTATAAAAACAAGCCACAGAGTGGTGCAATGCAGGCTTGCACCCACATGCTTTAACCCTGTTCATGTCTGAGCCATCAAGGAGAGATGTTAGTTGGGACTGAATTATTTCCCCAGAGAGTGGGAGGGAAGATGGATGGTTGAGTTGACCTGCACTGGTCTTGCACCATTTACTGAGTAACATTGGTAAAAGTGTGGGAGCAGGTTGTCTGCCTGTCAACTTTGCACTGTGATGGAAACCAAAAAATAACCACACCACAAAGATAGAATTAAATATAAATTACCAGTTAATTACAGACTCTGCATAGCTGATCATGCCTGAAATTAACCAATCTCATTGCACACAGCAATCACCCTAATTAATCATTTGGCATGCTAACCTGGGATTAAAGTGTAACGACAAAAAGATAATGATCTGGAATGTCGGGCGCCGGATGAAAACAATGGCGGACCGCCCACACAGGCCGCCGTCGCTGAGCCGCCGTGATATTAAGAGCGGCAGCTCATTTAAATAGCCGAGGCGGACCGCCCACCCCGATGACGTGGAGGGGCGTGCAGTCCATCCCCGGCAATGGCGTCAGCCACCTTTGCGCAGGCGCTGACGTCATTTCTAAAGGGCTTCAAGCCCTACATTTCAATTTAAATATTTAAAGACAAAGTGATCGGAAAAAATTAAAGTGAGCTTGCCCCTCTCTCACCCCCTCTAAATAACTGTAGATTTAATTACCTGCCCTCTCCCCCAAAACACTTACCTTGTGCACCTGACCTACTCCTCCTCCACAATGTGTATAAACTTTACACTTTACCCCTTCCCACCATCCTCTGCGCCAATGAGATGACTGTAACCCCGCTACCCCACCTCCCACACAGAGAAACTTACCTGCTGCCCCCTCCCCATCTGTGTTTCGCCTTACGTCCCTAGACGGGGATGTGAAGGTACAGGAGTGTTGGCCACTGGCACCAGTATTGCACCGGGACAGATGATGGGAGCGAGAAGGTAATTTATTTGTTTATTTAAATTAATCTGCATATTTAAATTGAGCTCTCGTCACCGAGCAGCAGGGGGCACCGCCATGAGGCCTCGCCATCGCCGGCAATACTGGGCAAGGTCCATGGTGGGTCTCTCCCGTAGGCATTTTCCTGCACCACCCGCCCGCCTCCCCCCCCCCACCGCCCCATGACCCCGATATCGGGGGGTCTTTAAAATTCAACCCAATTGATTTTTGTTCCGTTCTTCATGCTGTCAGCCACTAGGTTTGGCCAATAAATATTGATTTTTATAATTAGTAGTGTTGTGCGGCCCAATATTCTGTTTGTAAAAAAAATTATTTCAGGGAAAGTCTTCATGTAGATGTGTTGTAGATGTGTTTTACAATCCAGGTCCTGGCATTGTTGGTCGTTCTGGTTCGTGAATTGGATGAAAGTCATGTCTGGGAAACCAAATGTATCACTCCTCATTAAGACTAATAAAATGTGGAAATTCCTTTCCAAAGTGCTCTGTGGATACACATCCAACCTACCAACCTGATCTAGATTTGGATAAAGGATAATAATGAGGAGAAAAAAGATCAAGTGTGAGCAAGTGCTAATATTCTTCTTGCTTCAATTTTCTCTTCCTCCCCAGATGGTAACAACTCATGCTGGAATACAGTTTTATAAGCACTAGTGGCCTCATTATATGTATCCTTAGTGAAATTTAATAGTAATTATTGTGTGTGAATATTAATGTACAAATAGTCATATGGAATTCTTTTGTCTACTATTTTAACTTAGTTGTTGACACCTCAGTCAGATGGCAAAGTAATTTCACCCAATGTGTTCAGCAATTATATACTAATTTTGGATCTGTACAACTTTAGTCTTGTTCAATGACTTCATTTATGATATAAGAGCAAACTATATCTACACTGCCTTTCTTTAATTTGAAAATAAAGAAATATGTTTATGGTCGTAATAGTTGTTTTTTTCTTAGCATACATAAAAATGACATTTCATTAAGCAGAAAGCATGAACATATTCTTTACATAAAGATCTATTAATAGAGATTATATGGAAACATTATGAAGGTTCAAAATAAATTAAAATCAGTTTTTAAAAAATGCAGGTTGTTGAATAGATGATGTGAAAATGGCATGTGGAAGTGAGCTGCACCTTTATGGGGCTGAATTTTACCAGCTGGCCGCTGATCTCGGTGGCGAGCTTCATCAATGGCGGTCTGCCTGTCACAGAGCCACCGCGATATTCAGCTCGATGGCTTATTAACATACCCGCGACGTGTTGCCCCCGTCCCCCAGCCTCCCAAAATGACGTGGAGGGAGAGGGATTGACGCCACCGTGATCGACATCAGGTCATATGAGGAGCAGGTGCTGGAGCCCTATTTAAATGGCAGCCAGTCCAATATTAGTTTCAAATGCTGAGAATGAAACCTTGCAGCTACAACTGACAGAAATTAGACTGTGGAGGAACCAGTGGAGTTAAAGGACCACAGAAAAATCTGAAGATGGCAGAGGAGCGGTCCAGGGTGGCCCCACAGTTCAGCGATGACTCCCTGCTCATTCTAAACCAGGCTGTGCGGGCAAGGCAGGAGGTCATTTTCCCCAGCGATGGTAAGAAGAGGCCCTCCCGCATGACCAAGGCAGCCTGCCTGGAGGTTAGTAGCCGTGGGGCCATCCAGCGTGACAGGGTCCAATGCTGCAAGAGGATGCATGATCTGCTTTGCTCCGCAAAAGTAAGTGGCACTTTGTTTCATGGCTCCACTAAACCTGGGTGTTCCCGTGCAGAGTGGCACATGTGTGCCACTGCCATGCCAAAGACAGGGAGGTTGGGCAGGGAGGAATGATGTGACATGAATGGATGAATGTATGGAAGAGCTCACCTTTGTCAAAGCATGGCATCTACATGACAGGCTCACTCAGTATGAGTGGCGCAGTGGCTAGCACCGCAGCCTCACAGCTCCAGCGACCCAGGTTCAGTTCTGAGTACTGCCTGTGTGGAGTTTGCAAGTTCTCCCTGTGACCACGTGGGTTTCCACTGGGTGCTCTGGTTTCCTCCCACAGCCAAAGACTTGCAGGTTGATAGGTAAATTGGCCATTGTAAATTTCCCCGAGTGTCGGTAGATGGTAGGAGAATTGAGGGAAGGTGGGGATGTGGTAGGGGACAGGGGATTAGTATAAATGGGTGGTTGATAGTCGGCACAGACTCAGTGGGCTGAAGGGCCTGTTTCAGTGCTGTAGCTCTCCATGAGTGGTGCAGACCGAGCCTTCCCCACCTTTGGGCCCAGCACCCCTCTTGTGACATGTGTCGTGTTGTTGCTTTGCCATACTTAATATCTGCTTCCTTGGTCCTCCAGGCAAAGAGAGCCCACAATGCTTGGCAGGCGAATCAGACTGGTGGAGGAGTGCCAGATGTGCAATGATTGAGGAGGATGCCCTGGATGGGGAAGCTATCCATGTGGACCGTTCAGTCAGTGACGTTAAGCTCGAGGTCCTGGGTGAATGTACAGCCATTTGATATGCACAATGATCACTATGAAAATGTTATTGTTTGAGACGATTCTGTAATAATTGTTACATGTGCACCATAAAGACTGACAGTGTGCTTTTCTCATTGTATCTTGCAGGTCAACCACTCTGAAACCATCCCGGTGGCCCAGGACTCCTCCCACACCTCAGAGGAAGAGACTTCCTCGGTAGATGCAGCATCCCATGACACTCCCGCACCTTCCACCAGCACAGATACAGCCACCTCAGTGGGAACGCAATCAGCCTTAGAGTTTGGGTCACAAGCTGGTGAGAGCACTGCACACGCGCCTGAGCAGCTGACTGAGGCTGAGGCAGCTGAGGCCTCTGACAGTCAGAGGACTGTGAGTGGCCAGACCCATGCTGAGCCCCAGGTTACTGATGACCCTCTGTTGTGGACAGCATAGGGCATGCTGGAGCTGAGGCAGCAGTCGTTGCAACATCGGGTGGAGATGCCACAGGGCATGCACAGCCTTGAGCAGGCGATGGGGAAGTCCATCCAAGTCATGACAGCTGCCATGTTCCAGGCACTTTGAGTGCATGGCTTCAGCCATGGAAATGATGGCAGCCTTCTTGGTGAGCCAGATTCCATTAGTCCGCACTGACCTGCAATCCCTCGCTGAGGCCATCAGATCCATGCAACAGTGGCAAGGCGAGAGAGGGACCAGGGGCATGGAGACTGCCCCTGTCCCTGGTCCTTCCCGGGACAGCAGAGGGGTTCAAATGAGCCCTGAGATGAAGGAGGCGAGCCTGCACGCCATATCTGGGGTTGCCCCTCTAGGTGATTCCAATGTGGGTACCAGTCCCTCCGCCCCTCCGTCGGTGAGTCAAGCTCCAGTAGTCACGATGACTGAGGAGAGTGCTGCACTGATGCAGGATTCCCCCAGCCAGCTGGCGCCCTCCAGGCTTCGTGCACACAAAGGACGACCACAGTCAGGCTGGTAGCGCAGAGGTGGTGCTGTGAAAGAGCACTCGCAAGCGTTTCAAAAAAACACCGTGACAAAAATGGGTCTGCACGGGTGATACTACACTGCAAAAAGTTAAATCACTAAATGTCCTTCACTAACATGTGTGTCGTTTCTACTGTGTGAATGACAAGTGGCAGCATGTACCGATCGTGTCTCCTTCCATTACATCATTGGCCTTTCAAAACTGCCAATGTATGGGATAACATCATTGCCATGCCTGCATTACTCGTGTGCATCTCCTGGGATGCAGTAACATGGACAATGACTCAGTCTGCTGCTGCCAGTAATGGTGGAGATAAAGATGTTGCAGATGTGGACTGCTGCACAACAGATGAACGAGGGTGCTGTGTGGCTTGCAGAACCCATTGGGGTTCCTATGGCGTGGAGAATATTTGATCAATAAGGCGTTGCCGTGCATCCCTTGCTCGCTGCTCACCCTGCATTCAGCGCCTGGATGCTCTCCATCCTCCCATGCGCCTTTCCTGCTGTAAGTCCTCTGCATCCTCATCATCCAAGGATGATTCCTGCTCATATTTCTCCTCATCCTGCAAGGCCTCCTTGTGTGTAGTTGTGCAGAGTGCAGAAAACAGCAATTATACGAGTCACCCTTTCCGGTTCGTGCTGCAGGGCAGCACCCGATCTATCCAGGCAGCAGAAGCACATTTTCAGCATGGCAATCAGCTACTCAATGGTGGCTCTTGTCGTACCTTGGCTGGCATTGTATCTCTCCTCGGCATCACTGGTGGGGTTTCTCACCAGCATCAGGAGCCATGTCTGCAAGGGGTAGCTCTTGTCTCCAAGAAGCCAACCCTCGATGTGAGCCAGTTCATTGAACAGCAACAGCAGCTGGGATTGGCACAGGATGCAAGTGGCATGGCAGCTGCCTGGAAAGTGGGCACAGATTTGTATGAAGCATTTCCGGTGATTACATAGTAGCTGCACGTTGAGCGAATGGAAGCCCTTTGAGTTTACGTATGCAGCTGGTCACCTGAAGGGAGCCTTGATGGCCCAATGGGTACAGTCTATGACCCCTTGCACCTATAGGAATCCCGTGACGGAGCCAAAACCGATGGACCTCTGGGCCTGGCTTTCAGGGTCCATCCTGAAGTGAACATAGTCACCATCACTCCGGTACAGGGCATTGTTGACCTCCCTGATGCAGCGGTGCACTGCTGACTATGTGAGCCCACATAGGTCGCCAGTGGATCTCTGAAACAATGGAGAGGCGTAGAAGTTAAGAATCGCTGTCATTTTGAAGGCTACAGGCATAGGATGTCTACTGAAACCCATCAGCTGCAGTTCATGGTTCAGCAGGGCACAGAGATATGTCACCACTTCTTTCGGCATCCGTAGTTGCCTCTGACACTGGCGCTCAGACATCTGCAGGTATGTCATGCAGGATCTGTAGATGCACGGCGATCGCTAGTGCCGAGTTGGCCTTGGAGGCTGCTGCTCAGAACCAGGGGCTTCCATGTGGGCTGCACCTGCCTCTTGGTTTTTCCTGCAGCACATATGGCTCCTCACGACAAGCAGAACAATGAATATAGGGTAAACCATCCCCATCTCAAAGTTGAACTTGGTTCCTTCACGTCTTCGAAGGTACCTAACTGGGCAAAGAATGATGTTGATTGGTACATCAGGTGCTTTCATGCATCAACTATGTGGCGTGGCATGGCATTGCCGGTCTTAGCTTCCACTAAGAGTGGTACAGAATGACCATATTCAGATTATAGCAGTTGCATCGATTGGCCCAGCAGCTAGATCACCTTTAAACGCCTACCGTTTATGGCACCCTCCTCATACACAGGGTTCCCGGAGTGCCATTGCATCTTCACTCACACAAACATTCAATGGCGCAGAGTGCCCCCTTTTATGGAGGGGGGGTGGTTTGCAGTTGCTCCCTTTATGCCTGCAGAGTTGCACTCCCTTTAATGCACTCCCCCACCTGCCCGCCCCCCCCCCCCCACATCTCCACACATGTGCAGAGTTGTGCCCCTGGTAATACCATCCCCCCTCCCACCTCCCTACAAGTATGCAGAGTTGTGCCCCTGGTAATACCATTCCTCCCTCCCATCTCCCTTGATGCCTGCAGAGTTGTACCCCCGGTAATACCATTCCCCCCTCACATCTCCGTACACATGCATGCGGAGTTGTGCCCCCATCTCGCCACATTAATCTTCACAAGCTCCAAGCACTGCAACTTCCGTCCCGCCGTCTTTTATCAGTCGGGAACGGGAAGGCACATGAGACACACCCGTTCAGCTGAATATTAGAAAGTGTTTCCAAAGTGGTAGCAGGATGCATAATGAGGCAAGGTAAGTAGCACTTTGCATATGTAGACTCGGCTCCCATATCCGAGTGGCGGGGGCTGCGACGAGGCCTCACCACCGTCAGCAATATAGGGCGGGGCCCTCCAAGCGCGGGGGAGCATGGCGGGCCTCTCCCGGAGGCATTTTCCAGTCCCTCCCTCCGCCACAACCCCTGATGTCAGGGGTCAGTAAAATTCAGCCCATGATGTTACTATACTTTCACAGATCATGAAAGCAAACTGTAAGTAATTTATAAACATCACCTAAATCCCAGGATTTGATTACAGCCTTTATTTTACTCCTTGATATCTTTTGTTCCATGTAATGTGTTATGTACATGGAATTTAAGTTACAGTTCGCATTATAAGTTTCAGGGTTGTTGTACATTTCTAGGGACATTTTTGAGAATCACAATCCTGGAAGGGTATTCGGCTGTATCTAAGTGTTATAATCTCAGATTCAAAAGAAAATTTTAATGATTTTTTTTCCTTTCAGTGAATTTTGTCCTTGTCATGGTCATTAAAATCAGCACATGGGCCCGCAATATATTATCGTTTAGCTATGTAGTGTGAAGTTTAAGCATCCTACATGAAATATAACCTGACCAGATGGAGAGTAAAGCTAACTCAAATCTACCCCAGTATTGTCCTTTAGCTCCAATCTCAAAATAGCAAACTCGACTACATAATTTTACCCCACTGCACCATCCCCCCTAATTAACTGGATTGAGATGATCCAAACTCATTTTGTGAACATTCTTGCAACCAACTGGGAAAGGGAAGAATTTTATGCCATTAACTGTAACAAATACAATCCCAGTCTTTGAGATGAAAGTGTGCCAAATCATAGCATCATGCAATTCATTTCTCCTGAAATATGTGTTCATTGTTCATTTTAATACGTACATTTATGTTTCTGTTTTGCTTTACCTTCAGCATCCATTTGTACGCTGAGATTTTTGTCATGCTGTTGCCAAAGTATATCATATTGGTACTAATGCCCTGTTATATTAAGACAGCAAGATAATCTATAACAGTTGGCTAGTGTTCTTTTTGCTTTGGATCAGAGTTGGCCAATGAAAACATGATGTTTTGATTGTTGTAAAGTTCAGCTGCTGTCTGAAAAACCTATTCCATTTTTGCTGATTGTCCCTTCAGTTTTCTCAATTAACTCTTTAAAAATTAGTCAAAAACACACCAGCAGGTCGAGGCTGGCAAGGACACTCAATTTGAGCATGCAGCTATAGAGATCTGCCCAACCAGAATTGATGTAACTGCTCACATAACTGCTGAAATGTTACTGTTGCTCTAGATGATGAGCAAAATGATTCTTTTAAGATAAAGAACAATTATTATTTTTCAGTATTCGAAAAATCTGAATTCCGAGGAACAGTTTTAATGCAGAACAATATGAGGATTCAGAGACTTGATGAAGCTGTGAATATATTGGATGTAAAATTCAGATCCGTAGTGCCTCTAAGTGCATGTGCCAGAAGCTTTCCAATTGGTCAGATGGTGACATCAAACAGCCTTACCAGCTGATTTCATGCAAAATTTACAAACCTGAACCACTCAACATATTCACTTGTCACTAACCAAAGAACATGCATACAGCTGCAAGAGGGACCCACTGCTAGTGTTATTTGAACAATCAGGTACCCAACTTGCAGGTAAAATGATTTACAATAACTTCTGCTATTGCAAAGTGTCTGGAAGTACTGTAGAGTGTTTTTGGAGGCATTATAGTATGTTGCTTGAGTTGACAGGGAATGCTGGCACATCCTCACAGGGTGGGCAGAGGATTTGGTGACCTTTCCAATAAAGGCTGCAACAGGTTTGGGGACTGCATTTTGAGTGCCTCTGGATCTGCAGCACAACAGGGAGATGGAGCCAATGCTGCAGAGAAGGGAAGCTCTGTGTGGTGCCCTCTGCCAAGTTGGAGCCAGACTCCTCCAAGCTTCTTGAAAGTGACAGGAGGCTGTCTGGCAGGCCAATCAATGCACCAAGCATCTTAGTGTGCATCTGCATGCTGCTCTATCAAAATCCTCACCTGAATCCCCTGTAGCAGAACGTGCTTGCAACTTTGCCCTCTTGTCAGCTGGCACTTGCGCCACCCGTTCCCCCAGTCTGGCTGCAGCCCACTTATGCCCGGTGACTCACCACCTGCAGATCCCAAATCTAAATGTGCCTCTAAAGTACATACAATGCATGTATCTGAGCTGGTGGGTGTAACTGTCAGATCAAGTGATAGTGCTTCTTCATTAGTTCTGTGGTGTTGCTCTCTCTCCCTCCTGGGTGTGCTGGGCAGGTGGCATTTCTTCGGTGCCTGAAAGCAGAAAATCAGAAAGGTGAATGTTGAGATGAGGGATCAGAGATGGATGGAATGCAGAAGGTCCATGGTCACACTGTCAGCAGAGTGCACATCATACCAGAGAGCAGGATGAAGGTGAGCTATGGGTTGTGAAGGGGCAATGCTGGATGCTAGAACCTCTGTCTCAACTGGCCGCATGATTCAGAGAACTATTTCCCCTGCAGGACTCTGGAAATGTAAACATCCTTGTCCCTCACTGGTTCTGCTCTGCTCCCTTCTATTGTGTGCCAACTTGTCCTGCAAGAGAAGGGCAGAATGTTAGTGAGCGTGTTGTATTGTGTTTGGATGATGTGCCTGCCACAGCTGAATAGCTGGAGGAATGTGAAAGCAGCACTGTCCTTGATCACTCATGTGAGGACATCAGACCGCTTGTCACACTGCTGCCAGGTTTTCAGGGCCAGGTTCCTGTCATTGTCCTTCCTGGCCACCTGCTCCCATTCCCTTTGGAAGGTGGTCCTTCAGGGCCTCCTGGCCACCTGCGGAAACATGGCCTCTTTCTTCCTGTCAACCCCCACAACTAAGGTTTCCAGCATGGCATCCGTGAAACTAGGAGTCCTCTCTTTTTCCTGGTGCTCCACTTATGTAGCTCCTACTAGCAGCGAGTGTCAGTACAGGTAGCCAGCAGCAGCTCCCTTCCACTGAGTGCAGCTCCCCTTTGAGAGGGGAAGACCGCTTTTTAGAGGAGCAGGCTGCTGCGCCACATGTAATCAATTCACCCTGTTGAGTGTTCGGACAGCCAGCAGTGCAGTCCCTGCTCAGATCATTGTTACAATCAGGTAAATGAGGAGGCCGCAACAAGTTTATATGCTGCCTGTTTCAACAGCGACGACTCCCAAAAACTGGACATAATCAATTTTTAGCACATTATGTTTTGTGATGATTCTCAGGAAGTCAGAACAATTATTTATTTATACCTAAACTAATCTCGTAAACAGTGGGCCAGAACTGTAGTTTAATTGAAAAAAGTTGTGATGTTGTCATAACCAACAAATGCACAGCACAACAGGTTGTTGCATATTGCCATTAGGCTGAGTGTCAAGAAAACATGCTGCGTCAAATGAGGATTTTTAATTCCTTGGCTGGAAACCTGCATTAAAGTTTTAAAAAGGAAAGCTGGGATCCTACATTTAACCTTTAAAAAACTGGCAGCCAAGATGGCCACCACAATTTGCATTGAAATACCTTACACTTCAAAGGAGAGATGAATGTCTGAGCGAACCACCACTAGAACAATGCCTCATGAATTTGGAATCAGTTAACAGCTTCACTTCTAATGAAAAAACCTTCAAAGCCATCTTGAAGCAGTGAGACCAGAGAGAGATTGAGAATTCCTAGACTTGAATCTAATTAAATTGCAAACGAGGACACCGGACAATCATGTGACCACCTCCTTCATCTGTGAAAAACTGGCAGCCTTTTATTATAAAGGGTCAAGTTGCTGAGACTTCGCGCTGCATTTTCCATGTCCACCGTAAACTATTGCAGTCCGCCCACGTGGATTGCACATCGCGGAGCTGCCGCGATATTAAACGCGTTTGCTCATTTAAGTGGCTGAGGCAGGCAGTCCGTCCCTGGCAATGGCATCAGGCACCATTGCACAGGCACCAACTTCATTTTTAAAGGACTTTGAGCCCCTCCATTTAATTTACATTTTTAAAAAGATAGTGAGTTAAAATTTATTCAAAAAATTAAATGTTTCTAGCCCCTCTTCCACCCCCCCAATAACCATAGAATTTATTCCTTGCCCTCTTGCCGCCCTCAAAATACTTACCTTATGTACCTGACCTACCCCCTCACAGTTCATAAACTGTGAACTTTACCCCTTCCCACCATCCCCTACACCACTCCAATGAGTTCAACCCCGCTCCCCCCACCTAGCATTGAAACACTTACCTGCTCCACCCCCCCACCAGTGTTACACCACGGATCCCCGGATGGTGTTCTAAAGGCGCGGGAGTGCTGGCCACTGACAGCAATATTGTTCTGGAGCAGACGGTGGGAGCGGGTAAGTAATTGATTCATTTATTTAAATAAATTTACCTATGCAAATTTGGATCCCATCGCCGAGCGGTGGGGTTGGGGGGGAGGGGGTTGCCGCCACGAGGCCTCACCGCCACCGGCAATATTGGGCCGGGCCTGCCCATCGTTGAGGCCCACGGCGGGCCTCTGCCAGAGGCATTTCCCCCACCCACCATGACCCCAATGTCGGGGAGGCTGTAAAATTCAGCCCTTTGCATGCAGAAGATAGGGGGTGCCTCTCTCTCGCTCTCTTTCTCTCTCTCCCGGCAACCTTAAGGGCATTTGGACCTTGACCGCTGGTTGGGAAAAATCCAAGACAAAGACCCCTGGGGAAGAAAGCCACCTACTTCACTGCCTCCAAGAAGAACCTGAACCAGGTGGGCCAGCTGCAAAATACTGCTACCAGCCAGAAACTTTGGAATCGCAACCTCAGCTGGAAGACAATTGAATTAACAGACACCACAGATTGTATATTATTTTTTATTTG
Source organism: Heterodontus francisci (assembly GCF_036365525.1). NCBI lineage: Eukaryota > Metazoa > Chordata > Chondrichthyes > Heterodontiformes > Heterodontidae > Heterodontus > Heterodontus francisci. The sequence goes on from NC_090389.1 coordinate 32,245,760, forward strand.
TTCTGGACTCTAATCCAATCCAAAACTATTCCTCATCATTCTGTAATCTATTTGTTTGCGTGTGTGTGAATCTCATGTGTGTGTGTGAGTGGAAGTGTAGCATCATTTATTATTTTATTGAGATCGTGTTAAACAATAAACTCACATCTTTCTTGTTTAAACTCAAGAAAACCTGCCCAATTGGTTCTATTATGATCACAACAGTAAACACTCACTGAAGTGGTAAGCACAGCCACTGTTCAAAAAGGAATAAACGCTGTTGCACTCAAAGGGGAAGGACAAGAGGGGAGTTTTTCGATCCCTCCTCATCTGATTGTAACATGCATTTAAATTATTGCTGTCATCTCATTCAAAGGTATTTTTAATTCTTATATGCACACTAATTAAGTTTTGCTGTGAATTCCTAGAATTGCATACTACTGAGGTTAAATTTGGTGACATCCTGTAGAATTGCACTGTAAATGTATGTATAATTTTATTGTTGGTAGCACTGTAGAAAAGGATAGTTGTGCGAGTGTTTAAAAATTGGGACTTTGTATATAGATACTTGTTAAACATCAAGTTCCAGTATGCGTTATTTTATAACAAGGACTATAGATTGTGCAATGTAATTTGATCAGATTTTTCATTTACAGTAAATTTTTAATTATTTTTGATAATGAAATTTATGGGGAGAGGAAGCACTGTTAGTTTTCCACAGCTATAACTTTATTTTCAGACAACTGAACAAAGATGTTATATTTTTAAAAAAAGCTAATCTCCAAATAATTCAAATTTGTGAGAATCCTCAGATGATAGCAGTTGTTTTAATTTTGAAGTTTACACCGATCAGATAGAATTATAGAATGTTACTGCACAGAAAAAGGCCATTTGACACATCAAGTTTGCACCAATGTATTTCTCCATCTAACCCACCTATTCAAATCTCAGTGCCCTAAACGCTTTCCATACTATTTAATATTCCTCTTTACAAACGTGGGTCCTGCTTCAACAATACTTTGTGACAGAGAATTTCACTTTTTTCATTGGTTAACTATATTTCTAATGTACAAGAACATCTCTGTAAATTCAAAAAATGCACTTCTAGAATTAAATTGAAAGTATTCTGGACATAACCCAACTAACTCACCAATGTCCTTCAAGGAAAGGTACCAGCTACCCCTACCTGGTCTGGCCGACACGTGATTCTAATTGCTCAATATGTAGCTACATCATCTTCCAAGGGTAGTTATGGAGTAATAATACAGTTGTGCAGTGTCACCCAGCTCCCAAGTGAAAATGAGAAACAAAGGGGGATATATTGGATTATCACCAAAATCAGGCATGGGGAACATGGGGCACAATTATCCCATGCCCTTTCAAAGTGTTGGAGGTACTACTCAAACTTCATGTTCCCTGCTAACTACAGTGACTGGTGTGCAGCCCAGCACTGAACACACTGCTGAGTAGCTGCACGCCTCATCAGAGGCCCAAGTTTGTTTGAGGTTTAGCACCACTTAAAGCCAGACTGCACCCCTAAAAAGCAAGGTGCATTATAGCTGAAGCAAGGGCTGGAATTGGTTAAAGAAGAGTTGAAGACCAGGAAAATCTATCAAAATGGTGTGTTATGCACAAGTGGGAAATGAGAGAGATGATTTTCCTTTTTCACCTCGCAACTGACCGAAGACAGCATATTTAGTAGAAATGTGTTTTAACCCCTAAGCACTTTAATGGTCAAAAAACAGACAAACAACAGTTTTTCTCATAGGTTTAAAGAAAGATAAATGTTTACTAAACAACACCCGGAAATATTCGCAACTTTACCCACGCTCACATGCACACAGCGGCACACACACAAGAAAAGATAGCAATTAAAAGATAACGTGTTTGGGTCTCATGGGTTTTAAAAGAGTTCACTGTAAACCTTGCATTCTTTCGGGGATAGGGGAGTGGATTTAAAGAATGGCGCGGGCCTGTTTTTCCTTTTTCCTGGTTCACTGAAGACAAAGTAATTTTCGGAAGGGACAATGTGTTGTTGCAGATTTCATTTTGTTGTATCTCAGTCACAGTTCAATGTCGAAAACCTTGATACAATTTCTCAGGTGACTGCCATTTCCAGTCACTGCCTACTTGACATTTAAAAATGGTGTTCTTAGATAGAGTCCTTCTTCCACTGGAGCAGATGGAATCTCTCTCTTTCTGGCTCAGCTTTTGTCTGCCTAGCAGATACTTTTATTAAATTCCTTATCAGACCCCTGGTTTCTGTCATGTGACCATGGTTTCTCATTACCATGGTTTCTCATTAGCATTGTCCACATAAAGGGTGTCTGATGGTAGGTCCATTTCTATTCAATGGGGTTTGGGTGTCACCCATCTTCATTCCATTGTGATAAAGTGGGGGGTTTTCACACCCATTCATTTGAGTTTGAATTTGGGGACACCAGGCTGGATTTTAAGAGCCTACCACCAATCTTGGCGGCGAGCTCAAAAAATGGCAGCCTACAGCCACCACAATCTCAAACAGGCGGCTCATTTAAATAGCTGGGGCAGCTTGCACCCCCCCCCCCACCCCAGTCTTGTGGAGGGGGCGGGCTGTCTGTCTCCAGCAATGGCATCAGCTGCCTGTGCGCAGGCACTGGCAACATTTTTAAAGGGCAGTCAGCCCTGCCACCCAGTTTAAATTTTTAACGTCTAACCCCCCCAAAATTAAATAAATACATTTCTAACACCCCTTTCCCACCCCACCAATAACAACTACAATAACTATTTGCACATCCCCCCCCCCACCAAAACACTTACATTTTACCTCCGACCCTCCCCCCACAAACTGCACAAAGTTTAAGGTTCAACCCTTCCCACAATCCCCTTATCAGCCCCTTATCCTGAGACTGTGTCCCCGCATTCTAGATTCCCCGACCAGTCGAAACAATCTCTTAGCTTCCACCATGTCAAGCCCTTTCAGCATCTTGTATGTCTCAATTAGATTACCTCTCATTCTTCTAAACTCCAGAGAATATAGGCCCAATTTACTAGCCTCTCATCATAGGACAACCCCCTCATCTCAGGGACCAACTAAGTAAATCTTCACTGCACCGCCTCCAATGCAAGTATATACTTTCTTAAATGTGGAGACCAAAACTGCACACGGTATTCCAGGTGCAGTTTCACCAAAGCCCTGTACAATTTTAGTAAGATTTCTTTATTCCTGTACTCCAATCCCCTAGCAATAAACACCAACATGCCATTTGCCTTCCTCATAGCCTGCTGTACTTGCATGTTAACTTTGTGCGTTCCTTGTACGAGTACCCCCAAGTCTTTTTGAACATCAAAACTTACCAGTTTCACACATTTTAAAAAATGTTCTCCTTTATTTACAACCAAAGTGAACATCTTCACACTTCCCTACATTATATTCCATTTGCCATCTTGTTGCTCACTCACGTAACCTGTCTAAATCTCTTTGCAGCCTTTCTATGTCCTCCCCACGGCTTATTTTTCCACTGTCTTCATCCAGGTCATTAATATAGAGTGTAAATAGCCTAGGCCCCATCAGTGATCCTTGCGGCAGCCCACTATTTACTGCCTGCCAACTTGAAAATGTCCCATTTATGCCCACTCTCTGCTTCCTGCCTGTTAACCAATCCTCTATCCATACTAATATATTACCCCATCGCCATGAGCCTTTATCCTGCCTATTAATCTTTTATGTGGTACCTTATCGAATGCCTTTTGGAAATCCAGGTATATTACATCTACTGGTTCCCCTTTATCTACCCTACTAGTTGTATTCTCAAGAAACTATAATAAATCTGTCAAACAGGATCCCCCTTTAATAAAACCATGCTGACTTGTTCTAATCATACTATGCTTTTCCAAGTGCAATGTTAAGACTTCTTTAATAATAGTTTCCAGCATCTTCTCAATGTCTGCTGTCAGGCTTACTGGCCTGTAGTTCCCTATTTTCTCTCTACTCCTTTCTTGAAAAGCGGTGTAACATTAGCCAACTTGCAATCTGATGATACCATTCCTGAATCTAAGGAATTCTGGAAAATTCTGGCCAGCACATCCACTATCTCTGCAGCTATCTCTTTTAGAACCCTAGGGTGTCGGCCATGTGTCCCAGGGACTTGTCAGATTTTAGTTCCTCAAGTTTCTGCAATTCTTTTTCTCAGCTGATATCAATTTCCTTAATTTCCTCACTCTTTTTAGCCCCTAGTTTACTACCTATTTCTGGTATGGAACTTGTGTCTTCTACTGTGAAGACAGACACAAAATATTTGTTCAACGCCTCTGCCATTTCCTCATTCCCCATAATGATTTCTTCTGTCTCTGCCTCTAAGGGACCAACGTCTACTTTAGATACTCCCTTCCTTTTTATGTACTTATAAATGCTCTTATAATCTGTTTTTATATTGCTGGCTAGTATACTCGCATATTCTATTTTTTCCCTTTTTATCAACTTTTTGGTGGCCCTTTGCTAATTTCTAAAACCTTCCCAATCCTCAGACTTGCTACTCTTTTTTGCAACATTGTAAGCCTCTTCTTTTAGTCCAATATTCTCCTTAACTTCCTGAGTGAGCCACGAATGGGTCTTTCTTCACGAGTTTTTGTTTTTGAATGGAATGTACTTTTGTTGAACCTTTTGAACTGTTTCTTTAAATGTTTCCCACTGTTCATTTGCCACCATACCTTCCAGTCTATTTACCCAATTAACCTTAGCCAGTTCATTATATAGTTAATAATTCCTCTGTTCGTGAGCGTGTCAGGTGAAACATGTAACAATGTTTTTGGAATCGCACTGGAGGCTGACGTGCACAGGAAGAGAGAGATCCTCTTCCCTCAGGAGCCAGGAGGCCCTCCAGACAGATACTGAAAAGGGAATCCAAGCAGATAACTGTTGCAGTCAATGCCAACAATATAGCCCTGAGGACCTGGATGCAGTACTGCAAGATGTTTAATAACCTCATATGAGCAGTCAAGGTCAGTGACTGCATCTTCACGTTCGATATCCAACCAACTGCACCACTAGCCTCACACATTCACCACACCTGCTTCACTTGCCCAGCAATAATCTCTATTAACCATGATTCATATCTCACAATCATAGCCTCGTCTCACTCTCACATGCTTAGCATTGTTGCAAACCACACAGTCATCTCACACCTTACACACACTGCCAGCTATTCAACTGTGATAGGCACACTACCCAAACACTGATACACTTACTTCTCTCTTGCAGTACAAGGTGGTCCATAATAGGTACCAGCAGCAGCTAACTGGCAATGGGCAGGCACGACTGCATTTCCTCACCTCCATGGAGGAGAGGGTGCTGGCCATCATTGGACTGGCTGTCACGGAGCCAGTGGCCAGTGGCCAGTGGCCAGTGGCAGGGCTAAAAACATTGAGGATGCCTGCCTAATCCACTTTGTCAAATCTCACTTGACCCTCATCATGAAATCTATGATTCAGAATCTGCCAATGGTGAAACCATGCACCTCTTGCTTCTTCACCTTACCTCACCCCAGTGCAGCCTTTGTGCCTTTATGCTTTTATCATGCTCACAAATGGAACAGTGATGAAATATGAAATGAACCAGAGGAATTCTGAAATAAATGTTAACTGTTGAACTGAACTACAAATGGACATATTTATGCCACAGACAATATGGAGTGGAGGTTAGGTGACCCTTCCTCTTCTGTCAATAAACATATCTGTCTGTTGAAGACAAAATGCATCATCCACATCTGAATTAGCTTTGGGGAAAACACATTGACATGTAAAACATCCCTTTACATGCAAACAACTCTGATCTTCACGAATGGAACTACCAAAGACTGTTGTAGACAGACTGACGCCACAGCCAAGACTGAAATAATAGGTGTGAAGTAGAACCTATTCAGAATGGACCACATTCAGATGCTGTCATGGAACAATTGTTCCCATATCCTGGAACATTGTATGAATCGCCCCAGGGTAGAGTGCACTTATTCATTCGATGGACACCCTAACCTGACAAGTTTCTACCTTAAAAGGTATCTCTCTGAACAGGAGAACAGCAGAAGAGCCAGAGAAGATCTTTTCCAGCAGAACAGCTGTGACCCTGTTCCAGCTAAGTAGATGCCCTGCTGACTACATCTTCTAACTATTGCAGCAGAGAAATTGCAAGGTGACTTTGGGACTCCCCACTTGCAAAAATGAACCAGGAATTTCCCAATTGACTTCGGATAGAGGCTTAACTACAAGAAGCCTGCGACACTTCATCTTTTTCAAGACAATGAACATTCAGACCTGCACGGCTAAAAGATTTCCTCCCAGAAATCTTCTCAAGCTTTTTCTTAAAACAACGAACTCTTTTTACCACAATTGGACTCTTACTGCATGCTACCACTCTACTCTATCTTTTCTTGTGTGTGTGTGTAAATGCGTGAGTGGGAGATGTTATGAACATTTTTGATTATTGTATAAAGATAAACATTTATCCTTTTTTAACCTATGAGAAAATCCGTCACTTAACTGTTTATTTGACCCTTGAAAACACTCAGGGACTGAAACGCTATTTTTAAAACACTTCTACGGTGAGTTGAGAGGTGAAAAGTGGAACTCACCAACAGCACTTCTCCCCTGTCCGTAACAATTTCATATGCGCAAGAAGTGCCACCAGGCCAGATAGTGGCGCAGGAGGCTTAAATTCTCAAAGAGGACCATACTGCTGAAGAAGAAGCACCGTCACTCAATCTCACACTCGCAGCCACCAACTCAGATATTGCCACTGTGTGAACTTTAGAAGGTAGTATAGAATTAGGATCAGTATGTGGTGAGTCACTGGGCATGAGTGGGCTACAGCCAGGCCAGGAAAAGGATAGTATGGCTGCCAGTTCCCCGAAGGGCAAGATTCGCATATGGGTTCTGCTGGAGAGGACTTAGATGAGGATTTCAATGGGCAGCGTATCAAAAAATGCTGATGGTCATGCACACAGAAATGCTTGGTGCATTGGCAGCCCTGCCAGAAAGCCTGCTGTTACTGTCAAAGAGCATCGAGGAATCTGATTCCAGCTTGGCACAGGGCTTTGCACAGAGCTGGGAGCCCATGATTTTCAGAATGGAAGTGGTGGCAAACTGCAGGAGAGGACCTGTGAACACAACTGATGCAGCATCTAATGGCCAATGTCGCAGCTTCAAGCAACGTCACCCAATTTTTGGCTGCTCCAGTTGAAGCTCAGACTGAGATCATGAAATCTCAGCTTGTTACCATGCAAGCCCAGCTTGGTGCCATGCAGGCTCGGACTGCTGCCACCAGTCCTCAAAGGGGCTTGCAGGCTCTCACAGCAATCCAGCAATCTGTCCTCCAGCAGATTCTTAGGATTGCTGATGCGCAACATTGGAGTGTGCCAGTGGTTCCATAGTTCATGAACCTGCTGTCCAGGATGACATCATTCGTGCTCCCACCACTGTAATTCAGCCTATTCCACTCCCTTGCTGTTGCCTGTCAGCCATCCAGCCCAGATTGCTGCCGTCCATGCTGCGGTGGTACAATCTGAAGTTGGGCCTTGTTGGCCTAGAGCTGCTTGAGGGCATTCTGCAAGGCCAACTGCAGTCTCCTCCACTAAAGGTGAGCAACATTCTACCAGCCATGCTGCAGCCACTGGCTAACACTGTATGGAAGCACTAGACCAGGCAAAGGCACCCACAATAGATCAATGCGCGGGGGTGATTAGTTGGCTTTTGTATTGAACATTGGGTGGTTTGTTTGATAAAGTTGATTTGGAATGATTGTTTTGTGATGACTATTATTTCAGCATTGCGGCCAAGGGATCAAAATGATGATCGATAACAGAGGGATAGTAAAGACTGTCGAGCAAGGGGATCTGGAGTTTTATTCACAGGAATCAGAGTTGAATGATGCAAACATGGGCAACCCATCTGGAATGTGGATGTGTTGGCTGCCTCTTCCCTTCTTCCTCTTCCACCTCTCTTCTTCGTCCTCCTTCTCCTCTTCGTCATCCTCCTCCTCTTCCTCCTCCTTCTGAGGGACTTGTTGAATCCCTGATGACAAGGGCTGTGCCCTCATGATGGCCAGGATATACAGGATTCAACAGACCACAATGAAACAGGACATTTGCTCCAGTGAGTTCTGGAGAGCTCCTCCAGAGCAATTAATGCAGCGGTACCATTGCTTCAGCACCCCAATCGTTTGCTCAATAATGTAAATGCATGGCTCTACATGAATGCTGGCCACATGTAGTTGGGTTGCGGAGAGGATTTATCAACCAGGTGTCGAGTCCAGAAGCCACCCTCTGGTTTGACCTGGTGATGAAAGACTGATGGAATCGTGGACTGGCGCCAAATGAAAGCATCACAATTGCTGCCAGGATAGTGGGCATACACCAGCATGATGTGCTGAGCATGGTTGCACACCAACTGCACATTCAGTGAGGGGTGATATGTGTGGTTTTACCATTGAGATGCAGCACCCGCAAATCCACCCTGCACCATGGGAAACTCACTATTCTGGCGTGTGCACTCTTCCTCTCTTTGTTCAGAAAGTAGACAATTAGATCCCCTCTCCTTGCATACAGAACATCTGTCACCTGTCTGATACAGCAATGGATGGTGAACTGCGTGATGTTGGCTATGTCACCTGTTCCAGTCTGGAAGGATCAAGTCACAAAGAAATTGAGGGCCACAGTCACCTTTAAGGGCATTGACAGTGCCATCCTCTCCGTGCTCTGAGGCTGCAGGATTGTTTTGAAGAGATGACAGAGTTCTGTGAATGTCTCCTTGGTAAATTGCAGAGGCTGAACACACTGCTCCTGGCATAGGTGGAGTTAGGAGAAGTGCTCCCGGAAGACCCTAGGTGGGTAAGGCCTCCTGCTGACACCCCTTCTCCCCCTCCTTCTCCTCCTACCTCTGCAAGCAGCTTGTCTTCTTATTTGCTGCCTCTGCACCATTTCTCTCTCATGCTACAGCCCAAGGGGGATTGCTACTGTAGCCCCCATGACTGGGAGCAAGTGGTGTGCTCAGAGTCCTTGCAACCATAAGCAACACCTTCCACCCATGTAACAATACTCCCAGCAGAATTTCCCAATTGTTAACAACTCCTACGAACACCCAACACCTCCACAAACTCAAACAGAGCCTGTCGAAAGTAATCAGCAGCTAACCTGCAAGTTGTTGACGATCTCATTTAATAGTGCTGGTGGAGGTGGCCCATTGTGCTTCTGAATGCATGTTCAGTTGTGCATGTTTAAGAGAGGGCATTAACTACAGCGACATGGTCCAAAATGGCAGGTCTGGCATCAAACCAGCGTTCGGTACTGACTGGTGTCACAATCTGCCTATTCTACATAATTCTGGTGCATGCACATAATGCCTACGCTAAAGCCTTCACCATGGTGGCATTCAGCATGGACCCTGCTGGAGGTGGGTGGAAGTGGAGCAGACGCCATTTTGCTACCAACCAGCACCTGTAGCACCACAACTACCAGCTTTATGGAGCTGAATTTTGCGGTGAAAGTTTATGATGGCAAAGTTTCTCTGAATTGTGCATGCTAGAAATACAGCAGAGCAAACGAGGCTTACAGATTTTGGTCATATTATTTTTTAAAGATGGTTTGAAGTACTTGCATCAGCTATCATAATTACAAACTGCAATATAATTTTTCATTGTTCCACTGAATTAAATTATGAATTCATAAACACTGTGGAAGTCAGTTTAAAATTATTCCAACTATTGAGCCTAATTGTTTCAAATGTAAAGTAATCCACAAACACCTGCAAAATTAAAAGAACCACTTTGTAAATTGTAATTTTTTTCCATCCACAATATTACTATTTTGTTGATTGTTGCCTATGGCTTTACATAGACAGCATACGAAAATGGGATATGTCACAAGAAAGACAATAATGAATGGGTGGCACTGTTGCTGTGGTGGAAATTTACCGCCCACCCCGATGATGTGGAGGGAGAGGGCTGTCCATCCCCGGCAATTTAAAGAACTAATGATTCTAAAAAATTAAATAAAGTGATCCTGACTCTCTCCCCCCGCCACCCCCAATAAGCATAGATGTAGTTACCTGCCCTCTCCCCCTACAAAACACTTACCTTGTGCTGCTGACCTTCCCCCCCTCACCAAAGTTCATCAACTATAAACTTTACCCCTTCCCACCATCCCCTAGATGAATTAAATTACTCTGACGCTGCTCCCCCTCAACTCCCGCACAGAGAAATCTAACTGATCCCCCCCTCCCCACCACTGTTCCGCCTCGTATCTCTGGATGGAGATCCGAAAGCGTGGGACTGCCGGCCACCGGCACCAATACCGGGACGGACGGTGGGAGCAGGTAAGTAATTAATTCATTTATTTGCATTATTTTATATATGCAGATTTTGCTTCCATCACCGAGCAGCGGGGGTGGGGGGGGGCCCGCCACAACGCCTCCCCCCACCGGCAATATTGAGCCGGGCCTTCCCAATGTTGAGGCCCGTGGAAGGCCTCTGCCAGAGGCATTTTCTGCACCCTCCCCCCTCACGCTACAACCCCGACATCGGGGCCTGGAAAATCCAGCCCAACATTTCAGGTTAATGACCTTGCATCAGATATGTGAAAAGTTAGAAATGTAATAGGTTTTAAGCAGGTGAAATGGGGTGCATAGGACAAAGAACGAAAGGGACAGTCTGTGATCAGTAGAAGTCAGGAGAGATTAAGAGAGTTGCCTTGCAGGAGCAAGGGGAGTAGTAATGGGGCAAGAAAAGAAACAAAAGATGTACCCGTTGTGCAGCAGATATGCTTAAGTTTGACTTGAGAGGGTGAAGAAGGTTGCCCTATAAGGGGAACAATAAGGATGAAAGAAAGAAAAGGTTTCGCTGGGGACAAGAGCATCAAACGTGGACATGAGATCAGCGGCTGCAAAAATATAGTGACGATTTGAAGGTCAATGTCTAATCAGTTGGGATTAGGAAAGTGCTGTTGCAAAAGATTTGGGGAGCATTGGATACAGAGTGAACAGGTGTTGAAAGAAGATTGAAGGTTGTGGGTGTTAAGGAAGTGACCAGAGATGGTCTTGTCTGTGGTTGGAACTATAGGAGTAGAGAGGCTATAGGAGGTAGGTAAGTTGAGTCACTGGCAATGAATATGAATAGGGGAATTTAAATGAATGCAGATTTATGGAAGGCAGTGACTATGGGGGGAAGAAGGGGATTGGCAATCAACATTATAATCAATGAGGATGAGGAGTTCCTAAGTGCAGAGGTTCATGTAAGAAAGGAGGGAGGATATCTCTGGGACAATATCAGGATCAACATTGTGGATAAATAACTTAAATTTTAAATAAAACATGAGAGAAGTGTGAACAAGAAAGAAAGATCAGAGGAGTAGGTGAGAGACCAAGTTGAAATTTGGTGATAAAGGCCAACTCTCACCATGGCAATTTGGATAGGGAAAGTGGAAATTATACCGAGGTAGTGAGGTTTTAGAAAAGGGCAAGATGTTGTAGGTTCATTAGAAGAGTCCAAGGCAGGAGTGGTGGGTGGGGTGAGCAGGACAGGAAGGAGGTTTGACTAAGTTAAGGCTGAGTGACTGCACTGGATGGGAAAGTCAGCAAAAGAGAAGGATGGGGCAGTTGGATTTCTGCTCTTGAGGATGCAGTGGCTGCTGATTTGATGGGTCCTTCAGAAAATGCAGTGGTAGCCATGGGTTATTGAAGGTGGATTCAAGCCTGTAACACTGGTGGAGAATAGAAAGAGAGGAGTAGTGATGTATAGAGATGGGGAGGCAAATTTTCAAGTAAAAGAAATTAAAGGAGGCATGATTGTGCGATAGGAATGGATGGAGACTGAAGAGGGACCAAGAGAGGAAATCATAGGAGTTAGAAATAGTATGCTTGAGTGGCATGCCAATGGACACAGAGGGAATGTGGTTTACTTAGACATGGCAGAGATTAGAAGAGATATGTCCCAGTTGTAAACAAAGGGCCTTCATCCTTACTCCAGGTGCCTTGTATTGGACAGATTAAACAATTGCTACACTAGGTACCTAAATGTTATAAGATCTAATCAACCAATGTCAGCCCACAGATGTAAAATTTCACTGAATCAACAATCTCATCAAGTACCACCACACTCCCAAAAGTAAGACTCACAAATTCAACAGGAGTTGTCCCTTAGTGAGTATGGGTATGGTAGCATAGTGGTTATGTTACTGGGCCAGTGACAAGAGTTCAAATCCCACTACTGGAGTTGGGAAGTTTAAAGTCAGTTCATTAAATAAATCAGGAATAATAAGCTAGTATCAGTAATGGTGGCCATGAGATTACTGGATTGTTGTTTAAAAACCCAACTGTGGTTCACTAATCACTCTAAAGAAGGAAACCTGCTATCCTTCCCTGGTGTGGCCTATATGTGATTCCAGATCCACAACAATGTGGTTGACTCTTAACTGCTCTCTGAGTTGTATCAAAAAACTATAATCTATATGGACTGCAGCAGTTCAAGAAGGCAGCTGACCACCCCCTTCTCAAAGGCAATTAGGGATACGCAATAAATTTTGACCTTGCCAGCAGTGCCCACATCCTGTGAATGAATAAAAAAAAGTCTTTGCCTACAGGTTCAGTGGGTAAAGCAGCGGTTATCAAACATTTTTGTCCATGGGCCACTTAGGCGGGGCAAAAGACCCCACGGACCACCCGACCTCACCTGCTTTCAGTTGCCACCACAAAAAATCTCTTCAGAATTAATGGGAAGAATGGCACTGCTTTTGATGAGACACCAATGAGGTGATGTCTATTTACAAGCTGGAGAGCTTCAGTCACATGTCGGACTCCATATTTAGCCCAACCCTCTTCTTTGCCTTCAGCCCCACAAAGGGTTGAAAATCCAATTTTGCAGTTGTATGTTATTGGGAATGGCATCAGGTGTTTCAGAGTTGCGTCAGCGAGTCCAGGATACTCAGACCATACATGGAGCCAAAGGTCCATCAAACGTTCCTCATCTTGTACCAGTTTCAATAACCTGTCCAATGCAAGTTCCACAAGATTGTCCACCTCTTTTGATGGAAGCTTGACATTCAGCTCAGCACAGTCAGAAACCAAAACATAGACTAAACAATTTAACACTCCCAACTGGAAGCACTGGGTGCTGTAAAAATGCTTCAACACATTGTCCAAGCTGTCACAAGGCCAGACAAGAGAACAGACTGGACTCTTCACTTGGTGATAACACACAACCCAACCAGCTATAATGTATATGCTATGGAAACTATAAATATTTCACTGCTTTTTTGCTACTGAATGTAAATTTATGTGTTTTTTTAAATAATTAAATTACTAATTCAGGCCAGAAACAAAAGTAGAGCCATTTCATATTATAAACATCAATACTACAAGAGAACATGTTTATTTGAAACATTCGAATATGTTTTACAATCAATCAAACAAAATCAACAGTAACACAAACCTTTCTTATAAAACTACATTGTTGTTATTTGCGCTTATGATGACTAGTGCCATGGACGCGGGAGCTGGTCTGGATGTGTGATGTCCTGTGAGTGGTGAGGATGTGGGTTCAGGCCTCTTCACTTATGGCCTTGGCCATGGCATTGCATGTCAGTGACTTGCATTTAGGACCAGCCCACAGACTACCTGGAGGACGCTGACCTGTGGACCACACTTTGGGAGCCACTGGAGTAAAGGCATCTTTTGGTGTTTAATTCTCAGTTATTGTATCTCTATTTACCTCTATTAGTCTCTCTATCACTTTCTCTGTGTCTCTGTCAGTTGCTGCAACTGTGCATGAAAATATTTGTAATTTAGCTGTTGAGTTTGCTGAATAACATCTAGCTTTAAATAATAAATAAATCTGCCATATTTGTGGTTTTAATGACTCTGGATAAGATGTTCCTACAAATCAATAAGATTTGGGGGATTTCATTAATAGGCCAAATCTTGTTGGAAAAATAATGACGTGTTAACGACGCATGCCCTTATTAATGCAATAATCAGCCAGCATGTTCAGGGGATTAAGAGATACACTGTAAATTGGGAATCTCCATAACTTCCTGGTCGCTTTATTCTGTTCTGCTGTTTGCTTCACACAAGCGATATCTCACCCTCAGCCTCCCCGTTATTTTTAATAACTTGGTGGACTTGAACATTCATTGCCCATTAAACTCGCCCCAGTAAGTTAGGGCAGGTGATTAAGAACATAAGTACTCTTCTAACTATTGGATAATTATTAATGCAATGGTAATCAACCTCTCACTCAGAAAGGAAACAATTTCAACTGTTCAGTCTCATTTATGCGTGTAGTAATCTTTTCTTTGAAATTAAAAAAATGTCATTTTTATTTTATCTAACTTTTCCTTTCTGGCTTTTCCCTTCTCATTAATCTTCTTTCTGTACCTAATTTGACTCCAATTCACTCTCTTTCTCCATCATTTTTCTATTTCTTTCTCAAGTCATAAATCTCATTGATGAAAGAGATGCACAGTTGGTTCTGCCGTTCACTAAGGTCCCAGATGTCCCACTGCCTTCACCACTCCATTATCAGGTCAGACTTCCAAGCAAGTTATGGCACAAAATGATTTTGAGTTGAAGTGTGCAGGAAAAAGTCTAACTGCATATGCTGCATGATGTCCTGCCCCAGCAAGATGTGGGCCATTGTATATATATTTCATGTTTCTTTTGTGGAAGACAGCATGTATGGATTTCCGATAGGTCTTGATTAATTATGTTTGGATTTATTTATGCATTATTGTACTATGTTATATTTTATACCAAAATCCCAAAGCCAGCTGGAAATCCAACAGAAATGCTGTGGATGGAAAGATGTATGAGAAATCTATGCCACCTATATTTTGTTTCATTTTGTTTTGGCATCGAACTGTGCAAATGCCTTGTTTTATTCTGCAGTCCTCCAGTGTATCACTATTTCAATTCCATAGTGCAGCCTGTTAAAATGATATGCCAGCTGTGGAAATACCATTCATTTTGCAATATATAAGTCCTGCAGTGATTTGACCTGAAAGTTGGAGAAGTAACTGAGATTGGGGTAATAATGTTCAAAGCTCAGGACATTATTACACACGTGAGGACATTTCTGTAACCTAAGGGGCAATAGTTTACAAATAGTAGCTGAAAACTGCTGTCACTGTGTGTTGCATATTGATATATATATTGCACTTTCAAGAAAACGTTACCTTCAAAATAGGAAATGTTTACACCCATTTGGTGTAGGTTGCATTCTAATGTCTGACAGCAGTAATATTTGTTTTATTCTGTGCGAAAATTATCTTTTCTGACAATCATACTTATCATTTAAATCAAAAAGGTATTTTATGTGGCATTTTAAAGAGAGAATACTGTTATCGCCAGGTGGGTGATGGCATGGCTGGTTTCCACTATTCACCTCCCAACTGACCACAGACAGTGGGCTGGATTTTGTTCTCCCCCCCCCCCCCAAGGCTTCGGGTTCCATGGTGCGGGGGGCAGGCCTGAAGATGGCTCCGGATGAGACCCACCACGGACCTTGATGACGTGAGGGTCCGGCCCGATCCTCTCGGTGGCGGCAAGGCTCCGTGGCGACCCCCGCCCCCCGCTGCTGGGTGACGGGACCACATTTAAATATTCAAATGAATAAAATTATTACATTTAAATAGACTTACCTGTGATCTTGAGGGCCTGCCTCACCGAAGATTGCTGGTTGTCTTGTATTTGTCCAGGGAAATGCGGCGCCACACTGGTGGGAAGGGGGGAGGAGATAGGATTGCCAGTGCAGGGGTGGGGGAGGGGAAGAAATGGGGTCAAATACACAAAATAGGTGTAGGGGATGGTGGAAAGGGTTGAACCTTATACTTTGTGCAGTTTGGGATGGGGGGGAAGGTCAGATGAAAAAGTTAAGTGTTTTGGGGGGTGAAGGGCAAATATTTATTGCAATTGTTATGGGGGGTGGGAAAGGGGCATTAGAAATTTAGCTATTTAATTTTGGAGGGTTGGACTTTAAAAATTTAAATTGGGCGGCAGGGCTGGCACACAGGCAGCTGATGTCATTGCCGGGGATGGACAGCCCACCTCCTCCATGAGTTTGGGGGGCCAACATTTATTACCCATCTCCAATTGCCCTTGAGAAGGTGGTGGTGAGCTGCCTTCTTGAACTGCTGCAGTCCTTGGGGTGTTGGTAAACCAACAGTGCTGTTGGGAACAAAGTTCTCGGATTTTGACCCAGTGACAGTGAAGGAACAGCAAGATAGTTCCAAGTCAGGATGGTGTGTAACTTGGAGGGCAACTTGCAGCTGGTGGTGTTCCCATGCATCTGCTGCCCTTGCCCTTCTAGGCGGTAGAGGTTGCAGGTTTGGAAAGTGCTGTTGAAGGAGCCTTGTTGAGTTGTTGCAGTGCATCTTGTAGATGGTACATACTGCTGTCACTGTGCGTTGGCGATGAAGGGAGTGAATGTTGAAGGTGGTAGATGGGGTGCCAATCAAGTGGACTGCTTTGTCCTGGATGGTGTTGAGCTTCTTGAATGTTGTTGGAGCTGCACCCATCCAGGCAAGTGGAGAGTATTCCATCTTACTCCTGACTTGTGCCTAGTAGGTGGTGGACAGGCACTGGGGAGACAGGAGGGGAGTTACTCACCATAGAATTCCTAGCCCCTGACCTGCTCTTGTAGCCACAGCATTTATGTGGCTCGTCGAGTTTAGTTTCTGGTCAATGGTAACCCCCAGAATATTGATAGTGGGGGATCCAGCGATCCATTGAACATCAAGGGGAGATGGTTAGATTCTCTCTTGTTTGAGATGGTCATTGGCACTTGTATGATGTGAAGGTTACTTGCCACTTATCAGCCCAAGCCTGGATGTTGTCTAGGTCTTTCTGCGTCTGGTCTTGGGCTGCTTCAGTATCTGAGGAGTCATGAATCGTGCTGAACATTGTGCAATCATCAGCAAACATCCCCACTTCTGACCTTATGATGGAGGGAAGGTCATTTTTGGAGCAGCTGAAGATGGTTGGGCCCAGGGCACTGCCCTGAGGAACTCCTACAGTGACGTCCTGGGACTGAGATGATTGACCTCCAACAACCACTACCATCTTTCTTTGTGTTAGGTATGACTCCAACCAGCAGAGAGTGTAGAACAAATTCTAAGAGAAGGTTGGACTCTTTCCCAGAGTAGTAAGTTAGGCTCAGTAATGAAATTTGTCAATTTCTGACAATTATCCTGAGAGTCACTAAATGCTATGGATGTCTAACTAGATTGGAAACAAGCTAATATATCCATATTTAAAAAAAGAATTAAACTTAATCTTGACAATTTTAGATGCATCAGTCTTGCCTTAGGAAGGAAGCAAGGAAGGAAGGAGGGAGGGAGGGAAGGAAGGAAGGACGGATGGACGGATGGACAGATGGATGGATGGAGCACCTTTCAGAACCTCAGTACAGCCAATGAAGTACTTTTAAAGGGTGGTCGCTGTTGTGGAAAATGCGGCAGCCAAGTTGTACCCAGCAAGGTCCCACAAACAACAATATGATAAGTTAATCTGTTTTTGTCATGAAGATTGAGGGTTAAGTATTGGCCAAGACCCCAGGGATAACTTCCCTGCTCTTCTTCGCAGTAGTCCATGGGATCTTTTGTTGCACCTTGGAAAGCAGACATAGCCTCTGTTTAACATCTCATCTGAAAGACAGCACCTCAGAGAGTGCTGTACTGCACTGCAGTGTCAGCCTGGTTTTTTGTGCTCAAATCTCTGGTGTGTCTAAACTAAACTGGTAAAAAAATACTTTCACGTGGATTAGAAATTAACTGAAGGAATCAAAGCAATTTGCTAGAGGAATAAAGACATGGTATCAAGAAATACTGAGTATAGTACCTCAAAGATTGGTGTTGGGGCCTCTGCTATTCCTAATAAATTAATAACTTGGATTCAGCAACCCAATGTAAATTAGCTACATTTGCAATTACTAAACTAGGGTTTGTGAAGTGACAGTCACATCATAGGAAGTGGCCAGGATCCGACAAAGTTAAATAAAATCTATAAAGAGCAGATGAAACTTCATAAAGAAAAGTGTAAGGTGTTCTGGGTAGAAAGTAAAATCAAAAACTTTAGATTCATTCAGTTAGATGACATTAATAGGGGAGGGTGAATGTTTTTTCTTTTTCTGGATGGATGATCCAAGAAAGGCGTCCTCATCCATATTTATCTTGTGATATGTGAGTAAACACTGCCAAAAAGCGACTGAAACCCCTGAGAGTACCTATATTTATACCGTTTTCTGATGAGGATCAGATCAAATTCATCTCTGAAAAAGAGAATCACAGTCATGCATATCTCAGCACATAAGCTTGCCAGCAATTATTCATTCATTATGGCAAACATTACACAAAAACACTTAATTTTACTATTCATAAAAAAATCTTCTGTCTATGCACACTTGCTGTAATCAGGATTTTACACACCTGTATTTAACATCTAACCTACGTATGTAAACATTTAGAATGGAATTTTTAAAAATTCATTCTCAAGATGTGCATGTTGCTGGCATTTATTGACCATCGCTACTTGTCCTGAGGAGCTGGTGGACTGCCTTTTTGAACCGGTGCATTCTGTGTGGTGAAGGTGCTCCCACAATGTTATTTTTTGTAGAGGTTTAATACAACTGAGTGGTTTGCTAGGCCACTTCAGAAGGCAGTTAAAAGTTGATCATATTGTTGTGGGACTGGAGTCACATAGGCCAAACAGGCTAAAGACAGTAGATTGCCTTCCCCAAAGGATCATTAATGAACTAGTTTATGTTTTTTTACGAGATCAAAACTTGCTGCACAAAAAATTCTCCTCATCTTCCCCTCCGGTTCTTTTACCAATTATCTTAGAAAAAACAACAATCTGACAGCTTTTTTATTTCCATATGGGTTTTAAACTAAATTAAATTTTTCAAACTGCCATGCTGCAATATGAATTTGCATTCTCTGGATCATTAGTCCAGACCTCTAGATTACAGTAACATAACCACTACACTTCTGTGCCATTGCATTTGTTTCCTGCATGTAAACAGTTACCCGTAAGAATGCAGTTGCAGATTCTGCCCACTTGGCACTTGGCGAAGACTGAACTTTCTGAAAACCCTATGAGATTTTTTTCCCATTATTTTCCAAAAATGTTACTGACAATTTAAGTTTTTAAAAAAGCTTTTAATTTAACATAAAACATAATCCATTTTCTCCCTACTTCCAGCTTTTTGGCCCTCATCCCTTTTCTCTGGATGATCATAATGAATGGTGGAGCAGGCTTGAAGGGCCAAATGGCCTACTCCTGCTCCTATTTTCTATGTTTCTATGTTTCTTGGGCACTGTATCCACTTTGATCACTCATCTCTCTTTGCCACCAATCCTCTTTTCTCTTGTTTTCTTTCTTCTCCCAGAATCCTGCACTCATTTTGCCTCTGTGGTTTTGTATCACTGGGTTCCACTTTACCATCAACTTTGCAGCTTTATCATACCTTAGCCCCACGCTGTCGCACCAGGAGCTGGTGTGAATGGAGGGAGCAATGGAGAGTGAAAGAAATGATAGGCTGAAGGTGGATGGAAAGAGGTGGCACCAACTGAGGACTACAAATGACATTTTCTCCATTCCTACTACTGCAACTCCACCAGTCCATCTCCTGCCACATCATGCCACACACCATGTCCGAGCCATAAACAAAAAGCCAAAAGAAAATGCAACAGATAGAATCAGAAGAGAACAGAGAGAGGAAGAAAATATAAAAAGGTAGAAAACTTCAGTATGCAGACAGAGAAAAACAACTTCATACAGATGGCAGACAGGTGAGAGGCATACCATATATACCAACTATCATGAGCAATGCCATAGGAGATCCAGTAGAGTGTATAAATGAATAGGACTGGAGTTTAATTATGTACTCCAATATTAAGAAACTACTTCTGCTGTCATGGGTTATCTGTGCCTTTCATTGGATTGTAATTTCCTAACCTAATGTTAGTTTATATATGTGTATGTATATTTTCTTAACAATATAATGTTTTTTGGGAAATGGTGAAAATAAAAAAAAGTTTCCAGAGTGAATGAATTCTTGTATAAATGAAGCTTCTCACAAATAAGTAAAAATGTCATCCTGCAGATGGCACAGAACACTGCATATGAAAATTTGGAATACCTCTGAGGTGTGGATTCAGCCAGAGGCGATCATGTCCAGAAATTTGTCCTCCCAACTCTTACTTTTCATTCAGAAAGTGGGCATGATGGAGGCCAATAATGAAGCAACAATGACACAATCATCAGTGTAGCAGAGGAAGGGATCAGGGAAGGTCTATTAATATATGTTGAACAAAAAGCATTTCACACATTCTCTAAAAAGACAAGCGCAGCTAGGGCCCATATGGGTTCCCAAAGTGATCTGGAGAAATTGTGTGGGGTTAAAATACAAACTGTTGAGGATAAGAATAAGTTCAGCCAAGTGGAGAAGTATAAATGCAGATGCAAGCTAGTTGGAACACTTTAAAGCAAGAAGAGGGTTCAGATATCATCTTATTTAGAGATGGAGTTAGAAAGGAACTGTATTACCATAATGAGGAGAATAAGTAGGAATTGAAATTCTCAAAGTGGCAGAGAGCAGCAGAGTAAAGATGAATATAGATGGGGAGAGACTGGACAAGGGGACAGAAAATAACATCTAGCTAAGAGATTAATTATATGCACAAATCATCCTTGGACAGAACTAAGTAAAGAGCACTGTAATATAATGAGACTGGAGGCAATTTATGGTGAAATTTCTGGAAGAGATAAGATCAGACAGGTTAAATATTTTTTTTATTCAGATTTGGATCAGGGATGTTAAAAGGGGGCAATAATTCTAGTCTTAGTCTATAAAAATTTTGAAGGGGAAAGTATTTGCATGTGAGGGGGAATGAGTTTCTTGGAAATAACTTCCAGTGGTGCCATGGAATCTCATTGGAGATCAGGAGAGTGTGAATGAAGAATATCCGTAGTGAAGATTGGGGCAGAGAAACTGAAATTGTTCAAGTTTAGGGGAACTAAGTTCATAAAGTAAAGGTAAGAAGTGACAGCTGTTAAACTTCTGCGACCACATAAAGGAACTATCTTCAATGAATTGAATGAAAGAAATGAGCAAATGGAACTGTGGGCTGACAAGTCCCCAGGTCCCAATGGACTTTATCCTAGGGTCCTAAAAGAAGTGGCTAGTGACAAAGTTGATGCATTGGTTTTAATTTTCCAAAATTCACTAGATTTGGGGAAGGTTCCATTAGGTTGGAAAGTAGTGAATGTAACTCCTTTATTCAAAAAAAGGAAAGAGACAGAAAGCAGGAAACTACAGGCCAGATAGCGGAACATCTGTCTTAGGGAAAATGTTAGAAGCTTTTATTAATGATGCTATAACAGGGCACTTAGAAAAATTCAAGGTAATCAGGCAGAGTCAACATGGTTTTTTGAAAGGAAAGTCATGTTAAACCAATTTATTGGAGTTCTTTGAAGAGGTAACATGTGCTGTAGATAAAGGCGAACTGGTGAATACTTAAGATTTCCAGAAGGCATTTAATAACATGCCACATCAAAGGTTACTGTGGAAAATAAAAGCTCATGGTGTAGGGAGTAACATATTGACATGGATAGAAGATTGGCTAGTTAATAGGAAACAGAGTAGGCATAAATGGGTAATTTTCTGGTTGATAAGAAGTGACGAGTGGTGTGCCGCAGGGATCAATTAGGAAAGCTAATAGAATGTTATTGGTTATTGCGAGGGGAATTGAATACAAAAGTAGGGAGGTTATGCTTCAGTTATGCAGGGCATTGGTGAGACCACATCTGGAGTATTGTGTACGGTATTGGTCTCCTTATTTAAAGAAGGATTTAAATGCATTGGAAGCAGTTCAGAGAAGGTTTACTAGACTAATACCTGGAATGAGCAGGTTGTCTTATGGGGAAAGATTGGACAGGCTAGGCTTGTATCCAGTGGAGTTTAGAAGAGTAAGAGGCGACTTGATTGAAACATATAAGATCCTGAGGGGTCTTGACAGGGTGAATGTGGAAAGGAAGTTTCCCCTTGTGGGAGAATCTAGAACGAGGGATCACTGTTTAAAAATAAGGGGTTGCCCACTGAAGACAGAGATTAGGAGAATTTTTTTCTCTCAGAGGGTCATGATTCTTTGGAACTCTCTTCCTCAAAAAGCAGTGGAAGCAGAGTCTTTAAATATTTTTAAGGCCGAGGTCATAGATTCTTGCAAGGGGATGAAAGGTTATCGGGGGTAGGCGGGAATGTGGAGTTGAGGTTACCATTAGATCAGCCATGATCTTATTGAATGGCGGAGCAGGCTCGAGGGGCCGAGTGGCCTACTCCTGCTCCTAATTGGTACATTCATATGATTGATTGTCCAGGCAAATGGTAAGTGGTAAAGATATTGTGGTTCAGTCATTTACATTGAAAGGGGATTGAGAGTTTTTTGCATCAAAGGGATACAATCTGAAGGAAGTTGAGTATGGTGTGGAATCATCAGCAAAAGAGTGGATAGGGTTGGATGAGGCCACTGCTATGGAAAAGCCGCTGAGGAAGAAGAGCTTGGGATGATGGAGAAAGTGATACCAGCTACACACAGATGATTGGGAAATGGAAAGTCTTAAAATCCAGTTGCAGAGTTCAGACCGTGTTGGAACTAGAAATCTCATCAGATCGGGGTTATAAATCTCAACAAAACAGGAATATAATAGTTCTTGTACTGTCGGGAAATTGAAGACGACTGCTGCCAGCGGGAAGAATACGAGTTTTGGCTCTTTGCTGGTTAACAGATCTGCTGTCCCCTATCAAGCTGAGTGTGTCTGTGCCTCTCTCCCAGCCCTCGGTCAGTGCAAGACATTCAATGCCCGGCATGGCAGCAGCTCGTACCGCCAGGGCACACCCAGCCCTGACTAACACCTCGATGACGTAACCCCCATTTTCCTTCACAGAGCGGAATTTGACGGGTCTGAAGATGGTTTGCTGCGCTGAACTGCCTCACAGGTTGGTGCAAAAATAATAGAATATACTTCGAATTAGAAACTATTATTAGCATTCTTTGTAGACTTGAGATGCAGCGAAACTGGAAGGAACACTCGTTTACCTGATGAATGCAAAATATATAAAGATTTTTTTTAAAAGACTAAAATTGAGCTATTGTAGTCATGACTGGATGTGGAATGCATCCTCGGAGGCAATATTCCCAGCAAAAGAACAAAAAACTCATTCTGGTTTGCGAACATTGTTAAACCGTGAAGTATATTGGTTGTAAGTGGCTGTTAATAGCGAAATAATGAAATCCAGAGCTGTAGAGGGGACGCATAGAATTGCAATAAGAGCTTAAAGGTCTATAGTGTTTGCTTTTGTTATACTGCTTTAAAATGCCATTAAACGTACCCTTTTTAAAAAGTCAGGGCATTGTGTATTTTGCATTTTGTGTTTAAATATGTTTGTAAAACGTGTCATTTCTCCAATTCCAGTTGTCCTGGTTTTCTTTTTTCAACCGGTCAGATTGCGTAAAATCTAACCACACGTTCATGGAGATACTCCTGAAGCTTTTCTACAGGATTCTTGTGCTCTTGTTTTTTTTTTTGGCACGTTGTCATGGATTCCTATAAACCGCTGGCACTGGCTAACGATGCGAGTCACGGTTAGGTCGCCCTTCTTTGTCCACCCCGGAGAAACAGATTAGTCTTTCGCTGGCTGGCAGCAAGTGCAGCTATTTAGATCATTTTCTTCCTGGCCGCTTGTGGCACCTCTCCCAAATTATTTATTTATTTATTTTCTTAACAGATTGTCGGAGAAGAAGCACAACCCACGTTCCGAGTGAAGCAGTATTGTGGTGACCGTGGCATTTTGTGTGTGTGAACAGCATAAAAGGTAAGGTTTTTTTCAAAAGAGGCGTGTCCAACCTTTTAAGAAAAATAAGTATCTATATCGTATTGTGAGCGGATTGGGTTGATTTGTACAATTGGCAGCTGCTGATTATTGTCTGCCACCAGAACTGAGGTGTCACGTCCAGCGCCCCCAGAATGTGGAAGGCTAAATTCAGGCACTGAGGTCCTGGTAAAACGCAGCTCTGGAGTGAAGAGCCGTGTTTTGACAATGAGAGAATAGCTCCAGCTGGGAAACTTTCTGACCTGCTATTGCTCGGGGTGCTGTCTGTCGTACCTGCTGCTGAGACTAGCACCAGGCAGCACTGACGCTGTTTATCTGTTCGATAAACAGACAGGTTTTTGTGTTCTGAAATGTGTTGGATGGTAGCAACATTGCTGTCCTTAATGGAAATAGATTCGCATGTGATCTAAAATATTGTTTAAAATTAAATTTTAAAAAGAAATGTCACTGTTTAACTGCGCGAAAAGCAACACATTCGTGAATTTAGGTGGCTACTTCGCAGCTTGGAGATGTACGTTTTCACACGACCAGTTTAATCCCCCTATATTCTGAGTTTGGATTTAAATACCACCCGAGCCCATGTCCGCCCCGTCGGTTTGGACATCACCTGGGATGCCTGCACGGGCAACATAGATACCAGTAATGTGTTCAGAAAAACAAAAATTGGAGGAAAATCAAAAGTGCACCAGAGCTTGTTGAAAGAGCTGATCTGATTCCTGCACAGATGCAAGTGAGCAGTTTGTTGCGTAGCAACCTAGCATTTAACTCCTCGTTTACTGTTTTTATTGCGGATATTAGTTTCTGTAAATTACTCAGATTTACTTCTGGTACTTCGAAATAGCAAACTTTATTTATAATTTATTATTTGAGGTAACGGATTTTTGAGTCATTAACATATAATATCCATCACATTAAAATCCCAATTGAGCGTTTCAAAGGTTAATTATCTGATTAATAAAATGGACACAGCAGAAGTGCCACTAAAAGAGGCACAGTCTGCCACTTTTATTTTTGAAAGTGAATGTTGCAAATTTTATCCAACTCAGCTGATTTTTGAAATGTATTTTATTTCTCATGCATTTGAATCTTATTAGTATTGTAACACAGATGCAAAAATGGGTTTCAAACTTATTCTATTTGAATATTTAAAAAATAAGCAATTTAGATTCTTAACTGAAAATACCAGAAACACGGCAAGAGTTGTCAACAGCTGTAAAGCAAAGAGACAGGTGATGGTGTTTCCGGTCTTTTGACCCATCATGAGTTCAGAAGAAGGGTCATGCTTCAGAAATGCCACAATCTGTTCTCTTTACTGATATTACCTGTATATTTCCAGCACTTCCAGTTTTTATTTCATACATCCATTATTTAAATTTGAGAATTTTAACCTTTTGGACCAATGATATTGCAGAAAAACCCAATCTCCTTGGACCAACCAGATTCTTAAAATTTTTTTTTAACTCTTGCACAAATATTCCACAATTACAGCTACTTGTGTCAGGAAAAGCATTATTCCTATCAAACCCTTCACTATGAAAACAGTTGTCTGCCTGTGTGTGTATGTCTTTTTTTTATTTCTCTCTTCTTCCCTTTCCCCCCCCCCCCCCCCCCCCCCACTACTTTGAATTTGATCTTTGTTTCTCTTCCCCCTCCCTGAAATTTAAGCTTTATTTCTCCTCTTCCTCCCTCCCTCCAGCAGGTTTTGAGATTTTGCTTCACTGGCCCTGCTACTTGAATGCATTTAAATTAAAAATAAAAAGACTTATTGCCCACCTGCTTCCCCCCAACCCCATCAGATGTCTGTGTTCTGAGACACTGCTCATCACAATTCTGACCTGACATCTAAAAGTAGGTAGATTCCTGCACATATGCATAATGGGCCTATTAATTATATGAAGAGGCATATTCTTGTGCATGTGTTGGAACATGACATATGCAATAGCCATTGGAAATTATGGTCTTTCCATAGATTCAGATTCCTGCGCATTCATATTTTGTTTGCTTACATTGTATGCGCTCCATTGAATCTTTGATTGTGAGAATAATGAAGTATGGACGAGTAGGGTCCACGATGTCCACATGCTCTGGGGTTATTGTCATGTTGTCTATGGTGAGAGGAGGCAAAGTTTTTGGAGTCATATTGATGGCTAGGTCTGTTAATTTTTACGTTTTGGTTTTACATAATTGTGTGGGTAAGTAATTGTTATATGGCTTTATGTCACAGATTTGTTTTAATAGGATGTGAAGGTTGTAGAGATGCTGGGTTCCGGTTCTGTGATCTGATTGGTTAAAGCAATTCTACATTAAGTATTATGTTCATCGAAAAACAAAGCTTTTAATATTCTAGATAGCGACTTCAAAAAAGTGTGCTGGCCCCTAGCTTCCAAACGACTGAAAGAAAATTGTAGGCTTCCACGAACAACCTTCCTGCTGTCTGGTCAGCAAGTTGTCTTTGCTAAATTAGCTTTTTCAATTTAAAGCTTGTAGTGAGGCGAATGTGATGTCAGACTTTTCTGATGTCCGAAGAAAACTCCACTGTCTGACAATTATTTTTCATATTTTAATATATTATAATACAAAGGTCCCTTTGAAAAAGCAGCGTTTTAAAAGATGGTCCTTTGTCAAATATTTTATTCAGTGTAGATTGAACTCTGTAACTGAGTTATTTGCTGATGGCACTGACTTCAGCTCTTTCCTTGATTTTTGGCTGCCTATTGGCAGGAACTAAAAGTAAACATTGGTGTGCGGAGCAGGTTGTTGGGGTTGGAGGTGGGAGTTGGGTGAGGGAACCAACATTGTACAAACTGCAGATTTCTGATGTTCAAGTTCTATTTAAGAAAAAAAAACATAAATTCTAAATTTCAAAAGTGAGCTCTTTAAATGTAAAATATTGGAAAGAAATTGTTTTTCTGTGGATGTTTGCTATATTTTTCCAAATAGATTTTAATATTAAACTTATTGGACATGTTGGAATTTTTCGCAAGAAAGTGTCATACTGTTTATTGTAGAGTTTGTTGACGAGCATTAAAATGGAGTGAAAAATTGCCCTTGGTGCTCATTTCCTATTCTAGTTTCAGAATACTTTAGACTGTAAATGCAAATAGATCAGCACATTTTTTTGTGATTAATCCTACTGTTCAGTGTCAGAATGTGCTATTAAAGCTGACAGCATGCTTCCATGTTGTTGTTTACTGTTACGGCTACTGTTTACTGACATGAGCTGATGAAAAACCGCTATTGAATAAGAGCTAAATATGTGTAGTTTATTTGCATTAAAATTCTTGCAGCTATTAGGACATCTATCTCTGGAGTCATGCGTTATAGCTGCCAGTCCAATGGCTGCAGGCTGTAACTTGCAAATATTTGCATCTGATGTGAGATGCCGGAATTACTTTGATATTATTTCTTGGAAATAGTTTCTTGCATTAAATGAACATATAAACACTTGGTAATCATTTGCAACTGATCATTAAGGGAATTAACTTTATCAGCATATTCAACCTTTTAGACACAACGTTGCAGCTTAGAGCTGAGTAAGATTGCCAGTGTTTTTTGTGTGTGTGTAAGTTTGTGGAAACAGGTCTTTGTCATTCATTTATGTTAGAAAGTACAGCTGGCTCTGCCAGAATATTGAGTATGCATTATTTTGTTCTATGTATGTTTGTACAAGTGTTTGCATTTTTGTTCAACTTTATTAATTTCTTTTTCATGTAAAAGGGGATAGACAACACTAATATGTTTAATACCACAGATTTTACAAGAGAGCATAACTTTAAACTTAGAGCAAGAATAAAAATACAGCTTAGATTTAACTACTTTATGCAGGAAATGTTGAGTGTATGGGTAAACTGCCAAAAAAATCAGTGAAGTTGATTGTTCCTTCAAATTTGAGAGAGAGTGAATTGGATAAGTACCTGGAGAAAAAACAGCTGGAGGGGTATGACTGGTATTGTGGGATATGACACTTCCAAGACACTGAAACCAACTGGTTGAACTGCAAGTGTAGAGGGAAATTATGCACAGGATAGTAAATAATAGAGAAAGCATAGAAACATAGAAAATAGGAGCAGGAGTAGGCCCTTTGGGCCTGCTCTGCCATTCAAAAAAGATCATGACTGATCATCTAATTCAGTACCCTGTTCCCGCTTTCTCCTCGTATCCCTTGATCCCTTGGGCATTAGGATATATAGCTATCTCCATCTTGAATATATTTAATGACTTCGCCTCCACTGCCTTCTGTGGTAGAGAATTCCACAGGTTCGCCACCCTGTTAGTGAAGAAATATTAAAACGATTATCATTACTGAAAGTTGCCTCATCTGTATAGAATTCATCTTAAGTTGTTAAAAGAAACAAAGGCATCGGTTACAATCATTCAGACCTCATTGAATACAGGAGTAGTGCTACATGAATGCAAGGTTGTGATGTTATACCACTGTTCAAGAAAGTGAGGGATAAACCAAGAAATTACAGGCCAGTCAACCTAACATGGGTAGGAGGGAAGTTATAGAAACCATTTTTTTTTTAATTCATTCATGGGATGTGGGCATCACTGGCTATGCCAGCATTTATTGCCCATCCCTAATTGCCCTTGAGAAGGTGGTGGTGAGCTGCCTTCTTGAACTGCTGCAGTCCATGTGGGGTAGGTACACCCACAGTGCTGTTAGGAAGGGAGTTCCAGGATTTTGACCCAGCGACAGTGAAGGAACGGCGATATAGTTCCAAGTCAGGATGGTGTGTGACTTGGAGGGGAACTTGCAGGTGGTGGTGTTCCCATGTATTTGCTGCCCTTGTCCTTCTAGTTGGTAGAGGTCGCGGGTTTGGAAGGTGCTGTCTATGGAGTCTTGGTGCATTGCTGCAGCGCATCTTGTAGATGGTACACACTGCTGCCACTGTGCATCGGTGGTGGAAGGAGTGAATGTTTGTAGATGGGGTGCCAATCAAGCGGGCTGCTTTGTCCTGGATGGTGTCGAGCTTCTTGAGTGTTGTTGGAGCTGCACCCATCCAGGCAAGTGGAGAGTATTCCATCACACTCCTGACTTGTGCCTTGTAGATGGTGGACAGGCTTTGGAGAGTCAGGAGGTGAGTTACCCGCCTCAGGATTCCTAGCCTCTGACCTGCTCTTGTAGCCACGGTATTTATATGGCTACTCCAGTTCAGTTTCTGGTCAATGATAGCCCCTAGGATGTTGATAGTGGGCGATTCAGCAATGCTAATGCCTTTGAATGTCAAGGGGAGATGGTTAGATACTCTCTTGTTGGAGATGGCCATTACCTGGCACTTGTGTGGCGTGAATGTTAATTGCCACTTATCAGCCCAAGCCTGGATATTGTCCAGGTCTTGCTGCATTTCTACACGGACTGCTTCAGTATCTGAGGAGTCACGAATGGTGCTGAACATTGTGCAATCATCAGCGAACATCCCCACTTCTGACCTTATGATTGAAGGAAGGTCATTGATGAAGCAGCTGAAGATGATTGGGCCTAGGACACTACCCTGAGGACCTCCTGCAGTGATGTCCTGGAGCTCAGATGATTGACCTCCAACAACCACAACCATCTTCCTTTGTGCTAGGTATGACTCCAGCCAGCGGAGGGTTTTCCCCCTGATTTCCATTGACCTCAGTTTTGCTTGGGCTCCTTGATGCCATATTCGGTCAAATGCTGCCTTGATGTCAAGGGCAGTCACTCTCACCTCCCTTCTGGAGTTTAGCTCTTTTGTCCAAGTTTGAACCAAGGCTGTAATGAGGTCAGGAGCTGAGTGACCCTGCCGGAACCCAGACTGAGTGTCACTGAGCAGGTTATTGCTAAGCAAGTGTCGCTTGATGGCACTGTTGATGACACCTTCCACCACTTTACTGATGATTGAGATAGGCTGATGGGGCGGTAATTGGCCGGGTTGGACTTGTCCTGCTTTTTGTGTACAGGACATATCTGGGCAATTTTCCACATTGCAGGGTAGATGCCAGTGTTGTAGCTGTACTGGTACTGGAACAGCTTGGCTAGGGCGCGGCAAGTTCTGGAGCACAGGTCTTCAGTACTATTGCAGGAATATTGTCAGGGCCCATAGCTTTTGCAGTTTCCAGTGCCTTCAGTCATTTCTTGATATCACGTGAAGTGAATCGAATAGGCTGAATTCTGGCATCTGTGATGTTGGGGACTTCAGGAGGAGGCCGAGATGGATCATCAACTCGGCACTTCTGGCTGAAGATTGTTGCAAATGCTTCAGCCTTATCTTTCGCACTGATATGCTCGGCTCCCCTCCCATCATTGAGGATGGGGATATTTGTGGAGCCACCTCCTCCAGTTAGTTGTTTAATTGTCCACCACCATTCATGGCTGGATGTGGCAGGACTGCAGAGCTTCGATCTGATCCGTTGGTTATGGGATCGCTTAGCTCTGTCTATCTCATGCTGTTTACGCAGTTTGGCATGCAAATAGTCCTGTGTTGTAGCTTCACCAGGTTGACACCTCATTTTGAGGTATGCCTGGTGTTGCTCCTGGCATACCCTCCTGCACTCTCATTGAACCAGGGTTGGTCTCCCTGGCCTCATGGTAATGATAGAGTGGGGGATATGCTGGGCCATGAGGTTACAGATTGTGGTTGAGTACAATTCTGCTGCTGCTGATGGCCCACAGTGCCTCATGGATGCCCAGTTTTGCATTGCTAGATCTTTTCAAAATCTATCCCATTTAGCATGGTGATAGTGCCATACAACACGACGGACGGTATCCTCATCGTGGATGAGGGACAAAATAAACTTTCATTTGGAAAGGCAAGTGTTAATCAGGAAGTATCAGCATGGAATTCTTAAATGCAAATCATGTCTGACGAACTTGATTGAATTTTTTGAGGTAACAGAGAAGGTTGATCAAGCACGTGCAGAGCTGTTTGTATATGGATTTTCAGAAAGCATTTGAAGTGCCACACAGGAGGCTTTTTTAGAAGATGGAAGCCCATGGTCTTTAGGGAGAAGTGATAGTATGGATATGGAATTGACTCAGTGACAGGAAACAGAGGGTGATGGTGGACAGATGTTTTTTAAGAATGGGTGGTGGTTTGCAGTGATGTTCCCCAAGAGTCAGTTTGGGTCCTATACTTTTATTTTTTATAAATAAAGTAAATTCAGGTGAAGGGAGCAGCATTTTAAAGTTTGGAGTTGATATGAAACTTGGAAACATAATGGATAGTGATGAGGTTAGTTGTAGATATTAGGATGTTAATTGTATATCAATTGTGTTTAATTATATGCAGGTGGAGGACATAAATTGGAGTTTTACTTGACCACATAGAAAGAGACACTTACTGAAACTGTGATGTGGTTGAGTTAGGAGGTGACTGCCTGTAATGTTTCACTTTGTAAATAAATGAAAGACTGAGTAAAGATTGGATCCAATATCATCCTTCACCAACTGACTTTCTGGAATAGAACACAGGAAGACATAGACAGAATGGTTAAATGAGCAGAAGCATGGCAGATGGAGTTCATGGTGGAGAAGTGTGACATGGTGCATTTTGGGAGGACAAATATAGAAAGACAGTTTACTGTAAATGGCACAACTTTGAAAAATGCAGAGACCTTGGTGTCCATGTGCACAAATCCTTAAAGGTGGCAGGGCAAGTTGATAAGTTGGTGAAAAAAGCATGTGGTTACTTGGGTTTATACATAGAGGCATAGAAGATAAAAGCAAAGTGATCATGCTCAAACTTTATGAATCATTGGTTAGGTTACAGCTGGAGTATTGTGGTCAATTCTAGGCACCACATCTCAGGAAAGATGGACATGCCTTAGAAGAGGTACAGAAGAAGTTTACCAGATCATTACCAAGGATGAGGGACTTCAGTAATGGTGACCAGTTATCCTTGGAACAGGAAAGGTTAAAAGGTGACTTTCGTAGAAGATTTCAAGATGATGAGAGGTTTTGTTAGAGTAAATGGGGAAAACAAATTTCTTTGGTGAGTGAGTCAATAATGAGAGGTCATAGATTTAAAATCATTGGCAAAGGATCTAGAGGGGAGTTGAGAATATTTTTTCACTGAGTTGTTTGGATTTGAAATGCTGTACCTGAAAGGTAGCTGGCTAGATACTTGAGGTTGAGGAACTTGCAGTTATGGACATAAATTTGGGACTAAGCACAACTGCTCTTTCAAAGTCCCGGCACAGGCATAACAGACTGAATGACTTCCTTCTGTGCAGTAAGTTTATATGGTTTGAGGAAGTGTCTTGTTTGGATCCTGTGTGTTTAAAGCAAGGAAAACTTGCTATGCATTAGCTTTATTACACCCTACTTTATCATGTGGTTTATGAGAAGAGTGCTTTGTAAAATGATGTTATCAAGGTTGTTATCTGCTGTTTGTCTGGCAGAATTACCCTTAAGGAAGAGCATTGATTTTAGGTACACTAAAAGTGAATTTCCTTGGGGAATATCCTGATCAGCTGCTCTAATTTCGACGGAAAACCTGTTAGCGGGCCGATCTTGGGATTCCACTGATCTTCAGCTGAAGTCCTGGCGGTTAATTGGGAGAACCCCTGAAGAAATTCCTGATATTCATGTCTGCAGAAGCAATGATTGGAGAGGCTATATCTTTATCAAATGATGGCAGCAATCTGTCTGCAACATTTTTTTCCTTTTACCTTTTAATTCTATTTTCAATCTGTTCACAATAATTTGATTCTCTATGAAGGAAAATATGTATAGTGCGAACAGGACCACAAGCTGTTAAGACTACAAGTGTTCCTTTAGCAATCTCATCCTCCCATCAACTTTTATGGAGAAATATGACAGAATGAAATGCATTAAATAATACAATGTGAAAAAAAGCAAACATTATGTAACTCTATGGTTTTCAAACATTTCTGTGTCGGGTATCATTTCCGAATTTTACCACATCCCTGTGGACCCCATCCCAATTTCCAAACTATCCAAAACAAACAGTATTATTGAAGATATTTTTATTATTACACAAAAATGAAAATAATGTGCCAGTGAGTATGTATGGGAAATTACAGAAACCTGATGACTTTGATGATGTCCTAGGATATCCTTTCAAATCCTCCAGGATCCAAGAATTCTAGATTGAAAGTAAAAACAGAAATGCTGGAAAGCACTCAAATACCAGGCAGCATCTCTGGAGAAATGTTAACACTTCAGGTCATAAGACCTGAGGTGAAACCAATATCTGAAATGATGGTCATTCCCTGGGGTCCAGACCTAGCTGGCTGACACTGAGTGCAATGTCTTAAATTAGCTCAGAACACTTTATAACTAATGTGCTAAATTTTGTGGTAAGTAAATGTTATTAAAGATAGTTTGTGTTAAAATTGGACGTCTCTTTACAAATCTGAATAAAATATTTATATTAAAATGTAATAGCCCTTTAAAACTTAATTTCATTTTCAATATTTATATTTATGCAAATTATGGTTGGTTATGAACTGACGTGAGTGACCTTGCAGCCATCTCAATTGAGACATAAAATCATTGCCCTGGAGTTTTTGTTAGGTTGCACTGTTTTTTCAGCACATTTTGCCCCAAATCAGCCAAGCCAGTAGAATAGATCAAGGAATTTCAAGTAAAAATTACATCCAGTGCAAATAGAGTCTCTGTGTTCCTTTGAACTAGTTTAAAAAAAAAACATTGTGCTGGAAGCTGAGCCCGTCTACAAAACTGGCAGTGCCCCCAGCGTGAGTTAATCACCCATGATGAGTTTCCGCTAATTGTGCCTGTTTGCAAGCCTTTGAGGAGGTCTTATAATGAAGCTTTTTTTTTTTAGGTGCAAGAACAATAATAGGCACATTTTAAAAGTTTCAAAATATTTTCTTACATTTACTAAATTGACTATTGCACACCAATATAACGAGCAAATGCTTCCGTGAAGTTTATTAAAGTCATTTTTAGTTATTTAAAATCACCTTCACAGATGGACTAAACACTGATTAAAAATGCATGTTTGTTGCGATCACCCACTTTCAGCTGTATTAATAAAGCTACATCAGGTTAGCACTGTTAAATGTATCAAAGAATTGTTTCAATGCAAACATTTTTTTTAGAAAAAGAGGCCTTAAATATTTCTCTGGTGCATTGCAGATTTTATGTTCAGCAAATACAAATGAGATTGTGCGGAAACTTGAGTAAAATACCACAACTGAAAACTAACACAATTTGCACCCAGATTACCAATGACACCCAAACAGAAGCATTTGGCTGATGTGTTTTACACTAAGGCTTGCTCTCGCCTTCTTAATATTGAGTAAAATATGCCAATAATTGGGAATGTTTTCCTCTGATATCTGATTTAAGTTGCAAATAAAGTGATCTAGTGGGATGAAAAACCATTTTGCTGGTTGGTGCTGGCTTTATTTTTCTCAGATGTGAAAATCTTCATTAACAGATACAAGAGAATAAAGGAACTGAACATTTATCCTGTGTTTTACTGTAGAGAAAAATCAATAATATGCTTTTATGGATTCTTTCATGTTATCACATCTTCATGTTTTACTTGGGTACAGTGCACAGCAGAAAATTACAAATCTGATTGTGTATGACAATCTTAAGGATAAAAGTTTGAAAGCCTGAAAATGTTGAATTCGAAAATTCCATGGCTATCCTTAGGGATTTTTGCATCGTTTTTGTAAAAAAAAAAGTTGAAGGGACCTAAAAATTTTTCAGAAAGTGTGAGTGGTGATGCTTTGTTTTTATTCTTTCACACTGCCTACTAAATAGATTCTTGTGGCCTGAAATGGTATGTGCAAAGAACATTTCATTGCTGTCAACAGAGCTCGATGATTTGGCTTCAGGGCAATATGTCAGAAGTTGGACTTGCTCATTCAGATAGCCATTCAATGACCATCTAAGTAACAAGATAAGAAGAAAGACTTGGGTTTGCAAAGCACTTTTTACGAGCTCAGGATGTCCAAAAGCACTTTACAACTAATTAAGTACTTTTTGAAGTGTAGTCATTGTTGTGATGTAGGAAAAGTAACAGCCAATTAGTGCACTGCAAGCTCCCACAAACAACAATGATAATTACCACATAATCTGTTTTATCTTGGTGATATTGATTGAGGGATGAATATTGGCCAGGACACTGGGTATAACTCCCCTCCTCTTCAGCATAATGGCATTGGATCTGTTATGAGCTCAGTGAGGCCTTTAATGTGAAAAATATGAGATGTGAACACCCAGAACAAATTCAAGAATTCCAAGGCAAGATTTCACATTTTAGTGGCGCAGTGGTTAGCACCGCAGCCTCACAGCTCCAGCGACCCGGGTTCAATTCTGGGTACTGTCTGTGTGGAGTTTGCAAGTTCTCCTTGTGTCTACATGGGTTTCCTCCGGGTGCTCCGGTTTCCTCCCACATGCCAAAGACTTGCAGGTTGATAGGTAAATTGGCCATTATAAATTGCCCCTAGTATAGGTCGGTGGTAGGGAAATATAGGGACAGGTGGGGATGTGGTAGGAATATGGAATTAGTGTAGTATTAGTACAAATGCGTGGTTGATGGTCGGCACAGACTCGGTGGGCCGAAGGGCCTGTTTCAGTGCTGTATCTCTAAATCTAAAAAAACTAAACTAAAAGAATTCCCTCATTAACTGAACAGTCCTTTATAAGTAGTTAATGCCCCAAATGACAAAAAAAGGTATTTTCTTTACTTATTAAACTACTTGGAAATCTCACACCACACTTCTACGTTACACTGTCCTTTTTGATGACAAAATCCTTTGTGATTAAAAGTACCAAACTCCTCCCACATGCAATGGGTTGGGTCTCCCAGACTATTTCAAAAATCAGTGCTCTCTTCTCTCACTTCTCCAAGCACTTCCGACCTGGACGTCTGTAAATAAGATATTTCCTGGTGATCCTGAAGGTCGTCTACTTTTCCGCAAGCTTCACCTCTCAAAACTAGTTCAATTCTTCGCAGCCTTTGACTGTAATGGGCTTCCAAGAGCATCTCGCGCTGCCTCTCTGTCTGTCTTGTTTAGAGATACAGCACTGAAACAGGCCCTTCGGCCCACCGAGTCTGTGCCGCAACTGCTGGTGTCTTCTATTACAGCCTGTTTGCCTTCCGAAAGTCTGTAAAATTTATTTGGTCTCAAGTCAATAGCTATTGTATTGTTCCAAAAATGCAGATGCCAGAGGCTGAATTTCATGAGCATGCCACACATCGCGGCAGCGCGCTTTGAACAACAGGGAAACGCGGCCGCTGAGCCGCCACGATATTTCGCGCGGGGGTT
Source organism: Heterodontus francisci (assembly GCF_036365525.1). NCBI lineage: Eukaryota > Metazoa > Chordata > Chondrichthyes > Heterodontiformes > Heterodontidae > Heterodontus > Heterodontus francisci. The sequence goes on from NC_090389.1 coordinate 32,281,878, forward strand.
CATTTAAATGGAGGGGCCAGAGCAGTCCCCCAATGACCTAGATGGGGCGGCCGCTTTGTACCCTCCAATGGCATCCGGTGCCATTTTTAAAGGGCTTAGAGCCCTTAGCAAAAGTTGGAATTTTTTAAAGAGAAATGATTATTAATTTATATGAAATAAATAATCAAAAGGTGGAGGCCCTTTCCCAAACCCTCCCCCCGCGCCCCCCCCTTCCCATAGTTGTTTTATATACCAGTGTGACAAACAATAAATATTTTCCTACCCACTTCCCTCCCACACCCCCACAACTGTGTTACATTTGCCCTTCAACCCTTTCCCACCATCTTCGCAGCCAATAAAAAAAGGTTTTCCCCGCTCCTGCGCCCTGGTAAATGCAGTCCTTGGAACTGTCTTGCCTTGGAAGTCCATATAGTGTTTCAAAGCCGCATGAGGTGCGGCTGGTGGCTGTAAAATCGCCATGGGACAATATCTTATCAATTAATTTTAATATTGCTTGGCGGGGGTGGGAGCCGCACCAAGGCCTCGCCATTGCCGGTAAAATGCGGCCAGGCCTTCTCAGCATCGGGGGTCATGGTGGGCCGGTCTCGCAAGTATTTTCATGGGCCCCCCACCACGACCCACGACGTCGAGGAGCTAATAAAATTCAGCCCAGAAGTCTGGTTTCACAAAGTCACTTGGGTCTTTCTATTATTCCCAAGTACTAACAGCTGCCTGGTACACTTACATCTTCCAAATCTCCCGAAAGGCTGGAAGGGCGAAACCCATTGTTCTTCAGGTGTTAGTTCTGCAGTCTCTGTTTTTCAGAAGAAAGTCTTTGATCTGTGTTCTCTGTTGTCCAGTAACTTTTCACAGAGTGGAAATGAGATCATCTGAGCTTCTGGATTCCATCCTGAACTTTAAAAAATTGCAATTTTTGAAACATAAATCATGTTACAAGGTTCAGCATTCATAACAGATCTTTTACATCCACGCGAGAGAGCAGACGAAGCTTCAGTTTAATATTTCATCCAGAGATGACGCCTCCGACAGTGCAGCACTTCCTCGGTGCTGCACTGGAGTGTCTGCCTAGATTTTTGATGCTTATGTCTCTGGTGAACTCACAATCTTTCTTAATTACACATGGAAGTAAATAGCTTCATTTTTAATCTCTTTGTGAAACCAGAAATTGAGCAACTCGAGTCACAACTTGATTAGTAACTAGTCACTAAATTTCATTGTGCTTTTATGATTTACAAGTAGAGATGGATTTTACTTGTCCGCCGACGTCGGGGGTCATCGCGAGGGGGCCCGGAAAATACTCCCAGGAGAGTCCAACCACTGGCCTTGACGACGGGAAGGAGCCACCTCATATTACTGGCAGTGGCGAGGCCTCATGGCAGCTCCCCCCACCCCGCCAGGAACATCATTAACATATGCTAATTAATTTAAATGAAAGCATAATTACCTCGTTGCGAAAGCTGTCCCACACTGATATTCCGGTCTCGGATCTCCCGGGCCTTAGGATTTCCGTTCGGAGATCCGAGGCGGAGCACTGGGGAGGGGGTAGAAGTGAAGTTGTCAGGGTGGGGGGGGGGAGTGGGAAAAACTATTGGTTGAGGGGATGGTGGGAAGGGGTTGAGGGTCAAAGTTACTAAAGTTGGGGGCGGGGGGGGGGGTGGCGGGGGATGTTCGCAATCGGAATGAAAGTTTTTTTTAAAGGGGAGAGGGAAATTTACTGATTGATTAGTCATTGGAGGGTGGGAGAGGGGATTCAAACTGCTATTAAAGTTGTAACTTTATTTTTTGCAGACCGGGACCTTTTAAAAATGTAAATGGCCCTGAAGGGCTTGAAGCCCTTCAAAAATGGCACGTGCCTGCGCAGTGGCACCGGATGCCATTGCTGGGGACTGAGCGCATGCTCCCTCTATGTCATCAGGAGGCGGGCGCTTCACCCCCTCCATGTAATGAGCTGCGGTGTTAAATGTCACAACTGACATCCATGTTTGCTTTTGTAAAACATTTGCAAAGTTTTGCCAGAGTAGTACAAAATGGCTATGAGAGTACTTCAATTGTAGGAATTAGTCTATTCTTTTGAAAGTCTCAGCTATAATTGCAGTAAAGTTTGATGGGACTGTTGCAACCTTTTCCCAGTTCTAATCAGAAAGCTGCTAAGTTCTTCAATTTTCAAACTAATCCAAGGCATACAATTCTGCAGAGATACAAGAAGCTTCAAGGTGACTGAAGTGTCAGTCATTGATGGTAAAGCTGCTTTTGGTGAAAATTGGTGTGATTATGAACCTAATTGCTAATGTTTGACAATGATTGTCAGGGTTCTGTACTGCATCAAAGAAGGAAATTTCTGCATTATGTTTTTGTTATAAGATTGGGTACAGGGTAATGTGTGGTTTTTTTTTTAGAGCTTGGAAGCTGGCTTCACTTGCTGGGCTACACTTCATGGTCAGAGCTCAATTGCCTCAGCTGCAGGCAGATATTTTGATCTGCAGAATAGCCAGGATGCCAAAGCTTTGTCCTAGGCTAATCCAATTAAATATGAAAAATATCAACGCAAGCTCGAGGAACAGCATCTCATCTACCGATTAGGCACACTACAGCCTGCCGGACTGAACATTGAGTTCAATAATTTCAGAGCATGACAGCCCCCCACTTTACTTTCATTTTTAGTCATTTTTAGTTATTTTTTCTTCTTTTTTTTTTTTGCATTCCTTTTTACATTTTTTGCATTTATTTCATTTCATCTTAGTTTGTTCAGTTTGCTTACCCACTGTTTTTTTCAGGTTGTTTTTCTTCAGGTTTGCACTTGCTGATGTTCTATATTCAGTATATTCACACCTAATCTGTACTAATGCTTTGTCTTTCAAAACACCATTAACATATTGTTTGCCTTTGCTCCGTGACTTTTTGGTCAGCTATGTGGCCTGGTCCAATCTGCACCTTCTCCTTTGTTATCTCTTGCCCAACCCCCACCTCACTTGTTTATAATCTGTGACTTTTCTAATATTTGTCAGTTCCGAAGAAGGGTCACTGACCCGAAACGTTAACTCTGCTTCTCTTTCCACAGATGCTGCCAGACCTGCTGAGTGAATCCAGCATTTCTTGTTTTTGTTTCAGATTTCCAGCATCCGCAGTATTTTGCTTTTATTATATAAATATGAAAAAGCATTACTTGCCCTTATGAGGCCTGGATGAGGTGTATGTCAAGTTATTCGACTCATCAATTGCGACTTTGTGACTTTGAATGGGCTTGTTGATGGCTCTTTATGGCTGTTGATTAGGAAATATATCTGATTGTCTTTCCTGAAATTTTTAGCTCAAATTCAGATGTGTCTAAAATGATTGAACTTTTTGTAGTGTGCAGAATAGTTGTCCCATGAATTTACTGATGTCTTGTTGGAAAGTCTAGATTCTCCACAACTCTAGATTATCAGACTGCGTAGAAATACATTTTGAAAATATTTAAGGTCTTGTGGACTGATTGATTGAATCTTAGTTGTTTTCTGAATAATTATATAATCAGTGCTTTGCTGTGTCTTTCTTTTTGCTTCTATATAACTTGACTGTCAGCTTTATTCATTGCTAGCGCTCTAGAGTCACGGGTTCAAACCCCACTGTAGGACTTGAGCAGATAATCTAAGTTGACACTTGCGTGCAGTGTTGAAGGCGTGTTGCATTGGTGAAGGTACCACCTTTAGGATAAGCTATTCAACCGAGGACCCTTCTGTTAGCTGGATGCAAAAAAAAAAAATTGGCATTATTCATAAAGCAGGGAGTTCTGCTGGCAATCTGGACAATACATATCCCTCAAATGACACAACCGAAACGCATTAACTTGTCATTTATTTTATGGCTGATTATGGGACCTTGCTGTGCATAAATTGATTGGCACGTTTGCCTACATAACAACAATGACTATGCTTCAAAAGTAATTGGCTGAGATGTTCTTTGGGATGCCCTGTGGCTCTGAAAAGCAAGTTTAAAAAAAAAAAAATATATATATATATATATAGACACAAGTTACTTACTTTCTTTCTGTAAATAAATTGGACTATTAGTTATACTTCGAATTTAATGGTCTGACTGTGTGCCTTTTGGAATAGATATAAAAGCACAGCAAGCAGCCAATAGGTTACTGGTGCACAATCCCATGGTGAAAGCCTAATTGTTAGTCATGTGGCATGGTACTCCATTCATGCCATGCACAGGCATATAAGCTTCAGTTCATAGGAGACATGGATTTGCTGACAAAAACTACATTTTTGCTGTGAACACTGGTTAAAAGTGTTGTGACGGACCTGGAATTTAAATTGCTTTCAACTTAATTTTATGTAGATGTTCATGTATCGAAAGAACCATTAGCTTCACGGTCAGATTCCAGTGCAGTAGATCAAAGAAACATAAAGTCTTGAATTGACATTTTTCTGCTTCTGTGCCCGTTAGCCTGGCACTTTCTTTCCATTCATTTTAATGGGCGGAAAATTGCAGGCTGGCATGTGTAAATGCAAAAGTCCCAGTCTACATCTCACTATTTTATAGTCTTAAAAAAAGACTGACTCAATATAGGCTGAAGCAAATGAGCTCTTCACAACAGAAACGGTCAAAGTGATCTTGTCAATCACACTGTTCTATTTGACCCTTCATCTGCATAGAGATGTTTCTGAAGGAGTCCAAGATTACAAACCGATGTAACTATAGATAAGAGGGAGTCATTCAGCCCATCTAGCTCATCTTTCCATAGAACTCCATTTGTGCTCTTTCCCCTCCTTTTCTCCCCCATTCCCTGTACCCCATCCAATCACAGCAACCGACTTCCTCTTGAATAATGAATGTGTGGAAAATTGCTTCCTATTATGAGTTCTGATCTCGTTACTTGTTTGTACATAATTCCCTAGCCCCACAGTCATGGTTTAACTTGAAATAGTGGCCTGGATTAATTTTTACTAGTCCAATTGGTATATTGCCTACCTATTCTATTAGCCTCCTTTCAAGGCCGAAGAGTAACATTAAAAAAAAACTTTGCATTTGGTTCTGTCCTCAGTCTCCGGTGGGGGAGAGGGGTGGGGAAAGTTGGGAAATTTTAACTTAAATAAAACTGAGGTTGAGTCAGTGTGGGGGTGGGGGGGGGGGGGGAATAGTGTGGTAGTGCAGGGTGGTGGTTAAAGTCTGAGAAATCTGTTTCCCGCCTCCAGCCCGCTCATTCTCAGTTTGAACTGAGGCCTTTAGGTGGGCGGGCAATCAACTTGCTCCAAGGAGGTGAGATGGAACTTCAGATGTATTATTGAGGCTTTGAGCCTCATTGTCATTCAGGTTTTTGGCTGGTTGAAACCTGGCAGCTTCATTTGAGGCAAAGTTGATGGAATCACGCCTTCACACCTACCTGCTGGATCCAGGCATCTGCCTGAGGAGCCTCTGCGATCGGGCACTACCCCACCCACCAGAAAGATCTATCCTACCACGCGGCCGCTGATCCTGTCATTGACCTCCGAGCTCTGATTTACCCCCATCCGAGGGCACCGTTTTTTTCTGCCATCCTCCCAAGGCTTCTGATGATCTCTCTCTTTCCCCCCCCACCCCCCCCCCCGCCACCCACAAGGCCTATCTGATTTAAACCCCCCACCCCCACTCCCTGCCCAATGAGGCTTCTGATTTTCACCCCCTCCAGGGCTGCAACTCCCCCTCCCCCCCCCACCACCTCCCACCGCAAGGCTTTTGATTTCCCCACCTACTTAGCAATTGACACCATACCCAAGCACCACCACCCCTTCCCTGCCCAATCATCATCTCTAAACCAATTTTTTTCTCCCCCTCCACATTTTATGAAAAATATCCATTGCCTAAAACTTGTGTTGTAGTCTTTCAAGAGGGACTTCATTGGCTTTCAAGGGGTTCAGATACACAAGATCATTGGGCTTTCTTTCAGGACATTATTTCCTCAATCAAATCAAAGAGGTTAGCCAAGCAGATTTTCCCTCTTTTGAAATTATGGCGATTTCTCAATTACCAGCTAATTTTCACCTGAGATTTGAAACCTGTGCTATGTCAGAACCATTTCGGCATCTATGTTCTCCCTAGATTTAAGTCGCTTTTTAAACAGATGAAACAATCATGCTGTTGGAATTAATTTATGCATATTGCAATTGTGAACAACTTGTGGTATACTCACCTTTGTAAGATCCTATCCTTCATTTTTGTAGAAAGGTTATCTGAGTTTCATTTATCTCTGAAAATTTTGATATTTTGGCATCTCAGAAATCATTCATTGAGAGCAAATGTCACCTGATTGAGACTTTAAATTTCTGAGACAATGAAAGAAAACTTTCTGGGAAGTTAGAAAATTGGATAGTGGCATTTCCGTATGTTATGCTTTTCTAAACAAAACAGTAGACAAGGTTTGAGCCCATTTTGCCTGGTTCATAGATTACACTAGTACAATTTGTGGAAGCTTTTGTACAGTGATATCTGTATGCCAGCTACATGAAGCATATTATACACTTTTATTGGGTATTTGTGTCTTGATCAGAGAATTCAGGAGGCTGAGCATTCTATTGCAGTTCTTCAAATTGGTAGGACATTGTGGTCTCAGAATCCCACCTCCAGGTCTGCATAAGTTAAGTGCACTTCTGATTAAATGTGGAGATTGAATGAGGAAGAATATTACATTACCTATCATTGATATGGCCTTCCATGTTTCAGGAATGTAATTTAACTCTTTATTCAAATCCCCTTCCATGACTCTCAATATTTTTGGTTTTATCTTTTCATTTGTGCACTTACACCTTTCATATAGGATGAGGAAGAGCACACTTGATGCAAGAAAGGTAATGCTGTTAAAGGAACTGTGTCTCAGCTATTTTTCTGTTCTGAACAATTATTTCCTGCTTTTATGTGGAATTGAAATACATTTCTAAAATAAGGAAGATCAAACCTGTGATTAGTAATCTAACATGACCTGAAGTTGGATACAAAATAATTTTCATGCAATGTACAATGCAACGACTGCAGCCTTAAAAAAAGGAGCTTGTTCCCCAAATACGGGCTGAATTTTATTCGGGCGCCAGTCTCCACGGCGGCGCCATTTCAACTCAGTGGGGTGCCCACATTTAGCGGCTGCTGCAGAGCCCCCGCGATATTATGCGCGGGGATTCATTAGCTCATTAGAATCACTATGCCGAGCTGCCCTCCCCATATTACATGGGGAGATGCAGGATATTCGGCACACTGAGTTTTTTTGACAGTTGTGCAGCAGGTGTTGGGGCCCTATTTAAAGTGCCCCACCACCTGCTTGCCTAACAGCTGTCAAAGAATACTTACCTGACTACTGAAGAGTGGGGCTGCTGTCAATCTGGCAGCAAAGCAGAAAATGCTGGAGAAACTCAGGTCAGGCAGCATCTGTGGAGAGAGAAGCAGTGTTAACTTGTCCAAGTTCACAGACCTGAAAATTAACTCTGCTTCTCTCTCCACAGATGCTGCCTGACCTGCTGAGTGACCCCAGCACTTTCCGCTTTGCTGCCACATACTTACCCTGATGTGTCCCAGTGTCCTGTGAAGTTGAGATCCTCTTCCACTCAAGTGTAACATTCCTTCCTGTGGGCGTGCCGCACCTGGGTGAATAATCTTAAATTTACACATTCCAGGACGTGACACTTCAATAGACCATAAAAGGTATTAGAGGTTTACAGAGAACACACTGACACAAATGGGAATGCACGGGTGTTACAGCAATGTAAATACATCTTGCACGAAATGTTCCTCATCAACGTGTGTGTCCTTTTCTCTGTGTGAATGATGTATGTCAACATGTAGCGCCAATGTCACATCCCTTTGCACCGTTGGCCCTTCAGGAGAGCCAACGTATGCAATAACATCATTGCCATTGCCACCATTACACATGAGTGTCTCCACAGATGCAGTGACATGGACATTGGCTCAGTCAGCTGCTGCCTCTAATGGTATACATAGGGATGCTGCAGGACTGCTGCACAGCAGGTGAGTGAGGGTGATGACATGAACTCTGCAAGCCACGTGGTTCCTATGGAACAAGCACCCTTTGTCCGATAAGCCACTGCCGTACATTCCTAGCTCACTGCTAGCCCTGCTTGCAGAGCCTGGGTGCCATCTGCCCTCCCATGCGTCTTTCATGTTGTAGGTCCTCAGCGTCCTCATAGTCCGAGGAGGAATCCTGTTGACATCTCTCATCATCATGTGAGACCTGGCCCCTATTGGGTATGTAGTTGTGCTGAGCAGCAAAGAAAGGAGCTGGCCTTTTTGGCCCGTAGTACAGGGCATCACCCTATCCATACAGGCATTGGAGGCGTTCTTTCGGCATGCTGATCTCCTGGTCAATGTTGGCTCGTGCAGCTCAGTGGCTGGCCTTGTATCTCTCCTCTGCAGCAGTGGTGGGGTCTCTTATTGGTGTTGGGAGCCATGTCTGCAAAGGATAGCCCTTATCGTCAAGAAGCCACCCCTCTGAGCCAGTTCAGGGAACAGCGGTGGCAGCCAGACGCAAGACCCAGGTGTCATGGCAGCTGCCTGAGAAGCAGTGATCACATACCAGCATATCACATTCGCAGCATGCATCTGCGGTGATCACATACCAGCTTCACTCCAATTGAGAGGGCTGCTTTAATGGTGATGTCTGCAGGTGGTAGCCTGGCGGGAGGCCTGATGGCCACATGTGCAGTCTATGAACATTACTACCTATGGTTCGCTGGCAATGGTGCCAGAACCATTGGCCCTCTGGGCCTGGCTGTGAGAGTCCATCCTGAAGCGAACATACTCACTGGCCCTCTGGTGCAAGCAATTGGTGATTTTCCTGATACAGGGGTGCACTGCACTCTGTGACCCCACAAAGGTCTCTGGTGGGCCCCTAAAAAAGCTGCAAAGGCGTCAGGCTTGAGAACCGCTGCCACTATGAGGAACAACGGCATGGGATGTCCACCAAAGCCCATGGGCTGCAGGTCATCCTTGAACAGGGCACAGAGACGTGTTACCGCCCTCTCTCCATACGCAATCGCCTCTGATACTGGTGCTCTGATATCCAATGGCATGTGATGTGGGGCTTGTAGATGCACAGCAACCATAATGGCGTGCTCCCCTTGGGGGCTGCTGCTCATGACCAGGGGCCTCTATGTGGATTGCACCTGCCTGTTGATATTGCCTCTGGCGCATACAGATCCTCACGAGCAGAGGATCACACAATGTAGGATGAGCCATTCCTATTTCCATGTGATAAATGCAGTAGAACCCTTCATGTATTTGGTGGTTCCTAACAGGGCAGGGATTGGTGTTGACGGGTACATCAGCAGCTTTCCTGGATCAACTATGTGGCGTGCCATGGCATTGCCCATCTTGGCCAAAACTCAGAATGGCACAGCATGACTACATCAAGATCCAACCAACTGAATTAATTGTCCCCACCATCCATATAACCTTAATGCTTCTGCCCTTTTTGGCACCCTCCCCACACACCGGGTGCCTAGGGTGCCATTGCTGCCTAACAAACACAGAGCGTACACTGTTAACGAAGGGATAGTACACATCCCTCCAGTAATCCCAGACCCCATCCCTTTAAGAATGCAGAGTGAGACTCCTGTGTATCCTCCCCTCCCTCCTCCCTTCCAGTATGTAGAGTGAGACCCCTGTAATGCCCCTCTCTACTCCCTTTAGGAATGCAGAGTTAGACCCCTGAAAAGAAACTTACCTTCTGCCGTGAAACCTTCTGCCTCTGTGGACCCACCGGCTTTTCCAATTGTGTATGGGACGGCATGTGATGGCCGCCCGTTCATCAAAAAATCAGGAAGTGTCAGTGGAGAGGTGCTGGGCTGCATAATCAGCAAAGGTAAGTACCGTTTACCATATGCTAATTGTGGTGCTGCCGCCACCGTGCAGCGGGGGGACCGCACCGAGGTTCCCCCACCTCCGGTAATTTACAGCGGGCCCTTCTCGATATCGTGGGTTGAGACGCGCCTCTCCGCAGCATTTTACTGGCCCCCGCGCCACGACCCGTGACGTCGAGAGTCCAGTAAAATTCTGCCCTACATGTGTAACAGTTGTATTTTCTGTCCTACTTCTTCATATGATGTGAATGAAAATGGTTTGTTCAGTATTGATTTTGTTTCACTTAGGACTGGATTGCAATTACCAAAATTGTTTTCACTTATGGTCGTAGCAGTAATCAGAGAGAGAAAACTTTCTGATTTAATTGGTTTTACCAGGATTCTAATGAAAATATAATTGACAAGACTAGGAAATTAATTTTTTTTTTAACATGTTCATCTTCAGACTGCACAGTGGCGCAGTGGTTAGCACCGCAGCCTCACAGCTCCAGGGACCCGGGTTCAATTCTGGGTACGGTCTGTGTGGAGTTTGCAAGTTCGCCCTGTGTCTGCGTGGGTTTCCTCTGGGTGCTCCGGTTTCCTCCCACCGCCAAAAGACTTGCAGGTGATCAGTAAATTGGCTGTTATAAATTGCCCCTAGTGTAGATAGGTGGTAGGGCATATGGGATTATTGTAGGGTTCGTATAAATGGGTGGTTGTTGGTTGGCACAGACTCGGTGGGCCGAAGGGCCTGTTTCAGAGCTGTATCTCTACATAAAAATACATTTTAAAAAAAAAACCTTTCATTATCACCTTTTATACTCGGTGCTGGAGCAGATTACCCAGGGAAATCCATTGTTCAGCAAAAAGTGTAGGAATTTCCCAATGACATACTTTGGTCTTTTTTCTCCCCATAATGTATACATGAGTTACTGAACTAAAAAATGCATAGAAAATGTTGGAAATTCAAAGTGGCATCTAGAAAACAAAATTTCAGGTGTCATGTACTCTACTACTCAAGTCAATAATTTATGGCATAATGCAGCATCTATATTCACTTTTTAAGCTAACATTTACATTACTGTGGTTAATTTGAATTAAAGAAAGAACTTCCATTTATGTATCACAATCACTGGACATCACAAAGTGCTCCAAAGGAATAAAGTACTTTTGTAATGTAATCACTGTTATATTGGAAAACACTGAAGCCAATTTTTGCATAGCAAGAGTACACAAATAATTGAGAGATAAGTGACCAATTTTTTAATTGATTTTGGTTGAGTGATAAGTTTTGGCCAGGATACTCCCCCACTGTTCTTTGAATAGTGCTTTGGGATCTTTTATGCCCATCTGAGAGGACACATTGGGCTGGATTTTAAGGAGCCCTCGACATCGGGATCCATGGTGGGGGATTCTAAAGATGGCCGCAAATGAGACCCGCCACTGACCTCGACGCCGGCAGGACCCAGCCCGTTCTTACCAGCGATGGTGACGCCTCATGGCAGCCCCTGGCCACTCGGCAAATAAATTAAAATACCTGAATTAACTTCATGTCGCCTCCTGATGTCCTGCTGCGATCTTCACCCTGGCGGTCGGCTCTGCTGCGTCTTCAGATCCCCGTCTGGGGAAATGAGGTAGAACACTTGTGGGGAGGTGGGGGGAGGTAGGTTTATAAGTGCGGAGGGTGGGGGGAACAGAGTTAAATTAGAGTCATGGGTGTAGGGGTTGGTGGGAAGGGTTGTAGGTGAAAGTTTGTGCAGTTTATGTGTGGGAAGGTCAGATGGTAAAGATAAGTGTTGTGGGGGGATGAGACAGAGGCAAAAGAAGTATTTTTTAAAATTCCATTTAACTTTAAATATTTAAATTTTGGCGGTGGGGCTGACAGCCCTTTAAGAAGGGCATCAGCGCCTGTGCACAGGCAGCTAACACCATTGCTGGGGATGGACAGCCTGCCGCCTCCACGTGATCAGGGGGAGCGGCCCGCCCCGGCTATTTAAATGAGCCGCTGTGCTTGGAATCACGGTGGCTTTTTGGCGTGCGCCTGCATGGGCGGGCCGTCCTCCTTTTCACCCACCACCGATTTTAAAATTCAACCCATTGGGTCTTTGATTAATGCCTCATCTCAAATAAGACACCCACAACACTGCAGCATTCCTTCAGTACTACAGTAAAGCATCAGCCTAGATTATGCACACATGCCTTTTGTGTGGAGCTTGAACCTATGATCGTCTGACTCCGATAAGAATGCTGGCACTTTGATAGTTCAATATTCTTCAACCAAAAAAGTGATTTTGTTGTAGACTATTTGATTTACGAAGGGCCATATGGAATGGTCCTATATCAGCAGAAATGTGCAAATTATATTAAATGCCTGGAAAATATAATGGTTGTTGCACTTTGAAATGTTTGTTACTGCAGCACAAATTTTATTGTTTTCGATTTAGATATTCCAATTATTTTCATTACTGCATTTTCTGTTGCATCTAAATAAAGTTCATCTTTCAGAATGAAATTATTGATGTATGGAAAAGGTTTATAGCTTCTATTGGAAGGAACTCTGTAAATCTGGCCAGGTTTTCAGAATTGTGTTTTGATTTTGACCAGGTACTGGAATATTACATTTTGTTTCCTGTAATGTCTTAAGTGTAGAGTGCACTTTCCTAAATTCATTTCTTGAAACATTTTCCCTGTTGTACTTTGTTGATAATACCTTTATTGTAAAAAGAAAGTAACTGACTCTCAGCAATGTCATGGAAGAACTGCCAGCAATATTCTATAATTCAAACATATTTCCACTGCATCAGTATTAGGTTACGTTCAAATGAACTGCAGCAAATATCAATCACTGACATTTTTAAAATGATTTATTATACATTAATTTTTAGAACCAAGCCAGGATCAATAAAATAAATCCAATCTGTATTATCCTAAGCCCCTTACTGAATTTTCCATCATTTTAGCAGGATTTGAGGGCAGAAAAGCCTGATGGACATCATATTACAGTAAATATTAGCTTGGTGTATTGTACAGCTAACGGGGACAGTATATACCTTATTAGGCAATGAATGGTCATATTTTAATGATGACTGGAGTAAATTTTAATAAAGCAACTACATTTTTTCTAAAGGGATCTTAAATTATTCTGAAAACTCCCATTCCAATTTTAGAAAACTGAGTGGACATGTATTGAATTAATTTTTATTCAAAGTAAAGTAAGCTTTCTTTGTATATTGACAGAAAAAGAAAGTGTTTTCCATTGCAACATTATATATCAGTTAATTTATCAGATATTTTCACCAATCATAAGCTCTTGTAAATATTTCTTTAAATTCAGAACAAGTAACAGTCTACTACTATCGAATTGAAGTTGCTTAACTTGTGTTATATTTTTGAATTTAAATTTGAATTATTTGTTATCTAGAATTGGATTTGTGCAATAAAAGTTTCCGGGTTCTTTAATCTAACTTAATTTTAAATTTCAAATTCAACCTTTATCAGAGCTAAAATAACTTTGCATTAACAAGAGTAGAGTGCATTTGAAATGGTCCATACGTATTGTTTCCAAACTCATGGATGCAATATACACCTCCAAATTAATTCTAAGTATAGAATTGCTGCGCACTGATAATTAAATGTATACCACAATATTGGTTTGTAAAATTTAAAAAATGTACTTAAAAATTGTGTTTTAAAAGAGAGCGAGTGAGCAAGGGAGAAAACAATATTGGAGACCCACGTTTAAAAGTGGAGTCAGTGGGAGACAGACAGAGAGAAAATGAGCCTCGGAGGGAACAGTGCCGGAGACCCACGGTTAATAGTGGCATTGGGGAATCAGTGAGAGTCAGAGCAGGTGCATTTGAAAAAGAGGGAAAAAATCAGTGTGATGTGACAGGAAAGCAGGTGAGGGATTGATTGGTGAGTATTTCTCTTTTGTTCTATCTCTCTTAAACTAGGACATTTCTTTAAACTAGGAGCTGGGAAATATGCGCAGAGCAGGTCTAGAGGCATTAATTAAGATTAATAGTTGAAGTACCAATTAGATTCTAAAAGAGGGAATAGAGTTTTTTAGACCATGGATGGGCAGTTGAGACTTGTTGCTTGCAATTCCTGTACCAAGTGGGCACTTAGAGACATTTAATGGGCTGAATTTTATTGGGGCGCTGCACTCTGAGGTGGAGCCCTTTAAACTCAGCGGGGTGCTCACATTCATTGACTGCCGAGGAGCCCGCGTGATATTTCGAGCAGGTGATCATTTAAATAGTCGAGGCGGAGCACCCGCTCCCGATGATGTGTGAGGGTGGCGTCCATGTCCCCGGCAACAGCGTCCAGATCACCACACAGGCGCAGGTGCCATTTTTAAAGGGTTTTAAGCACTTACAAATAATTTCTATGTTTAAAGGCAAAATATTTTATTAAACATAAAAATAAGTGATGGAAGCACTTCCCCAAGCCCCACAGTGGGCATTTCATTGCCTGAAATGACCATCCATTTATTTTACAAAGACCTGACCTTTTCCCCCTCAACCTTCAATCCTTTGCCCTTCAACCTCTTCCCACCATCCCCACATCCAATTAAAATTGATTTCCCCGCTCCTCCACCCCCTCCTGCCCTGAAAATTCTATTGCTCCCCCTTCCCCACCAGGTTCTCTCCTGGAACTCCATGCAGAGTTCCGAAGGCACACTGAGCACGAATGGCGGCCATAATATCGGTGTGGGACGGCTGCTGCCTGCAGGTAAGTTTATTTGCATCTCATTTGGTACGATTTGCATATGTATATGAAGGGCCTGGTGGCGGGGGGGCCGCACCAAAGTCCCTACGCTGCCGGTAATATGCAGTCGAGACAGGCCTCTACCTGGAAGATTTTCCCCCAGCCCAATATCTCTTGGGGGACCATGTGTGTAGGAAATTTCTCCAGTTGCTTGATCTCGAACTCGAGATTTTTGAGCTTGAGAGGCAGCTTGAGTCACTGCAGAGCATCAGGGAGCAGGAGAGTTTCCTGGACAGTATATTCCAGGAGGAGGTCACCCCATACAGACTGAGAATTGATCATAGTAGTTCGGTGGCCATCCGGAAGAGGCAGGAGAAGTGCAGGAGTCTTTGGGGTATGTTCTGACCTCACACCGGTTGTCAGCATTGGAGACTGCTGGGAGTGACAACATCCTGAAGGAGTGCAGTCTAGACCATGGCACCAATGGGCAAGGGACTGCACAGAAGAGAACAGCTAGAGTAAAAATGCAGTTATTATAGGAGATCCCGTAGTTAGGGGGATGGACAGGTTTTTCTGCAACCGTCAGCGTGAGTCCCGCATGGTGTGTTGTCTCCTTGGTGCCAGGATAAAGGAGAAAATGCAGGATATTGTGTAGGGGAAGGGAGTGAGCTGAAGTTGTGGTACGCATTGGTAACAACATAAAGAGGGCAGGTATTGAGGAGCTTGGAAGTTTAAGAAGTAGGACCTCAAAGGTAATAATCTCTGGTGCCACTCGCTAGCACCAGTAGAAATAGGAAAATAGGAAGGATCAATGCGTGGCTTGAGGCACAGTGCAGGATTGGAGGCTTTAAGCTTCTTGGGGTTTTGGGACCAGTTTTGGAGCAGGAGGCACCTATTTAAAAGGGACAGGTTGCACCTCAACAGGACTGGGACCGATATCCTTGCAGGGACATTTACTAGTGTGGTTGGGGAGGATTTAAACTAAATTGGCAGGGGATTGAGCACCAGAAGTAGAAAAGAGGAATAAGGTGTATGTAGGAGTAAGAGTGTTAAATCGTCCTGTGGAAAGAAGGTGTTCCATGTTAGAAAACAGCAGACTACAAAGGACTGAGAAATACATGGACAGGTTTAGAATGTATGTATGCAAATGCACAAAGTGTGATGAATAAGATTGGTGAGCTACAAACACAAATAATCCTGTGGGATTATGTTGTCGGGGCAATAATGGAAACATGCTGTAAAAATGGTGAGGACTGAGCACTTAATATTCAAGGATACAAAGTGTTCAGAAAAGATAGAGAAGGAAAAAAAAGGAGGTGGGTTGGCAGTAGGGAAGACATTGTCTTGTTGAAAAGAGAGGATGTCCTTGAGGAAGCAAGGACAGAATCCATTTGGTTAGAGTTGAGAAGCAAAAGGGGTATGATCACGTTACTGGGGGTATTCTATAGGCCTCCAACTAGAGAGAGATAACAAAACAAATCTGCAGAGAAATCACAGAGATGTGCAAGAACTATAGAGTGGTGATAGTAGGAGACTTTATTACAATCGATGTTTGGGTAATAATGTGAGAATAAAGGGAAAGGAGGGGGAGGAACTTTTGAAATGTGTTCAGGAGAACTTCCTTGACCAGTATGTTCTTGGTCCAACTCGGAAGGTGGCATTGCTGGATCTGTTGCTGGAAAATGAGGTGGACTAAGGGCTGAATTTTCATTCTGGGGTCGGGAACCAGACAAGTGGAACATTTCTACGTCCGGCCCTGCTCAGCATCAGCGCCAGTGACGCAACACATTTTTCAAAGTGTCAGCCACTAATTAGGCCAGAGCCAAGTTCAGCACCCAATTAGGGACTTTGGCATGGGCAGGAGGCGGGAGATCAACAATGAGGGTAATGCAAATGGCAGCCATGATTGGGCTTGCCATTGTCTTTGGAAAAAGATGAGTGGGGCGAGCAGAGGGTCAGTGGTGGTTTTGGCAGCCATCTCTGAGCAACCACACATTTAACTGTTGCTTTCCTTGAGGCCCCAATTGAGGCTCTGGCAGACAGGAGAGCTGTACTCTTCCCTCTGGTGAGCCAGACCAAGCAGGCATGGTTAGAGGTGGCCACGATGCCAGCATTTCCTCTCAAGAGTCCAAGCACACACACCTCACAGAATCAAGTCCCTCCGCTCTAGCGATGGCAACTCTGTGCCACTGCATGAGCAGCTGAGTTTAAATCTCCCCTTTTACACAACTTTTTCACACTGCAGACATGAGCTCTAATGGCTTCCTGCTGTGTTTCCAACAGCTATGTTCAAATGTGTCCCAGACCTTCCAAGTTCCCCATGATTGCCATTTGAAAATTGCTAACTGTTGTTCCCCATACTCTTAATGATATCATCAAGCAATTAATTCGAGGCACACGGGTTTCTGGCTCCCCCCACCCGCATTCCCTTTGAAAATCTGATTGCACCACTGAGGCGTCAGGGATCAGTGACACCTTCCAAGTGCACGATTTTCTGGGCCCACCCCCACCTGAACCTGCTTCCAATTGAAAATTCAGCTCCAAGTGTCTGTGGGACAACACTTAGGTAAGAGTGCTCATTGTATTATTAGGTTAGTAATGGAGAAGAGCAAGGAACAATCTAAAGTAGAACTTCTAAATTGGAAGAGGACTAACTTCAATGGGATGAGAAGGGAACTAGTCAAGGTAAAGTGGAGCGACAGACTCAAGGCATAAACAGTAATGGAACAATGAGTGATCTTTAAGGAGGAGCTATTTCAGGTACAGGCTAGGTACATTCCAACAAGGGTGAAAAGTAGGGGAATCAAAGCTAGGGACCCTGGGATGATGTGGGAGATAGAGAATATGATGAAACAAAAAAAGAGGGTGCATGTCAGGTGAATTCTTCAAACAAGATCAAGGCAAAATACAATAAGTTGAGAGCAGACGTGAAATAGAAAAAAAAAAGACTGGATAAGAGAAAATATGCAAATAGAATGGCAGTTAACATAAAAGAAAACCCAAAAATCATCTACAAGCATGCAAATAACAGGGTGGGGCCTAATAGGGACAAAGGAGATGATATATAGGGCGGCACAGTGGCGCAGTGGTTAGCACCGCAGCCTCACAGCTTCAGGGACCTGGGTTCGATTCTGGGTACTGCCTGTGTGGAGTTTGCAAGTTCTCCCTGTGTCTGCGTGGGTTTCCTCCGGGTGCTCCGGTTTCCTCCCACATGCCAAAGACTTGCAGGTTGATAGGTTAATTGACCATTATAAATTGCCCCTAGTATAGGTAGGTGGTAGGGATATATATAGGGACAGGTGGGGATGTGATAGGAATATGGGATTAGTGTAGGATTAGTATAAATGGGTGGTTGATGGTTGGCACAGACTCGGTGGGCCGAAGGGCCTGTTTCAGTGCTGTATCTCTAAACTAAACTAAACTAAACATATGCTGAGAGGCACAGGGCAAGGCTAGAATACTTAATGAGTACCTTGTATTGGTTTTTACTAAGGAAGAGGATGCTGCTAAAGTATTGGTATAAGTGGAGATGGTAGATGTAATGGATGGGATAAAAAATGATAGGCATGATGTACTGGAAGGGCTGGCTATGCTCAGAATGGATAAGTTGCCTGGTCTGGGTGGCTTACATCCTCGGTTGCTCAAGGAAATGGGAGTGGAAATAACGGAACACCTTGCCATAATCTCTCAATATTTTCTAGATACAGGGGAGGTGCCAGAGGATTGGAGAGTAGCAAATGAGACACCCTTATTCAAGAAAGTATGTAAGGACATTCCAAGTAACTACAGACCAGTCAGTTTAATGTCACTGGTGGGTAAGATTTTAGAAAATCATCAGGGAGAAAATCAACAGGCACTTGCAGAGGTTTGAGTTAATTAAGCAGAGACAGCACAGATTTGTAAAAGGCAGATCGTGCTTGACTAATATAATTGAATTTTTTGATGAAGGAACAGCAGGTTGATAAAGGGAATGTAGTGGATGTTGTCTGTCTGCATTTGAAGAAAGCGTTTGACAAAGGACCACATAAAAGGTTCATGGATGGACTAAGAGGATCAGTGTCAGCTTGGGCAAAAAATTGGCTTAAGGACAGAAAACTGCAAGTTGTGGTCATTGGTTGTTTTTCAGACTGGAGGATGGTAGACAGTGGTATTTCCCAAGGACCAGTGCTAGGATCACTGTGTTTTTGATCTACATAAATGATTTGGATATTGGAATACAGAGTAAAATTTCAAAATTTGCCAATGATACCATACTTGTAGGTGTGTGGTGAATGGGATGATAAAAATCGACTGCAACAGGATTGGCTAGCAGAATGGGCAGACAAGTGGCAGATGGAATTTAATACAGACGAGTGTGAAGTGATGCATTTTGGTAGAAGGGATAGGAAGAGGCAATATCGACTGAATGGCACAGTTAAGAGCGTGCAGGGACAGAAGTCCATATGTGCACATCCTTGCAGGTGACAGGACATACTGAGAAAGTAGTTAGCAAAGCATATGGGACTTTGAGCTTTATAAATATAAATACTGAATACAAAAGCAAGAAAGTTATGCTGAGCCTTTGTAAAGCACTGGTTAGGCCACGACTAGAGTATTGCATCTAGTTCTGGTCACCACACTTTAAGAAGGATGTGCGGGTCCTTGAGAGGGTACAGAGGAGAGTTCCCAGAATGATTCAAGGGATGAGGAATGTTAGCCACAAGGTAAGATTGGAGAAGCTAGAGTTGTTCTCCTTGGAGCAAAGGAGATTGGGGGGAGATTTGATAGAGGTGTACAAGATTATGACAGGTTTAGATAAGGTAGACAAAGAAAAGCTGTTCCCATTAGCTGATGGTACAAAGAGAAGGGATTTAAGATTTTGGGCGAGAGATGCAGGCAGGATGAGAGAACCTTTTTATGCAGTGAGTGGTAATGACCTGGTATTTGCTGACTACGAGGGCGATGATTTTAAAAGGAAATTTGGTCACTTGAGGGATATAAACTTGCAGGGCTTCGGGGATAGGAAAATGGGACTGACTGGATTGCTCTATAGAGAGATGGCATGGACTTGATGGGCTGAATGGCCTCCTTCAGTGCCGCAATAACTCTGTGGGCTGGATTTTAAGAGCTCGTCGCCAATCTTGGCGGCAAGCTCAAAACACGACGACCCACCTGAGCACACCAAAGAGCCGCCGCAATCTTAAGCGCGGCAACTCATTTAAATAGCCGAAGTGGCCCGCACCCCCCTCCCAATCACGTGGAGGGGGTGGGCTGTCCGTCCCCGGCGATGGCGCCAGCTGTCTGTGCGCAGGCACTAATGCCATTTTTAAAGGGCAGTCAGCCCTGTTGGCTTATTTAAATATTTAAGGACATATTCAATAAAATTAAATAAATACATTTCTTTTGCTCCTCTCCCACCCACCCATAACAATCACATTAACTATTTGCTCCCCCCCCCAAAAAAACACTTATCTTTAATATCTGACCTCCACCCCCTTGCCAAACTGCAGAAAGTTTAAAGTACAACCCTTACCACCATCCCCTACACCCATGACGTTTATTTGACCCCCATTCCCTCCCATCCCGCACTGGTAAACTTACTCCTCCTTTCTCCCCAACAGTGTGGCGCCTCGTTTCCCCGGATGGGGATTCGAAGGCACTGGAGTGCTGCCCACTGTGCCCAAGATCGCGGTGGGCCCTTAAGATCTGAGGTAAGTATATCTAAATGCATAAATTTTATTAATTTAAATATAGTGATTCTGGTCTCGGCATGGTGCCTCGACTCCGCCGGGACGATCGGGCTGGGCTCTGTCGGGGTTGAGGTCCATGGTGGGCCTCATCCGGAGCCAGCTTCAGGCCACCGCCCCCCGACGTCGAGGGCTGCTTAAAATCCAACCTATATTCATAAAAGTGTAAACAGCATTAATTTTTCTCCATGTTGCCAACCACATATAGTTAATTTCCCCTTCTGTACACTTTTCTCAAGTTTTTCATTGTGTAATCTACGCATTGTTTAGTGCTACTCTTATTCGCCCTTAATCATTTATGGCTCATAAATGCCGAGTAGCATTGGACAAGGCAAATATTTGGCTGTTATTGGCCTTGCATCCTCCTGGTAACCCTTACATCAATGAGGGGTTCCACAAAGCCTTTTTGGCCTTCCTGAGTGGATGAGGGGAGGAAAAGTAAATGAAAGCCATTAGATATCCTTCTTCCCGAAGTTATGATCTGGATTTTATGGTCAGCAGTAAAGTAACATTGTTCGCAGAAAGCTGCCACGCTGTTCTAGCGATCTCTGGCATGGATTTCACCTTTTCCAGTTAATTTATTTCTGGTGTCAGCTCAAGGGGTCTCTGGCATCGAGCAAAGGTGATGTCATCAAACAGACTAAACAGCCAATCACACTGAAAACTCTGAGAGCAAACCAGGAAGTAAAAACCACTGAGAAACAAAGATGGGGACATACATATGGGATAAGCTAGAAGCTGAACTATCATAATCTTTAAAAATATTTGGAATTTTCTTATTATAAAGGGGCAATTTGACATGCAAGAAGCATAAAATTAATTTCTCAGCGAGAGCAGTTGTTCAGCAGTAATTATGAACTTAGTAGAATGTTAAAAAAGCAATTACACCTCATTCAACAAGGTATAACTTTTCCAAGGATTTTTACAGTGAAACTAATAGCGTAAAAGTGGAAGCTCACATGAATTCAAATAATTTCTGAAGATTTCCATCTGCAGGGATTGCAACAGCACTCCTGTGGAGGAGCAGAGAATCACAGACGGCTGCTCCTGAATTTTAGAATTTAATTGTGTTTGTGCGGACAGCAGAAGTTGCCTTCAGTTTCACAGTTGTAATGATGGCGAAAGCAGTCTGTTTTTCTGTCATTACAATTGCAAAGTCCAGACCAATGTATCGCATGCAGTGGCACAACATTGAAAATTGTGGCCTGCATCATGAAGAATATATTGTTTAAAAACCTGATGTGTTCCAGGCCTTAAGCAGAAATGTCAGTTTATCTTGTGAGTAATAGCTGGCATTAACCTATCCATAGTGTTACGACCAGGTGAGAAAGGTTTTGAGGGGTCCTTCTCAGCCTTTACCTAGTCTTAACGTAACAGGTTTAATTTTAAACAGTGTTTTTAGCTCCCTCTTGGTGAACCCTTGTTCACCACTTTCCAATTATAAGGCAAAGAAATGAGCACAAACAGGCTTTCTTAGGTTTAAAGGAGAAAAGTTGAAATTTATTAAACTTAAGCTCTGATTTGGTTAAGGCCTACGGATACATGACGCGTTCCATGCTAGCATGCATACGCGATACATACATGCAAATAGAGACAGAAAAGAGCAGAAGAAAAATAAAGTGGGAAAGTTTGAGGCAATATCTGAAGAGTTGTTGTTACAGTTCTTTGAGCTCACTGTAGAATCTTTGATTGCAGGTAGATCTTGCTTTTCATTGGGGCCCAGTATTCTTCTTAAATCTTGTTCGCTGTAGGAGACTTTTCTCTCTTGGGGTTCATGTGTCCTCAGTGGCTTCAGAGGCTTGTGAGAAAGAGATGGGAGCAGACAGGAGAGAAATCTTCTCAGTCCAGGAGAAAACAGATACTCTGCCCAAACTGTTTGTACAAATTCAAAAAACTCAGGATGCCCAGCAGGTTAGTCATGTAACTAGCTGATTTGACCATGTCCGTTTCGCCATCTTAGCAGTCAACCTTCAAAGACGCCTTCAAAAGTCCATTGTGGGTTGAATGTGTCAGGGAATAGCTGTTTTGTCCTTCCAAACACTGTCTGTTAATATGCAAATATCTTTCCAGCCACGGCTGATCTGTTTAACAAGTCCTTTCTTCACTCCAGTAACAGTTTAAAATCAATGTTCATGACAAAATTAATGTGCCTCATTCTTGGCAGGTGCGGGCCTGCATGACACCTCCACACCCAGCGGAATGAAATGCGATTTGAGAAAAGGCACATTTCATTAAAAGGGTCGAGAGAGAAATGTAAGATACAGAAAAAAACATGCATTTCTCTCATTCATTCCCATTCATTCATAAATTGTAAAACTTATTACAATCTGTCTTCTCTTGGAGCCAGTGCTGCTTTAATTGTCCCCTTTTTGGCATCCCAATAAACATGTTTTTTTTTCTTGGGAAGTTTCCCATCCGTTTGCCCATTTCCATGGCTGCCTAGGGTCTTTGTTCCTGTTGAGGGCTGAAAAGGGGGATGGGTGGTTTCTCTTTGGTTCTGACTGTGGGGGAGATTCTTTGCTAATCTCCCCTTTTGTCCCAGAGAAGACTCCTACCTGCAAGTATTTGTGCAGACTCTGCTGCACACCCCTGTGGCACTTTGACTAAGTGAGGCATCGCCCTCACGGTGCCTCTGCTCCCCCCCCCCCCCCCACCCCTCCAGAGATCTCTCTTTGTCTCTGCAGGTTCCTGTAAATGCTGTTAGAAACTCTGGTGGGGTGCTTCCAGTGTTTGCATTTACATAAGAGAATGTGGCGTCTAAATTTTCACATTTTACGGGGGTTGGACAGTAGGGGTTTTCATCCGGAATTCCTCCCGGACTTCCTTTAACCTGTCCTCTTGGTCACTTTTTCCTTTTCCCTGTCTAACCTTTTGCCAGCCTTGTGCCTGCTTGTCCCTTTTTGTTCTCGGCAGAGGTCCCTTACAGTTCACCAGCCCTCTGCTGGAGGGTCCTCCTAACACTGGTACAGGACTTAAGGGTGCAAGTTTCACTGTTGTTTGGGGGTTCCCCTCAACCTGGCACATGTGCCAAGTCCTGTAGTACTCCACCACAACTTTGTGGAGTTTTGGCCAGTCAAACTGCTGTCTTATGCGGGGCTTTGGTCTTTCATATACCGGCATGTCGTCTCGTGAGCTCTTAATATTTTTCTCCGGTACCTCTATGGCACCACTAACTGGTAAACTACTGTCCACTTCTTGCTCTCAGGTCTGTGAGGAGAACTGCATTTCCTCAACAGTACCTCATTCTTTAAATAGTAGCAGTCAGGGACTCGCTCTGCTTCACTTTCAGACTGGGCAGCCTGTGCTAACTCTCGCAATACTGGGTCGGCTCACTGAGCCTCATCTAGGGAAAATCCATTTAATTAATTCACTGAGTCTCCTAACTTTCCAAAGAAAGTCTCCGATAGACAGACCTCATGGTCATCTGCCTATAGTGCTAATGCAGTCTCCTCTGGGGGAGCTGGTTTGATCATGGCCTGATCCACTACACAGGGGTCTGTCTCCTGCCACGGCCCAGTCTCTGTGACCTCCTGCAGTCTTTCTTTCATTACTGGGGAGGCTGCCACCTTCACCCCTGCCCGATCATTACCGAGGAGCAGGTCAACCCCGTCCACAGGCAAACTAGGGACAATTCCTACGGTCACCGGTCCTGAAACTAGGTCACACTCCAGGTGCACCTGGTGTACAGGTACAGGCATACACTGCCCTACAATACCATTCACCACCATTCTGGTGTACACTGCACTCTCCGGGGGAAAGGTCAGGTCTTTCACAGTAAAAGGGATCTAGTGGTCCCTGTATCCCTGAGAATTACTATAGGCTTGCTTGCCTCACGCGAAGGGTATGGGGTTTCTTTCCCTTCAGATACAAAACCCTGATGACCTTCAAGAATCCTTAAATTTTCCTGCACTTGCAGTCGTAATCTTCCTGGGTCTTACTCTTAGTGCAGTTAAAGCCACAGCTTGTTCTGGTATGCTTTCCATCAGGTTCCTGTCTTCACTGAGCGGGTGTGCCCTGATTCACCCAGCAGATTTTCCCTTTATTTTCTAGCAGTCAGCTTTTAAATGCACTGCTTTATTTCAACGGAAACACACAGGTCTCTGGGTCTCACTCTTGTTCACAGCACCTTCCTTCTTGGATAGATGAGGGCACCCTTTGTCTCCTGCTTTCCTTTCTCTCTCGGGACTGCTTGGGCTCCTATCATCTTCCCACCCTTTGCCCTTTTCGGATTTGTGGGGGTGACTAGGAAAGTTTCTCCCCTGGGAAACCGACTTATAAAGTAAAGCAAACACATAGGCCAGGACGGCCGCTTGCCAGGCTCTCTCGGCCTGCTGCTCCTCTACGTGGGTCTTTATGGAGAGTGGGAGAGAGTGTTTAAATTCCTCTAACAGAATTACTTCTCAGAGATTCTCACAGCTGAGCTGTACTTTAAGAGTCCTCAGCCACTGGTCAAAAACTAGCTGCTTGCTTCTTTCAAAATCCAGATAATTTTGATTAGCATGCTTCTTGAGGGTTCTAAACTTTTGGCGATAGGCTTCGGATGCTAATTCATGTGCCCCAAGGATAGCATTTTTGGACAGTTGATAATTTGATGAACTCTCATCTGTTAACAGGGAATAAACTTAATGGGCTTTTTCAGTTAACTTGCTTTGTAGTAAAAGAGGCCAGGTCTCAGCTAGCCATTTTAGCTGCCTTGCGAGTTTCTCACAGAACCCAAAAAATACTTCTACATCCTCCTCATTGAACTTTGGAATAAATTGAGCTAGTTTTAACAATTTTGTACCCAGCCCTGAATTACGCTCCTCCATATTGGCTATGCTTTCACTGGGGTTACTCTGTCGCCCCCCCCCCCTAGTTAACTCAAGAAGCTTCAGCTCTCTTTCTTCACATTCTTTCTGGAATATTCTTTCTCTCTCTCTCTTGTTCCTTCTCCTGTCTTTCATTTTCTTCATGTTCCTTCTGGAAGGCTCTTTCTTTCTCCCTCTCGCTTTCCTCAAATTCAAGTTTCCTCTGTTCCAATTGTATCTTTGCTAACAATACCCTGTCTGGGTCTACTTCTAACCCTGTTTCTGCTTCTTCAAATTCAAGGGAAAAATGATAGGCCACTGGTCTTAGGAGTTCAGACTTCCTAGCCTTGCCACGTACAGTGATACCACACTTCTCAGCCATTTTCCTCAACTCCCCCATAGACAAAGCTTTTAACTTATTCCAAGTTACTTCACCTTGGCTTGGGGAGCTACTAGCTTCAGTTGCAGACATGTTAGTATTCAAGCACACACAACCACAAGAAAACCTGTATTGAAATCTTGCTCTTTTTTGACTAGGAGCAATTTGGCTTCCCACTTCCAATTTCTCTTGATTGTCTGTGGATCAGTTCCGGACACTAGCACCCAGATTTCTGTTACGACCAGGTGAGAAAGCTGTCTAGGGGTCGCTCTCAGCCTTCACCTGGTCTTACCGTAACAGGGTTAATTTTAAACACACTGTTTTTAGCTCCCCCTTGGTGGATCCTTGTTCACCACTTTCCAATTATAAGGCAAAGAAACCAGAACAAACAGGCTTTCTTAAGTTTAATGAAGAAAAGTTGAAATTTATGAAACTTAAACTTAAACTCTAATTCGGGTAACGCCTTCGGATACATGACATGCCCCATGCTAGCATGCATATGCGATCCATACATGCAAATAGAGACAGAAAAGAGCAGAAGAAAAATAAAGTGACAATACCTGAAGAGTTGTTGTTATGGTTCTTCGAGCTCACTGTAGAGTCCTTGATTGTAGGCAGATCTTGCTTTTCGTTGGGGCCCAGTATTATTATTAAACCTTGTTTGCTGTAGGAGACTTTTCTCTCTTGGGGTTCATGTGTCCTCAGTGGATTCAGAGGCTTGTGAGAAAGAGATGGGAGCAGAAAGGAGAGAGATTTTCTCAGTTCAGAAGCAAATAGACACTCTGCCCAAATTGTACAAATTCAAAAAACTCAGGTTGCCCAGCAGGTTAGTCATGTGCCTAGCTGATTTGATCATGTCCGTTTGTGTATTCGGTCATCTTCGCAGTCAACCTGGAATGCGAGCTCCCCGACCTTCAATGTCTGGTGATTAAAAGTCCATTGTGGGTTGAATATGTTAGGGAATGGCTGCTTTGTCCTTCCAAACACTGTCTGTAATTGGCAAATGTATTTCTAGTCACGGCTGATCTGTTTAACAAGTCCTTTCTTCACTCCACTCCACTAACAGTTTAAAATCAATGTTCATGACAAAATTAATGTGCCTCATTCTTGGCAGTTGGGGGCATGACAATAACTTTTTGTTAATGTAGTTATTCAGGTATAAGTCTTCACAGTAGTAAAGCTGACATCATGCTGCTCTTCCAGTGCTGTAATATTAATCTAAAGCGCTCATTTGAATTTTTTCTGAGGCAGATTTTGAAAGTAAGAGATCTTCTAGTAGGTTACTATAAACAAGTCATATTCGGGAAAAAAAAAGTTTGCCAAGATCATGATTAATTTTTTTTTTGGGAAAAAATGACACCTGAAAATCACAGCTTTGTTTGTTTTACATCACTGCTCCATTAGCTAGGCTGTGGGAAATAAAATTGAACAGTTTTTTTCAGAAATAATATGTTAAAATTTACAATCACAGCTAAAAATAGGAACATTAGAATTATTAGTATCCCCATTATGCTGATAATCACAGTTGTAGTTTTAAGATTGTGCTGCTAGTTTGTTTGGTGTTCATTTTGTTCAGATTTTTGTGAATTCCTGCCTATGTGGAACTGTATGCAAGCAGATCATTAACTGCAGAGCTTACTCTTGACAGCATTAAGGAATTCCAGATTCCTTGAACTATTTTTGCAGTTCACATGCTATGACAATGAAATAATATTACAGTAACAAAACTTTACTGCTATGATAGGTTGGCATCCTTCCATCTACGAAAGATGGACATGTAGTAAACAATCCATTTAGGTGGGGCATCTTCTCTTGGTGCACCTTTCTTGATGGCTGTGAAGGCCAAATCTTGAGATGCAGTTTCTGCCACAAGTGCTACATGTGAAGCTGCCAATTTGATGCTTTGAGTTGTTTCCGGCATTGGCGCCTGCTCACTGGTTGTCGTTGTAGTGCACATCAGTCCACGGGATGTGTCACCATTTCCCTCTTTCACCAGCTTGTGACTCCCAGATGCAATAGTCAACATTTAGGGCCTTCGTGTCATGCTTGCGAGCATCCTTGAAGCGGAGCTTTGAGTGCCCCATTGGGTTGTCTGGCCCTGGCCTCCTCACCATACAGAAGGTCCTTTGCTATGTGACCATCTTCCAACCTGCGGATGTGTCTGATCCACCAAAGCTGTCTCTGTTTGATTAGTGCTAACACAGTTGGGAGCTCTGCCTTAGAGAGGACTGCCGCATTTGTGATTTTGTCCTGCCATGACATACCCACAGTGCACCGCAGACAGCGAAGATGGAAATTATTGAGCTGCTTTTCCTGGTAGCTGTAAGTTGCCCATGTTTCACAGCCAATACAGCAAGATGCAGAGAACACAGGCTTTATAAACCATCAGCTTGGTCCTCAGGGTCAGCTTGGTGTTGTCCCATGCACGTTTCGCAAGTTGGCCAAAGATGTTGGCTGCTTTCCCTATACGTGTACTATGATAAAATACAAAATAAACATAGGAAATCAGTTTTACGATGCATTTATGCTAGAAGTATATTGTTAGTATGAAGCAATTTCTATTTCACACTGGCTGTAAGCTTGCAATCTTGATCTGGAGTGAGACCCAACCTGATGCTGGAGCATAACAGGAGTAGTAGTGCCACAATGTTTCAAAGTTTTGGTTTGACTTTGCTTGAAGTGCTGTGTTAAACCTAATTTTACATGCTATTTAATGGGTCTCCATTTAAATGTTTAGAGAAGATGTTCTTTCATCTGTGCTCTATAAACATTTAAATTTCGAACTGTTTGAAGATAATTTTGTGCATGATCATTCCAGGATTCTTCAGAGCTCTCTTTGGTGCAGGACCACTGATGTTCCAGCCAGATAGGAGCTAAGCAGTGATTCTGCCTGGCTGGAACCCAAACTGCAGCTATAGATCTTGGACTAGTGGTTACATTGCCAAAGCACCTTTATTTTCAACACTTTGCTTTTGCTTGCCCTGACTTCAAAGTCTTTTTCTCCAGTTCAATATTCACTTCTGTTTTTACTTGCTTTTACTTGAATTCTACTTAATGTCTGAAGTGAGACTTTTTTTCTTAAACCACAAAATGGCAACAATTAAGTGTCTCAACATCCATGTTGGAGGCCTCTGCTATCACAACTATTAACTTAGTTGCTTGGGAACATTTATACCAATTTTTAGATTATTTCAACTCCAATTGGCTTTAAAAAAGGCATTTAATTTTGTTTCTCTGCCAATGCTACAGCATGGTATAATTTCATTGGTGGCCGCAGTGTGATTGTGCCCGAATGAGAGAACTCCGTTTTTCCCAGCGATCAACGTGCAACATTATTCTGCATTTGCTGGTGTCTTTTTTGCTGCTTTCTGTCATTGCCAGTGATTATTCTTAGGATTATGATCACAGTTCTGTGTAGATTTACTTCATTAACACAAAACCTTTGAGGATGATGTATCATTCTAATTATCAAACTGAGCTGAGAAAACTGAAGAATTGCTTTTCAAAACTAAGAAGATCTGCAATACTCATTGCGTTCCTCTAATGTAGAGTCCAATTTTTCTGTTCTGTTGACCATAAAAGCCTTTTGACAGTCTGCACGGTGAGTTGCATTGAAACATCTGAAAATGATGTGAAATTCCAGATAACTGTGCAATGATTTTCAGAAATCTTTTTTCCAACATGCAGTGATTTTTTTTCACCTTTTTAAGATGTCAATATCACAGGTTTGAAATGACTATAGGGATGTAATCTACTGGTATATCCTGTGTCACAGTGGATTTTGTTCAGAAGCACGAAATGGCTCAAAAGGTAATTACGTAGAAACATTGGCCTGGATTTTGCGTTAAGAATAATGGTGAGGCTGTCAGTGCTCACTTATTAAGAAGTAAATCAGACAACAACTTCTGGCTTCCACACATGAGCTATTGAACACGGAAATCAGGAAGTTGCTGTCTGAGTTGCCCTGCTCCTCCACAAGCTTCACTGAACGAGGTTGTCACTGAAGGACTCTGATTCAAAGCATGAAGGGTGTGAAGTTGTGGTACTTAACTGCTGGATACCCACCGAAGACACCAGAAGTTAGGGTTTGTCCATTGAAGTGCAAGGGAATTTTTAACAATGTGATAAGTCTTATTTACTGCCAAACAACTTCTCTGACACTGAAGATTTACTTTTACATGTGTGGAGTTCTCATTCCTTCAGATTTTACTTATTGGAGATTTTGAATTTTTTTTTTACTTTTTCTTTTTGTGTCTCATCTCTTTCCCTTAATTCCATTCTTCTTCCTGTCTCTAATTTGTTTTCTGTACATATTTTGACATTGAATGCAATATTCTAACTTACACTTCCTGGTTCAGCCTTGTTTATTTGCAATTCTTCAATCTGATTGGTCGGTTGAGGAGACACAGGGCTGAATTTGACCAGCCCCTTAATGCTGTGGGTCGAGACGGGGGCGAGGGGGGGGGCCCTTTTAAAATTCTGCGGGAGAGGCCCGCCTCGACTCCTGAGTGGAGAAGGGCCTGCATATTACCAGCAGCGGAGGGATCTCTGTGCTGCCCGGCCTTCATCTAAATATTGAAATGAGCACTAATCAAACGCAAATGAACTTACCTGCCACCGGCGGCCATCCCACGCTGATTTTACCACTGCCAATCGCAACTCTCACACCTCCAGAACGCCATACAGAATTCCGAAGTGAGATTCTGGTGGGGAGGTGGAGGGGGGGAATTAAATTATCAGGGTGGTGGGTGTGAGGAAGCATGGAAAACCTTTTTCATTGTGTGTGGGGATGGTGGGAAGGGGTTTAGGTCAAAGGGAATAAAGGTCAGGAGGGGAAAAGTTGCTACTGCTAAGTAATTTTATTTGGGGGGATCGGCCAAAAAAATGACTGTGTGCATTGGGTGGTTGGTGAGGGGATTGCAGGTGTGCGCAAATAAAATTGTAAAGTTTCATTGACCCAGCACCTTTTAGAAATATACATTTTATTTAAGGGATGGAAGCCCTTTAAAAATGGCGCCTGTGCCTGCGCGGTGGCACCGGACGCCATTGCTGGGGACGTGCGGCCACTCCCTCTATATCATCGGGGGCGCCCCCTCCGCCCCCTATATTAAACTGAGCCTCCGCGTGGCACGCTGATAAAATTCAGCCCACAATGTTGCTTGTCTTGTTCACCCAGGTCCCAGATCCCGCTGTAGAGGGTGCCATGTTGCTTCGATTGTAAACCACTATGAAACCCCACAGACGTATGTGTAATGAATGGCTAGCACTGTTCACTAACTGCTGTCCAAGCCATAGACTTTACGCATGAGTAAGAAACTGCATGCTTTAAGTTCACAATGGCAAATAGGACAATCATGTGAGCTGGTTTTATTGCCTGGAAGAAGATCAGTAAAGTATATAAATGCAGGAAGCAAGAGAAACAAATAGGCTAAAGATCAAAAGATTATATGAAAATAGCCGCCTTGAGAATTGTGTGGTGGTGCAACATTTTGGAGTACTACTGAGTGGAAGTTAGCATGTAGATGTGAATCCATTATTCTCTACACAGTGGAGTTTCGAACATCAATCGTGCAGTCAGAGTTGAGTATTGGACATCTTAAGGAGTTAAGGGTTAATAGTTGATTTTTTTTCTGTATCGTGGATCAATATACTTTCCAAGATAAACAGGATGACTTTCAAGTGGAAATAAATGATAGTAATGACATCAACCTTGAGTGATTAAGATGTAACTTTAGTGGCTGGACGAATAAATTTTGGGAGAGGATTCATTGACTGTAGTATAGAAAGATAAAAGTTAATAAAGCCTGTTCTTCAAAGAGGTCTTGTTTGAGAGAAGTAGCTTTGGAGTAAACAACTGTTTACATGAATAGACTGTCTTCAAAAGATTTGGGAATAGGTATTTTTTGAGGTCTTACTTGTGACATTTACCTTTGATGTAGGTAAAATATGATGTATAAAGAAACATGGTTTTCAACAGATCTTCAGAGAGCTTAAAAAAAACTGCAGAAACCAAATGCTGCTCTGTCCCTATACAGTTAGGCTGATCACTGTATACCAAGGAAGTCTGTTGTGTATACTGAGCAAAGTGCCTTGTGCTTCCTCAAAAGGTATTGTTGTGAACCACAGAAGGAAGCAGCTTGACTGCTGACACTGAGCAGAGATTGACAAATTATTTCTCCCTCTCAATTTCTTCCGCATTCACCTTTCAACCCTTGTCCCAAATTATGATGGTAGAATGAAAGTATGAGTTTGATTCACTTAGGGCTACTCTTATGCACTGCCGATCAGCAGAGAGCTGGGTGTAGGTTTACCGCCTCTCTGTGCGGGATTGAATAAAAAATTAGTAACTTGAAATGTGTTCAGAGATCTTTAAACTTGTGCAGTTAAAGGGGAATAGGAGTTCGAGGACTTTACTTTTTATTCAAAGTACTGATACTCAGAGTCATACAGCACTGAGTCTGTGCTGACCATCAACCACTCATTTATACTAATCCTACATTAATCCCATGTCCCCTACCACATCCCCACCTTCCCTCAATTCTCCTACTACCTACCTACACTAGGGGCAATTTACAATGGCCAATTTACCTATCAACCTGCAAGTCTTTGGCTGTGGGAGGAAACTGGAGCACCCAGCGGAAACCCACGCGGTCACAGGGAGAACTTGCAAACTCCGCACAGGCAGCACCCAGAACCAAACCCAGGTCGCTGGAGCTGTGAGGCTGTGGTGCTAACCACTGCGTCACTGTGCTGCCCATTTAACTGAAGAAAGTAATGGACATAGCAAAGTATTTTATGACGCTTGGGGGGAAAAGGTCAACTTTATTGTTGGTGTGTAGTCAAAGAACAAAGAACAAAGAACAGTACAGCACAGGAACAGGCCATTTGGCCCTCCAAGCCTGCGCCGATCTTGATGCCTGCCTAAACTAAAACCTTCTGCACTTCCGGGGACCGTATCTCTCTATTCCCATCCTATTCATGTATTTGTCAAGATGCCTCTTAAACGTCGCTATCGTACCTGCTTCCACCACCTCCCCCGGCAGCAAGTTCCAGGCACTCACCACCCTCTGTGTAAAGAACTTGCCTCGCACATCCCCTCTAAACTTTGCCCCTCGCACCTTAAACCTATGTCCCCTAGTAACTGACTCTTCCACCCTGGGAAAAAGCTTCTGACTATCCACTCTGTCCATGCCGCTCATAATTTTGTAAACCTCTATCATGTCGCCCCTCCACCTCCGTCGTTCCAGTGAAAACAATCCGAGTTTATCCAACCTCTCCTCGTAGCTAATGCCCTCCAGACCAGGCAACATCCTGGTAAACCTCTTCTGCACACTCTCCAAAGCCTCCACGTCCTTCTGGTAGTGTGGCGACCAGGATTGCACGCAATATTCTAAGTGTGGCCGAACTAAAGTTCTGTACAGCTGCAGCATGACTTGCCAATTTTTATACTCTGTGCCCTGACCGATGAAGGCAAACATGACGTATGCCTTCTTGACTACCTTATCCACCTGCGTTGCCACTTTCAGTGACCTGTGGACCTGTACACCCAGATCTCTCTGCCTGTCAATACGCCTAAGGGTTCTGCCATTTACTGTGTACTTCCCACCTGTATTAGACCTTCCAAAATGCATTACCTCACATTTATCCAGATTAAACTCCAGCTGCCATTTCTCCGCCCAAGTCTCCAACCGATCTATACCCTGCTGTATCCTCTGACAATCCTCATCACTATCCACAACTCCACCAACCTTTGTGTCATCCGCAAACTTACTAATCAGACCAGCTACATTTTCCTCCAAATCATTTATATATACTACAAAGAGCAAAGGTCCCAGCACTGATCCCTGCGGAACACCACTAGTCACATCCCTCCATTCAGAAAAGCACCCTTCCACTGCTACCCTCTGTCTTCTATGACAGAGCCAGTTCTATATCCATCTTGCCAGCTCACCTCTGATCCCGTGTGACTTCACCTTTTGTACCAGTCTGCCATGAGGTACCTTGTCAAAGGTTTTCCTGAAGTCCATATAGATAACATCCACTGCCTTTCCTTCATCAATCGTCTTTGTCACTTCCTCAAAAAACTCAATCAAATTAGTGAGACACGACCTCCTCTTCACAAAACCATGCTGTCTCTCGCTAATAAGTTCATTTGTTTCCAAATGGGAGT
Source organism: Heterodontus francisci (assembly GCF_036365525.1). Classification (NCBI taxonomy): domain Eukaryota; kingdom Metazoa; phylum Chordata; class Chondrichthyes; order Heterodontiformes; family Heterodontidae; genus Heterodontus; species Heterodontus francisci. The sequence goes on from NC_090389.1 coordinate 32,315,459, forward strand.
AAATCCTATCCCGAAGAATCCTCTCTAATAATTTCCCTACCACTGACGTAAGGCTCACCGGCCTATAATTTCCTAGATTATCCTTGCTATCCTTCTTAAACAAAGGAACAACATTGGCTATTCTCCAGTCCTCTGGGACCTCACCTGTAGCCAATGAGGATGCAAAGATTTCTGTCAAGGCTCCAGCAATTTCTTCCCTTGCCTTCCTCAGTATTCCTAGTCCTTTGAGTAAAGTTTCTCTCCCTCATTGATTGCTCCAATGAGAGTTGAAAGTGGGTTGGCTGTGACTTCAATCTGGAATGAAAGCTGCTCAGAAGCTTCCCACCCCTGGGAAACATCTCAACTGCCAAGAAAATATAGGTTTCCCTTCTTTACTGTGCTACACAGGACTCTGGCTGGTTTGGCACTGGGGCTCTGACTACTATATAGTTACTGCGAGATGCACCCTGTCAGTGATGTCATTGGAGTGATGTACTAAAGAGCCTTGAGGGTTACCATACTGGCAATAAAATGCTTTTACGAAAATATTGAAGAAATTTATGATGTATCTATTGTGTTTTAATAGAACAGGGCCTTCTATCCCTTTCTGCCCTCGAGTAGGAGAATGTCTGTCTGTCTGTCTAGGAGTACATTTGTACATCTGTTGTCCACATTAATAATTGAGTTTAGATGCAGGTCTTACCCCACTGTGGCAGCAATGTATTTTAAAATTCAACTCCAAGCAATACCCCTCCTCCTCACCACCCCTCCCACTCGTTCCCTCCCCCCTGCCTCCTCCCCATCTACACCCCCCCCCCCCCACCCCCGCAGGGTCTGTGCACAGAAGGCTGCCGCTTTCACAGCGTGCTGCTGTGCAGCGCACCACTAATAAAATTCAGCCCATTATGATTTCATCTTTGTACATCGAATTAGTTCAAGGAAAAACATATTTTCTTTGTGGAAGTCTCTTGTTATCCAACTGGTTTAAGTCAGCATTTTTTTTCATGTATTAGTGTCTTAGGGCTGTGATGTTCAAGTTTCAGCTTGCAGGTCAAATGCAGCCCAGAAGCTTTGATCTTTGATCCAACCTGTTGATTTTCTTTACATAGAACTACATAGAATGTATAGCGCAGAAACGGCCCAACTGATCAATACTGGTGCTTATACTTCACACAAATCACCACCCACTCTAATTACCTCTTCCCACCCTATCCCTGTATCTCTCATGTTTGAATCGATCCTCCCAATTAATGCATCGATGTTATCTGCTTCAACTGCTCCATGTATTAGCAAGTTCCACAGTCTCATCGCTCTCTGTAAAGGAATCGCTCCTAAATTCTTTATTTGATCTGTCAATGCATATCTTATGTTTATGTCCCCTCGCTCAGGTCTGGTCTATGAGTGGAAACAGTTTCTCCACATCCACCCTATTTAACCCCTTCATAATTTTAAAGATCTCTATGACATCTCCTCTTAGTTTTTTTCCAGAGAAAATGGCTCCACCTTACTCAATATTGCTGCACTTTCTTTAGTGCTTCAATATGGAGACCAAAGCTGTGCACAGAACTCCAAGTATTCTTTGTGCTTGTACTGAAAGCCAAGTTCATTACCTTCAAACTGTTCAAAATTCTTGAGCTTGAAGAACTGGAAAAAGGTTCTGAAGAAAGGTCACAGATCTGAAATGTTAACTTTGTTTTTCTCTCCACAGATGCTGCCAGACCTGTTGATTGTTTCCAGCATTTTCTGTTTTTATTTCAGATTTCCAGCATCTGCAGTGTTTTGTTTTTTGGAAAGGCTACTGCCTGATTGGTAGATGTTGACCAAACAGGGAACATTTCTTTACCAATTCCTCTTGGCCTGATTATTTCAATAAGTTGACAGATTCTCTCTCATTTTCTATGCTACTTTAGTTTTGTGAATGATGTCTCTTCCATTGCCCATGTATCAGTGGATTTTTCTTTGAAGCAGACATTATATTTGTGGCAACAATGATATTTTGCTAAATATTTATTGTGATGGAAAGAGGGAGAGAGAAGCAAAGAAGATCAAGAGACACCACAAGGAGGGATGAAAATAAAAGGTTAAGTGGAGGTGAAAAATTAGACATCAGTGGATGGGGTCAAGGAAATGTTTGCATGAATGGGAGAAAAGAGGGGTTGGGGGGAGACGTAGAGTGGCCTGGCATGATCTCACTTTTTGGGAGGGCTCCAATTATCGTGCAATCATGCCAAAACCAGTGAGCGAACCATGTGTATCTGGTCCCCAGCTCCCTGTATTAAAATGTGCTTTTCCGACATTGTGAAGATGTTTGGTAAAGATGACATAACATGCTAGTCAAAAACACAGTTCCAATTCTCCTCCATTCCCCTTTTTTTAATTCTTCCATGGGATGTGAGCATTGCTGGTCAGCATTTGTTGCCCATCCCTAATTGCCCTTGACAACTGAATGGTTTGTTGGGCCATTTCAGAGGGCAGTTAAGAGTCTACCACATTGCTGTGGGTCTGGAGTGACATATAGGCCAAACTGGGGAAGGATGGCAGATATCTTTCCCGAAAAGACATTGGTGACCCAGATGGGTTTTTACAATAATTGATAGTTTCATGGAACTATTAATGAGACTAGCTTTCAATTCCAGATTTTTAAAATTAATTAATTGAATTTTAATTCCACAAGCTGTTATGGTGGGATTTGAACCCGTGACCCAGGGCATTGGCCTCTGATTTGCTTGTTCATTATTAGCATCGTCTCTGAATTCTTCAGTGAATTTAAACCACCAAATATTTTGAACCATATTTTATTTGCGCTATGAAAATGTGTAAATACTGAAATTAAGTCATTAATTTATTTCTTTGAATGTTTTTTCAATGAGCATGGAATAAAAATAAACAAGACCTCATTTATGTCAGCCAAACAGAATTCATTTTGTCTTATAAAATTCTGTTAAGTGCACCATAAGGTGTTATGGTCACATTCAGAATAGAATAAGTCAGTTATCTATGGGTGAGAGCCTGTGTGTCATTGCAAGGATTGTACAAAGATGGCTGGAAGCCAATTTCCTGCAAATTGAAAACTGGGCAATGCTTTTCTCTGGATGTTAACAATCTTCGAGTTTTTTTAAAACTTAAAGTTATAAAGGCAAATCTCGGCTTTTTGGAATTGCGATATATTCGTCTGAAAAGGGTAAATCCATCCTAACTGTTCAAATGACAAAAATTAATATGAATATGAATGCTTAGGAGAGATGCAGCAACCAGTCTCCTGCATTCTGTGACCACAATACCTCATTTTCCTCTCTCACTGGAATGAAAAGCTCTTTGACAAGTGTAGAAGAATTTGTAAAAAGAGATTCAAGCAATTCAGTAACTACTTTGCTGTTGAATGTAAACTGTTCTGGTCTGCTTTTTTGGTTCTACTCCAGTAAAGCCAATGCGTCACAGTGCAACCCTAATACTACAGTAAATAAACAGTATTACTGAGTTGCCAGCTTTACGCCTATTTTCTAAAAGCATGCTGGAATCTTGTCAAGAAAGAACCTTCATTAATGTTGTTAGGCAATGACAATGTTTGGTATTTTTCTTTGCAGAAGAAAATTGTCTCTGATAATTCCCTATCATCTCAAATCAAGCAATTCTGTGAGTTGGGGCAACATTTCTGAAATGATTTAGGAATCATTGTTAAACTTTTAATCATTCTTTAATAATGAAGTATGAAAATTTTTCATCAAAGTTCACAAAAGATTTTGAGCTATCCTTGAAGATATAAAGATTCTCAAATGTTTATTTATAACTGCCCATAAATGGGCAGGATTTTTAGGCCCTGACGGGGGTGGGCGTGAACATTCAGGCCACTGACTGGTGTGCTGGTTTGCCAGCAACATCCCGCCCCCGGCCCATTTTCCTAGAGGCAGGATGGGGGATTGGGGGTGGCATTTTTCTTTTTCAAAGCTACTTAAGGCCGATTGTCATAGGCTGACTGGAAATTTCCAGTCAGCCTCAGGGACCCCTTGAGGCATCAGGGACTAGGCCAGCTGCCTGGAGGCAGCCTCCTGGCAGCAGACCTGGGGACTAGCATTCTAGGCAGGCTTTGACGTTCTCTCCGCATGCCTCCCTGGTCTCAACTGCAGCTGCAGGTTGTCCCGTAGAGGCGTTCCCCCTCCACAATGGTGGCACGGTTGCTGAGGGCATTTTTACATTTAAAAGTTTCAAAAGTTGGCAAGAGGGCGCTTTAGAATGGAGACACCCTGTTTTCTCACTAACCTGAACTGCAAGCTGCAGGCCTGGGAATTAATATCTTGCAACAATGCTTCGCCAGTCTAAGCTCTCTGAGAAATTATTGCCCTACATGAGCAATCTGTAAAACTACTGGTGCAAGAAGTAATAAATTAACTTTGCCCTAAACAATCCTGTATCGTCAGCTATCAATAAATGTGTTTGCATAAGACTAAATTTGTAAATCCAACACCTGAATTGGGCATTATATACCATATATTTCTAATTTTATAAAATTCAGGATAAAGACAGAAAATGCTGGAAATACACAACAGGTCTGGCAGTATTTGTCGAGAGAGAAACAAAGTTAATGGCCGGAAGTTTACACTTCAGCCCCCCCCCCCCCCCCCCCCCAGCCCAAAAAAGAGCAGGCTGGTAGGAGGTGGGGGGGCGGGTGTAAAATGGAGTGGGAGGCTAGAGGAGGGGGGCCCTTCCCAATCCGTTCCCGCCTCCCCTGCCAATTTACATGGGGTGGGGGTGGCGAGAAACAGCCAGCCCGTCCCAGGCCAATCAAGGCCCTTAAGTGTCCAATTAACGGCCACTTAAGGGCCTCCGCCCACCGCCATGGGGATTCTTTGGTTGGCTGGTGGACGACTGAGGCCTCAGAAAAGGCACCTGATAAAACTCGGCAGCCTTTTGGCGGGCTAGTGGGGGCCCTCCTGATCGGCCACCCTATGCCCCATGAAGGGCCAGCCCCAAAGCCCCAACCACTCTCACCGCCCAACATGGCCCCCCGTTCCCCTAACTGAGCCCCCACCCCCACCTTGCCTCGCTGGGGCCCGACCGTTTGGGTCTGGCGAGGCCCCAAAAACTTACCTTTTTTCCGGTGCTGTCCATCAGCATCATCCTGAAGCTAGGTTGCACTCCCAACTGTGGTCACCGCTGATCGGCCGGCAGCTCCATGAGGCACAACTTCTTCAATGAAACAGGAAGTTCCACCCAAAACCAATTAAGGGCTTGGGGACCGTAAAATCCTGTCTGGATCCCCAGGCCCGGCAAAGGTGGGATTGTTAATGACTTTTCGGCTGGTGGACAGCTCCACCACCAACAGCCAACCCGCCCCCCACCCCTACCGTAAAATCCAACCTAAAGTTTCATCAGAACTGGGAGAAGTTAGAAATGCAATAAGTTATCAGCAGGTGAAATGGTGGAGCGTGGACAAAGAAAAATAAAGGAAGATCTGTGATCGGGCGGAAGACAGAAAATTTTAAATGACAGAAGAGTTGGTGGTGCAAAGCCAAAGGGAATGGTAATGGGACAAGTAAAGAAACAAAACATGTGTCCAGAGGAGGTATGAATGGCAGAATAATGTACCTTCATAGGGCATAGCTATGTCTGCCTTTTTGTGGGATATTCCTTGTTCCTTGTTTCAGTCCTATTCGGGCCTCCTCCCTCCACTCTCTGGTACATTGATAACTGTATTAGTGCTGTTCCTGCTGCCCGTCTGAATTGGAAAACTTCAACTTTGCTTCCAATTTCCAACCTTCTCTCACCTTCACATGTTCCATCTCTGACTCTTTCCTTCCACATCAGTGCTTCTGATCTGTCTTCTATTACAACTAGATGAGAAAGGTGTCTAGGGTTCCCTCTCAGCCTTCACCTGGTCTTACTGTAACAGGGTTTAATTTTTAAACACACTGTTTTTAGCTCCCCCTAGGTGAATCCTTGTTCACTGGGGCGGCGCAGTGGTTAGCACCGCAGCCTCACAGCTCCAGCGACCCGGGTTCAATTCTGGGTACTGCCTGTGTGGAGTTTGCAAGTTTTCCCTGTGTTTGCGTGGGTTTCCTCCGGGTGCTCCGGTTTCCTCCCACATGCCAAAAGACTTGCAGGTTGATAGGTAAATTGGCCATTAACAATTGCCCCTAGTGTAGGTAGGTGGTAGGGAAATATAGGGACAGGTGGGGATGTGGTCGGAATATGGGATTAGTGTAGCATTAGTATAAATGGGTGGTTGATGGTCGGCACAGACTCGGTGGGCCGAAGGGCCTGTTTCAGTGCTGTATCTCTAAACTAAACTAAAAACTAAACTGCTTTCCAATTATAAGGCAAAGAAACCAGCATAAACTGGCTTTCTTAGGTTTAAAGAAGAAAAGTTGAAATTTATTAAACTTAAACTCTAATTCAGTTAATGCCTACGGATACACAACATGCCCAATCTAGCATGCATACGCGATACACGCATGCAAATAGAGACAGAAAAAAGCAGAAGAAAAATAAAGTGGAAAAGTTTAAGGCAATATCTGAAGAGTAGTTGTTACGGTTCTTCGAGCTCAGTGTAGAGTCCTTGATTGCAGGCAGATCTTGCTTTTCATTGGGGCCTTGTATTATTCTTGAACCTTGTTGCTGTAGGAGACTTTTCTCTCTTGGGATTCATGTGTCTTCAGTGGATTCAGAGGCTTGTGAGAAAGAGATGGGAGCAGGCAGAGAGGAGAGGCTGTGGCAAGCCAGCCAGGAGAGATCTTCTCAGTCCAGGAGCATTCTGCTTTTTGTCCAAACTGTAACAAATTCAAAAAACTCGGGTTGCCTAGCAGGTTAGTCATGTGACTAGCTGGTTTGACCATGTCCGTTTGTGTTTTCGGCCATCGTAGCCATTAAACTGGAATTCGAGCTCCCCCACCTTCAACATCTGGTGATCAAAAGTCTGTTGTGAGTTGAATGTCAGGAAATGGCTGCTTTGTCCTTCCAGACACTGTCAGTTAATATGCAAATATCTTTTCCAGCCATGGCTGATCTGTTTAACAAGTCCTTTCTTCACTCCAGTAACAGTTTAAAATCAATGTTCATGACAAAATTCATGTGCCTCATTCTTGGCAGGTGGGGGCCTAGCATGACACTGCCCTTTCCCTCAACAGAGGATTCCCCCCTCACGCACCCCCCCCCCCCCCCCCCCACGACCAACACCATGGTTGATAGGACCCTCGATTGTGTCTGATCCAGTTCCCACATTTCTGCTCTCATCCCTTCTCCTCCATCCCAGAACCATGATAGGGTAGCCCTTGTCCTCCCCTTCCACCCCACTAATGGACCATTCTCCACCATTTCTGCCACCTCCAGCATGATGCTGCCACCAAACACATCTTCCCCACCCCTCAGACCATTTCCTCAGTGACACCCTGGTCCACTCCTCAATCACCCCAACACCCAGCCCCTTTGCATGACACCTTTCCATGCAATGCAGGAGATGCATCACCTGCCTTTTTACCTCCTCTCTCCTCACCGTCCCAAACACTCCTTCCAGGTGAAACAACAATTTTTGTATCCTGAATTCGCTGCTTACAATGCAGCATGCTCTACAGTGGGGAGACCAAATGTAGATTGGGTGACTGCTTTGCAGAACACCTCTGTTCAGTCTGCAAGCATAACCCTGAGCTTCCAGTGGCCTGCCATTTTAAATCTCCACCTTGCACTCATTCTGACCTCTCTGTACTCTGCCTACTGCAGTGTTCCAATGCAACTCAACACAAGCTTGAGGAACAGCACCTCATCTTTCAATTAGGCACTTTTCAACCTTCCAGCCTCAAGACTGAGTTTAACAATTTCAGATAGTAGTCTCTACCCCCCCCATTTTGTTTCCTTTTCTTTACATGTTTCGGTCTTAATCTTGTTTTTGCTTTTGGACAGCAACTGTTCATTATTCTGCCATACATACCTTTTGTTCCCCCTTCCATTACCATTCCCTTCGGCTCTGCACCATGAATCCTTTGGTCGTTTAATGTCTCCTGTCTTCCGCCCTATCAAAGACTTTCCCTTTTGTACTTTTTTCTCACCCTCCTCCATTTCACCTGCTTAAAACCTATTATTACGAACTTTTCCCAGTTCTGATGAATGTTATTCACCTGAAACATCTGTTTATATCTCCAGAGTTTCTGCCAGACCTGCTGAGTATTTCTCACATTTTCTGTTTTTCTTTCAGATTTCCAGCATCTGCAGTATTTTGCTTTTATGAAATTTGGGATTTGAGAATCTCCATAAGGTGAATCAAAAGCTATATGATAAATAATTCTGGAATTATCTTATCAGAATTACTTCTAGACCATAGTTCATTTTAATAGGAAAACTGTCCATATATCAGTCAAATATTCACAATCAATAATAATGGCAACAGGATGTATTTATGTAGAAAAATGTCCCAAGGTACTTTGCACATGCATAATCAGACTCAAATCAGCAGCAAGACAAGATATTAGATGGGGTGACTAAAAACTTGGTCAGAGTTAGGTCATTATTTAAGGAGGGTGTCATGCAGACCCCCACCTGGCAAGAATGAGGCATATTAATTTTGTCATATGAACATTGATTTTAAACTGTTGCTGGAGTGAAGAAAGGACCTGTTTAAAAAAATCACCAGACACTTGGCTGGAAAAACATTTACATACTAACAGTGTTTGGAGAGACAAAGGACGATTCCCTGGTCCACTTAACCCAAAACAATGACCAGACATTGAAGGTGAGGAAACTCACATTCCAGGATGACTACTAGGATGGCAGAATCCACTAAAAGAAGTAATCAAACCGGCTAGTTACATGACTAACGTGCTGGGCAACCTGGGGTTTTTTGAATTGTGCCACAGAGGAAGGCAGAAAGCTGCTTGAACTGGAATCTGGAACAAGGAGGCCTCTCTCTCTGGCTTTCTCCCCAAGCCACTGGACCCACGGAAGACACCTACATCGGAACAAGTTGATGCGTGAACTGGGCCCCAACGAATTGCAAGACTTACCAGCAACCAAAGACTCCACATTGAATTTAAAGGACTGTAACTACCAAATATTGCCTCAAACTTTTCCCCTTTATTCCTTCTACTTTTTCTGCCTCAATCTGCATGTGCGTTTATCGCATATGCATGCTAGCGTGGTCACATCACATATTCATAGACGTTAACTGGATTAGAGTTTAAGATTAATAAACTTCTACCTTTCTTGTTTAAAATCTAAGGAAACCTGTTTGATTTCTTTGCCTTACAATTGGAGCAGTGAACAAGGATTCACTGAGGTAGAGCTAAAAACACGCTGTTTTCAAATTAAATCCTGTTATGGTTAAACCAGGCAAAGGCTGAGAGGGAACCCCTAGACCCCTCTCACCTGGTCATAACCAGGGTCTCAAAGGAGCAGAGGGATGTTGACAGGTGCGACTGAATCATACAGAGCAAAGTTTAGGGGCACTAAAATTGCTCTAACACCCCAGACTAGGCAGAAAACCAGACAAGCTTTCTGTTCCTCATTGTTGCAATAACCCAACCATCTTATGTGCATAAGAAGAGGATGGAGCTTCCCATCACTTGCAGTTGAATAACCTGCTGATACTGTCTCACCTTACACATGAGGGGCTGAATTTTATTCTGCTGCTGGGAGCGTCAGTGGGCAAAACAAATGGCGGCCCGCATGTCTGGGCGACGTGCTGCCAGGATCTATCACGTGGTAGCTCATTTACATATACAGGGTGATCTGTGACCCCACCCCCCCCCCCCCCCAAAATCACATGGCGGGGACAGGCTCTGTGACGCCAGCAACGGCGTTAGCTGCTTCTGCACAGGCGCTGGCACCATTTTTAAAGGGCTGCCAGGCCTGCACAGTTGAAGCCCAAACCTCCTCACAATACATTGTAAATTGATTTCTGGCCCTTTTCTCTCCCCCCCCCCGCCCCCCCCCCCCACTCCCCATACAAAGGAAATAATTATCCATCCTGTTTCCACCACTCCCCAAAAAGAAACTTGCATTTATTGTTTGACCTTACAACCACAACCCAACACCCCCCCCCCCCGCCCCCCGCCCCGAACTGCACAAAGTGCAGAGGTCACCCCTTCCCTGCACCCCCCGACACACACACACACGAGAAATGCAGGGTTGACCCCATTTTCCCCCCCCCCCCCCCCCATCACGTCACAAAAAATCCTAAATTTGCCCCTCCCCCACCTTGGCGCCAGCTTTTCCTGGACAGGAAAGGGAAGGGGTGTGAGTGCTGGCCATTGCACGGAAGATCGTGGACAGCTGTTGTGTAAATGTTGCCTGTCCCTTATTTAAATATTTAAAGTTGAGTCCCATCCCCGAGCAGCAGGAGGGCCTCCACAGAGCCTTGCCGCCACTGGGAAGAACAGGCCTGGAAATCCCGGCTTCGTGGCGGGCCACTGTCAGTGCGTTCTTCCAGGCCCCAGCCCCTCTCTCCCCCACCCACTTCATGGAGCCAGACATTGGGAGCTCAACAAAATCCAGCCCGAGGAATGATTACTTGGGTGTCCGTACCCATGAAGCATAACGACAGCACTCAGCACCTTAAGAGCAGGAAGAAAGTTTTGTGACTGAACATTAATGCACTTAAGCTAGTATTACAGTTTAATGAGTAACATAATGGGAGCTTCATAATATAGCAACTATACTTATTTTTTTAGTTTTTTTCTTTGATTTATTTTTCTTTTGTTGAAAAGTCCAAGTGAGTATAACGCAGGAATTTTACTATAATATAGTCTCTAAAATATTTGTGAATTGTTTAATTTTAGTGGTATTTCTTGTTCATTAAGAATGCATATGGTATAGATGATTGAACAGTTACAGCAACTGTCTACAGGAGCAGGATCAGTATTTTTTATACTAATGCTGCACCCATGGCTTTTGTGACTGTTACTGTGAGAATTGTGATTGAAGTGTATTGTTCCGAAGACATCTTTTAAAATTGTAGGCCTGTATGATTTGCTTGTATAAGAAAATGTTGGAGGAACAATGAAATTCAATTTCAATCACTGGTGACTTCAATCTTAATTTGCTTTTACGGTTACATTTTCTATCCAAGACTACAAATGGGTGGAATTCTATCCCACTGTGCTATTGATCTTGATTTATTTTCTCAAACTATTTTTACAAATGGAACATTACAGTCATCACTGAAAAAATTCTCAAACTCGGGGCTCCAGCTCGAAACCACCACTTTTAAAGGGTGAAAAATTAATAGCATCTGTCAGAGCTTCTGCAACCACAACAACCTGCATTTATTAAAATGCCTTTAATGCATCAAAACATTCCAAGATGCTTTACAGGAGTGTTGGCAAACAAAATCTGACACTATGCCACATAAGGAAAAACTGGAGCAGGCTTGGTCAAAGAGGTGGATCTTAAGGAGCATCTTAAAGAAGGTGAGGGATATAGGGATGGAATTGCAGAGCTTAGGGGCTAGACAGGTGAAGACAGCTGCCAGTGGTGGAACAATGAAAATCTGGGATGCACAAGACACCAGAATTGGAGGAACACAGAGTTCTTTGAGGGTTGTAGGGCTGGTGGATGTTAGAGATAATGAAGGGATGAAGCCGTAAAGAGATTTAAACAAAAGGAAGTGAATTTTAAATCTGAGGCATCGGTGGGCCGGGAGCCAATGTAGGTCAGCAAGCACAGGGGTGCTGGGCGAATGGGTCTATTTCTAATTCAGTTCTCTGATCCATATTGTTAACTTCAGCCTTTTACAAATCGAGCAACCTATATTTCATACCAGTTGTACTGTTTTACTTAATTTTGATCTTCCAAAGGAAAATTATTGTTTGAATGGCACAATAAAATGCATTGTAAATCTGTAACAACATCAAGTATCTTTCAAAATTGACATACTTTATTGTTCGGGAATTATTGTTAGTTCGTCAATGTCTAGACAGCAAAACAAGAAGTTAAAAGCACTGATTATCCTTCACTTTTAATCATTTTAGAGAGCAAAATAAAGACTAGAACATACATATGAGATTAAGATAGAAGTTAAAATAACATAAACTGTTTGAAAAATATTTTAAGAATCTATGGAATTTTTTCATCAAAATGGAGAAATTTGACATTCCACAAATATAAAGCTTGTTTTTCTGGGCCAGAGAGGTTGTTCAGCAATAATTAGGAACTTACTACATCATTAAAAACTTAATTACACCTCTTTCAACAAAGCTTAACCTTTTCAAGGGATTTTACAGTGAGACTAATAATAAAAATGGAAGTTCATGTCAGTTCAAGTGATTTCTAAAGATTTCTATTTGCGGGGACTGCAGCAGCATACCCTCTGGAAGAGCGGGGAATCACCAATAGCAACTTCTGGATTTCTGGGTTCAACTGTCAACTGCCAAACATTGCTGTCAGTTTCACAGTTGTAATGATGTGATTGCTGTCAGTTTTGCCATTAATGCAACTGCAAAATCCAGGCCGATTGATGTGAGTAAATTTCTGCAATAATTCTCATTCATTATTCACATAAATTTACAATCTCTGCTCCCCTTCATTTTCCTCTCCTGGTCTTCTGAAGGTAATGACATTGCTTAGATATAGTTCATTGGATACTGGGAGTCCATGGGTACCTCATCAAAGTGTTCTTTGTTAATGGGTGAGCCAAAATGGTGAGTGCTACCATGCTATGCTACTGCAGACAGTCAAGCTTAATCCTTCCTTAAACTACATATGCATACATATCTTCCAGGATAAGTCAGCGGATAGAGATTGAGGCACTTAGAAAATCATAATATGGTTGGGGAGAGTCAGCACAATTTTATGAAAGGAAATAGCATTTGAGAAATCTGTTTGAGATTTTTGAAGTTGTAACTAGCAAGGCAGATAATGTGGAACCAGTAGATTGGTAGGCTGTAACTAGTGGGGTACCACAAGGATCAGTGCTTGGGACTCAACTATTTACAAACTATATCAATGACCTAGATGAGTGGACCAAGTGTAAAGTCTCCATGTTTGCTGACAGTTCAAAGCTAGGTCGGAAAGTAAACTGTGAGGAGGACGCAAAGAGGCTGCAAAGGAATATAGATGGGTTAAATGAGTGGGTAAGAATGTGGTAGATGGAATATAATGTGAAAAATGTGAAATTATCCACTTTGGTTAGAAAAATAGAAAAATTTAATATTTTTAAATGCTGAGAGTGTGGGAAATGTTGGTATTCAGAGGCATCTGGTAGCCTTGTACATAAAGTACAGGAAGTTAACATGCAAGGTAGGCAGTGGCGTAGTGGTATTATCACTGGACGAGTAACCCAGAGACCCAGGGTATTTCTCTGGGGACATGGGTTCGAATCCCACCACAGCAGAAGGTGGAATTTGAATTTAATTAAAAAATCTGGAATTAAAAAAGCTAGTCTAATGATGGCCATGAAACCATTGTCGATTGTTGTAAAAACCCATGTGGTTTACTAATGACCTTCAGGGAAGGAAATCTGCTGTCCTCACCTGCTCTGGCCGACATGTGACTCCAGACCCACAGCAATGTGGTTGACTCTTACATGCCCTGTGAAATGGCCTAGCAAGCCACTCAGTTGTAACTAACCGCTACAAAGTCAATAAAAAGGAATGAAACCGGACGGACCACCCGGCATCGACCGAGGCACCGGGAATGACGACGGCAAACCCAGCCCTGTCGACGCTGCAAAGTCCTACTTACGAACAGCTGGGGGCTTGTGCCAAGGTTGGGAGAGCTGTCCCACAGACTAGTCAAGCAACAGCCTGACGTAGTCATACTCACGGTATAAAACCTGACAATGTCCCAGACGCTGCGATCACCAACCCCGGGTATGTCCTGTCCCACCGGCAGGACAGACCCACCAGAGGTGTTAGCACAGTGGTGTACAGTAGGGAGGGACTTGCCCTGGGAGTCCTCAACATTGACTGCGAACCCCATGAAGTCTCATGGCATCAGGTGAAACATGGGCAAGGTAACCTACTGATTACCACCTACCGCCCTCCCTCAGCTGATGACTCAGTACTCCTCCATGTTGAACACCACTTGAAGGAAGCACTGAGGGTGGCAAAGACACAAAATGTACTCTGGGTGGGGGACTTCAATGTTCATCACCAAGAGTGGCTCAGTAGCACCATTACTGACCGAGCTAGCCGAGTCCAAAATGACATAGCTGCTAGACTGGGTCTGCGGCAGGTGGTGAGGGAACCAACATGAGGGAAAAACATACTTGACCTCGTCCTCACCATCTGCCTGCCGCAGATGCTTCTGTCCATGACTGTATTGGTAAGGGTGACCACCGCACGGTCCTTGTGGAGACAAAGTCCCGCCTTCACACTGAGGATACCGTCCATTGTGTTGTGTGGCACTACCACCGTTCTTAATGGGATAGATTTTAAACAGATCTAACAATGCAAAACTGGGCATCCATGAGGCGCTGTGGGCCATCAGCAGCAGCAGAATTGTACTCAACCACAATCTGTAACCTCATGGCCCGGCATATCCCCCACTCTACCGTTACCATCAAGCCAGGAGACCAACCCAGGTTCAATGAAGAGTGCAGGAGGGCATGCCAGGAGCAGCACCAGGCATACCTCAAAATGAGGTGTAAACCTGGTGAAGCTACAACACAGGACTATCTGTGTGCCAAACTGCATAAGCAGCATACGATAGACAGAGCTAAGCGATCCCATAACCAACGGATCAGATCTAAGCTCTGCAGTCCTGCCACATCCAGCCGTGAATGGTGGTGGACAATTAGACAACTAACTGGAGGAGGTGGCTCCACAAATATCCCCATCCTCATTGATGGGGGAGCCCAGCACATCAGTGCGAAAGATAAGGCTGAAGCATTTGCAACAATCTTCAGCCAGAAGTGCCGAGTTGATGATCCATCTCGGCCTCCTCCTGAAGTCCCCAGCATCACATATGCCAGACTTCAGCCAATTCGATTCACTCCGCATGATATCAATAAACAACTAAAGGCACTGGATACTGCAAAAGCTCTGGGCTTTGACAATATTCCGGCAATAGTACTGAAGATCTGTGCTCCAGAACTTGCCACGCCCCTAGCCAAGCTGTTCCAGTACAGCTACAACACTGGCATCTACCCTACAATGTGGAATATTGCCCAGGTATGTCCTATGCACAAAAAGCAGGACAAGTCCAACCCGACCAATTACCACCCCATCAGCCTACTCTCAATCATCAGTAAAGTGATGGAAGGTGTCATCAACAGTGCCATCAAGCGGCACTTGCTTAGCAATAACCTGTTCAGTGACGCTCAGTTTGGGTTCCGCCAGGGCCACTCAGCTCCTGACCTCATTACAGCCTTGATTCAAACATGGACAAAAGAGCTGAACTCAAGAGGTGAGGTGAGAGTGACTGCCCTTGACATCAAGGCAGCATTTGACCGAGTATGGCATCAAGGAGCCCTGGAAAAACTGAGGTCAATGGGAATCAGGGGGAAAACTCTCCACTGGCTGGAGTCATACCTAGCGCAAAGGAAGATGGTTGTGGTTGTTGGAGGTCAATCATCTGAGCTCTAGGACATCACTGCAGGAGTTCCTCAGGGTAGTGTCCTAGGCCCAACCATCTTCAGTTGCTTCATCAATGACCTACCTTCAATCATAAGGTCAGAAGTGGGGATGTTCGCTGACGATTGCACAATGTTCAGCACCATTTGTGACTCCTCAGATACTGAAGCAGTCCGTGTAGAAATGCAGCAAGACCTGGACAATATCCAGGCTTGGGCTGATAAGTAGCAGGTAACATTCGCGCCACACAAGTGCCAGGCAATGACCATCTCCAACAAGAGAAAATCTAACCATCTCCCCTTGACATTCAACGGCATTACCATCGCTGAATCCCCCACTATCAACATCCTGGGGGTTACCATTGACCAGAAACTGAACTGGAGTAGCCATATAAATACTGTGGCTACAAGAGCAGGTCAGAGGCTCGGAATCCTGAGGCAAGTAACTCCCCTCCTGACTCCCCAAAGCCTGTCCACCATCTACAAGACACAAGTCAGGAGCGTGATGGAATACTCTCCACTTGCCTGGATGGGTGCAGCTCCAACAACACTCAAGAAGCTCGACACCATCCTGGACAAAGCAACCTACTTGATTGGCACCCCATCTACAAACTCCTGCAGTGATGTCCTGGAGCTGAGATGATTGACCTCCAACAACCACAACCATCTTACTTTGCGCTAGGTATGACTCCAACCAGCGGAGAGTTTTCCCCCCGATTCCCATTGACCTCAGTTTTTCCAGGGCTCCTTGATGCCATACTCTGTCAAATGCTGCCTTGATGTTAAGGGCAGTCACTCACCTCGCCTCTTGAGTTCAGCTCTTTTGTCCATGTTTGAATCAAGGCTGTAATGAGGTCAGGAGCTGAGTGGCTCTGGTGGAACCCAAACTGAGCGTCAGTGAGCAGGTTATTGCGAAGCAAGTGCCGCTTGATGGCACTGTTGATGACACCTTCCATCACTTTACTGATGATTGAGGGTAGATTGATGGGGTGGTAATTGGCCGGGTTGGTCTTCTCCTGCTTTTTGTGTACAGGACATACCTGGGCAATTTTTCACACTGCCGGGTGGATGCCAGTGTTGTAGCTGTACTGGAACAGCTTGGCTAGGGGCGTGGCAAGTTCTGGAGCACATGTCTTCAGTACTATAACTGGAATGTTGTCAGTGCCCATAGCCTTTGCAGTATACAGCGCCTTCAGTCATTTCTTGATATCACGCAGAGTGAATCGAATTCACTGAAGACTGGCCTCTGTAATGCTGGAGTCTTCTGGAGGAGGCCGAGATGGATCATCAACGCGGCACCTCTGGCTGAAGATTGTTGCAAATGCTTCAGTCTTATCTTTCGTACTGATTTGCTGGGCTCCCCCTTCATTGAGGATGGGGATATTTGTGGAGCCACCTCCTCCAGTTAGTCGTTTAATCGTCCACCACCATTCACGACTGGATGTCGCAGGAGTACAGAACTTCGACCTGATCCGTTGGTTATGGGATCGCTTAGCTCTGTCTATTGCATGCTGCTTCTGCTGATTTCTGCATTTTACTGCACATGTGCTGGATGTTGCTGTCCAATTTACTCTTTAATAATGGTGGGTTGGAATTTATTTTCCAATGGCGGATGAAAGAAATGGTGGCTCAGGTGTGCCGTAACCGCCACACCACCAGGATCTTGAGCACGGGACTCATTTAAATATGCAGAGTGGCTGCTCTCCCCCCATCACATGGTGGGCATGGCCTCGGTGATGCTGTGAACGGAGTCAGCTGTCTCTGCGTAGACGCTGGTACCATTTTTAAAAGGGGACCAGCCCTACTCAGAGAATGCAGAGTTACCCCTGTTTTCCTCACCCGCCCTCCCCCCACCCCCCCCCCCCCCCCCCCCCACGGCACTAAAAATAAATATTTGGCCCGTCCTTTCCCCTCAATATACTGAAATTGCAGGGTTGACCCCTCTTCCCCCCCCACCCCCCTCACCCCCAACTGTACAAAGTGCCGAGGTCACCCCTTCCCCCACAAAAAATGCAGAGTTGACGAGTTGACCCCATTTACCCCCACCCCTCCGCCCACCCCTACTGCATTAAAAGTGCTATGATTCTCCCCTCAATGGAGGTATTGAGTACGAAAGCAGTTAATCTGAATCTTTATAAAGCTCTGATAGGTCACAATTAGAGTTGTCATGCAGGCCCCCACTTGCCAAGAATGAGGCACATTAATTTCACCACATGGACATTAAATTTCAATCTGTTGCTGGGAAGAAGAGAAGGCCTGTGATAGGGGGTTGCCAGGCCCCTGGCTGGAAAGACAGTTTTGCATATTACCAGACAGTGTTTGGAACAAAGGAGCTATCTCCTGCTCCAATACAATCCACAAACAGACGTGGTCAAACCAGTTAGTCACATGACTAACCTGCTTGGCAGTCTGGATTTTTTCCTGAATTGTACAGTTTGAACTGAGAGCCTGCAGAAAGCTGTTTGCTCCTGGATTGAAAAGACATCTCCGAGCTGGCTTGCCATAGCCTCTCCTGTCTGCTTCCATCTCTTTCTCACGGAACTCCAAAACCCACTGAAGACACATGAACCCCAAGAGAGAAAAGTCTCCTACAGTGAATAAGGTTTAAGAAGAATACTGGGCCCCAATGGAAAGCAAGATCTCCCTACAATCAAGGACTCTACAGTGAGCTCAAAGCACAGTAACAAAAAGCCCTCTTCAGATATTGCCTCAAACTTTTCCACTTTAGTTTTCTTCTCTTTTCTGTCTCTGTTTGCATGTGTGTATCGCATATGCACGTGCTCGCATGGGCACGTCGTATATTTTTTTTTAGATACAGCACTGAAACAGGCCCTTCGGCCCACCGAGTCTGTGCCGACCATTAACCACCCATTTATACTAATCCTACACTAATCCCATATTCCTACCACATCCTCACCTGTCCCTATATTCCCCTACCATCTACCTATACTAGGGGCAATTTATAATGGCCAATTTACCTATCAACCTGCAAGTCTTTTGGCTGTGGGAGGAAACCCACGCAGACACACGGAGCACTTGCAAACTCCACACAGGCTGTACCCAGAATTGAACCCGGGTTGCTGGAGCTGTGAGGCTGCTGTGCTAACCACTGCGCCACTGTGCCGCCCTAGACATCAACCGAATTAGAGTTTAAGTTTAATAAATTTCAGTTTTTCTTCTTTAAATCTAAGAAAGCCTGTTTGTGCTGGTTTCTTTGCCTTACAATTAGAAAGCGGTGAACGAGGATTCACCATGGGGGAGCTGAAAACACAGGTTGTTTAAAAATTAAACCCTGTTGGGGTAAGACCAGGTGAAGGCTGAAAGGGAACCCTAGACCTCTTTCTCTCCTGGTCATGACAGAAATTTGGATGCTACCGTCCTGGATTTTACTCTCAGACAAACGAGAGAAATTGGAAGTGGGAAACCAAATTGTTCTCAAGCAAAAAAAAAAAGAGCAAGATTTCAATACAGGTTTTCTTGTGGTTGTGTGTGATTGAATACTAACATGTCTGAAACTGAAGCTAGTAGCTCTCGAAGCCAGGATGTAGTAACTTGGAATAAGTTAAAAGCACTGCCTATGGAGGAGTTGAGAAAAATGGCTGAACAGTTTGGGATCACTGTACGTGGAAAGGCCAGGAAGTCTGAACTCCTAAGGCTAATGGCCAACCATTTTCCCCTTGAATCTGAAGAAGCAGAAACAGGGTTAGAAGCAAACTCCAACAGGGTATTGTTAACAAAGATGCAATTGGAACAGCGGAGACTTAAATTTGAGGAGAGGGAGAGAGAAAGAATATTCCAGAAAGAATGCGAATAAAGAGAGAATTGAAGCGGCTTGAGTTAACTAGGGGGTGACAGAGTAAACCCAGTGAAAACATGGTCCATATGGAAGAGCATAATTCAGGGCTGGCTACAAAACTAGCTTCACTAATTCCAAAATTCAATGAGGAGGATGTAGAACAATTTTTTGTGTCTTTGAAAAACTTGCAAGGCAGCTAAAATGGCTAGCTGAGACCTGGCCTCTTTTACTACAAAGCAATCTAACTGGAAAGCCCATGAGGTTTATTCTCCGTTGCCAGATGAGAGTTCATCAAATTATGATCTGACAAAAAGTGCTATCCTCAGGGCATATGAATTAGTACCCGAAGCCTATCACCAAAAGTTTAGAACCCTCAAGAAGCAAGCTAATCAAACTTATTTGGAGTTTGAAAGAAGTAAGCAGCTGGCTTTTGACTAGTGGCTGAGGGCTCTTAAAATACAGCTCAGCTGTGAGACTCTCAGAGAAGTAATTCTGTGCAAGGAATTTAAACACTCTCTCCCACTTTCCATAAACACCCATGTAGAGGAGCAGCAGGTCCAGAGAGCCCGGCCAGCAGCCGTTCTAGCTGATGAGTTTGCTTTAATTTATAAGTTGGTTTCCCAGGGGAGAACCTTTCCTAGTCACCCCCACAATTCTGAAAAGGACAAAGGGTGGGAAGGTGATAGAAACCCAAGCAGTCCTGGGAGAGAAATGAAAGCAGGAGATATGGGGCGCCCTCCTCTAGCCAATAAGGAAGATCTGTGAGCAAGAGTTTGACCCAGAGACCTGTGCGCTTCAATTGTAATAAAGCAGGGTATTTAAAAGCTGACAGTTGGAAACGAAAGGGAAAACCGGTAAGGGGACTTGATGGAAAGCACAGCAGAACAAGCTGTGGTTTAACTGCAGTAGAGTGAGACACAGGAAGCTTATGGCAGCAAGTACAGGAAAAGTTAATAGGATTCCTGAAGGTTATCAGGATTTTGTGTTTGAAGAGAAAGTAACCACATACCCCTCGAGTGGGGCAAGCAAGCCCATAGTAATTCTCGGACACAGGGGCCACTAGATCCCTTTTACTGGGAAAAGGCCTGAACTTTCCCCATGAGAGTGCAGTGAACACCAAAATGGTGTTGAATGGTATTGGAGGGCAGTGTATGCCTGTATCTGTACACCGGGTGCACCTGGAGTGCGACCTAGTTTTGGGACTGGTGACCGGAGGAATTGTTCCTCGTTTGCCTGTGGATGGAGTGACCTGCTCCGAGGTAATGATTTGGCGGGGGTAAAGGTAGTGCCCCCAGTAGTGCAAGAAAGACCGCAGGAGGTCAGAGCGACACAGCAGTGGCCGGAGATGGACCCCTGCAGTTTCTCTGAATGTGTAGTGGATCAGGCCATGATCAAACCAGCTCCCCCAGAGGAAACTGCTTTGGCACTGCAGGCAGATGACCATGAGGTCTGCCTGTCCGAGGATTTCTTTGGAAAGTTAGGAGAACCAGGGAATGAATTAAATGGATTTTCCCTGGCTGATGCTCAGTGAGCCGACCCAGTATTGTGAGAGTTAGTATAGGCTGTCCAGTCTGAAAGTGAAGCAGAGGGAGTCCCTGATTGCTACAATTTAAAGAATGAGGTACTGCTGAGGAAATGGAGTTCTCCTCACAGACCTGAGTGCAAGGTGTGGACGGTAGGTCACCAGTTAGTGGTGCCACAGATGGAACAGAGTGAAATATTGAGAAGGGCCCACGAGTCTATAGTGGCTGTACATGCCGGTATATGCAAGACCAAAGCCTACATAAGACAGCAGTTTGACTGGCCAAAACTCCACAAAGATGTGGTGGAGTACTGCAGGAGTTGCCACATGTGCCATGTTGAGGGGAAACCCCAACCTACCGTCAAACGTGTACCCCAAGTCCTGTACCGGTGTTAGGAGGACCCTCCAGCAGAGGGCTGGTGAACTGTAAGAGACCCCGCTGAGAACAAAAATGGACAGGCACTCACAAGGCTGGAAAATGACCAAAAGGGCAGGTTAAAGGAAGTGCGGGAGGAATCTCGGATTCAGATGAAAACCCTTACTGTCCAGTCAGCCACACCCGTAAAATGTGAAAAGTTAGACCCCACATCCTCCTACGTAAATGTAGACTCTTGAAGCACCCCACCAAAGTTGCTAACAGCATTTACAGGAACCTTTAGGGACAAAGAAAGATCTCTAGGGGCACAAAAACTGTGAGGGTGATTCCTCACCGAGTCGAAGTGCCACAGGGGAGTGCAGTAGAGTCTGCACAAATATGTGCAGGCAGGAGTGTCCCAGAGAACAAAGGGGAGATTAGCAAAGAATCCTCCCCCACAGTCTGAAAAAAAGCGAACCACCCATCCCCTGAAGTCAAAAGACTTTGCATGATTCGGCAAAGCACTGAAATAGAGTTCAGGATAGACTTGCCCACAACTGACTATTTTAACAAATAAATTACCTCAGCAGGAACAAAGACCCTAGGCAGCCATGGAAATGGGCAAACAGAAGAGAAACTTCCCAAACACAAAGAACCACATGTTTATTGGGATGCCAAAAGGGGGGCAATTAAAGCAGCACTGGCACCAAGAGAAGACAGGCTGAAATACGTTTTAGGATTTCTGAATGAATGGGAATGAATGAGAGAAATGCATGTTTTTTCCTGCATCTTACATTTTTCTCGACCCTTTTAATGAATTCCCAAATCGCATTTCATTCCACTGGGTGTGGAGTTGTAATGCAGGCCCCCACCTGCCAAGAATGAGGCGCATTAATTTCGCCACACGGGCATTAAAGTTCAAATTGTTGCTGGGACGAAGAGAAGGCCTGTGACAAGGGATTGTCAGGCCCCTGGCTGGAAAGACATTTTTGCATTTTACCAGACAGTGTTTGGAACAAAGGAGCTCGCCCGTGCTCCAACACAATCCACAAACAGACGTGGGCAAACCAGTTAGTCACATGACTAACCTGCGAGGCAGTCTGGGTTGTTTTCTGAATTGTACAGTTTGAACTAAGAGCCTGCAGAAAGCTGTTCGCTCCTGGATTGAAAAGACCTCTCCTAGCTGGCTTGCCACACCCATCTCTTTCTCACAGAACTCCAGCACACACTGAAGACACATGTACCCCAAGAGAGAAAAGTCTCCTACAGTGAACAAGGTTTAAGAAGAATACTGGGCCCCAACAAAAAGCATGATCTACCTCCAATCAAGGACTCTACAGCAAGCTCGAAGCACATTAACAAAAAGCCCTCTTCAGATATTGCCTTAAATTTTTCAACTTTATTTTTCTTTTGCTGTTTTCTGTCTCTATTTGCAGGTGTGTATCACGTATGCATGCTCACATGGGCACGTTGTATATCTGTAGGCATCAACTGAATTAGAGTTTAAGTTTAATAAATTTCAACTTTTCTTCTTTAAACCTAAGAAAGCCTGTTTGTGCTGGTTTCTTTGCCTTATAATTGGAAAGTGGTGACCAAGGATTCACCATGGGGGAGCTGAAAACACAGTGTGTTTAAAAATTAGAGTAAGACCAGGTGAAGGCTAAAAGGGAACCCTCGACCTCTTTCACCTGGTCGTAACAAGAGTATTGCATCCAGTTTTAGTCATCACTCTTTAGGAAGGATTGAAGATCCTTGAGATAGTGCAGAGGAGAATTACTGGAATTGTTCCAGGGATGAAGGATATTGCCTACAAGGTTAGGTTGGAGAAGCTGAGTTGTCCTCCTTGGAGTAAAGGAGTTTGAGTGGAGATTTGAGAGAGGTATACAAGATTATGACAAGTTTAGATATGTTAGACAAAGAAAAGCTTTTCCCATTAGCTGATGGTACAAGGTCTGGGGACACAGATTTAAGGTTTTTGGCAAGAGATACAGGGAGGTGTGCAGAAGAATTCTTTATGCATTGCGTGGTAATGATATGAACTTACTGCCTACGAGGTTGCTGGAAGTGAAGACAATGAATGATTTCAAAAAGAAATTGTGTGGGCACTTGAGGGAAATAACCTTGCAGGGCTACAGGGATAGAGTGGGGGAATGGGACTAAGTGATTTGTCCTACAGAGAGATGGCAGGGATTTGATGGGCCATATGGCCTCTTATTATTATGACTCTATTTCTCTGTTTCCCTTTCTTTCATCATCAATTTGTACTTTCAACAACTTAGCAGTTAGTGTTTTGGGCTGAAGGATGCAGGGGCAAGTCTAACTAATGGCAGATGTTGTTAGGTGCCCTGCTACTGCAAAATCTGACCCAATGGATTCAAACCTTGGAGAATTTGTTTAAGCCAATAATAGAAATTTGGTGTAGGTGTGTCTCTCTTTATCCTATCCAAGGACACCTCCCAATGAAAGGATTGGTTTTGATCATATCAAAGTTCCCTCCTGAAGAAGGAGGGCAGGTTAGTAGACTATAGTTTCTAGCTGTAACTGACCCAGGAACAAAAGGGCAGCAGTTGAATCTAAAAATCCTATTTCATTATGTACTTCTTGTTTAATACCTTGTGTCTATATTCAATTCTATAAATGGCTGCCTTGAAAGTTTTTAAAATCTGGCACCAGACAGAAAATCAGTTTTCTGAATCCCTTGCTATCAGTCACCAGCATTTGCATATCTTTTTGTGCTACAAAAAAAAATTGCAGTAGGGTCATTAATGTTATTTGACCTTTCCTTTCAGGAAGACAAGGTTACAATATATTCATGTCACTGTGCTTTGACTTTTAAAAATACTTTGTAATTCTTTTTCACCTTCTGCCAATGCATTTGCTTTAGAAACTGACAGAAACTGTTGAGGAATATGACACTTATTGTCAAAACATCTCCATGTTGCTTGCTTTGACCATTTTTACTTACTTGTCATGACATTACACTAGTTGAAAATTTCTGCTGTCTGTGTGTATATAATTATTTTAGAATGCCTATAATGCATACAGAAGCTATTGAGTTACCAATTAAGGTAAAATATGTATATATTATAATACAGAACATTTGAAAGATTCAATATGCAAACAATGATGAGGTTTCCTTGATTTTACTTGGCTAATTTCATTGTTATATTTATAATATTTATTCATGATGGAAAAATGATACAAGTATTTCTTCTCCTTTAAAATCCACCCAGTGTTCATAACAAAAAAATCAGACTTAACATTAGTTCTGGATTTAGAACTTAATTTGGCCCCAGACACTACATGAAATTGATACCTCCCACATTCAGTCATGTTCATATCATTTACTTGCTAATTATATTAGTGGGTTTCCAATAATTGTTTAACCAATTAGAGCCTTATGTTCAATCTACCTTGAATAAGTGATAGCTAACTGCAGTTACTTTTACTGCAGGTAGCCATATATTATCCTTTTTGTACTTTGCGAAGCATTACTAATATCTATTAGTATCTAATCAATTAATATGAATACTAATTTATTATTTTTGCAAATTTTGCAAATTCATAGAATCATAGAATGAATGGTTATAGCACAGAAGGAGGCCATTTAGCCCATCGTCTCCATACTGGCTCTCTGCAAGAACAATTCAGCTAGTCCCACTCCCTGCCTTTTCCCTGTAGCCCTGCAATTTTTTCTGTTCAGATAATTATGCTGTTCCCTTTTGAAAGCCATGATTAAATCTGCCTCCACCACACGCTTAAGCAGTGCCTTCCAGATCTTAATCATTCACTATGTTGCCTTTGATTCTTTTGCCTTTACCTTAAATCAGTGTCCTCTGGTTCTCAACTCTTCCACCAATGAGAACAGTTTCTCCCTATCTGATCTGTCCAGACCCCTCATCATTTTGAACACTTCGATCAAGTCTCCTCTCAGTCTTCTCTAAGGAGAAAAGCCCCAGCTCCTCCAACCTGTCCCTGAAACTGAGTCCCTCATTCCTGGAACCAGTCTCGTAAATCCTTTCTGCACCCTCTCTGATGTCTTCTCAGCCCTCCTAAAGTGCGGTGCTCAGTATTGGACACCGTACTCAGTTGAGGCCAAATCTGTTTTTTAAAGGTTCACCGTAACTTCCTTGGTTTTGTACTCGATGGCCAGAATCTTACTGGTACACCTTGTGTCCCAACATCGGAACCAAAAGCAGCTTCTGAGCTCATGCAGGTGAATGGTGGGACCGCGGGGGCGATTTAATGGTGGCAGCCAATTTAGAGACCGCCGGCGGGACTGCTGTCCAACTAAGAACTGCATCCTGCTGACCCAATCAGAGTACAGGCAGCTCTGCAGCCTCAGCAGTACCACTGATAGAGGCACCCTCAAAGGACCAGAGATAGATGGGTGTGCCGGGGCCCCGGTGATTGGAGGGGTCAACCCTCCAGAGGCTGCATTGGAAACATTGGGGTGGGGGGGCCCTCATTGGGCCAGGGAGCCTTCAGAAAGGACGACTTTCGCAGCACCCCCTACCCCGCCCCCTAGGAAGACCCGGGAGGCTGCCTTGTGCAGCTGGCAGACGGGCTGTTCCGAGGCTCATAAGACCTTGGTGGGGGTCATAAAATGGCTATCAAAGCTACTGTACCTGCATTTCGTAATATTTCCTGGTGGCCTGAACACATTGGGGTTCCCTCCCAATGCCTTCCACTGCCATTTTACTACCCTTCCTGCCTCTCAGCCCACCTTCAAAGGGCTGGTAAAATTCTAGCCAGTGCTTCTATTTATAAAGCTCAGGATCCCCTGGACCTTATTCATTGCTTTCTCAATCTGCCCTTCCGCCTTCAAAGATTTGTGCACGTATTTGTCTCTCTGTTCCTGCAACCCCTTTAGAATTGTATCCTTTATTTTGTAGCACCTCTCCTCATTCTTCTTACCACAATGCATCGTTTCATATTTTCTACAGTAAATTTCATCTGCCTTGTTTCCACCCATTCCACAAGCCTGTCTATGTCCTCTTGAAGTCTATCACTATCCTACTCACAGTTCACAGTATTTCCAAGTTTTGTGTCATCTGCAAGTTTTGAAATGGCGCCCTGTACACCCAAGTCTAAGTCATTAATATAGATCAAGAAAAGCAGGGAGGCAGTGACATAGTCAGTGAACTAGCAATCCAGACACCCAGGCTAATGCTCTGGGGACACGGGTTTAAATCGCATCATGGCAGCTGGTGGAATTTAAACTCAATTAATAAAATTGGAATTTAAAAAAAAAACTAGTTTCAGTAATGGTGACTATGAAACCATTGTTGATTGCCGTAAAAACCCATTTGGTTCACTAATGTCCTTTTGGGAAGGAAATCTGCTGTCCTTACCTCGTCTGGCCTACAGGTGACTCCAGACCCACAACAATGTGGTTGGCTCTTAAATGCCCTCTGAAATAGCTTTGCAAGTCACTCAGTTGTACCAAAATGCTAGAGAAAAGTGTTAAATGAATGAAACCGGACAGACCACCCTGCATCGGCCTCGGCAACGGAAACGACAACAGCACACCCAGCCCTTTCGACCCTGCAAAGTCCTCCTTACTAACATCTGGGGGCTTGAGCCAAAATTGGGAGAACTGTCCCACAAACTAGTCAAGCAACAGTTTGACATAGTCATACTCACGGAATCATACCTTACAATGTCCCAGTCACCACCATCACCATCCCTGTATATGTCCTGTCCCACCGACCAGTGATGGCAGCATAGTGAAAAAAGGTTGGGAGAGAGTTGCCCTGGGAGTCCTCAACTCTGGGCTCCTTGACGTTGCATGGCATCAGGTCAAAAATGGGCATGGAAACCTCCTGCTGATTACCATTTAACACCCTCCCCCCTCGTCCCGGCTAATGAATTAGTGCTCCTCATTTTGAACACCTCTTGGAAGAAGCACTGAGGGTAGCAAGGACACAGAATGTACTCTGGGAGGGGGAATTCAGAGGTGGTCAAGCCCTAGAAAAACTGGAGTCAATGGGAATCAGGGAGAAAACTCTCCGCTGGTTGAAATCATACTTAGCGCAAAGGAAGATGGTTATGTTTGTTGGAAGTCAATTATCTCAGTCCCAGGATATCACTGCAGGAGTTCCTCAGGGTGTAGTGTCCTAGGCCCAACCATCTTCAGCTGCTTCATCAATAACCTTCCCTCCATCATAAGATCAGAAGTGGGGATAGTTGTTGATGATTATACAATGTTCAGCACTATTTGTGATTCCTCAGATAATAAAGCAGTCCGTGTTCATATATAGCAACACCTGGACAACTTTCAGGTTTGGGCTGATAAATGGCAAGTTACATTAGTACCACACAAGTGCCAGGCAATGACCATCTCAAACAGGAGAACCCAACCATCTCCCCTTGACATTCAATGGCATTACCATCGCTAAATCCCCCACTATCAACATCTTGGGGGTTACCATTAACCAGAAACTGAATTGGACCAGCCACATAAATGCTGTGGCTACACGAACAGGTCAGAGCCTGGGAATTCTGTGGGGAGTAACTCACCTCCTGACTCCCCAAAGCCTCCACCATCTACAAGGCAGAAGTCAGGAGTGTGATAGAATACTTGCCTGGATGGGTGTAGCTCCAACAACACTCAAGAAGCTCAACACCATCCAGGACAAAGGAGTCCGGTTGATTGGCACCCCATTCACAAGCTTCAACATTCACTCTCTCTACCACGGACACACAGTGGCAGCATTGTGTACCATGTACAAGATGCACTGCAGCAACTCAGCTAGGCTCCTTAGCACCTTACAAACCCGCAACCTCTACCACCTACAAGGACAAGGGCAGTAGGTGTATGGGAACACCACTACCTGCAAGTTCCCCTCCAAGCCACATACCATCCTGACTTGGAACTATATCACCGTTCCTTCACTGTTGCTGTGTCAAAATCCTGGTGCTCCCTCCCGAACAGCACTGTGGGTGTACCTACACCACATGGACTGCAGCGGTTTAAGGTGGCAGGTCACCACCACCTTCCCAAGGGCATTTAGGGATGGGCAATATATGCTGGCCTAGTCAGCGATGCCCACATCCCGTGAAAGAATAAAAAAACGTGCTCCTAATACCAACCCCTGGATGAGCCCACTATATACTGTCCTCCAGTTCAAAAAACTGTTCACCACTACCCTCTGTTTCCTGTCATTCAGTTAACTTCGTCTCCATGTTGCCATGGTCCCTTTTATTCCATGGGCTTTGACTTTGCTGACAAGCCTGTTGGATGACAATTTATCTAACACCTTTTGGACATCCATGTACACCACATCAACTGCATTATCTGCATCAATCCTCACTGTTACATTAAAAAACTCAATCAAGTTACTTAAACATGTCTTGTCTTTAACAAATATGTGCTGGTGTTCCTTAATTAATCCAGATTTGTCCAGGTAACTGTTAATTTTGTCCTGGATTAGCATTTCTAAAAGCTGTCCCACCACTGAAGTTAAACTGATTGGCTTGTAGTTGCTGGGTTTATCCTTGCACCCTTTTTCAACAATTCTTCAGTCCTCTGCTACTACCCCTGTATCTAAGGCAGATTGGAAGATCATGGCCAGTGCTTCCACAATTTCCACACTTATTTTCCTCACTGTCCTCAGATGCATCTGATTTGGTCTTGGTGACTTATCAATTTTAAGTACAGCCAAACTTTCCTAATATCTTCACTTTGTCAATTTTTAGCCACTGCTTTGTCTTAACTACCTCTTCTTTCCCTGTGTCTTTGGTAGCATCTTCTTCTTTGGTACAGACAGATGCAAAGTACTCTTTTCTCATACTTTCTCTTTGCTGCTTTTTTTTCACTTCCCCTCTGAACTTTTCATATTCAGCCCTGTTCTTATTTGTATTTTCAACCTGACCTCTGTCGTAGGCATCCTTTTTCTGCTTCATCTTACTCTCTATTTCTTTGATCATCCAGAGAGCTGTGGCTTTGTTTGTCCTACCTTTCCCCCTTCTGGGAATGTACCTGAACTGTAGCGGAAATTAGAAGTAAAACCCATGTTAGAAGTTTTCGTTTTGCTTTTTGTTGAAGACTTGACGTTGGGCATGAATGCCGCAATAAAATATGTTCGCTTTCCATCTTGGGGTTAGACTGTTTACAAGAGAGAATTTTTTCCACAATAATTCCTCTTTAGTATTATGCCAGATAATTTTGACAAAAACAGAAGTTTTATTTATCTGATATCTATTTTCACCTTCCTGAACAAATACATTTTCTAGCCATATATTCCAACGAACATTTTTTGGGTAAAACTACCATTCCAGTTTCCACAAGAAGCTTCAGCCTTGTACATGTATGAGCTAATTCCTACTGGAGCAATCAAGGGCAATTTTTTGTTTATCTGCATTTGTAGCACAATTAGCCTCAATGAATAAAAATGATTGTATTTTGCCTGCAGGGAAGGATAGGACAGAGTAGGCAAGGCCTTTATAATTCGTATAACTCCTAACAAGTACTTCAGTGTCAAAACCTAATTCAGAGAGATCAATCTGGACGAGTAATTTTCCTTGGTTACACTGGCATCTACCCAGCAATGTGGAAAATTGACCAGCAATGTACTGTCCACAAAAAGCAGGACAAATACAACCTGGTCAATTACTGCCCAATCAGCCGACTCTCAATCATCGGAAAGATTTGAAGGGGTCATCAACAGTGCTATCAAGCAGCACTTAGTCACCAATAATCTGCTCACCAATGCTCAGTTTCGGTTCTGCCAGGCCCACTTTGCTCCAGACCTCATTATAGCTTGGTCCAACCATAGTCAAAAGAGTTGAAGTTCAGAGGGGAGATGAGATTGGTTGCCTTTGACACCAAGGCAACATTTGACTAAGTGTGCCATCAAGGAGCCCTAGTAAAATGAAGTCATTGGGAATTAGGGGAAAGAATCTCTCCACTGGCTGGAGTCATACCTAGCGCAAAGGAAGATGGTTGTGGTTGTTGGAGGCCAATCATCTCAGCCACAGGGCATCATTGCAGGAGTTCCTCAGGGCAGTGCCCTCAGCCCAGTCGTCTTCATCTGCTTCATCAATGACCTTCACTCCATCATAAGATCAGAAATGGGGATGATCGTTGATGATTGCACAGTGTTCAGTGCCATTCGCATCTCCTCAGATAATCAGGCAGTCTGCACACGCATGAAGTAAGACCTGGACAGCATTCAGGCTTGGCCTGATAAGTGACATGTAATATTTTTGCCACGCAAGTGCCAGGCAATGACCATCTCCAACAAGAGAGAGTCGAATCAACACAATTAGGAATGGGCGCTAAATGCTGCCTTGCTAACAACAACCACATCCCATGATCAAATACATAAGAAGAACCCCACCCCCAATCACCTCTTGGTGCCCATTTGCTAGTCATAGTCAAGTGCTGTAAGATGTCTTTTGACACACCATGAGTGTTACTGCAATATAAGTTGGTGTTGTTGCGTTGAGATGGTCCTCTTCAGGTCAGTAACTGATATTTCTGTAAGTAGGAACAACATAGTTATGGTTGGTTTATACTAACACACACACGTAGCCAGCTAATTTCCCTTGAAACTGAGCACCAAAATACCTTTGAAGGCATGTAAATACCTGTGTACATGCAGTGGTGGTGAAGAGTAATCCATAGTTCCAGGTACATATTGCCATGTTCGTTTGAACTGTGAAGAACAACAAACCGTACAATTTTAGATTATATCCTTCCAAAACTGGGTTGGATCTGAGAAGAGTATTTCAGTAATGCTTGGGAGAAGTACTAGAGATTACAGGTCTGCGACTAAGACTGGCCATAGTGGGATGCGTTTGATTTGATTTACGAAGAATATTACACAAGAAACCATACTGGCACCATTATTTCTATCTATTGTGTTATTCATAAGCTTAGTGACAACACTGATTAAATTTGCTCATTCTCAATGTTAGTTATGATCGGAGTTAGAGCTGATAGAAAGTGACGACAAATATCAAGTGTAGCTGTACCTCCTATTTACATTGGCTCTGATAGCTGCTGTTATCTTTGTTTGACCTATAATTAATTCTTGCATTATAAGCCTTTGCTTGAGGCTGTCTTGCATAAACACAGAATTTTAATTAGAGTTGTCTGTCAAAAGATTGATATAATAAACTGAAAGATAATTGTTGTCATGTCCTGCGGGATGTGTTGGAAGTAAAACCTACATAATAATTGGGTGAGATTTGTTCTGCATGCTTGTCTGCTGAATTCTTGAATGGGAATATTTAGCCCTCAAGTAATTACTGGGGACAATTACTTGCCCATTGATCAACCCTCTGCATTGCCTGAAATGAAGGTATTGGAAGGTTTGTAACTATGAATTGAATTAATGCTCTATTTTCACTTAGAAATGCCTTGCAAAAGCAACTTTAAATTCGCTTTTCAGCTAAATATCATAGAATGATAGAATGATACAGGAGAGAAGGATGCCATTCAGCCCATCGTGCCTGTGCCGACTCTTTGAAAGCACTATCCAATTACTCTCCTGCTCTTTATCTGTAGCTCTGCAATTTTCTTTCCCCACAAGTAGTTATCCAAATCACCTTTGAAAGTCATTGTTGAATCTGCTTCCAACACCCTTTCAGCCAATGCATTCCAGATCATAACACCAAACTGCGTAAAAAAAAAAGATCTCCTCTGCTCCCTCTGGTTATTTTGCCAATTACCCTCAATCCGTGTCCTCTGGTTACTGGCCCTCCTGCCAAGGTGAACCATTAATTACTCTATCAAAAACCTTCATAATTTTGAACTCCTGTATTAAATCTCCTCTTAATTTTCTCTGCTGTAAGAAGAACAATCCCAGCTTCTCCAGTTTCTCCACATAACTGAGGTCCCTCATCCCTGATCCTGTTCCAGTAAATCTCTGCAAGGTTGCTGAAATCTCCTTTGCTCCTAACTCCCTCCAAAACCCTATGTTATCAAGCTGCATCTCTTCCCCCGCCTCTAGTTTTTATTTTTAGCATTGCTTCACACTACCTGGGTGTGATTTTTACATAAGTGCCAATTTTCTGAGACTCCCCCACAACTGAAGCTTTCAAATTTGTGAGAATACAGCCACCAGCATGCACCATGCCAATATAAACTGGACTCTTGATAAGCCTGGAATTTGGTCTGCTCAAGCAGGTGAAACTTTTAACTCCAGGTAGAGGGTTGTTTTTTTTTTGTTTGTTTTTAATTACATTTTACCCTGCAATATTTGTTTTGCTGCATTTCCTGCAATATTTGCAGTTTTGGAGGATTTTCCTCCCAAAGCTTTCATTGATTACTCTTAGTTGATGCTGTCTGTTACATTGGAACATGCAAGTGGTGAGGATGGGTATTCTTTTGGGAATTCTGAAAATACTGCAGGATTTAGGTGACAGGTCAATAAATGTAGGCGTCATGACACCTGAAACATTTGTCTGCACCCATCACTATCCTACACCCCAAATTCATTGACTCCTCCATTCGTACATATTGTCGGAAAACTACATTTCTTATCTCTGGTTCACAAGTTTGACGGCCGCATCTGCTGTCTGACAGCCCACTGCCTGACAGTGTCTTGAACAAACAGTCATAGAGTCATTATGGCACAGAAGGAGACCATTCAGCCCATTGAGTCCTTGCTGGCTCTCTGTAGAGTAGTTCAGTCAGTCCCATTCCCTCACTCCATCCCTGTAGCCCAGCATGTTTATTTCCCTTAAGTGCCCATCCAATTTCCTTTTGAAATTATTAATTGGCAGGAATTTTATGCCCCACCGCAGGAGCAGACTGGTGGCTGGGGGTGCGGGGGGGGTGTTGCGGGGCTCATAAAATTGAGTGGAAGGTGGGGGGGTGCCAATCCCGATGCCTTCCTGCCCCCTCTGTAAATTTACGAGTGGTGACGGCAATGATAAACCGCCCACCCGCCTCAGGCCGATCAAGACCCTTAAGGCCCCAATTAACTGCCACTTAAAGGCCTCCTCCTGCCGCCGCTGGTATTTTACCAGCGGAAGGTGGGCGGCTGAGGTCCCCCAGGAGGCTGCCCAGTAAAACCCTGTGCACCACGGAGGCCCCCCCTCCCAGAGCCCAATTGCCCCCACTACACAACACTCCCCCCACTCCCACTGCCCACCCGACCCCCATTGCCTTGCCAGGGCCCAGCCGATTATCGCCAGTGAGGAGAACAAACTTACCTTTTTTCTAGGGCCGCAATCCTTCTTGCTGCTGAAGCTGGGTGCCAGCAGCTCCTGGAAGCAGGACCTCCTGTCTCAGAGGGGCAGAAGTCCTGCCCAAGGCCAATTAAGGGTCTTGGGGATGTAAAATCCTGGCGTGGCTCCCCCGACCTGGCGGAGGTGAGCTCGCCCCTGACTTTTTGGCCTCCTGCCCAATGTAAAATTCCAGCTATTGTCTCTGCTTCCATCATCTTCGTAGGCAGAAAGTTCCAGGTTTTTACCACTCACTGCATTAAAAAAAAAGTTCTTCCTCCTTCCACACCCGCCCCCCCCCCCCCCCCCCAAAACCTTAAATATGTGCCATCAGCTAATAGGAATAGCTGTTCTTTGTCTTCCTTATGTCATTCAGCAATGGTAATCCCATTGAATGTCAAGGGGGATGATTAGATTCTCTTTTTTCAGCGATGGTCATTGCCTGGCATGTCTGTGGCTTGAGTGTTACTTGCCACTTACCAGCTCAAAGCTGAATGTTGTCCAGGTCTTGCTGCATGTGGACATGGACTGTTTCATTATCTGGGAAGTTGCAAATGGAACTGAACACTGCAATCATCAGCAAATATCCCCGCCCCTGAATTTATGACAGAGAGAAGATCATTGACAAAGAAGCAACAATAAATATTTATATTTATATAGCACCTTTAAAGTAATATAGCATCCCAAATTGCTTCACAGGATCTTTATGAAACAAAATATGACACTGAGCTACATCAGGAATTACTATATCAGATGACCAAAAGCTTGTTCAGAGGTAGTTTTAAGGAGTGTCTTAAAGGAAGAAAGCGAGGTGGAGAGGCGGAAAGGTGTAGGGAGGGAATTCTAGTGTTTAGGGCCAAGGCAACTGAAGGCGCAGTCACCAATCGTGGATCAGTTAAAATCAGGGATGCTCAAGACGCCAGAATTTTATGAGCGCAGATATCTTGGAGGGTCATGGGGCTGCAGGGGATTACAGAGATTGGGAGGGCCATTGAGTGATTTGAAATCAAAGGTGAGAATTTTAAAGCCAAGACGTTGCTTGACCAGGAGCCAGTGTAGTTCAATGAGCACAGGGATGATAGGGAAACATGTCTTGGTGCGAGTTAAGACACCAACAACAGAGTTTTGGATGTCCTCTAGTTTTATGAGAGTAGAATGTGGGAGACCAGCCAGGAGTGTGTTGGGATAGTCAAGTCTACAGGTAACAAAGGCAGAATGAGAGTTTCAGCAGCAGAGGGGCTGAGACAGGGGCAAAGTCAGTTGATGTTATGGAGATGAAAATAGGCAGTCTTAGTGATAGCATGAATATGTGGTTGGAAGCTCATCTTGGAGTCAAATATGACACCAAGATTGCGAACAGACTAGTTTAGTCTCAGGCTATTGCCAGACAGAGGGATGAAGTCGTTGGCTAGAGAATGGAGTTTGAAGTAGGTACCGAAAATAATAGCTTCAATCTTTTAAGTATTTAATTAGAGGAAATTTCTGCTCATCCAGTATTGGAAGTCAGTTAAGCAGTCTGATAATTTAGTAACAGTGGAGGAATTGAGAGAGATGGTGTTGAGGTAGAGCTGGGTGTCATCATGTGAAAACTAACACTGTGCTTTCGGATGATGTCGCTGAGGGGTAGCATGTAGATGAGAAATAGGAGGGAGCCAAGGATAGATTCTTGGGGACACCAGAGGTAATAGTGTGGGAGAAGGAAGAGGAAACATTGCAAGTAATACTCCGGATAAGTTTGGATAGATAAGAATGGAACCAAGTGAGAGCAGTCCCACCCAGCTGGACGAGAGTGGAAAGGCGTTGGGGGAAGATGGTGTGGTCAACCATATCAAAGGCTGCACACAGATGAGAAGGACGAGGAGGGGAATGTTACCTTTGTTACAGTCACATAGGATGTCACTTGTGACTGTGATAATAGCTGTACGGTACTGTGGCAGGGGCAGAAACCTAATTGGAGGAATTCAAACATGGAGTTCTGGGAAAGATGGGCACTGATTTGGGAGGCGACAATGCATTCAAGGACTTTTGAGAGGAAAGGGAGGTTGGAGATGGGGCGGTAGTTTGCAAGGGCGGTGGGGTCAAGGTTTGTTTTTTTGAGGGGGTGATGATGGCTGATTTAAAGGAGAGGGGGACAACACCTGAAGAGAGAGAACTGTTAACAATAGAAAATAACGGGGACCAGGAGAGGAAGTTGGGTGATGGTAGTTTAGTGGAAATAGGGTCAAGGGAGCAGGAGGTGGGTCTCATGACCAAGATGAGCATGAAGAGGGCATAAAGGGAGATAGGAGAGAAAATAGAGCAAGAGGCGAGTTCAGGGTTACTGTAGGGGGGAACTGAAGATGGTTTAGCTCATGTCATCTCTTAGCTTGGACATTCCCATGCATTCTGGCTGCTCTGTCAACATCTGAATTGGACTCAAATGTTTGAAAAAGATTGGTGTGATTATACATTTGATGTTTTTGTGCAATTAAATTTGGAAAGAAAAATTACAGTCTTGTAGGTGTGAAGTAAGTTGAACTTTTGCTGTATTTTGATGTGGAGTCACATGCTTTTGGCTTGCTTTCATCTATATTTGTTAAAGTGTCAGTGAGAGGAACCATAATGTATGGTAAATTTGATAATTGTAATGTGATTTTACCTTAATAAATGAACGAAACCACTGAAAGGGGTAAGAGTAAGATGAGAAAAACTGTAAATGCTGAACATTTGAAATAAAAACTAGAAAGCAGTTCAGTCAACATCTGAAAGAGAAAGAAACACTGTGTTCCAATAAAGGGTCATATCCAAAAGGTTAGCTGTGCATTCTCTATTAAATGCTGAATGACTTGCTGTGCAATTCTACCATTTTCTACTGCAGATGTTTTAATATATGTGCAAATTTTTTTGCTTCAAATGTGATTATAATTGTCTCTTTGGGGAACTGAGGTAGAGAAGCTACTGAATTCAACATGAGAGATCTAAATTAACAGCAGTGCCAATGCTGTTGTTAATCTTCAATACATATTTCAGTAATCATATCACTTCAAATCTGAGAGTTAATTCAACACTCGAACACTAGCACACAGCAGTTCCTCCAAGCCAATTTTACTGGTGATGTAATTGAAATTGACTGCTTAGACATGAAAAACCTTAACTTTAAACACAATGAATGGGGTTGGTAGTGAGGGTCAGGTGGGGGTGGTACAAAAGCCTGTAAAATCTTCAGACTGTTTTTTGCTCTGATGGCAAAACACATCTCCAAGGTCACTTCTTATTTGAGATCATAATTCTATTCAAGCAGTGTTTTTTTTTTTTATTATTGGGTTCTCACTATTCCACAAGTAAAATGGCTGAATGTGTCACGTACGTCATATTCCGATGTCGGTGCATTTTATCCAAGGTAGTCTTTATTTTCTAGGTTACGTGCATCAGCTTCAAAAATGTTTGAAATTGCAGTGCTGTACTGGTAAATGTTCTCTCCACTCTGCAACAACCACAAATCCCAGGGGTACTCATTAAGGAGTACAGTATTCAATCAGCTGCCATTTTATGAGCAGCGCAGTCGTCTTGCGGCTATAGTTTGCCGACAGTTCATACTGCCCACGATTAATTACATGCATTTTGTAACAATCTCAGTACTGCCATCATTAAATACCTTTTTGCTTGCTTCACTTTCACAAAAGCAGGGCTTGCCTTTCAGTTGAACAAGGTATTTGAGCAGTTTCAAAAGTTTTGCTTCTGAAATATTAGCCATAATTTGCTGTCAAAATGAGGGTAAGGCTAATGGTGCTCTTTATATTTATGTGCACATGTTACAGCAACTTCAGGTGAGGTCAGATGCGTGGTTAAGTGCACAAATTCAAAAGCTGCTACCCAGGATGCAGTGCTCCACTTTTAGCTTTGCGAAAATGGTATCTGGCTGTCTGCCTCACCATTGCAGTGCATTGAATGATGTAAAGTTGCTTTACTTGTGTAGTAGATACAAACTAAACTCACCATTTCAGTTATTCAAACTAAACTTATTCATTTCAGTCTAAGTACCCTTTTAGCACTGTGCTAAGTGTTAATTACACTCACATAATTTCTCTGGCACTGAAAAGTAACTATTACCAGTATGTCCTTGAGGTTTTAATTGTTGTTGAAGATTTTAAAAATGTATAATTTAAAATTTAACTTTTTATTTATTTCTCTCTTCCCTCTCAATCCAATGTTTCTTTCCCTCTCTTTATTTCTCTTTCGTTACCTGATTTGGCTTTGAATTCACCTTCTCAATCTTGTTAATTTTACAGTCCTCCAATCTGATTGGTTAAGGAGATAGGCAGTGGCTTGCCCAGTTCACTCAGGTCCCAAGGGAAACTGAAGTTGATTATGAGATTAAAGTTCCACTTGCAAGGCCATTTCAATCTGAAATGACATTGTGCGTCAGGTATTATGCCATCTGTACCTCTTGTCTTTATACTTCTCTTTGGGCAGTTCTCCAGAAAAAAAATCCCTAAGCTGTCAAGCCATGCAAGTTATAATCTAGATTTAGCTGGGTATTTTTTTTTTGCATTCAAATAGCATTTTCATTGCAGTTACAAATGTTCTGCCACCTATTTATTTCACCAAGCCTCATGCTTCTTCACACCCTGCCTCCTGTAAGGACTCCATTCCATTCTCCCAGTTTCTCCGTCTCCGACACATCTGCTCTGGTGATGCTACCTTCCATGACAGCGCTTCTGATATGTTTTCCTTTTTCCTCAACTGAGGATTCCTCCCCCACTGTGGTTGACAGGGCCCTCAACCGTGTCCGGCCCATTTCCCACACCTCTACCCTCACCCCTTCCCCTCCCTCCCAGAACCCCGACAGGGTTCCCCTTGTCCTCACTTTCCACCTCATTAGCCTCCATATCCAAAGGATCATCCTCCGCCATTTCTGCCACCTCCAGCGTGATGCCACTACCGAATGCATGTTCCCCTCCCTTCCCCTGTCAGCATTCCGAAGGGATCATTCCTTCTGCAACACCCTGATCCACTCCTCCATTATCCCCACCACCTCATTCCCTTCCCATGGCACCTTCTCCTGCAATCGCAGGAGGTATAATACCTGCCCATTCACCTCCTCTTTCCTCACTAACCCAGGCCCCAAATACACCTTTCAGGTGAAGCAGCGATTTACTTGTACTTCTTTCAATGTAGTATACTGTATTCGCTGCCCACAATGTGGTCTCCTCTACATTGGGGAGACCAAACGCAGACTGGGTGACCGCTTTGTGGAAGACCTCCACTCAGTCCACAAGCAGGACCCTGAGCTTCCGGTTGCTTGCCATTTCAACACTCCCCCCTGCTCTCATGCTCACATCTCTGTCCTGGGATTGCTGAAGTGTTCCAGTGAACATCAACGCAGGCTCGAGGAACAGCATCTCATTTACCGATTAGGCACACTACAGCCTGCTGGACTTAACATTGAGTTCAATAATTTCAGAGCATGACGGGCCCCCCATTTTGCTTTTATTTTTAGTTATTTTTTATTTTTTATATTTTTTTGTGTGTTTATTTTATTTTATTTCATCTTAGTTTGTTCAGTTTGCTTACCCACTTTTTTCATGTTTGTACTTGCCGCTGTTCAATTTTCAGTCCGTTAACACCCTATCTGTACTAATGCTTTGTCTTTCAACACACCATTAACATATTGTTTGCCTTTGCTGCACGACCTTCTGGTCAGCTATTCTGTGACCTTGTCCTATCTACACCTTCTCCTTTGTTATCTCTTGTCCCACCCCCGCCTTACTTGCTTATAACCTTTCACATTTCACATTTCTAATATTTGCCAGTTCTGAAGAAGGGTCACTGACCTGAAACGTTAACTCTGCTTCTCTGTCCACAGATGCTGCCAGACCTGCTGAGTATTTCCAGCATTGCTTGTTTTTATCTCATGCTAGTACTTCCTTATGTTTTCAATATTTTCAATAAGCTAAAAGTATTTTATTTGTAATACATATAATCTACAGCTCAGAAACAGGCTATTGGTCCCAACTGATCTATGGTAATATTTATGCTCTATGTGATCCTCTTCACATTGGAATAAACTCTTTGAATATCCATCTATTCCCTTCTCTCTCATCCATGCATCAAGCCTCGCTTTAAATGTTTCAATGCTTTCTGCTTCAACCACTCCAAAGTGGCAGCAAGTTCTACATTCTCACCACTCTCTGTGTAAAGTCATTCTTCCTGAATTTGTTATTTGATTTGTTGGTATTACATTTAATACTCCTGCAATAAATATTTAATTATGCAATGCTGTTTAATCTATCAAGAATATCCCTTCCCATAGATTTGTATGTATTCACCCCATCTTAACTCCAAACTTATTTAATCTCTGGAGGAAGGTGAAGTCCCGGTCAAGATAAACTGTGAAACTTCTTTCTGATCTCCAAAGTAATGTAAGCAGCTCTTAACTGGCAATGAAAGTTTCACAGCATTACTTAATATTTTAAAAAAGCAGAAAAAGAACTGCAGATGCTAGAAATTTGAAACAAAAACAGAAAATATTGGAAACGCTCAAGTGAGGCAGCTTCTGTGGAGGGAACAGAGGAGTTAATGTTTTGGATGTGGACTTTTCACCAAATCTGAAGGATAATACAGATGACACACACATGATAAAATATATACAATGATCTATAAAGCGCTTAAGTGGAAAACATGAGGGCCTAGAAATTGGATCACACCCAAATGCTTAGCAGAATTACAGCATCACTTCTTTGGACTTAGATTCTGTGAAACTACTTATAATTGCCTATTTTTGGCTTGACTGTGTCTTTAGTCCTACATTGTGGTGCCTGTTTTAATGTTTGGCCAACTATTGGATCTTTCTGCTCATTCACCTTTTACAATCGGACATTAATTTTGCATCTTATTTATCATCAATCAGTATTCCTTTACGTTTTCGGTTAAATTCCATTTTGTGTTTCATCTGTCCATTTAGTAATTTAATGTTACCTCACTGAATTTTACCTATCCTCTGCAGATCATGTTTTCCCCCACAATTTTATATCACCTGATAACTTTAGAAATTCAATTTCTAGTAGCTTCAAGATAACTTTTAAGTGTTGTGAACAGTAGAGTATCCATTGTTTACCTACAGCTTCCTCTGCTGATTATTGCGACACATTAGAATTGCTACAACGGTTTAAAGCCCTTTTTCTTCTATTATGTAGCCAATTCGTTACCCAATTTGCAACCATTGCACCTTCTTTCTCTCAAGTAATTTCACATTAATTATCACTCCT
Source organism: Heterodontus francisci (assembly GCF_036365525.1). Taxonomy (NCBI): domain Eukaryota; kingdom Metazoa; phylum Chordata; class Chondrichthyes; order Heterodontiformes; family Heterodontidae; genus Heterodontus; species Heterodontus francisci. The sequence goes on from NC_090389.1 coordinate 32,356,031, forward strand.
TGTGAGGCATCTTATCAAAAGCTTTCTAAATGTCAATAATGTTCAGCAATTCTGTTACCAAGCTTGGGATATAGAAATAAATTAGGTCTGACCAATCATTCAGTACTTAAGGCAGAGACACAAGATTGAATTACATGCACAGTACTGGTGTGTTCACTGATATTCTCAATAGTATAGCATACAAGATTATTGAAACCTGACCTATTAATGCAGCATTTGACATTCTTTGTGGATTGTTTGTCCTCTCATTCCCTTTGTCTCAATCACTCTCTCCCTTGCACTTATTCCTTAAAAATAAGAAAGACTTGTATTTATGTAGTGCATTTATATACAAGAACTCAACCTGAAGAGTAAAGAAATGGAATTTTCTTTCAAAAAGTGGACAATGTCCTTCAAAATGGCTACCGAAGGTCAAAAGACCTGGCTTTGTATATTCAAACTGTCTACTGTCTGGCAAGGGCAGAAGGAAACATTTCAAAACTAAGAGGTGTTAATTACATCTATCCTGAACCCATCAAGAGACATTTTTTGAATTGAGTGGGTTCTTCTGAAACAAAGAAGGTCTGAAGTAGCCACATTCTGGGCCATTGTCGGTCACCATGGATGAAGATGTGTCTCCCATCTGAAGCGAGATGTGAGAGACTTTTAGCTTAAAAGATAGCTCTTTGGAGAGAGAGGGAGAGAGACCCAGGAAAAAAGCATCACCAAAGCTTGTCAGCTGCGAGTGGGAGAAAATTCAGCAAGCCAAAAAGGAAGGCACCCTGCTGTGAATTCTACATTTCTACTTGTGCAGCAGAGAACTGGAAGTGACCCCCTGTCTTCAAACTGAACTTTCAACCAACAGAGAATTCTACAAATATCCCAAACCTGCAACTAAAGAGAAATTAATCTTAGAGAAAATGCAGCAGGTTTACCATGAACCCTCAAACTCTACCTCACTTTCTCCTTACCCTTTTTCCTCTCTATCTGTGTGTGTGTGTATGTGCGTGTGAGTGTGTGCGTGTGCAAGTGAATGCGTAAGTGGGTGTGGTTGCAATAATTTTGGGATAAGGCATGTTGTTCAATAAATAATTAATCTTCTGTTTTAAACCTGCAAGAAAACCTGTCACTGTCTGTCTATTTATTGCTCCCTCTTTGCTCTTTTCACTCTTTCTTAGTCTATCTTTTGCTTTCTCTTTCCCTTTTACTTTTTTTTTGCTTCATTGATTCTCTTTCCTACATTCTGTTCATGTCTTGATCTCTTCATTTTCTCCTTTTTTCTCATTACCCCTCCCCCCTCCCTTTTATTTACTCTTTCTCTGTGGCGCCTTCATACTTTGTCTCCCTTTCTGTCTCATTTGCTTTGTCCGACAGTTACCAGCAGAGGCTTTTTGTCTCGTAAACCCAAGTGGTATCCCACTCGCGGTAACATTAGCTTCTTTTCTGCAGTAGAGGCCAATGATGCTGACAGTTTGTGCTTGTGGCAGCAGCATCAGTGTCGCTGCTCATTTCTTCCTGTGTCAAGCTCCAGCCCACATTGAGGGTTGAGTGCATTAGCATCTCTTTCCCATTGGATCTGGTCATTCAATTATGAGTGATTTTGGAATTCCAGAAAAATATCCACTCAAATGTGCTATTTTGCAAATTACTCACCTTGCTAACATGTACAGAACAGTTTATCCATCTTACTGACATTAGAAAGATGTATTACAGATTTTAAAAATTGCATTTAATGCACTTAGCTTTTCATTAAATAAACATTATTAACGTTTGGTGGTTGAGAAGCATATAAGATCTATTTTCTATTTCAGATAAAGAACAGCTTTATTTTTCATGAAGGTGATGCCCCATTTAGGGATCCTTACCTTCAATAAGTTTTGTTACCTAGCTAATGACACTATTAGTTTTAACTGCACACCCAGCTGTGAGTTTTGGTGAAGGTATAATAACAATATAGGACGTTGCTTTTAAAGTGTTGGGTTGAGCCATTTTCATATTTGGATTCTCTGAGGGATTCTGTAAATATGTAAAGCTATTTTCCCACTGTCAAAATTTCATAGATGATACCATGGGCATTGATGTGAACATCTTCCACATAGAATTTGACCTTTTCCAACCTTGTCTTGGGACCTTCAGATACATGTCAGTATAATGACAGACAACAGCTGTTGCTGTGGCAGTGTGCTGGATAAACTGGTGTTTTATAAAACTAAATAATTTTTACTCAGTTTGTGCTGTTGCAATAATTATTTGGGAAATATGTTCCCCAATATTTTGCAGTGGTGTATTTTCAAGTTATTTACTTAAGTCTGTTTTGTTAAATCGCTTCCGACTGGATTTTCTGCTCACCCAACATTTATCTGATTACTTTCTGAAGAGACCAAGCTAGGCACTGACATTTTTAACTTGGGTAGTCATGGCAACAATGTCGCTTGTAATCAATAACAGTGACTTTCTTATAGCATGGATCATTTTTAATAAAATTGTAATCTGTGATATAAAAATTCTACTGAATACACTCAAATAAAAAGATAATTTTATAGGAAAATTTAAAAATAATTAACTGCGTATTGGTACATCAGACAGCATGTATTCTGGAATCTTCCACCTTACATCTATAATCTTTAAATTACATTGTGTGTTGCGCAGACCTTGCAACTCAACTGCATTTTGGTAATGGCATGGATGTGTTTCTTTGTTTTCCTCTTCCTTGCTGCAATTATCCTAAATGGCGATGTTTCTTGATTGGCGATTTTATGGAAGTGCGCTCTTGAGTTTGCAAGCTGAATCTGCAAATCAGTGGATTTCCCATTGTGTGATATTGCAGACAGTGAATAATTTTGTACATTTGTATAGTAATTAACTACTTTGTAATTACAGAGCATTGCGTTGAATCCTTTAACAAGATTTCAGAACACTGAGTCATCAGCAACAATGTACACTGACAGTATGCACTTTATTCTGAGTGTAGAGTGCAAATGGGATAAGAGGACATAAGCACATTATTAAGTTACTTTGGTTATCCAGAGTAATACCCAAACTAATTCTTTTGCACGATAGAAAGTAGGAAAATTAGTTCGCTATTCAGTGCAGAGAAGAAGGGGCCAATTAGCGGTTTCCTGTGCAAAACAAAAATCTATTTTTGTCTCTATCTTAAATCTATTTTGGTACTTTTTGAGTAGAAGGGATTTGAGATTTTATGTGCTTTTACTTTGTTAACTCATTGTATGTCATTACCTGAACGCACTATTTGGTGCTAGTACACTGCCAACTGATCCAAATTAAAGTCAGTAATATTGAGGGAATAAATTGCCTAAACAGATCTGTATACAATAAAACAATTGTGAAATGAGCAGTAGAATTTATACATTTAACTGAAATTCATACGTATTGAGTGCATGATAAGTTACGCAGTTTGATCTTACTTAGACAATGGTGAATAGAGAGTAAATAGTCAACCTGTTTGAGATGTGGTTTAGTTCTTTCTCACTTAATCATACAATAAAGTCTTATTGTATTGTGTAACAGGAACTGGCAACGAATGCCCAATTCAAAGGAATTCAGTCTTTCAATAAAGTTTCTCAGAGAATGCTTAATCTTTAACAGATTATTTGTCTTACTTTTGGCTGGGGAACTGCAATTGCCAATGCCAGGAATTTCCTACAGTGCGATGCCGTTTCTTTCAAAGAAACATTCAAAATGAGTAATTGGCATAAAATAATAAGCTGAGTATGAAAAACTTAACCCGTAACGTCAGTTCTTTTCTCAGACTGTGTATAATCAGCTATTTCCTAGGCATCATCCAACCCACGTAATCTCATGAGCATGTATATTGCAACATTTCTCCCAGATCTTCCCCAAAGAGGCAATTGAGTCAAGGAGATTGATGAAGGTAGTGCAGTTGATCTGGTTTACATGGATTTTAGCAAGGCTTTTGACAAGGTCCCAAAATGGCAGACAGATTTTTTAAAAAGCCCATGGGGTCCAGGGAAATGTAGCAAGGTGGATACAAAATTGGCTCAGTGGCAGGAAACAAAGTGTAATTGTTGATGGGTGTTTTGTGACTGGAAGGCTGTTTCCAATGACGTTCCGCAGGGCTCAGTACTAGGTCCCCTGCTTTTTGTGGTATATATTAATGATTTGGACGTAAATGTAGGGGGCATGATCAAAAAGTTAGCAGGCAACACAAAAATTGACCATGTGGTTGATAGCGAGGAGGATAGCAGGACTGGTCAGGTGGGCAGAAAAGTGGCAAATGGAATTCAACCCAGAGACCTGTGAGGTGATGCATTTGGGGAGGTCAGACAAGGCAAAGGAATACATGGTTAATGTGAGAATACTGGGAGATGTAGAGGAAGTGAGGGACCTTGGACTGAATGTCCTGCTACCTTCAGGGATCTGTGAATGGGTCGATTAGGTGGTTCAGAAGGCATATGGAATCCTTTCCTTTAATGGCTGAGGTATAGAATACAAGAGCAGGGAGGTTATGCTGAAACTGTATAAATCATTGGTTAGGCCACAACGTGAGCACTGTGTGCCGTTCTGGTCACCTCATTACGAAAGGATATAATTGCACTAGAGAGGATACAGAGGAGATTTACCAGGATGTTGCTGGGCCTGAAAAATTGCAGCTATGAGGAAAGATTGGATAGGCTGGGGTGGTTCTTCTTGAAACAGAGAAGGCTGAGGGGAAATTTGATTGAAATGTGCAAAATTGTGAGGGGCCTGGATAGAGTGGAGTTGAAGGGCCTATTTACCTTAGCAGAGAGGTCAGAGACTAGGGGGCATAGAATTAAAGTGATTGGTAGAAAGATTAGAGGGGGGATGAGGAAATGTTTTTCACTCAGAGGGTGATGGGGGTCTAAAACTCACTGCCTGAAAGGGTAGTTGATGCAAAAACACTCAACTCATTTTAAAGTTGTCTGGATATGTACCTCAAGTGCTGTAACCTGCAGGACTATGGACCAAATGCTGGAAGGTGGGATTAGGTTGGGTGGCTCGTTTTTTGGCCAGCGCAGATACAATGGGCCAAGTGGCCTCTTTCTGTGCTGTAAACGTTCTATGATTTTATGAGTGAAACTTCAATATACATTTCCCTGCATCACCATGGCTCAGAAGCAATTCCCCTCCCCCCCCCCCCCCCCCCCACCGCTTCTTTCCACCACCCTCAAAAACTAGTAAGAGCTCCATGGCAGTGCTGCAAGAAAATGTGATACATGCTTTACCACTGGCAGCTTAAGGTTTGAATCTTTCCTTTTATCTCAATATACCAGCAGGAAAAATGGGTGCATTCCTCACATTGGGCAGCAACAAATTGGAAGCTTGCTATCTAGCAACCTGTAGGTCAGGAACCACAGAAAAACTGTAATTTACCTTTTGTGTTCATTGCTAAAATCAGAGAACAATTTCTACCATGCTTGATGACAGAATTTCCACAAAAGTACCAAATATGTGCACTGTGAACAGTTTTTTTGGTAAAGGACTGGTTTGCCTAATATAGGAACATACAAATTAGGAGCACGAATAGGCCACTCAGTCCCTCGAGCCTGCTCCACCATTCAACAAGATCATGGCTGATCTGATTGTAACCTCAATTCCACATTCCCGTCTGCCCCCAATAACCTTTCTTCACCCCCTTGCTTATCAAGAATCTATCTACCTCTACCTTAAAAATATTCAAAGACTCAGCTTCCACCACCTTTTGAGGAAGAGAGTTCCAAAGACTCATGACCCTCTGAGAGGAAAAATGTTTCCTCATCTCTGTCTTAAATGGGAGACCCCTTATTTGTAAACAGTGACCCTCGTTCAAGATTCTCCCATAAGGGGAAACATCCTTTCCACATCCACCCCTCAGGATTTTATATGTTTCAATCAAGTCGCCTCTTACTCTTCTAAATTCCAGCAGATACAAGACTAGCCTGTCCAATGTTTCCTCGAAAGACAGCCTGCCCATTCCAGGTATTAGACTAGTAAATCTTCTCTGAACTGCTTCTAATGCATTTACATCCTTCCTTAAATAAGGAGGCCAATACTGTACGGAGTACTCTAGATGTGGTCTCACCAATGCCCTGTATAACTGAAGCATAACCTCCCTACTTTTGTATTCAATTGCCCTTGCAATAAACAATAACATTCTATTATCTTTGCTAATTACCTGCTGTACCTGCATACTAACCTTTTGCGATTCAAGCGCCAGGACACCCATATCACTTTGCATCTCATAGCTTAGCAATCTGTCACCATTTTGATAATATGCTTCTTTTTTATTCTTCCTGACAAAATGGACAATGTCACATTTTCCCACATTGTAGTCCATTTGACAGATCTTTGCCCACTCACTTAATCTTTGTAGCCTCCTTATGTCCTCCTCACAACTTATTTTCCTACCTATCTTTGTGTCATCAGCAAATTTAGCAAACATACCTTCAATCCATTCATCCACATCATTGATATAAATTATAAAAAGTTGAGGCCCCAGCACTGATCCCTGTGGCACAACACTTGTTACATCTTGTCAACCAGAAAATGACCCATTTTCATGTTAGTTAGCCAATTTTCTATCCATGCAAATATGTTACCCCCTACACCATGAGCTTTTATTTTCTGCAATAACCTTTGATGTGGCACCTTATCAAATGCCTTCTGGAAATCTAAGTACAGTACATCTACCGCTTCCCCTTTCTCCACAGCACATATTATCTCTTCAAAGAACCCCAAATAAATTGGTTAAACATGATTTCCCTTTCACAATACCATGTTGACTCTGCCTGATTACCTTGACTTTTTTTTTTAAGTGTCCTGTTATAACGTCTTTAATAATAGCTTCTAACACTTACCTATGACAGATGTTAAGCTAACTGGCTCGTAGTTTCTTGCTTTCTGCTTCCCTTCCTTTTTGAATAAAGTAGTTACATTTGCTATTTTCCAATCTAATGGAACCTTCCCCGAATCTAGGGAAATTTGGAAAATTAAAACCAACACATCAACTATCTCACTGGCCACTTCTTTGAAGACACTAGGATGAAGTCCATCAGGACCCGGGGACTTGTCAGCTCACAGCCGGGGAGGTGGTGGTGTCGAGGTAATTTCACTGCACTAGTAATCCAGAGGCCCAGGCGAACACTCCCGGGGAGATAGGTTCAAATCCCACCATGGCAGTTTGTGGAATTTAAATTTAATTAATGAAAAAAAAATCTGGAATTGAAAGCAGTGGTGCCATAAAATTATCATCGATTGTCATAAAAACCCATCTGGTTCACTAATGTTCTTTAGGGAAGGAAGCCTGCCATCCTTACCTGGTCTGGCCTACATGTGCATTCAGACCCACAGCAATGTGATTGACTCTTAACTGCCCTCTGAAATGGCTCAGCGAGCCATTCAGTTGTCAGGGGCAATTAGGGATGGGCAGCAAATGCTGCCCTTGCCAGCAATGCCCACTTACCATGAAATAATTTTTTTAAAAGCTCCAACTATTTGCTCAGTACCACTTCCTTGATGATTTTAATTTTCTTGAGTTCCTCGCTCCCTTTCATTTCCTGATTTACAGCTATTTCTGGGATTTTACTTGTATCCTCTATAGTGCAAACCAATGTAAAATACCTGTTCAATTCATCTGCCGTCTCCTTATTTTTCATTATTAATTCGTCAGACTCACTTTCTATAGGACCAACGCTCACTTTGTCAACTCTTTTTTTTTTCTTTTGTAAATATCTATAGAAACTCTTACTATCTGTTTTTATATTTCTAGCTAGCTTTCTCTCATACTCTAATTTTCCCTCCTTATTATTCTCATTTTTTGCTGTTATTTTATATTTTGTCCAATATTCTGACCTGCCAGCCATCTTTACGCAATTATATGCTTTTTCTTTAAGTTTGATACTATCTTTAACTTTTTTAGTTAACCACGGACGGTGGGTCCTCCCTTGGAATTTTTCTTTCTCGTTGGAATGTACCTAATCTGTGTATTCTGAAATATCCCCTTAAATGTCTGCCACTGCATTTCTAATGACCTATCCCTTAGCCTAATTTGCCAGTTCACTTTAGCTAACTCTGCTTCATGCCCTCAAATTTGCCCTTATTTAAGTTTAAAATACTGGTCTTAGACCCACTCTTCTCTCCCTCAAGCTAAATGTAAAATTCAGTCATAATATGATGGCTGCTGCCGAGCGGTGCCTTCACTGTGAGGTCATTAATTAATCCTATCCTGTTATACAATACCAGGTCTAGTATAGTCTGCTCCCTGGTTGGCTCCAGAACATGCTGTTCTAAGAAACTATCTCGAAAACATTCGATGAACTCCTCATCTAGGCTACCTTTGCCCATCTGATTTTTCCAGTCTATATGTAGATTAAAATTCTCCATGATTATTGCTATAACTTTCTCACAAGCATCCATTATTTCTTCCTTTATACCCTGTCCTACCATGTGGTTACTGTTAGGAGGCCTGTACACCACTCCCATAAGTGACTTCTTGTCTTTATCATTTCTCATTTCGAACCAAACCACTTCTACATCCTGGTCTCCTGAACTTAGGCCATCCCTCTCCATTGCGCTATTACCATCATTAATTAACAGAGTTGCTCCTCCACCTTTTCCTAGCTTCCTGTCCTTCCTAAATGTCATGTACCCATCAATATTCATGTCCCAATCTATATCATCCTGCAGCCATGTCTCTGTAATAGCTATCAGATCATATTTATTTCTATTTGTACTATCAGTTCATCTGTTTTGTTATGAATGCTACATGCATTCAGATACAGAGCCTTTAGCATTGTCTTTTTATTGTTTTTGTAACCTCTAGCCCTGTCTGCTGATCTACTCTTAGATTTGTGTACTCTGTCCCTTCCTGTCATAATCTGTTTATCTTTTCCCATATTAATACCTTTCTCTCTTGCCTTGTCTCTACTCTTTAATTTATTGCATCTTCCCAAATTTGATCCCTTGCCCCACTATTTAGTTTAAAACCCTCTCTATCTCCCTAGTTATAAGGCTCGCTAGAACACTGTCCCAGTACGGTTCAGGTGAAGACCATCCCAACGGCCCCCAGTACTGGTGCCAGTGCCCCACGATCTGGAACCCACTTCTACCACACCAGTCTTTGAGCCATGCATTAATTTCTTTAATCTTATTTGCCCGTTGCCAATTCAGACGTGGCTCAGGTAATAATCCAGAGATTATTCCCTTAATTTGGTGCCTAGATTCTCATACTGACTATGCAGAACCTCTTTCCATGCCTGTGTCATTGGTACCTACATGGACCATGATGACTGGATCCTCCTGCTCCCACTCTAAGTTCCTCTTCATCCCTGAGCAGATGTCCTGAACTCTGGCACTGGTCAGGCAATACCTCCTTAAGGGCTGTCACTTTATAGTGCAGAGAACAGAGTCAATCCCCCTCACTATACTGTCCCCAACTATCACTACATTCCTTTTTGCCCGCCCCCACTTGAAAGCCTTCCTGTACCATGGTGCCATGGCCAGTCTGCTCATCCACCCGGCAGACCTTGCTCTCATCCACACAGCTTGCAAGCACCTCAAACTTGTTTGACAATTGAAAAGGCTGAAGCTCCTCCACTACTGTAAACACAGTCCTTTTACCTGCCTCACTCACAGTCACACCCTCCTGTCCTTCACTGCTGACCAAAACAGACAACACTATTCTAAGGGGTGTGACCATCTTCTGGTATAAAGTGTCCAGGTATCTTTCCCCCTTCCTGAGGTTGCGCAGTGTCTGCAGTTTGGCTTCCAGATCAGTACTCCTGATCGAGAATTCCTCTCGCTACTTACACATTCTGCAGACGTGTTTGTCCTGGATCGCCTTGGCATCCAGATGATCCCACATTCCATAGCTGCAACACAACGTCTGTCCTGCCATTGTTACTTATGTTATTTAGTTAATTTACTTTAATTATTTTCTTAATTAACATAGAATAATTCCTATGTATACTACAATTTACTGTGCTTATTAAATGCTAGTACCACTTACAACTAAGAGTTGTGTTTCTTAATTACACAGGTATGTGTTTTAGGTATTTATTTTAACGTTTTAGTTCTTTTTATTTAGAGAACTTCCCCAACTCCTGTGTCCTAAGCTGGCTATTAGCACACAGTCCCTTACACTAAGCACTTAACGGCCAATCAGCTTACTAATTACTAAACTTTACTAATATTAATAAAAGCTTACAATTACTGATAAATGACTTGAGTTTTGAAAGATAAATGAGCAAAATAGCAGTCAATCAACTTACAACTTTCCTGTGATGCTTTAAATATTCCAAATTTGGCAACATTTATAGCAAATTAATTTGAGATAGCCCAGTTGGGGTCACCTTGTTTTGGTTTGTTGGCAATCCATAGTTTCAAATATATTGGTTGACGATCGAGTATGAGGCTATTATACATAAATGGTTCTTTACTTGTTTCTCATAGTTTTAAGTAAATGAGTTGTTTTAGCAACAAGTATTAATGTCATCTCAGTTGGAAGTTTGTATATTTTTTGTGTTGCACATGGCTCAGGCATTCCAGAAAAGTGATCAATTGGTGATGTTGCTTCATCCATGTTATAACACTGTCTAGAATCACTGTGTGTTTTACGATACGATACTTTCCTGTTATTTTAGAAAACACATCCATACAGATGAGAAGAATCGTGAAGGACAAATCAGAAGTAGTCTCTGTCAGATTTGTTAACTTGCATTTTTGGTCTTCATTTATAAACTTGGTACAAAATAATGAGGATGAGAAAAGATTTTCCCTCACTCCTATACTTAATATTGTGAATCATCTTACAAAGAAAATTATAAAATCTGTCAATCGTTAATAAATCCAAATATTTATGAGATTGCTGCAATAGTTTGATAATTGTATTTTAACCAGGATTGTTGTAAATTATAAAAGCAAAATACTGCAGATGCTGGAAATCTGAAATAAAAACAAGAAATGCTAGAAATACTCAGCAGGTCTGGCAGCATCTGTGGAGAGAGAAGCAGAGTCAACGTTTCAGGTCAGTGACCCTTCTTCAGAACTAGCAAATATTAGAAATGTAAAAGGTTATAAGCAAGTAAAGCAGGCGTGAGGCAAGAGATAACAAAGGAGAAGATGTAAATAGGACAAAGTCACAGAATAGCTGACCAGATGGTCGTGCAGCAAAGGCAAACAATATGTTAATGGTGTGTTGAAAGACAAAGTATTAGGACAGATAGGGTGTCAATAGACTGAAAATTGAACAGCCGCAAGTACAAACATGGAAAAAAAGCAGTGGGTAAGCAAACTGAACAAACTAAGATAAAATAAAACAAAATAAACACAAAAAATATATATATTAAAAAAAAATAGAAAATAATAACTGAATATGAAAGTAAAATGGGGGGCCCGTCACGCTCTGAAATTATTGAACTCAATGTTAGGTCCGGCAGGCTGTAGTGTGCCTAGTCGGTAAATGAGATGCTGTTCCTCGAGCTTGTGTTGATGTTCACTGGAACACTGCAGCAATCCCAGGACAGAGATGTGAGCATGAGAGCAGGGTGGATGGTTGAAATGGCAAGCAACCGGAAGCTCGGGGTCCTGCTTGCGGACAGAGCGGAGGTGTTCTGCAAAGCGATCACCCAGTCTGCGTTTGGTCTCCCCAGTGTAGAGGAGACCACATTGTGAGCAGCGAATACAGTATACTACATTGAAAGAAGTGCAAGTAAATCGCTGCTTCACCTGAAAGGAGTGTTTGGGGCCTGGGATAGTGAGGAGAGAGGAGGTAAATGGGCAGGTATTACACCTCCTGCGATTGCAGGGGAGCTGCCATGGGAAGGGGACGGGATGGTGGGGGTAATGGAGGAGTGGACCAGGGTGTCATGGAGGGAACGATCCCTTCGGAATGCTGACAGGGGAAGGGAGGGGAAGATGCGTTTGGTAGTGGCATCACGCTGGAGGTGGCGGAAATGGCGGAGGATGATCCTTTGGCTATGGAGGCTGATGGGGTGGAAAGTGAGGACGAGGGGAACCTTGTCGCGGTTCTGGGAGGGAGGGGAAGGGTTGAGGGTAGAGGTGCGGGAAATGGGCCGGACACGGTTGAGGGCCCTGTCAACCACAGTGGGGGGGTAGTCCTCGGTTGAGGGAAAAAGGAAGACATATCAGCAGCACTGTCATGGAAGGTAGCATCATCAGAGCAGATGTGTCGGAGACAGAGAAACTGGGAGAATGGAGTGGAGTCCTTACAGGAGGCAGGGTGTGAAGAGTTCAATAATTTCAGAGCATGATGGGCCCCCCATTTTACTTTTATTTTCAGTTATTTTTTTGTGTGTTCAGTTTGCTTACCCACTTTTTTCATGTTTGTACTTGCAGCTGTTCAATTTTCAGTCTATTGACACCCTGTCTGTACTAATGCTTTGTCTTTCAACACACCATTAACATATCGTTTGCCTTTGCTGCACGACCTTCTGGTCAGCTATTCTATGACCTTGTCCTATTTACATCTTCTCCTTTGTTATCTCTTGCCCCACCCCTGCTTTACTTGCTTATAACCTTTTACATTTCTAATATTTGCTAGTTCTGAAGAAGGGTCACTGACCTGAAATGTTAACTCTGCTTCTCTCTCCACAGATGCTGTCAGACCTGCTGAGTATTTCCAGCATTTCTTGTTATTGTTGTAAATTATATTGCTATTATACTGGCCTGTCACTTTGCTGATTCGAAATATGAAAATATAAACATTTATTCTACCCATTAAGAAAATGTTCCAATTGATGGGCACAACAATATTTTACTTGGAAACGTCATTCAGCTTATGTTGCTAAAGGCTGGGTAAAATATTTTACAGTGGCCTCGGTTCTAAATTTTGAGGGTTTATGATATGTCATATTGCATCAATCACAATTCATGTATACTGGTTAGCTTACGGGAATCAAAAATGATTGTCTGTACCTTTTTACAATAATACTATTTCAAATCATTTTGAAGATATTGGGCAGGATTTTCCCCTGATATGAGGGTGAGAACAGAGGCAGGTGGGTCTGTAATTTTATGCCACTGGGCCACATGCCACTGGCACCATACTGCCACGGGCCATTTTCAGGAAGGCTGGGTTGTGGGTGTAACAGCTACCAGCCTGCAAGTGATGGAAGCTAATGTAAGTGGTTAAAAGGCTAATTAAGGCCAATGATGTGAGGCTGACTGGAATTTTTCAGTTGGTCTGCAGCTCTCCCTGCTGCATTGGCAGCACGGAGGCTGCCTCCCAGTAACAGAGCGTGAGGCCAACCTTCCAGGAAGACTTAAAGGCCCACTCTCACCGCTCACCTACCTGGTTACAGCTGTGGCCATAGGCCGCCAGTGGAGGGATTTTCCCTGCACAATGTTGGTCCGGCAGCTGTGGGCATTTTTTTATTTAAAGTTTTTTGAAGTTGCTAAGAGGGAGGCGCCCTCTCTCTTCCTTACCTGCAATGGCAGGCTCAAGCTCCTTCCATACTGGAGGGCCTCCTATTAGCCATCCAGTTTCGGGAGCCTGTTGGCTGTGGGGAGGCAGTGGGATAGTGGTAATGTCACTAGATTAGTAACCCAGAGCCCCAAGCAAATGCTCTGGGGACGTGGGCTTGAATCCCACCTCGGTAGATGGTGGAACTTGAATTCAATTCATAAATCTGGAATTAAAAGCTAGTCCAGTGGGTGACTAAGAAACCATTGTCGACTGTCTTTTAGGGAGCGAAATCTGCTGTCCTTACCTGGTCTAGCCTACATGTGACTCCAGGCCCACAGCAATGTGATTGACTCTTAAAATGCCCTCTGAAATGGCTTAGCAAGCCACTACACAGCCTAAGAAAAGGAATGAAACTGAACGGGCCACCCGGCATTGACCTGGGTACCAGAAACGACAATGATAAACCCAGTCCTATCAACCCTGCAAAGTCCTCCTCACTAACATCTGGGGCTTGTTCCAAAATTGGAAGAGCTGTCCCGCAGACTAGTCAAGCAACAGCCTGACACAGTCATACTCACAGAATCATACTCTGCAGATAATGTCCCAGACACCACCATCACCGTCCCTGCCAGTGGGACAGGACATACCCACCAGAGGTGGCGGCGCAGTGGTATACAGTCAGGAGGGAGTTGCCCTGGAAGTCCTCAACATTGACTCCATACCCATGAAGTCTCATGGCATCAGGTGAAACATGGGCAAGGAAATCTCCTGCTGATTACCACCTACTGCCCCCACCCAGACCCCAACTGGCTGTTGAACACCAATTGAAGGAAGCACCGGGGGTAACAAGTGCACAAAGTGGCTCGGTAGCACCACCACTGACCAAGCTGGCATAGTCCTAAAGGACGTAGCTGCTTGACTGGGTCTATGGCACATGGTGAGGGAACCAGCAAAAGGGAAAAACCTGCTTGTCCTCACCAGTTTTTTCCCCCCATCGCAGTTAAATGATTAAACGGACGGGGATCCCACCTCCTGCAATTTTGACGACCAAAGACTGGAGGATCGCTCCAGGGGCCTGAAAAAGTGCAGAGGCGGGGTTCCCCCCAACATTTTGGCCCAGTGCCGGGACCCCCACCTCCTGCACAAAATCCAGCGCAGTATATTCTGTGCCCAAACTTTCCTCAAACCTTCCTCTAAGTGATGATCAAGACATTGAGGAAGTGGGGAATGAATCTGCAGGAATTGTCCTTGATGTGAGACTTAATGGGGTTTGGAATCAATGTTGAAGATTCCTACTCACTCCCACCAGTCTGTATACCACAGTGCATGCACTTCATTAGCCTATCCAGCTGATGGAACAGGATATATGATGGGATTATGATGGTTGTTATGGATTACGTGTTGATTCTACCAACTGAGAACAACCATTTTCCCACCATACCCACCATTTCCTCTTCTCAGGCCACAAACCCTACAGGATCTGGAGGAGTGCATTTGGATAAAATACTTGGAATTGGATATCCCCACTAAACTGCCTGGAAGAAAAAAGTTCTGGCAAGATGTTGTACATTTGGGGAACATATTTTGAATTTTTGTATTAAAATTGTAGGCTTATTTTTAATTATTAACTTCAGTTTTTCTGATGTCGGAGAGGAATATATGACTCCAGTGAGGAATTCTGTAAATGTGACAATTTGAAATGGATTGAAGATGCTTAGGAAGAAGGAATCAACATTCTTGCAGTTCCCCTTCAGATAATAGATATTTTTCTCAACTTGTACTTTGCATGGAACATAATTTGTGATTAAAAATGTAGGAAATTACTCCAGTCAACAAATCCCCAAACGTTAAATATTCTAATATAGGAATGATGGGGTCAAATTCTGTAAATGTACAAGTAGATTGGGTTATCAGTTGGTGGAATTCAAATGACTGTAATTGCCTGTATTTTTCAAACCACTTAATTCCAAATGAAAGTACTGACCACATCCTTTTCATGTGTATTATGAAACAGATGAATTGATTGTATGCATGACTGTACAAAATAGAACCATTTTTATGAGCATTTTGCTTTGAAGTCTCAGCATTTGAAAATGGGAATATACCTCCATTCTGTTTTCTGGTAACAGAATCAAACAATAAGAGCATTGTAACATTATGGAGCACTGGCCTACAAATTTGTAATGGCAAAAATGCAGATCCATAGCATACAGTACTTTTTTCCTAAAATGCACAGATTTCATGCTTTGTTTTAAAAAATGTGCTTTCTATCGTGAAGACTCATATAAGCACCAGATAACGGGTTTCCAACTTCTTCCGTATAAATCTCCCAAAATGGTTGTATATGTAACTATTGACAGCTAAGCATCTGCAGCACACTGTCGGCAATGCTGGTACCGGCGCCCGAGGATGTCGCTCACCTCCCGAAGGACGCGGATGAGCTTTCCAGGCGTCGATGGTGGGAACTGAGGAAATGGCTTATTACCTGCATCCCCTTTCCCCCACTTCCCCTTCCACGCCCCCCCCTTACCCTTCCCAGCTCCACTCTCTCAGTTCACACCCCCCCGCACCCCCCTCCCCCTTCCCAGCCCCCCCTCGCACCATCTTCCCCCTGCACCCCCTTCCCCAGCTCCCCCTCGCACCCCCTTCGCTCCACCCCTCCCCCTCGCACCCCCTCCTCCCACCGGCATCCTCCTGCACCTGTGTAGGGGCCCTAACAACCCCACTGCCTTGTGGGCATCTCGGGAGAGACCAAGGCTAAGGGAGTAAACCCTAACAGAAAATCCGGAGCGGAACCCCGTAGGCAGTCATGTGTCACCTTTGGCATGTTTCCGGCAGTCATACCGGTGCCAAATGTCGTGCTCTGCACTCCTTTGGACCCCACCACAAAGGCCGAGAGGGGGGTTTTGACGCTTGGGCAACTCTCAAACTCCATACATTTGCCCAGGCATGCGCCATGGAGAGGTCACTCCATAGTCGCCTCACAGCGACTGAAACAACATGGAAGGCAGCAGTTAGGGGTTATAAATCCAGCTAAATTGGCGTAGAGATTGGGCGCCACGGGTTGCCTTTGTCGGTGGGAGAGGTCATCGTACCTCACTGGATAGCTACCACCCGCCTCAAACCGGGCAGCCCCCGGTCAATAAGCTTCTGTCCCGCCACAGTCCACCTGCTTCAATGGGTGCTTGGAGCTCAGGGTCATTGCCCGAAAAGTGGACTGTAACACCGCACCAAACAACATGAAGAAAGGAAAGAAGGTACCAGCCCTTCGCTTTGCAACCTGGAACGTCAGAACTATGTGTCCTGGCCTGGCGGAAGACCTTACACAAATCAACGATTCTCGGAAGACCGCCATCATTAACAACGAGCTCAGCAGACTCAATGTAGACATTGCAGCACTTCAGGAGACACGCCTCCCCGCGAGTGGATCTCTAGCAGAGCAAGACTACACCTTCTTCTGGAAGGGCAGGGATCCTGAAGAACCAAGACAGCATGGAGTGGGCTTCGACATCAGAAACTCCTTGCTCAGCATGATAGAGCCTCCCTCAAATGGCTCGGAACGCATACTGTCCATCCGACTGCTCACCACCTCTGGTCCAGTACACCTATTCAGCATCTATGCTCCAACACTCTGCTCCCAAACTGAAGCTAAAGACCAGTTCTACGAGGAACTCCATTGTATCATTAGTAGCATCCCCAACACCGAACACCTGTTCCTGCTGGGGGACTTTAATGCCAGGGTTGGGGCCGACCATGACATGGCCCTCCTGCTTTGGGCGCTATGGTGTTGGAAGGATGAATGAGAATGGACAGAGACTGCTTGAGTTGTGTACCTATCATAACCTCTGCATCACCAACTCGTTCTTTCACACTAAACCCTGTCACCAGGTTTCATGGAGGCACCCAAGATCGCGTCGTTGGCACCAGCTGGACCTCATCGTCACAAGGCGAGCCTCCTTAAACAGTATTCAAATCACACGCAGCTACCACAGTGCGGACTGCGAAACCGACCACTCCCTGGTGTGCAACAAGGTTAGACTCAGACCAAAGAAGTTGCATCATTCCAAGCAGAAGGGCCACCAGCGCATCAACACGAGCAGAATTTCTCATCCACAGCTGTTACAAGTGAATTTAGAAATTTTTGTAACAGCCCTTCAAAACACTCCCACAGGGGATGCTGAGACCAAGTGGGCCCACATCAGAGACGCCATCTATGAGTCAGCTTTGACCACCTATGGCAAACGTGCGAAGAGTAATGCAGACTGGTTTCAATCTCATACTGAAGAGCTGGAACCTGTCAGAGCCGCTAAGCGCATTGCACGGTTGAACTACAAGAAAGCCCCCAGCGAGTTAACATCCGTAGCACTTAAAGCAGCCAGAAGCACTGCACAAAGAACAGCCAGGCGCTGCGCAAATGACTACTGGCAACACCTATACAGTCATATTCAGCTGGCCTCGGACACCGGAAACATCAGAGGAATGTATGATGGCATTAAGAGAGCTTTTGGGCCAACCATCAAGAAGAGCGCCCCCTCAAATCTAAATCAGGGGACATAATCACTGACCAACGCAAGCAAATGGACCGCTGGGTTGAGCACTACCTAGAACTGTACTCCAGGGAGAATGTTGTCACTGAGACTGCCCTCAATGCAGCCCAGTCTCTACCAGTCATGGATGAGCTGGACGTACAGCCAACAAAATCGGAACTCAGTGATGCCATTGATTCTCTAGCCAGCGGAAAAGCCCCTGGGAAGGACAGCATTACCCCTGAAATAATCAAGAGTGCCAAGCGTGCTATACTCTCAGCACTACATGAACTGCTTTGCCTGTGCTGGGACGAGGGAGCAGTACCTCAGGACATGCGCGATGCCAATATCATCACCCTCTTATAAAAACAAAGGTGACAGCGGTGACTGCAACAACTACTGTGGAATCTCCCTGCTCAGCATAGTGGGGAAAGTCTTTGCTCGAAGCGCTTTAAACAGGTTCCAGAAGCTGGCCGAGCGCGTCTACCCTGAGTGTGGCTTTCGAGCAGAGAGATCGACCATTGACATGCTGTTCTCCCTTCGTCAGATACAGGAGAAATGCCGTGAACAATAGATGCCCCTCTACATTGCTTTCATTGATCTCACCAAAGCCTTTGACCTCGTCAGCAGACATGGTCTGTTCAGACTACTAGAAAAGATTGGATGTTTCACCAAAGCTACTAAGTATCATCACCTCATTCCATGACAATACGAAAGGCACAATTCAACATAGCGGCACCTCATCAGACCCCTTTCCTATCCTGAGTGGCGTGAAACAGGGCTGCGTTCTCGCACCCACACTTTTTGGGATTTTCTTCTCCCTGCTGCTCTCAAATGCGTTCAAGTCTTCTGAAGAAGGAATTTTCCTCCACACAAGATCAGGGGGCAGGTTGTTGAACCTTGCCCGTCTAAGAGCGAAGTCCAAAGTACGGAAAGTCCTCATCACGGAACTCCTCTTTGCTGACGATGCTGCTTTAACATCTCACACTGAAGAGTGCCTGCAGAGTCTCATCGACAGGTTTGCGGCTGCCTGCAATGAATTTGGCCTAACCATCAGCCTCAAGAAAACGAACATCATGGGGCAGGATGTCAGAAATGCTCCATCCTTCAATATTGGCGACCACGCTCTGGAAGTGGTTCAAGAGTTCACCTACCTAGGCTCATCTATCACCAGTAACCAGTCTCTAGATGCAGAAATCAACAAGCGCATGGGAAAGGCTTCCACTGCTATGTCCAGACTGGCCAAGAGAGTGTGGGAATATGGCGCACTGACGCGGAACACAAAAGTCCGAGTGTATCAGGCCTGTGTCCTCAGTACCTTGCTCTATGGCAGCGAGGCCTGGACAACGTATGCCAGCCAAGAGCGACGTCTCAATTCATTCCATCTTCGCTGCCTTCGGAGAATACTTGGCATCAGGTGGCAGGACTATATCTCCAACACAGAAGTCCTTGAAGCGGCCAACACCCCCAGCTTATACACACTACTGAGTCAGCGGCGCTTGAGATGGCTTGGCCATGTGAGCCGCATGGAAGATGGCAGGATCCCCAAAGACACATTGTACAGCGAGCTCGCCACTGGTATCAGACCCACCGGCCGTCCATGTCTCCGCTTTAAAGACGTCTGTAAACGCGACATGAAGTCCTGTGACATTGATCACAAGTCGTGGGAGTCAGTTGCCAGCGTTCGCCAGAGCTGGCGGGCAGCCATAAAGGCAGGGCTAAAGTGTGGTGAGTCGAAGAGACTTAGCAGTTGGCAGGAAAAAAGACAGAAGCGCCAACTGTGTAACAGCCCCGACAAACAAATTTTTCTGCAGCACCTGTGGAAGAGCCTGTCACTGTAGAATTGGCCTTTATAGCCACTCCAGGCGCTGCTCCACACACCACTGACCACCTCCAGGCACTTACCCATTGTCTCTCGAGATAAGGAGGCCAAAGAAGAAGAAGGACACCAGACTTCAACTGCAATATTTAGTAGTTTCATGTGCAAATGCTCACTCTCTTGTGTGTACTCTCGATTGTACTTTAAAAACTTGAAGTGTATAGATTAGCATTGACATTTTCTGTCAACAGGACATAGATGTAGATAACATGTTGGCTTTAGAATTCAGCTGGTATTTTTTGAAAATTGAACAAATTTTAAAAGGAAGTCTCTCTCCATCATAAAAGCAAAATACTGCGGATGCTGGAAATCTGAAATAAAAACAAGAAATGCTGGAAATACTCAGGTCTGGCAGCATCTGTGGAGAGAGAAGCAGAGTTCATGTTTCAGGTCAGTGACCCTTCTTCAGAGCCTTCTCCACAGATGCTGCTAGACCTGCTGAGTATTTCCAGCATTTCTTGTTTTTATCTCTCTCCATCATGTTTATTTGTTCATTTCTCTCTCCATTATAATGTACTTTTTAAAGTGTACAGAAGACCAAACAAAAGCTACAACAGGTATATCAGAAGAAAACTGTCATCTTTCTGTGTCACATACATTTAAAACAAAAAAAAGCTCAGTGTATAATTTACCCCCAATATAATTCTTACCTCAAACACATTGAAATTTTTTAAAAATTCATTCATGGGATGTGGGCATCGCTGGCTAGGCCAGCATGTATTGCCCATCCCTAATTGCCACTGAGAAGATGGTGGTGAGCTGCCTTCTTGAACCACTGCAGTCCATGTGGGGTTGTTATACCAACAGTGCTGTTAGGAAGGGAATTCCATGATTTTGACACAGCAACAGTGAAGGAATGGCGTTATCGTTCCAAGTCAGGATGGTGTGTGGCTTGGAGGGGAACTTGCGGTTGCTGATGCTCGCATGCATTTGCTGCCCTTGTCCTTCTAGTTGGTAGAGGTTGTGGGTTTGGAAGGTGCTGTCAAGGGAGCCTTTGTGCGTTTCTGCAGTGCATCTTGTAGATGGTACACATTGCAGCCACTGTGCGTTGGTGGTGTAGGGAGTGAATGTTGAAGGTGGTGGATGGGGTGCCAATCAATCAGACTCCTTTGTCCTGGATGATGTCGAGCTTCTTTAGTGTTGTTGACTTGTAGATGGTGGACAGGCTTTGGGGAGTCGGGAGGTGAGTTACTGGCTGCAGGATTCCTGGCCTCTAACCTGCTCTTGTAGCCACGGTGTTTATATGGCTACTCCAGTTCAGTTTCTGGTCAATGGTAACTTTCAGGATGTTGATAGTGGGGAATTTGCTCAGAACTATTGAGGAAAATGCCAAAGAAAAATAACCCATTAGCAGAACTGCCTGCTACTGATAGACTTTGAAATTAGATACACTGCACATGTTCAGCCTGCAAAATCAAAATGCAGCTCACAATGTCAGAGCTGTGGATAAAGATATTGAGTTCTTGTCCAGGCTTTTGTGAGCTGAAACCTTCATGTAATAATTTCAAATATTGTATTAAAAGACATTAAAGATATTCCAATGGAAAAATATCATGTCGTGGAATATATAATTTTTAGAACTGTTTTTATTTTGCCTCAATGATTACAGCATTAAAACTTTGTTACTGTGGAGAAAAATAGTGGATTTAAAACAGTTCAGAAAGCATCTTGACCAGTTTGTGGGAACCCAATAGCCAGATTGCACATTTTAGGATAATATACCCTTGCCATAATATAGCTATCGTGTGTTACGCACCTGATACCTTTAGCATTAAAAATATATATTGATCATCATGCTACCGAAATGAGTAACAGGTTTTCTTTGAAACTCGTGCTCTACATACTGAATTTAATATATAACAGTATATACTTACACGTGTATAGAGCTTTTAGAGATTTGCCTTGAATATCCAACTTCCTGCTCCTCTTTCCTTGGGGTAAGAGTAGCCCTAACTCTACCTTCCCACGACCCAGTATTTCGGGATCATTATGCTATACTGATTAAGTTTTCTTTCTTTTGTCCTTTGGTTAACAGACCTAACTGACACAAGTGATGCTTTGAGTGACGGACATTAGTATCCAGTTGCCTTAATAGTCGAAAATAATTTAATTATGTTGAATCTAAAGCAGTTCTCAATGTACCAGAAAATGCTTTTCTATGGAAAGTATTTGTAGAAAGATGTTCTTGTCAGAAGAAGTTGTTTGAAACACTGATAAATTGCATGAAAATATAATTTTAATTTGTATGGGAATCATGTGGGGCCTGTTCTCCTTACCACCAGATTGCTCTTATGCTGTCTTCATGGGTTAAGCTCCAAAAACGTGAATTCCTAAAATGTACCCTATGGTTTATTATGCTTCTGTTTGAGAAATATTTTCTCAGTGTAATTAGAGAAGAGTAATTTGAAGAATAAAATACATTGATCAACAGGCTCATCTTTTATTTACCTATTTGGTATACAATAAAGAAATTGCAGGGCTTAGGTAATTTTATTGAACTGTTTTTGCTAAATTTCTATGACATTGTCCTTCTAATTTCTCCGTAGGACGTTGGCACATGAAGTTTTTTTGGTTGCTTTTAAACTAGAAGAGTCTAAAACATCAAAAATTAATGTTAATAATGGATAATAGTCAGAAGTGTTCAATCAAATTTTCAGATTGTGCATTTAATACTACTGTCATGGATCCATTGAGTGGAAGGGCACTCAGTGAATGTAAGGAACTTGGATATTATCAGATGGATGTTAGTACTGTGAAATAATTGTATGGAATATTAGAATATGGGTTCCTTAACACATTTGTGTGAAATTGCTCGCCTACTATCTTAATAGCATTGTTAAACCATTTACGTTTAAATAGTGGAAAGAAGAATGTTAGTTGAACATGTTAAACATTTTTATTCTAGTATCCCGACATATCATTTAGGGTCTAGGTTATTTGGGGATGATTATTTTACTGATCACCTAAATAAACAAAAAAGAAGATTCATGAACTATGTGAACACTTAAGTGTGCATTAAATTACATTACTGCCCTGTTAGGCATTTATATTAAAATTTTCCAAAACAATTGAGAAATTATCATTGCACATCATTTATATTTAAATGTTAAGAGTTTTTGGACCCACTTTTTATTGTATTGCAGTATCTGCCCATGTTCCTATATTGTTTTTGCCAGAGTTTCTATGACATTGTCCTTCCAATCTCTCGAAAGGGCGTTCGCACATGAAGTTTTAAAACTAGAAGAGTCTAAAACTTCAAAAATTCTACAAGTGAAAGGAAGGTAGTTGTTCCATGTGTTTTGGCTGCAGGAAAATAAAAGTATTTGTTTCAAAAAATAAAGGATTGATATTGCCTGTCAAAATGAATAAATAACACATACATGACTGGAGATGTGCAGTTTCCTCAACAAAATCTGTATATTTTTATTCTCTGAATTCTGCTGCTGGGATCAGTTACATTTGCTGATCATCATTAACAGCTTCCTAAGTGAAGTTTAAAAGCAGGAATGTGAGCTGAATTGTCCCAATTCTAGTTAATCAGTAAAAAATGAGGAAGGGTAATCCTGAGGGTAGGTATTAATGATCCCTCTGCACTGCATAGCCGCAACCCAAAGGTTTCTGCGCAGGCCCTGCGTGTGCGACTGTGCAAATAAATTTAAAGGGTCTGTGCACTGCAAGAAAAAATAGAGGGTACATTGGTAGGCTATGTGTATTTTTTTTCTTGGGGTGCTAAATGGTTTATTTCATTGCTATGGTGTTGTATAGGTATGCTTATGTCTGATATTTTTCTTGGACTTGGGGGTCTGAGGACTCATGCACAATCCACAGGGGTCATAAAGATATGTGCTAGCTAACAGAATCTTACATTGATCTAACTTTCAAAAATAGAATCTTAAAGCAAGTGAAATTCATCTCTCTGCTTCTCAGTGCCAGTGGAAAAGAGAAAAATGCATTTATATAGCAAATTTTTCACATCTCCGAAACAAATTGAAGTATATTTCTCAAACATTAAGATTGTACAAGCAGGAAATAGTAATGTTGGGCAAGACACTGGGCCAATGTCATGTGCATCTTTTAATTATACCATCGCATCACTGAGAATTTGACCAGTGACATTTTCTACCATAATACTGCTGTAAAATTAAGTGGATATGTTGTGAATTTTCAGTCTGTGCTAAACATGCTTGTTGATCATGTAGAATTGTTAAGAATAGTTTGTGGAATTTGATTAAAATATACTCAAAATAATTGTTCATCTTTTCCAAATGAGATCATATTTTATGCCTTAGTATCTATGTATCATTTAAAACAATGTTATTCAGTTAGTGTGAAACATTGGGCTGAATTTTTTGTGGGCGCCGCAAATCGCAGTGGCGCACTTTGAAATTGGCGGTCCGCCCGCTGCTGAGCCCCCGCGATATTTCGCACGGGGACTCATTTAAATGGAGGTGACAGAGCGGCCGCCCCCGATGACATAGAGGGAGCGGGCGCTCCGTTCCCAGCAATGGCGTCCGGTGCCACCAGGAAGGTGCTGGTGCTATTTTTAAAGGGCTTGAAGCCCTTAGAAGAAATTTGAATTTTTAAAGTAACATTATTGTGCATTGTCTTAAAAACAATTAAATCAAAGCTGGAGGTCCTTTCCCAACCCACCGCACTTCCAAATGGAGTTCCAAAGGTGTGGGAGTTCCGGCCGGCGGCCAGAATATTGGCATGGGATGGCTGCCGGGGCAAGGTAAGTTCATTTGCATTATTTCAATTAATTTTAATACTAAAATGAAGGCCTTGCCACCGGTAAAATGCGGCGGGGTCTTCCCGGTGTTGGGGGTCATGGCAGGCCTCTCCCAGAAGAATTTTACGGGCCCCCCCACCACGACCTCCAACGTCGGAGGGCCAGTAAAATACGGCCCATTGAATACTTTCCATGATGGATATGATTTTTTACTTGCATAGTATTTGGCTCACTTTCAAAGGAAGAGCTGTGTAATGTATATAAAGGATACACTGAGTGTGAGATTTTATGCTCGTACAAGGTTTCCAAAGAATGGTGATTATATTTCTGACTCAATGTAAACTAAATAATTCCATGTGATTGACCAGAGTAATGGGCTGGATTTTACAGTCCCCCGATGTTAGGGGCCGTGGGGGGGTGCGGAAAATACCTCTGGCAAAGGCCTGCCATGGGCCTCGATGCTGGGAAGGCCCGGCCCGATATTGCCAGCGGTGGCAAGGCCTCATGGTGCCACCGCCCCCCATCTCACCGCCGATCGGTGACAGGAGCAGAATTTACATATTTAAAAAATGCAAATTTACGAATTAATTACCAGCTGCCACTGTCCGTCCCGCTCCGATATCGATACCAGTGGCCGGCACTCCCACACCTTCGGATCCCCATCCGGAGTTCCGATGCAGGACACTGGTGGGGAGGGCGGAGCATGTTAAGTATTTCGGTGCAGGAGGGGTGGGGAGTGGGTCAAACTAATCTGATTTGTGTAGGGGATGATGGGAAGGGGTTGAAGTTAAAAGTTTATGAACTTTGTGGGGGGACAGTCAGGTACACAACGTAAATATTTTGTGGGGGAAGAAAGGGCAAGGAATGAACTGTATGGTTACTGGGGGTATGGTGGGAGAGGGGCTAGAAACATTGACTTAATTTTTAAAAATAAATTTCAAATGCCTATTCTTTGGGCCTCCTTATCTCGAGAGACAATGGATACGCGCCTGGAGGTGGTCAGTGGTTTGTGAAGCAGCGCCTGGAGTGGCTATAAAGGCCAATTCTGGAGTGACAGGCTCTTCCACAGGTGCTGCAGAGAAATTTGTTTGTTGGGGCTGTTGCACAGTTGGCTCTCCCCTTGCGCCTCTGTCTTTTTTCCTGCCAACTACTAAGTCTCTTCGACTCGCCACAATTTAGCCCTGTCTTTATGGCTGCCCGCCAGCTCTGGCGAATGGTGGCAACTGACTCCCACGACTTGTGATCAATGTCACACGATTTCATGTCGCGTTTGCAGACGTCTTTATAACGGAGACATGGACGGCCGGTGGGTCTGATACCAGTGGCGAGCTCGCTGTACAATGTGTCTTTGGGGATCCTGCCATCTTCCATGCGGCTCACATGGCCAAGCCATCTCAAGCGCCGCTGACTCAGTAGTGTGTATAAGCTGGGGGTGTTGGCCGCTTCAAGGACTTCTGTGTTGGAGATATAGTCCTGCCACCTGATGCCAAGTATTCTCCGAAGGCAGCGAAGATGGAATGAATTGAGACGTCGCTCTTGGCTGGCATACGTTGTCCAGGCCTCGCTGCCGTAGAGCAAGGTACTGAGGACACAGGCCTGATACACTCGGACTTTTGTGTTCCGTGTCAGTGCGCCATTTTCCCACACTCTCTTGGCCAGTCTGGACATAGCAGTGGAAGCCTTACCCATGCGCTTGTTGATTTCTGCATCTAGAGACAGGTTACTGGTGATAGTTGAGCCTAGGTAGGTGAACTCTTGAACCACTTCCAGAGCGTGGTCGCCAATATTGATGGATGGAGCATTTCTGACATCCTGCCCCATGATGTTCGTTTTCTTGAGGCTGATGGTTAGGCCAAATTCATTGCAGGCAGACGCAAACCTGTCGATGAGACTCTGCAGGCATTCTTCAGTGTGAGATGTTAAAGCAGCATCGTCAGCAAAGAGGAGTTCTCTGATGAGGACTTTCCGTACTTTGGACTTCGCTCTTAGACGGGCAAGGATGAACAACCTGCCCCCTGATCTTGTGTGGAGGAAAATTCCTTCTTCAGAGGATTTGAACGCATGTGAAAGCAGCAGGGAGAAGAAAATCCCAAAAAGTGTGGGTGCGAGAACACAGCCCTGTTTCACACCACTCAGGATAGGAAAGGGCTCTGATGAGGAGCCACCATGTTGAATTGTGCCTTTCATATTGTCATGGAATGAGGTGATGATACTTAGTAGCTTTGGTGGACATCCGATCTTTTCTAGTAGTCTGAAGAGACCACGTCTGCTGACGAGGTCAAAGGCTTTGGTGAGATCAATGAAAGCAATGTAGAGGGGCATCTGTTGTTCACGGCATTTCTCCTGTATCTGACGAAGGGAGAACAGCATGTCAATAGTCGATCTCTCTGCACGAAAGCCACACTGTGCCTCAGGGTAGACGCGCTCGGCCAGCTTCTGGAGCCTGTTCAGAGCGACTCGAGCAAAGACTTTCCCCACTATGCTGAGCAGGGAGATTCCACGGTAGTTGTTGCAGTCACCACGGTCACCTTTGTTTTTATAGAGGGTGATGATGTTGGCATCGCGCATGTCCTGGGGTACTGCTCCCTCGTCCCAGCACAGGCATAGCAGTTCATGTAGTGCTGAGAGTATAGCAGGCTTGGCACTCTTGATTATTTCAGGGGTAATGCTGTCCTTCCCAGGGGCTTTTCCGCTGGCTAGGGAATCAATGGCATCACTGAGTTCCGATTTGGTTGGCTGTATGTCCAGCTCATCCATGACTGGTAGAGGCTGGGCTGCATTGAGGGCAGTCTCAGTGACAGCATTCTCCCTGGAGTACAGTTCTAGGTAGTGCTCAACCCAGCGGTCCATCTGTTTGCGTTGGTCAGTGATTATGTCCCCCGATTTAGATTTGAGGGGGGTGATCTTCTTGATGGTTGGCCCAAGAGCTCTCTTCATGCCATCATACATTCCTCTGATGTTTCCGGTGTCTGAGGCCAGCTGAATATGACTGCATAGGTGTTGCCAGTAGTCGTTTGCGCAACGCCTAGCTGTTCTTTGTGCAGTACTTCTGGCTGCTTTAAGTGCTGCGGATGTTAAATCGCTGGGGGCTTTCTTGTAGTTCAAAAGTGCAATCTATATCTTTAATCTACCTATATCTTTAAATATTTTAACTAAATGGAAGAGCGCTCAAAGCCCTTTAAAAATGGAGTCGCGCCTGCGCAGTGACGCCTGTCGCCGTTGCCGGGGACGGATGGCCCGCTCCTTCCAAGTCATCGGGGGTGGTGGGGGCGGGGGACGGTCCACCCTGGCCATTTAAATAAGCTGCTGCGTTTAATATCGCGGCAGCTCTGCAAGATGCGGTCCGCATGGGCAGACTGCCAATTTTGAAGCTTGCCGCCGATAAATCCAGCCCAATACGTCAGTCTATTGAGCTGGAGTAAATGTTTTTTTGCCATTTTCTAAAGATGTAATTGGTCAATGATCCTACCTGCCATTCCATTAACTAGATAAGGAATCATGGATTTTCTGTGAGTGTGCCTTTCTAAGCAGATAACCCAGCTGAACAGCTCCAATGATATAGTTAAGCTATAAGAGTTCAGCTTTGAGTGTTTTATAAATTGTTCTTTTATAACATTTCAAATTCATACTGTTTATGCACAATGATTTTGATGTCCGATCTCTGTGGGATTATATTTTGTAAATGAGTTAGAACAGCTGCAACAGTTCATCCTGTAGATCTGAAGAAAATTTAGCAGTTCTCAAAGATTTGTTGAAACTACCACATTGGATCTTCTTAAATTAGGGTAAAATTCAAATGGCGAAACGAGTATTCATACATCTTGTTATATCATAATGTTGGTTATGCCTGTTAGTGTTTTCATACATATTACTTACTTGGACTCATCAAAATATAAATACTGAAAATTCTTCAGTAATCTATTTTACATGCTGACTGACCCATCGTGCTTTTTCACCATTTTGTGTACTTCTTTCAGATTTTCAGCATTCCTTGTTTTTCCAGTTAAAGTCTAACTTCACCACATATCTCCAACTCTAGTGCTTTGTCAACAAATATATGCATTGTATTTTAGAACGATAAAAAATAAAGCAAATTTGTGCCATCTGAATGTTTCAGGAATTTAAAATCCCATGGTATACTTTGCTTTGATATCCTTTTCTAGGCAAGTGGGTGCCACATTTCTCTCAAAGTTTCCTCTGTGCTCCTGAGTTTTTTTTAAATTCATTCATGGGATGTGGGTGACGCTGGCCAGGCCAGCATTTATTGCCCATCCCTAATTGCCCTTGAGAAGGTGGTGCGTTTGGGGTAGGCATACCCACAGTGCTGTTAGGAAGGGAGTTCCAGGATTTTGACCCAGCGACAGTGAAGGAACGGCGATATAGTTCCAAGTCAGGATGGTGTGTGACTTGCAGGGGAACTTGCAGGTGGTGGTGTTCCCATGTATTTGCTGCCCTTGTCCTTCTAGTTGGGAGAGGTCACGGGTTTGGAAGGTGCTGTCTGAGGAGCCTTGGTACATCGCTGCAGTGCATCTTGTAGATGGTACACACTGCTGCCACTGTGCATCAGTGGTGGAAGGAGTGAATGTTTGTCGATGGGGTGCCAATCAACCGGGCTGCTTTGTCCTGGATGATGTCGAGTTTCTTGAGTGTTGTTGGAGCTGCACCCATCCAGGCAATGGAGAGTATTCCATCACACTCCTGACTTGTGCCTTGTAGATGGTGGACAGGCTTTGGAGAGTCAGGAGGTGAGTTACTCACTTCAGGATTCCTAGCCTCTGACCTGCTCTTGTAGCCACGGTATTTATATAGCTATTCCAGTTCAGTTTCTGGTCAGTGGTGGCCCCTGGATGTTGATAGTGGGGGATTCAGCGATGGTAATGTTGTTGAATGTCAAGGGGAGATGGTTAGATTCTCTCTTGTTGGAGATGGTCATTGCCTGGCACTTGTGTGGCACGAATGTTACTTGCCACTTATCAGCCCACGCCTGGATATTGTCCAGGTCTTGCTGCATTTCTACACGGACTCCTTCAGTATCTGAGGAGTCACGAATGGTGCTGAACATTGTGCAATCATCCACGAACATCCCCACTTCTGACCTTATGATTGAAGGAAGGTCATTGATGAAGCAGCTGACGATGTTCGATCCTAGGACACTACCCTGAGGAACTCCTGCAGTGATGTCCTGGAGCTCAGATGATTGACCTCCAACAACCACAACCATCTTCCTTTGCGCTCGGTATGACTCCAGCCAGCGGAGGGTTTTCCCCCTGATTCCCATTGACCTCAGTTTTGCTCGGGCTCCTTGATGCCATACTCGGTCAAATGCTGCTTTGATGTCAAGGGCAGTCACTCTCACCTCACCTCTTGAGTTCAGCTCTTTTGTCCATGTTTGAACCAAGGCTGTAATGAGGTCAGGAGCTGAGTGGCCCTGGCGGAACCCAAACTGAGCGTCACTGAGCAGGTTATTGCTAAGCAAGTGCTGCTTGATGGCACTGTTGATGACACCTTCCATCACTTTACTGATGATTGAGAGTAGGCTGATGGGGCGGTAATTGGCCGGGTTTGACTTGTCCTGCTTTTTGTGTACAGGACATACCTGGGCAATTTTCCACATTGCAGGGTAGATGCCAGTGTTGTAGCTGTACTGGAACAGCTTGGCTAGGGGCGCGGCAGGTTCTGGAGCACAGGTCTTCAGTACTATTGCCGAAATATTGTCAGGGCCCAGAGTGTTTGCAGTATCCAGTGTCTTCAGTCGTTTCTTAATATCACGCGGAGTGAATCAAATTGGCTGAAGTCAGGCATCTGTGATGCTGGGGACTTCAGGAGGAGGCCGAGATGGATCATAAACTCGGCACTTCTGGCTGAAGATTGTTGCAAATGCTTCAGCCTTATTTTTCGCACTGATGTGCTGGGCTCCCCCATCATTGAGGATGGTGATATTTGTGAAGCCACCTCCTCCAGTTAGTTGTTTAATTGTCCACCACCATTCATGGCTGGATGTGGCAGGACTGCAGAGCTTAGATCTGATCCGTTGGTTATGGGATCACTTAGCTCTGTCTATTGCATGCTGCTTACGCAGTTTGGCACGCAGATAGTCCTGTGTTGTAGCTTCAACAGGTTGACACCTCATTTTGAGGTATGCCTGGTGTTGCTCCTGGCGTGCCCTCCTGCACTCTTCATTGAACCAGGGTTGGTCTCCTGGCTTGATGGTAATGGTAGAGTGGGGGATATGCCGGGCCATAAGGTTACAGATTGTGGTTGAGTACAATTCTGCTGCTGATGGCCCACAGCGCCTCATGGATGCCCAGTTTTGCATTGCTAGATCTGTTCGAAATCTATCCCAGTTAACACGGTGATAGTGCCACACAACACGACGGACGGTATCCTCAATGTGAAGGCGGGACTTCGTCTGCACAAGGACTGTGCGGTGGTCACTCCTACCAGTACAGTCATGGACAGAAGCATCTGCAGCAGGCAGATTAGTGAGGACGAGGTCAAGTCTGTTTTTCCCTCGGGTTCGTTTCCTCACCACCTGCCGCAGACCCAGTCTAGCAGCTATGTCCTTTGGGACTCGGCCAGTTCGGTCAGTAGTGGTGCAACCGAGCCACTCTTGGTGATGGACATTGAAGTCCCCCATCCAGAGTACATTTTGTGCCCTTGCCACCCTCAGTGCTTCCTCCAAGTGGTGTTCAACATTGTGGAGTACTGAGCCATCAGCTGAGGGAGGGCAGTAGGTGGTAATCAGTAGGAGGTTACCTTGCCCATGTTTGACCTGATGCCATGAGACTTCATGGGGTCCACAGTCAATGTTGAGGACTCCCAGGGCAACTCCCTCCCTACTGTATACCACTGTCCCGCCACCTCTGGTGGGTCTGTCCTGCCGGTGGGACAGGACATACCCGGGGATGGTGATGGCAGAGTCTGGGACATTGTCTGTAAGATATGATTCCGTGAGTATGACTATGTCAGGCTGTTGCTTGACTAGTCTGTGGGACAGCTCTCCCAACTTTGGCACAAGCCCCCAGATGTTAGTAAGGAGGACTTTGCAGGGTCGACAGGGCTGGGTTTGCCATTGTCGTTTCCAGTGCCTAGGTCGATGCTGGGTGGTCCGTCCGGTTTAATTCCTTTTTATTAACTTTGTCGCAGTTAGGTACAACTGAGTGGCTTGCTAGGCCATTTCAGAGGGCATGTAAGAGTTAACCACATTACTGTGGGTCTGGAGTCACATGTAGGCCAGATCAGGTAAGGACAGCAGATTTCCTTCCCTAAAGGACATTAGTGAATGATTACAACAATCGACAATGGTTTCATAGCCATCATTCGACTAGCTTTTTTAATTCCAGATTTATTATTTAAATTCAAATTCCACCTTCTGCTGTGGTGGGATTCGAACCCATGTCCCCAGAGAAATACCCTGGGTCTCTGGGTTACTAGTCCAGTGATAATACCACTATGCCACCGCCTACCCTTTTGTGTTGATCGTGATTTATGCACTCACTGCGAAATTATATCTGTGTTTTGGATGCTGTCTTCCAAGAAACTTTTACTCCGTGATAGCAGATTTTGCTTCTTGTTTGCAGTAATGTAGTTTGCTATTTTAGGTTCAGTGTGAAATTTTTTGCTTTATCCCCACATAAATGAGAGTAAGGCCAAATAAAAGACCTCAGCAGTTTAAAATTGACATTAAGAGGAACCTTCAACGAACTCATCTTAAATGAGAAATCAGTAAAACTGCGTTTAAAAGTTTCCAGGTGGCAAGGGTTAATATCCCATTATATTTTGCAGGCGTGCTTGACCCTTCACTGTAAAAATCTGAATGAGCGGCAGACTCCTAACTAGGTAATCTAAATTCAGGTCCCAAAGTACTGATTAACATTCTGACCCAGGCCTTTCACAGAGAATGAATTTCATTAATCTGAAGTTGCTTATATATTAGGTTTGCTCATTCCAGTCTGGAAAGACATTCAGTCGCAGATGTTCTGCTCTGTTTTGGGCTCCACTGTTTAATTACGAGACTTGGGTGTAAAATTTGGCTCCCTAGTGTCACTGTTTCAGTGTTATTGGAGCCTGGTGTTCACAAACATAGTGTGGGCTCCATCCCCGTTCACTCCTGGTGCAGCCCACACCGATAGCCATATTCAGAAAGACACTCGCACAGGCATCCCAAGCGTGCGCCAAAAGCATGCAGAGTGGGCAGATCGTGACGACAGTCAGTTTAACGTTGATTTGGCACCCGACCTGCCATTTTGGACCTCACAGGTCCTGTTAATGCCCTCTCTTAAAGAGAGAACCCCAGCTAGTGCTATTTAAAGGGATCATCATGGAATTTACAGATGAGGTATTTTTGACTTTCCTTTGAAAATACAGATTTAGTGGAAGTAATGTGTACTCTGTTGTTGGAGGAACTCGCACAGATCCATTGAATGGTGCTGGGCATTTGCAAATAGTAGAGTTGATTTTAAAGGCCTCTGAGCAGAAAACTTGCTCAGTCATGGAAACCATAGTGGCAGTCCCTTTTGGACTCCAGAATGACATGGAGATGGAGTAGAGACAACAGAAAGGAGAAGCTGCCTGCAGAACAAGGAGGAGGAGGCTCTCTATAGAAGGTTATACCCACCTTGGGTCTTCGGAGAGCATTTCTTCTACCTCCACCTCAGCCAGGAGCAGTTTCTGAGATGGCTATGCTTCATCAAGAAGATGGTCACAGAACTCTGCCACCTCCTCAAACCTGACCAGCAGCCATGGAGCAGGGTGAGGACAGCCCTGCCAGTGGACATGAAGATCACTCTGGCCCTCAATTTCTACACCAACAGATCCTTCCAGGCTGGAGCCACTGACATGGCCAACATTTCACAGTTCGCCATGCATCACAGCATCAGGGAGGCAACTGAGGCCCTGTACACCAGAAGAGGAGACTTTATTGTCTTCTCTAAACAGAGAGAAGCAGCAAGAGCACTTGTCAGGGCAGTGGGCTTCCCAGTCATGCAGGGAGCCACCAACTGCATCAATGTTGCTCTGCAGGTGCCATATCTAAATGGAGCGATGTACTAAAAACACAAAGAGTTCCATTCATGAACATACAGTTGTTGTATGACCATCATGTTGGTGAACACCCACTATCCTGGCAGCGGCCATGATGCGTTCATCCTGTTTCAGTCAGCCGTTCAAGCCATCACGTTGAACCAGAGATGGTTCAGGGACAAGGGCTACCTGCTCTCCACGTGGCTCATGACTCCCCATCATCCCCTGATCAGCACATCTGCAACAAGAGCCATGCCGCAACCAGGAACATTGTGGAGAGAACGATTACTGTCCTCAAACAACGGTTCCACTGTCTGGATCGCTCAGGGGGAGCCCTCCAATATTTACTGGAGCATGTCTCCCGAATCGTGGTGGTTTGTTGCATCCTCTACAACCTGGCAAACATGATGGCGCAGTCTGTGCCTCTTGTCCTTCGGCAGCCACCTCAGGAGGAGGAGGCATCCGGGATACCATTACTCCAAACAGGCTGTCTGTGAGCATCTCATCAGACTCTGGTTCCCCTGAAAAAACCCCCAGATCACTTTGCTCCACAATTCCCCACCTTTCCATCCCTCTGCTAGAGACCATCACAGTGTCCTCCTGGCCAAACTCCTGAAATGAGAGACACCACAATGCAACCCTTCTATTCCAACTTTATCCAACAACACTTCAAATAATACATACAATACTCAACTATTCACCCTTGTGCTTTCCCTTAGTGCCTAACTTGTGGGTGCCTTTGCCTGGCCTAGTGCTACCGCAGTGGCTGCAGCATGACTGGTGGAAGGCTGCTATCTTCCAGTGGGGGAAGACTGCAGATGGTTTTGCAGGATGGCCTCGAGCAACCCTGAGCCTACAGGGCCTGGCTTCAGATGTACCACCTCAATATGGGCAGCAGCAGTCTGGGCTGGCTGGCTGAGAGTCAACAGCAGGGAAAATGGCAGTGGTGGGAGCATAAATGTTGTCATCCTGAAAGCCACTGCCATTCCATCAGGGCAGCAGCTCAGCTAACCCAGTAATCTGCTGGAGCACAGATTGCTGGACTGCTCTGAGAGCCTGCAAGTTCCTTTGAGCACTAGGTATTTGTAGCCATGATGGCAGATGTCTGAACCTGCGTGGTACAAAGCTGGGCTTGCATGGCAACAAGCATGGAGCTCAGGAAGTCAGTGTAAGCTGCCATTGCAACACTCAGATGTTGGGTGGTTTCCACCTGTGCTGCAATGGAAACTAAGACATCAACCATCAGTCGCTGCTTTGCTGCTGGGGCCTGTAGTTGGCCCCCACTTGCACGCTGGAAAGGATTGGTTGGAAGCTTTGTGCAAAGCCCTGTACCACATTGGAACTGGACTCCTCCATGCTATTTGACAGTTACAACAGGCTCTGTGGCAGGCTTGCCAATGCACCAAGCATTTTCTGTGTGCATGCCCATCAGCCTTTTCTTGTACGCCATCCGTTGAAGTTCTCATCCGAGTTCTCTGCAGCAGAACTTGTCTGCGACCTTACCTTCTGAGGAGCTAGCACGTGATATCCTTTCCCTCTGGCCTGGCTATAGTCCACAAATGCCTGCTGACTCACCATGAGTCAGCCACCCTTTAACGTATCGGCAGTGCCAGTATTTGAGTTGGTGATTGAGAGTGTCAGATCAAATGACGGTGCTTCTTTATCAGATTTCTGCTCTTGTTCTGTAACCATTCTGTGATTCTATGATTCATTGTGAGGCTGCGCTGACTGGCCAGATGGTAGGACTTGGATATCTGAAAGCATAAATGCACAAGGTGTGGTTTGGGATGAGGGAAGTTGGTTGGAAAGCAAGAGATGCATGGTTACATCATCTACAGCTTGTACTTTATACCAGATTGCGGGATGAGGATGAAGTGGGATTTCAGAAGGAGCATAAGGCAGGAACATAATGTTATCCTGGATGGTTTCAGTGATGCTGGTTGCAATGGCTTCAGTGCCTGCCACACCAATAATTTGGAGCACATCTCCTCTAAGGGGCTATGGACTTTCAGCCATACCTGGACCTGCCAGTTTTTTGCTGCTTCCTCCTGTTATGTGCCACATTATACCTCAAGAGAGAGGGAAGAATGTTGGTGGGTGTGGTGCAATATATCTGGGTGATGTACCTGTTTAGCTGAATAACTGGCAACATGTGGAAGCTGTGAGATGCAGGTGTGAGGTTTGTAACAGTGGTAAGTGTGTCAGGGTTGTTGTATGATTACTTTTAAGAGTGATGTCCCTTTAAGATCTTAGTATGCTAATGAGCTAAGTACCAGGACGTAGTCATGTGCCTTGGAGCCAGAGTCACTCGGCTACTGTAACACCTAGAGGCAAGTTCTGTGAATAGTTAGCTCTGTACTGTATAATAGTTTAGCTGTAATAAACCTGTTTGAGATCTTCAACCAACTGGACTCCACGCATCTCATTTATGTTGCATCGGACAGCATAAAATAATTCATTATAAGAGTGAAGTGGAGCATGTGAATGTTAGACATGAGTCTATTGCTAGAGATTTTTGATGGGTGAGCGATGGGATGAGGTCCATTGAGCAGTGTGTGAGGTTGGTGGTGTAGTGGGTAGGAGATGGCATTTGTAGTTGCATTCACTGACTGTGACCACTTGTGTGAGGCCATTGAATTTTTTCTGGCACTGTAACCAGGTCCTCAGGGCCAAACTCCTTGCATTGACCTCTGTGGCTCTCTCTTCCTTTTGAGGTGTATGTCTGGAGGGCCTCCTGGTCCCCTGCAAATTGAGCTCTCTCCTCTCCACTTCTATTACTAAGGCCTCCAATGCTGCACAAGAGAACCTGGCAGCCATCTCTCTGCCCTGCTGCTCCATTGCTCCTCTTCTTTCTGAGAAACTCTTCCACTTACAGTTCCAGCATTGCTGCAGCCAGAATGCACATCCCCTTTAATAGGTGCAGTCTGGCTTTAAACTGCAGGCTAGCTTTAACTCATGCTAGCCTCGCATGAACCTGGGACTCTGCTGAACATGTAGCCAGTCAGCAGCACGTTTAGCACTGGGTTGCAAGCCTTAATCATGAAGATGGGCAGGCAGCATGATGTTCATATGCTGTGTGCATCACCTCCATCGGATGCAAAATAATTGTGCATAGTGATCCCTGCACCCACAAATGGGCCTTTTCCAATTTTTGGCCCCCAAAATATAAATGTATGACACTGGCTCCCGTAGGTCTATAATAATATTTAGGAGTGCGGCCACAAGAGGGAAAAATAAGGTATGTGGATTCCAGTTCCTTGAAAATCTCTAGAAGGTTTTTTAATAGTTAAATGATAACACGCAGTTCAGATCAAACTATATACCGAACCTTTGTCCAGGGTGTTACGGTGCAGTGACTATGGCTTCTAGTCACATGGCTACATCAAGGTACTTAGCTTATTAACATACTGAGTTCTTAAAGGGACATCACTCTTAAAGCGATCATACAACATATACTGCTGTTAATATTTAGCAGTGCAGCTAATAGAAGGAGAAATACTGTTTGAAGTTGGATGTACTCTTATAAAGTAAAAACATTCGAGCTACTTATGGATGAAGGAAAGATAAGAGATGAAATGAAGGAAAGCGAGAGGAAGAAAACTGCAGGTGAAATTGTTAGAATTTTCTCTCCAATTGCAATATTAAAATGCTCAATTAGGATGTTTTTATTGCCGTGCACCCAGTCAGCCAGTGGTTGATAAAACTCAATGAAGAATTTATTATTTTAAAAAAACCTTGATAGTGCTTTTACGGTATAATAATTGAGTTTTTGTTGTTCTACCTAAAAAAAAAAATACACTTACATCCAAGTTACAAAAAGGTGATGGTGAAGTTTTAAAATTGATGCCAGATAATAGAAACTAATAAGAAAAGATAAAATCTTGTTATATGTTTGCTTACAATATTACATCTTACAGAGAGACAGTGGGCTGCCATAAACTTCACTGAGCCACCACAATATTAAACGTTCATTTAAATGGTAGGGGTAGGCTTCCCCCCCCCCCCCCACTTCAACCGAATGACGTGGCGGGGCGGGCAGTCCGTCCCTGGCAATGGCGTCAGGTGCCACTGCATAGGTGCCAACACCATTTTTAAAGGGCTTCCAGCCCTTCCATTTAATCTAAGTTTTTAAAGAGATAGTGAGTGGAAATTTATTGAAAAAAAATTAATGTTTCTAGTCCCTCCCCCTCCCCCCTCCCCCCAAGAGCCATAAAAATCAGTCCTTGCCCTCCTCCCACCCCACCCACCTAAATAGATACCTTGTGTACCTGACCTATCCCCCACCACAGTTCATAAAATATGCACTTTATCCCTTCCCACCATCCCCTCCACCAATCGGATGAGTTTGACCTTGCTGTCACCCCCCCTCCACCCTCTGTACTGAAATACTTACCTGCCCCCCCCCCTCCCCACCAGTGTCCCATATTGGATCCCCAGATGGGTATCTGAAGGCACGGGAGTGCCAGCCACCGGCACCGATATTGGCCTGAAAAGGATGGCGGGAGCGGATAAGTCATTAATTCATTTATTTAAATAAGTTTGCATATGTAAACTTTGGTCTCATCGCCGAGCAGTGGGGAGGCCGCCAGCAATATCGGGCAGGGCCTTCCCGGTGTCGAGGCCTTTGGCGGCCCTCTCCCGGAGAAATTTGTGAAAAATAATCAGACTTAACCTGAAGACTCTTGAACTTTGCAGTGCTGTATCAGTAAATTTAAAAATAAATCCTCTGCTTCACAGCTATTTTTGAGGTTGTCTGCACAGTTCTGCATTACCAAGAAATAAATGAGCTATCTTAATTCATGTCAACTGCTTACAATGTTGCCGTAATTTATAATGCAACCTTTATTTACCACAAAATTAATTTTATATTTAACCAATCTTATTGTGCCTTGGGATATTTCTGATGCAAGGGCACTATGTAAACGCAAATCTTTCTTTCTCTTACCCTCATTTTTGTCCCTATCCTGATACCTTTCTTTCAGGCAAATTCCTAAGAGCACTAATATTAATTTCAGTACTATTCATCTGAAATTTCCTTTATTTCCATCTATGATTTCCATTTCCCCAAGACTACCTGGCTGCTCGCATACTAAGTGGCTTTTATAAGGCAATCACTGAATCTCATTGGTGGCAGGATCTATCCATCCCTTGCAGCTGGGTAATGTCTGATCCTCCAGGAATGACACTCAGCAAGACTGAGATTTAACTTGCTTTGTCGACTTTATTCAGTCATCTTCACTCTACAGATACAATCCTTCAACAGGTGCTATCTGACCTTTGAACCCCAAGGTCAGATGACCTATCTAGTACAGCATGTACCGCATTGTATCTAATATGCAAGTCCACAGAACACTCCGTTATCATCATGAGATTGCTCCCTTATCAGACTGAAAACATGCCCATGATTTTCTGGTATTACATAAATGACACACATTAGACAAAATCCTCAAATCTCTTGGGTGGTCTCCTTTGATGCTTGGCTGTGTGTGCAATCTCAGGAACTCTGGTTATTGTCCCTGGACTTGACAGTATCAGCATCCTTTCATGAGCCTTCATCTGTGCCTCTGCACTGCAAGCTGTCAGCCAGCTGTCAGAAGCTCTGGAGTCTCTGATCCCAAGTCCAGGAATCATCAGTCCCTGCCGCCATCTGAACCTCATCTCGATGTCGAACTGTTTTTTGCTGTTCCACCATCTGCGCATCTTGACCTGGAACCAGATTTAGTTGCAGCCCGTTGTCTGACTACAAAGTAACTGGCAAACCATGCCTCGCAAATATCTCAGTCAGTGGTGCCACTGTTTTTCTCTGCTGTTGTAGACTTCATCACAAAATACTCATTGTACCGACTGTAATAGTCAAATCACAAACAGAATTGACTCTCCTGATGGAAACGGGCCTAAAAAAAATCTACGGCTACATCTTCCCATGATCTGCCTGGTAGCTGGATTGCTGCATATTGGTTCAAGTGGGTTGGGCCGGCAAACGAGTTAACATCCGTGACAGGATTTGACAAATTTTTCTGCATCCTTCTCCATTCCAGGTCACCAGACTTTGGTTCTCAGGTTCTGCTTCATACCGACCACTCCGAAATGACCTTAATGATCCAATGCCACCATTCCATTCCTTAGCTGTCTTGGCACTACATGTCTGTTGCTTCTGAGCACACATTTCCCCATTGTTTACAGTTCATCTCTCACAGAAACATAGGACTTGTGTGTACACTTTCCCTACTCTCCTGTCTGGATCCTCTGCCTGATGTTTTCTAGTTCTGGATCTCTGTCTGACTCTCTCTATCTCCCTAATTGTCATTGCTCTCAGTGTCGAATGTACCGCTACAAATCGCGTAAGTCAAACAAGTATGCATGAAATTTTTCACATGCCCAGACCAGTCCCTTTGCCTCTTTC
This sequence comes from Heterodontus francisci, assembly GCF_036365525.1. NCBI lineage: Eukaryota > Metazoa > Chordata > Chondrichthyes > Heterodontiformes > Heterodontidae > Heterodontus > Heterodontus francisci. Next base: position 32,395,970 of record NC_090389.1, read on the forward strand.
TCTGTCTGAGAATATTGCCTCTTCAAATCCGTCAAAGACCGGCTTGCATAAACGATGACTCTTGGTCCTCTTGCTCCTTGTTCCAATGGACTGGCATCTGCTGTGACCTTCATTGGTGCTTGGGGATGGTAATATCCAAGAGCATGAGCACTCATCAAGCTATCCCTCAGTGCTCTGAATGCATCCTTCTGCCCTTGGTCAAACACAAATCATTCATTCTTCCTCGTTAACTTCCTGAATGGATCAGTTATTATAGTTAACATTGGTATGAATTTTGTACAATAGTTTACAAGACCAAGAAAACTGCTCACTTCACTGGCATTTTGTGATTCTCTTGCCGCTGTCATTGCCTTAACTTTCTCTCTTGCTGGATTAGTGCCTTGGCTTGTCAATTTGTGACCCATAAATACCAGCTCTGACACTCCCAATAGCCACTTGTCTGCATTCACTGTTAGACAAGCTGCTTGCTTAACAATACTCGTCTGAACCGCTCATCATGTCCTTCAGAAGAGGAATTACTTTATGGATCTCGTGCTGGTAAATCTCAGGTGCTGCATTTATTCCAAATAGCAGCCATTGTATCAGTACAGTTTACAATGTGTGACAAACGTCACCTTCCTAGAATCTGGGTGCAACTCTAGCTAGTGGTACCCCCACTTTAAGTCCAAATAGGAAAACACCTTGTCTATATTTTCTGGAGTTTCTCATCTACATTTGGTATAGGATGGCGTTCGCTAACCACTACCTCAGTCACCTGTCTCCTGTCAATGTCTTATGTTTCCATTTGGCTTGGGCACTGCCACTACTGGACTCACCCAAGGTGTTGATCCTTCTACTGGTTCAACAATATCTTGATCAATGAGCTCTTGGATCTTGTCTTCAACCTTGCTACCCAATCCAAAAGGTGCTTTTCATGCAGGCTCAGCTATTGGCCTGGTGTTGACGTCAATGGTCATCTTCAACTAACGATCATGAAGCTTTCCTATTTCTTGGAAAACCGGTTTGAACTCCTCCTTCAGTTCAGCATGTGACTTCACCAAATTCACCTTCAATCCAATATGCAACACCCCCAAGGCTTGAGCCATCTCTCTGCTCATGAGATGTTCCCCTTTTTCTTCGATGACCACAAACTCTGCATCTACCGTTTTGTCACCTATTTGCACTACAGCTTTGAACCATCTGTCAGTTTGAAGTGGTAACTTGGATGTGTATAGGTTCAACTTCCTCACACATGTCCGTGATGTGCACCCGATTCTCCTCTTCTTCAATTCTTCTCACAATATCCTATCAATCACATTGCTGTCACTTCCAGAATCCATGATGATGTCCACCTTCACCCCACCAATTAGTTTTGGAACTTATCCATATTTCCCATCATTAACTGCAAACCTATATCCCTCATCACATTCACTATCATTCTTGCCGTCATCATCTACTCGGCATACATTTCTGCTTTGTTCATTCCGCTGCCCTCTGCATTGCTTTCCAGACTTTCCTCTATTCTCAGTTTTTGCTTCTGCACTTCCTGGCAAAGTGATCACTTCTCCGCAATTTCTGCAGATTTTTAGCAGGGCACCAAGAATCCTTCCCAAAATGTCCCAAATTTCCACATTTTAAGCACTCCTTCTCAGTCTTACTTAGGCTACTCCTATCTTGCCCTCTGGAGGATCCAGGCTTGTTTACTTGGCTTGAGTTTGATCCAGGCCACCCTGAAGCTGAAGTTGAAGTGATGCATCCAACTTCATCAGAATTGAGCTTCCACAACTTCAAAAGAAGCCGTCACCCTCAATGTTTCCTCCAAGGTTAATGCATCTCCTTTTTCAAGCAACTTGTGCTTCAGGTAGTTCGACCGGCAACTTTGTACGACGATTTCCGTGAGCTGATTATCCAAATCATTTCCATAATTACATCCCTTCGGTGCTTGGCGCAATCAAGTGACAAATTGCGCAACAGTTTCCCCATCTGTCTGCTTCATCGGCCAAGAAACATGTCACTGAAATGTTGCATTCATCTTCACCACATAATGATTGTTTAATGCATCCACAGCCTTATCAATCATCCCATTCTCCTGTGCCAAGAAGTGTTTTTAATGCCTCTGTCACCGATGCCCCAGCATTGTAGAGCAACAAAGCCCCCTGTTGTGTTTGCTGCGCTAACATCGCCCCATCTAGAAACAGGCCCCTACGTTCCATGTGAGTCTCAAACTCTTCCAACCATGTGACCCATCATGCACTTACCACACTGGCTTCACCATTAGTATCAAATGGATTTACACCTCTAATCCCATCAGATTCCAATCCACCAAAAGCCATAACTAACTGCGATGGTTCAATAATCTAATGCAATATTTTACTCTTCGTCTCTTTGCCACTGTAGGATCCTCCAGTAATGAGCAAGACTGAGATTTAACCTGGTTCACAGACTTTATTCAGCTTTCTTCACTCTACAGATACAGTCCTTCAACATGTGCTGTCCGACATTTGAACCCCCGTGTCAGATGACCACCTAACTAGTACAGCTTGTACCATATTGTATCTAATATGAGAATACCATATTGTAGCTAATATGCAAGTCCGCATAAAACTCCGTTATCAGCATGTGTTATGAGACTGTCATCCTGTCCAACTCTTTGGTCTTTAATCTTTGTCACTGCACTGCATTTCTGTTTCATAGAGTCGTATAGCATAGAAACAGGCCCTTTGGCCCACCATGTCCATGCCGACCATAATCCCTATCTATACTAATCCCACCTGCCTGCATTAATTCCATATCCCTCTATGCCTTGCTCATTCAAGTACCTGTCCAGATGCCTCCTAAATGTTGCTATTGTACCTGCCTCCACCACCTCCTCAGGCAGCTCATTCCAGATACCCACTATTCTTTATGTGAAAAATTTACCCTTTTGATACCCTTTAAACCTCCTCCCTCTCACCTTAAATCTATGCCCTCTAGTTTTAGTCACCCCAACCATGGGAAACAGACTCTGGCTATCTACCCTATCTGTGCCTCTCATAATTTTATATACCTCTATCATGTCCCCTCTCAGCTTCCTTCCCTCCAGGGAAAACAGACACAGCCTATCCAATCTCTTTTTATAACTCAGGCCCTCCAAACCAGACAACATCCTTGTGAATCTTTTCTGCACCCTCTCTAGCTCAATCACATCTTTCCTGTAGTGCGACGACCAGAACTGCACACAGTACTCCAAATGCGGCCTAACCAACGTTATGTACAACTGTAACATGACGTCCCCGCTCTTGTCCTCAGTGCCTTAGCCGATGAAGGCAAGCATGCCATACGCCTTCTTCACCACCCTGTCTACCTGTGTTGCCACTTTCAGGGAACTATGTACATGCACCCCAAGGTGTCTCTGCTCAACAACACTCCCCAGGGCCCTGCCATTCACTGTATATGTCCTGCCCTGGTTTAACTTCCCAAAATGCATCACTTCACACTTGTCTGTGTTAAATTCCATTTGCCACTCCCTTGCCCACTTTCTCAGTTGATCTATTTCCTGCTGTAACCTTAGACAACCTTCTTCACTGTCCACTATACCACCAATTTTGGTGTCATCTGCAAACTTACTAATCATGCCCCTTACATTCACATCCAAGTCATTAATATATATGACAAACAACAGAGGACCCAGCACCGATCCCTGCGGCACACCATTGGCCTCCAATCTGAAAAACAACCCTCCACTACCACCCTCTGCCTCCTATCACCAAGCCAATTTTGATTCCAATTTGCTAGCTCACCCTGGATCCCATGTGTTCAAACCTTCTGGACCAGTCTACCATGCGGAACCTTGTCAAAGGCCTTGCTAAAGTCCATTTATACAACGTCCATCGCCCTGCCCTCGTCAATCCTCTTGGTCACCTCCTCGAAAAACTCAATCAAATTTGTGAGACATGATTTCCCACGCACAAAGGCATGCTGACAATCCCTAATCAGAGCATGCCTTTCCAGATGCATATAAATCCTGTCTCTCAGAATACCTTCCAATGACTTTCCCACCACTGATGTAAGGCTCACCGGCCTGTAGTTCCCTGGCTTATCCCTGCTGCCCTTCTTAAATAAAGGCACAACATTAGCTATCCTCCAGTCTTCCAGTACCTCACCCGTGGCTATCGATGATACAAAAATCTCTGCCAGGGCCCCAGCAATCTCCTCCCTTGCTTCCCATAGCATCCGAGGATACACCTGGTCAGGCCCTGGGGATTTATCCACCTTAATGGGCTTCAAAACCTCCAACACCTCCTCCTTTGTAATGTCGATCTGCTCCAGGATATCGGTGTTCCCTCCTTTGAACTCTCTAACTTCCATGACCTTCTCCACGGTAAATACGGACGAGAAATATTCATTTAAGACCTCGCCCATTTCCCGTGGCTCCACACATAGATTGCCACATTGATCCTTAAGGGGACCTACTCTCTCCCTAGCTACCCTTTTACTTTTAATATACTTATAGAATCTTTTAGGATTCTCCTTTATCTTATCTGCCAGGGAAATCTCATGGCCCCTTTTCGCCCTCCTAATTATCTTCTTAAATGTAGTCCTACATCTCCTATACTCCTCGAGGGACTCGCTCGATCTCAGCTGCCTATACCTGACATATGCCTCCTTCTTTTCTGACCAGACCCTCAATATCCCTCGTCAACCAAGGTTCCCTGAACTTGCCAGCCTTGCCCTTCCATCTAACAGGAACATGCCGGCCCTGAACTCTTCCTATCTCACTTTTAAAAGCCTCCCACTTGCCAGACGTCACTTTACCTGCAAACAGCCTCTCCCATTCAACTTTTGAGAGTTCCTGTCTGATGCCGTTAAAATTCGCCTTCCCCCAATTTAGAACTTCAACCTGAGGACCAGTCCTATCCTTTTCCATAACTATCTTCATGCTTTCAGGTTAATTATTTTCCCCATTAGGTCTTTTGTCAGGTTTCCTGAAAATACGTAAAATGCTGGTCCCAGCTCTTTCTAGTCTCCCAAGTCAATTTATACTGTACTCATGAATTCAAAATTTGGAAGAATGAGTAACTCTGTTCTGTATAACGGTCATTTCTAAGTGCATCTGTATGAATTGAAAGAATTGTTCCTGTGGCAAATTACAAACTTCAAATGGGTGAAGCTGTCCTTGTTTCTCTACATATCAATCTATTTAACCACCTCTGACTTTCCACATTTTTCTGCCATTAAACTTTTTCAAGCCCAATTGCAGGTTGTCTCAGTGTCTCACTGTCATTTTCATCCTGTATCCCATCCATCCTGCTCTCTTTGAAATAGCAATCTAGCTGTACTATATGGTCAAGTTATGTCTGTAACCTAAACAAACCATTTTTACAGATTATATATTCCAGAAGTGAGCAATATACCAACTGTGACTCCATCTTGAAGGCTCTTTATTTTCAGTTTTTATTGATTTTTATCTTCTCCTCTGATAATTTCCCTGGATTGAAAATCGTTCCTCAAGGGTTTTTATTGATTTTTCACTTGAAAATTGTCAGACTTCCTGCCTTGCATGAAATTGCATTCATATTTGTGAGTCTCTTAAATCTGTGATAATCTGGTGTGCCTTTCATTTCACTTTGCTGCATGATCAAATCTAAGCCACATGATTCATTTAGTGGTTATATTTTTGTTAGATCATTTCCTGTGGCAGTTCTTAGGGGAATTAAAAAAAATAATATGACCGTGTCCATCTACCTCTGCCTCTCTCTCTCATTCCATAACTCTGCTTGTTCCCCCTTTGTAATTTGTTTTGTCTCCTATTCTGTCTTTCTGTCTCCCTTGTTTATTTCTTTCTTAGTCTTCTAAATTGCTTGCTCCCCCGGCTTCCATTTATTTCTATCTTGTTCCCTCTTTTATTCATCTCTCTCCCTCTGTCTCTCTCATTCTCTCTATATTTTGGTTTCATACCATTCTCTCTCGAAATTTTCAGAACTTGCCTGACGTTTTCTCTCTTGTCTTTCTGTAACTCTTCCCTTCCCTGTCTTCTTTACGTCTCCCATGCACTCTGTATGCTTCTTTGATGTGTTCTAATGATTTATTCAGTTTGTACTTTTAATATTTTTAAAAGTACACAACACTCAGCATATTGGCACCCAGGATTGTGAAAGGTGGGAAACAGGATCATGTGGGAAGAAACCATGCAGGAGCTGCTGCAACACTTGGGTGGGAAAGAAACTGGGGGACAGGATTCTGGCGAAGAGGGAGCTGGAGCCCTGAGTTTGGGTTGCTGATCTTTTTGTTCTTATGTCAGGTAGAGTGTTATAGCCCTGCCCTGTACTGACTTACTTAGGAATCACTCCAGTGCATGTAGATGTGAGAGAAATTGAATCTCAGAATCTGAGAGTGAGAGCAAGAGACTGGTGTGTGGAACGGAGTGTGGCCACCAATCTGGTATTGGTAAGCTCAGGGCTGCCACAGGGAGGGAGCAGGACGATATTGCATTCTTGAAAGATGGAGCTATGCTGGTATCAGGCAAGTGATAGGAATCACAAAATAGGGGCTTTGACAACAGGCAAGAGAGCTGCATCTCTATGTATTTCAAATAACCTCTCTAACTTGGTTTCTCTAATCCCCACTGCATTGAAACATTTGTGTTGAGCATGACATCTGATTTATTTCTATGATATCCTGATTTCTGTGGAATATTGTTTAAATAATAATAAAATTCCAGGAATACTTCATGTTCTAGTCCTTCAAAAGGATATAATGTTATCATTCCTGCTTCTGCATCCTCCATGTCCCAGAGCACCTCAACCCAAACCAATGACTAAAACCATTCGAATATGGATATAAGGTATCGCTATTGAGTCAGTAGCTACTGAATCAGGAAAAGGGACTAGAGAAAAGGGTCCATTTGTTATAATCAGTGTCAACTGCTTCTTAAATTTGAGAGACTTGGTTGAAGACTCAACACCCAGAATGGATGACACTATCAAGATTGAAAAGAGTCGGAGAGAAGGTGAACTACATCATAGTAATATGATTAGATAATACCATTTTTTTAAATATCGGTATATTCAAGGTAGAAAGCAGGTAAGTATTTTTGTAGAATTGAAGGTGCTGGTCAGGAAAGTTTTGATCATCCTGACTAGTGATTGCACCTTTCTTTTTTATCTTCGAAACAGAAGCTTGTTCCTTTGTACTTGCACTGGTGCGGAGGTGCATGCTGGCTCTTGAGATTTGTAGTCTGGAGGAGTAAGCATTATAATATTACATGATATTACATGACATGGAGGTTGACGTCAATCAAAATTTGTCATGTTATAGTCTACCAAAGAGCCAACATAGGCATAATGGGATGAATGGCCTCCTTCTGTGCTGTTCTATGCACAAGTCAGACCTGGAGGTTAACTTCAATAAAGACTGTAGTATTACTTGTGTCAGATCTGGAGGCTGACTTGAAGATGGGTTTTGTTCGTGTGAGCTGCCGGTGTAAAATTGAGTTCACACTCCAAATTCACTGTTTACTGCATTTTGCAACCTATGATCTTAGGAAGGAGGAGAGGGCAGAATGAAGCTGTACAACAAACAAGCACAAGGCTCATTAACATTGAATATTTCATGCAGTTAAATGAATGTTGGGTGGTCGTGTGAGCCTCCACCCTCAGAACATACCTTGCCCATGTTAGGAATTCTGAGATCTTCCCGAGAATCATCGAATTATTGAATGATACAACACAGTAGGAGGCCATTCAGCCCATTGTGCCAGTACTAACTCTTTGAAAGAGTTATTCAATTAATCCCACTCCACTGCTCTTTCCCCACAGCCCTGCACATTTTTCATCAATGAGTAAGCTTTGGGATTTTTGATCTTTTTATTCCTTCACTGAAAGGATTTGACAATGAATTATGCTGAAGTGTTGTGTTTTGAAACAATATGATTTTGTATATATTGGAAAAAGTCACAGGCTGCATCCATTGAAACAAGAGGATGTTAATAGGTCCAGGCACTGAAGGTGAAGATGTAGTAAAACTAGGCCAGCCAGTTTATGGAATTTTGTGGTTTAGTCGATTTCAAAGTGAGGTAAGATAATTGACTCATCCCAAGCTCATTTAGCCAAGATGACATCTATTAATTTTGGAAATGGCAGGAGGTGGTTTCCTTCGGCCCACAGCCCTGGGGACAGGCAGGGGTAAGATCACTAGTTTTATTGATTGGCATACTGGAAAATTACTTTCTGTGAATTCATGGAGAGAAAAGGAAAACCAAACCAAATGGGCAGTCAATCAGGTTTTAAACAAAAGACCATGAGGTGCAGGTTTAGGACTGGGCCTGGATGCTGAGGTACAGGAGGTCAGTTTTTGCAGTTGGATGTTGTCTAGAAAGAAGGTAATGCTAAAAACATTGGGTCAGCCAATGAAAGTGATAGAGCAATAGGTTGATTATTTTTTGAAGAGACAAGTGAAAATGTGGAGAAGTCAGTGAGGTTCTTTTATAGCTGTCACTTTGTATATTCACTTGCTGTATGTAAAATAAGGCAGGTGATAATTTGTGTTTGGACTTGTCTCTAAAGTGATTCTTCATATAAAAACAGAAAATGCTGGAAATACTCAGCAAGTCAGGCAACATCTGGGGAGAGAGAAACAGAGTTAATGTTTCAGATCACTGCCCTTACGTCAGACATTTATTGATTTTTATTCTCTTGTCTCTACATCATTCTATAATTATAGCTATTCCTGGTTGATAGTGTAAATGGGAATTACCGAATCATCAGCTGCCATCTGAAAAAATGGGGGGCAGAGGTTATGATCTGAAATTGTTGAACTGAAGGTTGAGTCCGGATCTATCTATCTTTTGAACTTACAGCACTTTGTTCTCGCAGATTCAACCCTACTATTGTTATTAAATCCACAGGCAAGGATGGTACTGTTGTTGTTTGGTGAAAAGACCAATGTTCCATGTAATTTTTTTTGTTGTGCATGTCCTGTCCATTTCAGTCATTTTTTTTGCACGGCTGCATTGGTGCGTTTTAATCTTAAATGGCACAACTTGTGAGTGGCCTGCACGATACGTTCTGGGTTGCTGTGCATCCTTGCACGCACGCACGTTAGAGGAGATATTGGAGCTGACCTCTCCCTAGTGGGAGATGAATGCCACCTCTCTGATAACACTTAATACCACCCCCTTGACCATAACTCCACCACCAAACATGAAGCCATTATTTCCAAGACTGTCACTGACCTTATTTCCTCTGGAGGTCTTTCCTCCCCGGCCTCCAAACTCATAGGGCTGGATTTTCAAAGTGTTGGTGGGAAACAGGAACCAGGTCTGGTTTTGGTCTGAAACCTGCCTCCTCTGAGAACCTGATTCAAATTGCAATTTTCAAGTTGTAAAGGCTTAATTGGTTTGGAGACAGGTTTCCTGTGGGATTGAAAATGGCAGTGGGTCAGATCAAGTGTGCGGCTCCTATAGACTTCCACAACAGCCATCACTGAGGCTGCTGGTTGCTCTGAGGGAGAGATCTGCCTTCCACAGCAGCAGAGGGAAGCAAGTTATCACAGGGGAGCTGGGGGCCTAGCACTAGAGGCAAGGCAGACCCTCCATTCATCGATGCCCACCTGGATCTAATGCTGCAGGCCATGAGGGAGAGGAGGGAGGTCCTTTTCCCAGAGTGTGGCAGGAGGAGGCCACCACGTTGTGCGGCAGGGGCATCTCTCTGATCAGTGTTATCCCCCTCTGCCCCCTCCCTTCCTCCTTCTCTCTTACTTCCTGTAGAGAGGTCAGTAGTCATCTCTTCAAGGGATTTCCCTTGTCCCTTTGGATCCATCCACGCACTTTGGGGGATGGGTAAAGATCTGAGGCATCTTGGACTGGTGGAGGATGAAGGAGTTATGACAGCTGCCAGGAAAGCAAGTGAACAATGAGGAAGCTCTTGTTGTAGTTGCACACCATTTAGATGTTGAAGGATCTCATAGGCTGGTCACTGAGTGCCTTGATTGCCACATGGGTACAATCGATGATGCCCTGCACCTGCAGATATCTATCTGGCATCAAGACTCAATGCCTTCTGTGCCAGTGTAGGCCCATCTGTGTCACAGAGGGCTGCAGGGTGGATGAGCAAACTGACGATGGCACCATGATACAGGAAGTCATTCAAACTGGGGCAGTAAATAGGAATGTAGTGGTAGTAGGGGACATTATAGTCAGGAGGATAGACACCATTCTCTGCAGCCAAGAGCGACAGTCCAGAAGGCTGTGTTGCCTGCCCGGTGCCAGGGTTCAGGATATCTGTTCATGGCTGTAGAGGAACTTGCAGTGAGAGGGGGAGGATCCAGTTGTCATAATCTACCTGGGTACTAATGACATAGATAGGACTAAGAAAGAGGTTCTGCACAGGGAGTATGAGTAGCAAGGGACTAAATTAAAAAGCAGAACCCCAAAGGTAATAATCTCTGAGTTATTACCTGAACCATGAACAAATTAGTGTAGGGTAAATAAGATTAGACAGTTAAATGTGTGGCTGAAAGATTGGTGTGGGAGAAATGGGTATTGATTCATGGGGCACTGGCACTAGTACTGGGGAAAGTGGGAGCTGTACCGTTGGGATAGTCTATACCTGAACTGTGCTGGGACCAGTGTTCGGGCGAGTCGTAAAACTAGGGCAGTAGAGAAGGCTTTAAACTAAATAGTGGGGTCAAGGGATCAAGTGAGGGAAGATGTGATAATTTAAAGAGAGAGGAGAAGGCAAGAGAGCAAGATAGCAAAAAGGATAATGATAATCAGGGTGTGACAGAAAGGGACAGTGTGTACAAACTCAAGAATGAGACAGTGGATCAGATTAGAGGTTGTGAACTAACAGAGTGGGTGGAGGGTTTGGAAGAGGTGAGATTCAGAAAACCAAAGAGAAAGGCTAAGGCATTGGAACAGTATAGCATTGTGGGTAAAGACAAGCAGAATGGGATAGGAAGGGACAGGGAGTTTAACAAAAATTTTACATTAGCAAATCAGGTCATTGAAGAGAATAGAAGCAAAAAATGAAATTAAAGGTTCTTTATCAGAATGCGCAAAGCATCTGCAATAAGATAGATGAACTAGTGGCACAAATAGAGGTACATGATTTAGATCTAATCGCCATTACCGAGACATGGTTACATGGTGATTAAGGCTAGGAAATAAATATTCCAGGGTACACAATATTTTGAAAAGACATACAGAATAGCAAAGGAGGAGGGGTCGCACTGATGATAAAGGATGGCATAAGGGCATTATTGAGAAAGAATCTGGCCTCAGAAAATCATGAAGTAGAATGAGTATGGTTGGAAATAAGGAAAAGCAAGAATCAGCAAATGCTGGTGGGAGTAGCTTATAACCTCCCTAACAGTAGTTATACCGTTGGACAGAGCATTAAAGAAGAAATTATTGGAGCTTGTAACAAAAGCAATGTAATAATTGTGGGAGACTTTAATGTTCATATAGACTGGGAAAATGAAATTGGCAGGACTGGTTTAGAAGATGAGTTTGTAGAATGTTTTCGGGACGTTTTTTGGAGCAATACATTGTGGAGTCAACTACAGATAAAGCTTTCTTAAATCTAGTATTGTGTAATGAAGCAGGGTTAATTAGCAATTTAATAGTAAAAGATCCACTGGGAAACAGCGATCATAATACCATTGAATTCCATGTTTAGTTTGAAAGAGACATGCTCCAATCACAAACAAGAATCTTAAACTTAAACAAAGCCAATTACATCGGCATGAGGGGAGAACTGGCTAAGGTAAATTGGGTAAATAGACTAAAAGGTATGGCAGTAGATGAATGGTGGGGAACCTTTAAAGAAACAATTCAAAATGTTCAACAAAAATACATTCCTTTGAAAAATAAAAACTCAGCAAGAAAGACACATCCTTGGCGCACTCAGGAAGTTAAGAATAGTATTAGATTAAAAGAAAAGGCTTACAATGTTGCAAAAAAGATTAGCAAGTCTGAGGATTGGGAGTGTTTTAGAAACCAGCAAAAGGCCACAAAAAAGTTGATAAAAAGGAAAAAATAGAATGTGAAAGTAAACTAGCCAATAAAATAAAAACAGATTGTCAGAGCTTTTATAGGTCTATCAAAAGGAAGAAAGTAACTAAAGTAAACATTGGCCCCTTAGAAGCACAGACAGGAGAAATTATCATGGGGAATGAGGACATGGCAGAGGAATTGAACAAATATTTTGTGTCTGTCTTCACAGTAGAAGTCACAAGTTCTGTACCAGAAATAAACGGTAACCTAGGGGCTAAAAAGAGTGAGGAAATTAAGGAAATTCATAGCAGCAGAGAAAAAGTATTGGAGAAATTTAAGGGGCTAAAGTCTGACTAATCTCCAGTACCTGATGACCTACACCTTAGGGTTCTAAAAGCAATAGCTACAGAGATAGTGGATGCGCTAGCAATGATTTTCCAAAATTTCTTAGATTTGGGAACAGTCCCATCAGATTGGAAGTTGGCAAATGTTATACCGCTTTTCAAGAAAGGAGGGAGAGAGAAAACAGGGAACTACAGGCCAGTTAGCCTAACATCAGTCGTTGGGAAAATGCTGGAATCTGTTATTAAGAAGTCTCAATAATGCGCGTAGAAAAGCATAGTATGATCAGAACAAGTCAACATGGTTTTACGAAAGGGAAATGCTGCTTGGCAAATTTATTTGAGTTTTTTGAGGATATAACTCGTAGGGTAGATAAAGGGGAACCTTTATATCTGGATGTAATATACCTGGATTTCCAAAAGGCATTCAATAAGGTGCCACACAAAAGGTTAACAGGCAAGATAAGGGCTCATGGAGTTGTGGGTAATATATTAGAATGGATGGATGATTGGTTAACAGACAGGAAGCAAAGAGTGGGCATAAATGGAGCATTTTCAAGTTGGCAGGCAGTGGCATGCGCAAGGATCAGTGTTGGGCCTCAACTATTTACAATCTGTATTAATGACTTGGATGAAGAGACAGAGAGTAATGTATCTAAGTTTGCTGATGAGACAAATGTAGGTGGAAGATACAAGTTCCGTACCAGAAATAAACAGTAACCTAGGTAAGCATAGGGAGGACACAGAGAGGCCACAAAGAGATGTAGACAGGTTAAGTGAGTGGGCAACAAGATGGCAGATGGAGAATAATGTAGGGAAGTGTGAAGTTATTCACTTTGGTCTTAAGAATAGAAAAGCAGAATATGTTTTAAAAAGTGTGCAACTTTTAAGTGTCGTTCTTCAAAGAGACTTGGACTTATGCAAGGAATGCAGAAAGTTAACATGCAGGGACAGCAAACTATTAGGAAGGTAAATGGCATGTTGGCCTTTATTGCAAGGGGATTGGAGTACAGGAATAAAGAAGTATTGCTGCAATTGTACAGGGTTTTGGTAAGACAAAATCTAGAATACTGTGTGCAGTTTTGGTCTCTACATTTAAGAAAGGATATACTTGCATTGGGGAGGTATAGTGAAGGCTCACTAAACTGGTCCCCAGGATGAGGGGCTTGTACTATGATAGGCTAAGTAAATTGGGCCTGTATTCTCTGGAATTTAGAAGAATGAGAGGCGATCTCATTGAAACATATAAAGTTCTAAAGGGACTGGATAGGGTAGACACTGAGAGATTATTTCTGTTGGTCGGGGAATCTAAAACATGGAGCCACAGTCTCAGGATAAAGAGTCGATCATTTAGGACCGACTTCACTCGAAGGGTTGTGAATCTTTGGAATTCTCTACCCCAGAGGGTTGTGGATGCTCCATTGTTGAATGCTTTTAAGGCTGGGATAGATAGGTTTTTGGTCTCTCAGGGAATCAAGGGATATGGCAAGTGGGCATGAAAGTGGAGTTGAATCCTAAGATCGGCCATGATGGTTTTGACTACTGGAGTAGGCTCGATGGGCCATATGGTCTACTCCTGCTCCTGTTTCGTGTATTCTTTTGATCCCTGCCCTCCTGAAAAGGGTATCTGTGACCTGCATGATGGTCGAATGAGATGTCGACTGTGAGTTGCCACCTTGGTCCACAACTGATGCCTGGAACGACCCAGTTGCATAGACGTTCAGAGCACCTGAGACTTTTACGGCTGCATGTAGGGGACTGCCATGGGGGCAGTGAGGCCTCAGGTCATTGTCGATCAGAGCATACAGGACCAAGACCATCTTCCTGGATAGGTGCACGCCTCCTACAGCACTTGCACTCTGTCATTTGCAGGAAGCTGACTCTTGGACTGTGCACCCGTTGTCTTGGTTAACGCCTTCCTCCTGTTGCAGCCCCCTGCTGTGCTCCTCTGGCCTCCTGCTGCCCAGGAGGGTAAATATGTCACAGGCCATCCTGGCTGCTCTGTCCAATGTCAGAGTCACCTGTTCCCATCTGACCGCCGTCAGCTGGGCCATTAATGCTCACCAGGCATTCCCGTACCAAGCCTAGCTGCCACAGTGATGCCAGCAGGCTCATTTCCCTATCTGGTCTCCTGTCAATGTCTAATGTAATATTTAACTCCTAAAGCTGCAACATTATCCTTAGTGAGATACATCTGAGGCAGCTAAGCTTCATTTGCTGCCTCTGCTTTAAATTAACCAGGCTTTTCCATTGCCCACATCTCCCTCCACGATCTTCATGTTCTCCAACCCCTGTGGCATTTTCACCATTCCCTGCCTTTAAAAATAGCTCCCTGCTCATGACAAGTCTGTTAGTAAGTTCTTTAATGAGCTCAACAGACAAATAATTGGATGTGGGTGCCCGACCCATTCCCTCCCTGCTGGCTGAAGTTAAAAATAAGATCATGTTTTGGTGGCAGCAGGACCCGGTGCCAACCTGTAAGAGAATGAAATCTTCAAATCGCGCTTGCTGCAGTTCGTGCTCTCAGCGTGGAGTGAAAATCTAGCCCCCTCTCCCAGCCCAACATAACTCACTTCTACCTTATTCCGCAGATCCACAAACAGGGCTGCCCTGGTAGATGCATTGTTTGAGCCTGTTCTTGTCCCATAGACTGATTTCTTCCGATCTCAACTCTTTTTCCAACCCTTGTCCAGTCTTTTCCCGCTTGCATCTGTCCCTCTTCCAATGTCCTTCCCCACTTTGATGGTTTTCAGTTTCCTGGTCCCACTGTCTCCTTTTCACCAATACCTCTACACCTCCATTCCCGCACCAGAGACATGAGGGTTCCTTGCTTCATACTTGAACGGAGGATCAACCAGTATCCATCCACCACCACCTTCCTCCACCTGACTGAACTTGTCTCACACTGGACAACTTCTCCTTTGACTCCACTATTTCCTTCCAAACAAAAGGTGTTGCTATGGATGCCTGCACGGGTCCTAGCAATGCCTGCCTTTTTGTGGGATACGTGGAACATTATTTGTTCCAAACCCACTCAGGTCCCTTCCTTCACCTCTTTTTCCACTGTATTGATGACTAGATCAGTGCCATTTTCTGCTCTCTCCACAAACTGGAAAATGTAATCAACTTTGCTTCCAAGTTTCAACTTTTCCCTCACCTTCACATGGCCCACCTCTATCTAACTCTTCCCTTCCTCGGCTTCTCTGCTTCCCTTTTTGGGGATAGGTTATCAACCAGTGTCCCCGAAAAGTCCACTTGACTATGCTTCCTCCCACCCTGATTCCTGTAAGGATTCTATTCCATTCTTCCAGATACTCCTTTTCCATTGCATCTGTTCTGATGATGTCATCAGTGCTTTCGATATGTTGCCTTTTTCCTCAGCTGAAGATTTCCCTCCATGTGGTTGACGGGACCCTCGAACATATCTGTTCCATTTCAGGCATTTCTGCTGTCACCCTTTCTCCTCACTCCCAGAACCATGATAGGGTTCCCCTTGTCCTCACCATCCACCTCTCCAGCCTCCACATTCAACGACTCAACCCCCGCTATTTTCACCACCTCCAGTGTGATACAACCACCAAACACGTTTTCTCCTCCCCTTTCAGCATTCTGAAGGAATCATGTGCTCCGTGACACCTTGGTCCACTCCTCGATCACCCCTTAAATCCCCTCCCCTACCTGCAACACTTTTCCACGCAGGCGCTGGAGATGTAATGCCCACCCTATTAATTCTTCCCTTCCCATTGTCCAGGATCACCAAGAATCCTTCAGGTGAAACACAATTTACTTGTACTTCTTTCAATTTAGGACCGTATTTGCTCCTCATGATGAGGTACCTGTACATTGGGGTGACCAAATGCAGATTGGGTGACCACTTTGTGGAACACCTTCCTTTATTATGCAAGCGTGACCCCAAGCTACTGGCTGCTTGTCTTTTTAAATCTGCATCGCACTCCCATTCTTTGGCCTCCTATGCTGTTCCAGTGAAGCTCAATATAAGCTTGCAAAACAGTCCCTTATCTTTTGATTCGGCACTTTACTACCTTGCAGACTCAACATTGAGTTCAACAATTTCAGATCGTAACCTCTGCCTCCATTTTTGGACAGCAGCTGTCCTTGATGCTGCGATTCCCACTTACAGTTCTTTTAGACCCATCTTGTGTTTCTCTACTTGTCCCATTGCCATCTCCTTTTCCCTTGCACTGTCATCTCTTTTGTCATTTAATCTGTCCTGCCTTCCGCCCCATGACAGACCACTCCCTGCCCCTCTGCCTCTCTTCTTGCTTAAAGCCTGTTGGATATCAAACTTCTTCCAGTTGTGATGAAAGGTCATTGATTTGAAACGTTAACTCTGTTTGCTGCTCCACAAATGCTGCCAGAATGGTTATGTATTTCTAACATTTTCTGTTTTAATTTCAGATTTCCAGCATCCGCAGTATTTTCTTTTGTAAAAGTGATTTCTCCATCTGCTTTGTGAAAGATTTGAGATGCACACGAGAGTACATCTAAAACAAGATATTCTACTGACATCATAAGGGAGTCATATTGTTAAACCCCTGGGTTACGTTATAGTTTTAGATAACAGGCAGGAAAGATACACTACTGAATATAAGATGCTGTGACTGTTTATGGAACTGACCAGCATTGTTGCCCCCGACAGAATATCTGAGGCCGTGCTGAAAGTTGCAACCGCTTTTTAAAAGGTGATTATTGTTTCCCTTGTTAATTGTCTTTGATTTTACAATTAGAATATGCTCCATGCATTTACTGATTTGGCTGGATAACTGCAATTTTATTCCTTTTGCAATACTTTCCTAAGTACAAGTGCTGCAAAACCTCTGCTGTCCATCTATATCCATCATTGCTGTATTTACAGACACTTTCCCTCATATCTGACATGGCACTTGTATTTAATACCTCCATTTCATGAGAATGCCTCAGAGTTTTTCCATCTGCTGCAGGATGACCTACAGCATCTGTAACAGGAATTTGAGGTTATCACAGCATGAAGCTTGACTGGATTTCTCTGTTGTGAAAGGTTTGATTAAAGAGTCCATTTTATATTCAGGACTCCATTTTGTAGTTAAAAGATAGTCTTTACAGTATCTGTTCAAGCAAGCAATATTTACAACATGTCAACCAACAAATTACCTCAAATCTGCAAGGTTGTACCGACTGTTTCCATAAAACCTAGCCTTGTGTAGTTGTAGTTACATCTATCCGTTTTATGACTGTGTTTACCTTTCTGTACATGTAAAAATTTTAATATGAGATACACTCTCTAGAATGCTGAGCTGATGTAAGTTAGCTTAAACTAGATAGAAAGTCAAGGAGGAGGTGTGATGGAAGGCCCTTTTAGCTGCAGGTAAAAAAACAAGGTCACTGATGAATGGAGCTAATTGCCATGCGACCAAACTCAGCAACTGTAAGCAAATATAAGGTTCATAGATTTTACATCAATTTTTGGTTGCAAATAATCTTTATTGAGTTTGACCCAGTTTTGACAAACTCAATGTCTTAAGTAGTAGGCATACAGAGAAATAAACAATATCACCCTGCTTTTCCTCTGGGGAGAAATTTTTAACCTTGAACAATTCTTTCACTTGTCTCTCTCTATGAATTATGAAGGAAAGTTTAAGCTTTTTCTAGGACTCTGGTCACTCATACCCATCCTTGTAACTTGATTCATTAAGTTGTTTTCCAGTTTTTAGTTGTTTTTGTGTTTTCCTAATTAATCAGTTGACCATTGTCTTATTTGTTTGTAATAAAGGCTACTCTCTTATGTGGAAGAATTTTGACCACTTGTTCATTTTTCCTTGCTAACAAAAGATCTCTCTTTGCTGCGAAAGCTCTTTCTTGCTAATGGCCAACACCCTGAACCATTCTGGAAATGAGCAAATTGACCATTTTATTATTTCTAGCTACAAGTTTGCAAGTTATTTATAATTGAAAAGAAAGCAAAAACCTTAATCATATGAGATTAAATCAAATCTTAATCCCGAGTGTGTATGTATATAAGATTGGAGTATTTTACAGTAATATCAGGTCTCCTGCAACCTTGACATTGTTGTGCGTGTTGTCTGTGTGTATCATTACCTCTAATCTGTATCTGTAGATCTGTACGTGATGACAGTGCATTTAGAACCTTAATTCCTGGCAGTGTGTAACAGCTCCAAGCTGGTCATAAGCCATTCCTGGAGATACCTGTCACACCAGGAAGTCTGCAGTGCACATGGATCGAACAAGTAACAAGTGCAAGGTTTCCAAGGGATAACAGCTTCATTGTTATATGCATAGAAAGGAGGTTTCACCTGGTCAGGGTGTAGAACCTTCAATAGGTGCAAGATTCCCTCAAGTGCCACTAGTGTTGATACAGCACCCATATTGCCATCAGGTTTCCTCATATTTATCCCATGGTCTACATCAATTGAGAGGATTTGCACTTAATTTGTAGGTTGTATTTGACCACAGCAATATTATTATGCATGTAAATGGCTGCTATTCAGAATGCAGCCATGATTCATTTATGAAGCAGCAGTCACTGTGTCTGTATTATTTGAAGGAGATGAAATATTTAGGATAGGCTGTGTGAGACCAGGGCGAACATCTATATCCATCTACACCCTACTGAGAAATCCCTCCAATAGCATAGTGCCTTGAGCAAGAAACCTGTGAATCTATTTGGAGTTGCTATGCTGACCACCTCCACACAACAATATTTATATAGCATTTCTAGCAGCTTTAGAATAGTAAATGTCCCAAGGCACTTCCCAGGAGCGATTATCAAACAAAATTGAACACCGAGCCACATAAGGATATATTAGGATAGGTGACCAAAAGCTCGGTCAAAGAGATAGGTTTTCAGGAGCATTTTAAAGGAAGGGAGAAAGGTAGTGAGGCAGACGAGGTTGACAGAGAAGAGAGTTCCAAAGCTTGGGGCCTATGTAGCTGAAGACACGGCTGCCAGTGGAGGAGCGAGAAAAATCAAGGATATGCAAGAGGCCAAAATTAGATGACCACAGCAATCTCAGAGCGTCATATGGCTCAAGGAGATAGGGAGCAGCAAGGAAGGATTTGAAAACAAGGATGAGAATTTTAAAATGGAGGTGCTTCTGGACTGGGAGCCAATGTAGGTCAGCGAGCACAGGAGTAATGAGTGCACGGTAATTGTGGGATATGGGCAGCAGAGTTTTGGATGACCCCAAGTTTATGGAGGGATGAAAGTTGGGAGCTCAGTCATGAATGCATTGAAATGGTCAAATCTAGTTGTAACAGAGGTATGGGTGAGGGTTTCAGCAGCTAAGTTGCAGCAGAGACTGAGTCAGGCCATGTTATGCAAATAGAAGTAGGCTGTCTTGATGATGGAATTGATATGGTGTAAGCTTGGGGTTAGATAGAATGCCAAGGTCGTGAACAGTCTGGCTCAGCCTCAGACAGTGACCAGGTAGAGGAATGGAGGTGGTAGCTAGGGAACAGAGTTGGTAACTGCAACCGAAGACGATGGCTTCAGTCTTCCCAGTATTTATCTTCTGTAAGTTTGTGCTCATTCAACTGGATGTCGGACAAGCAGCATGATAAATCAGAGGCAGTGGAGGGGTCAAGGAAGGTACTGATGAGGTAAAGCTGGGTGTCATCAGTGCACATTTGGAACCTGATGTGTTTTCTGATGATGACACTAAATGTTAGCATGTAGATGAGTAATAGAAGGAGGTCAAGTACCTTAGGGGACTCCAGAGGTAATTATAGGTGAACAGGAAAAGACGCCATTGAAGGTGATTCTCTGGCTAAACCTGGATAGATAGGAATGGAACCAGACAAGGGAAGTCCCACCCAACTAGGCAATGGAGGAGAAACGTTGGAGGACGGCAGTGTGGTCAATTATATCAAAGACTGCAGACAGGTTGAGAAGAATGAGGAGGGATAGTTTACCACAGTCACAGTCACATAGGATTTCATTTGTGACTTTGATAAGGGCCATTTAAGTTCTTTATCGGGGTGGAAATATGATTGGCAGGGTTCAAACATGGAGCTGCAGGCAAGATGGTAATGGATTGTAATGTAGTGTAGTTGTGACCTCACCTTTTAGTAACTTTACCTTTAAGAGGCCAGGCCACTGATGTAACTGATGATGTCACCACATATGTATGTATGTGTGTGTATATTATAAATATATATAGATAGATGCAGGAGACACCATTTTGTTAGGAGACTGAGCATATGACCTGCAGAGAGAGCACACACAGCAGCATTGGACAAGACCTGGACCTGAGTAACCTGTAGAGCTCATACAATGTAAACAGTTAAAGTAGTAGAGAGTTGTGTTGAACCTGAATATCAAGCCTACATCTATCCTTAAGAAGAATCACTGATCTGTTTAACAGCTCTATGTAAAAAAGAAAACACAGCACTACACTACATGGATTTGGGAGGTGACAATATTTTCAAGGAGTTTGGAGAGGAAAGGAAGTTTGGAGATGGTTCGCAGCTTGCAAGGAAAATGGGGCCAATGGTGGGTTTTTTGAGGAGGTGGGGTGATGATGGCAGATTTGAAGGGGAGAGGGAACCATTAACATTATCAGCTATGGGCTATGAAGAGAAGTTGGATTGTCAACAGTTTGGTGGGAATAATATCAAGAGAGCAGGGGGTAGGTCTCATGAACAAGATGAGCTCAGAGAAGGCTTGAGGGGAGATGGGAGAGAAACTATAAAAAGATGCAAGAGAATTGTGCCATTGAACTTTGGCACAGTGCAAGAGTGTGCAAAAGGGCAATGGTTTGTGCAATGTTTTCAGTGATTTATCTCAAAAGTTGCCAACTTAAGTTTGTGCAGTATTCAAAACAGAAAATGCTGGAAATACTCAACAGGTCTAGTAGCATCTGCATTCTGATGACAGATCACAGACCTGAAATGCTAACTCTTTTTCTCTCTCCACAGGTCCTGCCAGACCTGCTGAGTATTCCCCAGCTTTTTCTGCTTTTATTTCAGATTTCCAGCATCTTCAGTATCTTGCTTTTGTATTAAGTTGGTGCAGTACATAAGGAATCTTGAAAAAAGTCTC
The DNA here is from genome assembly GCF_036365525.1 of Heterodontus francisci. NCBI lineage: Eukaryota > Metazoa > Chordata > Chondrichthyes > Heterodontiformes > Heterodontidae > Heterodontus > Heterodontus francisci. Next base: position 32,417,322 of record NC_090389.1, read on the forward strand.
AAAGTAGGGAGAACACTTCACCTTATTCTTAATTTGCAGCCATGTATGTAGGGCCTAGATGATTGTATTGACAGTGAGAAACCTCCCTCCATGCAGTTTTCATCTGTACTTCTGCTGGAAGGAAGGTATTGTTCAGTCCCAAATTGTCAATGTGAAAATAGTTTCAAATACTGCGATTAGTAATAATAAAATTAGAAATTAGTCAAATTGGAAAGAACATATATAACCAATGGTGAGGAAGGGCCATTACCTCATGGCATGGTTGAGAGAATTGAATGCTAGAAATTTCAGCATAAAATTGTTACAAAGTGCATACATTGGAAAGTAAATTGATTTATAAAAACAAATGTATAACTATATAACTGCCATATCACTGGTATTTAGGATAGTTTAGTTAATTACTTATTTATTTTGAGAGCATGCTTGTCCAGAATAATCCCTGAGAAAATGAGATTTCAATGGAACAAGGCTTGGTCACAACTTTTTAATTCAGCAGAAAATTAGATTTTAAAAAGAGGTAGGAGGATTCAGCAGTGGTATGCAAAGAACAGGTCACTTCAAGTGGCTGTATGAGCAAAACTAAAGTTTCCAATACTCTTAATTGAAATCCAACTAAACCCTCTCTCTGGGTGAGGCAAGAATCCATAAAGGCTGTAACAAATGTCATGCAGTTTACACCATTATAAAATGTCTGGTCATTTTCCATTTACTTTCATTGGTACTATGACTAAAAATACGTTTTGTTTTGTTTTAAATAGGCTAAATCTGCATTACAATGACATAAGTTCACTGCTGATGTGGCCTTATGAAATTTTCTGACCACAAATTTGGGCTCTATTGCGGCCGTATTTCAGGTGTTACCATGATGGCATCCATGCCGGGTGCATGAACCTCTGGCGTGGCCCACACAGTTTGCCGTTTTGCTGAGGGCATAAGCGCAAGTGTTAGGTGCGTGTACCAGAAGTATGCAAAGTAGGCAGGTTGTAACTTCACCACTCTAGCTAACACCCTCTCTAAACTTCGCACAGCTTAAAAAGCATTCAGCAAGAGGAAGGACTCCCCACCAGTGCTATTTAAAGGGATCATTAACTACTATTAAGTTAGTTGTGATTGATTTCTACTGGCTCTTCTGAGTTTGTAGAAGTGCTGTGAGTTTTCTACTGCTATTTAAAGTTGGTGAAGTTTCTATCCCTCTTGGCCTGCAGCATGACTAGGAGAATAAGCAGAGGCAACACAGAGGAGGACAAGATGCTTGAAGAGGGTGACAGAAAAGTGAGAGAAGGGCTGTAATCAGGAGACCATCTCTACCCAGGGTGTTGGGGAGCATTTCTCTTACCTCAGCCTCAGCGAGGAACAGTGTGTAAAATATCTCTGCTTTGCAAAGGAGGTACTTACTGAAACCTACCACCACTTGAGGCAGACCTGCAGCCTCAGAGTAGGGCAAGGACGTGAACATGCTGTGAAATTCTCACCTTGGGATCCTTCCAGGCTGAAGCAAGCTACATGTCTAACATCTCCCAGTTTTCCATTCACTGCTGTATAAGGGGAGTACATTACATTTTTTTCTGGCCAGAGAGAAGCAGGCAGCCCGTGTATATGGCTTTGCCAGGATACTGTGCTTGCCATCAGTTACACATATGGCTTTGCATGTGTCCCATCTAAATTCAGAGATGTACTGCAACTACAAAAGGTTCCACTCCCCGAATGTGCAGTTGGTATTCTACCATGCTCAGCACATCATTGTAGATGAATTCCTGGTATCTGTTAAGAGTTCACAGGACAACAGTCTTGCTTGTACTGTGTCTTTATTGAACCGAACTTGTGATGGCTGCCTGCAGTGAGTGCTTCATGGTAGAGGTCCCAAACATCCCCCTTTTCATACAAAAAAACAAAAAAAAATTGCATGTATTATCATTTACATTGTGCGTTGCCCAAGTTACCCACTATGCACACAACTGTTCCCATGCATTCGCAGTTTGTTATTATCGTCAGTCTCTGCGCATGCATTGCGCACACAGTCTTTAAGTCATGCCGGTCTCATAATGGTGCATGTGCACGTTGTCGTTGGCTGGTCATCTGGGTGATTTTCCTTCTCCGGGGAGTGTGGTTCCCGTGTCACTTGTTGCCATGGTAACTTCTTGTTCCAATTCCGATGTTGGGGTGCTGTGGACCTCTGGGACTGATCTGATCTGTGGTCTGTGCAGATGGTGAGTTCACATCTTCCTGATCGGCCACCTGCAGTGAAGGAACAGCTTCTCCAGTTGTGCGTATGGTTGTTCAGTTCCACCGCGTACAATCAAGATCACAACTGCTTTACACAGGTCCCAAGTTGCCACTTGGGCTGACTCTTGTTGAGAGCATTGAAGGTTTGTACCGTTACTGACTCTCCAATGCTCAATTCAGGCAATGGCTTGGCAATTTTGTCAAAATGAAATTTGGCTTTCTGCCCTTTCAACTTGATTTTGTCACTCATGCCTGTTAATACCTCTGGCTTCAGTAACTTTTTTGCTATAGGAAGAGTAGTTTGGGAGCAGCATGACATTAGTCTTTGTACTGGACTACTTTCCATGCCTTCAGTAGGTGTGTTTCTCCACTCAAGGATTTCCTTGTATACATCTGTACTGGATTTGCTCAACTTCTTTATGATTCCTTTGGCGATTTTCACTGCTGCCTCAGCCTTTCCATTTGACTGGGGATAGTGTGGATATGAAGTATGATGTTGAATTTCCCAGTCCTTTATGAAGCGGTTGAATTCTTCATTCATGAACTGAGGGCCGTTGTTGCTCATCACAATGTCTGGAATGCCGAAGCGAGCTTTCAGACATTCTACAATCTCATCAATAGTCCTTGAGGTCAGCTGGTATACCTCCCAGTAGTAAGAACAGTAGACTACAGTGACAAGATAATCAGTTCCTGCGAAAGTGAAGAGGTCTACTCCCAGCTTCATTCATGGTCTGACTGTGATGTCATGTGTCATCAGCGGCTCTTTAGTTTGCTTAGCTTGGTACTCGTATGCACTGCACTGGCTGATGTGGTCCTTGATTTCATTGCTCATGTTTGGCCAGTAGAGCACTTCTCTTGTCTTCCTCAGACTCGATTCAGTTCCTTGCTGGCTTGCATGGATGTGCTTTAGCATCTCTCCTCTCAACTTCTTAGGGATAATGACTCTATTTCCTTTCTACAAGATGCCACTTAGGCTGTCAGTTCATCTCCGTATGCCCAATACGGTCCTGTGACCGCAGGAGTATCCTTGATGCTTACAGGCCATCCTTTCATCACGACTTCTTGCAACAGTTTGAGAGTTGCATCTTGTTGGGTAGTTCGCTTCATTTGTCAGATTCAATGTCTCTGCTGGGTTGATGACTTCTAGAGCATGTCGAGCTGCAGCTTCACGTTGGATCTTTTTTGTCTCCGTCTTCACAAAGAAGAGGGATGATGTAGACATTGTAGTAAAAGAAGAGTGTGAAATATTCGATATGATAAGCATAAGAGAGGAAGTACTAGAGGGTCTGACATCCCTGAAAGTGGATAAATCACCAGGGCCGGATGGATTGTATCCCAGGTTGTTAAAGGAAGCCAGGGAGGAAATAGTAAATGCTCCAAGGATCATCTTCAAATCTTTTTTATTTATTTATTTAGAGATACAGCACTGAAACAGGCCCTTCGGCCCACCAAGTCTGTGCCGACCATCAACCACCCATTTATACTAATCCTACATTAATCCCATATTCCTACCACATCCCCACCTTCCCTCAATTCCCCTACCACCTACCTATACTAGGGGCAATTTATAATGGCCAATTTACCCATCAACCTGCAAGTCTTTGGCTGTGGGAGGAAACCAGAACACCCGGCGAAAACCCACGCAGTCACAGGGAGAACTTGCAAACTCTGCACAGGCAGTACCTAGAATTGAACCCGGGTCGCTGGAGCTGTGAGGCTGCAGTGCTAACCACTGCGCCACTGTGCCGCCCCCTTATCTTCACGAGATAAGGGTGAGGTACCAGGGGATTAGAAGTCTGCAAACATTGTACCATTGTTCACAAAGGGTGCGAGGGATAGGCCAAATAATTATAGGCCGATCAGTTTGACCTCAGTGGTGGGTAAATTATTAGAATCAATTCTGAGAGACAGGATAAACTGCCAGTTAGAAATGCATGGATTAATCAGGGATAGTCAGCATGGATTTGTTAAGAGAAGGTCGTGTCTTGCTAACTTGATTACATTTATTGAGGAAGTAACAAGGAGGATTGATGAGGGTAGTGCAGTGGATGTGGTCTACATGGATTTTAGTAAGGCACTTGATATGGTCCCACATGGCAGACTGGTTAGAAAAATGAAAGCCCATTGGATACAGGGGAATGTGGCAAGTTGGATCCAAAATTGGCTCAGTGACAGGAAACAAAGGGTAGTGGTCGATGGATGTTTTTGCGAATGGAAAGCAGTTTCCAGTGGTGTTCCACAGGTCTCAGTGTTGGGTCTCTTGCTGTTTGTGGTATATATTCATGATTTGGACATAAATATGGGAGGCATGATTGGGAAATTCGCAGATGACACAAAAAGTGGCCTTGTAGCTGATAGTGAAGAGGATAGCTGTAGACTCCAGAATGATATCAATGGTTTGGTTGACTGGGCAGAAAAGTGGCAAATGGAATTCAATCTGGAGAAGTGTGAGGTGATGCATTTGGGGAGGGCAAACAAAGCAAGGGAATACACAATAAACGGGAGGATATTGAGAGAGGTAGAAGAAGTGAGAGACCTTGGAGTGCATGTCAACAGGTCCCTGAAGGTGGCAGGACAGGTAGATAGAGTAGTGATGAAGGCATATGAAGTGCTTTCCTTTATTGGCTGAGGTGTAGAATACAAAAGCAGGGATGTAATGCTGGAACTGTATAAAATGCTGGTTAAGCCACAGCTGGAGTACTGTGTCCAGTTCTGGTCACCACATTACAGGAAGGACATAATTGCTCTGGGGAGAGTACAGAGGAGATTTACAAGAATGTTGCCAGGGCTTGAAAGTTGCAGCTACGAGAAAAGATTGGATCAGCTATGGTTGTTTTCCTTGGAACAGAGGAGGCTGAGGAGTGACTTAATTGAGGTGTACAAAATTATGTGGGGCCTAGATAGAGCAGACAGGAAGGACCTGTTTCCCTTAGAGGAAAGGTCAATTACCGGGGGCACAGATTTAAGGTGATTATAGAAGGATTAGAGGGGTCATGAGGAAAAACTTTTTCACCCAGAAGGTGGTGGGTGTCTGGAATTCACTGCTCAGATTGGTGGCGGAGGCAGAAACCCTCAACTCTTATAAAAAGTACCTGTACGTGCTCCTGAAGTGCTGTAACCTGCAAGGCTACGAACCAGTGCTGGAAGGTGAGATTAGATTGGGCGGCTAGTTTTCCAGCCAGCACAGACACAATGGGCTGAATGGCCTTCTTCTGTGCCATGACTTTTCTGTGATTCTAACATTTCACTCTCTGTCGTTATTTCATAATTTTGCCACTGCGAGTGGAAAAACTGCCAGTTCTGCTTCATTTCACCTTTCATTTCGACCAGCGCAGGGAGAGGATAATTTGCAGCCATTGTGTCCTACCCTGTGTTTTCATCTGTGGCCTTTTTTTTGGTCCTTTACTGTGAATTCCTTTGGGTTTTTAGCAGATTTTAGCAACTGAGAATTCCTGTGTTCTTCTTTCAACAGCTGTGCTTTTATACAGCTCTTCAACACTTAATCTCAGTTCCACTCTGACACCATGATATGAGCTCACAGTCTTGCTTGTACTCTGTCTTTATTGAACTGAGCGTGTGATGGCTGCCTGCGGTGAGTGCCTCATGGTAGAGGTTGACATGACTATGGCAAGCCAGGAGGCACATTAGTACAGTATTGCATTTCTATCCCAAACAGTATCCTGGTAGCAGTAATGATGCCTTTATTCTATGCTAGTCCCCTATACTATCAGTATTTGAGCCACCGTGCCAAAAAAAAGTAGGGTGGCTTCTGGGCAACAATGACTATTCGCGGACACCTGGCTCATGATTCGGGTGCACAGCCCACCTACATGTGGGCAGCATGCATATGAGAGCTATGCTGCCACATGAAACATCATCGAGCAGATTGGGCTGTTCGGGCAATGCTTCTGCTGGCTGGACTGCTCTGAAGAAGTCCTGGAATATTTGACAGAGTCTGTGCAGTACCAGTGAACACAACCCCAGTTCCCTATTTTACAACAGTCCCTATACCTTACCTCCCCTCTCTCACTGACCATCACAGTGTCCTTTTGGCCACAATGCTGAAATAAAATCCACCGCAAACAATTCAAAACCAACTTTATCAGCCAAACCATCCTATATTCCATACAATCATTCTTGTGCATTCCTTTAGGGCCTGTCTTGCATGTGCCTTTGCCTGGTCCAGTGCTGCTGTGCAGTGCTACCGAAATGGCTGAAGCCTGACTGGTGGAAGACTGCTGATTTTCATTCGGGGAGGCTGTGAATGGCCTTGCAGGATGCCCTCAAGCAGCTTTGGCTCTAGAAGTCCTGACTTCAGATGCATCATATCGGCATGGGCAGCAACAATCTGACCTGGCTGGCTGACCAATGGCAGTAAGGGCACTGTTGGCAGTGGTGGGAGGGAAAATGCTGTCATCCTAAGTACAACAGGTTCATGCTCCATGGAAGAGATGTCAGTCCCCTGGGGCAGCACCTCCGCAATCCCAGTAATCTGTTCTCAATTGGATTGCTGGGCCGCTGCGAGACCTTGCCTGTCCTTTTGGGCACTGGTATACACAGCAGACTGAGCTGCATGGCCGCAAGCTGAGATTGCAGGTAACAAGCTGAGAATGCATGATTTCAGTCTGAGCTTCCACTGTAGCACTCAGACATTGGGTGACTTCTGTTTGAGCTGTAATGGAAACTGAGGGCTGCATTTTACACGGCGGCGGATGTAAACAATGATGGTTCGCACAGGCGATATTAAACACGGTGGCTCATTTAAATGGCCAGGGCGGATCGCCCCCCCCCCGCCCCCCACCGGCCGGAAGACGTGGCTGGGGTAGGCGGTCTGTCCCCGTCAATGGCGTCAGCTGCATTTGTGCAGGTGCTGACGGCATTTTAAATGGCTTCGAGCCCTAACTTTCAATTTAAATATTTAAAGGTACGTTTAATGTAAAAAATTTTAATCCATTTAAATTGCCCCTCTCCCACCCCCCGCTAACTAACCATAAAGTTCATTACCTGCCCTCTCCCCCGCCCCAAAATACTTCCCCTGCCCACCTGACCTTCCCCCCCCACCCCACCAAAGTTCATAAACTTTAAACTTTACCCCTTCCCCCCATCTCCTACACCAATCAGATGAGTTTGACTCCGCTCCCGCCACCCCCGCACAGGAAAACCTACCCGCTCCCCCCTCCCACCAGTGTTCCATCTCAGATCCCCGGATGGGGACCCGAAGGTGCAGGAGTGCCGGCCACTGGCACCAATATCACAACGGAACGGCATGGATGACGGGAGCAGGTAGGTCATTTATTCATTAATTTAAATTTGGCTCCCGTCACCGAGCGGCGGAGGAGGGCCAACATGAGGTCTTGCTGCCACCGGCAGTATCGGGCTGGACTTCCCTCGCTTTGAGGGCCGTGGTGGGCCTTGCCAGAGGCATTTTCTGCCCTCCCCCCTCCCTCGCCACGACCCCCGACATCAGGGGGTGTGTAAATTTCAGCCCTGAGACATCGACCATCAGCTGCTACATCGTGGTTGGACCCACAAGTGTACTCTTGTGGGCCACCACTTCCATGCTGGAAAGGATGGCTTCCAGGCTCTACACAAAGCCCTGTGCTCAGTTGGAGCTGGACTGCTCTATGCACATTGACAGTAACAGCAAAAATTCTGGCAGGCCTACCAATGCACCAAGTATTTCAGTGTGCACACCCATCCGCCTTCTTCTGTAGGCCATCCCATTGAAATGCTCATCTTAGCCTTCTGCAGCAGAACTCATGTTCGACCTCACCCTCTGGCGAGCTGGCTCTTGCACTATTCCTGCCCTCTGCCTAGGCAGCAGCCCACTCATGGCCAGTAATTGACCTCATGCAGATCCATCTCTACACTACCATCTAAACTACGTGCAGTGCCAGTATCTGAGTTGGTGGCTGTGAATGTGAGATTGAGTGATGGTGTTTCATCATCATTCCGTTGCTCCTCTTGCACTTCACTCTCCTGCACGACTGCCTGATCAGATGGCTTGGTAATACAGAGAGGAAATGCTGGTAACTCTCAGCAGGTCTGACAGATCTGTGGAGAGATAAACAGAGTTAACGTTTCAGGTCGATGACCCTTGATCAAAACTGGGAAAAGTTACAAATGTTTTGAGCAAGGGAAGGGTGGGAAAAAGAACAACAGGGAAGGTTTGTTATAGGGTGGAAGACACGAAGATTAAGTGACAAAAGAGTTAATTGTGCAGGGCCGAAGGGAGTGGTAATGGGGCAACAAAAGATGTGCCTAGAGTTGGTCTGCTGCCATCTAAAAGCAAAAACAAGAGAAAACCAAAACATGCAAAGAAAAGGAAACAAAATGGAGGCAGAGATTAAGGTCTGAAATTGTTGAACTCAATGTTAAATCCAGAAGGCTGTAAAATGCCTAATAGAAAGATGAGATTCAGTTTCCTGAGGTTGTTTTGAACTTCATTGGTTCACTGCAGTAGGCCAAGGACAGAGAGGCCAGTGTGAAAGCAAAGTGGAGAATTAAAATAACAGACAATCAGTAGATTGGGGTCTTGCTTGCAGACTGAATGGAGGTATTCTGCAAAGTGGTCACCCAATCTGTGTTTGGTCTCCCCAATCTGTGTTTGGTCTCCCCAGTATCGAGCAGACGGTGTTATGAGCAGCGAATAGAGTAAGTTGAAAGAAGTACACGTAAATCGCAGTTTAACATGGCAGGAATGTTTGGGGACTTGGTCAGTGACTGGAATCTCTGCTTCCATTTCGTTTCCTTGTCTTTGCAGATTTTGTTTTTTTCTTTTGCCTTTGCTTTTGGACAGTAGCACACCTGCTCTGGGCACATCTTCTGTTTCTTTGTTTCTTTTTGTGCTCCATTACCACTCTCATTGCCCCTACACGACTAACTATTTTGTCATTTAATCTCTCATGTCTTGCACCCGATCACAAACTTTACCTTTTGTTCTTTTTCCCACCCTTTCCTTGCTCAAAACGTACTACATTTCTAACTTTTCCCAGTGCTGATGAAGGATCATCAACATGACACATGGGGTTGGATTTTACGGGACCCCCGAAGCGGGATTGGAGGTGGGGGGGGTGGGCCATCGAGTATCACGACGGGTAGTGGCAGGGCAGAGGGCCCGTTGCCTCCCTATCGCCCAGCAGTCTTCCTGGGGGCAGGATAGAGCAACGACGGCCTTCCCGCTCAGAGGCCAATGGAGGCTCTTAAATGACCTGTTAATGAACAATTAGGGGCCTCTTGCTGGCGCCGCTGGGATCTTACCAGCAACGGTGGCAGGGGTGGGGAGGCCTCCACCAGGCAGGAATGATGCCTTGTAAAATGAGGCACCCTTCCTGCAGGCTTGGGGGTTGGGGTCCCTCCTTTGTGGGCAATTTGTGGCCCATGGAGGACCCCACCGGTAACAACATTACCCCAGGTGTCCTGCCTCATACACAAAACTTAGTATCTCTTTCTACAGATCCTGCCAGTCCTGCTGTGTATTTCCAGCATTTCCTATCTTTCAGATTTCCAGCATCCACAGTATTTTGCTCTTGCATTAGTGTTTAATTCACTGACACATCTCTTCCAGGAATGCCCACATTGAAGAGTTCTGCTCTTCTCTCTGACGGGATATCTATTTGTCTCTTTCACCGTGTTCACTTTCTTGTGCTAGATCAGTTGTCTCCCAAAGCTTACTTTCACAGCCACATCTCCTTCCTCAGCAACTGTCTCTAGCTCTGACTTATTCCACGTAGATTCCAACTAAAATTCCACCCTTCATGCTTCAGGTTTACCCTGGTTACAGATATTCTGCTAGATATTCAGCATTCCTCGGACAGCTGTTTTTGCCATATCCTGAGATCTACACTAAAATGCTATGCGCCGCCACAAGCACACTCTCGACCTCTCTTCAGCAGTACCGACTCACACTATCTCAAAGCTGTCCTGGTCCGCAGTTTTGTTTCATCTTTCATCTCATCCACACTTTAACAAAAAAGACTTTATCTTCCTTTCAGGTGTTAAGGATCACAAACACCAACAACTCATGTACCAATGTTCCTCCAGATCTTTCTTCCCCTTCAATCCCCTCTGACCCCATCCCTCCTTCTAATCTTACCTCTTGCCATGTATTCATGATACTCTCCGACTTTCTCCTCTGTAACTCTGAATGATCTGCCCTTAGCAAAGGCCTCAGCTTCATCCCCTATGTCCCCACCTCAATGAATTTCGATCTTGGCACGACACTGAGCTCTACTTCCATTGCCTTCCCCCCCACTCCCACTTCTTTGGCCAGGAATCCTCCCTCCACACAGCGGAACCTTTTACCCATCTCCAGTATTCTCTCTCCACCTGGACCCCTCCCTCTGGCCTCTTACCCTTTCTTGATTTTTTTCATTGAGAACTCCTGGTGTGACATCAGCTTTCTCAATTTCTCCGCTCTTCTCACTGACTCTAACCTATCTCCCTTTGAAATTGCAGTACTCCGTTCTCTCAGGTCCAACACTAACATTGTCATCAAACCTGCCGACACGGGGTGGTGTTGCTGTTGTCTCACGTGTTGACCTCTACCGAGCACAGGCTGCTTGCCAACTCTCTGACAATGCCTCCTACCTCTCCCTGGACCATGACCCCACTACTAAACATCAAGATATTGTCAGCAGTCAGGCGACATCTGTGGAGAGAAACGCAGAGTTAATGTTTCAGGTCTGTGAAGCTGAGTACTTCCAGCATTTTCTATTATTATTTCAGATTTTCAGCATCCTCAGTATTTTGCTTTTGTATCAAGACATTGTCTCTAGGACTGTCAATTACCTCATCTCCTCTGGAGATCATCCCTCGAAGGCCTCTACCCTCATGGTCCCCCAACCCAAAACAACCCACTCTACCTCCTTCCCAAGATCCACAAATAGGATTGCGCTGATAGACCTATTGTTTCAGTCTGTTCCTGCCCTACTGAACTGACTTCTTCTTATCTGGACTCTATATTTTTTCTCCCTTTGTCCAGCTCTTCCCACCCTTATCTGTGACTCTTCCGATGCCCTCCGTCACTTTAACAGTTTCCAAATTCCTGGCTCTAAACATCTCTTCACAATGGGATGTCCAATCTCTCTACATCTGTATTCCTAACCAGACTTTGGGGCTTAGGGCTGTCCACTTTCTTCCTTGACTAGCGGTCCAACTAGTCCTCATTCATCTCCCTCCTCCATCTGGCTGAACTTGTTCTTCCATCGAATAACTTCTCCTTTAACTCAACTCACTTCTTCCAAATAAAAGGTGTTGCTATGTGTACCCGCATGGGTCCTAGTTATGCCTGGCTTTTTGTGTGATATGTGGAACATCCCATGTTCTCGTTCTACTCAGGGACCCCCCCCCCCCCCCCCCCCACCTCTTTTTCTGATACATTGATGACTGTATTGTCCCCTTTTCTTGCTCTTGCCCTGAACTGGAAAATTTCACCAATTTTGCTTCCAGTTTCCACCCTTCTCTCACCTTCACATGGTCCATTTCTGACTCTTCCCTTCCTTGACTTCTCTGTCTTCATTTCTGGGGATAGGCTATCGACTAATATTCATTGTAAGCCCACTGACTCCCACTTGAGTACTCTTCCTGACACTCTGCTTCCCATAGGGACTCCATTCCATTCTCCCAGTTTATTTTTTCTGTCACATCTGTTTTGATGATGCAGCTTTCCAAACCAACGCTTCTGATACGTCTTCCTTTTTCCTCAACTGAAGTTCTCCCCCCATCGTGGTTGACCGTGTCCATTCTATTTCCTGAACTGCCATTCCCTCCCTCCCTCCCAGAACCATGAGAGGGTTCCCCTTGTCCACACCTTTCACCGCATCAGTCTCCGTATTCAAAGGATCATCTTCCACCATTTCCTTTACCTCCAGCGTGATGCCACCAACGAACATATCTTCCCCTCCCCTCCCCTTTGAGTGTTCCAAAGGGACTGTTCCCTCTGCAATATCCTGGTCCACTCCTCCATTCAACCCCAACACACCTTCGCCTTCCCATGGCACCTTTCCATGCAAGCACAGGAAATGTAACACCTACCCTTTTACCTCCTCTCTCCTCACCGTCCAAGGTCCCAAACACTTGCCAAGTTAAACTGCGATTTACATGTATTTCTTTCAATTTAGTATACTGTATTCTCAGCTTACAGTGCAGTTGGCTCTGCATTGGGGAGACCAAATGCAGATTGGATGACCGCTTTGCAGACCTTCATTCAGTCCGCAAAGGTGACCCCAAGCTTCCAGTGGCCTGCCGTTTTAATTCACCACCTTGCTCTCACACTGGCCTCTTTGTCCTCAGCCTGCTGCAGTGTTCCAATGAAGCTCACCGCAAGCTCGAGGAACAGCACCTCATCTTTCTATTAGGCACTTTACAGCCTTCTGGACTCGATATTGAGGTCAACAATTACAGACTTTAATCTCTGTCCCCATTTTGGTTCCTTTCCTTTGCATGTTTTGCTTTTGCTCTTGTTTTTGCTTACAGATGGCAGCACACCTGCGCTAGGCACATCTTTTGTTTCTTCATTTCTTTTGTTGTCCCTCCCTTTGGCCTTGTACAACTTGCTCTTTTGTAATTCTCCATCCGATCAGTGACTTTCCCTTTTGTTCTATTTCCCACTTTCCCTTGCTTCTAACTTTTCCCAATGCTGATGAAGGGCCACGACCTGAAATGTTAACTCTGTTTCTCTCTCCACAGATGCTACCAGACCTGCTGAGTATTTCCAGCATTTTCATTCTTTATTTCCAATTTCCAGCACCTGCAGTATTTTTCTCTTGTATTGGCAGTTCTTGGGTATCTGAAGGCATAAAGGAACAAGGGTTGAGTTGCAGTGAAGGAAGAGGGTAAAAGCAAAAAATGCATGCTTAGACCATTTGCAGCTAATAAACCAGAAGAGGAATGAAGGAAAATGGGGCGTGAAAAGGAGGATTGGGGGAAGCCTACCATCCTCTTCAGTGATTTCAGCCTCACTGCTGGCCATGGCCTCAGTTGTGGCCCCTCCAGTGATGGCGAGCACAGTCTCCTCCATTGGTGTGAGGACATGCAGCCATGCCTGTCTCCCGTCAGTTAGGTACTGTTGCCTGTGGTTACACGGCACCTTGCCCTGCCAGAGAGATTGAAATGTGTCAGTGAATGTGCTGCAATCTGTTTGGGTGATGTGGTTGTTATAGTTGAGCAGCTTTCAGTGTGTGCAATCTGTGAGATATGGGTGTGAAGCTTGCAGCAGTGCTAAGTGCGTGAGAATGAGATGAAGGTATAAATGTTAAGTCATGGTTCATAGAGATTGTTGGTAGGTGAGTGAAGGAGGCAGGATGGTGAATTGAGTAGTGGTTACAAGTTGCAAGGATATGGCATTAGAAGATGCAGTCACTGACCTTAGGTGAGGTCACTGAACTTCTTTCAGCACTACATCCAAGTCCTTAAGAGACTGACATTGACTGTGGCGACTATCTGCTCCCACTGTCTTTGCATTGTCTGTCTGGAGGGCCTCCTTGTTGGTAGAGGACCTCTCTCCTCTTGGCCATCTCCTGCACCAACGCCTCCATTTCTGTGTCTGAGAACCTTGGGGCAAGCTCTCTGCACTATTGCGCCAATAGTCAGTGTTCTTCCTGCCCAGAATGTCTTTCCCAGCCACTTCCAGCATCTCCTGCAGCCAGAATGCACCTCCTCTTTAAGAGGAGCAGCCTGGCTCTAAGTGATGGTGCTAGCCTTGCACAAAGTTGGGCCCACTATTGTGGCATGTAGCCACTCAAAAGTGCATTTAGTACTGGGCTGCAGGTTACTATCATATAAATTAGCAGGCAGCACAAAGTTTGCATGCTGCCAGCATTGGAAGGAACAAGCCTGGGTTAATTGCGTATCATGATTCCGGTTTTCAAGCCTTATCCAATTTTTTTCCCTCTTTGTCCTGTAGGTTAGTCTGCAGGTGGCCAATCCACATAGTTGACTATAATGCAGACAATCTGCATAGATTGTGAACCTTCATGTCTGTTTGTTGTTTTGTATTAATGTCTTGTTGCCCAAGCATAATTTTCTTTCAACGGAATCCTCCTTGGGGTTAGTTTATGAATTAATGTTGGTAATGGCTGTCCAAAAATGTACATACAAACATACGAATTAGGAGCAGGAGTAGGCCACTCGGCCCCTCGAACCTGCTCTGCTATTCAACAAGATCATGACTGCTCTGACTGTAACCTCAACTCCACCTTCCTGCCTACCCCTGATAACCTTTCACCCCCTTGCTTATCAAGAATCTATCTACCTCTGCCTTAAAAATATTTGAAGACTCTGCTTCCATCGCCTTTTGAGGAAGCGAGTTCCAAAGACTAATGACCCTCTGAGAGAAAAATTTCTCCTCATCTCTGTCTTAAATGGGCAACCCCTTATTTTCAAACAGTGATCTCTACTTCTAGATTCTCCCAAAAGAGGAAACATTCTTTCCACATCCACCCTATCAAGACCCCTCAGGATCTTATATGTTTCAATCAAGTTACCTCTTACTCTTCTAAACTCCAGCGGATACAAGACTAGCCTGTCCAACCTTTCCTCATAAGACAACCTGCCCATTCCAGGTATTAGCCTAGTAAACCTTCTCTGAACTGCTTCCAATGCATTCAAAGCCTTCCTTAAATAAGGAGACCAATACTGTACAGAGTACTCTAGATATGGTCTCACCAATGCCCTGTATAACTGAAGCATAACCTCCCTACTTTTGTATTCAAGTTCCCTCACAATAAATTATAACATTCTGTTAGCTTTCCTAATTACTTGCTGAACCTGCATACTAACCTTTTGCAATTCATGTACTAGGAAACCCAGATCCCTTTGCATCTCAGAGCTCTGCAATCTCTCACCATTTACATGATATGTTTTTTATTTTTCATGCCCAAATGGACAATTTTACATTTTTCCACATTATACTCCATTTGCCAGATCTTTGCCCACGTGCCTCTGTTGAGTGTGAGGACCCAGTCTAATTTATTGAGAGGAAAGACATTTATAAGCCATCATCTCATGTTTGCTGAAATGTTAGTCTCTTCAAATTCTATGCATTGAAGACATCTTCAAAAGAACTGCTGGTATATTCAAAGTGATCCAATGTATAAATGTCAGGCTTTGTAGGCATTTTTTTTATTGCAATTCTATACAGAATAGGAATGGACCGAGCTCCGTAAGAAACTGCCATTTCTAAGACTTTGCAGAGAAAACATAAGAACTACATATTTTTTCACACAGTGAACCCACTTGGATACCTCAGTGCAGTACTGATCTTAGAAATGACACATGGCCTAATGCGGAATGGAGAGTTTCACTGTTGATTTCAAGATCACAGTTGCCACCCAAAATCAAGAGAATTGCTTCTCTATAGCTGGTGTTTCACAATTGTATTCTGCAGTGTGTTGTTAATTGCTGCTGATGTGTACATAAATCACCTGAGTGTATAAATGTTGATATGTGAATTTGTATCCACAAGAACCCTGAAAACTTAATATCTTCAGCCACTTATTGAAATTAAAGTGTTGTAAGAAAAAGTTAAAAAGTTATCTTCTTCTAAGTGAAAGACAAACTCGGCATGTATCATTTTCATGATGCATAAATATCATTGATATTTATCGGATGCGATTGTGTATTTTGATGCATGTTGCTTTATAAGCATTGTAATATTTGTAATACAACAGATTTAATTTGCCTAACAATTTTTCATAAAGATATTTTACTTTTTATAACATACCTACATTTTGGACTATTGCTTTCCTTTCTAATGCAATTTGGGGCAGGCTGGGTTTTTTGATATTGGTTTGTTTTCCTATTGCTTCTGGCAACATCACAGGTTCTTCTCAGAATGCTTTGCAACCTCTGACTGTCCCTGGTTGGCCAGCTATTCTTCAAGCCCCTGGAAGTGTCCTGTTGCTAGGCATGTAGTTTCATCTGTTCCCTTAATGATTGCAGTGATATTCTTGTGTGGCTTCCTGTGCAGCATGAAAATGTGCCCACATATATATTCCCTTTCTTCTGAGGATTGTCTTCTACTGTATTTTTAACACTCCATTTAACTTTCCAGTTTGCATCCGGTTAAATCACAAAACTGAGCTACTACTCTATTTGGATTAAGTGTGGTCATACAATTTTACAAATTAACATTTTTTTTAAACCAAGGTTACCTCGGCCCAGGATTTAATTACTTGTAGACAAAGGACTGTTTTGTTTATACAATTAGACCGCTGCAATGCCATTTATTTTTATCCGATAAAGTGTTAATTTTTTATAATTAAGAAAGGCTGACATTTCTATAGTGTCTTATCATCTGTCTGAGAAACATCTCAAAGTAGTTCATATAAAATTAACCACAATGCAATGACCATTATATTGAGGCAAACACAGCAGTCATTTTACGTACCAGCATAACTTCTTACTTTTGTTAAATAGAACTATATCTTCATGTAGACCTGAATGATTGAAATAAGCAAAAGAAAAAGGCCATTTGATCAGACATACCTTTAATGGCTCTTTGAAAGAACTAGCCAATTAGAAGCACTCCCCTGCCCTTTTCCTAAAGCCACACAAATCTTTCCCCTTCAAGCCTTATCCAATTCCCTTTTAAAAGTTATTATTGAATCTGCTTCCACCACCCTTTCAGGCAGTGCATTCCAGATGATAACCCACTGTGTAAAAAAAAATTCTTATCTTGCCTATGGTTCTTTTGTCTCATCTCTGACATTGCAAGTATTTCCTCAGTATTATACTTTTAGCTCTTTGAATTTAATCCTGTAGCTCAGGTCTCCCTCGGCCTGTTATCAGGTAAATGTAACATTATCAGATCTTGTTAGACCAGTGGTAGGAAGACTTAGTATTCAGTGAATTTTAGTACCTGCTGCACAGTCTGTAAAGATTTTCACTCTGGTTACATCATGATGTAAGGTACAGAAGAACACTCAGGGCATTTTATGTGCCAGGACATCAACTATTTATGTCATGAAACAATTATGATATGCATGCTGAGTGTCAATTTGTTATAGCTACACTACATCCACACAACTGCCCTGGAATACACCCTTGCCAGTTGAGAGTGAGAATGGCAATGTGACTATAGTGTAAATTAAGGACAGTGTTGCTCTGGCACTGCATTCCAAAATGTGAAAGGGCCAAAGTGTCAGTGTGTATTAAGTGGTGAATTCTTGGAAAGTGGATTACTGCTCACAATCTCCTATGTGCTATCTACTGAGCCAACTGTTTTCATAGTTGTTACTATATAAAGCACATATCGTGCCACCATGACAGAATCATACAATGATTACAGCACAGAAGGAGGCCATTCAGCCCATCATGTCCATGCCGCGCCTCTTAAAGAGCAACACAGCAAGTCCCGCTTTCCTGCTTTTCCCCCCGTAGCCCAGCAAACTCTTTTCTCTTTAGATAATTAACCAATACCCTTCTGAAAGCCACAATTGAATCTGCCTCCACCACACTCTCAGACAGTGCATTCCCGATCCTAACCACTCCCAGACCTCTCATGACTTTGAACACGTCGATCAAATCTCCTCTCTGTTTTCTTCTCCAAGGAGAAAACCCCCTGATTCTCCAATCTATCCAAGTTCTGAAGTCCCTCATCCCTGGAATCATTCTCTTAAATCTTGTCTGCACCCTCTAATGCCTTCACATCCTTCCTAAAATGTGGTGGCCAGAATTGGACACAATATTCCAGTTGAGGATGAACCAGTGATTTATAAAGGTTCACTGTAACCTCCTTGCTTTGCCTCTATTTATAAAGCCCAGGATCCCATATGCCTTGAAACCACTTTTGCAACTTCCCCTACCACCTTCAAAGATTTGTGCACACATATACCCATAGGTTTCTGTTCCTGTACCCTCTTTAGAATTGTACCCTTTAGTTTTTATTGCCTGAAAACAATGCACATTATGCTTTAACTCCTTTACTTTGGCTTCTCTATTGAAAAATTAGATTTTCTTGTATGTGCATATCTGTTTTTATATTCAGTGTCATGCATTCATTTTAATCTTAACAGTTGAAATTGTGCAGTGCTGTGATTAAAAATGGTTCAAAGAAAAACCACCATGGCACTTACTAGATTTTCTGTTTTTGTTTGAAGCAACAATATGTCCTCTTGAAGGCTATCTCTAAGTTCTTCGCAGTTCACAATACTTCCAAGTTTTGTGTCATCCGCAAATTTTGAAATTGTGCTCCTGCACACCCAAGTCAGGATGATGATATAGATCAAGAAAAGCCGCGGTCATAATACCAATCCAGTCCGAAAAACAACTGTTCACCACAACTCTCTATTTCTTGTCACTCAGCCAATTTCGTACCCATGCTGCCACTGTCCCTTTTATTCCATGGGATTTAACTTTGTTGTCAAGCTTGATATTTTACATTTCCATACCAGATATCCTTTTAATTTCTGAGTAAGATTGTCAATTATTGCCACATCATGAACTGATCTGATGGTTCCATATTATCCTGGAATTGAGTTGATACTGAGGTAACTAATTTCATAGATGACTTTTGTAACCAGCAAAAGGATAATTTCATTAGCCTGGGTTGACTTGAAACCCATGTCCTGCAGGTCAAAATGTGCTATTGCATTGGAATTTTGGTGGAGAGTCTACCGGTGGCATGCACTTGAATTAATACCAACATATCATCAGCTTATTTCTGCATATAGTCAATAATTCATGCAAATGGAGCTCCAGTTTGGCTATTGGGAAGGTGAAGTTAACTTCTGTTTACTACTATCACGCTACCTTGCTTTGTTGAATGATAATTTTCTTTACCCACTGACTGGAGATCTGAATTTATATTTTTTGAAGAAATTTAAAGAACAGATAAAAGATGACTTTGCTAGCAGCTTAAGATGGCCACCTAATTTGCAACACTGTATCCTACATTGCAAGACCCATGAGGAAGGAGACGGAATGTCTGCTCATCCCAGCAAGAACCAAAATGCAGAAAGTTTAAGGGAACTGCTTGTTCCTTTTCTTTTAGCAAGAAGAAATACTGCTAACTACTATGCTTGTATTACTGAGTGACTGTCATGTGATATGCTCCTCCCCATCTGTGGTTTTAAGCTTATTTTTTTCTGCAGCAGCAAGGGGAAACATCTGTACTCTTGACACATGCAGAACCAAGTGGGGGACCCTCTCTCTCCATCTCTCCATTCCAGCTTGCGAATTTCAAATCCTCCTTGTTGACCGACCACCTTTGTATACTTCGGCTACGTTCAGAAACCCCATTGGAGGAAATCATCCACATCGCTGTCTCCAAGAGACCCACTGACTCAGTCATCTGCTTCTTCAAACTAAAAGAATTCAGCTAGAAGGAAGACGAATCACCAAACCCCACAGACTGTATATCCCTTTTTTCTATGGACTCAGCCAGTTTACCTTTCCCCACTCTGTAACCTATTTGTGTGCGTAAACCTTTAGTGTGTGTGAAAGTTGATGCATAGTTTATTATTTCCATTCATTCGGTTTTAGTACAATAAATTTTTCTTTGTTAAACTCAAGAAAACCTGTCCGATTGGTGGTTCTTATGGTCATAGTAAGTAAGGAATCAAACACCTACTGAATTGACCAGTACATCCACTGAAGAAAGAATTAAACCTGTTGTGGTCAAACAAGGAGAGGAAAAAGACGGAGCCCCTTCAACCCCTCCTCACTTGACTGTAACAACTACTATCTTCCCTCAAACTTAGGGAGGGCTTGCAAAGATTTAAACAGCTCTCCACTGGGTCCTGAGCTGGAGTCAGATCTTTCCTCACCAGAACTTTCACTGGAGTCAAGAATATCTTGTTGGCTTAGTTCTAGCTTTTTAACTTCAAATTCCCTTCCTTCTCTTACTCTTTGAAATGCTCTCTTTTTCCCTTTTCTCTTGTTCAAATTCAAGCTTCTTTGTTGTCAATTCTCTTTCAAGCATAAGTTTTTTTTCAATTTTTTCCTCCCTTTTCTGTTCAAGCTTAGGTTCTTCCAATTCTATTACTTCTTCTTGGTCATGTTCAAGCTGCTTCATCTGCAACTGAATTTTAGCCAATTCAACCGCACTGCCATGTGGTTTGCCGCCGCCTTCCAATTGCAAATGCTGTGCTATTACTGCAATTATGTCTGCTTTCTGAGGTCCTGATCCTAACTCTAACACCAACAATTCTGCCAAATCCTCTAGACTAGCCTTGGTTAAGTTTCGCAAATCACTCAGGGATACGTCCTCCTTCCTCAAAAAGGTTGCAGCAACTGTTAAAGACATTCCGGTAGAGTAAACCTTATTGCACAAGAAACCTGTTTCTTTTTCTTCTCCAATTATTATTATCCCACTTACAATTGTATGTCGTTGGTGTTGGGTTTATCCTGGCAAGTGTGCTCTCAGTTATATGTTACGTCCGAGGCAGGAGGTGCGTACTGTTTAATCTAGTTCCACTTCTCCATGGGTCACAACATATTTAAATTTTCCCACTTACTGATACGGTCAATCATATACTCTATTTTTCCTGGAATAAAACACACTAACCAGGTTTCTTTAATGAACAAAAAAAAATCAGTTTATTATAAAACAAGCCTTATACAGCAATGAAGTAAAGCATTAACACACAAATTGAAATTTTAAAGTTCCTTTTTTTAACCTTAGCCCCTTACACTCACTTACATACATACATGCACACAGGTTAACTGGAAAAATAAAAAGGATTTTTTTTTCAGAGCTCTGTTACAGACAAAAAAAAACACTTGGGCTGAATACTTGCTCATTTTTGAAGAAAACTGCAGATGAGATATGTTGTGTTCCAAAACCGGCATACAGTATGGCCTCTGAGTACATGTAGGGTCACTGAGATGTTTTAGACAGCGTTGTGAATTTAGACATTCTTTTCAGACAGCGTTGTGAATTAATTTGGCAGGCTTTTCTTTAAACATTCAGCAAGAATCTGGTCTCTTCCTCTGTGACACTTCTTCAGCAGCAGGCTCTAACTTTATCTCATTCCAGAAGGTAAACACTGACACTACAACCAAAGGCATGCGAATATGCTGTTCTTTCAGGTGCACTCTGCCGCTCCCTGGCTTTTCCTGTCACTGGGTGCGCGACTGTCACTTCTCTGCACACATCTTCCCTAGTTACCAGGGTTTCTGTTCCATTTTTAACTTGAGTCATGTGACAACCAGGAAATACTGTTGCCAAACCAGTTCTTTCAGTGTCCTCTTGATGACCATCTTAAAAAAAAATACTGGTCCAACATTTCTTCAGTTTGACTACGAATTCAAAGAATAGTTTTAACAAAAAACAGAAGCACTTTCATAATACAATCCACTACAACCAACTTGCCCCTCAAACCTTCATATTCTCCTTTGTTCAGATTTTAAGACCATTTCAGAATAAACTATATCACTTTCAAACTTAATGTAAAATTCTGTCATATTATGGTCTCTATTTCCCAAAGGCTCCTTTACAGCAAGGTCATTAATTAGCCCTTTCTCATTACGTAATACTAAATCCAAAATAGCCTGATCGCTAGTTGGTTCTTCAACATACTGCTCCAGAAATCCATCTCGTACATACTCCAGGAATTCATCCTCCACAGCATTAGTATTGATTAAGTTTACCCAGTCTATATGGAAATTGAAGTCACCCATTATTGGTGTGTTACCCATGTTACATGCACCTCTAATTTCCTGATTTACACTGTGCCCAACATTACCACTACTGTTCGATGGCCTATAAACATCTTCCACCCTTGTTTGCTGCCCCTTGCTGTTTTTAAGCTCCACCTAAACTGATTCTACATCTTGATCCTTCAATCTAAGGTCATCTCTCATTAAGGTACCGATCTTGTCCCTTATTGAGAGTGCTACCTCACCTCCTTTTCCTTTTGGCCTATCCTTCCTAAATGACGAATATCCTTGAATATTCAGTTCCTAGTTTTGATCACCCTATAACCATGTCTCTGTATTGGCAATTAAATCATACCCATTTACCTCTATTTGTGCCTTCAAATCATCTACCTTGTTGCGAATACTTAAGTGCCCTTAACTTTGCCTTTTTCACATTATTCTGCATTCTGATCCTATTTGATATTTGCCTTTGCTTCATCCGTCTTCTAATTTTGCTTATTACTTTTCCACTTCCTGTTACCAGTTTTGCTTCCCTCCAATCTTCCCTTCCCGCCACACTCATATTATCAATTCCCTTATTGCTACCTTGCTCTCTTGCCTTCTCTCTCTTTAAATTTTCACATCTTCCCTCACCTGATCACTTGTTCCCACTATTTAGTTTAAAGCCTTCTCTACTGCTCCAGTTATACGGCTTGCCAGAACACTGGGTCCCTCCATGGTTTAGGTGAAGACCGTTCCAATGGTACAGCTCCCACTTTCCCCAGTAATGGTGCCAGTGCCCCATGAATTTAAACCCATTTCTCCCACACCAATCTTTGAGTCACACATTTAACTCTCTAATCTTATTTACCCTACTCCAATTTGCTCGTGGTTCAGATAATCATAAATTTGATTTATATCTTGTATGTGGTTCTGGTAGGAGCATGGCTTGGGTCTTATGTGAGCAAAGAAACTAATTTAGCTTCCGTGAAATACAGAAAGACAAGAAACAAGATTAATGGAGAGCTAAGTCAGACTGCTAACTGCTGATGTGCCTTTGGGAAAACTTAAGGTATTTTATGACAGCTGCAAAGAAACTTTGCTTTCCAAAATTGTAAATAACAAAGGACCAATAGAATGGAACCAGCATTGCATACATTAATATTGAGAATTGATGCACAAATAGCCTCACAAGCATCTATTTCAAATGAGCTTTAGAAGCATTTATGAAGTCCTTCATGCATCACCTCCCTCCCTTTCTAATGATGTGTTAATTGTTCATTAAAATTAAATAGAAATAGCTTTACTCTCTCTGTATAATCTATGTGCAGAGCATGGCAGGCAATTTAACCATGATGGACAGAATATCTGGAGCTGATCCTGTCGTACGAACATTGACATTCACACACTTGGTTGCTTAAACTACAGGATAGTGATCCCTGACTGATTTTTTTTTTGGTCTCCTTTTTACAAAGGACAACATGACTATTCGCAGCTGAACTGCTATCTGAACTGAAATCTGCACAGAGCATGAAATTTGATCAAATCTGGGACCTTATCGTCCTTTCAGCTTAGTTATATGCTGCCTTCATCAACAGTCATTGCAGATCAGTATGTGATATTATTTTGATAAATCATGGTGGTTCTATGCTATATACTGAAACCAGTGCCAATTATATTTCAGCTGGCCCGAGGCAAAAAAAAAAATTGTAAATTGACACATTGAATCTTGCTCAGTTGGCACATTAATTTGTTTTAATTGCTTTCATTCCTATAAAATTCAATACATGGTCAAAAGATGATAAACACATTTACATAACATTTTTGAAATGTTTACTAGAATTTGCAATTTTTCTGTAAAAAATCCCACAAAGCTGTTGCTTATTGCTCAGGAGATACGGTGCCATTTTCAGAGCAAACTGATAAAGTGAGCAGATTTTGCACTTATTCACAGCTAGCACTAAACACATCCCATTAGATTTACTGCTATCAAATGCATTTTGCTTTTACATTATGTTGTGGTTTTAACCATAGTCCCAAAGGAATTGCTCTCCATTTGTGAAAAACAGTCGGTAATACACAGCTTGAAGGACACCACTTCTCAAGCATAGGACAAGGCAAGGAGGCAGGCCTCTATGAACTACCACAGCCAGCACAAGGGATTGAACTCACAATGCAGGAATCTCCTCTGCATCATATGTAGCAGTCTAGCCAACTAAGCTAACCAACTTTTGTTATCTTAAATACATACTTGCTAAATGTACTAATAGAACTGGGATAAGATGTACTGGGATAAAATTTCAACTTGGCTCACAGGTGTAAAGCTGATGTTGCAGATCCTTTTTTTATTCTTTCATGGGACGTGGGCATAGCTGGCAAGGCCCACATTTATTGTTCATCCCTAATTGCCCTTGGAGGTAGTGGCGAGACACCTTCTTGAACTGCTGCAATCCGTGTGCTATAGGTACACTCGCAGTACTGTTAGGTACTGTTGGACACTCATTTATAGAGACTGCCTAATTTCCATTGAAAGCTATGAAAATGCAAATAGAGTGTGTGGTTGATTTGCTATGCCAGGTTTACACTGGAATAACAAGTTGAAAATCTACTTTATAGTTTTTAAATGTCATCATTTGTTCTGAAACATTTGGAAAGCAGAGTATACTATAATATATTTGTATAGCATTTATGAATCAAATTTCTACTTTAGTTATTAAAAGTAACTTCAGTGCAACTTGATGATTATGGCAAATATTGCACATCATAGCCTGCCTTTTATCAAGTTTCACATTTTAACCAGAATTCTGCCCTTTCTGTTGTCCTGACTCTAGCATAATTTGTCAAAACTGCCAATTTGCATGTGATGTCAAATGAAACATGGGCCGGAATTGTACGCACCCCAAAAGAGCGGGCTGGTGATGGCGGGTGTAAAATGGAGAGGGAGGCTGGGGGGGGGCTCTTCTCGACCTGCTGCTGCCTCCGCTGCCTATTTACGCGGGGCAGTGGCAGCGAGAAATTACTCAGCAGCTTCAGGCCAGTCCAGGCCCTTAAGTGGCCAATTATCTGCCACTTAAGGGCCTCTGCCCCACTGCCACGGGTATTTTACCCTCGGCTGGCAGGTGGTTGAGGCCTCAGAAAACCCGCCTGATAAAACTAGGCGGCCTTCTGGGGGGGCTATGGGG
Organism: Heterodontus francisci; assembly: GCF_036365525.1. Lineage (NCBI taxonomy): Eukaryota > Metazoa > Chordata > Chondrichthyes > Heterodontiformes > Heterodontidae > Heterodontus > Heterodontus francisci. Next base: position 32,442,308 of record NC_090389.1, read on the forward strand.
AGCCCTCCTGATCGGCACCCTGTGCCCCACGGAGGGGCAGCCCCAAAGCCCCAATCGCCCCAATGCACAACACGCCTCCCAGCCCCTAACTGCCCCCCAGCCCCCTTGCCTCGCCGGCATCCAGACTGATTGTCCCCAGCAAGGCCCTAAAATCCTACCTGTTTTCCGGGGCCATCCGTCATCTTCCTCCTGCAGCTGGGTGTAGTCCCAGCAGTGGCCACCTTTCCCGGTGGTGCTGCTGGGACTAAGAGCTGCCGGCCCGCTGATTGGCTGACAGCTCCATTAGGCGGGACTTCCTGCCTCAATGAGGTGGAAGTCCCGCTTGAGACCAATTAAGGGCCTGGGGAGCGTAAATTCTGGTCTGAATCCCCAGGCCTGGCAGAGGGGGGCTCGCCACTGACTTTTCGGCCGGTGGGCGGGATCCCCCCCACCCACCATAAAATTCCAGCCATGGTAATGATTCATATTTTAATTCCAGTTATTTATTAAGCTAATTATCAAATGGCAACAATGTATTCATTTGAGTAATTTGAATATCTGGTTAATGTTCTCATGTCTGTTGCTACATAATATTTGTGTAATATTGAATCTAGTCTGTGTTTGTTGTGTCACAAAGGGAAGTGTGATCTTAGAGGCATGGCACCTTAAGACATCATATTCTGGGACTGCTTCTGTTCACTGCATATGTAAATGAATTGGATATAGGGCGAGAGAAAGTGGTGCTCAAATTTGCAGATGATACTAAAATAAGAAGCAGAGTAAATTTGAGAAATAAAGGAAGCTGACAGGTGATAGTAACAGGATAAAAACAAAGTGCTGGAAATACTCATCAGGTCAGGCAGCACCTGTGGAGAGAGAAAGAGAGTTAACATTTCAGGTTGCTGACCTTTAGAAAGGACTTGGACCTGAAATGTCAACTCTATTTTTTCTCTCCACAGATGCTGCCTGACCTGCTGAGTACTTACAGCATTTTCTGTTTTTATTTCATTGCAGCATTTTACTTTTGATATTAACAAGATGTTTGAATGGCCAAAATCCTGGCAGATGGAATTCCATGTCAAGAAATTTGAGATGGTGCATTTTGGTTTTAAAAAGATCTATTTTGAATAAGAGAAAGTTGGATGATGTGGAATAGCAGAGGATTTGGAGATTCTGGTTCACAAGATTTTAAAAGCTGCATCTCAAATGAATAAAAAAGCTAATGGAATACTAATTATATCTACCTAAAACCTTGTTGAGTTACTGCATGCAATTTTGGGTTTCTCACAATAGGAAAATGTTGGGGCAATAGGAAACGGTTTAGTGCAGATTTACTGGAATGTTCCCTGGTATGAAGACATACAAATATCAAGAAAGACTTGAACAATTTGGTTGTTTTCATTAGCACCAAGGAAATTAAGCGATAATTTAGCAGAGGTGTTTAAAATTATGAAGGATTGGGGCAGACTATATAGGAACAGACTGTTTCTAGCTATTGAAGGGCCGAGAACAAGGGAATATAAGTCTAAGGTAATGTGCAGTAGAGTGCAGAATTTATTTTTTACTCCGAGGATTGTGAGGCTGTGGAACACACTACTGGAGTTAGAATACTGAGGTAGACTATGTCAAGTTTTAAGAATAGGCTAGATAAGTGGTTATAGGACAGGGAAGTTACTCGCTATGAGAAAATAGTGGGCACATGGGATTAGGCGGATAAAGTTTGTTATCACATTGAAATTTGGATGTAGCTCTGTAACCATTTACCATTTGTTACCAGTTAACAGTCTGATATACTAGATGTCAATGAATTAAAACTTAACAAAAAATTACGAATCACTAATCATTAGGAAAATAAACATCAAATCTATCAATTTTTTTCAAAGCTGCCATTCATGAACAAATGAGTATCATAAAGCGATTGATCAGGTGCAGACAGAGTGACTGCCCTTGACGTCACGGCAGCATTTGATCGAGGATAGCATCAAGGAGCCCTAGTAAAACTGGAGTCAATGGGAATCGAGGGAAAACCCTCCACTGGTTGGAGCCATACCTAGCACAAATGAAGATGGTTGTCGTGCTTGGAGATCTATCATCTCAGTCCTAGGACATCACTGCAGGAGTTCCTCAAGGTATTGTCCTAGGCCTAACCATCTTCAGCTTCTTCAACAATGACCTTCCCTCCATCATAAGCCCTGAAGTGGGGATGTTCCTTGATGATTGCACCATGTTCAGCACCATTCGCAATTCCTCAGATTTTGAAGCAGCCCATGTTCATACGCAGCAAGACCTGGACAACATCCAGGCTTGGGCTAATAAGTGGCAAGTAGCAATTGTGCCACACAAGTGCCAGATAATGATCATCACAAACAAGAGAGAATCTTACCATCTCCCCTTGATATTCAGTGACATTACCATCGCTGAATCCCCCACTATCAACATCCTGGGTGTTACCATTGGCCAGAAACTGAACTGGACCAGCCACCTAAATGCTATGGCTACAAGAGCAGATCAGAGGATGGGAATTCTGCAGCGAATAACTTACCCCCTGACTCCCCAATGCCTGTCCACCATCTACAAGGCACAAGTCAGGAGCATGATGGAATACTGTCCATATGGATGGGTGCAGCTCCAACAATACTCAAGAAGCTCGACACCATCCAGGGCAAAGTAGCTGCTTGATTAGCACCCGATCCCAAACCTTAAATATTCACTCCTTCCACCACAGACACACTGTCTACCATCTAGAAGATGCACTGCAGCAACTTGCCAAGGCTTGTTTGAGAACACCTTCCAAATCTGTCCAGAAGAAGAACAAGGGCAGAAGATGCCTGGGAACACCACCATCTGCAAGTTCCCTGCAAGTCACACACCATACTGATTTGGTACAATATCGCCCTTCTATCACTGTCACTGGGTCAAAATCCTGGAGCTCCCTCCCTAACAGCACTGTGGGTGCACCTACACCATATGGACTGCTGCAGTTCAAGATGGTTCTCCGCCACCTTCTCAAGGGCATTTAGGGATGGGCAATAAATACTGGGCTTACCAGTGATGCCCACATCCCATGAACAAATAAAAAAACAAAATGTTCAAATAGTTTTCTCAGATGTTTTCAACCATTTTTCTGTTCATTCAGGTATATGTACATTTATTACATGGCACCAAAAATCATACAGTTCTGAAAATAGATCACCGTTGAATGTCACAAGTGCATGCAGGAAGTTTCCCAATAGGCTAGCCTATTTTCCTAGAACCTGGGGTGTGAGTGGAAAATTTTACCGAGGCCTGAGAGCTGTGATTATCCAATTATATTTATATGAGATGTCTTTGCAGTCACGGTTTTACTCTGCTTCTGTGGAATTACAATACTCAAGAGTTTACACTGACAATCTATGTCACTTGACATCAGATGAAAGAAAGATAACTCTCCTTGTGAGGATTTCTGCATGCATGAAATGTTCTAATGCCACAGGAACAGAGTGAAAATGGCAAAATCCAGTGCATATTATGACAACCAAATTTATACATAGCTGTGAGGCATGACTGACAGAAAAGAACATTTGAGTTTTTCTTCACAGTCTAGCTCATTAAATAAAAATTGAAAGCTAACGGTGGTGTTGAGATGAAGATTTTGTTGTATTGTTAAGGTGAGTATTATTTGTGCTACCAGTAAAAGAAGAGTATATAATGATGGGTGAGCAGTTATAGCACTTAGGCTGCAACGAAGTGCTGCAAACGTTAGCAACTGGATTCCAGGATCCCGACTGTTAACATGTAGCGAATGTAAACCTACTTGCTGAACCAACATTACTTAAGTATTTTCCAATTGAAAGCTGACTTTTTCTGGAATTTCTTTTCTCATCTGGTTATTCTATCTTCAGACATATTAGGTAGGATAAGACATATCTTGAGTCTCCCTTCGTTAAGTCCTTCCTGCTTTTTTATCGGAAGAGATTAGACTTCACTGGTCTCTGGTATTCTTGTACGATATTTTAAAATATCTTGTCTTTGATAACAGCAATATTGACCTAGCTGGCTCACTATATAAGGACAGTACTAAACTGCTTTAATGAATTTCTGCTGCTCCCATTGAGTTTGGTTAGATTGCTGAATTAGAAATAAGACCTTTACATTTTCTGAATATGGGTTATGCTCAAGATGAGATGATTGTTGTTGAACACTACATGAGGGCATGGAGGGAGGATGACAATAAAACCAGCTCAAACAATGGGCTGAATTTTATTCTCTGGCATGCATGTGCGGACCTTGCACCACCATGATGAAGCGCGCAGCGGGTCATTTCAATGCGCAGGGCAGTCCGCCACCCCCCAATCACAGGGCAGGGGCGGGCTCTGCGACGCTGGCAACGGCATCAGCTGCCTCTGCACAGGCGCTGGCGCCATTTTTTAAAGGACTGCCAGGCCTGCGTTGACGGACCAAAGTTGACCCCGTTTCCCCGCCCACCCCCCAACTATAGTAGAAAAGCCCACATTACCCCTTCTCCATCCCAACTAAGTGCAGCATGGACCCCTTTCACCTCCCCTTCGCAAGTGACCGAGGGAAGTTCAACTCTTCCCCCCCCCCCCCCCCGCCCCCCACCCCTCCACTAAGCTGACAATGCAGAGTTGACCCCTTCCCCCAATCCCCCACTTCACTACAAATGCAGAGATCCCCCCTTCGCCACCTCTGTGGCGCCAGATTTCCCTGGACGGGAAAGTGAAGGTGCACGAGTGCCGCACACCACTCGGAAGATCAGGAACTACCAGTAAGATCGCTTTGGCTTCTATTTAAATGTTTTAAATTGGTGATTTGAAAATTGAAATTTGGGTCCTGTCGCAGAGCGGTGGATCTGCCGCCACAGAGCTTCCTCACCGCCGGGAACATCGAGCCCGGCATTCCCAGAATCGGGCTCCGTTGCAGGCCACTGCCTCTGCGATCTTCCGCCCTCTGCCCCGCATCGCCACAGAGCCCAATGTCGGGAGCTGAACAAAATTTTAGTTTAGTTACTAGTGGTGTACCGCAAGGATCTGTTTTGGGGCCACTGCTGTTTGTCATTTTTATAAATGACCTGGAAGAGGGTGTAGAAGGGTGGGTTAGTAAATTTGCGGATGACACTAAGGTCGGTGGAGTTGTGGATAGTGCCGAAGGATGTTGTAGGGTACAGAGGGACATAGATAGGCTGCAGAGCTGGGCTGAGAGATGGCAAATGGAGTTTAATGCAGAAAAGTGCGAGGTGGTTCACTTTGGAAGGAGTAACAGGAATGCAGAGTACTGGGCTAATGGGAAGATTCTTGGTAGTGTAGATGAACAGAGAGATCTTGGTGTCCAGGTGCATAAATCCCTGAAGGTTGCTACCCAGGTTAATAGGGCTGTTAAGAAGGCATATGGTGTGTTAGCTTTTATTAGTAGGGGGATCGAGTTTCGGAGCCACGATGTCATGCTGCAGCTGCACAAAACTCTGGTGAGACCGCACCTGGAGTATTGCGTGCAGTTCTGGTCACCGCATTATAGGAAGGATGTGGAAGCTATGGAAAGGGTGCAGAGGAGATTTACTAGGATGTTGCCTGGTATGGAGGGAAGGTCTTACGAGGAAAGGCTGGGGGACTTGAGGTTGTTTTCGTTGGAGAGAAGGAGGAGGAGAGGTGACTTAATAGAGACATATAAGATAATCAGAGGGTTAGATAGGGTGGATAGTGAGAGTCTTTTTCCTCGGATGGTGATGGCAAACACGAGGGGACATAGCTTTAAGTTGAGGGGTGATAGATATAGGACAGATGTGAGAGGTAGTTTCTTTACTCAGAGAGTAGTAGGGGCGTGGAACGCCCTGCCTGCAACAGTAGTAGACTCGCCAACTTTAAGGGCATTTAAGTGGTCATTGGATAGACATATGGATGAAAATGGAATAGTGTAGGTCAGATGGTTTCACAGGTCGGCACAACATCGAGGGCCGAAGGGCCTGTACTGCGCTGTAATGTTCTAATTCTAATTCTAAAAAAAAAATTCAGCCCAATGTGTGAATGAATTTGGAAATACTTTAAATAGAAACAAAGGGTTTTTTGATCATTCTCAAGATATGGGCATCACTAGCAAGGCCAACATTTATTACTCATCCCTAATTGTCCTAAGAAAATGGTGGTGGAGCTTTTTCTTGATCTGTTTTAGTTAGTGTGGTGAAAGCACTCCCACAATGCTGTTTGGTAGGGTGTTTAGGATTTTGATCCCGTGGTGATAAAGGAAAGGCAATATATGTCCAAGTCAGGATGGTGTAACAGCTGGAGGAGAACCTGGAGGTGACAATGTTCCCATGTATCTGCTGCCCTTGTCCTTCTAGGTGGTGGAGGTTGCGGGTTTGGGAGGTGATGGCAAAGAAGCCTTGGTAAGTTGTTGCAGTGCATCCTATGGTTAGTATACGGTGCAACCACAGCATGGTGGTGCTGGAGGGAGTGAATCTTCCATTGGATGAGGTGCTGATGAACTGAACTATTTTATCCTGGCTAGCGCCAATCTTCTTGAGTGTTTTTGTAGCTGCACCCATTCAGGCAAATGGAGAGTATTCCTTTCCACTTCTGACTGGTGCCTTGTGGGTGGTGGCACAGAGGCTCTGAGGAGTCAGGCAGTGAGTCACAGTGCCTCGCCCCTGATCTGCCCCAGTAGCCACAGCATTTATGTGGTTAATTCAGTTGAGTTTCTGGTCAGTTGTTATCATCACCAGGATGATGATGATCATGTTGGGAACTCGGTGATGGCGATGTCATTGAATATCAAAGGGAGGTGGTTAGGCTATTTGTTATTGGAGCTGGTTATTGCCTGGCAGTTGTGTGGCATGATTATTACTTGCCATTTACCAGCCCGGATCTTTTTGCATGGGTGCATGAAATTCTTTATTATCTAATGAATTGTGAATGGAGGGGAACATTGTGCAATCATCAGTGAACAGCTCTACTTCTGACCTTTTGATGGAGGGAAGGTTATTGATGAACTGAATATAGCTAAAGGCAAAGACAAGGAGGCAGCCTTTTTTTTTGCTTGAATTCTAATCCATGAAAGAATCAGTCAATATTTAGAAAGAATTAGAAACAGATGCTTTTACCTGTTTTTAACCTTGAAATCAGATTTAAAAGTGCAGTTTTTGGCTGTAATTCTTATTCTATATTTTACTTCCCATCAGTATCCAAATAGTTGAATATGAATCATATGCTCAGTATTGAGTTTGGTTTCTTCCAGCAAATCATTTTTAATTGCCCTTCTTCTATCGTTTGTATTGGGAAAGATTTGTTCCCATGACACTTGGTGCTTCGCATGGCATTTCTGATATGGGATATAATGATGGTTTCAAACAGCTAGTGGCACAAATATGGGTTTTCAAACCGAAAGATTTTTGTTGTTTTATGATCCAATTTGAATAATTTATTCATCTATGGGGATTGAGACTACTTTCCTACTGCTATTTCAATCTCCATAATTACCTCCTGCATTGTTGGTCATAATAGAAAATATTACAGTAGATTTTGCTGATTTCCAAGATGTTCCCCTTTATATACTTGCAAGAAAATAGATTTAAATGATAACCAATTTGGAGATTTTCTTGATTTTTAAATAGCTGCAAAAATGGAAACAAAACTGAGTTAAGTTTCAGATTTCAGTACTTGTCGATTTTGAGCAAATCACCTCTGCATATTGATCAAGGAATGATGTGTGGCATTGGGATCTGGTAAAAGGAGGGGGGGGGTGGAAAATCACTTTTTGAAGTAGAGATGTATAAAATGCTGACGTATTGAAATAATCAAATTTGTAATTGTTTCATCGCCATTCTCTTGCTCTCTCATGAAAGTGTTGACTCACAGGCAAATGAAGGAAAAGTAGTTGAAGAGATATGGGAACAGGGTATATCTACATTTCATTATAATTGTTTGCTTGCATCAAGGGTAAATGCTGGCTTGGAGTGATTGGACCAAATCATAGAATAGTACAGCACAGGAGGAGGCCATTTGGCACATCAAGTCTGCGCTGGCTCTGCGAAGAACAACCCAGTTGGTCCCACTCCCCTGCTCTTTCCTCATATCTCTGCAATTCTTTTCTTCAAATATTTATTCACTTCACTTTTGAAGACTGCTACTAAATCTATATCAACCACCTGTTTTGGGTTCCAGCTTCTATGCATTTCTATGCTGTGGAGCAGTTTTCCCAGTGTTTTAGAGCAACTCATTCAAGTAGTCATTGTTCACCTGTGAGCTTTGACAGCAAGTGTCAGCGGTCTACTTTAGCACATGGAGAGTCCAATCCTTTCCTTCTCTGACTTGCACGCTCCTGTCACCTGTTGCTCAATAGTGATCGGGCATGGAAATCTTAGTCAGCTTGCCTCTCTCTAACCTAGGGATGTTGCACTCTTCATGACCAACTAACTCAGGTTCAAATCTGGTCTGTATGGTTGACTTAGTCACTGGATGAACTTCTGTTATGATAGACCTAGCAATAAAACTTCAATAAAGGTTCCTGTTTTCAGTATTTAATAATGGCCTGGATTTTGCTGTGCTAATGACAGCAAAGCTGCCAGCATTTGCCATGATTGCACCAGTGAGAGGTCCAGCAACCTTTGGATGCTCACCCTAGAGTGTAAATCCAGAGGTTGTTTTCAGCCATTCTAGCCAGGATTCGTGTCAATTAAAATGGTCATGTCCAAGTATTGACATAAATGCAATTTTTCAAGTTGTTTTTGAAGGATATATTTTTACCTGAGTAAGCAGTAACCCACTAATTGTGAGTTGTTTGTAAACCATTGCAATGAAAACTGTTCCATTAAGTTGGTGACAATTCCAATGAAGGTAGTATCTGTGTGAGATTTGGCCACCAATATTTAGTGTCAGCCTTGCATTAGTGCTTGGAATCTTGCTTCAAAATGTTGCATGTTCAAGCCCCATTCTAGAGACATGATCACATAATCTATGTTGACACTTCAGTGTAGTCTGAGGGAGCACTGCACCGTTTTATGGATGTGAAGTTAAACCTTGGATCCCAATGCACTATTCAAAGAAGGACAGAGTCCTGACTGACACCTATTCCTAAACTATCACTACTGAAAACAGCTTAATTGGCCAAATATCTCATCACTGTTTTTGGGATCTTGCAGTGCACAAATAAATATTGCACTTCCTAACGTTACAACAGTGACTGCACTTCAAAAGTACTTCTTTGTCTATGAAGTGCTTAAGCATTCCAACATCAAGAAAGGTGCTATATAAATGCAAGTTCTTTCTTCTTCCTGCAACATTTTTTGATTCACATTCCATGAACCAAAAAATGTCTCTGTTCCATGAACACAATCTGTCAAAGTCTATTACTTATTCAAAGCAGTCACTCAAAACAAACTGTTAAAATATATCTCAGGACCTATGGCCTTTAGAAATATGGGCACAAAGTTGGGCTCCATAGCGCCTTGTAGTTTTGATGCTATGGGTGAGTTTTGATATCAAAATTCCATTCTGCCTGTTCCAAATGTGATCTCGGTGAGGGAACCAGCATGGGCGTTAGGAACATGCACCAGAAGTTTGCAGAGCAAGCAGATCATGTGGTCAGTCGGCGTGTCACACTGATTTGACTTTAGCATTACTATTTTCAACCTCGCTGCTCCAGCTAATGCACTCTCAAACATGAATAGGTGAAGATGCATTTAGCAGTAAGAAGGATAGCTCAGAGGTTGGGAATTCCACGGTGATTTACTCACCTCTTGACTCCCCAAAGCCTGTCCAGCATCTACAAGGGATGAGTCAGGAGTGTGATTGAATGCTCTAACAGCTAATAGCACTGTGGGTGTACCTACATCACATGGACTACAGCGGTTCAAGAAGGCAGCCTCTCACCACCTTCTCAATGTCAATTAGGGATGTCCAATAAATTCTGGCCTTGCCACTGTTGTTCACATTGCAAGAACAAAAAAAAAAATCACCGGCCATTCTCAGGTTAGTTACTGATTAATTTCTATTAATTTTGTTTGAGTTTGTAGGAATTCTTGGTGAAGTTGTTTAAAGTTGGTCAAGTCAACAGGAAGTGGTGAAGATCTTGGTTCTGACTTCAAGGGTTCTGATCAGGCCACTTGCTCACAGTTATGGATGATGCAGTTACTATCCACCTTGGGCTGTAGCATAAAACGGAGATGGAGCAGAGACAGCAATGAAGAGGACAAAATGCTCACACAGGGAAGGGGAGAAGGGCTCAGCAGGAGGCCATTGCCCATCTAGGATCTTTTGGGAGCATTTGTCTTTCTTCAACCTAAGCCAGGAGCAGTATGTGCATCATCTGTGTTTTATGAAGGAGGTGCTCATAGAACTCTGCCACCTCTTGCAACCAGACCTGCAACCTCCGGGCAGGCTAAGAATGGTACTGCCAGTGATTGTGAACATGATCTTAGTCCTGAAATTCATTGCATCAGCATCCTTCCAACTTATCTAATATCTCCCAGTTCACCAGCCGCTGCTGCATAAGAGAGGTGACAGAGAGAAGCAGGTGGAGTGTACACCTGCCTTTGTCAGGATACCAGGCTTCGCCATGGCGCAGGGTGCCATCAACTGCACACACATGACTTTGTGAATGTTGCATGTAAATGCTGAGGTGTACTGCAACCACAAAGGTTACCAGTTGCTGAATGTGCAGTTGATCTGTGACCATGCTCAGCACATCATGCTGTTGAGTGCCCACTATCCTAGCAGTAGTCATGATGCGTTCATTCTAAGACAGTCCACTGTGCCCCTTAGTATTTGAGCCACCACATCAAAACAGTTAGTGGTTGCTGGGCAATGAGGGCTATCCGGTTAACACCTGGCTCATGACTCCGCTCCGTAACCCAACCACACATAGTCAGCACGATGAGAGCCATTCTGCCACACAAAGCATCATACAGCAGACCATCGGGGTGCTGAAGCATCGGTTCTGTTCCTTAGACTTCTCTGGAGGAGCCCTGCAGTACTCATCGGAGCATGGGTCAGAATTTGTGCTGTATCCTCCACAACCTGGTCATCCTGAGGGCACAGCCCTTGCCTTAGGTATCTGGTGAACAGGGAGAGAAGGAGGAGAAAGACGTGGAAGAGGAGGAGCAGGAGGAGGCAACCACCACATCCCCTTTCTGACTGGGCTGTCCATGATCACCTCATTTGACTATGGTTCCACTGAACACAACCCCAAATCCCCATTCTACGACAATCACATTCCTAACGTCCCTCTGTTATGGACCATCACGGTGTTCTCTTGGTCACGCTGATGAAAAAGCCACGACAAGCAATCTTTTCTCAACCAACTTTATCAAACAAACCATCCAATATTCCATCTATAAGTCAACTAGTCATCCTTGTGCATTTCCTTAGTTGCCTGTTTTGCCGGCACCTTTGCCTTGCTGAATGCTCCTATGCAGTGCTCTCCCAGTGGCTTCAGCATGGCTGGTAGAAGGCTGCTGACTTTCAGTGAAGGAGACGGCAAATGGCCTTGCAGCATGCCCTCAAGCAACTCTAGGCCGAGAGGCCCAAATTCGCACTGCACCATCTTGGCATGGGTGGCAACAATCTGGGCTGATTGGCTGATAGGCAATGGCAGGGGCACTGGTGGAGTGGCAATGGTGGGAGCACAAATGCTGCCATCCTGAGAAAGGACAGCAGGTTCATGCACCACTGAGCCACTGCCATTCCCCCGGTGTGGCACGTCAGCAATCCTAGTAATCTGTTGGAGCACAGATTGCTGGGATGCTGTAAGATCCTGAAAGTTCCTTTGGGTACTCATATTCACAGCTGTGATGGCAGCAGTCTGAACCTGCAAGGCAACAAGCAGAGATTTCGTTACCCTAGTCTGAGCTTCCACTGCAGCACTGAGTTGATAGGTAGCTTCTGTTTGTGCTGCAAAGGAAGCTGAGACATCAGCCATCAAATGCTGCATCACGGTTGTGTCCACAAGTATTCTCGTGGAGTTGGCTACAACTTCCGCGCTGGAAAGGATGGCTTCCAATTTCTTCACGAAGCCCTGTGCCACATTGGAGCTGAAATCCTCCATGCATATTGACAGTGACAGCAGGCTTTCTGGCAAGGCTGCCAAGGCACCAAACATTTCTGTCTCTCAGCCTTTTTTCTGTGCTCTGCCCAATCGAATTCTTCATCTGAGTCCTATGCAGCAGAACTCATGTGCGACCTTGCCCTCTGGGAGTTGGACCTGAGCTATCCTTGCCCACTGCCTCGGTTGCAGGCCACATGCCCAGTGACTCACCAGGTACAGATCCTGCCTTTACACTACCCTCGAAGGTACACGCAGTGCCAGTATCTGAGCTGGTGGCTGCGAGTGCAGGATCGAGGGATGGTGTTTCTACTTCTTCAGTGTCCTGCTCCTCTTGCACTTCATACTCCCACATCTTGCTTGACCAGGTTCAAAGATATCATGAAGGGTGGAAAGCAAGAGGTGCATGCTAACACCATCTGTAGCTTGGAACTGAGAAGAGTTTGTGGAATGAGGGGCAAGTGGAATGTGTGATGCTGGATTAGGTAGGAACATACCCTCGTCCTCTATGGTTCTGTCCCCCTGCTGGCCACGGCTTCAGTTGTGATTGCTCCAATAATGTCCAGCACCCTCTGCTCTGTCAGGGTGCGGCATGCAGCCGTGCCTGGGCCCTGCTGGTTAGATGCTGCTGCCTCCATTTATAGGCCTGCTTGTCCTGTAAGAGAGAGGGCAGTGTACATTGAGTGTAGTGCAATGTATTTGGGTGTTAGGCCTGTCATAGTTGAATGGCTGGCAGTGCGTGCAAGTTGTGAGGCTTGCAGCAGTGCTAAGTGTGTGAGATGAGGTGAGGCTATGAACGTGAGGTCTGTATCATGCTTGATAGAGATTGTTGGTAGGTGAGTGAAGGGAGTGTAGTGCATGGAGCAGCATGTGAGGCTAGTGGCTCACTTGTGTGAGGTCACTAAACCTCTTCCTGCATTGCATCTAGGTCCCCGTGGCTCGGCTACTGGCTTTGACAGCAATGGCTATCGGCTCCCACTGCCACCTTCTTATCTTTCTGCAGTGCCTACTGACTCCTGATGGAAGAAGGCCTGTTTCCTCCTGTTCATCTCCTGCACCAAGGCCTCCAGTAGTGTGTTGGAGAATCTTACAGTGCATGATCTGGCCTGTTTCCAATCATCTTTCTGTTTAGAGACACTTCAGTACCCAGTTCCAGCACCTGCTGCAGCCATAATGCACCTCCCCTTTAAGAGGTGCAGGCTAACTTTAAGTGGTGCGAGCCTCCCTCAAACTTGGGCCCCGTGCTGAGATGTGCAGCCACTTAGTAACGTGCTTAGAACTGGGTTGTACGCCATTGTCATTCAAATTCACAGGCAACATGAAGTTTGCATGCTGCCTGCATCGTGATCCCCATGCCTTTTGTCTAACCTCATCCAATTTTTTTCCCCGTGGAGTTAGCTTGAGTTCTTGATGAAGTAGAGCGTACTTTCAATTAGAAAATTAACACCAAGACGACAGTAACAATTTTAAATTGAACTGACTGTAACTGAAATCTATCTTGCAGCTTTCTCATTTTTCACAACAGAGTTTGGAACAGTCTGTCGATAATATATCAGCTAACTCCAGATTGAAAAAAATGTCATTACTAATAAGATTTCATAGTGGAAGGGTATTAAAAATAAAATTGTAGTTTCATGTGGAGAAAGCTTGAGATTTTTCACAGCCAATTTTTCCAGACTGATTTCATTTTTAAGAAAGTTCGGTGCCACAATATTGTGTAGGTCAGGCTCCTAAGATCTGGCTGAATGCAATATAAGATCAGAAAATTCACTTAACGTCGTACAGTATTCAAATCAGGATTTTGCTGTCTCAAGTTCATCAATCAATGAAACTGCATGAGATATACTAACTTAATAATAGGTTCTTTTGTTTCCTGAACATTTGACCAAATACAGAACACACTTACAGAAATTGTACAGCAGGCATTTTCTGAGAACCTAATTTGCTGTGATACATTTTTATGTTAGGATGATTTGAGCCAATGACCTATTGTAGAAATTTTACCAACTGATTGAGACACAGTATTGAGGAAGACTCTTGTTGAACAAATGTGGTTATACTGTCTTCCACTCATGTTTGGATAAAATGGTGTCACGTTAACATCGTTGCCTTGAAGCTTCTCTGACCTTAATTGCTATGCATTTCTTACTTGTACATGTTCCTTGGGAATTTGCTAAATTATTACTTATCAGAGAATTATAGAATAGTACAGCACAGAAGGTGGTTATTCAGTACGTCGAGCCTGCACTAGCTCTTTCGAAAAGCAATCCAATTAGTCCCACTCACCCACTCTCCATTTTTTAAAATCAAATTTCCTTTGGAAGGCTTCAATTGAATTCTTCTTTTGGGCCTCCTTATCTCGAGAGACAATGGATACGCACCTGGAGGTGGTCAGTGGTTTGTGAAGCAGTGCCTGGAGTAGCTATAAAGGCCAATTCCAGAGTGACAGGCTCTTCCACAGGTGCTGCAGAGAAATTTGTTTGTCGGGGCTGTTGCACAGTTGGCTCTCCCCTTGCGCCTCTGTCTTTTTTCCTGCCAACTACTAAGTCTCTTCGACTCGCCACATTTTAGCCCTGTCTTTATGGCTGCCCGCCAGCTCTGGCGAACGCTGGCAACTGACTCCCACGACTTGTGATCAATGTCACAGAATTTCATGTCGTGTTTACAGACGTCTTTAAAGCGGAGACATGGACGGCCGGTGGGTCTGATACCAGTGGCAAGCTCGCTGTACAATGTGTCTTTGGGGATCCTGCCATCTTCCATGTGGCTCACATGGCCAAGCCATCTCAAGCGCCGCTGACTCAGTAGTGTGTACAAGCTGGGGATGTTGGCCGCCTCGAGGACTTCTGTGTTGGAGATACGGTCCTGCCACCTGATGCCAAGTATTCTCCGGAGGCAGCGAAGATGGAATGAATTGAGATGTCGCTCTTGGCTGACATACGTTGTCCAGGCCTCGCTGCCATAGAGCAAGGTACTGAGGACACAGGCCTGATACACTCGGACTTTTGTGTTCCGTGTCAGTGCGCCATTTTCCCACACTCTCTTGGCCAGTCTGGACATAGCAGTGGAAGCCTTTCCCATGCGCTTGTTGATTTCTGCATCTAGAGACTGGTTACTGGTGATAGTTGAGCCTAGGTAGGTGAACTCTTGAACCACTTCCAGAGCGTGGTCGCCAATATTGAAGGATGGAGCATTTCTGACATCCTGCCCCATGATGTTTGTTTTCTTGAGGCTGATGGTTAGGCCAAATTCATTGCAGGCAGCCGCAAACCTGTCGATGAGACTCTGCAGGCACTCTTCAGTGTGAGATGTTAAAGCAGCATCGTCAGCAAAGAGGAGTTCCGTGATGAGGACTTTCCGTACTTTGGACTTCGCTCTTAGACGGGCAAGGTTCAACAACCTGCCCCCTGATCTTGTGTGGAGGAAAATTCCTTCTTCAGAGGACTTGAACGCATGTGAAGAACAAAGAACAAAGAACAAAGATAATTACAGCACAGGAACAGGCCCTTCGGCCCTCCAAGCCTGCGCCGATCCAGATCCTCTCTCTAAACATGTCGCCTATTTTCTAAGCTTCTGTATCTCTTTTCTACCTGCCCATTCATGTATCTGTCCAGATACATCTTAAAAGACTCCATCGTGCCCGCATCTACCACCTCCGCTGGCAATGCGTTCCAGGTGCCCACCACCCTCTGCGTAAAGAACTTTCCACGCATATCCCCCCTAAACTTTTCCCCTTTCACTTTGAACTCGTGTCCTCTAGTAATTGAAACCCCCACTCTGGGAAAAAGCTTCTTGCTATCCACCCTGTCTATACCTCTCATGATTTTGTACACCTCAATCAGGTCCCCCCTCAACCTCCGTCTTTCTAATGAAAATAATCCTAATCTACTCAACCTCTCTTCATAGCTAGCGCCCTCCATACCAGGCAACATCCTGGTGAACCTCCTCTGCACCCTCTCCAAAGCATCCACATCCTTTTGATAATGTGGCGACCAGAACTGTACGCAGTATTCCAAATGTGGCCGAACCAAAGTCCTATACAACTGTAACATGACCTGCCAACTCTTGTACTCAATGCCCCGTCCGATGAAGGAAAGCATGCCGTATGCCTTCTTGACCACTCTATTTACCTGCGTTGCCACCTTCAGGGAACAGTGGACCTGAACACCCAAATCTCTCTGGACATCAATTTTCCCCAGGACTTTTCCATTTACTGTATAGTTCACTCTTGAATTGGATCTTCCAAAATGCATCACCTCGCATTTGCCCTGATTGAACTCCATCTGCCATTTCTCTGCCCAACTCTCCAATCTATCTATATTCTGCTGTATTCTCTGACAGTCCCCTTCACTATCTGCTACTCCACCAATCTTAGTGTCGTCTGCAAATTTGCTAATCAGTCCACCTATACTTTCCTCCAAATCATTTATGTATATCACAAACAACAGTGGTCCCAGCACGGATCCCTGTGGAACACCACTGGTCACACGTCTCCATTTTGAGAAACTCCCTTCTACTGCTACTCTCTGTCTCCTGTTGCCCAGCCAGTTCTTTATCCATCTAGCTAGTACACCTTGGACCCCAAGCGCCTTCACTTTCTCCATCAGCCTGCCATGGGGAACCTTATCAAACGCCTTACTGAAGTCCATGTATATGACATCGACAGCCCTTCCGTCATCAATCAACTTTGTCACTTCCTCAAAGAATTCTATTAAGTTGGTAAGACATGACCTTCCCTGCACAAAACCATGTTGCCTTTCACTGATGAGCCCATTTTCTTCCAAATGGGAATAGATCCTATCCCTCAGTATCTTCTCCAGCAGCTTCCCTACCACTGACGTCAGGCTCACCGGTCTATAATTACCTGGATTATCCCTGCTACCCTTCTTAAACAAGGGGACAACATTAGCAATTCTCCAGTCCTCCGGGACCTCACCCGTGTTTAAGGATGCTGCAAAGATATCTGTTAAGGCCCCAGCTATTTCCTCTCTCGCTTCCCTCAGTAACCTGGGATAGATCCCATCCGGACCTGGGGACTTGTCCACCTTAATGCCCTTTAGAATACCCAACACTTCCTCCCTCCTTATGCCGACTTGACCGAGAGTAATCAAACATCTGTTCCTAACCTCAACATCCGTCATGTCCCTCTCCTCGGTGAATACCGATGCAAAGTACTCGTTTAGAATCTCACCCATTTTCTCTGAGTCCAAGCAGCAGGGATAAAAAAAATCCCAAAAAGTGTGGGTGCGAGAACACAGCCCTGTTTCACGCCACTCAGGATAGGAAAGGGCTCTGATGAGGAGCCACTATGTTGAATTGTGCCTTTCATATTGTCATGGAATGAGGTGATGATACTTAGTAGCTTTGGTGGGCATCCAATCTTTTCTAGTAGTCTGAATTGAGCGACCATAATATGATAGAATTCTTCATTAAGATGGGGAGTGACGTAGTTGATTCTGAGACAAGGGTCCTGAATCTTAGTAAAGAAAACTATGAAGGTATGAGGCGTGAGTTGGCCATGACGGATTGGGAAACGTTACTTAAAGGGATGATGGTGGCTAGGCAATGGCAAACATTTAAAGAGCGCATGGATGAACTGCAACAATTATTTATCCCTGTCTGGCACAAAAGTAAAACGGGAAAGGTAGCCAAACTATGGCTTACAAGGGAAATTAGAGATAGCATTAGATCCAAGGAAGAGGCATATAAATTTGCTAGGAAAAACAACAGACCTGAGGATTGGGAGCAGTTTAGAATTCAGCAAAGGATTTATGAACGGGAAATTATGCTTGACAAATCTACTAGAATTCTTCGAGGATGTAACAAGTAGAGTTGATGAGGGGGAGCCAGTGGATGTGGTTTATTTAGACTTTCAGAAGGCTTTCGACAAAGTCCCACATAAGAGATTAGCATGTAAAATTAAAGCACATGGGATTGGGGGTAGTGTATTGCGATGGATAGAAAATTGGTTGGCAGACAGGAAACAAAGAGTAGGGATAAATGGGTCTTTTTCCAAATGGTAGGCAGTGACTAGTGGGGTACCGCAGGGATCGGTGCTAGGACCCCAGCTATTCACAATATATATTAATGATTTAGATGAGGGAACTAAGTGTAATATCTCCAAATTTGCATATGACACAAAACTGGGTGGGAGGGTGAGTTGTGAGGAGGATGCAGAGAGGCTTCAGGGTGATTTGGACACGTTGAGTGAGTGGGCTAATGCATGGCAGATGCAGTATAATGTGGATAAATGTGAGGTTATCCACTTTGGTAGCAAAAACAGGAAGGCAGATTATTATCTGAATGGCTATAAACTGAGGGAGGGGAATATGCAATGAGACTTGGGTGTTCTCGTACACCAGTCGGTGAAGGTAAGCATGCAGGTCCAACAGGTGGTAAAAAAGGCAAATGGTATGTTGGCCTTCATAGCGGGAGGATTAGAGTACAGAAGCAGGGATGTCTTGCTGCAATTATATAGGGCCTTGGTGAGGCCACACCTGGAATATTGTGTGCAGTTTTGGTCTCCTTATCGGAGCAAAGATGTTCTTGCTATAGAGAGAGTGCAGTCAAGGTTTACCAGACTGATTCCTGGGATGGTGGGACTGACGTATGAGGAGAGATTGAGTCAGTTAGGATTATATTCGCTGGAGTTCAGAAGAGTGAGGGGGGGATCTCAGAGAAACCTATAAAATTCTAACAGGACTTGACAGGGTAGATGCAGGAAGGATGGTCCCGATGGTGGGGGAGTCCAGAACCAGGGGTCATACTCAAAGGATATGGGATAAACCTTTCAGGGCTGAGATGAGGAGAAGTGAACCTGTAGAATTCGCTACCACAGAAAGCAGTTGAGGCTAAAATATTGTACGTTTTCAAGAAGGGGTTAGATATAGCTCTTAGGTCTAAAGGGATCAAAGGGTATGGGGAGAAAGCGGGAACAGGTTACTGAGTTGGATGATCATAATGAATGGCGGAGCAGGCTCGAAGGGCCGAATGGCCTATTCCTGCTCCTATTTTCTATGTTTCTATGTTTCTATCTCATCAAAAAAAAACATTCAAGTTAGTCAAACACAATTTGCCCTTAACAAATCTGTACTGGTTTCCTTTATTAGTCTTGGCTTGTCCAGGTCGCTGTGAAGTTTCTCCTGGATTATTGTTTCTGAAAGCTTCTCCACCCCTGACATTAAACTGACTGTAATTGCCAGGTTTATCCTTCTCCCCTTCTTTTGAACAAGGGTATGACATTTGCAATTCTCCAGTCCTTTGGCACCACCCTTGTATTTATGGAAGATTTGAAGATTGTGCCTAGTACCTGTGCAATTTCTACCCTTATTTCCCTCAGCAACCTAGGATGCATTCCATCTGGACCAGGTGACTTAACTATTTTAATACCACCAGCCTTTCTAGTAGCTCCTCTTTTTCCATATTTATCCCATCCAATACCCCGACAACCTCACTGTTTACCATAGTTTCAGCTATGTCCAGTGACAAGATATTGATGAATGTTCAATGATCCAAGCCTTTGTGGAACCTTTACAAGCTTCAGTTCTAAGAATCATAAACTTGCATCTAATCAGCACATAGTTAAATATATAGAGAGTTCTACAAAAACTGATTTCTGTCAGATGAATCACTGCAGACCCTCCATCTTTGTTGGAGACAGGATTAATTGCTGCAGTTCCTGGCCAAGCTCAGCACGATCAGGAGTGCTACTTAAAAGGAAAACAAACTTCGTTTTCCAGTTTTAAGTCATGCAATCAATTGTTCTGTGGTTGATTGCACTCACCTATTCTGCATTTTAAATTTTGTAGTCCAGCTGCACTGCCTGAATGCTAGATGTCAAGAATGTACGTGTTCCTGTCATTCAATGTTGTGAAGGTATAAATGATGGAAAATATTGGATGTTGTCTTTCTATAACTCCCATTTCTTCTGAATATGCCCATCTCCATCTGGTATCACTTCTAGTGGAAACTCCCAGAATGGCAGCAGAAGTTGGAGAGCCAGTGGAATGGCTCACTGCTGCATTTCATGCACCCACCTGCCCAGAAACTGCCAGAAAATGGATGGTAAAAGCATGGAATTCCTGAGCCTTATTCTGAACCCTGAATGATGGTGGGCAAGTGTGACCAAAGGAACATTTAGAAGCACTTTTCACTTATTCCATTGTCCATGATTGTCACAACAATGCAAATTGAGTTAGTTAAATTACTAACTCAGCATCCCTAAACATATCGGGGCCAAATTCTGAGATATCACTCTGTTGGCACTAGTGAGGTAAACAGGACCCATCGCTGCCCAATTGGAAGAACCCCTGACCCATCCCAAATTTCATACAAATGGAATACTACCATTCAACATTGCTCAGTGCTGTGTTGAAGATGCAAAGAAAATTAAAGGAATTAGATCTGACATTTTCAGATGCTGTTAAAAGCTTATCATTGTGTCTTTGTGACTTTACCATCTAATTTTCTTTGCTGGATAGGGAAACTGCCATTCTGCTTCCTTCCTTTATTTAGTCAAGGCACAATGGATTTCCCACTGGGGATTCTACTCTATGTTCCTTCTCCCCTTCTTCCTGGAAACACTTCAGTCAGGCCAGGCTGGTGAGTCTGCTTCAGAGGCTGTCAGGACTGCCACTGGTGGCTACATTGCATTACAATTGGAGAATGTGGTCATGTTAACACATTTATCAATACAAGTATTTCCTGGTTCAGATAAACATGCTATTCATCTGGACAGTAAGGTAAACATTGTAAATGTACCACAATATTTCCATGCTATAAATCTCATTAAAAAAAATTAAAAGTGTTTTTTTCCCTTCCCTTCTCTCTTCTATACCCCACATAAAGTGCACTGCATCTGTCTTGAGCTGACTATGCATTTGATAGGTTAGGTAATTTGAATGGCCCATTACACCTCTGGCAACTTGTTAATGAATTTGATGTCATGATGGCCTTGATTTTTAAAATAGCTATGCCTAATTTGCAAAGATAAAAGTTAATGTAACAAATCAGAAAAAGGGGCCATAAGGCCTAATCTGCAGCCATTTGGTACATCACTTATGTTGTGATGTGGGATGTGATGAGTACAGGAAATTCATTTCAGTATGTTAATTACATCATGATATTGTGTGCCTGATACTGATTTATCTACCTGCCTGTAAAAAAAAAAAAATGAGCATGCAAGATTACTGAACTGTGTGCAAGTTTATTTAAAGAGCCCTGTAAGAAGATTCTTTGCTCAACTTTCAGCCGATTCCTGAACCATTTTGTAAGGTTTTTTTCGCGTTATCATGAAGTATTAAGGAGCCTTTGTGGCAGAGATCATGACAGAGTCGTCTTTTTTTTCTAAAAAGAAAAGCTGCAATAATACCAGAATGTATTTCCACACTGAAATCATCAGAGAGGATTTTGCAGAGAGAGGAGGAAGACCAAAAGAGGGACACAAGGCAGATCAGGCTGCCCAAGAAGTGTTCTGTGACCACCTGAGAATATCCCCAGACGCAAATTTACAAATTCAGATCAGCATACCTGCAACTGTCAAAAAGTAATCCTTGTCCAGAGCTCCTCCAAAAGAAGCTTTGAAAGCAAGAAACAATGATCCCTACCCTTTTAAGCAGCTGTGGATATTTAACTCCTGCAGCAGCACCTGATTTCCCACATTCCAGTGCAAAAGTTGCCAATGATTGGCATTTTCCAGATGAGTAGCCTGCCTCTATTATACAAATGAGACTGACCTTTGAAGTGCACGTGCGGTCAGTCTATTACAGGTTGGATGAGTGGTTGCCTTTCGTGCACCGCCCCTCTTTTGGTCGGGCTTGGTTATGATTGAAAAATATCAGCATGGGTCTAACATACACCATCTTAAAGAGACAACTCCTCGTGGAGTTGGTGATGTTAGATCTGAACCCAAGGAATGTTAAGGAATGAGGACCAAAATAGTTTAAGTAAATATTTTGTTTTTCCCTAATGTAGTGAATTATGTTAAGAACTGGTAGATTAATTTTCAGCTTTATCATAATGACTTCATTTGTACAAGGTTGTAGAATCATGATGACATTTTTTAGATCAAAAAAATTACCTCAATTCACACGGGTGATAAATAGTGCACCATATCAGCAAGACAACCATACTAATTAATTTACATTTATGACTTCACCTTGCCATACTATATGTTGCTGTTCACTTCTAATAAAAGTCATCATAGCTGTCGACCTCAGCCATGTTTTAACTGCTTTGCATAAATGCATGTGTGAATCAATATAATGAGGGAACTACATAAAATAATATCACAAGGTTCTAATTCATACTCATCATTATTTATAATATGTAATTCACAAGGTACTGTTTGAAATTTCATGACCTGAAGTTTGACGATTTGAAAAAGATATTGATGGGAACTAATTGGGTTCAGCCTCATAAATTAGTGGCAAGAATATTATGCTGCAGTTAAATGTTCTTCTTCAGGAGTGATAAATAAAGTGGATACTTAATGAAGCCATCAAAATGTTCAGTCTGTTCACTTCAAGGCTAATTACTGTTAATCAGGCTGCAAATCCTTCCAACACTTCAAACTATTTGCCAAAGAAATGTTATAATGATACTAAAACAGCAGTAGCAAAGATTACAATTTAATACTATATCTTAAAGATTCTAAATAATCAGGCCTTGAACCTAGTTTTAGGTACTGCCTAGATGGCGATGTAGTTGACAGGTTTTGGGTGGTATTGTTACTCATTGCTAACTGAGAAATGAATAGGGAAAAATCAGAGGAAGGAGTTGTTCATGGGCTACTCTTCAATACTCTGTGGCACCAAGATACTGTGAACGGCATTGTGAAGGTCTGCTGTTAGATATCCTATAGGCTGCAGGTAGTGTGTGAACTGGGAGACTGGAGGACTGAGAAGAAAATCTATAGAAGGATTGTAATAATTATAAAAAAAGTTTAATTAAATCCATGTACATGATTAAAAGACTTGCATCAAGCACATGCTTGGAATGTATGAGAGAGTGCACGTCATACTTGCAAATAATTGACTTAGATGACAAAGCTGATTTCTCCTAATATGAATGGATAGAGAAAGATCACAACAAGCCAAGCAATTTTTTTGTTTCAAAGCTACAATTAGAAACCAGCAACTGTCCCAAGTGAATCACTGAAATTGCTCAAGTAATTGATTTTCTGATTTCTTCTGTAGATATGTTTTTTTTTCATTGAGCAGGGCATGTAGACCAAAATTATACAATTTATAACCTAACAAACTTAACTTAATACATTTACAAAAGTATTTAAACCTTCCTTTAAAGTCTTGTGGGGAATCAGCCATAGTATTTTTAGCCCTGAGTAGCCGACTTGCTCTGAAGCTCAGGCTTAAGTTTTGCTCCTTTTCTAAAGCATCCCTTCAAGAGCTGGATTATCTCCCTTCCCTTTCTTTTCTTTTTTTTCCAGTTACCATGTAGCTTCAGAGATCCATTTAGGGGCCTGGAGCGCTCGCCTATTTAGAAACTCTATATGTAATTTGTTCATTGCATGGAACCCTGCTTGCATAGGTACACACGAAAAGCAGATCCATAGTAAATGAAATGATAAAATGTACTAATATAAATCTGTGATTTGTCGGATTATTCAATGTTACTGTTGAATTATTGCTTAAATCAAAATGTGGGTTCTTAATTTTACTGTTGGAACCAGTGTTGTATACAACCTGGGTCTCAAACAGCTCAAATCACATTGTGAGAGCTTCATTGAAGATGCTTGGAAGCTATCCTGATGACCATGTTAAAAAAAATGAATGTCGGATATCTGTGTTCACTCTGCTGAAATTTACTGATTTAACCTAAAATCAGATTCACAAACTTAGACCCTTTTGGGTTCTCTGCAGATTTTTAAATTCCACTATTTGTGCTTCAGACTGCAGCTGATAATAAATGAACTCCACATATGCAGTTCTGCAAAATATAAGTGCATTTAATGTTCTCAGTTGATTTGCCCCTGCAGATCTCTACGTTCAGATATATTTTCACTTTATCCCATTATTTTCAGTAAACTCATTTCTCAACTACGTCTGCAAGCTGGTAGAATCTTAATCTCTCCTCTGAGAGAAAAATACAAAGCAAAGGAAAAGCCTGGAAGAGCAAGGATGATTAAATACTCAAAACCATCAACCAGTTTACTCACGTGTTGCTTTGTTAATCAGACCTCACTGCACTCTCACTACTTCAAGAACATCAATAAAGCACAATTCAACTCCCAGACACTCTTGTTCTGCTCTCCAGCTTTAGCGCCTCCACAACATTTCACTCTGCTTTAGCTATGGGGAAAGGTTTCTGGCTCTCAGTCTGAGAAAGTCTTCCTGTAATAAAACATCTAAAAATACATTTACTACTCAAACAAGGGAGACTTCCCTTTGCACCAGTATCTGGCTTTTTACCACTGCTGTTGTTTTATCATTTTTTGTACTGTTAATGAGAATAATAACAGTACTGTTACTGTTGCTTAGAAAGAAATTATTGAACTCAGAATTCTGACTGGTGTATTTATGCTATTAGAATCCTTTGTTCAAAGACAAAATATATCTTGAAACCTAATGTTAAAAAGTCTGATAGATGTTGAACGCCATTGGTGTTTTCAGGAATAATTTAATGACTATATGCTTATCATAGAGAGCATCATGTACTGGCCTAGCATTTTGGGATATCAGGTGTAAAGGATAACATGCCTCTTGTGCTGCCAGTCTCACTTTTCCGTCTGTTAATTTTAGTGGAGTGAATAGCGACAGTGTTGATACTTTTGGTTTTCAGACAACCCGAGATGTCAGTCTTTGTGCATGCACAAAAGGTTTGTGTTTGACTTGCCTTCGAGCTGTGCATTATCTGAACTCGGGATTGTTAACAATACATTGTCTGAACGCAGGGGTGAAATAAATGAATGTTTACGATGGTATAAAACATTTTAAAAACTGATGAAGCATTTTTATGACTCTGGTTTGACTTTGTGTTACCAATCACTTAAAGATGTGGGCTGGAATTGTCTGCCCCCATTCCGGGAGCAGACTGGGAGGTGGAGGGGAGGCTGTAAAATCGAGTGGGAGGTGGGAGGTGCCATTCCCTTTGCTGACCCACACTCTTTGCTGTTTTACCAGTGGCGGGGAAGGTGACAAACACCCGCCTGCCCAAGCTAATTGAGACCCTTAAGTCGCCAATTAATTGCCACATAAGGGCCTCCTCCTGCTGCTACTGGTATCTTATGAGTGGCACTTTAGCCCCTGAGGAAGCTGCACAGAAATACTTAGTGGCCTCCTTGCGGGCTGTGGGCAGTTTGAGTTGCCCTGCTAAAACTACCCCCCTGCCCTAAACACCAACCCCCAACCCCCTTGCCAGGGCCCAGCCGATTGTCCCCAACAAGGCCACCACTTGCCCGACCCCACTTACATTTTTGAAGGGCGATGACTATTGTTCTTTTCTTGCTGGTTGCAGTCCCCAGCAGTGGCCACTGGCCCCAGTGGCGCTGCTGTGACTGAGGAGCTGCCAGCCCAGTGATTGGTTGGAGGCTCTTTGAGGTAAGACTTCCTGCCTCAGAGGAATAGAAACCCCATTTGAGGCCAATTAAGGGCCTGGACCATGTAAAATTGTTGCATGGTTTCCAGGCTCGGTGGGGAGGGGGGGGCTCACCCTTGACTTTTTAGCCAGTGGGCGGGGCTGCTGCCTCAACATAAAATTCTGACTCTGTAAGTCAAAAAGAAAAAATGATCTGAACTGATCCTTCTCATAGGCATAGGTGTGTCGATAGCAACTAGGATCCTGCAGCCTATGCATATTGCCATGTTCTAGGGTCTGGAAAAGTGATATGTTGGGGGTGTTATAATGCTTAAAGTGCAACTGATCACAAAGTAGGTCAGCAACATAGGACTCTCTGTGGGAGGAATAATGCCAGATATGAGAACAATTGTAATTTGCCTTCTGCAGCAGAAAGTTAGTGAAACAATTGATTTGCAGGCTTTATCTGAAATTACATTTTTACATTGTCTTAATTTTACTGCCTTGATACCATATTAGATCTACACATGCTGTTCTCTCTTTGCCAACTGCAGGAGAAATGCCGTGAACAACAAATGCCCCTCTATGTTGCTTTCATAGATCTCACCAAAGCCTTTGACCTTGTCAGCAGACGTGGTCTCTTCAGACTAATAGCAAAGATGGTACTACTAAGTACCATCACCTCATTCCATGACAATATGAAAGGCACAATTCAGCATAGCGGTGCCTCATCAGACCCCTTTCCTATCCTGAGTGGCGTGAAACAGGGCTGTGTTCTCGAAACAACACTGTTTGGGATCATCTTCTCCCTGCTGCTCTCACACGCATTCGAGTCTTCAGAAGAAGGAACTTTCCTCCACACAAGATCAGATGGCAGGTTGTTCAACCCTTGCCTGTCTTAGAGTGAAGACCAAAGTACGGAAAGTCCTCATCAGGGAACTCCTCTTTGCTGATGATGCTGCATTAACATCCCACATAGAAGAGTGTCTGTGGAGACTCATCGACAGGATTGCAGCTGCCTGCTACGAATTTGGCCTAACCATCAGCCTCAAGAAAATGAACATCAACGGACAGGACGTCAGAAATGCTCCATCCATCAATATCGGTGACCACACTCTGGAAGTGGTTGTAGAGTTCACCTATCTAGGCTCAACTATCACCAATAACCTGTCTCTCGATGCAGAAATCAACAAGCGCATGGAAATGGCATCTGCTGCTATGTCCAGACTGGTCAAGAGAGTGTGGGAAAATGGCGCACTGACACGGAACACAAAAGTCTGAGTGTTTCAAGCCTGTGTCCTCAGTACCTTGCTCTTCAGCAGCAAGGCCTGGACAACGTATGTCAGCCAAGAGCGACGTCTCAACTCATTCCATCTTCGCTGCCTCAGGAGAATCCTTGGCATCAGGTGGCAGGACCGTATCTCCAACGCAGAAGTTCTCAAAGTGGCCAACATCCCCAGCATTTACACCCTACTGAGCCAGTGGCGCTTGAGATGGCTTGACCATGTGAGCCGCATGGAAGATGGCAGGATCCCAAGGACACATTGTCCAGCGAGCTCGTCACTGGTATCAGACCCACCGGCCATCCATGTCTCCTCTTTAAAGACGTCTGCAAACGCAACATGAAGTCCTGTGACATTGACCACAAGTCGTGGGAGTCAGTTGTCAGCGATCGCCAGAGCTGGCAGACAGCCATTAAGGCCGGACTAAAGAGTGACGAGTCAACGAGACTTAGCAGTTGGCAGGTAAAAAGACAGAAGCACAAGGAGAGAGCCAACTGTGTAACAGCCCCAACAACCAATTTTATCTGCAGCACCTGTGGAAGAGTCTGTCACTCTAGAATTGACCTTTATAGCCACTCAAGGCGCTGCTTCACAAACCACTGACCACCTCCAGGCACTTACCCATTGTCTCTCGAGACAAGGAGGCCAAAGAAGCATATCTTCAACAAATGGGAATATTGTTCTGACACATCAGGCAGTACCAGTGCTCTCAATCAATATATTAACAATTTTGCTTGGGCTGCACACTTCTCGTCCTAACAATTTGAGTTTCTGTTGTCATTGCTCATGCCAAAACATGACCAAAAAGCATTTACCAATGTAAATTGCTTTGTCAACATTACCATTTATTTTTTGGTATGTCAATTGTCACAATATAGCTGCATGTTCTCCTTGCAAGTAGACTCTGAGGAGCAATTCCCTCCGACCCTCCACACCCAAAGATTTCCCACTAAATTCTATTGCCATCTTGTATATTGTCAAATAAAACAATATGCCAAGTAAGGAATATTAATTCATCATTTGGAAACTTACATTAAACTTTTAATGGAAAACAGTCTGCAGTTAAATTTTTAAAAACTGGCATCCAAGATGGACACCGCAATTTGCATCTGAAACACCTTTTCACATTCTGAAGGAGACAGAGGGCTGAGGAGCAAGGACCCAGAACAATAGCTTGCACTAAGTGATTGAAATACCTAAGATTGCTTCATTAGCATGGCATTCAAGGCAATCCAAACACATTGGACATTTTGACTTTGAAAGAGCAAATCCCTCCAAGTGTAAATATTGGCATCCTGAGGACTGGGGAGCCAATTCTGAACCTTGAATCTCATTAGAATGTTTCAGAGAATACACTGAGGTAGTCATGTGACTGTCTGTCCGTCCATCTCTAGGAGTTTCCCTGAACAAAGAGTCAAGCCAGTCACTCAGACTGTGCAACAGTGGAAAGAGTCTGTGCCTCCTTCTCTCTTTCTCTCTCCAGTTAACGCAACATGTCTGAAAACAATCTGCGACTGTGGACCCTTCAAGCCTACAGATCGCTACAGAGAGATACCGGGGGAAGAGAGCCACATATAAGTCTGCCTCCAAGAAAACCCTGAGACAAGCAGGCCAGCCACAAAGTGCACTTTGACCAGCCAAAGATTTGAAGAATACAACTTCATCTGGAAGACCACCGAATCATCCAACCTCACAGACTGTGTCTTTAATTTCCATTTATTCTGGACTCGAATCCAACCACAAAATCTACTTTTCACTCTGTAATCTATTTGTGCGTGTGTGAATCTCGTGTGAAGGTGTGCGTAAATGTGTAGCTTTTTTTTACTTTTTCAGATCAGGTTTAGGTTGTTAAGTATAATAAACCCACCTCTTTCTTGTTTAAACTCAAGAAAACCTGTCTGGTTCTTTCACATCAAAGGTAAAGGGTAAAACACTCACTGAGGCGTTAAGCAAGACCACAGGAATAAAACCAAAAGGAATAAACCCGGTTGCGGTCAAATAAGAGGAAGGGCAAGAGAGGAGCCTGTGAGCCCCTCCTCACTTGGCTGTAACAATATAAAAAAACTTGTATTGCTCAACAGACTCGGGCAATGCTACAGGCAATTTATTATTTTGTGCATCAAAGGTACAATAAACAAAGGATTATGGTGCCCAGAGATACTTTTACAGTACATAATGTAGTACAATAAAAGATAATGCCTTTGCAATTGATGTAGTTCAGGTGCATCTGAGTACAGTATGGTTTTGATATGCTTGACATTTGCATCCAACACATGAATGCTACAACCTGGGTAAATTATATCTATCATGGTTAGAGGTGTCTGTACTTGAGAGCAAGACACTGTGGGGTAGATTTTCATTTTCATCTTCACCTTCTGGGCAGTAATCTGATGGAGCAGATCACCCACTCTTTATATAACCCTCTTGATTTTCATTAATGGAATAAAAATCAGGCGGGTTCTATAAAGAATGCGTGGGTGATCTGATCAGTTACGTTATCGCCCAGACCGTGTAGAAAAATCAGTATATTCATGTTCATCTATCTAATATCTCAAATTTGTACAGTAGAGAATGGCACACATTTACTGTTCATGTATGTGCCTTTTATATTAGATGTACTGCTGTCATTCAAAGCATTTTTCTTGTGTATGACAAAAAAGTGGGTCAGTGTTTTGTCATGCACAGATCAACAAGGCTATTTATGGAAGAATACTTGCCAACAAGTACTTTATGCATGGTTCTGATGTAATGAGACCACAGTAGTTAAACTGCATTCAGAGTAACTTGATCTTGGGAGTAGTTTGAGACCAAGTTAGTTCACTTGATTCTGTTCAGACAGTATGTGAGTTCTACACCACAAGCACGGGCTACTTGTTGGAATTGCAAGATATAAGTCGAGCTATGCAATTCACATCATTACATTGTAATGCTCTGATGCCTAAATGGTGTGACCTTGTGAACTTCCTTTCTTCCTACCAAGTTTCTCAGTGGTGATGCATCTGTGGGTTCATGAATGCAAGTGAACTCAGAATAGTGCTGTCTGCTTCAGTGCCATCTAAATTGCTGAAATGGTTCTAAAGCTGGCCATAACCACTGTTGAACTAATTGAATGGCGGCAATGTGAACACTGCAAAAGTATTGTGGTGTTGTTAAATATTCACTGTTTTAAAGTAATGATTTTAAGCATCAGCAATACTTGTTTGGTAGCCATTTTTCTTTTCAGAGGCCCCAATATCCTTCCTAAAAGGCTTTCCCTTGTACCTTCAATTCCTTCACAATCTGTGGCAAGTCTGTGACAATGGGATATCTGAGGCACTTATTTTCCAATCCCTGTCAGTTTATGTGAATCCTGATGTATCACAAAACCCAGAACGGAAAAGCCTAATCTATTTTTATATGTTTCACCACTGACAATGAGTTGAATCACCTGGTGAGAGCAGATAGTTAAGTATTAACATCAAATGAGAATGTTTGGGTTCGAAAACTGAACCAGAATGTGTATATTTTTTTAAACTAGATTTGTTTAATTTTTTTAAAGAAGTATGTTGAAGCTGATTTGTAATTAAATGTAAATGAGGATATTGATTGCAATGACCATGATGATTTTTAAAAATAAAAATAGAGACTTGCAAAGGACTTGCGTTCATTTTATTTTTCAAAAATATGTAATTTTCCAATCTCCAGATGGAAAATATATAATGACACTGAGCCATGGAGGTGAATTTTAACCCCCACGAATGAGTGGGATAGGGATGGTGAGTTGTTAAAATAAGTAATTTTTAGATAGGAGCCACAACCCATTTGGGTTTAACAGAGATACATTTGGATGCCTGTGAGTAACCTACTTGCTCAAGTCAGGACCTCACTTAGTGCAGACACGCTAGTTATCACAGCAACTCATAACCTTAGAAGGCACTAAGATCTTTTAGCGTTGAATTTTACTTTCCTTTAAGTTTAATGTCTTCATTGCTGGTTTCCTGGGGCTCAGGACACCTGGCAGCTGACGGGAGGTGGGAATAGCAGCATCCAGCAGGTAAGTGCCAATCCAGCACTACTTGGACCAGGAGGAACAGGAGTTCTTCTCCCAGTCCCACAGGAAAACCTGCTCCCCGCACCATGATCAGCCTCCTGCCTCCCTGCGATCTAATCTTCCCCCCACCCCTGACTTTCTATCCACAATTCCTCCTGACCTTCCTACCATGATCTATTTCCCCCTTCCTTCTATCCTTGATGTCATCTAGCATTCTATCCACAATTCCCCCGACCTTCCATCCACAATCTCGCCCGACCTTCCACTCACAATCTCCCCCTATCTTCCATCATGATCCCCCCTCCGATTAGTCAACCATGATCGCACCCACCACGCCCCCGCCCATCCCGCCCCCTATCTGCAAACTGCAGATCTTCAACTCCAGCTTGAAAGGAGCCAGACACATAAAAGTTCATGGCCATAGTCCTCTTCAAGGCCACTGGCAATGTGGTCCTTGCCCTGCTCTGAGGTTGCAGTTGTGGCTGATTTCAGGGACGACATCCTTACTAAAGTGCAGACTTTGCATACATTATTCCCTGCTGAAGTTCAGGTTGGTGAACTGCTCACTGGATGGATATGGCCTCCAGTGGAGAGCCCTTTCTCCTCCTCCTCCTCCTCTCCCAGCAGCTGCTCCTGCTCTGCATGGTCTCAGTTCATTCTCCAAGTCAGGCTGTACTCCAAGACGAATGGCTACTAATGCACCCATGTCTGGGAGCAACTGGTTTGGCAGAAGCCTTGATGTCAGCAAAAGCTCCTTGAGCGCCTGCCACACCATTCCTTAGAGATGTTGGCAACTTTAAACAAGTATATAACACACCAAACAGTTGTGCAGTCGAAACAACAGCCAGAAAAAATTAGCCAGCATTTGACTTGTCAGTAGTTGATGATCCCTTTAACTAGAAGGGGTGGGAAGACCCCTCCTGCTGTTGAAACTGTGCTCAGCTGTATAAGATTAAGAAAAGGCGTTAACTGGAGATTTGATCTCCAAAATGGCACCACTGATTTCAAATCAGTGCTGATTGACGCCATGATCTACCTACTCTTCCTACTTCCAGTGGCCATTTTTGCACTAATGTCTTCTCCACTATGGGATCTAGTGCGACTTTTCCCAAAGTTGTGCGTGCATGCTGCGAACACCATTTTGGACACAAAATGGTACTCGTAGTACCCAATCAACAGGCACAACTGATCCAAATTTTGCACCAAATGTTTTTTTCTGTGCGCACAAAGACTTCTGAAAGTTCACTTGATTCAAACCAGATGAAATACCATTACAGATGAAGACTGGAAACTTCAACCCTTACACTCGGTGAAAAGAGTTTATGATGGGAAGAAATGACACGAGTTATTCAACAACCCAAGAGCATTGACATCTTGAAAGTAGTTGAATTGACATAATTGTCTTGTTTCCATAGTTTTTTGAATGAATTCAAGAGTAAACGTACTTTCAGGCTAGTTCTTTTTTTGTTTCTTAAGTCCATTCTCCATACAGTTTAATTAACTTATCCAGTCTAACCTTTTATCATAAGGCTTTCAAGTTGTACTGCAAAGAACTGGGGCAGAATGGAGCATCAAGATAGTTCTGAATGATGCGATGATGGTTCCTTTTCCCCATTGTACATTTCCTTCTACCCTCCACCACCACCATGGCAAACGTATAATCCTTTCTCAGAGCAATGTTCTAGTTCATGGATTTTTTTTTCACATGGTGTGGTACTGTGCACCACATGGACTCACCCACAAGGTGGTTTGCATGATTGGTGTGAGTTTATTCACTTAGCCATACCACTTGGCATAAAGCACTAATTAGAATGGACTTGGTTTTGCTATTTTTTTAAACATTAAAATAGTTTTCATATAATCCTGATGCAATATACTTATTTTTTAAGCCAGTCAATGTTGTGGGATCTTAAATGGAGTAATTCTATTACCATTGTGGAAATATATTGCACAAACCAAAAAATAAACTTTAATTTTCAGTATTACATATCATTTACAGTAAATTGTAAAGTTAAAACATGCGTACCCTATTATGTTAGCAATATAAGGTTTCAGAAATAGTGTCTTATGTGCATTGTAAACTAGTAGCTTGTTAATATTTGTGTATGCTGCTTTATACTGTTTTAAATCATCCTGGAAAAATGTCCGATGAACAGAAATGATCTTGGTAAAATATTATTCTACGTGCATAAAATATGCAAATAGAATAGAACAAAGAGTACATTTTTACCAAGTATAGCATTGTAATTTTGAACTGGTGGTGTTTGAGGAGTAGCCAATCTTAATCATACTGTTTTTTCTGTGAGACTTGTTGAAAGGAAAGTAGGCCAGTATGCCTGGATAAATACCTCATCACAACTTTTAGGGGAAGCACAGCAGTTTTGGAGCTCATTGAATGAATTGAATAAGGGAATGCAAATGGTTTGCTGAAGTAACAGTAGGTCAAATTGGAATTTGTTATTTGTAGTAAATGGCTATGCTTGCATGAAATCTAATATAGTTGTCCTGATATATTTTTATTCATACAGTGCCAAATGTTTAATAAATATGCATGAGATACAAGAGAATGCACCTCCAGTTACACAATTAAGGGATTAATTAGTAGATAATAAATTAACTGTTCGTACAAGAACATTAATTGGATTTCCTTCCACAAACTGTAATAATCTGTTCAAAGCAAAGCAGACTTGGAACATTTTAAGTACTGGTTTATTATTCACATATAATGTTTACATTGGTTGAATAAAAGATTAGGACAAAGGACACAATAATAAAAGATATATATTTTCTTTATCTCTAACAGTAATGAGAACCCTGCAATGTCATGTTTCTTTTATGTGACTGTTCCCATTGTGCAAATATTGCAGAATGTCTTGTTCAATCAATTGATCAGTTTTATTTATGTTCTGTCTCTTGGTTACATGAATTTGGCCAGAGTTCTTGAGAGTCCATACACTTTGTATTGACAGTGTGATACAAGAGTAAGTAGAGAGATCGATGTATTGTTCTTTAACTTTAGGAGGCCATTCAGCTTATTGAGCCCATGCAACTTTCTACAAGAGCAATTTAACTAGCCCCACTCCTCCACCCTGTCCTTTTCCCGTAACGGTGCAAGTTTTTTTCTCTTTCAGGTACTTAGCTAATACCTTTTTAAAAGCCACCCTTTCAGGCAGCATATTCCAGATCTTAACAACTTGCTGTAAAAAAAATAGTTTTTCCTCATGTGGCTTTTGATTCTTTTGCCAATCACTTTAAATCTGTGTCCTCTAATTCTCAACCTTTCTGCCAAAGAGTAACATTTTCACTCTATCTACTCTGTCCAGACCCTTCATGATTTTGAACACCTCTATCAAATCTCCTCTCAACCTTTTCTAAGGGGAACAACCCCAGCTTCTGCAATCTCTTGACGTAACTGAAGTCCCTCATTACTGGAACCATTCTCTTAACTCTTTTCTGCACCCTTTCTAAAGCCTTCACGTCCTTTCTAAAGCGTGGTGGCCAGAATTGGACACAATGGCCGGAATTTTACAGTGGGCAGACAGGAGCCGGACTCTGACGTAAATGTCAGTGATGAACCCGCTCCCGCCCAGCCTGGGGATCCGTCCCATATTTTATGTATCCCCAGGCTTTAATTGGCCCGAGGCAGGACTTCCACCCACTTGAGCGAGGAAGTCCTGCCTCAGTGAGGAGGTCCTGCTTCAGTGAGCTGCCGGACAATCAGCGGGCCTGTAGCTATTAGTCTCAGCAGCGCCACCGGGAGCAGTGGCTACTGCTGGGACTTCAGCCCAGTCGACACCATGGACCCGAGAGAGTGCATAAGTTTGGGTTGCCTCATCAGGGGGATCAGTCATGCCCTTGTGAGGCTAGGGTGGTCGTTTGGTGGGAGTGGGGGGGGGTCTTGGATCCTGGGGGTGGGTTGGGAGGCGGTGGTGGCCCTCAATCAGGAACCCTGTACCTGACTGCCATGCCCCCCCCCCTGCTGAGGTTCACCATATTTTTGTACTCCATGCCTCTGTTTATAAAGCTCAGGATCCCATATGCCTTTTTAACCACTTTCCCAACTGTTCTACCACCTTCAAAGATTTTTATTTTATTTTTTCATGGGATGTGAGCAAGGCCAGCATTTGTTGCCCATTCCTAATTGCCCCAAACAACTGAATGGCTTACTATGCCATTTCAGAGGGCAGTTAAGAGTCAACCACATTGCTGTGGGTCTGGAGTCACATGTAGGCCAGACCAGGTAAGGATGGCAGATTTCCTTCCCTAAAGGACATTCGTGACCAGATGGGTTTTTACAACAATCGATAGTTTCATGGCACCATTACTGAGACTAGCTTTCAATTCCAGATTTTTATAAATTAATTGAATTAAAATCTGGCTCCAGCTGCTGTGGTGGGATTTGAACCTCTGTCCCCGGGGAATTAACCTGAGCCTCTGCATTGCTAGTTCAGTGACATTACCACTACATCACCATCTTCCCTGGAATTTGTGCACACTTATAGCAGCACGTTTCTGCTCCTACATCCCCTTTAGAATTGTACCCTTTAGTTTATATTGTCTCAAAGCACTGCAGATACTCCCACGGCTCTCTGTTCCTATATCCCCATTTGAATTGTGCCCTTTTGTTTTTATTGCCTGAAAACATTGCATGTTATGCTTTAACTCCTTTACTTTGGTTTCTCAATTGAAAAATTAGACAAAGATTAGATTTGCTTTTATGTGTTTATTGTCTGTTTCTATATCTAGTGTCATGCATTCATTTTAATCTTAACAATTGACATTGTGCAATGCTGTGATTAAAAATGGTCCAAAGACAAACCACCATGGCCTTTTGTTCACTTACTAGATCTGCTGTTTTTGTTTGAAGCAACAATATTTTTGCAGTCTTACAAAAAAGTATTTGCAATAAATACTTTCATAATATCTCTGAAAATGTGTTTGGTTTATTAGTATTCATGAGGGAATAATGAATTTGATATATTTGATTAAAGTTATTTATTGAAAGTATCGCGTTCAGTACTTTTATATTGGACTTGTTTAATTTATCATTTACAATTACATTGCATAGTTGTTTAGTTACTAATGAGTGTAATAAAACTTGATGTTTGCTTTCTTTCCAGTTGACCTGCTTTCTTTCCAATTGACCTAATTCTAATTGTGAATTGTGAACTAATTTTGGACAGCACACCACAAGCACCAATTTTAATCCACTGTTGTGGTTTCTCCCCAGCGCCCCTGCATCAACTTCCTCCTTTTTTGTCCTCACGATGCCAATTCATGCTGGTCATAGTTTACAGTGCATATCCTCCGGTGCCCAGCCCCAAGTGACGGAGCTTCACATGCGGGCCTGAACAGTGATTATTGGCAGGCCATTGGGTCTTGGGGAGGGAAAATTCTGTTGAACCTGATTTTGGACTTGCATCCATTTGAGCACTTTTCGCCAGGGGTCACTGAGTCACTGGTGAACAGCTGGTGAGCTATGAATTATTTTTCCAACTCCACCCAACTTCTTGTCCGAGGATTGCTTGTAATGACTTGACTGCTGCCCGTGCTGAGAACATTCGATTCAGTACAGATATCAGTTTTAAGATATTGATATCAGCTTGTTATATAGTGGCTGCATACACTGTTTCTTCATGACCCAAACAGCTTCTGGGAGTGCAACTCATATACCCTGACACATCTACTTATAATTCCTGTACCCATGATCAACATATTGTGGGCGGCGCAGTGGTTAGCACCGCAGCCTCACAGCTCCAGGGACCCGGGTTCGATTCTGGGTACTGCCTGTGTGGAGTTTGCAAGTTCTCCCTGTGTCTGCGTGGGTTTTCTCCGGGTGCTCCGGTTTCCTCCCACAAGCCAAATGACTTGCAGGTTGATAGGTAAATTGGCCATTATAAATTGTCACTAGTATAGGTAGGTGGTAGGGAAATATAGGGACAGGTGGGGATGTTTGGTAGGAATATGGGATTAGTGTAGGATCAGTATAAATGGGTGGTTGACGTTCGGTGGTGATGTGGGCCGAAGGGCCTGTTTCAGTGCTGTATCTCTAATCTAATCTAATCTAATCATATTCCATAAAATACATTAACTTTATACACATACTCAAATTGAACTTGTGAAATCTTTGCGAAAGTGAAAAATAGTTCTGCAATTAAACCCTTTTGATTAAACCAAGAAATGCATTTCCTAAGCAATGGCTCACTTTTGGTCAGCCTTTGTTCATTGTAAGAGCATTGACGTTTAATTTAAAATCCTATTTCTGTTGTCTTGCTCCTTATAGAGGGTTGGCACTAGACTGTTACTAGTAAACTCTCGAGTTTAAAAATACAATGTCATTTCCATTTTAATACACATATAGCTCTACTCTTATGGTAGTTTGAAATTCCACTAAGTAGAAATAAATGTTCGGCAGTGGAATCTAGAACTTCTCAGAAACCCAAAAGTTAATTTCTGCTGTTAATTCACCATTTGAGTGAGATCTAAACTTTGTGTAGTCTAATGATTCCATACAAATTTTTCTGGACAAAGATCTCTGTAATTCTCCTCCTATGTTTGAACAAGGGAAAGTCTTAGGAATAGTAATGCAGCAGTAAATTAAGAAAGGCTGCACCTTTCTTTTCAGCAGGCTCAGTGTGTGTGATTAGAAGCAATTTTACAATGTCAGCCAAACGGATCCAAAGACAAATTCCACTGAAGCCTATTGCCGGGACACACCTCATGCTAAAACTCTTTCCTATATGTTGGAGCCGCAAACACTTCCAAACACTTTCAAGACAACCACATTCACATAAATGCACATAAAGAGCAAAGACTAACTGATGACCCATATCCCTGGTCAATACTGAATACAAAATAGTCAGTAGACTTGGATACAGTGACCAAGTGACCACCCTCACCCTCCCCTGCTCGCCTGCCCACCAACTCCATACATCCTCAGGCAGAGTGCATGAGGGCCAAATGGACTTTATAACGAATCTTCATTTTGAAAACAAGAAGATGACTGTTGAAAAAGGTGCACCATTCCAAAAGCAATAACACTCCTTATCCTAATATAAAAGCAAAATACTGCAGATGCTGGAAATCTGAAATAAAAACAAGAATGCTGTAAATACTCAGCAAGTCTGGCAGCATCTGTGGAGAGAGAAGCAGAGTTAACGTTTCAGGTCAGTGACCCTTCTTCAGAACTGGCAAATATGAGGTTATCTCTTGCCCCACCCCCGCTTTACTTGCTTACAACCTTTCACGTTTCTAATATTTGCCAGTTCTGAAGAAGGGTCACTGACCTGAAACGTTAACTCTGCTTCTCTCTCCACAGATGCTGCCAGACCTGCTGAGTATTTCCAGCATTTCTTGTTTTTATAACACTCCTTATCCCAATGTTCTTCCTGAAATCAGTGAAGATATTTGATTGAGTGAAATGGGAATTCCTTTTAGTTGTACCCAGGGAAATAGCATTTAACTCATTTAACTGAATACTTGAAAAGACAGTGGGCTTGATTTTAAAGCCCCTCCGCCACCGGGAACGTTGGCGGGGGGGGGCAATGAAGATCAGTGAGGCAGAGGCCTGCGACAGGCCCCATGCCGATCTCGGTGGCAAGGCCTTGTGGTGGCCGCCCCACCGCTCACCGACGGGACCCCCATTGAAATATCTAAACTAATTTACATACTTGATTTAATGAGGGTCCCGTCACCTCCTAAATCACCGCACCGATCTTCATTTGGGCGGCCAACAATGCGGTGCCTTCGAATCCCCATTCGGGAAAACGTGGCACGACACCTGTGGGGAGGGGGGAGGAGGATTTTTTATCTGCGCGGGAGGAGGGGAGCGAGGTTAAAACGATGTGGATTGGTCGGGGGGTGGGGGGGGTGGGTGATGGGAAGGGGTAAAGGGCAAAGTTGCCTAACTTTGGAGGGGGGAATAGGGCAAATACTCAGTGTTCACATTCCAGGGGGTGGAGGGGGGAGGGCACAAATGGCCGGAAATGCCATTGGAGGGGGTGTGAAAATGCAATCAAAGATCATGTAATTCTGTTTTGTTGCAATGTGACTTACCTGGCCCATTAATATTTCGATGTCCATTAAGGGTTGTAAACCCTTTAAAAATAGCGCCGGTGCCTGCGCATTGACGGCGGGTGCCATTGCCTGCGGCGGCTCACCTGCCCACTCCACGTCATCGCGGGGGACAGGTGCCGCAGCTATGCAAATGAGCTGCCGCGTTTGAAATCACGGCGGCTCTGTTACGCGGTGCCCATGCGGGCTGGCCAAATTTTTTTACGTCCACCGCCTACTTTGGCGGTGGACTCTTAGAATCCAGTCCAATATTTTACATTTTTAAACTTTTACTCTGAACTCAGTTGTATTACTGGAGAATCTGATCATTTTGGCAAAAGAACATATGAGTCTCAGCTCCCAGCATTTAACTTTGTTCAGTAAAGTCCAGGGCAAAAACTGGAGGTGTAACATTTTCCTGTCTCTGACCATTCCTCAGGCCTGATCAGATCTGGTGCTGGCAGTGTAGCCTTATAATTTCAGCCTTAAGATGTTCTGTTGTTGAACAATGTTAACTAATTCACTGCTAACATTGAAATATTTTAAACAATGCTTTGCTTCAAATACTTAAATAATACATTAGCAAGAGATGTTAGTGTGTTATAGATTATCCAACTCCAGATCCAGTATTATTACATCTTATTGTTTGTTTGGTGCATTTCACAAATCAGCGGGTATATTTAAAGGATATCTTAGTGTATGGCATATATTATCTGAAAATGAAAACTTATTATGTTTAGTTTTGATTCCTTTCACCATATGTCTACTTTTATTAATTATTTCTCTTTCATTTATATCTTTCTCTATTTCAGTGAAATAATTGAAACTTAATTCAACTTGGCCACAAGCACAATTAGGGTAAGTTATTTAATCTCCATTCATAGTACCCACGGACAAAATTTTGAAATAGATGTTTTGTTTTTAAGTGTGGCTATCATTATATCATACAGTTTTGAAAACTTACTGTTAAAAGTAAAATTTCCAATGTTTGGTAAAATTGTCTATTGACATTCCAGTGCTTTCAGAAGATGGCTTCTCGTTCTCTTTTGTCGAGTCAATTCTGAACCAATTCTTGTTTCTTTTAAACTGTATTATTTAAACAAACTGTTTTCCTTCATGTTTCATTGAATACATTTTTGCGTTGCAAGAAATGTGTTCCGGCCATGTTGTGCGATGTGGGTGATTTTATATTAGGGTTTGACCCCTTGGTATTTTATTCTTTCAAATAAACGGACAGTGACAACTTTTCTTGTAGGTTTAAAAAAAAACTGGAAAATCAATTGTTTATTGATCTATATATCTTATCCCGAAATTGTCACTTGCACACACACACAAGAAGAGACAGATAGAGGAAAAACAAAGGAAGATGACGTTTAGTGGGGGTGGGGAGGTCACGATAAACTTGTTGAATTCTC
This sequence comes from Heterodontus francisci, assembly GCF_036365525.1. Lineage (NCBI taxonomy): Eukaryota > Metazoa > Chordata > Chondrichthyes > Heterodontiformes > Heterodontidae > Heterodontus > Heterodontus francisci. The sequence goes on from NC_090389.1 coordinate 32,482,627, forward strand.
TTGGAAATCAAGTACTCGATTGGTGCAGGCCTGATATGATTGTAGATTTCTCTCTTGATTGAAGGTTAAGTTGAAGCTGGTGGGACACTTCTAGTTTACTGCTGTGTAATATAGATGTGGGATTCTACAGCAGGGTCCATGCCTTCTGACTTCTCTCTGGTCTCTCTCTCTGGCTTTCAGATTTTTTTAAGGTAAAGCTGTGTTACTTCTCATTTCTGACAGGAGACATTCTCATCACTTTCCTCATGGTGATCGCACAATGGCCCAAGACATGGCTACTTCACACCTTCTTTGTTTCAGAAGAAGACATTCAATTCTGGAATGTTTTGAGATGGGTGCAATTGACAACTCTTAGCTTTGAAGATTTGTCCTTTGTGTTTGTCAGACAGTTTGAATACAGAAAGGCCAGTCCCCTTTTCCTTTGGCTATTTGGAACCATTATTCACTTTTTAAAATAAGGGTTCATTTTTAAAAGACACAGTCAGTCTTTCATAACTCTTCAGAGGTAGTCTATAATTTGTATCATTGCATTTGTGGTGTACGTGACAAATGCAACTTAGGAATGCAATACTTCATACTGTGACAACAGGAAATATATATTACATTTTGTTTCAAAAGTAATTCTGATTTTATCTTGCCATTAAATGCATCTGCAATGGCAAAATACAAGCTGTTGATGTCAATACCAAATCTTACAGGCAACTGTATTAAAGGAATGTTTATGTTAACACTTCCCCCACCCCCACAATAGCAAATACAGAGTAACAGAAAGAGTATACATGTGTAGTGTAGTTGATGTAATACATTTAGATCTTCAAATGGCCTTTGATAAGGTACCGCATAGTGGACTCATGATTAAGATCAGAGCATGTGGAATCAGGGGCCAGGTGACATAATGGGTCACAAGCTGGCTACAAAACAGAAAACAGAGTAAAGGTGAAGGTTAGCTGCTCACACTGGCAATTGGTTGGAAAGTGGTGTTCCACAAGGATCGGTGCTGGGATTACTGTTGACAATTTTCATTGACAATTTGGAATTGGGAATCAGAAGTACAATTTCAAAATCTGTGACGAAACCAAATTGGGAAGGTGTGGTTAACACAAAAGATCAACATCAAAGACTGTGAACTGTTGCTGATTAATGTAAAGACAGTCAGACAATACCTATATACAATGGACCTACCATATACAATGCTCAAATATGACTACTTTTCAGAAGATGTGACGTGACAACATCCTTTATATTCTCACTGGGAAAATAGATAATTCCTCTTCGTATGTAGGAGAAGTTGCAAAATAATGTAAAAATTGTGTTTAGCCTATTCTTTTGAGTACTTACAATGTAATTAGCTTCAACAAGGATTGACGATTCATAACATCTGTTGTTTTGGTTTTACATTGTACATGACGCACACTTGTCCTACTGGTTCCCACAGCCAGCTGCAATTAAGTTGTAAATCTGATGGAACTCACTATTAATGGCAGCTGAAAACACCTGCCAGTCTTATTGAATCTTGCCAGTTTTATATTCTGTGCAAACAGCTGCAAACTATCATCACAATTCGGAATTGGCAGTCTTAGTGTGAGGCTCTGCAGTGCAAAATCAGTTGAAAAGTATAAATTCATGGCTACAAATCCTTTAATGGCTGGGTGTGCTTGAAGGTTTACTTAAGGGGAAGGAAGTTATATCAGTACATGAGACAGAAAGGAATGGAAGGATATATTGATTGGGTGAGATGAGGTAAATAGAATGGGATGAGGCTTGGGTGGAGCATAATCACTGGCATAGACCTTGGCTGATTGGCGAGTTTTAGTGCTGTATATTCTATGTAATACTTGATAGTGCTGAAGATGTACAATAACTGTATAGTCCTAGAATTAATTTATTTCATTCTTGTAAAAAGCTGCCTCGATGGAGATGATATTGACCAGAGGTCAGAGGCAGACACAGGGCTGCATTTTAAGAGGCCCTCGACGTTGTGATCCGTGGCGTGGTGGGGGGAGGGGTCCTGAAGATGGCTCCAGATGAGGCGCACCATGGACCTCGACATCAGAGCAGGGCCCGGCCCGATCCTCCCAGCGGTGGCGAGGCTCCATGGTGGCCCTACCCAACTCCCACCGTTGGGTGACGGGACCACAATTTGAATATTAAAATCAATAAAATTAATTAATTTACATACACTTACCTTAGATCTTGATGGTTGGCCATGATCTTTGGTGCAGCGGCAGGCTCTCCCACGCCTTCAGATCCCCATCTGGGGAAACGAGGCGTGACACTGGTGAGAAGAGGGGAGGAGGTAGGTTTTTGTGAGTGCAGGGGTTGGGGGGAGGGGAACGGGGTCAAATACATGTAATGGGTGCGGGGAATGGTGGGAAGGGTTGAACCTTAAACCTTGTGCAGTTTGTAGGTGAGGGGGAGGGAGGTGAGATGTAAAATGTAAGTGTTTTGGGGGAGGAAAGGGCAAATAGTTATTGGGAGGATGGGAAAAGGGCAAAACAAACATATTTATTTAATTTTGGTGTATATTTCTTTAAGTATTTAAATAAGCCAGCAGGCTGGCTGCCTTTAAAAATGGCACCAGCGCCTGCGCACAGGCAGCTGATGCCATTGTCAGGGACGGACAGCCCACTTCCTCCATGTGACTGGGGGGGGGGGCTGCCCCGACTATTTAAATGAGCCGCCGTGCTTAAGATTGCAGCGGCTTTTTGGCTTTGTGCGGGCTGCCATTTTTTAAGCTCACTGCTGCTCATAGAGTCCAGCCCATAGTGTGGGATGTTTGAGATGTAGAAATCGATGCAGGTTCTGAGTAATTAAATCTGCTGCTCGCACATCAGGGAAGTAAGTAAGGCTCAGATCAGTTGTTTTAATGCTGCTTTAAAAGAATTATGGACTGTACAGAAATATTACGCAAAACATTTATTACCAGACTAAGACTGACTATTGTGGCTGTTCTATTAAAAGTCAGATATGATGGAAGTGTTAATGGCTGCTGTCTTGCCTGCTACCATAATGAATTCCAGTGGTTGCTGTAATTGAGTACATGGTCATTCAGCCTGCACCACACAAGAATGCCATTCAATAAATTTTGGATGTTTCTAGGGGACGGACAGTCATTTTCTAGAAACTGGATAATATATGCTCTTATATCATAACTTCCTGTCGGGTGAAATAATCTCTGATTTAATTTTGAATATTATCTTAAAAAATGGGACTGTAGCCGTCAATACTTTGTTTAATTCTTCTCAGCTTGGTTAATCTAACTGGTTGTAGTGTGATTATTGATAAAATTGCCTTTATTACAAGAGAAAAGTGGTGGTATCTTGTTTGCATTAATTACACATTGGCTATCAATACAAAAATCATTTCAATTTTATACTGATTGATTTTGATTTACTGTAACATGCTAGGTCAATCAGTAACTGAACAATTGGTGCTTGTGGCAGAGGTGCACATAATAGGTTAATTAATGGAGTGGTGTAATAAAACTGTCAGTTACCAGAGAAAGGTTGCTCTCCATCACACTTTTGTCAGTAGGTAAATTGTACATCCATTACTCAAGTTAACATCCTTGCAGCTTTAAAAAAATACCTCCAAATCCCTCAGTTTAAATTGATTATTCAGGCTTTTCTAATTTTACTTTATTTCTTTCAAGTTGATACTTTCTTTTTCTCTTGGTAAGAATGCAATTAATAAAAAACATGAGAACATTGCTGCTCATATGTTAACCAGTGTATTTGGTTGTGTTGATATTGTTTTAGGCAGCCATGATGTGTGTAATAAGAGCCCATCATTGTAAATGACATAATAAAGAGATACAATCTTAGTCAGTCAGCCTGATATAATCTATTTTTTTTACTGAAAAACATTGAAATACAACAAATTGACTCTAAGAAATGCTAGCTATAAATGATGCGAGATTCGATAACCCCAGAAAAGGGGTGTGATTAGTCTGTGCCCATTGCTTCTGATGCAAGCATTTTGTCCTGCCTGCTAATCTAAATGATTGTAGTGTGCAGCCAGCACTAAGTATGCTGCTGAGTGGCTGCATACCTGAACATTGGCTCCAAAATGGTGAAAGGCAAACATGAGTTAAAATTAGTCTGCGTGACTTAAAACCAGCGTGCATCTCTTTAAAGGAGATTTTGTCTGGAGCAGGTATTGGAAGTCATTCTGCAACTGATTTTGACCTGGGAAAGCCACAATAATGGCACAACATGGCAAAGAGTGGGCTGCAAGATGTTCTAACGCTGCGAGAGGGGGAGAGATGTCATTTATCTCAGGTGTCCAGGAGGCCCTCCAGACAAACTTTGCAAAGGAATGGGATCAGATAGCCATTGTGGTCAGTGCCAGGACTCAGACCCCAAGAACCTGGATACAGTGCAGAAGAAGTTCAGTGATTTCATGTGAGCGGTCAAGATCAGTGAATGTATCTTCAGATGTCATACCTCATCAGTTGCATAACTAGCCTCAGAAATTGCTCAGTATACCACACCATATTACTCACCTACCAATAATCTTCATCAATCATGCCTCATACCTAACATTCATAGATTCACCTCACCCTCACACACTTAGCACTGCTGCAAGCCTCACACTCACTTTTCGTAGCCTCCACATACTACCGACTAATCAACCAAGACAGCCACATCACCCAAATACATTGCACTCCACTCACTGACACGCTTCTCTCTCTCTTGCAGGACAAGGTGGTGCAAACTGGAGACAGTAGCACCTAACCTGCGGGGAACAGACAAGGTTGCATGTCCTTACCGTGATAGAGGAGACAGTCATCCCCATCATTGGAGTGGCCACGACTGAGGCTGAGATCAGCAGCAGGACTGAAACCAGCAAAAGTGATGGTATTCTCATACCTAATCCTCCATCTCACATCCAACTTCCCCTCTCATCACACAATCTCTTCTGGTTTACAAGCTGCAGATAATGTAAGGATGCAACTCTTGCTTCACCCGGCCCCTTTCCCCACCCCCCCACTGAAAGCCAGAAACCTTATGCCAGCAATGCTGCAGCCACTGGGGGAGCATTGCATCAGAGCAGTAGGCTAAGGCACACAGAAGACAGGCTCTAAGGGAATGCACAAGGCTGATTAGTTAGTAAGCAATATGGCCGGATTTGATTTATAAATTTGGTTTGGAATGTTTAGTTTAGAGATACAGCACTGAAACAGGCCCTACGGCCCACCGAGTCTGTGCCGACCATCAACCACCCATTTATATACTAATCCTACACTAATTCCATATTCCTACCACATCTCCACCTATCCCTATATTTCCCTACCACCTACCTATACTAGGGACAATTTACAATGGCCAATTTACCTATCAACCCGCAAGTCTTTGGCATGTGGGAGGAAACCGGAGCACCCGGAGGAAACCCACGCAGACACAGGGAGAACTTGCAACTTCCACACAGGCAGTACCCAGAACTGAACCCGGGTCGCTGGAGTTGTGAGGCTGCGGTGCTAACCAAGCAGATGCGCTAATGGTCAGTAACAGAGTGAAGGTAAGGTATGGGATGGTTGATGAATGGGGAGTTGTATTTACTAGCATTGCAGTTGGATGAGTTGATCCCAGACAGTCTGGCCAGATAGGGGCTGTGTTTTTTTGTCTCCTCCCTTCTCTTCCTCTACCTCCTTTTTGTCCTCTTTCTTCTCCTCCTCCAGTTCCTACTTCTCCTCAGCCAGTCACCATATAGCTGGTAGCAAGGGCTGTGCCCTCACGATGACAAGATTGTGCAGCACGCAGTGGGCCACCACAAATTTTAACACGTGCTCTGCTGCAGGGCTTCTCTGGAGCAGTCTAGGCAGTGGAAGCAGTGGTTAAGCACCCTAGTCGTCTGTTTGAACACGTTTCATGTGACAGCATTGTTTTCATTAAGTGCATGCTACCCACTGGTGTGGGTTGTATACTAGACTCATGAGCCATGTCATCAAAGGATAACCCGTGTCACCCAGTTTATTGCCTTCTGGTTTGATGTGGTGGCTCAAATGCTGATGGCTGGCACCGTGGACTGCTAAAGAATGAAGGCATCATGATGCTGCCAGGATACCGGGCATTGACTGCATGATATGCTACAGATGGTCATACATGACTGGACATTGAGGGAGTGAAATGCTTTTCGGTTGCAGTACATCTCATGTGTTGACATACGGTGCTGGAAAGGTGACATGCATGGTGACACCCTGTATCAGGTGAAATCCTGCAATCCTTGCGAAGAAAGAATAAAACATGTTCAGCCCTCTTGGATTTCAGAGCCTCAGTGCTCCCCCCCCCCCCCCACTGCCACCTTATGCAACAGTGGATGGCAAACTGGGAGATGTTGTAAATATCATTTGCTGCAGCCTGGAAGGAGGTAACCACATAAAGGTTCATCATCACGGTCACCCTCACAGCCACAATGATCCTCACCTTGCTCTGAGGCTGCAGTTGTGGCTGCAGCAGGTGGAAGATTTCAGTGTGTCTGTCCTTAATGAAGTGCAGACATCTGACAAACAAGGGGGAATTTTATGCTGTCCCCCGTGTTAGGTTTGGAGGTGGGGAGACATATAATTGGGCAGGATAGTGGCGGGGGAGGACACTGCCACCTTCCTGCCTCCAACCAAATTAATTGAATAGCTTTCCCGCCCTGCTGCCAATTGAGGCCCTTAAGTGGGCAATTAATGCCTAATTAAGGGCCTCATTCCACCACTGACAGAATCAGCCCCGTGTGGGTTGCTTGCTGGCTCCAAGTGGGGGGAGGGTCCCTCATTAAAAGGCACTTAATGACTGAACGAGGGACCAGGCATCGGGAAGTGGGGGCCTGCTGACAGCCACCCCTGCCCTTGCTGCCAACCCCCCTACACCCCGACCCCCATTCTGCAAAACCCCTCCAACTGAGATTTACCTGTGACCTGGATCCAGGACTTCGGGTGAGTGCTCTACCGGCAGCAGCTACAGCCTCTGCGGAGGCACTGCTCAGTGAAAGTATTGCCAGCCTCTGATTGGCCAGCAACTCTCAACAGGCGGGTCCTTGATCCCAGGGAAGGCCCGCCACTGTCCATCTAAGTGCCTAATTGACACTTGATCCAGCAGGCCTTCCTCAGAGGAGGCGGCGCAGGGCTCTTGCCGGTGGTTGAGACCCCCGTTGCCCCTATAAAATCCCACCACTGTTCCTCGCTGAGCTTCAGGTAGGAGAATTCCTCCCTAAATACCTTGGGTGAATATGGCCTTCTGCTGAGAGTCCTTCTTCCTCTCCCTCTTCCAGCTAGTCCTGCTCTGTGCTGCCTCTGCTCAATCTCCCTAACATACCGCATTCCAAGGGTAATGCGTACTATTGCACCCAAGCGAGCAAGTGATTTGTACAGAATTTCTGAAGGCCCAAAATCCTATAGCACTTGCCACACCACTCCCTGTGGACTTCAGCAACTTTAAACAACTCTGGAAACCACCAAACACTTCGACAATTGCAGCAGGAGCCAGTAGAAATCAATTAGCAACTAATTTGAAAGTAGTTGATGGTCTCTTTACATAGCGCTGATGGGGGTCCTTCCTGCTGCTGAATGTATGTTCAGCTGTGGGAGATTAAGAGCCCACATTAGCTGGAGCATTAAGCTCCAAATTGGCAGCGCTGATGTCAGATTGGCATTACAGGTTGATGGACATCACAATCTGCTTCCTCTGCATACATCAGGTGGCTGCTCCCTGCACCTGCGCTCATGTCTTCACCAAAATGGCATTTGGCAGTGTTAGTACCAGAAGTGTACGCAAATGCCGTGGACATCGTTTTGAAGCTCAAATAGAACTCATAACGCAAAAAAAAATTGAGCACTACAGAGTTGAATTTCATGTCAGCACTTTCCCTGATAGGAGATATACTGACTTAAGTCCATTTTTTACTCATAAGAAGTTCATATCCAGTATAAGTCTAATGCTTAGGAATTATAGAGAAGTTGTATAAATTACAACTCTGTGGAAAGTTATGCACAACCTGGTGGAAATGCATGATTGTAGAATTTTTAACTCAAATGTTGTCATTCTACTGCACTAATGGACTGATATGGATAACTGTGGTGAGCAGTTTGCAGTCAACATCACTGCATTTATACTATGTTTTGTGAGTGAGAATACTGGTCTCGGCTGGGAACTTTTGTGTGTGGAAAGGAGCATCTGTTTTCCCAAAGTGTTTAAGAAGAAATTGGCTTTGCTTTAAGAAATGCCGTGGCAGGCCATTAAGGTCCATGGGTGCTTTTAAAACCTGACTTTCTATTACAGTGGAATTATATTCCATGCAGTCAATCCTAAAGCATATGAAAGAAGTTCATTGTGCTCTGGAGTCCAGTTGAGATCAGTTATACTGTCACATTTGCATTGCTGCAGCGTGAAAACTGTTTTGTAGCAAAATAATAGTGTTGTATCATAGTACTCCTAGATTATTAACAGGTTTAGGGAAACTTCTATTTTGTTGGGCTGACTGATTTTTTTTTAAATTCATACACTGCTGAAATAGATTTTGGAGCCACCTATTAAACAAAAAGAATACATTTAAATTCAACAATTAATCCAGTAGTTTATAGATAGAAAAACAGCCTTACATTTATATAGTACCTTTAATGACCTCAGGACATCCTAAAGTGCTTTACAGCAAAGTAAATACTTTTGAAATTTAGTCACTGTTGTAATGTCAGAAACATGGCAGCCAATTTGCATATAGCTCCCATGGATAGCAAAGTGACAATGACCAGATAATCTTTTATTATTACTGTTTTTACTATTATTTAATTTTACTAATGTTAGCTGAAGTATAAATATTGACCAGAACATCAGGGAGAACTCCTCTGCTCTTTTTCAAAGTAATATCATGAGATTTTTACTCCCACCTGAGAGGACAGGGCTTCAGTTTAACATCTGAAAGATGCCAGGCTGGATTTTACAGCACCACCCCCCCCCCACCACCCCCAATGTCAGGGGTTGTGGCGGAGGGGTCCGGAAACTGCCTCACTACGGGCTTTGATGCCGGGAAGGCCCGGCCCAATATTACTGGTGGCGACGAGGCATCATGGCAGCCTCCCGGTGACAGGACCAAAATTTAAATATATAAATTTCTTAAAATAAATGAATTAAGTACTTACCTGCTCCCACCATCTGTTCTGGTGCCATTTTGGTGCTGGTGGCCGGCACTCCCGCGCCTTCGGATCTCTGTCCGGTGATCTAAGGTGGAACGCTGGTGGGGGTGGGGGAGCAGGTACGTTTTTCAGTGCGAGAGTGGGGGTAGCGGGGTAAAACTAATTTCAGTGGTCAAGGGGGTAGTGGGAAGGGGTAAAGTTTAAATTTGATGAACCTTATTTTGGGGGGGGGAAGGTCGGGAGCACAAGGTAAATGTTTTGCTGGGGGGTGGGGAGAGGGCAGGTTATTATTTCCATGGTTATTGGGGAGGGGGTGGGAGAGGGTCTGGATTAATTTATTTCATTTTTCAAAAATACTGTATCTTTAAAAATTTTAATTTAATGGAAGGGCTCAAAGCCCTTTAAAATTGGCGTAACGCCTGCGCAGTGGTGCCTGATGCCATTGCCGGGGACGGACTGCCCGCCCCCTCCACGTCATTGTGGGGGGGGGGGGGATCTGCCCCGACCATTTAAATGAGACGCAGCGTCTAATATCGTGGCAGCTCCGTGATGTGCTGCCTGTGCGTGCGGGCTGCCATTGTTTATGGCAATAAAAATCCAGTCCGGTGTCTCCAATAATGTCGCACTCCCTTAGTACTGCAGTGGGGTGTCAGCTTGGATTATGTGCGCTGCTCTCCAGAACCTAAAGCCAGAACCTTTAGATTGCGACCATTGAGGCACGGCTCAAGTCATAGATTTAAGATTTGTCTGCAAAGGAATGAGTTGCAAAATTGATTCCCCATTTGTAATGAAATAGTTGATAGGAATTCAGACTAATTTCATTCGTTTTAATTTCCTGTCTCTGTGTTTTTCAGAAGAATTTTTTTTTAGATAGTTTATGATGAGGTGGCAAGAATTATTTCTGGTAAATTTTCTCAGCTCAACAATTATAGAAGGGACCTAAATCTTCAACCAATATGGGGGTAGAGTTTGTGCTTTGGGCAAAGTCAACAATTTGGTTACAAATTGTGCTGGTTTTCTGAAGTGCAGTTATGGTTCAAGTTTCCCCCCAAACATATATGCATAATCACAAATGTAAAATCTTCCATGGGCCAGTGCAATTAGCAGTGTAATAGAGTGCAATTTTTTTTACATTTCCTTGCATTAAAATATATTCATTATATTTATGACTAGTAACCTGGTACAGTTTTATTAATACATTTGGACATGAGCTTATCACAGAAGTAAACATTTTAAATAGGAGTCTCTCATCCACCCTTTATGAGTGATTTGATTTTAAATCACTGAAAATGACTTTAAAGTAATCTGTACTGTACCATTTTGGTACTGGGCAGTTTTGTGGGCGAGGCCACCTTCCGGCGTGATGGTTTTAAACCAGCATTAAAGATCATGGAAACTTGATTTACACTCAACATGGTTTGCACTTAAGATTCCTTGGTATTTTACGCTAATTTTGCTGGTTTCAGGCACATGACTAATGAAAATTCTAGGCCATGGTGAATAATTCAGTGTTTCCCAGCAGTCTTATCACTAAATTCAACTCCTTCCTACATTCTGCACCGTGACCTGGATTTTATGGTCAGCAGCAAAGCAAGGGTGTTCACCTCTGACCTTGAAAAAAGCTGCCCAGAAAGATCTAGCAATCTCTGTGGTGGAAATTTCCCCCTTTCCCACAATAGTTTAAATCTGGCACCAAGTCAAGGGGATGTTTCAGTATGCAGCAGCAGTGATGTCAGCAAGCAGGTCAGAAACAAATCAAATTGAAATATTCACAGACAGCAAACCAGAAAGTTAAAAGCACTTAAAATCCTTCCGTTTTAATTTAAATGTTCAGATAGTGTAGTAAAGGTCTGACTGTATTAAGATAGAAGCTGAAATAAAGATACGGACCTTATTAAAAAAGAAAAACTTTTTAAAAATATGTGGAATTTGTAATCATTATGGAGAAATTTGACATTCCACAAATATAAAACTAGCTTTTCAGGGCCAGTAAAGGTGTTTAGCAGTAATTATGAAGTTAGTACGCAGTTAAAATCCCAGAGACTAACAATGTTAGAGTGGAAGTTTTTGCCAATTCATGGTTGCATAGGAGATAGCAGTCTGTGAGAACCTCTACAGCGCACCTTGTGCAGGAGTGCAGTCTCAATGACAGCAACTTCTGGATTTCTGCATTAGTTTGTACATGTCCAAACTCCCAAAGTTGCTGTCAATTTCACAGAATCACAGAATTATTACAGTGCAGAAGGCAGCCATTCGGCCCATTGAGTCTGCACTTGCTCTCTGAAAGAGCAATTCCCTCAGTTCCATTCCCCCGTTTCAGTGGAGTAATGAAGGCTAGCACTGACAGTTTTGCAGTCATTACCACAGCAAAATTTGAGTCATTATACTGATGTTGCTATGACAAGAACGGAACATTGAAAAATGTCATTTAGTTTGCACTAACCGCCGATAATTTGCCCTAGTTTGTTTTTGAAGCTTCGTTGTGTATGAACAATGATGTAAATAGTGATTTGCATACATTCCTGAATAGTGATACTGACTATCTGCACAGTGATAATAAACTAGGTCGAGCTGTGGCCAATATAGTCAGGCTATGCAGGTTATATTTAATCATTTATCAACCTAAAGATTCTGGCCCATGGCATTGGCTAGCATTAAAAGGAAGTGTGAAACATAATGAGTGTCTGTCTTATTACTGGTGATGTTTGAATTTTTTTAAATCTTAAAGCCAATGCTATTAATGAAAAACCCCTAAGTTTATTTTCCACTAAAAGCATTGGTCTTCAATTGATAAAACTCAAAACATTGCCAGTAGTAAGGCAGAAACTCTGACTCTGAGAGCATCAGTATCCTTATTAATACAAAAACCTCCCAAGAACTAAATAAAGCTCATTTAAAATGGGGTTTCACAATCTGTCAGAAAACAAAAGAAAGGGAGATAAGGGGCTGAATTTTACGCCATCTCAGCGGGTCGGTGATGGCATGGGGGTGGCATAAAATTGAGCGGGAGGTACCGGGACGTCTACTCGCCCCGCTCCCGCCTCAGGTGAACTTTATGGCGGTCGGGCGGGAGGAGGAAACAGCCTGCCGCCCGAGGCCAATCAAGGCCCATAAGTGGCCACTTAACGGCCACTTAAGGGCCCTTGCCTGCCTCCATGGGTATTTTAACTGTGGCAAGCAGGTATACTGGGGGCCGGCCTTTCCGCGCCCCGGGGGGTGGGGGTGCCAGGGCAGTCGGGCACAGGGTGCCTGATTGAGGGCCTGCCCTGCCTCCCAACCCACCCCTGGATCCCAAGACGCCCCCTCCCCCCAAACGATCACCCTAGCCTCACCAGGGCACAACCAGTTCCCCTGGTGTGGCATGCCCCTACTTACCCACTCTCTCGGTCCATGGCGTCGGCTGGGCTGCAGTCCCAGCAGTGGCCACTGCTCTGGGACTAAGAGCTACTGGCCCGCTGATTGGCCGGCAGCTCACTGAGGCGGGACTTCCTCCCTCAAGAGGGTGGAAGTGCCGCCTCGGGACAATTCGAGCCTGGGGCCCCATAAAATATTGGACAGATCCCCAAGCTAGGTAGAAGCGGGTTCGCCACTGAATTCCCATCCGCCTAGGGTTAAATCCAGCCCAAGTTATTTCTTCTTCATTCAAGCACAGTTGACATACTACTAGAACTCATCCAATCTTGATTTGGTTTTGGTAAATCACATTGACATTCCCTTGACATTCAACGGCATTACCAGCGCTGAATCCCCCACTATCAACATCCTAGGGGCTACCATTGACCAGAAACTGAACTGGAGTAGCCATATAAGTACCGTGGCTACAAGAGCAGGTCAGAGGCTAGGAATCCTGAGGCGAGTAACTCATCTCCTGACTCCCCAAAGCCTGTCCACCATCTACAAGGCACAAGTCAGGAGTGTGATGGAATACTCTCCACTTGCCTGGATGGGTGCAGCTCCAACAACCCTCAAGAAGCTCGACGCCATCCAGAACAAAGCAGCCCGCTTGAATGGCACCCCATCGACAAACATTCACTCCCTCCACTACTGACGCACAGTGGCAGCAGTGTGTACCATCTACAAGATGCACTGCAGCAATGCACCAAGGCTCCTTAGACAGCATCTTCCAAACCCGTGACCTCTACCACCTAGAAGGACAAGGGCAGCAAATACATGGGAACACCACCACCTGCAAGTTCCCCTCCAAGTCACAGACCATCTTGACTTGGAACTATATCGCCGTTCCTTCACTGTCACTGGGTCAAAATCCTGGAATCCCTTCCTAACAGCACTGTGGGTGTACCTACCCCAAATGGACTGCAGCGGTTCAAGAAGGCAGCTCACCACCACCTTCTCAAGGGCAATTAGGGATTGGCAATAAATGCTGGCATAGCCAGTGATGCCCACATCCCATGAATGAATTAAAAAAAAATGGTTTTTTTTGACATCATTAGGGCCACACACCTATGTGTCTCTTGTCGTATTGTATAAAAGTCGTGGACCTCTGCGACTGATTAATTCATTTTTCTCCAGTTTTAATATATTGCTTGTATCACATTTTTTTACACCCCCCCACTCCCCACTATTTTCAACAAGTTTTAGGGAGAAAGTAGCTTTCATTTTATAATGCTTATTTCTTATCCTTTTGTCTGCCTTACATGATTTTTTTCTGATTGATTCCTCAAGCAATTGAAGTTCAGTCCAGCCAAATCTCCCTTACTTTCATACACAGGATTAATGAGCAACAGGCTTGAGTTGTAGATCAGTACCATTTGATTTGGCGTGAGCATAAGGGAGCTCTCAGACTCACTGAAGATTTCTTCTCAAGGTCATCTCACCATTTCTTTTGTGTTAGGGAATTATTGTATTCTCCTGTTAGTTTCCTTCCCATCAATTCGATGAGGTCTGCAGCTTTTACTGTGTTAAGGCACGCAAAGGTCTTTGGCTGTAAAATTCAGCTCCCTATCACTGGTAGTTCCATCGCTACGGGTGCTGTTTTAGTCCCAAATTTGTGTCCATGACATTTCTACTCACTTTTGATGCAGTCTACGCATGTCTGACCATTAGCGCATGTGTTGCGAGCATGTGCCAGATGTATGCAGAAAAGGTAGATGGTGGCATTAGTCAGCATCTAACTCTGATTGCACGCCAGACCTGCCATTTTTCATTTTTCCACTTTAGTTAATGCTCTCTTAAACATGCACAGCTGAACATGCATTCAGTAGCACAAAGGACCTCCCCCACTAGCGCTAATTAAAGGGATCATCAACAACTTGCAGGATAGTTGCGACCTACTTTCTATTGGCTCTTAAGTGTTTGTGGAAGTGCTGTGTGTTTTAAGAAGTTGCTTGCATTTGGTGAAGTCTACAGGGATTGGTGCTGCACATGGCCGCAGCCCATTTGTGCTCAGGTGACTCACCACGTTCAGGTCCCACTTCAATGCTACCCTCGAAAGTACACGCAGTACCAGCATCTGAGCTGGTGGCTGAGTGTCAGATTGAGAGATGGTGTTTCTTCTTCATCAGTTCAGCTTTTTCTTCCTCCTGTAGAACTTTAGCCTCCTGCATTACATTCCTGGCCAGGTGGCAGTTTTTACATAACTGGAAGCAAAAAGGCACAAAGGCAGAGTTCAGGTGAGTGAAGAGGGAGAAAGCAAGAGGTGCATGGTTACACTATCTGCAGATGAGGGTAAAGTAGGATGTGAGAAGATGGATTAAGCAGGAACATACTGTCATCTTCTATGGTTTTGACCCAGCCAATGGCCACGACCTCAGTGACAGCTTTCCCAGTGATTTCCAGCACTCTTTCCTTTATGGGCGTGAGGATATGCATCTGTGCCTGCCCTCTGCCGGTTAGAAGCTGCTGCTTTTGATTACCTTGTCCTGCAAGAGAGAGGGCAGTGCCACAGTGAGTGTGGTGCAATATGTTTTGGTGATGTGCCTGCCAAAGTTGAATAGCTGGCAACATGTGCATGTTATGAGATGTGGCTGTCAGCTTGCAGCAGTGCTGTGTGTGTGAGGATCGGTGAGGCTATGAATGTTAGGTATGACTCTTGCTTAATACAGATTGTTGGTAGAGGAGTGAAGGGGTTGTGGTGAATGCAGCAGTGTGTGAGGCTAATGGTACAGTTGGTAGGAGATGGCACATGAAGATGCATTTAGTGACCTTGACCTATCATGAGATCATTAAACTTCTTCCTGCACTGCATCCAGGTCCTTGGGGCTAGACTGCTGGTATTGACCGCAAAGTCTACTTGCTCGCACTGCCTTCTTAATATCCAGATTTCCAGTGCCAGACCTACTGAGTGGTTCCAGCATTTCTAGTTTTTATTTCAGATTTCCAGCCTGCCGGATTAAACATTGAGTTCAATCATTTCAGAGCATGACAGGCCCCCCATTTTACTTTTATTTTTAGTTATTTTTTCTTTTTTACATTTTTTACAACTTTTTTTCATGTTTATTTCATTTCATCTTTGTTTGTTCAGTTTGCTTACCCACTGTTTTTTTTCATGTTTGGACTTGCTGCTGTTCAACCTTCAGTCCGTTAACACCCTATCTGTACCAATGCTTTGTCTTTCAACACACCATTAACATATTGTTTGCCTTTGCTCCATGACCTTTTGGCCAGCTATGTGGCCTTGTCCAATCTACACCTCCTTTGTTATCTCTTGCCCCACCCCCGCCTCACTTGCTTATAACCTTTGACATTTCTAATATTTGCTAGTTCCGAAGAAGGGTTACTGACCCGAAACGTTAACTCTGCTTCTCTTTCCACAGATGCTGCCAGACCTGCTGAGTGGTTCCAGCATTTCTCGTTTTTATTTCAGATTTCCAGCATTCGCAGTATTTTGCTTTTATTTTCTTAATATCTGCCTGGAGGGCCTCCTGGCCCCCTGAGGGAAGAAGAGCTCTCTCCCCCTGTGCATTTCATGCTCCAGAGGCTTCAGTGCTGCATCCCAGAACCTTTGGACATGCTGTCTGGCCTTCTGTACCATTTTTGTAGAGTCTTTCTGCTCTTTAACTTCTCTTTGACCACTCCCCATCCCTGCTGCAACCAAAATGCACATCACCTTTAAGAGGTGCAGGCTGCCTTTAAGTAGTGCAGGCTAGCCTTAAGTGGTGGTAGCATGAACTTGGGTCCCCTATTGAGGTGTGGAGCCTTTCAACAGTTTGCATACTCAGTTTGAATGGGTGTGGGTGAATTGTGCATCGTGATCCCTGCAGCCAATTTTGGGGCTATCCAATTTAGCCCCCTTTGTTTTTATGTTCACCCAGCTTGGGACTTGGGGAAATCCTCATAGTTACTTGTGTTTTATGGAGAGAAGACCTTTTATACTTTGGCGATGAAGTGGAGTGAGAAAGTGTGGCTATTGTTAACCTCTTATTAACCATTTGGGTGGTAAGTGCTCTGGAGTTCAAGGTTTAAGTTATTCTACTTATTACATTATTATTTTCCTGGCTTCTCTTCGTCAAATTTCCTTTCACAATATCTGCAAGGCAGCTGAATTTGCTAACCATTGTCATTTAAATTTGGCCAACACCCAGAGCACAGTTTTGGCAGCAGAGGTTAATGTGTCCCAGTTTGGGCCTTCCTTTTCTCTATATGGGTATTACTTTGGTATGGCCCTAATGATGTGACAGGAATGCTTGACTAATTAAGAGCATAAGATTACTTACCTTGAAGAATTTTCATTTTTTGAATAATGGCAACTGACACGCACTACAGTTTCCAACAACTGTGTCTTCAGACCTTGCTGGGGTCACTACTCTTGCTTCACGGTTATGGACTAATTAACAAATTACATTTTAGAGTAGTGTAGGTCATAAAAGGATTGAGCTATCACACATATCCTGGTGATGTGGGAGCAGGGTTTATGTGGGAAGTGAGTCTGATGAAAAAGGGAAAGCAACTGATTGCACTGAACCTGTCAAGTTTGGAAAATTTGCAACAGTGTATGAGGAATACGACAAGGTGATACGATTTTTCTTGTGTTTCTCCTGCATCCTTTAATGTTTCCAGTGCAGTAAATTATCATGTAGTTCCTATCATGGTGAGAAGTAGACTGCTGCTTTATTCAATTCATGTGGCTATTACAAAATAGGATGATGGAATTCCAAGGGATCTGGGTTAATTCAATGAATAAACTTAGAAATGCCTGTTGCATTGGAACAGGCCTGTTGAACCGGAAATGTATATCTGATGAAGACATGGCCATTAATAAAGTTGGAAGGAGGTTTGGGAACAGATCAATGATCATTCTTTGAAAATATTCAGGCACTGCGAAGCTGTTGTCAACAATGTTTATCATGCACTGGGACGTATCCCAGGGATATTTGAATATGAATTGAAGCTATTTATTTTAATCTTGTATGGATCATTGGTGTGTAATTATGGCCACCCTGTCTTCAAAA
This sequence comes from Heterodontus francisci, assembly GCF_036365525.1. Lineage (NCBI taxonomy): Eukaryota > Metazoa > Chordata > Chondrichthyes > Heterodontiformes > Heterodontidae > Heterodontus > Heterodontus francisci. The sequence continues at coordinate 32,500,153 of NC_090389.1, forward strand.
GGATATTGATGCATTGGGAAAGCTCTTAAATTATTCAAAGAGACTAAGCAGTAGATGAGAAAAATAAAGATTGAGAACGGATGCGATCCCAATTTTTAAAATGCTGAGAGGAAGAGATACAAAAAGATTATTTCACTTGAATTGTGGGTGCAGAAGTGGAGAACACAATAATAAAATTAACCAGCTTCAACAAGACCTAGATTAGAAGAAATGTTTTATCTTACCAAGTCTGAACATGTGATATAAAGCTTAGAAATGAACCGAGAGAATAATTTATTAAGGGTACGTTTAAGATTGTAAGCATGAGTGCTAAAAGAGCATGAGAGTAAAAAATACTTATCTTTGCACATACAACACAACCCCACCGACCACATATGACATTAAAATGAATGTTCAGCAACTTGCACATAGCTTCATTTGCTAATACTCACAAATATGGGTCTTAATATTCATGATTATTCCACCAGCAAAGGAGCAGGTGTAAAAACAGACTATTCCAAATCTCCACAACCTTGAAATTCAGTCAAGAGAAACCAGTGGAGCGAGGAATGTAAGCATATATGGAATCTGAAATGCAAAGGCTTCTCAGGCTGAATAACTCGGGCTCGTGGACAGCTTGGCAAACAAGCCATTGTTTCAACACTCGAAGGAGGGAATAGTGAAATGCTCTGTGTAGCACAATGATTCTGGTGCCACTGGGACCACAGAAGTGTTACATTAGGGAGTACAACTAAACTAGGTTGCAAAGTTAACTTTTCTGATTTTTTTCACATGTTTTGAGAGCAAAGACTAAACTTTGTAGAATTTTTCTACAATACTGTTCAGATATATTCAGTCATAGATTGCAAGTAGTCTGAGGAAGAGTAAATGTGTTGGGTTGGATAGCCATTTATGTATTCTGCTTTCTTCTTACTTGCTCTTGGTTGCCTTCCGATCTCCAGTTCGGAGTCAGTAATCAGGACACCAAGATTAGAATCTCCCTCAGAGCCTTAGAACCTGTCAACATTTTTAAGAAAACTAATACAAAACATGCTTCTGGTATAAGATGTAACTAGCTCAAATCAATTTAATAATATTATGACATTTAGGAGATAGGTAAACAATTCTGTAATTTTGTTTTGTTTTTAAAATTCCTTTCAGTTTTAGTATTTTTCAATACAAATTATGTTTTTTGACTCCATTCACCTTTTGATTGTATACAGGAAAATTACATGAAAAAATTTGAAATTTTTAACTATGTGCTGATGTTCTTGCAGAATACTGGAGGTTAATTCAATACGCAGGTAGAGAAAAAAAAAATCACTATTGTGCAACAAAAAACAAAATCCCACCAAAAATACCAGTGATTTAGTCAGTTTCACGAAGCTTGGGAATTTTTCTGCACGACTGTTTCTTTTTGCTGCTGTGTTTTTGTGTTTACAGTTCCAGGCAACTATTGGCAGTTCATATTTTAGACATTAATATATTTCATCTTTTAAATTTCTAGATTTTTTATGGACTTCAAAATTTAAGAAAGCTCAATGTGAAAGATAATTTGTTGAGTAAATTGCCAAAGTTTAACAATAACCGTGTAAGGGTCGAACAGTAAAAGCCTGACACCTGCTTTAAACGCAACAAGCTTAGTAACAAACAATTAATTTATTTTTTCTGTGTGATCCACTCTTCATTTACTGCAGTCAGCTTTTGCACTGGTACTATTGTACTTTACCTGAAAGTAAACTTTCAATTGGAGAAATCAAGATGTAAATCAAGGGACTAGATTTTACAGGGCCCCCGATGTTGGAATCTGTGATGGGGGGTGCCAGAAAATTTTTTTTTTTTTTTAATTTCCAAAATATACTTTATTCATAAAAATCTGTAAAAATTACATTGCCAAACAGTTTCCAAACAGCACCAAAAAATACAAACATTGCAAGGGAGATCAGTTTCCTTCAATACTGTCATGAGTTTCTTCCCAACCCTTCCGTTTCACAATTGTCATGTCAATTACAGTTTTACATTTACAGCAATTGAGAATATTAACGATACAGTTCGAGGGGTTTCCCATGGATCCAGCCCCTCAGTCCAGCTTGGTGGGGGAACCTTACACTGTGGTCTTTCCCCATTGAGCCTTTGCTGCGGCTGCCCCAAGCTTTAGTGCGTCCCTCAGCACGTAGTCCTGGACCTTGGAATGTGCCAGTCTGCAACATTCGGTGGTGGACAACTCTTTGCGCTGGAAGACCAGCAAGTTTCGGGCAGACCAAAGGGCGTCTTTCACCGAATTGATAGTCCTCCAGCAGCAGTTGATGTTTGTCTCGGTGTGCGTCCCTGGGAACAGCCCGTAGAGCACAGACTCCTGTGTTACAGAGCTGCTTGGGATGAACCTTGACAAAAACCACTGCATCTCTTTCCACACCTGCTTTGCAAAGGCACATTCCAGGAGGAGGTGGGCGACCGTCTCTTCCCCACCACAGCCAACGCGGGGGCACTGTGCGGAGGGGGCGAGACTTCGGGTGTGCATGAAGGATCTGACGGGGAGGGCCCTTCTCACCACCAGCCAAGCTACGTCTTGGTGCTTGTTTGAAAGTTCTGGTGATGAGGCATTCCGCCAAATGACTTTGACGGTCTGCTCGGGGAACCATCCGACAGGATCCACCGTTTCCTTTTCCCGTAGGGCCTTGAGGACATTCCGTGCAGACCACTGCCTGATGGACCGGTGGTCAAAGGTGTTTTTCCGCAGAAACTGCTCCACGAAGGATAGGTGGTACGGCGCCGCCCAACTGCATGGTGCGTTCCGCGGCAATGTGACCAGGCCCATCCTTCGCAACACCGGGGACAGATAGAACCTCAGCACATAGTGACACTTGGAGTTTGCGTACTGGGGATCTACACATAGCTTGATGCAGCCGCACACGAAGGTGGTCATCAGGATGAGGGCCACGTTGGGTACATTTTTCCCGCCCATGTCCAGAGATTTGAACATCGTGTCCCTCCGGACCCGGTCCATTTTAGATCCCCAGACGAAGCGGAAAATGGCTCGGGTGACTGCCACGGCGCAGGAGTGGGGTATGGGCCAGACCTGCGCCACGTAGAGCAACAACGTGAGCGCCTCGCACCTGATGACCAGGTTCTTACCCACAATGGAGAGAGATCGCTGCCCCCACATGCCCAACTTTTGTCGTACCTTGGCTACTCGCTCCTCCCATGTTTTGGTGCACGCCCCGGCTCTTCCGAACCATATCCCCAGCACCTTCAGGTAATCTGACCTGACGGTGAAGGGGACAAAGGATCGGTCAGCCCAGTTCCCAAAGAACATGGCCTCGCTCTTGCCGTGGTTAACTTTGGCTCCCGAGGCCAGTTCGAACTGGTCGCAGATGCTCATCAGTCTGCGCACGGACAGCGGATCCGAGCAGAAGACGGCGACGTCATCCATGTACAGGGAGGTTTTGACCTGAGTGCCTCCGCTGCCTGGGATTGTCACCCCTCTTATGCTCGCATCCTTCCTAATAGACTCAGCAAAGGGTTCAATACAGCAAACAAACAAGACCGGGGACAGAGGACAGCCCTGTCTGACTCCAGATTTGATCGGGAAACTTTCAGATTCCCACCCGTTGATTGACACTGCGCTACTGATGTTTGTGTCGAGCAGTTGGATCCAATTGCAGATTCCCTCCCCAAACCCCATTTTGGAAAGCACGTCCATCATGTAGGTGTGCGATATCTTGTCAAAAGCCTTCTCCTGGTCCAGGCTGATGAGGCAGGTGTCCACCCTCCTGTCCCATACGTAGGCGATCGTATCCCTGAGTAGCGCGAGACTATCAGAGATCTTCCTGCCGGGTACAGTACAGGTCTGATCGGGGTGAATCGCCAACTCCAGAGCAGACTTGACTCAACTAGCTATGACTTTGGACAGAATCTTGTAATCAAGGGGGTGCCAGAAAATTGTTCCGGCAGTGGCCCACCGAACCGGGAGGGCCTGGCCCGATCTTCCCAGCGGCAGCGAGGCTCCGTAGTGGCCCCCCCACCGCTTGGTGATGGGAGCTGGATTAACATATGGTAATTAATTAAATACATACATTTAAGTACACTTACCTGTGATCTAACAGTCGGGCCGCGATCTTCAGAGCGGCGGCCGGCACTTCTGCGCCTGCACTTTCCTGTCTGGGGAAAGCAGGCGCTGCAGTGGTGGGGAAGGGGGGAACGTGAGATTTTTAGTGCCGGGCAGGGGGGAGTGGGGTCAGACTTTCGTCATTAGTGTCGGGGATGGTGGGAAGGGGTGACCTGTGAACTTTGTTCAGTTTGTGGGGTGGTGGGGGGGGTGCTGCTGGGGAAGGTCATATTTGAAAGGTAAGTATTTTGGGGGGGAAAGGGCAGATAATTAATTTTATTGTTATTGGGGAGTGGGAAAGGGGCGATAGAATTTTGATTTGAACAGTTGTGGGGGGTGATTCCCTTTAAAAAGTTAAATAACCAAGCAGGGCTGGCTGTCCTTTAAAAATGGCACCAGTGCCTAGCAACAGGTGGCTGATGTCATTGCCGGCGTCGGAGAGCCCGCCCCCTCCACATGATTGGGGGGCGGGGGGGGGGGGGGTGGGCCAACCGGGGTATTTAAATGAGCTGCCGCTTGGGAGATCGCGGCGGCATGGCAGCGCGCGGCCTGCATCGCCCACTGCCAGGAGTGGCGGCAGGCGCTTAAAATCCAGCCCAAGATGTGAAAATAGATCAAGACTGTTCTAAGGCATAGTTCTATATTAATAATTTACTCCAGTACATTCTGTAATAATTGTATTTGATATAAATATGCAACCCGAATTTATCCTTAACAACAGGTAGATCATTTAAAATGAATTTTGAGTAACTATGAGGTACAATAGCATAGGCACAAAAGAAGCGGCTGCTGTCCCTTTCCACTTCAGTACTGATCTTTCTCCTTTGAGCAATAATTCTCATTCTTATTTTAGAAAATCCAAGGATACAATTGTCGGATAAACTGTCAGCTCTGTGAATTGTGAGCTCACAATGATGCCTAGGCAGTTCTCCCTTTTCACATAGTAAAATTGGATCCCACAGTATGAACTGTGCTGCTCTCACACATTAACATAAGATCGATGTTTGTCTATTCTTGGGAGGCCTAACTATTTGGACTGGAATCAAATGCTGATCGCAAAGTGTGGACTGAAAAACATAAATTAAATCCAGTGGGCTTTCTATGTTTGTATCTTATTGCCAATTAAGATTTTATAGTAGTGGAATCAATTTTTAATTAAGGAAGATAGGTGAAAGTGCATAATGAAGTTTAAAGGATAGAAGAGATTATATAAGAGTTAGTAGTTAGTCAAGACCAATTTCTTTTATTTATGCTCGGGATTCGGGCTTCTCTGGCCAGGCTGGTATTTATTGCCCATCCTTAATTGCCCTTGAGAAGGTACTGCCTGGCCTCCTACTTGAATGGCTCCAGTCCATGTGGTTAAGATGCACGTACACAGCTGTCATGTGGGGAGTTCCAGGATTTTGACCCAGCACTGATGAAGAAACAGTGATATATATCCAAGTCAGGGTGTTGAGTGACTTGGAGATGAAGATGATGTCCCAAACACCTGCTGCCCTTCGCTTTCCAGGTAATAGAGATCAAGGCATTTGGGGCATGCTGTTGAAGAAGCCTTGGCGGCTTGCTGCAGTACATCCTGTAGAATATAGATAGTGCATATTGCAGCAACAGTACACTGGTGAAGTTTTAAACTGGTGGATAGGGTGGCGATTTTGCAGCTGCACCCATCTTTGCAAGTAGGGAATATTCCATCATGGCCTTGACTTGCGCCTTGTTGGTGATGGAGAGACTTTGCTGAAGCTGGAGGTGAGCCATTTGCTGAAGAATACCCAGCCTCTGACTTGCTCTCATAGCCACGGCTAATATTAAAGGGCAATTGCTGGGCTCTCTTGTCAGAGATGGTAATTCAGTGTGTGGCTTTGATGTTACTTGCCACTTAGCAGCCCAAGACTGGATGGTGTCCAGGTCTTGGTGTATGTGAACATGGACTGCTTCATTATCTGAGCTGAAAACCTAGAAGTCATTCACTAACAGCCCCACTTGTGACGTTATGGAGAAAGTCATTGATGAAGCGGTTGAAGATAGTTGGCTCTAGGACATGGTCCTGAGGAACTCCTGTAGTGATGTCCTAGTGCTGAGCTGATTTGCTTCCAACACCTACAGTTATCTTCATTTAAGCTGGGCATGATCAGCCACTGAAGACTTTTCCCTGATTCCCATTGACTTCAGTTTTACTAGGGCTCCTTGGTGCCACACTAGGTCAGATGCTGCCTTGACGGCATTGGCAGACAATTTCTCCTCAGCTCTAACGTGGCAAACAACAGTTGCACCACCCAAGTGCCAAGTAATGACTATCTCCAATGCATCTAACCACCTCCCCTTAGCATTCAATGGAATTACCATTGTTGAATGTCCCACCATCAACATCCATTGATCAGAAGTTTAACTGGGCCAGCCACATGAATACCATGGCTACAAGCACAGGTCAGAAACTGGGTATTCTATGAGTTACTCACCTCTTGACTTCCCAAAGCCTTTCCACAATCTACACACGGACAAGTCAGGTGTGTGATAGAACACTTAAGTGATGGTTGAGTGCAGCTCCAACGGCACTCAAGATGCTCTAGGACAAAGCAGCACACTTGATTGGCACCCCATCCACCACCTTAAATATTCACTCCCTCCACCATCAGCACACCCTGCCTGCAGTGTGTACCATCTAAAAGGTGCAAGGCAGCAAATCGCCAAGACATCTTCGACAGCACTTCACAAACCCGCAACCTCTACCACCTAGAAGGACAAGGGCAGCAGGTACATGGGGGCACCACCACCTTCAAGTCCCCCTCTAAGTCAGATACCATACTGACTTGGTCATTTTTTGGCCTTTTCTTCATCGCCGTTGAGTCAGAATCCTGGAACTTCCCCTGTCAGAGTACCTTCACCACACAGACTGCAGCAGTTCAGGAAGGCGACTTGCCTTCTCAAGGGCAAATAGGGGTGGACAATAAATGCTGGCTTTGCCAGCAACACCCACATTCTGTGAATGAATGGGAAAAAAAAGGTTTGGAGCCAAATTGTCCTGATGGAACCCAAATACCATCGGTGTGCAGGTTATTGATGCTGTTTGATATCACTATTGAGGACTCCTTTCATCACTTTGCTGATCGAAGGTAGGCTGATAGGGTGGTAATTGGCAGGGCTAGCTTTGCTTCTTTTTGTGGAGAGGGCATACTTCAGTAATCTTCCGCATAGTCGGGTAGATGCCTGTGTTGTAGCTGAATTGGAACAGCTTGGCTCCATGTGCAGTTAGTTCTTGAGTGCTGATGTTCAGCACTACAGTCTGGATGTTGATAGGGCTCGTAGTCTTTGCCGTGTCTGGTGCACTCAGTCGTTTGTTGATAATGTGTAAAGTGAGTTGATTTGGCTGAAGGCTGGCATCTGTGATGGTGGAGATCTCAGGAGGAGGCTGGGAAGGATCATCCACTCAGCACTTCGAGTGAAAGATGATTGTGAACACTTCAGCCTTGTCTGTTGCACTTGTTTTGTGTTCTGCCATCATTGAAGATGGGAATGTTCATTGAGTCTCCTCTTGTTAGTTGTTTAATTGTCCACCTCCATTCATGACTGGATGTGGAAGGTTTGTAGAGTTTTGACCTGATCCGTTGTTTGTGGGATCATTTAGCTCTGTCCATAACATGCTGCATTCACTGTTTAGCATACATGTAGTCCTTTGTTGTAATTTCACGAGGTTGGCACCTCACTTTCAGGTATAATGGAGTGAGAGATATGCCAGCCATATGGTTACAGATTGTGGTGAAATGTAATTTTTTTTGTTGCTGATGGTCAATAGTCCTCATTGCTGCCAAGTTTTGAGCTGCTAAATCTCTTCTTAGTATCCCACTTGGCATGATGGGATTGCCACATGCCACAGGTTTCCTCAATTTGAAGATGTGACTTGGTCATCACAAGGACTGTGCAGTGGTCACTCCTACCAATACCATGGACAGATGCATCTGTGACAAGTAGATTGGTGAGGATGAGATCAAGTAGATTATTCCCTTATGTTGATTCTTTTACTACCTGCTGCAAAACCAGTCAGGCAGTTATGTCTTTCAGGATTCAGCAAGCTTCGTCAGTCGAGTATATTCTGGACCTTGCAACATGGAGGAGTAGTAATTCATTAGCTAAGTGGTAAGCAGGAAGTTTCTTTTCCTATGTTCAACCCAAAGCTATGAGACATCATGGGATCTGACGTCAATGTGCCATTCTGCTTCCCCCCCCTCCCAACCCCCACCGCCACTCACTGCACTGCACTGCACTGCGCACTACTATTCCCCCACATCTGATGGGTCCTGTCTGTCCTGCCAGTTGGAATAAATAAAACTAGCTTGATTGTTTTTTTATACTGCCTATGTGTAAGAGTAGTTTCTATATACCTTCAGTAAACCACAGGCTGCATTATGACATATTGTCATACAAATGTTGAACACTTTCATGTGTAATTCATCCATTTGTTATTTGAACAGAGGCATTATTCTATTTAAAATAAATAGGTTGATGTTTCCATTGAAAAGCAAACAAAAGAATTTTATGCAAATACATTAAGTATCTGCACAACAATGCACAGTGTAATTTCCCTGCTAATTGCTGACATAAAATGTGAATTCCCATTATGTGATCATTGTTCGGCTAATGGAGCTTTGCAATGAAAACATTAGATATTAATGTGAAATTCTAGATTTTAATTATTTTGATGATACAACTCACTTAATAAATAAAACGAGTGGAGCATTATTATTTTGGACTGGTTTTATAGAAACTCTATGATCTGGTTTTCGATCCACAAACAGTAATGATTTTGGAATAAATATCGGTACTCATCACCCTGCATGCTATCAAGTATAAAATTTGCTTCATCAGTGATGTCACACCAACACTTGCAGGCTAAAATATAAATGGGCAAAGTAGAACAAATTTCAAAATCTTTTAGGAAATTATTTTTTATAAGCCGAGGTGGCTGGCAAATACTTAGACTTGTGCTTGCTACTTTTGAGCAATATTTGGTATTTATGCTCTGCTGGACCATACAAATACTGTTCCTTGCTTGATCAATGTGACTTGATGCTCCTTGTAAAACAGCAATAATCTTGGCAAAGGCTGAATCGGAAGAAATTTTCTCCCATTCCAGTACTCATTTTTGGCCTATTACTAATGGCTGACTGGCATATTAACAAATCCCTGAATGTTGCTGGAACACAATGTGAAAGGGGTGTATACCAACTACCTTTTTATTTATTGATACGGCACTGAAACAGGCCCTTCGGCCCACCGAGTCTTTGCTGACCAACGACCACCCATTTATACTAATCCTACATTAATCCCATATTCCCTACCACATCCCCACCATTCTCCTACCACCTACCTACACTAGGGGCAATTTACAATGGCCAATTTACCTATCAACCTGCAAGTCTTTGGCTGTGGGAGGAAACCTGAGCACCTGGTGGAAACCCACACGGTCACAGGGAGAACTTGCAAACTCCGCACAGGCAGTACCCAGAATTGAACCCAGGTCGCTGGAGCTGTGAGGCTGCGGTGCTAACCACTGTGCTGCCCTTATCCGAGGATGTCCACAAAACTCTTGCAGAACAGCAAAAAAGAGCCAATTTGAATCAACATCATTATAATTACTTAAGTAATACTACTTACTAGAATCAAGTCTCTGGATCATTTGTAAGCTGCTATTTGATCATTCTGTTATCTATTCTAAACTATGTACTTGCTATTCTATGCCAACAGTGTAAAAATGTCTGACTTTGGGATATGCTTTCCTTTGTGTGGAGGTAAAGAAGATTATTTTAGTAACTACCATTGGTTTACAATGACAGTTCAATAAAATAACTTTTGTTTAACTTTACTCACAAAGGAAAATATCTGCCTGTGTAATTGAACTTGAAAAAAATTACAATAATAAAAAAGTAAAAGAGATGACAAAACTCAATTCAGTGGGCTGGATTTTACCAAGTCCATGATGTCAGGCTCCATGGTGGAGGAGGGTGGTTGGGGGGGGGTGGTGGCCAGAAGATTGTTCCAGCAGAGGTCCGCCACGGAGGCTGATGCTGGGAGGGTCCAGCCCGATCCTCCCGGTGGCAGCGAGGCTCCGTGACAGCCCTCCCGCTGCTGGATGGCGGGACCTCAATTTCAATATTTAAATCAATGACATGAATAAACTTAAATGAACTTAATCATAATCTTCCAGGCTGGCCGCAATCCTCAGTGCGGCAGCTGGCACTCCTGCTCCTTCAATTCCCCATTTGGGGAAAGCCGGTGTGACACTGGTGAGGAGGGGAAGGAGTTAAGATTTCCAGTTGGGACAGGGTCAAATAAACGTAATTGCCAGAATTTTACGCCGCCCCAAGTGCGGGCGGGGGCGAAAAACGGGCCGCCTGCCCCAGGCCAATCAAGGCCCTTATGTTGCCAATTAATGGCCACTTAAGGATCTTTGCCCGCCTCCATGTGGATTTTACGCGTGGCAAGCGGGTGTCCTGGAGCCGGGAAAGGCCGCCCGGGAAAAACTGTCACCTTCTCCGCACCCCGGGGTCAAGCCCGGACAATCAGGGGACAGGGTGCCCGATTGAGGGCTGGCCCAGCTTCCCCAATCACCCCCAGGACCCAACACGCTCCCCTTCCCCCCCAAACAACCGGACCCCTGGCAAGGCAGCCCAAACTTACCTGGACTCCCGGCTCCCTCAAGCGGGTGGAAGTCGCGCCTCAGAAAAATTAAAGCCTGGGGATCGGCAAAATGCGGGATGGATCCCCAGGCTAGGCGGAAGTGGGTTCGCCACCGACTTTTACGTCGCTGGCCAGCTCCCGTCCACCCAACGTAATATCCAGCCCAGTGAGTGTAGGGGATGGTGGGAAGGGGTGAACTTTAAACTTTGTACAGTCTATCAGGGGAAGGGGTGGAGGTGGGGGGTAGGTCAGATTTAAAAATTAAGTGTTTTTGGGGGAAAGTCAAATAGTTAATGTAATTGTTATTGGGGGGTGGGAAAGGGGTGTTAGAATTTTATCTGATAAATTTTGGGGGGGCCGGTGTTGTATCTTTAAAATTTAAATATGCTGGCAGGGTTGGCTGCTCTATAAAAATGGTGCCAGCGCTGCGCACAAGCAGCTAACACCATTGCCAGCGTCGGACAGCCTGCCCCCTCCATGTGATTGCGGGGGGGGGGTGGGGGGGAGGGTGGGCGGGGTGCGCCCTGGCTATTTAAATGTCCCACCGCATGGGAGATTGCGATGGCTCTAAGGCGTGCAGCCTGCATGTGCTGCCATTTTTTGAGCCCTGGCAGCAGGTTCTTAAAATCCAGTTCAGTATCACTTCGTCTGAAAATTTGAATAAATCTAAAATGAACTCTAAATAGCAAGTATAGGAAAAAAAATCTTGAAGCTGCTGCTTCTTTACAAACACAAGAGATGTTTTATATTTAATCTCGTTAAACAGTTTACTAAGTTCGGTATTATGTATGAAAATCCTTTTTAAGAAATATTTATGGATGCAGAACACACACTGCAGATCAGGAGAAAATGTCCTCTGAGACCAGAATGTAAAATTAACATTTATATTTAATAAGTTACTTTTATGAGCGGTGTATATTCATAAATTTGAATCTGTAATGATTAACATAATATTTAGTTAAAATATTCGGACTAAGAAGTTTTTTTATTTGCAATTTTTCATGCTTATCCAGCCTACTTCAATTTTTCTGTAATACAAAGACAAAATACTGCTGAGGCTAGAAATCACAAATAAAGCCAGAAAATGCTGGAAATACTCAGCAGGTCAGGCAGCATCTGTGGGGAGAGAAACAGTGATGACATTTCAGATCAATGACCTTTCATCAATTTTTTTCTCGGCTTTATTTCTCACTGCTCCTTATTATTTATCGCACAGTGGGACAAGCTAACTTCCCCTGTGAGCTGTAATTTTTCATGGAATGTTTGGGGAAATGGCAAATTAATTATGGTAAAATGTCAAAAATAGATCATAGTAAAATGATAAATAAAACAAAGCATGTTTTGTGGCAACTGTAGTTCCTTTGCTATCCTTTTTACCCCATTTCTTTCTTCCTCCACTTCGATTTCTCTGCTCATTCATTTCTATTTTTACCTCCTTTTCTTTCATTTACTCGCACTTGCTACTTATAATTCCTGTTTTGTCTCTTCACTTCTCTTAAATGTCTCTTTTTGTCACTTGCTTTGCCTATTTTCTCTTCCTTTTCACTTTCCATTTTTTATCTCCTTTCCGACTCTTCTGCTTTCCTTTGTCCTGCCTTCTCAAAGTCTATAGAGGCAACATCCTTAGACAGTGACCTATCCACCATGTTCGTGACCTCTTCTTCAAAAATTCAACTAGATTAATCAGACATGACCTGACTTTCATAAATCCTTACAGATTCTCTTTGATAAGCTCATACTTGTCCAAGCGCTCAGTCACTCTGTCTCTGATGGCATGCAGTTACTAATTAGAATCTATCAAGTATAAAATTGTACACAATTGATGTTTAACTAACAGATCTGTAATCACCTGATTTCCCTCTCCCTTCTGAAATAATGGAGCAACATTTGCACTTTTCCCATCCAAAGGCACAATTCCTCTGGAGCTCTAGAAAATAATGACAGCTGCATCTGCAGTGTCCTTACCTATTTATTTTAATATCTTGGAGTAGAAACCATGGGGTCCTACAGATTTGTTTATCCCTAAGTCCTATTATTTTCAAAATTTGCATTTTGTCACTTAAATGAAGTCCACTAAGTTCCTCCCCTTGACACTTTTAGGTTCCCTTCCTTCACTGGTATTTTGTCTTTGTCATGCACTGTGAAAACAGATAAAAAGTACTCATTTCACAAATCTGCCATTTCCTCATTATCCATTATTAGTCTTGCCTGCATTTGCCAGCATCCTGCTTCACTGGTGCTGTTGGTGGTGCTGTTCCCATTCGTGCATCAGTCAGCTGCTTACTGACTAGCTTTTGCTTGTCAGGGCTTTTGTGAACCATAGGTTGGATGATACTTTATGCTCAATGCAGCCTGAAGGAACCACATCAAATTTTGTATTCCTTGCTCATGGTTAGGATCAGGCAGAAAGGTTCACTGTGACAGGACTGGGAGATAGTCAGTCCCTATCACATACCCCACCCTGAGTCTGAGTACTTGCTGCCCAGAGCTGGTGTTACAATCCTAAGTCCATCAATTGCAGCACAGGAAACAGCCCCCAAGCCTTAAATATTGCTGAATTCAAACAGATAGAAACTTTACAGTATGAAGTAAGCAACATGGGACAGAAAGGCAAATTTACAAAAAAAGTTCATTTGCTTTAAGATATCTACCTGTGTTTTCATTTTTATTTCTGTACTCGCTTTCCAAGATACGAGTGACTATAATAGTAATGCACCTCATTCACCATACTGGAGAAGAGCCAATTCAAATAATAGCAATTGAACTTGAATGACTTGCAGTTCTTGGACTCAGGTTCATTTTCATCTGTTTGGAAAACAGGTGATTGATGGCTTACACAATTTGAAAGCAATTTATGAAATTCTCCAAAAATACAGCTAGTAGAATTAGTATTTATTAGACAAAATTGGAATGTACATCTTCTGGCATTAGCTTTCATTTGCATTACCATTGGATGTCACTCATCCTCAGTGGAACTATCTCAGTTTTTTCAACGATTGGTAATGTAAAACGAGTAACAGTACGTGTGCCAAATATTTTGTACTGGTTGTGATATTTGTTTTGCAAGTGAATCAAACATGAGCCCATCGAAATTTTGAGTGATGAATTACACTAATTGTCTGCGTGCAACAAATATCATTAAAGATAGCCTGTAATCTTTGTAAGTTACTTAAAAATTATGCTTCTTCAAGAATTTTTGATCATTAAAAAGGCAGGCTACTGTCTCAAAAGTAGACTGAGAAAAGCATTATACTGAATTGAAATTATTTTCTTCCGTAGGGTAGTAGCAAAAAACAAATCAAATATCAATATCTAGGTCAGCTATCCAGGCCAAAGCTTCTGGCGTGACAGTGTGGATATCTTGTAGGGTGCCTGCAGATATTCTCTGAGTGCAGTGGTCAATGATATGCTCCAGGGTCTTATTTGAAGCTCTGCAGTCGCATGATGGGATGCTTTAATCTTCCATCTATGGAGCTGGTGGCATCTACCCTGACTGGTTTTGATTAATGGTTGTCCACTGATTGCAAGGAAGCTTTAATCCTTTAGGTTGTACTTAGATTGTGGGGTCCTCTACAAGGAGTCTCTTTGGCATGCTGCAGATCTTCAAAGCATTATGCCATTGGTAATCAAGGAGAGATCACAGAAGGGCTTTGGCAATGGTCCAAAGTAGCCTTCTATGCTGAGGACAGCCTTCTCAATGAATGTCATCTCAAAGGACACTAATTGTCAGTATATTGACTTTCCAGTGAGAGTAGTGAATCAGTTTGAAACAATACAGTATGCGAATTGAAATTTTTTACGTTAAGAAAATTTTAAAAAAGGGCTTCAGTAAGCTCATTAGCTGCCATTCATGCTGTCTAAATATCAACAGCAAACATCCTTCATTATCCCTTTGTCCTCCCCAATTTATTTTATTTTATTCTTATTTAGAGATACAGCACTGAAACAGGCCCTTCGGCCCACCGAGTCTGTGCCGACCAAGAACCACCCATTATACTAACCCTACAGTAATCCCATATTCCCTACTACCTACCTACACTAGGGGCAATTTACAATGGCCAATTTACCTATCACCTGCAAGTCTTTGGCAGTGGGAAGAAACCAAAGCACCTGGTGAAAACCCATGCGGTCACAGGGAGAACTTGCAAACTTCGCACAGGCAGTACCCAGAATTGAACCCGGGTCCCTGGAGCTGTGAGGCTGCGGTGCTAACCACTGCGCCACTGTGCCGCCATCTTTTCTGAAACCTCACTCTCACAAGAGAAGTCTGCAATTGCACATTGGTCTTAAGTCTCTGTACCCCTCTACCTTAAGAAAACAATGGAATTCCTATTATATGCAAACCATATAGGTATTTCAGAAATCCAGTGATTTAGAAACATGCTCATTTCCTGTTCGTCTCTGGCTAAAACAATTTAAATAAAAATTTAATTTTAATTTTTATCACACCCTGTATCCAATGCCATTCACCACTGCTTGGCCAGAAGGGGATGGTTATGCAACCAGCTCTCAGTTCTCTGCTGAATGTTACTCCCAAGCCAGGTAAACTCAGATTGTGTTGCCCCTGTATCTTCTGTGTCTTTCCTGGAAAAAAAACCTCTCAACTTTGCTGAATGCCTTCTCTGACCTATCAGAACTTATGTACAGAATTGCAATTAGCAGTCATACATACACACCACTTTGCATTTTTGCATCGATATGTTGGTGCCCTAGCATTCTTTTGATGAAACAAATAATATGAAAACATGTTTTTAAGTAGTTATGTGGTTTTCCTTGATGGCTCAACTAGTTAAGGCAGTTACTGGCTAGGCTTTACAGATCGGCAAGGTCCCTGGTTTGTGCTGGGTTGGTTGATCACTGCTCAGGAGTAGGTGGAGATGATGCCTCAGTGATCTTGGGTTAGGAATGGGGAAATCAGTCAGGTTCCTGTCCCTTATTGCTTTTTAGCTCGCCTACCAGAAGTGTGCCTTTTAGAGAGTTGGTGAGGACAATGTCAGGCTTGGGTGTGAATGCTCTTCACAGCTGAATATGCTGCAGCCAGTCACTGTCCAAGCTCGCATTATGAGAAATTACTCATTAGGTGAGGTATAGGAAGACAAGCTGTATCCATGGAAATGTAATCCGAACAAAGGAGAAGATAATGATGGAGAAACAGTAAAAGCAGCTGTGTGTCTGAAAGAGAATTGTCTAAAATTGTAAAACATATCTCAAAATGTAACCATGGGAACACAGCTATGAATTAAAAAGTGTCTTGAATATGTTTATTCTAGTGTTAGTGTGAGGATAGCCATAGTTTGTTTTCAAACAGATTCATTCAGTTTTTAAATTGTTACAGTTGATAATGTGACTAGCTAGGAATAGCCATAATTATAGTACCATGCAGAGACAACAGAATAAAATCAAAAATAGTTTTGATAAATAGTTATTGACCTGTAATTTTAACTTTCTCTCTCCACAGATGTTGCCTGACTGCTGTGTATATCCAACATTTTCTGTTTTCATTTCAAATTTCCAGCATCTGCAGTATTTTGCTTTTGTGTTAGAGAATAAAGTCAAGTTTATTTTACCATTACTCTAATTGCAACATTAACTTATATTAAGTTTGAGATTGTGGGTGTTATTTCTGCTCTTTGCCTCTAGTTGTTTGACCCTTGCTATGACATTGAATCAGTGTGATTATTCCTTTCTGTGAGCAAGTAATCAGTTTTTAACTGAAGTCAATCAGCCATGTTGTTACTTGATGCTAAATTTATCTTTAATGATGTGGATATTGTTTGTCGAGGATAATAGAAGAAGCTGACAGTTATGAGCAGAATATTAATTGAGCAAATCTTAGACTATGATCTATGTCTGCCTGTTAAAAGGGATACTTGAATGATACAATGTATTAAAAATTTTCAGGTGTTTTGGATCTTAGTGCCATCGGAATTAAATTTCCTGTGTTGTGCCATCAGCTGTTTCGACTAGATGAATCGTGACGAGAGTGGCTGGAAACGACATAAGCTCTTTTCAGTAATGAAAGCATCTTAAGTAATTCTCCCTTTATATCAGTCACACGCTAAAGAGAATATAATTCCTTTTTGGTCCTCGGTGACAATATTACATTATTTTGAGATGCAACTGTCACACTTCAGGTTTTGCATATATAAATTTTTGGGTTACGAAATAAAAAGAAGCAGAAATCAAATAATTTTGAAGATATATGCAAACTATCCCACAAATGGAAAAAGCTTTATAATTGACATTAGGAGTGACATATCAAAAAATATATTTAAAACAAAGAAATTGATCTGATAATCTGCCGAAGAACAATTAGCTTCTAACAGACCAAAGACGACAACACAGTTACACCTTGTAGCTTGAAAGGGACATGTTAAGTTACGCACAAGTTGTAATTTAGCAGCTGTGTAATAGATTTGTACATTGCATGTTATTACGCTACTTTCCTTTATAAAATAGCTCATTCTCTAGCTTTCCATTGGCAGGACCATCTGAGTTCAGCCAGTTATATCTATTTTGTTACTGCCAATGATATTAATGGGAGGCCTTCAGATCACATTAATGCTCCTGCTCAAGTCAGGTGATGAATGTTACAATGACTCTTACCTTCCCGGAGCGGAGCAGACCTGTGGGGAGAACGCCAGGAGCGGAACCTATAAATCGACCCTGAGGATCGAGGCCCAGTCTCTTACCTTCCTGGAGCAGAGCTCTTCTTCCAGCGCACCGGAGTTTGGGAAAAAAAAGGGAAAAAAAGGCAAACAGTGATGTCAGAGGAGAGCTGCAAGGTGACTGGTTGGTGAGTAGCAGCTGTTAGAATATCTTTAAAAAAAAGGGGAAAGTCGTTTTTTTTTGTTGGAAAAAATCTCTGGTGATAAGGTGAGTACTACTAAAGTTTTTTTTTAAGGACTTTAGATTGAAGTGGGTGGAACAAAGCCCCTAGTATAATTAGTATTTTTTAATTAAGGGAGTAACTAATTAAACTAAGGGTAAGTCATGGCAGGAGAGCTCAGCCCCGTGATCTGCTCCTCCTGCGCTATGTGAGAAATCAGGGACACTTCCAGTGTCCCAGGTGACCATGTGTGCAGGAATTGTATCCTGCTGCAGCTAATGGTTACCCGCATTACAGAGCTGGAGCTGCAGGTGGATTCACTGTGGAGCCTCTGCAATGCTGAGGAAGTTGTGGATAACACGTTTAGTGAGGTGGTCACACCGCAGGTAATGGCTGAACAGGCGGAAAAGAGATGGGTGACCACCAGACGGAGTAGTAGGCGCAGGCAGGTAGTGCAGGAGCCCCCTGTGGACATCCCCCTCTCAAACAGATATACCGCTTTGGATACTGTTGGGGAGGATGACCTCCCAGGGGAAAGCAGCCAAGTTCGTGGCACCACGGAGGGCTCTGCTGCACAGCAGGGGAGGAAAAGGGTTGGAAGAGCTATAGGTCATGGTTCATATTGGTACTAACAACATAGGCAGGAAGAGAGATGAGGTCCTGCAAAGTGAATATAGGGAGTTAGGCAGAAGGTTAAAAAGCAGGACCTCTAGGGTTGTAATCTCAGGATTACTTCCTGTGCCACGTGCTAGTGAGGGTAGGAATAGGAGGATGGCAAATGAATGCGTGGCTGAAGAGCTGGTGTAGGCGGGAGGGGTTCAGCTACTTGGATCATTGGGATCTCTTCTGGTGCAGAGGTGACCTGTACAAGAAGGACGGGTTGCATCTAAACTGGAGGGGGACCAATATCCTTGCGGGGAGGTTTGCTAGTACTACTCGGGAGGGTTTAAACTAGTCTTGCAGGGGGGTGGGACCCAAAGTAGTCGTCTCTCCAATGAGATAGTTGAGGCAAATGTGGAGGTTAAAGCAAGCAAGTCCAGTAGGCAGGCCGGGCAGGGGCAGGACAGGGAACGTGGAAGGTCTGGTAGGCTAAACTGCATTTATTTTAATGCAAGAAGCCTTGCAGGTAAGGCAGATGAACTCAGAGCATAGATCGGTACATGGGATTGTGATATTATAGCTATTACAAAAACATGGTTGAGGGATGGGCAGGATTGGCAGCTCAATGTTCCAGGGTACCGATCCTTCCGGCGTGACAGAGGTGGAGGTAAGAGAGGAGGGGGAGTTGCACTATTAGTTAGGGAGGACATCACGGCAGTCCTTAGAGAGGATATCCCGGGGGAATGTCTAGTGAGGCCATATGGGTAGAACTTAGAAATAAGAAAGGGGTGATCACTTTGATGGGATAATACTATAGGCCCCCCAATAGTCAGAGGGAAGTGGAGGAGCATATATTAGGGAAATAGGTGTAGGAATGAAAGGGTTGGAATAGTAGGTGATTTTAACTTCCCTAATATTGACTGGGACTGCCTTAGTGCAAAGGGATCAGATGGGAAAGAATTTGTTAAGTGTGTCCAGGATAGTTTTCTGAAGCAGTATGTGGATGGCCCTACTACAGAAGGGGCTACACTCGACCTCCTCTTAGGAAATGAAGATGGGCAGATGGTTGATGTGTCAGTGGGGGAGCACTTTGGGAACAGTAACCATAAGTCTATTAGCTTCAAGATAGTTATGGAAAAGGATAGGACTGGTCCTCAGGTTGAAGTCCTAAATTGGGGGAAGGCTAATTTCGATGGCATCAGACAGGAACCCTCAAAAGCTGAATGGGAGAGGCTGTTTACAGGTAAAGGGACGTGGTAGGCTTTTAAAAGTGAGATAGGAAGAGTTCAGGGCTGGCATGTTCCTGTTAGATGGAAGGGCAAGGCTGGCAAGTTTAGGGAACCTTGGTTGACGAGGGATATTGAGGGTCTGGTCAGGACAAAGAAGTAAGTATATGTCAGGTATAGGCAGCTGGGATCAAGTGAGTCCCTCGAGGAGTATAGGGGATGTAGGACTACACTTAAGAAGGAAATTAGGAGGGCGAAAAGGGGCCATGAGATTTTCCTGGCAGATAAGATAAAGGAGAATCCTAAAAGATTCTATATTAAGAGTAAAAGGGGAGCGAGGGACAGAGTTGGTCCCCTTAACGATTAATGTGGCAATCTATGCGCGGAGCCACGGGAAATGGGCGAGGTCTTAAATTAATATTTCTCATCCGTATTTACCGTGGAGAAGGTCGTGGAAGCTAATGAGTTCAAAGGAGGGAACACCGATATCCTGGAGCATATTAACATTACAAAGGAGGTGGTGTTGGAGGTCTTGAAGTACATTAAGGTGGATAAATCCCCAGGGCCTGACCAGGTGTATCCTAGGATGCTATGGGAAGCAAGGGAGGAGATTGCTGGGGCCCTGGCAGAGATTTTTGTATCATCGTTAGCAAGGGGTGATACCGGAAGACTGGAGGATAGCTAATGTTGTGCCTTTATTTAAAAAGGGCATCAGGGATAAGCCAGGGAACTACAGGCCGGTGAGCCTTACATCAGTGTTGGGAACGTTATTGGAAGGGATTCTGAGAGACAGGATTTATATGCATCTGGAAAGGCATGGTCTGATTAGAAATAAAATCAAGAAATGCTGGAACCACTCAGCAGGTCTGGCAGCATCTGTGGAAAGAGAAGCAGAGTTAACGTTTCGGGTCAGTGACCCTTCTTCGGAACTGACAAATATTAAAAAATTACAGGTCACTGACCCGAAACGTTAACTCTGCTTCTCTTTCCACAGATGCTGCCAGACCTGCTGAGTGATTCCAGCATTTCTTGTTTTTATTTCAGATTTCCAGCATCCGCAGTATTTTCCTTTTATTATGGTCTGATTAGGGATAGTCAGCATGGCTTTGTGCGTGGGAAATCATGTCTCACGAATTTGATTGAGTTTTTTGAGGAGGTGACCAAGAGGATTGACGAGGGCAGGGCGATGGGCGTTGTCTCCATGGACTTTAGCAAGGCCTTTAACAAGGTCCCGCATGGTAGGCTGGTCCAGAAGGTTCAAACACATGGGATCCAGGGTGAGCTAGCAAATTGGATACAAAGTAGGCTTGGTGATAGGAGGCAGAGGGTGGTAGTGGAGGGTTGTTTTTCAGATTGGAGGCCAGTGACCAGTGGTGTGCCGCAGGGATCGGTGCTGGGCCCTCTGTTGTTTGTCATATATATTAATGACTTGGATGTGAATTTAAGGTGCATGTTTAGTAAGTTTGCAGATGACACCAAAATTGGTGGTATAGTGGACAGTGAAGAAGGTTGTCTAAGGTTACAACAGGATATCGATCAACTGGGCAAGGGATTGGCAAATGGAATTTAAAGCAGACAAGTGTGAAGTGATGCATTTTGGGATGTTAAACCAGGGCTGGACATACACAGTGAATGGCAGGGCCCTGGGGAGTGTTGTTGAGCAGAGAGACCTTGGGGTGCAAGTACATAGTTCCCTGAAAATGGAAACACAGGTAGATAGGGTGGTGAAGAAGGCATATGGCATGCTTACCTTCATTGGCCGAGGCATTAAGTACAAGAGTTGGGACGTCATGTTACAGTTGTACATAACGTTGGTTAGGCCGCATTTGGAGTGCTGTATGCAGTTTTGGTTGCCGCACGATAGGAAAGATGTGATTAAGCTAGAGAGGGTGCAGAAAAGATTCACAAGGATGTTGCCTGGTTTGGAGGGCTTGAGTTATAAAGAGAGATTGGATAGGCTGAGTCTGTTTTCCCTGGAGCGAGGGAGGCTGAGAGGGGACATGATAGAGGTATATAAAATTATGAGAGGCATAGATCGGGTCGATAGCAAGAGTCTGTTTCCCATGGTAGGGGTGAGTAAAACTAAAGGGCATAGATTTAAGGTGAGAGGGAGGAGGTTTAAAGGGGATAAAAGGGGTAAATTTTTCACACACAGAATAGTGGGTATCTGGAATGAGCTGCCTGAGGAGGTGGTGGAGGCAGGAACAGTAGCGACATTTAAGAGGCATCTGGACAGGCACTTGAATGAGCAAGGCATAGAGGGATATGGAATTAATGCAGGCAGGTGGGATTAGTATAGATAGGCATTATGGTCGGCATGGACATGGTGGGCCGAAGGGCCTGTTTCTATGCTGTACGACTTTATGACTCTATGACAGAGCCCTCATAAAATATCTGTATTATATATCCTATGTATCTTTATGATTAAAATGTGTTATAAATTGACTGTAATTAATTTTGTTCTTAAAAATTATTTTGGACTCTGAGGAAATAAAACCATATGCAAATATGTCCAGAGATGTCTGTTGATTTGGGAGGAAGTGACTAGCCAATTTCTTCCAGTGCCATTTATTACCTGTCCTTAAAAGTTAGTTGCATCAGTAGTGATCCCACTTTTTATAAAATTTAAATATCTGAGAGGGATGCAGACAAATTCGAAGACTCTGTAGGGTTGTTCTCAAAATCAAACTATTTGATATGCAAGTCAAGTGTCAAACGGATGTGAAAGCAACAATTAACCAAGAGGATGCTGTTTCCACTCTTCAAACTGAATAGTAAAAGTTATAATTGCTTTCCTTGTGAGAAACAACACGTTTGACCTTGTGTGATATATTCTGCTGTAGAGATGCAGAAGGATGGGTTTTCCTTGTTTTGTCAGCTTAGTGTTCAGTCCAGCTTTTAGCTATGCTTCAATTTCTGCAGTTGGCACTTTGATGTTGTGTGGCAAGCAGGAACAACATCTTATCCACATGTAGTATCATGAAATTTGCAGTTATTTGTGTTCTCCAAAATACTTGTAGATTATTGGACAGTGTAAGACATACATCTGGATAAGATACTTAATCACAGAATTGTTACAGTGCAGAAGGAGGCCATTCGGCCCATTGTGTCTGCGCTGGCTCTTC
The DNA here is from genome assembly GCF_036365525.1 of Heterodontus francisci. NCBI lineage: Eukaryota > Metazoa > Chordata > Chondrichthyes > Heterodontiformes > Heterodontidae > Heterodontus > Heterodontus francisci. The sequence continues at coordinate 32,522,692 of NC_090389.1, forward strand.
GGAAGAGCAGTTGACCATCGCGACTGCACTGACTTTCTGAAAGAGCAATTCATTCAGTTCCATTCCCCTGCCTTCTCCCTGTAATACTGCACATTCTTCCTTCTCATACAACAGTCTAATTCCCTATGAATGTTTCAGTTGAACCTACCTCTACCACACTCTCAGGCAATGCATCCCAGACCTTAACCACTTGCTGCGTGAAAAATAAATTCCCCATGTCAGTTTTGCTTCTCTTACCAAATATTTCAAATCTCTGCCCTCTCGTTCTCAATCCATTCATGAGTGGAAACAGTTTCTCTCTCTCTACTCTGTCCAGACCCCTCATGATTTTGAATACCTCTATCAAATCACCTGTCAGCCCTCTCTTCAGGGAAAACAGTCCTAACTTCTCCAATCTAACTTCATAACTGAAGTTCCTCATCCCTGGAACCATTGTCGTGAATCTTTTCTGTAATCTCTCCAATGCCCTCACGTCTTTCCTAAAGTGTGGGGCCCAGAACTGGACACAATACTCCAGCTGAGGCCGAACTGTCTTATACATGTTCAACATAGCTTCTTTGCTCATGTACTCCATGCCCTATTAATAAAGTCCAGGATACTGTGTGCCTTATTAACTTCTCTCTCAACCTGTCCTGCCACCTTCAATGACTTATGCACATATACACCCAGGTCCCTCTGCTCCTGCACCCAATTTGGAATTGTACCCTTTATTTTATATTGTCTCTCCATGTTCTTCCTACCAAAATGAATCACTTCACATTTCTCCACGTTGAACTTCATCCGGTCCTGGTGTTTTATCCACTTTAAGTACAGACAGCCTATCTAATACGTAAAGACAGATGCAAAGTATTCATTTAATACCTCATCTATGCCCTCTGCCTCCATGTGTAAATCCCCTTTATGGTCCCTGATCGGCTCCACACCTCCTTTACCACCCTTTTACGATTTATATGTCTATACAAAACTTTGGGATTCCCTTTAATGTTAGCTGCCAGTCTCTTTTCACGCTTTTTCACTTCCCCTCTGGACTTTCTATATTCAGCCTGGTTCTCAATAGTATTTTCTACCTGGCATCTGTCATAAGCACACTTTTTCTTCTTTATCTTAATCTCTACCTCTTTTGTCATCCAGGGAGCTCTGGATTTGTTTACCCTACCTTTCCCCTTCAAGTGAGCATACCTTGACCATGCCCGAACTATCTCTTCTTTGAAGGTAGCCCATTGTTCAGCTACCGTTTTTCCTGCCAACCTTTGACTCCAATTTATTCGCCCCAGCTCTGTTCTTACCCCATTGAAGTTGGCTTTCCCCCAGTTAACTATTCTTACTCTGGATTGTTCTTTGTCCTTTTCCATAGTCAGCCTAAACCTTATGATACAATGATCACTGTCCTCTAAATGATCTCTGACTGATACTTGATCCACTTGACCATAGTTTTGCTCAATCCTTTTTGTTCTATAATTATTCATAGGATTAGTATCTTGTGGCATTATTTAGCTCCTGGAATTCTTGCAAATACATTTTAAGAGTGGGCAGGAGTGAATGGTGGACAGCCCATGAAATTTCCAGTGAACAATATTGTTCTTAAAACAAGTTGATAATATTGTGGCACGATATTCATTCCCAAATGCGCGATGATGGTAAATAGTTAGTATCTGTCTGCATTACAGCATTGAACTCCAAGAAATGTGAAAGAAAATAGCTAAGGCTATGATCAATATAAGAACCCACAAAATATAAGTACAATACTTGAGGCCTAAAGAATAGAAAATATGATCCATTGAAACTGAACACACTTCAGCATTTCTGCCTTTACATGACCTACGGGAACTCAAGATTTTTTTTTCCGATTTGACATCAGGATTACTCTGCAACCAGCAGTGTTGCTAAACTTTAGATGGATAAATCAAAATTAAAAATGACACTGAGGCTACGGGCTCTGACAACATCCCAGCTGTGGTACGGTACTGCAGACTTGTGCTCCAGAACTAGTCATGCCCTCAGCCAAGCTGTTCCAGTGCAGCTACAAAACAGGCTTATACCCAACAATGTGGAAAGTTACCCAGGTATGTCCTGTTCACAAAATGCAGGCCAAATCCAAACTGTCCAATTACCATCCCATCAGTCTACTCTCAATCATCAGCATAGTGATGTAAGGTGGCGTCAGCAGTGATATCAAGTGGCATTTACTCAGCATCAAGCTGCTCACCGATGCTCAGTTTGGGTTCTGCCAGGGCCACTCAGTTCCACAGCCCATAAGACCTTGGTCCAATCATGGACAAAAGAGCTGAATTCCAGAGGTGAGGTGAGAGTGACTGCCATCGACATTAAGGCAGCATTTGACCGAGTCTGGCACCAAGGAGTCCCTCGCAAAACTGGAGTCAATGGGAAATGGCAAGCAAACTCTCCACTGGTTGGAGTCATAGCTAGCACAAACATGCTTGTGGTTGTTGGAGGCCAGTCATCTCAGTCAAAGGACATCGCTTCAGGTGTTCTTCAGGGCAGTGTCCTGGGCGCAACCATCTTCAGCTGCTTCATCAATGACTTTCTCTTCATTATAAGGTTAGAAGTGCAGATGTTCACTGATAATAGTACAGTGTTCAGTATCATTCGCAACTCCTCAGATACTGAAGCAGTCAGGCTTTGGCTGATATGTGGCAAGTAACATCCTTGCTACACAAGTGCCAGGCAATGGTCATCTCCAACAAGAGTGAATCTAATCATCTCCCTTGACATTCAACGGCAGTACCATCACTGAATCCCCCACCATCAACATCCTGGGCATTAGCATTGACCAGACATGTAACTGGACCATCTTTACAAATACTGTCGCTACAAGAGCAGGTCAGAGGCTGGGAATTCAGTGGCAAGTAACTCACATCCTGACTCCCCAAAGCTTGTCCACCACCTACAAGGTACAAGTCAGGCATGATGGAATCCTGTCCACTTGGTGGATGAGTGCAGCTCCAACAACATTTAAGATGATCAACTCTATCCAGGGCAAAGCAGCCCTCTTGATTTTCACCGCATCCACCACCTTAAGCATTCACTTCACCAATGCACACTGCAAGATCATCTACAAGATATACTGCAGCAACTTGCCAAGGCTCCTTTGGCAGCACCTTCCAAACCCGCGACCTCTTCCACCGAGAAGGATAAGGGAAGCAGATGCATGTGGACTATCTGCAAGTTCCCCTCCAAGCCACACACCATCCTGACTTGGAACTATATCACCGTTCCTTCACTGTCGCTGGGTCAAAATGCTGGAATTCCCTCTTAACAGCACTGTAGGTTTTCCTACACCACATGGACTGCAGTGGTTCAATAAGGTGGTTCACCACCACCTTGTCAAGGGCAATTAGGGTGGGTCATTAAAATCTGGTCTTGCCAGTGATGCTCACATCCCAAGAATGAAGGAAAAAAAAAGCTTTGTCTAGGGATGGTGAGATTTCCTTTGTTTTTTTATTGTTTCATAGGATGTGGGCATCGCTGGCAAGGCCTGCATTTGTTGCTCATCTTTAATTGCCCTTAACAACTGAGTAGCTTGCTAGGCCATTTCAGAGGGCAGTTAAGAGAAAACTACATTGCCATGGGTCTGGAGTCACATGTAGGCCAGACTAGGTGAGGGTGGCAGATTTCCTTCCCTAAAGGAACCAGATGGGCTTTGTGGAAAACTTAGTACATAGGTAGTTGCATACATACAGTCTTTGGCAAGTTATGCAATATGGTTGCCCTGAATACATATTAGTTGTTTCAATCCATGACTGGTTGGCCTAAACAGAGCCCTATGTATGTTTCTTTATGTTCCTTTCTGTTGCTATGTCCATTAATTTATTTTTGCGTAAACGGTCTGGGAAGGTAATTTCTCTGCCATTAGTTGTACACATTATTTGAGCTAGAAGTGTGCATACACCACTGAGAAAAGACAAGTGTTACTTGGTCTTGACTTAGTTTTCTTTAATATGAGTGTGTTTAGATATTGTTTGTTAATGATGTAATACTCATAAGAGACTGTACTATTGGAGAACGAGACATGCTCATACTCCAGGGCCTTTCTTCAGTTTTGCATTCAAGTCCTTTATGTGTAGCAGGCATCAGATTCTTCAAAATAAATAATGTGCTTTTACTATCTGGGGCAGTGGTCTATTTTCCTTCGGCAAACTGCCTGTACTTGGCTGGTCCTTTACTGCTGCAGCATGGAAAGTGGGGCTGGAAGGCCTACTGCTAGTCATAGCACCTCCATTGCTTCCCTACTTCAAATCAACAAACTCAGCATAAGACAATGAATCAAGTTTCAGACTTTCTAAATTGTTCTGAATTGCTTGGCTGCTGCACTCCAAGGTGTGAATTTAGTAAGCCTACCGCGATCACAGTAGTAGGCCTGGAAATGGGCATCATCTGCGTTTATTGCATGGGCGGCTGCTCCACCACAATCATGCAGTAGGTGGCCATTTTACATAATGGAGGCACGGCCCCCCCCAATCATGTGGTGGGGGCGGGAGGCGAGGTGCCGAATATGGCGTCAGATAACTCTGGAGCAGGTGCTGGTGCCATATTTAAAGGCCTGCTTGCATTGCTTCCTTGCGTTCATTTTCTGCTCGCTGCTCAAAACTGTGACCCATTTTGCATTGATTCTGGACCATCGCCCGCCCCCACCCCAAGGTGGTCTCTGCAGGATAGCCGAGCCAAGACACAGGGTGACCCTGTGGTTTAGTGATGCTTCCCTCCAGATTCTCCTCCAGGCTGCAAGGGAAAGGCAGGGGGTTCTCTTACCCAGCGATGGCAAGACGAGGTCCTTCTACCTGACCAAGCAAGCCTGAATGGAAATCGCTAAGGGGTCACCCAACGCAACTGGGTGCAGTGCCGCAAGAGGTTCAATGTCCTTTTGTGTTCTGCCAAGGTGAGTGCTCCACATCTCTCTTTTTTTAGTGATTGTAAGTGGCTATGCAGGAAGAAGTGAGACATGGGGAGGGTAGTATGACAACAGTAATGGCAGAGGGGTTTGGGCATCACCGCATCCTGACAGATGCATGGCTGCATCTTAGCCACAAACCACCTTCTTTCACAGCTCACCCCCCTTAACTCTCCATAGGGTGGATGGCAGCAGGAACTATATGTGAAAGCCCAACTGGGGACGAGGGGCTGACGGTAGCTGAACTGTCATGTTGATCTCTCTGTGAAGTATGACTATCTCCATCTTTCCTCTTGCAGGACAAGAGGCCTCACAACAGGAGGGAGTCAGCCCGAACAGGTGGAGGCATAATAGATCTTCAGCCTCTTTCCACAGCTGAGGAAGAGGCGTTAGAATTGGTGGGGACCCAGGGTGGCTGTGCCATATCTGATGGAGAGACCGGAGTGTCTGTGCAAGAGAGTGAGGATTGGCTTCCATCGACAAACAGTTCACTTATGGAGACCCACATCATGCGTGGTTGGTATGATGAGATCTGTAAAACCTAACCCACAGGTTTGTATTCTCTCATGCAGATCAGCGACGGTAGGAGACCCAGCCAGAAGAGGGCAGCCATTCACCTCTGAGGAGGAGGACCACTCAGACGATGCACCGTCCCTTGACTCTCCAGCACCTTCCACTAGCACAGATAATTTCACCTCAGTGAGGTTCCACTCGGCTGTAGAATCAGGGTCATAAGCTGGTGAGAGCATTGCACATGCGCCTGAGCTGCTGGCTGAGACAGCCGAGACCTCTGACAGTCGGAGGACTGTGGGTGTCCAGGCCCATGCTGAACCTCAGGCTGATGACAAGCCTCTGATATCGACAGCACAGGGCATGCTGGAGTTCCAGAGAGAGGTAAGGCAACATCTGGCGGAGATGCCAGAGGCTGTGGACAGCCATAAGCAGATGATGGAGGAGTCCATCCATGCCATGAGTGCTGTCATGTCACAGGCATGTGAGTGCCTGGCTTCCCCCATCGACCGGTTGGCGACCGTCATGCAGAGCCAGATACCACAGATGCACGCAGACCTGCAAACCATTGCTTTGGCCATGAGGTCAACACAACAGTGGCAAGGCGAGGGAAGGACATGGTGCCTGGAATCATCTTCAGCTCTTCGTAGTTCTCTGGTGAGCAGGGAGGTTCAAGTGAGCCTTGAAAGGGAGGAGGAGAGGCTGACCTCCCCAGCTGGGGGCTCCCCTCAGGGTGTCTGAGTGTGGACAGTGGCTCCTCAGCTCCTCCGCCAGTGAGCCCAGCTTCAGCAGCCACAATACCTGGGAGAGTCCTGCACCAATGCAGGAAACCTTCAGAAATCTGGGGCATTCCAGGTCTCAGTCAGCCAGAGGATGGCCGCTGAAGTCATTGCAGGCCAAGGGACAGCCTGATCAGCACCCTGCCTCCAGCCCAGCTGCTAGCGCTGGGTTCACACATCATAGATGCACTCGGAAATGTATTAAAAAAACCCACCAAAACACAGTTGGGGGCTCATGGGTGTTTGATATCGGACACGTGCTGCTTCATATAAAGTTCTTTTGTTGAAGCCAGTAACGTTCATTGTGCAAAAGTGTTTATTCTAACATGCATTAATTGTGAACTGCTAACTTCCCCCTTAGTGAAATGCCAATATAAGCACAGCCCTCTTTTGAATATGATCTCCCATGGGCACAAGTGCATGTTTCAGCTAGGCGCCAGGCATGGAACATAAATGGAAAGGAGGAGACAGACTACATGCATTGCGGTGAGTCTTTGTTGGTTGCTCTGTGAGTGGACATCATGGTGACTGGAAGTGGGTAACTATGAAACTGATGAAACTGTCTCTTGTCTCCCTGGCCCGTCGCTCAATATACCTGGCATACAGTGCAAGTGGTTCAAAATCCAGTGCGTTTACTCCTCTCCCTCCTCTGCATGCTCCTTGTCAGTGGAGTAGTGTCGCTCAGGCATCTCATCATCATGCAAGGCCTTCCCCCTCTGCAGTGCTAGATTGTGCAGAACACAGCATACCAGCACAATACGCGCGACCCTCGATGGGTCATAATGCAGGTCTCCACAAGATTGATCAAAGTAGCGGAACCTCAGCTACAGCCCAGTGGCGTGCTTGATGGTAGTCCCAGGTTCAACCTGGGACTGTTGAAGTATGTCAGCATTGTGTCTGCTTCCTTGGAAGCAGGCAATCACCTGCATGAAATGCTTTCGGTGGTCACAGACCAGCTGAACATTGATGGAATGGAAGCCCTTCTTGTTGATGAGTGCGGCTGGCTGGTTCGTTCCAGCCTTGATAGCCACATCCATGCGATCTATCACATCTTGCATCAGGGGAAATCCAGCAATGGCCCCGAATCCAATGGCCCTCTCGGCCTGACTGTTAGGGTTGGTCCAGTAGTGCACATAGTTTCTGGCCTTCATGACCAGGGCATTGGTCACCTCCAAATGCAGCAGTGGGCTGCTGCCTGTGAGACTGCACATATGTTGCTGGTGGATCCTTGGAATACAAGTTTTGCGCCTCTGTCCACAGCATTGTATTTGCACTGAGTGTGAGGATCACACTCAATCTGCTAAACTTCAAAATTCAGTGGATTGGGTTGGAGTGTTCGACTGATTGGATCAAGTTCTCTTTTATTTTTCCTGGCTGCAGAGGGCCTATATTAAATGAGTTTCAGCAATCTCCAATGAAATACATAGAAATGCAAATAAGTTACAACATGGAAAGAGGCATTTGAGGCTGCCAGTTCCAAATCCCTTCAATCATATTTCCTTCAGCTACCTATCCAACTTAATCATGAATGTTGTAATATTTTCAGCCTCAATCACCAATTCTGGTGGCCAGTTCCAGAGCCTTACAACTCTGTGTAAAAAAAAAGTTTCCCCTGCACTCTTTCTAAATCTCTGATCTCTAAATTTCAAAATATAATTTTGTATCTCCTTTTTAACCCTTATCTTGAATGCTTCTACCTTGCCTTTCCAGTCTGTCATTTTAAACATGTATGCAAAATTGCCAGTTAGTCTGTTTCAACAAAAATAAATACATTTTGCAAGTCTTCCTTCCTGCTCATGTTAACTGGTACTTGTGATAAGAACATGGGAGCAGGTGAAGACCAGACTGCCCGTCGGGCCTGCTGTGTCATTCAGTAGGATCGTGGCTGACTTTTGCCCGCAATCTTTTCATAACATGAAACACAGATATAAATATGACAAAGGACACTTCTGCAATTACTGACTGTTTGTTTGAAAGCAAGTTCATGGCTGGTTTCTGCTCTTTTAATTTTGCACGCTGTGGAAAGGATATTTGGTGAACTGCTCACAAGTTCCCACTAATTGTTCTCTGGAATAGCACAAGAGAGCTGTCCAGTGGCCACCCTCTCTCTGATTATCCTTCTGTTCAACAACTGCATCGTTGAGATTAGGAACTTGACAAAATGCAAGACCAAACATGAATCTCACCATTCTGAAATGTGCTGTGCTTATTCTTTTGTTCTATTTGAACAGCTGTGCGCTGTACCATCTTTACGCTCCCCTTCGACTGATCTTAGTGGCATTGTTGAGGCAGAAATTGAGCAATATTTTGGACAAACAATAGTGTTGGTGACATTCTACACATACCCACTTGATTCTCCTTTCAAGAAGCACAATAGCAAAAACCTGTTTTTCAAAACCAAGGTGAACTGAATGCAGTTGACTCTTGACATCAGGCACCATCAATACTAAATGATTTCATCAACAGTAATATTGTAGTTCTGGTTGCTGCTTTGAAGTCATATCTATCTGTGATAATCCAGTAGAGAATCAAAGGTTCACAAGGCACAGTCAGAATCATCATAGATTGGACAGAATTTGACAGAAATTTGAAGCTAACTGCAATCCCAGTGCCTCAGGACTAATTGATAGATGGAGGTTTGAAGGAAAGAAGACTGAGCTTTAGGGAATTTTTAAGTGAATGGTTACATTGTGGCTTGTACATAGTATTATCTAATTTTTAAACATTGAATAATGTGAATTACAGAATCTTGGTAATAAATCTAAAGTATAAAAATGTTCAGCTTTTCAAAGAATACTATAAGTCGATGACCTATCCTACTGTATTCATCCAGAAATAACATGAGTTTCCAATTTAAAACAAAGAAGTGAGTGCTGGCTGGCTTCCCAATTGGGACTATTAACTTCCTGTTGTCTCAGAGGCTTCATGCAAAAATGTTTTATTTATTAACTATGCATTTTAATAACCCCATGCTGATTTTATTTTAATGCTATTTTCATATAAATACTCAAACACACGGCCACAATAGAACTTTGTTGTAGAATACTCAAATATTTTAAGAATATAAGTTAATTTTGCAGCAGTCCTGTATGGATCGATTAAACTTATAGTTGATAATGTGATCATTATAACTGCTGATAAACAATTAAAGCAAATCTAACTTACTTTAACCATTATAATAATTTTCTGTAATTGGCTTGGTTCGAGGACCCTGACCATTATTAAAATGAGTAAATCAGATTTATTATTGTATTCATAAGAATCTTAATTACATTTTATTTATATTAAAATTGATTTTTAGAAATTTGCACCATAAATTCTGTTCTTTTTCAGATGGTAGATTGATTAAAAAAAAGCAAATTCTTCCTGAATTTGAAGAAAACTATATTTCTTGCATTTTTTTAGCTGACAATCAGATTCTAAGATATGCATACATAGCACACACAGTATCATCGTGCATCTTGGTTTCTGTATGCAGGGAGATGATATTATGCATGCCAATACACACAAGTCTGGGCATGGTTTTCATCAGGAAATCTTAGAGGTGAGCTGTTTGTATGCTATCTGCCATTCACAACAGGTTACTGCTATGCTTAAGCAAGGCAGCATTGACAAATTTTAGGTTAGTAATGTATTTGATGTATTCTGCAATACAGTGAAGTCACATTAGTCCATTTGCAGGACATTGGAATTAGCTGTGTGCTGCCGGAGCATAAATAAAATAAAATGTGCCGCATAGGTAAAGAATTATTCTGTCAAATGCTTTAATCACTGGAATTCTTGGAATCATTATTTTTTTTTTTTAAATGTTCATGAGTTGTAAATAATTGTGAGTTGTCTTTTTAACTGTGCCTCTTTAGTCTTTTTTTGAATTCTAGCAATGTTTAAAGTGAATTACTAATTTTTACCATTTCTCTCTGAACCTGCCCAGATTTTTTAGCCAAGTTTTTTTCCCCTGATTTTCTCCCAATTTACGATGCAAAAAAAAAAATCCTGATAAGAATGGACAAAAATCCAGGTTTCTAAATCAGAAGTAAAAAGAACCTTTAGTGATCCATATTCATAGCCCAAGTAAACTTTGACCATTTATGATTCATCATGGGTCATTTTTTACATATACTTTTGAGATCACGACCCAGGTTTTTTTTGGTGTGAGTGTATTGACTGCTAAACCTGCAGCAGTTGATGGCATGCTGAAGTGATTAAGATAAAGGTATTAATCTCCCAAGCTTTAGTGGAGTATAGACGTGCTTTTATGCTGCTAAGGGTGCTGGGATACTTCAATACATCAGCTACGTTAAGTAGGCGATTAGATTTTCAATTTCCAAAATAGTCTCCAGCGTAGAGTCCAAGTGTTACTTGTTAGCAGTTGGTTCTGAATTAGAAGCCTGTAGCTCAAGTGCGACTATGGTACTTAACTAGATAATGAGCGGTTGATTTTTAAAAATTCATTCTTGGGGTGTGAACACTGCTGGCAAGGCCAGCATTTATTGCCCATTTCTAATTGCCTTGGAGAAGTTGGTGGTGAGCCGCCTTCTTGAACTACTGCAGTCCCATGCAGTGTAGGTACACCCACAGTGCTGTTAGGGAGGGAGTTCCAGGTTTTTGACCCAGCGACAGTGAAGGAATCGTGATATATTTCCAAGTCAGAATGGCGTGAGGCTTGGAGGGGAACTTGCAGCTACTGGTGTTCCCATGCATCTGCCGCCCTTGTCTTTCTTGGTGGTAGAGGTCACAGGTTTGGAAGGTGCTGTCGAAGGAGGTTTGGTGAGTTGCTGCAGTGCATCTTGTAGATCGGGCACATTGCTGCCACCGTGCATTGGTGTTGAAGGGAGTGAATGCTTAAGGTGGGGTGCCGATCAAGCTGGCTGCTTTGTCTTGGGTGGTGCTGAGCTTCTTGAGTGTTGTTGGAGCTGCACTCATCCAGGTAAATGGAGAGTATTCCATCACACTATTATGATAAAAACAAGAAATGCTGGAAATAACAGGTCTGCAGCATCTGTGGGGAGAGAAGCAGAGTTAACGTTTCAGGTCAGTGACCCTTCTTCAGAACTGGAGTAAAATTTCACACTCCTGACTTGTGCCTTGTAGATGTTGACAGGCTTTGGGGAGTCAGGAGGTGAGTTACTTGCCACTGAATTCTCTGCCTCTGACGTGCTCTTGTAGCCACAGTATTTATATGGCTGGTCTAGTTAAATTTCTGATCAATGGTAAGCCCCCAGATGTTGATGCTGGGGGATTCTGCGATGGTACTGCCATTGAATGTCAAGGGGAGATGGTTAGGTTCTCTCTTGTTGAAGATGGTGTTATGATCCCTGTGGAAACCACCAACAAAAGAAAATAATAAAATCCACTGATTGACCCCAATTTAGGAAACCAAAACCAAAGCAAACAGGCAAGATTTCACTTTTCTAAATTTTACTTTAATACTCAAACCAAAACCAAAATAAATTAAACATGAAGCAGCTGACAAATCACGGTCAATATACATATTACAAATTATATCTTAACTATCAGATAGAACAGAGATGGGTCTCACAATTTCACTGGGCAGCCCACCCAGCATCTTTGGCAACAATTACAGTCACACAGTTCTTCACAACTCTGAAGTTCCTCAGGTAGATTTAGCTGCTGTTCTTCTTCCAACAGCAGTTCCCTCTCAATCCAAACAACATGGGTGCGGTCTTCACCACAAGGTGCATTTCTCCAGAACCTCCTCAGCACTGCTGACAACATTCTTGATGGTGTGGATTTACCAGTTTTCCCTTTATCTGAGTCCTTCAATGACATCTGTGCACTGAATGGCTGGGTCTGGTTAGTCAGCTATCTTAAGTCACGGAAACAGTTCCTGATTTCAAACTTCATTTTCTTCTGCTTGCCGGCACTCCACTCTTAACTGATCTGCCTGGTCTGTCTGATCTGGGGAGGACTCTGTCATCTTTTATCTGGTTCTAACCAGTGTCAGTTTCCCTGGAAACCTGAAGTTTAAGTTTCTATTTAAGTTTTCAGGTTATGTTTCTTTTTCAATTCTAGTTTCCCTTTAAATTAGGGTCTGTCTCAAAATAAATGCTTTGCAACTACAGATTCCATCACAATGGTCATTGCCTGATGTTTGTGTGGCGTTAACGTTACTTGTCACTTATCAGCCCAAGCCTGAATGTTGTCCAGGTCCATTGCATGTGCACGGACTGCTTCAGTATCTGAGGAAATGTGAATGGTACTGAACACTGTGCAATCGTCAGCGAACATCCCCATTTCTGACTGTCGTTTAGAGAGAAAGTCAGTGATGAAGCAGCTGAAGATGGTTGTTCCTAGGACACCATCCTGAGAAACTCCTGCAGCAATGTCCTGGGGGAACTGTTTCATTAAATGAAATCAATTAAATCGTTTTCATTAAATTTATTGGGAAGTCTTCAGGAGGTTTCTGCCCTCTTTACCTGTCAATCAGGTACTGTAGTGAATGCCTTGCTACAGCATTGCTGAATTTTGTAGATTGGCAGCAGTGAATTCTTTCTGTTGAGCAGAGATATCCTTAAGAATGCAGCCTCCATATTTAATAAACCCATCCTAAGAAAATGGGTCAGGTTCGGTGTTGGTGTGGTGGGTGGAAGTCTCATCCCGACTCATCTCTGTTGGCAAAACTGTCCCAGAGAAAAATTAAGCCCTAGCTGTTTAGGGTATTTCCTTTCAGTGCTATTTTTCCCATTTCTCTGTAGTGAAATGCATCTGGCATTATCAGCTCACTCCACTAAACTGCTTACATCTTTGTGCAGTCTTCAACATTTGTCCTCACACTTTGGGGGGCATGACAAACTTCAGTATAATTGCTTTTGTGCATATATCCAAATAGTTTATATACAAATGGTTGCAATACAAAAAGAGGGGCACACCATTATCCACATCCCAACAAACTGAGAAACATCCATTCATCACTACTTACTGCTTTTTGCTCCCGAGCCGTCCCCATATCCATGTGACTACATTCCCTTATGTACATAGATATAGGATTACATAGGATACAGGACACGGAAACAGGCCATTCAGTCCATACAGTCCATGGCTGCATTTATGCTCCACTTGAGCTTTCTCTCATCTTTCCCCATCTAAATCTATCATCGTAAACCTCAATTCTCTTCTCCCTCATATGCCTGCCTAGCCTTCCCTTAAATGCATCTATACTATTCACTTCAGCCACTCCCTGGTCGTGAGTTCCATATTCTCACCACTCTTTGTGTAAATAAGTTTCTTCTGAATTCCCTATTGGATTTCTTTATGACTATCTTACATTGATGGCCTCTAGTTATGCTCTTCCCACAAGTGGAAACATTCTCTCTGTATCCACTCTATCAAAAACTTTCATAATTTTAAAGACCTCTATTAATATCACCCCTCAGCCTTCATTTCTCACAAGAAAAACTTCCAAGAAATAACTGACCTCCCTGTTCTTTCCACTAAAATGTACTACCTCACATTTATCTGTGTTGAACGTCACTTGCCAATTATTTGCCCATTCTGCAAGTTTATTAATGTGCTCCTAAATACTCCTCAGTATTGATATTGATTATCCCCCACCCCGCTCCCTCAATTTGGTGTCATCTGCAAATTTAGAAATTGTGTTTTTGATTCCAAAGCCCAAATAGTTTATGCAAATTGTGAACAGCAGCGGTTCCAGCACTGATCCTTGTGGAACATCACTTCCCACCTTCTGGCACTCTGAATAACTACACTTTACGCCCATTCTCTTCTTTCTGTCTTGAAGTCAGCCGGCAATCCATTCTGCCATTTGTTCCCTGACTCCGCATTCTCTGACCTTATTCATTAGTCTATTATGGGGCACCTTATTGAAGGCCTTTTGGAAATCCAGATAAATTACATCTACTGCGTTACCATTGTCTATGCTCTCTGTTATCGCTTCAAAAAAAATTCAATGAGGTTGGTCAAGCAAGATTTTCATTTTTGAACTGCATGCTGACTATACATTATTATATTTTTCTTTACTAGATGTTCTTCCATTCACTCCTTTAGTAGAGATTCCAATATTTTTCCTACCACTGATATTAAGCTGACTGGTCTATAATTCCCTGGGCATGTCCTGTCGCCCTTCTGAAATATAGGAATTATGTTAGCTATCTGCCAGTCCTCTGGCACGACATCTTTTTCTAGCAAATTATTAAATATGTGTAGTAATGCCTCTGCTGTCTCTCGCCTAGATTCTTTCAAAATGCATGGATGCAATTTATCTGAATCGGGGCTTTATCCTTTTTGAATTTGATTGGTTTGTTTAATACATCAACTTTTCTTATTTTAAATGCACTTATCTCATTACTGATCTCATCATTCAATGTCATGTCTACCTATTCTATCTTCCTGGTAAATAATTCAAGCAAAATAATTATTTTATATTTCTGCCAAGTCTTTATCATTACCTGTGGTATTATTTTGTCAATCCTTAATGGTCACATTCCCATCCCAGCCTTCCATTTTTATTGATGTGCCTGAAAAATGTTTTACTGTTTTGCTTTATGTTCCTTAATGATTTAATTTCGTAGTTTCTCTTCGCCTTCTTAATTATTTTTGACCTCTCTCCTAATCTCTTCTTATTCTCTCTTATCATGCACTCCATTTTCCTAACCCTCAGTTGTTCCCTGATGTCTTTATTCATGAAGGGAATCTCAGTAGTGTTTAGTTTGTTCTTTCCTTTTAGCAGAATATGTTTTTCCTGCACTCTGTTGAACACCATTTTAAATGATTCCCATTCTACATTGTTGTTTGCCAATATTGTTGCCTGTTTTATTTTCCAAAGTTCTATTCTCAACGGTTCAAAATCAGCTTTTCTCCAATCTATTAATCTGGTTTTTATCATACTTATGTCCTTCTCTACTATCATTTTAATGTTATGATCACTATTACCTAAATGCCCCCCTACTTTTACTTCTCTTACTTCTCTGCCTTAATTTTCATAAGAGGTCTACTTTGTAATAGTGTAACAATTGCCTTAGGAAAATATATGCATTCAACATCCATCACATTCACTTCATTCCACACACACTACGATTTCCTCAAAAATTCAATTAATTGAGTCAAAAGTGCAGCCTACATTCTACAAATCATGAATTTCACCCTGTATTATGGACTCTGGAATTTAGTTCCCCACAACCAAGGTAAAACTATTTGGCCTATTCTACTTTTGTGGACAGGTACATATAACATATTACTCTCGACCTTTAGTACAATTCCTAGCTCCAAAAATGTTCAAAAACTATAGTGTGTGCCTCTGTTAACTCATTAAGTATTCTGGGATACATGCTATCTGGTTCTGTCAACTTTTTTTCAAATAGTGTTCTTTTGCAGTCTATCTCCAGTAGTGCCACATCCTCATCGTTCTCAGGTGCCCCTGCAGCCCTATGTTTACCTCCTCTGTGAAAACTGATGCAAAATACTCACTGAGCATTTCCACCAATTGCTGATTGAAGTACAAGATGCCTCCTTCATCTCTAAGTGGTCCCATCACTTCTTTAACTTACCATTTAATTCTAACTTGTGCTTGTGAGAACAATTGCTATTTCTGTTTTTGTTGGTAGCCAATCTTCTTTCATAATCCCTCTTTGCCTTCTTTTGGACCTTGTATAATAGTATTTTTATCCTATTCCTCTTTTAGGATTGAAATTTTGTTCTGATTTGTACCTTATCCACCTCACTGCTGGTATACTGTTTAATGTGCCATTTTTTTCAATTAATTAATCTGGGTTCTGCCTACTTTCATGCCACTTAGATTAGCTAATTGGTAGTCCAAAGATTGTTATGTTAATTTATTTTCAATGCAAACCTCATTAGGTTATGGTCATTATTTCTGAAATGTTCTTGCTTCAAATAATTTACATGTACTGCTTCATTATCCAGATCGAGAAGAGGCAAAGCAGACTTTCTTGTTGTACATGCAACGTACTGATTAAGGAAACTAGGATAATTGAATCCCCCCATAATTATAACTTTGTTATCACTGCAAACTTCTGTAAATTGCCTACTACTAATATGGATAATATTTTACCGGTTCTTATCCATATCCAGGCAGATTCTGTGTTTGTGCCACCATCAAAGAAAAGGTATCCATCCCAACCTCCTTTTCATTCTCTATCAGTCAGAAGATTTTATAACCAGAAATATTTACTACAACAACTACTTGCATTTATATAGCACCTTTAACATGGAAAAACACCCAAAGGTGCTTCACAGGAGCATTATCAAACAAAAGTTGACACCAATCCATAAGAGATTTCAGAAAATAGAAGAGGTAAGTTTAAAGAGCATCCTAAAGGGCAAGAGAGAGGCAAAGAGGCTTAGTGAGGAAATATCAAGCCTAGGTCCCAGGCAAATGAAGGCACAGCCGCGAATGGTGAAGTGATTAAAATCAGAGATGCACAAGAGCACAGAATTGGATGACTGCAAAGATCTCAGAGGGCTGCAGGCTTCAGAAGTAGCGAGGCAAGCCTGAAGGGGGATTTGAAAACAAGAATGAGAATGTTAAAATAAAGCATCGACAGACGGGTAGCCAATGTACATCAGCGAGCACAGGAGTGATCTGTGGATGGCACTTTGTGCAAGTTAGGAAACAGGCAGCAGAATTTTAGATGAGGTCAAGTTTATGCACGGTGGACGCTGGAAGCCAAGGAAGCCTTGGAATAGTCAAGTTTAGGGGTACAAAGGCATGGATATAGGTTTCACCAGAAAATTTGCTGAGGCAGGGGCAGAGACATGCAATGTTATGGAGATGGAAGTAGGCAATTTTGGTGATGGAATGGTTATGTGGTCAGTGTGGTGTAGCTTCAAGCAGTTGCAAGGAAGAGGGATGGAGTTTCTGGCAGGGACCGAAGATAATGGCTTTGGTTTATCTAATATTTAGTTGGAGGAAATTTCTGCTCACCCAGGACTGGATGTTGGTCAAGCAATCTGACAAATCAGAGCCCATTTAGTTTGCAATCTTACTAGAGCCAAATTTTGATCACGGTTACAGTAATTTATACCTTCTATCTAATTAGTGTTTCAAGTTTTTTATTTATTTTTTATTTATGTAGAGATACAGCACTGAAACAGGCCCTTCGGCCCACCGAGTCTGTGCCGACCATCAACCACCCATTTATACTAATCCTACATTAATCCCATATTCCTACCACATCCCCACCTTCCCTCAATTCCCCTACCACCTACCTATACTAGGGGCAATTTATAATAGCCAATTTACCTATCAATCTGCAAGTCTTTGTCCCCTGACTTTATTTCTGAGCTTTACACACTTGCCCATAAACAGTGAAACTACTAATTAATCATTGTCCTCAGTATTCTTTCACATAAGAACATGACATAAATAGGAGCAGAAGTAGGCCATACGGCCCCTCGAGCCTGCCCCGCCATTCAGTAACATCATGGCTGATCTGATCACGGCTTCAGCTCCATGTTCCTGCCTGTTCCCTATATCCTTTGACTCCTCTATAGCTCAAAAATCTGTCTCTCAGCCTTGAATTTATTCAGTGACTCAGCCTCCACAGCTCTCTAGGGTAGAGAATTCCAAAGATTCACAACCCTCTGAGAGAAGAAATTCCTTCTCACTTCTGTCTTATATCAGCGACCTCTTTTTCTGAAACAATGCCCCCTAGTTCTAGATTCCCCCACGAGGGAAAACATCCTCTCAGCATCTACCCTGTCAAGCCCCCTCAGAATCCTATACGTTTCAATAAGATCACCTCTCATTCTTTTAAATTCCAATGAGTATAGGCCCAACCTGCTCAACCTTAACTGCATAAGACAACCCTTTTATCCCAAGAATCAAGCTAGTGAATCTTCTCTAAACTGTCTCCAATGCAAGTATATTCCTCCTTAAATAAGGAGATCAAAACTCTACGCAATACTCTAGGTGTGGTCTCACCAACAGCCTGTACAGTTGTAGCAAGACTTCCCTACTTTTATACTCCAACCCCTTGTAGTAAATTCCAACATTCCACTTGCCTTCCTAACTATTTGCTGTACCTGGAGGCTAACATCTTGTGTTTCATATACAAAGACATTCTGAACTCTCTGTACTGCAGCATTCTGTAATTTTTCTCCATTTACATAATATTTTTCTTTTCTGTTCTTCCTACCAATGTGGATAACCTCACATTTTCCTACATTATATTCCATCTGCCAATTTTTTCCCCACTTAACCTATCTATATTCCTTGGCTGACTATTTGTGTCCTCCCTACAACTTGCTTTCCCACCTTTCTCAGCAAATTTGGCTAAATACATTTGGTCCCTTCATCCAAGTCATTATTAGAGATTGTAAATAGTTGAGGCCCCAGTACTGATCCTTGTGGCACCCCACCAGTTGCAGTTTGCCAATCTGAAAATGACCCGTTTATCCATACTCTCTGTTTTCTGTTAGTTAGCCAATCCTCTATCCATGTCAATATATTACCCCAACACCATGAGCTCTTATCCTGTGCACTAACCTTTTATGCAGCAACTTAACAAATGTCTTTTGGAAATCCAAATACATCACATCTGCTGGTTCCCGTTTATCTACCCTGCTTGTTACATCCTCGGAGGACTCTAATAAATTTGTCAAACACTTTTTCCTTTTTGTAAAACTGTGTTGACTCTGCTTGATTGTATTATGATTTTCTGCATGTCGTGCTACTATTCCTTAATAATGGATTCCAGATTTTCCCAATGGCAGCTGCTAGGCTAACTGACCTAAAGTTTCCTGATTTATGTCTCTGTCCTTTCTTGAATTTGGGTGTGACATTTTCAATTTCCAAATCAAAGGGACCTTTCCAGAATCTGGGGAATTTTGGAAGATTACAACTAATGCATCCACTATCTCCGCAGCCACTTCTTTTAAGACTCTAGGATGCAGGGCATCAGGTCCAGGGGACGTGTCAGCCTTTAATCCCATTAGTTTGCTCTTGTGATAGTTGTTTCAAGATTGTTCCTCCCTTTTACCCCCTGAATTTCTACTATTATTGGGATGTTTTTAGGGTATTCAACCCTGAAGACAGGTGCAAAATATTTGTTCAACACCTCTGCCATTTTCTTGTTTCCCATTATTAATTGTCCTGTCTCATTCTCTAAGAGACCAATGTTCACTTTAGCTACTGTCTGTTTTTATATTTCTTGCTAATTTATGCTCATAATCTATTTTCTCCCTCTTTATTACTTTTTAGTCATCTTTTGCTGGTTTCTAAAATGTCCCTAATCTTCTGACCTACCACTAATCTTGACAACATTGTATGTCTTTTCTTTCAATTTAATACCATCCTTAACTTCCATAGTTAGCCTCAGGTGGTTCATCCTGCTCATAGAGTCTATCTTTCTCAGTGGAATATATCTTTGTTGAGAGTTATAAATATCTTATGAAATGTCTGCCACTTCTCGTCTATCATCTTACCTTTTCATCTATTTTCCCAGTCCACTTTAGCCAGCTCTGTTTTCATACCTTTGTAATTGCCTTTATCTAAGTTTAAGACTCCAGTATCAGACCCATCATCATCAAACTCAATGTGATGATCACTCTTCCCTATAGGATCCTTTACTATGAGA
Organism: Heterodontus francisci; assembly: GCF_036365525.1. Taxonomy (NCBI): domain Eukaryota; kingdom Metazoa; phylum Chordata; class Chondrichthyes; order Heterodontiformes; family Heterodontidae; genus Heterodontus; species Heterodontus francisci. Next base: position 32,542,464 of record NC_090389.1, read on the forward strand.
TCATTAATTTTTTCTGTCTCGTTACATATTATCAGATCTAAAATAACCTGTTCCCTGGTTGGTTCCACAAGGTATTGTTCTAAGAAACTGTCCCAAATACACTGTATGAACTCGTCTTCAAGATTACCTTTGCCAATATGATTTTTCCAATCTATATAAAGATTGAAGTCACCCACATTATTTCATAATTTATACTCTGTTAGGGGCCCTATAGACTACTCCCACTAGTGACTTCTTTCCTTAGATGTTTCTTATTTCCACCCAAACTGCTTCTGTATCTTGATCTTCCAAGCCAAGATTATTTCTTACTACTGTATTGATCTCATCCTTTATTAACAGAGCTACCCCACCTACTTTTCCTTTCTGCCTATCCTTCTGAAATGTCAAGTACCCTGAACATTCAGTTCATAGCCTTGGTGAACTGGCAAGCATGTCTCTGTCTTGGCTATCAGATCATACCCATTAATTTCTATTTGTGCCATCAATTCATCTCTCTTCTTACAAATGCTGCATGTATTCCAATAAAAAGCCTTTAATTTTGTCCTTTTTATCATTTTTCCCTACTCTGACCCTATTTTCTGCGGCACTGTTGTGTTTGTATGCTCTGTCCCTTCCTGTCACATTCTGGTTATCATGGCCCATATTGCTACCCTGCACTATTGCCTTGTCCTTTCTCTTTAACTTTCCAAATCCCCCCTGATGTGAACCTTCCTCCCCCAACCCCCACTATCTAGTTTGAAGCCCTATCTACAGCTCCAGTTATTCGATTCACCAGGACACTGGCCCTAGCATGGTTCAAGGGAAGCCAGTCCCAATGGAACAGTCTGTTTTTCCCCAATCTTTATTAACCATATTAAAAACATCAAGGGTTATGGGGATAGTGCAAGAAAGTGGTGTTGAAGTCGAAGATCAGCCATGATCTCATTGAATGGCGGAGCCAGCTTGGAGGGCTGAATGGCCTACTCCTGCTCCTATTTCTTATGTTCATATGTTCTTATTTTTTTTTCTAATTATTTTCTTCAATATCTTTCTTTGTAACCTCTTGTATCTTCTCTCAGGTATCTCTCACCATCTTTTCCATCCCTTTGTCTACCACCTTTTCCACCCCCCTGCTTGCCATCTTCTCCCCCCCGAGTGCCATCTGCTCCCCCACCCACCATCCTCTCCCCCCTGTCTGTCATGTTCTACCTCCCAACTGCCATCCTCTCTGCCAACCTCCATCTTCAACCCCTGCCTGCCATCTTCTCCCCACCCGGCCACCATCTTCTTCTCCCCGCCCGCCATCTTCTCTCCCCTACCCGCCATCTTCTCTCCCCTGCCCGCCATCTTCTCTCCCCTGCCCGCCATCTTCTCTCCCCTGCCCGCCATCTTCTCCCCCCTGCCCGCCATCTTCTCCCCCCTGCCCGCCATCTTCTCCCCCTGCCTGCCATCTTCTACCCTCGCCCACCATCTCTCCACCTCCACCATCTTCTCCTCCACCCGCCTTCTTCTCCCCACCCCCACCACCATCTCCCCCCCGCCTGCCATGTTCTCCCTCTACCTGCCATGTTCTCCCTCTACCTGCCATGTTCTCCCTCTGCCTGCCATGTTCTCCCCCCGCCTGCCATGTTCTCCCCCGCCTGCCATGTTCTCCCCCGCCTGCCATGTTCTCCCCCCGCCTGCCATGTTCTCCCTCTACCTGCCACGTTCTCCCTCTGCCTGCCACGTTCTCCCTCTGCCTGCCACGTTCTCCCTCTGCCTGCCACGTTCTCCCTCTGCCTGCCACGTTCTCCCTCTGCCTGCCATGTTCTCCCTCTGCCTGCCATGTTCTCCCTCCGCCTGCCATGTTCTCCCCCCGCCTGCCATGTTCTCCCCCCGCCTGCCATGTTCTCCCTCCGCCTGCCATGTTCTCCCTCCGCCTGCCATGTTCTCCCTCCGCCTGCCATGTTCTCCCTCCGCCTGCCATGTTCTCCCTCCGCCTGCCATGTTCTCCCTCCGCCTGCCATGTTCTCCCCCCGCCTGCCATGTTCTCCCCCCGCCTGCCATGTTCTCCCCCCGCCTGCCATGTTCTCCCCCCGCCTGCCATGTTCTCCCCCCGCCTGCCATCTTCTCCCCCCGCCTGTCATCTTCTCCCCCGCCTGTCATCTTCTCCCCCCCCCGTCCGCCATCTTGTCCCCCGCCGCCCTCCATCTTCTCCCCAAGTTCCTTTCATGTCCCCAGCCCCTTTCATGTCCCCAGCCCCTTTAATGTCCCCAGCCCCTTCCATCTTCCTGCCAGTCCCATCTTCTCCCGACCCATTTACCCACTCCTGAGTTTACTATTTTGTCATGGTTTGCACGTTTACTATACCTATTCTGTGGCCCCATCCAGCTGTGTGCATGATTGTTGCTTTTCCTTTCTTTACCAGTGCTATACCTGGGTTACTGTCAGCTCACCAAGTATTCCCTTCTCTTCTGCCCTTTGTCATCTCTCCCTGATAGCAAATTGAATGGGAACTAGAAAATAGCAATACAGTGGCATTTCCCATGACCCATTTTAAATTTCACTATCCAAACAAGACAGTACATGTTACAAATTAAATAAATGAAAAATTAACAGTTTTATGAAAAAATTAAAGAAACATGTCGGGAGCAGTGCTTTTTCCTTCAGCTCGCTGTTGGATTAATAGGTTATACAAGCTTATTTCCTGTATACTGGTAATCCCAATTATTCTATTTTCTGTTTACATTGTATTCACATTCTGGAGTGTCTACATTTCTATTTACTTGAGGCTCTCATTTGACTCCATGTTTCATTTCATGGTTTCTTATAGTTGGGAGCTCAGTCCACTGAGAAGTTGTAACAGGTTGTCCAGACTCATAAGCTATTAAAGAGAGACATTTGCATTATGATGATGAAGAGATGGGAAAGGGTCATTTAAGATGCCAATCTATTCACATATGTGTTGCCAGCAAACCACAAAGGCTGAGAGATAGGCCTAAGGTATGACTCCAGATTCCACTTTATACGCTATAACCACTTAAAGGTGGCAAACTAAAGAAAATTCAAGATTAAACCTGATGGTAATACTTTGAAAAAAACTTCATCTCATTTAACTTTATTCTACAGTAAGCTGTTTATTTTGCTTAGCCAAAATTACATTGTTAAATTGCATTATTAATATTCGGTCTTTATGTGCTTCCTTGATATATTGCTAAGTTCACTAGTGACAGATAAGCAATATTTTTCAAATGCTCTCTTACTTTCCAAAAAGGACAGGTAGATTGACACAATCTGGTCATGATAGCTTTCTTCCAATATGTGTATGCTCAGTTATAATTTTAATTTTTGTAGCAATTTTTCCTCTCAGTAATTTCACAGCTGTATCCAGAAGTCAACAATGTTCTCTACGATCTGGAATTTGTTTGCATTTCAATAATCTGCCATTTATATTCAGTTTGATGATATATCAATCACAGATCATCGGTTTCACAGACTGAAGTAACTGAAGTACTTACTTCAAATTACATGGAAAAATAAAGTAATCAAATTCAGGGATATAACAGTGCAACTATAAAATGCAGATTTGGAGAACATTTTTTCTTAAAAAGTTAATTATCTGTTGTAACTTCGCACTGGTTTTGAAAATGACCTCCAGCATTAAGGGTCTCCAGATGGCCAAATTCTGCTTGACTTTGCCACCTTGTATCTTTTGTGATAGGGAATGGATTTTGAAACATTATATATAAATACCAGTTTTACCATGATTGAGTTTGCCCTCCAGACTCATTCTCATAATTTAGAATGAACTAGAGATAGGGAACAGCAGAAAAAGATCAATTTTTAAATCTTAAATTCATTTACTATGAAGTGGCAGCTAAGAAAACATGATTAACAGAGAATATTGTTTTTGGATTCTTGAGGAGCTGTTTCCTGAAGACACAGATGTGACAGCAACAACTTAAATTCTACAGCCTGTTGAAAGCAGGAAACGCCCTGAGGTGCTTTACATAGGAGAGAGGGTTGTTTAACATACTGGAGCAGTTCTTGGAGATTGAGAGATAAACAAAACCATAGTGAAAAAGACAGGACTTGAAGAGGCTTTTAGAGGTAGGGAGTGGAAGGTTATGGTAAAGGAAGATCCAGAAAATTTGTGTTTATAAGAGATGACCACTTAACAATCAGAATAATTACATATAAACTTGCCAGTCAATAAAATCAATTATCATCATGTTCCATTCAACAATTCCATTTAGTCTACACACTTTTCTGCTTGTGCAGTCTTTTTGTGGGTTGAACCTGTCCTCTCATTCCAGTTTTCTCTGCTTGTTTCTGTTGCCTCTGGGATTTTGCTTCAGTCTCTTTTTTTTTAGAGTTTTCTGGTTATTTCTCTGTCATATCGTTTTCTCTTTTTTTTTGATTTTGCATTTTGTTTGTGTCTTCTGGTGGAAGTCATAGCTGGAGATTGGTCGAGCAATCCAAACAAGGCTGCAAAGAGGGTGGAATTTTATGTGGTGGCAGAGGCCCACCTGCTTAAGAGTTGGGGGCGAGCCCACTTCCACCGGGACTGGAAGCCACATCGTGATTTTGAATGGCCCAGACCCTTAATTGGTCTCTGGCGAAACTTCCGCCCCTCTGTAGCAGGACGTCCCGCCTCCAAGAGCTGCTGGCCAATCAGCGGGCTGGCAGCTCTTCAGACCCAGCAGTGCCACCAGGGATGTTGGCCATTGCTGATTTTGCACCCAGCGTGAGGAGTAAGAGGGACACTGGCCCCAAAAAAAGGGAAGTGGAGTTTTGGGCCTCACCGGGGACAATTGGCTGGGCCCTGGGGAGTGGGGGGGAGGGTTCAATCAGTAGGGCGGTGGGCGGTCCTCCAGTGGGGGCGGATTGTACTGCTGGGAGTGCCTCCTGTGAGGCACAGGGTGCCCGATCAGGAGGCGCTCCCGACCCCAGCTCACTAGGAGGTGGCCAGATATTACGAGTAAAATTCCAGCTGAAGTTTCTAATTATGGGTAGGGTCAGGAATCTGACCAAGGTGCAGTGCAGCAAAGGAAAGCGATGGGAACAGGGTGGCTCCTCCAGTCCTGAATCTCATGTCCTCCACCTTCATTCTGCAAGCTACTCTCCCAATTCACCCAAGTGGCCATCTCTTCCTATTGTCCAGTGCTTCACTGCTGTCATGTGCTACACCATGACTGTGTCTGATCACCTGCCCGATACCCTGCTCCCTGTGCACCTCCCAACGTTCACAATCCAGAAGAACTCTTTCCCAGTGCTCCCAGACTTTGGGAAGTTAGCTAACAACCTCAGATTCTGAGACCAGCCCCACCCCCGCCCAGTGCCCCGATCCCAAGACCTTCCTGTGTAATTAAAAGTATTTTGTGTTATTTGACATATTAAAATAACTACAGTAAAAGCTTTAAAATAAAAGCAAAATACTGCGGATGCTGGAAATCTGAAATAAAAACAAGAAATGCTGGAACCACTCAGCAGGTCTGGCAGCATCTGTGAAAAGAGAAGCAGAGTTAATGTTTCGGGTCAGTGACCCTTCTTCGGAACTGACAAATATTAGAAAGGTCACAGGTTATAAGCAAGTGAGGTGGGGGTGGGGTAAGAGATAACAAAGGAGAAGGTGTAGATTGGACAAGGCCACATAGCTGACCAAAAGGTCATGGAGCAAAGGCAAACAATATGTTAATGGTGTGTTGAAAGACAAAGCATTAGCACAGATTAGGTGTTAACGGACTGAATATTGAACAGCAGCAAGTGCAAACCTGAAAAAAAACAGTGGGTAAGCAAACTGAATAAACTAAGATGAAATGAAATAAATGCAAAAAAAAGGATTGTAAAAAATGAAAAAAGAAAAAAAGAAAAAATAACTGAAAATGAAAGTAAAATGGGGGGCTGTCATGCTCTGAAATTATTGAACTCAATGTTCAGTCCGGCAGGCTGTAGTGTGCCTAATCGGTAGATGAGATGCTGTTCCTCGAGCTTGTGTTGATGTTCACTGGAACACTGCAGCAATCCCAGGACAGAGATGTGAGCATGAGAGCAGGGGGGAGTGTTGAAATGGCAAGCAATCGGAAGCTTGGTCATCAAACCTGCAGACAAGGGTTGTGCTGTTGTTGTATGGCGTACCGACCTCTACCTTGCAGAAGCTCAATGCCAACTTACGGACACTTCTTCCTACCTCCCTCTGGACCATGACCCCACCACCGAACATCAAGCCACCGTCCAAAGGACTGTCACTGACCTCATCTCCTCTGGAGATCTTCCCTCTACAGCTTCCAACCTCATAGTCCCGCAACCCCAGCCAGCCCGCTTCTACCTCTTTCCCAAAATCCACAAATGGGACTGTCCCGGCAGACCCATTGTGTCAGCCTGCTCCTGCCCCACTGAACTTATTTCTTCCTATCTTGACTCTATCTTTTCTCCGCTGGTACAGTCTCTTCCCACCTACATCTGTGACTCTTCTGATGCCCTACGTCATTTTGACAATTTCCAGTTTCCTGGTGCCAACCGCCTCCTCTTCATTATGGACGTCCAATCGCTCTACACCTCCATCCCCCACCAGGATGGTTTGAGGGCTCTCCGCTTCTTCCTGGAACAGAGGCCCAACCAGTCCCCATCCACCACCACCCTCCTCTGCCTGGCTGAACTTGTTCTCACATTGAACAACTTCTCCTTCAACTCCACGCACTTCCTTCAAGTAAAAGGTGTCGCTATGGGTACCCGCATGGGTCCTAGTTATGCCTGTCTTTTTGTGGAATATGTCGAGCATTCTTTGTTCCAGTCCTACTCAGGCCCCCTCCCCCAACTCTTTTTCCGGTACATTGATGACTGTATCGGTGCCGTTTCCTGCTCCCGCCCCGAACCGGAAAACTTTATCAACTTTGCTTCCAATTTCCACCCTTCTCTCACCTTTATATGGTCCATCTCCGACACTTCCCTTCCCTTCCTCGACTTCTCTGTCTCCATCTCTGGGGATAGGTTGTCTACTAATATCCATTATAAGCCCACTGACTCCCACAGCTACCTCGACTACACTTCTTCACACCCTACCTCCTGTAAGGACTCCATTCCATTCTCCCAGTTTCTCCGTCTGTGACTTTTCTAATATTTGTCAGTTCCGAAGAAGGGTGACTGACCTGAAACGTTAACTCTGCTTCTCTTTTCACAGATGCTGCCAGACCTGCTGAGTGGTTCCAGCATTTCTTGTTTTTATTACAGTAAAAGTTTTGTTATCCAGCATGTGCCAAACCTGAAAGGTGCTGGATAAGCTGAAATTCCAGTTAATCAAGAGTTGTACTTACCAAGGCAGGTGGAGATCCAACCTGCTGCCCAAAGTTGTTGCCACGAGAGTGAAGGGTACCCAGGGGCTGGCATTAGGAAAGTTGATTCATAATTTTCCCATAATCCTTTGGGGTCAGTGCACCAATATAGGACATGGGAAAGTCCGCCCTTTCCAACGAGCCATTGGCTGGTGGAAATCGGACATGGAACTCTGGAGCAAAATGCATCTGACTGCAGGGACCAAGACTCCAATTATAGTGAACGGGGAACCAGTCACTGAGGCAAGTAGCATTTCTAACCTCAGATGGCAACTTGAGTTCCCACAGAAATTCCGGATAATGGAGCTTGCTTGTTGGTGAAGTGCCGGATAGCAAAGTTTTTACTGTATTCATCATGCTTTTTTACATTAAATCAATATAAGAGTGACTGTATTCATAATACAAGGTAATAATGTGATCTTTTTAATGATTTTGTGCTAAAGAATGCCAGTGCATGTAGCTGATTGTTGTACCAATTCCTTAATTGCCGGTGCTGTTGATTGTGAATTCCTTCCACATTTTCAAAAGGGCTCCCATAAAAGTCATGAGCCTTTTGTACAACATTTGGAAATCTTATGTGTACAATCAGGTTCCTTTGAAGATTATTTGGCAATTATATTTAGCGGATACATGAAATCATCTGCTATATTCCCTTTTCACCATTCCTGTAGCAGGCTGTACTGTTGAGACAACTCTTGTTGATGTTAAACAAAAACAAGAAATGCTGGAATAACTCAGCAGGTCTGGCAGCATCTGTGGAAAGAGAAGCAGAGTTAACGTTTCGGGTCAGCGACCCTTCTTCGGAACAGTTCCGAAGAAGGGTCGCTGACCCAAAACGTTAACTCTGCTTCTCTTTCCACAGATGCTGCCAGACCTGCTGAGTGATTCCAGCATTTCTTGTTTTTGTTTCAGATTTCCAGCATCCGCAGTATTTTGCTTTTATCTTGTCTGATGTTGTTACTTCTATTTTTCTAGTCAGTGTGGATTAAGAACTACTAATACACCATCAGATTACTGGCATTAAAACCACAAATTCACTTTCGAAGCAGCCTTTTTACTCACGGGGGTATGATATGTATGTGGTTGGATTGTGTTGTAGATGGTGTATGTGCACTGATATTCTTTAACACTAAGATCCTTTTATTATCTTGTATTGCTTTTGTAGTCACTTAGGTATTAGTGCCATTAAAAAAAAAGAATTGTCACAAATTATTTTAAAACAACAAATAACACAAATACTATTACGATCAGGTGAGGAGAGGTCGAAAGGCTCCCCTCTTGTCCCTCTCTTTGTTTGACCACAACAGGGTTTATTTCTTTTAACAGTGGATGTGCTTACCAATTCAGTGAATGTTTACCCATTTAGGTGCTATGATCAAAAAAGAACTAACCGGTGAGGTTTTCTTGAGTTTAAACGAGAGGTAAATTTATTGTACTTAAAACCAAAACCGAATCTAAGTAAAAATAATAAACTACACTCCAATTTTCACACACACACACAAATAGATTACAGAGTGAAGACGGACTGATTGGTTGGATTTGAGTCCAGAACAAATATAAGAATATACAGTCTGTGGATTCTGGTAATTCAGTCTTCCAGCTGAACCTGTGGTCCTGAAGTTTCTGGCTGGTAGAGATGGCGAACTGGTTTAGGATTTTCTTGAAGACAGAGATGTGGATGGGAAGGCGGTGGCATAGTGGTATTGTCACTGGACTAGTAACCCAGAGACCCAGGGTATTTCTCTGGGGACATGGGTTTGAATCACACCACAGCAAAATTTGGAATTTGAATTCAATTAATAAATCTGGAATTAAAAAAGCTAGTCTAATGATGGCCATGAAACCATTGTCCATTGTTGTAAAAACTCATCTGGTTCACTCATGCTCTTCAGGGAAGGAAATCTGTTGTCCTTACCTGGTCTGGCCTATGTGTGACCCCAGACCCATAGCATAAGTGGTTGACTCTTAAATGCCCTCTGAAATGGCCTAGAAAGCCACTCACTTGTATCTAACCACTATGAAGTCAATAAAACAGATTGAAACCAGACAGACTATCCGGCATCGACGTAGGCACCGGAAACGACAACGGCAAACCCAACCCTATCAACCCTGCAAAGTCCTCCTTACTAATATCTGGGGGCTTGTGCCAAAGTTGGGAGAGCCGTCCCACAGACTAGTCAAGCAACAGCCTGACATAGTCATACACACAGAATCATACCTTACAGACAATCACCATCCCCAAGTATGTCCTGTCCCACTGGCAGGACAGACCCAACAGAGGTGGCGGCACAGTGGCATACAGTCAGGAGGGAGTTGCCCTGGGAGTCTTCAACATCAACTCCGGACCCCATGAAGACTCATGGCATCAAGTCAAACATGGGCAAGGAAACCTCCTGCTGATTACCACCTACTGCCCTCCCTCAGCTGATGAGTCAGTACTCCTCCATGTTGATCACCACTTGGAGGAAGCACTGAGGGTGGCAAAGGCACAGAATGTACTCTGAGTGGGGGACTTCAATGTCCAACACCGAGTGGCTCAGTATCACCACTACTGACCGAGCTAGCCAAGTCTTAAAGGACATAGCTGCTAGACTGGGTATGCGGCAGGTGGTGAGGGAATCAACAAGAGGGAAAAACATACTTTTTTTTTTTAGATTAGAGATACAGCACTGAAACAGGCCCTTCGGCCCACCGAGTCTGTGCCGAACATCAACCACCCATTTATACTAATCCTACACTAATCCCATATTCCTACCACATCCCCACCTGTCCCTATAATTCCCTACCACCTACCTATACTAGTGACAATTTGTAATGGCCAATTTACCTATCAACCTGCAAGTCTTTTGGCTTGTGGGAGGAAACCGGAGCACCCGGAGGAAACCCACGCAGACACAGGGAGAACTTGCAAACTCCACACAGGCAGTACCCGGAATCGAACCCGGGTCCCTGGAGCTGTGAGGTGCGGTGCTAACCACTGCGCCACTGTGCAGATGTTTGCCGTTGTACTTGACCTCGTCCTCACTAATTTGCCTGCTGCAGATGCATCTGCCCATGACAGTATTGGTAGAAGTGACCACCGTACAGTCCTTGTGGATACAAAGTCCCGCCTTCACATTGAGGATACCCTCCTTCGTGTTGTGTGGCCCTACCACCGTGCTAAATGGGATAGATTTCGAACAGATCTAGCAATGCAAAACTGGGCATCCATGAGGTGCTATGGGCCATCAGCAGCAGCAGAATTGTAGTCAACCACAATCTGTAACGTCATGGCCCGGCATATATTCCACTCTACCATTACCATCAAGCCAAGAGACCAACTGTGGTTCAATGAAGAGTGCAGGAGGGCATTCCAGGAGCAGCACCAGGCATACCTCAAAATGAGGTGTCAACCTGGTGAAGCTACAACACAGGACTACCTGCATGCCAAACTGCGTAAGCAGCATGCAATAGATAGAGCTAAGCAATCCCATAACCAACGGATCAGATCTAAGCTCTGCAGTCCTGCCACATCCAGCTGTGAATGGTGGTGGACAATTAAACAACTAACTGGAGGAGGTGGCTCCACCAATATCCTTACCCTCAATGATGGGGGAGCCCAGCACATCAGTGCGAAAGATAAGACAGAAGCATTTGCAACATTCTTCATCCAGAAGTGTGAATTGATGATCCATCTTGGCCTCTTCCTGAAGTCCCCAGCACAACAGATGCCAAACTTCAGCCAATTTGATTCACTCTGCATGATATCAAGAAATGACTGTGGGCACTGGATACTGCAAAAGCTATGGGCCCTGACAATATTCCGGCAATAGTACTGAAGACCTCTGATCCAGAACATGCCACGCCCCTTGCCAAGCTGTTCCACTACAGCTACAACACTGGCATCTACCCAGCAATGTGGAAAATTGCCCAGGTATGTCCTGTACACAAAAAGCAGGATAAGATCAAACCAGCAAATTACCGCCCCATCAGTCTACTCTCAATCATCAGTAAAATGATGGAAGGTGTCATCGACAGTGCCATCAAGCGGCACTTGCTTCGCAATAACCTGCTCAGTGACGCTCAGTTTGGGTTCCGCCAGGGCCACTCAGCTCCTGACCTCATTACAGCCTTGGTTCAAACATGGACAAAAGAGCTGAACTCGAGGTGAGGTGAGAGTGACTGCCCTTGACATCAAGACAGCATTTGACCGAGTATGGCATCAAGAAGCCCTAGCAAAACTGAAGTCAACGGGAATCAGGGGGAAAACTCTCCGTTGGTTGGAGTCATAGCTAGCGCAAAGTAAGATGGTTGTGGTTGTTGGAGGTCACTCATCTCAGCTCCAGAACATCACTGTCGAAGTTCCTCAGGGTAGTGTCCTAGGCCCAACCATCTTCAGCTGCTTCATCAATGACCTACCTTCAATCATAAGGTCAGAAGTGGGGATGTTCCCAGATGATTGCACAATGTTCAGCACCGTTCACGACTCCTCAGATACTGAAGCAGTCTGTATAGAAATGCAGCAAGACCTGAACAATATCCAGGCTTGGGCTGATAAGTGGCAAGTAACATTTGCACCACACAAGTGCCAGGCAATGACCAACTCCAGTTAGAGAAAATCTAACCATCTCCCCTTGACATTCAATGGCATTACGATCACTGAATCCCCCACTAATCAACATCCTGGGAGTTACCATTGACTAGAAACTGAACTGGAGTAGCCATATTAATACTGCGGCTACAAGAACAGGTCAGAGGCTATGAATCCTGTGGCGAGTAATTCACTTCCTGACTCCTCAAAGCCTGTCCACCATCTACAAGGCACAAGTCAGGAGTGTGATGGAATACTGTCCACTTGCCTGGATGGGTGCAGCTCCAGCAACACTCGAAGCTCAACACCATCCAAGACAAAGCAGCCCGCTTGATTGGCACCCCATCTGCAAACATTCACTCCCTCCACCACCAATGCACAGTGCCAGCAGTGTGTGCCACCTACAAGGTGCACTGCAGCAACGCGCCAAGGCTCCTTAGACAGCACCTTCCAAACCCGTGACCTCTAGAAGGACAAGGGCAGTAAATGCATGGGAACACCACCACCTGCAGGTTCCCTTCCAAGTCACACACATCCTGACTTGGAAGTATATCGCCATTCCTCCACTGTTGCTGGGTCAAAAACGTGGAACTCCCTTCCAACAGCACTGTGGGTGTACCTAACACATATGGACTGCAGCAGTTTAAGAAGGCAGGTCACCACCACCTTCTCAAAGGCAATTAGGGATGGGCAATAAATGCTGGCCTAGCCAGTGATGCCCACATCCCACAAATGAATAAACAAAAAAGATGATTTTCTCCCTGGAGTCTCTGTCTGCAGCAATGATAGACTTGGATGTTTTCTAGTCATCAAACAGAGTTTGAAACTTACAGTATTGCCTGGAGAGAGAGAGACCACTTGGGTCCTGCACTGGTTAAAACTCAGAAGCCCGTATGATGTCTCTAAATGAAATTCCAATTTTTCACCTAGATGGAGAGACTGTCACATGATCGTCCCAGTGTATTTGCTTTTGCACTTTAATGAGATCCAAGTCTAAGAATTCCAATCACTCTCACGTCTTATTGTTTCAATATTTCCCCCTTGAGGTTGGACTCCACTAGTGTTAATGTTCCAAGAATGTCTTGCTAATGAAGGCGATACCAGGTAGCTCAGTCACATTGCTCAGGGCATTATTCTGGATGAGGGTTATTCATACATGCATCTCCACCTCGATATCTTGGATTGTGAGGTATTTCACTGGAAATCGCAGGGGACATCTCAGCTGCTTTCTTTTTAAAAGTTGAATTTAGGTTTCCAACCAATGAAACCAATTTATTTATTTATTATTTATTTATTTAGAGATACAGCACTGAAACAGGCCCTTCGGCCAACCGAGTCTGTGCCGACCAATAACCACCCATTTATACTAACACTACAGTAATCCCATATTCCCTACCTACACTAGGGGCAATTTACAATCTCCAATTTACCTATCACCTGCAAGTCTTTGGCGGTGGGAGGAAACCGGAGCACCTGGCGAAAACGCACGCAGTCACAGGGAGAACTTGCAAACTCCGCACAGGCAGTACCCAGAATTGAACCCGGGTCCCTGGAGCTGGGAGGCTGTGGTTTATTATCATCACTGCCTTCCTACCACTGCTGTTCTTTCTCCTACCATCCGTTCTTTACTTGGCATTTTCTAGCCCTCTTTCTCTCCCTTTGCTTTTTCTCAGCTTTTCTTCCTGCAATTTTTTTATTTACTTTTTTCTCATGTTTACTAATCTTCACTTGAACCCCTTTGACATGTTGCATCATTGCATCACCCTGTTTCTTCTAGCATTTTCAGTACTTAATGGCAAGACTGGCAAACTGGATACATTGTTGGGCTGTGAGCTAACGTGGGTCAGTGAGCACAAAGCTGTTGGACAAATGGGACTTGTTGCTGGTTAGCTGCTGCAGGATGGGAGATTGGCCATTCAGCACTGGAATAGTTGGGTCTGGAGGTGACAAATGAAAGATTAAAAGTTTTGGCACTATTTAAGCTGATACTGACTTGGACACAGGCAATGTTACAGAGGTGGAGGGAGGTGGCCTTTTGCGATGTAGAGGATATGGGGCAGAGGACTCGGCATGGAATCAAATAGTATCCAGAGATTGTGAACAATGGGAAGATTCTTGGTGGTGTAGATGAGCAGAGAGATCTTGGTGTCCAGGTACATAAATCCCTGAAAGTTGCCACCCAGGTTAATAGGGCTGTTAAGAAGGCATATGGTGTGTTAGCTTTTATTAGTAGGGGGATCGAGTTTCGGAGCCACGAGGTCATGCTGCAGCTGTACAAAACTCTGGTGCGGCCGCACCTGGAGTATTGCGTGCAGTTCTGGTCACCGCATTATAGGAAGGATGTGGAAGCTTTGGAAAGGGTGCAGAGGAGATTTACTAGGATGTTGCCTGGTATGGAGGGAAGGTCTTACGAGGAAAGGCCGAGGGACTTGAGGTTGTTTTCGTTAGAGAGAAGGAGGAGGAGAGGTGACTTAACAGAGACATATAAGATAATCAGAGGGTTAGATAGGGTGGATAGTGAGAGTCTTTTTCCTCGGATGGTGATGGCAAACACGAGGGGACATAGCTTTAAGTTGAGGGGTGATAGATATAGGACAGATGTGAGAGGTAGTTTCTTTACTCAGAGAGTAGTAGTGGCGTGGAACGCCCTGCCTGCAACAGTAGTAGACTCGCCAACTTTAAGGGCATTTAAGTGGTCATTGGATAGACATATGGATGAAAATGGAATAGTTTAGGTCAGATGGTTTCACAGGTTGGCGCAACATCGAGGGCCGAAGGGCCTGTACTGCGCTGTAATGTTCTATGTTCTATAATCAGCTTCAGTCAGAGAAAGTGGCCAGAGAGGGTGAATGAATCAATAGCGTGGGTGTTGCATTTGTGGTGGGGCTGAAGAGATGGTTCAGTCTTCACAAGATTTAACTGGAGGAAGTTACAGCTCATCCAGAACTGGAGGTTGGATAAGCAGGCTGACAACATAACTGGTAAAAGGATTGAGAGAAATAGTGGAGAGCTAGACTTGTGTGCTACCAGCGTACATGTGGAACCTAATGCCATGTCTACGCTAAGGGACAGCACGTAGGTGGGAAAGCAGGGCTGAGGATAGATCCTTGGGGGAGGGGGGGTGGGTGTCGCGGCGGGCTCCAAAGTTAATGGTATGGAGGTGAGAAGAAAAGCCATTCATGGAGATTCTCTGACTATGATTGGATACATAATAGTCAAACCATGCAAGAGCAATCCCGCTCAGCTGGGCAATCGAGGGGAGGCACTGGAAGAAGATGATACGGTTGACCACGTCAAATGCTGCAGAGACTCGAAAAGGACCAGTAGAGATTGTGCACCGTGGTCACAGTTATGTCGGATGCCATTCATATTAGGGCTGTTACAGAGTTGAGGCAGGGGCACACAACTGATTTTTTTCAATTTCCACAAATATACTGCATAGCTCAGTGTCTTGCCAAATAAAAAGAAAATTCAATTTAGCCAGCACAAGCTAAGCTTTGACTGGTAACTCAAAGGTTAATCCTGTACACTACACCCATCTACAACATCTGCCCAATTACAGATTCTTAGACTGTGTTGCCAACGCCCATTTTCCAACATATAATGAATTCATTCATGCGGAAATGTTTGTTTCTCAATCAGAAGCATAAATCACAGTTGCAGAGCTTAGCCTAACTTTCAGATAGATTTTACATTTGTGGAGCTATAAATTGTAACATATATCCAGAGGAGACAAACTGCAGGAAGGAGAGCATTTCAGTCTATGGATCTCCTGGTCTTTTTTTCTGGTTGCATATGGATAGAGGAAAATTGATTTTACGGCAGTTTTAAGGTAAATATTTATTGAGTATGCCTTGTACTGTTAAATATCAGTTCGTGGCAACCTTATCTACTTTAAAACTATGTGTGTGCTGAGACTCCAGTGTACTACTCAAGGTCATCACAGATCGCTTTTACTACTGGGAGGTATGTAGTGATGATCAACCACTCCTTGCAGTGCCTGGCCACATTCGCACTGCTGTGATATGTATGCTACTGTTTTCCTGAGCTTTTTCCCCCCACATTTCAACAGTCCCCCACTGGTCCACCATCCACTCATCAAGAACCTGTATCTGCAAATGAGAAGTCTTCCCATCAGTGCTCCTCTAGCAGATTGCCAAGAGAAATAAAGCCCACCCAACCTATTTTCCATGTTGAACATTTATCAGTGTCTTCCACACCACTGTAAATGAGAATAGAAACTTGGGGAAATGGGGTAATCAGACTTGCATCCCATCACTTCATTATGTCAAATGTCCATTGCTAATCCAATAGTGGAAAGGGGAAGAGCTTTATTCTCATACTGGTGGGTCACATATTCCCTCTATAAAAGGGCTTGATTCTGGTCACAATTCAGTTTTGCAGGAGATATTAGTTGTGTTTATATTATGGTCCTTAGAATTTTATCAGTTACCTTAAACATATTTTCTTTGTTAAGGCATTTTAACACACTGCAGTGGTAAATTTCATCGCCTTTTTAATAAAAGTTTCAAAATTTGTTTTAAAAGTAGATTTAGCAACTTAGATTTTACATCTTATCTGTTCAGCATTAAGGAAACAAAGTAAAAATGGTCCGTAAAATAAAGAACAATTAGAATAGAATACAGGATTAGCAAAATCCTGTGTGTGAAAATATTCAGAAAGTGTAAAATTAGCCTTCTGAAGTGGCATGAAACAGTAAGATGAGCAGTTTCCTTTTTCTCTTCCAAGAATTTCAAATCGATTCGGGGTGCTCTGGGAACTGCAGTACGGTAGTTTGGCTATATTTTTGAGCTTGTGATTATTAGTCATAGTTGTTGGTGATGCATGAAATGTACAAGACTGTTCATGTTCATTAAGATTTTATCAAATCAGGCTTGCATCATTCGAAATTTTAGGCTGTTGTAATGACTTGATAGGTATTGTAGAACATGTCATCCTATATATCTGTTGCCGGCTGTTAATTCCTATTCGGATGAAGTACTCCTGTACATTGTACAAAAACATTACGTATACTTACTTTGCCTTTATTGGGGAATGGTTTAATAAGAGAGCTGTCAGAGCTTTCATGACTCAATAAATATAAGCACACAACAGAGCACATTTTGTATGAAGGACCAAAACTTTTGATAATAGTGCAATTGCTGCAAAAGCCTATAATCTGTTAAATCCTATGCAAAACTGGAAAGAGAAAATTAATAGTTGGGTTGCTTCATTTGCATTAGGATGTTCCACAGCTGGAGGCATTTCAAGCCATAGTAACAGTACATTTGGCGTCATAAACAAGTGCATACTGTGCCTTCCACTTGTGCTATGCTTCTCTTTATGTGTTACTCTGCATTCCCACGAGTGCATTTCTATTGCAGTGGTTCAACTGTTAAATCTTGTCCATAACAGCTTGCTTTGAATAAGGTTAAATTCAAACATGTTTTTTTTTGTGTTAAGCTGACTGCTGTTTTGCACAGCTGAAGGTTGCAAAAACAACAAAGCTTTGTGACAAATCCATTCAAGGAAATAAAACTTCTTTAGGTAAAGCTGTATGTAATGTTTAAACTATTTTAAAATCGTATGCCAGAAAAACATTAGAGAGTTTCCAAAACTGTAATTAATATATAGCTAAAGTTTATGTACTAATTTCCACATGCGAATGTTTGCAACAAAGCTAGAGATTATTTATTCTGTTGAAAGGGATCTATAATTATCCCATTCTATTAACAGCTTTCAAGTTGCTGGGTGACAGATGCTTGTGAAGCTGGTATAACAAGTTTAATACATTTTTGTAACTGAAAAGATTGAAAACTTTTAGACTAATCTCATGTGTTGTACTCATTGTAATGAATAAAGACTTAGGAGACACATAGTTCACAGTAGATCAGACCTAATGCTGAAACCAATTCAGTTTTAAATAGGACAGTCTACATTAACTGGTCACTGCACATCACTCGCTTCTGACCTCTGCTGATCAGATTGTGCAAATGTCAGATAGAAAAACGAGGAACAGATTAATACACTGTATCAAATGTCAGATAAAAACTATTAAGTAGATTAAGAACCATTGTTAAAGGATGAATTACATGAGGCCACATACTGTGATTTTGCACACAGTGTTCTCAAGTCAGAAAATCTTGTGCTTGATCTCCTGCGCCTGATTTTCAGGACATCTGATTCTACCAACAGGTGATTTGGGGTTGAGTAACAAAGCTGCACTATTAAGCAGGTGCGGCATTATTAAAAATCCCCTTTTCCTGTTGGGGGACATTGAATTTTACATCTATTAGCTTGTAATAATGAGGTGTGTAATAGTTGTAGAACCAGGCCTGCTGAAACTAATGCCACAAAAGCAAAAGTAACATTAAAATTTTTCATTCTTTCTTTCCTGTTTATTTTGTTCCATTTGGTTTTATTAGGTGCTGCAACATTTTTGCACTTTTCATTTTTTTATCTTGTGGGCAGCACAGTGGCGCAGTGGTTAGCACCACAGCCTCACAGCTTCAGCGACCTGGGTTCAATTCTGGGTACTGCCTGTGTGGACTTTGCAACTTCTCCCTGTGTCTGCGTGGGTTTCCTCCGGGTGCTCCGGTTTCCTCCCACATGCCAAAGAATTGCTGGTTGATAGGTTAATTGGCCATTATAAATTGCCCCTAGTATAGGTAGGTGGTAGGGAAATATAGGGACAGGTGGGGATGTGGTAGGAATATGGGTTTAATGTAGGATTAGTATAAATGGGTGGTTGATGGTCAGCACAGACTCGGTGGGCCGAAGGGCCTGTTTCAGTGCTGTATCTCTAAACTAAACTAAATGAAACTTCCGACAATTTGCTTCATTATGCTTGATCGCTGCTGGTTTCATTGCACCTTGCATAATGCTGAGGGTGGGTATTTCTTTCAGCGTTCTGAGCTCTGCTGCTTAATTGAACTAAGGAAGATGAATTTATGACGGGTCAACAAATTTAGATGCAACATCCTTTTGGGTGCGTTAGCCATACCGATCACTATCAAAGCCAGCTCTACTTTGCCATAGAGTTGTGCATTCTACTGTATAATAATTACCTGTATGCAGTATTTTGATCTGAGGTAACTCAAAGAATCATAGAATCTTAGAGCACAATAGGGGATCATTCAGCCCATTGTGGTTGTGCTGGCTCTTTGAAGGAGCACTTTCCAATAGAATTGAAAGTTACAACAGCAGGAAGATTGCATCCTACTGGATCTTTCCAAGCCACCTAGCAAACAAGTAGCATGCCAGGTGGTCTGCACTGTACATCAGGGTAGTGTCTAACATAAACATTATTGTGCATGTTAGTACCTGTTATCCCAGGAGCAGCTATTGTGCCATCATTGTGAGGCATTCCATAGTGCACAGGTTATTGAAAAAATGAACTGCAAGTGAAGTTTATCAATTGCAAAACCCATGAAAGGAACAAAGAAACATGGCAACAAGACAATTATGAAATTTGTAAAGAGATGCAGCCGAACATATTGGTTCTAATAACTTGTGTGGGGTTGTTATAATGATGATTAATAAAATTTAGAAAATTAGGATGCATTCTTCGAGGCAGCGTAAGCAAATAATATACAAGGAATGGTAAAGTTAAGTGGGTTAGTTTAACCCTCAAACATTGGGTCATGTGAGAAGTTAAACTGGGAAACAATTTAAAACACAAACCCAATTTGCCTCAAACCCAGCCACTTCTGATTTTAATGAGGCTGTGTGCCTCAGATTTTTATTGCTGCTTCAGCTTTAACTGTACCCCTACCCCCACCCCAACCTTTCTAATTTCTCACCTTCCTCTCCCCTTTCCCTGGCCATTCCTATCTCTCCCCCCTCCCTGCCCCCAATCCAGCATTTCTGTTATCCCCAGCCCTCAATGCTCGGCCATTCCGATCTCCCTCCTGCCCCTGGTCATTCCGATCTCCCTCCTGCACTAGCCAGTCCGATCTCCCTCCTGTCCCTGGCCATTCTGATCTTCCTCCTCTCCCCCGGCCATTCCGATCTCACTCCTCCCCCGGCCATTCCTGTCTCCCTCCTCCCCCCTAGCCATTCCAATCTCTGTTCCCTTTACCTGTCTCCCTCTCTCCCCCACCCCCTTCAAATCACACCTTGGTCTGACTCCCAACCCCTCTGGTAACTTCTCCGTTGAGCATCTCACCCTGTTCCACCAAACACTTGTCTTTTAAAAAAATCCTTGTTCTGTACCACTCCTCAAGTATTACACTAAGTTTTTCACTGAGATATCTTCTCTGCTTTGCTCCTCAGCATCTGCACTGAGCGACTTCTCAACCTTGATGATTTCAACCTCCATTTCACCTTTTGTTCTCTCTCCTGAGTTTACGGCCCTCCTTTCCTCCCTAAATTTCTCCCTTCATATAAACTCTCGATACCAAGTAGACGGCCAACACCTTGAACATTCATCTCACACGGTCTCGCTACCTCTATCGTTACTATCACTGATAAGGCAATCTCTAATCCAATCCTTGTATTGTTCTCTACCTACATTTCCCATTCCCTCCCAAGCTCATTTTCTCTGTCTCCGACCATGGAAAAATCTCTCTTCCAAGCCAGTCCCAAATTCTCAATTATCTAGTCTTTGGCCTTTAATCATGATATCTCAGAAGCTCTTGATTTGCTAAATCACATCCTCTCCACCACCTTTGGTGCCCTTGTCCCTACTAGAGCCATTTCTCTTTCCCACTCTAGTCATTCTGCTGGTATACCTCACAGCTCTGCTCCCTTAAGTCCAAGGAACATGAATACCTTTGGCAAGCAATTGGTTTAACAAATCATCGCCGGATCTGGTCAAACGTCTTAATGTATTATCGGGCTATGCTCTTCATCATTAAAACTGCTCACTTTCCAGGAAGGCAAAGATAACCACCCTTCCCTTCCTCCTGCATCCTCACCTCCAATAATAAGTTCAGTGAGGTCATGGGCATTGTTATAAACATTGATCAGCTGCCTCTGCTGCTTTCCCCCCACTTCCTTTCGCCCACCAGGCCTAACTTCCTCTATGGTTTCCCTTTGCTGTAACCTGGCGGCAGACTAGGGGGAACCATGCTCCATCTATCATTTTTAACCACTGCCCGTGGACACAAGTGCAAGATGACTATGGCTCTGGTCACAGGCCATCCTGCGGTGGGTTTCCCCCTCCACAATGATGGACTGGCAGCTGTGGCCTCTTTTTATTTTTATGTTTGTAAAAGTCTTCAAAGGTGCCTCCATCTTGAGGCAACCTCTCTCTCTCTGTCTCACCTACATTACTAGCTCCCACCTCTGATGATGGGACTGCTAATATCAGTGCTGGAGGGCCTCCTATTGGTCTTCGTGCAAGTTAAGTACATTTAGTCATGTAAAGCTGCAATATCGCTTTTGTGTTCTGCAGCCAGACATAATGAACTGACTAATAGTGGGCAGTTTTGAATCGTGCATGCACACGTTTAAGCATTGATCTAAACGTACTTCATTGCAGATAATTCTCAGCAGTGAATGTTCATGAGATCAGAAGGTGACAACATTTATTGAAAACGAGCCAAACAAGATTTCAAGTAACAACCTGACAGATATAATTGATGAGCAACTGTTCAAACAGAAACCAGGACATATTTTGATGAGACATCGACTCTTGGTAATTAAAATGTTGCGGATGCATTGTTTTGTCAAAGTTTCAAAGTTTCTGTTACTGGCATGACTATTAAGTCAAAAGATTAGTTTTTAAAGAATGCATGGCCTTCATTTGAAGTGTTGGCAATTTAAGATAACCTATTTTAAATTAAGAAACAGTAAAAGAAATACAAATTTGAAAAAAAATACTGCATTTCATCACAGTTATATAATTAGAAAGTGATGAACAGTTTGGGAGATTGTATATGTTGATCTTGTAAGTTTTCAAGTTGTATTTTGTGCAGCCATTTTAGAGTATGTGGCAAAATGCAACATTGACTGTTAGGTTGTTCAGTATTCGAAATCGCAGGACAAATCCTTAGAAAAAGCTGCAGAACAACTTAACGTGGGTTGCAGTCTTCAATTATTTTTGAATATTGTATATAGTTGGTGAAATGATGAATCAACAATTTTGATCTAATTTGCCCTTCTGAATCTGAGCTTATATTAATGTGTGTAGAATGCATAAAATCACTAAGATCAGTTCAATAGCCTCTCCTGCAGCGTGATGCCAGTGAAACAGGACTTGGAGCAACCCTCATGCAGCAAGGAAAACCAGTTGTATTTGCATCCAGAGCGTTAACGCAAACTGATCGATGCTATGCACAGATCGAAAAAGAGTGTCTGGCTATTGAGTTTAATTGTGAGCATTTCAACCAGTACCTGTGCGGGAGAGAAATGGTGATTGTAGAGTCTGACCACAAGACACTTCAAAGCATCTTTCTCAATGTGCTTCTAACTGCTCCAAAGCGTTTTCAAAGGATGTTACTTCATTTGGAGAGATATCATTTGAAATGAAGGGAAGCAGATGTACATTGTCAACATGCTGTCGAGAGCTGCACTCCTTTTGAGGAAGTTGATGATGCTAGTACAGAATGTGAAATCTTCCAGATTTAACAAGAAGCAACACGTGACATGCTCTGAAAGTCATCAACCCAGCAGGGACATTGAATCTGGCAGACAAGCACCTTGCTCAGATCAAGCAAACTACGCAATGAGATGCAACTCTTCAAGTGCTGCAGGAAGTTGTGATGAAAGGATGGCCTGAGATCATCTGTTGCGTAAGAGAGTATTGGGCATACAGAGATGAAGTGACTGCCCAAGAAGGCATCTTGTACAAAAGGCTAGGGTCATTATCCCTGAAAAGATGAGAAAAGAGATGCTGAAGCTCATCCATGCAAGCCATCAAGGGATGGAGTCTGGTCTGAGGAAGGCAAGAGAAGTGCTGTACTGGCCAAACATGAGCAATAAGATTAAGGAGCACATCAGTCAGTGAAGTTTTTGCAGTGAACATCAAGCTGAGCAAGCTAGAGAGCCCCTCATGACTCATGAGATCCGAGACAGACCATGGATGAAGCTTGGAGTAGACCTCTTCACTGTCATTGGAACTGATCGTCTCATCACAGTTGACTACTATTCAGACTACTGGGAGTTAGACCAGCTGAGACCAACAACTACCAATGAAATCATAAAACGCCTGAAAGCACACTTCAGTCGTCATGGCATTCCCGACATTGTGATGAGCGACAATGGCCCTCAGTTCACAAGTAAGGAATTCAAACACTTCATGAATGATTGAGAAATTCAACACTACACATCATCGGTACACTATCCCTAGTCAAATGGAAAGAGTGAGGCCACAGTGAAAATTGCTCAAAGGATCGTCAAAAAATGTACTAGTTTCAGCACAGATGTGTACAAGATGACCTTAGAGTGGAGAAACACACCTTCTGAAGGCATGGAAAGTAGCCTAGACCAGTAACTAATGCCAGGCTGCATCCAGACTACCCTCCCAACAGCTTAAAATAAAACTACTGAAGCTAGAAGTAATAACAGGAGTGAGTGACAAGATCAAAATGAAGTGACAGCCAATTTTAACTTTGATATCGTTGCCAGTGCTGAGAGTTGGAGAACCGGTCAGAGTGCAAACATCCAACACACTCAAGGAAAAACTTGGCAACCTGGGATTGCATAGAGCAAGTACAAGTTGAAGATGAACAATCAGGTCTATTGTCACAGCAGCAAGCATCTTCGCTTAACTGGAGACGCTAATCCTTCACAGCAAACAGCTGACGAGACAGATCTGATTTTGCCAACTGAACAAGGAACTGAATGACCATCAGTTCCAGAGGTCAACCGTGCTCCAACAAGCACATAAAATCAGCAGCAACACACTGTACAGCAACAACATTCTCCAGAGAAGCAACACCAGCAACATCATCCAAGGAAACAGCAGACATCAGGCAAACAACTAATGACAACTTACACACGTTACCATAAAAATACCAAAATGCTTTAAGGATGGAGTGTGAAACTCTGGAACATGTAATCGTGAACAAATTATATTGCTGATTTTTTGGAAAACAAATTACAAAGTTTAACTTTTAAACAAAGTAATTCTTATGTATGTGGATTAATTTGTGAACAATTTTTCATGCAATTTTTTATGAAAAGAGGATGTTTTGATAAATACATTTGAACACTTTGGCTTACAGTACACATGTGACCTCGGGTGTCAATATATGCAAATAAAGGCTTTCAGCATTTGCCATTATGATGGATGGGGTCATTGACTGTGCTGTCAAGCGGCACTTGCTCAACAATAACCAGCTTACTGATGCTTTGTTTGGGTTCCAGCAGGGCCACTCAGCTCCTGACCTCATTACAGCCTTGGTCCAAATATGGATAAAAGAGCTGAACTCCAGAGCTGAGGTGAGAGTGACTGCCCTTGACATCAAGGCAGCATTTGACCAAGTATGGCATCAAGGAGCCATAGCAAAACTAGAGTCAATGGGAATCAGGGGGAAAACTCTTTGCTGGTTGGAGTCATACCTAGCATAAAGGAAGATGGTTGTGGTTGTTGGAGGTCAATCATCTCAGCTCCAGGACATCACTGCAGGAGTTTCTCAGGCTAGTGCCCGAGGCCCAACCATCTTCAGCTGCTTCATCAATGACATCCCCTTCATCATAAGGTCAGAATTGGGGATGTTTGCTGATGATTACACAATGTTCAGTACCATTCGTGACTCCTCAGATACTGAAGCAGCCCGTGTCCAGATGCAGCAGGACCTGGACAACATTCACGGTTGTGCTGATACGTGACAAGTAACATTCGCGTCACACAAGTGCCAGGCAATGAGCATCTCAAACAAGAGATTGGCTAACCATCTCCCCTCGATGTTCAATGGCATTACCATTGCTGATACCCCCACTATCAACATCCTGGGGGTTACCATTGATCGTTAACTGAACTGGAGCAGCTACACAAATACTGTGGCTACGAGAGTGGGTCAGAGGCTGGGAATTCTGCAGCGAATAACTTGCCTCCTGTCTCCCCAAAATTGTCTACCATTTGCAAGGCACAAGTCAGGAGTGTGATGGAATACTCTACACTTGCCTGGATGGGTGCAGCTTCAACAATACTCAAGAAGCTTGACACCATCCAGGACAAAGACACCCGCTTGATTGGCACCCCATCCACCACCTTCAACATTCACCCTTCTTGACCATCGACACACAATGGTAGCAGTGTGTACCATGTGCAAGATGCACTGCAGCAACTCACCAACGCTTTTTCCACAGCACCTTCCAAACTCGTGACCTCTACCACCTAGACGGACAAAGGCATTAGATGCATGGGAACACCACCATCTGCAAGTTCCCGTTCCAAGCTACACACGGTCCTGACTTGGAACTGTATTGCCGTTCCTTAACTGTCACTGGGTCAAAATCCTGGAACTCCCTTCCTAATAGCATTGTGGGTGTATCTACACCCCAAGGACTACAGCGGCTCAAGAAGGCAGCTCAGCACCACCTTCTCAAAGGCAATTGGGGATGGGCAATAAATGCTGGCCTAGCCTGCGATGCCCACATCCCATGAACAAATAAAATAAAATGCACCACATTAAACAATGAATGTGGCAAGCAGTGAAATAAGAACAACTGCTGTTAAAGTGCGGGGGAGATATTTGAGCCCTATCCCAGACTGGGGAAAGGGATAGTGCAGTGGACAGGAGGATGGGACAATATAGGGGGGCAGGGGTTGCTGGAGTTAAGACAGGGAGGCTGGCAAGCTATCAACCAGTAGTGGGGAGAGAGCAATTCTCCCCTTCTGTTAGAGATTGGGGTGGGCTGTTTCCTACTATACTTCCTTCTATCTGAATTGGAATTCCATTTCAACTTGGGAGAGGGTTACAGTGAGTTCCCCAAACCTTTTTTTGGTTCAAATTTTGATATCATTCCATTGTATCCAGGGCTCAGTGGCAGCAGGGAAAATGAAAGCAATAAAGACATCATAAAATAAAGAGGGCCAGAGTTATATGTATACTAGTCTGCCTGTGACTTCTAGAGTTCTATAATGGTCCTCAGTGAAACTGGCTGGAAAATGGTCTGTAATTTTATTATTTCTAGAACTGCACCATGCATCATTACAGTGGGAGCCAGAAACCTAGGCCTTGATTTTAACTCTGGGTGCATTTTATGTGGATGAGCGGGATGAGTGTGAAACTCAGCCACTGCCCCAGAGAACAGGCCTGTGGCATTTTAATACCCAGGCCTTGTAGACAGGTTTCTCAATTGATGAGCTGAAATCTGCCCACTGCTGGAGTGCATTTTCCAGCAGGTCAGACAGAGGACTATTTAAAGCATGGTTGCATTTCCCCCTACAAGATTACTCAGTTTCACTTGTGAAAAAGGGAATTACTTAGAAATGGGTAGCAAGGTAGCCCCTAGGTTCTCTTGAGACTTCCCTCAAGTCCTGTTGGAAGAGGTTAGGGTGAGGATGGGAGTTCTTTTTCCAACCAGTGCTAGGAGGATCCCAATGCACCAAGTCTACTGGGCATGGAGAGGGATCGCTAAAATTGTCAGCTTCAGAAGCATCATTCTCAGAACCTGGATTCGCTGCAGCAAATGCTTCAATTACCTCTCGAGTAGCATGACTTTCTATTCTCTCAACAACACATGACAACAATGCTTTGATCTACAAGGGAGTCAAGGGTTATGGTGGGGTGGGGATGGTGGTGATGGGTTTGGGCAGGCAGGAAAGTGGAGTTAAGGCCGCAATCAGACCAGTCATGATCTTATTGAATGGCGAAGAAGGCTCAAGGGGCTGAATGGCCTACTCCTCCTGTTTCTTATGATCTTATGTTCTCCCCCATCCCCTTCCCTCCATCATGTCCTTCACCTCCCAGCAGAAGGCATTTCTTCTCATTCTCATTACAAACACACACTCTCCTTTCCTTGCTCCTTTCACAGCGGTGACGAGCACCATTTTCTTCCTACTTGCCAGACTTTGGACAATTTCCAATTTTTCTTTTGAAGGCATGTTGACAGAGAAATGGCATCCAGTGTACTGAATATGAAGCCAAAAAGAATATTTTTTCCCATTTTCCCATATCTTCTCCTTCAATATTAAAACACAAGATGTACTTCACAGAACTGAGCCATATAATTTCACCATTTTGAAAATTAGTACCATCAAAATAAGTTTATTTGATTAATTGCTGCCTTTGTGTATCTGTCATATTCTCGATTAACTCAGTGCTATATGATGTTTGAGACAAAGCTATTAAAAAAAGAGATTAGGTTTATCATTTTTAGCTGAACTTAAACTGATCCATATCTGGGCAATTTTGAAAATGATGAATAAATTCAAAGGGGTCAAGTTTAAACCACTTCAGATTTTGAGTTCCAATTTATGCTCCTTCAATTACTGTCTATATTATCATAGCTACTTTTCAGCTTTGAATTTTCATGATATTTTGAATAAAACAAAACTGTCCTCTGCCATTATGGCCGCCTTGCCACTATCATCATGGAAAAGTGTTTAGCAGATGTTTTCTTTGTGGAGGAAGTTGCAGTGTTATTAGGTTTTAGTAACATGTTTTGATATGATTTGTGATGTTTTATGATGTAATTATAAACAAGTGATTGACAAACATTTTTATTCATGAAAACAATGCCCTTTTGAAGTTTAAGTGTTGAAAATGATCATAGGAACGCGAATAAGGAGTTCAGTAATGAGATTTCTTTTTGCATAATAGTCCTTGAAAAAAATTAATAAGGACCTTAAAGCAATATATGCAGTGATGTAGAAATAGGCAGCCATGTTTTCTTAATGTGCCTTTTGTGACCCTCTTTATCTCTCTCTCCCTCTCTGTACCTGTTTCTTGTTCTGTCTCTGTCTCTCTCTTGCTGTCACCAGGATTTTTCTGTTACTATCGCTTTGGGGCCAATTTAACACCCCCTTCTCATCACCTCCCCCCCCCCCCTCAACTGTGAGAGGGGGGTTATGATGGCGAAACCCCATGTGCCCTTCCACTACAAATCCCGACTTGCCTTTGGATTTATTTCAGCGTGGTCTGAGCCCCACTATGTTTACAGTTGATATCCCCTTCACTGTGGAGCAAAATCACAAGACAGGAAGTCGGTTAGTATTTGTACTGTGCTATGACAGTATGAATTTTCTTACATGCATCATACGGATTGAAAAAGACAATTTTCAATGAGGGTTATAATTCAAATCTTCTTTGAGTGGCCCTTATCTGAAGAGTAGCATTTAGCCTGAACTAAATGAGAGGAAATACAAATACAGTGAGAACCTCTCTTGAAGTGTTTCAATGACATGTAAATATGTTGCTGCATAACAAAATTAATCATTGTAAACCTTGGCATAATTATATTGCTTTTGAATGATAAATATTTTGGACTATAATTCTATTAATAGATTCATTGATGAATGATGCGTGATAAAAACAGGATGAAATGAATGGCCTGAGAACCACCAAACACGAGTAAAAGCCTGTCAATTACAGTATCAGTAATAAAATATAATTAAATAAGCATTAGAACAAAGAACAAAGAAAATTACAGCACAGGAACAGGCCCTTCGGCCCTCCAAGCCTGCGCCGATCCAGATCCTCTATCTAAACATGTCGCCTATTTTCTAAGGGTATGTATCTCTTTGCTTCCTGTCCATTCATGTATCTGTCTAGATACATCTAAAAAGACGCTATCGTGCCCACGTCTACCACCTCCACTGGCAACGCGTTCCAGGCACCCACCACCCTCTGCATAAAGAACTTTCCACGCATATCCCCCCTAAACTTTTCCTCTCTCACTTTGAACTCGTGACCCCTAGTAATTGA
This sequence comes from Heterodontus francisci, assembly GCF_036365525.1. Taxonomy (NCBI): domain Eukaryota; kingdom Metazoa; phylum Chordata; class Chondrichthyes; order Heterodontiformes; family Heterodontidae; genus Heterodontus; species Heterodontus francisci. The sequence continues at coordinate 32,571,143 of NC_090389.1, forward strand.
ATCCCCCACTCAGGGAAAAAGCTTCTTGCTATCCACCCTGTCTATACCTCTCATGATTTTGTACACCTCAATCAGGTCCCCCCTCAACCTCCGTCTTTCTAATGAAAATAATCCTAATCTACTCAACCTCTCTTCATAGCTAGCACCCTCCATACCAGGCAACATCCTGGTGAACCTCCTCTGCACCCTCTCCAAAGCATCTACATCCTTTTGGTAATGTGGCGACCAGAACTGCATGCAGTATTCCAAATGTGGCCGAACCAAAGTCTTATACAACTGTAACGTGACCTGCCAACCCTTGTACTCAATACCCCGTCCGATGAAGGAAAGCATGCCGTATGCCTTCTTGACCACTCTATTGACCTGCGTTGCCACCTTCAGGGAACAATGGACCTGAACATCCAAATATCTCTGTACATCAATTTTCCCCAGGACTTTTCCATTTACTGTATAGTTCACTCTTGAATTGGATCTTCCAAAATGCATCACCTCGCATTTGCCCTGATTGAACTCCATCTGCCATTTCTCTGCCCAACTCTCCAATCCATCTATATTCTGCTGTATTCTCTGACAGTCCCCTTCACTATCTGCTACTCCACCAATCTTAGTGTCGTCTGCAAACTTGCTAATCAGACCACCTATACTTTCCTCCAAATCATTTATGTATATCACAAACAACAGTGGTCCCAGCACGGATCCCTGTGGAACACCACTGGTCACACGTCTCCATTTTGAGAAACTCCCTTCCACTACTACTCTCTGTCTCCTGTTGCCCAGCCAGTTCTTTATCCATCTAGCTAGTACACCCTGGATCCCATGCGACTTCACTTTCTCCATCAGCCTACCATGGGGAACCTTATCAAACGCCGTACTGAAGTCCATGTATATGACATCTACAGCCCTTCCCTCATCAATCAACTTTGTCACTTCCTCAAAGAATTCTATTAAGTTGGTAAGACATGACCTTCCCTGCACAAAACCATGTTGCCTATCACTGATAAGCTCATTTTCTTCCAAATGGGAACAGATCCTATCCCTCAGTATCTTCTCCAGCAGCTTCCCTACCACTGACGTCAGGCTCACCGGTCTATAATTACCTGGATTATCCCTGCTACCCTTCTTAAACAAGGGGACAACATTAGCAATTCTCCAGTCCTCCGGGACCTCACCCATGTTTAAGGATGCTGCAAAGATATCTGTTAAGGCCCCAGATATTTCCTCTCTCGCTTCCCTCAGTAGCCTGGGATAGATCCCATCCGGACCTGGGGACGTGTCCACCTTAATGCCTTTTAGAATACCCAACACTTCCTCCCTCCTTATGCCGACTTGACCTAGAGTAATCAAACATCTGTCCCTAACCTCAACATCCGTCATGCCCCTCTCCTCGGTGAATACCTATGCAAAGTACTCGTTTAAAATCTCACACATATTATTCTGACTCCACGCATAACTTTCCTCCTTTGTCCTTGAGTGGGCCAATCCTTTCTCTAGTTACCCTCTTGCTCCTTATATATGAATAAAATGCTTTGGGATTTTCCTTAACCTTGTTTGCTAAAGATATTTCATGACCCCTTTTAGCCCTCTTAATTCCTCGTTTCAGATTGGTCCTACATTCCCGATATTCTTTCAAAGCTTCGTCTTTCTTCAGCCACCTAGACCTTATTTATGCTTCCTTTTTCCTCTTAGCTCGTCTCACAATTTCACCTGTCATCCATGGTTCCCTAATCTTGCCATTTCTATCCCTCATTTTCACAGGAACATGTCTCTCCTGCACGCTAATCAACCTCTCTTTAAAAGCCTCCCACATATCAAATGTGGATTTACCTTCAAAGAGCTGCTCCCAATCTACATTCCCCAGCTCCTGCCGAATTTTGGTATCGTTGGCCTTCCCCCAATTTAGCACTCTTCCTTTAGGACCACTCTCGTCTTTGTCCATGAGTATTCTAAAACTTACGGAATTGTGATCACTATTCCCAAAGTAGTCCCCTACTGAAACTTCAACCACCTGGCCGGGCTCATTCCCCAACACCAGGTCCAGTATGGCCCCTTCCCGAGTTGGACTATTTACATACTGCTCTAGAAAACCCTCCTGGATGCTCCTTACAAATTCTGCTCCATCTAGACCTCTAACACTAAGTGAATCCCAGTCAATGTTGGGAAAATTAAAATCTCCTATCACCACCACCCTGTTGCTCCTACATCTTTCCATAATCTGTTTACATATTTGTACCTCTATCTCACGCTCGCTGTTGGGAGGCCTGTAGTACAGCCCCAACATTGTTACCGCACCCTTCCTATTTCTGAGTTCTGCCCATATTGCCTCACTGCTCGAGTCCTCCATCGTGCCCTCCTTCAGCACAGCTGTGATATTCTCTTTGACCAGTAATGCAACTCCTCCACCCCTTTTACCTCCCTCTCTATCCCGCCTGAAGCATCGATATCCTGGGATATTTAGTTGCCAATCGTGCCCTTCCCTCAACCAAGTCTCAGTAATAGCAATAACATCATACTCCCAGGTACTAATCCAAGCCCTAAGTTCATCTGCCTTACCTACTACACTTCTTGCATTAAAACAAATGCACCTCAGACCACCAGTCCCTTTGCGTACATCATCTGCTCCCTGCCTACTCTTTCCATTAGTCACGCTGACTTCATTATCTAGTTCCTTACAGGCTTTAGTTACTACCTCCTTACTGTCCACTGACCTCCTCATTTGGTTCCCATCCCCCTGCCACATTAGTTTAAACCCTCCCCAACAGCGTTAGCAAAAGCACCCCCAAGGACATTGGTTCCAGTCCGGCCTAGGTGTAGACCGTCCAATTTGTAATAGTCCCACCTCCCCCAGAACCGGTCCCAATGTCCCAAAAATCTGAACCCCTCCCTCCTGCACCATCTCTCAAGCCACGCATTCATCCTGACTATTCTTTCATTTCTACTCTGACTATCACGTGGTACTGGTAGCAATCCTGAGATTACTACCTCTGAAGTCCTACTTTTTAACTTGGCTCCTAACTCCCTAAATTCTGCTTGTAGGACCACATCCCGTTTTTTACCTATATCATTGGTGCCTATGTGCACAACAGCCCAAATATATAGGTTTTTACTTACCCAGCAGCCCCCTGGTCCGCCGAAAACAAAAGGAAAATTAAGTTTAAATTGAAACTGACCTTCCCAGCTGATCACTCGCTCAGCACTCTCTGCTTCCGAATAAGCTGCTGCAATGAAAGATATTATGTGAGCAATAATGGAAAATGTAATTATTTCAAAATACATAATAAGAAACATCTGACTTTTCATTTTCACTGAGGGACTATTATAGGAAATTGGCTGAGTTGCATTGCATTGGAAATCTAAAAGGAGTTCACATAATGAGAAACTGATTGTAAAATTCACCACGGCCCTCTGGGAGTGTTTTAAGATTTAAATTAAACAGTGGAAACTGAGATGCTGTTTTGTAGTTTTCTTTTCGAGATAAATTATGTGATGATGTAAACTGATTTAGAATGCAATTGTTTTTTGGGGTAGAAATTCGCATTTCACCCAGGTTTCAGATACAACATTTGCACGAAACTTACCAATTGCATAGTGGAATTTCATGCCCCAGATATACGCTTGAGATGTGGCACTGGCCAAATTGGTTAATGCAACCCTGACAGCCACCTGAAATGAACCCTGCCTACTGCAAATATTTATATAAAGCTCCTGTGCCTGTATTGGGACCCTTTTGGGAAATTGGTGCCTGGGAATGTTTGATTTCTTCATTCATAAGACCACCCAGAAAAATATGGTGCAAACACTTGCAAGCAGGCTGAAGCAAGGATATTTAAAGTTGTCCCCACCTCCATTAAGCTAAGTCTCAGGATAATCGTTATTGGCTGCTGGGGATTTTGTTGCCAATTTTTGGCTGCTTTGGTTGAATTTGAGAAGTTTTTCATACTAAATAGCTTTTGGAGAGCTTCTTTTTAGCTGTAGCTTTACCTTTGTCACTTCATTGGCTGCAGAAGTACTGCAAAAGATGGAAATGTTCCTTGGATTGCCTTCGAGACTGTCACAGCACCAAACAGCATGGCAGCACAGATCTGCACAGGCTCAAAAAAGATGACAAAGGAAGATTTGCTATTTACGGCTTTTTTTGCAAAGGGATATCTCTGTTCAACGTGACAGAGGAGCAGTGTATAAGGAGGCTGTGCTGCAGCAGGCAGGTAGACACTGACCTATGCCACCTGTTGCAGCAGGAATTGAAGGAAAACACTAGGGCACACAAAGCACTGCCTGTGAAGGTTATGAGAAGCTTGTTCAGGCGGCAAAAGATGACAAACAACATTGGTCAGTTTGTTGTCCAGACGGCCATTGAATACCGATAATTATATTGTGGTAACTGTCGCAGAATATGGGTGTTGGTCCTGCAGCAGTAACTTCCATGTGATTATGGCTTGAGTCAATTCAAACCTCAAGCTTCAATATATATGTTGACAAATAAAGTATTGCTCTTATACAGCTGTCCTATAATATATTAAATGAGAAGCAAGCAATGTACCTATAACATACGGACTGCAGTGGTTAAAGAAGACGGTTCATCACCACCTTTTAAAGGGCAATTAGGAATGGGCAATAAATGCTAGCCTTGTCAGCGAAACCCACATCCCATTAACCAAAAAAAAATCAATCTGGTCCCTAGACCCGGAGTGATCAGTTTTGGCTCTCTAAGCTGCCTGCATGGCTGTGGATTTCTGACTGTCCTGAGAATTCTCTCACATTCAAAAGGGGAGAAGTTCTATCTTTATATTATTTGACCACCTTACGCTGCACACACACGCCCTGCTCGTATCTTCCAGTGTAAATCTACATTAGCTAACTGCAGATGATTCACAGCTTCAACTCTTCACTTGCCTAGAGGAACAGTTTGTGCCCCTCTGGAATGTGTAAGACTATGTTATCAAAGCATTCGTTACTTTATGACAGTCAAATTCTGCAAATGAGAGTAGTTTCCCAAGTTGGGTATGTGAGTCTTCAAGCAGTTAGCTTTCTTATCCAGGTAAGGGTGACCTCTTGAGCTGGGAATTACATCCAAGCTGTTTCTAAGCTTCTGAAGCACCAAGACCAAGATTCCAGCCCACCTCCTGCCTTCATATTCATTTTCCAGCAAAAATTCTGGAGCAAAGCATGTTGGGATACTTGGCTGTTTAACCCTCTTTAAAATATTAAAACAGCCATCAAGCAGGTGACGGATCCCATTTTCATAAAGAGACAGCTAACATGCCACCTTCCCACTGCAGGTTGTTTCGATCATGAGGAGAGAACGTTCGGGTTTTCCCACATTGCTGGGTTTCTCCAGGTGCAAGGTACATGATGCCCTGCATTGTCCTTGTAAATAACTCTCCATGTTTTATAGCAGGAAGGGGTCCATCCCTGAACGTCCAGCTGCTTTATGAACACAGGCAGTGGATAATGCAAGTCTGTGTCTGGTTTTCTGGCAGTAGTCTTGATGCTTTCATACTGTGCCAACCTGAATCCACATTGTCTTCTACCCAGACCAGCATGCAGCAGGCTGGCTCCTTAGAAACAAACCCTTTACACTTGGCTCATGACTCCCATAATGAACCTAGGCACAAACGTTAAATGCTGATATGATATGAGTCACACACAAACCAGAACTCTCATTGAGCAAACCATAGGCATCCTCAAGCAAAGGTTAAGGTACCTGGACTAATCTGGAGATGTATTTCAGCATAGCCCTGAATTGGTCTCCATATTTATAATAGTTTTCTCTGATGTTACATCATTATGCTATTTGGAGAGGTCAAGCTTCGTATGGATTCAGTGCCATGTTGCGCGACCCCAGACCAGCTAGAACTGGACTCTTTCTTGCTTTCTGCCGTTGTGAGTAAGCTTGTTGGCAGGTTGCCCAGTGCCCTAAAAAGGTCCTCTTGTATCAGAATAAGACTTTTAATATTGACTTTATCCTCGAGATCTTCAACTCTGCCTTTGCGTAGCATTGGGGCATTCAATATTAAGCCCCCTCATCCACCTTCAGCATCACCCCTCACCACCCCCCCCAACCCCACCCCACCACAATTAGGCGAGTTGATAGTCTATAGCTGCAGAAATAATTAAACATGAATATATCCTGACAAATTTCTGTCCCTTATTTTTCATGAAACAACAGTAATTATTCCTTCGACATTGCTGGCTTTGTATTTTTGTACAATATTGTGTTTTTGCAATTGGGCATATATATTATGGGGAGTAATTGAGGTCCATTTCAAAACCAAACAACACAATTAGATTGTGTAAAATGACCCTGGCCCCGAGCTTTCTCAAGTTTTTGGTGCAACTATGCATGAGGTGAGTTGTGCCTTTTTTTTTGGTGAAACTCCACGTGTAACTGATTTATGCTGGAACTTTGCTGTGTGGAGATTTCCTTCATCATTTGCGTTGCTTCCAAGATACACCCATTGAAGCCTCAGCTGCTCATTAATAGAGTTCTCTCCCCATGCCGAAGACCAGCTCATACAGTCACCCAATATCAGTGGAACTCAAATTTCTGGAATTTTGTAGTGATTTTCGTCATTTAAAAAAAATCATACTAAGACTTGCACTATACTTAATTAAAATATTGTCCATCTTAATCAGCCCGAACAGTTTTGGACCCCCACATCCCATGACTTCAGAAGCAGCTGGAATGATCTTTTCAATTAGCATACCCTGATCTACGTAACAATGGAGCAGGTAAAGGAGTAAAAGAGGCGAGAGTAAGGTACCAAGGAAGAAGACAGCAGTCCACTTGCTATCACCACTGTTGGTGGTCCTGCATTTGCCTTGTTTTACATTCTGGTGCAGGCGAAAGAGCTCAGCAAGAAATCTTAGTGTAAGATGCCTTTGGTGTAAATTTCAGCATTAATTTACATGTAGGTATGATGCAGGAGATTCAGGGCCAATGTACTTTGAGTGCAGTTATACTGCCACTTTTTATAAATTCTTTCATCGGATCTGAGCATTGTCGGCAAGGCCAGCAGTTCTTGCCCACCTTGAGAAGATGGTGGTGAGCCGCCTTCTTGAACTGCTGCAGTCCATGTGATATAGGTACACCCACAGTGATTTTAGGAAGGAAGTTCCAGGATTTTGACCCAGTGACAGTGAGGGAAGAGCAATATAGCTCCAAGTCAGGATGGTGAGTGGTTTGGAGGGGAACCTGCAGGTGGTGGTGTTCCCATGCATCTGCTGCCTTTATCCTTCTAGGTGGTTCAGTCGTAGGTTTGGAAGGTACTGTCGAAGGAGGTTTGGCCAGTTGCTGCAGTGCATCTTCTAGATGGTACACACTGCTGCCACTGTGTGCCAGTGGTGGAGGGAGTGGATGTTTAAAGTGGTAAGTAGCATGCCAATTAAGCGGGTTGCTTTGTCCTGGATAGTTTCGAGCTTCTTGAGTGTTGTTGGAGCTGCACCCATCCAGGCAAGTGGACCGTATTCCATCACACTCTTGGTTTGTGCCTTTTTGATGGTGGACAGGCTTTGAGGAGTCAGGAAGTGAGTTACTCACTGCAGAATTCCCAGCCTCTGACCTACTCTTGCAGCCACAGTATTTATAGGATTGGTCCAGTTATGTTTCTGGTCAATGGTAACCCCCAGGATTTTGATAGTGGAAGATTCAGAATGGTACTGCCATTGAACATTAAAAGGACATGGTTAGATTCTCTGTTGTTTGAGATGGTCGTTGCCTGGCACATGTGTGGCATGAAAGTTACTTGCCACTTATCTGCCCAATTTTTTTATTTTATTTATTTTTTATTTCGAGATACAGCACTGAAACAGGCCCTTCGGCCCACCGAGTCTGTGCTGACCATCAACCACCCATTTATACTAATCCTACATTAATCCCATATTCCTATCACATCCCCACAATTCCCCTACCACCTACCTATACTAGGGGCAATTTATAATGGCCAATTTACCTATCAACCTGCAAGTCTTTGGCTGTGGGAGGAAACCGGAGCACCCGGCGAAAACCCATGCAGTCACAGGGAGAACTTGCAAACTCCGCACAGTCAGTACCCAGAATTGAACCCGGGTCGCTGGAGCTGTGAGGCTGCGGTGCTAACCACTGCCTGAATGTTGTCCAGGTCTTTCTGCATATAGACATGGGCTGCTTCATCATCTGAAGAGTTACACATGGTGCTGAACATTGTGCAATCATCAGCAAACAGCCCCACTTTTGAGCTTACGATGGAGGGAAGTTCATTGATGAAACAGCTGAAGATGGTTGAGCCAAGTACACTACCCTGAGGAACTCTTGCAGTGATGTCCTGGGACTGAGATGATTGACTTCCAACAACCACAATCACCTTCCTTTGTGCTAGTTATGACTCCAACTAGTGGAGAGTTTTCCCTCTGATTCCCATTGACTTCAATTTTGTTAGGGCTCCTTGATGCCATACTCAATTAAATGCTGCCTTGATGTCAAACGCAGTCACTTTCACCTCACCTCTGGAATTCAGATCTTTTTGAACCAAGACTGTAATGATGTATGGAGTGAATGCCCCTTGCAGAACCCAAACTGAGTGTTGGTGAGCAGATTATTGCTGATTAAGTGGTGCTTGATAGCACTGTCAATGTCTCCTTCCATCATTTTATTGATGGTTGAGAGTAGACTGATGGGACAGTAATTGTCCACATTGGCTTTGTCTTGCTTTTTGTGCACAGGACATACTTGGGCAATTTTCCACATTGTTGTGTAGATGCCAGTGTTGTAGCTGTACAGGAACAGCTTGGGTAGGGGCATAGCTAGTTCTGGAGCACAAGTCTTCAGTACTACAGCTGGGATGTTGTCAAGGCCCATAGCCTTTGCTGTATCCAGTGCCTTCAGCTATTTCTTGATATCACGTGGAGTGAATTGATTTGGCTGAAGACTGGCATCTGTGAGGCTGGGGTCCGCAGGAGGATTCCAAGATGGATCATCCACTCGGCACTTCTGGCTGAAGATGGTTGCAAATGTTTCAGCCTTGTATTTTGCTTGTTAATGCTGTCTTATGCTATTGAATTTGATTTTGCTTGGAGTTTAACTCCTGTCCAGTATCAGAGCAAGTTCAAAAGCTCCTGTGGACATCCTGTGTATTTTATAAACTTAAACAGAGTTTTAGATTAGTATTTTGAAAAAGTCAATACACCTGTCAATGTGTTCCTGAAGTGATTTATGACTTTAACTCCTTATAGGGACTAAACCAAATCAAGCGTACATCCCTATAAGTCTCCTTTATTAAGTTCAAACTAGACAGATCCCTACAGATACTTGTTTGGGTCTGAAGAACTGAACTAGTCTTCCCTCAAAGAAAGACAACTAACAGAATATTACTTTTTTTTGGATAGCCTATTTTTAAAAATAATTATAGCTAAGTCATAAATACCCCAGATATTAATAAGGGTCTGGGAAACTCTTATAAGTATCTTCCCACTGAAGGAGACAACACAGAGAGGGGGTTCTTGTACTTTTATACAGAATGCTACATGAGACGATTTATTGACTTTTATATATTTATAAAAGAATTGAACATGCAATACACTTTAAGTGGCTAAGTATACTACAATATCAAAGACTACTAAGAGATATAAAACATAATCTTATTTCTAAAATAGAATCTAAAATTTTAGCCTTGATAATGTTGCAGCAAAATATCTTAGAATATCCATCAAAGTTTAAAATACATTTTTACCTTAAAATGCCCGAGTAAGCCTTCTAGGTTAACAAGACAAAACATTTTCAGTTAAGAGCAGAATTCTCTTGTCATGCAGTCAACCATAGGATGAGAAGCATTGATGAGGAATTCAATACCTCTGTTTTTTTTTATTCAAAACTGTCATGTTTTTACTGTTTCTAATCTATCATCTCATCTTTTAGAATGTAGGTGTTACCTTTCTGTGTGTGTTTTTCCTGCTTTTGGTATCCATCTATGGTCATATCATTAACTACCATTCCCACTTAGTTTATTTGCTGGAAATTCCCTCTCTTGAAGCTGTGAGCTTTTATCTGGTCCAAATGTTTGTAATTGAGTTTACTTGGCATCTGTTTTTGTAAGTACCATTTCATTTTGTAATTTATCATCTGTAATTATCTTTTTATGGTACCTTGCATCATCCTCTTGAGTCAGTCTGTCTATATCACTAACACTATCAATTAATTAAGTTTATAGTTATCAGTACAGACCTCACATAGGTTATCTCAGCTTCATCTTCTAATTCCATTGTAGCAGAGACCTTGGAAGACCTTAGAATGGATTTTTTTAAACTTAAAAGGTGTTTCTGGTTCACATTCTATTGTAACAGGAATGTTTACGGATTTTTAACTCTGCCCTTAAAAGGGAATTTCAGTGAGTCTTGAAAACTGTCCATTTATTCAATATTTAATTCTAAAAGGTATAATCTATAAATTATATCTATGTTCTACCTAATCCTATTATACCAATGTTTCATCACATTCCAAACATTAAAACTGTACTGGTTGGGAGTAGTGACCTGTCTGTGTGTAATTTATATATCTACCAGCTGCCCTCAGACTGTTAATGCACTGGAATTACAATATTAGATAGGTTTCTTGCCATACACTTACTGTACAAGCTTTCATCGACAAATGAAGGCTTACATGATGAAAAGTCAAGAGCTATGATTTATGTCCCACAAGTGGATAATTCAAATACTGAAGTTGTAAACTAGTTATCGGCAGCACTACAAATCAGATATTGATCATATCTCATGACTGCTTATTAAACATGATGCCTACATCGCACAACATGGAAGTAATCAAAGCTGAAGAACCATGTTAGATGTGCATGGAATATGAACAGAAACTAGGATAGTGCATAGAATGTGGAATGATGTAGAGAGGTTGGTGTGAAACAAGGTTATCTTGTAGTGCCATCTTTTATCAATTGTAACATTACTCCCGTGAACTATGAAAAATATTTTCTATGTATGCCATTATGCATGTGTACTACGAAGGTTTATAAATTTAACTAGTTCACTTCATCCAAATTTATGACAGGCTTGGTTTGGGTTTGTCGTTGTAGCCTATTTAATTTTAATTTACAAAATCTGATGTGGCTTTGTGATACTAATTCCTTCTGTTTGGCTGTGATCAGTAATCATTTTATGCTTAGAAGACGTAGTCAGAATATCTATGGCCTTACAAACAGATAACACTTCCCAGTTAGAATAAAACATGTCCTTCCACCTTTACCCTCCTCTCCACAGGCATTCCATGCTCCCTGGTGTCATGTAGCTTTACTACGTAGTTGATGGGTTGCCTGCATGGACTTCTTCTGACAACATTTTTAGATAGAAAGTGCAAAGACTAATGACAGTTGACTTGCCTCTAATGCTCTTCAGATATTTTTTTCTCTCCCTATGTGTAGGAAAGGAACTCATTTTGTTTATCAATTTGGCAAAGACTAGGAAATTATCTTTTTGGGAGTCACGGGTGCAGATTCATAATCCATTGTTCTTTTCTTAATCAGAGGGCTTCCCTCGTTTAACATTTTAATAATTCTGGAAATACTTCCCTGCTGATTCCTCAGTCAACAATTGTATGAGTAATGGATTTACTTAGAACAACACAATAAGCATCATTTGCACTTTCTGCTTCTACCTTCTTCCAGTTGGGAACAGTGTTTGCCAGTGGAAATAAGGTCATTAGTATTATTTGCAGCTGCTGTTTTCTTCCTCAGATAAACTATTTACATTAATCAAATTAAGTTTAACCAAAACCACAGGCTGTCATTTTCATTTATTCTAGTGATTTGTTTGTTGCATGCTGAGTACAGTACTGAGACAGTTCACAAGGTGCCAGCTGTTGAACATGGCAGAAAACAGCTGCCGCCACTGAGATGTCCAAACCCGCCTGATGTGAATTGTTTTTGCGATGAGCCTATAAACGGGTACCCAGCACTCATAACCAATGTATGCACATTATAGGATCCCTTCCATACGCCTGTTGGAAAACATCTATGTAAACTTGTCACTGTTTGCATAATCTGGCCACTGAGATTTGCACAGTTTTCTCAAAATGCTTTCAGAAACACAGGTTTCATCCGCCTTTTTTTCCTCAATCTGTAACTGAAATTTCTGGTGAATCTCTCTTCTCCCTCTCTCTCTATTGGACCCTTACCCAGCTGAACATCTAAAAAATAGAACTTATTGTGCACATGAACAAATTGAATAAATGATGCAGGTGTAAGTGACTGGATACATGCTGGATAACCACAAGCACCCATGTGATATATTTACATCTGTAGTGCTTTGTGGAACACACACAAACAATCCCTAACCCCAAAGCTGTATGGTAAGAGGAGCAACTGACAGTCTATGAGTCATCTTTTTCTTGTTCAAACTGTGGCAGTGTGGAATTTCCTTCCCCAGTCTATTGTATGTGTTCTGTAACTGACTTTTCAGAGTTTTAAGCTACAAGTGAACACCATTTATTGAAAAAATTAATCACATTCTGTACTGAACTTTTTTTTGATTGGTATCTATTGCAGCAGTATTCTAAATTGTTTTAGTCATTAATCTTATATGTTTTGCTGCCATTTGTGTTTTTTAAAACAGTTCACCAGATCTAATTCACTCACCAGATCCCTATTTAGTTGCTGTGCTTTAAGAATAGCTGGAAATTTGTCATTTTTACTTGCCTTCATAACTGAGTTTTCTAAATTGAAGTTGGATCTGTTTGAATGTTCGGGTGTTGGGCTGTGATTGGCTATTGCCTTGTTTTATTTATTAGTCCTTCAAGTTTGGGTTCAGGAAGTTAAAACAAATAAAACAAATTAAAACAAACCCCAAAGATCAGCATAAATTTGATCTCAAATTTGGTTGGTGTTAACCAAAGACTGAACCCTAAATCTACAACTGTGTACCTCGCACATCAATTAGCAATCAACCTCAGCAAAGGATGAAATGTAAACTGAACATTACAGATTTAGTAGACCTTAAGCTGTAAATCATCTCCAAATTGCAGTACATGTAGTATGAAGTTATATCACCTGACAAGACGTTTGGGAGTTCAAATGGCACTTGTGGGGACCAGTTAATAAGTAATATTGTGGCATCACAAAGCAATGTTATGCAAGTACTGCACCATTAGGCATGCCTTCCTTTTGAATGAGGAATAAAACTAAGCATGTCTCCTTGTCCTTGTGAATACTAAGCACCCGTGCGTAATTTGAAGAATAGTGGAATGGGTATCCATAGTATCCTGGCATATTATTTCCTCTAAAAGGAAGATGCAAAAATGCTATTGCTGTAGCTTTTTGCACTCCAACATGATGTGTAAACTGACTAATCTCAACTAGTCAAAAATCTCAAATAAGCAAAGCAAAATGTTGCTAATTATGTGATCCCAAAAATCTTAACAATGGACCACCGTCATTTCTCACACCATTACTGTGGTATAAAAAGGAACAGTCTGAGATGATATTAAAACGAATAGGACTTGAGATTGTCCTTAATTTACTTAGTACTGATTAAAGGGATGTTTGTTTTTCCAGCAGAGTGCATAAATAGGTATTAATGAGACATACCCAAGATGCAATTTTATTGTCAGGCCTGCAGTAGTTAGTATTGTACTATCAGTTACTGAAGAGTGAATTCAAATTTATTGCCTTTTTTACTGTTTACCTTATGTTAGCAATTTGTTTAACAAGGTTGTTTGCACATAACTGCACTTGTAAATAAAAGAACCTCATTAAACCATGACATTAAAAGTACAACATGGAAAGACAGAATACATTCATATCTGCAATAATTAGCTGTTCAATGGATTTGCTTGTGCACATTAATAACTGGAAATGTCCCTGGTTCTGTGACTGTCTAGCGAGTAAAGGCACTGCCTGATGAGTATCATAAAATGAAAACTATAAGGTCCCAGTTTCAGTTCTTAGCGCTGAGTTAGCTAATCTCAGTTGCAGTAATATAGAGGCAGCAGTGGGCTCAGGTCATCCAGGGGTTTTATACCTGGTTGCTATCCTCTGACTGCTGCTGGAAAGTGGGGATGTTGGGGCAAGCTCAGTGTGGCAAACATAGGCTCTGTGAGATATATGTTAGATATGCATAACTGTATCTGGTCAGGTGAAGCCATAGATAGACCAATGCATTGTAATTTTCTAAATGAACAGTTGTAGGTTATTTTTGAAAAGACTTCCTTTGATGTCTGGACTGGAGATTGAGATTCAGCAAGGACTCCCTATTTTTATTTATAGTATAGCCACATCAGGTCAAAATTATTTGGCTAATACATGAGACAAGAAAAAGACAGAGCTTTTATCTGTAATGGCTAACTCATTGGAAGTATCCCGCTGGGAAGTTGCTGCTGTTTTCAGATTAATACCCGATACAATGGGCTTTGCTTTGTTCAGATTTAGTGAAGAACTCATCAAACAACATCCACTTTCCATCTACCCTGGAAATAATTGTGATTGGTACCTAATCTGTTGGAAGGATTTAGAGCTTCTGCCTTTTATGAAATTTTTGCTTACGATCTGCTTATGACCAAATGTTACCTGAGCTAGTTGTATGTATCATAGCTCTTTTACATAGTTTAAGCCCAATTGTATTTCCATTTCACTGTGATGTAGTAAAACCCCATGAAGGCTGAGGCATGCACTACATGGGACACATCAAATGGCTCACCACTTATATTTTTCTTTCCCCTTCTCTTCTAGCTCTCTCCTACTGTTATCTTGTTTGTTTCTCTCTGCTCCTGCTTTACTACATCTCAGCTAGTGTGAAGAATCAGAAAAAAAAAGACATTGCCTAATTTTGGGATTTTATCCAAACGACGGAGGTCTCGATGTCTGGCAAAAGCGACGCCAAGAACCCCGCATCGCCCCTTCTGTGGGAATCCGGCCAAATCAAGTGCCAATTAGGCACATAACTGGACAGCGGGGGCCTTCCACAGATCAAGGACACTGGCAACGGAGGTCCCGCCCTCTGAGGGCTGCCTGCAAATCAGAGGCCGGCAGCTCTTTAACCAAGCAGCGCCATCGCGGAGGCAGTAACAGCTGCCAGTGGAGCACCCACCAGAGGCTGAGGAGCAGCGCTGGACCCAGGCCACAATTAGGTCAGGGCAGGAGGGGTATCACGGGGTAGTGGTCATGGGGAGGGGGATGTAGGGGAGTCAGCAGCAAGGGCAGGGGGGTGACTCTAAGCAGGGCCCCCCCAGTTCCCGATGCCAGGTCCCTCATTCAGGCACTAAGTGCTTTTTAACGAGGCACCCCACCCCCACAATGCAGCTGGCAAGCAATCCACACGGTTTTTCAGCCCTGCTTCCCTTGCAAAGACAGGCCCGCCTGCTGCTCGGCTAATTGCGGTGACAGTGGGTTGAGGTCCTTAATTGGGCCCTAATTGCCCACTTAAGGACCTTAATTGGCAGTGGAGCGGGAAAGCCATTTACAGGGCTTAATTTCAGCGGAGGCGGGAAGGTGGCGTGATCACCCCTCCCACTTGCCGCCATCATCCCACCCTATTATATGCTCTCTAAACCGGTTGCGGGAGAGAGCATAAAATTTGCCCCCTAACTGTTCATAAAAATGGGATTGGCTATCTGCAATGCTTACTTCCTATAACTATCTCTGTTGCTCTCCAGTTCTCTCATACTTTTTCTTTGTGTGTCTCATTCTCTCTCTTGCTCCACAGCTCTTGCACGCATTCTCGTGTTTACCTCTGCACCTCTTTTTTAATGCTTTTATGCTCTTTCTGCTTGCTCTTTCTCTAAGCTTGATCCACTACTTGTCTCCTTCCTCATCTACATGTCTTTTTGTTGTTTATGTACAAACATTCACATGCTCAACTAATTATTACTTAATTTCTACTATTTGCTGGTTTTGAAAAAGCAGACCTGTCACTGCTTATCTTTCAGTTTTGACTGCACGGTAGTTCTGCTTTGATTGCAGGTGCCAGATGATGTCATTATGGTTTAATAATGATTTCAGCCACAGACAATGATCCTAAACTATAAAAACAGCACAAAGTTTTAATTTCAGGCTTAAAATGCCAGCATCTTTTAAGGGCTGATTAATTTTGAGTAATAGGCTGGTGATCATGCAATGGGTATTGTAATTAATGACAGATTGCTTAATTAAGCCATGACTTATGCTTTCAATTTAATGGAACTGCTTATAGTCTATTGTACTGTTGTTCATTACTGTCAAAGTAGTGAGTGTTGACTACCAACAAATCCTTTTGTGCTATTTTAACATGACTGTAACCACAATTATTATTGACTGCCATGAAGAGCTGCTAGCATTTTCACTGTAATGACATAGATGAAATCCATTCATGTGTTTCACTGATTTTTACCATTATTTCGTGTTTTTTCAAATAACTGAAAACAAGTTGGCCAACAATTTGTTCTATGATAAATGGACCCTTAGAAGATAGTTTTTACTTTGAGAACAGAAATTAAATGTATTTCCTTACTTTAACACCTTGTGGGCTGTATAGTGTACATTGGGAAAATTATTTAAAAACTTTAATTAATAATATTGGTCTACAGTCTTCCCAATCCTTATTTTAGGAAGATAAATGGGGTTTTATTGGAGCAACATGCAGAGTTCACATGGTAAAAAACCAACACAAATTGCAATTATAGGAGCTACAGAAATAACAGAAAAATGTCAGAGAGTTCCAGGTAAGAGGACTGAGGTGGCTGAATGCTCCACCACCAATGGTGAGGAAAAAAGAGGGGATACAGACAGAAGGATGGAAGCCGTTGGTCCCCCAACGAGGATAATCCTAAAACATATGCTGGTGCTTGTCCATCGGTTACAAATGCAGAAACACAGATGCCTTCTGCATCCGGCCCCTTTCCAGGGACCATGTGAAGGTCTCTAATGATAAATGGCTTCCTTTCAGGTCCATTTAGCCATACCTCAGGCAGTACGTCTGCATCCTCTGACCTTTTGCCCACAGCTGGGTGGGCACCCACTCTCCATCCAACACACCCTCCTGCTTTGCCAGATGCAAGACCCAAGAGCTGCAGGCTTTAAGAGGTACTCACCTTTGCTGCTCGGATATGATCATTGAGTCGCTTGCTGCACTGGATCCATTCCCTTGAGGTGACCCCAAAGCTGCTAACCTTCTCCGCAATCTGCAGCCAGGCTTGTTTGGTCAGGCTCCCAGCTCGCCTCCTCCCGTCCCTAGGGAATAGCGTATCCCGCCTTTCCCTAGCAGCCTGTAAGTGCACCTGGGGGGAGGCATCACTGAAGCATCAGACCACCCGGGGTCTACTTTCTGCCATTGCTGTGCAGTCTTTCAGAACTCTGCCAAGATTGAATGCAGGACTGGCAGCCCTTTAAAAATGGTGCCAGCACCTGCCTTGGCATCTCTGCCTCCAGCCCCGCCTCTGCCACCAATTACGTAATTGGTAGACCCCTGGCCTCGACATAACATGCATTTGCTTCCAGTCCCGACAGCAGGACCAGCTTCTGCCAAACAAAATTTGACCCTTGAGGTGAAAGGTGGCAAGCAACATTTGTGCTAAATAAGTGTCAGGTGATGACCATTTCAATAGAAAACCCAGCTATCTCCCTTTGACCTTCACCAGCACCACCATCACCATCTCCTTCACCATCAACATCTTAATGATCACCATTGACCAGAAGCTTAACTGGACAGTCAAATCTACACCATGGTTCAGTGCTCTACGATAAGGGGTTCACTTCTCTCTATCATCAGAAGGCCCGTCATTAATGTGATAGAATACTTACTACTTGCCTACATGGGTGTATCTACAACAATTAAGAAGCTCGGCACCATCTAGAACAGAGCAGTTCACTTGACGGGTGCACTCAGTATCCATTCTTCCACCATTAGTGCACTTCAGCCACTGTATATACTCTCTACTGGATGTGACTCACGAGGGTTATTTCAACAGAACTGCAAAAGCAAAATACTGTGGATGCTGAAAATCGGAAATAAAAACAGTAAGAGCTGGAAATACCCAGCAGGTCAGGCAGCATCTGTGAAGTGAGAAAAAAGAGTTAATGTTTCAAGCCGATGACTTTTCGTCAGAACTGGGAAGAATTAGATATGTAATAGGTTTTAAGCAACAGAAAGGAGGGAGGATGGAAAAGAAAAAAAGGGAAGGTCTATGATAGGGTGGAAGACAGGAGAGATTAAATGACAAAAATGTTGGGGGTATAGGGCCAAAGGGAGTAATAATGGGACAAGTAAAGAAACAAAAGATGTGTCTATAGGAGGTGTGAATGGCAGAATGATGAACAGCTGCTATCCAAAAGCAAAAATGAGAAAAACGAGAATAAAACTGAAACCTGCAAAGAAAAGGGAAACAAAATGTGGGCAGAGATTATGGTCTAAAATTGTTGAACTCTGTGTTGAGTCAGGAAGGCTGTGAAGTGTCTAATTGAAGCTTGAGGTGCTTGTCATGATTGTATGTGTGGACTTGAGTATTAGAGACTATACCGTACTTGGAAGAGAAACTGAAAGTAACTTCTTGTTTTGGGGACAACACTTGACCTGGGGGTTGTTGTAAGGCATGTGCAGCAACAGTGAACAGAACTCTTTATTAAAGCTTGTTAAATCTTTGTTAAAGTTAAATCTGTGACTTCAAGAGTGATTTTTTTGAGCCTGAGATGTGACCGTGCTTTTCCTTGAATTTACGTTGAGCTTCATTGGAACACTGCAGGAGACTGAGAACAGAGAGGTCAGCATGAGAGCAAGATACAGAATTAAAATCATAGGGCGATAGGAAGCTCTGGTCACATTTGTGGACTGAATGGAAGTGCTGCAGAAAGCGTTCACCCAATCTGTGTTTGCTCTCCTGAATGTACAGCAGATTACAAGAGGTAATGGAGAGTCAGAGCTGGTGTCATCATTGCACTGTCTGTGAATGAAATTGCCAAGGGGCATGCTGGCGGGTGGGAGGTCAAGGATGGATCCTTTCTGAAGAACCTATGGTAATGATTAGATAGGTAAGAGCGGAATTGCGCAAGGGGAGT
Organism: Heterodontus francisci; assembly: GCF_036365525.1. NCBI lineage: Eukaryota > Metazoa > Chordata > Chondrichthyes > Heterodontiformes > Heterodontidae > Heterodontus > Heterodontus francisci. The sequence continues at coordinate 32,590,138 of NC_090389.1, forward strand.
CCCACTAAGCTGGATAATGGAGATTAGACATTAGAGTCTGGTGGTTCATATCAAAGATTGCTGAGGGGCCACAATACCTCATGATCACTTTGACTAGGGCCATTTTGGTGCTATGGTGAGGTAGAAATCTGATTGGAGAGATTCAAACATGCACGAAAGATGGGCACTGATTTGGGATGTAACAACATATTTAAAGGAAGTTGGAAATGGGGTGTTTGCAACACATAGGAGTAGAGGCTTTTTTGAGGAGGGGATTATTGATGGCAGTTTTGAAAGTGAGAGGGACTGTACCTGATGAGATCGAACGATTTATAATGTCAGCTATCATTGTGAAGGAATCTGGCCATAAAAGGGGGGTATAGGGTTAAAAGAGTTATTTTCCTCTGAATTAGGGATTAAAAAATTGAAAACAGGGTTGGTCTGCCTGTAAGATTTTTCAAAAATGGTTTCACAAACATACCTGTGATATGTCCCTGTAGTCAAGGACCCTAACACCCTGTGGTCAAGAATGCAGCATAATTGCCTCTTCCTAAGAACACAATGGCAGAAAAACAGGAACTCGCTTCTGAAAAGCATAAACATATTTACTTCGGAGAAGTACTGAAATACAAGTCTTATAAATAATCATTGAAACATAACAAAACCTAACAATGAATGACATGATTTTCTATGGAAGCAGTTAACCTGTCAAACAAATCCGGGCAACTGAGTTATTATCTTAAAAGTCTATTGTGTAGTTAAGAAGTGCACTATCACATGAAACCTCCAATATCCTGTAAATATTTAAAGGCTGTTTTTTTTTTGACCAACCTCCGTGCTCACAGCTTTCTGCTGGCTCAGCCTTTTCTTAGAAATTAAATAATATGGATTTCAACTCAAATTGACAATTATACAGCCTTATTTGGGAAATAAGGGGACAAATCTACTTGCAAGAGAGGTAACACCCCTATATGTAAAAAAAAAACTAGTTATGCAGCTTAGAAACAGTATAAATATTGAAACCACACAGTGGATCTTCAGAATCATTGGATTCATTCCACCCTTTCTCATGGTAAAGGTACAAGCTATCTGGTGCAGCGATGATAGTTCTCCCCTTAATTGGGATAGAGGTATCTCACGAAACTCTGTAGCTTTCTGCTCAGGGATTTAAGGTAAAGCTACTATAAATATTGATGGATATCTTAAATATTTTACTGCAACATTATTTAGACTTAAAACTTGGATTCTTGACAAGGAATAAGAAAATAATTACTTTCTTTTCCTAGAACTATTAACCTTGCGATTGTTTTACCCATCAAAGTGTGAAGTACATGCTCATTTCTTTAATAAACTTATATATAATTTAGAAAATACACTGTCTCATATAGTCTTCAGTATCTCAATTTGAGAACCCATCTCTGTACTCTCTTTAGTGGAGAGGTACAGCATTGAGGAGAGATTCCCAGACCCATATAATATTTGGGTTGTTAGAATCTGGCTAAAACTTATTAAAAAGGCTATCTGGAAGATGGTAATATCCTCTGCTGGTTCTGTTCCTTCAGGGAGAGTTAGATCAGTTCTTCAAACCCATTCAAGTGTCTGTGAGATCTGTCTTTTTTAACCTTAAGTGAGAGTGACCAGTTGGGGAGTACACCTGACCTGGGATGGTCCCAAAAAGGGGCTAGGATTATAATCCACTACACCATGGGGGCCAGGAAGGAAAGTTGGACTGGCAATTTAATGATCATCAGGGCAAGGGAAACGGGAAGTAGATAACATGGACAAGATGAGCTCGGCGAGGACATGAGAAGCAATGGGAGAGAACTAGAGAGACATGGATCCAGAGCTAGTGCGGGTAGGAACCTTTTTTATTTATTCATGAGATGTGAGCATCGCTGGCAAAGCCAGCATTTCTTTCCCACCCCTAACTGCCCTTGAGAAGGTGCTGGTGAGCTGCCTCCTTGAAATTCTGCACTCCATCTGGTGTAGGTACACCCACAGTGCTGTAAGGGAAGAATTTCCAAGATTTTGACTAAGTGATAATGAAGGAATGGCGCTATACTTCCTAGTCAGGATGATGTATGACTTGAAGGGGTACTTGCAGATGGTGGTGTTCCCATGTGCCTGCTGCCCTTATTCGTCGAGGTGGTTGAGGTCACGGGAGCCTGTGGGGAGGTTTGGCTCGATGTGTAGGTGGAAGGGGGAAGCAGCAGAGGCAATTAAATACATGAACCCCAACTTAATGACAAAGGGATCCTCACAATTGTCAGACGTGCAGGAGAGAAGGGTTTAAGGAGATGATTGGTAGTGGAGGAAAGAAGTTTTGAGATGCATCAGCTGATGTCTCACAGGTTGAAATAAGAGCAAGAAAGAAAAAAATCTTTGTAACAGCAAAGGAAGCTTCTTGTGAGGATGGTGCATAAATTATAGAGGGAGATAGTAGCAGCAGTTAGTGCAATCCCCACCACCCTGTGTACTGCTAGAGATTGCAAATAGATGTTCAATGATTTCATTCGGTAACAAATCCTAACTGCTGAGGAGTATAGGGAATGACATCTCTGGGTCCAGCCTTCAAATGAAAATACAGGTCTGTTAGTGACAGCTGTTTCAAGTAGACAAATACTGCGCCGCTCCTCAAAGGCTTCAGGGAAACTGTTCCAGCTAAAGACTCTGAATCTTATCACTTGGAGAATCTTGCAGGAACAGAAGATTTAGAAATTGAGCAAAGTGTGTGAAATAGTGGGTGGTATTTTACTGTCCCTGTGGCTATCGGCTTGGATGGCAGGGGAGGGGTTTGCTGGTAAAATAGTGGGAGAATGGGTTGGAGCAGCTCCCCAATGTCTTCCTGCCGTCAACCAGTTTCCCAGGAGTGGTCAGGCAGTGGTATTGGGACCACACAGGGCAGCCGAGGGCAGGCAGTCGAACCTGTTAAGCAGCTAATTGACTAGGATTTTACACAGGTTTTACCATTTTGCATGGGGCACGTGAATTCCAGGGAGCATCAACAGCTCACCTGCTGAGAGCTCAGCAGCAGGTGAGTGTTGGCCGAAACTAGCAGCCATTTAGTTTTATAATAAAAGCAAAATACTGCAGATGCTGGAAATCTGAAATAAAAACCAAAAGTGCTGGAAATACTCAGCAGGTCAGGCAGCATCTGTGGAGAGAGAAGCAGAGTTAACGTTTCAGATCAGTAACCTTTCATCAGCGCATTTATTTCTGCTGCGTTTACAAGCAGGCAGGCTCAGGTCAGAGGGTAAGACCATAGTGGAGTGTTAGTGGAAGGGTATCTCAATGGTCCTTTGCAGTGAGTGCAGGCATCACAAGGGAGAGTCAGAGCTATTGTGCCGTGAAAGCTCCAAAGCTAAATGGGAGCTCTGCTCTCAGAGTTTGACTCCACCGGTGAGGAGAGTGGGAGAGAGAGACTGCATCAGCCACTTGGAGAGGGCAGCACTGAGCAGAGGAGCACCAGCGGAATGAGGCTGCAATGGGATGTGGAGGAGGAGGGTGCAAAGGGCAGACTATCGTTCAAAGAAGGCGTTACCCACCTCAAAGGGTATTCAAAGAGATGTCGGAGCACCAGTGTCTCTGAAGAATGCATGCCCAGGCAGGTGGTAGTGGACCTATGCGGAACTCTGGAGGAGAAGTTGAGGCCACTGGGATCAGGTGGCCACCCATTACCTGTGACGGTGAAGGCGGCCATGGAACTGAACATTCCCGCCTCAAGCTCGTTCTAAGGATCATCTGGAGACATTTATGGGATCTCTGTCAGCGGCCCATCACTGCATCAAGAAGGTGACGGATGCCTTGTTTCAGACGGCAGGGAATACATCAGGTATCGCACCAATCAGGCCAGTCAGGCTCAGAGGATGATCAGATTTGGGACTTTGGCAGGATTCCCTCAGGTCCAGGAGATTATAGACTGCAGATGGCCATCGAGGCTCCCTCAGAGTAGCCAGACATTAATAGGATGGGGTTCTATTTGCTCAAATTGTCTTCGACCATTACAAAAGGATCCTCCAGGTGTGTGCAAGGTTCCTGGGAAGCTGTCATGACTCATTCACTCTACCTGAGTACCTTCGTGGATGGATCCTGGTGACAAGGGATATCCATTAAAGATGTGGCAGCTTACCCCAGTGCGGAACCCCAACACGGAGGCAAAGGAAAACTACAACCGCTGCCATATGACTACAAGAGTGATCATCAAACAGGCAACTAGGCTTCTAAAAATGTGGCTCCGATGCTTAGACAGATCTGGGGAGCCCTGAAATACGCCGCATCAAGGGTCATCTGAATCGCAGTGGTTTACCGCTCTCTGCACAACCTGGTGCTCCAAAGAAGTGTGGCATTAAAGACAGGTGACCTCATTGAATACGCTGCCTTCTCTTCCGAGGAAGATGGGAGGAGACCCAGCAGCCAAAGGCTATGCACCTGTGGGGCTGATAGCCATGGCCATGACATGCTTCCAAAGGGGACACGTGACTCCCTGATCCACACATCGATTCTCCTGAGATTCCCTGTAATGCCAGTGGACAAGAGACAGGCTCCTCCCTGTAGCCCTGTGGTTGCCAAGGTGCCTTGTCAGGAAACACCCGAAGCTTGTCACTGGCCTTGTCATGAGACTATTCCTACACTTAATATCGGCCTACATTCAGTGCCCACCATTTCATGCTCTCCATGCCAATGCCTCAACAACTGGCCATGGCCCACTATGGGAGAAATAAACAGCCAAGTATGCATTTCACCAAATTTTAAGGTGCACAAAGCAATAACGCAATGGCATTCAGCAACTACGTATCACCCACATGCTACTGGGTGCCTTTATGTGAGAGCTTCTGGGTGCTGCTACATTGTGCTCTCGTGGCACCTGAAGTTGATGTGGAGGCAGGTCAGTGCCCTTGCTGTTCTGGCGCATGAGATGCCCACAGCGGACGGCCTCTGGGTGCCTGAGCCCTAGAGGGACCTGGGACATTGGAGGCCAGCTGCATCATTCGAGCTGCATGCAGCATTTATGTCACCATCAAAGGGGCCAAGGATCTGCTGTAAACCCAACAGGTCTCCACAGGCTTCAGATAGCCATGCCTCAACTCTTTCAAGGCTTACCTGCCCTCCTCTGCTTACCTGGAGTGCTTCAACAGCTGGTAATTGGCCCATGTGTCTCGGGACCAACTTGTTTATCTAGCAGCAACCAGTGTGCAAGGTCGAGGCCATACTGTGGAAGCCATTGTGCACTTCCTGCATCCACTCCGTGGCCTGCTGCATGTGGCTGTTGTTACGACCAGGTGAGAAAGGGGTCTAGGGTTTCCTCTCAGCCTTCACCTGGTCTTACTGTAACAGTGTTTAATTTTAAACACACCATGTTTTTAGCTCCCCCTTGGTGAATCCTTGTTCACTAACTTCCAATTATAAGGCAAAGCAACTAGCCAAACAGGTTTAATTAGGTTTAAAGAAGAAAGATTGAAATTGATTAAACTTAAACTCTAATTTGGTTAATGCCTACGGATACACGAAGCGCCCATGCATACGTGATACACACATTCAGATAGAGACAGAACAGAACCGAAGAAATGAAGTAGAAAAGTTTGAGGCAATCTCTGAAGAGGGTTTTTGTTATGGATCTTTGAGCTCACTGTCGAGTCCTTGATTGTGGGTAGATCTTTCTTTTCATTGGGGCCCAGTATTTTTCTTAAACCTTGTTCGCTGTAGAAGACTTTTCTCTCTTGGGATTCATGTGTCTTCAGTGGATTTGGAGTTCTGTGAGAAAGAGATGGGAGCAGACAGGAGAGGCTGTGGTGAGCCAGCCAGGAGAGGTCTTTTAAAGTACAAGAGCAAGCAGACACTCTGAGTTCAAACTCTGTGGCTAGTTCAAAAAACCCTGAACCAGCCAGTTCGTCATGTGACCAGCTGGTTTAACCAGTTTGTGGATTGTATCACTTTAGCAGTCTCTGGAATGCTCCTCTTACATACAATACCTGGTGATCAAAGTCCATTTTAGGATAAGTGGGTGAGGGAAGTAACCTCTTTTGTCCCTAATGGTATGCAAATGTCCTCCATCCAAGTCTGGCAGCCCTTGTAACAGGCCTTTTCTTCTTCCCAGCAACAATTTGAAATTTAATGTCCATATGGCGAAATTCATATGCCTCATTCTTGGCAGGTGGGTCTAGCATGAGACTGTCCATGAGAGCCGTTACTCTCAGTGGAGGAGGTCATGGGTTCAAACATTCGAAACATAGAGCCACTCATGGCTTGGATCGACTACTTCATCGTATGTGCATGGGATCAAACAGCCTGTGGCAACGTTCCCACGTTGCTGCTCCAGTACCTGCCACTGCGATAAGGACATCCAAGGCTTGGCATCTGCAGGAAGCTGAGCATTGTCGAGCCTGTCCTCAAACATCCGATCAGGACTGGCTGGTACTATCACTGCCTCTGTCATGTGCTTGTGCGCATGTAAGCCATGCTCACCAGCTGGTGCCACCCACTCTAAATGCACATCAGTGCTCACCGACCTTAAAGTATCTGTGCTGGTGGAAGTTACGCTGGACTGATGCAATGCTGTCTCTTAGGAAGCTGGCTCCTCCTCTGATGTGGTTCAGATGCTGTCAGTGGTGCCTCATCCACTACTGGCACTATGGAAGAGACAAGAGTGCTGTTAACAACTTGTACATCCATCCACATCCTCCTGCCTGTCCTTGATCTGTAGTTTCCTATGGTCATCAAGGGCCACAGAGACGACAGTGCTAATACTTGGCAGAAGGTTTGGCACCTGCGACCATTGCTTTTATAACTCTATGGGCTCCAACCTACCTCGCCCTCTTTGATAGGCTGACCTGCTGAACCCATCCTATTTCCATTGCTTCCTCTTCCATCTTATTAGTGCAATGAAGGGCACACCTCTACCCATGCATCTCCGCTCACTTGCATCATGAGCTCGCTTCTTCTGCAACAACAGATATACATAGTGTCACTCTTCTCTCATGTCAAAGCTATGTTCATCAGACTGTGGCACTTTAAGGACTGAAATTTTGCTATGGAGGCAGAAAACAGGAGCTGGGTCTGTTTTTGGGTCAGAAACCCGCCATGGTGGGAAACTGACTACAGTTCAGATTTTCACAGGGTTGAACCCTTAATTGAGACAGGTTCTATTTCGAGCCATTTAGAGTCAGTTGGAGTGGGAACAGAGGTTGGTCAGATGAATTATAGGACTGATTCAGACTCCCATGGCATCCATGTTGTCCTGAGGGAGAAATCTGCGGTTTCCAGCACCAGAGGAAAGCAATGTCACAGGGGAGCTGGAGGCCTGGCACCCGGGCCAGGGAAGACCCTCTCTTCATTTATGCCGACCTGGGTCTAATGCTGTAGGCCATGAGGGAGAGGAGGGAGGTCCTCTTCCTGGGAGGTGGCGAGAGGAGGCCACCTCATCATGCATTAGGGGCACCTTTCTGTTCAGTGTTATCTCCCTCCGTCTCCAATTCCTTCTCCTCTGCCACTTCCTGCTCCTGCTTTTCCCCTGATGAGCTGTCTCCTTCCAGGACTTCACTGTCCTCAAGGTCCACACCTCTCTGGAGGGCCATGTTATGGAGAGCGCAGCAGACTACCACAATGGCCAAGACCCTTGCAGGAGGGTATTGGAGGGTACCACCTGACCTGGGGTCCAGACATCGGAATCATATCTACAGAAACCCGATGACCTACATAATGGTTGTCCTGCTGAGCAGGAGGCATTGTTTTATTGCCTCTGGGCCTCTGTCTGGGGTTCCTGTAGAGGGATCAGACCCATCTCTTCAAGGCATTTCACTTGTCCCCTAGGATCCATCCACGTACCTTGGGGGTTGGAGTGAGGCAACCTGGACAGGCGGAAGATGAAGGAGTCATGGCAGCTGCTAGAAAAGTGAGTGCACACTTGGAGAAAGCTCTTGTTCTGATGAAGGGTCACTGACCTGAAACGTTATATCTGTTTCTCTCTCCACAGATGCTGCCAGACCTGCTGAGTATTTCCAGCATTTCTTGTTTTTATTTCAGATTTCCAGCATCTGCAATATTTTGCTTTTATTTTATTATATTGGAGAAAGCTGTTGTTGTGGTCACAGACAGTTGGACGTTGAAGGAATGGAAGCCTCACTGGCCGGTCACTGGGTACCTTGATGGCCACGTGGGTGCAATCTATGATGCCCTGTACCTGGGGGAATCCAGTGATGGAGATGAAACCCACTGCACACTGTCACTGCAAGGCTGTTACGTAGCAAGATAATTACATAGCATAGGGCACTGAACCATCCGCCTTCCCTCTGAATTCTAAGGCCCTCATCCGCACCCGCCTCTCCCCCCCCCCCCCCATCCCCACCCCCAGCCTCGCAACCCGCTCCCATTGGGCACATTAAATTCTGTCCTATGCATGCAGCCTGTCCGAAGGCTGCAGTTTGGCATATAAACGTGCCTCCAGCAAAATACCTGCCAGCACTAGCTCCTGCCTGCCGCCCAATATTGGCCAGCTCCCCTGCCGGCTGAACCCCAATTGGCTACTTATTGGAAAATTGCTGCTGAAGTCTTGTTACCTGCCCGTGCGGCTGCACGATCCGCAAATGACTCTGGCTTCAGAACGTTGACTCATTTGATAAAAATCCGACCCAGTATAATAGGATAGATGGTCAGTGGAGCTGGCAATGCACTAACTGGATAATTTTAGTGGTAATTTTTTGTGGTGGGATAGTGACACCCAATTTTACTGTTTGTGTTTAACACCACCTTAAAATAGGTAATTTACCAAAGGAAAGTTCAGGCCATAAACTCTTTAGGGATAGAAGACTTGAGCAGTATGATCTGTAAAATTAACAGGTCAGTAAGTGAGAGGGTAGTATTTGAAAAAGGGAGAGATTTACTGGCCCCAATGACTATCCTGTCCCTGAAAATTCTCATCGGGCAGAATTTATGGATTAGCATTTACAGCTAAGAGATTAAATTGGAATTTGAGGAGCGGAGTTGGCAAATCTTTCCCTGTACAATTGTTCGTGTTTGGAAAATAGCACTGATCTCTGCATCCAAACAATTAAAATTTGCTCCTATTGTACGAAGTTCTGTGGCAGGTGCACCAATTGGTCCATCTGCCAATTATCTCATACACAGCAGGAGCAAATATGTAGCAAGAGACAGCAGGCTTATGACAGTTAGAAAACTGCACCAACATACAGGGGAAATGGCTAATTTTGTTTTTTTCTGTATCATCCATATTAACTTCCTTTTTCATCTATTTTTTAGTAGAATTTTAGTAAATTACACAACATTTCAGGTTCCCATTCTCACTGCTTTCGAATTTCTGCTTTCATGATGGTCATGTGACAGTGAAAAACACTGTGCTCCTCTAATTGTCACACCAGGCCTCTTGAAAGACTGGATTAAAAAGCATGGAGAATATGTTAGTTAATATAGGAAAGCCATAAGATTGCGTATATTGTTTTGGGCCTCCTTATCTCGAGAGACAATGGATACGCGCCTGGAGGTGGTCAGTGGTTTGTGAAGCAGCGCCTGGAGTGGCTATAAAGGCCAATTCTGGAGGGACAGGCTCTTCCACAGGTGCTGCAGAGAAATTTGTTTGTCGGGGCTGTTGCACAGTTGCGTATATACATGCAGTATAATAACACAGTAGTAGTTCATCTATCCTTTGACATATCAGATTTTCAGGTTCTTGTTACAAAATGCAAGAAATAAGATAAAGTGGTGCCTCTTAAAAGGGAAAAGATTCTAGTATTTTTTGACTGCGCAATTTTAATATTCATCTGAAGAATAACAGTAATACAATTCTTCATCTTTACTGTTGTTGGATACAGTTTTCAACATAAATGAACATACATATCATTGTGATTGATAGCCAGGACAGGAAATGAAAGTGATTCCTTTCAGTGTTTCCAAATTTCTGAAACCAATCTAAGGAGAATTAATGTATATTTTATATAACATGAAATAAAAACAGAAAATGCTGGAAACACTCAATGTCAGGCAACATCTGTGGAGCAAGAAACCGAGTCAACATTTCAGGTCAATGACCTTTCATCACAACTGAAAGATGTTGGAAATGAACAGCTTAAAGCAAGTACAAAACCGAGGAAAAGAGGAGAGGATGGGAGGTGGGGAATGTGAGCATGAAAGAACAAAGGGGAAAGTCTGTGATAATGGTGGAAGGTACTTGTCAATAAAAGATAAAAGGGATGTCGGTGCAAGGCAAAAGGAGGTGATGGTGGGACAGGTAAAGAAATAAAAGATGGGTCTGGGGGAGATGTAAATGGTTACACAAGAATGGTAGAGTGGGAGGGAAGTATGGAAAATCTGACAAAGCAAAGAGCACCTCTGTGGCCCGGGAAAGTGGTGGAAGAAAGGCAGGTAGACCCTCAGGGGTGTGAACCACCCTGCCAGCCTTGTACTGCTCGGGGCTCTCCACACCAAGTACTGGCCCTCACCACCTCCACTCTCAATAGCGGTGGTACCTTGTTATCCAAGGGAAAATGGGAGCATTGATTAAGATCTTGCAGGAATATTCACCTTGGAGAAATTCTACTCTTCTCTGGGATTTTTCTTTGCTTGTTTTACCCTATTCACCTTTGTGCTATTTCACTTCTGTTTGAAAACGTCTTCCAGGAATGCCAGTTTTAATTTTACTGCACACACAATTTTCAGTTCTCACACATATAAAATGAAAGCATTGAGTGATTTGCGTCATACATCAATTTCCAGCAACAAAATAACACACAAATAATTAAGGAGATGATTATTTACTTCAAAACTAATAAGAATATAGTATTATATGTAATTATAATATATTATATTATAATATGTAATTATATGTATTATATAATATATGTAGTTATTTACTACCAGTTCCGATGAAGGGTCACTGACCCGAAACGTTAACTCTGCTTCTCTTTTCACAGATGCTGCCAGACCTGCTGAGTGGTTCCAGCATTTCTTGTTTTTATTTACTATCATATCTGTTTTATGAGCATACAAAAGACTTCAGTTCTAATAAACAACTGGAAATTACACCTTTTCTTTGTACTGAGCCCAGAAATTGTTTCCTCAAAGCTGCAGTACTGAACCATTTAATGCTGAATAGTGCAAAAAAAACGTCAATGCTCAGTGAGGGTTGAAATTCTTCCGAGTTGTAGCATGTGAATAAAGTTATTGGGTTTAATTATCTGTTAAGACCTGCAGTCACAATAATGCAGTTTTCAAACAAATTACAGTAAATGCTTGTTACCTCATGCTTGATGCTTGAAACCATTTTGTTAATCACCCTGCCAGATGATGTTTGGAGGAATAGTAGTTATTTAAAGAGTTAAATGATTTACTGTGAACTCTGTGCAAACTGAGCAATTCTAATTTTGATCAGCTCCTTCTCCTGATAGATTCACTGAGCATTATAACGAATCCAAAATTACCTATCTTGTTGATGCAAATTAAAAACATCATTTGAAAATAATTGATAGAGCTGGCTGTCCTGTCAAAAACCATCATGGAACATTTGTATGTAAGTTCCGGTCAATTGAATCCTAAGTTATCTGTGGTTTTTATTATAATGTCATTTTCAATCCATGAAAATATTATGAGGGTAAATATTCTGGCAGCTGTATTGTGCCACTGTACGTGTGATGGGTGGAACCTCTGCCTGCTTCTTTGCCCATGAACCTATCTCAAATCCTGGGTTAAAGATTATTACCATAAATGGATGGAGCCCTGTGCCCATGACAGCGCTTCAGGGACAACCAGCAATTGGAATTTGTTAGGTTCAAGAAATAAACTGTTGCAAGACTCTTTGTAGAATCTGCCATGCTGGTAGACCCTCAAATCAAATGGCAGTTGATCCTTCTGGCGCTCAAAATAACATCTGTACCTACTTTCCAGAGTCATTGATACTACTTCACCTTACAGCACATCTGGTGGGATTATGGAGAGCCCGGGAACACCCCCAGGTTTCTCTTTCCACCCCCACCTTCCACTGTTCCTGAAAGCATATCATAAAAGTCTCTGAGCCAGATGGTGTTTTGTCTTTATGTTGTTTCTGGTTCCCAGATGTTGGAAGGAATCATTCTTAAAACTTGAAAAAGGCTGGAGTCAGTCTTGTTTATTACAGCACCATGCTCTGTGCTATAGAACCTGAATCAATTCGTTCTTGTGTTACATATAACATGACTCCCCAGTGCAGCCATGAATGTGGCCCCCCACTGGAACACTTACACATAACAACTTGTTCCTAGCTAATTAGTTCCTAACACTTTACAGATAGTATAACAATATATAACAGATGGTTATAAACTAATTCTTGTTGAAACAAGTATTTGTCTGTCAACAAATATGTCAGGACATGGGAGGCATTTGCAGTAAAATGTAAAATCTGTTTTGAAGCCAGCAGATGTGAGTTAATGGAAACTAGAATTTGCTTGTTCATTCTTAGGTATAGGCGCATCTGCTGTCCAGATGTCAGGTTGGGCAGGAAAAGAGGACACCCTTTGTTGGAAATTGTTGTTCATGCACAGTGGAGTTGGGTTCCATGCACTGAATACTGCCCCAAAAAGCAGTGGAATTTAAGGGCCAGGATCTTAAGGTTTTAAGGAGAGATTTTTTTTTAAGGAGTTTCAAATAAACGGTATAACAAGATTAAAATAATCATGCAAAAGCTTAGTTTCCTAATTTTTTTTTATCATTTTGTAAATTAGACAGAAGCTGTGCACAAGATCATTAAAAACTTGAAATATAAAGGTGAAATAATGATCTTAACTTTTACCATAATTGCTACTCACAGATTAGGAAAGCACAAGACTGGTGTCTATTCAGTTTGCCAAAATGTTTATTCTGGATTTTAGTCACACACAAACAGCTCTAAATTGGACAACATCAAGCTGCAAGATTTACCATTAATGTGCTTTGCTATGATTTTTATCTCTATTTTTTACATATTGGTGGCAACTGAGAGCCGTGTGAGTGAAGTAAATTGGGAGGCTGCAGTCAGGAAATAAGGTGCTGTCTTATAGTATTGCTGCATGTAGTGAAGAAACCATGTCAAACGTCACTGAAAGGGAACAAATAAGCTGATATGACATATCTGGCGGATAGTGAGCTACCACTGCCTGTTTGTGCAAGCATCTCATAAAGGTCTCTGAACCAGATGGGTATAAACCAGTTCTCTGTTTAAACGAATATCTGTCTGTCAGCACATATGTCGGGACCAGCAAGGCATTTGCAGAAAAATCTAAAATCTGTGATGATGCCAGCAGATGTGAGTTAATATGCACTGGATCCTGCTTGTCCGTTCTTTGGTAGTGGAGCGTATGCAGAAGAATACAAGTTAAGTGTATGTATATCTTGGGAATTGAAAAGCTTTTTCATTATATTTGGCAAGTCAGCCTAAAAATATCATGAAGTGTTGTCTTTTGCAATATAAAGAATACAATCTAACAAGCCCTAAGGCTTGTGTACAGTGGTCCAAGGCATATGTGATATTTTACAGATAGATTGCAATATTCTTCATTGCAAAATGGTCCAAAACCCAGGTATGTGTTAGATGTGAATGTATGTTATATGCTAAGCTTTTTCTTGAAAATAGAGCTTGGACTGGTTTTTGTATGCATTGTCCACATTTCACAATAGAAGACGGGCATGGAAGCCAGTTGTGAGAAAACTGTACATAATATGCAAGAAGTGCCATCGAGACTTGGAAAAGTGCTTTATTTTGCAAATGAAGGTGATGTGCAATGTACATTTTTCTATGAAAAAATACATTTCATCCATAAACAGGTGTGTAAACATAAGTAAGATAGAGAATTATATTAATCATTTTGGAGTTCCAGACCTCAAAATTAGATTTTTCTTGGTTACATTTTCACAGTGTGATATGACCATTTACAGAATTTGGACTTACATTCACTGTAAACTGGCCTTCAGTTTTATACATTGGTTCTGATTCTGTGGCACATTCTAGCATGGTTGACAGGCTGGCCTGTAAGCAGCATAGGAATAAGAACAGTTGCCATAAATTCAATAACATTTCCATTTTTATATATGAGTTTAAAAGAACCTTATATCAAAATGCTTGCTGCAGCCTAATTATTATTGTGAATGCTGCAGATGTCAACAAAAACCATGGGTCGTTTGGTTGTAACAGCCTTGGAGCTATTTATTAATTATTAAACATATTTATTACTTAAACAATTCAATGTTTGCTTCTCTTTTCAAGCATTTTCTCACCTAATTGCTTTTTGAGATGTAAAAAAAAGTCATACATTTCATACGGTTTTGTTGACAATTGTGATAGTCTGCAGTTTATCAGAAGTTTTCTAAGCAGTCAGTCACTAGATGGAAATCATGGCACAAATATACTTAATTATATGAGCTTTTAGATAGAAACTGTTATATCATTATAAATGGCATGTTCAATTTCTGATCATGGCTACGAGCAATATAATTTAGAATCTTGATGTTTGATGGCCTAAGAGAGTGAAGTGGATGACTTAGAACAAAATTGCATTGTCGTGTTACAAGTTGCACAGAACTGAAATTTTAACTATTTCCCCATCAAACCCTGAAAGACTTACTCTAACCTACCTCCCTCTGAACTTGCAGCACTCTGTTCTCTCATTGTCATTAAACCTACCTTGTGGAGGCTGAATGCCAACTCTCTGACACCTCCTCCTACCTCCCTCTGGGCCATGACCCCACCACTGAACATTTAGCCATCATTTCCTAGACTGTTACTGGTCTCGCTTCCTCTGGAGATCTTCCCTCCACAGCCTGCAAACTCTCAGTCCCCAAACCCGCACATCTGCTTCTACCTCCTTCCCAAGATTCACAAACAGAACTGCCCTGGTAGACCCATCATTTTAGCCTGTTCTTGGCCAAATAAACTGATTTCTTTCTATCTTGACTGTACCTTTTCTCTACTTGTCCAGTGTCATCCCACCTACCTGTGCAACTCTTCCAACATCCTCTGCCACATTAACAGTTTCTAGTTTCCTGACTCTAACCATCTCCTTTTCACCATGGATGTCCAATCTCTCTACCCCTCCATCCCCTACCAAGATGGTCTGAGGACTCTCCACTTCTTCCTTGAACAGAGGCCCAACCATCCACCAACACCCCACTTTGCCTGGCTGAACTTGTTCTCACATTGAATAGCTTCTCCAAATATAAAAGCAAAATGCTGCAGGAAATGTAAAATAAAACGAAAAAATGCTGGAAATACTCAGCAGGTCAGGCAGCATCGGTGGAGAGAGAAACACAGTTAACGTTTCAGGTCAATGACCTATGTTTCTCTCTCCACCGATGCTGCCTGACCTGCTGAGTAGTTCCGGCATTTTCTGTTTGAACAACATTTAATGTGACTCCAGTCACTTTTGCCAATTAAAAAGATACTGCTATGGGAATCGTTATGGGTCCTAGCTTTGCCTACCTTTTTGCGGAATCGGTAGAACGTTATTTAGTGCAGTCCTACTTGGGTCCGTTTCCTCACCTCTTTTTCCAGTACATTGATATCTGTATTGGTGCCATTTCCTGCTCTTGTCCCAAACTGGAAATTTCCATCAAGTTTGCTTCCAGTTTCCAGACTTCCTTCGCCTTCAGATTGTCCATCTCTGATGCTTCCTCTCCCTTCCTCTACTTTTCTATATCCATTTCTCATGGATAGGCTGTCAGGCAATATCCACTATAAATGACTATAATAAAAGAAAAATACTTCAGATGCTGGAAATCTGAAATAAAAACAGAAGGTGCTGTGAATGCTCAGCAGTTCTGGCAGCATCTATGGAGAGAGAAACAGAGTTACTGTTTCAGATCACCGACCTTTCTTCAGATCTGAAACAGTAGCTATGTTTCTCTCTCAGCTGCCAGACCTGCTGAGCATTTCCAGCACTTTCTGTTTTTATTCCACGATAAGCCCACAGACCTCCACAGCCACCTTCTCTACACTCTTGCCCATGCTGCTCCCTGTAAGGACTCTATTCTGTTCTTCCAGTTTTTCCATCTCCATCACATCAGTTCTGGCGATACCACCTTCCATACCAGTGCTTCTGATTTATCTTCCTTTCTCCGTGACCAAGGATTCCCCTCCACCACGTTTAACAGGGCCCCCAATTGTTTCCATCCTATTTCCTGCATGTCTGTTCTTGCCCCTTCTCCTTCCCTCTTGAACCACAATAAATTTCCCCTTGTCCCCACATCTCACCCCACCGGCATCCACATTCATAGGATCATCCTCCGCCATTTCCAGCACCTCCAGCATGATGCCAGCATCAAACACATCTTCCTCTCCTCTACTTCCCCAATTTCAGCATTCCACAAAGACCATTTCCTCCATGGTATCCTGATCAACTCCTCAATCACCCCCAACAACCCCTTGCCTTCCCATGCCACCTTCCTGTGCAAGCCCAGGCGATGCAACACTTACCCTTTTGCCTCTCCACTTCACGGCATCCAGCGCCTCAAAAACTTCTTCCAGGTGAAACAGTGGTTCACTTGTACTACTTTCAGTTTACTATACTGTATTTGCTGCTCATGGTGCTGTCTCCTTTACACTGGGGAGACCAATCACAATTTGGGCAATCCATTCAGTCTGTAAATGTGAGCCTGAGCTGCCAGTCACTTTTCATTTCAATTCTCTGCCTCACTCCCACTTTGACCTCTTTGTCCATGGCCTCTTACACTGTTCCGATGAAGCTCAATATAAACTCGAGGAAGAGCACTTCATTTCTCGATTGGGACTTTACAGCCTTCCAGACTTAACATTGTGTTAAACAATTTCAGATTATAACCTCTGTCCCCATTTTTTTCAGACAGCAGCAGTTGGTAATGATTCTGCAATTCCCATTTACACTTTCTGTAGATCCATCTTTTGTTTCTTTACAAGTACCACTTTTGCCTAGCACCATCATCCTTTTTGTGATTCAATCTCTCCTGCCTTCCACCCTATTTCAGACCTTCCCTTTTGTTCTTTCCTCCCACCACCACCACCCCCCCCCCCCCCCCCGCCCCCATCCCTGCCTTTTTACTTGCTTTTACTTGTTACATCTCTTTTTCCAGTTTCTATGATAGTTCATCGACATGAAGTGTTAACTTTGTTTCTCTCTTTACAAATGCTACCTGACCTGCTGAGTATTACCAGCATTCTCTGGTTTTCTTCCTGAAAAACATCAGCTCTCCTTCCCTTCACTGATTTTGCTTGCTGGCATAATCCAAATGTATGTCCTTTTTTAAAATTTCAATTTTCATACTGTGATACACAAAACCTAAATAGGCCAAATCCCAAAGTGCAAGCCATACCTAATTCCTTAACCTGATATCAGAAAACTATTGCTGTCCAAAGCTTTCTACTTAACAAATACCACTGAAAAATTGCACAACTGATTAGAAAGTAGCTGATTTGGGAATAGAAATGCATGGAACACAACAGGGAATCCATTATCACAGGCATGCCATTAAATCTTGTACTTTTTTTTGTCTCATCTGCTGCTGCTCCCCATTCTACATCTCTCATTATAAGCAGTTCTGAGAGGAGATACAACCTCCCTGCTATGGCAATTGCAATGTTCTTGTTCAAGGAACAGCACCTCCTCTTATGACTGAGCACTTTACAGCTTTCTGAACACAGCACTGAGTTCAACAATTTTAGATCATAGCCTCTGAGCCCCATTTTATTTTGCTTTTCTTTGCTAGTTTGGTTTTTTTCTTTCTTGTTTCTCTCTTACTCCTTTTTGTGTTTGGACAGTAGCCATTCATGATCCTGCCATTCACACCTCCTCTATGCACATCTTTTGTTTCTTTACTTGTCCGATTACAACTCACTTTGGCCTTACACCATGAAACCGTTAGTCATTTAATCTCTCCTCCTCTCCACACTATCACAGATTTTCTCTTTATTTCTTTTTCCTGCACACCCGCCTTTTTAGTTGCTCAAAACCTATTACATTTCTAACTTTTCCCAGTTCTGATGAAAGGTCACAGACCTGAAACGTTAACTCTATTTCTCTCTCCACAGATACAACCAGACCTGCTGAGTATTTCCAGCATTTGCTGTTTATATTTCAGATTTCCAGCATCTGCAGTATTTTGCTTTTGTAGCAGTGTTCATGCTACAAAGTTTCAACAACTTGTCAAACTGTTTGCAGCATGTTATCAGTTTCTCTTGGTTTAGTGAAAGAATAGATCAGGGATCACAGAATAATACAGTGCAGAAGAGGCCCTTCGGCCCATCGAGTCTGCACCGATGCATTAAAGACACCTGACCTGCCTACCTAATCCCATTTGCCAGCACTTGGACCATAGCCTTGAATGTTATGACGTGCCAAGTGCTCATCCAGGTACTTTTTAAAGGATGTGAGGCAACCTGCATCTACCACCCTCCCAGGCAGGGCATTCCAGACCGTCCAACCTTTTCACATTGTGCAGGGTGGGGGGGGAGGGGGGAGCGGAGGTGTGCTCACATTACAATTTTCGTCTTACATGGGGGCTGGTGAGACAATTTCAGAAAGATAGCAGTATTAAAAATTTATCTTACTATTAATCAAAAGAATAACATGCATTTTTGTGAAGAAGCTCTAAATGAGAAGACTAATTTATGGACATGCTTTCTCTTCATTATGTCGGACACTGATTTAGTGAGATACCTGGCACTTTTTTTGCTTGTACAAGTAGTCAATGTCTGCCTGCACACTTGTAGCGATGTGGAGTATTCCAGATAGATGTCCATCTGTCCGGAGTGATCTTGATTGCTTTCTCTCCCTCCTCTCTCTCTATTTGCCTCTCTTCCCCTCCCTCTCTGTGTCGCCCTTCTCTGTATTCCGCCCTTCTCTGTATTCCGCCCTCTCTTTGTTCCTCCTCACTGTGTTCCCCTCCCTCTGTGCTGTCCCCACCTCTGTCTCACCCCCTGTCTTGGTATTGTTCCCTCCCCTCTCTGTGTCATTCCCCCCTCTCCGTGTCATTCCCCCCACCTGTGTGTCTTTTCCCCTCTCTGTGTCTCTCCCCGTCGATGTGTTGTTCCCCCCTCTCTCTGTCTCCCCCCCATCCCCCATTTCTCTCTCTCTGTCTCCCCTCTCTCTCTATTCCCCCTCTCTCTCTCACTCTTTGTCTGTCCTCCACTCCCTCTCTGCCCCCCTCTCTCTCTCTCTGTCCTCTCTTTTTCTGTCTTTCTCTGTCACCTCTGTCAACCCTCCCTCTCTCTGTTCCCCCCTCTCTCTCTCTCTCTGTCATTCTCCCCCTCTCTCACTCTGTCTCTCTGACCCATCCCTCTCTGCCCCTCTCTCTCTGAGCCCCCCTCTTTGCCCTCCTCCCTCTCTGCCAGCCTCCTCCCCTCCCAACCCTGACCATGCTGAGAGCAGGAACAGCAGTTTCTGAACATCAGACAGATTCGTGTTTTTCCAGCTGGCTTTTAAAAAAAATCGGAACCCGCCGGAAAACCCCAAAGCTGTCCTGACTGGTGCTGAGAGCAGAAACAGCGGCTTCTGAACTTCGGAGAGATTCGGGGTCTTGCCGCGGATTCCGATTTCTTTCAAAAGCCCACTGAGAAACCTAAATCTGTTGCAAGTTTAGAAGCTGCTGTTTATGCTCCCAGTACCTGTCAGTGTTAATGATCATTAGATAAAGATCTGACCTTAGAATTCCAGCTCAGCTGTGAAATCGACAGTGCAATTTTTTTTTAAACCAGTTTGGTCAGAAAGAAAAAGCCAATGGGAAATTTCTTATTCCTGAAATTACCAGTCATGGACCTCAAAACATTTTGCCATGGACATTGATGTCCGTGTACGGACATGTTGCCGACCCCTGGCAAGGATTAGGAATGGCCCAGTACAGTTTACATCCGCGGGCCAGATGGAAACCTTGGGCGGGCTGGATCCTGGCCCATGGGCCATATGTTGGACAATCCAGATATAGATCAATTAAAAAGTTTTTTCCCTTTTGTTTGAATATGTAACATGTTGTGGGGTGAGAAGATAAAAACTGAGTAGAAAGGAATGTTACTATTAGAATTTTCTATATACTGGAATACACCTAATTTCAGAAACTGAGCATCCTTAAACTGACTAATAATAGACACATGGGGCAGTGGCGGGGGAAGTTGGCAGTGACAACAATTCGGGAGCCTTATCTTCTACTTATCTTCTACACAGTACCAGCAGGAGCCCAGGTTGAGCAATGCTATCTCTTAATTAGCTGATTAAAATCAAAACTATGCAGAATTTTTTGCCTAGTGAGTTGCAGCTATGCTTTAAGAGATGAGAGTTTCACTGCACCGATCATTTTTAAAATTCTTGCACGGTATGTGGGCGCCACTGGCGAGGTCAGTATTTATTGCCCATCCCTAATTGCCCTCGAGAAGGTGGTGGTGAGCCGCCTCCTTGAACCGCTGCAGTCCCTGTGGTGTCGGTTACACTAACAGTGCTGTTAGGGAGGGAGTTCCAGGATTTTGAGCCAGCGACAGTGCTCATGCTGGATATCAGTCAGATGGTTGATGGACCATGCTGCCTCATAACTGTGAATGCAGGACAGGTTGCAGCCTGCAAGAACTTTGTATAGGAGAGCTGCAGTATGATATTTCCTTTTCTGTACTAAGTGAATTAATTCACCATATGTTGGAATTATAAGGACCAAATCCATTCTATTCTGAACCCAGATTTCAGTTCAGTTGGGATTTGAAGAGGTCAGAGTCCTGCTTCAAGAGCTCGATTGTGCAGAACTCATTATTTAACATGTTAGCAATTTTTCTTTTTTCCAATCCCCGCCCTCCCCCGCCACTCCACCCTGATGGACAGAACATTTTCATAGGAGCTTGCAGAGAGAACTGAATTTGCATTGCCCAGTAAAATGGAAATACTTTTGTCGGTCTGATTTGCTAACTTCAGTACAAGGATGCTTCTAAAAGTCATTGTTAATGACCTGGAGGTACAAATCCCAGTCTACATAAGTCAAACGGAGCCCTAAAAGTATTAAGATTTTTATTTCATTAAAAGTTGTGTTTAGCGATAAGGGCCACAAAATTCAGCTCCTTAGTGCCCGGTCTTTCGGCGCTATGAGTGCTGTTTTGATTTCAAAACGCATCTGCAAAATGCCTACACTTTTGGTATGAGCATGCTGGACACCATTTTGGTGAGGTTATTAGCATACATGTAAGAAGCATCCACTGGAAATATTCAGAATAGGTAGATAGTGATGTCAATTAGCATATAACACTGATTTGATGCCAACACTACCATTTGAGAGCTCAGTGCTCCAGGTGATACCATCTCGGAAACACACACAGCTGAACAGTTATTCAGCAGCAGGACGGTCCCTCCAACAGTGCTATTTAAAAGGATCATCAACTGCTTTCAGGTTAGGTGCTGATTGATTTATTCTCTGTCGCTGTGATTGTTGACGTTTTTTATGGTTTACAGAGTTGTTTAAAGTTGTTGAAATTTACAAGGAGTATTCTTTTTTAATTCTTTGATGGGATGTGGGTGTCGCTGGCCAGATCAGCATTTGTTGCCCATCCCTAATTGCCCTTGACAACTGAATGGCTTGCCAGACCATTTCGGAGGGCAGTTAAGAGCCAACCACATTACTGTGGGTCTGGAGCCATATGTAGGCCAGACCAGGTAAGGATGGAAGATTTCCTTTCCTAAAGGACATGAGTGAACCAGCTGGGTTTTTATGACAATCAATCATAGTTTCATGGCACCATTACTGAGACTAGCTGTCAATTGCAGATTTTTATTAATTGAATTTATTCACAGAATTTAAATATCACCAGCTGCTGTGGTGGGATTTAAACCTGTGGCCTCAGGGCATTAGCCTGGGCCTCTGGATTACTAGTTCAGTGAAATTACCACTAGGCCACCGTCTCCCCCGATCTGGCACATGCTGAAGGAATTTTCCCTGTCTTCAAGGATTCTGCACAAGCCACTTTCTCCCAGACATGGGTGCAGTATTATGTATTCCCTTGGAATACAGCATGACAGGGAGAATGAACAGAGGTGTCACAGAGCACACAAGTTACTGGAAAAGGGAGGAAGGGTGGTGGTGGGGGGGGAAGGCCCTCAGCAGGAGGCTACATCCACCTTGGGTATTCAGAGAGCAGTTCACCTATCTGTACCTCAGTGAGGGACAGTGCGGCAAATTTTATTCTGGTAGTGGTGGGGGTCGCAATGTCTGGGAAAAACAAAGCCGAGATCCCCAGGTCACCTCTTCTCTGGAAGGTCTGCTAAATCTAGTGCCAATTGGGCACTTAAGTGAACAGCAGTGGGCCTTCCACAGGATCAAGGACCCCGTCGCCGGAAGTCCTGTCCTTGGGGAGCAGCTGGCCAATCAGAGGCCAGCAGCTACAGTGCCACTGCAGAGGTGGTGGCTGCTGCTGGAGGTGCAGCTACTGGAGGTCGAGGAGCGTCACTGGACCCAGGTCAGTGTTGCCAATGCTGGGTCCCTCATTCAAGCGCTAAGTGCCTTCTAACGAGGGCTCCCCCCCACCCAGAGCCAGGAAGCAGTGTGCACGGTTTTTTGTGCTGCGCTTCCTGTGCGGCGACAGGGCCGCCCGCCACATGGCTAGTTGCAGATGTGGCGGGAAGAGGCCCTTAATTGGGGGTTAATTGCCCAATTAAGTGCCTCAATTGGTGGCAGGTGGGAAGGCTATTCACAGGCCTTCCTGCCCTGGACTTGATGGTGGAGGCGGGATGGTGACGATAACCCCCTCTCCCCCACCACCATCCCACACGATTTTGTGCTCTCCCCACCTCCAAACCCACCATGAGGGAGAGCATAAAATTCCCCCCAGTGTGTCAGACATATGCACTTCAGTAAGTATGTCCTCACTGAAATCTGCCACCTGCTGCAGCCATAACTGTAACCTCAGAGCAGGGTGAGGACTGCTTTACCAGTCGCTGTGAAGTCGACTGTGACCATGATTTTTTATGCGTTGTACTCCTTCCAGGTGGGAGCAGGCAATATTTGCACCATCACACAGTGTGCTGTTCACTATTGCATAAGGAATTTCTCCGAGGCTCTGTTTTCAAACAGAACTGAATACATTTCATTCTCTCTTGCCAGAGAGAAGCAGGTGGAGCAAGCACACAGCTTTGCCAGGATTGTAGGTTTCTCCAAGGTGCAGTGTACCATTGACTGCATGCATGTTAATTACTGGGTGCCATATGTCAACTCTGAGATGTATTACAATCGAAAGGGATTCCCTCCCTCAATGTGCAGCTGATGTTTGGTCACGTGTAATGTATCATGCTGATTAATGCCTGGTATCCTGGCAGCAGTTATGTTGTCATTATTTTGCCCTGTTTGCTATGCTATCTGCATTTGAGCCCCCATGACACACCAGATTCTGGCTACTGGGCAACAAGGGCTATTCGCTGATCATCTGCCTCACACTCCAATGTCTATACCACATGGTCAGCATGCATACAATGAAAGTCATGCAGCCATTAGAAATGTGATATAATAGACCATTGGCATATTGAAACAATGGCTGGAATTTTACCAACCCTCTCGAAATGGGCTGGGAGTTGGGAGGGATCGTAAAATGGTGGCAGAAGCCCGACGCCTTCTTGCCGCCACAGGATATTCCCAGAAGCAGAAATGGCAGTGGCTCAGCCGCCTGCTGACCAGAGGCAGACGGCCAATTAATTCAATTAACTGGCCAATCAACAGCCATTTGATATCACCACGGGCATTTTACCAGCACCAGCACAGCCCCCTGCAGCGTGGGGACACCGCCAGGTATATTGAAGTGGCCTCCCAGCAGCTTCCTGGGGGTAGGGGGTGGTGGGGGCGGGCCATCCTTTCTGGCTGCTCCATACCCCATGGAGGACACCCCCTATCCCCCGCCCCCGATAGCAACGGTCGTACCCGTGGCTCAGACGCTGCCGCTGGAGGTTCACCCCTCCGATCCACTGAAAATAATTTTTTACCTGCCCTTTGAAGGCACCTCAACACGAAGGCGATCTTTCCTTCTCCCTGCAGCCGCAGCAGCAGCCACTTCTATTGGTGATTGGACCAGCAGCTTTGAAAGGCAGGCTGGATGGCTGTCCTGGTGGCTGCCGCTGGTCAAGTTGCCCCCACGGTCCCATCGCCCACCCGCATGGGCTTGGGACCTGCCTTTGATCCCGGCGGCAGGACTTGCTTGAAGTAAAATTCAGCCGAATGCTTTTGCTGCCTGGATTGCTGTGGTGATTGCTGTCATATTCTGCAGAGTGCATGTCAAGATTCATTATGGTCTGTGCTTGCTGTACAACCTCATCATCCTGATGGCACAGCCCTCGTCACCAGTTCTCTGGCACCCAGCTGAGGAGCTGAACATGAGGAAAGGAGGAGGCAACCTTGATAGCTTCTTTCTGGCTGGTCTGTTCATGACTGACTCATTTGACTGCGCTCCCAGTAAACGTAACCCCAATTCCCCATTCACCAACACTCCCACACCCTACCTTCCCTTTGTCACTGACCATTACAAAGCAAAAATAAAAGCCAACACAAAATTAATGTTTTAAATCCAGAAATAAAACCTTGTCATGTTGCATACAAATGTCAACTGATCGCCCTTGTGCGTTTCCTTAATGCCTATCTTCCTTTTGCCTTTGCCTGTTCCAGTGCTACCCCAGTATGGCTGGTGGAAGGCTGTTGACATTCAGTGGGGCAGACAATAAGATGGCTTTGGAGGATTATTTTGAGAATTTCTGGGTCTAGAAGTTCTGGCATCAGACTGCATCATCATGGCATGTGCAGCAGCAGTCTGGGCTGGGTGGCAGACAGGCATCAGCAGGGCAAAGGCATTGTTTCAAGAGTGGGAGAACAAATGCTGTCTCCATGAGAGAACCCCCTTTGAACAATGGTGTGCGCAGCCATGAAGACAGCAGTCTGAGCTTTCATGGCAGCAAGGTGACCTTATATGAGGTTATTTATTTTATTTTGCGTTACAGCACTGAAACAGGCCCTTCGGCCCACCGAGTCTGTGCCGACCATCAACCACCCATTTATACTAATCCTACATTAATCCCATTACCCTGTCACATCTCCACCTTCCCTCAATTCCCCTACCACCTACCTATACGAGGGGCAATTTATAATGGCCAATTTACCTATCACCTGCAAGTCTTTGGCTGTGGGAGGAAACCGGAGCACCCGGCGAAAACCCACGCGGTCACAGGGAGAACTTGCAAACTCCGCACAGGCAGTACCCAGAATCGAACCCAGGTCGCTGGAGCTGTGAGGCTGCGGTGCTAGCCACTGTGCCACATCAGATGCTTCATCATGGTTGGGCCTGTAGTTGTAATGGAGTTAGCCACCACTTCCACGCTGTAAAGAATGGGCTCCAAGCTCTGTGCAAAGTGCTGTGCCTAGTTGGTGTCTGATCTGCTATGTTCCTTGACATTGTATGCATGCTTTCTGGCAGGGCTGCCAATGCATCAAGCATTTCATTGAGCATACTCATCAGCTGCCTTCTCTCGGTTGTCCCATCAAAGTGCTTATCTGAGTCTTCTGCAGCAGAACTCGTGTGTGACCTCACACTCTCGTGAGTTAGTACTTGAACTATTCTTGCCACTTGCCCTGGCTGCAGTGCACTTGTGCCTGTGTCACACCACATGCGGATCCCACCTCTGTGCTATTCTCTCAGTTATGCAGCTTGCCAGTATCTGATCTGGTAGCTGTGAGTGTGAGAGAGAATGATGATGTTTCTTCTTCATTGTTATCTTTCTGCTCTTGCACTTTTTGTTCTTCCATCGCTGCCTGGCCAGATTGTAATTCTTGGGTATCTGAAAGGAGAAAGGGTCAGGCTATGGTGAGGGGAGGCAGGGAAAGCAAGAGGTGCATCCTTAGACCATCTGCAGCTTGTAAGTCAGAAGAGATTGTGTGATAAGAACAAGATAAGTGAGAAGCAGGGTTAGGGATGAGGATACCATCAATTGGATGGTTTCAGCCCTGTCACTTGCCATGGCTTCATACATGGCTCCAATGTTGGCACGCACTGTCTCTTCTGTTGGGGTAAGAACTTGCAGTTGTGCCTATCCCCCATCTCGCTCTTGCTGCCTCCGGTCATGTACCATCTTGTCCTTCAAGAGAGAGGGAAGTGTGTCAGTGAGTGTGGTGTAATTTGCTTGGGGAATGTGCCTTTTTTCTTTATTCGTTTATGAGGTCTTGGCATTATTGGCAAGGCCAGCATTTATTCCCATTCCCAATTGCCCTTGAGAAGGTCATGGTTGAATAGATGGTTATGTGTACAAGTTATGAGCTGTGATTATGATGCTTGCAGCAGTGGTGAGTGCATGAGGATGAGATGATTCATGATTGATATTGTTGGTAGGTGAGTGATGGGGGTGTGGTGCATTGAGCAGTCTTTCAGGCTAGTGATTCCTTGAATTAGATTCACAGACCTGGACTATGATGTGAGGAAATTGAACTTTTTGTGGGACTGCATCTAGGGCCTAGGGACTTGACTGTTGGCATTGACCACTATGGCTATCTGTTCCCACCACCTTCACAGTTTCTCTAGAGGGCTTCCTGGGCCCCTTTGAATAAAAGATCTCTCTCCTCCTCTCCACCAATGCAATGTCAGTCTCCCCTGTTGCACCAGAATACACTCTTCTTCCTGTTCAGAATCTGTACCACAAATAGAGTCATAGAGTTATAGAGTTATACAGCACAGAAACAGGGCCTTCGGCCCATTGTGTCTGTGCCAGCCATCAAGCACCCAACTATTGTAATCCCATTTTCCAGCACTTGGCCCGTAACCTTGTCTGATATGGCGTTTCAAGTGCTCATCTAAATACTTCTTAAATGTTGTGAGGGTTCCTGCCTCTACCACCCCTTCAGGCAATGTGTTCCAGACTCCAACCACCCTCTGGGTGAATTTTTTTTTCCTCAAATCCCTTCTAAACCTCCTGCTCCTTACCTTAAATCTATGCCCCCTGGTTATTGATCCCTCCACTAAAGGAAAAAGTTTCTTCCTATCTAACCTATTAACGCCCCTCATAATTTTATATACCTCAATCAGGTCCTCCCTCAGCCTTCTCTGCTTTAAGGAAAACAACCCTAGCCTTTTCAGTCTCTCTTCATAGCTGAAATGCTCCAGCCCAGGCAACATCCTGGTGAATCTCCTCTGCACCCTCTCCAGTGCAATCACATCCTTCCTATAGTATGGTGCCCAGACGTGTACACAGTATTCCAGCTGTGGTCTAACTAGCATTTTATACAGCTCTATCATAACCTCCCTGCTCTTATATTCGGTGCCTTGGCTAATAGGGGCAAGTGTCCCATATGCCTTCCTAACCACCTTATCTACCTGTGCTGCTGCCTTCAGTGATCTATGGACAAGTACACCAAGGTCCCTCTGACCCTCTGTACTCCCTAGGGTCCTACCATCCATTGTATATTCCCTTGCCTTGTTAGTCCTCCCAAAATGCATCACCTCACACTTCTCAGGATTAAATTCCATTTGCCACTGCTCCGCCCATCTTATCATTATCTTTTCTTATCTTATCTGCGAACTTACTGATCATACCTCCTATATTCACGTCTAAATCATTAATGTACACTACAAACAGCAAGGGTCCCAGCACTGATCCCTACAGTACACCACTGGTCACAGGCTTCCACTCGTAAAAACAACCCTCGACCATCACCCTCTGCCTCCTGCCACTACACCAATTTTGAATCCAATTTGCTAAATTGCCCTGGATCCCATGGGCTCTTACCTTCTCAACAAATCTCCTGTGGGACCTTATCAAAAGCCTTACTGAAGTCCATGTAGACTACATCAACTGCTTTACCCTCATCTACACATCTAGTCACTGCCTTGAAAAATTCAATCAAGTTAGTTAGACACAATCTCCCCCTGACAAAGCCTCGCTGACTATCCCTGATTTAATCCCTGCCTCTCCAAAGGGAGATTAATCCTGTCCCTCAGAATTTTTTCCAGTAGTTTCCCAACCACTGATGTTAGACTCACCGGCCTGTAATTACCTGGTTTATCCCTTCTACCCTTTTTGAATAATGGTCCCACATTAGCTGTTCCCCAGTCCTCTGGTACCTCTCCTGTGGCCAGAGAGGATTTGAAAATTTGTGTCAGAGCTCCTTCAATCTCCTCCCTTGCCTCACATAACAGCCTGGGATACATCTCATCTGGGCCTGGGGATTTATCCACTCTAAATCAGCAAATACTTCCTCTCTTTCAATGCTAATATGTTCAAGTATATCACAATCCCCCTCCCTGATCTCCTGGAATGTTTCCATCACCACCTCCAGCTGGAATGCACCTCCCACTTAGGAGGTGCAGGTTGTCTTTAAGTGCTGTTAGTCTTGCACAAACTTGGGTCCCTTGCGGAGACATGGATTTACGCAACAGTGCATAGAAGGCTGACTACACGCAGCTATCATGCAAGTTAGCAGGTAGCACTAAGTTGGCGTGCTACCTGCATCGGAAGCAATGTTCTAGGCCCAAACATCTTCAGCTGCTTCATCAATTACCATCCTTCAGTCATAAGATCAGAAGTGGGGATGTTTGCTGATGACTGCACAATGTTCAGCACCAATCGCGACTCCTCAGATACTGAAGCAGTCCGTGTAGAAATGCAGCACGACCTGGACAATATCCAGGCTTGGGCTGATAAATGGCAAGTATTACAACCAGATGAGAAAGGGGTCCAGGTGTTCTCTCTCAGCTTTTGCAAAGTTTTAACTGTAACAGGGTTTAATTTTAAAACACAGTGTTTTTAGCTCCACCTCAGTGAATCCTTGTTCACTGCTTTCCAATTGCAAGGCAAAGAAATCAATCAGACAGGTTTTCTTAGATTTAAACAAGAAAGGTGGAAGTTTATTAATCTAAAACTCTAATTCGGTTAACGACTATGAATACGCGATGCGACGATGCTAGCATGCATGCATGCAAGCACGATAAACACACACGCAAATAGAGACAGAAGTAGAAAGAATAAAGGGGAAAAGTTTGAGGCAATAGCTGGGATCTATTTACGCTCCTTTGAGTTCGATGTGGAGTCTTTGGTTGCCAGTAAGTCTTGCCGTTTCATTGGGGCCCAGTGCACGCTTTAAATCTTGTTTCGATGTAGGAGTCTTTTCTCTCTTGAGGTTTAAATGACTTCAGTGGATCTGGAGATTAGTGAGAGAGAGAGGCTCTCTTCTTCCAAGTTCAGTTGCAATCTGCAGTTTCTGTCTTCAAACTGTCCTGTGAGCACAATTCAAAATTCCAAGTTGGCCAGCAGGTTAGTCGTGTGACTAACCCCTTATTTGTGAACAACCGCTCCTGCGGTTTGTGGATTTCAAAGCTCTCGGTGGGGTGGGGTGGGGGGGGGGGGGGCGGGGTGTGGGTGGTGTAGCGCAGTCTCTTACACCAACAAGATGTGGATCACCATTGCCCAGACCAATCTCTGTTAACTGAATGAGTGAGCAGTTCCCATTGTCTTTTCCTAGTCAACTGTCTCGTAGAATGCAATTTTTTTTCCAGCCGCTGCTACTCTCTTTAAACAAGTCATCTCTCCACTCCAGCAGCAGTTTAAAATTAATGTTCATGTGATGAAATTAATATGCCTCATTGTTGGCAGGTGGGGGTCTTCATGACACCTCCACACCTAGTGGAATGAAATGTGATATTTTTAAAGAGCATTTCATTAAAAGGGTCTAGAAAGAAGAGTAGGTACAGAAAAACACACGTGCACCCCCCTCATTCTTTCAGAAACCTTAAAAATAGCTACAGCCTGTCTTTTCTTGGTAACTTTGCTCGTTTAAACTGCCTTTTTTGGAATCCCAATAAACATGTTTTTGGGGAAGTTTTTCAGTTTGCACATTTCCGGGACTGCCTAGGGTGTCTTTGTTCTTGTTGAGGTCAGCAGAGGGAGGGTTAGATTAAATAAGCCCTGGGTTGGAGTTCTGCTCATGGGCGTCAGCAGCGGGTGGAACCATGCTGACCTCTCAGTGCTTTGATGAGTCCTGCAAGGGCTTTTCACCTTCGGGTTTTTTCTGACTGTGAGGGAGGATTCTTTGCTAATCTTCCCTTTGTCCTCTGGGACACTCCTACTTGCATGTATTTGCCAGATTCTACTGTACTCCCCTGCAGACTAGTAGCTGTGCCCTCTTGAGGACTTTCTTTGGCTCTGCAGGTTCCTGTAAATGTTGCTAGCAACATTGGTGGGGTGCTTTTAGTGTCTGCATTTACATAGGAGGATATGGGGTCTGACTTCTCAAACATTTTGGGGTTGGCTGACTGGACAGTAGGGGTTTTCATTTGGGATTTCTCCCGGCCTTCCTTTAACCTGCCCTGTTGGTTGCTTTTTCCTCTTTTCTTTCTAACCTTTTGCCAGCCTTGTGGCTGTCTGGCCCCTTTTGTTCTCGACAGGGGTCACTTACAGTTAACCAACCCTCTGCTGGAGGGTCCTTCAAACACCGATACAGGACTTATGGGTGCAGATTTCACTGTAGGTTGGGGTGTCCCCACAACCTGGCACACGTGGCAACTCCTACACTACTCCATCATGTCTTTGGGGAGTTTTGGCTAGTCAAACTGCTGTTTTATGTGGGTTTTGGTTTTTCATATACCGACATGCAAAGCCACTGTAATCACGTGGGCCATTCTTAATATTTCTCTGCGGTACTTCTACGGCAGCACTAACTGGTGAACCACTGTCCACTCCTTGCTCTCAGGTCTGTGAGGAGATCTCCACTTCTTCATTAGTATCTCATTCTTTAAATATGAACTCCCTCTTCTTCAATTTCAGACTTGGCAGCCTGTGCTAACTCTCTCAATACTAGGTCAGCTCGCTGAGCCTCAGCTAGAGAGGATTCATTTAATTCATTCCCCGGGTCTTCTAACTTTCCAAAGAAAGTCTCAGACAGACATACTTCATGGCCATCTGCCTGCAGTGCCAATTCAGTCTCCTCTGGGGGAGCTGGTTTGATCATGGCCTGATTCACTACACATTCAGGGAAACTACAGGGGACCGTCTCCCGCCACTTTCCTGTCTCTCTGACCTCCTGTGGTCTCTCTTTCACTACTGGGGGAGCTACCACCTTCACCCCCGCCAGATCATTACCTAGGAGCAGGTCAACCCAGTCCACAGGTAAACTAGGGACAATCCCTATGGTCACTGGTCCCGATACTAAGTCGCACTCCAAGTGCACCCAGTGTAAAAGTACAGGCATACACTGCCCTCCAATACCATTCACCATCATTCTGGTGTTTACTGCACTCTCTGGGGGAAAGGGATCTAGTGGCCCCTGTGTCCCTAAGAATTACTATGGGCTTGCTTGCCCCACTCGAGGGGTATGGGGTCAATCAACCTTCTGACACAAAACCCTGATAACCTTCAGGAATCCTATTAAATTTTCCTGCATTTGCAGCAGTAGGCTTCCTGGGCCCTACACTTACTTCAATTAAAACCACAGCTTGTTCTGCTGGGCTTTCCATCAGTGTTCCTTCTCTTTCAGTGAATGGGTGTGCTCTGATTAACCCTGCAGGTTTTCCCTTTAGCTTCCAGCAGTCAGCTCTTAGATGCCCTGCTTTATTACAATGGAAGCACACCTGTCTCCGGGTCTCACTCCTACATGCAGCACCTTCTTTTTTGGCTGGAGGAGGGCCCCCTGTGTCTCCTGCTTTACCTTCTTTCCCAGGACCCCTTGGGCTTCTATCACCTTCCCGCCCTTTGACCTTTTTGGGTTTGTGGGGGTGACTAGGAAAGATTTTCCCCTGGGAAACTGACTTTTGATTAGAGCAAACTCATCAACCAGAACTGCCGCTTGCCAGGCGCTATGAACTTTCTGTTCCTCTACATGTGGCTTTATGGAGAGTGGGAGAGAACTTTTAAATTCCTCTAACAGAATTACCTCTCTGAGATTTTCATAGCTCAGCTGCACTTTAACAGCACTCAGTTACTGGTCAAAAGCCAGCTGCTTATTTCTCTCAAACTCCAGGTAAGTTTGATCAGCTTGCTTCTTGAGGTTTCTAAACTTTTGGCGATAGGCTTCCGGTACTAACTCATGCCCCGAGGATAGCATTTTTTGTCAGTTCATAATTGGATGAACTCGCATCTGGCAAGAGGGAATAAACTCAAGCCGCCTCAGCTCTCTCTCTTCAAATTCCTTCTGGAAGGTTCTTTCTTTCTCTCTCTCCTGTTTGTCTCTCTCTCTGTCTTTCAAGTTTCCTCTGTTCCAGTTGTATCTTTGCGAGCAATACCCTGTCAGAGTCTGCTTCCAACCCTGTTTCTGCTTCTTCAGATTCAAGGGGAAAATGGTTGGCCACTAGTCTTAGGAGTTGAAACTTTCAGGCCTTGGCACAGACAGTGATCCCACACTGTTCAGCAATTTTTCTCAACTCCTCCATGGACAGTGCTTTTAACTTATCCCAAGTTACTTCACCCTGGCTTGGGGAGCTACTAGCTTCAGTCGCAGACTGAATTATTAGTATTCTAGCACGCACAACCACAAGAAAACCTATATTGAATTTTTTTCTCTTTTTGATTGGGATCAATTTGGCTTCCCACTTCCAATTTTTTCATTTGTCTGTGGGTTGAATCCGGACGCTAGCCCCCAATTTCTGTTCAATATGGAGTCTGCCAGACCTGCTGAGTGGTTCCAGCATTTCTTGTTTTTATTCTACATCACTGTTTCTTCACTGTCGCCGGGTCAAAATCCTGGAACTCCCTTCCTAACAGCACTGTGGGTGTACCTACCCCACATGGACTGCAGCGGTTCAAGAAAGTGGCTCACCACCATCTTCTCAAGGGCAATTAGGGATGGGCAATAAATGCTGTCCTAGCCAGTGATGGGTGGTGTCCCCTGATGTTTAGCCAATGAGGCATATAGGGCAGAAAAGTCCCATTCAGAATGTTTTGAGTTAACGGACATTAACTAGGGCAGTGGAGTAGACAACTGATGTCGCTGCTTTGCATTAGGGAGAGACGATGATGAGGTTTTGTGCTCTTTATCACTGTTGAGTAACCCCTTCTAGGATTACACGTGTATGGACATTGAGTGAGAGCATGATTGAGCTCAGTTGTGAATTGGCACAGTACAGATTGGACTTAAGCAAATTGCAGACTAGTCAGTAATGGCTGCCATCATTGCCAAATATCCTGCAGACACCCACAGTCAAGGCTCATATGAAGAATGCGCAAATGAGTATCTAAGAGTGTGCGGCACCCTTAGAACTGTACACCAGCAAGATGTCAACACTTTCAAGATGGATTGGGAGAGAATTGGTCAGAAAATGAAAGGTAAAGGAAATTCCAAAACAATATAAACATTTTCAAAGTATTACAGAAATCCTCGGAGTAGTTTGCAAATGGATAATGGGTGAAATAACATTTCGGTTACCATATCATGTATTATGTCTCACCATTGCTTCAGAGAGAGCTAAATAATTCTTATATATTCAGTTGACAGTCTTCAAAATTTTTGTGGGAATAAGTATTTCTAAAAATATGATAATACATTATGTTGACAACTCATCGCTTGAGTTAACTAATGTTTGAGTAAATTCAAATGCATATAGTTACTTGGATCAATTTACCTCTCATTTCTTGTGCTGAAAGGCAAGGCAGTAAATAGGAACCCAGCTGTTGACTGCTAGCAGCAAGGTCTTCTGGCGACTGATGAAGAACAGTGCCCAGGAAGTCCCGAAGACTGCAGCTCATTTGGGGGTGGTGCTGACTGTCTGGTTTCTTCAGGTGCCCCGAGTGTCTCTAATGGTTCTGCTGTGACAAAAATGAGGCCAGAGATGAGGATAAGTCCCCACCCCACCGTATCATCATTGCAATCCTGGACCTGTGCCTAGTCTATGGTACCGGCCCAATGATGCACTGTTGAGGGTGTAGAGGAAATCCCTACATTACATATGGGGGAAGGAGTAAAGCTTGGCTACCTGACCCGAACCCGACCAAACCCGAATACATGTGTTGGGTTCGAGTCGGGTCGGGTCTGTATTCTGCGTCCAGCATTCGGGCTCGAGTCGGGTAAGGCTGGATTGTACTGTTTTGTTTCATATTGTTTTCGTTTTAATCTACGATTTTTTTTCTGTTTCATTAATATGTTTGTTTTTTCGGGTCCTGTCAGGCATTTAAAGAAATTGAAGGACTCGGGCCCGGGTCGGGTTCGGGTTGACTGTTGTCGGGTCGGGCCCGGGTCGGGTTTTAATTCTATACCCAAGCCAGGCTTTAGGAAGGGGTGACAGAGATCTAATGTAACAGGTCTCTGCCCCTTTTTTCTTTTTGCTGCATTGAGGGAACTGAATATTGCTCAGCAGCTGGAGTGAGAAGAGGACATCAACCCGAATGGTTCCAGAATGAGGCGGCAGTTTTGCACTTGATGAAAAAGTCAAATCATTGGACATGATGTTCCCTTGAACTGTTAGAAATTTATTTTCCATTGTTGCAATCTGCTTCTTTGGCTGAACAAGACAGGGCCATCGTTTATTAGTTCTTGACTCTATAACAGCACATTAGCAGGCATACTGGAAAATAAATATGTATTTTTCCTCTAGTGTTCTGCTTTGGACGAAGTCTACTTCTGCTTGGAATATTGTTGTGGGGCTCAGTTGGATTAGCAAATCAGTATGTGGGGAATCATAGAGAAAAATATGCACTTTACTGTTCTGTAAGGCAATATTATTAGACTAATGGGCCATATTCCGAAGGTTCCTTGGAGAGGGAAGGCAGGGGCAATGAAGGATGTTGGGAGAGAGGAAGTACTTGAGATCTGTTTGGAGTTGAAGTGTCTCTACGATGAGACAGTAGTGATGGATGCTCTAAACTTGGGTAATTTTATGTGGTAGACTTGGTAATCTAATACCTGAACCAGGCAGCTCAGCACCATTCCAAGACACGCCAAAGATGTTGATCTCAATGAAATGGG
This sequence comes from Heterodontus francisci, assembly GCF_036365525.1. Lineage (NCBI taxonomy): Eukaryota > Metazoa > Chordata > Chondrichthyes > Heterodontiformes > Heterodontidae > Heterodontus > Heterodontus francisci. Next base: position 32,624,971 of record NC_090389.1, read on the forward strand.
CAAATAGGTCAACAGGATTTTTTTTTTTAGTTCCTCATTTTCTATGATTAATGTGAGGGAAAAAGTGAGATGTATGACCTAAAGAGAACTCTCATCTGAAATCTAGCTTTTTTTAATTTTTTATTCATGTGACGTGGGCATCATTAGTAAGGACCAAGGACAGTTCCCTGAGGAACTCCTGCAGTGATATCTTGGGGCTGAGATGACTGACCTCCAACAACCACAACCGTCTTCCTTTGTGTTAGGTATGACTCCAACCAGAAGAGAGTTTTCTCTCTGAATTCCATTCACTTCAATTTTACTGGGGCTCCTTGATTCCACACTCAGTCAAATGCTGCCTTGACTCTCACCTCACCTCTGGAATTCAGCTTTTTTGTCTATGTTTGGACCAGGGGCTGTAATGATGTCTAGAACTGAGTGCTCCTGGCAGAACCCAAACTGAGCATCGGTGTGAAAGTTATTGGTGAATAAGTGCCGCTTGATAACACTGTCGCAACCTCTTCCATCACTTTTCTGATAATTGAGAGGGCAGTAATTGGCTGGATAGGATTTGTTCCTTTTTTTCATAGGCTACACTTAGTCTGTGTTCCACTTTGTGGGGTAGATCTCAGTGTAGTACCTGTACTGGTACAACTTGGCTACCTGTGCAGCTCATTCAGGAGCACAGGTCTTCAGCATTACAGCTGGGATTTTTTATGCTTTTGCTGAAAAGAATGTGCTCAAATGTTTCTTCATATCATTTGGAGTGAATCAAATTGGCTGAAGACGGCCAGAAGGAGCTGAGATGGAGCATCCAACTGGCACTTCTGGCTTGTCTTTTGCATTGATGTGCTGGGCTTCCCCATCATTGAGGCTGGGGTTGTTTGTGGAGCCGCCTCCTCCAGTTAGTTATTTAAATGTCCACCAGCATTGACGGCTGGATGTGGCAGGACTGCAGATCTTTGATCTGATCTGTTGGTTGTGGAATTGTTTCACATTGTCTATCACATGTTGCTTCCACTGTTTTGCATGCACGTGGTCCTGTGCTGTAGCTTCACAGGGTTGGAACCTAATTTTTAGGTTCACCTGTTGATGCTCCTGACATGCTGTCCAACACTCCTCATTGAACCAGGGTTGGTTCCTGGCTTGATGGTAATAGTAGAGTGAGGAATATGCCAGGCCATGAGGTTACGGATTGTGGTTGAATATAATTCTGCTGCTGCTGATGGCCTGTATTGCCTCATGGATGCTCAGTTTTGAGCTGCTAGATCTGATCTGAATCTGTTCAATTTAGCACGGTGGCAGTGCCACGCAACACAATGGAGGATATCCTCCATGTGAAGATGGGACTTTGTCTCCACAAGAACTATGCAGTGGTCACTACTGCCGCCACTGGCATGGACAGATGAATCTCGGACTGGTAGATTGGTGAGCATGAGGTGAAGTATGTTTTTCCCTCATATTGGTTCTCTGACTATCCCATGCAGGCCCTGTCTGGCAACTGTGTCTCTCAAGACACAGCCAGCTTGGTCAGTAGTACACCCAGAGTACATTTTGTGTCTTTGCTGCCTTGCTTCTTCTGAGTGGTGCTCATCATGGAGGAGCACTGATTTGTCAGCTGAGGGAGGATGGTAGGTACTAATGAGCTGGAGTTTTCCTTGCCATGTTTGACCTGATTCCATGAAACTTCATGGGGTGTGGAGTCATTGTTGAGGACTTCAAGGGCCACTACCTGTGTACCACTGTCCTGTCACCTCTGGTGAGTTTGCCCTGCCAGTGGGACAGGACATATGCAGGGCTGATGATGGAGGTGTTTGGAAAATTGGCTGAAAGATGTCATTCTGAAAGTATCAGATATCAGATTGTTGCTTGACTGCTCTGTGGGACAGCTCACCCAATTTTGGCACAAGTCCCCAAATGATAGTGAGGAGGACTTTGCAGGGTTGGCTGAATCATAGAATGGTTACAGCACAGAAGGAGGCCATTCGGCCCAATGCGTCCCATGGCAGCTCTCTGTGAGAGCAACTCCGCTAGTCTCACTCTTCCCCCCCCCCCCCCCACCCCCCATTTTCCCCATATCACGGCAAATCTTTTCTCTTCAGATAATTATCCAATTCCCTTTTGAAATCCGTGATTGAATCTGCTTCCACCACATTCTCAGGCAGTGCATTCCAGATCCTAACCACTGCATTAAAAAAAACTTTTTCCTCACATCACCTCTGGTTCTTGTGCCGATCACCTTAAATTGGTGTCATCTGGTTCTTGGCCCTTCCACCAATGGAAATAGTTTCTTCCTATCTACTCTGTCAAGACCCCTCATGATTTTGAACATTTCAATTAAATCTCCTCTCAACCTTCTCCTCCATGGAGAACAGCCCCCAGTTTGCCAATCGATTCATGTAACTGAAGTTTCTCATCCCCGGAACCATTCTTGTATATCTTTTCTGCATCGTCTCTAAAGCCTTCAATGTCCTTCCTAAAGTGCAGTGCCCGAAATGGGACGTAATTTTCTAGTTGAGGCCGAACCAGTGTTTTATGAAAATTCACCATAACTTCCTTGCTTTTGACTGGGTTGGCGTGCCTTTATCACAACCGAATCAGAAGCCTCAGTCAAAAAGAATGATCCGTCCAGTTTTATTATTATTATACTTTGTCTTAGGGGCTTGGTGTAACTCACTGGCTTGCTAGGCCATCTTAGAGGGCAGTTAAGAGTCAACCACATTGCTATGGGGTTGGAGTTGCACATAGATCAGACTGAGTAAGCTTTCCTCCTCTGGAGGACATTTGTGAACCAGATGAGTTTTTACAACAATCCAATAGTTTCAGGCCACCATTACTGATACTAGCTACTCTTAAATAATTACCTGATTGTACAAGTTTAATTGCATGATTGTGTAAGTAGCTAGTGATAAAAACTGCACCGTTTAGAAAAATCCAGGGACGAAGTAAATGATTTGATTTTGATTTAGAGATACAGCACTGAAACAGGCCCTTCGGCCCACCGAGTCTGTGCCGACCATTAATCACCCATTTTTATACTAATCCTACACTAATCCCATATTCCTACCACATCCTCACCTGTCCCTATATTCCCCTACCTATACTAGGGGCAATTTATAATGACCAATTTACCTATCAACCTGCAAGTCTTTTTGGCTGTGGGAGGAAACCGGAGCACCCGGAGGAAACCCACGCCGACACAGGGAGAACTTGCAAACTCCACACAGGCAGTACGCAGAATTGAACCCGGGTCGCTGGAGCTGTGAGGCTGCGGTGCTAACCACTGCGCCACTGTGAATGCAAAAATTGTTTTTAATTATTATCCAAATGAGTAACGTGGCTACTCAGAAACTTTCCCATTATCTTTTGCGCTCACGTGCTGGGCTCCGCTAACGTTGAGGATGGGGATCTTCATATCGCCTCTTCCATCAGTTGTTCAATTGTCCACCACCATTCATGACTGGATGCATTTACCTATTTAACTTTAATCCAAGTTTAATCAGTGGTTAGACATCAGATGATAAATAGTAAAGTTTTAATTGGCTAATTCAATAATCCAGGGCTTCTGTATTTTGGCCAGTTTTTGTTTTTAAGAGTAAAATTCTCAATATATTCTCATGTGTACCTTAATGGTCTTAAGGTTTTTTAAAATGGTATCCAATTGACATACTAAGTTAAATATTTTGTCCTAAATTTATAACAGTGAAATTTGGCCAGAGTATGTTTCCAGCAACAAATATTCACAGGTTTTTACATTAAACATGATTATAGGTTATTTTGTCATTTAAAGTGTTTCAGTTCTTTTTTAAAGCTATAAAGCACAATGATTCGAGCAACAGAGCATTGCTGTCAGAGAGCTGTACTGTGGACTGTGAGTAGACATTTAAGCATTGGATTTTGACCTTTAGGGAATAGGTTGATGCCAATCAAGGGAAAGGTTATCAGTGACTTGTAATTTAAAATTCTCATCCAAGACCCAATGGACAAGAGTCCACAACATAGACAGTCCCAAATGAATAGTTTTTCCTTGGGGAGCAGAAGATTAAAGGTAACAAGAATTAAAATGTCAGCCAAAAGTTGCTCAGGTGCCCTTCTAATATTTGATTTGGGGTGAATAAAACTACATAATAGCATGAGGGAGAAAGTGGAGAAATTCTTCAGTCTTACAAATCCCTCCACATCACCATGCCATCCTACCATGTAGGAATTTCAGCTCAATAGTAGCATCCCAATCTCTCATTCACGAGGTCATGGGTTCAAAACCCACTTTGGGACTTCAACACATAATCTAGGCTGACATTTTGGTGCAATACTGAAGAAATACTATACTGTTGGTGGTGTCATCTTTTGAATGGAACATTAAACTGAGGCATTGTCCACGGGCTCAGGTTTTTTTATTCTTTCATGGAATGTGAGCGTTGCTAGCAGGCCAGCATTTATTGTCCATCCCTAACTGCCCTTGAGAAGGTGGTGGTGAGCTGCCTTCTTGAACTGCTGCAGTTCATGTGAGGTAGGTATACCCACAGTGCTGTTAGGAAGGGAGTTCCAGGATTTTGACCCAGTGACAATGAAGGTATGACGATATAGTTCCAAGTCAGGATGGTGTGTGGCTTGGAAGGGAACTTGCAGGTGGTGGTGTTCCCATGCAACTGCTGCCCTTGTCCTTCTACATGGTAGAGCTTGTGGGTTTTGAAGGTGCTGTCTAAGGAGCCTTGGCGCATTGCTGCAGTGCATCTTGTAGATGGTACACACTGCTGCCACTGTGCGTCGGTGGTGGAGGGAGTGAATATTTGTGAATGGGGTGCCCATCAAGTGGGCTTCTTTGTACTGGATGATGTCAAGCCTCTTGAGTGTTGTTGGAGCTGCACCCATCCAGGCAAGTGGGGAGTATTCCATCACACTCCTGACTTGTGGCTTGTAGATGGTGGGCGGGCTTTGGGGAGTCAGGAGGTGAGTTACAGGATTCCTAGCCTCTGACCTGCTCTTGTAGCCACGGTATTTATATGGCTACTCCAGTTCAGTTCCTGGTCAATGGTAACCCTCAGGATGTTGATGGTGAGGGATTCAGCAATCGTAATGCCATTAAATGTCAAGGGGAGATGTTTAGAGTCTCTCTTGTTTGAAATAGTCATTGCCTGGCACTTGTGTGGCACAAATGTTACTTGCAACTTATCAACCCAAGCATGGATATTGTCCAGGTCTTGCTGCATTTCTGCACGGATTGCTTCAGTATCTGATGAGTCATGAATGGTGCTGAACATTGTGCATTCATCAGCGAACATCCCCACTTCCGATCTTATGATGGAGGGAAGGTCATTGATGAAGCAGCTGAAGATGTTTGCACCTGGGACAGTACCCTGAGGAACTCCTGCAGTGATGTCCTGGAGCTGAGATGATTGACCTCTGACAACCACAACCATCTTCCTTTGTGCTGGGTATGATTCCAACCAGCAGAGAGTTTCCCCCCGATTCACATTGACTCCAGTTTTGCTCGGGCTCCTTGATGCCAGGCTCGGTCAATATGGCCTTGATGTCAAGGGCAATCACTCTCACCTCACCTCTGGAGTTCAGCTCTTTTGTTCATGTTTGAACCAAGGCTGTAATGAGGTCAGAAGCTGAGTGGCCTTGGTGGAACCCAAACTGAGCGTCACTGAACAGGTTATTGCTAAGCAAGTGCCGCTTGAGAGCACTTTCGGTGACACCTTCCATCACTTTACTGATGATTGAGAGTAGACTGATGGGGCGGTTTGTCCTGCTTTTTGTGTCCAGGACAGACCTGGGTAATTTTCCACATTGTCGATTAGATGCCAGTTTAGTAGTAGTACTGGAACAGCTTGGCTAGGGGCCCGGTAAGTTCTGGAGCACAGGTCTTTAGTACTATTACCGGAATGTTGTCAGGGCCCATAGCCATTGCAGTATCCAGTGCCTTCAGTCGTTTCTTGATATCATGTGGAGTGAATCGAATTGGCTGAAGACTGGCCTCTGTGATGCTGGGGACTTCAGGTGGAGGCCGAGATGGATCCTCAACTCGGCACTTCTGGCTGATGATTGTTGCAAATGCTTCAGCCTTATCCTTTGCACTGATGTAATGGGGTCTCCCATCATTGAGAATGGGGATATTTGTGGAGCCTCCTCCTCCTGTTGTATAATTGTCCACCACCATTCACGACTGGATGTGGCAGGACTGCAGAGCTTAGAACTGATCTGTTGGTTGCCTGTTAATTGAGGGATTGCTTTGCTCTGTCTATCGCATGCTGCTTATGCTGTTTGTCACACAAGTAGTCCTGAGTTGTAGCTTCACCAGGTTGACACCTCAATTTGAGGTATGCCTGTTGCTGCTCCTGGCATGCCCTCCTGTACTCTTCATTGAAATTCTACTGATAAAACTGTTCTAGAAAAGCATGAGGTGAAACAGAAACTATTACTGTTTGTGGAAAATAAAATTACTACTCAAATGATTTCTTCCCAAAATCACCATATAATTTACAAATAGATCATTTTTTTCATGCTGTCTTCACTGTCACACAGAGCATTACCAGTTTTTTTTATTACCCTTTACTTCACTGAGGAATTGTGCATTCAATGACTTTTTTTGTCTCATTTTAATTAAAGAGATGAGTCTGTTTTTTTTGTAAGGCAAAGAAATGTAATTAATGAAATAAAGCTGGCATATCTTTCTTCAGTGCCAGGGTGCAACTGTTTCTATGGCAACTAATTTTAATTGCTGGTAGCTGGGCCTTCTCCACATCTGACATGTGTCAACATTATATTATGCATATAATCCGGAGTGGAACCCCGTAGGCGGTCATGTGTCACCTTTGGCATGTTTCCGGCAGTTCCTGCAGCCATACTGGTGCCAAACGTCGTGTCCTGCACTCCTTTGGACCCCACCAGAAAGGCCGAGAGGGGGGTTTTGACGACTGGGCAACTCTCAACCTCCATAAATTTGCCCAGGCATGCGCCATGGAGAGGTCACTCCATAGTTGCCTCACAGCGACTAAAACAACACCACTGACCACCTCCAGGCGCGTATCCATTGTCTCTCGAGATAAGGAGGCCCAAAAGAAGAAAAGAAAGAATATTATGCATATGCTGTGATGATATCTACTCAATTGTTGATGCCTGGTCATATTGTTTGATCTAGCTAAAATACATCAGATTTTTATGATCTCACAAAATGAATTTTGATAGGCTCTGATGAAAGGTCACAGACCTTGAAACGTTAACTCTGCTTCTCTCTCCACAGATGCTGCCAGACCTGCTGAGTATTTCCAGAATTTTCTGTTTTTATTTTGAATTTTGAGGGGGTTAGACTGATATTATGGACTGAAAATATTGCTCTTCTGGTGAAATTTGAACGACTGTGAAAGTTAAATCTTTTAAAAATAAGGAAGGAACAAATGAATGGTACTGTCATGCAGGCCACCACCTGCCAAGGCTGAGGCACACATTATTTCACCACATGAACATTAAAACTTAAAATTGTGGCTGGGAAGAAAAGAGGGCCTATCACAAGGAATTGCCAAGCCCCTGACTGGAAAGACATTTACATGCTGGCATAGAGTGTTGGAACAAAGGACCCAGTCCCTGCTTCTGCAATACACAGAAGACCAGGTCAGACTAGTTTAATCACATGACTAACTGCCTGTTTGAATTTGAACTTGCTGAGAGAACGAAACTGAGAAAACTGTTTGCTCCTGGACTGAGAACACCTCTCTCCTGTTTGCTCTCATCTCTTTCTCATGGAACAGAAGACCCATTGAGGGCACATGAACTCAAAGAGAGAAAGGTCTCCTATGTGAACAAGGTTTAAGAAGAATACTGGGCCACAAACGAAAAGTACGAGTTGTCTACAATCAAAGACTCTACGGCGAGCTGGAAACACAGAAACAGTAACAAGAAACCCCTTTCTGAGACTGCCTCAAACCTCTGTACTTTATTTTTCTTCTGCTATTTTCTGTCCCTATTTGCAGGTGTGTATCACGTGTGCATGCTAGCTTGGGCGTGTCCTATATCTATAGGCATCAATTAAATTAGAGTTTAAGTTTAATAACATTTCATCTTCTTTAAACCTAAGAAAACCAAGTGTGTTCATTTCTTTGCCTTATAATTGGAAAGTGGTGAACAAGGATTCATCAAGGGGGAGCTCAAAACACAGTGTGTTTAAAAATTAAACCCTGTTACAATAAGACCAAGTGAAGACAGTAAAAGACCCCAAGGCACCTTTCTCACCTGGCCGTAACAATACACAAAATTTAAACACTGCCTTTCATCTTGAGAGTGGAGGAAGCTTCGCTCTGAATTTAACTCTACTGACTTCAGATTGCTGAATACTGCCCCTGAGTATCTGAATTAAGAAAGCCCAGTGTGAACAACCCACATGTTGATGAAAACAAAATAAAACAAAATTTAAAATTAACATTTTACATGCGAAATAAGTAACAAAATCTGTGTAAGGTTTCTCAGTGACCCTCATGGGAATGTACAATCTATTAGATTAATTTTTCAGACTACTGTGATTTTTTTCATCATTTAAGACAAATACAAAGTCAATAATATTAATAAAATGGAGCTAGACATACCACTATGAGGGATCATAAGGATTACTGTTCAGGTTGTAATCACAGGGAATTGTAATCTTCCAGATATAGACTGAGACTTACAGGTGAGGACAATCTGTAGGAATGCATGAGTTTATTGAAGTACTTGGAGAATCTTGTCTTAAGCAGCAGGTGAGGGAACCCATAACGCTCAAGCGATATTGAATTTGCTATGAGCTAATGAGGATGGAGCGATAAGTCACATTGAAGTCAGGGAACATTTGGAGTCACATAATTATTATTTTAATTTGAAGGTTGACATGAATACAGAGTAGATATAATAATAAGAAATTGTACTCCAAGAGAGCAGATGCTGAGATGTTAAAATGCTGCCTGAAAAGAATAAAATGGAAAGAATTATTTATAGGGAATGACGTGAAAGAAAATGAATGTGTTTGAAGGAGTTATTTCTGTATTTTCTGAGATTTTTCCCCTGATTTTTACTCAGGGCTGGGAAAGATGGGGGCCCAGGGGTGGGGAGGAGGTGTGGCTGGGAGGTGCAGTGGAGAAAGGAAGAATTTTCAGACTGAGACCTGGAAGTATGGGTTTCCTGGATGTTCGACAGAAATTAAATTGTCATAATTTTTTCTCCAGGTTTCCCACTGGATAGGCAACTAGATTAACAGGCTTGGTGCCTGTAGGGAGGGAAAGCAGCCAGGGAATGGATGTCAGGTAAATGTGACATCTTGTGTGTTGGGGTCGGTTGGACATTGCAGGGGGTGGGGCGAATCAGATGCTGTGGTGGGGAGGTCGGCTGATCGCAGGGAGAACATCACATACAGGTAAGGCTTTTGGGTCAGCAAACACTCCTGCTCTTCTTGGCCCACACGCAGTATAATGAAAGCATTTACCTCATGGATCTGCTGCTTCTCCCCTCTTATCACCTGCCAGCATTCCTGGCACCATGCAATCCCAGCTTCCATGAGCTAAAAATAAAAATGCTGGTAAAATAGAAGCATATGGCTTCCTTAAAAAAATTTCAGTGACTGAACCGTCTCCTGAGAGCAGGTTGGTTGCCTGCCTCCATTAAAACCAGAAGTGGACAGATTGACAATGAGTTGGGATTGGGCTTGAGACTCTTTGAAAAAATGTTACTACCCATGAACACCATCCCCCATTCCGCCCCCCTGCCGCACCTGCCACCCTGTTCTTGGGGATTACAATTCCTTCCTGTATCTCAAACAAATTACACATTAAACAGGAAAGAAAAACGGACACAAATGGAAAGGGAAGTTAGAGAAACCATTAGGTAGAATGAATTGTCATATAAAATTCTGAAAAGTACAGGGCAGGAACAGGTTAGGAAGAAGAGATCCAAAGTGGTAGAAAATATAGAGGGCATGGGAAAAAGAGCATTCTTTAAGTATATTAGAAGCAAAAGAAGGACTCAGATGGACATTGGACCATTTACCAGTGGCAACAGGAGAGGAGAAGGATGGAAGGAATCTTTATTTTGTGAGACTGCTTTTACTATTGAAAGCAGGTCGGGAGATGCCCGAGTGAAGAGTATAAAGGGGAAAATAGCCCAGATAATGTTTGTACCACAAGGAAAGAAACTAGACAGTAGAAGCTTGAAGCGGCCACAGTAGAACTTGGATTTAGGAATCCTTAGGAACAGGATTTGAGGACTGGAATGCAGGGTATCTAAAGGTAGTTGAAAAATAAAACAAAATTTTTTCATGGGAGGGTTGTAGCATTTTGAAACAGATCGGTGGGGATGGTGCAACAGAAAACTATTGCAGGCTCTAGAAATGACTGGATACATTCCTGTTACGAAAGGGGATACAGGGCATTAGTTCCATTTTGGAAGGAAACCGGCAGTAGATTTGGAAGTATAGGGTAGAATACTTATATTACAATATTGCAATATAGAGTACCTCAGATAATGAAAGACTAGACACTAATTTAGAAAAAGAATACAAGTCTGAGATTTTCAATTGCCTTGTGCCTGTGTTGAAACAGTCTGATCATAATTTGTCAATTCAGCTAATCTGGATAGGGCTGAATCCAGCTGGGTTGAGCGTTTGCTAGAGAAATGGGCTGGGATTTTGTGTGGCCTCCTGAGGTGGGGTTGGAGGTGGGAGGGCATGGAGTATCATGACAGGTGGGGGGGGTAGTGCACGGAGGGCCCATCGCCTCCTTGTCGCCAAGCGACTTTTCCAGGGGCGGGAGAGGACAACGACGGCCTTCCCACCCAGAGGCCTGTTGAAGTGATGGTGAGCCACTTTCTTGAACTGCTGTGGTCCTTGTGGTATAAGTTGGTTATGTAGGGAGTTCCAGACCCAGCAATGATTAAGCAACAGCATTTCAAGTGGCAAATGGTATTCCCATGTGCCTGCTGCCCTTGTTCTTGACAATAGAGGTTGTGGGTTTGGCAGGTGCTGTCCAATTGCGGAATTGTAAGGGATTGCAAAATGAGGACAAAATTGTGGGCTGGTATGGTACAACCTGTGATTGTGTAGCCTGCTGACAATCACTGTTAAGGCTCACACCTGAACAGCAGCCACATGGGCAAATGATGTCTGTCACCTGTAGTAACATATCTCAGCAAGGGGTAGATGTCTTGGAGAAAGGGTCGAACAAACTAGCAAAGAAATCTTCAAAGAAAAATAAACTAACAGTACAATGGTGCCATTCAGGTGCAAGTGGCATGCAGTTAGGAGATTATGAAGGTATGGTTATTGTGATGCACAATTAACCCCAGTCTACTGATTGAGATACAGGCAACATGCCAACTTTGTGCTGCCTACTCATTTCAATGATTTTAGCATTCAGCCATTGCTAACTGCGCTATTGATTAACTGGACCCATCAGTGAGCGGCCAGCACCATTTAAAGCTAGCCTGCACTGCTTAAGGCTAACCTGTATCAGTTAAAGGGGAGGTGTAGTGTGGCTGGAGCACGTGCTGCCAGCTGTTCAGGAAGTGACTCTGACCTGGGAAATATTGACGAAAGGCACCAAATGAGAGAGCACGGCTCCAAGGTTTTTGGAAGCTGCTCTTGAGGGCTTTGTGGAAGAGGTGGAAAGGAGGAGAAATGTCATGTATCTGCAGGGGGCAAGAAGGCCCTCAAGACACAGGTTCAATAGGCAGTGGGAGCAGATAGCTGTGGAGGTTAATACCTGGAGTCGAGGCCTGAGGACCTGGATATAGTGCCCAGGAAGTTCAATGATCTTACACAAGTGGTTAGTGTCAGAGAATGAATCCTTAAATGTCATACCATGCCAACTGCACCACTAGCCTCTCATGCTGCTCAATTTACCACATCACTAACCTACTAACAAATCTGTCTCAATCAGGACTCATACCTAATATTCATGTGCTTCACTTCACCCCCACAAGCACAGAACTGCTACAAGCTTCATACCCACCTCTAACAGCTTACACAAACTGCCAGTTAGTCAACCATAACAACCACAGCAGCCAAACAAATTGCACAACACTCACTGACACATTTCCCTCTCTTCAGCGGGCAGACAACCAGCTGGATCTAACCAGAAGCCAACAAGCGTGTCTGCATTTCCTGACCCCCATGGATGATGTGGTGGTGGCCATTATTGAGACGGCCGTTGCTGTAGCCATTGGTGGGGCTGAAACCATTGAAGATAATGGTATCCTCATACTTAATCCTCTTTCTCACATCCTACCTCCTCCTCATCCCACACTGTCTTCTGATTTACACGCTGCAGATGGTTTAAGCATGCACCTCCTCCTTCTCCCCTAATCCCGCACCACAACCATACCCTTTTACCCTTCTCATTTCAGATATTCAAGGAGTAGAACCTGGCCAGACAGTGGAGGAGCAGCATGAAGACTGTGATGATGAAGATGCATCATCACTCGATTTCACACTTGCAACGACCAGCTCAGCTATTGACACTACACATACTTTAGAAGATAGCATCAAGGCAGGATCTGCATGTGGTAAGACACAGGCACAAGTGCACTACAGCCAGGGCTGGGGGCAAGTAGCGCAGGTGCCAGCTCGTCGGAGGGTAAGGTTGCACATGTATTCTGCTGCAAATAACTCCGATGAGGATTTAGATGGGGCGGTTTACAGAAAAATAATGATGGATACGCACAATGAAATGCTTAGTGCATTGGGAAGCCCATTAGAAAATGTGCAGTCAATATCATGGAGCGTGGAGGAGTTCAGCACTAAATTCGCTTTGCCTAGAACTTGGAGTCCATCCTTTCAAGATGGCCTACTCACTTCGCACACTTGTGGACCCCACCATCAGCCAGTGTCTCAGTTCTGCATTGGAAGCTCAGACCTCTGTTGTATAAGCTCAGCTTGCTGCCATCAGGGCTCTGGATACTGGTGTTCAAAGGGGTTTGCAGGGTGTCACAGCAGTTCAGCAATCTGTCCTCCAACAAATTACTAGAATTGCTGAAGCACAGCCCTGGGGAAAGGGCGTGGCAGTGGCAGTGGTCGTGGCAGTGGCTGCATGGACCATGAACCTGCTAACCTCTTTCAGAGTGACACCATCCCTGTCACTCCCCCAGTGCCTGTCAGCCAGCCTGCCCATACTGCAAAGGTGTGGTCTGCAACCAGACCTGCTAAAGGTTATCGCCTAAGGCCATTTGCAGTCTTGTCCACTGAAAGACAGCAACCTTCTACCAGCCATACTGCAGCCCAGGAGCACCAGGATAGGCAAAGGCACATGGAAAACAGGCACTAAGGGAATGCAGAAAGATGATTAGTTGATTTTTATATGTAATATGGCATGATTTAATTTATAAATTTAGTTTGGAATGTTTATTTGTGGTGCCATTTATTTTTGTATTGTGGCCAAGTGGATGCTGTAAATGTCAGTGACAGAGGGAAGATAAAGTGTGGGATTGTTGGTGAATGAGGATGTGAGGTTGTGGCTACTGGTATCATATTAAAATGAGTTCTTCATAGATAGCCTGGCGATAAAGGGGCTGTCTAGATTGCCTCCTGCCTTCCTGCTCCTCATGCTGCTCATCTTCCTCAAGCCCCTGCTCCTCAGCTGCTCGCTGTATAGCTGATGGCAAGGGCTGTCTGCTTATGATGGTGAGATTGTGCAGTATGCAGTAGACCATGAATCTTGCCTGCTGCTCTGCCGAGTACTGCAGGGATTCTCCAGAGCAGCCCGGGCAGCAGAAGCTTTGTTTCAGCATGGGCTGTTCAATGACATTTGGGGCTGAGTTTTACAGACGCCCCCCCCACCCCCGACATCAGGGGTCATGGCAGGGAGGCGGGGAAATGCCTCTGGGAGAGGGCCGCCACGCACCCCGACACCAGGAAGGCCTGGCTTGATATTGCAGGCGGCGGAGAGGCCTTGTGGCGGCCCCCCTGCCGTTTGGCGATGGGAGCCCCATTTAAATGTTTAAATTAATTGAAATCAACAAATTAATTACCCTTACGCTCCTGCCATCTGTCCAGCTGCGATCTTTGTGCCACTGGCCGGCACTCCCGAGCCTTCAGATCCTCATCCGAGGAAACGAGAAGTAACATTGGTGGGAAGGGAGCAGGAGGTAAATTTCTCAGTGCGGGGTATGGGGAGTGGGGTCAAAGTAATATCATTGGTCCAGAGGATGGTGGGAAGGGTTACAGTGTAAAGTTTATGTACTTGGTGGGGGCAGGGGGGAAGGTCAGGTGGACAAGGTAAGTGTTTTCGGTGGGGGGAGAGGGAAAGTTATTGGGGGGGTGGGAGGGGGCAAATTAAATGTATTTACATTTTTTCTTACCAGTTTATTTGAACATTTAAATTGATCGGTAGGTCTCGAAGCCCTTTAAAAATGGCATCAGCGCCATTGCCGGGAATGGACAGCCCACCCCCTCCACATCTCCGGGGGGTGGGGGGGTTGCGGTCAGTCCTGACTATTAAAATGAGCCACTACGCTTAATATCGCAGTGGCTCTGTGATGTACGTCCCGCCTAGTGGCGGGAGTATAAATTCCAGCATGGCTTTCATTGTCTGCATGCTGACTACATGTTTATGGGTTGCACACCAGAGTCATCAGCCACTTGGCCAGTGGATAGCCCTTGTTGCCCACTAGCCTGCCGATAGTTTGCTGTGGTGGCTCAAATGCAGCTGGCACAGCATACTGCTGCAAAATGAGGGCATCATGACTGCTGCCAGGATGCCGTGCATTGACCTTCATGAATCTCTCTGCGTATGGTCAGCTGGGCGTTGAGGAAGTGGAATCCCTTTCACTTCTGGTATAGGGCAGAGTTAGCATGTGGTGCCCGCAAACGATGTGCATGCAGTCAATGGCACCCTGCACTCAGACATTCCTCTGCTCCACAAGCATTGTCTGATAGAGCTGCTAAAGATGAGGTGGAAACAAGAGCAGGCCTGAGAGGTGCTAACAATAGCACCTGAAAAATAGTCCTGGCTGAGAGCTAATTCATCACAGACTGGGGATTGAATTTGAATGACTCACCAACTCATTGTATAATTGTAACTTTGGGTGATAGTGTAAAATGGGTGAGATCGAATTGGTCATCTATTAAACACCCCACCTGATTTTTCCTGCTACTGACTTCAATGGAAAGGAAAATGGGGTATGGTATGTAATAGAAGGCAAATTTTATGCCATCACTCATTTTACATCAATGCCCAAAGTTACACTTATCCCCCACTGAGCCATAATGCTTACAAGTTCCCAAGAAATAATAGTCAAAGGATTTCTTGACAAACATATCTACCATGTTGCTACATCTAATGGATAAAGTCATTCTTACCCTTGGGTGATGGCAACAATATTATGAAAGTGCTTCTATTTTTTAATATTTTTTTTGAGGACTCGTGTTTTAGTATTGTGGAGAAGTGGAACGAGAGAAAGACAATGCACTCCTCCCGTCTCGGTCATAACATGTAATTGGGAGCTTCTGCATGGGATAACCCAAAGCCGACGACATGCAAATGTAAGTGGGGTAATAATAAATGAGAAAGGGAAAAGGAAAACAAAGGGGAAAAAAAACAGGTTTCATGTGCATTAGAGTAAAGTTTACACAACCGGAATGGCTTTGTCAATTGCTACAATCTTTCTGCGGAGGGAGGAGTTATCCCGGAGTGATTTGCAAATCTTAACCAAGGCTAAGCTAAAGGAATTGGCAGCAAAGTTGACCAGGAGCTAAGAAAGCAGACATAATTAAATTAATAGCACAGCATTTGAAATTGGAAGAAGGAAAAGGCAATCCAGATGATAATTCAGTTGAATTAGCTAGGATTCAGTTACAGATGAAGCAGCTTGAACAGGAAAGAGAATTGGAAATGAAAAAACTTGAGCTTGAATATGAAAAATACATGAAAAAATTTGAACCACAATTTCAAAAGGAAAGAGAAGAGAGATAGGAGAGAGAAAAAGAGAGAGAAAGAGAAAAAGAAGAAAGGGGGCAAGAAAAGATATTCGAATGAAAAAAGTTAGAAATAAAAAAAGAGTGGCCCTGACTTCAGTGAAAATTCTGGTGAGTAAAGATCTGGCTTCAGCCCAGGACCCAGTGGAGAGCTGTTTAAATTTGTGCAAGCTCTCCTGAATTTTGTGGAAAGGGACATGGCGGTATTTTTCATTTCTTTTGAAAAGATAGCTAGACAGATGAAGTGGCTAAAGGAAAGCTAGACACTGCTTATGCAAAGCAGGTTGATTGGCAGAGCTCATGAAGTTTATGCTATGCTTTCTGAGGAGGCTTCTGTAGATTATAAGATGGCAAAAAAGGCTATTCTCGCTGCTTATGAGTTGGTCCCTGAAGCTTACAGGCAGAAATTATGGAACCTCCGGAAACAGCCTGGGCAGACTTCTATAGAATTTGAGAGGGTAAAGCAAATTAACTTTGATCGTTGAATGCAGGCACTAAATGTAGAGGCCATGTGTGAGACCCATATGGAAACAATTCTCCTGGAATAATTTAAAGGTTCACTCCCTGCTTTGGTAGGAAACCATGCAGAGAACAGCCAGACAGGCAGCTGAGATCGCTGATGATTACGAGCTTGTTTACAAGCACAAACCCTTTATCTATCACCCCAACAAACCCGAGAAAGATAGAAGGTGGGAGGATGAAAGGAAGGCAAGAAGCAGGGGACAAGAATGGACACCCCAGGATCTCCTCAGGCCAGAAAGGAAGATGCTGAGGATGGAAGTGAGGTCCGAAAGCCTAAGTGTTTCCATTGCCTCATGGTGGGACACCTTCATGCAGAATGCTGGAAGTTGTGGGGTAAACCCATGGGACTTATTGGGGTAGACAAGGCCAATGCAGAGAAAGTGGCCCTGACCGAGAGTATGACAGATCAGGCAATAGCTCTGACTGCAGCTGTAAGACCAAGTACAAAAACCTGTGAGTGAGGGGGAGGTGAACAAGATACCCGAGAGTTAGAGGGAATTCTTGTCAAAAGGAAAAGTAACTCCTTATCCCTCAAGTGAGGCAGGTAAACCTATTGTTATACTTAGGGATGCAGGAGCCAGCCAAACTCTTTTGTTGGGGAATGGCATAACGTTTCCACCTGAGAGCACACTGAATGCCAAGGTTTTAGTGAATGGTATCAGCGGGGAGTATATACCCATACCTTTGTATTGGGTGCACCTGGAGTGTGACCTGATGTCTGGAACGGTAACTGTAGGAGTTGTCCATAGTTTGCCTGTAGGTGGAGTTGACCTACTCCTGGGGAATGGTTAGGCTGGAGGAAAGGTAGTAGCTTCTCCAGTAGTCACAGAAAGACCAAGTGATGTCAAAGAGACAGAGCAGTTGCAGGAAAAGGTTCCAGGAATTTTTCCTTCATATGTAGTGACCCAAGCAATGGCTAAACAAGCTCCATTGTCGGAGGTCAATTTGGCACCACATATAGATAGCCAAATATCTTAAAATTTCTTTGTGGATTTGGATAATCTGAAGGAAATGTTTAGTATGCCTTACTGATCAAGGCTCAGCAAGCTGATTCAGAGTTAAGTAAAGTGGCACAGTCAGTTCTAACTGAAGCTGAGGCAAAGGGAATTCCGGAAGGCTACTATATGAAAAATGGGATTCTGATGAAGAAGTGGAGACCTCCTCACAAACCTGTGGATGAAGAATGGGCAGTAGTTCACCAGATAGTGGTACAGCCAGGAAATAATAACGATAGCCCATGAAATAAATATTGCGGGACATGTGGGGATCTGGAAGACCAAATCGCGTATAGGTTGACATTTTTACTGGCCACGTCTTTACAAGGACATGATGCAGTTTTATAAAACATGCTATACATGCCAGATTGTGGGAAAACTGCAACCTTCCATAAAACTGGCACCTCTAATTCCCATACCAGTTTTTGGGGAACCATTTAGTAGGGTGTTGGTAGACTGTGTGGGACCTTTACCAAAAACAGAAGTGGCATATCAGTATTAAGGATATGGCTACTTGGTTCCCAGAAGCCAGTCCCTCGAGAACAAAATTCTGCTATGGTAGTGGTAGTAAAGTGAACTCAGTTCTTCACTAGATATGGATAACCAATTGAGATTCAGTCAGATCCTGGTTCTAATTTTACGTCGAACATTTTTCAGGAAGTCATGAGTAATCTGGGCATAAGACAGTTAAAGTCTTCAGCTTACCACCTACAGATGCAGGGGGGTTTAGAACAGTACCATCAGACCCTCAAAACGATGATCATGGCATACTGTCATGACTACCCCCGTGGTTAAGATAGAGGGTTGGAATTTCTTTTGTTTGCCACCAGGATTCACCTAATGAGTCGACTGGTTTTTGTCCTTTTGAATTAGTTTATGGACATGAGGTAAGAGGTTCTCTAAAACTAATCAAAGCAAAGTTTTTAGAACAGAGGGACGAATTTTCCATGCTAGATTATGTGTCCGTGTTCCAGGAACGGCTCACGATAACCTGTAAAGTAGCTCAGGAACAAAGAACAGTGCAGCACAGGAACAAGCCATTTGGCCCTCCAAGCCTGCGCCGATCCTGATGCCTGTCTAAACTAAAACCTTCTGCACTTCTGGGGACCATATCCCTCTATTCCCATCCTATTCATGTATTTGTCAAGATGCCTCTTAAACATCGCTATCGTACCTGCTTCCACCACCTCCCCTGGCAGCAAGTTCCAGGCACTCACCACCCTTTGTGTAAAGAACTTGCCTCGCACATCCCCTCTAAACTTTGCCCTTCGCACCTTAAACCTATGTCCCCTAGTAACTGACTCTTCCACCCTGGGAAAAAGCTTCTGACTATCCACTCTGTCCATGCCATTCATAACTTTGTAAACCTCTATCATGTCGCCCCTCCACCTCCATCGTTCCAGTAAAAACAATTCGAGTTTATCCAACCTCCTCATAGCTAATGACCTCCAGACCAGGCAACATCCTGGTAAACCTCTTCTGTACCCTCTCCAAAGCCTCCACGTCCTTCTGGTAGTGTGGCGATCAGAATTGCACGCAATATTCTAAGTGTAGCCTAACTAAGGCTCTGTACAGCTGCAGCATGACTTGCCAATTTTTATACTCTATGACCCGACCGATGAAGGCAAGCATGCCGTATGCCTTCTTGACTACCTTATCTACCTGTGTTGCCACTTTCAGTGACCTGTGGACCTGTACGCCCAGATCTCTCTGCCTGTCAATACTCCTAAGGGTTCTGCCATTTACTGTATTCTTCCCACCTTTATTAGATCTTCCAAAATGTATTACCTCTCATTTGTCCGGATTAAACTCCATCTGCCATTTCTCCGCCCAAGTCTCCAACCGATCTATATCCTACTGTATCCTCTGACAATCCTCATCACTATCCGCAACTCCACCAACCTTTGTGTCGTCCGCAAACTTACTAATCAGACCAGCTACATTTTCCTCCAAATCATTTATATATAATACAAACAGCAAAGGTCCCAGCACTGATCCCTGCGGAACACCATTAGTCACAGCCCTCCATTCAGAAAAGCACCCTTCCACTGCTACCCTCTGTCTTCTATGACCAAGCCAGTTCTGTATCCATCTTGCCAGCTGAAAGCTTCCCAAACAACCATGAAGAAATGGGCAGACAAGCGTGCCAAGACCCGAACAATTCAACCAGGGGATGAGGTGTTAGTATTACTGCCTTTACAGGGTGAACCACTGAAATCACAGTTCAGTGGACCATTTGGAGTCGTCAAAAGGATTGGTCAAGTAAACTATTTGATTAACATCCCAGATCGCCGGAAAAAGAATCGGCTGTGTCCCATCAATATATTGAACAAATATCACTGCTGGGAGGACAATAAGCAAGAGCAGGTGTATCAGGTAGTAGAGACAGAGAAGGATTAAAGAGATAGTGAGGATGAGGCTGAGGAGGCCTAGACAATTCTCAAATTGAATCTCCTATTAGCCGTTTAGCCAATATTGAATTGTTAGGGAGATTAGACATTATGCTTTTATATATAGGTGCAGAACAATGAGAAGGTCTAACAAGGCTCCTCACAGCATTTAATGGAGTCTGTAGGATATAAACCAGGATGTATATATAACCTTAGCCATACATGGTGTGGATGTAGGAGAGTTCTCTCCTATAAAACAGCATCCTTATCGCTTAAGTCTGGAGAAACAGGCTCAGGTGAAAGCATAAATCTAATACATGTTGGAAAATCACTGGAGCAGCTGGTGTTCCCCAGTCGTGTTATTGTCTAAACCTGATGGTTCAACTAGATTTTGTATAGACTACAGAAAGGTTACTGCATTAACAAAGGCAGACTCCTACCCAATTCCTCGCTTGGAAGACTGTATTGACAGAGTTGGCAGTGCCACGTTTCTTACCAAAATAAATTTGTTAAAGGGATACTGGCGGGTTCCTTTAACACCTCGAGCTAAAGAATTATCAGCCTTTTTTTTATTTGTTCATGGGATGCATGTTGCTGGCTCGGACAGCATTTATTGTTCATCCCTAATTGCCCTTGAGAAGGTGGAGAAGCCTTCTTGAACCGCTGCAGTCCATGTGGGGTAGGTATACCAACAGTGTTGCTGGAAAGGGAGTTCCAGGATTTTGACCCCGTGACAGTGAAGGAATGGCAATATGGTTCCAAGTCAGTATGGTGTGTGGCTTGGAGAGGAACCTGCAGGTGGTTGTGTTCCCATGCATCTTCTGCCCCTGTCCTTCTAGATGGTAGAGGTCGCGGGTTTGGAAGGTGCCGTTTAAGGAGCCTTGGTGCGTTGCTGAAGTACATCTAGTAGATGGTACACACTGCTGCCACTGTGCGTCGGTGGTGGAGGGAGTGAATGTTTGTCAATGGGGTGCCGATCAAGCGGGCTGCTTTGTCCTGGTTGGTGACATGATTCTTGAGTGTTGTTGGAACTGCACCCATCCAGGCAAGTGGAAAGCATACAGTCACACTCCTGACTTGTGCCTTGTAGATGGTGGACAGGCTTTGGGGAGTCAGGTGAGTTACTCGCTGCAGGATTCCTAACCTTTGACCAGCTCTTGTTGCCATGGTATGTATTTGGCTACTCCCGTTCAGTTTCTGATTAATGGTAACCCCCAGGATGTTGATAATGGGGGATTCAGTTATCATAATGCCATCGAATGTCAAGGGGAGATGGTTAGATTCTGTCTTGTTTGAGATAGTCATTGCCTGGCACTTGTCACACCAGATGTGGTCTTTTCCAATGTCAAATGATGCCATTTGGGCTAAAAAAAAAATACCCTAGTCACTTTTCAGAGTCTGATGAATCAAGGTGTCTATCTGTGTGATTTACCTTGATGATGTGCTGGTATACAGTGACACTTGGAAGGACCACTTGGAACAACTAATTACTTTGTTTAGAAAATTATAGTCGGTTGATTTTGTGATAAACCTTGCCAAAAGTAAATTTGCAAAAGAGCGGGTAACCTACCTCGGGCTTATGGTAGGGCAAGGACAAGTGTTGCCAAGAACAGCAAAGGTACAAGCATTGATGCAGTTCCCTACCTCTTAAGACTAAACGAGAAATTATGAGGTGGTTGTTTTTTTTTTTGTTTTCAACTATAAGTTTTCTACCAAATCTTAGTGCTATAGCTGCTCCACTGATGGATTTGCTACAAAAACGGAAAACCAAGGTCGTGTGATCAGGGGAGTGCCAAGCATCTTTTGAAAGGCTGAAAGCCATTTTTATCAATGAACCGGTGTTGGCTGCCCAAAATTTCACTCAGTCCTTCAAAGTAGCGATTGATGCTCGTGACCTGGGGGTTGGTGCAGTCCTCTTACAAGACGATGATTCGGGCATAGAAAGGCCAGTGGGACACTTTTCCAAATGCTAGATCAACAACGAAAGAGATACTCTGGCACAGTGGCACAGTGGCTAGCACCGCAGCCTCACAGCTCCAGGGACCCGGGTTCAATTCTAGGTACTGCCTGTGCGGAGTTTGCAAGTTCTCCCTGTGTCTGCGTGGGTTTCCTCCGGGTGCTCCGGTTTCCTCCCACATGCCAAAGACTTGCAGGTTGATAGGTTAATTGGCCATTATAAATTGCCCCTAGTATAGGTAGGTGGTAGGGAAATATATAGGGACAGGTGGGGATGTGGTAGGAATATGGGCTTAGTGTAGGATTAGTATAAATGGGTGGTTGATGGTCGGCACAGACTCGGTGGGCCGAAGGGCCTGTTTCAGTGCTGTATCTCTAAACTAAACTAATGGAAAAAGAAACCCTGGGCTTACTACTAGCTCTTAAACATTTTGACGTCTGTATCCGCCACGACTACTGAGAGTCACAGGTATCTACTAATCATAACCCCTTAGCCTTTGTAGAAACATTCATAAACCAGAATGCCAGACTATTCTGATGGAGTTTACTATTGCAGCCCAATTACTTAAAGATTATCCACATTTCAGGGAAAAACAATTTAATTGCGGATGCTTTGTCTCGAATTTAACTTTGTTTTGATTTATCTGAGTTCAAAAATGGTATAAAGAAGAATTGTATTTGTTACAGGTAAAGAGTGAATGAGAATGAGTGTGTAAATGTGTTTCAATTTTTTTTCATCTTCTGTTTTTTTCCACACTTTGTAATGAAACACATTTAAAAATGGCATTTCATTCCTCCAAGGATGGGGGTGTTATGAAAGTGCTTCTATTTTTAAATCTTTTTTTGAGGACTTGGGTTTTAGAATTGTGGAAAAATGGAACTAAAGAAAGATGGTGCACTCCTCCCACCTTGGTCGTACCAACAGACAATATGAACTCTGACAGTAAAACTGTAACAGGAAAATTCCAAAATAAATTCAAGGAAAGCTGGATTTTATCAAAACCAAACATTTGAACTGTGTGCATACACCTTGGGTGCTTGGATAACTGTGTAAACCACTCGAGTTTTGCTATTGTGTTATGTGGTATTCATACCCTTGGAGCACATTTCAGTAACACACTCACAATCATTTCTTCCTCCTTGATTATATTTCAGTGTTGGAAGAATATTTTTTAACATGTTAATAGTGATATGATTCCACTGCCAGCACAGATGTCGGAATGCACATTTCAGTCATATAAAAGGGCAATCAATGAAATGTATCAATGTGTATGGTTGATTTCTCACATAAAGAAGTGAATAACTTGAATAGCTGTTTTTTTTTCTTTGTTCGAATGATTGTCAGAGTATGACATATTTTCATTAGACTGGTGACTTGCAGAGAACGTATGTTACCTGATTGAATTCCATCCCTGTTGACTAATCATGAGGTGTTGCTCACTTGAAAGCTGGAGCCTTTGACCAATTTTTGGCTGCTGCAGCTGATGCTGAATATTTTATGACAATAGAATTGCAATTGAAAATCAAAGGGAATTTTAAATCAATGTACAGTGAGGTATCGAAGACTTAAGCTGATGTTCTGATAGCATCTGCTGGTGACATTACTTAGTAAGATTTTGAGTGCAGTCTATATTTATTATAAGGTTACATAAGTATTACAAATCTGATATTCCATCCAGGAACCATGGAAATTCATAATCAAAATGTCCTCTGTATTTCTGTAACCTAACCTTTGTAAAATGAATCTGATCTGATAGCAATAACCTAAATTAAAATGATCTTTCCAGGCTGTATAGATAAAGGGCCGAATTTTCTAAATGGAGTCGGGTACCTGACGCCCAGATCATTTCTGGGTCCCGATTCCTCACCTCATGCGTCGATCATGCCACGCTATTTTGTAATGTAAATGCCCTAATTGGGCAGGAGGTGAACTCAGCAATGGGAACTGCCTGCAGAGTGCATGCAGCAAAGGCAGGCGGCAGCCATGCTGAGGCTTGCCGCTGCGTTGCCAAAGAGAACAGACAGCTCCTTAGAGGCCCAGCAGCATAAAATAGGAAGACGTGCAAACATCCAAATCTAACATAATGCATACGATTTGGCGCAAAACCCCCAAGGGCCCCATAATTTTTAACTTGGAGGGAGAAGTTTCCTTTCACCTCACAGTGAACCCAACAGCTGTGCACTAACGTGCACCAAACCGTTCGAGTTCTCTGGATTCCACATAAAAAATTCCAGCCCCAACCTCCCTGGTCCCTTAACAAGCTCCTGTCGGAGCTTAATGAGCCATTAATTGGAGGCAAGCGGGTTCTCTGTTCCATCACCACCACCACCCCCACCCCCCCATCGCCCTCACTTTCAAAGTTGTAGTCTGTCCCGTCTGAGGCATAGGGATTCACAGATACGCTCCAGGACTGTGATTTCTAAATCACTTCTGCACCTGGTCCCAACCCCGCCAGCATTTGAAAATGTTACAATAATCTTTCTGAGCTTGTGTACAAACAAAATTGGAATGAATATATTGAATGGACGATAATACTGCAGTTAAACTACAAGAGCAATTTATAGGAAGAGAGATATGATTATGGGTATGGGGCCAAGAGCAAGGTTTTAGGTTCTTAACAAACTGCACTGTTTGCACCTTTGGGAATGAGGGAACTTGAATCAACTTGATCTGCCTGCCAGTAAGAATAGCTAGACTGATCTAGGGGTATGTAAACAAAGAAGTTGAGCGATGTGGGCCAGTGAAGGTGTACAAGAGAAACAGGAAGGTTCAGAAGAGCACAGCAAATACTATAGATAATTAAGATTAAGATAACACTTAATAAGAATTCACTGATAAGGCAATGAAAAAGCAATAAAGGAAGAAAGGTTGAGAATAAGTGGGATACTGCTGAAAGAATGCAAGGGCATTATATGAATGCTGGAAGCAGATGGCTGAATTAGAAGGGTTAGTGCACACAGAATATGTAGAAATTGTAAGTTTAATGGAAACTTGGTGGCAAGAGCACAAATTGATTACAGCACTATAACGTAAATCACTGATTTGAAGTGATTGATGTAGGTGCACAGTGCTGAAAGAGTCACTTTCATACAAAGGATAATGTAGAGGTTTACAACTAGGAGGATATTGGAAAGGACTTAGGGCAGACTGAATCTCTCAGGATAGAGCTAAACAAGGAAAATAAAGGGAAATGGTGGGAATTTGCTACACCATTTTCAGTGCCTACCTCAACAGTAAAAGGCTAATTGTTCATCTGGTAGTCCGCATTCCTAGATACATTGCACACAAGATCATAAAGTGAATGTTTGCCTATGGAAACTCATTTTTACATTCAGCAGAGAAAAAAGTAGCTGGAGTGAGTGCCAATTATAACAATTATTTCACATTATAACCACATTATTACATTCTGTGAATGCGTTATGCAAATTACAGAAGAAATATCTCCAATAAGATACTTTTACTTAAAAGCTAATTTTAAGTAATCAAGGCTATGTCAGTGCTTGTGGACTGTATTGTGAAGTAAAGTCTATCCTTCGTTGTGATAACCTGAAAGAACTGGTGAATTGGGAGAAAACTTATGACAATTGATGACCAGTAGGGGAGCAAAGAAAATTGGTTCATGTAAATTTACAGATAATCACTTCACAGCGTCATAGCTGCAAAAATGTCTCTGAATCTCTTTCCAGTTTTGGCCAGAGTTTTGTAATTCTGTGCTTCCCAGTTGATAAAGTTCTACCCCTTAAAGTAAATGGGTAGAAAAGTCTGGGTGTTGAGCACAAAAGTGGAATACACCAGCTATAATCTTCTCCTTAGATTGGAATTAAGATATTAAGTAACTCAGGCTTACTTATATGTTTATTTGCATGAACATCTTGGCTGCTTATCCAGACCTGAGCCCAATACTCTTATCTTTCTTTTATTGGCCATTCCTGGACTCAACTTTTCTTAGCTCTCCTCTTCCCCTCATCTGGCTGTGCGAACTTCAGTCTTCCCCTTCTGCAGCATCAAGCTTCCCTCAACCCCTTCTCTACTTTACCTGCTTCTGTCCTAGACTTAAATCATTCATGAATGTTCACCAGCCGATGTGGACTCTTTGTCTCTTAGCTTATTTACTAAAAGATCTCTATTAATATCTTTAAATTCCTCCTTGGCCTTAACCCACCGCTCACCTGCAATGTTTTCCGCTGCTATATTCAATCCCCCAGCCATTAATTTTTCAGACTTCAGCCTTTTGTACATCCTTCCCCACCATTCCCCTGCACCCTGCCCCCCCCCTCCCCACGCCTACCATCCCTTTGGCCACAAAATTGGTAGCAGAGCCTTTAGTTTCTTGGGTGCTTCTTTTTGCAATTCCCTTCAAATACCTTTCTAGTACCATCTCTTAATGTAAAAGTCTTCTCGAAACCCATTTGTTGGCCCAAGCCTTCAGTAACACTTCCTAATCTCTCCCCTGCTGGCTCGGTATTTCTTATCCTTAACCCTGTTTGTGAGGTGCTGTGTTTTTTTTAAAACAATAAATATACGATATAAAGACAAGTTGTTGTTGTACCATTGGCCCTTTGTGTACACATGAAAGAATGTACTGTAAAGCTTAAGTCACAATGATGGTAGCATTATAGCTGTTGAGGGAGACTGGTGGACCACAGAGCCACACGTTAATAGTAATGCCTCATAAATATAAAGCTGGAGTAACTCCAAATATTCAGTAAAATAGTTGAACTGCAAATAGTGCATTGCTCCCCTTTCAGATATAGTCATCTGTATGATTGTGGATTTTAGTAGTATTCATATCTTTTTGAGCTCTGGATTTTATACCATTACAATTGACCAATTTAACCATTCAGCAGATAACAAAAAACTCATGACATCAATTTTATATATTGGTTCTACTTTTTCTCCCTGCTCATTTTTGCATTTTCTGTCTAATTCTGCATACTTTTGTTACTTTGTTCCTGTCACTTTGTTGAACACGATAGGCTACTAAAGTGCTGATCTCTTAAAATCCACAACAATGTGATCAGAATTTAGGATCAGTTTTAAATCCATAATATACCCAATTTTACCAAAGCAAACGCTTGTGTGCAGCTTTGACAGCTGATGAATTTTTCACTGTGTGGTCTTTATTCCACAGATAATATAAATAAAATGACCAGTCTTGTCTTTTATTCTTTTGAGTGACATCTGTGCAATAAATAATCAAATTGCCATTCAAGAACCCGAAGGGTGACTTCAGATCAGCAGGCTTTCACACCAGATAAAATAATTCCTCAGGAAGTGTGTCTTCTTCGACGATGTGTCATTTACTAGAATCAAAATGAGCTAATATTCTCAGAGCAACATTATTCAAGGCACCAGAATAGCTTTCTGCCAATGCCCCAGGTTATTCAAAATGCACAGACTCTGGCATCAGAGACTTCACTAGGGAGGCAAATGCTTGATCAACCTGCCTGAAATGTCTCTGCTAAATGACTGAAGCTTTCACTTCTAACAGTAGTATAGAGAACAAAGGAAAAATCATGTGCAAGAAGCAAATACCTTGGCTTATGGTGGGCTGCCTGCACTTCAATATTTCGCGTCCTTTCATAAAATTTGTTTTAAAATAGGCACTTGGATTAAAATTGATCAGCATGCTTATACTTAATTAAAAAGGAACAAAATATTAGGCAAGATCAATACGCGTGAACACAAGATAGATACGAATGAAGACGGTGATACAGCATTTCGTAGCTCATTCTTGAAAAAAAAACTGCAGTCCCCCCAGTACAGTTTTGAACTGTTTTTTTCAATCATTCCAGAGTATTCACCAAACTGCATTACCAGGAATTTTCTCACTCTTGGCATGAAGAGGAATTTACTAAAACTAGTCCTAAAGTTGTCTTTTTCTAGTTTGAAGCTGTGTATGGTTTTTCCGACCATCATGGTTGCACATTTAAACATTTTTTCAGATTTATCTTTTTGATACATGTGTAAGACTCTGAACAGACCGTCTCACTTCCCTCTAAGGTCCTCACCCCATACTGAGTATCAGTGGCATTTTGCTTGAAAAACCTTTATTAACCCACTAAGTAATAATATATATTTACAACACCACTTGCTTCAATAGACCCGCGGACAGGAGCACGTTCCTGTGTGGTCAGATCCGCTGAAAAAATTCTTCCGCATGGCTCCCAGCTGCAGCAACATTGTCCTTGTGGGCTGTGGCTTTATACCCCTTTCTTTTTTTTTTATTCATTCATGGGATGTGGGCGTCGCTGGCCAGGCCAGCATTTATTGCCCATCCCTAATTGTCATTGAGAAGGTGGTGGTGAGCTGCCTTCTTGAACCGCTGCAGTCCGTGCGGGGTAGGTATACCGACAGTGCTGTTAGGAAGGGAGTTCCAGGATTTTGACCCAGCGACAGTGAAGGAATGACGATATAGTTCCAAGACAAGATGGTGTGTAACTTGGAAGGGAACTTGCAGGTGATGGTGTTTCCATGCATTTGCTGCCCTTGTCCTTCTAGTTGGTAGAGGTCGCGGGTTTGGAAGGTGCTGTCTCAGGAGCCTTGGTGCTTTGCTGCAGTGCATCTTGTAGATGGTACACACTGCTGCCACTGTGCGTCGGTGGTGGAGGGAGTGAATGTTTGTAGATGGTGTGCCAATCAAACGGGCTGCTTTGTGCTGGATGGTGTCGAGCTTCTTGAGTGTTGTTGGAGCTGCACCCATCCAGGCAAGTGGAGAGTATTCCATCACACTCCTGACTTGTGCCTTGTGGACAGGCTTTGGGGAGTCAGGAGGTGAGTTATTCGCTGCAGGATTCCGAGACTCTGACCTGCTCTTGTAGCCACAGTATTTATATGGCTACTCCAGTTCAGTTTCTGGTCAATGGTAGCCCCCAGGATGTTGATAATGGGGGATTCAGCAATGGTAATGCCATTGAATGTCAAGGGGAGATGTTTAGATTCTCTCTTTTTGGAGGTGGTCATTGCCTGGCACTTGTGTGGTGCAAATGTTACCTGCCACTTATCAGCCCAAGCCTGGATATTGTCCAGGTCTTGCTGCATTTCTCCACAAACTGCTTCAGTATCTGATGAGTCACGAATGGTGCTGAACATTGTGCAATCATCAGGGAACATCCCCACTTCTGACCTTATGATTGAAGGAAGGTCATTGATGAAGCAGCTGAAGATGGTTGGCCTAGGACACTACCCTGAGGAACTCCTGCAGTGATGTTCTGGAGCTCGGATAATTGACCTCCAACAACCACAACCATCTTCCTTTGCGCTAGGTATGACTCCAGCCAGCAGAGGGTTTTCCCCCTGATTCCCATTGACCTCAGTTTTGCTAGGGCTCCTTGATGCCATACTCGGCCAAATGCTGCCTTGATGTCAAGAGCAGTCACTCTCACCTCACCTCTTGAGTTCAGCTCTTTTGTCCATGTTTGAACCAAGGCTGTAATGAGGTCAGGAGCTGAGTGGCCCTGGCAGAACCCAAACTGAGCGTCACTGAGCAGGTTATTGCTAAGCAAGTGTCGCTTGATGGCACTGTTGATGACACCTTCCATCACTTTACTGATGATTGAGAGTAGGCTGATGGGCCGTTAATTGGCCGGGTTGGATTTGTCCTGCTTTTTGTGTACAGGACATACCTGGGCAATTTTCCACATTGCAGGGTAGATGCCAATGTTGTAGCTATACTGGAACAGCTTGGCTAAGGGCACGGCAAGTTCTGGAGCACAGGTCTTCAGTACAACTGACAGAATATTTTCAGGGCCCATAGCCTTTGCAGTATCCAGTGCCTTCAGTCGTTTCTTGATATCACACGGAGTGAATAGAATTGGCTGAAGTCTGGCATCTGTGATGCTGGGGACTTCAGGAGGAGGCAGAGATGGATCGGCACTTCTGGCTGAAGATTGTTGCAAATGCTTCAGCCTTATCTTTCGCACTGATGTGCTGGGCTCCCCCATCATTGAAGATTAGGATATTTGTGGAGCCACCTCCTCCAGTTGTTTAATTGTCCACCACCATTCACGGCTGGATGTGGCAGGACTGCACAGCTTAGATCTGATCCGTCGGTTATGGGATCGCTTAGCTCTGTCTATCGCATGCTGCTAACACAATTTGGCATGCAGATAGTCCTGTGTTGTAGCTATTACAGGTTGACACCTCATTTTGAGGTATGCCTGGTGTTGCTCCTGGTATGCCCTCCTGCACTCTTCATTGAACCAGGGTTGGTCTCCTGGCTTGATGGTAATGGTAGAGTGGGGGATATGCCGGGCCATGAGGTTACAGATTGTGGTTGAGTACAATTCTGCTGCTGCTGATGGCCCACAGCCCAGCATGGATGCCCAGTTTTGCGTTGCTAGATCTGTTCGAAATCTATCCCATTTAGCATGGTGGTAGTGCCACACAACACGATGGACGGTATCCTCATTGTGAGGGCAGGAAATCGTCTCCACAACGACTGTGCGGTGGTCATTCCTACCAATACTGTCATGGACAGGTGCATCTGCGGCAGGCAGATTGGTGAGGACAAGGTCAAGTATGTTTTCCCCTCTTGTTGGTTCCCTCACCACCTGCTGCATACCCAGTCTAGCAGATATGTCCTTTAGGACTCGGCCAGCTCAGTCAGTAGTGGTGCTACTGAGCCACTCTTGGTGATGGACATTGAAGTCCCCCACCCAGAGTACATTCTATGCCTTTGCCACCCTCAGTGCTTCCTCCAAGTTCTGTTCAACATGGAGGAATACTGAGTCATCAGCTGAGGGAGGGCGGTAGGTGGTAATCAGCAGGAGGTTTCCTTGTCCATGTTTGATCTGATGCCATGGGACTTCATGGGGTCCAGCGTCGATGTTGAGGACTCCCAGGGCAACTCCCTCCCTACTGTATACCACTGGGCCGCCACCTCTGGTGGGTCTGTCCTGCCGGTGGGGCAGGGCATACCCGGGTATGGTGATGGCAGTGTCTGGGACATTGTCTGTCAGGTATGATTCTGTGAGTATGACTATGTCAGGCTGTTGCTTGACTAGTCTGTGGGACAGCTCTTCCAACTTTGGCACAAACCCCCAGAGGTTATTAAGGAGGACATTTCAGGGTCAACAGGGCTGGGTTTGCCGTTGTCGTTTCTGGTGCCTATGTCGATGCCGGGTGGTCCATCCAGTTTCATTCCTTTTTATTGACTTTGTAGCGGTTAGATACAACTGAGTGGCTTGCTAGGCCATTTCAGAGGGCATGTAAGAGTCAACCACATTGCTGTGGGTCTGGAGTCACATGTAGGCCAGCCCAGGTAAGGACAGCAGATTTCCTTCCCTAAAGGACATTAGTGAACCAGATGGGTTTTTACAACATTCGACAATGGGTTCATGGCTATCATTAGACTAGCTTTTTAATTCCAGATTTATTAATTGAATTCAAATTCCACCTTCTGCTGTGGTGGGATTTGAACCCATGTCCACAGAGCAATACCCTGGATCTCTGGGTTACTAGTTCAGTGACAATATCACAATGCCACCGCCTTCTGACCCTGGTCCCTCGACATGTCAGGTAATGTCTCAAATTGGGTCATCCGATTGGGTTTCAGTGCCTT
This sequence comes from Heterodontus francisci, assembly GCF_036365525.1. Lineage (NCBI taxonomy): Eukaryota > Metazoa > Chordata > Chondrichthyes > Heterodontiformes > Heterodontidae > Heterodontus > Heterodontus francisci. The sequence continues at coordinate 32,656,304 of NC_090389.1, forward strand.
ATCAATCCTATCCTCGCTATGCAAGACTACCTGCTTGTGGTCATGTCCTGCTCTCAGCAGGGGGTGTATTAGGTGCATACCAGCAATGGATATGTTATCTGCTTCTTGTTAACACAAGAAGGAAACCATTCACACATATTCCAAGAGGCCATTGTCCATGACAGTCGCAGTAGACAGAGTGTCTGATGTTTTTTTTCCAAAATATACTTGATTCATAAAAATCTGTAAAAAAAAATACATGACAAAACAATTCTAAACAGCACCAAGACAAAAGTGACAAACAGTGCAAAGGAGGTCAGTATCCTTCAATGCAGGAGTGAGTTGCCTCACAACCCTTCCATTTCATTTCTCATGCGATATACATTTTACAGCAAACAAAAATTTTCTCGATACAGTTCGAGGGGTTTCCCATGGATCCAGCCCCTCCGTTCAGCTTGGTGGGGGGACCTTACACAGTGGTCTTTCCCCATTGAGCCTTTGCTGTGGCTGCCCCAAGCTTTAGTACGTCCCTCAGCACGTAGTCCTGGACCTTGGAATGTGCCAGTCTGCAACATTCGGTCGTGGACAACTCTTTGCGCTGGAAGACCAGCAAGTTTCGGGCAGACCAAAGGGCGGCTTTCACTGAATTGATAGTCCTCCAGCAGCAGCTGATGTTTATCTCGTTGTGCGTCCTTGGGAACAGCCCGTAGAGCACAGACTCCTGTGTTCCAAAGCTGCTTGGGATGAACCTCGACAAAAACCACTGCATCTCTTTCCACACCTGCTTTGCAAAGACACATTCCAGAAGGAGGTGGGCAACCATCTCTTCCCCACCACAGCCACCGCGAGGGCATTGTGCGGAAGGGGTGAGACTTTGGGCGTGCAGGAAGGATCTGATGGGGAGGGCTCTTCTCACCACCAGCCAAGCTACATCTTGGTGTTTGTTTGAAAGTTCTGGTGATGAGGCATTCCGCCAAATGACTTTGGCAGTCTGCTCGGGGAACCATCCGACAGGATCCATCATCTCCTTTTCCCGTAGGGCCTTGAGGACATTCCGTGCAGTCCACTGCCTGATGGATTGGTGGTCAAAGGTGTTTTTCCGCAGAAACTGCTCCACGAAGGATAGGTGGTACAGCACAGTCCAACTGGATGGAGCGTTCCGCGGCAATGTGACCAGGCCCATCCTTCGCAACATCGAGGACAGATAGAACCTCAGCATGTAGTGACACTTGGAGTTTGCGTACTGGAGATCTACACACAGCTTGTTGCAGCCGCACACGAAGGTAGTCATCAGGATGAGGGCGACGTTGGGTACATTTTTCCCGCCCTTGTCCAGAGATTTGAACATCGTGTCCCTCCGAACCCGGTCCATTTTGGATCCCCAGATGAAGCGGAAAATGGCTCAGGTGACCGCCACAGCGCAGGAGTGGGGTATGGGCCAGACCTGCGCCACGTACAGCAACAATGTGAGTGCCTCGCACCTGATGACCAGGTTCTTACCCACAATGGAGTGAGGTCGCTGCTCCCACATGCTCAGCTTGTGTTGTACCCTGGCTACTCACTCCTCCCAGGTTTTGGTGCACACCCCGGCCCTTCCGAACCATATCCCCAGCACCTTCGGGTAGTCTGACCTGACGGTGAAGGGGACAAAGGATCGGTCAACTCAGTTCCCAAACAACATGTCCTCGCTCTTGCCATGGTTAACTTTGGCTCCCGAGGCCAGTTCGAACTGGTCACAGATGCTCATCAGTCTGCGCACGGACAGCGGGTCCGAGCAGAAGACAGCAACGTCATCCATGTACAGGGAGGTTTTAACCTGAGTGCCTCCACTACCTGGGATTGTCACCCCTCTTATGCTCGCATCCTTCCTAATAGACTCAGCAAAGGGTTCAATACAGCAAACAAACAAGACAGGGGAGAGAGGGACAGTCCTGTCTGACTCCAGATTGGATCGGGAAACTTTCTGATTCCCATCCATTGATTGAGACTGCGCTACTCATGTTTGTACAGAGCAGTTTGATCCAATTGCAGATTCCCTCCCCAAACCCCATTTTGGAAAGCACGTCCATCATATAGGTGTGCGATATCCTGTCAAAAGCCTTCTCCTGGTCCAGGCTGATGAGGCAGGTGTCCACCCTCCTGTCCCGTACATAGGCAATCGTATCCCTGAGTAGCGCGAGACTATCAGAGATCTTCCTGCACGGTACAGTTCGGGTCTGATCAGGGTGGATCACCAACTCCAGAGCAGACTTGACTCGACTGGCTATGACTTTGGACAGAATCTTGTAGTCAGCATTAAGCAGTGAGATGGGCCGCAAATTTCTGATTTCTGCCCTGTCCCCCTTCCGCTTGTAGATGAGGGTGATGATGCCTTTCCTCATGGATTCTGACATGCTGCCGGCCAGGAGCATACTCTCGTATACTTCCAGCAGGTCAGGGCTGACCCAGTCCCACAGGGCCGAATACAACTCAACCGGTAAGCCATCGCTTCTGGGAGTTTTACTCGTCTCGAAGGACTTCACAGCCTTTGTCAGCTCGTCCAGAATTAGCAGCTTGTCCAGTCTCTCCCTCCTGCTGTCATCTAAGACCTCTGTGATAGATGACAGGAAGGACTGGGAGACTCTGCTGTCTGTGGGCTTCGCGTCATACAGCCCAGCATAAAAGGATTTGCTGATCCTTAGTATGTCGGACTGCGAAGACGTTACCGAGCCATCCTCTTCCTTCAGGCTGCTGATAACAGAGCTCTCTGTGTGTACCTTTTGGAAGAAGTAACGCGAGCACGTCTCATCCTGCTCGATGGAGCGGACTCTGGACCAGAAGTTGATCTTGGAGACCTCTGTGGCAAAGAGCGAGGCCTGCTGGCTCTTCACCTCATGGAGATCCTCCTTGACTTCGACCCCCATCGACTGCAGCCGGAGCAGATTTTGCATACTTTTCTGGAGTCGGAACATTTCCCTCTGTCTATCTCTCACCCTCTGAACATCTTTGAGGATTAAGAACCTCTTGATGTTCTCCTTGATTGCTTCCCACCAGTGAACTGGAGACTCAGAGAGGGGTTTCATGGTCCTCCAACCTTTGTAATCCCTTTTGAGTTCCTCAACGCTCTCTGGGGTCAGCAGTGTAGCATTGAGCTTCCATAACCCCCTGCCAACCTGCTGGTCGTCCTGTAAGTGACAGTCAGCCAGTAAGAGGCAATGGTCGGAAAAGAATACCGGTGTGACGTCGGTGGATCTGATCGTGGCAGCACGGAACACAAACAGGAAGTCAATCCTGGAACGGGCAGACCCGTCCAATTCTGACCATGTGTATCTAGGCTGCGCTTCGTCTGCAGGTTTGCTGAAGACGTCGTGCAGTTTGGCATCTTTTACTGTTTCTATTAGGAATCTGGACGTAGTGTCCAGTTTGCTGTCGTCTCTGCCGGATCGTCCAGCTGCATCGATGTCGCAATTGAAGTCACCACCCAGGATGACCGGCCTGGATGTTGCCAGCAGCAGTGGGAGCTGCTGGAAGACGGCAGCCGCTCGCTGCATTGAACCGGGGCGTACACATTGATCAACCGGAGCGGAGCATTGTTGTACATTACATCTGCTACGAGGAGGCGACCGCCCACCACCTCCTTAACTTCGGAGATGGTGAAGTTACCTCCCTGCAGCAGAATACCCAGGCCGGAGGAACGGGAATCATTACCCTCTGACCAGATTGATGGCCCATGGGACCACCTTCGCAACCATTGCCTGTAGGTGCTGAGGTGTGGTATTCCACACTCCTGCAGAAACAGTAGGTCGGCTTTGACCTTGGCGAGGTAATCCAAGGTTGAAACAAGGGGGGAATCCTTTGTTTAAAGGCACTTAGCACCTGAACGAGGGATCCAGGATCGGGAAGGGGGTGCCTGCTGAGAGCCACCTCTCTGTCCTTGCTGGCACCACCCCCCCCCCCCCTTCCCACCCCACACCCCCACCCCGCAAAACCCCTGCCGCTGTGACTTACCTGTGGCTTGGATCCCTCGCCTCCGGTGGGTCCAGTACCAGTAGCAGCCACCGCCTTTGCAGTGGCACTGCTCAGTTAAAGACCTGCCTGCCTCTGTTTGGCCCGCAGCTCTCAGCAGGTGGGACCTTGGTCCCGGGGAAGGTCCGCCACTGACCATTTAAGTGCCTAATTGGCATTTGATGTGGCGGGCCTTCCCCAGAGGAGGTGACGCAGGCTCTCGCTGGTGGTCAAGAGCCTCGTCGCCAAGACAAAATCCCAGCCGTGATTCTGCACTGCAATGTCTGCAGGGTTTGCAGCCTTGTAGCTTGCTCACAACTAGGCTCAGTACTCAATATGTGATCTGACCACAGCACTGCATAGTTTAAGCATAACATCCTCTGATTTGTACTTTGCTGTTTTGACTCAATAGTTGACTGCTTCTTTACAGTGTTTGGGCACTTTGAGTGTCAAACTTACTGAAATTCTTAGATCTCTTCAAGTTTAGCTATTTTGACAATATTCATAGTATACACCTGTCACCTTTTTTCTTCCTATCTGTAGTAATTGAACAGTTGTATGAATTAATTTTCATTTGCCATTATTCTTAACTATTTAATTTGGCACATTTTCTTTTCAAGATTGAAAATTCCAGATTTCTGCAGTCTCTCTTCATAGTCTTTGATGCTCAAGATCAGTTTTGTGGTTCTTTGCAGTATCTCCAGGTTTTGAATATCTTCTTTGTGTCTCAATGATCAGAGCAAAATGCAATATTCTAGCTGTTGTCCAACCAAAGTACTATACCGTTTAAGCACGGCTCTCTCCCTCCCCCTTTGGACGCCATTGTTTCTTTAGTTCAGGTTTCGGTTTGTTTTGTTGATCGGTTCTGTGCAATGATTAGCCATATGGGGCTGGATTTTGTTCTCCCCCAGGCTTCGTGTTCCATGGCCAGCGGGGTGGGGGGCGGGGGGGTGCCCTGAAGATGCCTCCGGGAGACAGCCACCATGCACCTCATGGTAGCCCCCCACAACTCAGCTAGGGGACCCCAATTTCAATAGTTAAATAAATTAAAATGAATTAATTAATGAAACTCACGTCACCGCCTGATGTCCTGCTGTGATCTTCGGCCCAGTGACCGCACTGCCGCGCCTTCAGATCCGGGGATGCTAGGTGCCACACTGGTGGGGAGGGGGCAGGAGGTAGGTTTATCATTGCGGGATGGGGAGAATTACGCCATGGGTGCAGGGGATGGTGGGAAGGGTTGAAATTGAAAGTTTGTGCAGTTTTGAGGGGGGGGGGAAGGGCAAATAATTTTTAATTGTTATTGGGGGTGGTGGGAGAGGGGCAAAAGAAATGTATTTATTTATTTTTATTCACTTCACCTTTAAACGTTTAAATTTCCCTGTAGGGCTAACTGCCCTTTAAAAATGGCGTCAGCACCTGCGCACAGGCAGCTGCGCCATTGCTGAGGACGGATAGCCTGCCCCCTCCATGTGATTGGGGGGGGGGTGCGCCCTGGATATTTAAATGAGCCACTGCATGGAAGATTGCGACTGCTCCACAATGTGCGGCACAAAATTGGCGGTGGGCACATAAAATGCAGCCCATGGCGTGCCAAGGAGATTAATACCTCTAAATCTTTTTAAGCATTCAGGTTTAATGACAATAAAGTAACATTCTTATTGACATCAGAATTCTAATTTAGATATTCCATTATCGGCTGGAATTTTACACCTGCCCAGCGGATCGGATGGTGGTGTGGGGGCGGCGTAAAATTGAAAGGCAGGCCCACCCGCCCCGATTCTGCCTCCGAACAAGTTTACGGAGGTCAGCCAGGGGGAGGGGGGAACGGCCCACCTGCCCGAGGCCAATCAAGACCCTTAAGTGCTCACTTAACGGCCACTTAAGGGCCCTCGCCCGCCTCCACAGGTATTTTACCCGTGGCAAGCGGGTGTGCCGGGGACGTGAAAGGCTGCCCAGCGATAGCTGCCGGCCTTTCCGCGCCCCAGGGGGCGGGGCATGGCAGTTGGGCACAGGATGCCCGATTGAGGGCCGCCCCCGCCTCCCAACACATCCCTGGGATCCAAGACGCCCCCCTCCCACAAATGACCACTCTAGCCTCATCAGGGCACGACCGAACCCCCTGGTGAGGCAACCCAAACTTACCCACTCTCTCAGGTCCATGGCGTCGGCTGGGCTGCACTCCCAGCAGTGGCCACCACTCCCGGCAGCTCACTGAGACGGGACCTCCTCCCTCAAGTGGGTGGAAGTCCCGCCTCAGGCCAGTTAAAGCCCGGGGACCTGTAAAATACGGGACTGATCCCCGGGCTAGGCGGAAGCGGGTTCGTCACTGACATTTACGTCAGAGTCTGGCTTCCGTCCACCCACTGTTAAATTCCGGCCATAGTGTCAGTTCTAGACAACAACAAAAGGTAAAAGAAGCATTACAAGTTTTTATACTTTGAATGTGATAGTATTCATTCCATTTTTTAAAAAAACTAAACATTAATAACAAAGCTTCTAAGGTATCAGCTGAAGGGCTTCGCCTGGGGAAAGAGTGAAGTTTACGTTAGTAAATTATGTCATTTGCTTAAATGTTAGTCACAAAAAAATTGTGTTCCATTTATATAGACATTGATGTTACGAAACCTTGCATGTGTTATGATTTAAAAGGTGCAGTAGCGGCAAATATAAAGCACAGCCGAGAAACAAAACACATGACGCATCACGAGAAACATTCCGTTCTATGCTATTGTTTATAGTTTTAAAGTGAATATCAGTTCTTTATAATATTAAATCTGTTGTTATAATATTTAGGTGAGGATTTTAAATAGCAATCTATGTCAGTCAGATACAGATTGGCAGAAGGTGTTACACTTTTAAAACATTACAGCACGCTGATCCATTAACAGTGCATTCCTAATAGTCTCATGAAATATTCATACAGCGTGATTGAGTTTTACTATTTTAACTTGGGGAAATGTGTAAGTGAATACTGCTGTGATGGTACATGCTGAAAAGCAAGGTTAACACTCAACATTATCAACTTGATGTTTAGATATTACTGCAATGTGTGCATGTGCACATTGTTTGGACATAGATCAAGATTATCTATGATTTGTAGAGCTTTTTTATTTTGAATGATGTTTGCCTGCCATTGAGGATGCTTATGTTCCATATTCTTCATTTTCATCCCTTGCATTTCTGCTCCCCTTCCTATGTATCTCCTACGGCTGACAGTGGGACAATGCAATATTTGCAGATTGCCATCAATGCTAGTCATGGCCAACCACTACAAGGCACATGAGAGCAGCCTAGTGCTGACTTCCTGTTCAATTATCCCTATTTTACAGGAAATGACAGGCTTCTGCTTGGTCCCTTGTTATACATTGCAGAATGGAGAATTGAACCTGTGTTCGAGCACTTTTTGGTGCTATACATTGGTAGACCAGTCTACAGTGCTACTGTTCTGCCCGCTATGTCTCATGTCTTTAAACAGTAGCTTGTAGTATATTACTGAAACATATTTGCATAATTTATAATTATCCCACCTGCGTGCACAGGTTCTAAATTTAGATTATTTCCCTGAGAAGAGTGAATGGAAAGTGGGACCATTGTCATGTAACGAAGGTGTGATGAATCACATTCTTTCTTTATCTGCTTTCTATATTAGTTATGTTATGCTGTCCTAGCCAGCGATGCCCACATCCCATGAGCAAATAAAAAAAGTCACTATTTTACAAGTGTTCTCCTACCTTAAGGTCAGTTTCTTTCCCTGCTTTGTTTAACAAAACCAGATCTAGCATTGTATCCTTCCTTGTTTGGCATGTAACATATTGATGCATTCTTAAAAGAAATCCTCCCTATTTTGGTCACAAATTTGTGTTTTACCTTCGATTAGTTAAAACCCTCCATTATTCCTCACTTAATACTACTGCAAATCTCTTTGAATTGCCCACAAGACTAACCTTTGATTTTTGTTTGCTAGTCTATAATATACTCCCAAGTATGGAAATGGATTTGGATAATTTCTTGGTGCAACCTAAGCAAAATTCGTCTGAGCACTATCATCAATAAAGACCTCAATTTCTATGGCTATGCTAATATCCTTAATTAAAAATGCCACCTGTCATTCCTTTCTTCTCTTTCTTTGAAAATGTTATAGCTGGAAATAGTGAGTTGCCTGTCTAGATTCGATTGAAGCTATTTTTCCATCAAGACTATATTATGCCTCTCTATTCTAATTAATGCCCCTAAATCTTTGATATTGCTTCTAATGCTTTTCACACTTGTATGCAAACACTGTAATCTTGATCCATTCATAATTTGCAGTACAGCTTTTGCTTTTTTCTTGCTCTTATCTTCTTCATCCTTCTCCCTGACTCCTCTCCCATCTGTCCTCAGGTCTGTCTACATACACTCACTTCCTCTTTTGGTTTTTGCCTGGTTTTCCCTTTTGCTTAATTCTTAAACTCCCTCTCCCCATATGCTTTAAAATTTTCCCTGCTTACCAAACTGAATTAAAACGTATATGGAGTTTTAAAAAAAAACTAAGCCAATTACTTCAAATCCTCTCTTCTTGAAAGAAAATAACAGACTTTCTGTCCTGCTGTCTAATTACTGTTGGTCATAATTTTCTCTTGCCTTTCACTGGAACATAAATGATCTCTACCTCCAAAATCTGTGCTGTTTGTTTCTGATTTTGCAAGCACAAGAATCTATATTTGTCTTCAATCATTGGGGTATATTTTCCATCATTTTCTAAGAAATGTTTTATTCTGACATCTAAATGTTCAATAAGATTAGCAAATGATGTAAAATATATATGTCTCTCTGTGTAGCATGTGTGCATCACCCATTGATATTTTTTTAGGTTGAGATTTTAAGTGCAGGGTTACCAACTTTCATTGGAATTCTATGTGATCCTACATGCACTGGATCATTCCCAGGGCAGGACTTAGGCTACTTGATTGTAAAATTCTTAATGGCAGATTGATCCTGTGAAGATTTGAGCCTCTATTATTGACTGCCTTGTGCACGATAACTGTCAGGAATGATGGAGTTCAGGATCTAGGTAGCTGGACAACAAGCTTCAAGCTTTTGTCTTATTATTAAACCTCAAGAAATTCCCCAGGCTAGTTATTTATTGGCACTTTGAAGGGAATAATAGTTTGTTGGAAACATTCCAGCTCTGTTGTGCTCTCAGTGGAGGTTCCCTCTTCTTAGACCTTTACCTGAGCATAACCATTAGATGCTTCCTTTTCCTGATTGACTGATAGATCCCATGAAAATGGTGCTAGGATGATTCACCAAACTGGAACATGTAAATGCAAAATTATGTATCATAGCCCTGAAAGAAAATAGCTTCAATACTTTTAACTTTGCTTAATTTCTGAAATATTTTATTTATTTTCCTGCATACTGTCTAATGTAAGTGATCTGGATCAATAGGGGCTGTCTTTGAACAAATAATGCAATTCCATAACAACTGTGTTTGTTATGTTTTAGAGATTGTATTGTTGCATGCTCTAAATTGCTAAATGCATATACATAATTTTGGCAAAGGGTAGAAATTTGTAGCAATATAATTGGCAGCAAACAGAATTCTTTGTTTTCGTAAAATAAGTAGGCACAGTATCATTCTTATTGAGCTGCTGTTTACTGTTCTATTGTTAATGTTAAAATTATGATCAGAATTTATTCTGAGAGAACAAAGACAGCGTTATTCAAACACCATCTTTAGGATTAACTTCATGTTAATTCCCTGTTTGTAGTTTGAGGCAATAAAGCTTTTAAAAAATTGTGCTCACATGCTATTTACAATAATTTTCAAAATGCCAAATGTAACTGCATAAATCTTATTGTCAGTGTTTTCTGGTTATCCAGAAACAGCTGATGCCCTTCTCTGCTGCAAACTGAATTGCAATAAAGACAGGTCTAAAATGCTTGGGGAGAGGGGCGGAGTTTGATCGGTTGCCATGTTGCTGTGATTGATGCCAACACATCCACTGAGTATTGATACTCTTCTCACTGGGTATAGTAGCACATGTGAAAAACAAATAGATGCAAGGGACTTGGTTAGAAGCCGAGTGACATTGTGAACAGGCAAGAAAGGAGAATGATCAGTTTGCTAGCTATTTTTCTTCCAACCCTAATTACTCCAGTGTTATCTTGAAGTTTCTGTTCATTCTGTATGCCACATCAGTTCTTCCTCTTCCGATGTCCTGAGCATAATTCCATTGGCCTAGACTTGGCTTCCATGCTCCACAGCTTTAAACTTATTTCTCCCATTCACACTCTTGTTTCTCATTATTATTATTCTAAAATTGCCAGTTACAATTTGATCAAAATAGAATGTTAAGCTTAGAGCCCCCAACTGATTATTGACTCTGTACCTAATGCACTCTACCGATCACCAGAAAACAGAACAACTCTGTCAGCCATCATTTTCTTTTAAACACAAAATTTATCTCATGTCCCATGCTTTATTTAGTCCTTTCAAAATTTATGATTTGATGCATTGCATTTTGTTGTAAAGCTGTTGGCAGGACATAAATTTCCAAAGTTGTGTTATTTGAGAATGCAGGAAGCATGAAAATGCAGTATAACACTGAAGCAGCGAAAGTATTACAACTTCTTTGTCGCAGCAATCTCGCATATACCAACCTACGTGGATTTTTATTAATTTTCAGAAAGGTGTATAATTTTTCTCCTCTGTTCAATTTTGAACATGATGGATTGCAGTGAACACAACCTGTTTTGTTTAAAAAGTTATAATAGAATCAACAGTCTCAGTTTACTCAAAATGATTGTTGCAGAATTCATTTCTCGGTTCAGCAGAAGAACAGAGAAAGGAGTGTGTTGCAAGCAAATAATATATAATACTGGGGATAGCGGTGTGCATTTCCTCACAGTTTCTACTGCTCCACCGCTGCAAGTTCCGTAACCCCATTTATGCACATGAAAGGGTTTTGGCAAATGTTAGGGTGGAGCGTGAGAAGGTACAAGGAAATTCACCCCTTGAAGGTACTTTGCCTGGAAGCTTATCAAAAAAATGTTAACACTTTAATGTGTTGGATTACACCATGGACACATTCTAATTTGTCATATTGTGTAGTTCAAGGATATAGAGGCAGCTTTATGCTATGATTGTCGAGTTGCACTGTTGGCTTTGTGTGGCGATGCTGGGCATCGCCTTCTGTGATTGAGTCAAGTGGCTTGATCTTAAAAGCTGTTCAATGTGACTTAAGCAGCAGTGAAATAGATTTTAACTTGGAATCAGGCTCAGGACGTTTTGAAGGGATTTAAGGGGACAATCATTATGTAACTTCTGGTCTGAGACCAGCAGCTGCAGTTTGGATTCCAGCCAGGCAGAACCATGTTTCAATAAAAGGTTTCTCCTTGATTGGAACATCAACTGACCCATTTAGGAGAGAACTGTTGACATTCTTGGATACTGTAAGAAAAAAAAATGGGCATCTAAATCATGTATCTCCCATACTGCCCTACCATTCTTACCAATCAGGAGCCCGGCAAGGTCTGCGGTCAGCCTCCCTTATCTGCTAAAATAAAAGCAAAATACTGCAGATGCTGGAATTCTGAAATAAAAACAAAAAACGCTGGAAATTCTGAAGTTCTGAAGAAGGGTCACTGACCTGAAACGTTAACTCTGCTTCTCACTCCACAGATGGTGCCAGACCTGCTGAGTATTTCCAGTGTTTCTTGTTTTTACTCCCTTATCTGCTGTTTAGCCTTAGCACAAGATTTTTCTGATCCCAAGGTTGATGACAACTGAGGACCTCGGTGACAATGGGTTTTAATTACAATCTTATTTTTTGACATGTTTAAACTTAATTTTAACAGGAATAAGACCAAATTCATAAAACTATACTAATTTAATTAAAACTATAAACTGGAAATCTTAGTATTAAACTATGGTCCAGCAAAGCTTAATACAGAAGATTAGCAAAAGGAATTGAATTGGTTATACTTCAATGACAGAGGAAAGTTTTGCATTCCCACAAACAAGAACAGGACAAAAGATAAGACTGAGACAGATCAGGACTTTTCTTGTTGCATAGTCTAAAAATTAGAACCAGACCTTTCTGCAGTGAAATTAGGAAACACTTCTTCATGTAAAGAGTGGTAGAAGTTTGGAACTTCTGCAAATAGCAATTGATGCTAGATCAATTGTTCATGTTAAATCTGAAATTGAAAGATTTTAGTTATGCAAAACTATTCAGGGATATGTGGCAAAGATGGGTATATGGAATTAAGTTACACATCACCCATGATCTCATTGAATGGTGGAACAGGCTGAAGGGGCTAAATGACCCCTCCTGTTCCTATTTTATTTTCCCAAGCTTTTCTTGCAAAACAAAGGCTATTCTGTCATATGCAAGGCCATTCATGATGCACCCAGCACCTGCAGACTGAAAGCAGGGAATTCTGCATGAAAAGCTTGGTGTCATTGAACTCTTGAAATGTTTGATCCCTCAAAATAATCTCTAAAGCCCATATTCTTCCACCAAGATAGTTAGAAATTTAAATGTTTGGAAAATGGGAAGAAACTGCTCTTTAAATTATGGCAAGATAAGTTTAAAACAAACCTCCTGAGAATTTTGCATACCAGTTTTGAAGCTGCACCTATATTCCCTGCAGTATCAATCAACATTCCCTCTAATTTTTTTTTGAGTGCACGGCCCTTTAAATTTTTTTGGTGCAGCCGTGCATGGGGTAATTTAAGAGGGCTGACCTGTGCGCGGTTTGTACGGGGACTTTCGGGTTGCCATGTACCTGTGCAGCTGAGTGGGAACATTGGTTCAAGTCCAAGTGGAGTGCGATTGCCCCCAACAGGGAGTTCTAGTTTGATTTGATCCAAAAGCAAGTTGGGACTGGAAAAAAAGATGTCTTTATATAGCACCTTTTTCAACCACAAAATGTCCCAAGGTGCTCTCAATCGATTGCCTACTTTTAAAGTATAGGTGGCACAGTGGTGCAGCGGTTAGCACTGCAGTCTCACAGCGCCAGTGACCCGGGTTCAATTCTGGGTACTGCCTGTGTGGAGTTTGCAAGTTCTCCCTGTGACAACGTGGGTTTCTGCCAGTGCTCTGGTTTCCTCTCACAGCCAAAGACTTGTAGGTTGATAGGTAAATTGCCCCTAGTGTAGGTAGGTGGTAGGGGAATTGAGGGGATGTGACAGGAATATGGGATTAATGTAGGATTAGTATAAATGGGTGGCTGATGGTCAGATAAGGGCCTGTTTCAGTGCTGTATCTCGAAATAAATAAATAAAAATTGTGGTTAAGCAAAACAAATATCAAATTAATTTTTATATCAAAATCTGATCTCTGTTATAAAAAGGATATAGAGGCATTGGGGAAAGTGCAAAAAAGATTCACAAGGATTATACCAGATCTCACTTATCAGAAAAGGCTGAACAGGCTGGGGCTATTTTCTCCAGAAAAGGGAAAGCTGAGTTTTTTAAAATTATGAAGGGGTTTGATAAGATAGAACATAAGGTGTAGAAAGATGTATCCGCTTGCGGGAGACTCAAAAACTAGGGGCGATAAATCAAAGGTAGTCACCAATAATTCCAACAAGGAATTCAGAAGAATCTTCTTTACCCAAAGGCTAATAAGAAGGTGGAACTCTCTACCAGAAGGAGTAGTTGAGGCTAATAGCATAGATGCATTTAAGGGGGAGCTAGCTAAGCATATGAGGGGGAAAGGAAAAGGAGGTTATGCTATTTGGGTTAGATGAAGATGAGTGGGAGGAGGCTCATGTGGAGCATTATCACCGGCATAGATCCTTTTGGCCAAATGGCCTGTTTCTGTGCTGTACATTACATTTTGGTGAATATACTTTGAATATTATTAAAGATGTCTCATTTATTCACTCTGCCGGTCCCCAAAGTAAGAACCAATTCAAAGACAATTTAGCAAGTAAATTACCGTGCTTGCAAGCAGTTCCTGCAAGTTTGTTGAAATCAGCAAGATGGTTGACAGTATTTGAGAAGAGAATACTGCAATTAAACTCTCTTTAATGAATCTGCTTAATGCAAATATTAAACGTGGTGAGAGAGGTTGGTTGTTTAAGAAGTACATAAAATATATTCCCCAAAAATATTTTTGTCATTTAAAAAAATGGTTATTTCAGAAAAGTGAAATCCAAAATTGGTATTCCCATTTGATTAGTACCTTGAAAGACACCTGCTGATAGCAGTGAGGTAGTTGATGCATTAGTTTTAATTTTCCAAAATCCCCTAGATTCAGGGAAGGTTCCACTAGACTGGAAAATAGCGAATGTAACTCCCTTATTCAAAAAGGGAGGGAGATAGAAAGCAAGAAACTACAGGTCAGTTAGCTTAACATCTGTCTGAGGGAAAATGTTTGATGCTATTATTAAAGATGTTATAGCAGAGCACTTAGAAAAATTCAAGGTAATCAGGCAGAGTCAACATGGTTTTGTTAAAGGGAAATCATGTTTAACCAATTTATTGGAGTTCTTTGAGGAAGTTACATGTGCTGTGGATGAAGGGGACCCAGTGGATGTGCTATACTTAGACTTCCAGAAGGCATTTGATAAGGTGCCACAATTAAGGTTATTGCAAAAAATAAAAGTTCATGGTGTAGGGGATAACATATTGGCATGGATAGAAGATTGGCTAACTAACAGGAAACCACAAGTCGGCATAAATGGGTCATTTTCTGGTTGGGATGTTGTGACGAGTGGTGTGCCACAGGGATCTGTACTGGGGCCTCAACTTTTTACAATTTATATAAATGACTTAGATGAAGGGACTGAAGGTATGGTTGTTAAATTTGCTGATGACACAAAGATAGGTAGGAAAATAAGTTGTGACGAGGACATAAGGAAGCTACACAGGGTTATAGATAGGTTAAGTGAGTGGGCAAAAATCTGGCAGATGGAGTATAATGTGGGAAAGTGTGAAGTTGTCCATTTTGGTAGGAAGAATAACAAAGAACCATATTATCTAAATGGTGAGAGATTGCAGAGGGATCGGGGTTTCCTTGTGCATGATTCGCAAGAGGTTAGTATGCAGGTACAGCATGTAATTAGGAAAGCTAATAGAATGTTATCATTTATCGTGAGGGGAATTGAATACAAAAATAGGGAGGTTATGCTTCAGCTATACAGGGCATTAGTGAGATCACATCTGGAGTACTGTGTACAGTATTGGTCTCCTTATTTACGGTAGGATGTAAATGCTGTGGAAGCAGTTCAAAGAAGGTTTACTTGACTGATACCTGGAATGGGTGGGCTATCTTATGAGGAAAGATTAGACAGGCTTGGTTAGTATCCACTGGAATTCAGAAGAGTAAGAGGCGGCTTGATTGAACCATATAAGGTCCTGAGAGGTCTTGACAGGGTGGATGTGGAAAGGATATTTCCCCTTGTGGGAGTATCTAGAACCAGGGGTCACTGTTTAAAAATAAGGGGTTGCTCATTTAAGACAGAGATGATGAGAAATTTTTTCTCTTAGAGGGTCGTGAGTCTTTGGAACTCTCTTCCTCAAAAGGCAGTGGAAGCAGAGTCTTTGAATATGTTTAAGGCAGAGGTAGATAGATTCTTGATAAGCAAGGGGATGAAAGGTTATTGGGGGTAGGTGGTAATGTGGAGAAATCAGTTCAGCCATGATCTTATTGAATGGCAGAGCAGGCTCAAGGGGCCAAGTGGCCTACTCCTGCTCCTAATTCGTACATTTGTATGTTCGTAATGAATGGTTAATATATTGTAATTAATTGAAAATATCGAGGTTAGTTATGTCAGAATGAAATGGAGGCTGTCTGTTCCTTTAGTATTCTACAGCTCTCAGTTGGAAGTGAGTGTGTGAGCAGGAAAGATATAGCATTCAAAGAACTGCACTTCAGTCACAAAAAAGATGCTTGTGTGGCTCTTGAGACTTCATTTGGCTAGCTGTAGCATGAGTTGTTGCTCTGAGCATTGGATGGAAGAAAAACCTTTGGATAGTTGTCTGGAGTTCCATGCCAAAAAGCCCCCATCAAAAACATAACTTTTGGCAGCAGTGGGGTAAATGATAGTACTAATCTCAATTTATTTGGAGTCTTACCTTTCTGAACAAGAATTCAAACACTGCAGAAACTTAAATTACCAGTGGGGGACCAGGTCAAAGGTACCAAGTAGCAAATCACTTAGGATGCCTTTATCATAGAGCTGACTTTCTTTCTTGCCAATCTTGCTGGAGAAGTCCTTATGGACTATTGTAGAGTGATTACACTGGAAGCTTAGTTACTGAGACATCTCAACTGAGATGGTCATTCATTCTGCAGCATAGCTCATTGGTTCAGGTGGGCTATGTACTCCATACAGTCTTGAAATGATAGCAGCATTGCTGAACTGTTTCATGTTTGGATGATGAAGGAAGTCCTTCAATGTTAAGACAGAGCATCTGGAAGTCTGAGAGTTTCCTCGACTGTGTGTTCCAGGATGTGGTCACCCTACAGCTACAGAAGGTGAGAAAATGGGTGACCACTAGTCAAGGTAGGAGGAAGACACAGGTAGTGCAGGAATGCCCAAAGCCAGTGGCACTTGCTAACCAATTTTCAGTTTTGAATATCGGGGAGGGCAATGACTCATTGGAGGAATGAAGTAAGAATCAAACTTTTGGGGACTATGGGGGATTTGAATTCACACAAGCAAAAAGAAAGAATATAAATGCAGTAGTCATGGGTGTTCAATAGTTAGGGGCATAGTAGATGTTTCTGTAACCACAAACATGATTCACAATGGTATGTTGTGTCCCAGGTGCCAAGATAAAGGATATCACTGAATGGATGTAGGATATTCTTTGAGAAGGAGGGAAGCAGCAGGAAGTCATGGTCATTATTGGAACCAATGAAATCGGTAGGAAAAGTATTGAGGACTCTCAGGCAGCATTTTAGGAGCTAGGAAAAAGATTAATAAACAGGACTTCAAAACTAGTAATCTCAGTTTACTTCCAGAGGCATGTGCTAGTGAGTATAGAAACAGGAAGCCAGTGCAGATGAATATGTGGCTGGAGAAGTGGTGCAGAAGGGAAGGTTTCAGATTCTTGAAACATTGGGATGGGTTCTGGCGGAAAGGGCACCAGTACAAGATGGACAGGTTGGACCTGAATAAAGCCTGGGCTAATGTATAGCGCTCCTAAAGTGGAATAGACGTAGATGAGTAAATTAGACAGCATATTTCAAAGGCGTGTAGCAAAATAGAGTAGTAATATTAGGATATATTAATTACCCTAATATAGACTGGGAAAAAGCATGGTGCTAAGCGTAGGCAAGGAGAGGTATTTTTGATACGTGCAAAAGAGAATTTTCTGAATCTATGAGCAGAATCTTACCGCCTTTGAAGGTTTTCGAAGGTTGGGACCAAAAGCTGGTCCCAATCCTGCTGGTAATGCCTGGCCGTCTGCCAATGCGATCTTACCGGAGGCGGCCAATTAAAAGGCTGCCTCTGGGAGCGCTGTCCATTTAAGGATGGTGGGCGGAACAGGCACTCGGCTGGCCCAATGGGAGGGCAGACAGCGATGTCCTGTGGGCAGCCCCACCGAGAGAAGTTGGCGCTGCTGCAGCAGGCAGGAGAAAGTGAGGACACCATAAAATGGAGACAGCATTTTTTGTGGCCACAGCTTCCAGGCCATCATTGTGGAGGGGTCCCTCTCCAAAGGATGGCCTGCAGCCATAGCTATGGCTCTGCTGTGGTGATGGCTCTGGTGGGGGGAGGGAAGGTATAAATAAAGGAGGCCTCGCTGACCCTCAGCCTGTAGCCGGGAGGTTACCTCCTGGAACCTGTCGGGCTTTACACGCAGTGTGGGTAAGATCCCAGAGGCATCCCCAATATGGCCCCAAGTGGCCAGCTACTTGTCAGTACTTGCCTACCTGTCACTGCCAGGCAAGAAGCCACTTCTGTTGCCCACCTGCCTCCAGCAAGATCGTCCGTAAGTGGATGCGTCGGGTGGCCGACCCAACATTCTATTCTGCAAATTTCCCTCCCTGCCCACCTCCAAAGCTGCCACTGCATGGCTGGGAAGATCCTGCCCAGTATTTCTCCAGCCCAACAAGGAAAGAAGCAGTTTTCGATCTGGTTCTGGGAAATAAAGCTGGACAAGTGGAGTGTGTTAAAGTAAGAGATCATCTGCCTAACAGTGACCACAACAAAATTCAGTTTCTATTAGGGTAAGAGAGCGGAAAATATCAAAGGTAAAAATGCTCAACTAGGGGAGGAGCTAATTTCAGTGATTTGAGATAGGACCTAGCACAGGTAGATTGGAAAGAATGATTCCAGGGTCAAGCAATAACAGAGCAATGGAGGCCATTCAAGGAAGAGATAGTTTAGGTACAAGCTGGGGATATTCCCTTTAAGGGAAAAGGTACAACATCCAAAGCAAATGAGCCTGAGGCTGAACTAGACTGTTTGCAACCTTGATGTCACATGACAGTGCTTCCAATCATATATCACATCACTAAGACTGCCTATTCCACCTTTGTAACATCACTGGACTCTGCTCCAGCCTCAGCTCATCTGCTGCTGAAAACTTAATCCAATGCCTTGGTTATCTCTCTTTTCTTTGGCCTCCTTGTCTTAAGAGACAATGGGTAAGCACCTAGAGGTGGTTAGTGGTTTGTGAAGCATTGCCTGGAGTGGCTATAAAGGCCAATTCTAGAGTGCCAGACACTTGCACAGGCGCTGCAGATAAAATTGGTTGTCGGGGCTGTTACACAGTTGGCTCTCTCCTTGCGCGTCTGTCTTTTTTTCTGTCAACTGCAAAATCTCTTCAACTCGCCACTCTTTAGCCCCACCTTTATGGCTGTCCGCCAGCTCTGGCGATCGCTGGCAACTGACTCCCACAACTTGTGGTCAATGTCACAGGACTTCATGTCGCGTTTGCAGACGTCTTTAAAGCGGAGATATGGACACTGGTGGGTCTGATACCAGTGACAAGCTCGCTGTACAATGCATCCTTAGGGATCCTGCCATCTTCCATGCAGCTCACATGGCCAAGCCATCACAGTAGGGTGTATATGCTGGGGATGTTGGCCACTTCGAGGACTTCCGCATTGGAGATACGGTCCTGCCACCTGATGCCAAGGATTCTCCGGAGGCAGCGAAGATGGAATGACTTGAGGCATAGCTCTTGGCTGACATGCATTGTCCAGGCCTCGCTGCCATAGAGCAAGGTACTGAGGACACAGGCTTGATACACTCGGACTTTTGTTTTCCGTGTCAGTGCGCCATTTTCCCACACCCTCTTGGCCAGTCTGGACATAGCAGCGGATGCCTTTCCCATGCGCTTATTGATTTCTGCATCTAGAGACAGGTTCTGGTGATAGTTGAGCCTAGGTAGGTGAACTCTTGAACCACTTACAGAGCGTGGTTGCTGATACTGATGGATGGAGCATTTCTGATGTCCTGTCCCATGATGTTCGTTTTGTCAAGGCTGATGGTTAGGCCAAATTCGTGGCAGGAAGCTGCAATCCTGTCGATGAGTCTCTGCAGACACTCTTCTGTGTGAGATGTTAATGCAGCATCGTCAGCAAAGAGGAGTTCCCTGATGAGGACCTTCTGTACTTTGGTCTTCGTTCTAAGATGGGCAAGGTTGAACAACCTGACATCTGATCTTGTTTGGAGGAAAATTCCTTCTTCTGAAGACTTGAACGCATGTGAGAGCAGCAGTAAGAAGAAGATCACAAACAGTGTCGTGCGATAACACAGCCCTGTTTCATGCCACTCAGGATAGGAAAGGGGTCTGATGAGGCACCGCGATGGTGAATTGTGTCTTTCTTATTGTCATGGAATGAGGTGATGATACTTAGTAGCTTTGGTGGACATCTGATCTTTGCTGGTAGTCTGGAGAGATCTATGAAAGCAACGTAGAGTGGCATCTGTTGTTCATGGCATTTCTCTTGTAGCTGGCGAAGGGAGAACAGCATGTCAATGATGGATCTCTCTGCTCGAAAGCCGCACTGTGCCTCAGCCAGCTTCTGGAGTCTGTTTAAAATGACTCGAGTGAAGACTTCCCCACTATGCTGAGCAGGGAAATTCCACGGTAGTTGTTGCAGTCAACGCGGTGACCCTTGTTCTTGTTGAGGGTGATGATATTGGCATCGTGCACTTCCTGTGGTACAGCTCCCTCATCCCAGCACAGGCAAAGCAGTTCGTGGAGTGCTGAGAGAATAACAGACTTGGCACTCTTGAATATTTCAGGGGTAATGAGGTCCCTTCCAGGGGCTTTTCCACTGGCTAGAGAATCAATGGCATCACTGAGTTCCGATTTTGTTGGCTGTTCGTCCAGCTCATCCATGACTGGCAGAGACTGGGCTGCATTGAGGGCGGTATCAGTGACAACATTTTCCCTGGAGTACAGTTCAAGGTAGTGCTCCACCCAGCGATCCATTTGCTTGCGTTGGTCAGTGATTGTGACCCCTGATTTAGATTTGAGGAGGGCGATCCTCTTGATGATTGGCCCAAAAGCTCTCTTAATGCCATCATACATTCCTCTAATGTTTCCGGTGTCGGAGGCCAGCTGAATACGACTGCATAGGTGTTGTCAGTAGTCATTTGCACAGCGCCTAGCTGTCCTTTGTGCAGTCCTTCTGGCTGCTTTAAGTGCTACGGATGTTAACGCGCTGGGGGCTTTCTTCAACAGTGCAGTGTGCTTAGCGGCTGTGACAGCTTCCAGCTCTTCAAAGTGAGATTGAAACCAGACTGCATTCTGCTTCTCACGTTTGCCAAAGGTGGTAATTGCTGAGTCATAGATGGCGTCTCTGATGTGGGCCCACTTGGTCTCTGCATCGCCTGCAGGAGTGTTTTGAAGGGCTTTTTCAAGTGAATTTAGAAACTTATGTAACAGCTGTGGATAAGAAATTCTGTTCCTGTTGATGCGTGGGCAGCCCTTCTGCTTGGAGTGATGTAGCTTCTTTGGTTTGAGTCTAACCTTGCTGCACACCAGGGAGTGGTCGGTGTCGCAGTTCACACTGTGGAAGCTGTGTGTGATTTGGACACTGTTTATAGAGGCGTGCCTTGTGACACTGAGATCCAACTGGTGCCAACAACGTGATCTTGGGTGCCTCCATGAAACCTGGTGACATGCTTTAGTATGAAAGAACGAGTTGGTGATGCAGAGGTTGTGATAGGTACACAACTCAAGCAGTCTCTGTCCATTCTCATTCATCCTTCCAATGCTATGGCGCCCAAGACAGGAGGGCCATGAGTCATGCTCGGCCCCAACCCTGGCATTAAAGTCCCCCAGCAGGAACAAATGTTCGGTATTAGGAATGCTGTGAATGATATTATGGAGTTCCTCGTAGAACTGGTCTTCAACTTCAGGTGGGGAGCAGAGTGTTGGAGCATAGATGCTGAATAGGTGTACTGGATCAGAGGCAGTGAGCAGTTGGATGGACAGTATGTGTTCCAAGCCATTTGAAGGTGGCTCTATCATGCTGACCAAAGAGTTTCTGTTGGCGAAGCCCACTCCATGCTGTCTTGGTTTTTCAGGATCCCTACCCTGCCAGTAGAAGGTGTAGTCTTGCTCTCTTAGAGATCTGCTCGCAGGGAGGCGTGTCTCCTGAAGTGCTGCAATGTCCACGTTGAGTCTACTAAGTTCGGTGTTAATGATGGCGGTCTTCTGAGAGTCATTGATTTGTGTAAGGTTTTCTGACAGGCCAGAACACATAGTTCTGACGTTCCAGCTTTCAAAACCAAGGGCTGGTACCTTCTTTCCTTTTTTTTGTCGTGCTGCTTGGTGCAGTGTTACAGTCCACTTGTCAGGCAATGACCCTGAGCTCCAAGCACTCATTGAATCAGGTGGACTGTGGCAGGACAGAACCTTTCTGACCGGGGGCTACCCGGTTTGAGGCGGGCGGTAGCTGTCCAGTGAAATGCAATGACCTCTCCCACCGACAAAGGCAACTCATGGCGACCAATCTCTTCGCCAATTGAGTTGGACTTATAACCCGTAACTGCTGCCTTCCATGTTGTTTTGGTCGTTGTGAGGCGACTATGGAGTGACCTCTCCATGGCACATGCTTGGGCGGATGTGTGGAGGTTGTGAGTTACACAAGCATCAAAACCCCTCTCGGCCTTCTTCGTGGGGTCCAAAGGAGTGTAGAGCCCGACATTTGGCACCGGTATGTCTGCCGGAACTCCCGGAAACATGCCAAAGGTGCCTTAGGGGTTCTGCTCCAGATTTTCTGTTACGGTTTATTCCCTTAGCCTTGGACTCTCCCGAAACACCCACAAGGCAGTGGGGTTGTTGGCTCCTATGCCTGAGCATGGTCACTAATAAGTAAACTGTGTGATTTCATGGAGGGAGAGGGAAGGGGGGAGGGGCTGCAAGGGGGAAGGGGTTGCAGGGGGGGAAGGGGAGGCGAGGGATGCAGTAGGGGGGGGAAGGGGGTGCAAGGGGGGAGGGGATGCAGGGGAAAGGGGTGGGGGGCATGAGGGGGGAGGGGGGAAGGAGGTGCAGGGGAGAAGGGGGTGCAGAGGGGTGGGGAGGGAGGAGCTGGGAAGCGGGGGGGAAGGGGGTGCTGGGGGGAGGGGATGCGGGGTTACCTTTCGACTTGACTATTCCAATGCACTTTTGCCAACCTCCGCACATTCTGCTGTCCATCAACTTTCCTTACTCGCACCAAGTCCTTACTTGAGGAGGGATGTAGTTGCATTGGAGGCAGTTCAGAGGAGGTTTACTAGATTGATTCCAGAGATGGGGGGGTTTGTCTTATGAAGAGAGATTGAGCAGTTTAGGCCTTTACTCTCTAGAGTTTAGAAGAATGAGAGGAGATCTAATTGAGGTATATAAGATGATTAAGGGAATTGACAAAGTAGACATAGAGAGGGTGTTTCCTCTTGTGGGGCAACCTAGTTTTAGTTTTAGGATAAGGGGTAGCAGATTTAAAACAGAGATGAGGAGAAATTACTTCTCTCAAAGTGTCGTGAATCTGTGGAATTCACTACCCCAGAGTGCAGTGGATGCCGGGAAATTGGGTAAATTTAAGGAGGAGATAGACAGATTTTTAATTAGAAATGGGTTGAAGGGTTATGAAGAATGGGCAGGAAAGAGGAGTTGAGGCCGAGATGAGATCAGCCTTGATCGTATTGAATGGCGGAGCAGGCTCAAGGGGCTGAATTGCCTACTCCTGCTCTTAGTTCTTATGCTCTTATGTCTTGTTCACCATCACTCCACGCTCTTAATCTACATTCACTCTAGTTTCGCAATGCCTCAGTTTTAAAATTCTCAGCCTTATTTTCAAATCTGTCCATGGTCTCGCCCTTCTCTATCTCTGTAATCTCCTCCAGCCCTACAATATCTGACATATCCGCACTCTCCCAATTCTGGCCTCTTGAGCAACCCAATTTTAATTCCTTCACCTTTGGCAGTCATGCCTTCAGCTTCCAAGGCCCTATGCTTTGGATTTCCCTCCGTAAACCTCTCTATCTCTTTTCCTCTGTTTCCTCCTTTAAGCTTTTGGTCATCTGCCCTAATGTCTCTCTCTGTGGCTCAATGTTAAATTTTGTTTGATAACACCCCTATAAAGTGCCTTGGGAAGTTTTACTACAATAAAGGCACTATATGATTGCAAGTTGTTGTTGAGAAGGCTGTTATAAAGTATGAAGCACACTTGGCTCTATAAACAGAGGCATAGAGTACAAAAGCACGGAAATAATGCTAAACCTTTATAAATCACTGGTTAGACCCAAGCTGAAGTATTGTGCCTATTCAGGGCACCACGTTTCAGCAAGCATGTCATGCCCAGTGAAGGCATGTCCCATTCATAACTTTAAACATGGACTGCATCCAGCATAGAATCCTCTGGGGTGAATTTTCCTTTTGTTTTAAATTAACCATATTGGACATTAAAAGTGGGCATGGGCTGCAGAGATCGCCAAGGAAGGTCAGCTGAACTTTGGCTTGTGTATTCAAAAACTGACTCACTGTCTGAAAGGACAAAAGAATAACTCCCAGACTAAGAGGTGGCATCAACGTCCATCCTGAAACCTTCCTTAATTGAACGTGTTTCTCCTCAAACAAAGAAGGTGATTGTCTTAACCCTCTTCAGTATGAATGTCTTACAACAATAAACCAGGATGGGACTAATCAACCAAGACACCCACCATCTTTGGAAAAGGAACTGCGAAGTCACATGGTGGGGCAGCCAGGTTGGTCTCCTTTTAAAAATCTTAAAAATGCAGTTTGCAGAAGAAGCAGCAAGCAGACAAAGCAGTACCTTCGTGCCTTAAAAGAACTGGAGACTCAAACATCTTACGGTCTCCCAGGCTGTTCCTTTTCAAGTCCACCAGTACAGAAAACCAACCTCCTGGTAATGAGACTACAAGCAACTAACTTCATGACCTGCTGAAAATCCACCTCTTTGAGACTATCCTGTAACGACTTCGATATATGACTCCTGCTAACGAATCCACTTAACTACACTTAAGGAGTGAAAACGCTTTCTTCACCTGGCTCGCAACATACACCTTTTCCCCAAGACCAGCCAAATCGCGTGACTTATAAACTATTCCTTTTCCTGTAGTTTGTAAAAGTGCACTATCTTCTTTAATGACTTTCTTTCTCAAGTGTGTGTGTGTGTGTGTGTGTGTGTGTGTGTGAGTGAGTAAGACATAACGTTAGACTTTCAGGTTGAACGTGTGAATAAAAATAATCCCTTTTATTTAAACCCACGAAAAGCATGCTGCTGGTTATTTAGATTGGCCATACACTCGGGTTAAGAAACACACACATATTCCTTGTCGAAAACATACTGATTATGGACAGTAAAGGGAAAAGAACTGTGGTTTCAGTTCTCAATTTTGTCCCTAACAAAGGATGTCAGGACCTTAGAGAGGGGGCAGAGGGAGATTTACTAGAATGGTACAGAACATGGAGAGTTACGTGGTGAGAGTAGAGAAGTTCGGGCCGGTTTCCTTAGAACAGCTAAGGGGTGAAGGGGAGATTTAACAGAGATGCTCAAAATCATGAAGGGTTTTCATAGAGTAAGTAAAGAGTAACTATTTCCAGTGACAGCATAATCAGAGAGAGGGAGGAAAAGCGGAACATTTTTTTCTTAGCTAAGTATGTAAGTTCAGTATCTATATACCACATGCGTGGTTAGTATTTTTTATCATCTAATCAATTAGTTCAAAAGTCAGACAGCCTGGAGGTAAAGGAGCGCAAATGGCAGGGAGAGATATAAAAACACCTAAAGTGATGTTTGCACAAGGGATTTAGCTGATTGGTGAGTAGCTAGCAAACGTTTGTTTATTTAAGTCTGAAGCTTATTTCTGCTAAGTCTAATAAATAGAAGTATGCCTATCACTATTGCTTTTCCAATCTTCCTCCTGCCCCTCTGTACAGCGGAACCAGCCATAGTGTTGTGGACTAGGCTCTGGCTGCACACTCCAGAGGAACTGTCACTCTCACCAGTATTCAGAATGGAATACTGTTTGGAGAGACCAGAGGATTAGGCGAGCAAGCGGCAGGGAGAAATATCAAAACACCTAAAGTGAATGAATGATGAAACAAACTAAAATAAAATTAAAATAAAAACTAAAACTAAAAATAAAAAATAAAATAAAAAGGGGTGGCAGTCATTGGGTGACTGCTTTGTAGAACACCTTTGCTCAGTCCGAAAACATGACCCCGAGCTTCCTGTCGCTTGCCATTTCAACACATACCCCTGCTCTCATGCCCATATCTCTGTCCTGGGCTTGCTGAAGTATTCCAGTGAACATCAATGCAAGCTCGAGCAACAGCATCTCATTTACCGATTAGGCACACTACGGCCCACCGGACTGAACATTGAGTTCAATAATTTCAGAGCATGACTGGCCCCCCTTCTTATTTTTAGTTTTCTTTTTCCTTTTTATTTTATTTTAGTTTGTTTCATCATTCATTTTTTTACCATGTGATAGCCTATTGTTTTTTTTTCCATGTTTGTGCTTTTGGCCAGGGCTGTTCATTATTCTGTCATTTAACATCCTCTCTGCACTAATGCTTTGTCTTTCACCACACCATTAACACACCCTTTGGCTTTGCTCCATGACCTTCTTGTTAGTTATTCTTTGTAACCCACTGTCCTATCAAGACCTTCCCTTTTGTTATCTTTTGCCCCACCCCTACTTTATTTGCTTACAGATCTGTGACACAGGTAAAGATAGAAATTGTGGAGGCACTTGCCATAATCTTCCAAACCTCCTTAGATACAGGGGTGGTGCCAGAGGACTGGAGAATTGCAAATGTTACACCCTTGTTCAAAAAAGGATGCATGGATATGCCCAGCAACTAAAGGTCAATCAGTTTAACCTTGATGGTGGGAAAGCTTTTAGAAATGATAATTCGAGACAAAATTAACAGTCACTTGGACAAATGCGGATTAATTAAGGAAAGCCAACATGGATTTGTTAAGGGCAATTCATGTTTAACATTTTTGCTGAGGTAACAGAGAGTGTTGATGAAGGTAATACGGTTGATGTGGTGTACATGGACTTCCAAAAGGCATTTGATAAAGTGCCACATAACAGGCTTATCGGCAAAGCTAGAGCTCATAGAATAAAAGGAACAGCAGCAATATGGATATGGAATTGGCTGAGTGACAGGAAACAGAGAGTAGTGCTGAATGGATGTTTTTTGACTGGAGGAAAGTGTATAGTGGGGTTCCCCAGGGGTCAATGTTAGGACCTCTGCCTTTCTTTATATATATTAATGACCTGGACTTGGGTGTACAGGTCACAATTTCAAAATTTGTGGATGAGACAAAACTTGGAAGTATAGTAAGGAGGATGATGATAAACTTCAAAAGGACATAAACAAGCTGGTGGAATGGGAAGACAAGTGGCAGATAAAATTTAATGCACAGAAGTGTGAAGTGGTTCATTTTGGTAAGAAGAATGAGGAAAGGCAATATAAAATAAAGGGTACAATTCTAAAGAGGCTTAGAGACCTGGGGTATATGTGCACAAATCATTGAAGGTTGCAGGGCAGTTTAAGAAAGTGGTTAATAAAGCATATGGGATCCTGGGTTTTGTAAATAGAGGCATAGAGTACAAAAGTAAGAGGTTATGATAAACCTGTACAAAACACTGGTTCAGCCTCAAATGGAACATTGTGTCCAGTTCTGGGCACTGCACTTTAGGAAGGATGTGGAGGCATTAGAGATGGTGCAGAAAATTTTCATGGGAATGGTTCCAGTGATGAGGAACTTCAGTTATGTGGATAGATTGGAGAAACTGGGGCTGTTCTCCTTGAAGATGAGAAGATTACGAGGACATTAGATAGAGGTGTCACAATCATGGTGGGTCCAGACAGAGTAGATAGGGAGAAACTATTCCTGTTGGCAAAAGGATCAAGAACCAGAGGGCACCGATTTAAGGTGATTAGCAAAAGAAGCAACGACGACATGAGGAAAAACCGTTTTTGTGTACCAAGTGGTTAGGATTCGGAATGCACTGCCCGAGAGTGTGGTAGAGGCAGATTCAATTAAGGCCTTCAAAATAGAATTGCATAATTATCTGAAGAGAAAGAAATTACAGGGCTACGAGGAAAAGACAGGGGATTGGAACTAGGTGAGTTGCTCTTGTAGAAAGCCAGCACAGATGCAACAGGCGAATGGCCTCCTTCTGTGCTGTAATCAATCGATGATTCCATGATATGATTCTAATGATCTATAGCCAGAGGCATGAGCAGAGGTGGTGGAAGCAGATTCAATCATAACTTTCAAAAGGGAATTCGATAAATACTTGAAGGGGAAACAATTAGCAGGGCTGTAGGAAAAGGGCAGGGAAATGGAACGAATTGGATAGTTCTTTCAAAGAGATTGCACTGGTTCAGTGGGCTGAATGGTCTCCTTCTGTGCTACATTATTCTATGGTACTATGATATTCAAACTTCACTGTAAAAGTCCAGGATGATACTCTGCATTGCATCATGCAGGTTGAATATCCTGAGATGGATTATTGAATCTAAATGACACAGATATGATTCAGGCCTTAGCCCAACACTGTTCACTGCTGCACATCTTGACAGTCAGCTTCCTTACACAGGAGCATGCAATCGGTAAACCAAAACTTTTCCTTTTTACTTACTCTTGTGTTGAACAGGATACCATATACATAGGAGCTAACAATTTAGACTTTGAACTACTGGATTATACTGAAAATACTAAATGTTGCTTATTGTTCTTTCATAATTTCTGCTATAAGTAGAAAAACACCATATTGACAAACCATATATTTCAGGCTAAACTGAGAAGTATATCTTCCTAAGACATAAAATTATATAGAGACAAAACTAAATCAGGCAAAGTAATAATACAGTACTGAAGTTTATATTATTTTAAACTGTATTCTGAAAGCAGTATATTAGCGATCTTTTTCAATGTCTTGCGAGAAGGTTTCTAATGTAAGCACAGGCCTCTGTGGCCATGGAATTCTGTCTTACCACATTGAACTAAGTGAACATGGATTCTCTAATATTTCCCTCATACCTTTGACGTAAAGGTCAGGTTCTTTGAACTCCTCTCTTTACTCCTCCTCCCCAATTCTAAGCAGGCTTCTCGTGCCATAGGTGCTAATCTAGAAGCAATGACCTTCCCAGCAGTACACCTCCTAATGGTTCAGCTATTAGTGATAATGGAAGTCTCCTTCCTGTGGTGGCAAATCTGTATACATTATCTGAGGTAGTCGATCATTTTTGAGCAACTTGGCAGTTAAAGAAAAAGAACTTGCATTTGTATGGTGTCTTTCAGATCTCAAGATGCCCCAAAGTGCTTTACAGCCAGTTAAGTATTTCTGAAATGCAGTCACTCTTGTAGCAAAGGATATGCTGCAGCTAATTTGTGCACAGCAATGTCCACAAACAACAATGAGATGAAAACTAGCTCATCTGGGTGATCATTTTTTTTAGTCAATGTTATTTGAAGGATACATATTGACTGAAACACCTGCTGTATGTTTTGACATACTGTAGTAGCAAGATAAATGACCGGATAAATCTGTTTTTCATAACATTGGTTGAGGGATAAATGTTGACCGGGAAGAACTCTTATTTGGATTGTACCACAGGATTTTTCATGCCCACCTGAGAGGGAAGATTAGTCTCAGTTTAATGGCTTATCCAAAAGGCAGCATCACTATAGTGCAGCAATCAATCATTACTCCAGTGAAGTTAGACTATGTGCTGGACTTTACCAGTCCCCCTGATGTCAGGGGTCATGGCGGATGGGGGGGGGCCCCTGAAAATACCTCCGTGAGAGGCCCACCATGGTCCTCGACGCTGGGAAGGCCCCGCCCCATATTACTGGCAGTGGCGAGGCCTCATGGCATCCCCCACTCCCCCGCCACTCAGCAACAGGAACCCAATTAAAATATTTTAATTTATTTAAATTACATGAACAAAAACTTACCTTAACGTGACAGCCATCCTGCTCTGATATTTTGGCCAGTTGCTGGAACTCCCACGCATTCAAATCCCCGTTCAGAGATCCGAGGCAGAACACCAGTTGGGAGAGGGAAGGAGTGAAGTTTTGAGGGTGGGATGAGGGAGCCAGGAAAACTCTTGCTATTGGTTGAGGGGATGGTAGGATGGGTTGAAGGATAAAGTGAAGAAAGTTCGGAGGGGAAAGGTCAGGATTGAGAGTTGACTTTTTTGTGGGGGAGAGGGCAGTTCATAAATTGAGCAGTCATTTGGGGTGGGGGAGCGGTGGGAGAGGGGATTGAAACTGCTAATAAAGTTTTAAATTTATTTTTTAAAGACCTGTACCTTGAAAAATGTAAATGGATCTGAAGGGCTTGAAGCTCTTTAAAAATGGCGCCGGCGCTGGACGCCTTTGCCGGGGACGGAGAGCCTGCCCCCAATGATGTCATCGTGGGCAGGCGTTTCCCCCCACCCCCCATGTAAATGAGCCGCCATGCTAAATATTGTGGCGGCTCAGCGGCACACATCCCGTGCGTGCGTCACGTCGTCTTTGAAGAGATCGGCGGCAAGCTGGAAAAACGCAGTCCTATGTGTTCAAGTCTCCGGAATGGGACTTGGATCCACAACCTCCTGACTCAGAGGCACTGAGCCACTGCAGGCACATATAGATCTAGACCTTTCTCTGGGTAGAAATAAACCTCCTAATAAGTTGAACGCCAGCACAATTATTTGGTTTGCAAGCTGTTTCCTTTTTGGAATGACATTAGTTTCATTGTGTAACATTTCCCTCTGGTACACTTAGCATTAAAAAGCTGGAACCATAACAGGCCCTACCCTCCTTTTGAAAGTCTCGGTCCTCTGCCTCAGAAGCTGATGGGTTTAAAATTGTCTTTGTGCCATTCAATACTTCCTTTAACATTTATATTCTGAGGCCATAAAATATGTCAAAAACCTACATTTGGAGTTGGTATTCTTCATGGACCTATCATTCAGCCAGCTAAAGAACACTAAGACCATGTGCCTGCAGTTCCCAGGAGATCAGCCTGAGCATCTACACTATGGCTTAGCCTGTACCTGTAAGATCCTGTCATTGCAACCAATCAAAGAATCTCTTTACTTCAGCTGCAATAGTTTGTTTTACCATATAATTTCAAAACAAGCTGGAGCATGAACTTCAGGGCCTCTTTTGAGATAAATTTTGAGAGGAAAATAGTTTTCAAGTGGTTTATTTTTTACTTCAGAAACCAAGGTTGATTTGTGTGTCCATATGAGAGTGCAGCTGCGTATTCTTTTTTATGAGGAGAAATCAAAATGAACCTTCCTTCACCTGAAAATTTATTTACCAAGTTTGCATTAATAAATCCTTGTGATCAATGGCTGTTAGAATTCTCTATGAACAATTAAAAGCAGGGATGCACAAGAGGCCAGCATTAGATGAGTGCAGATAATCAGGAGGGTTGTGAGGCTGGAGGAGATTACAGAGAGATGCAAGACCATGGAGGGATTTGAAAACAAAGATGAGAAATTTAAAATAAAGGCATTGCTTGACCAGAAGTCAATATAGGTCAGCGAGCACAGGCTTGATAGGTGAAAGGGACTTGGTGTGCGTTAGGACAGGGGCAGCAGAGTTTTGGATGATTTCAACTTTGTGGAGGGTAAAATGTGGGAGACCAGCCAGGTGTGTGTTGGAATAGTCTAGTCTAGAGGTAACAAAGGCATGAACAAAAGTTTCACAGCATACACATTGAGGCAAGGGTGAAGTCAGGCAATGTTACGGAAGTGGAAAAAGGCAATGAATATATATTTGGAAGCTCATCTTGGGGTCAAATATTACACCAAGGTTGTAAGCCATCTGGTTTAGGTTCAGATAGTTGACACAGAGAGGGATGGAATCATTAGCTAAGGAATGGAGTTTGGAGCAGGGACAGAAAGCAATGGCTTCGGTCTTCCCAATATTTAATTGGAGGAAATTTCTGTTCATCCAGTACTGGATGTCAGATAAGCAGTCAAAACGTTTAGCAACAGAGGAGGGGTTGAGTGATTTGGTGGTGAGGTAGAGCAGAGTGTCATCAGCATACATGTGAAAACTAACATTGTGCTTTCGGAAGGTGTCACGAGGGACAGCAGGTAGATGAGAAATAGGAGGGGGCCAAGGATAGATCCTTGGGGGACACCAGAGGTAATGGTGCAGGAAGTGAAGGCGCAACAGAATAAAATATGACAGTTTGAAAGTAATGTGTCGGCACATGCAGATATCACACTCTCATAAGCATGGTTAGGGAGGGAGTTCCACACTTTTGACTCAATGACAATGAAGGAGTAGCAATACATTTCCAATTCAGTATGATGTGTGACTCAGAGGGGCTTGCAGGTGGTAGTGTTCTCATGCACTTGCTGCCTTTGTATTTCTAGATCACAGAGGTTGAAGGTTTGATAGGTGATGGTCGAAAAAACTTTGACGAGTTGTTGCAGTACATCTTTTAGATGGTACACATTGCAGCCACGGTGCGCCAGTGGTTGAGGGAGTGAACGTTTAAGGTTGTGGATGGGTACCAATCAAGCGGGCTGCTTTGTCCTGGGTGGTGCAAGGTAGCAAGTTCCAAGATTTTGACCCAACGATGATGAAGGAACAGCAATATATATTCAAGTCTCGATGACAGGAACTTGGAGGTGGTGGCATTACCATGCACCTGCTTCCCCTGTCCTTCTAGATGGTAAAGTTTGCAGGTTTGGGAGCTTATGTGTAGCAATGTGTTTTGCATGCATCACACTTCTTGTACCATACATGCTATATCACGCATAAAGAGTATTTTTAAAAAAAAGCTGTACTGATCTGTAATTGGTCTGAGGATTTGCTGAGGCAAATTGGTTTTCAATCATTAGACTGATGTCAATTACACTAATTTGCACACAGTGACCCTTTAACAGCGCTGTGTTTTAAAACAGTGCATCCTCTGTCCAACTGTGAACGGTGCTATCTATGGGAAATCTGCCATGTAGAAATATTTTTCACACTCAACTGCTAGATTTGACACAACCTCGATCTCTATATTGCTTAGGACTAAGTGTATCATGAGTACAGTCTGGTGTACAAGTAGGAAGTTCATTTTAGCACATGTAATTTTAGGGGAAAGCACCTAAGTGCATAAGTACTATGTGGCATCCTGCAAGTTCAGACTGAAGTTCTGGTAGCCTTCAGGACTGATACTAATTCAAAGCAAAATTGATTTACATAGTGATTTCTGTCTGATGTGGCAACATTTCAACACTGGAAGGCAACATCTTGTGATGAGTGTAAAGTTTAATTGAAGTTGGAATAAGATGCTTCAGGGAACAACTGCGTTTTAAGTGTTCTAGTCCAATAAATTTCCAAAATATATGAAAATTCACTCTTCATATTGGCTCCTGATAGTCATGGTTGCTATAGACATTAGATACGTCATGTGTCTGACTTTTTAGCAGCCATTTTTAAGGCATTGGTAGTGCAAAATGATATATAGCTGCTTGGATTTCAGTTTTTGGAATTATCTGGAAAACATCTTATCTTGGCAGTGCCTTTGCAAAAAGCCTTCATTATTAGCTCACTAATTCAAAATACATGAGAAGATACTAAGCATAAGGTGGTTTCTTAGGTTAAAATGTAATCCAGTTATTTTTCTGAGGATGATAGGTTAAAATGCTGATTTTGTGAACGGGGATGGCTTAGAATCCTTAGGCTGTATTAAGTTCACTCTGACAACCATGAAACATGAAGGGAACAGTTTGTTTATGTAGGCCTTAATGATTGAGAACCTGCCAGAATGTATTTATTCCAGTTTTGACAAACGTTGAACAGATTTATCTTAAAAAGTCACCTTTTTACAAAACCACTTCTATTAGTGCTATTGATAATCAAACAATTTAATCTGTGATCATTTTAAAATTATATTCCTGGTCTTCTAAATTTTACATTAAGTAGAATCTAAATAAAGTTCTGCATGAAATCATCACCTCAGTCATCAAGCCACATGCAAAATCAGCAAAGAATGGTGGACTTCTATGACATCAGTACATGCTAGTGAAGAACCATCCCTTCCTACATTCATTTCAATTTTTATGTGCATTGTATCAAGACGTTAATCATATACTATTGCAGTTGGTAACTTCTGTGCAAAGCTAAACAGTAATCTAATTACTGTGTAAATCCTGTAAATTTGTATTGCACCTCAGTATTTATGGTGAAGTATTTTGAGTGTGAAAATGCATTTGAAGACAAATTTAAATGTAATAGTTTGATAATACCATCATTAGCAGATAGTAAAAATAATTATGTTTGTAAATTCCTACTGAAAGGCCTCACTGACCCTATATTAGGGAAAGTAAAATTGGCCAAGGATCTTATTCCTGATCAGTATTCAGCAACTCAGCTGAAAATGTGCAGGTGTCGATGTCTGATGAGCACAGGATCGAGCTTGACATTAGTGTGGTTGCAAACCCTGCCTACACATATAGGGCTGGATTTTGTTGAGTTCCTGCCATCGGGATCTGTGGTGGATGGAAAGGGGGTGGGGGCGGCGGTGGTATGGTGGGCCGAAAGGTTGTACCGGCAGCACCCCGCCATGGAGTCCGATGCCAGGAGTGCCGGGAACGATCATCCTGGCAACGGTGAGGCTCAGTGGCGGCCCCCCTGTCGCTGGGCGACGGGCCCTGGTTTTACATATGTAAATAAAGTCCTGAATAAATTCAAATAAAATTTGCACCAATCTTCCCTGCTGCCCGGGATCTTCTGAGCGGCAGCTGGCGCTCACACACCTTCACTTTCCTGTCCAGGGAAAGCTGGCGCCACTGTGGTGAGGAAGGAGGGTACTTATGATTTGCAGTGTAGTGGGGGGTATGAGGTCAGGTGTGCATTACTATTGTAGGAGAGGGGGGGAAGGGGAGATCGCTGCACGTTGAACAGTTTGTGGGGGGGGCGGGTGGGTACTACAGTAGGTCTTTGTCACTGAACAGATTTTTTTTTCCCCTGGAAAATAATACTTGATGGTTCCAGAGCTTTGAGTGTTTTTTTTGAGTAATGTAGTGATTGCATAAGCACTGTCAGTGATATTCCATAAAAAAACCCAGAAAATTCTTTAAATATACTGTAGATAATTCAGCATCCTAGAAAGAAAATAAATTCCAGCATTTTCTACCTTTATTTCTGATTTGCAACAGCCCATCATCAACAAATTATAAATGCTTCAAAAAGAAAAACTGGCAACAGACTTCAAAAAGACAGCAGACTGTGGGAAGATGTTCTGCTAACTGACATGAACAACTTACACCCAATGTCAGAAAGGAACTCATTATCATAAAAAAGAGAGTAAACAGTAAGAATAATAAAACAGATTATTATGAAAATTAGTTTTTATGAAGGTCTTTCTCATGAGATTAGAAATACCTTGTAGATTTAAATGTCAGTACTTCTGAATGAGTAGGGTACTGAAAAATGATAATGCAGCTTATGACATTAAAGCAACATACCAAATATATTAAATTCATTATTCAACAGTATTACAAAGCACAGAGCTGGGAGAGTGATGTCCTGCAGAGAGAATTGGTAATTCAGTAAGATTATGTGCTTTTGCTCCTCTTCTGTTCAGATCTTTTGCACATTTTGAATAAACCCTAATTACATTAAAACAAAACCAAAAATAATATATAACTAATGGGGATAGAGGTACAAAACAATAATAAAAGCTGGAGCAAAAAACAAAATTGCTGAAACACTCAGCAGGTCAGGTAGCATCTGAGAATGGAAAAGTTAATGGCCGGAATTTTATGCCACCCCAACAAGCGGGATGCTGGTGTGGCGGCGGGGGTGGGGGGGCGTGTAAAATGGAGTGGGAGGTTCCAGGAGGCTTTCCTGACCCGCTCCCGCCTCCGCCGCCCTTTACTTAGGGTGGTGGGGGGGAGGGGGGGAATGGCCCGCCCGCCCCAGGCCAATTAGGGCCTTTGCCCACCTCCACGCAGATTTTACGCTTGACAAGCGGGCGTCCTGGAGCCGGGAAAAGACACCTGGAAAAACCAGGTGGCTGTCGGTCATCCTGGGGGGTGGTGGGGGGCCTTGATCATCGGGCACTGGGTGCCCCAACCACTCCCAGGACCCAACACGCCCCCCCCCCCTTCCCCCAACCGAACACCCTTGCCTCGCCATGGCCTGACCGATTACCCCCAGTGAGGCAACCAAAACTTGCCTTTCCTCCTGGCTCAATGTCTTCATCTATCTTCGGCTGGGCTGCAGTCCCAGTAGTGGCCACTGCTCCCGGTAGCGCTGCTGAGACTAAGAGATTGGGCGGCAGCTCAATGAGGCAGGACTTCCTCCCTCAAGCGGGTGAAAGTCCTGCCTCGGAACAATTAAAGCCTGGGGACCCGTAAAATATGGAACGGATCCCCAGGTGAGGTGGAAGCGGGTTTGCCACCGACTTTTACATTGGTGGCCCGATCCCGTCCGCCTACCCTAAAATTCCGGTCAATGTTTCAAGTATTGATCATTCATCAGAACTGCAAGGAGGTACTGCAAAAGTTAAACCCTGGAAGAAGACAATAATATTCTATCAGAATGGGTAGAGCTGTAAATTTATTGCCAGTGCTTTGATGATTCCATCTGAATTCTTCTGTTAGTATTGTTGATAGTGTAATGTTTTATAGAACAGAAATCATAGACTGGAACTAAAATCTTGTGTATGGATGAGTTATTTCAATTCGCCATCATCACTGGGTGAGTACCTTGAAACGCTAGAAAAGGAAAAACAATTGGAGGTAGAGGTATTAATGGAGAAAGCCTACTAGCTGAATAGCTATATTTCACTATGTAAGGAACAAATTGGGATGTGAAAATTTGATTGAAAGTGAAAATGCAGGTGTGATTGAAGTTCTTTATGTTAAAGCAGTCTGTGAGTTGTAAAGCAATTCTGCTCTAGTTCATTTTTTGAAATTACATCAGAGATATAGTATTGAAACTTCTTACAATTGAACACATTACTCTGTTTCCAAATACCATATCTACCAATGATATAAAAGCAAAACAGTACAGGTGCTAGAAATCTGAAATAAAAACAGAGAATGTTGGAAATGTTCAATAGGTCTGGCAGCATCTGTGGGAGAGAGAAACAAAGTTAATATTTCAGGTCGATGATCTTTCATCACAACAGTAAATCTAACAGTGAATTGGTTATTCAAATTATTTAGTATTCAAAAATTTTACAAACTAAATAATCATCTGCTTTTGATTTGTGATACTTCCAAAGTGTTCTATTTCCTTCCCCTCCCCCCTCACTCAGCACGATCTTCTTTTAGCCTTGAATGGAACCATTTGTAGAGATCCATGAACAGTTGATGAAAATGAAGCGTTAGAGGTAACATGCATATCTGTGGGAAATTGTCATGTTAAAACGACAGGATATGTTATTGTAACTTTAAAATATGCTGTGTGAAAGAAATTGGCACCTTCCATAACAATTTTATTTGTAAGTCATTGGAGCAGGCCCACCATAAAAAAGTAAGTAGAACTGTGGGTTAGTGCTATCACTGGATGAAGAGTAGAAAGCAGGAACACCTCACAACCAATTTGGGGAGCTGTACAATTTACAGTAAAATGCATTGCTCCTGACTACTGCATGTTTAGGCAGTATGCCCAGAAAATGTTGGTTCCACCAGCTAGAGGTGCAGAGCTTTAGCTGCAATGTGACATGGTAGGCATTGAACTTTGGCCAAAGGAACAGGCAATGCCTTCGAGCAGCTGATGCCCCAACTCTCAAAATTTCGTTATCAGCTAGACAACAAATATCTGTTGTCAGTATGGTGGCAGGAACCGCTTGCAATGTGTTGGCTATTCTGATGGTTTACATGTCTAATGATGCATACTAAGCTTACTTATCATCAGCTGCTTCAGATTCTCATGCAAGTGGCTTTGACAAAAATGCAAACCTGTCAAGATGATAAGGTCCAGCTTCCAAGGAACAATTCGTTTGGTGTAGGCTGTAATTATCCTTCCTGGAAATATTTCAACTTTACAAATGCACTTCACTGCTTGGTCCTGGATCTCTCAAAATAGCAAAGGAATGCCCTCACATTGCACGTCTAGGACTTCTGAACCATTGAGGAGAGCTGTTTAGATATCTGCCTTGTCATCTGTAAGCTTAAGCCACAGTGCTTTGCTATCATTGAAGAAGGAAACTGAGACCAAAAACCTAACATTGCTGCAGCAGGACACTTAATGAAGCACCAAATGGAGGAAGGGGCACAGTTAAAGGAGCAGAAAGATAAGGCTGAAGCATTTGCAACAATCTTCAGCCAGAAGTGCCGAGTTGATGATCCATCTCGGCCTCCTCCTGAAGTCCCCAGCATCACAGATGCCAGACTTCAGCCAATTCGATTCACTCCATGTGATATCAAGAAACGACTGAAGGCACTGGATACTGCAAAAGCTATGGGACCTGACAATATTCTGGCAATAGTACTGAAGACCTGTGCTCCATGAACTTGCCGCGCCCCTAGCCAAGCTGTTCCAGTACAGCTACAACACTGGCATCTACCCTGCAATGTGGAAAATTGCTCAGGTATGTCCTGTACACAAAAACAGGACAAATCCAACCCGGCCAACAACCGCCCCATTAGCCTACTCTCAATCATCAGTAAAGTGATGGAAGGTGTCATCAACAGTGCCATCAAGCGGCACTTGCTTAGCAACAACCTGCTCAGTGATGCTCAGTTTGGTTCGCCATTCAGCTCCTGACCTCATTACAGACTTGGTTCAAACATGGACAAAAGTGCTGAACTCAAGAGGCGAGGTGAGAGTGACTGCCCTTGACATCAAGGCAGCATTTGACCGAGTATGGCATCAAGGAGCCCGAGCAAAACT
The DNA here is from genome assembly GCF_036365525.1 of Heterodontus francisci. Classification (NCBI taxonomy): domain Eukaryota; kingdom Metazoa; phylum Chordata; class Chondrichthyes; order Heterodontiformes; family Heterodontidae; genus Heterodontus; species Heterodontus francisci. The sequence continues at coordinate 32,694,556 of NC_090389.1, forward strand.
GTCAATGGGAATCAGGGGGAAAACCCTCCGCTGGCTGGAGTCAAACCTAGCACAAAGGAACAAAAACAAGAAATGCTGGAATGACTCAGCAGGTCTGGCAGCATCTGTGGAAAGAGAAGCAGAGTTAACGTTTCGGGTCAGTGACCCTTCTTCGGAACTGACAAATATTAGAAAAGTCACAGATTATAAACAAGTGAGGTGGGGGTTGGGCAAGAGATAACAAAGGAGAAGGTGCAGATTGGACCAGGCCACATAGCTGACCAAAAGGTCACGGAGAACAGGCAAACAATATGTTAATGGTGTGTTGAAAGACAAAGCATTAGTACAGATTAGGTGTGAATACACTGAATATTGAACAGCAGCAAGTGCAAACCTGAAGAAAAACAACCTGAAAAAAAAGTGGGTAAGCAAACTGAACAAACTAAGATGAAATGAAATAAATGCAAAAAAAGATTGTAAAAAATGTAAAAAGGAAGAAAAAATAACTAAAAATGAAAGTTAAATGGGGGGCTGTCATGCTCTGAAATTATTGAATTCAATGTTCAATCCGGCAGGCTGTAGTGTGCCTAATCGGTAGATGAGATGCTGTTCCTCGAGCTTGCGTTGATGTTCACTGGAACACTGCAGCAATCCCAGGACAGAGATGTGAGCATGAGAGCAGGAGGGAGTGTTGAAATGGCAAGCAACCGGAAGCTCAGGGTCCTGCTTGCGGACTGAGCGGAGATGTTCTGCAAAGCGGTCACCCAGTCTGCGCTTGGTCTCCCCAATGTAGAGGACACCACACTGTGAGCAGCGAATACAGTATACTACATTGAAAGAAGTACAAGTAAATCGCTGCTTCACCTGAAAGGAGTGTTTGGGGCCTGGGATAGTGAGGAGGGAGGAGGTAAATGGGCAGGTATTACACCTCCTGCGATTGCAGGGGAAGGTGCCCTGGGACGGGGACGAGGTGGTGGGGGTAATGGAGGAGTGGACCAGGGTGTCGCGGAGGGAACGATCCCTTCGGAATGCTGAAAGGGGAAGGGAGGGGAAGATGCGACTCGTAGTGGCATCACGCTGGAGGTGGCGAAAATGGCGGAGGATGATCTTTTGGATATGGAGGCTGGTGGGATGAAAAGTGAGGACAAGGAGAACTCTGTCACGGTTCTGGGAGGGAGGGGAAGGGGTGAGGGTAGAGGTGCGGGGAATGGGTCGGACACGGTTGAGGGCCCTGTCAACCACAGTGGGGGGAAATCCTCGGTTGAGGAAAAAGGAGGTCATATCAAAAGCACCGTCATGGAAGGTAGCATCATCAGAGCAGATGCGTCGGAGACGGAGAAACTGGGAGAATGGAATGGAGTCCTTACAGGAGGTAGGGTGTGAAGAAGTGTAGTCGAGGTAGCTGTGGGAGTCAGTGGGCTTATAATGGATATTGGTAGACAACCTATCCCCAGAGATGGAGACAGAGAAGTCGAGGAAGGGAAGGGAAGTGTCAGAGATGGACCATGTAAAGGTGAGAGAAGGGTGGAAATTGGAAGCAAAGTTGATAAAGTTTTCTAGCACAATTCACTAGCACAAAGGAAGATGATTGTGGTTGTTGGAGGTCAATCATCTGAGCTCCAGGACATCACTGCAGGAGTTCCTCAGGGTAGTGTCCTAGGCCCAACCATCTTCAGCTGCTTCATCAATGACCTTCCTTCAAATATAAGGTCAGAAGTGGGGATGTTCGCTGATGGTTGCACAATGTTCAGCACCATTCGTGACTCCTCAGATACTGAAGCAGTCCGTGTAGAAATGCAGCAAGACCTGGACAATATCCAGGCTTGGGCTGATAAGTGGTAAGTAACATTCGCGCCACACAAGTGCCAGGCAATGACCATCTCCAACAAAAGAGAATCTAACCATCTCCCCTTGATATTCAACGGCATTACCATCGCTGAATCCCCTACTATCAACATCCTAGGGGCTACCATTGACCAGAAACTGAACTGGAGTAGCCATATCAATACCGTGGCTACAAGAGCAGGTCAGAGGCTAGGAATCCTGCGGCGAGTAACTCACCTCCTGACTCCCCAAAGCCTGTCCACCATCTACAAGGCACAAGTCAGGAGTGTGATGGAATACTCTCCACTTGCCTGGATGGGTGCAGCTCCAACAACACTCAAGAAGCTCGACACCATCCAAGACAAAGCAGCCCGCTTGATTGGCACCCCATCTACAAACATTCACTCCCTCCACCACCGACACACAGTGGCAGCAGTGTGTACCATCTACAGATGCACTGCAGCAATGCACCAAGGCTCCTTAGACAGCACCTTCCAAACCCGCGGCCTCTACCACCTAGAAGGACAAGGGCAGCACATACATGGGAACACCATCACCTGCAAGTTCCCCTCCAAGTCATACACCATCCTGACTTGGAACTATATCGCCGTTCCTTCACTGTCGCTGGGTCAAAATCCTGGAACTCCCTTCCTAACAGCACTGTGGGTGTACCTACCCCACATGGACTGCAGCGGTTCAAGAAGGCAGCTCACCACCACCTTCTCAAGGGCAATTAGGGATGGGCAATAAATGTTGGCCTGGCCAGCGACGCCCACATCCCATGAATGAATTAAAAAAAAAGTGATCTGACACTTGTGGGAGAAACCAAAACTAGGGGCTGAATTTTACTTACCGTCCGACATCTGGGGTCATGGTGGGGGGCCCCGGAAAATTTTTCCCGGAGAGGCACGCCTCAACCTCCGCCGCCAAGAAGGCCCTGCCGCATTTTACCGGCGGCGGAGAGGCCTCAGTGGCGGGGCCTTCATTTCAATATTAAAATTAAGTGAAAATCACGCAAATAAACGTGGCCCTGGACACCGTTGCTGGGGACGGAGTGGCTGCCCCCTCTACGTCATTGGGGGTGGTCACTCCACCCCTCCATTAAAATATCGCGGGGACTCAACGACAGCTGCTCCTTGCAGGCGGTTTGGCGAGATCAGAGCGCGCCACCACGATTTGTGGTGCGCCAATAAAATTTAGCCCTAGGGAGCATAAATATGAAATAGTCATTAATAAATCCAATAGGGAATTCAGGGGAAAATTCTTTACTTCTTTAGAATGTGGAATTCACCATCAGAAGGAGTGGTTGAGGTGAATAGAATAAGGAGAAACTAGATTAACATGAGGGCGAAAGAAATGGAAATTTATGCTGATAAGGTTCGATGAAGATGGATGGAAAGACCCTCGTATGGAGCGTACATACAAGCATGGAGCAGTTGGGCTGAATGCCCTGTTTCTTTGCTGTACCTTCTATGTAAGATTTTTCCTTTAAAAGAAACTGCTCTCCTTGAACCTGCCTCCCTAAAAGGAATAAGTGGCTTGAAGAAAGGAGAGATGCCCACAACCAGGTCCTCCCTCCAAACAGTGGTCGTCAATGGTGTCAACAGGAGTAGAGTTGGAGGCAGTGCTATTGTTTAGGCTTTGGAATCTCCCCACTACCATTTAAACAAAGCAGGGTCAGCAAGGCTTCTGAAGCTGTGGTCCCCTGCAGTGGGGGAAGCAAGGGAAAATTTACTGCAGCCTTGGTCAGCAGGATGCAGCAGTAGGCCTATCTGTATGGTGTTTCTTCATTTACCAGTGCTATATAGCTCAACTTTGTCTGTTATAGCTTTTGGTCACATTAAGATGTCCTTACCATGTACACCACACCGTTTTCTACCTTCCATGCAAATCGCCTCTTACCATAGCCTGACTGGTCTGCCACCAACTCATTATAATGCTCTCTCCAGAGCCCAAGAAAGCCCTTGTCGGTTTATTGTGGAGCACCAAACATGTCATTCATAGGCATTAGCCCCAAGGAACCTTTTTAACCATGACTGATGACAGATTTTAGCCAATTGAAAATTGATTTAGGGTCATTTTTGTGTAATTGCTCACCATAGTGAATGAACCCACTGATCCTGCTTCAGCTCCCTAATGAGCTTCTTAGCCTGACAACATGCTGCATCATAATCTATCTTTGGAGCGGCTTTTGATTAGTGTAAAGAGGTTTCAAGTACCATTTTAATGATCCTTTACTTTCATCTAACAGCTCTTCTTGGCTTGTATGCTGAATGCTTTGAAGAGTGAACTTTTTCTTTCACAAATTTCTATCATTTCTGCTAAATAAAATTGTATTTTCCTGACGAAGAAAATTCTAAACCACTCCCAAATAAATGATGTTTCACAATGTTTTTAAATTTAGAATATCAACAGAATTAGTTTGAGATTCCTTTTCCCAGATATTTCAAACTTGGTTGCAGTGTTCATGGTTTGTGGAACATATTAGCAAAATCTAAATTGCTTTGCAAAGAAATTAAGTGGAAAATCAGAATACTTGCTAAACTAAGCCATATGTGAATAATCTCTGTTGAGCTCCTTGGGTATGAAATTGGTCAACGCCAGCAGCACGAAATGGGTTGGTATCGAATCAGCAGCCAGTTTTTCATCGTGCCAGTTTTTATTTTCCATTGACTTGGAAAATATTGGAAAGATTTTTAATTTTAAATAAAGCGACAGTAAGACTAGGAAACAAATCTCCACAAAGAGTGTGAACTGTCGTTTTGTGAACTTTAGTGGAAGAAAATCAGGCATGGTGGAAAATCATCTGCCAGAACACTGCAAGTGCGTTTTGCGCTGCTGCCGTAGATCAGTTTCACCTCCTCTTATGCCAAATGTTGCACCTGTCTTAGTGATGAGACGCTTGCCAAAGACAATAGGAGGTATCAAGTGTTTGTTGTACATCATTTTTTGAATAAACTATTCCTTAAGAACTTTATTTTCACTTATACATAAAATATATTTTGTCACCTTTATGAATCTTTTGTTCAGAATCTCTGAAAAGTGGGATCCCCTGCAGCAGTAGAAACAAATCCCAGAAGGAGCAATGTGGATCAGTTCCCTTATCACATCACTCTGCTGTCACAGTAATCTGATTGCATAAAGTTCAATGTTCTGTTTGTCTGTGTAAAATCAGAACAAACTGAGAAAACTGGATTTACTTTTGCAGATCTCCTGTGGGAGAAAGTGGATGTGAGAGATTTGCATCATATTTTCTACACTAAAATAATATGTCTTCAAAAGAGAGAAAATACTAAATTGCATTACTGGCAAGATTTGACTATGCCTTGTAACCCTTTGGGTTTTGCTGTCTTGTAGTGCATGTGGATTAATGCTGATTAATTTTACCCTTTTGTACCTCTCCAGATTCTGGTCAGCGACTCATGGCTGTGCGCTAGTCTGAACTAAAGCTCAGTGGAATCACAGAAGAAATCTTAACATTTCCTTTTGGATCCTGTTTGATCTCCCAAGCACTGAAAATGCTACTAACCACAAGAACTTTGCTGTTATATTTGCTGTGCTGGTCCAAGTGGAGTTCAGCAATGGAGATTCCAGAAGAGGGTAAGACAAAATTAATTAAATACTGTGATACTGGTATTGCTGCCCTTCCCGTGCAGTCAAAATAAGTCAATGAATGTTTAATTTTAGAAAATGTTTGGAAAATTGAATGCTCTGTGTGTGTGTCTATTATATTGTCAGTCTCATGGATTTTACAGTTGGAAATTATTTACAGAAAGAACTGATGTTCTTGTCATAATAGTAATCGTCCAGTCTTCCACTGTGATAAAAACACAATGCTCTAAATGTTTTTAACTGAATGTAATTGCTATATTAAAAAAATGAGTGCATGTATAAAATAAGAAAGTTTATTTAGTAATCTGAAGTTAAAGTGGTAAAAAAAATCCTTTTTTTGCATAGAATACTGCAGCAGAATCCTATCGGGCTTTTGTCATTTTGTGATCCAGTTACAACCAGTTACTGACATGCAATAAATTATTGATGAGACTCGATCTATTATTCAGGCTTTTAATGTAGCTGCTGGGCATGACAGCATAAATGTTCATTAACAGGACACAACATATATGCAGTGTAAAAAAAACTAGCCATTTATAATGAGAAGGATAACTGATCAAGTAATGAAGTGGTTGTGGCTTTCATAAATGTAATGTTACCACTGAGTCATTCAATGTATTACCATGCTACCAATTGGTGAATTTGCTGCTAATGATGTTTGTGGGTTTCTTTTTAATTATAAAGCCATACAAGCATACGAAAGTAAAATAAGAAATCTACTGTTTTGTAAAAATGGCTGAGATAAAAATGGTATATGACTAATTTAACTTTTTAATTCTCTTAAATTAATGTTAACAATCTGAGAAGAATGTCAAGTGTATTAATCACTCAGCTGCTGCAGTGTTGAGTTTGATGGATCAAATATTTGTGTAAAGCAGTATTACATTGTCATTAGAGAAAATTAAATTAACTTTTAGCTGTTAAATTGTCAGATTACTTTGAGTTGCTAACCTAAATTTTACAGGATTGCTCTGTCTCCATTACACAAAACAGGGATTTTAGACTCCATTGTAACATATTTTTCAAAGTAGCTTTGAAAAGGGGAGTTTAACCAGAAACCAAACTATTGGCACCAAAATTGTCACTTCTATCACGCCAATAGCAACATGCTTTTATATTGCTGCTTGTCTAGTCTCAGTCTCGGAGCTTACGCTTACACTATTAAAATCGATTCTCTTTGCCCAGAAGTAGAATCGTAAACCAACAAATAAGCAAACAGCAAGAAACTAAGCTATCATACTACTTGGCTTAGTCCTTGAATTGCACTAAGCTATATACATTTTTAAAAATCATCAGTATTTATAATAAGTTTAAAATTGAAGATATTGAATGACAAATTCTGCATTTTCAAATGTGATTATGTTAAGCTTTGCACAGATTTCATCCATATAAATTAACCGGAAATTACAGGATTGCAACAATTTATCATTGCAGCATGGAGTAGAAGCATCTAATGGAGACAATAAACCTGCCCATTGTCATCTACAAATATTTATGTTTCCATTAATTGTATGGATAGCAGGTGTGTCGAGGATATATTTTAAGGTGGTCCATTGCCTTTAACTCTTGCATCTTACACATAGTTTGAAATGAGTTTGAAATGCTAAATAATATGTAAATTGGACGATGTGAAGAATATAATTCTTGTTTCCATTTTCCTTTTGCTTACCTTGGATCTAAAGCTTTTGTTCAAGAAAAAAGTAAGTTAACCTGGTGCAATTACTGTTATCGAACCTTTTTAATGTTGATAGTGTCTCATTACCTGCAGTACATCATAATCAGTTTATCTGCACACAAGTGCTGAATTTCAATGTATCGCTGGCTTTCTATAATCGAGGATTGTTCTTCATAGAATTTCTGTATAAAATGCAAGTCTTTGATTTACAGTTATTTGAACAATTATGAATGCCAGGTGGTTCAGATGTATAAAGAGTGACGCTGAAACAATTTAAGTTATCTACATCCCAAAATGAAGTCACAAACTCTAAATCATTACAGGGTGCAAAAGTTTTTAATACAAACTTCAAATTCCCTGAAATTAGGATTACATAATACAATAAATTTCTTCTCTGCTCATCTATTTGCCTTTCATCTCTAATCTTTTCCACTTTGCTCTCCCACACACTTTTTCTCTCAGCATCCTCAGTATTTTGAAATTAAAATTCACCACAGTCCCTCTTACTCCAAGTCTTTCTTTCCAAAGAGCTCTGATTTGTGACATTCCTTGAGCTGAATTTTTTGGGGCCAGCCGATGTTGGGAACTGAGGCGGGGAAGGGGACAGGTGGTGCGAAAACACCGGTGTATCAATTTTAAGTCGTCGTTCCTGGCGCCAGCAATGGGCCGGCATTTTACGTTGGATGGATGGGAGCTGGACTCTGACGTGAAAGTTGGTAGAAAACCTACTTCCACCTAGCCTGGGGATCCGTCCCGTATTTTACCGATCCCCGGGCTTTAATTGTCCCAAGACGGGACTTCCACCCACTTGAGGGAGGAGGTCCCGCCTCAGTGAGCAGCCGGCCAATCAGCGGGCTGGCAGCTCTTAGTCCCAGCAGCGCCACCTGGAGTGGTGGCCACTGCTGGGACTGCAGTCAAGCCAACGCCATGGATCGAGGAGGGAAAGTAAGTAGGGGCATGCCTCACCAGGGGGAATCGGTCCTTCCCTGGTGAGGCTGGAGTGGTCCTTTGGGGGGAGGGCGGTGTCTTGGGTCCCGGGGATGTGTTGGGAGGTGGGGGGGTGGCCCTCAATCGGGCACCCTGTGCCTGACTGCCATTCCCCCCACCCCTCACCCCCGGGGCGCAGAAAGGCCAGCAGCAATCGCTGGGCGGCCTTTCACCTCCCCAGCACACCTGCTTGCGATGGGTAAAATACCCATGGAGGCGGGCGAGGGCCCTTAAGTGGCAGTTAAGTGGCCGCCTAAGAGTCTTGATTGGCCTCGGGCAAGCGGGCTGTTTCCCACCCCCCGTCACCCTGCCTGACTGCCGTAAACTTGTCTGGAGGCGGAATCGGGCGGGTAGGCCTCCGGGAGCCTGCCGCTCAGTTTTACGCCACCCCCACGCCACCATCCGACCCGTTGGGGCGGCGTAAAATTCCGGCCATAATCTCCAAGGCAGGAGGAGGGCGGAAAAGGAATACGAACATACGAATTAGGAGCACGAATTAGGCCACTCGGCTCTTCGAGCCTGCTCCGCCATTCAATAAGTTCATGGCTGAACTGATTACTCCACATTTCCACCTACCCCCGACAACCTTCGACTCCCTTACTTATCAAGAATCTATCTATCTCTGCCTTAAAAATATTCAAAGACTGCTTCCACTGCCTTTTGAGGAAGAGAGTTCCAAAGACTAACGACCCTCTGAGTGAAAAGATTTCTCCTCATCTCTGTCTTAAATGGGCGACCCCTTATTTTTAAACAGTGACCCCCTAGTTTGAGATTCTCCCACCAGGGGAAACATTCTTTCCACATCCACCCTGTCAAGACCCCTCAGGATCTTGTATGTTTCAATCAAGTCAACTCTTACTCTTCTAAATTCCAACAGATACAAGCCTAGTCTGTCCAATATTTTCTCATAAGACAGCCTGCCCATTTCAGGTATTAGTCTAGTAAACCTTCTCTGTACTGCCTCCAACACATTTACATCCGTCCTTAAATAAGGAGACAAGTACTGTACACAGTACTCCAGATGTGGTCTCACCAATGCCCTGTATAGCTGAAGCATAACCTCCCTACTTTGGTATTCAATTCCCCTCGCGATAAGCAATAACATTCTATTAGCTTTCCTAATTACGTGCTGTACCTGCATACTTTTACGATTCATGCACTACGACACCCTGATCCCTCTGCATCTCAGAGCTCTGCAATCTCTCACCATTTAGATAATATGCTTCTTTTTATTCTTTCTGCCAAAGTGGACAACTTCTCACTTTTCCACATTATACTCCATTTGCCAGGTCTTTGCACATTCACTTAACCTATCTATATCCTTTTGTAGCCCCCTTATGTCCTCTTCACAAGTTACTTTCCTACCTATCTTGGTATCATCAGCAAATTTAGCAACCATACCTTCAGTCCCTTCATCTAAGTCATTTATATAAATTGTAAAAAGTTGAAGCCCCCGGCACAGACCACTCGTTACATCTTGCCAACCAGAAAATGACCCATTTATGCCTACTGTCTGCTTCCTGTTAGCTAACCAATTTACTATCCATGCCGATATGTTATCCCCTACACCATGAGCTTTTATTTTCTGCAATAACCTTTGATGTGACACCTTATCAAATGCCTTATGGAAATCTAAGTACAATACGTCCACTGGTTCCACTTTATCCACAGCACATATAACTCCCTCAAAGAACTCCAATAAATTGTTTAAACATGATTTCCCTTTCACAAAACCATGTTGACTCTGCCTGATTACCTTGAATTTTTTTAGATGCCATGCTATAACGTCTTTAATAATAGCTTCAAACTTTTTCCCTAAGACAGATGTTAAGCTAACTGGCCTGTTGCTTCTTGCTTTCTGTCTCCCTCCCTTTTTGAGTTACATTCGCTATTTTCCAATCTAACGGAACTTTCCCCGAATCTAGGGAATTTTGGAAAATTAAAACTAATGCATCAATTATCTCACTCTCCACTTCGTTTAAGACCCGAGGATGAAATCCATCAGGACCCAGGAACTTGTCAGCCCGCAGCTCCAACAATTTGTTCAGCACCACTTCCCTGGTGATAGTAATTTTCTTGAGATCCTCCCTCCCTTCCATTTCCTGACTTACAGCTAATACTGGGATGTTACTTGTATCCTCAATTTTGAAGACCATTGCAAAATATCTGTTCAATTCATCTGCCATCTCCTTATTATCCATTATTAATTCCCCAGACTCACTTTCTATAGGACCAACACTCACTTTGCTAACTCTTTTCTTTTTTAAATATCTGTAGAAACTCTTACTAGCTGTCTTCATATTTCTAGCTAGCTTTCTCCCGTGCTCTAATTTTACCTTCCTTATCAATCTTTTAGTCATTCCTTGCTGTCTTTGCACAATTATAGGCTTTTTCTTTAAGTTTGATACTACCTTTAACTGTTTTTGTTAAGCATGGATGGCAGGTCCCACCCTTGGAATTTTTCTTTTTCGTTGAAATGTATCTATTCTGTGTATTCTGAAATATCCCCTTAAATGTCTGCCACTGCATCTCTGTTGACCTATCCCTTAACCTGATTTGCCAGTTCACTTTAGCTCGCTCTGCTTTCATGTCCCCTTATTTAAGTTTAAAATACTAATCTTGGACCCACTCTTCTCTCCCTCAAACTGAATGTAAAATTCAATCATATTATGATCGCTGCTACCTAGGGGTGCCTTAACTATGAGGTCATTAATTAATCCTATCTCATTGCATAATGAGCAGATCTACAAGAAAAATCTATGTAAAGCACCAGCAAGACTGCAGAGGTTACTCTTAAGGCTTCAGAGTTACGATTTCTGTCTAAAATACAAGCCAGGAAGAGAAATGGTGCTGGTAGATAGCCTACCTCGGTTGTCACCACAGGAGAATCACTTCATCTCGGGTCTTAAAAGAGGTGGCTAATGAGGTAGTAGATGTGTTGGTGTTAATTTTTCAAAATTCGCTAGATTCTGGAAAGGTTCCATTCGACTTGAACTATACAGTAAATGGAAAAGTCCTGGAGAAAATTGATGTCCAGAGAGATTTGGGTGTTCAGGTCCACAGTTCCCTGAAGGTGGCAGCGCAGGTAAATAGAGTAGTCAAGAAGGCATACGGCATGCTTTCCTTCATCAGACGGGGTGTTGAGTACAAGAGTTGGCAGGTCATGTTACAGTTGTATAGGACTTTGGTTCGGCCACATTTGGAATACTGCGTCCAGTTCTGGTCGCCACATTACCAAAAGGATGTGGATGCTTTGGAGAGGGTGCAGAGGAGGTTCACCAGGATGTTGCCTGGTATGGAGGGCGCTAGCTATGAAGAGAGGTTGAGCAGATTAGGATTATTTTCATTAGAAAGACGGAGGTTGAGGGGGGACCTGATTGAGGTGTACAAAATCATGAGAGGTATAGACAGGGTGGATAGCAAGAGGCTTTTTCCCAGAGTGGGGGATTCAATTACTAGAGGACACGAGTTCAAAGTGAAAGGGGAAAAGTTTAGGGGGGATATGCGTGGAAAGTTCTTTACGCAGAGGGTGGTGGGTGCCTGGAACGCGTTGCCAGCCGAGGTGGTAGATGCGGGCACGATGGCGTCTTTTAAGATGTATCTAGACAGATACATGAATGGGCAGGAAGAAAAGAGATACAGACCCTTAGAAAATAGGCGACATGTTTAGATAGAGGATCTGGATCGGCGCAGGCTTGGAGGGCCGAAGGGCCTGTTCCTGTGCTGTAATTTTCTTTGTTCTTTTGACTGAAAAGTAGCAAATATAACCCCTTTATTCAAGAAGTGGGGGAGGCAGAAAGCAGGTAATGATAGGTCAGTTAACTTGACGTTTGTCATGGGGAAGGTGTTAGAATCGATCATTAAGGAGGCTATAGCTGGGCACTTCGAAAAACTCAAGGTAATCGAGAATATTCAGCATGGTTTTGTGAAAGGGAAATCATGTTTGATCAATTTATTGGAGTTCTCTGAAGGAGTAACATACACTGTGGATAAAGGAGAGCCTGTTGACGTACTGTACTTGGATTTCCAGAAGGCATTTGACAAGGTGCCACATAAAAGGTTATTGCACAAAGTAGGAGTTCATGGGTGTAGGGGGTAACATATTAGCATGGATAGATGATTGGCTGGCTGGTAGAAAACAAACAGTATGCATAAATGGGTCCTTTTCTGTTTGGCAGGATGTGATGAGTGGAGTCCCGCAGAGGTCTGTGCTGGGGCCTCAACTTTTTGCAATTTATATCACTGACTTAGATGAGGGAAGCAATGGCATGGTAGGTAAATTTGCAGATGACACAAAAATAGGTAGGAAAGTATGTTGTGAAGAGGACGGAAGGAGGTTGCAGACCGATATAGATCGGTTGAGTGAGTGGGCAAAAATCTGGCAGATGGAGTATAATGTGGGAAAATGTAAAGTTGTTCACTTTGGAAGGAAGAATAAAAAAAGCAGAGTATTTCTTAAATGGGGACCAACTGCAGAATTCCGAGGTGCAGAAGGATCCAGGTGTTCTAGTGCATGAGTCACTAAAAGTTAGTATGCAGGTGCAGCAAGTAATAAAGAAGGCTAATGAAATGCTATCCTTTATTATGAAAGGAATTGACAATAAAAGTAAGGATGTTATGCTTCAGTTATACAGGGCATTGATGAAACCACATCTTGAATACTGTGTGCAGTTTTGGTCTCCTTTAAGGAAGGATGTGAATGGGTTGGAGGCGGTTCAGAGGAGGTTTACTAGATTGATACCTGGAATGAGTGTGGTGTCTTATAAGGAAAGGTTGGACAGTCTGGGCTTGTTTTCACTGGAATTTAGAAGAGTGAGGGGAGACTTGATTGAAGTATATAAGATCCTGAACAGTCTTGACAAGGTGGCTGTGGAAAGGATGTTTCCTCTTGTGGTTGAGTCCAGAACTCGGGGGCACTGTTTTAAATTAGGGATCACCCTTTTAGGACAGAGACAAGGGGAAATTGTTCCTCTCAGAGGGTTGTGCGACTTCGGAATTCTCTGCCTCAGAAGGTGGTGGAGGCAGGATCATTGAATATTTTTAAGGAGGAGGTTGATAGTTTCTTGTTAGGCAAGGGAATCAAAGATTATTGGGCGTAGATGGGAGCATGGAATTTGAGACAGAAACAGATCAGCCTTGATTTAATTGAATGGTGGAGCAGGCCCGATGGGCCAAATGGCCTACTTCTGCTCCTAATTTGTATGGTCGTATGGGACTATGTCTAGTATAGCATGCTCTCTGGTTGGCTCCAGAACGTATTGTTCCAAGAAATTATCCCAAAAACGTTCTCTGTACTCCTCATCTAGGCTATCTCTGCCCACTGATTTTTTCCAATCTATATGTCGGTTAAAATCCCCCATAATTATTGCTGTACCTTTCTGACAAGCTGCCATTATAACTTCCTTTATACCCCGTCCTACAGTGTGGTTAATGTTAGGTGGCCTGAACACCACTCCCACAAATGAGTGCTTGCCTTTATGATTTCTCATCTCTACCCAAACTACTTCTACATCCTGGTATCCTGAACTTAGGTCATTCCTCTCTATTACTCTAATACCATCATTAATTAACGGATCTACACCTCCATCTTTTCCTAGCTTCCTGTCCTTCCTAAATGCCATGTATCCTTCAATTTTCAGGTCCCAATCCATGTCATCCTGCAGCCATGTTTCTGTAATGGCAATCAGATCATACTTATTTATTTCAATTTGCACTCTCAGTTCATCTGTTTTGTTTCAAATGCTACGTGCATTCAGATACGGAGCCTTTAGTTTTGTTCTTTTATTAGTTTTGAACCTTTAGCCTTATCTGATGATTTACTCTTAGATTTGTATGCTATGTCCCTTCCTGTCACAGTCTGTTTATCATTTCCCATATTAATACCTTTCTCTCTTGCCTGGTCTCTATGCCTAGATTTACCATATCTTCCCAAATTTGATCCTTTGTCCCCTCTATTCAGTTTAAAAACCTCTCTATTTCCCTAGTATGCAGCTCGCTAGGACACCGGCCCCAGCATGGTTCAGAAGCAAACCATCCCAGTGGTACAGCCACCACTTTCCCTAGTACTGGTTCCACGAACCAGAACCCACTTCTACCACACCAGTCTTTGAGCCACGCATTAATTTCTCTAATCTTATTTGCCCTATGCCAATTTGCACGTGGCTCACGTGATAATCCAGAGATTATTATCTTTGAGATTCTGCTTCTTAATTTGGCGTCTAGTTCCTCATACGGACTGTGCAGAACCTTTTTCCCTGTCCTGCCTACATCATTGGTACCTACATGGACCACGATGACTGGATCTTCCCCCTCCCACTGTAAGTTCCTCTCCAGCCCTGAGCAGATGTCCCAAACCCTGGCAACGGGCAGGCAACACAGCAGTCTGAACTCTCGCTCTTTGCTGCAGAGAACAGTGTCAATCCCCCTTAACTATACTGTCCCCTACTACCACTACATTTCTTTTTTCTCCCTCCACTTGAATGGCTTCCTGTACCATGGTGCCATAGTCAGGTTGCTCATCCACCCTGCAGCCCCCACTCTCATCCAAACAAGCTGAAAGAACCTCAAACCTGTTCGACAATCGCAAAGGCTGAGGCTCCTGCACTCCTGCCCTCTTGGTCCCCTTACCAGCCTGAGCTGCTGCCACACTCTCCTGTCCCTGACCACTGACCAAATCAGAAGACCCTATCCAAAGGGGTGTGACCGCTTCCTGGTACAAAATATCCAGGTAACTTTTTCCCTTCTTGATGTGTCGCAGTGTCTGCAGCTCGGACTCCAGTTCAATGACTCTGTGCCGAAACTCTTCGAGCCGCAAACATTTACTGCTGACGTGTTTGTCCTGGATCACACTGGCATCCAGGAGCTCCCACATGCTTCAGCCATGACACATCACAGATCCTGACATCCATAATGTGTTTTAATTAACTACTTAATTATTTTATTCAATTATTTATTTTATTTTCCTTTTTTATATATATTTTATTAAGCTTACCACTAGTTCCTTTACTATTTTAAATGTTAGGATTAGAATGGATCTTAATCACTTACCAGGTACTCACTAAACAGGTAGCTTCTTCCCAAACCAATCACCTACCTGCATGTCTGTGATGTTTGATGCTATGTTTGATTTAAATTAAATTAAATTAAAAACTTACCTGCATACTTACCCTGGCGGCTCTCTGTTTCCCTGCTCTCACTGTTGATTGCGACATCATCTGATGTCACTTTACGATTTTTCCCTGCTCCACTCCTGCTCCTGCCATGCTTCTCTCTTGCTCTCTGTCTCTGTCTCCGGTCTCTGACTCTGGGCTTTTGGCGTGCTTTTTAAACTTCCACTTCCGACACTCCCCCACTCTGTCTCTCTGCTCCCACCATGCTCCTCTCTCTCTCTCTCTCTCTCTTTCGCTCTGTCTCTGTCTCCGGTTTCCGACTCTGGGCTTTTGATGCAATTTTCAAACCTGCACTTCCGCCATGCTCCTCTCTCTCTCTCTCTCTGTCTCCGGTCTCTGACTCTGGGCTTTTGGCGTGCTTTTTAAACCTCCACTCCCGCCGTGCTCCTCTCTCCTGCTTTGTCTCTGGTCTCCAACTCTGGGCTTTTGGCGTGCTTTTTAAACCTCCACTCCCGTTGTGCTTCTCTCTCTTGCTCTGTCTCTGGTCTCTTCTCCCAATTGAGGCCAAATAAAACTGTTTAAAAGCTTGTTAAGAGCTTGTCAGAGTCTGAACTTTAAATTTTTAAAATGTTGCACAGGTTACCTGCGCCTTCAGAAATAGATCATCTGAAGTGAGGCAAGAAAGGAATGAGGAGCCATTCATGGATGCCCCAGGGTATCATGCCGACCCATAAGAGGGTTAGCAGGGGAAGGGGGCACTCCCTGGTAAGGGGGTGCCCTTGGTGCTGTGTAGGTGGCAGGGAGAGTGGGCAGTCAGTGCTCAGGATTTGAACAGGGTTAGCACCCCACTGGCATTGCGGGGCAGAAGAGTAGGGGGCAAGGCTCCAAGGATATTTGGGCAGCCACCTGTCATGAAGGAAGGCTCCAACTGAAAATAGGGGCACTACTGTCAGATGACGATGTGGCAACACCCTCTGCAGGAAGGGCAGAGCCCAGGGTATCAGGAGGGCGTGGGAGAGGAAAGAGGGGCCAGAAGGCAATGAGGCCAAGGATCTACCATTGAAGATGGAACCACCTGGAGATGACTGAGAAGCAGTGCCATGGCAGACTGCGACTCTCCAGGCAGGTGGTCACAGACATCTGAGCCCTCTCACCTCATAGCATTGGTCACCATGCCCTGCCAGTGGCTGTCAAGGTCACTGTGGTCTTGAACTTCTTTGCTTCTGGCTCCTTCCAAGGATCAGCTGCAGATCTTTGTGGCAACTCAAAAATGGCTGCACACCATGGCATCTCTGTGGCCATAGACCCCTCTTTGCCAGAGCTTGACAGCATATTCATTTAACAGCAGACACAGCCTTGCAAGAACAGAGGGCATTGGATTTCACATCCATACCTGGATTTCCCCAGGTGCAGGGCATCATCCATTGCACGCATGTGGCCATCAAGGCACCACTGACCGGCCAGTGAGATTCATCATTAGGAAGGGCTTCCACTCCCTCAACGTCCAACTGGTCTGAAATCACAACAATAGCTTCTCAATGTATGCACTCACTTTCCTGGCAGTTGCCATGACTCCTTAATGCTCTGCCACTTCAGGCTGCCTCAGACCTTCACTTCAACCCCCAAAATGCATGGATGGATCCAAGGGGACAAGGGATATCCCTTGAAGAGATGGCTGCTGACCCTTCTGTGGGAGCCCTAGACAGAGGCAATACAATCATGCCACCTGCTCAGTAGGACAACCATTGAGCAGGCAATTGGAATTCTCAAGATGTGATTCCAGTACCTGGACCAGTCAGGTAGTGCCCTCCAATATCCACTTGCATAGGTCTCATCAGTGTGGTGGTCTGCTACGCTCTGCATTCCATGGTCCTTCAGAGAGGTGTGGACCCTGAGTACGATGAGGCCCTGGAAGGGGACAGCTCATCAGGGAGGAGCAGAAGCAGGAGGTGACTGAGGTGGAGGAACAGGAGGCAGAGGAGGATGACTCTGAACAGAGCAGTTCTCCTGCTGCATGACAAGGTGGCCTCCTCCTGCTGCCCTCCATGAAGAGGAACTCCCTCCTCTCCCTCATGGCCTCCGGCATTAGATCCTGGTTGGCATCGATAAAGTGAGAGTCTGCCCTGAGCCAGGTGCCAGGTCTCTGGCCCCCTTGTGACATCTCTCTTCCCTTTGGTGCAGCAGAAGGCTTTGGTGCAAACTGCAGGTCCCTCCCTCAGGGCAACCAGCAACTTACCATGGGAATCTAAATCAGTCCCACACTTTATCCCACTCGCCTTTCTTCCCATCCCCACTGGCTCTAAGTGGACAGGAAACCCGTCTCCATACCAATTCAATTGAGGGCTTCCCCACACGAAAATTTTAACTTCAATCAGTTTCCAACCGAAGGTATGTCTCTGACCTGGAAACAAACCCAGCTCCAGTTTCCTGCATCCATGGTGAAAGTTCAGCCCCTTATTTCCATTAGCTTTTGCTTTCCCCTACAATCTTCATTTACCACATTTTTAACCTTTTTCAAACTTAGTAGCTTCCTGCCAGCAGGTTTTGGCCCTTTAGCAGATGTCTTAGTTTTAAAAAGGTATCCTAGCGGGAACCAATGTGATGAATTAGTAGATGCCAATGACCAGTGCACTCATATCACTCATCACAGATCAATAAATGTTTCTGAGGTAATCACTCTAAATTTAGCTGTGATTGGCAATTAATTACAGTGATTTTTTTCGGATATGGCGAGCAACATAAATAACTTAAAGCAACAACTCCATTGTGTTAAGCAGTTGTTTGGACAATTCTCCTAGAAAGTGGTCTAACAAATGTCGCAGTGCAGATTTGCGGGTGGATAGGACTGTTCAGTCAATATTGACTCCTGTAACAGGGCAGCAAGGTTATTATAAATACCCTGCGTGTGTCTGCTCTAGACCATATTGTAAGAACTGGAGGAAACCAAATTGAGTTGGGGATATCTGTCAGATAAATTTGACGCTGAAAGCAGTCATGTTCTTGCAGTGCATTGTGATGTTAAACTAATGAGGGCCCTGGAATCTTGTCAATCAACATTGCAGAGTTGTGTTTATTTCTAAGAAGGCCAAACATCAAAAATAAGTCACATTATCAAGCCAAAATCAATGACTTTGACTCCTGATGATTGACATTTTGGGTCTTTGTAATGCTGATCACAAACTGCATAGCAAAGACTGAAGTATTTTGCTGTATTCGGTGAAACTGATCCACTTAATCCTTTGAATACAATGTTGCTGCTTTTGTATCTGTATTACAGAAGGCTGGAGGTTCAAATAAAATCTACTAGAAATTGCTGTCATACAATAATTGAGAATAATAAAATTTAAGTGTCAACTTTGAATACATTTTTATATGGTTGGTAAATATTGGAAAATATTGAAATGATAGACTGAAAATAAAAATTATCGACAATCTGTGGTTTTAGGGATCTATTTTATTCATTTTTCAATGGAGGTAAACTGTGATTGAGTCAGTGGCATTAGTGAAGAGGCACTTTAACAGGCCAGGTTCACAGATCATTGAGGAATGGAGCGACAGCTGAGAAATGACCACTGAATGGAGGGACAGCTGTGACTAGTAGCTCAAAATTCCTGTATCGAGTGGAACTTCAGGATGCTTCATGTGCTCCGGGGACCATGTTTGCAGAAAATGCCTTCAGCTGCTTGAACTTACGCTGAGGGTTTCTGAGCTTGAGGAGCAGCTGGATTCACTGCAGGGCATGTTCCAGCAGGTGGTCACTGCACAGACAGACTGAGTTCAGAATAGCAAGGCAGTGACTGCCCTGAAGAGTAGGAAGCGGAAGGCAGTACAGAAATCCTTCGAGTGTGTGGCACTCTCAAGTCAATATTCAGCATTGAATACTGGTGAGAGTGACAACGCCTTGAAGGAGTGTGGTCCCGAGCCTGACAACATGAGGCAAAGGAGTGCATGGGGAGAGTACAGAATGTAACATAATTGGGGTTTCGATAGTCAAGGGGACAGACAGCTAGTCCCATCTCCATCAACCTAAGGCCCATATGGTATGTTGTCTCCCTGGCGCCTGTCTAAGGGACTATGAAAAGGCTACAGACCGTTCTACAGGGTGATGGGGAAGATTGAAAAGTTGTGGTCCATGTCAGAACCAATGACATAAGTAGGAAGATGGTTGACGTCCTATAGTCAGAGTTTAAAGAGCTAGGGAGGAAGTTAAAAAGTAGGACCTCAAAGGCAGTAATCTCTGCATTCCTTCCAGTGCCACAAGCTAGTAAGAGTATAAATAGGAAGATATGGCAGGTTAATGTATGGCTAGCGACATGGTGCAGGAGGGAGGGCATCAGATTCCTGGGACATTGGGCCCAGTCTGTGGCAGGAAGGACCTGGCCAAGATGGACAGGTTGTACCTGAACAGAGCTGGGACCAATAGCGTTATAGGCAGGTTAATTAATGCTGTGGGTGAAGATTTAAACTAATTTGCAGGGGACTGGGCACACGAAATGTATTGAAAAAGAAAAAACAAGATGCACAGAGTGGTGGGAGAGCCATTAAGAGTGAGAAATAATACAGAATTTGTTGGGATCTTGGAAATACAAAGGGGTCTAAATTCTGCTGCGCAAATATTTATATGGGAAGAATGATGTTGTGACGATAACTGAGACCTGGTTCGAAAAAGGCAGGATTCGATGTTTATATTTCTGGGAACCAACTATTCAGGAAAGAGAGGGAAGGAAGAAATGGAGGAGGGGTAGCAGTTTTGATTAAGAAAAATATTATAGTGCTGGAAAGAATGTCCTTGAGGGATCAACGCCGGAATCTATTTGGTTGGAGTTAAGAAACAAAAAAAGGAACTATTATGTTACTTATCTATATGGTGGCCTATAAAATATTAGGAAGGAGATGGAGGGGCAGATTTGCAAGGATATTACTGAGAGGTGCAAGGGCTATCGAGCGGTAATCTTGGGAGACTTTAACTAACTCAGTATTGCATGGGATAGTGCGATGTAACCTGTGGATGCAAAGCTTGTATTTTTTTTTACCCTAACTGAGAGGGAAACTGGAATTAAAACAGAAACTAGAACTGAAATAGAAACGAAAATCAAAACTGGAACAGAATCTGGAAAAACAACTTCAGGTTTCTGGGGAGACTGACTCTGGTTAGAACCAGATAAAAGGAAACAGAGTCCTCCCCAGATCAGGCAGATCAGGCAGGAGTGGAGTGCCAGAAAACAGAAGAAAGTGAAGATTGAATCCAGGAGCTGTTTCCATTACTTAAAGTAACCAATGAACCAGACCCGGCTATACAGTACACAGGTTGCCACTGAAGAACATGGATAAAGGAAGGGGTTGTAAATCGATGTCATTAAGACTGTCATGAGCAGAGCTGAGCAGGTTCTGGAGAAGTGTGCCTTGTGGTGAAGATCACATTTGTGGAGTTTGGATTGAGAGGGAACTGCTGTCGAAAGAAGAATAGCAGCTAAATCCTTGACGAAAGAAGCTGAAAATCTCCTGAGGAACTTCAGAGTTGTGAAGAACTGCACCTGTAGTTGTTACAATATATGCTGGGTAGATTGTCTAGTGAAACCATGATACCCATCTCTTGTATCTGATGGTTAAGGTGTAGTTTGTAATATAGACCATGATCTGTCTGTTGTTTCATGTTTAATTTATGCTGGTTTTGATTTGAGTATTGAAATAAAATTTATAAAAGTGAAATATTGTCCATTTAATTTGGTTTCTTAAATTGGGGTCAATCGGTGGATTTGATTCTTTTCATCTCGAGGTGGTCTCATAACAGATAGTGATTGTGTTAAGGGCAGAGAATGGGAGGCATTTCTGATGTGTTCCAGAGAATATTCTTAGTGAACATATTTACTGGCTAATGAGGAAGGAAGCATCACTGGATGTAGTCTTGATGAATGAAATGGGTCAAGTGGAGAATGTCACATTGGGGTCATTAATACTGATCATAGCATCATAAGGTTTAGACTAGTTATGGACAAGGTCAAGGATGAATTTTGAATAAAAGTTGAGGTGAATTTCAGTGAATGGAGGAGGGAACTGGCCCAAGTAAATTAGAGTCAAAGATTGGCAGGTAAAAAATATAATGGAGTAATGGGCAGCCTGAAAAGAGGAGATGGTTTGGGTACAGTATAGGTACATTCTCACAAGGGGAACTAGGAGAGCAACAAAGTCAGAGCTTCTTGGATGATGAAGGATTTGGAGAATAGGATGAAGAAGAAGAAAAAAAGAGAAATGTCAGCTTGATAATACAAGGGAGAATCAGGCTGAATATAAAAAATACAGAGGGCAAGTGAAAAGGGAAGTAAAGGAGGCAAAGAGACAATTCATAAATAGTTTGGCAGTTAGAATAAAAGATAATCCAAAGGCCTTCCGTAGACATACTGACAGTAAAAGAGTTGCCAGAGGAGCGGTGGGGCCGATTAGTGAGCAAAATGGTGGTGTGAGGTACGAAAGTTTTTTTTTATTTGTTTATGAGATGTGGGCATCGCTACAAGGTCAGCATTTATTGTCCATCCCAATTCCCATTGCAACGTTGGTGGTGAGCCACCTTGAAATGCTACAGTCCATATATACCCACAGTGCTGTTAGGGAGGAAGCTCCAGGAAATTGACTCAGTAACAGTGAAGGAACAGTGATATATTTCCAAGTCAGGATGGTATGTGAAGTGGAGAGGAACTTGCAGGTAGTGGTGTTCTTATGCATCTGCTGGACATGTTCATCTGGTTGTTGCAAGTTTGGAAGGTGCTGTTGAAGGAGCCTTGGTGCATTGCTGAAGTGCATGTGGTACACACTGCTGCCAGTGGTGGAGGGAGTGAATTTTTAAGACAGTGGATGGAGTACCAATTAAACGGGCTGTTTTGTCCTGGTTGTGTTTAGCTTCTTGTGTGTTGTTGTAGCTGCACTCATCCATCACAGAAGTATTCCCCATACTCATGATTTGCACCTTGGACAGGCTTTGGGGAGTGAGGAGGTGAGTTGCTTGCCACAGACTGCCCAGCCTCTGATCTACTCTCGTAGTCAGAGCTTTTATTTGCTGGTTCAGTTAAGTTTTTGGTTAATGGTAACCCATGGGATGAGTTGGTAGGGGATTTAAGAATTGAATGTCAAGGGTGGATAGTGTTATGAAGTACTTCCATTTTTTGTTAAATTTTGAGGACTTGTGTTTTAAAACAGTAAAAAGGATTCCATAGATGCTGGACTTTGTGTTTTTTGTAAGAGTAGGTCATTGTAAGGTCTTTTGGACTTGGTTTGTAAACAACCCTTACTAGAAGTCACTTGTCTTCAGATAAATACTCAGCAGGAGCTTTTTGACTTGGGGGAGATGTTTACAGAGCAATGACAGGTCAAGACTTATAGGGGTCAGGAGGCTTGACTCTTGAGATATTGTTTTGGTTTCATTTTGGACAGTCAGTTAGAGTTTTAAAAATCAACCTGAAGGACAAAACCCCAGCTCAGCCTCTTCCATCTCTTTGAAAAGCCTGCCAGCTTTTCCATCTCTTTGAAAAGCTCCTAGAAAGGAGTGTAAGAAATAGACAAATTGATTTTGCATTCCTCCTGAAAGGCCTGCCTGAAACCCTGGTTGCTGCATTTCTCCTGAGGTGCTGGGAAAACCTGTCGGATAATTCCTTGTTGTCACCTGAACAAATTGCTTCAGAAGAGGATCCCAGTGACAGCCGTCTATGTGTATTTGGGACACCAAACCAAAAAAAGGACATCTGACATCTTTCCATATTTTTTCTTTTTTCTTCAAGAATTAGCAAGAATAAAACACAGTAAAGATGGCAAGGCAGGTGAAGTCTTGCAGCTGTAGCATGTGGGAGCTGGTCGACATCACTGTCTTCCATGGCAACCACATCTGCAGTAAGTGTCTGCAGCTTGAGGAACTTTGGCTCACAGTTGATGAGTTGGAGTCCGAGCTTCAGTTACTACAATGCATCAGAGAGGGAGTAAGTTACCTGGACACTTTGTTCCAGGAGGCAGTCACACTCCTTAGGCTGGGTACTTCTGATTTGGTCCGTGGTCAGGGACAGGAGGGTGTGACTGCAACAGAGGCAGGTATGGTGATCCAGAAGTTAATACTGGAAGAGCCTCAGCCCTTGCATGTGTCCCCGAGTTCGATGTTGTTGAAGCTTGTGTGGACGACCGCAGGGGCTGCAGGGAGGATGAGCAAACTGGCCACAGCACTGTGATGCAGGGGCCATTTAGGTGGGGGGAGTAAAAAGGAATGTAGTTGTAGTTGGGGACAGTATAGATGAGGGGATAGATAGAGTTTACTGCAGCCAAGACCGTGAATCCCGAAGTCTGTGTTGCCTGCCCAGTGCCAGAGTTAAGGACATCTGCTTGGGGCTGGAGAGGAACTTGCAGTGGGAGGAGAAGGATACAGTTGTTATGGTACCATAGGTAGGACTAAGGAAGAGGTTCTGCTGAGGGAATATGAGCAGCTAGGGGCTAAATTAAAAAGCAGAATGACAAAGGTAATAATCTCTGGTTACTACCTGAGCAATGAACAAATTGGCATTGATTAAATAAGATTAGAGAGTTGAATGCGTGGCTCAAAGATTGGTGTGGGAGAAGTGGATTACGATTCATGGGGCACTGACACCAGTACTGGGGAAAGAGGGAGCTGTACCATTGGGATGGCCTTCGCCTGAACTGCCCTGGGACCAGTGTCCTGGTGAATATTATAATAAGGCTGTAGAGAGAGCTTTAAATTAAAGAGTGCGGGAGAGGGTTCATGTGAGGGGAGATTTGAAAAATTAAAGAGAAAGGACAAGCAAATCGTGCAGGGTAATGATACAGATAATGAGAACCAGAGTGTGACAGGAAGGGACAGAGTGTACATACATAGGAGTGCACCAGCAAATAAGGTCAGAGTAGGCAAAAATGGTAAGATGACAAAATTAAAGGCTCTTTATCTGAATGCTCGCAGCATTTGTAACGACATAAATTGATAGCACAAATAGAAATAAATGAGTATGATATGATAGCCATTACAGAGACATGGTTGTAAGTTGACCAAGGCTGGGACCTGAATATTCAAGGTTATTTGACAAGTTGGAAGGACAGGAGGAAAGGAAAAGCAGGTGGGGTAGCTCTGTTAATAATGTATGAGATCAGTACAAGAGTGAGAAATGAACATGGTTCAGAAGATCAAGATGTAGAATCAGTTTGGGTGGAGATAAGAAATAGCAAAGGAAAGAAGTCAGTGGTGGGAGTAGTTTATAGTCCCCCGAACAGTAGCTACATTGTAGGACAGAGTATACATCAAGAAATAATGGGTGTTTGCATGGAAGTTACAACAATAGTCATAGGTGATTTTAATCTTCACATCAATTGGACAAATCGAATTGGCTAAGGTTGAGTTCATAGAGTGTATTCAGGACAGTTTCTCAGAACAATGGGTTCCAGAACCTACCAGGAATCAGGCGATTTTGGACCTGGTAATAGAAACATAGAAAAATAGGAGCAGGAGTAGGCCATTCGGCCCTTCAAGCCTGCTCCGCCATTCAATACGATCATGGCTGATCATCCAAACTCAGTATCCTGTTCCCGCTTTCTCCCCGTATCCCTTGATCCCTAAGAACTATATCTAACTCTTTCTTGAATATATTTAATGATTTGGTCTCAACTGATTTCTGTGGTAGAGAATTCCACAGGTTCACCACTGTCTGGGTGAAGAAATCTCTCATCTCAGTCGTAAATGGCTTACCCTTATCCTTAGACTGTGACCCCTGTTCCAGGACTCCCCCGCCATCAGGAACATCCTTCCTGCATCTAGTCTGTCCAGTCCTGTTAGAATTTTGTAGGTTTGTATGAGATCCCCTCTCATTCTTCTAAACTCTAGAAAATACAAGCCTAATCGACCCAATCTCTCTTCATACGTCAGTCCTGCCATCCCAGGAATCAGTCTGTGAACCTTCGCTGCACTCCCTCCATAGCAAGGACATCCTTCCTCAGATAAGGTGACCAAAACTGCACACAATATTCAAGGTGTGGTCTCACCAAGGCCCTGTATAATTTCAGCAAGACAACTTGAATTCTCTCGCTATGAAGGCCAACATACCATTTGCCTTCTTAACTGCATGCTGCACCGACATGCTTACTTTCAGTGACTGGTGCACAAGGACACCCAGGTCTCGCTGCACCTCCCCCTTTCCCAATCTATCGCCGTTCAGATAATAATCTGCCTTCCTGTTTTTGCCACTAAAGTGGATAACCTCAAATTTTTCTGCATTATACTACATCTGCCATGTATTTGCCCACTCACTCAACCTGTCCAAATCACACTGGAGCTTCTCTGCATCCTCCTCACAGCTCACACTCCCACCCAGCTTTGTGTCATCTGCAAACTTGAATATATTACATATAATTCCCTCATCTATATCATTAATATATATTGTGAATAGCTGGGGTCCTAGCACTGATCCCTGCAGTACCCCACTAGTCACTGCCTGCCACTCGGAAAAAGACCTGTTTATTCCTATTCTGTTTCCTGTCTGCCAACCAGTTCTCTATCCATGTCAGTACCTTACTCCCAATCCCATGTGCTTTAATTTTGCATGCTAATCTCTTATTTGGGACCTTATTGAAAGCCTTCTGAAGGTCCAAATACACCACATCCACTAGTTCTCCCTTATCTATTCTACTGGTTACATCCTCAAAAAATTCCAGTAGAGTTATCAAGCAAGGGCGGCACAGTGGCACAGTGATTAGAACCACCGCCTCACAGCTCCAGTGACCTGGGTTCGGTTCTGAGTACTGCCTGTGCAGAGTTTGCAAGTTCTGCCTGTGACCACGTGGGTTTCCGCTGGGTGCTCCGGTTTCCTCCCACAGCCAAAGACTTGCAGGTTGATAAGTGAATTGGCCATTGTAAATTGCCCCTAGTGCAGGTAGGAGAATGATGGGGATGTGGTAGGGAATATGGGATTAATGTAGGATTAGTATAAATGGGTGGTTGTTGGTCAGCACAGACTCAGTGGGCCGAAGGGTCTGTTTCAGTGCTGTATCTCTAAATTAAAATAAAATTTCCCTTTTGTAAATCCATGTTGACTTTGTCCGATCCTGTCACTGTTTTCCAAGTATTCTGCTATTACATCTTTTATAATGGACTGTGGCATTTTCCCCACTACTGATGTCAGGCTAACCGGTCTATAATTCCCTGCTTTCTCTCTACCTCCTTTTTTAAATAGTGGGGTTACATTAGCTACCCTCCAATCCATTTCCAGAGCCAAAGACTTACAGGTTGGTAGGTAAATTGGCCATTGTAAATTGCCCCTAGTGTAGGTAGGTGGTAGGAGAACGGTGGGGATGTAATAGGGAATATGGGATTAATGTAGGATTAGTATAAATGGGTGGTTGTTGGTCAGCACAGACTCGGTGGGCCGAAGGGCCTGTTTCAGTGCTGTATCTCTAAATAAAATAAAAATTAAAGGCCTCATAGTAAAGGATCCTCTAGGCGAGAGTGATCACATCAGGATAGAATTTCATATTCAGTTTCAGGGTGAGAAATGTGGGTCCATAACTAGTGTCTTAAACTTAAATAAAGGCAATTACAACGGTATGAAGATG
This sequence comes from Heterodontus francisci, assembly GCF_036365525.1. Taxonomy (NCBI): domain Eukaryota; kingdom Metazoa; phylum Chordata; class Chondrichthyes; order Heterodontiformes; family Heterodontidae; genus Heterodontus; species Heterodontus francisci. Next base: position 32,721,328 of record NC_090389.1, read on the forward strand.
GAGTTGGCGAACGTGGACTGGGAAAATAGGTTAAAAGGTAAGACGGTAGGAAGCAGTGGCACACAATTTTGGAGATATTACATTACTCTCAACAAAGATATATTCCATTGATGAAGAAAGACTATCACAGGGTTGTCCAACCTTTTCGCATGGGGGGGGGGCACATTACAGTTTTTGTTGTACATGGGGGGCCGGATAGACAATTTCATAAAGAGAAAGGCATTAAAATTTATCTTACTATTAATCAAAGCAACAACAAAGGTGCATTTTTATGAAGAAGCTTTAAATGAGAAGATTAATTCATTGATTTACTTTCTGGTCACTATGTTGGACACTGACTTAGTGAGATACCTGACATTTTTCTGCTTGCACAAGTAGTCAATGTTTGCCTGCACACTTCTTGTAGTGATGTGGAGTATTCTGTATAGATGCTATTCTGTCAGGAGTGATCTTGTTCACACTCTCGTCCTCTCTCTCTGCTCTCCCCCTCTCTATCCTCCCCTCTCTCTCTCTCTTTCCATCCCCTTTTCCTTCTCTCTCTCTGTCCCCCTTTCCCCCCCTCTCTCTTTCTGTCCACCTTTCCTCCCCTCTCTCTGTCCCCCTTTCCCTCTCTCTCTCTCTCTCTCTCTCTCTCCCTTTCTCTGTCCCCCATTCCCTCTCTCTCTCTGTCCCCCTTTCCCTCTCTCTCTCTGTCCCCCTTTCCCTCTCTCTCTGTCCCCCTTTCCCTCTCACTCTCTCTGTCCCCCTTTCCCTCTCACTCTCTCTGTCCCCCTTTCCCTCTCTCTTTCTCTATTCCACTTTCCCCCTCTCTGCCCCCTTTCCCCCTCTTTCTCTGTCCCCCTTTCCCTCTCTCTTTCTTTGTCCCCCATTCCCCCTCTCTCTCTGTCCCCCTTTCCCTCTCTCTCTGTCCCCCTTTCCCTCTCGCTCTCTTTCCTCCTTTCCCTCTCACTCTGTCCCTCTTTCCCCGTCCCCCTTTCACTTTCTCTCTCTTTTCTCCTTTCCCTCTCTCTTTGTCCCCCTTCCCTTTCTCTCTCCGTCCCCCTTTCTTTTTCTCTCTCTCTATCTCTGTCCCCCTTCCCTTTCTCTCTCTCTCCCCCTTTCTCTCTCTCTCTCTCTGTCCCTCCCATCCCCTTCTCTCTCTCTCTCTCACAGTTGCAGTGAGCGGGAACGATCAGTAGATGGTTAATCAGTTTTTAAAAAATCTCAAGTCAGTTTCACAGCTGACAGATCCTGACATCGGGAACAGCAGTTTCTGAACTTTAGACAGATTCGGGGTTTTCCGGTGGACTTTGAAGGAACTCCGAAACTGTCCGAAGTTCAGAAACTGCTGTTCCTAATATCGGGATCTGTCAGCTGTGAAACTGACTTGCTATCTTTTGTAAAAGTTGGTCTAACAAAGGGAAATTTCGCATCTGCAGTCACGGACCCCTGGTGAGGATAAGGAACGGTCCTGGTACAGATTACAGCCACGGGCCGGATTGAAACCTTCAGCGGGCCGGATCCTGGCCTGCGGGCCATATGTTGTACAATCCTGCTCTTTCAGAAGGATACACCATCTGAGGCTAACGAAGGAAGTTAAGGGTGGTATCAAACTGAAAGAAAAGACATGCGATGCTGTGAAGATTTGTGGTAGGCCAGAACGTTGGAAAAAATTTTGAAACTAGCAAAGGATGACTTAAGAAAAATAAAGAGGGACAAATTGGAATATGAGAGAAAACTATCAAGAAATATAAAAAAAGACAGGAAAAGCTTCTACTAATATATAGAAAGGAAGAGTAGCTAAAGTGATCATTGGTCCCTTAGAATGTGAGACTTGGGAATTAATAATGGGAAACAAAGAAATGACAGAGACTTTGAAGAAGTATTTTGTATCTGTCTTCACAGTAGAAGATACAAAAAGCATCCCAAGAATAGTAGAAAATCAGGAGGCAAAAGGGAGGAACTTAAAACAATCACTATCACTAGAGAAAAAATAATGGGACTAAAGGCTGACAAGTCCCCTGGACCTAATGGCCTGCATCCAAGGATCCTGAAGGAAGTGCTGGAGAGGTAGTGGATTCATTAGTTGTAATCTTCCAAAATTCCCTAGATTCTGAAAAGGTCCCAGCTGATTGGAAAACCGCATATGTAACATCTCTCTTCGAGAAAGGAGGTAGACAGAAAGTAGAAATTGTGGGCCAGTTAGCCTAACATCTGTCATTGGGAAAATGCTAGAATCCATTATTAAAGATGTAGTAGCAGAACATCTAGAACATTACAATGCAATCAGCAGAGTCAAGATGAATTTATGAAAGGGAAATTGTGTTTGACAAATTTATTAGAGCTCTTTGAGGAGGTAACATGCAGGATGGATAAAGGCAAACCAATAGCTGTAGTGTATTTGCATTTCCAAAAGGCATTCGATAAGGTGCCAAATAAAAGGTTGCTAGATAAGATGTTGGGGGTGATATATTAGCATGGATAAAGGCCTGCAACTGACAGGAAACAGAGACTTGGCATTAATGGATCATTTTCAGGATAGCAAACTGTAACTAGTGGAGTGCCACAGGGATCAGTGCTGGGGCTTCAACTATTTACAATTTATATTAATAACTTGGATGAAGGGACTGACTGTATTGTAGCCAAATTTGCTGGCAATATGAAGATAGGAAAGCAAGTTGTGAGGAGGATACAAAGTGTCTGCAATGGAATATAGATAGGTTAAGTGAGTCGGCAAAAATCTGGCAGATAATGGGCTAGATTTTATAGGGGCCTCAATGTGGGATCCATGGCGGGGTGGGGGGGGGGTGCGTAGGGGCATGAAGATTGCCACGGATGAGGGCTGCCATAGACCACGATGCCAGCAGGGCCCGTCCCGATCTTGCTGGTGGTGGCGAGGCCTTGTGGTGACCCCCCCACCCGCCGCTCGGTGACGGGACCTCAGTTTAATTATTTAAATAAATGAACTTACCTCCATTAATGAAGTTCCCGTCACCTCCTGATGTACCGCTGTGATCTTCATCCTGGCAGCCGGCACTGATGCATCTTCAGATCCTCGTCCGGGGAAACGAGGCACACATCTGTGGGGAGGAAGGAGGAGGTAAGTTTATCAGTGGGGGGGTGGGGGGGAGCGGGGTCAAACTTACTTGATTGATCTAGGGGGTGATGGGAAGGGGTAAAGTTAAAAGCATCTGACCTTTGGCGGGGGTTGGGGGGGGAAGGTCGGGTACAGAAGGTGAGTATTTTGGGGGGGGAGAGGACAAGGGATGGAATGTAAATTTATTGGGGAGGTGGGAGAGGGACTGGGAACATTTATTTCATAATTTGTAATACATTTTAAAGTAATGTCTCTTTAAAAATTTAAAGTAAATGTAAGGGCTGGAGGTCCTTAAAAAAATGGCCCCGGCACCTGCACAGTTGCACCGGATGCCAGGGACAGGGACGGATCACCCGACCCCTCCATGTAATCAGCGGGGAGGGTCGGTCCACCTCGGCCATGTTAATGAGCCGCGGTGTATAAGATCAGGGTGGCTCCGCGGAGTGGTACCCATGTGTGTGGGCCGCCAGCTTTTACAGCCACTGCTGTACTCGGCGGCGGCAACATAGAATCCAGCCCAATCTGGGAAAATCTGTACTTGTCCACTTTGGCAGATGTAGCGTTGTAGTGTTTATAAATTGCAATTGCAAAGTGCGTGTTCTCCAGAGGCTGCTATAGGACACGTGTGAGCAAAGTGAAAGTGAAACTCAGACAGAATGAACAAGAGGACCCTTTACATTCAGCTGCTGCAGTCTTTGTCTCTGTGTCTTTGCCTCATATCTTATACCAAACTCAGCTAAACCTTACTCAAGCTCCGAGGACATCACAGCTGGAAGAATAGCAAAGCAAAATATTATTTAGATGGAGAGAGACTGAAGAATGCTTTGGTACAGAGAACCTGGGTGTCCTCGTACATGAATAACAAAAGGTTAGCATGCAGGTACAGCAATTAATTATTCACAACTGAGTAAGATAGATTTTTGATTGACAAGGGCATCAAGGGTTATGGGGGGGCAGGCAGGAAAGAGGAGTTAAGGCTACGATCAGCCATGAGCTTGTTGACTGGCAGAGCAGGCTCGAGGGGCTGAATGGCCTTCTCCTGTTCCTATTTTGCATGTTCATATGTTCTTACATTAATAGTAATGGTTGAGTGAGGGATATGCTGGGCCATGAGATTCAAGATTGTGGTTTAATACAATTCTGCTGTTGCTGATGGCCCACAGTGCCTCATGAATGGCCAGTTTTGAGCTGATAGATCTGTTCTGAATCTGTCCCATTTAGCACTGTGGTCATTCCACACAAAACGATGGAGTGTATCCTCATTGTCAAGATGGAACTTCATCTCCATAAGGACTGTGTGGTGGTCACTCTTACCAATACTCCCATGGACAGATGCATCCACAACAAATAGATTGGTAAAGGCGAGGTGAACATAGGTCAAGTAGGTCTTTCACTTTCGTTGGTTCGCTCACCACCTGCTGCAAGCCCAGCTGGCAGTTATGTCCTTCAGGACTCAGCCAGCTCAGTCATTGGTGGTGCTACCGAGCTACTCTTGGTGATGGACATTGAAGTCCCCACCCAGAGTACATTCTGTGCTCTTGCTACCCTCAATGCTTCCTTCCTCCAAGTGATGTTCAACATGGAGGAGTACTGATTCATCATCTGTGGGAGGGTAGTAGTTGGTAATCAGCAGGAGGTTCCTTGCCCATTATTTCGCCTGATGTCATGAGACTTCATAGGATCCGGAGTCAATGTTGAGGATTCCAAAGGCCACTTCCTCCCAACTGTATACCGCTGTTGGGAGGCAGTGGCCCTGGGATAGAAAACAGAGTTGTGGTGAATGTCTAATTGACTGTTTTTCAAACTCTAGGAGGCATACAGAGGAGCTCCCCAGGGTTCAGTACTATGATTACTGCTGTTTTTGATATACGTTAATGACTTGGATTTGGGTGTACAGGGCACAGTTTCGAAATGTGTGGATGACATGAAACTTGGAGTGTAGTAAAGAGTGAGGAAGGTAGTAATCGGCTTCAAGATGTCATAGAGAGGTTGGTGGAATGGTTGGATACATTGAAGATGAAATACTGCCTGTGTGGAGTCTGCAAGTTCTCCCTGTGTTTGCGTGGGTTTCCTCCGGGTGCTCCGGTTTCCTCCCACATACCAAAGACTTGCAGGTTGATAGGTAAATTGGCCATTAGCAATTGCCCCCAGTGTAGGTAGGTGGTAGGGAAATATAGGGACAGATGGGGATGTGGTAGGAATATGGGATTAGTGTGGCATTAGTGTAAATGGCTGGTTGATGGTCGGCACAGACTCGGTGGGCCGAAGGGCCTGTTTCAGTGCTGTATCTCTAAACTAAACTAAACTAGACTAAAAGTGTAAGGTGATACATTTTGATAGGAATAATGAGGAAAGACAATGCGTGCCAAATTGTACAATTTTAAAGGGGGTGCAAGAAGATACAGATCTGGGGGTGTTTGTGCACAAATCTTTAAAGGTCTGTTACGACTGAGGTGGGAGGAGTGCAATGTTTATTCTAGTCCCACTTCTCCACAGGTCACAGCATATTTTAAATTTTCCCATTTACTGATACAGTCAATCATATACTCTATTTTGCCCAGAATAGAACACACTAACTGAACCTACAAAATTATCAGTTTATTATAAAACAAGTGTTAACCAGTAATGAAGTAAAGCATAAACATACAGATTTATATTTTAAAGTTCCCTTTTTACCTTAGCCTCTTCATACTCTCACATTGTCTCTCTCTCTCACACACACACACTCACGTTAACCGAAAAAATAAAAGGGATTTTATATATTCAGGATTCTGTTATAGATAAAAGAAACTTGGGCAGATTACCTGCTATTTTTTGAAGAAAGCAGCAGATGAGATATGTTGTTCCAAAACTGGCATACTTCCGAGTCTAACTTCCGAGTACATGTAGGCAGGTCATTGCGATGTTTTCGAACAGTTCTTTTCAGGCGGCGTTTAGAAGTAATTTAGCAGGCTTTCTTTAAAAACAGGAAACGAGATGAATTGACACAGTGGACTTCTCAGGTTCTTTTATGGAATTCCCGGAAAGTGAGCTGGGTTGTAGTCTTCTCTCCTTTTTACACTTCTTCAGCAGATTTGACTTTACTGCCACTTACTCTAGAAGATAAAACACACACTGGCACACAACCAAAAATGCTGTGAATATTCTGCCCATCCCAGGTGCTGTCTGTTGCTGCTGGGCTTGTTCAATCAAGGGGCGCTTGTCACTTTTCTGCCCTGTTATCAGGCTTTCTGTTCTATCTTTAACTTGAGTCATGTGACAACCAGTAACATTGTTGTCAATCCGGTTCCTTCAGTGCCCCATTTTCAAAAAAAACTGGTCCGACAGTTATTCAGTTTAACTATAAATCTCTTTAAAAATATTTATAACACAAACAAATCATTTTCATAACAGGTGGCCGAACAGGTTAACAGATTACCAAACCATTTTGTGAAAATAGCAGTATAAAATAATCGAACATGAGCATAAATCACATAAGCATAGATAAAAACATACACTTAGATTCTTTTTCAGTGAATAACAGTAATGATTGATGGCAGCTTTTTACTGTTCAGCATGGAATGCATTTAATAAAAAATGAAAAGAAATAATTCATTGTCATTGGACCAAAGACCAGGACATCCTGCACTCCATGGGATTCTATTCAAATTTCATTCTGCACTATGTCCCCTAACTGACTGCTTATTAGATATCTTATTTTGGTTCCTCCAAATTGGTTCCATCCTACACTGGGACCTCGTAACTGACCTATGTTTTTATTTGGTGTTGCATTTTTGTCATTCCTAACAACTGACTGCAGTACTAGTATTTTCAAATCAGTGATCAATTTGACTCAAATTGAAAAATGTTTTTTTACAGACAAATATGCAAGACCGATATTACATTTTATAGACCCAGTCTTATTTTTAGATTTTTAGTCCCAGTCCTTTGTCACATTCCCTTTTGTCTGAACATTCTCCCTGCATTATGGAACACAGCTGTTTGCAGAAAACTGGAATCCAAAGATTGATCTTAGAAAAATAATGGAAAGTTAGACACTTGGTAAATGCATGAAAACTGGAAAATTTTCCAGTTTGCTCTGTAGCCTTGATGAAAGTATACCTGAGAAGGGCAAGGTGCCCTAAGTGTCTGCTGTCAAAATTGAAGTATTTATAAATGTACCTGACAACCATTATTAATCAAATTTGATGAATGTTCTGAATTAATCACAGGTGAATGATTATCGTAGTTTAGAATCTTAACAACTCGGAAATGAACCACGTGACCTTGCTTATAAAGTGAGCCATATAGATATGCTGAAATGGCAACTTCAGTCCCAGGATACAATAAAATGCTTTATGCTGAAGCAGTGATAAATATTTGTGCATGTGGTTTAGTCAAGATAATGACAGTACTTGGCTCTGCCACATATTCGCCAATCCACAAATAAGAAAGCTATTCTGGGAGGATATCACTAGCATGACAACACCAACAATTTGTGTTTATGTGATACCTTTAACATGGTAAAACATTCCAAGCTGCTTCACGTGAGTGTTAGCAAGCAAAATCGGACACTGAGCTATCTAAGGAGATATTAGGATAGATAACCAAAAGCTTGGTCAAGGAAGAAAGGGAGATGGAGAGGTTTAGGGAGGGAATTCCAGAGCTTAGGACCTCGGAAGCTCAAGGCACAGCCACCAATGTTTTTTTTCTCGCAAGACAACTTAGCAATGATCTGGATCTCCAACACTTCAACCCTCCAAGCCTTCTTACCTTCAAAGCAGTGCAGTCAGCAGCAACTGGGTAAGCTCCTTCTTACTTTGGGTTGTGAAGTCGGGTGGCTGCAGACTCCTGTTGACTTGATTGACATGGGGATTCTGAGGTCAGTTTCTCACATCGGGAGCAACGTGAGTTGAACGGTGTACAGAGGTAACAGACCCTGTTATGTTTGAGAGGTGTGTTGAACGGTTTAGTGTCAGCACAGTAGTGGGCCACCAGGTCAAGCACAAAATCGGCATATTTTGATACGGGGAGCACCATGATCCATTGGTGAATAGCAGAGTAGGCGACAGTCAAGCCACAGAACGGAGGACAGTTTTCCATTGTGGTTTTTGGAGGAGCAATTGCTATTGCTATTTTTCAAAGGAAAATCACCATTACAGTTTTGGGCCTTTGATTTTTCTTTGAGTGAAATCCACCCTTAGTGGGCGGAGCTAAGCCAAAAAGACACAAATTCGGCAACAACGCCACAACCTCCAAGCCTGTCCATTAGTGGTAGAACAAGTCTCCACAGCAAGAGACAACACCACAATCTCCAAACCAATTCACCAGTGGAACTGCAACTCTTTTCTCATTACAGAAGACAGCACCACACCATCCAATTCTGTTCGGAAGTGGTACTGCACGTCTTACTACTATATTGTTTTCATAGCTTATTTTTTCTTCTGCGGGCGCAATGACACAGAGTTATTGCAATCATGGCAACACTTTTCCTACTATTAATTGCAAAGCGTCTGACGTGCTTTCAGAATTTCTTCTTTTCAAGCAGAGATTCAAGCTTTGTTTTGATGACCTTTCCATTGATGATCCACAGAAGCAAGCAATAAAGATACACATAGCTATTAGCAATGAATGACTGCATTGTCTCAACACCTCTGGTCTTAATGATGGAGAACAGAACAATCCTGCAAAGATTTGATCCACTCGAGAAGACCAATTACACATCAAGCTCAATTTTCGAGTACACGGCTCCAATTCATGTCTTTCAGAAAACAGCCTGGAGAATCCAGTTTGTCAATCACTGTCATGTCAAAGGCTGAGAATATAATTTACTGACACCGAACTGGCAGATCGCATCATCAAGCTTGTGATTGCATCCACACCAATGGAACTCTACCAAAACGATCTTTTGGACAAACCCAAAGATTACATTGTTGATGCCTTATTGAAGGATGGTCAGAAATTTGAGTCCATCATTGCGGGTCAACAAAGCCTTCAATCTCTATGTGTAACAAATACCATAAGTGCAGTGAACAAGGTTTCCAAATCTGAGACTCCATGTACAAGGTGTGGGCTTTTGCATTCATCTAAAGCCTATCCACCACTTAACTCCATATGCAAAGCATGCGGTGTCAGAGGCCATTGGAAATTACAACGTCGTAAAGCCAAGACAGACAGTGAGGGTAGGAGTCCTGAACACAAACAGTTAAACCACAGGACACTGTCATGCCTTGACAAGCTTCGCAATTTTCCGTCACAACACAACCGAATCATGTACACAGTTGCAGGTGACATTTGCGCTACTGATCCCAAAGATCAGAGTATGAGTGAGTGGAACAGTCATTCCAGGTCATCAATGTTTCTGAGCACATTGATTCGATTACTCCACTAGAAGCATTTGCATCCATTCGTATTTCATATCCAGGAAAAGAGGGCACACATTTGCTCTGGGCAAAAGTGGACACAGGTGCCAATGTAAACATTCTACCCCCTTCGCATATTAAACAGCATGTATCTGGGTGATTGGCATTCCAAGATAACTCCGACAAACTCTCAGCTAACTGTTTACAATGGGTCCTCGATCACATGTCTCGGATCTATTGGGCTGTATTTTACAAAGCCCATGCTGTCAGGCTCCATGGCGGGTGATCTGGCAGCGGTCCACCTCAGAGGCCGATGCCGGGAGGGCCTGGCCCGATCCACCTGGCAGCAGGAGGTTCCATGGCGGTCCCCACCGCTAGGCGAAGGGAACAGAATTTAAATTTTTAAATGGGTGACCTGAATAAGTTTAAATAAACTTACCTGAAATCCACCGCGATCTTTGGCACAGTGGCCAGCACTCCTGCGTCTTCGATTCCCCATCCGGGGAAAGCCGGCATGACACTGGTGGGGTGGCGGGGATGGGGGGGGAGGAGTTACGATTTTCAGTGCGGTCGGAGGAGCGAGTGGACGACGAGGTCAAATAAACACAATGGGTGTAGGGAATGGTGGGAAGGGTTGAACTTTAAACTTTGTGCAGTCAGATGTAAAAGGTAAGTGTTTTTGTCAGGGGAAGAGCAAATAGTTAAGGTAATTGTTATTGGGGGGTGGGAAAGGGACATTAGAAATTTACTATATAAATTCTGGTGGGGTGGGTGTATCTTTCAAAATTCAAATTGACTGGCAAGGCTGGCTGCCCTTTAAAAATGGCACCAGTTCCTGCGCACAGGCAACTGACACCAATGCCAAGGATGGACAGCCCATCCACTTCACGTGATTTTTGGGGACGGGCTGCCCCAGCTATTTAAATGACCCACCACACAGGAGATCGCGGCAGCTCTTTTGCATGTGGCCCGCGTATGAGGGCTACCATTTTTTGAGCTCAGTGGCGAATTCTTCAATCCAACCCATTACCCTTAAGTGTTGTTATCATGATTCGGATTAGAAATCCCAACTTTTCTACATTGTTCAAATGACAGGACCTGCTAGCACTGGACTGCAAGCATGCAGTGAACTACCCTTGATAACCATCTATAGCATCAGGCGATGCCTAGCACAATCTACCTCCAGTCCTCAGATGGTGACTAGAAGGAACCTTGCAACAAAGATGTGCAAATGCAGACCATGGTTTCCAAGGTTTTCCAATGGTTTTCCAATGTTTCCCATATTATGGCCAGAAGATAGAAGCTCTTTACAACTTCTGCACGTCTTGTGGTTTCAAGATTCCTAAGGGTGAGAACGAGGATGAGGCACAGCCTGTTACATCTGACATACAGCACCTCCAATGCGAACTGTATCCAGTGCATGAAATTAGAGATGTTCTTCTAGAACAACGCAGGGATTTCATTTCCCTGCGTAACAATCACACTAGGAGTGAGCTTCCCAAATTAGCTATTGGTTTGCAAGTTACCATTCAAAACCCTATCACTGGTACATGGAGTTCTGCAACAGTCTCCAAACTTCAACCAGAACCACGTTCTTACAAAGTAACTACACCTACTGGTGCTACATTGTGTTATAACTGAGGTCAAATCAGAGCTGTTCATAATTCCAAGCCCATGGAAGACTCCATTGCAACTCATACAAGATCGAAGACTAGATCTTGGGTAGAGTCTACACGTTCTTCTTCCATGAAATCCAATTCACAAACATTTGTTCCAGTATTCAGGAACTGCTACTCTGTTTCAAAATCTTGTAGAGTTATTAAACCAGCTTTATGTTTTTGTGATTGATATTCTTGGGTATTCTTATTGTTTCTTTTGTATTATATCATAATACTTTTTTGTATATGCATATAGTTACTTCCTACTTTCATAAGAGATCTTCAAATTTGTAAATATGTTCCTCTTTTCCTTTTGGAAAAAGGGGGATGTTGCGTGTATATACCTTTCAAGAGGAGTGGCTACAAGATCATGCTAATCATGTATGAGCTATGATATAACACACCACGTGATTCTAAGTGTTTTAGTAGTCTTGAAGATACACCTGTACAGTAAGCATCGCAATTAACTGGCTGCTCTCTCAGTAGTCAGTAAAAAAACCAAATGATCCCATCTGGAGTGGTCAGTCTTTGTGTACAGTCTCTACTAACACAACGGTTCAAGGAACATGCAACAGAATCCAGTGCCATATGCTGAGGTTATGGCCACCATGCTTAATGTTTGCTTGGGAAGAATGCCTCCAAATCTAAATTGAATACATGCATCTTGTAGATGGTAATGTCCATCTCTGATGACCATACAAGTATTATTGATTCAGGGATTAGATAATGGATGGGCATTGCTCTACAATGGTCTGAATTCTGCTATTGACATGGGTTCTGCTATTCAAGGCAAGCCATGTTAGTCTTGGTGAAAGATTGCTGCCATTCATAAAGGAGTTTTTTGTGCATTTTATCTTTGTACATTGTTTGGTGTGCACCTTTATCTCTCGTTAGACTAGTGGAGCCATAAGCAAATGTCTGCCATTAGTGCCTTAAGTACACTGAGAAGGGATATTGAAACTTGTGCCAGAAGCCTGGCTCTAATCTCATGCTTTTCTGACCACATTTCTTCCAGTGTTCCATTGGCGGGCAGCCATAAAGACAGGGCTAAATTGTGGCGAGTCGAAGAGACTTAGTAATTGGCAGGAAAAAAGACAGAGGCGCAAGGGGAGAGCCAACTGTGCAACAGCCCCAACAAACAAATTTCTCTGCAGCACCTGTGGAAGAGCCTGTCACTCCAGAATTGGCCTTTATAGCCACTCCAGGCGCTGCTTCACAAACCACTGACCACCTCCAGGCGCGTATCCATTGTCTCTCGAGATAAGGAGGCCCAAAAGAAAAAAAATTGAAAAATAGAGAGCTCTACTTGCCCTGATTTTTTGCCGTACTGTTGATCTCACCATCTTGAATAATTTGTAGTTTCATGGGCTGATGAGCCATCTTGCCCAGTGATACTACTGCTAGGAGTGGAGATGAAAGAGAACCACCATGGACTCTTTCTGATAAGTCTTTTGATAAGCGTTGCGAGTGCACCCATCAGTCAAGTGGATAGTCTTCCATTACACTCATGTCCTAAGCCTTTTAGATGGTGGAGAGGCTTTGAAATAGAATATGAGCCATTTGTTAGAGTATTCATCCTCTGCCTTAACAAAAACAATGAGGTGATCCAGAAACTACTAGAGGAGAAACATCACCTCTGTCGAGCTTACCTCAATGACAAGTCATCACTGTCCAAGCACGATGCCTACCGAAACATCCACAGAATTGTCCAGAGCAGGTTCAGAGAAATGCAAAGCACATGGCTGAATCAGAAAACAATGAACTCCTGTCATATGCTGACCGCAAAACTGTAAGAGATTCTACAATGTTCTTAAATCTATCTACGAGCCCTAGTCTACTGGTTCATCACCAATCCTCATTGCTGATGGGTCAGTACTGCTCACAGAAAAGAAAGATGGGCAGAGCACTTTAACCACATCCTCAATTGGCCTTCATCCATCAGTGAGGATGCTAGCAAAAGGCTGCCACAGGTTGCCATCAACTGTTCTCTTGATGACTCTCTCATGCTGTTAGAAATGACAAAAGCTATGAAACTCCTGTCTAGCGGCAAAGCTCCAGGAGCTGATGCTATCCCAGCTGAGGTCTACAAGGCTGGAGGTCAATGCCTGGTCAAGAAGCTCACTGAACGCCTTCAGTCTATGTGGGAGCATGGAACCATGCAGCAAGAATACAAAAATGTCTCCATTGTCCACCTGTATAAGTGGAAAGGAACTCACCAATCTTGCGACAATCACAGAGGAATCTCACTCCTCTCCATCGCCAGAAAATCTTGAGAATACTTCTGAACCACTTAGTGCAACCTCGACCAGGATCTGTTGTCAGAGAGTCAGTGTGGTTTCAGAATAGGTCAAGGAAATACTGATATGATGTTTGTAGTTAGACAGCTCCAGGAGAAATACCAAGAACAGAACATGGACCTTTACACCACGTTTGTTGGCCTGACCAAGGCCTTCGATACAGTCCTTCATGAGAGCCTTTGAAGGTAATGGAGAAATTTGGCTGCCCTGAAATATTCATCACAATAGTTTGACAGTTCCGTGATGGCATGTTCACATGTGTCCTGGATGATGGTGAGTCTTCTAACCCATTCCTAGTTACTAATGCAGTTAAGCAGGGCTGCATGCTAGCACCAACTCTCTTCAACATGTTTTTCTCCACTATGCTTTCCAATGCCTTCCATGATGGTGATCCTGGCATCAAAATCAGATATTGCCTGGACAGGGAGCTGTTCATTCTGAGATGACTCTGGAAAAAATCCAAGGTCTCCACCGATATACCTCGCGATTTCCTGTTTTGCCAATGACCGTGCAGTTGTTGCCGGTTCAGAGCTGCACATGCAATGTAGCAAGGACTTGCTGTCCAATGCATGCAACACCTTCGGCCTTACGATCAGCACAAAGAAAACCGAAGTAATATACCAGTATTCTCCACGAAAGCCCTACCTTGAGCCCAAGGGTGCAGTCTATGAACAGAACCTGTCAGCAACAGATACATTCATGTATCTCGGCAGCCCACTCTCTTGAGCTGTCTATATCAATGACGAGACACATGCAACAATTGCCAAAGCAAGTGTAACCTTTGGCAGACATTGAACATCAGTCTGGGAATGAAGAGGAATAAGTCAGCCTACAAAACTGAAAGTCGATAGAGCAGTAGTCTTGCCCATTATTTTCTACACATGCGTGACTTGGACTGTGTACCAGCATCATGCCAAGAAGTTCAACCTTTCACTTGAGCTTCCTTCAGAAGCTTCTAAAGATCAGATGGCTGGACAAAATACCAGACATTGAGGTGCTCATTCCGAGCTGGCATGCCAAGCATCCACACCATATTGAGACAGTCACAACTGAGTTGGGCTGGTCCTGTAGCCAGAATGCTTGACACTCGCTTCCCAATGGAGTGCTTGATTCTGGAGTGTGATCTCATGGCAGTCAAAGAAAGAGCTACAAGGACACACTGAAGGCTTTGCTTAGGAATTTTGATATCGACCCCAAGTTCTGAGAGAAGCTCGCCAAGGATCATTGCACCTGGCGCTACCAAATAAAAAAGGGTACAGCTTCCTTCGAAAGCAAGTACATATCAGAGGCAGACAGAAAACGCAAGAAGAGGAAATCCTGAGCCAGCAGCCCGTCCAAATTTCAATCGTCTGCAGCATTCTGTCCTATCTGTAGTAGAACCGTCCAGGTACAGATCAGCTTTAGAAATCATCTACATACCCACTGAAACCCTACCAAACATCCCAGATGATGGACATGGTCATCTTCATCTTGAAGGATGAACAACAACATACTCTGCCCTACTCTAATAGCTACGTTGGTAATGTGGCTGGCCTAGTTAAACTTTAGTCAGTGACTACCCCTGTTCTCTAACTGCTCAACCCCCTTCCCTGCCCCCCCACCCCCTGCCCAATAACACATTAGCCATGGGGGACTTGGTGATGGGAGTGCCATTTAAGGTCATCGGGAGATGGATGGGATTTTTCTTGTTTGAAATGTTACCTGACCTTTAAGTAGTGCGAATGTTGCCTGACAGTTGTCATTCCAAGCCTGGATGTTACCCAGGTACTTCTGTAGGCTGCTTCAATATTATCAAATTTGTGCCAGTATCATACCAGATTGGCTAGGAGAGCAGCTAGCTCTGGTACACAGCCAAAATGTTGTCAAGTCCCATATCCTTTGCAGTGTCCAATGCACTCGGCTGTTTCTCAATGTCATGTGGAGCAGACTACATTAGTCAGACAGTGGAGTCTGTGATGAAAGGGACTTTGGAGGAGGTTGAGTATGATCATTCATTCTTCACTTTTGGCTGAAGATACTTACAAACATTTCATCTGCAGCTCCTGCATTCACGTGGTCCACCATGGTCGAAGATGGAAATATTCATGGATCCTCCTCCTGCTGTTAGTTCTTAACTGACTGTACTGGCAGTATGGAGCTTTGCCCTGTTTATAGCCAGCTTCTTTTTGTATCTTTCATGCAAGTAGCCCTGTGTAGTAGCTTTGTTAGGTACACACCTAACTCTAAGGTGGGCTTCTGTTGCTGCTGCCTCATGGATGTGCAGTTTTGGGCTGCTAGGTCTATCCTTAGTCTGGCCCATGTTGCACGATGGAGAATACCGCAGAGTGAGGACAGGACTTCATCTTCATACAAACTATGTGATGCTTATATCTCCTAGTGCTGTCATGTTTGCAATAAAGTTGTTATGGAAGAGGTAAAATAGGATACTTCCTCATTGGTTCCTTCACCATCTGATGCAGGTCCAGTTTGGCAGTCAACTCAGTCAATGGACATTCTGAGTATATTTTGTGTACTTGTGTCCCTAACCGTTTCCTCCAAGTTTATCATAAAGGAGTACTGATTCATCAGTTGAATGGGGGAGCGGTAGATGATGATTAATAAGAGTTTTTTTCCCCCATGGCTTTGGGACATCTTAGATTCCATAATCTAAGTTGAGGATTTTGACACATAGACTAGACCTACGAGGGATGATAAGCTCAATGCTGGAGAAATTCATGGATGTTTCTCTGGTGCTGTTGAATTCAATTTCACAAATTCCTGTGGTTGCATTTGAACTCATGGGGCTGCATTTTAAGAGCCTGATGCCGAAATAGGCGTCGGGCGCAAAGATTTGCGGCCTGCATGCACGGGGCCCACATCGCGGAGCCGCCGCGATTCCAAATGTGGCGGATCATTAGCATGGCTGGGGCAGCCACCCCTCCCCCCCCCCCCACCAATGATGTGGAGGGGGCAGGCGAGCCGGCAACGGCGTCCGGCACCAATGCGCAGGCGCAGCGCCATTGTTAAAGGGCTTAGAGTCCTAAATGGGCATTTAAATTTTTAAAGGGCCAGTTACTGTAAAGTTTAAAAATTGAATGGAAAAGTCTTCCCATGCCCTTTCCCACCCACCATGACATTAAACTTCATTTCAGCCCTTCCCCCCCGGAATATCTACCATCATTAAATGACCTTCCCCCCCCCGGCCCCCCCCACAAAGTTCAGACCCTTTGTCCTTTACCCTTGCCCATCAGCCCCCCCCAACCAATCCGAGGAGTTTGATCCCGCTCCCCCACTCCCACACTGAGGAAAGTATCTCCGCCCCCGTCCCCACAGGAGACGCGCCTCGTTTCCCCGAACGGCGATTCGAAGGCGCGGCATTGCCGGCCACCCGAATGAAGGTACCAACCTGCTGGCAGAATCGCTGCGGCCTGCATATTCATTAGAATCAAGTAGCCATTTACGTATTTTAATGCGGGTCCTGTCGCCAAGCAGCAGGGCGGCCGCTAGTAGGCCTCACTGCCACTGCCGAGATCGGTTCGGGGCATGCTGGTGTTGGAGTCGGTGATGGGCCTCCTCTCTTGCAATCTTCATTGCCCCCCTGCCACCGTTCCCGGCATCAGAGAGGCATTAAAATCCCGCCCTTGATCTCTGGGTCGTTAGCCCAGTACCATAACCACTAGGCTACCATACCCTGTGTTCGTGTCATTATGTGTATTTCTGATTGGACATGGTTTGCATAATGGTAACAGGTGTTTGTGTGGTAAAAAAGGAAAGATGAGTTTTGTTATGGTTGATAATTTAATGTATCCTAAAATTGTAATTTGAAAGTCTGTATTCTCTTTCCTTTTGGTATTGGATTGTTTTTATAGGTTATTATGGTGTCAGCCACATCAGTATGTTCTTGGAATCGGTTATTCATCTTGACTTGCGACAGTCCATAAATCAAAATTATTTGCAATCAGATTTTCCTGAATTTTCCATTCCCTATTCCTCAACTGAAAGGCTGCAGGCAGCTGCCTTTGTACAAAGTTCAGTGTTGTGCTACTGCAGAGGTTCCATTAGTTCCACCTTTGAGCTGGACTTAAATGACAAAACTGCTGGTGCCCTAAATATGTGAAAACTGGGTCATCAACACCCCCAGTTAATTTTCTTTTCCCAAAAACTCCTTCAACTCATTTCTAAAATTGGTAACAGACATTGAAAAGATGTTACCATGCTCTCTTAAATTAAAACGTTGACCCATGCAGCACAGCAGTTACTAGATGTTTCAAACTGCTGGGAATATTCCGATTATGTGAAATTTCACCTCTCCCAGGATAAGGCAAATAAATGTTAGATTTTCCCCTGAAGGAAAAACCTCTGACCTAACAAATGCCAGTTTTGAAGATGCATCTTGGAAATTGCACATTTTTCACTACAACAAATGCATCAGGCATCAGGTCCAAGTGCTCAGTGTACTCATGCTGCGATCCTCTGGTCTAGTTTTAAACCTAGGTTCACTCTATAGATGCTGTAGTGTAAACTTTTAAGAAGTGTGTGTGCCAATTGTAGAATTACACATTCCTCTCTGTCCTAGGCTTGTTAGTTATCATTCTCAAAAATAGTGATGGCTGAGATGCATTCCTGGAGCAGCTGGTAGACTTTTCAGAGACATCTCATTGTGGATGGATGCTGCAAGATAACAAGATTCCTTTAAAATTACAGTCAAGCATGTTTCTAATAAAAGACTTTGAAGTTCCCTTTTATGGTGAAAAGCTGCAATCTCCAATTCCTTTCCCATTTTAAGCGAACAGAATGACAGCCCTCTTCCAGTTAAATAGCTACCCACGAGCAACAATCAAGATTCTTTTCTTAAGCTGCTTTTACACCATATAATCCATAAAGAGTGGAATATACATCAATTTCATGTACCTTGCATCGCCCCTCATGTCCGCACAGTCATGGAATTTCCTCAATATTTTTGAGATGTGTTTGATTTCAGAAGACAGCCTTAGAATTGTAGCCCTTTATAAGATCAGCCAAACAGAAGAATCTATGAGTACTGTATTTTATTTGGAGCAGCAAATTTGAATCATTGTCAAGAATGCAACAATGTAAATTCAGCTGAGGATTTACTAAAATTTAGGTTGAGTCTGCTGCTTCCTGTGTTTCATACCAAACTCTTAATTAGGCCCCTGATAACTGAAACCCCTATTCTGGTGAAGTTATCATGTTGTAAAAAATATATTTTGCTGCAAAATGGAACTCTGGTAAACAAGCCAATATTTCTTGGACGGCTAACTGCAAGTTTGTGTTGCTCTGGCACTTGTGTCAGAAGTGTTACCACGACCAGTCGCAGTGGATTGGTGGAAATTCTGGTAAATGGTTGCTTGAAAGCATGATTGCAACAAAACAAGTTTCTTTATATAATTCTTTCCCACTAATTGTGCCTCTTCTTCATTCTACTTCTAGTTTTTCCCTCGACCTTCCTCCCTTTTCCCTTAACCTACTTTCCTTCCCTTTGCTATTCTTCCCTTTCCATGTCGTCTTCATCCCCTCACTCTTCCTCTCTTTGCCTTTCTCACTTTCATTGCCTTTCTTCATCTTCCCTTTTCTCCCTATTCTCCATAAATTGACACACTATGATTCAACACCATCCATTTTGTGACAACTAATTACCCCCATTGCTGAGGCTAGTGAGAAAAATTGCTGTACACTATCATCCATTATTGTCAGCTATCATATACTCAATGAAATTCTGTTCCATAACATTGTACTGACTTCCACTGTTACTATCCATCACAAGTGTTAATAGTGAAGACTGAGAATAAAAACCTTTATGATTTTTTTTGTTACAAGCCTAATTAAAACATTATCTGCTTAATAGCTCACAAAAGGCTGGCACAAGACCAGCATAAACATATTGTAAATCTGCCTATTTAAATTGTGAGCAGATACACATTTTCAATTTTTCATTATTTTACTGAAATAGTTACAAGGTTGTTGCCAGAACTATAGTACAGACATAAATAGTTACAGGTGAACATAACTTTTGAGAATATTAGCAGTTCATTGGTATCTGAGAAAGACATTAAATAAAGTGTTATAAAGACAAGTGACCATTATGCGTGGGAGTCAAATTATCTCAGATCATTTAGTTTCTTTCCAAGTTATGTGATTTCCAAATATACTTACAGGAGCATCTGCTGTTGAGCTCAGCTATTTCTAAACACCACAACGAGCCTGAGATTCTGAGACTGGAGGAAGAACTGTGTTATATCATTGTAGACACTCAACGGCTTAACCCACCCCTCCCATAGCCACTCTTATCCTTTCACTGTCACTGATCCTTGTTTGTGTGCATTTCCTCGAAGTCTAATATTGCCTCTTACCCCAGAAGAAGCTGTTTCACTCTTGTTTTTGAGACTGTGAATTTCCTGAAAATAATTATAGCCCCACTTCACCTCCTTTGTTATTAGCTAATTTTACTTGTCTTCCTTCCAAAGGTTCTGGTGATCTCAGTCTCTTTGTTGGTTTAATTTATAATTAATACTCCAGTATTTTCTGTTGACATACATGCCAACCATCATTATGTGCTTTGAGGTGATCAGCTGGTTTTGGTGTTGAAAGCAAAATTGCAGTTCACTGCTTTATTATTTGTTTCGTCATACATATGTGAAATGCAGAATAATACAGCTCTGTCACTATAAAAGATAGGCTTTGGTGACTAGTAATTATATTTTCTTTGTAAAATGCAGTTTAAAAAATTGTCGAAGTAAATTTAAGACTAGCCATCTTGGATGACTGTAAATCCTTTCAGAGTAGGAAGGTCAGGAGATTTAGGATACGCTTAAAATTACAAGTTACAGGTTTTACCATTAACCTGGACCTCCTTACAGACCGTGGGGTGCGGGGGGGGGGGGCCCTCCTGATCGGACACCCTGTGCCCCCACTGGAATACATTCCATCCCTCCTCCCAACCGACCCCCCCCCCCCTGCCTCGTCAGGACTGGGCTGATTGTCCCTGGCACGGCCCCACAAACTTACCTTTTTTCCGGGGCTGGCATCCCTCTTGCTCCTCTCCCTGGCTCCAGTCCCAGCGGTGGCTACTGCTCCCGGTGGCTCTGCTGGAACTGAGAGCTGCCAGCCCGCTGATTGGCTGGCAGCTCTTGGAGGTGGGACCCTCAGAGGGGCAGAAGTCCTGCCCGAGCCCAATTAAGGACCTGGGCCATGTAAAATGTTGAGAATATTAGAAATATGTATAAATCTAAAAGATCAAAATCTCTATGTACAGAGTGTTTTGAAAAGACAGAGTGAACAAAAAAGATCAATATCTAACCTAAACTGGCGGTCTACTGGGAGGTAAATGCAGTTGATTCTGTAGGGTTGGAAAATACAGATTAGGTTATGTGGGCTAAACATTGCTAATGCTAAAGAATTTGAATACCACTAGGGCTATGCTATGCATCACCAGGCCAGCATAAGATGGAGGAGAATTTGCTCCTTGAAAAGGCAGACTGGGTATGTAAGAACAGGGAAGTTATTTTAATGTGAGATTTCAATCAATCAAAAAGAAACTGGGAAAATCTAGGTTGTTTCAAGTTGGGTTGAGTAGATGTAGTGCTTAAATGTTTCTTGATTCAGTGTGTCAAGAAAAGCATAGGGAGCATTACTCATCTGAATCTGGTATTTGTTAATGATCCAGTATATGTGCTGTAAATGGAAGTCATATCAGGCTGGGGGAAAGTGACCACAAAATTATAAAGTTTACCAATAATTGGGCATCAGTTATACCAGGAGCCAGATACACAATTGCCGAACAGTTACATTTGATGAAATGAGGAAGTAAGTAAATCAAAATAAATAGATGGAGATTGTTCAAAACTTCAGCAGAAAATAAATGAAAAGCTTTTGAAGGGATAATGTCGAGAATGCAGGATAGGTACATTACCAAAATCCAGAATCCTATATTTAAGCAAACTTAAACATAAATGGATTAACAAACAAATTAAAAGTAAAATGAAGAGAAAAAATGTCCTGCACAATCTTTTTCGGAGAAAAGGATTGAGGTTTACTCAGAATCAGTGATAGAAAATTCAGAAATGTATTTGTAGAGATTGAGTTTAAGTGGAGAATTGCTGAAAATAGGGACATGTTGTCGTAGCTTTTCGTCGTGCACTCATCAGGACAATATGCAAGAATAACCAATGTAAGGGAAAACAATAACTTATACTGCATGAGAAGAGAGTGCTGATTTGTTGGCAAGTGAACTCTATTTGGTAGAGGCGTTGCCATGGAAAATGCACGGATACGCTTATAATTTTAAGCGTATCCATATTTCCGATATGTAGATGATACGTTTGCTATATTTGAATCCACAGCTGCATGCAATAATTTCCTTGCATGTCTTAATGGGCTCCATCCTGCATTCAAATTCACCTTGAAATGGAGCCATCAAATGAGCTCCCTTTCTTTGATGTACTAGTTGAGAAATCTGTTACGGGGTTTGCTATTTCGGTCTACCGCAAACTTACCTTACTTATCAATACACGCGTTGGGATTCTTACAGTTCCACACACTACAAAATTGGCCTTATTGGCAACCTCGTAAGTAGGGCCCGAGCCGTTTGCTCACCATGCAAACTTGATGCTGAAATAGGGCGAATCAAAGACATCCTGCATGACAATGGCTACCTTGATTGGATAATTTCTCGCTGTATATGGCACAAACCTATGAACGGGCCGAAGGCCGTCATTTTCGGCCCTGGAAAGTGCCGAGTCTACCTCAGATTACCCTGGAAGGGTAATTTATCCCAAATATTTGAACAACAGGTAACTGGGCTAGCTGTTTCACGCTGCTACTATGCAGTAGCAAAACTTGTAGTGTTCGCCACTGACAGGATGCTGCAGTCAAGCCAAAAAGACGTCCTGCCTATCTCACAAGTGAGTAATGTGAAATGTGCATTTCAATGCCAGTGTGATGCTAGGTATATAGGCCGTACGTCCCAAAGACTGGCAGATCATATCAAACAACATGCCCCTTCTGCTGTTCGCAACGGGCAAGGTATAGGCCATACACAACCAGTCTATGCTTGCAAAAGTCAAAACACCGTGTCCAACATTAGATGTGATTCTGTGATTGGACAACATTTGCTAAATAATCCGCAGTGTGTTAAGAATTACGCTAACAACCAATTTAAGATTGTCAGTAGGGCTCGCAGTGTGACGCATTTGCGCTTACTGGAAGCTATATATAGTAATACACAAGGCCCTGTTCTTTGCAGACTGAAAGAACATGTACACACATTGTGCCTGTTTCAGCTGAACAAAATAAGTGACAGCTATTCACTGGTTCACTCCTCAAGTCGATGCCTTGACCAATCAGAGTCAAATTTCAAACAAAGCTTAGCAATTAACGGTCAGTCACAATAAACTGGTGCATTCTCCATGGCAACGCCTCTACCAATCAGAGTTCACTTGCCAACCAATCAGCACTCTCTTCTCATGCATTATAAGTTGTTGTTTTGGCTTACATTGGTTAATCTTGCGTGTTGTCCTGATGAGTGCATGACGAAAAGCTTCGACAACATGTCTCTATTTTCAGCAATTCTCAAGTTCTGTACTACCAAATGATTATTTGAGTTAGAAGTCCTAGACCTGCTAATTGGGCTCAAGACAAATAAATCCCAGGGATAGATTGTGTTTATCCCAGGATTTAGATTGGTGCTATATTGACAATTATCATGAGGGAGTTATTGGACACTGAGGAGGTACCAGAAGATAAGGAACAGAAAATAATCTATATTCAAAAATGGTGATGAAACTGTCATATCCAATTAGTACTCATTAGTCTGACTTCTATTCTATTGAAAATAATAGAATTGATTGTCAGGAGTAAACTGATGTAGTGTCTGTGCAGTTAGCATTGGCTCACATTTGGAAATCCTGCCCGACCAGCTTCACGAACAACTTTGAAGAAGTGACATCCAAGTAGATTGTGCTAAGCCCCAAGACATCATGTAACTTAACTTCCAAAAGGCTTTTAATATAGTTCCACACATAAGGCTGTCAAAGCTGTGAGGATGCAGGACGAACCCTGGGAATGGATAAGAAAGTGGTTAAAGGGTGGGAAGCAAGGCATACTTGTTAAGAGTTTTGTCAGAGTTAGGGGATGTGCTCAATGATTCAATACTGGGGCCACTACTGTTCCTAATTTACATGAATGACCCTTATTTAGAAACGCGAGGCAAAATGGTAAAATTTGCAGATGTCACCAAGCTTAGAGCGGGTTGGTGGGGGGGGGTGGGGTTGATGGGGACAGTTAGTGACATTGGAATAGACATCTCAGAAATTGTAAAATGAGTTGACAAGATAGGTCATTGGGCAGAACAGTAGCAGATAAATTTTATAAAGATAGGTAAAAGGTGTTGCTCATAGGAAAAACATAGTTGACATGAATACTCTGTTAATGATTTCGAAAGTGACCTAGGAGTCTTAGTGAACTTTACATTAACATTTCCAACCAATGCAGAGCAGCAATGAGCAAAGTCAATAGGCTGTTCAACTACATAACCAAAACAATAGAAGACAAAGTAGAAGAGGTAGTGATCAAACTTTACTGTGCTCTAGACAGACTGTACCCAAAATATTGCATTTAGTTATAGTTTCCAAGAATCAAAAGACATGCAATTACTGAAGGAGGTGCAGAGAAGAGCTATGACATTGATTCCTCCATGTCATGAGTCTGAATTATGAGGAAAAATTGGCGCAAACCTGATCTTTTTGGACTGGAAGTGAGGCAACTCAGAAGTGATCTTGTAAAGGTATATCAGATCGTTAAGGGTACAGAAAAAAAATTAAATTGTTATTTAGCAATTCAGATGAGGGCACCCATCAGGAAAGTCGTCTTCATACAAACAATGATCGAACGATAGAGCTGTGGAGGCAAAAACCCTGGAAACATTTAAAAACAATTGGATGCTAAAATGGGAAACATTAGGATCTCTCTGGATGGATCAATCAAGATGGACTAAATGACCATTCTGATCCGTAATTGTCTTGTAATCTGGTGAAGACATATTTTCAGTATGAATTGCCCATCTGTATGTTGGTCGTATGTACTTAAGGAGAAGCAAGTACCTGAAAGGCCTTTATCATTTTAAATGTATATTTATTTATCCCATATTGAATCTGAATGAAACTGTTCCTTGAGCATAAATGCAGTGATATTATTTTTCCTTGTGCTGGCTGTAAAACTATACCATAACATTAATAGCACTAGTTTAACCTCCGTTCTTGAAACATGTAGTTGGTGCAACCTTTAATTCTTAATTTTTTTTTATCAGTTATTCCAATTAAATAAACCTTTAATCAACCATTTAATTTTTGTTTAGAAACAATTACACTGTCTCTTAAAACACCATTGTACAATCATTATCAGATTAAAAAGAGCTGATGCACTTTTCAATGGTTTACAATTGCAGCTGCAATAGAGCGATGTATAAATGTTATTGCAAATTTGTGGGGTTCTGCCATTTCCTCTGTCAAAATGTAGCACAATTAGCATTAGACTGAGCATTTCTAACAAAATAAAAATACTGGGTTTCCATCTCTTATTTGTTGGTATTCTGGGGGTATGAATTCAGCTCTTGTACAAAAATAGATAGGTTTTAATTTTCAGAATAGGTCGAACTTAATATTTTTATTTATTAATCTAGTGAGGTCTAGCAAGTATTTTTCATGCTCCAAGTATTGTATAGACCACTATAATCAGGCACTAAAATTAAATGTTCCCATGAATCTTATCTACCATATCTTGGGTATTAAAACTGAGCCCAAGCTAATAAATAATCTTTAATTTTGTATGCACTGCAGGTAATAGTTCTGAGAAATATAATTGTAACATTACAGGCAGATTTTTCAAATTATTTTTACACATCTATAAGTGATAACTCTGGGAAATGGATTTATATAAATTTCATTAAAACTTCATTGCTATATTCCAGCTATGACAGCAGCTTCTGCAATGTGACCTCTTATACCTCAATTATACATATGGTATTTGAATTCAGTTCACATTAACGTTTAAGAGAAGAATTATTTAGCTGTTAATGGGACTGGTTAACTGACTTTGAATTATGATTGACCTTTTTATTACATTATTGCAACCGAAGTAATTATGTACTTTAAAATATTTTTTCAGTTCAGCAGCCTCCAACTATAACAGACCAATCGCCGAAGAGGCATGTTGTATATCCAACAGATGATTTCATTATCAAGTGTGAAGCCAGAGGAAATCCAGCTCCTTAGTAAGCATTTTCATCTTTGTATTTATGTTATGGCTTGTATTTAGAGCATTGAATTACTACAAATTTGTGTTTATTTAGCTGTGTTAGGTTTTTATCTGATTAAAGGTTTTGTACCTGGCACATGGCACCTGGAAAAGTGTCTCACCTAGTTTCAGGAGGTTTTAAAGCATGAGGATTAATCAAATTTCATATTCAGTATAAAACAACCCAATAATTAAAACTAAAAACACTTATTTCAGTGCATCTCAAAAAATTCCTTCAAGGAAGTTCATCTTTGTTTGTACTGCCTTGATCATTCTCCATTTCCAATTTGATATCTACTCTGCTGCCATTGCAGTCAGTTCTAAATCATTTCTCTTCCTGTCACTTTTAGTAACTATCTGTTTCTCCTCTACAAGCCTTATAATAGCCCCCTGCCACCTTGTTCAAGCTCCTTAACAGTGAATACTGTTCTGTTGCTGTATATATAGGGCTGTAAGAGATGGAAATGGCAGAGATGGAAATAGCAGAGTTGGGGTAACCATCTATACAGAAAGATTAGGTGATTATGTTGCTATCTCAAAGAAATCTAATTTTCCACAGTTGATATCGCTCATATTGGGCCCTGAATTTTCTGGATTGTATTTGCACAGAAAATATGCCAAAATTTATGCCAGTTTTCCCATCTTGACAAATATATGAATAGGAAGGGAATAGAGGGATATGGGCCCCGGAAGTGCATAAGGTGTTAGTTTCGGCAGGCATCAAGATCGGCGCAGGCTTGGAGGGCCGAATGGCCTGTTCCTGTGCTGTACTGTTCTTTGTTCTTTTGTTCCCGTTGATCTTGTCAATGGAAACTTACACCCAAATTTCCTTTGGAGGTTATTTGTTTATTTAAGAATGTAAAAACAGCATGAAATAAATGTAAATGCAATGCCACCAAACGGGATAACAGAGGCGACTGTTATCTTCTCGAATGATGCCTCATCTGAACCTTTCGTTTTTGCTGCTGCCCTTCTTGTATGATTCTGCAGAGTATCCATTGGGAAGGCTGCTTAGTCCTTCTAAATGTGTTGTGGGGCTGGGAATTCAAAAAAATTATAGGTGCACTGAGACTGACAGCACGTTGCTTAAGTGTTGTGTAAGTCTCAGTAAGAAAATTAAAAAACAGAACAAAATTGCTCACAAGCTCCAAAAATCTCAGTTACTCTATTCTCAGATGTCTTTAGATGTTGCGCCTAAATCTTTGGTCATAAATCAATGCCAATCCCTGACTTTCATAAATGCAGGAGGCTTTTGTATGGGGGTAGAGCTGTGCAAATGATCTGAAAGTAGTTTTCAGCAGACATATCTTGGAAACAGTGCAAACGATTGTGGAAAATTTCATGAAGCAATGTTTTAGTATAAACCAAACATAAATCCGTTATAAAAAATTTCCTAATTGGGGAGAGGTGGGGGACAAATGGGGAAGCATGGTTCTGACCTCATAGTTACAACAAAACCTTCCAGGAAAATTCCAAGTGAGGACAAAACAGGTTCAGTTTTTCTGCCAGCATGGTCAAATACCTTTTAATGTTTACAGGGCTTCTGCAGGGCAACCATTGTTGGTAGTTATAACTTCAGCGCAGGAAAAAGTGTCTTAAAATGACAGCAATTTATGTCTATAAGAACTAAAGTGAAATGGTTGTTGAACAAGGTGAATCAATGCAGCCAGGGGAAGGATAAACTGTACAGATTTCCCTTCAAGTCAGCCACCGATGGTGGCTTATACTTTTGGTTGTGGTTTAATCTGTCAATGAGTGGAAGTAGTGATGACAGATTAAAATGAACTGTTCAGAAATTTTATGTTAATTTTGAATGAAACTTGCATTTTAAGCTCTTGCTTTATCTTTTTCTATTAATACAACAATAATAAAGCCCTGCCCTTTTCCACACAAGCCAGTATATTTATTTGCTATGTTAAAGTGTCCTGTTTATGTATAGATAACATGAAAAGGTCCATATGTTTTTGCCTTTATTCTTGAGCTGATGCATTTTTGTGCCATTTCAGTTCAAATTGTTTTCAAATATATGCTTATTTCCATATGTTTAATGCCAATGGAAAAAACCTAATCCTCTAAAAGAGATAACTGTAAGATATAGTGGATGCACTGGCTATGATTTTCCAAAATTCCTTGGATTCAGGAATGGTCTCATCAGATTGGAAGTTGTCAAATGTTACACCACTTTTCAAGAAAGGAGCAAGAGAGAAAACAGGGAACTACAGGCCAGTTTTGAGGATGTAACTAGTAGAGTAGGTAAGGGGGAACCAGTAGATGTAGTATACCTTGATTTTCAAAAGGTATTCAATAAGATGCCACACAAAAGATTAATAGGCAAGATAAGGGCTCATGGAGTTGGGCATAATATATTAGCTTGGCTAGATGCTTGGTTAACAGACAGGAAGCAACAAGTGGGCATAAACAGGGCATTTTCAAGTTGGCAGGCAGTAAATAGTGGAGTGCCACAAGAATCAGTGCTGGGCCTCAGCTATTTACAATCTATATTAATGACTTAGATGAAGAGACAGAGAGTAATGTATCTAGGTTTGCTGATAGTACAAAGGCAGGCGGAAAGGTAAGCCATGGGGAGGACAGAGAGGCTGCAAAGAGATGCAGACAGGTTAAGTGAGTGGGCAACAAGATGACAGATTGAGTATAATGTAGGGAAGGGTGAAGTTATGCACTTTGGTCATAAGAATAGAAAATCAAAACTTTTTATAAAAGGTGTACAACTTGCAAATGTCAATGTTCAAAGAGACTTGGGTGTGCTTATACAAGGAATGCAGAAACTTAACATGCAGGTGCAGCAAGCAATTAGAAAGGCAAATGGCATGTTAACCTTTATTGCAAGGGGATTGGAGTACAGGAATAAGGAAGTATTGCTTCAATTGTACAGGGTTTTGGTAAGACCACATCTGGAATACTGTGTGCAATTTTGGTCTCCACATTTAAGAAAGGATACACTTGCATTGGAGACAGTGCAGAGAAGGTTCACTAGATTGGCCCCTGGGATGAGGGGGTCTCCTTTGATGCGAGACTAAGTCAATTGGGCCTGTATTCTCTGGCGTTTAGAAGAATGAGAGGTGATCACATTGAAACATATAAGATTCTAAAGGGGCTGGATAGGGTAGACACTGAAAGATTATTTCCGCTGGTTGGGGAATCTAAAACGCAGGTGCACAGTCTCAGGATAAGGGGCTGATCATTTAGGACTGAGATGAGGATAAATTACTTCACTCAAAGGGTTGTGAATCTTTGGAATTCTCTACCCCAGAGGGTTGTGGATGCTCACTCGTTGAATATATTTAAGGCTGGGATAGACAGACTTTTAGTCTCTCAGGGAATGAAGGGATATGGCGAGGGGGCGGGAACATGGAGTTGAATCCTAAGATCAGTCATGATCATTTTGAATCGTGGATCAGGCTCAATGGGCAATATGGTTTACTACTGCTCCTATTTATTGTGTTCTTGTGCTGTTTGAGTGGCTTCATTTACTCTATCAATGCTATTATCAGTATCATGAGGCTCGAACACGGAATGAATCAGGGAAATAGAAATTTCCTTGGAGCTTCAGCAATTTAAGGGTATCAAATGCTCTTTGCTCTGTGGGAAATCCTTTCTTAATTGTAAATAGATGAATTTGTAATTCAGAAAGACAAAGTGTATACATCAGAAAATTCAGTTAATGCTTCTCTCTATCTTAGCTTTAAGTGGACTAAGGATGGCAAAGAATATGATCCATCACAGGATCCCAGAGTGACCACAAGAGTAAACTCAGGAACATTCACAATCAAAAACAACAATGGAAATTTGAAGACTTTTCAGGGAAAATATCGTTGTTATGCTATCAATGAACTGGGGGTAGCAATATCCGAGGAAATTGTTTTTATCACTGCAAGTAAGTTCTTCTTGATTTCAGTTGTTTGCTTTTAATTATTTCATTGAAATTTAAGAGTTGGAGGAATTGTTTTGAATTTGTATTGTTAATCTGTAAGTGCTTTATTCAGCACATTTAAAAATTGTTCGACAACTTGTAAATGATGTCTCTTTGGGGCAAAATGGCTCCAAAATAACACACCAGGTGATGGAAATTTGGAAGTAAGTCAACCCTCTGTAGTTAATATGTTAATTTTATATCTAAATCTGGCAGATCTGCAGTATTCTGGGGGACTGTTAATGATAGACCTGCCAGCCTAGCTCATTAATGGGTTTACCCGACTCATTTCTAATCTGAGGGAATGCACCAATGGTTGGGATAATCCTCGCTAAAGAAGTAAAAGGAAGCAGTTCTGGTAAGCTACACACTTTTAGCGGTTAAAATCCAGGAGTACCTTACACATTGGAAGGGTTCCCAAGCCTTGGCTCTGCTTGTCTTGGCCTAAGTTTTCCCTAGTGGAGAGTGTATGTACGGTCAAACAAAAATTTCCCAGTAGCTTGACTTAAAAACTCTCAAAGTTTATGGATATGTCAAACACCTGCTGACCAAAAAGAAATCGACGGCCTGTATCAATTTTTGAGTGAATATATATGTCTTGCATGTGCTTAGCATTGCCAGCCAGCTAAAAAAAAACCTTTTGTAAATGTTTTTGAAAACCTTTGAAAACACTAAGTCCCCAACTATCCTGGATTGCATTTATGCAGAAATTAGCCAAAACGATCTTAATTTCCATGCTGATCTTGGAACTTGTGCCAAAATTTGGAGCTCATTTGCCTACACTGGAATGTAAAAACTGGCATAAAACAAGTGCAAATGCAACTCAACCAAAAGCAGTGACAGCAAGTGACTGCTGTCTTCTGCCGTGTACCTCACTTACAGAACCACTTGCCTCTCTCTACATCTCTCTTTATTATTCAGAACAGGGATACACCCATTGGGAAGACCATTTCAACTGCTTCGGTCTTCTGAACGTGTTAGGTGTGAATGGGGTCCAAAAAATTTCAGATACACTGAGACTGATAGCAGTTTGGCTAAATCTAGAAAACTTGCATGAGTTAGTGTCTTCCATGGGGGGCTGGGATTTGTAATTAAGCAGCAGAGTGTTTTGGTGAAAGTATCACAGAAAAGGCATAAACAGTCAAAGAAATTAGCGTGTAATGATGTTTCAACATAAAGCCAATTTAAATCTTAGAAAAGAATGTCGCAACAGCACTCTTGCACATAATTGCACTGAAGCTTTCCAGGAAATTCTGGACCAAAGATATCTTTTATTTGTTATTGATTTTCATACAAACGTTTCAAAGATATGGGTCAGAATTTTATGCCCCACTGCAGGAGGGGGCTGGTGGTGGGGAGGGTCGTAAAATTGAGCGGGGGGGTGGGGGGGAGGTGGCTGTTGCCGACGTCTTCCCGCTCCTGCTGCAATTTTATGAGAGGCGGCAGCAGCGAGAAACGGCCCACCTGACCTTGACCAATCAAGGGCCTTAAGTGGTCAATTAACTGCCACTTAACAGCCACCTTCCATCACTGCTGGTATTTTACCAGCAGCAGACGGGTGACTCAGGCCCTCCAGGAGGCTGCCAAATAAAACTTGGCAGCCTCCTTGCGGGCTGGAGAGGGTCCTCCTGATCGGGATCCCCACCCCCCATGGCCCAACTGCCCCTACTACACAACACTATCCCGCCGACCACCAACCGGCCCCCCTTCCTTGCCGGGGACCTGCCAGTTGTCTCCGGTGAGGCCCCAGAGACTTGCCTTTCTTCCAGGCTGCGTCCACGATACTGCTGCGGCTGGGTGTAGGCTGATTCACCGGCAGTTCTTGAAGGCGGGACTTCCTGCCTCAGAGGGGTGTAAGTCCTGCCAGAGGCCAATTAAGGGCCTGGGGAGTGTAAAATCCTCGGGTGGCTCCACTGGCCCGGTGGAGGTGGGCTTGCTCCCGACCTTTTGGCCGGTGGGTGGGGCCTCCAGCCCAACATAAAATTCTGACCACTAGAAATTGTGTGGATTGGACTTTTATTGGGCTGATTTTAGTGGAGTCGGCAGGGTTCACGTCTGCCCCACAGCACGATTCAATGGCGCTCAGGCAATTAACTACACGGCTCCATGGTCCCCATCACTTTAAGGACAGGGATCCCACCTCCATGATCTGCCAGCCAATCGGAGGGCTGACAGTTCTGCATTATCGCAGCACCACCAGGAGCAATGGCCACTGCCGGTACTACAGGAGACCGAGGACAAGGGCCACCACTGGAATTCTGGAAAAAAGCTGAGTGAGGCAGTGTCACCAGAGCCAGTCCGGCAGACCCTGATTGAGGGGGGGGGGCGGTGGCGGGTGCTCTTCGATGGTTGTGGGATTAGCGGATGGGCAGCCTTTGCCACCAGGGGTCCTTCATGGTGCACGGAGGAGATTGTCCACGGAGGAGCCCCCCCAAGCCCTGAGGGAGGCCGCCCTGTTTTCCTGGGCAACCTCCCTGTGAGGTGTAGGTCCCACTCGCCATTTGTTTAATTCCAACAGTGGCGGGATGAGGCCCTTAAGTGGCTAGTGATTGGCCACTTAAGGGCTTCAATTGGCCTCTGGGCAGAAGGCCGTCTTTGGCCTTTCCTGGCCCCAACCTAATTGTGGTGTGTTGGGAAGGCGATGGGTCCTACTCCCCCTGCCTTCCATTGCAATTCTATTTCTTCCCCCCCCGCCCCCACCCCCCACCACCCTCCCGCCTCCTAGTCTGTCTCCCAGGGGCCCATTATTTCAGCATACCAATTCAGAAGCATGATATAATTTTGATTCAGCCTGAAATGTCACAATGAATATCCAGCAAGGCCAGTTATATCTCATAATATGTATCAATGTAAGGCACTTTTGATCCTACATCAGTGGAATCTCCATGAACCAAATTTTAGATCTTTTTAATATTAGTGGTAATTTTCTTTTAGTGCTCGTAGGCAACTGGCTATCTGCTAAAGTTATA
Source organism: Heterodontus francisci (assembly GCF_036365525.1). NCBI lineage: Eukaryota > Metazoa > Chordata > Chondrichthyes > Heterodontiformes > Heterodontidae > Heterodontus > Heterodontus francisci. Next base: position 32,753,888 of record NC_090389.1, read on the forward strand.
AGTTAACCAATAGTGAAGGAGCTTTGTGTGTGTGTTAAAATGTCAGTTGAGTCTTCTTTTCCTGGCCAGTGAATGATGTGGGAGTTAACAACATAACTCAAATCTGCCAGTGCTGTGTTGGCACAAAAGTTGTATGATCTGCGCTTCTTTACAGTCGAGTCTGAATGATTGCTGAAGTGATTATGTGAGGATGCATATTGATCTGCTGCTATTGCCATAAGTATTTCTCTGTGACAAGGTAAATAGCAAGATAGGCCCGCAATCCATGTTGCATAGAAAATCTTCTCTTGACGCATTTATCTTCAAATTTAGTTTTGAGACTTTTGCTGGTGATTTGGTGTGAGACGAGGTATTTGATTTGAACTGAAATCATCACTGCAACAATCACAACAAATTCAGTTTCGTTTCTAATTCAGTACTTCACTCAATTTGCAGGGCGATGGGGAGAAAGCAGGGGAGTGGGATTAATTGGATAGCTCTGCCAAAGAGCAGGCATAGGCACGATGGAATGAATGGCCTTAGTTTAGTTTAGTTTAGTTTAGAGATACAGCACTTTAACAGGCCCTTCGGCCCACCGAGTCTGTGCCGACCATCAACCACCCATTTAGACTAATCCTACACTAATCCCGTATTCCTGTCACATCCCCACCTGTCCCTATATATTTCCCTACCACCTACCTATACTAGGGGCAATTTTATAATGGCCAATTAACCTATCAACCTGCAAGTCTTTGGCATGTGGGAGGAAACCGGAACACCCGGAGGAAACCCACGCAGACACAGGGAGAACTTGCAAACTCCACACAGGCAGTACCCAGAATCGAACCCGGGTCCCTGGAGCTGTGAGGCTGCAGTGCTAACCACTGCGCCACTGTGCCGCCCTTATTCTGTGCTGTATTATTCTAGGATTCTATGAACTGTATTGAGGTAAATTGGACGCTTATAGCTAGTGTCTAAAATAGAAACAGCCGTTCAGTTGGTTCCAAGGACCTTTTGGTAGAGACCCCAGAATTATGATTACATTCAATTATCATTTTTTATGAGTATTCTATTTTCTTTCTTTCCTCTGACTCTCACCATATCTATCCAAGAGAGCAGATGGTGACTCTGTTTCCCAGATCTCTGCTGATACCACTGTTTAATTTGCTGCTGGAGGTATATGAGTGCCCAACAATGACTCTTCCTTTGATTTTCCCTTCTCCCTGTAGCAAAGCACAAAATCTCTGCTCACCGGCAAAGCTAATTGACAATTTATCAAAAAGGAATTGCAAGTGAGAAATTAAAATACTTAAACATCTTTATTTAAGTATAGTTGGATTCAAGTGTGTAATAGTCCTAAGACTCAAAAAAACAGTTGATCCAGGATAACATCAGTTTCACTCGAACTAGTCCCAGGCTAACCTCAATTTTAAAAAAAGACAAAAGTTGTCTTGATGTAGACTTAACCAAAGAAAGTGCTTAATATTTTAGAAATACATTTGAATTATAAACCTCCAGATCGGTCTTGGAAATAAAGTGCTCTGAAGTAGATACCGGTGCAACTGTCAATAATTTCTGCTCTGCGTGACACCAGAACAACATTGCTGTGCTATCTATTCCTGAGTAGGTTTCTTAACAAGAAATATTTAATTTTGGATAACACCCTGCAGGGCACAAAATTACATTTTTAATTCAATTTGAGATGACTGAAGTGTGTTTGATTTGGCATTTTAATTTCTTTGGACAAATATTATCTTTATGTTGAATCTATGCAATCAGAAGCAAATATTTTAGTTTCTTTGTGTTTTTTCTATATCTTTATATGCTTTTTAAGCTGCAAACTACAGAGGCTGTAACAACAATGACTTGTATTTATGCCTTTAACATAAACAAATAGCCCATAAACTCTACAGCTAGACAATTCTCACAATGCATTTGAAAGTACGTTTCCAGACTTCCCTTGACTTAACTTTGACTTAACAAGTTGAGAACGCTCTTTGTTTATGAAATCTACACGAAATGTAATAAATACACTAAACTATAGTTTTAGGAATCTTTCTTACGCCCTCTTCCCAATAGGTCAACAGTTGTGTATCCAATGTGTGGTACCATACGAAACAGTGAAATTGAAGATGATCCAAAGTTTATTTCTGCTCTCTGCTGAGATTACCAACGCTAGTTATATGGTGCTGTATTGTTACAATTTCCATCATCATACCCGGACTGGGCAGGAGTTGAGATTTCCACTCTTTGGCTGGGATTTTATCTGGAAGATGGGGGTCTTGACCTCCAGCAGCAGCACCGCCGGGAACCCTGAGTCGCTCCCTTCCGTGGGAGGCCTGCCGAATCAACTGTCAATTATGCACTTAACTGGACAGTGGCAGGCCTTCCATGGGATCAAGGACCCCAGCGAGGGAAGTCCTGTGCTCTGAGATCTGCTGGTCAATCAGAGGCCGGCAGCTCTTTAACTGAGCAGTGCCCTCGCAAAGACGGTGGCTGCTGCTGTTGGAACACCCATCTAAGGCCCTGGAGTAGTGCTGGATCCAGGCCATAGGTAGGGAGGGATGGGTCTTGCAGAGTGGTGGTCGCAGGGGAGGGGGGCTGTAGGGGGTGGTCAGCAGCAAGGGAGGGAGTGGCTCTTAGTGGGCCTCCCACTTCCTGAGGTCAGGTCCCTTGTTAAGGCACTAAATTTTCTTTTAACAAGGGACCCCCACCCATGGGAGCCATCAAACAACCCGCACGGTTTTTCTTGTGGTCCTCCCCGTGAGGCGGTGATTGGATGAGGCCCTTAATTGGGCATTATTGTCCAATTAAGGGTCTCAATTAGTGGCGGGGCGGGAAGGCCATTCACAGGCCTTCCCACCCAGACTTAATTTCAGTGGAGATGGGAAGAATGGGAAGATGGCAGGGTTTCCCCCTGCCCCCCCCCACCGCCATCCCACTCGATTACATGCTCTCTCCGCCTCCAAACCTGCCATGGGGGACAGCATGAAATTCCACCCCCTCCCCCCCTTTATTTCCCCTATTCAAAAGTAAAAGTAACTGTCCATGTGGATCTCAGGTGAGGAGAATTGATTTGGCCAGTTTCAGACATGAAGAATGGTGAATTGGGAGAGAGACCAACTCATTGCATCTGTCCATTGGACAGTAACTTACCATGATTCAGTTCCGAAGAAGGGTCACTGACCCGAAACGTTAACTCTGCTTCTCTTTTCACAGATGCTGCCAGACCAGCATTTCTTGTTTTTATTTCAGATTTCCAGCATCCGCAGTATTTTGCTTTTATATTACCATGATTCATTATGTTTTGCAATGAAAGGATAAGAAGTGGGAAAAAAAATCAGAGGGAAAATTTATGAAGCAGCATAGGAAATCTGAAGCTTCAATGATGCCCTAAGTCTCCATGCAATACTTGAATAGTTTGCAGTCATTTGAATCAAGACACCGTAGAACATCTTCAAACCCAGTTTAGTCTTAAAAGATTATTTTTTTAGGGGTGGTGGGCTGGGTGTTAGAATACAAGGCGAATACAGAAATTAACTTATACCCTTACTACTTAATCCTACACATCTATTGTCTTATACAATTCAACCAGTCCCACAGAGAACAAAATGGAGAAAATTGTTACTTTTATAAATTTTTTTGGAATGTGGATGATGTTCGCAAAACTACATTTATTGCCCATTCCTAGTTGTCATTCCTAGAAAGGCCATTTCGTTTAGTCACTGAAGTCCTTGTGGTGATGGTGCTCCTGCAATGGTGTTAGGTAGGAACTTCCGGGATTCTGACCCAGCAATGATGAAAGCATGATGTTATGTGTCCAAGTCAGGAATTTTTTTTTTATTCATTCATGGGAATTGGACCTCACTGGCAGGCCAGCATTTATTGCCCATCCCTAATTGCCCTTGACAAGGTGGTGGTGAGCTGCCTTCTTGAACCGCCGCAGTCCATTTGGGGTAGGTATACCCACAGTGCTGTTAGGAAGGGAGGTCCAGGATTTTGACCCAGCAACAGTGAAGGAGTGGCGATATAGTTCCAAGTCAGGATGGTGTGTGACTTGGAGGGGAACTTGCATGTGGTGGTGTTCCCATGTATTTGCTGCCCTTGTCCTTCTTGTTGGTAGAGGTCGCGGGTTTGGAAGGTGCTGTCTAAGGAGCCTTGGTGCATTGCTGCAGTGCATCTTGTAGATGGTACACACTGCTGCCACTTTGCGTCGGTGGTGGAGGGAGTGAATGTTTGTAGATGGAGTGCCAATCAAGCGGGCTGCTTTGTCCTGAATGGTGACGAGCTTCTTGAGTGTTGTTGGAGCTGCACCCATCCAGGCAAGTGGAGAGTATTCCATCACACTCCTGACTTGTGCCTTGTAGATGGTGGACAGGCTTTGGGGAGTCAGGAGGTGAGTTACTCGCTTCAGGATTCCTAGCCTCTGACCTGCTCTTGTAGCCACGGTATTTATATGGCTACACCAGTTCAGTTTCTGGTCAATGCTAGCCCCTAGGATGTTGAGAGAGGGGGATTCAGCGATGGTAATGCCATTGAATGTCAAGGGGAGATGGTTAGATTCTCTCTTGTTGGAGATGGTCATTGCCTGGCACTTGTGTGGCGTGAATGTTACTTGCCACTTATCAGCCCAAGCCTGGATATTGTCCAGGTCTTGCTGCATTTCTACACGGACTGCTTCAGTATCTGAGGAGTCACGAATGGTGCTGAACATTGTGCAATCATCCGCGAACATCCCCACTTCTGACCTTATGATTGAAGGAAGGTCATCGATGAAGCAGCTGAAGATGGTTGGACCCAGGACACTACCCTGAGGAACTCCTGTAGTGATGTCCTGGAGCTCAGATGATTGACCTTCAACAACCACAACCATCTTCCTTTGCGCTAGGTATGACTCCAGCCAGCGGAGGGTTTTCCCCCTGATTCCCATTGACCTTAGTTTTAGGGAACTTGAAGGCGAATCAAGAGATGATGATGTTTCCATGACATTGTCCTTCTTAATGGTAGAAGCAACAAGCGATGGAGCTCCTGTTGAAATTATCTTTCTGAGCTGCTTAATTGTATCGATCTACATTTTAAAGCCACAGTGTGTTGGTGATGAAGGGAATGAATATTGAGTCCAGTGGTAGAGGCATTGGTTCAATAAATTGCTCTGACCTTGATGGTGTTGAGCTTCTTGTGTGATGTTGTAAATGAATGCATCCATGAAAGTGCTGAGTATTTTATTACACTGCTGATTAAACCCTGGTAGGCCATAGTAAGGCGTTATTGGAACAAGAGTTGAGACACCCATTGCAGTGTTACCCAGCCTATTCCCTGCTCCTGTAGCTATAGTGTTGATATGCCTCATCCAGTTAAACCTCTGGTCGCTGGTGATCGCATGATATTGCTGGTGGTTATCTTGGTAATGGTGGTGTCATTGTGGATTAATAGGAGATGGTTGGGTTTACTCTTATTAGAGATGGTCATTACTTGATAATTTTCTTGCGCAAATTTTACCTGCCATTTGTCAGCCCAAGCCGATTGGAGGAATGTGAATGGAGCTGAACAGTATGGAAATGTTGACAAACCGCCCCACTGCTGACTTCATGATTGAGGCAAGGTCATTAATGAAGATAGTTGGGTCAACGATGCTTACTTAATGAACTCTTGCTGTGATGACTGGGTTCCAAACACCACAAGCATCTTTCTTTGTGTCAAGTATGACTCCAGCTACTGAGGGGTTTTCTCTGGATCCTCAATGACCTCAGATTTGCTCGGATTCTTCAGCGCTTTACTCGGTCATGTGTTGCACTGAAGTCCAGGGCAGCTAGTGTCACCACTACTCTGTCATTCAGTTCTTCCATCCATGTCTGGATGAAGGCTGTGATGAGGTCTGAAACTGAGTGGCTCTGATGAAACCCAAACTGAGCATCAGTGAGCAGATTATTAATGAGTAGGTATCATTTGATGGCATTATTGATGAATTTGTCAAGGACTGCGGGATACGTGCAGGTATGTGGTGGTGTTAAATTGTGCCAGTGATGGCCTACAACTCCTCATGGATTAGTTTGGAACTGCTAAGTCTGTCCTTAATCTGTCCCATGATGAAGGATGTGGTCATGGTGGAGACACTGGGGGAATTTTAACCTGGTGGAGTGCGTGGTTTGGGTATAGGTGGAGGGTTAAATCAGCAAAAATGCAAGTGCATCAAGAGCCAGCTTCAACCTGCCAATTTCCACCTTTAACTCATGCGTTAAGCTGATTGCACACAGCCGCTTGGGAGAAGTGGGTTGCCTAATAACATATGGTTATCGCTCAATTTGAGTGATATTTCAACACACTTTTAAATTTAACGTCACAGCCAAAGGTTTCCTGGACTTCCTGAAACTCCCTTTTGAAAACAAGGTGAGCACACAATGCCAACTGAGGGAGCTGATTAAAACTCATGCAGCACTACACAAAAAGGAAAAAATCAGGCCAATTACTGCCCCATCAGTCTACTCTCAATCATCAGCAGAATGATGGAATATGTCGATGACAGTGTATCAAGTGCCACTTACTCAGCAATAACCTGATTACTGATGCTCAGTTTGGGTTCTACCAGGACCACTCGGCTCCAGACCTCATTACAGTCTTGGTCCAAACATGGACAAAAGAGCTGAATTTCAGAGGTGAGGTGAAAGGGATGACCCTTGACATTTAAGCAGAATTTGACCAAATGTGGCATCAAGGAGCCCTAATAAAATTGAAGTCAGTGAGAAATGGGGGGGAAATGCTAGCTGGAGTCATGTCTCGCATAAAGGAAGATGGTTATGTTGTTCGAGCCAACCATCTTGCCCCAGGATATTGCTGCAGGAGTTCTTCAGGGTAGTTTCCTCGGCCTAATCATCTTCAGCTGCTTTATCAAAGACCTTCCTTCCATCATAAGGTCAGAAATGGGATGTTCGCTGATGATGCAGTGTTCGGTTCCATTCCCAAGTCCTCAGAAACTGAAGCAGTCTGTGTAGAAATGGACAATATTTCAGGCTTTTACTGATAAGTGGCGAGTAACATTCGTGCCACATAAGTGCCAGGCAATGACCATCTCCAACAAAAGGGAAGCTAACGATCTCCTCTTGGAAATATATTTCCATTCCTTCACTGTCGCTGGGTCAAATCCTGGAACTTGCTCCCGAACAGTACAATGAGTGCAGCTACACCACAAGGGCTGCGGCAGTTCACGAAGGCAGCTCACCATCACCTTCTCGAGGGCAATTTAGCATGGACAATAATGCCAGCAATGCCCACATCCCATGAACAAAAAAATAGAATCAGTACTCTCAGCTGCTTTCTTACCTACTAGTGGGAAAGGGTTTATCCATTGTACTTTAGCTGGAAGTTTGTTTTCTACACTTTGGAGTTTTTCTGAATCACATCAGGATGGTGGTGCCTTGGCTGCCTTAGAATGGACTTTGGATAAGGAGCAATATATGTCAGAAGAGCAGTACTTCAGGAAGCTCAGGTCATCATGTCTGGTGCTGACAGACATTTACAGCCTCCTAGATGAAGATGTGCTCCCTGTTAGACTTGGTGACTGTGTGTTACCAGGGTTTGTCAAAGTGACCGCCACCCTCAACCCTTTTTGCCTCCGGATCCTTCCAGGGCTCTGACAGAAACATAGCCAGGAACGGCCAGTCAGCCACACACAAATGCAGAAGATTGATGGGTTGTTTCCCTGTGCTGGCAATTATATCAACTGCACCTATGATAAAGCTAACCAGAATGAGTGTATGCTCAGGTTTGTGCCTCTGGCTAGTTTCCCACAGGTCATCATCGACTGCACACATGTACCAATCTGCACATCCTGGATGAACTTGTGAACCAAAAGGGCTTCCACAACATCAGTGTGCAGCTGGTGTACAATCATAAAAAGATATTTATGCAGGTGTGCACAAAATTTCCGGGCAACTGCCATGATGCTTTTGTCCAGCAGCATTCCAGCTCCCTGACATAAGGGGTGGCTACTAGGATACAAGGGATTCCCACTTCAAACCTGGCTGGTGACACCCATCAGAAAACCAGCAATGAAACCCACCAGCACTACAATGCAGACATGCCAACACTCCAACACTCACGAATTGATCATGAGAGACATAATTTCTCAGCCAAATCCTGCCTCACTTGCAATTGGGCTTGAAATCTTGTGATTTTATTTTGCTGTTGTCATTTGCTCAGGGAATCTGAGTCATCCTCTCCTTATGGTAAAGCATACACTCAGCAATTAGGCCATGTATGTATTCATGAGACTGGAGAAGAATCAGATACTTTATTGTGCAGGTAAACCAACCTGTTCCGTCGTGGCTACACTTTTATTTCAATCACAATTCAAAAGCTATCCTCTCTCTCTCTCACACACACTTACACACACACTTATACACTTACACACAAACACACACAGGACAGGATTTTATGGTGCCATTGGAGACAGGCACAGAGGCAATGTGGGCAAACAAAATGGCAGGGAACGCTGTTCTTAGGGAACTAGCCAGCCAATCTAATCCCACCTTCCAGCACCTGGTCTGTAGTCTTGCAGGTTACAGCACTTCAGGTGCATGTCCAGGTACCTTTTAAATGAGTTGAGGTTTTCTGCTTCCACCACCATTCCTGGCAGTGAATTCCAGACACCCACCACCCTCTGGGTGAAAAGGTTTTCCCTCATGTCCCCTCTAATCCTTCCACCAATCACCTTAAATCTGTGTCCCCTGGTAATTGACCTCTCCAATAGGGGAAACAGGTCCTTCCTGTCTATTCTATCTTGGCTCCTCATAATTTTATACACCTCAATCAAGTCACCCCTCAGCCTCCTCTGTTCCAAGGAAAACAACCCTAGCTGATCCAATCTTTCCTCATAGTTGCAACTTTCAAGCCCTGGCAACATTCTTGTAAATCTCCAGAGCAATTATGTCCTTCCTGTAATGTGGTGACCAGAATTGTACGCAATACTCCAGCTGTGGCCTAAACAGCTTTTTATACAGTTCCAACATTATATCCCTGCTTTTGTATTCTATACCTCGGCCAATAAAGGAAAGCAATCCATATGCCTTCTTCATCACTCTATCTACCCTGTCCTGTCACCTTCAGGGATCTGTGGACATGCACTTCAAGGTCTCTCACTTCATCTACCCCTCTCAATATCCTCCCATTTATTGTGTATTCCCTTGCTTTGTTTGCCCTCTCCAAATGCATCACCTCACACTTCTCAGGTTTGAATTCCATTTGCCACTTTTCTGCCCACTCAACCAAACCATTGATATCATTCTGGAGTCTACAGCTATCCTCTTCACGATCAACTACACGACCGATTTTTGTGTCAACAGCAAATTTCCCAATCATGTCTCCCACATTTAAGTCCAAATCATTAATATATACCACAAGCAGCAAGGACCCAACACTGAGCCCTGTGGAACACCACTGGAAACCGCTTTCCATTCACAGAAACATCCGTAGACTACTACCCTTTGTTTCCTGTCATTGAGCCAATTTTGGATCCAACCTACCACATTCCCCTGTATCCCATGGACTTTCATTTTTCTGACCAGTCTGCCATGCGGGACATTGTCAAATGCCTTACTAAAATCCATGTAAACCACATCCATTGCACTACCCTCATCAATCCTCCTTGTTACTTCCTCAAAAAACTCAATTAAGTTAGTAAGAAATAACCTATCCTTAACAAATCGATACTGAATATCCCTGATTAATCTGTGCCTTTTTAAGTGGCAGTTTATCCTTTCTCTCAGAATTGATTCGAGTAATTTACTTACCACCGAGGTCAAACTGACTGGCCTATTATTTGGCCTATCCCTCGCACCCTTTTTAAACAATGGTATATCATTTGCAGACCTCCAATCCTCTGGCACCTCACCTGTTTCTAGTGAGGATCCTCAGCGCATCCGCTATTTCCTCCCTGACTTCCTTTAACAGCCTGGGATGCAATTGATCGGCCATGGCGATTTATCCACTTTCAAGTATGTCAGACCCTCGGGTACTTTCACTCTCATTATGTTTATCGTATCAAATATTTCACACTCCTCTTTTACTACAATGTCTGCATCATTCCTCTCCTTTGTGAAGAGAGAGACAAAAAACTCATTAAGAACCCTGCCCACATCTTCTGCATCCATGCATAAGTTCCCTTGTACACCTCTGATAGGTCCCATCCTTTCCTTAGATATTTTCTTGGTCTCAATGTACTGATAAAACATCTTTGGCTTTTCCTTGATATTACCTGCCAATAATTTTTCATGTCCTCTCTTTGCTTTTCTGATTTCTTTTTTTTACTTCACCCTGCACTTTCGATACTCCTCTGGGCTTTCTAAAGTATTAAGTTTTTTATGATCGTCATAAGCTTTCTTTTTCTGCCTTAACTTACCCTGTATGCTTCTGGATAGCCAGGGGGCTCTAGATTTGGCTGTACCACCCTTTATCTTTGTGGGGACATGTCTACACTGTGCCTGTAGAATCTGCTTTTGAATGCCTCTCACTGGTTTGCCACTGATTTTCCTTCAAGCAGCTGTATCCAGTCCATTTACGCCAGATCAGCTCTCAGTTTCATTAAATTTTCCTACCCCCAATTTAGAACTTTTACTCCTGTTTTATCTTTGTCCTTTTCCACGACTACACATGATTGCACAGTGGCGCAGTGGTTAGCACTGCAGCCTGATATCTCCAGCAACCCGGGTTCGATTCTGGGCATTTCCTGTGCAGAGTTTGCAAGCTCTCCCTGTGACTGCGTGGGTTTTCGCCGGGTGCTCTGGTTTCCTCCCACAGCCAAAGACTTGCAGGTTGATAGGTAAATTGGCTATTATAAATTGCCCCTAGTTAGGTAGGTGGTAGGGGAAATGAGGGAAGGTAGGGATGTGGTAGGGAATATGGGATTAATGTAGGATTGGTATAAATGGGTGGTTGATGGTTGGCACAGACCTGGTGGGCTGAAGGGCCTGTTTCAGTGCTGTATCTCTAAATAAATAAAAATTATGCTAAAACTAACTGTATTATGGTCACTATCTCCAAAATGGTCACTCACTGCTACTTCATCCATTTGCCCAGCTTCACTACCGAAGACTAACTCCAGAGTTGCGCCCCCTCTCATTGGGCTTGTTATGTGCTGGCTAAAAAAGTTCTCTTGAATGCAATTCAAGCATTTTGTGCCCTTTGTGCCCTTCACACTGTTTGTATCCCAGTTGATTTTTGGGCAGTTGAAATCCCCAACTATTATTGCCCTATTGTTTTTGCACTCAGAAATTTGCCTACATATTTGTTCTTCTATTTCCCTCTCACTATTTGGGGGTCTATCGTGGACTCCTAGTTGTATTCTGCCCCTTTTTTTTATTCTGAGCTCAACCCATATGGCTTCATTTGATGATTCATTTAGCCTATCAGCCCTCCTCACAGCTGTTATTGATTCCTTAATCAATAATGCTACACCCCCTCCATTTTTATCCCCCTCTCTATCCCGCCTGAAAACTCTATATCCAGGGATGTTGAGCTGCCATTCTTGCCCCTCTTTAAGCCAAGTCTCTGTTATTGCAATGATATTGTGTTGCCATGTGTCTATCTGTGCCCTAAAGCTCATCAGCTTTACTTACTATATACACCTTGCATTTAAATAGATACCTTTTAACACTGACAAATTCATGTGCTGCACATTTTTTTACTTTTGCTTCTTCTGTCTTTCAGAGTCACTCACTAATTTTCTGCCTCCTGTTCCCTGGCCTGAAATTGTCCTATCTGAAACTGCCCTCAGGTTCCCATTCCCTGCCAAACTATTTTAAACCATCCCCAACAGCTCTAGCAAACCTGGTTTGTCTGTTTCACTTGAATGATATGGAGTTACTTTTCCTTTTGACAAGAATTCCCTATACCTCTCAGGTATCTTATTTACAACCCCTGCACTCACATTGGTTTTTGTATTTGGCCCTACAGTTGCAGTCAGAGCTACAGCCTGATCTGTCGTACTCTCGGTCAGGGCACCTTTCTCTGCATTGGCCTTGTGTACCCCAATAAGTCCCATGGGTTTCCCCCGTAACTTCCAGCATTCTGCATGAAGGTGCCCCATCTTGTGACAATGATAACATTTAGGCTTACGGACCTCACTTCCACCCTCAGCATCTTCCTTTCTGGACTGAGGAGGAGATCCTGGGGCATTCCCAGCTGTCCCTTCCTGTCTCCAGCTACTTGCCTTCCTTTCTCTCTCCCACTTTCTATCCTTCTTGGGTTTGTGTGGGTGACGGGCAAAAGATGTGGCTTATAAACAAGCTCATAATCATCAGGAATTTCTGCTGCCTGTCTGGCTGCTGAAACCTGCTGTTTCTCTACATGGGTTCTTACTAACAGAGGGAGTGAATTTTTAAATTCTTCCAGGAGAATTAGTTCCCTAAGGTTCACATATGAGGCCTCAATCTGAAGTGCCTGTATCCAACGATCAAAATTAATTTGCTTTACTCTGTCAAGTTCTATGTAAGTCTGCCCAGGCAATGTCCGGAGGTTCCGAAATTTCTGCCTGTCTGCTTCAAGGACTATCTCATACACAGCAAGAATAGCCTTTTTTGCCATCTCATAATCTGCAGAAACCTCCTCAGAAAGCATGGCATAAACTTCATGAGCTCTGCACATCAACCTGCTTTGCATAAGTAGTGGCCAGCTTTCCTTTGGTCACTTCATCTGTTTGGCTATCTTTTCAAATGAAATGAAAAATGCCTCTATGTCCCTTTCCTTAAACTTAAGGAGGGCTTTTACAAATTTAAACAGCTCTACACTGGGCCCTGGGTTGGAGTCAGATCTTTCCTCACCAGAACTTTCCTTGGAGCCAAGGCCACTCTTTTGTCGTCATACCATCTTTTTAAATTTCCTTCTCTTTCTCTTTCCCCTTCCTTTTCCACAAGTTCAAGTTTCTTCATTTTCAGTTCTCTTCCAAGTTCAAATTTTTTTCAATTCCTTTTCCTCCTTTTTCTGTTCAAGCTGTTTCATCTGTAACTGAATTTTAGCGAATTCAAGTGCACTACGCTATCATCTGTCCACAGATCTGTCCACAGATGCTGCCAGACCTGCTGAGTATTTCCTGCACTTTTTGTTTTGATTTCAGATTTCCAGCATCTGCAGTATTTTACCTTTATTATAGTATTACACTACACTATGGTTTGCTTTCTTCCTCTTTCAATTGCAAATGGTGTGCTATTACTTCAATTATGTTTGCTTTCTTAGCTCCTGGTTTTAACTCTAACACCAACAGTTCTGCCAAATCCTTTAGTTTAACCTTGGTTAAGTGTCTCAAATCATTCAGGGATATATCCTCCTTGCGCAAAAAAGTCGCAGCAACTAATAGACACGTTCTGGTAGAGTAAACTTTAACCAACTGCATAAGAAACCTGTTTTTTTTCTTTTCCTTTTCTTCTTTTCAATTATTATTACCCTACTAAAATTGTATGTCGTCGATGTTGGGTTCATCCTGCAAAGAGCCCCCGATTATATGTTACGACCGAGGTGGGAGGAGTGCACTGTTTATTCTAGTTCCACTTCTCCACGGGTCACAACATATATTTTTCCCACTTACCGATATGGTCAATCATGGACTCTGGGCTGGATTTTATTTGCGCGCTGCGCTGCACGCGGATGCGCTTGGAATTCGGCAGCCTTTCGACATGGAAGGGTCGCCTCACAGACCCCGTGATATTATGTGCAAGGGCTGATTTAAATAGAGGGGGCGGAGCGGCCGCCCCGATGACATAGAGGGGGCGGCCGCTGCGTCCCCGGCAACGGCGTCCTGCACCACCGTGCAGATAATAATGATATGGAGGTCCTTGCCCAACCCCCCAATGGTCATTTCATTGTCCGAGGTAACCACAACATGCCTTTTTCCCTACCCGAACTTTACCCCCCAACCTTCTAACTTTTGCCCTTCAATCCCTTCCCACCATCCCCACATCCAATCAAAAGTGTATTCCCCGCTCCTCCATCCCTCTCGCCCTGAAAATTTTATTCCTCCGCCCTCCCCACCAGGTTCTCACCTCGGAACTCCATACGGCATTCCAATGTCATGCGAGGGACGAATGGCGGCCATAAAATCGGTATGGAATGGCCGTCACCAGCAGGTAACTGAATTTGCATCCAGTTTAGACTAATTTGAATATGTAGATGAAGGGCCCGTCACCAAGCGCAGGGAGGGGCCGAACTGAGGTCCCCCCGCCACCGGTAATATGCAATGGGCCCTTCTCAACATCGGGGGCGAAGCAGGCCTGTCCCTGCGGAATTTTATGGGCCCCCCACCCCACCCCCGGTCACGACCCATGTGCGAGGGGCTCGTAAAATTCAGTCTTCTATTTTTATCCCAGAATAAAACACAACAACCAGGTTTCTTTAATAAACAACAAAATTATCAGTTTATTATAAAACAAGTTTTAACGAGTAAGGAAGTAAAGCATAAACACACAGATTGAAATATTAAAGTTCCCTTTTTATCTTAGCCCCTCACACTCATACACACACACACACACACACACACACACACCTGTTAACCAGAAAAATAAAGGAATTTTTATTTTTAAGACTTCTATTACAGACAAAACAAAATCACTTGAACTGAATACTTGCTCATTCTTGCAGAAACAGCAGATATGTTGTGTTCCAAAATTGGCAGACAGTCTGGCCTCTGAGTACACATAGATGGGTCACTGGGATCTTTTGGAATAGTTCTTTTCAGGCGGCATTAGGAATTAATTTAGCAGGCTTTTCTTCAAAGACAGGAGACAAGGTGAGTTGAGACAGTGGACTACACAGGGTCTTTGAGAGAGGTGCTAGAAAGCTGAGCTGGGTTGTGGTCTTCTTCCTTGGGAATTCTCTTCTCTTCTTGGAAGTTCTCTTCTTTTTTACACAGTTCAATCCCAACTCAAAACAATTCAAAAGTGAAACTGACAACAGGAAGTAAACCTTTTGATCACCATCAATCTTGGCCTGTCACTTCTTTGTAAACAACTTCTCCAAGTGTCCAAAGTTCTCTGTTGCTTACTGAGCTGAAAGTCAGGTGGTTGCCAGGAAAGGCTTGTTTTCCTCACAAGACCTCTCAGTGCTCCTTTTAAAAAACATTTTCGTGGATTGTTTTTCTAAGTCAAGTGGCCTTTACATGACCCCCTTTGAAAACCCCAAAGTTTAATATTTGTTCAATCTTTCAAAAAAAATCCTCAAAAAATATGTATTTAACAAAACACAGAGGCACTTTTGTAACAATAAATGTATTTTTAATGTATTAATGTATTAAGCTGGGACAAATACCACACAGCAACTAAAAATGGACAAGATAGGAAAGTGTTTCAAACTAATAAAATCAATGTGATTCTCATAGAATGGCAATTTCACAACATAACAGCTGGAATTTTATCAAAGGGCAGATGTCCTGCTATTGGGACCAAAAGAGGGACCCAAGCCTGCGTGGGCAGGACTCTGAGAGGCATTTTACCAGCAGCAGCCAAGTAAGAGGCCGCCACCAGGACAACTGTCCAATTAAGGATATCGGCCTGCCTCCCAGAGCCACCGGCCAAACCAAAGGGGCCCGCAGCTTGGCAGCGCCACCAATAAAGGTGGTCACTGCTAAGGCTGCAGGAAGAAGAGGGTTGAGGCACCCTTGAAGACCGGGTATGTTCATGTGCCAGGGCCATGGAGCGGCCAAAAATTACCCTCCCCATCCAGAGTGCCACCACGGTTTACTTGGCAGTGTTCCCATGCAGCAGCAGCAGCCCCTCTGAACGTTTGTAAAGTGCTGGCAGGAGCAGAAAGTGGCTGATAATTGACCAATTAATTGGTTTAATTGGTCTCTGGTCAGCAGGTGGCCATGCTGCTGAGGTTCCCGCCGCTGGCACTATCCCGTGGCAGCACGAAGACGTTGGGCTCCCCTCCCAATGTATTCTGCCACCATTTTATGAGGACTTTCAGCCCATTTCCAGAGGGCTGATAATAGCCAGCTCAACATTGCTCATTTGCCCATGTGCATATCCTTGTGCAACTACAAAAATGCAATGGTGGTACTAAAGAGCTATTCTTGGTGGTGGTGATTGAAGTCTCCATCAAGAATGCATTCTATTTACTTGCTTTCCTTAGAACTTCCTCTGAGTGAGGTTCATTATGGAAGAGTATCATTTAAGGAGATGGATGAGTGATGATGAGCAGGTTTATTTAACCTAGAATCATGATCTTCCCTTGTTAAAAACTTGCAGGGCCACATGCACCTGGCTGTATATTACTGTGCCCCCACTGTAAGATGGGTCCATCCTGCCGTCTCGAATGTTTGCTGATGGGCAGGATTCTGTTAAGTATGATTATGTCAGGCTGACGGTTCACTAGTTTATGGGCTAGCACTCCCAAATTGGGCTATGGTCACCAGATGTTAGTGAGGCGGGCTTCCAGTTGGCCTGACATGCTGACATGGGAAGATGCTGGAAACTATCATTAAAGAAGTCTTAACAATGCACTTAGAAAAGCATAGAATGATTAGAACAAGTCAGCATGGTTTTACTAAAGGGAAGTCCTGTTTGACAGATTTATTAGAGTTTTTTGAGGATATAACTAGTAGGGTAGATAAAGGGAAACCAGTAGATGTAGTATACCTGGATTTCCAAAAGGCATTTGATAAGGTGCCACATAAAAGATTAATAGCCAAGATAAGGGCTCATGGTTTTGGGGATAATATGTTACCATGGATAGAGGATTGGTTAAAAGGCAGGAAGCAGAGAGTGGGCATAAATGGGGTATTTTCAAGTTGGCAAGTAGTGAATAGTGGGGTGCCACAAGGATCAGTGCTGGGGCCTCAGCAATTTACACTCTATATTAATGACTTGGCTGAAGAGACAGAGAGTAATGCATCTATGTTTGATGATGATACAAAGGTAGGTGGAAAGGTAAGCTGCGGAGAGGACATAGAGAGACTGCAAAGAGATATAGACCAAGTAAGTGAATGGGCAACAAGATGGCAAATGGAGTATAATGCAGGGAAGTGTGAAGTTGTTCACTTTGGTCAAAAAAAATAGAAAAGCAGAATATTTTTTAAAAGGTGTGAAACTGGTAAGTGTTGATGTTCAGAGAGACTTGGGGGTACTCATACAAGGAACGCACAAAGTTAACATGCAGGTGCAGCAGGCTATTAGGAAGGCAAATGGCAGGTTGGCCTTTATTGCAAGGGGATTGGAGTACAGGAATAAAGAAGTCTTACTAAAATTGCACAGGGCTTTGGTGAGACCGTACCTGGAATACTGTGTGCAGTTTTGGTCTCCACATTTAAGAAAGGATATACTTGCATTGTAGACGATGCAGCGAAGATTTACTAAATTGGTCCCTGGGATGAGGGGGTTGTGCTATGATGAGAGACTGAGTAAATTGGGCCTATATTCTCTGGAGTTTAGAAGAATGAGATGCAATCTAATTGAGACATACAAGATTCTGAAAGGGCTTGATAGGGTAGAAGCTGAAAGATTGTTTCTGCTGGTTGGGGAATCTGGAACGCGGGGGCACAGTCTCAGGATAAGGGGCCGATCATTCAGTACTGAGATGAGGAGGAATTATTACACTCAAAGGGTTGTGAATCTTTGGAATTCTCTACACCAGCGGGTTGTGAATGCTCCATCGTTGAATACATTTAAGGCTGGGATAGATAGATTTTTGGTCTCAGGGAATCAAGGGATATGGGGAGTGGGCAGGAAAGTGGAATTGAAGCCCAAGATCAGCCAATATCGGATTGAATGGTGGAGCAGGCTTGATGGGTCTACTTCTGCTTCTATTTCTTGTGTTTTTGTACCATGTCAACTGGGCTGAGGTCTGCCTTAGTTTTATATTAATATAATGCCTAGGTCTAATTGATCTGCATCATGTTCTTACTGAATTTTTAAGGCCGCTTCAGAGGCATTAAGAATCATCCACATAGTGTGGAACTGGAGTCATGTAGGGCAGACCAGGGAGGAGTGGCAGGTTCCTTTCCTTGACGGACATTAGTGAACCTGTTTGTTTTTCAAACTATCTAGAACATTTCACTGTTGTTTTTTCTGGCGCCACTACAGTGAGGGATTTCACAACTTGCCATTTTGGGATTTGAACTCGAACCATCTAGGTTGCTAGCCCAGTACCAGAATCAGTAGGCTACCATATCGGCACACTTATTGCACTACCTGTAACTGTGCAGCAGATATTCTTGCATTTACGATGGTAGACTCGATTGTATATGGTTCTAAGAGGCAAGTCGAGAGATCAAAGAAATGTGTATATTGAGCAATAAGAGGTCTTGGTATTCATCCCTGATCTATGCTCATCTCAGGTGGGTAATCAAAGCAATGCTGCAAATTAGCTCCACACCCCTGAGCTAAAGAAAGGAAAATCAACCTGGATCAATGCTCCTGATTGCTGCCTGGTCACTTCCACCTTGTGTGGATGTTGGTTTGATACTCACTGAGGGAAAGCAATTTGTTGACAGTGCCTCACACAAGAAAAAGTGCACTTGGACAAATCACTGGAATACTGGATACTCCTGTATCCCAGGAGAAATTGAAATGCATAGATAATGCAGTTCAGACAGTGGTGGGGGGGGAAGGCCGAATTTTATGCTCTCCCCTGCGGTGGCTTTTGAGACAGGGAGAGCATAAAATCGGATGGGATGGTGGCAGGGGATCTACCCACCACTATCCCACCCCCGCCAAGATTTCATTCGGGACAGGAAGGCCTATGTACGGCCTTCCCGCCCCACTACCAATTGAGGCCCTTAACTGGGTAGTTAATCCACAATTAAGGGCCTAATCCCGACATCGCTACAATTCACCATATGGCGGGCAGCCTTGTCGGCACACGGGAAAAATAGCATGAAGAACCGTGCGGGCTGCTTCCTGGCTCGGGGGATGGGGTGTGCCCGCCTCCCCCAGAACCCTCACCCAGTGAGACCTCTCCCGCCCTGACCTACCTGTGGCCTGGGTCCAGCACAGCTTCTGGGCCTTCAGTAGGTGCTCAGCCGGCAGCAGCCACCACCTCCACAGTGGCGCTGCAGCTGCCAGTCTCTGATTGGCCAGCAGATCTCTAAGGGGAGGGCTTCCGGCGACAGGGTCCTTGGTGCTGTGGTAGGCGAGTCGCTGTCCACTTAAGTGCCTGATTAGTACTAGATTCAACGGGCCTTCCAGAGAAGAGGCGACGCGGGGATCTTGGCGTCTCTTTTTCCGCACGTCGAGACACCCATTGCTAGAGTAAAATCCTGGCCTGAGAGTCGAGAACACTGATGGAGCTAGTACCATGTCGGATGTTTTCTTGTCATTTAGGATAAGAGCTAGAATTCTTTTTTTAATGATTTGGAAGGAAAGAACAATTGTGCTTTTTACAAGTTCAAACCACCTCAAAATGCTTCATACCCAATGAGTTATTTTTGAAGTGTGATTGTGATGTAAAAAACATGGCAGCAATCTGTGAAAGCAAGACCCTACCACAGCACTGAGATGAATGACCAGTTATTCTAATTTGATGGTGTTGGTTGGATTGGATGAATATTGGTCAGGACATGGGAAGAGCTCCTTGCTCTTTTCGAAATGTTCTCATTTCTCACCCTTAAAATCATGCACGCAGTGCTTTGGTTTCTTGTCTCATTGAAATGACTGTAGCTCCAAAAGTGTAGCTCACCCTCAGTACTGCACTAATGTGTCAGCTCGATTACATGCCCAAATATGTTGTGGGCTTTGAACACACAAGTTTCTGACTCCAAGCTAATAATACTGCTATTGAGGCAAGCTGCCGCTTGGAATGCGTGTGTTATGGTCATGTTTTGGACTAAACAAAGTACATATTTTTCTATGTAAGGAAATGTTCCTACTGTTCAAATATACTGAAAGTTTCTGATAAATGTTGCCAGTTTAATTGTACAATTTATTCTTTGGTGCCAAAATTGTACTTTACATTTTTAGGTGATTTTTGTTTCTGTTCACGTTGTGAAATGGTAATGAAAGATGGAATACTTTTCTATTTCTGGCACACATCCAATAGCTCAGGTTTCCTCTGCCTGAACAAAATACTAGAACTCTAACCACAGAAGAGTTTAAGGTTTTACTACCCCATGACAAGCCCAATCATAATTTTTCCCCCTTTTACCTTACCAGATATACATGTGATCTCTTCAAATGAGATTTGGTGTTAACTGTACCAAGTTACAAGGAATCATGTCCTCTTGTCCCACACCCAATGGGATCTGGATTAGACTTACTGAAATCATTTTTCAGAGAGCCCTGGGAAAGAAATAAAACCTTACCATATGTTTGGGCACCATTTGACCAGTGTCTGACAGTGAAAGCATAGGTTGCTAACACACTGTTGCCAAAGTCCTAATTCTTGGTATATAATTTAAAGTTTATTATTGCTTTTTTCTTGTGCAGTGAAAAACATGACAAGTTCCAAATTATTTCAGCAATTTGGAATTGATGAGGTTTTTTATTCACTTGACTTTAGTAGTACTGATCGAAAAATTACAACAGAAATACTTGCATTTTAGTGACTTATATTCTCAGAAGTTTCTAAAACATTTTGCACACAACAAAGTGCATATTTTCATGACTACTCATTTTACACCCAGCAAAACCCCAGTGTTGGCTAGGATACCAGTTAGATCCCCCATGCTAATTTGAATAATACCATGGGGACTTCAACATCTACCAGAAAATACAGTAGGAACATAGGAAATAGGAGCAGGAGTAGGCCATTCGGCCCCTCAAGCCTGCTCCACAATTCAACTAGTTTATGGCTGATCTTCGACCTCAACACCATTTTCCCTCACTATCCTCATATTTCTTGATACCTTTAATATCTAGAAATGTATTGATCTCTGTCTTGAATATACTCAATGACTGAGCCTCCACAGCTCACTGAGGTAGAGAATTCCGAAGATTCACATCCCTCTGAGTGAAGACGTTCCTCCTCATCTTAGTCCTAAATGGCCTACCCCTTATTCTGAGAATGTACCCCCTGGTTCTAAACCCCCCAGCCAAGGGAAACATTATTCCTTCATCTACCCTGTCAAGAATTTTGTATGCCTCAATGAGGTCACCTCATTCTTCTGAATTCTAGCGAATATAGGCCAAGTCTCCTCAATCTCTGCTCACAAGACAATCCCGCCATCCTAGGGATCAGTCTGGTGAACCTTTGTTGCACTCCCTCTATCGCAAGTATATCCTTCCTTAGGCAATCTTAATATAATGGGGAAATTTTATTCCTGGAAAATGGGTGTCTTGGGTTGTGTGAGATATAAAATTTGTTTAAAAAATCGACCCCAATCCCAATCTGCCTCCAACCCGCCTACTTCTGGTTTTAGCAGGGGTGGAATGAGGGGCAGGCAGCTGACTCCCTCCCAGGAGGTGGATTGGCTATTTAAATATTTTAATGAGATTGGTAGGCTGAGATTTAACCTGTTTTGCAGGTAACCCACTAGCTCAAGGGAGGTGAAGAAACGGGGGGGAATTATAATGGGAAACAAAGAAATGGCAGAACAATTAAACACATACTTTGGTTCTGTCTTCACAAAGGAGGACACAAATAATCTCCCAGAAATGTTAGGGAACCAGGGGTCTAATGAGAAGAAGGAACTGAAGGAAATCAGTATGAGTAAAAAAAAAGTGCGAGGGAAATTAATGGGTTAAAGGCTGACAAATCCCCAGGGCCTGATAATCTACATCCCAGAGTACTAATGGAAGTGGCCCTGGAAATAGTGGATGCAATGGTGGTCATCTTCCAAAATTCTATAGACTCTGGAGCAGTTCCTACACATCTGAGTGTGGCAAATGTTTAAAAAAGGAGGGAGAAAAAACAGGGAATTACAGACCAGTTAGCCTTACATCAGTAGTGGGGAAAATGCTAGAGTCTATTATAAAGGATGTGATAGCAGAACACCTGGAAAGCATAAACAGGATTGGACAAAGTCAGCATGGGTTTACGAGAGGGAAATCATGCTTAACAAATCTACTGGAGTTTTTTGAGGATGTAACTAGTAGAATAGATAAGGGAGAACCAGTGGATGTGGTGTATTTGGATTTTCAGAAGGCTTTTGATAAGGTCCCACATAAGAGGTTAGTGTGCAAAATTAAAGCACATGGGATTGGGGGTAATATACTGGCATGGATTGCAAATTGGTTGACAGACAGGAAACAGAGATTAGGAATAAACAAGTCTTTTTCCGGATGGCGGGCAGTGACTTTTTTTTTATTCATGCATGGGATGTGGGCGTCACTGGCTATGCCAGCATTTATTGCCCATCCCTAATTGCCCTTGAGAAGGTGAGCTGCCTTCTTGAACCGCTGCTGTCCATTTGGGGTAGGTAGACCCACAGTGCTGTTCGGAAGGGAGTTCTAGGATTTTGACCCAGCCACAGTGAAGGAACGGCGATATAGTTCCAAGTCAGGATGGTGTGTGACTTGGAGGGGAACTTGCACGTGGTGGTGGTCCCATGTATTTGCTGCCCTTGTCCTTCTAGTTGGTAGAGGTCGCGGGTTTGGAAGGTGCTGTCTAAGGAGCCTTGGTGCATTGCTGCAGTGCATCTTGTAGATGGTACACACTGCTGCTACTGTGCGTCAGTGGTGGAGGGAGTGAATGTTTGTAGATGGGGTGCCAATCAAGCGGGCTGCTTTGTCCAGGATGGTGTCGAGCTTCTTGAGTGTTGTTGGAGCTGCACCCATCTAGGCAAGTGGAGAGTATTCCATCACACTCCTGACTTGTGCCTTGTAGATGGTGGACAGGCTTTGGGGAGTCAGGAGGTGAGTTACTCGCTTCAGGATTCCTAGCCTCTGACCTGCTCTTGTAGACACGGTATTTATATGGCTATTCCAGTTCAGTTTCTGGTCAGTGGTAGCCCGTAGGATGTTGATAGTGGGGGATTCAGCGATGGTAATGCCGTTGAATGTCAAGGGAGATGGTTAGATTCTCTCTTGTTGGAGATGGTCATTGCCTGGCACTTGTGTGGCGTGAATGTTACTTGCCACTTATCAGCCCAAGCCTGGATATTGTCCAGATCTTGCTGCATTTCTACACGGACTGCTTCAGTATCTGAGGAGTCACGAATGGTGCTGAACATTGTGCAATCATCCGCGAACATCCCCACTTCTGACCTTATGATTGAAGGAAGGTCATTGATGAAGCAGCTGAAGATGGTTGGGCCCAGGACACTACCCTGAGGAACTCCTGAAGTGATGTCCTGGAGCTCAGATGATTGACCACCAACAACCACAACCATCTTCCTTTACGCTAGGTATGACTCCAGCCAGAGGAGGGTTTTCCCCCTGATTCCCATTGACCTCAGTTTTGCTCGGGCTCCTTGATGCCATACTTGGTCAAATGCTGCCTTGATGTCAAGGGCAATCACTCTCACCTCACCTCTTGAGTTCAGCTCTTTTGTCCATGTTTGAACCAAGGATGTGTTGAGGTCAGGAGCTGAGTGGCCCTGGTGGAACCCAAACTGAGCGTCACTGAGCAGGTTATTGCTAAGCAAGTGCCGCTTGATGGCACTGTTGATGACACCTTCCATCACTTTACTGATGATTGAGAGTAGGCTGATGGGGCGGTAATTGGCCGTGTTGGACTTGTCCTGCTTTTTGTGTACAGGACATACCTGGGCAATTTTCCACATTGCAGGGTAGATGCCAGTGTTGTAGCTGTACTGGAACAGCTTGGCTAGGGGCGCGGCAAGTTCTGGAGCACAGGTCTTCAGTACTATTGCTGGAATATTGTCAGGGCCCATAGCTTTTGCAGTATCCAGTGCCTTCAGTCATTTCTTGATATCACACGGAGTGATTCGAATTGGCTGAAGTCTGGCATTGTGATGCTGGGGACTTCAGGAGGAGGCTAGTGGGGTACCACAGGGATGAGTGCTTGGGCCCCAGCTATTCACAATATATATTAATGACTTGGGTGAGGGAACTAAATGGAACATTTCCAAGTTTGCAGATGACACAAAGCTGGGGGGGCATGTGAGCTGTGTGGAGGATGCAAAGAGGCTCCAATGTGATTTGGACAAGTTGGGTGAGTGGGAAAATGCATGGTAGATGCAGTATAACGTGGATAAATGTGAGGTTATCCACTTTGGTTGTAAAAACAGAAAGGCAGACTATTATCTGAATGGTGATAGATTGGGAAAGGGGGTGGTGCAACAGGACTTGGGTGTCCTTGTACACTAGTCGCTGAAAGCAAGCATTCAGGTGCAACCAGCAGTTAGGAAGACAAATGGTATGTTGGCCTTCATTGCAAGAGGATTTGAGTACAGGAGCAAGGATATCTTACTGCAGTTATACAGGGCCTTGGTGAGACCACATCTGGAGTATTGTGTGCAGTTTTGGTCTCCTTATCTGAGGAAGGATGTTGTAGCCATGGAGGGAGTGCAAAGAAGATTTACTAGGCTGATTCCTGGGATGGCAGGATTGATGTATGGGGAGAGATTGGGTCGACTAGGCCTATATTCACGAGAGTTGAGAAGAATGAGAGGGGATCGCATAGAAACCTATAAAATCCTAACAGGACTGGATAGGCTAGATGCAGGGAGGATGTTCCCGAAGGCTGGGGAGTCCAGAACCAGGGGTCACAGTCTCAGGATATGGGGTATGCCATTTAGAACTGAGATGAGGAGACATTTCTTCACTCAGAGGGTGGTGAACCTGTGGAATTCTCTACTGCAGAAGACCGTGGAGGCCAAGTCGTTAAATATATTCAAGAAGGAGATAGATATATTTCTTAATGTCAAAGGGATCAAGGGATATGGGGAGAAAGCAGGAACGGGGTACTGAATTAGACGATCAGCCATGATCTTTGTTGAATGGCGGAGCAGGCCCGAAAGGCCGAATGGCCTACTGCTGCTCCTATTTTCTATGTTTCTAAGACAGCCTCGGGGAGAAGGTAAGTGCCTTTACAATACTGCTTGTGGGCCAGGAGGAACAAGAGTGCTTCTCCCCTGGCTCCCCCAAGCCTACATTCTCCCCCTGATTGGACACCTCCTATCAAACCCCACCCATACAAAGACTCTGTAATCGGGGATCGGATCCCTCCACCCACCCTCCCCCAACCCGGGTCGGATTCCACCCACCTCCCCCCCCCTCACACCACCCCTGCCCCTGCTCGGGTCAGGGTTGAGGCGACCCTGCCCGTGACACCTGTACTCCCACAATCAACTGCAGGCTCCTTATCTGCCTCTGTGGCTTGTTGCAGAGTGTCTCCCTCTCAGCTGGAAACCTAGCTTGATAAGTAAGCTGTCTTACAGGTGGGAGTCCTGCTGGAAAAAAATATACACACTGTGAAATCAAAATGCCACTGCATTCTGGTCCCGACTGAAACTCCACCCTCCCACTTGTCAAGCTTGAGGCTGAATTCTGGTCCAAAATAATGCCTTCTGTAACAATTGTTCAACAATATTAGTATCAGACAAGATTATATGTTGAAGTTGTGAATTAGGGCTTCACTTCATTCAGATTTCATGCTTTCGAGGTGAGTGCTGCCAATGTTTTTTTCTTTGTTAATGGGATGTGAGCATCTCTGGCGAGATCAGCATTTATTGCCAACCCTAATTGTCCTTAAGAAGGTGGTGGTGAGCTGTCTTTTTGAACCACTACAGTCTGTGAGGTGAAGTTATCCCCACAGTACTGTTAGGTAGGGAGTGCCAGGATTTTGACCCAGTTGCAATGAAGGGACACGATAGTCTGTGACTTGGAGGGGTAATTGCAGGTGGTCGTATTTCCATGTGTCTGCTGCCCTTATTCTCCTAGGTGATAGAGGTTGCGGGTTTGGGAGGTGCTGTCGAAGAAGCCATGGCAAGTTGCTACAGTGCATGTTGTAGATGGTACACACTGCAGGCATGATGTGGCAGTTTTTGAGGGAGTGAATGTTAAAAGTAGTGAATGGGTTGCCAATCAAGTCGGCTGCTTTGTCCTGGATGGTGTTGAGCTTCTTGACTGTTGTTGGAGCTGCACCCATCCAGGCTTGTGGAGAGTATTCCATCACATGTCCGATTTATGCCTTGTCATTGCTGGAAAGGCTTTGGGGAGTCAGGAGGTGAGTCACTTAACACCGAATACCTAGCCTCTGACCTGTTTGGGTATTGGGTAATTGAGTGATGCTGTAAGCACTTTTAGTCTTTGTAATATGAATTAAAATTATCTAAACTTCAAAATATTAAATCTTCCTTAAGATTTATGTTGCTGCTAAAAGGTGTAAAAAAAAATTATGGCTGATATCAGAAAAAAACTTCTTAGAGAATTAATAATCAAAACATGAAATTGGCATCCGGATAGAGAAATGAAGGGGAAGATGTTAACTTCATTCAAGATAGAAGGTATGATGGTGGGTCTAAAAGTGCTTTTGTTTTGGACAGATGAGCTAAATTGAACCAAATTGTGCTTTCCCCTCTCCTCATCCCTCCACCGCACCAGCATTTCTCTAGTAAAGATTATATCTATTGCTTGGTTGTTAAAGTTTAACTATGATTTATTAAGATGTTCACTTCAATAAAAATCTTTAGAGTAAACATTATGGGATGAAAATTCCCTTTTCTGCTTTTGACATCTAGCTATTCAAAAAAAATCACCCTGATGTCCTTGCAAATGACTATCCCATTTGCAACCTCCCTTTCATCTCCGAAGTCCTTGAAATATGGTTTTACCTTCCAACCCTTTCCTGGAACTCCATGTTTGAGCCCCTTGATTAAGGTTTCTGTCCTTGCCACTGCACTGAAACAGCCCTTATCTAAGTCACTAATGACTTTCAATGTGACTGTAACCATAGTAAACTATCCCTCCTCATCCTTCTTGACTTGTCTGTGGCCTTTGACATGCTTGACCATACCATCCTCTTCCAAAGCCTCTTTTCCATTGTCCAGTTGGGGGGCAGAGGGGGCAGGGACGACTCATACCTACTCAGGCTCCCACACCATGACCTCTGAAGTCCCCAAGGATCCTTCCTTAGATGCATCCTCTTTCTTAGCTACATGCTGTCTCTCAGCAACATGATCGATGATCGGAAAGCATGACATCAGGTTTCACGTGTACACTAATGACACACAACTCTACCTCATCGCCACCTTTCTTGACATCTCCATAGCCTCTGATTTGTCATGCTGCTTGTCAGAAATCCAGTATTGGATGAACAGAAATTTCCTCCGGTTAAATATTTGGAGCACAGAAGCTATTGTCTTTCATCTGCGTCACTAAACCTATTTCCTAGCCACCGACTGCATCCATTTCCCTGGCTTCCGTCTGAGGCTGAATCAGACTGTTCACAATCTTGACATTCTGTTTTACCCTGGCTGAGCTTCTGACCTCCATATCCTTTCCATCACCAAGACTACCCAATTCCACCTCTGTAACATTGCCCTGTCCACCTTACCTTAGCTCATCTGCTGCTGAAACCCTCATCCATGCCTTTGTTCTCTGTAGACTTGACTATTCTAATGTTCTTCTGGTCGGCTTCCCACCTTGCATCCTTCATGAGCTGTAGCTGATACAAAAATCTGCTGCCCATTTCCTAATTCGCACCAAGGCCGCTCACCCTTCACCTCTGTGTTTACTGACCAACATTGGCTCCCAGTGCAAAAAAGCCTCAATTTTAGAATTATCATCCTTTTTTCAATTCCCTCCATGATCCCACCACTCCTTCGCTCTGTAACCTGCAGCAGCCCCGCAACCCTCCGAGATCTCTGCACTCCTCTAATTCTGATCTCTTCTGCAACCTCAATTTTAGTCCAGCTACCAATGGTGGAACGATAATCAGCTGCCTTGGCGTGAAGCTCTGAAATTCCCCTCTGCTCCTGTCTACCGCTCTCTCCTCCTTTAAGACGCTCCTTAAAACCTACCTTTTTAACCAAGCTTTTGGTCACCTGCCCTAAGATCTCCTTATACAGCATGGTGGCAAATCACTCTTATGAAGTGCTTTGGTATGCTGCACTACATTAAAAACACTATAAAAATACAAATATTGTTGTTGTGTAAGAGGTGGTTCTAAATTGACCTCTCCCAGTATCTTCATTGGCTCAGCATCCATTTTTATTCTTATAATTCATTGAAATAGCACAGGACAGTTTTCTATGTTCAAGGTGAAGTGCAAGCTGTTACTGAATAAGTTATGAGGTTGAAAACTAATCAGAGGGATTTTTAATGGCTATGGCACACCAATATTGTGTTATACCCCAAAACATGCTTCCTTGTTTGTCAGCGTTTGTACTGTTTGAAGATTTAGGCCACACAATTCAGCTCCTTAGCACCCATTTTTCAGTGCTACAAGTTCATTTTGGTTCCACTTCTGGTGCGAGCTGTGCTGAATGCATCCTGGTGATGGCATTAGTGAGAGTACAGGGAGCATCCGTCAGAAGTATGCAGATTGTGACATCAGTCAGCATAAAATGCTGATTTGACGTCATGCTGCCATTTTGGAGCTCAACGCTCCAGCTAACGCTCTTTCGTAATCATGCTCAACTGTACCACCACCCCCCCCCCACACCACCACAATGCAATTTAAAGGATCATTAACTATTTACAGGTTAGCTGCTGATCGATTTCTACTGACTGTTGCTGCAATTGTAGAAGTGTTTAGTGGCTTCCAAAGAAGTTTAAAGTTGATGACATCTACAGGGAATGGTATGGCACATGCTGTAGGAATTGGTCCTGCCTTCAGGGATTCTGTACAAACCACTTGCTCTCAGACAGACTGCACAGTAGTATGCATTCCCCTTGGACTACAGCATGAAAGGAAGAATCAACAGGGCAATGATTGTATTGCCAGTGGCAGTGAAGGTGACCATGGCCATGAACTTTTATGCGTTGGGCTCTTTCCAGGCTATAGCAGACGATATTAGTAACATCTCACAGTTTGCTCTCTACTGCTGCATAAAGGAGGCCACAAAGGCTCTGTATTTCAAGAGAGCTGAATACATTTCATCCTGTCATGCCAGAGAGAAGTAGGCAAAGCTAGCACATTACTTTGTCAGGATTGCAGGCTTCCCCAGAATGCAGGATGTCATTGATTGCACAACATTGCTTTGTGGGCACCGCAGGTCAACTCTTGAGATGCTCCATGACCGAAAGAGATTCCACTCCCTCAACATTTAGCTGGTGTGCAACCATACTTCTATCCTGGCAGCACTCATGTTGCCTACGTTCTGCAGCAGTCCTCTGTGCCATCTGCATTTGAGCCACCACCACAAACCAGAGGGTGGCTACTGAGCAATGAGGGCTATTCTTTGATGGCATGGCTCTTGACTTCAGTGTGCAACCCACATACACATGCACAGCACGCATACAATGAAAGCCATGCTGTCACACAAAATTTAATGGAGCAGACCAGTGGGGTACTGGAACAATACTTCTGCTGCCTGCACTGCTCTGAATGAGCCCTGAAGTACTAGGCAGAGCGTGGGCCAAGATTTATGGTAGTTTGCTGCATGCTGTGCATTCTCGTTATCATGAGGGCACCGAGCTTGCCATAAGCTCTGTGGCAACCAGCTGAGGGGAGGAAGAAGAGGAATGGAGGACAATTTCAGGGCAGGGAACAGGATACAGAAAATTAGCAAAATTGGTGAGTGACTCTGAAAGACAGAAGAAGCAAAGGTTAAAAAGTGTGCAGCACAGGAATTTGGCAGTGTGAAAAGGTATTTATTTAAATGCAAGGAGTTTAGTAAATAAAGCATATGAGTTGAGATCACAGATAGATACATGGCAACACGATATTGTTGCTACAACGGACACTTGGCTTAAGGAGGGCAAGAATGGCAGCTCAACATCCCTGGATTTAGAGTATTCAGGCGTGATAGAGAGGGAGAACAAAAGTGGGGGGGGTGGGGTGGGGGTGGTGTAGCATTATTAGTCAAGGAATCAATTACAGCTTTGAGGAGGGATGATATGCTGAATGAATCATCAGACAAGGCCATATGGGTGGAGCTCAGAAATAAAAAGGGGGCAGCCACATTACTGGGAGTGTACTATAGACCCCTAAATAGTGAGAGCGAGATAGAGAAACAAATATGTAGGCAAATTTCTAAGTGCAAAATCAATAGGGCAATAATAGTTGGGAATTTCAACTACCCAAAAATCAACTGGGGTACAAACAGGGTGAAGGGCACAGAGAGGACAAAATTCTTGAACTGCATTCAAGAGAACTTTTTTAGCCAGCACGTAACAAGCCCAATGAGAGGAGGCGCAATTCTAGATTTAGTTTTCATTAATGAAGCTGGGCAAGTGGATGAAGTAACAGTGGGTGATCATTTTGGAGATAGTGACCATAATACAGTTAGTTTAGCATAATCATAATCAAGGAAAACCCGAAGATGTTTCATCAGTACGTTAAGAGCAAGAGGACAACTAAGGAAAGGGTAGGGCCTATCAGAGATGTACAGGGGAACTTATGCGTGGATGCAGAAGATGTGGGCAGGGTTCTTAATGAGTTTTTTGTCTCTGTCTTCACAAAGGAGAGGACTGCTGTAGACATTGTAGTTAAAGAGGAGGAGTGTGAAATATTAGATATGAGAAGCATAATGAGAGAGGAAGTGCTTGAGGGTCTGACATCCCTGAAAGTGGATAAATCACCAGGACCAGATGTTTTGCATCCCAGGCTGTTAAAGGAAGCCAGGGAGGAAATAGCGGATACTCTGAGGATCATCTTCAAATCCTCACTAGATGCAGGCGAGATACCAGATGATTGGAGGTCTGCGAACGTTGTACCATTTTTTAAAAAGGGTGCGAGGGATAAGCCAGGTAATTATAGGCCAGTCAGTCTGACCTCGGTGGTGGGTAAATTGTTAGAATCTGTTCTGAGGGACAGGGATGGGATATCACATAGAAAGGCACAGATTAATCAGGGATAGTCAGCGTGGATTTGTTAAGGGAATGTCATGTCTTACGAACTTGATTGAGTTTTTTGAGGAAGTAACAAGGAGGATTGATGTGGGCAGTGCAGTGGATGTGATTTACATGGATTTTATTAAGGCATTTGACAAGGTCCCACATGGCAGACTGGTTAGAAAAATGAAAGTCCATGGGATACAGGGGAAGGTGGCAGGTTGGATCCAGAATTGGCTCAGTGAAAGAAAACAAAGGGTAGTAGTCGACGGATGTTTTTGTGAATGGAAAGCGGTTTCCAGTGGCGTTCCACAGGGCTTAGTGTTGGGTCCCTTGCTGTTTGTGGTATATATTAATGATTTGGACTTAAATGTGGGAGGTATGATTGGGAAATTTTCTGTTGACACAAAAATTGGCCGTGTAGTTCATAGTGAGGAGGAAAGTCATGGACTCCAGAATGATATCAATGGTTTGGTTGAGTGGGTGGAAAAATGGCAAATGGAATTCAATCCTGAGAAGTGTGAGGTGATGCATTTGGGGAGGGCAAATAAAGCGAGGGAATATACAATAAACAGGAGGATATTGAGAGGGGTAGAAGAAGTAAGAGACTTTGGAGTGCATGTCCACAGGTCCCTGAAGGTGGCAGGACAGGTAGATAGAGTGTTGAAGAAGGCATATGGATTGCTTTCCTTTATTGGCCAAGGTATAGAGTACAAAAGCAGGGATGTGCTGCTGGAACTGTATAGAGCACTGGTTCGGCTGCAGCTAGAGTATTGCATGCTGTTCTGGTCTCTACATTGCAGGAAGGACATAATTACTCTGGGGAGAGTGCAGAGGAAATTTACAAGAATGTTGCCAGGGCTTGAAAGTTGCAGTTATGAGGAAAGATTGGATAGCTTGGGATTGTTTTCCCTGGAATTGAGGAAGCTGAGGGGTGATTTGATTGAGGTGTACAAAATTATGAGGAGCCTAGATTGAGTAGACAGAAAGGACCTGCTTCCCCTGGCGGGGAGGTCGTTACCAGGGGACACAGATTTAAGGTGATTGGTAGAAGGATTCGAGGGGACATGAGGAGAAACTTTTTCACCCAGAGGATGGTGGGTGTCTGGAATTGACTGCAAGGATCGGTGGAAGGGGAAGAGACCCTCAATTCTCTTAACAGGTACCTGGACATGCACCTAAGGTGCTGTAACCTGCGGGGCTGTGGACCAGGTGCTGGAAGGTGGGATTAGTTTGGGTGAATAGCTTATTTGGCCGGCACGGATATGATGGGCTGAATAGCCTCATTCTGTGCTGTATTTTTTTCTATGTTCTATGAGGCAACCAACACAGACCTTGCTGACTGGGCTGTCCATGATCTACTTATCTCATCATGATACCAGTAAATACAACCCCAATTCCCTATTCAGCAACCTTACCTTTCCACTGTTACTGACCATCACAGTGTCTGCTTGGCACAATGAAAAAATAAAGCAACAAAATGTAAACAGTCCAAATCAAATTTATAAATCAAAGCCATATGCATACAAATGTCAACCAATCATCCTTGTGCATTCCCTTAGTGTCTGTCTTTCCTGTGCCTTTGCCAGTCCTAGTGCTTCTACTCAATGCTACCCCAGTGGCTGCAGCATGGCTGGTGGAGGTGTCAGTGGGGTTACTGAAAATGACTTTGCATGGCCAACCTGGAGCAGCTGTGGGCCCAGAAGGCCCCACTTCAGACTGCACCACAGGTATGGGCGACAGTATTCTGGGCTGGCTGGCTGACAGGCAACAGCAAGAGCACTGGTGAATCAGCAGTGGTAGGACAGGATAGCAAGTTTGTGCTCCACAGAGCTTTTATCTCTCACCCAGGGCTGCACCTCAGCAATTCTAATAATGTGTTGGAGGACAGATTGCTGGACTGCTGTGACACTCCGCAAGCTCCTTGGGGCATTGGTATATGCAGCCATGATGCAGCAGTCAGATGTTGCATGGCAGCAAACTCAACTTACGTAAGAGAAGTCTGAGATTGTGTGGCCACAAGCTGACCTTGGATTACAGAAGTCTCAGCTTCCACTGTAGCAGCCAAATGTTGTGTGTCTTTTGCTTGTGCTTTAATGGAAGTTGAGACATCGACCATCAGGCGTGCATCATGGTTGGGTCTACAAAGGTGCTCATGGAGTTGGCCACCACTTCTATGATGGAAAGGATGGGTTCCAAGCTCTGTGCACAGTCTTGTGGCAAGTTGGTGCCGAACTCCTCCATGCTCCTTGACATTGACCACAAACTTTCTGGCAGGCCTGCCAATGCATCAAACATTTCATTGTGCATACCCATCAGCCTTTTCTCGTACCTCGCACCATTCAAGTGCTCATCTGAAACCTCTGCAGCAGAACTCATGTGCTACCTCGCCCTCCAGTGAGCTGACATCTGTGCTATGCTTGGTTCCGGCCCTGGCTGCAGGCCACTTATGACCGAGACCCCACTTCTAGCTAGTATCTGAGCTAGTGGCTGTGAGCATGACAGTGAATGACTGTGTTTCTTCTTCACCACTGGCTTCCTGCTCTTCCACCTCTTTCAGTTCCACCACTGCCTGGCCAAGTTGCAGTTATTGAGTATCTGAAAGGAGAAAGGCACAAGGATGGGGTTATGGTTAGGGGAGGGGTGGGGGAAAAGCAAGAGCTGCATGCTTACACCATCTGTAGCCTCAAAATCAGAAGAGATTGAGGAAAGATGGGGAAGTGGGGTGTGAGGAGAATTATATATAAGTGTACCATCATATTCATTGGTTTCAGCCCCGCCACTGGCCATGACTTCCGTTCAGTTCAGTTCATGACGGCCGTTCTTGCCATCGGGGTATGGCGATGCAGTTGTGCCTACTTCCTGCCAGTTAACACCTGCTGCCTTCAGTTATGTGTTAACTTGTCTGAAAAAGCGAGGGAAGTGTGTTAGTGAGTGTGGTGCAGTGTGTTTGGATGATGTGGTTGTCATGGTCGAACAGTTGGCAGTGTGTACATGTGAGATGTGGGTGTGGGACATGCAGCAGTGCTAAGTATGTGAGTTTAAGGTGAAGCTATGAGGTTAGAGTCATGATTGATAGAGATTGTTGGTTAATTGATTGGGGTGTGTTGCATTAAGGAGTGTGTGACATTCATGGTGCAGTTGGTGGAATGTGATATTTGGAAATGCATTTACTGACCTTGACCACTTGTGTGGTTGTTCATGGAACTTTTTGCAGCACTGCATCCAGGTCTTTGGCTCTACACTACTGGCATGGACAGCCATGGCTATCCAGTCCCACTCAGAAAGTTTATTTACAGAGCTTCTTGGGCTCCTGTAGATCGATCACATCTCTCCTCCTTTCCACCTCCTCTACCACGACATGCAGTGCAACATCAGAGAACATTGGTGCCTGCATTCTCTCCTGTTGGGCCATAATTGACTCGTCGTCCTACTTGCACTGCCTTCCACAAAAGGTTCCAGCACCTCCAGCCTGAATGCACCTCCATTTTAATAGGTGCAGGCTGCTTTAAGCAATGCAGGCTAGTTTTAAGTGATGTTAGTCACTGAGCACCCTGCTGAGGTGTGCTGCCACTCAACTGTGTGTTTCGCACTGGCTGCAGGCAGCAATCATGCAAATTAGCAAGCAGAACCAAGTTTGCGTGCTGCCTACATCGAAAGCATTGAGCGTGTGTTAATTGTGCATTGCTATCTAATTTAGCCGCTCAATGCCTGGAACAGGATTTTTTTTTAAAAACAAATTGCATGAATACATAGTCAATTTGCAAATCACGTCTTAATTACTCATTTATTCTGCAAATTAACCTGAAACTGAAAACTGTTAAAATCATAGTTTTTCCAAAGTATGGTGCTGTTTTTAGAACAGCAAATTGTCTATATTTAATGTGCTGAACATTTTAAAAATGGATAATTGGGAAATATGTTTTATGCTTTTCATATTTTTGTATCATAACTATAATAATAAACGGAATGGTGAATGGTAAGTGCAGTGAATAAGAAATTGTTGACACCAGGTAATCCTATTCTGGCATCAAGCATTCTGTGCTTGAAACAACCATGTTTTTAGTGGAAGCCAGCTACAGTTTTATGTGAACAAGAGTGAATTTGTGACTTGAACAGTTAAAATTAAAGTTAACAGTTTTCTTTCTCTTAAACAGTTACCTACCAATTTCCATTTGGCAGCTGATTTCGTTATTCAAATTTTATGTCTTGTGCTCTCCTGCTGAGATTTTCTGTGTGGCTTGCGTACTCATTCCCTAATTTGATATTTAGAGTTGGCATTTTCATTATTACTGAACTTTACATTTATAACATATGCTCTTGTTTTTCCAGCTATCCCTAGATTTCCAAAAGAGAGTAAAAAACGTATTGAGGTCGAGGAAGGGGATGCTGTGGTGTTGTCATGCAATCCTCCGAGTGGGCCACCTCCATTAAATATTTATTGGATGACCAGCAGTAAGTATGATCTCTTATATATTTATGACAGCAGATTCTAGCCAGTTGTTGAACTGAATTGTTAAATTCAGTCTGCATGGCATCTGGTAATTACCTTTTATCATTGTTGGCTTCACTGGCTTTTTCCTATTGTAACATTTTCACCAATGTCATTAAAAATATTAAGACATAAAGAGCAAGGTCAGGGAATGTAATCTGTTTTTATTTTACAGTCCTTCTGCTGTAAAAGGTATCATTCTAAAATTACAGTGATGACTTGATATACTTGTTAGAAGCATGTAAAATAGTAAAATAGACAGGGTAAACACAGATTATTTGTTCAAAGGAAATCATAAAGGCATAAATGGAAATTAGCAACATTTAAATTTAAAGTGAAAGACTAATATTTAGAATAATCCATCAGGCAGCTCCCCTGCCCCCACAGCCCTGGCCCACCACATACACTGCTATTTTGGGTACATCAATAAATTCTGACCCTGTACTTATCCATTTAAAAGCCTTTGCTGATTTCAGCCAAATTCAGGTCCACAAGAAGTTTCAGTTAGCTGTACACATCTTGTAAATCCCTGTATTCTATTTACTGATCAAGAGTGGGAGAGTGGTCAATGAGGGCATTGTAAATAGAGCGTAAAAGCTGGGAATTTGATGAGAGTGGGAATTCAGTGCAAAGCGGAAACGACGTGCTACATTTTTGCCTCCAATACTTGTAATGGTTCATGTAAGCTTGAGGCAGTAAGTTTTTCAAATTTTGTCCTGTGTTTGAGTGCTTAGTGCAAGTTATTGTATAGAAAAAAAACCTTCAACAAACTAAAAGGTAGAAAATAAATACAAGTAGATGTAAAAGTGGATATAAATAATATAAATGATAAACAATATAAATATTCAGTGCACGTAGTGTGTCTGAACTGCAGTATATGGGAGCTTGTCATCAGTGAGACTGGCCTGAACAGACACATCTGCAATAGATATCTCAATCTTGAATCCCATTTGCTAGGAGTCATTGAGTTGGTGTCTGAGTTGGAGAGACTGTAATAAATAAGGGAGGGGGAGAAATATCTGGACAGTTTGCTCCAGATCTTAGTCGCACCTCATAGAGAGGTCCAGGATCAGAACAGGGTTGGTGTGACTGATAGTGTGCAGAGTAAGGGAATCCAGGTGAGGAGGGGGAGGGGGAAAGTGTAATGCGGTAGTTGTACAGGATTCCATAATTAGGGGGTTTGATGGCATCCTGTGTAAGCTGGATCGAGAATCACATGTGGTATGATGGCTGCCTGTTATCAAAGTGAGGGACATCATGAAGCGGCTGGAAAGGATATTGGAGATGGAGGAGGAGGAGGATCTAGTTGTTTTGATTCATTTTGGGATCAACAACATAGGGAAGAGTAGGCAACAGGTCCAGTTTGGAGATTATTTGGCACGAGGAGTTAAATTAAAGGACAAGACCTCAAGGGTTATAACTTCTGGATTGTTACCCAAGTCATGTGCAAATTATTGTAGTGATAAGCAGAATAGGGAGGTGAACACGTGGCTGAAAAAGTGGTGAGGGAAAGAGGGGTTCTGTTTAATGGGCTGCTGGCATGAGTACTGAGACAGGAAGAAACTGTACCATTGGGAGGAGGTGCACCTGAACCAGGCTGGGACTGGAAAGGATAAATAGGGTGGTCAGAAGGATTTTAAACTAGTAGATGAGGTGGAGAGCTAGGTGAAAAGGATAGTATATATCATTGAAAACAAACAAAAGGGAAGAGAGTAGAGTAACAGTCAGAAATTGTGCTTTAGGCAAAGAAAACTAAACAATTTAAAGTAATTAAACCAGGAGAGAGAAATAAGAAACGTGAACAAAATATTAAAGCAGAGGGACAGGTTAAGCTGTGTGGCCCAAATAAGCATTATTTATACAAACACCCAGAGTATTAGGAACAAATTGAATCAATTGCAGGTGCAAATTCGACTTGGAGGGCATGATATGGTAAACATTATTGAGACATAGCTGCAAGATGATCAGGACTGGGAACCAATATATCAGGTTACAAGGACTACAGGAAAGGTGGGAAAATGATAGAGAGGGAGGGGTGGCCTTACTGATTAAGGATGAAATCACTTCACTGATAAGAGAGGTTAGAGTGAAAGGTAAGCAGGAGACTTGATGGGTAAAATTAAGAAATTGGAAAGGATTTAAGACTGCAGTGGGAGTTTTGTGTAGTCCCCCTGGTAGCAGCTGTGAAGTGATAGGTTGCATAAAGGCAGAGATTAGACACACATGTAGTAAAGGCAGAGTTGTTTTAATGAGGGATTTTAACTTTCATAGAGATTGAGATAAGCATCTGAGGGATGAGGTTAATTTACCTTATGGCCTTCTCTTGTTGCTGCCTTTGTTAACTTTCTTTTAACTGCATAACCAGGGAACAGAATAAATAACATTTCTCCAGATCTATAAGAATAATTGTGTTTTAGAAAGTTAGAGGTAATCACAGTCATAAAAAGATCAGTACTATTAATTAATTTTAAATCTAATTCATAGTACTATTTGTATAATTGTACTATCAATTGTTGGGATGGGGAAAATGTATATTATAAATATGGAAAGGAAGTTAGAAAGGTGTGTTCTGTTAACAAATTACCAGTAAAAATTATGATTTTATAAAAGTTCTTTATTTTTCAGAGATACAACGTATACAGCAGAACAACCGAGCTTCCCAAGGTCTGAATGGCGATCTCTACTTTTCAAATGTCCAGTCAACTGATAGCCGGGAAGATTACCTTTGTTTTGCACATTTTTCCAGAACAAGAACAATTGCACAGAAAGAACCCATCAGCCTGATTGTTAAACCATGTAAGATTTCATTCTTTTAGCAACCAGACAGAAACATATAGAGGTAACACCTCGAAATAAAGTACAAGTATATGGCTGTGGTTGTAGGGAAATGAGTAGCAACAAACAGGGTACAGGGGAAAGATATCAACTTAGTAAAATACAGCAGAAGAATATTTATAAAATATTGAGCTTTCAGAGTGTACGATCAGTTTCTGATGTCTCGTAGAACTGCATAAGTTCTGTCTTGAGTTATATTATTTTCCTCCCATCTAGCCCATTTGTGAAATCAATTAGCATATCATATTTCTTCATCCTGCCCAACTTTCAGAACAACATCTGCTCCTTAGTTGAGCCTTTCTGAAACTCCTTTTAACACACCAGTATGGGAATGTTTTTCAATTGGTGTGATTTCTTTCATTTAGACCCATATAAACTGTTGCCTTAAGTAGATAGAAATGATTCATAAGACCGTTTGGGACTGGGACTGCAAATTTTACTATTTCCACAATTATTTCCAGGCAGTTCCTCCAGACCTTTGAGATACAGGGACAAGCCCATAACATACATAAGTGTTCCTTCAATGTCATTACATGCCAGTGTTTGTGTGTACAGTCTATGCTTTTCTATGCAACCCAATGCCCAGCATACTCTGCACAATATCTTGAACTGGATTTGTTTAATTATTTGTCATTCAGAAAACCCTCACATACTGAAGAACTTGTCCAATTTTGGTTGGCTCTGGGGAATCACATTTTTTTGCTGTTATGTCACAGAAGCATCCTCTTCCTCCAAACGAGCCCTATGTAAAATTGCATGAGCTGCAGAATGATATTATGCTTTGATTTCCATAGTTTTTGGACAGTTTTCGAAATTCCCATATAGCTTTTATTCAATTTTTATCGCCAAACACTTCAGTTTTAGGAGAGATAAGTACAGATTTTATCCTGGTGGCTATATATGTATTATCCATTTCTCTTGTAGCTGATTACTCAAGTGCTGACATCTCCTAGATATGGCTGAAATACACAAGTCTTGCTAATTAATGTGGTAAAATTGTACATTTTGAAGTTTCTATTAAGAGTGCTATACCCTCATTCCTTCAGCAGGTCAGTCTATAAAGCAGTAATACTTCAGATTATCAAGCAGTGGACTGGTTGTGTACGGACAGTACTCTGCTTATTACGATCAGCCGAAGGAACATGTTGTTTGATTCGATCAGCCAATCGTTGGGACGCACGGCCTATGTACCTGACATCACACCGGCACCCACGTTTGCAAAACCCAAAACAAAATGTTTACTGTTAGATGTGATTTCGCGATTGGGCAGCACTTAGTGAACAATCCAGAGTGCGCTAATAGCTACACTAACAACCAATTTAAGATAATCGAGCTCATAGCGTGGCTCATTTACGCTTGCTAGAAGCGTCCCATTCGTACACAGGGACCTGTTCTCTACAAACAAAAGGAATATGTTCAAGCCTTGTGCCTTTTTTGAATTACCCGGAAGCTTGGAGAGCCTGTAGTTCCTGTTGCTTTCTCCATGGCAATGTCTCAGCCAATCAGAGTTGTCTTGCCAACCAATCAGCACCCTTTTCTCCCATAGTATGAACTGTTCTGATCATTTGAAATTTGGCATTCTTGTATTTGTCCTGATGAGTGCTGGACATAAAGCTTCAGCAACATGTCTCTCTCTTCAACAATGTTAAGACTTCCTTAATAATAGCATTTTCCCAAGGACTGATATCAGGGTAACTGGCCAGTAGTTCCCTGTTTTCTCTCTCCTTCCTTTCTTGATTAGGGGCGCTACATTTGCTAACTTCCTATCTGCTGTGACCATTCTAGAATCTAGGGAATTTTGGAAAATCAAAACCAGTGTATCCACTATCTCTGCAGCTATGTCTTTTAGAAGCCGAGGATGTAGGCCATCAGGTCCTGAGGATTTGCCGGCTTTTAGTCCTTTAAGTTGATCCACTACCTTTTGTCTGCTGATATTAATTGCCTGAAGTTGTTCTTCTAATGAGACCCTTGGTTACCCTTTATTTCTGGTATGCAATTTGTGTCTTCTACTGTGAAGGCAGACACAATATATTTGTTCAACATCTCTGCCATTTCCTTGTTCCCCATGATAATTCCACCTGTCTGTGCCTCTAAGGGACTAATGTTTAGCTAGTTTCCTTTTTATATGCTTGTGAAAGCTCTTCCAATCTGTTTTTATTTTCTGGCTAGTTTACTCTCTTTTCTTCCCCTTTTAATTAATTTTTGAGTTGCCCTTTGCTGATTTCTAAAACGCTCCCAATCCTCAGGCTTATTAATATTCTTTGCAACATCATAGCCTCTTGATTTAATCTAATACTATCCTTAACTTCCCTAGTAATCCACAGATAGATCTTTCTTGCTGAGTTTTTGTTTTTTAATGGAATGTACTTTTGCTGAACATTTGGAATTGCTTCTTTAAATGGTGCCCACTGTTGATTTATTGACATAACTTTTAGTCTATTTACCCAACCAACCTTAGCCAACTCGCCTCTCCGACCTACGTAATTGGCTTTGTTTAAGTTCAAAATTCTTGTTTGGGACTTGAGTATGGTGCTTTCAAATTTAATATAGAATTCAATTGCATTATGATCACTTTTTCCCCAGAGAATCTTTTACTATGTGATTACTAAT
The DNA here is from genome assembly GCF_036365525.1 of Heterodontus francisci. Taxonomy (NCBI): domain Eukaryota; kingdom Metazoa; phylum Chordata; class Chondrichthyes; order Heterodontiformes; family Heterodontidae; genus Heterodontus; species Heterodontus francisci. The sequence continues at coordinate 32,794,619 of NC_090389.1, forward strand.
TGAACCTGTTTGCACAATACTAGATCTAAAATACCTTTAGATTTGCTTTGATTTAGAATAGCCCCAGTTGGTTCCAAAATGTATTGTTCCAGGAAACTGGCACAAAAGCCTTCTACAAATTAATCTCCCAGACTACCTTTGCTAATTTGATTTGTCCAATCTTTATGAAGATTAAAGTCCTCCACAATTATTACATTGCCTGTGTGAGAAGCTCCAATTATTTCTTGCTTAATGCTCAGACCAATGGCATAACTACTGTTAGGGGGCCTATAAATTACTCCCACCAGTGTTTTCTGAACCTTTTTATTCCTATTCTCCACCCATACTGGTGCTACTTCCTGATCTTCTAAACTAAGATCCTTTCTCACTACTGTTCTTATGTCATTCTTTACAATGAGAGTTACTTCTCCTCCTTTTCCATTCCATCTTTACTTGCAATAATTGTGAGCAATTTTAATCTTCATATAGATTGGACTAATCAAATTGGCAAAGGCAGCCTGAAGAATGAGTTCATAGTGTGTATTGTGGACAGACTTTTAAAACAATACATTCTGGAACCAACCCGGGAGCGGGCTATTTTAGCCCCAGTAATGTGTAATGAGATAGGATTGAATAATCACCTCATAGTAAAGGATTCTCTAGGTAAGAGTGATCATAATATAATAGAATTTCACATTCAGTTTGTGGGTGAGAAACTTGGGTCTGAAACTAGGGTCTTAAACTTAAATAAAGGCAATTACAAGGGTATGAAGACAGAGTTAGATGAAGTGGACTGGGAAAATAAGTTAAAAGGTAAGATGGGAGAGAAGGATTGGCAGGTATTTAAAGAGATATTTCATAACTCTCAATAAAGATATATTCCATTGAGAAAGAAAGACTATGGCTGGGATTTTATTCTGGTGACGGGGTCTTGACACCCAGAAAAAGCAACACCAGGATCCCTGCATCACCTCTTCCCCGGAAGGCCCGCTGAATCTAGTGCCAATCAGGCACTTAAGTGGACTGTACACGGGATTAAAGGACCCTGTTACCAGAAGTCCCACGCTTGGAGAGCTGCCGGCCAATCAGAGGCTGGCAGCTGCACCGCCACTGCAGAGGTGGTGACTGCTGCTGGAGGAGCATCTACCAGAGGGCGAGGAGCATCGCTGGACCCAGACCACAGGTAGGCCATGGCAGGAGGGGTCTTGTGGGTGATGGGGTGTAGGGGGGTCGGCAGCAAGGGCGGGGGCGGAGTGGCTCTCAGCTGCCACCTCCCTCCCCACTTCCCGATGCCAGGTCCCTTGTCAGGCACTAAGTGCCTCTTAACGAATTTTATCCTCTGCCCACCTACAAACCCGCTGCCAGGGAGAGCATAAAATTCCTCCCTATGAGAAGGATGCACCATCCAGGGCTAACTAAGGAAGTTAAGAATGCTATCAAATTGAAAGAAAAGGTAGACAATGCTGCAAAGATTAGTGGTAGGCCAGAAGATTGGGAAAATTTTAGAAACCAGCAGAGGATGACTAAAAGAATAATAGAGGGAGAAATTAGAGTATGAGAGTAAACTAGCAAGAAATATAAAAACAGACAGTAAAAGCTTCTATATTCATAGAAACAGGAAGAGAGTAGCTAAAGTAAGCATTGGTCCCTTACAGGATGGGAATTAATAATGGGAAACAAGGACATGACAGAGACTTTGAGCAAGTATTTTGTATCTGTCTTGACAGTAGAAGACACTAAAAGCATCCCAAGGATAGTAGAACATGAAGAGGCAAAAGGGAGGGAGGAACTTAAAACTATCACTAGAGAAAAAGTACTAGTAAAACTGATGGGACTAAAGGTTGACAAGTCCCCTGGACCTGATGGCCTGCATCCTCGGGTCTTTAAAGAAGTGGCTGCAGAGATAATGGATGCATTAGTTGTAATCTCCCAGAATTCCCTAGATTCTGGAAAGGTCCCAGTGGATTAGAAAACTGCAAATGCAACACCTTTATTCAAGAAAGGATGGAGACAGAGAGCAGGAAACTATAGGCCAGTTAGCCTAACATCTGTCATTGGGAAAATGCTAGAATTCATTATTAAGAAAGTAGTAGCAGGACATTTCGAAAATCATAATGCAATCAAGCAGAGTCAACATGGGTTTATGAAAGGGAAATCGTGTTTGACACATTTATTAGAGTTCATTGGGGATGTAACAAGTATGGGGGAATAAAGGGAGAAGCAGTAGATGTAGTGTATTTGGATTTCCAAAAGGCATTCGATAAGGTGCCACATAAAAGGTTACCCATGGTGTTGGGGGTAACATATCAGCATGGAAAGAGGATTGGCTAACTAACAGGAAACAGTGAGTCAGGATAAATGGGTCATTGTCAGGTTGACAAACTGTAACTAGTAGAGTGCCACAGCGATCAGTGCTGGGGTCTCAACTGTTTATGATTTATGTTAATGAATTGGATGAAGGGTACCGAGGGTATGGTAGCCAAATTTGTGGAAATACAACGATCGGTAGGATAGCAAGTTGCGAGGAGGACACAAAGTGTCTGCAAAGAGATCTGGATAGGTTAAGTGAGTGGGCAAAAATTTGGCAAATAGAGTATAATGTGGGAAAATGTGAGGTTGTCCACTTTGGCAGGAAGAATAGGAACAGAGAATATTATTTACATGGTGTGTTATGACAACGCAGAGCATACGCAGAACGATGGCCAACGTCATCTGTGCGTCCAAACAGTTACAGCTTGCCTGTATGGGTCTGCACATGCACCTCGTAATGACATCAAACATAATGACGTCTGAGTGTTGCTTCACCCCTCAATGGCTGTGATCGCCACCTCCATCCCCTCCAACAGGACCCTGCTCCCTCCTGGAATTGGGGCCTCAATCACCGCTTCTCTTCCCTGCTCCTCTTCCTCGCTCCCTCCTGAATTTGGGGCATCAATTGTCGCTTCTCTTCCCCGCTCCCTCCTGTGATCGCCGCCTCAATTGCTGCATTCAGTTTCCCCAATCCATCCTGCCGCTCTTGTCTGCTCACCGCTCCCGGCTGTTCGCCACTCCATTCTGCCGCTCGCTTCCCATTTTGCCGCTAGCACCTGCTTGCTTCCCCCACACCCCCCCCCCCCCACCACCCGCAGCTTCTCCGAGCAGCGAGCGTCAGGATGGAATGGCAAAGAGTCGCGAGTGGCGGGATGGAGGAGCAGTGAGCAGTCGAGAATGGTGTGAGGGAGTGGCGAGATGGCCGGTGCGGGAGGGAGTGGGGAATCTGAATGCAGTGATTGAGGTGGCGATCGCAGGAGGGAGTGCGGAACAGAAGCGGCAATCATAAGAGTGAGGGGGCTACTGTTGAGGGGGTTGTGGAGACGGCGATCGTGGCTGTTGAGCGATGAGGGGTTTGTGTTCAGTTTGTTTTTTTGTGTCAAATTGAGCAGCACCATTTTTATTACTGGCAGCTGCCTGAGACATCTGTTGATGAGGCTACATTTGCGCATGTGCCAGTACTGTGCCACCTAGTGGTTGCATTGTCAGCAAATGCAGCCTATTATTTAAATAGAAAGAGACTGCAAAATGCTGTGGTACACAGGGATCTGGGTGTCCTTGTACATGAATCATAAAAAAATTATCGTGCAGGTACAGCAAGTATTAGGAAGGCAAATGGAATGTTGGCATTTATTGCAAGAGGGATGGAGTATAAAAGTAGATAAGTCTTGCTACAACTGTGCAGGGCATTGGCAAGACTGCACCTAGAGTATTGCATACAGATTTGGTGTTCTTGCTTAAGGAGGGATATACTTGCATTGGAATCAGTTCTGAATGCAGTGATTGTTCACTAGTCTGATTCCTGGGATGAAGGGATTGTCTTATGAGGAAAGGTTGATCAGGTTGGGCCTATACTCATTGGATTTTACAAGAAAGAGAAGTGACCTTATTGTAACGTATAAGATTCTGAGGGGGCTTGACAGGCTAGATGCTGAGAGGATGTTTCCCCTCGTGGGGGAATCTAGAACTAAGGGGTACAGTTTCAAAATAAGGGGTCTCCCTTTTAAGACAGAGATGAGGAATTTCTTCTCTGAGAGGGTTGTTAATCTTTGAAATTCTCTTCCCCAGAGAGCAGTGCAGGCTGGGTCACTGAATATATTTAAGGCTGAGTTCAACAGATTTTTGACCTACAAGGAAGTCATGGGTTATGGGGGTGGGGGGGGCAGGTGGGAAAGTGGAGTTAAGGCCACAATCAGATCAGCTATGATATTATTGAATGGTGGAGCAGGCTCGAGGGGCCGAATGGTCCACTCCTGCTCCTACGTCTCATCATCTTATGATCTTAGATTTAATTCCCAGCCTTGGTCACCTTGTAACTGTGTCTCTGTATTGGTGAATGGATCCAAACCATTTATTTTTATTTGTGCTGCTGGTTCATCTATCTTATTGTGAATGCTTTGTGCATTCAGATAACAAGCCTTTCTTTTTCTTTACTACTACTATTTGCATGGACCTTATTCGCTGATGCAATATTAACCAGTAAAACTCTCTTTCCCTTCTTGCCCCGCTCTGCTTGTCGTTATGTAAATCACTACCCTGCTGTCTTGCCTCAACTTTTGTCTTTAGTTTTCTAAATCTCTGTTCCCCTGAGCCTCCCCTCCTTTTAGTTTAAAGCCCTGACGAAAAGGCAAGGCGAAAGAGTTCAGTAACTGTAGTGCTCTGATTTGATTTGGGTGCTTTTTAAAATCATTTTTGCTACTATTTTGCTGCTTTCCCATCTTTGTGCTGTGGGACTGCCATATACCTCCCCTCACAATTTCTTCAGACAGGGGTGGCGCAGTGGTTAGCACCATAGCCTCACAGCTCCAGTGACCTGGGTTCAGTTCAGGGCACTGCCTGTGTGGAGTTTGCAAGTTCTCCCTGTGATCATATGGGTTTCTGCCAGGTGCTCTGGTTTCCTCCCACAGCCAAAGACTTGCAGGTTAATAAGTAAATTGGCCATTGTAAATTGCCCCTAGTGTAGGTAGGTGGTAGGGAATATGGGATTAATGTAGGATTAGTATAGATGGGTGATTGTTGGTCAGCACAGACTTGGTGGACTGAAGGGCCTGTTTTGGTGTTGTATCTCTCTATGACTCTATGACAAGGCACAGTGGGTTTGCATTGGGAATTCCCCTGTATTTTTGAAAGTAGAGAAGGAGAAACAACAGAGCTAAGCTGGTCAGGCATCACTGGAGTAATGTGAAACCCACTCGCCAATTCCTCTATACCAGTATATTCAGACAAAATCAAACATACCTGTATTTGTTTGTACTTGCAGAAGCTTTGCTCTACAAAGGAAATCAAAACTGAGCTATATCATATGCTGTGACTTGATCTATTGTAACCTGCACTTGTGGCACTCCATTGTCAGTCACTAAAGATTGCAACAGTTGTTATTTTTTATAAGAGTAACTTTTATATGCATAGGATCTTTGCCTATCTTTGATTAAATTATAAACTTTAGCTGATCAAGAACTGAGAAATCTATTTGGCTCACCGAGTCCACAGACTTATAAGTACTATTTGTGTATCTATCTGGGCATTGATATTACCTGTCTATGTATCTTATCCCACTCAACTACCCTCCTGAAGAAAGGACTACAGACAAAAGTATCTGATCCTGAAAGACTTTGAGGAGATATCCAGAATAAGTTTCCATGCCTACAACTCCGTTGTTCATCTTTGGCTACTTCTTTTCTACATTTGCAAGGATTTCTACTATGGGTTGTTTGATCATCTTTGCTATCAATGTAACTTTGATCCTGTTAACAGATTTTTGACAGAATTGATTTATATCGCAGTAGCTGCTTTTGCACAGTCTATTTTACGTATTCAGCAGTGCATGAGGAAAAAGGTTTCTTCTCAACTCTTGTTTTCTTGAAACTTTTAATTTTCTATCTATGTCTTCTAGTTCTGTATTCACAGTCACAATTAAATAGCCTGTTTGCATCAATATCATTTACCCTCATCAGCATTTTAAAAGCTTGAAACACGCACCTCTCCATTAATTTTCTTTTTGCTGATGAAAATAAGTTTCACTGAGATTTTCCGAACAGAACATATAGCCTTAAATTTTGGAATGCTTTGTCTGGTTCACTTCTTGTGCCCTGTCTTGTTGCCACCCCCATTTGCACAATTAATCTGCTGTTTAATAAAACTTGGTAACAGCACTGCAAAACTTGTCATATCCTGCACTTATCAATTAAATAATTGCTATGAGAATTAAACTTAAATGCTGGAAATAAAAGAATTTCTCGTAATATTTTCCTTGCATGATTGCAATGAAATGTCATATCTTTCAGCCTGACAACATATTAACTTTCACCCTCAAGCCAGTATCTTTCTGGAGAGCTTGTGACTTGGAGTATTAATCTCTTCCTCCTACACCATGTACAGAAGGGTACATCTAGTATCTCATAAGTATGAAATGTGTTAGTCCAGAAGAAAATGTGGCCTTTCCCATTTAAGTGGTAAACTTAGAAATGTTTCCACTGCCAACAGCAACAGAATGGAGGAACCTTGATCAATAACATTATACAAAATCAGACGAATCAGTACGGAAAACAGTCTCATTCAAAGAACAAAGAAGAACAAAGAACAGTACAGCACAGGAATAGTCCATTCGGCCCTCCAAGCCTGCACCGATCTTGATGCCTGTCTAAACTAAAACCTTCTGCACTTCCAGGGTCCGTATCCCTCTATTCCCATCCTATTCATGTATTTGTCAAGATGCCTCTTAAACGTCGCTATCATACCTGCTTCCACCACCTCCCCCGGCAGCAAGTTCCAGGCACTCACCACCCTCTGTGTAAAAAACTTGCCTCGCACATCCCCTGTAAAGTTTGCCCCTCACACCTTAAACCTATGTCCCCTCGTAACTGACTCTTCCACCCTGGAAAAAGCTTCTGACTATCCACTCTGTCCATGCCACTCATAACTTCGTAAACCTCTATCATGTCGCCCCTCCACCTCTGTCGTTCCAGTGAAAACAATCCGAGTTTATCCAACCTCTCCTCATAGCTAATACCCTCCAGACCAGGTAACATCCTGGTAAACCTCTTCTGTACCCTTTCCAAAGCCTCCACATCTTTCTGGTAGTGTGGCGACCAGAATTGTACACAATATTCCAAGTGTGGCCGAACTAAGGTTCCGTACAGCTGCAGCATGACTTGCCAATTTTTATACTCTGTGCCCCGACCGATGAAGGCATGCATGCCGTATGCCTTCTTGACTACCTTATCCACCTGCATTACCACTTTCAGTGATCTGTGGACCTGTACGCCCAGATCTCTCTGCCTGTTAGTACTCCTAAGGGTTCTGCCATTTACTGTATACTTTCCACCTGTATTAGACCTTCCAAAATGCATTACCTCACATTTGTCCGGATTAAACTCCATCTGCCATTTCTCCGCCCAAGTCTCCAACCGATCTATATCCTGCTGTGTCCTCTGACAATCCTCATCACTATCCGCAACTCCACCAACCTTTGTGTCGTCCACAAACTTACTAATCAGACCAGCTACATTCTCCTCCAAATCATTTATATATACTACAAACAGCAATTGTCCCAGCACTGATCACTGCGGAACACCACTAGTCACATCCCTCCATTCAGAAAAGCACCCTTCAACTGCTACCCTCTGTCTTCTATGACCGAGCCAGTTCTGTATCCATCTTGCCAGCTCACCTCTGATCCCGTGTGATTTCACCTTTTGTACCAGTCTGCCATGAGGGACCTTGTCAAAGGCTTTACTGAAGTCCATGTAGACAACATCCACTGCCCTTCCTTCATGAATCATCTTCGTCACTTCCTCAAAAAACTCGATCAAGTTAGTGAGACATGACCTCCCCTTCACAAAACCATGCTGCCTCTCGCTAATAAGTCCACTTGTTTCCAAATGGGAGTAAATCCTGTCCCGAAGAATCCTCTCCAATAATTTCCCTACCAATGACGTAAGGCTCACCGGCCTGTAATTTCCTGGATTATCCTTGCTACCCTTCTTAAACAAAGGAACAACATTTGCTATTCTCCAGTCCTCTGGGACCTCACCTGCAGCCAATGAGGATACAAAGATTTCTGTCAAGACCCCAGCAATTTCCTCCCTTGCCTCCCTCAGTATTCTGGGGTATTCAATGTGTCAATGTCCTCAAGTAACTCTGGCATATTCAAACCTTTTCCTTTGTTGCAGAAAGCATAGTCCTATCTGGAGCTCCAGTACTTCAGCCAGATGCAATTACCACCCTCTCTAAATGGAGAGGAGAAAAATGGAGATTTCAGGGCACCAATGCACCAAATACATTTAGAGGATTGTTGCATGCTTTAAAAAAAACTTTGAGGAGGAAAATTTGGAAACAGATGGTCCTATCAGCTTCACATGGTGTTGGTGATGTGTTTTTCGAGATTTATGTGTTTTTATTTTTGTTGGAACCTCATTCAGTCATAGTGCACCATCAAATTGATCTTACTGTTCAGAAATTGACTGGTCTATTTTCCCAAGATGCTTAAACATTCTGCCATGTGTATTTGAAGATCTTTTTGTAACCAGAGGTTGTTTAGCTTGTTTAGCACAATTTCAATAATCTGCACCATTCTTTGCATCTCTTAGACGATGATCACCATATGGGACACACTGGGCTGGATTTTAACTAGTACTCGATATCGTGATCTGTGTTGGGAGGCCTGACGGTGGCTCCGAATGAGGTCCGCCGTGGACCTTGACACCGGCAGGGCCCGGCCCGATCCTCCTGGTGGCAGCGAGGCTCCGTAGTGCACCCTGCTCCCCCCCCCCCCCACCACCTCTGGACAACGGGACCACAATTTGAATATTCAAATCAATAAAATTAATTAATTTTAATATACTCACCTCATCTTGTGGGCCTGCCGCAATGTTTGGCCCGGCAGCCGGAACTTCCGTGCCTTCATACCCCTGTCCGGGGAATTAAGGCATGATACTGGTGGGGAGGGGGGAGGAGGTAAGTTTGTCAGTGCAGGGGAAGGGGTCAAATAAATGACATGGGTGTCGGGGATGGTGGGAAGGGTTGCACTTTAAACTTTGTACAGTTTGGGGGAGGGAAGGTCAGATGTTAAAGGTAAGTGGTTTGTGGGGGGCAGAGGGCAAATAGTTAATGTAATTGTTATTGGGGGGGGGTGGGAAAGGGGCATTGGAACTTTATGTAATTCTGGGGGATATCTGTTTAAAAATTTAAATATCCCGGCAGGGCTGACTGCCCTCTAAAAATGGCGTTGGCACCTGCCCACAGCATCTGACGCCATTGCTGGAGACGGACAGCCCGCCCCCTCCATGTGATTGGCGGGGGGGGGTGATGGGGGGAGTGTGGTGGGGGCAGGCCGCCCCGGCTATTTAAATGAGCCGCTGCACTTAAGATCACGGTGGCTCTTTAGCGTGCGGCCCGCCATTTTCTGAGCTCGCCACCACGGGCTCAAAGAATCCAGCCCACTGTATCTACCAGTGACTAACAATGAGACTGGGAATGCTAGTGGCGTGACACAGGCCTCTGTCTTTCTCTGTTATAGTACACGTATATTGCAGTGCAATAATGAGGTTTCAAGTTACTTCTCATGTCATGTCATGTTTTCAACAGAAAATCGGAAACATAATAATAGCCAAAAATTTGCTGTGAAAATGACAGTGAGGCCAACAGCGCTCACTATGATTTATGCGCAAATCAGATAGCAACACATGCATACCTAAGTATGAAAATCCATAAGTTGATGTTCAAGAAGTGCTGCTTCTCCATAAGCTGCACTAAAACAGAACCCCTCAGTCTAGCTTCCCAATCAATTATATTCAACAGCGTGAAGTTCCTGTACTGGCATCGTAGATACCGACTCAACTCGCTGCACAATGTTAGGGCTCATCCAATCCAGTCTACGTATCTGTGATAATTCTTAATTACCGCCAGACAACCTTCCTGGCAGTGAATATTAGCTTTTAAAAATGCAGACTCATATTCTTTCAGCTTTCAATCATTGTTGGACATTTTAAAAAAAGGAAAGTAATTTTTTTTTTTACTTTTTTCTGTCTTCTGCTCTTCTAATCCAATCTTTCTTTCTCTTCCTTTATCTCGCTTTCTGTGCCAGATTGGACATTGAATTCACTATTCTAACTTAAACTTCCGGGTTCAGCTTTTGTGCTGCTCAATCTTTAATCTGATTGGTTAAGGAGATACATAGTTGTTTGCCCTCTTTGCACAGGCCCCAGATGCCCAGTATAGGGTGCCATGCCATTTGAATGTTCTGTTGACAGCAGCATGCCATGTAAAACCCCATAGAAAGTCTATGGATCAGTGCAAGTCTAATGAATGGCTGTTCATCACTCATAGCAAAATCCAGCCCAGTATTTCTTCTAACAATGATCATATATTGCTTCTGGAAATGTAGATGTCATTTAGACTCACCACTATGCTCACCTTGTGAGGTTTCAATTTTTTCTCATCCCTACTCCCACACTTCTAAATCCAACCTGAGGATGGGAGATTTAAGGTGGACAACTGCTTTCTATTACTGCGAGCATCTTATGACAGAGGTGACACTTGTGTTGGGACTGCTGAGAACCAGGATGGCCCTTATCTGGGTTTAGAATCTCTGCAGCCTAGGTCCGCTTTCTTTTTCCACCTGTGATGACATCTGAAGAAACTGACCAGAGAACTCTATGCACTTGCTGTCCCAAGGGGAGGCAGAATCATAAGAGCCATCTCTTGCTCTCCCACTTGCTATGGCATGAGGATATTGACTGCCACTGGTCTGCCGCAGGGGCGGCACAGTGGCGCAGTGGTTAGCACCGCAGCCTCACAGCTCCAGGGACCCGGGTTCGATTCTGGGTACTGCCTGTGCGGAGTTTGCAAGTTCTCCCTGTGTCTGCGTGGGTTTCCTCCGGGTGCTCCGGTTTCTTCCCACAGCTAAAGACTTGCAGGTTGATAGGTTAATTGGCCATTATAAATTGCCCCTAGTATAGGTAGGTTGTAGGGAAGTATATAGGGATAGGTGGGGATGTGGTAGGAATATGGGATTAGTGTAGGATTAGTATAAATGGGTGGTTGATGGTCGGCACACACTCAGTGGGCCGAAGGGCCTGTTTCAGTGCTGTCTCTCTAAACTAAACTAAACTAAACTTCCTAATCCCTGGTAGAGAGTATTTGAATATCCTGCCAACCCTTGCTCTGGAGATCTCTGTCTTCTGCCACCGAAGGCCTGAATGCTACTCATCAAAACCTGTGTGCCGGAGATGCTGACTTGCATCCAAGCCTCTATCTTCTGTGTGATGCAAACAGGGTTTCCTGCAGTTGCAGCTTGCTGAAGGCTCCAAGCATTGTTGAGAAGACTTCTCTTAATGCAAAGGTTGATATTGGACCCTGCTGCTAGTTATGCAGTCTGCCACCCATTTTGGAGAGGCTTTGCAAGACCTTCATGTGAGTTTGATACTCTGCAACCATTCTTATTTTCATGTCGGGACCCTGATAGCATTCTCCAAATGCAGTTCAGCCAAGGGCTGTCATTTCTTTAGCCTCCACTCAGGAGCATTCTTTTTCACTTCACTACCTCTTCCTTTGGCTTCCTTGTGCGTTGTGCGCATTCAAGTTTCTCCTCTCCATTTGAACTATCCATATCCCTCCAAGTGACTCTATCTGAGTTGGTTAAAGTGATGGCGAATGGCAATGTGGGCAAGTTTCTGCTATTGTTCATTCTATTTAGGGCCTTTGTATTGGCTCTCTCTCTCTGTCTACTGCTGCTTCCCTGTTTCCAGATCACATGGAGAGAAAAATAGTTTCCTGTTAGGCTCCGTTTCCTTGCCGTTCTGTGTAAAGGATAAACATGTTTAATTAATTTGAGCCCAGCCATAAGTAGGTATGCATTCGAAAATACTCTCAGAACCTCTTTGTGCATTTTCCTGCTGTTATAACTCTGTCTTCTGCCTGTAAAAGAGTGATTATCAACAAGGTTAAAAAGTTAGATTTTCAGACAGTGCAATTGTAAACCAGTCTTACTGTTACTATTTATGTATTGCTTGATGTGATACAAGTGATCTCTGTCTCAAGGTTATGAAGGAGATAAAAACCAGTTGCCATTCCCACTCATGACCACCATTCAGTGATCTGTTGGATATACAAGTTTGAGGTTTGAGGATCAGCTTTGGGATTCACATTATTTCACAGCTGCAGATGTTCATTCCCTACATTTATATGTATTGAAAGGCTGTTTGAGCGATATGCCAAGGATTGCCATTAATGGAAACAACTACTAGCTTAAGCCATCAGGAAGGACAAATTTGATAACTGAAATTTATTTTATGAAGTCTACCTTTCCACTGAATTCATGATAAGCTTTGTAAGCCTTTAGTCATGCATGCTGTATGTCCAATTCATTTTTCTGTTTATCAAGTCAAATCTTCATTTCCTGCCAAATGTTTGTGCATTATAATTACTGTTTTTTTCGGTTATCTCTTGTTTTTATTTCTTGTTTACATTGTTTTGTTTGTTCCAGTTGTACTTCCCAATGACACAGAGTCACCTGTCAGTGATATTGATTTGTCTGCTGGTGAGTTCTATTTAATGTTGAGTGTGGCCACTTAAGCTCTAATTAGGATAACTGCATACTAACAGCTGCTTATGCTTCAAGTTTAGTAATGTAAGTCCTAACATTTGGTTCATTGTGTTTCATCCGTAGATGAGGATTCACAACACTCCATTTTTAGGAATATCAGGGACATCACTTCTATTTGGCTTTGAAACTTTGATTTAAGCTGCTAAGATTAATACAGAATCAGGCATTCACAAAACAAAGATAAGCAATGTCTGTTGAATTATGAATCTTAAAAATATACATTTTGGGGCAGTGCCACTCTAGGATTTTTTTTGATACTGCCACTGATATATTTTCTGTGCATTTCCTGTTTTTGTTCCTCTATGTTACGGTCAAGTGAGGAGGGATTGAAGGGCTTCCCTCTTTTCCCTCTCCTTGTTAGACCACAACAGGTTTAATTCTTTCTTAAAGTGAATGTACTGGCCAATTCAGTCAGTGTTTGATTACTTACTTGCTATGATCGTAACAAGAACCAATCGGACAGGAGTTTTTGAGTTAACAAAGAAAGAGGTAACTTTATTACACATAAACCGAATTAATAAAATAATAAACAACGTGCTAACTTTCAATCTCACACACACACTAGAGGTTTACACACACAAAAATAGGTTACAGAGTGGGGAAAGGTAGATTGGTTGAGTTAGAGTCCATAGAAAAAAGAGATATACAGTCTATGGCATTTGGGGATTTGACTGGCTTCTAGTTAAATTCGATGGTCCTAAGGCTTTTAGTTTGAAGAGGTAAATGATTGGTTCAGTGATTCTGTTGGAGATAGCGATGCAGATGATTTCCTCCAACTGTGTTTCTGGTTGTAGCCAGAGTATGTAAAGGTGGTCAATCAACAAGCAGGATTTGAAAGCTTTCAAGCTGGAATAGAGAGAGAGGGGGAGACCCAATTTAGGGTCTGCTCATGTCAGGGTCCAGTTGCTTCACCTCTGCTGCAGAGAAAAACACCATCTTAAAACCACAGATGGGGAGGGGCTTGCCACATGACAGTCAATCAGTGATTCAAACATAGCAGTTAGCAGTATTTCTTCTTCATGCTGAGAGAACAGGTACTTCCTTTAAACTTCCTGGGTCTGGGTTCTTGCTGGAGACTTAGCAGACATTTCATCTCTCTCCTGACCAGCATTGCACTGTAGGATACAATGTTGCAAATTAGGTGATCATCTTAAGCTGAAAGGATGACTTTGCTGGCAGCCTGTCTTATTAAAAATGTCTTTAAAAAAATACAAATTCAGATCTCCAGCCATTGGATTAAAGAAAATGATCATTTAACAAAACACATTGGCATAACACTCCACCTTATAATCTGGTTTACAAGTTATGAATGGTCCTTCTTTTTTAATCCTTCACCTTATTAACATTGCCAATATATTCAGAAAGTGTATTGTGTTATGAATGTGCCTCCATTTTTAATTTTTTTTTGAGGATTTGTGTTAAAGCTGAAAAGATTCCATGGATTTTTTTTTAACCAAATTCACTGGAAGGAAACTTGAGATGTTGTTTGAAAACAACCTGTGCTGGAAATCATGTGCTTTGAGCTCAATGAACTACATAACCCTTGGTGAGCTGGGGAAGATATTTACAGAGAAGCCACATGTCAAAGGTTATGGAGGTCAGGGTGTTGACATGCTGTTTGGAGAATATTGTTTTCAAGTTAGCTGGGGTGTGAACTATTTTGAAGACAGTTGGGTGATTTGCCAGCCAAGAAAAAAGAAACCACCCAGCTCACTTCTCTTTCTACCTCTTTGAAGAAACCCTGAAAACATCCACTGTGGGAGAGCTAAAATCCCTGGTGCTGTATCTCCCCTGAGAAGCTGGAAAAACCTTCCAGATTAATTTTCAACACCGCCTGAAAAAAACTGCTTTAGAAAAGATCCCAGTGACTTGTCTCAGTGTACCCGGACACCAGACCAAAAGGGACAACTGACTTCCTTCCATATCTTCTCTTTTCTTCTTCAAGAATTAGCAAGTATTTGGCCAAAGTATTCTTTTTTAAAATCTTTTTTTGTAACAGACCTCTGCAGAGAGCATTTCTGTATTTTTTCAGCATGTGTGTGAGTGTGTGGGGAATTTAAAAAAGGGAACTTTCATATTTCAGTCTGTGTGTTAATGCTTTGCTTTGTGAGTGGATAAGTCTTGTTTTCATAATAAACTGATAATTTTGTTGTTTATTGAAGAAACCTGGTCAGTGTATTTTATTCTGGGATAAACAGTAAAGTTTGACCGAATCGGTAACTGGGTAAACATTTTTAAACTATATGTTGTGACCTGTGGAGAAGTGGGACTAGAAAAGACAGTGCAGTCCTCCCACCTCAGTCGTAACAATTGACAGGACATCGTTTTTTGTTCAACTTGCTATTTGGTACAGCACACTGACTCCTTCAGTGCTGCATTGGAGCAAAAACTCATGGAGTCTCAGCAACATTCACAAAGATACTGCTATATATTCCACTATTGCACCTCTCTGATTCCTGTATTCTGCATTCTTTAATCTCGAATACAAGTAAAAAGTTTCCAATGCATACTCTTCTCACCTTGAGAAAATAATAGAAAAGCAAATGGAATGTGTGCTTTCATTAGTTTAAAAACAAAATCAAGATACTTGCAATCTGTTTGTCGACTTTGTCCAATTGCTAGCTGAAACTAACCTCAGACAATATTCCCTTTTATGATGTATTCTTAATTATTCATTACTTGATGTATAATTGTTGTCATTGAGAACTTTTACATTAAGAAATAGTGGGAGTATGACAAGGATAATAGCTTGTCTAACCACTCTATCATTAGACAGAGATAGTAATAGCACTTATTGTCATTGATAGGTAGGACCTCATCCAGATATAATACACCATTTTGTATTATCATGGAGTTTGGTGGTTGGTTTATGTTTTTTATATATGAAATATATTACAAAATATTTTTACCTTTAGACTGCTAACAAGTAAAGCTGTTAACTGTTGAGAAGACAAAAAATTAATGCTGCCTTAAAAATTCAACACAAATACCATCTGTCTGTGTCTCACTGCTACCAGTGTTGAAATTCCAAGTTAAACATCTGATTCCTGGAGTTTAACATTTTTTTCAGGAAGTAACACATTTTGTGTTTAGGATTCTGCATAGCCTGGGGAATACTTTAAATAGATTTAGAAAAAAGGAGATTTACATCCTCAAGTGTGTATGCAGGGTGCTTTCTTATGTGTGCGTTTAGCCCTTGGCCCAGGAATCATGCTTGCATTTCCCAGTTACAAGATCTTGTGCAAGAAACAGTAGGAGAGAGATCCTAGTTACATGTTTGTTGTCTTTATTACACTCTTTGAATTGGGCATACAATAGCTAGCATGTTTCTTATGAAGCCTGAATGCATTAGTAGAGCAATAGGAGCTTTGACCAGGTTTCTAAGACATTGGCCGGAATTTTTCCCTCGGCAGATGGGAGCCGTCCACCAACTGAAAAGTCGGTGGCAAACCCGCTTCTGCCTGGCCTGGGTATCTGATCCACATGTTGCGGTTCCCCGGCCTTTAGTTGTGGTCCCTGCTAGGACTGCAGCCCAGCTTTGTGAAGAAGATGTCAGGGAGCCCCGGAACCAAGGTAAGTTTTTATTGCCTCGCCGGGTGGCAAGGCAAGGGTGGGCTTGTTGGATGTTGAGGGTGGTTGGGGCAGCTGTGGTGGCCCTCTGTTGGGCACAGGGTGCCCAATCATGAGGGCCTGCCCACCCCAAGGCTATCAGAGAGCCGTCTGATTTTGTCAGGTGGCTTTTCTCGGGCCTGGGCTGCCCAACTAGCCACAGGTAAAATCTTTGTGGAGGCAGGCGGAGGTCCTTAAGTGTCCATTAAGTGGCCACTTAAGGGCTCTGATTGGCCTAGGGCGGGTGGGCCATCGTTTGCCGCTGTCATACCGGATAAAGTGGCGGTGGACGTGGGAGTGGGTTGGGAAGGGCCCCTCGAGCCTCCTGCTCCATTTTACACCCCAAACCACCCACCCCCACCCAGCCACATTCCCCATTCCCACTCTTTTGTGGGGGGGGGTGCGTAAAATTCCAGCCATTGTCTAATATGGCGTAATACTGTAATTTGTTTTTGATGTCAACACATTGCATGAAAAAGAGACAGATGTTCATCTTTAGAAATGATTCTGTGATAGGTAAAACATCACTAAATTAACATAGTTTAACTGAATAGTTGTGAAATTATCATGCCAACTTGCAGGCAAGCATAATGATGTTCAGCAGACATGCTGTTCACATTCGCCACCTCTCTAAATGATGACAGCCTCTAAAATATTCAAATGAAAGGCAAAGTCAATTTACCGGATTAATCTAGCTTCCAGTAGATTGATATTCTTATTAACAATTGTCTAGTGCAAAAATTAGAAATAGCATAACCACTTATTTTTAAAAAGCCATTCCATAGCAGCTGGACATTGCAGTAGAATGTTAAAGAAATCTCCCATGATCATTGTACTATTGTGGCGCAGTAGCATTGCCTGTGAATGTTAAAGGTTAATGGTGAATTACAGACTTGGTATTTTGCTTGTTGTTGTATACTACTAGCATTTTGAACATTGCATACCGAGCTTAATTGTTTTTAGCTGTTGTAAATTCTATTTATTTTAATCAAGCATCCATTATAACACAAATTAAAAAATGCACATGAACACGTCTTTCATTTATTTGACTCTTAAGTCGCTTGATTTAACCAAATTTCTTGGAACAAAATATTTGATGTAACCAAGACCATCATACAGCATGCAAGAATTGTAGATCGGTAGCAAGAACAGTAGTGTGCTCCAACACTGGAATAGGTTACCATGGAAATTAGATTTTCAGTAAAAACCTACAAGTAATGGTTTATACTATCCAATATTTGAGGTAGGAATTCTTAAAAATATGCTACTGAAATAGGATCTAGATTTAGAGTCTTAGAGTTATACAGCACAGAAACAGGCCCTTAGCTCATGTCATCTGTGCCGGCCATTCTACTCCCATTTTTCAGCACTTGGCCCATAGCCTTGCATGCTATGGCGTTCCAAGTGCTCATCTAAATACTTCTTAAATGTTGTGAGGGTTCCTGCCTCTACCACTGCTTCAGGCAGTGCATTCCAGATTCCAACCACCCTCTGGGTGAAAAAAAATTTCCTCAAATCCCGTCCAAACCTCCTGCCCCTTACCTTAAATGTACGCCCTCTGGTTATTGACCCCTCCGCTAAGGGAAAAAGTTTCTTCCTATCTAACCTATCAATGCCCCTCATAATTTTGTATTACTTCAATCAAGTCTCCCCTTACTCTTCTAAACTCCAGTAGAAAACAAGCCCTTCTATCTATCTGCTCTTGAGAGTGCATGCGAGAGTGAATGTGTGGGTGAGTGGTGTTGCGAACATTTTGAAGAATGAATATTGCTGAATAAATAGTTAATCTTCTGTTTTAAACCTACAAGCAAACCTGTCACTGTCTGTTTAGTTGGCAAGTAAAACACTCAGGGGCTAACTCATTATTTTAAACAAAACATTGTTCAAAGTGTGGTGGTGTTCTTGGTTTATGATAAACCTGTTGAATCTTCTAAGCAAAACAATCTCTTTAAAAGATGCAGCCCTGAGTTGTTTGTCGTCTTGACTTGTTGAGGTGTTGTAGATTTCTGGTGTTTAAGATTTCAGATTGGAGGTGGCGGGTCACTTTCAGTTCCCTGCTGCACCAAGTTGAAGTGCAGAGTTTGCAGCATGGCTCCTTCCTTTTGGCTGGATCTTCCCACAGTCCCTGGACCGACTGCCTTCTGTAATGCTGCTGCGATATCCCCTCTCTCTATCAAGTGAGCTACTTTTTAAGGTAAAAATTTCTCATATTAGCTTCTGTTAGGAGAAGCATGGCTCTCTTGCCTGCTAGTCATCATAGTTTTGTGAAAGGGAAATCATGTTTAACCAATTTATTGGAGCTCTTTGAAAGAGTAACATGCACTGTGGATGAAGGGCAGCCTGTTAACGTACTGTACTTGGATTTCCAGAAGGCATTTGACAAGGTGCCACATTAAAGGTTATTGCACAAAGTAGGAGCTCATGGTGTCAGGGGTAGCATATTAGCATGGCGAGAAGATTGGCTGGCTGGCAGAAAACAGAGAGTTTGCATAAATGGGTCCTTTTCTGAGTGGCTGGATGTGATGAGTAGAGTCTCGCAGGGGTCTGTGCTGGGGCCTCAGCTTTTTACAATTTATATCAGTGACTTAGTTGAGGGGAGTGATGGCATGGTAGCTAATTTTGCAGATGACACAAAGATAGATAGGAAAGTATGTTGTGAAGAGGACATAGGAGGTTGCAGACCAATATAGATTGGAATGCTACCCTTTATTATAAGAGGAATTGAAAATAAAAGTAAGGATGAGATGCTTCAGTTATACAGGGCATTGGTGAGACCATATCTCAAATACTGTGTGCAGTTTTGGTCTCCTTATTTAAGGAAGGATGTAAATGTATTGGAGGCACTTCAGAGGAGGTTTACTAGATTGATACCTGAAATGAGCGGGTTGTCTTCTGACGCAAGGTTGGACAGACTGGGCTTGCTTTCACTGGAGTTTAGAAGAGTGAGGGGAGACTTGATTGAAGTATATATAAGATCCTGGATGGTCTTGACAAGGTGGATGTGGACAGGCTGTTTCCTCTTGTGGGTGAGTCCAGAGCTAGGGGCCACTGATTTAAAATTAGGGGTTGCCCTCTTAGGACAGAAATGAGGAGAATTTTTTTCTCTTCGATGGTTGTGTGACTTTGGAACTCTGTGCCTCAGAGGTGATGGAGGCAGGATCACTGAATATTTTTAAGGCGGAGGTAGTAAGATTCTTGTTAGGCAAGGGAATCAAAGGTTATAGGGGGTAGATGGGAGTATGGAATTCGAAACACAAACAGATCAGCTATGATCTTATTGAATGGCCTACTTCTGCTCCTAATCCGTATGTTCGTCTGACCACACAATGGACCAGGATGTGGAATCTATGGCCATCCATTAATGCCTGGATGAGTATAATCCAGTTATGATGTGGCTACTTCACACCTTCTTTGTTTCCGAAAAACCCATTTAATTCAGAAACGTCTCTTGATGGTTTCAGGATGGGTGTAGTTGACAACCTCTTAGCCTGGAATGTAAACTTTTGTCCTTAACAGACAGTGAGGCAATGTTTGAATACTACAAGCCAGGTCATCTGATGTTCGGTGGCCATCTTTTGCAGAATCTAGGGCGGCACAGTGGCGCAGTGGTTAGCACCGCAGCCTCGCAGCTCCAGCGACCCGAGTTCAGTTCTGGGTACTGCCTGTGCGGAGTTTGCAAGTTCTCCCTGTGTCTGCGTGGGTTTCCGCCGGGTGCTCCGGTTTCCTCCCACCTCCGAAAGACTTGCAGGTTGATAGGTAAATTGGCCATTGTAAATTGCCCCTAGTGTAGGTAGGTGGTAGGAGAATGGTGTGAATGTATTAGGTAATATGGGATTAATGTAGGATTAGTATAAATGGGTGGTTGTTGGTCGGCACAGACTCGATGGGCGAAGGGCCTGTTTCAGTGCTGTATCTCTAAATAAATAAATAAAAAATAAATAAATTGTCCACCTTTTTTAAAAATGTAAAGTCAATTTTAAAGAGTCCACCTTGAATAAAGTTTGTATCTTAAAAGTAGCAATATGATATGTCTTTACTGGTGATGACAACATGGTCAGCAGGAATGAACCATCCAACCTCCAGTTGTTGACTTTATTAAAGAATAACTTTAAAAAAAACAGGAATAGGATAGTCAAGATGCCTTTAAGGGAAAGATAGGTAAATGCACAAGGAACAAAAGAATAGAAAGACATGCAGATAGGGTTTGATGAAGTATGGTGGGAGTTGGGTTGTGCAGAGCAGAAACATGGGCATAGACCAGTTAGGTCAAATTGCCTGTTTCTAGGCTGTAGATTCGATGTAAATCCATGAGTTGATGTTTCCTTTCAGAATATAAGTTGATTTTCCTAGAAGCTCTGTCTGCATCTGCTCTTTCAGCTTGGACTATCAACCTTGGTGTTAAATATATTCCTTACTATTTTCTCAGCAAACAGTTTTAACCACGTCTTTGCACTTGGATTTGTCAGGCATGTTAGCTCATGGCTATATCTGTAATCACATGCCTGCTGGCATCGTTTTTCGATTTAACTGTCTAAATAGCCATAAGATGAGTTACATGTAAGTTACAATTATGAAGATATGCTGGATGTCACATTCAGTTACTTAATTTCGACAGGTGTTAAATTTGAGGATGGAAAAACAAAGACATCATAGTGAGAACTAATGGCCCATATTTTTAAATTAGCTGCAAAGGAAGGGCTTTTGCCATCACCTCACGTACAGTTGCCCAGAGACTTTTTGCAGCAATTTCCATGGAGATTCCTACAAATCCAGTGCCTGATCCAGTGCGGTACCCTCTACAGGGTATCTATAAGCAAGGCAAGCAGCAGTGAGTCTCTTCAACCAATCAGATGAAAGTATCTTCACTGAGATATGCAGACTGCAAACCAGGAAGTAAAAACAGAAAATATAAATTACATTTAAATCATCGTACAGGAAGTGAAATAAAAATTAGGATCAGGGATTAGGGGAGAGAGATAAAAACAGAAAAACTAAAAAAAAACATTTTTAAAAAATCTGCAACGTTAATCTTCTTCTGTGGGAATGAGACTCCACACTTACAAAAATTATTTTTCAGTGCCAGCAAGGTTGTTCAACAGTAATTATTATTTACTATGCCCTTAAAAGCCCACTTTCTCCTCAATGGACTAAACCTAACTTTTCAGCCCTTTTTAATTTGGGACAAGTGGACACTTAGACCAAGTTCATGCCATTACATTGATTTCCATGCAAATTTCATGATCAAAAACTGCAACAGCATAGCCTGTGGATTTTCGGGGTATCACTGACAGTGACTTCTGTTTCTCCACATTTAACTGCGCATATGCAGATGCCAGATGTTGCTGTTGCTGTTAGATTTACCCTGCAATAATGGTGAGGTGCTGATAGTCTCGCCATTATTGTTCAGTAAAATCCAGACCTAAATGCTTGATTTTAAAGTGCAAACCTTTCAACACATCACAGGTCAAAAACCAGGGTCGTTTGTGCCCGTTTTTTGGGCACTATGTTTGCCCTTAGACCTTCTAAATAGCATCCGTGGCATTTGCACACTTTTGGGGTGAATTGTGCCAGATATCATATTAGTGAGAACATTAGCATCTGCAGTGAACAACCACGGGAAGTATGCAGACCAGGCAGATCATGACATCACTCAGCGTATAAAGCTGTTTGGACTACAGTGGTGCCATTTTGGAGCTCACCACTCCAGCGAACTGTTTCTCTTAACCTTGCACAGCTGAATATATGTTCAGCATCAGGAAGGACACACACACACTAGTGCTATTTAAAGGGACCATCAGCTTCTTAGAGGCTAGTTGCTGGTTGATCTCTTTTGGCTGTTACTTTGATTCGACAACTGATTGGTACATTCTATATTTGTTTACATTTGCAAAGGTCTACAAGAGTGGTGTAGCAGGTTCAGAAGGAGTTTTGGGTGACTTCAAGGCTTCTGTGAAAACCAGATGCTTCCAGACGTGGATTCACCAGTAGCCATTTCCTGTGAAATACAACATGATTTGTAGACTGAACAGAGGTCACTCAGAGCAGATCAAGCTGCTGGAAGGGGGAGAAGGGCTCCAGGCCATATCCACCTATCCACCCAGGGTGTTCAGGGAGCAATTCTCTTACATAAACGTCAGTGAAGGACATTATGCAGAATGGCTGCACTTTAGTTGGGACACCCTCACTGAAAACTACCAATTGCTGCAGCCACAACTACAACCTCAGAGCAAGGTGAGGAACACATGGCCAGTGACTATGAAGGTGACCGTGGCCATGACATTCCATGTCTGGCTGCTGCCATGCTGGAGTTAGAGATATTTGCAACATTTCCCTGTTTGCCGTCCACCGTTGCATAAGGGTGTTCACTGAGGCTGTCTATTCATTAAGAGCTAACTACATTCCATTTTCTGTTGGCAGAGAGAAGCAGGTACAGCGAACACATGGCTTTTCTAGGATTGCAGGCTTCAATATGGCACAGGGTGCCATTAACTGCTTTGCGGAGCCACGTGACAACTCTACGTCATAATGGAACTAAAAGGGATTCCACTCCCTCAGTGCCCAGCTGGTGTGTGCTCATCGGCAAAGAATCATGCAGGTCAATGTTCAGTATCCTGGCAGCAGTCATGATGCCTTACTCTGCTGCAGTCTGCTGTGCTAGCTGCATTTGAGCCCACACAGCAAACCAAAGGGTGGCTATTAGGCAACAAGTACTGTCAGCTGACGACATGGATGATAACTCTGGTGCAGAACCTATGTGCAGCATACATACAATAAAAGCCGTGTTGCCACACAATATGGGATGGAACAGACTACTGGTGTGCTGAAACAATGCTTTCGCTTCCTGCACTGCTCTGGAGGAGATCTGCAGTACTTGGCAGAGTAGGTGTCAAGATTTGTCATGGTATGCTGGAGGCCCTCACCATCATGAGGAGACAGCCCTTGCCACCTGTTATGTGACAAGTAGCTGAGAAGCTGAACATGAGGAGGAGGAAGTAAAGGAAGAAAGGAGGCAATCTAGACAGCTGCTTTATTGCCAGGCTGTCGGTGAAGAACTCATTTCAATGCTACACCAGTAGTCGCACTCCCAATTCCTCATTCACCAATAGTCCTGCACCAGACCTTGCGTTTGAGCATCTTCTTCGCCACAATGCAAAAATAAACTGCAACACAGAATAAACATTCCAAACCAAACTTATAAATTAAATCATTACATATTGCATATAAAAGTCAATTAATTACCCTGTGCACTTGCTTTGTGCCTTTTTTTGTCCTCGTGCTCCTATGCAGTGCTATCCCAGTGGCTGCAGCATGGCTGGTAGAAGAGGGCTGACTTCCAGTGGAGGTGACTGCAAATGACCTTGCAGGAAGACCTTAAGCAGTTCTGCATCTAGAAGGCCTGGCTTTGGACTGCACTTTCTCAGCTTGAGCAGCAACAGTCTAGGAGAGCTGGCTGGATGAAAGGCAGCAGCAAGGGGCACTGGTGGAGTGCCACTATCCTAAGGTGATGCCTTAGCAATCCTGATAATCTGCTGGAACACAGATTGCTCAACTGGCGTGGCACTCTGCCAGCCCCTTGAAACACTGGTATCCACAGCCATGATGGCAGCAGTGTGAGCTTATGACAGCAAGCTGTGTGACAGTGAGTGTCATACAATTTGTTTGGGTGATGTAGCTGTCATGGTAGGATAGATGGTAATGTGTGCAAGCTGTGAATTGTATGTATGTGCAGCAGTGCTCAGTGCGTGAGGATGAGGTAAAGCATATGAATGTTAGGTATGAATGAGTTCCGATTGATAGAGATCATTGGTGGGTGAGTGATGGGTATGTGGTGAATTGAGCAATGAATGGTAAATTGTGCAGTGTCTGAGGCAAATGGTGCAGTTGGTAGGATATGTCATTTGAAAGTGCACTTGAAAGTTGACCTTGACTACTAAAGTGAGTTCATAAATTTTTTTCCTGCATTGTATCCTGGTCTTTGATTCCTGGGGCTGAAATTTATACTCCTGGCGGGTGAAAAATTTGTCTCAGAACCGCTGCGATATTAAGCGCGGCGGCTCATTTAACTAGCTGGGGTGGACCCCTCCCCCCACCCCCCCGATGACATGGAGGGGATGGGCTGTCCATCCCCGGCAATGGTGCAGCTGCCTGTGGCTAGGCGCTGACGCCGTTTTTAAAGGGCTTCAAACCCTACTGTAAAATGTAAATATTTAAAGAAACAAGTAATAAGAAAAGGTAAATACTTTTATTCTGCCCTTCTCCCACCCCCTCATTACAATGAAATTAATTACTTGCCCTCTCTCCCCCCTCTCAAAACACATACCTTGTCCACCTGACCTTCCTCCAAAATGCATAAACTTTACACTGTAACCCTTCCCACAAAACCTGACACCAATGATATTACTTGAACCCTGCTCCCAAGCCCCTGCAACACTGAGAAACTTATCTCCTCCCCCCTCCCAACCAGTGGTTCTGTCTCGGTTTCCTGGACGGGGCTCTGAAGGCATGGAAGTGTCAACTAGCAGCATGAAGATCGCTATGGCAGGAGTGCAAGCATCATTGATTCATGTGAGCGGTGGGGGGCCGCCACGAGGCCTCGCTGCCGCCGACAATATCGGGCCAGGCCTTTCTGGCATCATGGTGCATGGCGGTCCTCTCCCAGAGGTATTTTTAGACCCCCCCCCCCACGACCCCTGACGTCAGGGGGGGGGTCAGTAAAATTCAGTGTCGATGTCTACAACTATCTGCTCCCATTGCCTTCTGAGGGTGTGTCTGGAGGGCTTCCTGACTCCCTTGTGGATCCAGGATAATTGTCCTCCTTTTTAACCCCTCCACCATGGCCTCCTTTCCTCCATCTGTTGCCATTATTCAATGTTTCCCAGGTCAGCTTCACTTCCTGCATGACTACCAGCCACTCCTCCAACCATAATGCACTTTTCCTTTAAGAAGTGCAGGCTCGCTTTAAGTCGCACAAGTTAGCTTTAAGTGGTGCTAGCCTCTCACAATATTAGCCCCCTGCTCATGTATCCAGCTAACCAGCAGCATGGTTAGTGTTGGCTGGACACTGCAATCTTTGAAATGAGCAGGCAGCATGAGATTAGCTCACTACCTGCATTGCAATCAACATCTGTGGGTTAATTGCATATCGTGGCCATTGCGCCTGTTTTGGAGGCTATCAAATTTACCCCCACTTGTTTAAAACTGAGACAAAATAGAGTGGAAGATTTTAAAAGAATAAATGGTTGAAAGTAAAAGTGCAAATGGATTCAGGAGACTTCTTGAGGTATTTCTGGAAAAATGAGATCTATTGAGAAGATTGAGATCATTCAAAAGATATTGGGCTTGTTAAGACTAGGTAATTTTTCCTGTTTCCAAAAATGTTTGCAATCTAATGAACAGGTTTAAAGTTGTTGTAATGTGCCTGAAATCAGCCATAATCTAATTGAATGGTGGAACAGACTCGAGAGGCTGAATGGGCCTACGGCTTTTCCTAGGTTCCTATCCTTCAGATGAGCTATTAAACCAAGTTGTCTGTTGCAGTAGTTTGTACTGTATAAATACAATCATTATAATTCATAAAGCATAAAACTTGACATTTTAAAATTTATTCATATTTTTGCCCGTAGTTATATTTTCCATATAGTTTGCTTCTCCTTGGAGGCCACTTGCACAATGTATTACTCATTTGCCAAGAAGGAAGAGTATGTGAAAGTTTTTTATGGCTCTGATCCTGCTTTTAAAAGTTGACGCGACAGGGTGTGCAAGGCTGGCTTTGTGCTTTGAAGCCTCAACTCAGATTTTCTTCTTATATAATTCTGCATACAAGAAAGTCCAGAGATATAATTCATGTCCTGCTATTCCAGGGCATGTTGCACTTCAGAGTTCAGCACCAAATCACTCAGACCACAAAAGCTGTATTTACTTTTTTAATATAAGGATGTGTTTATGCTTTAGCTACTGGCCTAAATTGTGACAAAAATTGATTCCAACTTGGCAACACCTTTTTTATGGTGCCTGTCTTTGATCCATTGCTTGATTCATGGTCCTCTTTTACCAACTGATTGTACTGTGAAAATGATATCCAGTCCTAACACTGCGAAGTAGGGAACTACTTCTTTGTAAGTTTCAATGAAACACAACTTTTAGACACTGAACTCTGGTAAATGGCGTTTTATACTGAAGGGTGACTTTGCTAATATGCATCTGTTAAGTGTCCTTTATACAACGACATGCATAGCTTCACTGTTTAATTGTATATTCACTGTTAGTCAAATAAAAGTCTTGAACTACTTGACTGTTAGGGGCAATAGATAAAAAATGATTCCAATACCTTGGAAATTTGGTTAAGAGCAAATTCATTTGTGACTTTAACAGGCTCTTATTGTATTGATTTATTTTCATTTGTGCTCTTCTGAAATTCTTAGTCTAGCACTAACCAAATTAACATAAATGGCTTGCCTCTTTATTTCACTTTCTTTGACTTTTGTTTAATTTGTTGAGCCTCTTATCAAAGTTTAACGATACTGCCAATAAAAACATCATAATTTATCTCTTCATCTAAGGTCAAATTCAAATTGAATTTCTTTTTCTCGTAGCAAATTCAATAAAAGATCGACAGCCAAGTTTCCTGACACCTTCTGACAGCAGCTCAATGATTACAGCACTGCGAGGTGAAACTCTTCAACTGGAATGCATTGCTGAAGGCCTGTGAGTAACAAGGAAATAACACTTGAAGCAATTAGTGACCCAATTTGACAGCATGGAACTAACAGTGAGATTTTAGTCTCTAAAAAAGTCGTATTTCTGTGGAGACAGTGCACAGACAGTGCTGTTGCCAGAATTCTTTCATTGTGCTTATTATTTGCAATGCAAAGTCACTACTGTGTCAGATAATTCGAATATTGTCAACTATAATTCTGCAATTAGCATAATCTATGTAATTAGTGTACAGGATGAAATGTTAATTTTATTTTTTATATTCTGATGGTTTTGGGCACAGAATTCTGGTTTGCGTGATCAGATTATTTCACAACCATCTCTTGTTTCCTTCATAGTCCCACACCGCAAATCTCCTGGACTAAGGTAGATGGTGATATACCTAAAAATAAAACAACAGAAGAGAACTTCAACAAGACTTTGAAAATAATTAATGTGACAGAACTTGATGATGGAAAGTATCAGTGCAAGGCTGAAAATGCATTTGGTACAGTGAAACATTCCTTCTTTGTTACAGTGGAAGGTAATAGACTAAGCTTGCCCATTTCACCTCTTTTTAGCACCTTCAGTTTGATCATCTTTTAATAGAGCCATGCTTTTTTTGCATGGAATATCTAGATAAACAGTGCACTAATCGAATTTACTAAGATTGTAACCATGACCCACGGAACATGATTGTTTTGAAGAACTTTGCATTATTTAATGTATTTAATGTGAGCCATGGCTCAGCTGGAAGCCCTGTCACCTCTGAGTCGCAAGATTCTGGGTTCAACTCCCATTCTTGGGCCTGAGCACAAAAATCTACCCTGACACTCCAGTGCAGTACTGGGGGAGTGCTGCACTGTTGGAGTTGACATCCTTCGGGATGAGACGTTAAACTTAGGTCCCATCTGCCTGCTCAGGCGGATGTAAAAAAAAATTCCATGGCACTGTTTTGAAGAGGTGCAGGGGAGTTATCCACAGTCTCCTGGCCAATATTTACCCTTCAATCAACATTACAGAACCTGATTATCTGTTCGCTATCATATTGCTGTTTGTGGGAGTTTTGCTGGCACAAATTGGTTGCCACGTTTCCTACATTACAACAATGAGTACACTTCAAAAGTGCTTCATTGGCTGTAAAGCGCTTTGAGAGATCCCTTGGTCATGAAAAGCACTATATAATCACAAGACTTTCTTTCTTTGCTATTGCCTTCAATTAATCTGTGCAACATCGAAAGAATAACAATCAGTACACTCAGTTTACATTGATTCTTGTGTAAAGATTAGGCAAATCTTTGAAAATCGAACAAAGGCTATCAGGAATGTTTTCGTCATTTGATTAATTACACAGGAACAGTCAGTTTAATTTCCCTAGGTTATGCTGTCAACTAAGTTAATTCTGATGTGTTTGGACTTTGTGTTCGTGGTCTGAGAATGTAAGGATAGCTCAGTTTTGCGTTGTATTCAGTCCTAATGAGGACGAATATGCCTAGTGATCCAAGTGTTCAGAGGGAAATAGGTTGTTTGCCAAGATTTAGCATTTAATTATTTACTGAACTGTTATGCAACTGCACAAATCTATGTGTATGCAGGTTAAAAGTGATCAAAAATAACTTTAATGCACAGTTGCACAGGTGCCTGTCTCATTGGTCAACTGGTGGTCGAGTAATTTGGGGATTGTTCTTACCTATGCTGCTTGGCACTAGTGAAAGGCCTCTTCTACAGTCAGTTCAGCTGGCTTAAAATTCATGGGTATAAAGTGCTTTTAAGGTTTGAAAGGAAATAAGACAATGTCTTGGACATTCTGTTGAGATGACATAAACATACAGGATAGGACCATGTGATTTTCATTCTTTGTTTAAATGCTTGTGAGTCACTTGGGGAAATTAAAATGCAGTTTTCACATGGAACCACTCATCTGCTCCAAGAGATTGGTCACACCTGATCTAGACCAGAGCATGAGGAGTTACCTGTCAATATTTATATGCAAGTGTAGCTCTAGCCATTCTAAGGGAGGTGGTGTAGTAAGTGAGCCAATTAGCTCATAGGAGTCAATCATTTAATGAATTGAGGGAAGAGTGGCCTGATCCTTTCCATTAGCAAGTAGATCTGGTAGGAGTGACATGGGGGTGAGGGGTGGGATGGATCTAGCTAATGCTGACTTTTGCAAAAAAATTGCTGATCAGACCCCCGAAGTGCTGACTGTCAGCATGGAATGCTGTTGTTTGGCATTGATGGTTGGGAGTGGTAGATATCATTGAAACAATGCATCCCATTAACGAGTCCTAACACTTTGAGAATGGGCAAGGACATTGCTGAAAACATTGTCTAAGGAATATCGACTGAGGAAATAAGATTTTTTAAATGAATGCCTGGGTCTTGCATTTTCTATTCTGCCTCCACACTGCCCTCTATATAGAAAGTGTCCTGAAGAGAGGCTTACAAAAATTGGCAATTGATTCCAAGTGATGCATATTTAACAAGCACGAGAATGATGTAATTTGATCATGGAACAACATAAGATAAGCTGTGAGATGACAGATGAACACGATGACGGAGTTTGCCGTATGAGCTGTTGGTTTGAGGGATGCAGCACAGGATAAGACATGAATTGTTAGGTGTGTACTGTGAGAAGGAACATGATTATCTGTTCTCTATAGTTAGAATTTTGGTATGTGTATGACTACAGTTTTCAAAGTTTTTGTCTTCCTTATCTTAAGCTAAACTGCTCCATCTAGTGGAAACCTTTTATAATGGTTTAATAAAACTATTTCAAAATGATAGCAAAATAAATGTAGATTTAGCCAATTCAGATATAAATATACTTTCCTTCCTGTAGCATTGCTACTTCTAGGCTGAAAATACTCAAAAGTTGTCAGATAATAACTGGATGGTAATTGATAGTTTACTAGAAAAAGTATTATGGGAGCACCGTCGTCACATTGACAGCAATTGCTCAAGAAAAAGGCCCACTGCCACCTTCTCAAGGGCAACTAGGGATGGGCAATAAGTGCTGGCCTTGTCAGTAATGCCAAAATCCCAAGAATAAACTTTTAAACTCTTATAGAACCTGTGACTGTAAATTGCTTAATGTTTAACAATAATCTTGATATTTTTAGGAGTCAATGTCAGTTTTTCATTTGCAATAGCTTTACTCCAAAAAATATGATAGAAAATTAAATGATAGAAAATAAATATTTTCTATCATTTAATTTAAAAATCTTTTTCTTTTAAATGGCTTTCACTTTAAAAAAAAAGTTCTAGAACTTGTATGCCAATATTCAAACTATTCATGTTCTTCAATTAGCATTGATATCAAGGAAACTCCATCTCCAAGATGCTCACATCCTCTGCTTACGTCTGCTGGAAGTCTAGCTTCACATTACAGATTTTTGGAGCTTCTAACCAGAATTAGTGGTTCAGAGAGGATGAAGCAGGTCATCCCTGACATTGAACTTTGTATCTCTGGAGCAGTATGGGTTTCAATGTTGAAATTGATATTATGAGTATGTTCAGCATTTTGATGGGTTTACCAGAGGCCTCAACTGCCTAAGATACCCTGTAAAGCTACAGAGGAGATTTTGATGAATAAGCCCCAGTGGCCAAGAGTCACATTGCTGCTCTTTTTTAAGGGATTTCAGCCTTTTGACAATGGTACAATTTTGCATTTTATTAGGCCTGAGAAGACTCTTTCAAATTGACGCACTTTCCCTTCTGGAGTTTCAGGGAAATCAAATCTAGGATTAAACTGTTTGCTGACAGAAAAATTATTTATGCCTGGTACCAGAATCTAGCACCAAAGAAATTGATGCCAATTTCATTGATTTTGATAAAATCAGCACTACCTCATGTGTTTACAATGCAGATATCCTGTTTGGTCAATGTCAAGATCTTTAGTGTCAAAATGCTCAGAATCAAAATCCTTCTTATGGATAATATCGAGGCATGCAGAGCTTTTAAATCAGAAGCAATGATGAATGCTGACAAAATATCTGTCAGTGCCAGAATAACAGTAACTTTGGCTGAGGCCCCGATTGCCCACCACTTCCTACTTGTCTTTGGCTCAACAGGAGGATACCAAGGTTGTGTATGTCAGTTTCAGTCTGAGTGAGATAAAGTGGAGCAAAATGAAATCAGTGGTTAGGATGAGGCGTTTTTGGCATGAGTTGTACAGGATCACTAAAAATCAAAGAAGACATTTAAACTATGAAGAAGAAATGGATTTCAACAACATGTAATTTGCAATCTTGTGTTCTAGGAATTTCTCTCTTCATTGTACATAAGCTTTTCTCGTGTGCTTGTGATACAGGTTGCAATGTTATTAACATAAATGGGAAATAACAACTATAATTCTTCAATAATTCTTTGTATTTCCAACTTTGTTTTTATCAGCTGCCCCTTACTGGATCAAAAAACCCAGAAGTAAAGTATATTTTTCTGAGGAAAATGCGGAACTAGAATGTGAAGTAGGTGGTCAACCACAACCTAACGTTCAATGGAAAGTGAACGGGAAACTTTTGAACGGTAAGAAAAATATATGGATGGAAAAAAAATTAGATTAATAAAAGAAGTGTGGGCTAATAACACAATTTTGTTTAAAGTTTAAAAGAAATCCAACAGAATCATCAGAAAGAGATTAAACGGGAGATTTTCCTGGGCCTGGGCATAAATAATTATTTTTAAAATGGGTGGGTTGGAGTGCATAACTAGAAAGAAGCACAGCAATTTTTCACCATAAATTTGGAATATTCTCACATACCTCTGATGAAGATTGTTTGGTATCTGCCTTCATGGGTGGAATCCGACCGCCTTTAGTCCCACCATTGCACCAGAGACTTTTTTGGGTTCGGAACCCGACTTTCTTGATACACAGGCTTTGTGGTTGCTCTTTACCAGAGCAAACCAATTAAGAGCCCGCTTCTGAGCTCCCCGACCAGTTAGGGAGGGTGGTCAGCATGATGTGGTTATTCTATCGAAGGAAGGATTTCTATTTAAAGGGACACCAGCATGTTTCAGAGAAGCACACCAGCACTTGGATTTTTGAGGCTGTAGCAACCACAGGAATGGAGAGGAGACTTGAGAAGGCTGTCCCCACTCCCTCACCCCGGGGAGGTCTCAGTCTTACCTGGAGATCCTATTGGGGGATCTGAGGGGCTGCAGTGAGGTGAGCTCTATCAAGAATGAGAGGAAGAGGACAACCTCTCCAACCAAGTAGGCATGGATTGAAGTGGCTGAGGAAGTGAGCAGCAGAGGTGTGCTCCCTCCAACCTGGAGGACCTCAGGAGGACATGACAGGTGGGTGGCATAATATTTATGGTGACAAGCCCCACATTCTGACCTTCCCAGCATTCTCCTGCACAGCACTCTTCAGGTCAGCACACTTTTCAGCTCCACTCATTCCTCTCTGCAGGTACCTCACATCCCCATCTGAACAGCCAACACTCACACTCACCCTCAACATTTTGCTCTCTCACACCCATGTAACACACTTACCCTCCTTGTTGGCCTTCCCTCCTCTCCAAACAAGCCATTACAAACACTCACACCTCTCTGCATTTTCTCCTTGCAAGAGGAGAGCACAGAACTTGGAGAGAGGCTGAAACACGGGGTGGGGGGTACTGGGGGTGGGCCTCCAATGATAGGCAACTTGTCAACCATTGGCAATGCATGGCCACCTGTTTCACTGGAAAGAAGGTCTTGTTCCATGAGGTTGCAGATGTCAGTAGTGACCTGCCATGAGAGTCTGAGTTTCCTGAACCATGATGCTCAGACATGACTAGAGAGCTGATCCTCTCCCTGTAGACCCTGTGTTGGGGTTCTCGCCTCCTTCCAGCTGTATCTTGTTGTCTATCCCATCTGCCCTGTGGCTGAGGAGAAGGCAGCTGGTGTTGCTGCTGGAGCAGTTGGTGGTGACGTAAGCCCCAGCTCCTGGCCCTCACCAGAAGTGGATGTTGGAGCTGCATAGCATGCTCCTGCACCATTCTGAAGGCGCACAGCTGGGAAGTGCAGCTGAAGGTTGGTGCCATGCTCAACAAAAGTGCTTTCCAAGAAGTGGGCAATCAGCTGTTAAGCAGTGATAGGACACATTGAGAAAAAAGTGCTGTGAATAGCAGCCTCTCACCTGGCCATGGCTGTAGCACTTCAGTGTAACTGAGCAAATCTTTCACGGCTTGTCAGTTTCACTGAAGAAGCTCTTCTCACTGTGCAATCACCTCAGTGACGCTGGTGAGTTGCTGGTGGGGTGGGAAACTGCTTCCATGGCCTGGAAATCCAGGATTCAGTGCTAAGTGACCTCTTAAGTAGCTTCTCAACAACTGCGAAATTATTTAACTGCTGGACCCTCAGGGTTTCCCTACTCCCCTTCATTCCCACCCTGAGGAAAGCCTGCAGAGGGAGGGATCAGGGTAATGTGGTTGTTGTGGTGTATATGGACTTCCAAAAGGCATTTGATAAAGTGCCACGTAACAGGCTTGTCAGCAAAGTTGAGGCCCCTGGAATTAAAGGGACAGTGTGGCATGGATACGAAGTTGGCTGAATGACAGGAAACAAAGAGTCACGTTAAATAGTTGCTTTTCAGACTGGAGGAAGGAACACAGTGGTGTTTCCCCAGGGCTCAGTACTAGGATCACTGCTTTTCTTGATGTATATTAATGACTTGGATGTACAGGGCACGCACAATTTCAAAATTTGCAGATCACACTAAACTTGGAAATATTGTGAACTGTGAGGAGGACAGTAACAGACTTCAAGAGGACATAGGCTGGTGGAATGGGCAGACACATGGCAGATTAAATTTAATGCAGACCAATATGAATTGATACATTGTGGTAGGAAGAACGAGGAAAGGCAATATAAACTAAAAGGCACAACACTGAAAGGAGTGCAGGAACAGAGAGACCTGGTGGAACATATGGACAAATCGTTGAAACTGGCAGGACAGGTTGAGAAAGTGGCTAAAAAGACATACAAGATCCTGGGCTTTATAAATAGAGGCATAGAGTACAAAAGCAATAACGTTATGAATCTTTATAAAACACTGAATCGGCTTCAACTGGAGTATTGTGTCCAATTCTGGGCAGTGCACTTTTGCGGGGAATGTGAAGGCATTGGAGAAGGTGCAGAAAGGATTTACGAAAATGGTTCCAAGGATCAGGAACTTCAGTTATGAAGATAGATTGGAGAAGCTAGGCTTGTTCTCCTTAGAGAAGAGAAGGTTGAGAGGAGATTTGATAAAGGTGTTCAAAGGGAGCATGCGGAAAAACATTTTTATGCAGTGAGTGATTAGGATCTGGAATGCACTGCCCAAGTGTGTGGTGGAGGCAGATTCGATTGTGGCTTTCAAAAAGGAATTGGGTAAACAGCTGAAGAGTGAAAATTTGCAGGATTATGGGGAAAGGACAGGGGACTGGGACTAGCTGAATTGCTCTTGCAGCGTTCTTGCAGGGACTCAACTGGCCGAATGGCCTCCTCTGCACTGTAACCATTCTGTGATTCTACAATCACATCGGCATCCTGACCTAATGTCATTTTTTTGAACTTTCTTGAACTTTCCCATCCTGCCTCCCCGAACCTGCCTCCAATGGCTTTGAAAATTTCACCGCCCACACCCCACCCCGACACCACATCTCTAATGCCCCTCTTATTGCTGAGTCCCAGCACTTTGTGCTGGCCATCATCCCTCTTTCCACCAATTGTCTGCTATCTGTCTTCATATATCTGATGTTCAGTGCTTGATAACAACCCTTTATGCCACTCTATTGTCAAATTAGTCCAACAGGCCAAAGGTGCCATTTCTGATCTCCTGCCCACGGATTCAGACTTCATAGTATCTGCTTAGAAAGACAGTTTGGTAGCTCAGTCTTAAGCAACTTGTACAGTCCTACAGATGCATCTGAGCAGTAATAAATGGAGAGCGTCTCCACAGCAAGGCCCTCTTCAACATAAGTAGTTTTCTCTGAGAACATCTTCATCATCCATGCCAACTCCTGCCATTTCCCTGCTGCTGAGTATGTCATTAACATGGCCACAAGCCACTGGGCACAATGCAGTTTTATGGTTCTTTGTTTAATGGCTGCATCATTCTGATTTCCCAGCATAGTTTAAGTTGCTTGATGTGCTCTGTTTCCCTGGTGTGTAATCCAGACAAGATTGCAGAAAAGTTATTGTCCGCAAAATTCAATGAGCCCCTAAAGCGGGTGTGGGGGTTGCAATTGCTTCCGATGCTAACAGTGTGCAAACTTCGTGCTACCAGCTCATTTAAATGATTGTAGTATGCAGCCAGCACTAAGCATATGGTTGAATGGCTGCAATCTTGAGCAGGGGACACAAAATTGTGATAGGCCAGCACCACTTAAAGCTAGCCTACGCTAGTTAAAGCCAACCTGCACTTAAAGGGGAGCTGCATTCTGGATGGGGCAAGTGCTGGAACTGGTTACAGAAGAGAGTGTGAGGAAGAAGAACAATGAATGATGGTACAACATGGCAGAGAATAGTCTCCAAGATTTTCCGTTGATGTACTCAAGACCTTGGTCAAGGAACTGCAGAGAAAAGATACCATCCGTCTGCAGGGAGCCAGGAGCACCACCCCCAGTGGGAGAAGATAGCTGTAGCAGTCAATGCCAGGAATGTATCCCCAAGGACCTGGCTGTGGTGCTGCAAGAATTTCAGTGACCTCATACGAATGGTCAAGGTTAGTAGATGCATCTTCAAATACCATATCCCACCAACTGCCTCACCAGTCTTAGACACTGCTCAATACACCACACCCCTATCACTCATCTACCAACAATCTCTATCAATCACGACTCAAACCTAACATTCAGATGCCCTCACCTCACCCTCACACACTTAGCACTGCTACTAAGTGAAGGGGATCACAGTGTGGGACATCTAGGCAGCAAAGCAACAGAAGATTGCTCCGGGTGGGGGGGAGCGAAAAGGCCGACCGCCTTTTCAGCCCAGCGTCAGGAACCCCGTTTCCTCCATAAAATCCAGCTCCAGCAGTAACCTTGCTCCTGCAAGACAGTTAGACAGCCCAAATGGTAGTGCAATCTAGAGCCAGAGCTGCTCAAGGTCCTACTGCAAAGCCATCTGCAGTCTGCAACACTGAAAGTCAACAATCTTACACCAGCCATGCTGCAGTTACTGATGTAGCACTGCATAGGAGCACGAGGACAGGAAAAGGCACTCGGAAGACAGGCACTAAGTAAATGCACAAGGGTGATCAGCTGACTTTTCTATAGAATATTGGATGGTTTGATTTATGAAGTTGGTTTGAAATGTTAGTTTTGTGGTGCTTTTTATTTCAGCATTGTGGCCAAGAGGATGCTGTGTTGGTCAGTGACAGAGTAAAAGTAAGGTGTGGGACTATTGGTGATTGGGGAATTGGGTTGGTTTCAATGGTACCCCAATCGAATGAGCCGATAATGGACAGCCAGCCAGAAAGAGGATGAATTGATTACCTCCTCCCTCCCTCTTCTTGCTGCTCCTCCTCCTCTTCCTCTTGCTACCTCTCCTCTTCAGCTGCTCGCCATAGACTGATGGCCAGGGCTGTGCCCTCATGAAGGCGAGGTTGTGGATCATGCAGCAGATCACAGCGAGTACTGCAGGGCTTCTTTAGAGCGGTCTAGCTAGCTTAAACATCTCAATGGTCTGCTTGGTATTTTGGGTGACAACATGGCTTTCATTATATACGTGCTGACTACATGAGTCAGTGGATAGCCCGTGTCATCTAGTAGCTACCTTGTGGATTATCATGATGGCAAATGCAACTGGCGCAATGGACTACCGTAGAATGAAGCATCATGACTGTCTCCAGGATAACGGGTATTGACCAACATGTGCACTGAGTATGGTTGCACACCAGCTGTACATTGAGGGATGTAATCCTTTCCAGTTGTGATGCATCTCAGAATTTGCGTGCGGCGTCCACAAGGCAACAAGTGTTCAGCAATGGCATGGGGAGGTCTGAAATCCTGGTGAAGCTGCATGCTCATTCTGCTTGCTTCTCTCTGAGAATAAAATGTTTTCAGCTCTCTGAATACATCAGTGACATCCCTAACACAACAGCCAATGGTGAAGTGGGAGTTGTTAAGAAAATCGCCTTCTCTAACCTGGAAGGAGCCAGATGCATAAAACCTTATGGCCGCGGTAACCTTCATAGCAACCGGAAATGTTGTCCTTGCCCTATTCTGAGGCTGTAGTTTGGGCAACAACATGTGGCAGATTCCAGGGAAGACATCCTTTGTGAAGCACTGTTCCTCACTGAGGCTGAGATAGGAGAATTGCTCCCTGGCTTCCTGTTGAGAGCCCATCTCCCCCTCCTCCTTCATCTGTGTTACCTTTGCTCATTCTCTCTGTCATGCTGCAGACCAAGGGGGATAGAAACTATTGCGCCTCTGTATGGGTGCAAGTGGTCTGACCAGAACTCTTGAAGTCAGAATCAAGACCTTCCCCACATGCCACACCACTCCCTGTAGACTTCTGCAACTTTAAATAGGAGCAGGAACCACCAAATACTTCCTCTAACACAGCAGCAGACTGTAGAAATCAATCAGGAACCAACCTGAAAGTAGTTGATGATCATTTTAAATTGTGCTGGTGGCGGGTCCTTCTGCTACAGAACACATGTTCAGCTGTGTGAGGTTAAGGCAGAACATTAGCTGGAGCCTTGAGGTCAAAAATGCCAGTTCTGGTGTCAAATCAGTGTTACACACTGACTGACGTCATGGTTTGTTTACTCTGTATACTTCTGGCACATGCTTCCTGCACTCACGCTAATGCCTTTACCAAGATGGTGTTCAGTGCAACCAGCACCAGAAGTGTGCGCGCATGACATGGACACCAGTTTGGACTCGAAACGGCACTCATAGCGCCAAAAGTATGGGCACAATGCAGCCAAATTTTGCAATCATTGTTTTTATTACACCTGGCAGGATGACATCTTGAATTGTGTGAGAGGAAAAGAAATGTCTGTTGGCTTAAAACAAGAATGATTGTAAAACAGCTGTCGAAATACAACACAATCACTGCGTAAAAGGCTGGTTTTTCCCTTTCCCCCTCTTCATCTACAACCTCCTGTTCCCATCCTACACACCCTGTCCCTCCCCCACCACGCTTCTTCCTCTTCCTTGCCTCCCCTCCCTCTCCACTTCAATCATCCAAAGGTCAATCTACTCAATCTCGATGACAATGAGACTTTGCTTTCCTTCAGATTGCTTGGATTTATTTTACACTATCAAATGTAGATATAATCAACATTGTACTTGTATTTTTTTCTGCTTAGTAGCCTGGAGCAGTGCAGTAGGTTTCCTCCAAATTGCAACTGTTCCTTCAACCTATTGTTAATGGACAATCACTGTGATTGAGATTGATCCTCTTCCTCCAGCACCAGATATGGCAGAGCCTGGATGGATCAATACCAATTCATCTGTAGAGTAACATAATCTTTCCTTTTAAAAAAAAAACAAATGCCAGTGAAGATGAGGCCAACCAGAGGTTACTATTATTTCTGCAGGGTTTTTTCAAGGTTCCTGTACTTTTGTACACAGCAGGAGTGTGGCATGGGATTCCTGCGATTAATTTGTATGATTTCCACAGAGGGCAGAACTTCACTGTTTGTTCAGTATGGTGGGGTAGGAAGTAAATGCATTTTAAAGCTGAAACCTGGTGCTTGCTTACTACAGGAAGATTTGGTTTGAGAATGATTAGTTTCCTATACAACATTGCAGCAGAATTATATTAGACAACAAAGAACAAAACTTCCAAAGCTTGGACAAAGCTTGTTCAAGAAGTAAAGGACTTCAATAATGGAAAAGATCCCAGGTATAGCTATCATGAATTGAAACTGTTGGACTAAGAAGATGCTTTCATGTTTCAGTTGTACCACCTTCTCGGCACCTTCCCTAGAACTAATTGAAGTAGCCGAATGCAATATGTTTCCTCACCATTCTTTGTCACCAGAAATCAATAGTCGTATAAAATGAAAATTACTTTGTAGCAAAATTGATGACTGTTAATAAGAAAGACATTTTTATGTATTACAGAGACAAAGCCTGCCATTAATCGCAAGGTTTCTCAAGGTGTTATCACTCTCACAAATCTGCAGCTGAATGACAGTGTAGTCTATCAGTGTGAAGCTTCGAACAAGCATGGATCCATTCTTGCCAATGCAATTGTCAATGTCCTGAGTAAGTGTCAATGTTGAATGATGATTGTTTATTGTGCCTATTCAGCCACAGACATGACATTTGTCAAATTACTTGTTTTTATCAATGCAGTTTATAGATGTTTTATAAAGCTTTGATTGGGCCACAACTAGAGTATTGTGTCCAGTTCTGTCACCACACTTCAGGAAGGATGTGAGGGTCCTTGAGAGGGTGCAGAGAAGATTAACCAGAATGGTTACAGGGATGGAGAATTTTAGTTACAAGGTTAGGTTGGAAAAGCTGGGGTTGTTCTCCCTGGAGCAAAGAAGATTGAGGGGAGATTTGATAGAGGTGTACAAGATACCAGGCTTAGATAAGTTAGACAAGGAAAAATGTTTTTCATAATAATAATTCAGCATAATAATTGTGTTCAATTCTGAATGGTAATTCTGTTTTATCTCACTATTTCAACAGCTCTTAAAGTGATATTTAAACATTTTTCTGATGATTTTCTAAAATAGTTTAGCAGATACGTGCTTTATAATTCATATATATAAAATTTGCAAAATTATGAAGAAACATTGTGGCATTTGGTTCATCAGGAAATCTTTCATAATAAGAAAAAGTTACTTAATGGGATGGTAAGAGGTTAAATGGCAGATTGGACATCAGAAAAGTTAATTCCAAAGCAAAATGTGAGATTTTATGACGTTTAGCATGTGCCTGAAGGATACCAATCTGTCTTTCTCAAGAAGACTCTTCAGTCTTGCTGAACGTCTTTCTCCATCTTCACTCTTCACTCCACAAGTTGCTACCTTCAATAGATTTGTTTTTGTATCTTGAACATTTATCTAAACGGATGATTGCACGCATGAAACATTGTGAGTTGGCAGGAAGATAATTTCGAGCAGCATAGTCCTCGTACATGAATCATAAAAAGTTAGCATGCAGGTACAGCAAGTAATTAGGAAGGCAAATGGAATGTTGGCCTTTATTGCAAGGAGGATGGAGTACAAAAGGAGGAATATTTTGCGACAACTGTACAGGGTGTTGGTGAGACTACACCTGGAGTATTGCGTACAGTTGTGGTCTCTCAATTTAAGCAGGGATATACTTGCATTGGAGACAATTCATAGAAGGTTCACTTTGTCGATTCCTGAGATGAAGGCGTTGTCTTATGAGGAAAGGTTGAGCAGATTGGGCCTATACTCATTGGAGTTTAGAAGAATGAGAGGTGATCTTATTGAAACTTATTATGATTTTGTGGGGGCTTGATAGGGTAGATGCTGAGAGAATGGGCTGAATTTTACTAGTTTACTGCTGATCTTGGCGGCGGGCTTCAAAGATGGCGGCCCACACACGCGGGCTTTACTCCGCAGAGCCGCTGCGATATTATAAGTGGCAGGGGCGGATGATCTGCAACTGTGCAGGCGTCGGCACCATTTTTAAAGGGCTTGGAGCCCTAAATGACAATTTAATTTTTTAAAGAAACAGTGAATTTAAAAGTATTAAAAATAATTAAATAAATCTTTCCAGACCCCCGCCCATTAGCCTTGCATTGCATTCCTGCCCTCTCCCTCCCCAAAATACTTACCTTGTGTACCTGTACCTACCCCCCTCCAAAGTTCAGAAACTTTTACCTTTACCCCTTCCCATCACCCCCTCGACCAATCGGAAAAGTTTGACCCCGCTCCCCCCCACCACTGAAATACTCACCTCCTCCCCGCTCCCCACCAGTGCCCCACATCGGATCTCTGGACGGAGATCCCACGGCATAGGATTGCCGGTCACTGATCATAATATAGGAGCGGGACGGCCAGCGGATTGAGGTGAGTAATTATTCATTCATTTACATGTATTAACATATTTAAATGAATATCCCGTTGCTGAGTGGCAGAGGTGGGAGGCCGCCATGAGGCTTCGCTGCTGCCGGCAATATGGGGCCGAACCTTCCCAATGTTGAGGCCCATAGCGGACCTCTCCCGGAAGCATTTTCTGGGCCCCCCTGCCACGATCCCTGATGTCGGGGGGTTAGTAAAATCCAGCCCAATGTTTTCCCTCATGCGGGAATCTAGAACTAGGGGGCACAGTTTCAAAATAAGGGGCTTCCCATTTAAGATGGAAATGAGGAGGAACTTATTCCCTCAGAGGATCATTAATCTTTGGAATTCTCCACTTGAGAACAGTGGAGGCTGGGTCATTGAATATATTCAAGGCTGAAATAGAGAGATTTTTGATCAACAAGGGATTAGATGTTTATGGGGGGTAGGCAGGAAAGTGGACTTAAGGCCACAATCAGATGAGGCATGATGTTATGAATAGCGGAGCAGGCTTGAGGGGCCAAATGGCCTACTCCTGCTCCTATTTTTTTAATGTTCTTTTGTTTATGTAAGAGCCATGCCCACCCATCTAGTTTGTTGCACCTGTGACGTAAATTACAAAACCAGCTTGGATACCTCTAAAATATTTGGATTTCTATCTTCAGCAGTGGTCAAAATGTGCATGAATATAAATATGTTGTCTGGAATAAGTATAAAATTTAACATTCGTTGAATAAAGTTTGATTAACAAGTAAAAATGCATTGTTAAAGTTAAAATCTTATTAATTAATAAAATCTTATGTTTCATGTCCTTGAAAGTTAGTTTGAATGCATCCATGAAATTATTTAATGCTTATAGCCCTGAGAAAGTTGCTGATTAGATAAATTATTTCAGTATATTGGCATAGTTATCTCATTAAATGTGCCTTGTGTTTCGTGGAGTTAGGAGCTGGTTGAAAATTGTGACCTGTCACTTTAATGATGGTATCAGATTAAATTTCAATGATATTTCACTCATTTGATTGAAAATAATGTTCTTTAGAAGAGAATTTCAACAACTAAACACAACTTTTAAATAAGCTGGGGCCTATTTTGAAAACATGCAGTGGGTTTGAACTGGCAAAAGAAAATCGGGAAGGAAAAAGAAGGCAGAGCTGAGCTATGGTTTTGCTAACTTTAGAATTCTTTAAAATTAATATTGCAGTGATCAGGAGCAATTTAGAATTTTCAGGTTTCCAGTAGGAATTACTCCCATTTGAACTGTCCGTATACCATGTAAAACATTTTTTTTTTCATTGGTAACAAGAAACAGTTGACGCTTCCAGCTCCATTTATCTCAAATTCATACGAAATGGTTGATACACAAACTCACAGTATAGTTTTCTATTGGGCTGAACTGTTCTTTCAATGGCACTCCATAACAGTCACTGTAAACCTATAGAGGATAAAGCAGAATTGAGGCAAATTGATAGATAGGGCCTGTTCTGTTCTTGACAGCAGTGTATGATTAAAATCAGCCCATTCAGCTGATTCAGATTTCTTGAGATCCTGTGAAGTTTATGTCAGCTAAAGCGGCTGATTTATTTGTGCACTGCTGCTGGCATCTGAACAGTCCCACTCGATTGCTTTCCCAAATACTGCCCTTTCTCCACAGACAAGTGAGCAAGCAGGTTGAGGAGTAATGAGGTCTTTCGTTGATGGGGCCCCTCAACCGCATCTCAATATGTTTTACAGTAGATTTTAAGTGTCATAATTTGTGAGCTATGGTACCGAAGACAATATCAATTTGGCCTGTTGGAGTTCTACAGAGTACTGGCACGGGAATGGTAAATGGTTAACAGCATTATTATTGTAAAGTCAAGCTTCAAACACTTAAATAAGTCCCCGAAACCCACTGAATAAACAGACTTTTACATTGCGTTTTATTTTTAATTTTTACTGATGTTCATCAACAGACCTTGCACCAATGATGCTGACCATTGATGATCAGAAGTATATCGCAGTTGAAGGAAAAGTAGCTCATTTGCACTGTAAAGTGTTTGGCTCTCCTTTACCCACAGTATTTTGGTAAGAATTTATTAAGTCATAAAGAGAACATGCATTACACTAATCTATGATCATTTCTGCTTGAAAATCTATTGTAGATTATAAACTCTGAAACATTAATAAGCTTCATTATACAATTTATACATTCTAGCATCATATGGTCATTTCTGATTTCATGTTTTTTAGGTTAAAGGAAGATATGGAAACTGCACTTGAGGGCCAGAATTATTTTGTGCATGAAAATGGTACTTTGGAGATAAAGGATGTCCAGAGGGAAGATGCAGGATTCTATACTTGTTGGGCAACTAATATTTTCGGCAATGACACAACTACCAGTATGCTGGAAGTCAGGGGTAAGTTGATCTTGTCTACTTAGCTGTGATTTTTCTTCTATTCTACATTATTAGTAAATCCATTCGTAGAAACTATTTTAAACAATAGTAGAATTATTTTAAACAGTCATGGAACTATTTTAACTGATCTTGGTTCTATGGCTATTACAGATATTTAATTATTAAGACTTCATTTATGATGCTATTCCAGTTCTATTAATAACATAATGAATTGATTTTGAACTACTTGTGCAATGTTTTAATGAGCTAACCACAGAATTATCTATAACATGCATTGATAGCATATGTGATACTTAAGAAAATTGCAACTCTGCTGTCTAG
Source organism: Heterodontus francisci (assembly GCF_036365525.1). NCBI lineage: Eukaryota > Metazoa > Chordata > Chondrichthyes > Heterodontiformes > Heterodontidae > Heterodontus > Heterodontus francisci. Next base: position 32,838,222 of record NC_090389.1, read on the forward strand.
TGTCCTTGTATTTTCTTCTGAGTACAGTTCAGTTTGTAATTAATTCAGTATTAGTAATATTTTCTGCAAGTGAATTGAAAAACAAGATACATAATCCCATACTTAGTCAAACATTCTATAAAGATATACCAAATGTTTAATTCTTATACACAAAGTAGTTCACAATCAAACAATAAATTACACAGAATTACATAGAACATACCACATGGAAACAGGCCACTTGGCCTTTCATCTTATCTTTCTGTTCTCTTTTTTCTCATGTGCTCATCTAATTTCCTTTTGAAAGCTGTTCTTTCTGTGTCAGCAAGTTCCACATTCTAACTTCTCTCTGAGTAAAGAAATTTCTTCTTATTGCACTCCATTTTCCTCATAATTTGTTGTCTTCTAATCAATTACCTTAAACTTCATCCTACTTTATGTCACTCTCCATTATAATCTTGAATCTAACTGTGTTGTGATCACTATTAGAAAGATGCTCTCTATTCTTTCTTCTCCCATCTGTTCTGGTTCATTCCCCAGTACAAGATCCAACAGCGATTCCTTTCTTGTTGGGCTTCTTATGTACTGAGTGAGAAAGGAGTCCTGTACACCCTGTAAAAACTCCATTCCCTTTTCTTCTTCACTACTTGTTTCTGTCAGTTTATTTGGATCTCCCATGAATATTATTACATGCCTGCTATGCACTTGGTAAATTTATCTGCATATTTCTTCCTCCAATTCCCTTCAATTGTCGTATACCCCTATTAGGGTGAGGGAACCTTTGTTGTCTTTGGCTCAATCCATAAGGATTGTGCGTTTATCTTAGCACTGGTTAATCTTTTTTTCTAACCCCCAACTCCATTATGTTATCTTTAACTAGTACAGCAACTCCACCTCCTCTCCTTCCTTCCCATTCCTTACTAAATGTATTATATCCAGCAATATTCAGTTGCCAATCCTGTTCTCTACGGAAGTGGATTCTGTTTTTGTTTCATTATCATATCAAAAATATCTCTGCACTTGGCTGTATTTTCTATCTCCTTCACAATGACACACTGGTGATGTGGCCCTTATTAACAAGTTCCGCTTTGACTTCTTCCTCTACATGTCTGACATTGTCTCCTCTTTCAAGCATGAGACTAGGGACCAGCCCTCATGCTTCTAATTTAAAATCCTTGCTGTGTATGTGTCCCCACAAACACAACCTTTTCATCAGGATATCCCCCTACAAATTCAGTCCCTTCCTGTTCTCTCTAAACTTCATCCTCCATATAAACTGTTCCAGCCATTTCCCTTAACTTGCATCTCCCAGAATATTTTCATTCCTGTTTATGTCACTGACAATCTTGAGCCATTTCCTTGTATCGTTTACCTCCCACACCCTCCATCTTCTTTTCACCTCACTTCATTCTGCACTACACCTGGCAAAAACTCTGCCCCATGTTACATATGTTATGGCTACATGGTGAGATGTGGGTGCTTCCTACTGTTCAACTTCCCACCTGACCACAGCAAGTGTTTAACCACTTGGTGTTCTATTTGTCAACTAACCAGACAGAGATAGGTATTCTTGTAGGTTTAAAAGCAGAAAATCAATTGTTAATTGATCGATATGCCTTATCACGAAATTGTCACAACCCAGATCCACTCGCGCGCATGTGCGCACACGCACACACACGCACACACACACACACTCTCTCTCTCTTAAAAGAAGATACAGATAGAGAGGGAAAAGGGGAAAGTGACTTCTAAGTGGGAGGCAGGTCACGATAAACCTGTTGAATTCTCTTGGAAATGGAATTCTTGTGGTTTGTAGGCCTGAGATGTTTGTAGATTTCTTTCTTGGTCTCAGTTCAGTTGAAGATGGTGGATCGCTTCTAGTTCACTGTTGTCTAGTGTAGAATAGGATTCTACAGCAGGGCACGTGCCTTCTGGTTTTCTGGAAAACAAGCTACTGGATGTCATTTTTCTTCTCTCTCTTTCTGGAGTCTCTCTCTAGGCTGATTTTTTTTAAAGGTAAAGCTGTGTTACTTCTCATCTTCTGAGAGGAAACTCTCTGGTTGCTTCCCCATGGTGATCGCACAATAGCCCAGGACGTGGCTACTTCACACCTTATTTGTTTTAGAAGAAGACATTCAATTCTGGAATGTTTTAGGATATGTGTGGGATGAGTGCAATTGACACCTCTTAGCTTTGAAGATTTTCCCTTTGTTCCTGTCAGACAGTTTGAACACACAAAGGCCAAGCCTTTTTCTTCAGTGGCCATTTTGGATGCATTGTTCACTTTTTAAAAGTAAGGTTCATTTTTAAAAGACAAAGTCAGTTTTTATAACACTTTGTTCATAATTGCTGTATCATCCCACTTCTTGTGCATGTGACACTTAAAAATGTGCTGTCAAACTCCCAATTTGACCCTCCAATCAACACTAAACCTCTGCTCAAAATACTCTCCCATGTTCAGCCTTAAACTCACTGTCTCCAACAACACCTTCAACCTCGCCCATTCTAGTTGTTTCCCTGGTTATAACCACCATCTTTGCTTCCTTAAGTACAAAGGATACAAACCAGATTTACCATCGCCACATCATGCTCTACATTATTTTACTCTCCTCTACCAAAATTACACACTACTTTCAGATCAACCCAGGAATCAAACATAACTCCTATTCTCTATCAGCAACTCCTTCCTTAAGTCCTTTTCCTCTTTTCCTTCCACACTTATATTCAATAACAAGTGCAAAGAGCTCATTGTCTTCTTTGTCACTAACGTTGAGACCATCTGTTTACTGTCTCTGCTGTTTTCTCTGTTCTGCCTACTAAACAAATGATTTTCTGAGTCCTGCCTACGTGATATCCCTGAATCCTGATCTCTATCAGGTTTCTCTCTGCATCTCCTCCATGAGACCTAACTTTTGCACCCTCAACCCCATTCTTCTAAATGCCTCATCAATCAACTTCACTTTCTGTCTCACATTTAGCCAATAGAGTAAATGTTTACCTCTATGTAAGCTTTTTCCTGTTCTTTGATGAACTAATAGAGAGAAGTTGGTTGATGTGTATATGGAATTTGAAAAGGTATTTGGTAAAGTACTACTTAATAGACTTGTTCGCAAAATTGGAGCCCATGTGATTAAAAGGGCAGTGACAGCATGCAAATAAAATTGGCTAGGAGACAGAAAGGAGATAGTAGTGGTAAATGTTATTTTTCAGACTGGCGAGAAGTATACAGTGGTTTTCCCTTGGGGACATTTTTAGGACTACTGTTCTTTTTGATATATGACCTTGACTTGGGTACATAGGGCATAATTTCAAATTTTGCAGATAGCACGAAATTTAGAGATGTAGTAAGCACGAGGATGGTAATAAGCTTCAGGAGGACGTAACCAGACTGGTGAAATGCGCAGTCACGTGGAAGATAGAATTTAATGCAGGGAAATGTGAAGTCAGCCAACTTGGTAGAAATTGGAACAAATTTAAAAAGTGTGCAGGTACAGAAACATTTGGGGTGTATAGTAATAAATTTGACTGTTCAATGGTTCAAAGCTGACTCCATATTGGTAACAGTTATGATTTTATTTAAGCATGAGTGAGACTTATTACATTACATATCGATTTGAGCAGCTGTTTTCAAAGAGCAAGTGAGAATTACATTACCCGTTACCATCCTTTGGAAAGTAGGCATGACCTGTTTCTGTTCCTTCCACTTGCATACACATCTACACCTGTCTGGTATCCTTCCTAGCCCTATTACACTATCAAACCATATAGGATATACCCAGAAACTGGAACTGCGGAGAAATCCATCCAGTCATAGGCACAGGTCTTGAGCCTCCTTGATCTGATTTTTAGCCTTAGCGCAAGCTTTCTCCGTGTTTGTTTTCTGTTTCCATGGTGATTACACAACCAGGCCATTAAGGAAAATGAGTTCTAATTGTAATTAAAATCGAGTTTTTAATATACTTTCCTTTATTCTATTTGGAATGTATGCGAGATGGTTTTCTAGAGCAGTACGTTGAGGAACCAACTAGGGAACGGGCTATTTAGATCTCGTATTGTGCAATGAGAAAAGGCTCATTAATAATCCTACTGGAAAGGAGCCTTTAGGAAAGAGTGACTATAATATGATAGAATTTTACATTAAGTTTGAAAGTGATGTAGTTCAATCAGAAACTAGGGTCTTAAATCTAAGCAAAGGCAACTATGAAGGTATGGGGGCAAATTGGCCATGGTGGATTGGGAAACTACTAAAAGGTATGACGGTAGACAGGCAATGGATAACATTTAAAGGACTAATACATAGTTTACAACAAAAATACATTCCTTTAATGTACAAAAACTCAGCAAGTAAAGTATTCCAATCATGGCTAATGGAAGAAATCAAGGAATGTATTAGAGCATAGGAAGAGGTGTATAAAGTTGCCAAAAAAATGGTAAGCCTATGATTGGGAGCATTTCATAATTCTGCAAAGGAGGACCAAGAAAAAGATTAAGAAAGAGAAAATAGAATATGAGACTAAACTAGCGAGAAACATAAAAACAGATTGTAAAAGTTTCTATAGGCATGTAAAAAGGAAACGATTAGCAAAGACAAATGTGGATCCATTACAAGCGGAGTCAGGAGAACATTAGTGGGGAATAGGGAAATGGCAAAGAAACTAAACAAATACTTTGTGTCTGTTTTCACAGAGGAAAATACTAAAAACTTCCCAGAAATAATGGAGAATCAAGGGACTAGTGTAATGAGGCTTTGCAAGATATTAATATTAGTAAAGAAAAAAGTACTAGAGAAATTAATGTGATTTCAAGTAGGTAAATCACCTGAATTTGATGATCTACATCTCAGATTGTTGAAAGAGGTGGCTATAGAGATAGTTGATGCATTGCTGGTCATCTTTCAAAATTCTATACACTCTGGAATGGTTCCTGCAGATTGGAAGGTGGTAAATATAACCCCACTATTTAAGAAAGGAGGGAGAGAGTAAACAGGGAACTACAGACCTTTAAGCTTAATAGCAGTCATAGGGAAAATGCTGGAATCTATAATAAAGGATGTGATAACAGGACACTTAGAAAATAATGGTAGGATTAGGCAGATTTATGAAAGGGAAATCATGTTTAACAAACCTGTTGGGGTTTTTTTGAGGATGTAACTAGCAGAATAGATAAGGGGGAACTGGTGGATGTGGTAGATTTAGATTTTCAGAAAGCTTTCGATAAGGTCCCATACAAGAGATTAGTAAGCAAAATTAGAGCACATGGGATTCGGGGGAATATCCTGGCATGGATTGAGAACTGGTTAACAGACAGAAAACAGAGAGTAGGAATAAATGGGATATTTTCGATTGGTAGGCTGTGACTAATGAGGGACTGCAAGGATCAGTGCTTAGGCCACAGCTATTCACAATCTATACCAATGATTTGGATGTGGGGATTAAATGTAATATTTCCAAGTTTGCAGATGGCACAAAACTAGGTGGAAGTGAGTTGTGAGGAGGATGCAAAGATACTTTAAGGGGATTCGGAGAGGCTCAGTGAGTGGGCAAAAATTTGGCAGATGGAATACAATGTGGAGAAATGAGAGGTTATCCACTTTGGTAGGAGAAACAGAAATACAGAGTATTTCTTAAATGGTGAGAGGCTGGGAAGTGTTGAATTTCAAAGGGACTTGTGTGTCCTTGTTCATGTGTCACTGAAAGCTAACCTGCAGGTACAACAAGCAATTAAGAAGGCAAATGGTATGTTGGCCTTCATTACAAGAGGATTTAAGTAGAGGAGTAAAGATGCCTTATTGAAATTATGTAGAGCTTTAGTGAGACTATACCTGTAGTATTATGTGCAATTTTGGTCTCCTTACCTAAGGAAAGATATACTTGCCATAGGTGGAGTGCAACAAAGGTTCACCAAACTAATTCCTGGGATGGAGGGATTGTCCTATGAGGAAAGATTCATAAACTGGGCCTTTATTCTCTAGAGCTTAGAAGAATGAGAGGTGATCTCATTCAAACATACAAAATCCTTACAGGGCTCAGCAGGATTGATGCAGAAAGGATGTTTTCCCCAGCTGGGGAGTCCAGAATCAGGGAACACAGTCTCAGAATAAGGGGCAGGCCATTTAGGACTGAGATGAGGAGGAATTTCTGCACTCGGAGGGTGGTGAATCTTTGGAATTCTTTGTCCCAGAGGGCTGTGGAGGCTCAGTGGTTGTGTAAGTTCAAGACTGAGATCGATATATTCCCACATCTTAAAAACATCAAGGGATACTGGGATAGTGCAGGAAAATGGTGTTGAAGTAGAAGATCAGCCATGATCTCATTGAATGGTGGAGTGGGCATGAAGGGCTGAATGGCCTACTACTGCTCCTATTTCTTATGTTTTTGTGTAGAGGAGAAATAAGATTAAATTAATCAAATGATATTTAGTTAAAAACTATAAACTGGCAATCTTAATATCAAACTACAGTATAACAAAGCTTAATACTGAAAATTAGCAAAAGGGATTGAGTTGGTTATGTTTCAAGAGTTGAAGCATTCCCAGAGACAGAAGGAAACAAGAATAAGTAAGTCTTGCTACAATTGTACAGGACTTTGGTGAGACTATGCCTGGTGGACTGTGTGCCGTTTTTGCCTCCGTATCTAAGGAAGGATATACTTGCCTTGGAGGCAGTACAGCAAAAGTTCAATAGACTGGTTCCTGGGATGATAGGTTTATCCTATGGTGAAAGGGGGAGGAAATTGGGCCTCTATTCTCTGGAGTTTAGAGGAATGGGAGGTAATTGTTAGAATCCCATTCGAGACCAGTAGCATTTTTTGAAAGAAATTCGAACTCCCAGCTATTATGGAAAGAATTTGGCACAGGATTTCACATTTAAAACAAACAAAACTTTGTGGTCCAAGAGTTAAACAAAGCACTACACTACTAACTTAACACTACAATTTGAAATCACTTTACTTTAAGCTTAAAATCTCAACAAAATATGAAGACATATACTTTAAACTCTAAGGCCAGAATTTTACTTTTGTCAGATGGAAGCCATCCACCGACTGAAAAGTCGGTGGCGAATCCACCTCCGCTTGGCCTGGGGATTGAGACTGCATTTTACAGTCAGCAGGCCCTTAATTGGTCTGAAGTGGGCCAATCAGTGGGCTGGCAACTCTTAATCCTCGCAGCGCCACCGGGAATGGTGGCCATTGCGAGGACTGCAACCCAGCATCAACAAGAAGAGGAAGGATGGCGCTGGGAAAGGTTATGTTTTTGGGGCCTTGCTGGGGGTGATTGGTCAGGCCTCGGTGAGGCAAGGGTGATCGACTGGGGCGACGGGGGGCATGTTGGGTGTTGGGGGTGGTTGGGGCATTGGGGGCGGCCCTCCATCGGGTACAGGGTGCCTGATCATGAGGGCACCCCCTAGGCCGTCAGAAAGCCGCCTGCTTTTGTCAGGCGGCTTTTCACAGGCTTGGGCCTCCCGACTGGCCAACAGTAAAATCCCCGTGGTGGCGGGCTGAGGCTCTTAAGTGGCTATTAACTGGCCACTTAAGAGTGTTGATTGGCCTGGGGCGGGCAGCCCGGTTTCCGCCGACGCCGCACCACGTACAATGGCGGCAGAGGTGGGAGCAGCTTGGGAACAGCCCCCTGAGCCACCCACTCCATTTTATGCCTCCACCCACCCCCCCCCCCCGCTCCCCCCGCACCAACCTGCTCTTTGGGGGGGGGCGTAAGAAGCATGCGATAGACAGAGCCAAAGCGATCCCATAACCAACGGATCAGATCTAAGCTCTGCAGTCCTGCCACATCCAGCCGTGAATGGTGGTGGACAATTAAACAACTAACTGGCGGAGGTGACTCCACAAATATCCCCATCCTCAATGATGGGGGAGCCCAGCACATCAGTGCGAAAGATAGGCTGAATCATTTGCAATAATCTTCAGCCAGAAGTGCCGAGTTGATGATCCATCTCGGCCTCCTCCTGACGTCCCCAGCATCACAATGCCAGACTTCAGCCAATTCGAATCACTCCGCGTGATATCAAGAAACGACTGAAGGCACTGGATACTGCAAAAGCTATGGGCCCTGACAATATTCCGGCAATAGTACTGAAGACCTGTGCTCCAGAACTTGCCGCGCCCCTAGCCAAGCTGTTCCAGTACTGCTACAACACTGGCATCTACCCTGCAATGTGGAAAATTGCCCAGGTATGTCCTGTATACAAAAAGCAGGACAAGTCCAACCTGGCCAATTACTGCCCCATCAGCCTACACTCAATCATCAGTAAAGTGATGGAAGGTGTCATCAACAGTGCCATCAAGCAATAACCTGCTCATTGACGCTCAGTTTGGGTTCCGCCAGGGCCACTCAGCTCCTGACCTCATTACAGCCTTGGTTCAAACATGGACAAAAGAGCTGAACTCAAGAGGTGAGGTGAGAGTGACTGCCCTTGACATCAAGGCAGCATTTGACCGAGAATGGCATCAAGCAGCCCAAGCAAAACTGAGGTCAATCGGAATCGGGGGAAAACCCTCCGCTGGCTGGAGTCATACCTAGCGCAAAGGAAGGTGGTTGTTGGAGGTCAATCATCTGAGCTCCAGGACATCACTGCAGGAGTTCCTCAGGGTAGTATCCTAGGCCCAACCATCTTCAGCTGCTTCATCAATGACCTTCCTTCAATCATAAGGTCAGAAGTGGGGATGTTCGCTGATGATTGCACAATGTGCAGCACCATTCATGACTCCTCAGATACTGAAGCAGTCCGTGTAGAAATGCAGCAAGACCTGGACAATATCCAGGCTTGGTCTGATAAGTGGCAAGTAACATTCGTGCCACACAAGTGCTGTGCAATGACCATTTCCAACAAGAGAGAATCTAACCATCTCTCCTTGACATTCAACGACATTACCATCGCTGCATCCCCCACTATCAACATCCTAGGGGCTACCATTGACCAGAAACTGAATTGGAGTAGCCATATAAATACCATGTCTACAAGAGCAGGTCAGAGGCTAGGAATCCTGAGGCAAGTAACTCACTTCCTGACTCCCCAAAGCCTGTCCACCATCTGCAAGGCAAAAGTCAGGAGTGTGATGGAATACTCTCCACTTGCCTGGATGGGTGCAGCTCCAACAACACTCAAGAAGCTCGACGCCATCCAGGACAAAGCAGCCCGCTTGATTGGCACCCCATCTATAAACATTCACTCCCTCTACCACCGATGCACAGTGGCAACAGTGTATACCATCTACAAGATGCACTGCAGCAATGCACCAAGGCTCCTTAGACAGCACCTTCCAAACCCGCGACCTCTACCAACTAGAAGGACGAGGGCAGCAAATACATGGGAACACCCACCTGCAAGTTCCCCTCCAAGTCACACACCATCCTGACTTGGAACTATATCTCCGTTCCTTCACTGTCGCTGGGTCAAAATCCTGGAACTTCCTTCCAAACAGCACTGTGGGTATACCTACCCCAATTGGACTGCAGCGGTTCAAGAAGGCAGCTCACCACCACCTTCTTAAGGGCAATTAGGGATGGGCAATAAATGCTGGCCTGGCCAGTGATGCCCACATCCCATAAATGAATTAAAAAAAATTCCAGCCTACATCTCAACCAAACACTTCCGTTTGACTTTAATTTCCACCCCAAGAGTTCCCTTATACTTTACAGGATCTTTGTGGTTCATTCAGTTCTCTTGGGACCAATTTAATGTGTCCCATAGCTCCTTGGAATTGACTTTGATTTCCTTAATTTCTCAGCTATCTTTCGAGGTATGAGATCTTCTGGGGCTTCTCCCTCTAGCATTCAGCGAGGCAATCCTCCAGCTTTCTTTTAACAACTCCTCGTTCTGGATTTCCCAGTTTAAGACTTGGCCTTCCTCAAAACAGAAATACCCCTGGTTTCTGATGGCCTCTTTACTCCTCAGTCCAGCTGCTTTCAAAGCCAACAGCTTTCTCCAACCGAATGTGTGTGAGCAAGCATAGAGATTTAAAAACCTGACCAAAAGGCATCTAATTCCATACCAAGAGATACATTTGGGATTCCCAGATAGCAATTCAAGCTAATTAGCTCAAACTCCAAATATCTCTTTGATTTCAGATACCCACATGAATAATTTATATTGCTAACAATGACAGGACAATTCATTCCAGATTTTCTGGCTACAATTCCCAACTAAACAATTCCAGCTGCTGTTTAATGGCTCTCAGCTCTCTCACCTTGTCCTTGCAAGTACACATGGAAAGATCTTTGAATTGTAAAGCTTGGGTGGTCCTGCAACCCTTTTTAAATTCTGGAATTTCAATTATCTTACAGCTACACATTTAATTTTGCCAAAACTAAAAGTGACCTCTAAAATTTTAATACAAACCCTAACAAGGTAATCGTGACATAATTGAAACATACAAGATTCTGAAGGAGACTGACAGGGCAGATATTGAGTTTCTTTCTCATGGCAGGGTAATCTAGAACACAGGGACATAGCCTTAGGACAAGGAGTCGATCATTTAGGACTGACATGAGGACAAAATCTCTTCAGTCAGGAGGTTGTAAAACTTTGGTATTCTCTACCCTAGAGGGGTGTGGGTTCTTCATCATTGAGCATATTTAAGGCAGAGTTAGAGTTTTGATCTCTCAGGGAATCAAGCGATATGGGGAACGGGCGGGAAAGTGGAGTTGAGGCAGAAGATCAGCCATAATTGTATTGAATGGCAGAGTAGTCTGGAGGGACCATGTGGTCTACTTCTGCTCCTATTTATATATTCTCTACTTTACCCTCATAGATTACGTAAACAAGAAAGTTGTGCTAAACTTTTATAAATGACTTGCTCATTCCAATTCTAGGCAGTACACTTCAGGGAGAATGTCAAGGCTTTAGAGAAGATGATAAGGAGATTTATCAGAATGGTACTAGGGATGTGGAACTTCGGTTACATGGAGAGACTAGTGGAGCTCGGGTTGTTTTCGTAGAGCAGAGCAGGTTAAGGGGAGATTTAATAGAGGTGTTAAAAGTTATGAAGGGTTTCGTTAGATTAACTAAGGAGAAACTGTTTCCTGTGGCAGATGAGTCAGGAACAAGAGGGCACAGATTTAAGGTCATTAGCAAATGAACCAAGGGGAGATAAGGAGAACTTTATTTAAAAAAGTGAGTTATTGTGATCTAGAAAGTGCTGATTCAATAATAAATTTCCAAAGGGAATTTGATAAATACTTGAAGGGGGAGACATTCGTACGGCTATGAAAAAAAAGCAGGGTAATGGTACTAATTAGATATCTTTTTTCAGAAAGGCTGCATAGGCACAATGAGTTGAATTGCCTCCTGTGCTCATTATTCTCTGATTCTATGAAATTGAATTCCAATTCATGACTTGAATTTCAGCACACTTTTATATAACTCACTGCAAAACTGGGATCTATAGGCCTGTATTTTTGGCACTATGGTATCATAGGATCATAGAAATAGTACAGCACAGAAGGAGGTCATTCAGCCCGTCATGTCTGTGCCGGCTGAAAATACTAGCTGCCCAATCTAATCCCACTTTCCAGCATCTGGTCCATAGCCTTGCAGGTTACAGCACTTCAGGTACATGTCCAGGTACCTTTTAAAAGCATTGAGGGTTTCTGCCTTCACCACCATTCCAGGCAGTGAATTCCAGACACCCATCACCCTCTGGGTGTAAAAGTTTTTCCTCCGGTCCCCTCTAATCCTTCTACCAATCACCTTAAATCTGTGCCCCCTGGTAATTGACCTCTCCGCTCAGGGAAACAGGTCCTTCCTGTTGACTCGTGTACACTTTAATTAAGTCACCCCTCAGTCTCCTCTGTTCTAAGGAAAACAATGTATCAAAATGACATCTGTGCTCTGCGTACGCACATCCTGTGCGGCTCATGACGGGCACCATCTTGGTGAGGGTGTTAGCGCGGGCATTAGACATGTGCGCCAGAAGTATTGGAGTAGGCAGATCGTGACGTCAGTCAGCGGAGGACTCTGATTTGATGTCAGTGCTGCCATTTTCAACCTCACCACTCTCGCTAACATTCTTTCTTCAACACACACAGCTGAACATGTGTTCAGCAGCAGGAAGGATCCCCACTCCTGCCTTTAGCGTTATTTAAAAGGATCATCAACTACTTTCAGGTTATTTGCTGATTAATCTGTATTGGTTTGAGTTTCTGATAGTGCTTGGTGGTTTGAAGAGTTGCTTAAAGTTGGTGAAGTCTACAGGACTTGGTGCTGGGTGTGGAGAAGGCCTTGGTTTTGACTGCAAGGGCTCAGGGCACACCACTTCCTCCCAGTCATGGATGCTAAAGTTGCAATTCCCTTTGGGCTGCAGCATAAGAAGGAGATCGCGCAGTGGCAGCAAAGAAGGGGACAAGCTGCTCGCAGAGGGAGGAGGAGGAGGATGGGTAGAAGGTCTCTTCAAGCAGCCTTATCCACCAAGGGTTTTCTGGGAGCACTTGTCTTACCTCCACCTAAATCAGGAGCAGTGTGTGCGTCATCTACACTTTATGAAGGAGATGCTCACAGAGCTTGGCCACTTCATGCAACCAGACCTGCAGCCTCAGAGCAGGTTAAGGACTGCACGGCCAGTGGCTGTGAAGGTGACCATGGCCATGAATTTCTTTCGGTCTGGATCCTTCCAAGCTGGAGCAGGCGACATATGTAACATCTCCAGTTCATTGTTCACTGCTGCATTAGAGAGGTGACAGATTCTCTTTTTGCCAGGAGAGGGGAGTTCATTGTGTTCTCTCTGAACAGAGAGAAGCAGGTGGAGTGTGTACGTGACTTGGCCAGAATAGCAGGCTTGCCCATGGTGCAGTGTGCCATTGACTGCACATAAGGGGCTTTGTGGCTGCTGCATCTCAATGATGATATATACCATAACTGCAAAGCTTACCATTCACTGTGCAGTTGGTGTGTGACTACGTTCATCACATGTTAGTGAATGCCTGCTATCCTGGCAGCAGTCATGATGTGTTCATTCTGCACCAGTCTGCTGTTCCCTCAGTCTTTCAGCTATCACGTTGAACCAGAAAATCTGCTCTACAACTGACTCATGACTCTACAATCCAACCACACATGGTCAACACATGTTCAAAAAGAGTTGTACAGCCACATGAAACATCAAAGTGCATAGGAACAGGAGCAGGCCATTTGACCCCTCAACTCAATGAAGAGAGACTGAAAAGGCGAGGGTTGTTTTCCTAAGAGCAGAGAAGGCGGGTGGGGGGACACCTGAGTGAGGTATACCAAATTATGAGGGGCATTGATAAGTTAGATAGGAAGAAACTTTTTCCCTTAATGGAGGGGTCAATAACCAAGTGGCATACATTTAACATAAGGGGTAGGAGGTTTAGAGGGGATTTGAGGAAAAGTTTTTTCACCTAGAGGGTGGTTGGAATCTGGAACGCACTGCCTGAAGAGGTGGTTGAGGCAGGAACCCTCACAACATTTAAGAAGTATTTAAATGAGCACTTGAAACGCCATAGCACACAAGGCTACGGGCCAAGTGCTGGAAAATGGGATTAGAATTGTTAGGTGCTTGATGGCCGGCACAGACATGATGGGCTGAAGGGCCTGTTTCTGTGCTGTATAACTCTATGACTCGAACTCTGTTTCACCACTCAATGAGATCATCGCTGATCTGTGACCTAACTCTATATACCCGCCTTTGTCTCATATTCTTTAATACCTTTGGGTTAACAAAAATCTATCAATCCCAGATTTAAAATTAACAATTGGTCTAGCATCAGTTGGTGTTTGCTGAAGAGAGTTTCAAACTTCTACCACCTTTTGTGTGTAGATGTGTTTCTTAATTTCCCTCCTGAAAGATCTGGATCTACGTTTTAGACTATACCCCCTAGTCCTAGACTCCCCTACCCCATTGGGGCTATGAAGCAATGGTTCTGCCTGGATTACTCTGGAGGAGTCCTCCTGTACTTGCCAGTGTATGTGTCCGATTCATGGGGTGGTCTATTGTATCCTCCACAACCTCGAATCATGAGGGCACAGACCTTGCCAGCAGCGATATGGCAACAGTTCAGGAGGGGATGGAGTAAACCAGCACATCCCAGTTATAGCTGTGTAAACCTCATTGGGCTACAGTTCCTGTGAACCCCAAATATCCGTTGTACCAGTAGTCCTGGACCTTACCATCCCTCTGTGACTGACCGTCACAGTGTCCTTTTGGCTATGATGCTGAAATAAAAGCCACACCAAAACAATCATTCCATACCAACTTCATCCAATATATCATCCAGTATTCCATACAAAAGTCAACAAATCACCTTTCTGCATTCCCTTAGTACCTGTCTTGTTGTGCCTTTGCCTGACTGAGCGGACCTAGGCAGTACTACCCCAGTGGCTGCAGCATGGCAGGCGGAAGGCTGCTGACTGACACTGGGGAGACTGCAGATGGCCTTGCAGGACGTCCTTGAGCAGTTCTGGGCCGAGAAGGTTCAGACTGTAGCACCTCAACTTGGGTGGCTGCAGTCTGGGCTGGCTGACTGACAAGCACCTGTTGGGGCACTGGTGGGAGCACGAATGTTGTCGTCCTGAGAGAGGACGGCAGATTTGTGCTCCATGGGCCCACTGCCACTCCACTCAGGTGGTACCTCAGCAATCCTATTAAGCTGCTAGAGGACAGATTACTGGACTGCTGTGAGGCTCCTCATGGCAGCAGTCTGAGCCTACATGGAAACAAGCTGAGATTTCATGACCTCAGTCTGAGCTTCCGCTGCAGCACTGAGAGATTAGTGATTTCTACTGCAGTGGAAGCTGAGACATTGGCCATCAGGCGCTTCATCATGGTTGGGTCCACAAGTGTTCTCATGGAGTTAACACCACTTATGCACTAGAAAGGATGGGCTCTAAGCTCTAAGCAAAGCCCAGTACCAGGTTTCAGCTGAATTCCTCCATGCTCCTTGACAGTGACCACAGGTTTTCTGGCAGGCCTACCAATACACCACGCATTTCAGTGCGCATGCCCTTCTTCTGTCGGCAGCCCCATCAATGTTCTTTTCTGAGTCCACTGCAGCAAAACTCTCTCTGGAGAGCTGGCACCCACGCTATCTTTCCCCTTGGCCTGGCTGCACGCCACTTGCACCTCGTGACACACCACATACAGATCCCACTTCTACGCTAGCCCTCTAAAGCTCGTGCAGTGCCAAGATCTGAGCTGGTGGATGCAAGTATGATATTGAGTGATGGTGTTACTTCATTATTTTTCATACTTGTTCATGGGATATGAGCATCACTGGCAAGGCTAATATTTATTACCCATTCCTAATTGCCTTCGAGAAGGTAGTGGTGAGCCACCTTCTTGAACTGCTACAGTCCATCTGATGTGGGTACACCCACAGTGCTGTTAGGGAGGGAGTTCCAGGATTTTGACCCAGTGACAGTGAAGGAAAAGCAATATAGTTCCAAGTCAGGATGTTGTGTGATTTGGAGGGGAACTTTGCAGGTGGTGGTGTCCCCATGTCCCTGCTGCCCTTGTCCTTCTAGGTGGAAAAGGTTGCCGGTTTGGAAGGATTTGTTAAAGGAGCCCTGGCGAGTTGCTTCTGTGCATCTTGTATATGGTACACACTGCTGCCGCTGTGTATCGGTGGTGGAGGAAGTGAATGTTTAAGGTGCTGCATGGGGCACTGATCAATTAGGCTGCTTTGTCCTGCATGTTCTGGGGGCTGCACTCATCCAGGCAAGTGGAGAGTACTCCATCACACACTTGACTTGTGCCTTGTAGATGGTGGACAGGCTTTAGGGAATCGGGAGGTGAGTTACTCACCACAGAATTCCCAGCCTCTGACCTGCTCTTGTAGCCACAGTATTTATATGGCTACTCCAGTTCAGTTTCTGGTCAATGGTAACCCCCAGGATGTTGATAGTGGGGGATTTAGCGATCATAATGCCATTGAACGTCAAGGGGAGATGGTTAGATTATCTATTGTTGGAGATGGTCATTGCCTGGCACTTGTGTGGCACTAATGTGACTTACCAATTATCAGCCTAAGCCTGGATATTGTCCAGGTCTTACTGCATTTCAACACATACTGCTTCAGTATCTGAGGAGTCGTGAATGGTACCGAACATTGTGCAATCATCAGCGAACATCCCCACTTCTGACCTTACGATGGAGGGAAGGTCATTGATGAAGCAGCTGAAGATGGTTGGGCCTGGGACACAGCCAAAGAACCATAGAAAAACTACAGCACAGAAGGAGACCATTCAGCCCATTGTGTCCATGCAGGCCGAAAAAACTAGCCATCCAATCTAATCCCACCTTCCAGCACCTGGTCCTTAGCCTTGCCGGTTACAGCATTCCAGGTGCATGTCCAGGTATCTTTTTAAAAAAATTGAGGGTTTCTGCCTCCACTACCATTCATGGCAGTGAATTCCGGACATCCACCATCCTCTGGGTGAAAAAGTTTTTCCTCATGTCCCCTGTAATCCTTCTATCAATCACCTTAAATCTGTGCCCCCTGTAATTGACCTCTCGGCTGGGGGAAACGGGTCCTTCCTGTCTACTCTATCCAGGCCCCTCATAATTTTGTACACCTCTATTAAGTCACCCCTCAGCCTCCTCTGTTCTAAGGAAAACAATCTTAGCCGATCCAATCATTCCTCATAGCTGCAACTTTCAAGCCCTGGCAACATTCTTGTAAATCTCCTCTGTACTCTCTCCAGAGCAATTATGTCCTTTCTGTAATGTGGTAACCAGAACTGTACGCAATACTCCAACGTGGCCTAACCAGCGTTTTTTACAGTTCCAGCATTACATCCCTGCTTTTGAATTCTATACCTCGGCCAATAAAGGAACGCATTCCATATGCCTTCTTCACCACTTTATCTACCTGACCTGCCACTTTCAGAGACCTGTGGACATGCACTCCAAGTTCTCTCACTTCCTCTACCCCTGTCAATATCCTCCCTGATGAACCCCTGCAGTGATGTCCTGGAGCTGAAATGATTGACCTCCATCAACCACAACCATCTTACTTTGCGCTAGGTATGATACCAACAAGCGGAGTGTTTTCCCCCTGATTCCCATTGACTTCAGTTTTGCTAGGGTTCCTTGATGTCATGTTCGGTCAAATGCTGCCTTGATATCAAGGGCAGTCACTCTCACCTCACGTCTTGAGTTCAGCTCTTTTGTCCATGTTTGAACCAAGGCTGTAATGAGGTCAGGAGCTGAGTGGCCCTGGCGGAACCCAAACTGAGAGTCAGTGAGCAGGTTATTGCTAAGCAAGTACCGCTTGATAGCACTGTCAATGACACCTTCCATCACTTTACTGATGATTGAGAGTAGACTGATGGGGCGGTAATTGGCCGGGTTGGATTTGTCCTGCTTTTTGTGTACAGGACATAACTGGGCAATTTTCCATACTGCCAGGTAGATGCCAGTGTTGTCGCTGTACTGGAACAGCTTGGCTAGGGGCGCAGTAAGTCCCGGAGCAGAGACCTTCAGTCCTATTGCCCATAGCCTTTGCAGTATCCAGTGCCTTCAGTCGTTTCTTGCAATCTTGCGGAGTGAATCGAATTGGCTGATGCTGGGGACTTCAGGAGGAGGCCGAGATGGATCATCCACTTAGCACTTCTGGTTGAAGTTGGTTGCAAATGCTTCAGCCTTAACTTTTAAGCCAGTGGATGGGGTCTCCGCCACCACGTAAAATTATGGCCAATGTGTTTGGGTGATGTGCCTGCCACAGTTTAATACCTGGCAGTGTGTGAAAGCTATGAGATATGGGTTGAGGCTTTCAATAGTGCTAAGTGTGTGAGAGAGAGGCAAGGCAATGAATGTTGTGTATGAATCATGCTTGATTGACAGTGTTGGTATGTGAATGATGGTGGTGTGGTAAATGGAGCAGTGTGTGAGGCTGGTGGTTCAAATGTAAGGGTATGGCATTTGTAGATGCATTCACTGACCTTGGCGGCTCATGAGGTCATTGAACTTCTTGTGGCACTGCATCCAGGCCCCACTGCCCTCATAATGTCCGTCTGGAGGGCATCTCAGTCCTTTGAAGGAAGAGGACCTTTCTCTTCCTCTCCATCTCCTGTACCAAGGCCTTCAGTGCTGCATCAGAAAACCTTGGGGCCCACTCCCTGGCTTGTTCCACCATTTCCACTCCTGTTACTGCTCGAGTCTCTTCTTGAACCAGTTCCAGCAGTTGCTCCAACCAAAATACACTTCACCTTTAAGAGGTAAAGGCTGGCTTTAAGTGGTGCTAGCCTCACATGAACTTGAGTAACCAGCTGACATGTGCAGTCACGTAACAATGCACTTAGCGCTCGACTGCATACCACTATCATTTAAATTAGCAGGCAGCACAAAGTTTGCATGCTGCCTGCATCACTACAAAGGGACGCATGTTAATCATGCATTGTGATCCTGCACGCGATTACTGGCCTAATCCAATTTTTCCCTCATTGATTGTGATCCTCAGGTACAGATTTCACCTCAGTTCAACTCAGAAACTATAAAAAATGAAAATTTAAAATTTGGAAAATAATAAGTGTAAAATATGTAAACTTGCCGATTTGGGGTCTACTCTTTCTGCATCACTCTGTTTTAAACTCTAATTTGCACTTCACTGTAGTATTCATCTCTTAAGCTGATAGCTGCTGCATTGGATCTGGTTCCTGTATTACATCACATGTACTGTTTTATTACACTTTCAGCACTGACGTGACTTTCATTTGGGTGTAAATTCAGGTTAGAGAAGTATTAAAAAGTGAGATTTCTGATCATATAAAGTGAGACAAACCATAAAGTTGTGTGGAATGTATCACCATTTTAAAACAGAATGAGATTCGCATCAACTGAGAGAGATTTGACAGATATGCAGGCCGGGATTTCACGAGGAGGCAATGGCTCTGCTCACCAGCTGGAAAGCCAGGGGTGAGCCCGCCTCCGCTGACTCTGGAAGCCACGACCCGTATTTTATAGTTCTCATGCAATTAACAGTCTGCAGTCGTGGTTTCTGCCCCTCTGAGAGAGGATGTTCCACCTGCAAGAGTTGCCGGCCAATCAGAGGGCTGGCAGTTCTTCAGTCCCAACAGTGTCACCAGAAGCAGTGGCCAGTGCTGGGACTGCAGCAGGCTGTGGACTCAATCAGCCAGGCCCCGGCAAGGGGGGAGGGGAAGTCCATTGCGAGGCTGGGAGTGGGGTGTTCCAGCGGAGGCAGCTCGTGCCGCGGGGGGGGGGTGGCGGTGCCTCTGTAGAGCACAGGGTGCCTGATCAAGAGTGACCCACCCTCCTAGCCTGCAAAGAGGCCACCAGATTTAACAGTGCCCATCCGCCACTGGTACTTTGCCAGTGGCGGTGTGTCGAGGCCCTTAAGTGGCCAACTTAAGGGCCTTAATTGGCCTAAGGGCAGACTGGCTGCCTGCCACCTGCCTGCCATTGGTAAAATACCACCAGGGGTGGGTAGGCAACAGACATGGCACTCTTCACCATCCCTTCCAATTTTAACCCTCCACCCCCAACTCACAGCCAGTTTCAGGGGCTGGGGTGGGGGTTTGGTGGCAGGGTGTTGTAAAATCCTGCCTGCAATCTCAGTACTCAAAAGTGTGTCATAAAATGGGAAGTACACATTGTTACGGTAAAACTAGGTGAAGCCTGAGAGGGAGGCTGAGAGGGATCCCTAGACACCTTTCTCAGGTCCCTCTCAGCCTTCACCTGGACTTACCATAAAAGGGTTTAATTTTAAACACACCTTGTTTTTAGCTTCACCTTGGTGTATTCTTGTTCACCGCTTTCTAATTATAAGGCAAAGACACCAGAACAAACAGGTTTTCTTAGGTTTAAAGAAGAACAGTTTGAAATTTATCAAACTTAAGCTCTAATTCAGTTAATGCCTACGGATACACGATGCGCCCCATGCTAGCATGCATACGCGATATACACATACAAATAGAGACAGAAAAGAGCAGAAGAAAAATAAAGTGGAAAAGTTTGAGGCACTATCTGAATAGTTTGTTGTTATGGTTCTTCGAGCTCACTGTAGAATTCGTGATTGTAAGTAGATCTTTCTTTTCGTTGGGGCCCAGTATTATTCTTAAACCTTGTTTGCTGATGGAGACTTTTCTCTCTTGGGGTTCATGTGTCCTCAGTGGATTCAGAGGCTTGTGAGAAAGAGATGGGAGCAGACAGGAGAGATCTTCTTAGTCCAGGAGCAAACAGACACTCTGTCTTCAAACTCTCTGTGGCCAGTTCAAAAGAAAACCCTGGAACAGCCAGGTAGTCATATGACCAGCTGGTCGAATCAGTCCTGGCCCTTGTGGATTGTATCCTCCTTAGCAGGCCCTGGAATGTGCTTCCTCACCTTTAATGTCTGTTTGCATGTAAATGTTTTTTCCAGCCATGGCTGATCTGTTTAACAAGTCATTTGCTCACTCCAACAACAGTTAAAAATCAATGTTCATGACAAAATTGATGTTCCTCATTCTTGGCAGGTGGGGGCCTGCATGACAACATCAAGAACACTCATGATGAAGAGGTTATCTTATATCAATAAAGATGGGTATAAAATCAACTGGTTGGAGGCCTGACCAACAAAATAGTGCTTTTAAAAAAAAATCAGTGTCCTGCTATTCCAGCATACACATTTTAATGATTAAATATACATAATTAAGTGCTCTCTTCAGCCATTCAAAAAATGTATTCCTGGTAGGAGGCTAATAAACAGCATTTTCTGTGTGCTTCTAAAGTACAGATACGCCAAAGACCACTTTCCCCAATTTAAAAGCCATGCAAACAGACACCTAGTGTGGTGTCCGGTTTCAATAGTCTTGCCTTTTGGTTCCTCCTGATTAGTTTAAGGCTGATTTACATCCAGGAGCTATGTCTTTATGTAAGAATAGTGTGTTATTTTGTTTATAAAAATAAACCCCAAACAGTAAAACTCATTTTGAGAAAGATCTTTAACTGCACACGACAAGGCTGCCATTTACCTTAATACATATGCAGTTAGAGGTGATGCAAATGAATTGGAGCAACATTATATCCTGTGATAAATCCTATGAATTTCTGCACTTACTGTTTTGCTGCCCAAGTACAAAGATTTTGCAGAATGCAAAAGGGAAGAGGTAACAAATGTGACTTTGGCAAGCAGGAAGTACAGAGAACATTAATTTCCTAAGAGGGCCATCGATATCTCAGGTTCTTCTGTGTCAGGCTTTGAGGTTAGCAAAGTAAAGGAATTTACGCAGTACTGGTGTGAAAGACCTGCAGCACCAGT
This sequence comes from Heterodontus francisci, assembly GCF_036365525.1. Lineage (NCBI taxonomy): Eukaryota > Metazoa > Chordata > Chondrichthyes > Heterodontiformes > Heterodontidae > Heterodontus > Heterodontus francisci. The sequence goes on from NC_090389.1 coordinate 32,859,423, forward strand.
GGAAGCCTGCAGATGATGCTCTTGTGTTAAATAGATGATATAGTTGTCGCCACTCTGTCAGCAGAAACTTTGTGGTTCTGCAGTGCTTCGGAATGCATAGACAGAAAACAATGGAAAGGGCTGGATATACACCACTGGTCTGCTTTCCGCCAGGGAGATAACAAAAGTTGTCTCCATTTAGGGAAAGATGACATATCCTGGCCCCAATAAACATAAATCCTATTTTAATGATCCAAGCAGCAACACGTACAGAAAGCTTCTCATGTTCTCTTGCCGCACCTCTAAAAAGTGCAACGAGCTCATGGATTTTTTTTTTGTCATCCAGATAGAGGCAATCCATTTAGTTGCTGCTGCTTCTTTTCTTCCTTTGTGCATGAAACCAAATGTCCTCAGTTCCCGCTGCAACCTAGCCATGTTCCCACATCTCTTTCTATTTTCTCTCCATCTCCCCTCGTATCCTCTCCAAGCTAAACATGTTCATGAGACCGACCGTTTACGCTCTTGACCCTATTCCTACTAAAATGCTGACCACCGAACTTCCTTCTGGCTTCTGCACTAGCCGGCATTGTAAAATGGCTCCTTCTCCTTTTACATTGTTTGGTTTCTTTTCAAAACCACTGTCAACATCCCTTTCTACAAAGATTCAATTTTGACTCCGCTGTCCTCGTTGTATATCGATACTTGATCATTAAAGTCCCCCAATAGCACAACTCATTATTTGGAGGACTGCAGAATACCCCCACTTGTGTGATCATCCCCTTTTTGCTTCTCAACTCTAACCAAATGGATTCAGTCTTTGCCCTGTCAAGGACATCCTCGCTTTCCAACACTACAATGTCTTCCCTAATCAGTGCTGCCACGCCCACCTCTCTTTTTTCCTTCCCTATCTTTTTTATTTATTTAGAGATACAGCACTGAAACAGGCCCTTCAGCCCACCGAGTCTGTGCCGACCAACAACCACCCATTTATACTAATCCTACATTAATCCCATTAATGCGGCACAGTGGTGCAGTGGTTAGCACTGCAGCCTCACAGCTCCAGCGACCCGGGTTCAATTCTGGGTACTGCCTGTGTGGAGTTTGCAAGTTCTCCCTGTGTCTGCGTCGGTTTCCTCTGGGTGCTCCGGTTTCCTCCCACATGCCAAAGACTTGCTGGTTGATAGGTTAATTGGCCATTATAAATTGCCCCTAGTATAGGTAGGTGGTCGGGAAATATAGGGACAGGTGGGGATGTGGTAGGAATATGGAATTAGTGTAGGATTAGTATAAATGGGAGGTTGATGGTCGGCACAGACTCGGTGGGCCGAAGGGCCTGTTTCAATGCTGTATCTCCAAACTAAACTAAACTAAATTTCCTACCACATCCCCACCATTCTCCTACCACATACCTACATTAGGGGCAATTTACAATGGCCAATTTACTTATCAACCTGCAAGTCTTTGGCTGTGGGAGGAAACCGGAGCACCTGGCGGAAACCCACGCGGTCACAGGGAGAACTTGCAAATTCCGCACAGGCAGTACCCAGAACTGGAGCTGTGAGGCTGCGGTGCTAACCACTGCACCACTGTGCCGCTTTTCTGAACACTTTGTGTCATTGAACATTAAGTGCCCAGTCCTCACCATTTTAAACCACTACATCATATTCCCACACAGCCATTTGTGCTTGGAGATCACCAACCTTATTCACCACACTGTGTGTGTTTACATGTATGCATTGTAAACCTGTCGTTGTATTCCTCATAGTCCTTCTTAGACTGCTCCTATCTAATATGGTACTATTTCCTTCTCTAGCACTATCAAACACGCTCACTCCTTTATGCACCCTTTTCCTCTTTTCTACTTCTCTATGATGGTGTCCATTCCCCTTCCAATTTAGTTTAAACCCTTCCCAACCACAATAGTGAACCTCTCTGCGAGGACGTGGGTCCCTGGCCTTTTGAGGTGCAACCTGTCCCTTTTGAATAGGTGCCTCCTGCCCCAATGCCCCAAGAATCTGAAGCCCTCTCTCCTGCACCAGGCCTCAAGCCACACATTGATCATCCTATCTTCCTATTTCTACTCTCGTTAGCATGTGGCACTGGATGTAATCCAGAGATTACTATCTTCAAGGTCCTACTTTTTAACTTGCTCCCTGGCTGCTGAAAATCTGACTGCAGGACCTTTATACCTGCTCTCTCTGTGTTGTTGGTACCGACAAGCAATGCAGGAATCCTCCTGGAGTGTGCCACTCTCAAATCGGTTGTCATTGCTGAGGGTGACTAAACAATGGGGGAGTGCAGTCTAGAGCACATCCATGGCACTGGGAGGCAAGTGAGTGACTGCACAGGGGGTGCAGCAAAGAATATAAATGCAGTGGACATAAAGAATTCACTATGGGAATAGACAAGCATTTCTGCAACTGCCATGAGTCTCATATAGTGTGTTGCCTCACTGGTACCAGGGTAAAAGATATCACTGAATAAGCGCAGATCATTTTGCAAGAGGAAGCAAAACAGCCAAAAGTCACGTTAGAACCAATGACATAGGTATGAAAAATGTTGAGGTCCTACAGATAGCGTTTCAGGAGCTGAAGAAGTATAAGAACAGGACTTGGAAGATAGTAACCATTGGATTACTCCCAGTGCCATGTGCGAGTGAGGATAGTAGCAGTAAGGTAAGACAGGTTCATGACTGAAGACGTACTGTGGGGGAGGGGGGTTGTTGGGGTGCTTCAGATTCCTTAGGCATTGGAACCAGTTCTGGGGTAGGAGGGGCCTGTACAAGATGGACTGGTTGTACCTCAACAGGGCTGGGACCAACGTCCTTGCAAGAAGGCTACCAAGTGCCATATGGAAGGGTTTAAACTAATTTGGCACCAGGATGAAGCATTAGGGAGGAGATACAAGGTGCACATATGACTGGGAGAGACAACCAGCATTAGAATAAAGATTAGTTCAGAAATAGGAGGGATCAGAGATGGCAAAATGCGAGGCAGTCTGAAATGGGTTCATAGTGTACATGTGTAAATTCCCGAAGCTTGGTAAATAAGGTTGTTGAGCTAAATGCACAATCAGTCAAATGGGATTATGGTATAGTAGCAATAATGGAGACTTGACTCACAAAAAGGGTGGAATGGGCACTTAATATTCCTGGTTTCAAAGTATTGCAGAAAGATAGGGAAGGAAAAGAAAGAAAGGGGTGGTAGTACGGAATAAAGCCACTGTTACAGCATTAAAAAGGAACAATGAACTTGAGGGCTAAAAGACAGAATCTATTTGGTTAGAAATCAGGACTAATAAGGGAACTACTCTACTGTTGGTTGGATACTATAGGCCAGCAAATAGTTGGCAGGAGATGGAGGAGCAAGTTTACAAGCAAATTCAAGAATAATCAAGATCTTTCGAGTGGTAATAATGGGAGACTTCAATTATCCTCATATAGACTGGCAAAGTAACAGGGCAAAGATGGAGGAATTCCTTAAATGTGCTCAGAGGAACATTCTTGATCAGTATATCTCCAACCCAATGAGGAAGGAAGCTGTGCTGGATCAAGTTCTGGGGAATGAAGTGGGGCAAGTGGAGCATGTTTCAATGGGAAAGCATTTGGAAAACACTGATCACTGTTCTATTCCAGAAAGCTGCTTGTTAAAGGATGATGCTGGAGTCACTCTTTACTCAGTCTTGCATTTATTTTACAAAGTGAAAAAATTACAAACATGCAGCTCCTTACTCAAACATCCTCTCAATTTCAGTAAGTGTCTCCTTGTATGTGCTCAAGTAAGATCCTCATTAACACCTTCCACCTGCTTATAATTAAACACACTTGATGTGCAATTAACAATCACAACATTTTTAGGTTTGGAAAAAGAAAAGGAAAACTCAAATGTGAAAAATTTTCAACTGGAGGAGGTCTAATTTCAGTGAGTTGAAAAGGAATCTGCTCCAGGTGGATTTGAATCAAAAATTGGTGGGTAAAATAATAAATGAGCAATGGAAGGCCTTCAAAGCAGAGATATTTTGGGTACAAGCTAGACACATTCCCACAAGGGGAATGGAATTATAAAGGGGGCCTGAGGAATAAAGGCCCCCTGGACGTAAAAAAAAAGGGGAATGGAATGACATCCAAAGCTGCAGCTCTCTCGAAAATAAAACAGAAAAAGGGAGCTTATGATAAATGCCAGGTTCATAATTCACTAGAGAACCAAGCTGAATACAAAAAGTACAGGGGAGACATGAAAAGGGAAATAAGAGCAGAAAGACAGTGTATGAGAATAGATGAGTGAGTAACATAAAAGGAAACCCAAAAATCTCTTTTAAACATATAAATAGTAACAGGATAATTAGAAGAAGGCTGGGGTTGATTAGGGAACAAAAAGAAGATCTTGTGGAGACAAAGGGCATAGTTGAGGTATTAAATGAGTACTTTGCATCACTCTTCACTAAAGAAGAGAATGCTGCCATGTCACGGTAAAGGCGGAGATAGTAGATAAATTGTATAGATTAAAAATAGATTAAGAGGAACCATTTAAAAGATTGGCAGCACTCAAAGTAGAAAAGTCATCTGGTCTGGCTGTGATGTATCCCACGTTGATGAAGGAAGTAAGGGTGGAAATTCCAGAAGCTCTGGCAACAATGTTCTAACACTCCTTTGATGTGGGAGTGATGCCAGAGGACTGGAGGGTTGCAAACTTTACATCTTTGTTCAGAAAAGGAGTGAGGGATAAAGCCAACAATTACAGGCCTGTCAGCAAGGGGAAACCTTTAGAGACATTAATTCAAGACAAAATTAATTGTCATTTGGAAAAAATATGGGTTAATAAATGAAAGCTGGCAAGGATTTGTTGGAGGCAAATCATGTTTGACTAACTAATTGAGTTCTTGTGATCAAGTTAAGGAGAAGGTGGTCGAGGGTAACGCGATTGATGTTGTACATATGGAATTTCAAAAGGCCACTTAATAATACCACATAACACAAAAATTGATCCTGTAGTTGATAGTGAAGAGGATAGCTGTAGACTCCAGAATTATATCAATGGTTTGATTGTGTGGGTGGAAAAGTGGCAGATGAAATTCAGTCCAGAGAAGTGTGTGGTAATGCATTTGGGGAGGGCAAGCAAAGCAAGGGAATACATAATAAAAGGGAGGATATTGAGAGGAGTAGAAGATGTGAAAGACCGAGAAGTCAATGTCCACAGGTCCCTGAAGGTGGCAGGACAGGTAGATAGAATGGTGAAGAAGGCATATGGAATGCTTTCCTTTATTGGCCAAGATATAGAATACAAAAGCAAGGATGTCATACTGGAGCTGTATAAAACGCTGGTTAGGTCACAGCTGGAGTATTGCATACAGTCCTGGTCACCACATTACAGGAAGGACATAATTGCAAAGGAGAGAGTACAGAGGAGATTTGCAATAATGTTGCAAGGACTTGAAAGTTGCAGCTATGAGGAAAGATTGGATTAGCTCGGGTTGTTTTCCTTAGAACAGAGGAGGCTGAGAGTTGACTTAATTGAGGTGTATAAAATTATGAGGGGCCTAGATAGAGTCGACAGGAAGGACCTGTTTCCCCTAACGGAGAGGTCAATTACCAGGGGGCACAGATTTAAGGTGATTGGTAAAAGGATTAGAGGGGACAGGAGGAAAAACTTTTTCACCCAGAGGGTGGTGAGTGTCTGGAATTCACTGCCAGGAACAGTGGTGGAGACAGACACCTTCAACTCATTTAAAAGGTATCTGGACCTGCACCTGAAGTGCTGTAACTGGCATGGCTACAGACTAGGTGCTGGAAGGTGGGATGAGATTGGACGGCTAGTTTTTTTGGTTGGTGCCAACACAATAGGCCGAATGGCCTCCTCCTGTGCCGTAACTTTTCTATGATTCTGACAGACTTGTTAGCACAATTGAAGTCCCTACATTTAGATTGGCTGTATACATTGGAAATTGGCTTTGGGCCAGAAACTGGTTCTTTTTCAGACTGGAGGGCAGTGTGCAGTAGTGTCCCCCTGGGCACAGTGTTGGGCCACTGCTCGTTTTGATAAATATTAATCACCTGGACTTGGGTATACACAGCATAATTTCAAAGTTTGCAGATGAAACTCGAAAATGTAGTAAACAGTAAGGAGGATGGTAACAAACGTCAGGAGGGCAGAGACAGACAGGCGAAATGGGCTGACACATGGCAGATGCAATTTAACACGGAAAAATATGAAGTAATTCATTTTGGTCGGAAGAATGATGAGAGGAAATATAAACTCTGTAGTACGAAATTAAACAGTACGAGGAATAGAGACCTGAGGGTATATGTACACAAGTCTTTGAAGGTGGCAGGTCTAGTGAGAAGGATGTTAAAATAACATCTGGTATCCTGTTCTGATGAAAGGTCACTGACCTGAAATATTAACTCTGCCTGTCTCTCCACTGATGCTGCCAGACCTGCTGAGTATTTCCAGCACTTCCTGTTCTTATCATGGGATCCTTGGCTTTATAAATAGAGGCATGAGGGGTGTTTTAATCTAAAAAAAAATGGTTTGTTTGGTTTAGGCAGGGATTTAAAGCCTGATAGATCTATTTCTCAACCTAAGCAGCTTCCAACTCATCCATTTCTGGCATTAACTGAGCCTGTAAGCTGGGTGGGCGACCAACCTGCTTCAAGGAGGCAGGTTGGAACTTTAAATATGCTAATGAAGCTGCAAACCTCGTTGTCATTCAGGTTTTCAACTTTAACTCCTGTCAGCTGGGTTTCCCGAGCATTGGGACACCTTGCAGCCTCATCAAGGTGAGGACTTGGTGGCTCAGGGTCAATGCCTTTATACCTACTTCCTGAATCTATGTGCCTGCCTGAGGAGCCTCCATGATCGGACACCCGACACCAACCTTCCTCCCCAGCGAGGTCTCACATCTTCAAACGCCCAACCTGATACCAAAGCATCTGATACCCCACCCCCATTCCAAGATTGGCAGCCCACCCAATCAAACCCATTCTCCCTTCCCCCTCACTCTTTCCAATAAGGGTTGTAACCTGAGGACACAGATTTAAGATGATTGGCAAAAGAACCAGAGGTTCTTCTTTGCCCAGTGAGTTGGTGAAATTTGGAATGCACTGCTTGAAAGTAGGGTGGAATATAAACTTTCAAAAGGGAATTAGATAAATACTTGAAAAGGAAAAAAATTTGGGCTATGGGGAAAGAGCAGGGGAGTAGGATTAATTGGATAGCTTTCTCAAAGACTAGACATGATTGGCTGAATGATTTCCTTTCTGTGTCGTGTCACTCTATGATTCTATAACGCGGGAGGTGGCTTGTAATATGTACAGTTATGAGACTGTGGTTGAAGCAGGTTGCAGGGACAGAGTTGGGTGTGAGGGTAACATTCTATATGGACAGTGCTATACATCACCTGGGAGTACCTAATGTTCACACTGAGTGACAAAAGTTAAGGTGCCCTCTACCCAACAAGAACATTCCTTCATTCCTCATCTTGATGAAAAGTAAAGATTTCACTTCCTACATCTTGTATCGAGATTAACTGTTTTTAAAGTAATGAACCTGACATTGGGATGCCTGGCCACTGCATAAATTCTAGCCCAGTATGAGAATAGAATGGCAGTTAACATAGAAGAAACCCAAAAATCTCCTACTGGCACATAAATAGTAAGTGGATAGCAAGAGGTGGGGTGGGGCCTATTAGGGACAAAGAGAGTGGATAAGTCACCTGGTCTGGATGGCTTGCATTCCAGGTTGCTAAAGGAAGTGAGAGTGGAGATAATAGGAGGGCTTTCCATAATCTTCCAATCTTCCTTAGATATGGGGAGGTGCCAGAGGACTGAGAGTGGCAAATGTGACACCATTAATCAAAAAAGTAACTACAAGCCGGTCAATTAAACATCAGTGATGGGTAAGGTTTTAGGAGCAATAATCAGGGAAAAAGAAAATCCACAGGCACTTTGAGAGGTTTGAGTTAAGTAGGGAGAGCCAGCGCGGATTTGTAAAAGGCAGATCGTCCTTCACTAATCTAATTGATTTTTTTTCATGATGTATCAGAATCACTAGAGAAAAAAGTACTAGGAAAACTAATGGGACTAAAGGCCGACAAGTCCCCTGGACCTGATGGCCTGCATCCCAGGCTCAGAGAAGTGGCTGTAGAGATAGTGGATGCATTAGTTGTAATCTTCCAAAATTCCCTAGAAAGCAATGCATGTTGTCCATGTGGATTTTAAGAAAGCCTTTGACAAAGTACCACATAAAAAGCTAGTTAACAAAATTGAGGCTTGTAGAATAGTGGGGTCAGTGTCAGCTTGGATAAAAATTTGACTGAAGGACAGAAAGCAGCATGTCATGGTAAGTGGTTGTTTTTCAGACTGAGGGATGGTAGACAATGGTGTTTCCAGAGGTTCAATACTAGAACCACTGCTTTTTTTGATATACATAAACGACTTGGATATTGGAATACAGAGTAAAATTGCATAATTTGCCGATGATACCAAACTTGGAGTTGCGGCACCCAGTGAGGATGATACCAAACAACTGCAACAGGACAAAGATAGGGTAGAAGAATGGGCAGGTAAGTGGCAAATGAAGTTGAATGCAGAGAAATGTAAGGTTATGCATTTTGGCAAAAGGTATAGGGAAAGTCAATATAGACTCAATGGTACAGTAAGTACAAAAATAGAAGGATAAGACAGATGAATGTGTGGCTGGAAGGATGGTGCAGGAGGGAGGGCTTTAGATTCCTGGGACATTGGGACTGGCTCTGGGGGAGATGGGACCTGTTCAGGCTGGATGGGTTGCATCTTAACAGAGCCGGGACTGAGTTCCTTGTGGGACATTTTGCTTGTGCTGTTGGGGAGGGTTTAAACTAGTTTGGCAGGGGGATGGAGACCTGAGGGTAGACTTAGTTAGGACAAAATCAGAAATGAAAATGGATGACAGAAAATTATGATGAGTCTGGAAGACAGAGGAAACAAAGGTTAGAAAATTAAGAAAAAGAGTTTGGCAGTGATCAAGGGTATCTATTTCAATGCAAGGAATATAGCAAATAAAGCAAATGAGCTGAGAGCACAGATAGACACATGGTAGTATGATGTCATAGCTATTACAGAAACATGGCTTAAGGAGGGACAGGGATGGCAACTCAACGTTATTGGTTACAGGGTTTTCTGACGCGATAGGGAGTGGGTTAAGAAAGGACGGGGAGTGGCAATTTTGGTCAAAGAGACCTACTACAGCTGTGAGCAGGGATGATATGTTGAAAGGTTCATCAAATAAGGCCATTTGGATTGAGCTAAGGAACAAAAAAGGGGCAATCACACTACTGGGAGTGTACTATAGACCCCCAAACAGTCAGAGGGAGATAGAAGAGGAGAAATGTAGGCAAATCTCTGAGAAGTGCAAGAACAATAGGGCAGTAATAGTAGGGGATTTTAACTACCCCAATATTAACTGGGATAGTTTTAGTGTGAAAGGAATTGAGGGAGCAGACTTCTTGAGGTGCATTCAAGAGAACTTTTTTTGGCCAGTATGTTGCAAATCCAACAAGAGAGGGCGCAGTTTCAGACTTAGTTTTAGGAAGTGAAGATGGGCAGGTGGATGGAATGGCACTGGGAGAGCATTTTGGTGGTAGTGATCATAATTCAGCCAGTTTTAACATAATTATGGAAAAGGACAGAGATAGAACAGCTGTTGAGTTCTCAATTGGGGAAAGATGAATTTTACTAAACTGAGGAGTGATTTAGCAAAGGTGGACTGGAAACAGCTACTTGAAGGTAAATCAGTGTCTGAGCAGTGGGAAGCATTCAAAAGGGAGATACAAGGAGTTCAGACTCAACATGTTCCCACAAAGAAAAAGGGTGGGATGGCCAAATCTACAACCCCATAGATGTCAAGGAGATAACAGGGTAAGGTAAGGCAGAAAAGGAAAGCTTATGTCTGATACCAAGAACTCAATGCTACAGAAAGCTGAGAGGAGTATAGAAAGTGGAGGGATGAAATCAAAAAGGAAATTAGGAAAGCTAAGGGAGAGCATGAAAGAATATTGGCAAGCAAAATCAAAGTGAACCCAAAGATGTTTTATCAATATATTAAGAGTAAGAGGATAACTAAGGAAAGAGTAGGGCCCATAAAAGACCAAAAAGGTAACCTATGTGTAGGGACGGAAGATGTTGATATTGTTCTTAATGAATACTTTGCAGCTGTCTTCATAAAAGAAGGGGTTGATGCAGATAAGGAAGAGGGGTGTGAAGTATTGGATGTGATAAAAATAGGAAAAGAGGAAGTATTAATGGGTTTAGCATCCTTGAAAGTTGATAAATCACCAGGGCTGGAAGAAATGTACTCCAGGCTGTTAAAAGAAGCAAGAGGTGAAATAGCGGAAGGTCTGACCATCATTTTCCTGTCCCCACTGGATACAGGTATGGTGCCGAAGGATTGGAGGACTGCTAATGTTGTACCTCTGTTTAAAAAGGGAGCAAGGGATAGACTGAATAATTACAGGCCAGTCAGTCTCACCTCAGAAGTGGGCAACCTATTGGAATCAGTTTTGAGAGACAGGATAAACTGTCATTTAAAAAGGCACAGATTAATCAAGGACAGTCAGCATGGATTTGTTAAGGAAAGATCCTGTCTGACCAAATTGATCGAATTTTTTGAAGAAGTAACAAGAAAGATAGATGAGGGTAATGTAGTTGATGTGGTCTACATGGATTTTATCAAGGCTTTTGACAAGGTCCCACATGGCAGACTGGTTCAAAAAATATAATCCCTTGGGATCCAGGGAAATACATCAAGGTGGATACAAAATTGGCTCGGTGGCAGGAAACAAAGGGTAATCGTTGACGGGTGTTTTATAGACTGGAGGGCTGTTTCCAGTGACGTTCCGCAGGGCTCAGTACTGGGTCCCCTGCTTTTTATGGTGTCTCTTATTGATTTGGACGTAAATGTAGGGGGCATGTTCAAGACGTTTGCAGGCGACATAAAGATTGGCTGAATGGTAGATAGCGAGGAGGATAGTTGTAGGCTGCAGGAAGATATTGATGGTCTGGTCAGATGCGCAGAAAGTTGACAAATGGAATTCAACCTGGAAAAGTGTGAGGTGATGCATTTGGGGAGGTCAAACAAGGCAAAGGAATACAAGATTAATGGGAAAATACTGAAAACTGTAGAGGAGTGAATGTCCACAGATTCCTGAAGGTAGCAGGACAGGTCGATAAAGTGGTTAAGAAGGCATATGGAAACCTTTCCTTTATTAGCTGAGGTATAGAATATAAGAGCAGGGAGGTTATGCTGGAACTGTATAAATCATTGATTAGGCCACAATTTGAGTACTGTGTGCAGTTCTGGTCACCTCATTACAGAAAGGATGTAATTGCACCAGAGAGAGTACAGAGGAGATTTACGATGATGTTGCCAGGACTGGAAAAATGCAGCTATGAGGGAAAGATTCGATAGGCTGGGGTTGTTCTCCTTGGAACAGAGAAGGCTGAGGGGAGATCTGATTGAAATGTAAAACGTTTTGAGGGGCCTTGAGTGGAGGTGGAGGGCCTATTTACCTAAGCAGAGAGATCAGTGACTAGGGGGCATAGATTTAAAGTTATTGCTAGAAAGATTAAAGGGGAGATGAGGAAAATGTTTTTCACCCAGAGGGTAGTGGGGGTTTGGAAGTCACTGCCTGAAAGGGTTGTTGAGGCAGAAGCCCTCAACTCATTCAAAAGGAGTCTGGAGATGCACCTCAAGTGCCGTAATCTGCAGGGCTATGGATCAAATGCTGGAGTTTGGGATTAAATTGGGTGGATCGTTTTTGGGCTGGCACAGACACGATTGGTTGAATGGCCTCTTTCTGTGCCATAAACTTTCCTATGATTCTATGATACAGTTCTAAAGAGTATGCAGGGACAAAGGGATAAGGGGGTTCATGTGCATAGTTCTATGAAGGTGACAGGATATATTGAGAGCGTAGTTAGCAAAGTGTTATGGCTAGATGAGTGATGGTGTGACAGGTTTCTACCTCCCAATTGACCACAGACAGTGTTTTTGTTTAAATTAGTGTTTCAGCCCCTGTGTTTTGTTTGCCAAATAAACAAACAATGAATGATCAGCTTTCTTGTAGGTTTAAAAGATAAGATTAAATATTTATGGAACAATATTCATCACCCAAAATGTTCGCAGCACCACCCATGCATACACTCACTCTCACACACAAGAGAAGATAGATAGAAGGGAAAGGGTAAGAGCTGCTAAGAGTTCAAGGTGTAAAAGTCAGTTGTTTCAGGAAAAACCTGTGGGACCCTCTTGGAAAGTGAGATTTAAGGTAAGGTTTTGGGCAGGAGATGCAGGAGGTGTAGTTGGAAGAATGTTTTTTCCCCGTGAGTTGTAATGGCCTGGAGCTCGCTGCCTATGAGGGTTGTGAAAGTGGAGACGATGAATGATTTCAAAAGGAAGTTGGATGGACACTTGAGGGAAATAAACTGATAGGGTTTTGGGGATAGAACCAGGGAATAGGACTGATTGGTTTGCTCTAGAGAGAGCTGGCATGGACTCGATGGGCCTAATAGCCTCCTCCTGTGCCATAATAACTCTCTAACTCTGACAATGCAGTTTAAAAGTAAAATATTGCATAAAATAATACAGTATTCAGCAATTCTGGTCTAGACTCATTTGACATATTCCTGCATATAACACCGAACAGTTTTTTTTACAAGTTCTTCTTAGGGGTGCATTTCCACTTCACAGTGATGCCTAAGTTGCAGAGGGATTTATATGCTCAGGAGAGAAGTGGTGTGAAACTCACTGAAGGAGACCGTCTCATGAAGACTAAGTTTGGCACTACAAGGGGTATAACTCAAGTGCCGTATTAAGCCTAATTTTCATAATGTTCAGAGGGGTTCCTTGGACCTCTGTGACTCCAATTAAACCTGCCTGGAGTTAATTTAAATAGTCAGAGATACAGAGACTCCTTACCATCGCTCTCAAATTATTCACTTTTTAATGACAGAGTTTCCTTCCAGGAGCAGTTCCTAACAGGCAGTGCAAGCCACACACTATCTGGAATACAAATGGAGCACAAGGGATATTTCTATTTAAGGTATATTTTGTTTTTGTAGCCTCATTTAGAACCAGTTCAATGCAACAAAAAAAAAAGTTTTTAAGAGTGTATTAGATTGCTCATAAACAAAATACTATAAAATCAGAGGAATAAAGATTGACAGTTTTGCAACAAGCTGAAGGAGAGTCATTGCTTCGAAAACAATTCAGTTTATCTTGAAACAGCACTAGTCTAGCAAGGGTCTCAGTCATTATTTAACTTATGCAATTTCAGTTTATTTTTAAATAGTGGTCTGTTGTATCCATTGAATTAATGTAGAGCAGGTTTTACTTGCAATATTAAAATTTTTGAACAGTGTTTCATTAAAAGTCATCTCATCCATTATGGCACAAGTGGGAAATGCAATTGGCATTAGCACCTCTGGAATGGGGGAAAAAACATACATATTTTACAAGTCTTATCGGATTCCTGATCCTGATTACTAACCACCTTTGCTGGAAAATATGCATGTCTTGATGTTAGAAAGAGGACAGGTAATGCCTCTTATCGTCAAATAGTTTTTTTAAAAAATCATTGGAAATTAAACTTGGGAGGTTTCTATAATGTCATCCAATCTACAATGCCAGTTTTCACACTTAGGTGGGCAGTTGAAAATCTGTTCCCATAGTTTCCAAATGTACAGCAATTAAAGTATTTTGACAAATAACATATGTTAAAATAAATCAACAACATCAAGTTATTTAAAGATAATGAATTGTAGAGATGCCAGAAGTATATGTTTGAGCTCTGCATAAGGCTTAAGCGGTTTTGTCAACTGCTTTCAAGCATTAGGTTATTGCTTATTGTTATGCAGTTCATTCCCCCAGAAAATAAAATGTTATTCAAACAAAAGGGACAGCTGTCACTCTAAAATTATGGTCAAGATTAGCAGCTCTCTGTATTCAGTACTTTGAGCTATAGTCACTTAAATAAATGCCAGAATCAAAAGATGATATCATAGTTAACTGCAGAATTTGAATTTTCCATCTTTCACAAAGTAAGAAGTGGAACAATACATTAATAATGGGATAAGAGTGATGGGCTTTCTGTGCACAATATAGATGGATAAAAGGTAGCCAATTTAGATAGAATTATCTGTTCTGCCAAAGAAAAAGAGAAAAAAAATTCAACTGGAATCAGAATTTAAAAAGAATAAAAATATTTGTTGTTCCTCTTCTGATCGACCATACAAAAACTCACTCGCACTGTGTATCAACACCTGCTAACAAAAAAAAGTTTTCTGAGGAAAGGGACAAAGCCAATAACCAGGTGATGAAAGAAAATTGAAACTTAATGCCAGGATGAGCATAGATGAGAGAGCAGATAACTTTTAACATCAGGAACTTAATAAAAGTTTTAAGATTCTGCCGAAATATTGTACAGAGTGGAATGTAAGTTTGAGGAAGGACAACAGGCATATTCTTTTACGCCTTGCTAGTGTGATGAAATGACAGTATCAATATCAATCAGACGACTAAGCAAGCACTGACACCAGAAAACAAGATGGAAAGACTGTTGCTTTTATAAAGTGGTGGGTGACAAGGTGCCCATTGTTATATGAGGAAGCAAAAACAAAAGGTAAATGACCACAGATGTAAAATTAGGCAACCAGATCAATTTTACCAAAAACAGACATATTGTTGAGAATCATTAGGTTCCTTGTAAGATTTTCGGGCAGGATTTAAGGGTCAAATCTTTTTCCCAACATTTGGCTCAGCCTCATTATTCTGAAGTAATTGAGCATAACATAGATTGAAAAGTCATCCAAAATTCAAATTCAAATGCCACAACTCTCACCATAGTAAACATCAGAATGAAACAAATCAATATCATCCAGATGAAAGTTAAATCTTTTCAAGAGTGCAACTCTGATAAGATTTGCTGACCAATTGGCATCGGTGCAGCTTCTGTCCAAGGCACTTGCCATTTTCCAGTTTATTTTGTTTGTTTCTGAAGTTGTCCAACTTGGCATCAATGCAGCTCCTTTGCAGGCAGTTGTATTACTTGTAACTCAGCTTTTGAACATTAGAAGCTTAAATTCAAAATTAACCATTACTTGTTGAGCAAGTTGTTATGACCAGGTGAGCAAGGGGTCTAGAGGTCCCTCTCAGCCTTCGCCTGGTCTTACCATAACACAGTTTAATTTTTAAAACACCGTGTTTTTAGCTCCCCCTTGGTGAATCCTTGTTCACCGCTTTTCAAATATAAGGCAAAGAAACCAGCAGAAACAGGTTTTCTTATGTTTAAAGAAGGAAAGTTGAAATTTATTAAACTTGAACTTAAACTCTAATTTGGTCGATGCCTACGAATACACGACATGCCCACGCTAGCATGCATACGCAAATAGAGACAGAAAAGAGCAGGAAAAAAATAAAGTGGAAGAGTTTGAGGCAATATCTGAAGAGTTATGGTTCTTCGAGCTCACTGTAGAGTGCTTGATTGTAGGTAGATCTTACTTTTCGTTGGGGCCCGTATTCTTCTTAAACCTTGTTTACTGTCAGAGATTTTTCACTCTTGGGGTTCATGTGTCTTCAGTGGATTCAGAGGCTGGTGAGAAAGAGATGGGAGCAGACAGGAGAGATCTTCTGAGTCCAGGAGCAACCAATCTTTCTGACTCAAACTCTCTGTGGCCAGTTCAAAAAACCCTGGACCAACCAGTTAGTCATGTGACCAGCTGGTCCAACCAGTCCTGGCCCCTGTGGATTGCATCACCCCAGCAGGCACTAGAATGCACTTCCCCATCCCCTCACAGTCCGGTGATCAACATCCATTGTGGGTTGAATGTGTCAGGGAATGGTACTCTGTCCACACAAGCACTGTCTGTTAGTATGCAATTTTTTTTCCAGCCATAGCTGATCTGTTCAACAAGTCATTTCCTGGCTCCAGCAATAGTTCAAAATCAATGTTCATGTGACAAAACCAATGTGCCTCATTCTTGGCAGGTGGAGGCCTGCATGGCAAAGTGCATTAGGCTATGAGAAAGCTGTTCATTTGGTTCGCCCGTACAGTACTTTCAATTCTTGTTTTGTTCACCGCAACTATGAGGATTAATTTTGTGAGACAGTTGGAATTACCAAAATGGTTTCTGTCTGCATTCTGTTGTCATTCCACCTAATTAAAGGAAGAAATTCTCTACACATATTTTAAATTTCTGACAAATATTTTAGCCATTTCCTTGTACTTGGCTCTGGAGAGTATGATTACCCCAGAACAGTTGGGCTCATTAAAAATAGATGAGACATTCGAGCAGAATTCTGCTCATTATTAAAGGGTGGATTAGTGTAGGGTAACATACAAAGAGTGATTGCACTTACCTCCACATAAATTTTGTGCAATTAAATTGTTTTCCTCTGTAAGGGACACCTTATGTGGACACTTTATTTTAGTGGAGGGAACAACTGGGATGAATTGTGGCAGGTGGAATCTATTTCACTTTCATTATTGAAGTGTGTTCTTGTGCTAGCCCTTCTATCATCCATGCTCACTATTTCTGTGGTCTCAGAATATGAAGTATTTAAGCAAGATGTTAATTAGGTTTGTAGAGATAACAACATTTTATAATAAATGAGTAAGAACTGTTCTTGAACATTGAAACAATCTGCCACTGCCACTATGATTAAATTTGATCCAATAAAAAATGATTTTCTCTACTATAATTATTTAACTGAATTGAGCAAGTCTCTTGAGTTTTATCTGTGGAAAAAGATACCAAGAAAACAAATTGAACGAAAGGTGAGAGGACTCAGCCATCACCTCATCACCTCACCCTACTTTTGTATTACTCAGCATTATTGATCCCACTTGTGTGCTACCCATCATTATCAACACCATTTGAGTATGGTGCAGAGTTAGTAGCTTCTTTTTCACATTATGCAACAGCACTGATAACTACTATGCTACCCATTATTACCAGTCCCTCATATATTCCTCCATATATACAGTGTTCAAAGGCATTGGGGTCTGGAGCGGAGTGTTTGGCTGCAAATAGTATGGCATGCAAGAATGCACGTGATATTGGATGCAAGGCTGTGTCTGCTGAGTGAAATGTGGCTGCTAATACTGTGGACCTTAGTGAAGAGTTGAGGATGTCGTCATTCCTTGCTTACTGACAGTGATTCTCAATTGGAACCTTTCAATAGGCTACTTGCTGACCCATGTTTGATCCCTCTGGGATTGGCTCCTCGCTTGGCCCAAGCTGTTGGCTGGGACCTGGCTGATTTGCTGCCCTCTCATAGTCAGTGAACTGCAGTGGAAGCAGCCAGTTGGTGACTCTCCGGCTCCATTCACTGAGGCTGGAACTTGAAAGTAATTCAGGCCTTCTGACATTGGCATTAGGTAGACAGCAAGACCACTCCACTGACTTCATGGCCATTTTGAGCTTGTGGAAATTCTTCCCAGATGATCATGATATTTGTCCTATTCCATCTTGCATATATATTATTTTAAGTATTTGAAGTAATATTTTGGATACATTAATTGTGAACTTAATTGCAAGGCGATGCATACGTTCTACATTATGTTTTTTTCCACATTTGGCAACCATGTGCATCACTAATTGACGCTAGTTTGTCAGCAAAACAAATTAGCAATCACTTATGAGAAGCTTAAATCACATGTACAATGTGAAAATACAGCTAAATAAGATATCCTTTTATATAAAAAGGGCATAAAGATAATTTTGGGAAATACAGGGTAGTGAGTCAGATGTCTGTAGAGGGTTAAACACAAGAGAACATCCTGTAGGAGGTCATCATTCCTTTATGGGATGCAGTATATCTATGGAAGTGTCGCAAAGGAATAATAAACCTGTCAAAGAGCTCACAATGCATTTAAATATTTTGATTTTAGCAAGTGTATGTAACACTGTCACTCATAAGATTGGTCCACATGTTTGGAAGGCACAGAATAAGGGTGTGCTTGAGCAGTAGGTTGGAAATTGATGGAATCAAGGAAAAGAAGGGTAGCTGCACATGGAGCTGCATTAGCATGGAAGGGAGTGATTAGGAGGCTGCCTCAGGGCTTAGTTCTCAGCTGTTATTGTACACAGTCACAATAATGCACATTTATAATGAACCTTTAATGTAAAAAAAATCCACAGCATTTTATACAGGAAAAAGGGAGAAATAAAACAAAGGAATGGCCACCAAGCTAGAGTAAAAGAGAGTTAACAAAAAGCTTGGTTGAAAAGATAAGTTTTGCAAAAGTTTGAAATGGAGGTGAGAGGAGTTTAAGGAAAAGATTCCTAAGAGTAGAGCCCGGGTGGCTGAAAGCTCTGCCGTCAGTGGTGGGGAGAGGAGAAGGGTAATTCAGAGGTAGAGTGGAGCAAGACTCGAAGACAAGATTACAAATTCTAAGTTAAATGCATTTGTTATGGCCACATGGTGAAGGGTACGGGTGCTCCCACTCTTCAACGCCAACCTGATCGCAGCAAGTGTTTTTCGTTATTAGTGTTTAACCCCTTTGTGTTTTATTTGTCAAATAGACAGTGACAGGTTTTCTTGTAGGTTTAAAACAGAAGACTAAATATTTATTCAGAAATATGTCTTATGCTGAAATTGTCGCAACACAACTCATGCACACATTCACTCTCACACGCACTCTCAAGAGAAGATAGAAAAGTACAGGGTAGGAGGTATACAGAATTCAGGTTGTCAAAGTCTCTTGTTTTAGGAATAATCTGTGGGATCCTCTTCGGAAGGTGAATTTTTAAAGTTGCAGACCTGTTTGCTGGTTGTCTGGTATTTGTTGGGCTGATACAGTCTCCTGGCGGTTCACTTTGGGTTGAAGACAATGCTGATGTCTTAGGTCAATTCTCACTGGTAGAAAAATGGTTTTTGCATTGGCTGGAAATGATCTCTCTCTCCCTCCCTCAGCCTTACTGGAATTCAAGATGTCTTTTTGTTGCACTGTGTGGCTGAGGAGAGACCAGACTGATCTCGTTGTCTCTAGTCCTGTCCTGAAAAGATTTCCCCTTTGTATACACGCCTGGAGTCTCCAGGTCCACATGCAGAACACTGCAGTTATCCACAGTGAAGGCTATCTGTTATACAGGTCCACTCTCCTAACTTGAATCTGCTCATTTCTATGCTAACAGCAAATTTGTGAAAGGTTCCATGAATGCCTTCATCCAGATTATTGATGAATTTCTAGATAAGAAGCTGGCTGAGTGGCAGGAGGCAGCGAGTAAGGATAATGGGCAGGTACACTGATTGGCAGGATGTGACTAGTGGCGTCCCACAAGGATCTATGTTGGAGCCTCAATTATTCACCATATTTACTAACGATTTAGATGATGGAATAGAAAGCTACATATTCAACTTTGCTGATGACACATAGATAGGTGGCATTGTAAGTAATACAGACTGAAGAAAAAATGAGAAATAGACATTGACAGATTAAGTGACTGGACAAAACTGTGGCAAATGGATTTCAATGTAGGAAAATATGAAGGCATCCACTTTGGACCTAAAAAGGATAGAACAGGGCACTTTCCATGTGGTGAAAAGCTGGAAACAGTGGAGGTCCAAAGAGGCTTGGGGTCCAGGCACATGGATCATTAAAATGTCATGAACATGGAAAATAATCAAAAAGGCTAATGGAATGCTGGTCTTTATATCTAGAGGACTAGAATACAAAGGGTAGCTTCAGCTTCAGCTGTGTAAAGCCATGGTTAGACTACACTTCAAGTGCTGTGAGTAATTCTGGGCACCATACATTAGGGAGGATATTTGGCCTTGGAGGGAGTGCAGTGTAGATTTACCAGAATGATGCCTGGTTAAGTTACGAGGTGAGTACGCAAACTAGGGTTGTGTCCCCTGGAAGTTAGAAGGTTAGGGGTGATTTGATTGAAGTTTTCAAGATGTTAAGGGGAACAGATAGGGTAGGTAGAGAGAAATTATTTCTGCTGGTTGAGGAGTCTAGAACTAGGGGGTAGAGTCTAAAAATTAGAACCAGATCTTTCAGGTGTGAAATTTGGAAACACTTCTTCATGCAAAGGGCAATAAAAGTTTAGAACTCTCTTCTACCAATGCCTTCATCCAAATTTCTAGATAAGAAGTTGGCTGAGTGGCAGGAGGCAGCAAGTAAGTCTAATGGGCAGGTGCTCAATCAGTTGTTAATTCTAAATCTGAGATTGATAGATTTTTGTTAACCAAAGGTACTCAGGTATGTGGAGTTAGGTCACAGCCATGATCTCACTAAATGATGGAGCAGGCTTGAAGGGCTAAAGGCCTACTCCTGTTCCTATTTTCCTATGTTCCTAAGAAGAGGCACAGCAATGGTCCTACCATAGAGCCTTGCAGAACTGCAGATCAACTCCCACTAATAACATACCTCTGTCTGTGCACTTCCAATCAATGACCCTTCCAACTTTTTCTATCTGACCGTAAATGTCATCTGATGAAATCTGTCTCCAGTAGCTATCCATGTGCCACTTCGTTGAAGGTTGTTTTGAAATCAAGATAAATAATTTTTGCTGGACTCCAGTCATTCACTAATTTGATCACGTCCTTGAAGAAATCATTCAATTTATGAGCCAGTGGGCTGGATTTTACAACGGGCGGATGGCAGGTGACCACCGACGTAAAAGTTGGTGGCGAACCTGCATCCACCCGACCCGAGGATCCGACCCGCATTTTAGGTGTCCCCGGGCTTTAAAAGTTCAGAGGCGGGACTTACACCCGCTTGAGGGAGGACGTCCCACCCCAATGAGCTGCCAGCCAATCATCGGGCCGGGAGCTCTTAGTGCCAGCAGTGCCACTGGGAGCAGTGGCCACTGCTGGGACTGCAGCCCAGCTAAGGACATGGAGCCGGGACCAAGGTAAGTTTGGGTTGCCTTGCTGGGCAGATCGGTTGTGGTGCGGTGAGGCAAGGGTGGTCTTTTGTGGGGAAGGGGGCATCTCGGTACTCAGGGTGGTTGGGGTCGCGGGGGGGCCCTCAAGGGGGCATCCTGTGCCCAATTGTCAGGCCCCCACGGTGCATTGGAAGGCCGCCAGGTATTGCTGGGCGGCCTTTCACGTCTACGGGACACCCACTTGCCACGAGTAAAATACCCATGGAGGTGGGCAAAGGCCCATAAGTGGCCATTAAGTGGCCACTTAAGGGCCTCGATTGGCCTGGGGGGGAGGCGGCCTGTTTCCTGCCCTCCACGGCCTATGTAAAGTGAGGCGGAGGCAGGAGCGGGCCGGGAAGGCTTCCTGGAGCTTCCACCCCAGCCCCCCCCCACCCGCCTCGCCCCCGCCACCATCCGGTTCGGTGGTGTGACGTAAAGTTCTGGCCAGTATCTTTGTTTTCTAAAGCTCTATTGGGAAAGTCCAATAGCTGCCAAGCTCTTAAGGTGATCACTAATTACATCCCTTATGATGTTTTCCAGCATCTTCTCTATAAAAGCCCCCAAACATACTCTATAATTTGCATGGTCTTATTTCTTCCCCTTCAATTTTGGGACCACATGAGCCTCCCTCCAAGCCTATGGAATTAGCCCAGGCTTCAAAGAGCTGTTAAATATATGAACCAAAAAAGCTCAGAAAATAGTTCATCCTTTTACTTCACTACTCTGGGTAAGTATCACCAAGTCCAAAAGCCCAATCAGCCTAAATGCTTTATTCTTTGCTAATATCATCTCGTAAATTTGGTTGTATACAATTAATATTAGCAGCACCTCAATCTGGCATCATAGGTATGTAAGGATGAAAATCCGTCGTGAAAGCAAATGCAAAATATGCATTTAGCACTTCAGCCATTTCTTGATCCTCCTAATTATCCTAGTCTGCAAGGTTTCTATCAAGTCTGCAAGCATTTTTTGGCTTCTGACATAAATGGCAAAAAAAAACTTTACCACTGCTGTTGCACTTAACCACAGTGTCTTTTTCCCCATGCCTATTTAGCATTTCTAATAATGGTTTTAATTAACTTCAGTTCTTTCTTGTAACTATTCCTTTTTGTTTGACAAGTATTTTCTTCAAACCCATCTTCAATATCATAAAATGTAGGATGAAAATTGTTTTATAAAGTGCTTTCTAGTCTTCCCTCCATGTTTAATGTTGCTTGGATTCAACTCAAGAAAGCAGTGGTTCGAATCTTTTATTTATTTCCTTCAGGGCTGGGTGGAATAAAATTCTTTTGCCGAAGGAAAATTGGTCTCAGAGGTGTCTTGGAAGAGAATTTAGTTTGAGAGAGGAAGACAATTTGTATTTTATGATGTGGAGCATATCATAAAAATACTTCAAAGAGCTAACATTGTGATGAAGTAAAGCTGTCTTTCAGTACATCTTGCTAAACTCAATGACATTAAGTAATTCTTTATTTCCCAGAGCTAGAGTTCAAACTGATGTATGTTAGAGATAAAGAACTTTGAAGTTACACATTTCTGATCTTAATAAAGATACCAACTTGAGTTTTCCCATGGACCATTTGTGTAAATAATTTCACCAGGATGGGAATGTGATTTGTGCTCAACATTAAAAAAAACACACTTGCCCTAAAAATATAGGAATGTAGGAACAGGAGTAGGCCATTCAGTCCATCAAACCTGCTCCGCCATTCAATACGATCATAGCTGATCATGCACTTCAGTGCCTTTATCCCACATTATCCCATAGGACTCTCTCTTCCCACCAGACTGGTAAGAATATTTTAATTGTGGAATTGTTCTTGTTCAGTACATCAAATTTCTTTTAAGTATAACTGGATTTCCTATAGTATTGAATGGACGAGGTTAGAGGATATGGTTTCTTTATTACCTTTACATATCTGCCTCCTGTCTCTTCTTCTGTTTTCCTCTTTCTCTTTGTTTTCCAAGTGGGAGGTGAGGGTTCGCACAGCATAATGTGGTGGGAAGGGAGATGGTGAGAGCATAAAGCCATAGTTTACAATAGCGTATACAAGTGAAATGTGGTCTGGACCCCTCAGTAGCTCCCTTCCCCGCCCAATCTCTAACATTCTTGCATCCACTGCATCCCGTTAGTTCTATTTCATTGCCTATATCTTTTGCCTTCCCGCCCCCTCCTCTTTCTACAGCCTACTCAGTTCATTGCATTTTGTGCCCCTCAACCCATCTGCTTTGTAGTCCCCCATTCAGAATTCCTTCTTCCCCCATCTCACTCCCTATTGTTTCCCCACCTACTAACCCTAGCAGATCTGTCATCTGTCTTTCCTGTCCTATTTCCCTTTATGCAGCTGTATTCCCCTGTCCATTCCCTTTTTCTATACTCGCATGTACTGATCCCCTGTCATTCCTAATAGGAGTCAAAGCAAAGCTGGTTTTCCAGTACTAAGCTGGGAAACTGATCATTTGTTTTCTCGAGCAAAGCATTATAAGATTGCTATTTCCTACTCTATCACTATGCAAGTGGCGAAAGGTTAGAATAGTAACCATGACAGGGTTGCCCAAGACTGGGATGGAAAGCAAAATCAGGCAGGCACCTGACAGAGACAGTTGGACTCATGACAGAGCCTGATACACTCCCTATTCCTTGAGTTTTATTTTCAGCTCATGCACTGTGATGCTGAAATGAGCCTCAATAACAGTATTGATCAACTCACTGGTGACTCCACAAGCAGCGAGTGTTAATTACAAATGGCATTTTAACCCTGTTTGTAGCCTGTATAATATGAGATTGTTTATTTCAACAAGGTTAGGAAAAGCCAATTGTGAAGAATCCTTGGCAATGTAAATTTTAACCTGAAATGGGTTGAACTAATCAGTCATGCATATTTTGTAATCTCATGCATTGGTTTAATAAAATGTTGTTGGAGCTATACTTAGATTCGAGGATTCTCTGCATCTTAAGTCAGAGTGTTCCATGGCAACCATTTTTGTATAATTTTTATTCGCCTTCACATATGTCCAATCTGTCCTCTGAAAACTCATCTAAATCTTTGAAGGTTATTTATTTGTAATTTATTCCTGAGGTGAAGACCTGTTGGCTGTATGGTTTGTGTTTAAAAAATATAATTAGCATGGTGATGAATTTATTGCCAAAGTCTTAAAGACATAGCCTTCCAGTAAAAATATGACATTGATTTGTTTAACTTTAATGTGCTTTTCTATCCCATTTCATTATTTGGTGAAAAGCCAAATAAATCCATAATTTAATAAAGACTAATTATAGCCACAACATGAGCCACAACACAAAACCCATCCACATGGTTCACGGCAGACGTTCCATAAAGTAAATCACCAGTTGCATGCATCACTTCTAAATCTAGTCAATTAATTATTACTTGATTATAATTTGGGGGTGGGGGCGGCGGTGGGAGGGGAACATATTACTTGCAATATGGAAGCTATGCATGTATAGCAATGCATTTCGAGCGATTGTATAAGGTTTCTGCTTCAAGCAGATGGTATGCTGGTTCTGTCTGTCATATTGATGTATATCAAATAATTCCTATGTGAATTATTGTAAATGCTTTGTATTGCTATTTGCAATATCATCTTTTCAAAACAAACTTTTCAAGAAGAAAAAGTCTGCAAGCTGAATAAGAAATACAAAACATAAGAAATAGGAGCAGGAGTAGGCTGTATGGCCCATTGAGCCTGCTCTGCCATCCAATAAGATCACAACTGAACTTTGACACCAACTCCACTTTCCCGCTCTGTCTCCATATCCCTTGATTCCGTAAGTACCCAAACATCTATCTATCTCATTCATGAATATACTCATAGATTGGGCATCCATAGCCCTCTGGGCTAAAGAATTCCAAAGATTCACAACCATTTGAGTGAAGAAATTTCTTGTCATCTTGGTCCTGAATGACCAACCTCTTAGCCTGAGACTATGACCCCGAGTTCGAGACTCCCCTGTTAGGGGAATAGCCTCTCAGCACCTACATTGTGAAGCTCTCTAAGAATTTTGTACATTTCAATGAGATCATCACTCATTCTTCTAAAATTTTGAGAATGTTTCCTTTTCCACCACTCTGCAATATATTCTGCAATATATTTATCTTATGTGTTTTTCAAGATTTGTTCATGTTTCAACTTTCTCAATATCTTAGAAAAAGTAAACTTATTTAATTTCACATAGCAGCGCTGTACTTTCATGTCATTGTAGGGATTATTGCAATATCCTGTCTGGTTATAACAAACGCTAATGATTGTGACATTTTTAGCATGGCATTCCAGTCTGCACTTTGCAGAGAAGAAAATGGCAAATACATTATTTCAGTATCGCAGTATCAAAGGCACAATTGACTCAGTTTTCCAGACATCACAGAAACATTCTATAAGAATTACACCACATAGCACTGTTAAACCTAAAAAACAATTTAACAGACTGCACGATAACTTTGGATGAAGAAATTAATTTGGCCCATCTGATTTAATTCTTTCACAATACCCTATCATTCCACCCACATGAGCATCTAGCTGTTCCTTAAATGAGTCTAATATCCTGGTCTTAACTGCCGTTCCTGAGAGCCCATTATGGCCATTGATCAGCCTTTTTGTAAAGAAGTACTTCTTGGTGCCTGTCCTAAATTTTTCCTTTATAATGTTGAACCTGTTGCCCAAGGACCATCAAAAGTACTGTTCTAGGTTTATCTCCTTTACCCTCTTAAGTATCACGTGTCTCTATAAGATCGTCATGGAGACATCACTTTTCCAGGATGTCAAACTTCAGGTGAGTTATTTTTTGCAACTGATCCCTTAATAACAGGGATTAGCCTCATTGGTGTCCTCTGTGTTCTATCTCAGGCCTAGGTGGCACCTTATGCCATAGTAATTTGCAATGTTCTTCCAGATGCAAGCCTGAACAGAGCACTGTACCACTTCAGTATCATTGCTGGACATTGAATGTATCTGCTTTGGACAATCTTACATTCAGCTTGCATATTTCTGCCTTGCACTGTTTCTGCATGTGAGTAATGAGTCAGCAAAACCCTGAGATCTCTTCCCTCTTGGCAAATTCTATCCCACTTACAGATATCACATGATCTTATTTTTCTTTCTATTATGTAGCACCTTCAGTTTGTTCATATTGATCTTGGTTTGCCCTTGATCAGTCACATGTAAACCCAAAGATATTGGCTGCATCCAATAAAGGGATGACGGTGGATAGACAATGGCAAACATTGAAAGAGTGCATGGATGAACTGCAACAATTGTTTATCCCTGTCTGGCGCAAAAGTAAAACGGGAAAGGTAGCCAAATCATGGCTTACATGGGAAATTAGAGATAGAATTAGAGCCAAGGAAGAGGCAAATAAATTTGCCAGGAGAAACAACAGACCTGAGGATTGGGAGCAGTTTAGAATTCAGCAAAGGAGGACCAAGGGATTGATTAAGAGTTGGTCATGTTGCACCTGCATGACTGGTGTCCGAGAACGCCCAGGTCTCGCTGCATATTCCCCTCTCTCAGTTTATAGCCGTTCAGATAATAATCTGCCTTCCTGTTTTTGCTACCAAAGTGGATAACTTCACATTTATCCACATTATACTGCATCTGCCATGCATCAGCCCACTCACTTAACTTGTCCAAATCACCCTGAAGCCTCTCTGCATCCTCCTCACAACTCACCCTCTCACCCAGTTTTGTGTCATCTGCAAATTTGGAGATATTACATTTAGTTCCCTCAGCTAAATCATTAATGTATATTGTGAAGAGCTGGGGTCCTAGAACCAATCCCTGCGGTACCCCACTAGTCACTGCCTGCCATTTGGAAAAAGACTCATTTATCCCGACTCTTTGTTTCCTGTCCGCCAACCAATTTTCTATCCATTGCAATACACTACCCCCAATCCCATGCGCTTTAATTTTACATGCTAATCTCTTATGTGGGACTTTGTCGAAAGCCTTCTGAAAGTCCAAATAAACCACATCCACTGGCTCCCCCTCATCAACTCTACTAGTTACATCCTCAAACAATTCTCGCAGATTTGTCAAGCATGATTTCCCTTTTGTAAATCCATGCTGACTCTGCCTGATTCTACCACTGTTCTCTAAGTGCTCTGCTATAAAATCTTTGATAATGAACTCTAGAATTTTCCCCACTACCGACGTAAGGCTGACTGGTCTATAATTCCCTGCTTTCTCTCTATCTCCCTTTTTAAATAGTGGGGTTACATTAGCTACCCTCCAATCTGTAGGAACTGTTCCAGAGTCTATAGAATCTTGGAAGATGACCACCAATGCATCCACTATTTCTAGGGCCACTTCCTTACGTACTCTGGGATGCATACCATCAGGCCCTGGGGATTTATTGGCCTTCAATCCCATCAATTTCCCCAACACCATTTCTCTACTGGTACTGATTTCTTTCAGTTCCTCTCTCTCACTAAGCCCTGTGTTCCCCAACATTTCTGGTATGATATTTGTGTCCTCCTTTGTGAAGACAGAACCAAAGTATGCATTTAGTTGGTCAGCCATTTCTTTATTCCCCATAATAAATTCCCCTGTTTCTGACTGTAAGGTACCTACATATGCTTTCACCAATCTTTTTCTCTTCACATACCTATAGAAACGTTTACTTTATGTTCCCTGCAAGCTTGCTCTCGTACTCTATTTTCCCCTTCTTAATCAATCCCTTGGTCCTCCTTTGCTGAATTCTAAACTGCTCCCAATCCTCAGGTCTGTTGTTTCTCCTGGCAAATTTATTTGCCTCTTCCTTGGCTCTAATTCTATCTCTAATTTCCCATGTAAGCCATGATTTGGCTACCTTTCCCGTTTTACTTTTGCGCCAGACAGGGATAAACAATTGTTGCAGTTCATCCATGCACTCTTTCAATGTTTACCATTGTCTATCCACCGTCATCCCTTTAAGTAATGTTTCCCAATCCATCATGGCCAACTCGCGCCTCATACCTTCGTAATTTCCTTTACTAAGATTCAGGACCCTTGTCTCAGAATCAACTACGTCACTCTCCATCTTGAGGAAGAATGCTATCATATTATGGTCGCTCATCCCCAAGGGGTTTCGCACCACTAGATTGTCAATTATTCCTCTCTCATGCCTGGTGTATGCATGCAGGTGCAACAGGTGGTAAAAAAGGCAAATGGTATGTTGGCCTTCATAGCGTGAGGATTTGAGTACAGGAGCAGGGATGTCTTGCTGAAATTATACATGGCCTTGGTGAGGCCACACCTGGAATATTGTGTGCAGTTTTGGTCTCCTTATCTGAGGAAGGATGTTCTTGCTATAGATCGAGTGCAGCGAAGGTTTACCAGACTGATTCCTGGGATGGTGGGACTGACGTATAAGGAGCGATTGAGTCGGTTAGGATTATATTCGCTGGATTTCAGAAGAGTGAGGAGGGATCTCATAGAAACCTATAAAATTCGAACGGGACTTGACAGGGTAGATGCAGGAAGGGATGTTCCCGATAGTGGGAGAGTCCAGAACCAGGGGTCATAGTCTAAGGATACGGGGTGAACCTTTCAGGACTGAGATGAGGAGAAATTTCTTCACCCAGAGAGTGGTGAGCCACACACAGAAAGCCGTTGAGGCCAAAACATTATATGTTTTCAAGAAGGAGTAAGATATAGCTCTTGGGTCTAAAGAAATCAAATGGTATGGGGCGAAAGTGGGAACAGGCTACTGAGTTGGATGATCAGCCATGATCATAATGAATGGCGGAGCAGGCTTGAAGGGCCGAATAGCCTATTTTCTTTGTTTCTAAGAATTGTGGGGATAAGGTTGGACAAAGCGAGGGAAGGGAGAAGAAGAGGGGGTGAAGGGAAGGAGAGGGAGTATGGGGACAGGTGAAGAGAAGGGGGGAGAGGATGAGTATAAGACAGGTATGCAGGAGGTAGTTGATGTGTGAGGACCGCAAAGTTCGGGTGGGAAGGAAGGGCACTAGGGATCAGCAGTCAAGGGCCATAATTCTACTAAGTGGAGATGGGGGGAGATAATCTTGGGGAAACAAAGCTGTGGTAATGATGTTCTGGTTAGTATCAGGAAAGAAAAGTGAAGGCTGTAATGCTGCAGAGCCTGGTTGTTAGGTTGGGGCACAATGTTTGTGAGTGGGCTGTAATAAATTAGCTCATCTTGGGCTGTGGAGAGTTGGAGGCCAAAAGATTCTCATAGAAGAGAATCAGTGAATCATAGAAATTTACAGCACGGAAGGAGGCCATTCGACCCATCGTGTCCGAGCTGGCTGACAAGTAGCCATCCAGCCTAATCTACTTGCCAGCTGTTGGTCTGTAGCCTTGTGGGTTACGGCACTTCAAGTGCATACTTTTCAAATGTTATGAGGTTTTCTGCCTCTACCCTTTTGGGCAGTGAGTTCCAGATCCCCATCATCCTCTGTGTGAATACATTTCCCCTTGAATCCCCTCGAAACCTCCTACCTCTGACCCTAAATATATGCCCCCTGGTTATTGAGCCCTCAACCAAAGGCAATAGGGTCGCCTTATCTACTCTATCTGAACCCTCCATAATAATAAACACTTCAATTAGGTTTCCCCTCAGCCACCGCTATTCCAAAGAAAATGACCCTAACCTTTCTTCATAACTAAAATGTCCAGGCAACATCCTCTTAAATCTCATCAGTCGCCTGTCTTGTGCAGTACTGCATACAGTTCTGGTCAGCATACTATAAGAAAAATGTAATTGCACAAGACAGGGTACTGCAGGAATGCAGTACTGCAGTACTGCAGCTGTGGCCTAGTTAGTTTTTTATACGGTTCCAGCATAACCTCCCAGCTCTTATATTCTGTGCCCCAGCTAATAAAGCCAAGTAGCCATTATGCCATCTTGACCATCTTATCTACCTGTCCTCATCGGGGAAGTGTGGGCTTGGCCAACAGCAGAGGGTTTAGAGGCTATATGGTACCCAATAGGCATTCTTTTTGTTTTGCTCTGTGTGGAAAGAGAATCAGAGTAACCTATGTTGCTCAGTGGGAGCTGTGGGTGTAAGATCACATTGAATGTGGGTGGGTAGAGTGTGGTGAGGGAATTTTTTGGTGCTTGTTTAGATTAGAGATACAGCACTGAAACAGGCCCTTCGGCCCACCGAGTCTGTGCCGAACATCAACCACCCATTTATACTAATCTTACACTAATTCCATATTCCTACCAAACATCCCCACCTGTCCCTATATTTCCCTACCACCTACCTATACTAGTGACAATTTATAATGGCCAATTTACCTATCAACCTGCAAGTCTTTTGGCTTGTGGGAGGAAACCGGAGCACCCGGAGAAAACCCACGCAGATACAGGGAGAACTTGCAAACTCCACACAAGCAGTACCCGGAATCGAACCCGGGTCCCTGGAGCTGTGAGGCTGCAGTGCTAACCACTGCGCCACTGTGTTGAGTTGGAGTACAGTCAGAAAGCAGGATGGGGTGGCAGGAAGTCTAGAGGAGCTGTATTAATTACTTACCTTCTATTTTTACATTCCATGAAAAAACAAAACACAGCAGGAAAGATCCATCTGTGGCTTATTGGGAAAGATAAGGATAGTATTAGATTAAAAAAAGGGACTGATAATGTTGCAAAGAATAGTAGTAAGCCTAAAGATTTGGGAGTGTTTTAGAAACCAGCACAGAGGCGCCCAAAAATTTAAAAAAAGGGGAAAATAGATTAATACCAGCAGAGAAAAAAAAGTGGAGAAACTTAAGGGACTAAAAGCTGACAAATCCCTAGGACCTGTTGGCCTACATCCTAGGGTTCCTATCCTAGAGATAGTGAATGCATTGGTTATGATTTTCCAAAATTTCCAAGGCTCGAGAATGGTCTTAGCAGATTGGAAGTTAGCAAATGTAACACTGCTATTCAAGAAAAAAGGGAGAGATAAAACAGGTAACTACAGGCCAGTTAGCCTGACATCAGTTGTCAGGAAAATGCTGGAATCTATTATCAAAGAAGACTTAACAATGCACTTAGAAAATCAAAGTATGATCAGACTAATTCAACATGGTTTTCCGAAAGGGAAACCATGTTTGACAAATTTATTAGTGTTTTTGAGGATGTAACTAGTTGGGTAGATAAAGGGCAAATAGTAGATGTAGTATTCTTGGATTTCCAAAAAGCATTCGATAAAGTGTCACACAAAAATTAATAGGCAAGATAAGAGCTCATCGTGTTTGGGGGTAATATATTAGCATGGATCGAGGATTGGTTAACAGACAGGAAGCAGAGAGCAGGGATAAACAGGGCATTTTCACTTTGGTAGGCTGTAACTAGTGGAGTACCACAAGGATCGGTGCTGGAGCTGCAGCTATTTACAGTCTATATTAATGGCTTAGACGAAGAGACCGAGAGTAATGTATCTAAGCTTGTTGATGATACAAAGCTAGGTGGAAATGTAAGCTGTGAGGAGGACACAAAGAGGCTGTAAAGAAATGTAGTCAGGTTCAGTGAATGGGCAACAAGATGGCAGATGAAGTATAATGTGGGGCTGTGTGAGGTTATTCACTTTGGTAGCAAGAACAGAAAAGCAGAATTTTTTCAAAAGGCGTGAAACTTCTAAATGTTGATGTTCAGAGAGACTTGGATGTACTCTTATAAGGAACATAGAAAATCAGTATGCTCTTACAGCAACCAATTAGGAAGGCAAATGACATGTTGGCCTTTATTGCAAGGGGATTGGAGTGCAAGAATAAGGAAGTCTTGCTGCAGTTGTACAGGGCTTTGGTGAGGCCACACCTGGAATACTGTGTGCAGTTTTGGTCTCCATATTTAAGGAGGGATATACTTGCATTGGAGGCAGTGCAGCGAAGGTTCACTAGATTGGCTCCTGGGATGAGAGGGTTGTCCTATGGTGAGAGAAATTGGCCTATACCCTCTGGAGTTTGGAAGAATGAGAGGTGATCTCAGTGAAACATACACAATTCTGAAGGGCTTGATTGGTGAGACACTGAAAGGTTGTTTCCCCTGGCTGGGGAATCTAAAACAAAGGGGCACAGTCTCAGGATTAGAACTGAGATGGTTGTATATTTTTGGAGTTCTCTATCCCAGAGGGTTGTGGATTCTCAACGTTGAGGATACTTAAGGCTGAGACAGACAAATTTGTGATCTCTCAAGGAATTAAGGGATATAGGAGCGGGTGGGAAAATGTTGAGGCAGAAGATCAGTCATGGTTGTATTCTATGGTGTAGCAGGCTCGAGAGGTTGTCTGGTCTACCCCTGCTGCTACTTCTTGTGTTCTTATGTTCTTTCCTCATTGATACCAACATGGTGTCATGCAGGCCCCCACCTACCAAGAATGAGGCACATTGGTTTTGTCATATGAACATTGGTTTTGAACTGTTGCTGGAGTGAGAAAATGACTTGTTGAACAGATCAGCCGTGGCTGGAAAAAAAAACATTTGCATATTATCAGACGGTGCTTGTATAGACAAAGGACACATTCAACCTACAGTGGATGTTGATCACCAGACAGTGAAGGGGTGGGGAAGCACATTCCAGGACCTGCTGGAGTGATGCAGGGTCCATGACTGGTTGGACCAGCTGGTCACATGACTAACTAGCTGATCCAAGATTTTTTGAACTAGCCATAGAGAGTTTGAACTCAGAAAGACTGATTGCTCCTGGACTGAGAAGATCTCTCCTGTCTGCTCCCATCTCTTTCTCATGTAATGCCAAATCCACTAAAGACACATGAACCCCAAGAGAGAAAGGTCTCCTACAGTGAACAAGGTTTCAGAAGAATACTGGGCCCCAACGAAAAGCAAGATCTACCTACAATCAAGGACTATACAGTGAGCTCAAAGAACTGTAACAAAAATTCTTCAGATATTTCCTCAAACATTTCCACTTTATTTTTCTTCTGCCGTTTTCAGTCTCTATCTGCCTGTGTGCATCACATATGCATGCTAGCGTGGGTGCATCATGTATCCGTAGGCATCAAATGAATTAGTGTTCAAGTTTAATAAATTTCGACTTCTCTTCTTTAAACCTAAGAAAACCTGTTGGTGCTGGTTTCTTTGCCTTACATTTGAAAAGCGGTGATCAAGGATTCACCAAGGGGGATCTAAAAACAGTGTGTTTAAAAATAAAACCCTGTTACGGGAAGACCAGGTGAAGGCTGAGAGGGAACCTGAGACCCCTTTCACACCTGGTCATAACAATGGCTTTTAGCTCAGAGAATGGCACGTCAGAGGAATAGACTGCCCGAGCCTCTTTTAGCCATTAACTTTAATTTACCAGATATCAACTGTTGTAACAGGTAATGTTTTGTGACATTTAAAATAGGTAAAAAAAGGCTGCATTTGCTGACAATGCAACCGCTAGGTGGCGCTGCACGGACACATGCGCATATGCAGCCTGTTCCACTAAAGCGTCACAGTCTGCAACGTTCAGACAGCTGCCAGGACTAAAGATGGCACTGCACAAATAATCACACAGAGGCAATGTAAACCCGTGGCAGTACACAATG
Source organism: Heterodontus francisci (assembly GCF_036365525.1). NCBI lineage: Eukaryota > Metazoa > Chordata > Chondrichthyes > Heterodontiformes > Heterodontidae > Heterodontus > Heterodontus francisci. The sequence goes on from NC_090389.1 coordinate 32,892,798, forward strand.
GCCGGAGAGAGCGAGCGGGCAGGGAAGCGGCGAGCGAGTGGCTGGAGAGAGCAGGCTGGGGGGTGGGGGGAGTGGGGAGACAGCGGGCGGGGTGGGGGGAGGAGGAGGAGAGCGCACCCTCACCCGCCGCCACCAAGGTCTTCGGCCGCGCTCTCCCCACTCTCCCCTTGTTCTCTCTCCTCGCTTCCCCCCAGTTCTCCCCCCCGCTTTCCCGCGTTACGCAATGATGTCATCTGTGCATGCGCCAACCACTCCTGGCAATGCGGAACGCTGGACGCGCAGAGAGCAGGAGCCCATTTGCGCATGTGCACAACTTGCCACAAGCGGCCAGCTGCGTTGTCAAGAATCACTTTGAAAAAAAAATATCACCTATAGGCATAACTGCTACTGCAGATCACAGTAAACAATTAGATAATCTATTTTCCCATCAGCAAAGTCATGAAATGTTATAATTTATTCAGCCATTTTAAAATATAAATGATATCACCCAGCTGTTCAACAGCTTCAATTTCTTGAATAGTATCTGGGTCACTCACAAAAAACAATTCTGGGAGAGAGATGGTTCATGAGGGCTCCCTAATATACTCAGCCAAGATGAACATTTTTCCTAAATTAACAAACTTTGGATCTTTCCACTTAGACAATCCTAATTTATTTATCCTAATTGCTGGATGAAATTTCTCATTGAGACTACTTTCTTATTATGTCTCACTCTTCAAACCTTGTCACAAATGAAAGAACAATTCTTATCTTAAAGTGAACAACCTTATTTTGGTTTGGATGTGTGCAGAAAATCTCAAATGTTGTACTGGCCATTTTCCTATTACATATATCCAATGAGGAAGTTTGATCATACACTTTGTTTCATGTGATGCTAGCTCAGGAAGCGAATCACACAAGTGTCTTTTATATATAAAAGAACCCTCACCTTTCCCATCTCTCCCCTTACCCTACCTACCTCTCCTGATGCTTTGCACTTCTATAAGTTTCTTGGGTTACCTACGTATATCTGTCATTTCTACTTCATAACTGTCAATGGCCAATCATTTCTCCAGTTCAGCTATTAAACATGTATGCTAAAAGCAATAAAAATGTAGGGATCTAAGTGTAGTCTTTGCCCTTTTAATCATTTTGTTGTTTGGGCCTTCTGTCTAACTAACAGGATAGTTCATCTGATGGTGTATTCTTCACTTTATCCCAATCATGTCTGTCATCCAGTTTGTCTGACCCCATCTGCCCTCCTCCTACTGAATTTAAACAGCACTCAGTAGCTATTTCTTTGTTCTCAGAAGACTGCTGATTTTTGCACTATTTAGTCATAGCCTATCACTCCTGTACCAGCTCTTTCTATTTGGAAAACAACTCCTAATTCATTTTGTTGTTCTTGGACCTTTCAGTTTGTCAGTTGCTAACATCTTCAATTTCCCTGTCAGTTTCACCCTACCCTCACTCTTGCCTAACGTTGGAAGAATTCCAGAGAAAATAATATCTCCTTCCATGTTTTTCAATGTGCTACCAACACCCACTTTTGGAGATCGGGTTGTTGCTTGGTTGGGCTGCTATTTCCAGCGGAATTTTCCCAAAATCAGCTGAACCAGTGCAAAAGATTGTGGCATTTCAAGCACAAGTTATTCACAGCACAAATTGAGTTTGTGTGACCTTTTGCACTGGTTTAAGAAGCATTATGCGGGAATCTGGCCCCATCCATGCCCCTGATTGAATTGATCCAATGGCGAGTTTCCACTAATTGTTCCCATTTATGGTCCATCAAGGAGGCTATTCAAATTAAGATGGTTTTTTAGGTGCAAGGACACCATATAGGCACCTTTTAAATGCCTTTAAATATCAAAAAATTAATTTACTAAGAAACTGACTACAGTTTTCTAAAGAAACTAGTAACTGATTCAATATAGTTTTTAAAGTCATTTTCATATATTTAAAAATCAGGTTACTCACAGTAGAGACTAGAGACTCATCAAAAATGCTTGTTTTTTTGTATTAAACCCATTTTCAGCTTTATGAATAAAACTGCACCAGGTTACAACTTTTAAAGATAAAATCAAGGAATATTTTTAATGCAAGCAAAATAGAACAGTTACATTCCAAAACGCTGCCCGATTTCACTGGTTCATGATAATTTTACCTTTGTAATTATGCCAATGAGTTTGAGCGGAAACTTGGATCACAAAATCAATTTGGAAAACTAGCGCAATATGAGTGCAGCCACTTTTAAAGTGTAGTCACTTTAGTTTTGCAGGCAAAGCATCAATTCTCCCACTGGTGCTGTCTGTTTAATTGCCTGTATCAGAATTATGTTTCTATAATGCGTTGCTAATCTCACTATCAATAGATGTGCGTCGCTAGTTTGCTTACCATTGTCCATCAACACTTTTGCCCAAAATTTCAAAAGGGTTCTCCCGTCCATCTATCATAACTTTTCTGGAGGATCATCAGAATTGCCAGAGAAATTGTGAAAACATATGCTTATGCAATTTCAGCAGGATCTCTGCCAAAATTAAGGCAGGAAATGAGCAAAACTCCTTTCAAATTGTGCCATTATGTATCTCTTTTTAGTATCCAAGGTAACAGACTCGTACTCTGTCCTTGCACTAAGTTTCCCACTTAATTAATATCCAGTCACTACCACGGTTATGCATCCTTCTTACTGTTAATGCCAATGCAGAAAGCATTGTTTCTATAATTGCCATATTTTTCCTAATAAATTGGCTGATCCTTGAAGAACGAGACCACAGGAAGATTCAGTCTGTCTCTTAACTCATTATTACCAGGGCACATTACCCCTGTGATTTCATTGCAATAACTCCAACAGGCAAACTGTGCAAGTGTGACATTTCGGGAAAATTTTAAGCTCATTACCATTGTTATTAACTATGAAGTTTAAAGTGAGATTCAAATACATTGTATTTAAAAAAAATATTCAACTATTGTTGCATGCTTGTTAACTAAGTAATTGTCACCATGTACTGCATAGATATTCTTTCCTATGACCAATAAAACCTAAAACTTAAACATCAAGTTTCCATTTTACCTTGTCTCTTCAACTGTAATTGTAACAGTTCTGTGGGTCATATTTCTTCACCTTGGTTTCTCAACAATAAATAAAACAATGATTTGTTCAAAACTTGAGGTCATCCGAAACTGCCCATTCCCTAACTTGCACAAGTCCCATTCATCCATCATCCCTGTGCTCACTGGCTTAGATTGTCTCCCAGTTATCCAACAACTTGATTTTGAAGTTGTTCCCTTTTTTTATCAACTCCAACCATGACCCTGCCCTTCCCAAGATTTGCAAACTGTTCCAGTCCTACAGCCCTCCAAGATATTGACCATTGACCAGAAACTGAACTAGACTAGCCATATAAATACTGTGGCTACACAAGCAGGACAGAGGCTGGGAACTCTGCGGTGAGTAACTCACCACCTGACTCACCAAAGCCTGTCCATCATGTACAAGGCACAAGTCAGGAGTGTGATGGAATACTCTCTACTTGCCTGAATGAGTGCAGTCCCAATAACACTCAAGAAGTTCAACACCATCCAGAAGAAAGGAGCCCACTTAATCGGCGTCCCATCCACCAGCTTAAACATTCACTCCCATCACCACCGGTGCACAGTGGCAGCAGTGTGTACCATCTAAAAGATGCACAGTCAGCAACTCACCAAGCCTCCTTTGACAGCATTTTCCAAACCAGCGACCTCTACCACCTAGAAGAACAAGGGTGGTAGACACGTGGGAACATCCCCAGCTGCAAGTTCCCCTTCAAGCCACACACCATCCTGGCTTGGAACTATATTGCTGTTCCTTCACTCCCTTCCTAACAGGATTGTGAGTGTACCCGTACCAGATGGACTGCAGTGGTTCAAGATGGCATCTCAACACCACCTTCTCAAGGTCAATTAGGGATGGGCAACAAATACTGGCCTTGCCAGCGATGCTCACATCCCATGAAGAAATTTTTAAAAATCTGCGATCCTCCAAATTTGGCATCTCAAGCATCAATTTTAATTGCTCCACCATTGGTGACTGTGCCTTCATTTGCCAAGGCATTAAGCTCTGAAATTCCCCACCTAAACCTCCTTGACTCCCTTTCTTTCATCTAAGTTACTCATTAAAACCTACCTCTTTGACCAAGCTTTTGGTCATCTGCTCTAATAATTCCTTATGTGGTTCAGTGTCAAATTTTGTTTGATATCACTCCTGTGAGACGCTTTGGGATGTTTTACTACATTAAAATGCAATATAAAAACAAGTTGTTGTTTAAAAACGTCCATATTTTGGTTGTGAGAACCATATTCTGAATCTAGTTGTACTTTGTTTAATGCATAATTTTTAACCTTACTCACCCTGTGTGACTCATGTGGTGGGGGGGCGGGGGGAGGGGTTTAAAATGGTAGTTGTGCACTATAGGCCCCACTGCCGCAATTTTAATAAAGAATCATGTATGCTCGAAGTTGCCAGCAAAGTTTTGATTGGTTTACCTCAACTGATCTTTCCCTTGGATCTCCAAAATCCTGCTCCCTTCCTCCAGCCTCCACATCATTTTTGATGGGTTCAGGTAGGAGCCATGAATGTAAATGAGCCCCAGAGTTAAATGGCTTGGGCCTCACACTGGTGCTGTCATGGGCACATCCCTTCTGCCCCACCTCTAGGAGGCTTGACTACTGCCCCAGGTAAAATTTCGGCCTTCTGTTTGTCAACAAGCTCTTTAACCAGAATAATAAGACAATGGCCAGAAATTTTTGGGCACACAGCAAATCGCGGTGGCGTGATCGCATCTTGGCGGTCCCCTCGCGCAGATGCGAAATCGCTGAGCCACCACAATATTTCGTGCGGGGGCTTATTTAAATGGAGGGGGTGGTGCAACCATCCCCGATGATGTTGAGGGGGTGGCCGCTCCATCCCTGGCAATGCCGTCGTTTTAATGGACTTCAAACCCTTCAAAGAAATTTTAATTTTTAAAGGGAACGAAGTGGTAAAATGTAACTTTCATATTACATGACATCTTCACTCCCCTCACTCACACCCCCGAGGAATTTTCGAATCATTAAGAGCCCATTCCCCCCCAAAAAAAATTTGATTCAAATCGCGATCTTCCCCCCCAACCTTTAATAAATTTAACCCTCAACTCCTTCCCACCACTCCCCACCAATTCAAAGAGTTTTCCCCGCTCCCCGCCCACTCACAACTTGAGAATCCCACTCCTTCCCCCCTCCCCACCAGTGTCACGCCTCGGAACTCCGAATGGAGTTCTGAAGGCATGGAAGTTGCAGCCAGCGGCCGGAATATCGGTGTGGGACGGCCGTCGGGACAAGGTGGATAATTATTCCTTTATTGTAATATGATTTGCATATTAAGATTAAGGCCCTGCCACCCCGCAGCAGAGTGGCCACACTGAGGCCTCGCTGCCGCCGGTAATATAAGGCGGGGCCTTCTCAGCGTCAGAGGTCATGGCGGGCATCTCCCGGAAGAATTTTCCGGGCCTCCCGGCCACGGCCCCCGACGCTGAAGGGCTCATAAATTTCTGGCCAATGTTTGAAAACTTCATTCAGCAAAGGAAGTTGAAATTCAACAACATGGCCACTAGTTTGTGCTATTGTCTATCTTATCCTGAATGTCTTTAAATTTACAAATATGGTCCAAAAGTTCAAGTAACATTTCAGTATAGCCATGGTATTAAATACATCTTTAACAAATATAATTTTTTAAAATAAATTCTACATTAAAACTGAAAAGCTTAATTTGCACAGAGGGAATATTGCATTCTTCCAGTTTTATTTTGTTCGTTCCTGAGACGTGGGCGTTGGTGGCAAGGCCAGTATTTATTGTCCATCCCTAGTAGACCTTGCGAAGATGGTGGTGAGCTGCCTTCTTGAACCACTGCAGCCTGTGTGGTGTAGATACCCCCACAGTGCATCTTGTAAATCTCACACACTGTGGTGGTGAGTGCCTGGAACTTGCTGCCAGGGGAGGTGGTGGAAGCAGATACGATAGCGACGTTTAAGAGACATCTTGACAAATATATGAATAGGAAGGGAATAGAGGGATATGGGCCCCGGAAGTGCAGAAGGTGTTAGTTTCGGCAGGCATCAAGATCGGCGCAGGCTTGGAGGGCCGAATGGCCTGTTCCTGTGCTGGACTGTTCTTTGTTCTTTGTTCTTTGTACTACAGCTATGATGCAACGGTGGTGAAGGGAGTGAATGTTTAAGGTGGTGGATGGGGTGCTAATCAAGCAGGCAGCTTTTTCCTGGATGGTGTCTCGCTTCTTGAGTGTTGTTGGAGCTGCACTCATCCAGGCAAGTGGAGATTTCATCACACACCTGACTGATATATTGTAGTGGTGGAAAGGTTTTGGGGAGTCAGAAGGAGCGCCATTTGCCTTAGAATACTGAGGATCTGACCTCTTGGAGGCACAGTATTTAAGTAGCTGGTCCAGTTAAGGTATTGATCAGTGTTGGGCCCCAGGATGTCAAGGGGATGTGGTTGGACTGTCTTGTTAGAGATGGTTATTGCTTGGCACTTGTGTAGCACGAATGATACTTGCCAGTTATCAGCCCAAGCCTGAATGTTGTCCAGCTTTGTTGCATGTGGGCATGGACTGCTTCATTGTCTGAGTAGTTGTGAATGCGAACATCCCTACTTCTGACCTTCATGATGGAGGGGAGGTCATTGACAATATAGCTGAAGATGCTTGAACCTAGGACACTACCCTGAGGAACACCTGCAGTGATGTTCAGGAGTTGAGATGATTAGCTTCCAATAACCACGACCATCTTCCTTTGTGCTAGATATGACTCCAGCCAGTGACATTTTACCCCCTGATTCTTATTGACTTCAATTTTATTAGGGCTCCTTGATGCTACATTTGATATCAAGGGCAGTCACTCTTACCACACCTCTGCAATTCAGCATTATTATCCATGTTTGAACCAAGGCTGTAATGAAGTCTGAAGCTGAGTTCTCCTAGTGGAACCCAAACTGTGCATACCGGTGTACAGATTATTAGTGAAAATGTGCCGCTTGTTAGCACTGTCAATGATACCTGCTGGAGCATTAATTGGCAGGATTTGTCCTGCTTTATGTGGATAAGACATACTTGCGCAATTTTTCACCTTGTCAGGCAGATACCCATATTGTAACTGGACTGGAACAGCCTAACTAGAGGTTCTGGGGCACAAGTCTTCACACTGCAGCCAGGATATTGTCGGCCCCATAGTCTTTTCTGTATCCGGTGTGCTCAGCTGTTTCTTGATATAGTAACATAGAAAATAGGAGCAGGAGTAGGCCATTCGGCTCTTCGAGCCTGCTCCGCCATTCATTATGATCATGGCTGATCATAGAACTCAATAGCCTGTTCCCGCTTTCGCCCCATACCCTTTGATCCCTTTAGACCCAAGAGCTATATCTAATTCCTTTTTGAAAACATACAATGTTTTGGCCTCAACTGCTTTCTATGGTAGCGAATTCCACAAGCTCAGGACTCTCTGGGTGAAGAAATCTCTCCTCATCTCAGTCCTGAAAGGTTTACCCCGCACCCTTAGACTATGACCCCTGGTTCTGGACTCCCCCACCATCGGGAACATCCCTTCCTGCAGCTACCCTGTCAAGTCCTGTTCGAATTTTATAGGTTTCTATGAGATCCCTCCTCACTCTTCTGAACTCCAGCAAATATGATCCTAACCGACTCAATCTCTCCTCAAATGTCAGTCCCGCCATCCCAGGAATCACCCTGAAGCCTCTCTGCATCCTCCTCACAACTCACCTTCCCACCCAGTTTTGTGTCATCTGCAAATTTGGAGATATTACATTTAGTTCCCTCATCTAAATCATTATTGTGAATAGCTGGGGTCCTCGCACCGATCCCTGCAGTACCCCACTAGTCACTGCCTGCCATTTGGAAAAAGACCCATTTATCCCTACTCTTTGTTTCCTGTCCACCAACCAATTTTCTATCCATCACAATACACTACCCCGAATCCCATGCACTTTAATTTTACACGCTAATCTCCTATGTGGGACTTTGTCGAAAGCCTTCTGAAAGTCCAAATAAACTACATCTACTGGCTCTCCCTCATCAACTCTACTAGTTACATCCTCGAAGAACTCTAGTAGATTTGTCAAGCATGATTTCCCTTTCATAAATCCATGCTGACTCTGCCCAATTCTACCACTGTTCTCTAAGTGCTCTGCTATAAAATCTTTGATAATGGACTCTAGAATTTTCCCCACTACCGACGTCAGGCTGACTGGTCTATAATTCCCTGCTTTCTCTCTACCTCCCTTTTTAAATAGTGGGGTTACATTAGCTACCCTCTAATCTGTAGGAACTGTTCCAGAGTCTATAGAATCTTGGAAGATGACCACCAATACATCCACTATTTCTCGGGCCACTTCCTTAAGTACTCTGGGATGCAGACCATCAGGCCCTGGGGATTTATCAGTCTTCAATCCCATCAATTTCCCCAACACCATTTCTCTACTAATACTGATTTCTTTCAGTTCCTCTTCCTCACTAAGCCCTGTGTTCCCCAACATTTCTGGTATGATATTTGTGTCCTCCTCTGTGAAGACAGAACCAAAGTATGCATTTAGTTGGTCAGCCATTTCTTTATTCCCCATAATAAATTCCTCTCTTTCTGACTGTAAGGACCTACATTTGTCTTCACCAATCTTTTTCTCTTCACATACCTATAGAAACTTTTACAGTCAGTTTTTATGTTCCCTGCAAGCTTGCTCTCATACTCTATTTTCGCCTTCTTAATCAATCCCTTGGTCCTCCTTTGCTGAATTCTAAACTGCTCCTGATCCTCAGATCTGTTGTTTTTCCTGGCAAATTTATATGCCTCTTCCTTGGCTCTAATGCTATCTCTAATTTCCCTTGTAAGCCATGATTTGGCTACCTTTCCCGTTTTACTTTTGCGCCAGACAGGGATAAATAATTGTTGCAATTCACCATGCGCTTTTTAAATGTTTGCCATTGCCTATCCACCGTTATCCCTTTAAGTAAAGTTTCCCAATCCGTCATGGCCAACTCGCACTTCATACCTTCATAGTTTTGATTTAGATTTATTTGATTTAGAGATGCAGCACTGAAACAGGCCCTTCAGCCCACCGAGTCTGTGCCGACCATTAACCACCCATTTATACTAATCCTACACTAATCCCATATTCCAACCACATCCCCACCTGTCCCCTATATTCCCCTACCTATACTAGGGGCAATTTATAATGGCCAATTTACCTATCAACCTGCAAGTCTTTGGTATGTGGGAGGAAACCGGAGCACCCGGAGGAAACCCACGCAGACACAGGGAGAACTTGCAATCTCCACACAGGCAGTACCCAGAATTGAACCCGGGTCGCTTCTGTACTAAGATTCAGGACCCTTGTCTCAGAATCAACTACGTCACTCTCCAACTTGATGAAGGATTCTATCATATTGTGGTCCACCTCCCCAAGGGGTCTCGCACCACTACATTGTCAATTATTCCTCTCTCATTACATAGTCTAGGATGGCCTATTCTCTCATTGGTTCTTCAACGTATTGGTCCAGAAAACCATCCCGTATACACTCCAAGAATTCCTCCTCTATGGTATTGTGACTAATTTGTTTTGCCCAATCTATACGCAGATAAAAGTCACCCATAATTACAGATGTTCCTTTATCGCATGCATCCCTAATTTCCTGTTTAATGCCATTCCCAACATCACCACTACAGTTTGGGAGTCGATATAACATTTTTTCCCCCTTCATGTTTCTCAGCTCCACCCATACAGATTCCACATTGTCAGAGCTAATATCTTTCCTCACTATTGCATTAATTTCCTCTTTAACCAGCAATGCAACTCCACCACCTTTTGCTTTTTGTCTGTCCTTTCTAAATACTGAATATCCCTGGATGTTCATTTCCTATCCCTGGTCACCTTGCAGCCATGTCTCCGTAATCCCGACTATATCATACCCCGTTTACATCTATTTACATCATATCATGTGGAGTGAATTGACTTGGCTGAAGACTGGCTTCTGTGTTGTTGGGAATCTCCAGACAACATATGTGTGGCTGTGATGAATCAATCTAGAGGAACTTGAGGTGTTCGCTATTCTGTTCCATTCAAGTAAATAAATACTCAGATTCTAATTATTGCAGCACATTAGAAGTGGAAGTTACAGGAAGGTAATTCGGAAAGGAGCAACTTTGCACAGTAGATGATTACTCCAACTAGTTCTTCCACTACATAATTTAACAGTGAATTTAAAAATGACAACAATTCTCAGAAAACTTAAGCAGATCAGTAAGATAATTACGTGTTTTTTTGATTAATGTACAAGTGCTACCAGTATTCTGTTATTTTGTAGAACAGCAGTCAGAGTGACTTTGTTGGGTTTTAAGAGCTCCATGTAATTCGTGCTTACCTCTTACTAAACAATGCGACATGGAAGAGGAAAGACATACGCAGTAGCAAATAGGGCAGTATAGACATAGCCCTCACTATTTATCTCTTTTCCCCATTTCACAGGCCACTGAGCCTTAATTCAGTAGGCTGGGTCATTTGCGTGACCTGATTGCACATCCAGCATCGGAACACACCCTGGTAGGCCTTGTACTAAGAAACAGGAATGGAACTGGTTTCTGACCTCTAGGCCTTTGGTTGCAGTTGGAGAACACCAGCTAGGAAGAGAAAGCTAGCACTTGTCCTGTTCTGCTGGAGGACATTTGCATTACTAAGAGACAGTGCTTGGAGAGGCAAAAGAATTGCTCACTGATTCAATTAACAGAGATTGGGCTGGGCAATGGTGGTCCACAACTTGTTGGGGTGAGAGACAGCAGTACCCCACCCCCATCGAGAGCTTTGGAATCCACAAATGCAGGAGTTTGTTTAAACAGTGAGTCACATGACTAACCTGCTGGCCAACTTGGAGTTTTGAATTGTGCTCACAGGACAGTTTGGTCAGACTGAGATTGCAAATGAAGTTGGAACAAGACAGCCTCTCTCCTGGCTGGCGCTCTCTCGCTTTCACACAAGCCTCTGGACCCAGTGAAGTCGCTTCAACCTCAAGAGCGAAAAGACTCCTACATCGAAACAAATTGAAGCGTGCACTGGGCCCCAATGAACAGCAAGACTTACCGGCAACCAAAGACTTCACGTTAAACTTAAAGGACTGTAAATATCTACCAGATATTGCCTCAAACTTTTCCCCTTTATTCTTTCTACTTTTTCTGTCTCTATCTGCATGTGTGTTTATCACGTATGCATGTTGTCATTGCCGCGTCACGTATTCGTAGTCATTTACCAAATTAGAGTTTAAGATTAATAAACTTCCATCTTTCTTGTTTAAATCTAAGGAAACCTGTCTGATTTGATTTCTTTGCCTTGCAATTGGAAAGCAGTGAACAAGGATTCACTGAGGGCGAGCTAAAAACATGGTGTTTTTAAAAATTAAACCCTGTTACAGTTAAACCAGGCAAAGGCTGAGACGGAACACCAAGACCCCTTCTCACCTGCTTGTTACAGGTTCCAGCCCCTTGGTTCACTACGGCGCGAGGACATTACACAGTGGCCTTTCCCCACTGAGCCTTTGTGGTGGCTGCCCAAGCTTTAGTGCATCCCTCAGCACGTAGTCCTGGACCTTGGAATGTGCCAGTCTGCAACACTCGGTCATGGACAACTCTTTGCACTGGATGACCAGCAAGTTTCGGGCAGACCAAAGGACGTCTTTCATTGAATTGATGATCCTCCAGCAACAGTTGATGTTTTTCTTGGTATACGTCCCTGGGAACAGCCCATAGAGCATAGACTCCTGTGTTACGGAGCTGCTCGGGATGAACCTCGACAAAAACCACTGCATCTCTTTCCACGCCTGCTTTGCAAAGGCACATTCCAGAAGGAGGTGGGCAACGGTCTCATGCCCACCAAAGCCACCTCGAGGGCAGTGTGCGGAAGCAGTGAGATTCCGGGCGTGCAGGAAGGATCTGATGAGGAGGGCCTTTCTCACCACCAGCCAAGCTACGTCTTAGTGCTTGTTTGAAAGTTCTAGTGATGAGGCATTCTGCCAAATGACTTTGGCAGTCTGCTCGGGGAACCATCCAACTGGAACCACCATCTTCTTTTCCCGTAGGGCCTTGAGGACATTCCGTGCAGACCACTACCTGATGGATTGGTGGTCAAAAGGTGTTTTTCTGCACATAGTTTTCCACGAAGGATAGGTGGTATGGCATGGCCCAACTGAATTGAACGTTCCGCAGCAATGAGGCCAGACACATCCTTCGCAACACTGGGCACAGAGAGAATCTCAGCACGAGGTGACACTTGGTGTTTGCATACTGGGGTTCTATGCACAGCTTGATGCAGCTGCACACAAAGATGGCCAACAGGATGAGGGCAATGTTGGGTACATTTTTCCCCCCTTTATATAGAGGTTTGAACATTGTGTCCCTCCGGACACTGTCCATTTTGGATCTCCAGATAAAGCAGAAAATGGCTCGGATGAGCGCCATGGTGCAGGACTGGGGTATGGGCCAGACCTGCGCCATGTATGGTAACAATGTGAGTGCCTGGCACCTGAAGACAAGGTACTTACCCACAATGGAGAGAGAATGCTGCTCCCACGTGCTCAGTTTATGTTTTACCATGACTACTCGCTCCTTCCACGTTTTGGCGTATGCCCCGGCTCCTCCAAACCATATCTCCAGCACCTTCAGGTAGTCTGACCTGACGGTGAAGGAGGCAAAGGATCGGTCAGCCCAGTTCCCAAAGAACATGGCCTCGCTCTTGCCACAATTTACTTTGGCTCCCGAGGCCAGTTCGAACGAATCGCAAATGCTCATCAGTCTGCAAATGGATGGCGGGATCTGAGCAGAAGACAGCGACATCATCCAGGTACAGGGAGGCTTTGACCTGAGTGTCTCCGCTGCCTGGGACTGTCACCCCTCTTATGCATGCAATGGACTCAGCAAAAGGTTCGATGCAGCAAACAAACAGGATCGGGGAGAGAGGAAAGCCCTGTCCGACTCCAGATTTGATCAAGAAACTTTCTGATACCCACCCATTGATTGAGGCTTTGCTACTGATGTTTCTGTAGAGCAGTTGGATCCAATTGCAGAGTCCCTCCCCAACCCCCATTTTGGAGAGCACGTCCATCATGTATGTGTGTGATATCCTGTCAAAAGCCTTCTCCTAGTACAAGCTGATGAGGCAGGTGTGCACCCCCCCTGTCCCGTACATAGATGGTTGTATCCCTGAGTAGTGCGAGGCTATCAGAGATCTTCCTACCGGGCACAGTACAGGTCTGATCAGGGTGAATCACCAACTCCAGAGACTTGACTCGACTAGCGATGACTTTGGACAGAATCTTGCAGTCACCATTAAGCAGTGAGATGGGACGCAAATTTCTGATTTCCGCCCTCTCCCCCTTCCGCTGGTAGATGAGGGTGATGATGCCTTTCCTCATGGATTCTGATATGCTGCTGGCCAGAAGCATATTCTCATACACTTCCAGCAGGTCTGGGCCAATCCAGTCCCACAGAGTCGAATACAACTCAACTGGTAAGCCGTCGCTTCTGGGAGTTTTACTCGTCTTGAAGGACCGGACAGCCTTTGTCAGCTCGTCCAGAGTCGATGGTTTGTCCAGACTCTGTCGACTGTCATCTAAGACCTCCATGATAGATGACAGGAAAGACGAGGACGCTCTGCTGTTCATGGGCTTCACGTCATACAGTCCAGCATAAAAGGATTTGCTGATCCTTAGTATGTAAGACTGCGATGACATTACAAGCCATCCTCTTCCTTCAGGCTGCTGATCACAGAGCTCTCCCTGTGTACTTTTTGGAAGAAGAAACGCGAGCACATCTCATCCTGCTCAACGAAGTGGACTCTGGACTGGAAGATGATCTTGGAGGCTTCCGTAGCAAAGAGTAAGGCCTGCTGGCTCCTCACCTGTTGGAGATCCTCCTTGACCTCAACCCCCATCGAATGCAAGCAGAGCAGATTCTGCATTCTTTTCTGGAGTCGGGACATTTCCCTCTGTCTCTTTCTCACTCTCTGAACACCTTTGAAGATAAAGAACCTCCTGATGTTCGCCTTGATTGCTTCCCACCAGTACATCGGAGACTCAAAGAGGAGTTTCACGGTTCTCCAACCTTTGTAATCCCTTTTCAGTTCCTCGACATTCTCCGGGGTTAGCAGTTTAGTATTGAGCTTCCATGTCCTCCTGCCAACCTGCTGGTCATCCTGTAAATAACAGTCGGCCAGTAGGAGGCAGTGGTCAGAGAAGAACACCGGCTTGACGTCAGTGGATCTGACCATGAAAGCACGGGACACAAACAGGAAGTCAGTCCTGGAACGGGCAGACCCGTCGGTCTTGATCATGTGTGTCTACATTGCGCTCCGTCTGCCGGGTTGCTGAAGAGATCGTGCAGCTTGGCATCTTTTACTGTTTCCATTAGGAATCTGGACATAGCGTCCAGTTTTCTGCCATCACTGCCCAATCGTCCAGCTGCATTAATGATGCAGTTAAACTCATCGCCTAGAATGACCAGCCTGGATGTCGCCAGCAGCAGTGGGAGCTGCTGGAGGACGGTCATCCACTCGCTGAATTGGACCAGGACGTACACGTTGATTAACCGAGCGGAGCATTGTTGTACATTATGTCTGCTACGAGCAGGTGACCGCCTACCACCTCCTTAACTTCAGAGATTGTGAAGTTGCCTCCCCGCAGCACAATAACCAAGCCAGACGAATGGGAATCATTTCCCCCTGACCAGATCAATGGCCCATGGGACCACCGTCGCGACCATTGTCTGTAAGTGCTCAGGTGCGGTATCCCTCACTCCTGCAGAAACAGTAGATCGGCTTTGACCTTGGCAAGGTAACCCAAGGTCGAGACACATCGCGTCGTGGATTTAACGCTACACGCGTTAATAGGAGCAGTCTTCATACCCATTTAAAACTGGATGTTGTTTACCACACCAAGTGTCCTTACCAGTCCCCGTCCTTGGGTATTTTCCTGCATACCCATAGTGTGCACAAGCTGTTGCACATGCGTTGGGCTCAGAAAACCCTTCTGGTCACTCACGGTGGGGGGGTTGTTCCACTGGGGTGACATTGGGGCATTCTTGTAGAAGACAAGGTTTGGACTGTCCTCTGCTGGTGGTGTCTTTCTCCTCTGTTCCTCCTCGAGGATGTTTCTGCTCCCGGCTTCCTGGACCTGGAGTTCGCCGGACGCTTTGCTGCTGTCCGTCTCCCGGAGCTGGGGTGCACTGGGCATCCCGCTGGGTTCAGCGCTTTGGGGTTGGGGCGTGCTGGGCCCGTCGCTGCTTCCAGTGCCACAGAGCTGGGGGCTTTCTCTTCCAGCTCCTTTGTGTTCTTCCGCTTCTTTTGCATGTGCCATCTTTCTGGCCCTTCCTCATCCAATGAGGAGCAGCTGCCGTAGTCTGTCTCAGACGGTAGCCTCCTCTTGCCACTGGTTTGGGTGGTGACCTGTTCCTTTTTTTGGGGCTTCTTTGTGATTTTCTTTTTGACCACATTTGTCACTCATCCGATTGTCCCACTACTGCCTCCTCCTCCATCGATTCTGTCTGTTGAGGAGGAGTTTCTAGGCATGGGGTAGGTGTTGGGTCTCTGGTTGTAGCTGCCTCCCCTTTCCTCTCCTCCTCAGATGGATTTTCCTCGCTGCGGGGAGGGTTGCTGGCCTCCTTCGCAGCACAAGACACGTTCACCGTTCCTTCCTTCAGCCTTTCCTTGGACCTTGCTGCATGTGTGTAACTGAGGCAGTGTTTGTGGCAGGTTTTGTAGAGGAGGCCTGCCCCACCACACAGGTTGCAGGACTTACTTTGCTTACAGTCCTTTGTCTGATGGCCTTCCTGCTTGCAGTTCTGGCAGACGACTGTGCTGCAGTTGGCCGCCGCATGACCAGATTTGCCACAGGTCCGACAAACTCTGGGCTGCCCCGCGTCAACCAAGAAGCCTCAACTTCCCTCGATTGCAAAGCTGGAGGGAGGGTGGATGATGGCTCCATTGGTATCGACCTTCAAGGTGACCTTGACCTGCCGCTTGCTGGTCCAAATCCCAGAGGGGTCCTTGACCTCAATGCTGCTGCCGGCCACCTTGGCGTACCTGGCGAGGAAGGTGAGCACATTGACAACAGGCACATGGGGGTTGTGGAGGTGCATTGTCACCACCCGGCTCCGTTGCGACAGCAGCGTGAAGAGCAGCGCCTGGTTTCCCTTCTCCTTGAACTCCTTCAGGTCCTTGATGCCTCCCGCCACATTTTTGAACGTCACGTCGAAATATCCACTGCTGGGGAAGTCCTGCAGTCAGAAGATGTTCCCAGCTTGGAATCCACAGCATTCAATCAGGATTTTCTTAATGAAGAAGGCACAGTGGATGGGTACACCTCCTTCGCTATCTTTCACCGCCACCCTAACAGTGTTACGGACCTCCTGGCCTGGAGCTCTGGTGTTGGTTGAAGCCTTTTTTTGCTTGAAGCTTTCCTGGGACAGGTACAAAAACCCCTACCAACAGGAAAACAACAACCACAGTAGATCTCCAATTCCAAAGGGAGAAATGCTGTAAATACAGCACTTAACCCCCCCCCCCCCAAAAAACAAAAACAGCACCCGATCATGGTCTCTCCCCTGCCGGGTAAGTAGGGGTCCTTTTTTTTATTTCCAAAATATACTTCATTCATAAAAATCTGTAAAAAATACATTACAAAACAGTTCCAAACGGCACCAAGTTAAGCAATACAAAGAATGCAAAGGAGATCAGTTTCCTTCAATACAGGAGTGAGTTGCCTCACAACCCGTCCATTTCATTTTACATGCCATGTACATTTTACAGCAAACAAATATTTTCCGGATACAGTTCGAGGGGTTTTCCATGGATCCAGCCCCTCAGTTCAGCTTGGTGAGGGGACCTTACACAGTGGTCTTTCCCCATTGAGCCTTTGCTGCGACTGCCCCAAGCTTTAGTGCGTCCCTCAGCACATAGTCCTGGACCTTGGGATGTGCCAGTCTGCAACATTCGGTCGTGGACAACTCTTTGCGTTGGAAGACCAGCAAGTTTCGGGCAAACCAAAGGGCGTCTTTCACCGAATTGATAGTCCTCCAGCAGCAGTTGATGTTTATCTCGGTGGGCGTCCCTGGGAACAGCCCGTAGAGCACAGACTCCTGTGTTACAGGGCTGCTTGGGATGAACCTCGACAAAAACCACTGCATCTCTTTCCACACCTGCTTTACAAAGACACATTTCAGAAGGTGGGCAACCGTCTCTTCCCCACCACAGCCACCCAGGTAAGTAGAGGGTCCTAGGTACAAAGATTACTGCCAACCTCTTTAGGTTCCCCTGAAAATGAGACAGAAAAGTGAGGTGACAGAGCCCACAAAGCTCACGTATTGTCATGGCTACCCTGGCCCTGCACCAGTTTTCGGCACAAGCCTAGAACCAGCTGTTTGGAGAAAGCCCAGAAATCGCAAAGCAACGTAAGAGGTCTCCATTCACCTTTCCTCTCTGTTTCATGTGTTCTACAGGACCAATGGAAGGGAATATTAGGGACACAATCTGCATAAACATACATGTGCTTTTTGATAGCTGTTCAGTGGAACTGAATTGTGAATACTGCCTTTTCCACTTGTAAGATTTGTAGCTTGTTTAAAAATACAAAGAATCCATTGTGTTTTTGTACCACATCCCAATGGGTTAATTTGTACAATCATATCTGTCAATTTAAAAACTTAAAATTTAATAATGTCCAATGTAAAATTTACACTCAGTAATACAAAAGTTGTGTGGTGAAATAAATGAAAAAAAAAGCTGTCAGCAGAAAGGGTTAACTTCTTTTGCTTGTTTTCAAGGGGGTGGAGCAAAACATTCTCAAATGCACACAATTGCATCACTTTACATAACTTTTTCAAATCAAAGACGAACTAATCATTTTAAACTAAACTAAAAAGAAAAAGTGCTGGAGATACTCAGCAGGTCAGGCAGCATCTGTGGAGAGAGAAACGGTTTTAACGTTTTAGGTCAGTGACCTTTCATCAGAACTGGCAAAGGTTAGAAATGTAATAAGTTTTAAGCAAATAAAGAAGGGGTGGGGGAAAAGAGAACAAAAGGGAAGGTGTTGATAAGACAGAGGGTCGGAGAGTTAACTGACAAGGAGGTCATGGGGCAAAGGCAAAGAGTGCGCTAACGGTGTGGTGAAAGACAGAGCATTAGTGCAGAGAGGGTGTAAAATGACAGAATAATGAACAGCCCTAGCCAAAAGCACAAACATGAAAAAAACAGTGGGCAGGCACATGGAAGTGCAGACTACCGGTCTCCTGCTACCATCATATCGGAGAAGGGAAACCACCTCTTCTTGGGAGGCCTGCTGGAGTCACAGTGGGGTGTAGAGTTAGTATATCTCTCTCTCCCGGTGCCCCGTCTTCTCCGTCAAGCTCTACATCAATCACTATTATATGCCAATGCCATTGTAACTTCTGTCTTTACTGAACCAAAACTCTCCTGATTTTTTGTTCCAGTCTCAGCAATACTCACGTGCATTTAACTAAGCTGTTGCTTCTAACAACCCAAGGCCATGATTCCGACCACTGTGAATCCCACTCCTGACACCAGTTTGTAAGATTTACATTCGGGAGTCACAGATACCCAAAGAAGGGGGTCAAAATCACAGGTCGTTTTCAAAGTAGCTTATTAAGATGCAACAGTTTAAACATAATGTATATTAAGAAGTAGCAGTTTAAATATGATGATGCATAAGGTAAATAGACATAAAAGACATATGACCCGTAACAAATTGAACGGATTACTGATCCCAGTTCATACAGTCGGGCAGAATAGTGTTGGCAGTCTTGTTGACGGATGAGGCAGATGAGGTGTAGGTGGTCTCTTCGGTCCTCCTGGTCCTCAGTCTTCTCGAGCTAACCAAAGTGCTAGGCCAAGGCATAACACTCGGCCGGAGCTGAGCTTCAGAAAGCAGTCCTTCTGACCTTCTAAGACTATTTCCCTCCCAAGCACCTGCTTAGATACTTTATTTCTAGGGCTGGTAGTTCACCCTCTGCCAATCACTCGTTCGAACCCTTCGAACCAATGAATACAGGACAGATATCCGAGCTTTCAGGATTGGTCACTGCCCCCTTGTCCATCACTTTAGCTCGAGGTCATCTTTCAGTTTACCTCATTTTGGGGGCCATTTGTTGACCTTTACTGGCCACTTATAGAGTCATCAGCTGGAATTTTACCTTTAGAAATTGGGCATCCTCGGAGGCGGGTGGAGCAAAACATTCTCAAAGTCTTGCTCAGGCCCCCGACAATATGATGCCAGAACTTCATTTTATGCTCGTCAGACAGCAGGTGAGATGGAACTCTGCTCACCATCCCATTAAAGTCAATTAAAGGCCAATTGAGGTAATTAAAAAGGCAATAGACAGCAATTTTACATCCCCCACACCATTTTATGGTATGCGCATGGGCCACATGGGGTCGGGGTGGTCAGAGACTCGGCAGGTTTAAATGAGTGTCAATGATTCTGCCAATGAAGGTGTTTAATGTACTGGCATTTGCAAGTTTTGTGTCTTTAAGCTAACATTGAATTTAAAGTTCTGGGCTGATATTGCTGGCTCACTGGGGTTCACTTGAGTAATACTCCTGGCAGGGCCATAGCTGTTGAGATTTCTAACGGGGGCAGGGAGCGGGGGTTGTGGTGGGATTGCCTTTCCTCACCATTGTATTTTTGGGATACTGCTGTAATGGCATTGTCCATTCTGGAGGAGGGTCCTCCAGTGAGGAAGAGAACAAGAGAAGGAGGAACTGGCGCGCAGGCAGCCAGGGACATCAGCGACCTGCTGCCCACCTGCAGGTGCAGCCTGGTGATGGGGGAGGGGCAGAAGGATACAGAGTGGACCAGGTGCAAAGACCGGTGAAGAGACAAGTCTATCCAGTAGCCAGGGTGTATAGGTAGTGGTTGAGCTTCCTGCAGATGTCGGAGTGCCAGTGCCGTAGAAGACTGCGCCTATCCTGAGAGACTGTGACATCTTTGTGTGAGATGATGGCAGCGCAGGTCAGCTCCAACTGCGTGGGTGGCCGTCCAATGCCAGTGGTTGTAAAGGTCACAGTCACTCTTGACTTCTACGCATCAGGCTCATTCCAGGCTGCCACAGGAGACGTGTGGCATCTTACAATCATCTGCACAGCACTGCATAAAGGTTGTAACTGATGCCATATTCAGGTGGCCCAACCAGCATATCAAATCTAAAACTAATGCAGACAGTCAGGCTGAGAGATCTAGAGGCTTCAGCACTACCGTTGGGTTCCGCATGGTCCAAGACGTGATTGACTGTACACATGTGGCCATCAGAGCTCCTGCAGGCCAGCCAGGGGTCTTCATTAATCAAAAAGGATTTCACTCGCTCAATGTCCAACTTGTCTGTGACCACCGCAAGTGTATATTGCAGGTGTATGCTTGCTATCCTGGCAGCAGTCACACCACATTCATTCTCCGGAACTCCCAGATGCCACCGCTTTTCAACATTGCCTGCAAGGATGGATACTTGGTGACAGGGGTTACCCGCTGAAGACATGGCTGATGACACCTGTGAGGAACACACAGACTGAGGCTGAGGAACGCTACAATGCGAGCCATATGATGCCCAAAGTCACCATTGAACAGACTATCAGTCCGCTGACGATGAGATTTAGGTACATGGATCACTCAGGTGGTGCCTTTCAGCATGCACCAGCAAGGGTATCTCGGATTGTGGTTATCTGCTGTGCCTTACATAACCTGGCGCTGCAGAGGGGGGAGGCCTTGGCTGCTGAGGACATGGTGCAGCATGAGACATCCTCAGGCGAGGAGGCTGAAGAGTTTGACAAAGAGGAGGTGTAGCCTGGGGAAGCACTTGGAGGATCTCAGGAGTTGGGTGCCTAGGAGGCTCGGGATTCTCTAATACTCAGGTGTTTCTCCTGACCTGCAGTTCATTAGCCATCTAGTCTGTCAATGATCGGCATGTAAATCTCACTGCAGGCATTCACGTCTGCTGGAACCCCATAACCACTCACCCATCAGTGCTGAGCGCATTGGTGACCGTCCATCTTTTCATCTCACACTCCATGGTCCACTGCTGCAACCCCCACCCCACCATGTCTCCATATCACACAAATACATATCGCTGTGTACATCATCCCTTCATTGAGACATTCATAAGCAAAAAGAGAAATTTAATAAAGCTTACATGAGCTGATCAGATATTAACATTAATCAAAATCACAACAGTGAAACCAAAGTGCTGTTGCAGTGATTTCTTAAATCTTTTCCGAGTGCTCCTACGTGTTGGTCCCCCTTTACCGCCAGCTACGGTGGAGGCAGGTGTTGATCAGGCTTGGGATGACCTTAGCAGCTGTCCTCTGGCTGCACGAAGCCGCAAGTGCCCGGACATACTGAGGTGCACCTGAGCAGTCTCAGGACCGCCCTCTGTCATCCTGGCATTCTGAGGTGCTGGTGTCACTGGCAGAGGGGCCGAGGAGCCGCTGTCTACATCAGGAGCGCCCTGAGAGGAGCCCCAGTTGCAGAATGCTGTTGCTCCTCGACCATCACGAGGCATATTTGAGCCTCCCTGCTGACCTGAGAGGGATGACCACCTGGAGGAGACCCCAGGTGCCTCGTCCCTCTTTCACATTGACACTGATGCATGGAACACACTGACACTGCAGTGGTGTGCAGGTCTGCACAAATCTCCAACAGTCACTGGTTGGTCTGCTAGAGCTAGTTCTCCATAAGAGTTGCCAGTCTCTCAATGGAGGAAGCCAGACACGCAGATGAGAGAGACATGGCAGAACTCATGGTCTGAATGGACCCCTCCCTAGTCGGAGCCAGAGCATGCATACCCTCTGGTGTCTCTGCCAGATCTTCATGCACTTCACGCTGCACCTGCAGCATCTGCTGCCTAACGGACAACTCCAGAGGCTCATCGTCAGCCTGGGGCTCAGCACTGGCCTGGTCTCCCACAGTCCTCCGAGTATCAGAGGCCTCGGCTGAAACTGCCTCCGACAGCTGGTTCAGCATTTGTGTGGTACTAGAATCAGGTTGTGACTACGAATCTCTACTCGCAGTTTGCCAAACCGAGGTGACTGTATCTGAACTAGTGATAAGTGTGGGGAAAGAATGTGTCGCTGCACCCTCTGAGCTCCCTCCTCTTCCGCAGAGGTGGTCAGACGTCCCCCAGAAATGTTGCCTGGCAATAGTTAGGATTCACCTGCAGTAGAAAACAGGAAGATCAGGTCTGTGCGACACGCTGGACTGAAGGACATATCTTTGGCTGCAGTCTGGCCACATGTCTGCAACTTTGAATGCGCAACAAACCTTCATAGTTTGTAGCTCACCCACGTGCCCATAATCTGGGGAACTCACCCTCTTGGCCATGTGCTCCAGCCTCACTGTCTGTGATTGACCATCCTCCATCGCCACCAGCCAGTAGCAGTCCCTTCTTCTCCACAGCTGTAAGAATGGCCAGGATTGGAACGCTGCCACCAGTCAGTGCCCTTTTACGGCAATCTGGGCCCTCTTCTCCTATGGAGACGCATGAGAATCATTTTAGTTATTGGATCTGAAAGACCACCTGCTCATTGCTCTTGCTGCATGCTGCCTCTGGGACCATTGTCATGCAAGTTTTAGACTGGCACACGTCGGTGCGGGTCAGATGTGCCAGGCATGTGCTGATAACAGAGTTGCAGCCATTCACTCCATCTGGAGGGCTTCCAGTTTCCAACATCAACACCTGGATACCTACCAATCTGAGTACAAAGCAATGAGAATTGAGGTCTGCCATTCACCCTGGAAGCGCCATGAAGGTCGTTGACCCACTTGTGGCACTGCATCTGGGTTCTCCTCACTATCCCACTGCGGCTGACCTCCTCTGCAACCTCCATCCAGGCCTTCCTGGTAAGCTGGGGAGGTCTCCTACTTCTGTCCTGCTGTCCTGTGGGAAGAGACATCCCACCTTGCTTCAGCCGCCTGGAGGGCGCCTGCAGGGAGTTGTCGGTGAACCGTGGGGCCATCCAGGCTGTTCTCTACGCCATTGCCACAAGCAGGTACTGGTCCTTCAAAGGGGTCATGGTGGGAAGCCTTAGAATCTGGTGGGTCACCCGTACAGTCAAAAGCACGTTCGATTCTAATCAGATTGGTTCAGACTGTCCTTACTTTTGCTTCCAGTTGCCCTTATTTTCCTCCGAGGAGCCTGCAGTGTGCGCAGAGCCACTGAAGGTGCTGGCAGCCCTTTAAACTGGCTGTTAGCGCACAATCGTGGTGGCAGCTGAGGTCACAGCGGGAGCGCCTTCGCCACCCACTTCTGCTTCCCAGACCGCGACCCCGCCAGATCCTGTAAAATTCCGGCCAAAGAATACTTGTATAGATAAGAGTGTACACAAGGTGTCAGAAGACTCCATCCCAACAGCTTAGGAATGTCTATAGTGTCTAGTAGCTTCTATATGTCCCCCTCAGGAACATCATACTCCTTGTCCCCTAACCCTGTTTCTACCAGTGGTGTCCCTGGCTGCTGAGAACTGCTTTCCAATCTCTTAGACAGAGAGAGGAAAAAGCTTTTCTGCGGGTGGTCTCATACCATTTTCATGAGATTTATATATCATTCTGAGAAGTGTCATTTATTAACGATCCATTTCTTTCACGCTACTGTTAAAGTTAATATTTTGCCAAAACAGATATCACTAATGCTATATTTCTTTGCTCAAATCTGGTTTACATTATCCAGCATACTGCTTATATTACCTAGAGACGATTTTTATGATTGAAACTATAAATTGTATTGACACTATAAAGTCCAGTACTGTACTGAAGGCTTTTCTTTCTGAACTGATGAATTCAGAACAAATGTAGAATATACAGTTTGACTGAGAATCAACAAATAACCCAGCAAGCTATTTTCCGCCTGTTACCTTTTTAAAGGGAGGTCCTCTCATCATGACAAATGGTTGGATCTGGTTGAATTTTTGAAATAATTAGGATTATCCCACCTTATAAATTATACTCAAAAAGTTCCAAAATAGACACTGGAGTAGGTTTATATTTTTCAATGCATATTTTCCCTCATTGGGACTCTCAATAGCTTTTAATGTATATTAATGACTTGGATGAGGGCATGGTAGCTTAGCCAAAGCATTGGGGGCCAGGGGTGGGATGGGTGGTTGCAAATTTAGTGTAATGTGGATAAATGTTAAAATAATTAGTATGTCAGGAAGGAACCAAAAGATGGGGTATAAACATTGAATGAAGACATAGTCTGGAGATCAGGAAAGAGATCTAGCAATTATATTGCATTTAAATAGCATCTTATAATGTTAACACATCTCAAACCATTACTTTTAGAAATACAGTGACTTATATGGTTTACTGCAGCAGCCATTCTGCACCAGTAAGATCAGTGTTATAGTGACAGATCTATAAAAATGTTAGCTCAGTGCTGATTTGCAATACAAAGACAAATGAGATATAGGGTTATACTAACAATAGGATAGGGTTAAATGAAAAGTTTACATTGTTGCTGTTGGCTAAAACAATCTGGGATACTGTGTATAGTTCAGGTTACTTAATCCTAGGAATGTTCGGAGTCTCTCTCAAGAGGATACAGAAGTGAGCAATGAAGGTGATTCCAGGTTTGAGGCAAGATTAAGGAATTTTGGCTTGTTCCTTTCTGTGGTACAATTGTGCAGGAGCTGCCTGATAATAGGATGATTTTTCTTCAAGTTATCCACTTTTTAGTGTGCTTGCTTGCAAATGTATTTTGAGTGAGTTCTTAGAATGAACAGATATATGTTTATAATAGTTACATCAGGAGGGGCATAAAACATGCATTCCTTGGCCTCCAAGCACAGTTAGAAACTGCACTACTTTAATTAATTTTAAAGTTGATTTCCTGTAGAGGTTGAGTAGACTGAGTCTGCCTTTCCTCACTAAAGTCTAGGTAAGAACTGGAGAAGCCTACACAATTGGAAAAATATCTTACAGCCACCTTTGTTTTGAAAGTGTTAACTTTTCTCAGAGAAGGTCAATTTCAGAAACATCTGGTTGTGCAATCATGCTACTGACCCATGCTCTTTGCCCTGTTTTTTAGCTATGTGATTGGCAGGAACCTGGGGCAAAGTCCAAAATCCCGCAGTTCTGAAACTAACCTCCATTCATAATGGATGAGACCAGGGATACATTTTTAACAAGTGGGCTTCTTCTCTCCTTACAAGAGAAAAAATATTTTGTCAGATGAGGTTTTACTAGCTAAAGCAAATGGGCTCTGAGACAGTTTTTTTTTCTAATTTATGCAGTCTGTGTGTTATAGCACAATTAACGAGATATTCCTTTCTCATCGATATTTCTGTGGCACGAGTACCCAGTGTATTTAAAGTTAAATGTAAGAGTAGTGCTGTATTCTGGGCTTTCAAACACCCCCTGAAATTTCTGTGAATTCTCTTTTTAATCATACAACGCCTTCCAAAATAATGTGGTTTAGATAGAAACATAGTAACATGAGTCAGCCATTTAGCCCCTCAAGCCATTTCTGCCCATTCAATGAGATCATGGCTGCTCTGTGACCTAACTCCAGGTATCTGCCTTTGCTTCTGTAATGTTTATGCTGGGTTGCTGGATATATTAGATATATCTGATTTAATTGAAAGCAATGCAGATATCACACTTATATTAAATCATCAACTGGTTTATTTCAGCACTTTAAAGTATCTCAGCACTACAAGATCTCAGTACAATGCCTTCTTCAGAACAGTCTCTGTTTAGTAGAACATTTTATCTCTGGCTCTTTTTAGTTTCAGTTTCAAACTCTTCAGCTCCACCCATAGGCTTAAGCAATCAAGCACAGTGAACACTGATCAGTGGACAGACTAATAAAATCAAACCCAGATCAAACAAACATGGTTCAAACATCAAACTTGGTTCAAACATGGGCAAAAGAGCTGAACTCAAAATGTGAGGTGAGAGTGACTGCCCTTGACATCAAGGCAGCATTTGACCAAGTAAGGCATCAAAGAGCCCGAGCAAAACTGAAGTCAATGGGAATCAGGGGGAAAGCTCTCCGCTGGTTGGAGTCATACCCGAGTGCAAAGGTAGATTGTTGTGGTTGTTGGAGGTCAGTCATCTGAGCTCCAGGGCATCACTGCAGGAATTCCTCAGGGTAGTGTCCTAGGCCCAACCATCTTCTGCTGCTTCAACAATGACCTTCCTTCAATCATAAGGTCAGAAGTGGGGATGTTCGCGGATGATTGCACAATGCTCGGCATCATTCACGACTCCTCAGATACTGAAGCAATCTGTGTTCATATGCAGCAAGACCTGGACAATATCCAGGCTTGGGCTGATAAGTGGCAAGTAACATTCACGCCACACAAGTGCCAGGCAATGACCATCTCCAACAAGAGAGAATCTAACAATCTCCCCTTGACATTCAACGGCATTACCATCGCTGAATCCCCCACTATCAACAACCTAGGGGCTACCATTGACCAGAAACTGAACTGGAGTAGCCATCTAAATACCATGGCTACAAGAACAGGTCAGAGGCTAGGAATCCTGTGGCGAGTAACTCACCTCCTGACTCCTCAAAGCCAGTCCACCGTCTACAAGGCACAAGTCAGGAGTGTGATGAAATACTCCCCACTTGCCTGAATGGGTGCAACTCCGACAGCACTCAAGAAGCTCGACGCCATCCAGGACAAAGCAGCCTGCTTGATTGGCACCCCATCCACAAACATTCACTCCCTCGATCACCGACACACAGTGGCAGCAGTGTGTACAATCTACAAGTTGCACTGCAGCAACGCACCAAGGCTGCTTAGACAGCACCTTCCAAACCCACGACCTCTACCACTAGAAGGACAAGGGCAGCAAATGCATGGGAACACCACCACCTGCAAGTTCCCCTCCAAGTCACACACCATTCTGACTTGGAACTATATCGCCGTTCCTTCACTGTTGCTGGGTCAAAATCTTGAGACTCCCCTCCTAATGGCACTGTGGGTGTACCTACCTCCCATGGACTACAGCAGTTCAAGAAGGCAGGTCACCATCACCGTCTCAAGGGCAATTAGGGATGAGCAATACATGCTGGCCTAGCCAGTATCGCCCACATCCCATGAATGAATAAAAGAAAACACTACATTTTCCCCCCTTTTAACTAAAGACATTATCTTTGCCTTAAAGTATTCTGAACATCAAGCATGTATACATTGCTATTTCCTAGTGTTCAACTTGTTTGTTTTCTCTAATAACAGAAATAGTCTTTTAGATAGGAAGGTCTCTTAGGTCTGCGATTACATTTCCGAATTTGAGGTTGTTTCTGTTTGATCATCTAGATGAGGCGGATGATCAATATCATTCATAGGAAAAGGAAATGTATCCTCATAACCACTATCCTCAAAATATCCTGGTCTGCTCTCTATCAAACGTCTCGCATTTCACTTGGTGTTATCATCAGAATAGATAAGCGTTGGTACCTAGCAAACGTTTAATCTGCTTTGGATCTGATACTGATGAAGCAAGTTTGTGCTCACGATTTGATCATTTGATTTGAATCCAATCTCCTACTTTAAATTGCGGTTTCCTTGCGCCTGTACGTTTGTCAAAGTATGCTTTTGCTTCACCTTCTCGCTTTGTGATTTCATCAGCTTTTGCTCTGAGATTCTCGTTAACTGGCAGTGATGGCTTAGGAATGGTCAGTGGCATGCGGAAGTAATGACCTATTGTAAATTCGGCTGCTGTCTTTCCGGTCAGAGAGTGTGTAGGCTTTACTCCATCTGCTGTCACTCTGTAACTTAGAAAGTCAATCTCAGGTGCCACAAATGTACATTTGTCCTTGTTGAGTGTCAAATTGTGTTTTGCAAGTCGAGTGAGCACTGCTGATAATCGTTGATCATGTTCAGCTTTGTCCCTTCTGTGGACAATGACATCATCAAGTAGGTTGAGCATCCCCTCAACATCCAACAAGACTGAAGAAACGATCTTCTGGAATGGTACTGAAATTAGTCCATCGGGCATTCTGCGGTACTAAAACACACCTTCATGTGTAACAAAAACTGTAAGATATTGACTTTAACAAGAAATGCTGGATTCACTCAGCAGGTCTGGCAGCATCTGTGGAAAGAGAAGCAGAGTTAACGTTTCGGGTCAGTGACCCTTCTTCGGAAGTTCCGAAGAAGGGTCACTGACCCGAAACGTTAACTCTGCTCCTCTTTCCACAGATGCTGCCAGACCTGCTGAGTGAATCCAGCATTTCTTGTTTTTGTTTCAGATTTCCAGCATCCGCAGTATTTTGCTTTTAAGATATTGACTTTGTTCTTCTGGAGGTATCTGAAGATAACACTGTCGCATATCAAGCTTTGTGAAGACTGTGGAGTTGTGAAATGATGGTGACAGTTCTTGAATTGTAGGAAGTTGTTACTTGTCTGGTATGATAGTTTTGTTGGTTGCTTCTAGGTCAATGCACTGTCTAAGTTCACCATTTTTCCATCAAGCAATGACTGGATTTGATATCCACGGTGATGAGTCGATTCACTTAATGATATCATCTGCTTCTCATCGTTTCAGCTCCTGTGACACTTCAGCGCGGATTACAAACAGAAACCGTCTCAAATTTTGTGAAACTGGTCGAATTGATATGTCCACACAAGGAGTACCCCTTGATCTCCCCAAATCCAGTAAATAAGGAAGGATACTGGCATGTATAATCTGCATTATCAATCCCATTAATGTGGGGTCTTTAAGTTTGAATCCAAGCCTATCAAAAAGGTTTACCCCCATAAGGCTTCAGCCTTTAACTACATAGAAAGTGAACCTGTCTATGGTGATGATTTTGTAGCATCCTGGAACTGTGATCGTCCCTGAAACTGGAATGTTAATGTCATCATAAGCTTGAAGAGTGTCAGTTTCAGGAGTGAAAGAAAATTGCGAAAAATACCGATGGTAGAGTTTGTCACTCAAAATAGATACTTTCGTGACAACATCGATAAGGAGTGACATGGAGATGCCTGCAATCTCGACTGAGCATTCTTTAAAGTGACCTGGTGCTTTACTTTTTGTGACGGTAAATACATGTTGTATCTCACTCTCAGGAAGAGACTCCCCCACATGTCGAACCAATGAAGTCTTTTTCTTCGACCTGCATATCTTTGCCAGATGGTTCCACTTTAAACATGAGTTGCATTTTTTTCCTCGAACTGGACATGACATTGTGACTCGATGAGCATTTCCACAATTTGGACACAGTTTTGAAGGTAACTCATTGTGATGGGACATATTTTGATGAGGTTGCTGAGGTATTCTTGTCCTTAACCCTTGCTCTGAAGCTGGTTGGTTAAACTATGTCTGCAATCCTGAGTCTAAGGGTGCAGATGTGTGTAACCTGTTTGAATCTAACATGGCAGATTCGATCTGGACTACCAAGGTTTTGGCTTTTTCCAAGGTTAAATTATCATCCTCCATGAGGAGACGTTCCCTAATTTGTGGAATTGAAGTCTTTTCAATTAATTGGTCACAAATTAGCTCGTTGGTTAGTGTGCTGAATTTACATGTGGATGCCAATTGCAGCAATGCTGTCACCTATTGTTTAATAGGCTCACCATGTCCCTGGGACATCAGGTGGAATATGTGTCACTCGATCATCACACTTTTCTTTGCCCTGAAGTATTTTTTGAGAGCACTTACCGCCACGACAAACGAAGATGTATCTTCTGTGAGCTGCTCGAATATACGCTGGCCTGCTGCTCCCAGATACTGTACAAGTCTCGCTTTCTTACGGTTTGCTGCTACATCTGGGCTATCCATCCCCGTAGTGAGCAAGTAGGTCTTGAACCCCGAAATCCATTGCTCCCAGCACAAGGGAGGTTTCCCGCCATTTAAAGAAATGGTTCTGAAGCAGATAACCTTAAATTTTGTTGAATTATCCTCGCAGCCACGTTTTTGTTATGTTTATGCTGGGTTGCTGGATATATTAATATATCTGATTTATCTCATAGCAATGCAAATATCACACAAATATCACCAACTGGTTTATTTCAGCACTTAAAATATCTCAGCACTACAAGATCTTAGTACAATGTCTTCTTCAAAATAGTCGCTGTTTAGTAGAACATTTTGGCCTGGATTTTACCCTTAACGGACACGAGCTGTCCACCGATTGAAAAGTCGGTGGCAGTCCTGCTTCCGCCTGGCCTGGGGATCTGACCCGCATTTTGCAGGTCCCCAGCCTTTAATTGTTCTGAGGCAGGACTTCCACCCGCTTGAAGCAGGAGGTCATGCCAGATAGAGCTGCCAGCCAAACAGCGGGCCAGCAACTTTTAGTCCCAGCAACACCAATGGGAGCTTGAAGACGAAGATGTCGGGGAGCCCGGAACTAAGGTAAGTTTTTGTTGTCTTGCCGGGGGTGATCGGTTGCGCCCCAATGAGGCAAAGGTGGTTGATTCAGTGGATGGGGGGGCATGTTGGGTGTTGGGGGTGGTTGGGACAGTGGGGGGGCCCTCCATCAGGCACATGGTGCTGGATCATGAGGGTCCCTCCCAGGCCGTCAGAGAGCCGCCTGCTTTTAACAGGCGGCTTTTCTCAGGCTTGGGCCCCCCGCTTGACACAGGTAAAATCTCCGTAGTGACCGGTAGAAGCCCTTAAGTGGCTGTTACATGGCCACTTAAGGGCCTTGATTGGCCTGGGGCGGGCAGGCCATTTTTCTCCACTGCCACCCTGCATAAAGTGGTGAGGGAGGCAGGAGCAGGTCGGGAAGGACACCCTGAGCCTCCCGCTCCATTTTACGCCCCCCCCCAGACACCTTCCTGCTCTTTGGGGATCTTAAAATTCCGGCCTTTATCTCTGGCTCTTTTTAATTTCAGTTTCAAACTCTTCAGCTCCACTCATAGCCTTAAACAATCAAGTGCAGTGAACATTGATCAATGGACAGACTAATACAATCAAACTCAGATCAAACAAACACTACAACTTCCATATTCCTTAATTTGGTTAACAAAAATCTAACAATCTCAGATTTAAAAATTAACAATTAATCTTGCACCAATTGCTGTTTGTAGAAAAAAAATTCCAAACCTCTATCACCCTTTGTGTCTTGAAGTGTTTCCTACTTTGACTTCTGAAAGGTTTGGCCCTTTTTTTGACTATGCCACCTTATCCTGACCCTCCAACCAACAGAAGTAGATTGGGGAAGAAATTTGTTTGCATTGCACTGCTTCTAGCTGCACGACACAGCACAGACTACATCAATTCATTGGGAGCAGGTCGCATCGCGGGCCGTTGCCTGAGCAGCCTATGCAATGTTCTTCAATGATATCAATGAGGAACACCACATGGGCCGCACAGGTAATGACCTACAAAACTGATTGTTCCGGGGGAATTGGCTTAAGTCTGTGTTGCACTACGGCACTAGCAAACAGATTTCTCCCCTAGATTCTCTCTATCTACCCTATTTGATCCCCTTGACATCTTGACAACTTTGATCTAATCACCCCTTAACCTACTAAAATCCAGGGAACGCAACCCTAGAATTTGGAATCCCTCCTTGTAATTTAACCCTTAGAGTCCAGGTATCATTCTGGTAAATCTACACTGCACTCCCCCAAGGTCAGGATATCCTTCCTAAGCTGTGATGCCCAGATCACAACAGATTTTCTTCCAAATCAAGTTAATTCCTCAGTTCAGCCAGTAAAAACTGATTAGTTGGGCTTGCGCTTCTAGATGTTCACTGGGTTATTGTAGTGAATAGTAACAGAGCTATTGATAAACCAATGAGACATTGCTAGCAGTGCATTTTGTGCTTTAGTGTTTTAGTTTGACAAGACTGTTTTTCTTCTCAATTGTTTTATTTGAATTGCTAGATCAACTAAAGTGATTCTGTTTGTAAGTCATTGAGAAATTCCTATTTGAAACTTAAAGCTTTCAATTTAGTTTCTTTGGTCTGGTAAGTTTATGTTCAAACACCCCATTCCCAGAAGAAATTCTTGCCTGCTCCACTGTGTGGTAGGACATATTTAATGAAAATAACCAGAAATTTTTATGTACTGTGTATCATTTACAACATCTGAGTTAACCAGGATTCAGTAGTATTGTTGCTTTGCCATTTGAACACCATTCTATCTGGTCAACAACAGTAAGGCTTTTGGCTAATCAAACCTGTACTGAATCAATTGATGCGTGGCACTCATTGGCAGCTGGCAGATTTATATTCAGTTAATCATATATCATTATTCTTCAGTATTAACTTATATATTCTGGTTGATCATGTGCATTTTAATTTGGTTGCTGTATGCTTCAGAATCTAAAAACAAAATCAAAAAGTGACACTGACTCAGATGATGACATAATGTTTTGCCCATCATAATTATTGTACAAGTCACTTACTTAGTATATATCTGTCCAGACTGGAACAGTGTTCTGTTGCAAAAAAAGAACAAGCTACTGGTGTCAACCAATTAAATCATGGACAAATATACTTTCCTGTACCATGGTGTGTATAACACATTTCAATTCTTTATCGGTTAAATGTCTGAACCGATGTATTTTCCTTCTGGAAAATTTCAGAACGATTGTTCACCTATAATCAGCAGCATCTTCTGCAGGCCTAATTTCCCTATTGGGCAGCACATTATATGTTTTCTGTCAAATGCTGATTGAACTGTAGTGAATCTTCAGCATTTTCTTCTTTCAATTATGTCATTATACTTGCATGACTCTATAAATGTAGGTTCTTTCTCACATATGAAACAATGCTATTTTATATTGTGCACTGCATTTTAACTTTGAAAAATGGAGGTCTAACGAATCCGAAACAAAGCCAATGAACAGGTAAGTCATATTTAGGATTCTGCAGGCGCACATTTCACAGAGCAATTGATAGCTTTAATTTTAGCTGTATAATGATCTAAATGTCCAAATACTGTCATTGCTAACATTCGTACATCTGAAATTTTTCTCGTCAGTTTTATATATTTATTATTTTTATATTTACTCTTGTGGAAATTATGCTGATACCATTTTTGGTCTTCTGTCTCTGTTTCAGTTGCTACAGAAATAGTGGTTCCACCTGAGGATTTGATGGTAGAGAAGTCTGGAATGGCACAGTTTAAATGTCATGCTGAATATGACTTGGCTTTCGAACATGACTTTGAGTTATCATGGAAAAAGGATGGAGGTGAAATTTACAGTGACCAAACAGAGAATGACAGGTAATATTTTGTAAAATGGACAAGAAGCACTCCACTTCAATCATCATTATTGCTAATGTCAATCCACTACCACCAACACCAGATAGAATAAAAGTTGTCAAAATAGCAGGTATCAATTTCTTAGGTCAACTGTCTTTCAGTCTTGTGCAGAGTGATGAAATCTTGTTTCAGGATCTATATTCAGAGCATGTGTGTTAATTTTTTTTTACATGTTTACATATTTTTTATGTTTCACACATAAACACATATTCTTCACATTCTACAGGAAATCCATTATTGTTTTTTTCATGGAAAATAGGAAACAATGTGAACATAAATCGGAGAACATGTTTTTGCTAAAAAATCAGAGGTGAATACACCTCTAAGTTTATGCATCATGTGAGCTAAATTTACAAAATTTGCTTTAAATTTGGCACACTACTACTTCATTCCCTGACTTTGTTCTTTTTTCATGAAGGTGCATCTATTCCTGTTTAGTGTTTATTTTATTCCATCCTCACTTTTTCTGCTTGCCTGTCCAGCAGTGCAGCTCATGAGCTAACTGCTAGATTTTGCATGATTGTAATTTGGTGGTAACTCTTCTGCGATTCTGGTTTGCATCTTGCCAAAGTGCATCACCCAGATATGGAACTCAGCAGAGAATAGAATTAATAGAAAACTCGCTCTGTGCCTTTTTCCTATGTTGAAATGCTAGCATTTTGTGCCACTGCATCACGAGTGGATTTGCTTGTGGTGAATTCTATCATTACACTGGTATCTATGGGAGTTTCCATTGGTAAGCATGCTTTCTAATATAAATAATCAGAAAAATAAAATTCACTTCAACTAATTTGCTGTACCATCTATTATTTTATAATCCTCTAGAATAATAATGGATGACGATATCCTTCGAATTATTGATGTAAGTGAAGATGATGAAGGGACATACACATGTGTGGCAAGAACCTCCTTGGACACTGTAACAGCAGAAGCAAAACTTATTGTCCTTGGTAAGTATTACTCAAGAAATATCAGTGGTTGTGTTATATGCACTTGTTAGGAGCACTTATTGTAAGGCTAATAGCTAAGTCTGACTGGCCTAGATACTGAGCAGTACAATCTGCCATGCATGGTGAAATGTCAGTTCTGATTATTCTCTGATAATTTGAAGTGATACATATCGACAGTAATTTCACATCAGGAGGCCCAGTGGTGCTTTACAAGGAAGTAAGACAGGAAGAGTTTTAACATACAGATGAATAATTTTCATTCTTCAAAGTTGTAAAAGCAATGTCAGTGAACTGCAATCAGTTGGTAACGTTGTTCATGCTAACACCCTAGTGCTATTTTGCAATATTTTACAGAACTCATCACCCCCAAATAGCTGCTACTAATTGCTTCATTTTCTGATCATAATGATACTAGCTTTTAGCTTTGGGTATTATCCCATCCAATGTTTTTCAGCATGATCACTGTGATTTACTTGAAGCGCCTACTAAAGGAATTTTTTAGTTCAATGGAAATTCAGAAAATTTCTGGATTTTCCTCCTCAGTAGCTAAGCTACCAAAAATTTGATTGAGCAGGAATCTCACCTGCCTTGACAGTCACGTGCTGACCCTGCTGGGTATCCACCTGCACTGGAGCACCTATTATAGGGGCGAGGCAGAAGTCCAGAAAATCTTTGCTGCTGTAGGAGTCTGCCACCTAAAACAGCTAAAAGAAGCCATAACCAGAATATGAACACATTCGGCCTCTGCTCGATCTGATATGAACTTCCCAGTAGGGCAATCTGAATAGATCATCGCATGATCAATTGCACTTTGTAGAAATGGCCTTTTATTTTTTAAAAGTCCTAATTGCCTGAGCAGTAGTACACACCAGTAACATGCTAGCATTACTAGCTTCTGACATTGCTTTGGCGGCAATGACTGAAACTGATGTATAATGTCATTACAGCCTAACTTGATTATGTCCATCCTCTTTGGGCAGGATTTTCTGGTATCTAGTGGAAGTGAAATTGGAAGATCACTATGGGACTAGAAATAATGGGTCCCTGTGCAATTTTTAACCCCCAGCCTCCCAAGTTGCATTAGAAAACCAATGTAACTCAACAGAATAGTTTCCCCAAGTATCTTCAACAAGAGATAATCGTAGAGTGCCCACTTAGCTCAGACTTGTTGATGTCCACATCCTGCTTGTATTGACAGGAAAATGAAGCCCCTTCACTACATGTTAATACCAAATACTTACTTTATACATGGCAATGTCAGCATAAACTCTGGCACCTTAATATGATTTTTTTTTAAATTCCTTATTAGTAGTAAAGGTCTTGTATAACCACTTATATTGACGGACCCTTATCGTCACATGTAAATCTGCTGACTGTCTTACCTCCAATAATACTTATAACGAAGGTGAGACAGTCTTATTCTTATGTGCATCCTAGACAAAGTTTATTCTGTCAAAGAACAACCATGTACTGCGGATAAACAATGTAAAGATTGTGTTTCAACACTTGCCACCACCAACATGACTGGAACAGATAAGCTATAGGTTTTAATAATAAGGAAGCAAAAAAAAATTCTTTAGAGACATAAAGTAGCTGGCAAATGTCCAAATAAGTACAATGTCTTGTACCAATAAACCACTTATGCCAAAAACATTAAAACGATACCCAACCTGGAGACTTAAGTGAGTAGGATTTTATAACGGACCATGTTTTAGGCCAAGTGTACATATATATCTTATATAATCTATGCTGTTAACATCACTGGTTATTTGGATGAGGGTGGGGGTGGGGAAAATGTTGGGGAATTGGAAACAGATGGGACAGACAGAGGAGGGAGGGAAGATGAGAGACTTGAGAGAGAAGAGGGAGGAATGAATAGGGACAGAGTGGAAGCCAAATAACTCTGTTTGGTAGCAGCAATTGACAAAACAATGATTAGTGGAGAAAGGGAGCCAAAAACCAACTAACAGGTCAGTGTGCCAGAATGAGAGGGAAGAAAAAGCAAAATAGTATTTACTGGGAGCAGAGAAAATGTTTGAAATGCAGCAGCCAATTTTAAGAACAAGTGTTCATTTATGTAGAACCTTCCACATCTGTAGGCTGTTGCAAGCCACTTCATGTGCAATTAATTACTTTGTGAAGTGCAGCCATTTTTGTTATATCCACAAATGAGGCAGCCAGTTGCATGTAAGAGGGAGAATTGCTTATCCTTCTAAGTCAGAGGCAAAAATGCTTCAGATTGAGCGAAACTGACACAGTGAAGCACAGACCGGGGAATCTGCCCTACAACCTGCCTGGCCTGTATGATTAGTTTACTCACTGAATAAATACACTGAGCCTCCAAGGAATCTGTTAGAATTTTTTTTTAAGTTTACATTGGTTCACATTGTGGTGTCATTGTACATTTTGGTTCTTTTGGCACTTCAGAGGAGCATACAGTAATATTATGAATCTACTACTTAAGATTTTAACAGAGATTGAGCTGTGAAAATATTGTTGAAGAAAATAAGGTTGAGCATGAGGACAATTTTCAAGCCTGTAAAGGGATTTAGATTGGTTACAATATTATGCTAATTAATTGTACAGAGCTATACACTGCATGAGAAGAGGAATATTCATTCCGTCAGTGAGCAGTGTGTATGTTAGGTGATACTCATCTGTTTAGTAAACTACCACAGGAATGTCGTATAATCCACTTTGTAGTTGGCTTGGATGTGCTGTCTCCTACAGACAAACAGCCTTTTAATACTCACTACCTAGGCTCAAAAGAAATGGACCTGTGGTTGAGGCACAAAGGATTCCTGGCACCCATGGAACAAACCATAACCAGGAACTGTTCTGCAGAAAGGGGATGGGGGAAAGCTATTAAATAAAGGAGGAGACACAGTTGGTTTTTAAATAAGATTGACTTTTATACCTTTTCAACTAAAAGTTTAAAAAACAAATACTGAAAGTAGTACTCCAAAGCTTTCCTTCAATAATCAGTCAGAATTCATGAAATGCCATGTGATCCCATTTGTGTGTTTGTGGAAGATGTCTCATTGGTGATAGTATTGTTTTGATGCTGCTTTATATGTATGAAAGGTCCATGATTCATGAGGACTGCAGGTGCAAGTGACTGATGCTCCTCTTTTGCACATGTGAAAGGAGGTCTGCAACTTAACTGTCATAGGTGAAATATTATCTGGCAGCTGATTTTCTAAGATGGCCTTTCAATTAATTTTGGAGTGTTTTATCATCTGTCAAC
The DNA here is from genome assembly GCF_036365525.1 of Heterodontus francisci. Taxonomy (NCBI): domain Eukaryota; kingdom Metazoa; phylum Chordata; class Chondrichthyes; order Heterodontiformes; family Heterodontidae; genus Heterodontus; species Heterodontus francisci. Next base: position 32,930,278 of record NC_090389.1, read on the forward strand.
CATGTTTATTATTGTTTTTATTTCTCCCTGGATAAAATTAACACACTACTGAACAGTGGAATTGTACATTGTTGTCCAGTCCCTCAAGAAGATATCGAATAATACTGGGTTGGAGAAGGAAACAAGCCTATTAAGCATTTAAGACAGTCTTTGAACTTCATTTGAACTCCAGGTTGTGCTGTAGTTCAAAACTCACTCTAAGATGACATTTAAACTATTGTGTGTTAACAAGTATGCATATAGAGGGGTTCAGATGATAACATAAACTACAAGAGTGAATCTCAATGTCATTTGAACCCTGAGATAAATTCTGTTCTTTTGACCCATTCTATCCTCTGATATGTTGCTGCTCAAGGTTTTATTCTGCTTTCATCAAAACCCTTTGCTGTTGATATCTACTATGTTGAACGGTGGTAGACTGCTTCCTCATTCACAACAAATGGTTTAAACTTGCGTCCTCTGTACTAAAAAAAATTTGAACTGCAAAAATATTATGTTTTATTTCACTGTTACAGGATAATAGTATAAAACATTAATTTTTCATAGTAATTTTATACTTAACACAGCTCTAATAGAGTCATCAGCTGTGGAGTCTGCCATTCTCTGTTGTAGACAAGATCACAAGATAATTATGGTTGAGACTGGCATCACAACCTATTTTAATTCAATTATCTAGAAAGATCCTAATATTACTTCATTGTAGCATCTGATTGTTGCTTAAATGATGCCATGGTTTTAGTTGCCACTAACTACTCTATCTGAACATTCAATCCATGTGTTTAGCACTTTTTGTATGATGATGATTTCCTAGTATTAGCTAAATGGGTCAATTGAGTAAAATAAAATACATGTACTATGGATGTATTCCCAAGGTTTAATTAAAAGTAATATTCTTTGTTAACCTTTCTATACACTCAATTTTACATACTCCTGTAAAATCACCTCCTGCCTGAACTGAAAAGCCCAAGGGTCCAAAATTCAGATGTGTAGCACCTGTTTTGTGGTCTTAGATGTCCAAAATGGATCCGTGGCACCTGCATATACCTCTGATGCAAGTTGCACCGGATGCCATGCTGGTGAAGGCATTAGTGCAAATGCAGTTAGCAAAGCATCATAAAGTAATTTACGGCACAGAAGGAAGCCATTCGGACCATCGAGTCCATGCCGGCTCTCCATGGAGCTATGCAGTCAGTCCCACTCCTCATCTCGATCCCTGTAGCACTGCAAGTCTATTTCTCTCAGGTGACCATCCAACTTTCTCTTGAAGTCATTGATCTTCTCCACTTCCACCACCCTTGTGGGCAGCGAGTTCCAGGTCATTAATACCAGCTGCATAAAAAAGTGCTTCCTCATATTCCCCCTGCATCTTTTGCCGAAAACCTTCAATCTGTGTCCCCTAGTCCTTGTACTATTTGTTAATGGGAACAGTTTTTCCTTGTCTAAGTTATCTAAGCTTGTTATAATTTTGTAGACTTCTCCCCTCAATCTCCTTTGTTCTAAGGAGAACAAACCCAGCTTTGCAACCTAACCTTGAAACTAAAATCTTCCAACCCTGGAAACATTCTGCTAAATGTCTTCTGCACCCTCTCAAGGACCCTCACATCCTTCCTAAAGTGTGGTGGCCAGAACTGGATGCAATACTGCAGTTAGGGCCTAACCAGGGATTTATAATGGTACAGCACAACTTCCCTGCTTTTGTTCTCAATGCCTCTATCTATGACGCCCATGCTTTACTATCTACTCTCTCAATATGTTCTGCCACCTTCAGAGATCTATGTACATGCATCCCCAGGTCCTTCTGTTCCTGCACACTCTTTAGAACTATGCCATTACATATATATTGCCCAGTTCATTCCTTCTGCCAAAATGCATCAGCTCACACTTGTCAGAATTAAAATCCATCTGCCACATCTCTGCCCATTCTGCTAGCCTATCTATGTCCTGTTGCAGGTAGTTCATATCCTCATTGCATGCTGTACTTCCAAGTTTGGTGTCGTCAGCATTCTGAATTCCAAGATCCAGGTCATTTATACATAGCAAAAAAAAAAAAGCAGTGGTCCCAGCACTGACCCCTGGGGAACTCCACTGTCTACCATCCTCCATTCTGAAAAGCAACCATTTACTACGACTGCTGTTTTCTGTCCTCAAGCCAATTTCTTAAATACAATTGGACACTGACCCTCCTATTCATGAGCCTCAATTTTGTTAACCAGTCTTTTATGTGGTACCATCAAATGCTTCCTTAAAATCCATATAAAAAACATCCACCGCATTCACTTCATCAACCTTCTTTGTTACTTCATCAAAAAATTCAATTAGATTAGTCAAGCATGATCTGTCTTTTACAAATCCATTCTGGCTATCCTTAATTGACTCGAACTACTTCTCTAAGTGTCTGTTGATATTATCCCTGATTCTTGTTTCTAAAACCTTACCCACAACTGATAAACCATCTGGCCCGTAGTTCCTCGAACTGGCCTCACACCCTTTCTTGAATAAGGGTGTTACATTTGACACTCTCCAATCCTCTGGCACCTCTCCCATATCCAGGGACGATAGGAACATTATGGCAAGCCCTTCCGCTATCTCCATCCCCACTTCCTTTAGTGACCTGGGATGCAAGCCATCCGGATCAGGTGACTTATCTACTTTAAGCATAGCCAGCCTTTTTAGTACTGCCCCCCTCTCAATTTTTACCCTATCCATTGCCTCTGCTCTCTCTGCTTCTACTGATATTTTGTCAGCCTCTGTTTCCTTATTGAACACTGATGCAAAGTACTCATTAAGTATTGTAGCCTTGCCCTGTGCCTCTGAGCATATATTACCCTCTCTTTCACACTCTTCATACTACTCGCTTACTATTTACTTGCTGGTAGAAGATCTTTGGGTTCCCTTTTATGTTGACTGCCATTATATTTTAATATTTTCTCTTTGCCAGTCTTATTTTCCTCTTCACCTTCCCTCTCAACTTATTGTCTATGGCCTGGTTCTCACTTGATGAGTTCACTTGACATGCAGCATATACCTTTTTTCTCTTTCATCGTCATCTCTATCTCCCTTGTCAACCAAGGAGCCCTATTTTTGGTTCCCCTACCTTTCACCCTTGTTGGAATGTTCCTAGCCTCTAACTGAAGCATCTCTTCCTTAAAGATAACTCATCATTCTAATATAGCACTTCCTGCCAGTCTTAGGTTCCATTCTATCCTGGCAAGATCCCTTCTCATTGTGTTGAAATTAGCCCTCTTTCAATCTAGACATTCTACCTTATTTTGTTCCTTGCTTTTCTACATTACTAGTCTAAACCTTATGATACAATGATCACTCTTACCCAAGTGTGATTGGGTAAGAGGTTGATGAAGTGAATGTGGTGGATGTTTTTTATATGGATTTTAAGGAAGCATTTGATGGTACCACATAAAAGACTGGTTAACAGACACTTGATCCACTTGGCCCACTTCATTTCCCAGCATCAGATCTGGCAATGGTCCAGCATCCACTAGAAGTATGCAGAGTAGGCAGATCATGTCATCAATCAGCATGTAATGCTGATTTGATGCCTGTGCTGCCATTTTGTAGCTAAACACTCCAGCTAATGCTTTCTCTTAATCAAGTACGACAGAACACGTGTTCAGCAGCAGGAAGGAACACCCACCAATGCTATTGAAAGGGATCATTAACTACTTAAAGGCTAGTTCCTGGTTGACTTCTTCTGGCGGTTGCTAGGATTCTGCAAGTGTTTGGTGCTTTCTGGAGTTGTTTCAAGTAGCAAAAGTATACAGGCAGTGATGTGGCAGGTGTTGAAGGATGGCTCTGCCATTCAATAAGATCATGGCTGATCTTATTGTGGCCTTAACTCTGCTTTTTGCCTGCCCATCCCCATAACCCTTGACTACCTTGTAGATCAAAAATCTGTCTAACTCAGCCTTGAATATATTCAAATGACCCAGCCTCCACTGCTCTCTGGGGTAGAGAATTCCAAAGATTAACAACCCTCTGAGAGAAGAAATTGAAGACCTCCTTATTTTTAAACAGAGCCTACCAATACGAGGTTCCCCCATGAGGGGAAACATCCTCTCAGCATTGACCCTGTCAAGCCCCTTCAGAATTTTATATGTTTCAAGAAAATCACCTCTCTCTCTTTTAAACTCCAATGAGTATATGCCCAACCTGCGGAATCTTTCCTCATAAGATAACTCCTTCATCCCAGGAATCAGCCTGAACTGCTTCCAATGCAAGTATATCCCTCCTTAAGTAAGGAGACCAAAACTATACGCAGTACTCTAGGTGTGGTCTCACCTGTTGTGTTTTCTTAACCTCTGTGTTAGTGACTACTACACACAGGCATCAATCACTCTGAATAGGATCAGTAACACAGTAACATGCATTCTTTATTTAAGGATGGTTCTTCATACAAACACAGGTGTTCACTGTACAGGTTCTTTCTTCAGACAGCCCTCACACCCAAAGTCACACAGTGTGTAACATCACAGCTCTTGCATGCTGTGTATTATCACATGACTACACTTCTTAAAGGTGTACCACAACATCCCTCTTTATTTCCCCAGATAAAAGATATCCCTCTCAAATAGGTGAAAGTTAACTATTCTCATGCAGGTCCCGACCTACCAAGAATGAGACACATATTTCGCCACATGAACATTAAAACTTAAAATTGTTGCTGGGAAGAAAAGAGGGCCTATCACAAGGAATTGCCAGACCCTTTGCCGGAAGGACCTTTTTTGCATACTAGCAGTGTTGGAACAAAGGAACCAGTCCCTGCTTCCCCAATACACAGAAGACCTGGTCAGACCAGTTTAGTCACATGACTAACTGGCTGTTAGAGTTTTTTTGCATTTGAACTTGCCACAGAGTTTTGAACTGAAATTCAGAAAGCTGTTTGCTCTTGGACTGGAAAAGACCTCTCTCCTGTTTGCTCTCATCTCGCTCTCACCAGCTTCGGAAACCGTTGAAGACATATGAACCACAAGAGAGAAAAGTCTCATACAGTGAACAAGGTTTAAGAAGAATACTGGGCCCCAACTAAAAGCAAGAATTACTTACTAAAGGACTACAGTGAGCTCGAAGCACAGTAACAAGAAACTCTTCTGATATTGCCCCAAACCTCTCTACTTTATTTTTTCCTTCTGCTCTTTTCTGTCTCTATCTGCATGTGCATATCACGCATGCATGCTAGCGGGGGCACAGCATGTATCCGTAGGCATTAACTGAATTAGAGCTTGAGTTTAATTTTAATAAATTTCACTTTTCTTCTTTAAACCTGAGAAAACCTGTTTGTGCTCATTTCTTTGCCTTAAAATTGGAAAGCGGTAAACAAGGATTCACCAAGGGGGAGCTCAAAACACAGTGTGTTTAAAAATTAAAAATCCTGTTACAATAAGACCAGGTGAAGGCTGACAGAGACCCCTAGATACCTTTCTCACCTGGTCATAACACTATATAGAATTCAACAACAGTAATAGCAGATAAACAAACATACATGCTACAAAACGGTCACAGAGATATGTAGACTCATCAGTCACAATAACGTAAACGTGGTTTGATCAAACGTCCTGATCTAGAAATGGATAACAGTTCTTGGAATCTGGAACAGATTTCCTGATGGAAAGAGAATGCGTAGAATCTGTTCGAGACTTCATCTTTGATCTCGTCCAGTTTGCGATGGTCTTCCATCGACTAGGATCATGGATTGTTCCATTCAAAAGGCTAGCAGCAGTACTTGTAGATGATGAGACCTCGCCAGAATCATCAACCTCATCTTGAGCCGTCCTATTCTCAGAATTGTATCAACAGCTGAGAGTCTTATGCTGCCTTTTAGCAAATGCTGCTGATTGCTCAAAGTCACTGTAGTCTCTCGATGCTTTATTCAATTTACTCTTTCATCCATTTTCGTTCTGTTTTCTCTGAGTGGTCCAGGGTCTCTTTACATTGGGCTCGTTCGCTGCTGAAGGATAGCAGATGGTGGCTCTCTGAGCTTCTTAAGCTTCTCTGGCTGCAGGTCCTGATCTTTCTGCACAGACCTATAGCTGTGCAACCAGAAGATTTATCTTCTGATTTCTTTTCATTGGAAGCTGTTGTTTTTGGGTTTGAAGAGGGCCTTTGAAATCTTCGACTTACACTGGGACTGAGGGGACGTCTGTAACATTTCCCCATATTGTCATCCTCTCGCTACATGTCTCTGTTTCTCATTTTCTCCCTCTGTGGCCTTGGCTCAGATGAAACCACATGAATCTTCTCTTTCAAAACCTGTGGTTATGCTGCAACATTTTTGTATTTTGCTTTGTCCTGTTGAGACCTAATACAGATCTCCTGGTGTACAGTCTCACCATTTGCAGTGTCAAACGTTTCTTCAACTTTTGAGTGACATCCTCAACAGAGCGAATTGGTTTGTCCTCTGTGCTTGCTCCACTCCCATGGTGATGCCCAATGCCACTTATCGTTACCAGGGTCAAATCTCTGTGTGTCTGTAGCCCTGCAATAACAGGTCCAGCCATTCCGACGATGTAGAAAAGTTTGGATTGCCATTCTGATTTGTTGTATTTGCAATTAATTTTGATGGACCCTAAACAGAGAATTGATGTACCATTCTATGCGGTCAGTTGGGTGTTTGTTGGCATCACCATGGCTCGCCGTTTACCCGGATGCAGGTTCTTTAGTATACGTTGAGGTAAAATATTTGCGATGGCACCTGTGTCCACGTTTGCCCAGAGCACATGTGTGCCCTCCTTTTTTGGACATAGAACACGAATAGATGTGAACGCCTACAGTGGAGTAATTGAATCAGTGCTTTTAGTGACATTGACAGCGTGAAATGACAGTTCCTCTCGCCTACTCGAACTTGGACTCTCACCATCATCATCATTGGGATTGACTTCATCCGCAACCTCGTGGATGTATCAGTTACGATGTGGAGTACGACTGCTGAGTTTGCCAGGGTGTGAAGTCTTCTTACGGTCTGCCTGGCTTTTGTTCAGACTCTTACAATAGCATCTGACTTGGCTTTCCGACACTGATTTTCCAGTGACTCCTAACACTGCATGCCTTACAGATGTCATTAAATGCTGGGCAACCCTTGGGTATATGTAAGAGCTCGCACCTTTTACCTGGTTTCCTGGATCTGGAATCCTTATTCAATGCACCTGAGGTATTCTCAACACATAGGGATTGTAAACTCTGTTGACCTGCAATGAAAGACTCACATTTTCAACCATCTTTGAGCAAGGCATCCACGGTATACCCCTTGGGCTTTTCTAAAAGATCCTCTGGTATGCTTCTATTGTTCTGGATGCAGTCACCAGCTCGATGATACGGTTTGTCAGTTCAGCCTCTGTGAAGTCACACTCGCAACTCTTAGCTCAACATCGACTGACAAACTGATCAATGGACTCAGTCAACTGCTGTTAAAAAAACATGAACTCAGGCCGATGGACCTGAAAATTGAGTTTGACACAAAGTTGATCATCTAATGTGGACCACATTTTCGTGGGATCCTTCTGCTCTTCTTTGGTGAGACCAGAAGTGTTAAGGCAATGTAAGCCTTCATTGCCAATGCCAATGCGTATTTTCACTGCCTGGTTCTCTGGTTTCATGACTGTTAAGTTGACGAAACATAGCTCGACCCTTTGCCTGAAGAGCTGAAATTCCGACAGCAGGTCAGCTGCTTTCCAGTTGAGGGTAGGAAACTGCGCTATCATTCTTACTGCTATTACTTTGTGTGAAGGTAAAAGAAATCTCCTGCTGTAGGTAGACAGAAATACTGCAGCAGTAACTGTCTGCTTTTGACTTAGCCCGGCCCAGGAAGTGTAGTTTTGGTGCTAAAAATGTCGAAGGTCCGAAACAGCAATGGTGATTTTCCCTCCGTTGCATGCCTTAAATCTCACCCTTTCATTGGTTCACCATCAGATTGCAGTGCTATTAATATTAAAGCTTGCCAGTTTTGTGCTCAACCTGGTAGCCCACTATTACTATGGTGCTAATCTGTTTGATGGACCTTTCAATCGTGGGTTCGTTTAATCTGTACAGTGTCCAACTTGTTAAGACCTTCCCTAGTTACTCCCGACATGAGAAATCTGACCCTCAGAATCTCTGTGGATACTGAGTCTAACTGGAGTCAGTAACTGCCCGACCTCACAGCCCAAGTGCCCACAAGCTTACACTGATGCTGTTGCATGAAGCAATGGAACCAATATTCAAGCCCTTGAAGTTCCGAAGAGTTGGCAGTGGATGTGGCTAGAACCTCTTAGAAGGTGTGGACAAGTACTCAAAAGGTTGAGACATTGAAATTCCCCTGAGCTGCCACCATATTGTGTTTTTTAACCCCTGTATTAGTGACCACGACACACAAGGCACTGACCACTCAAGACAGGATCAGTAACACAGTAACGTGAGTTCTTTATTCAAGGATGGCTTTGCATGCAAACACAGGTCTTCACTGTACAGGTACTTTTTTCAGACTGCCCTAACACACGAAGTCACATAGTATGTTGTATCACAGCTCTTACACTGCTGTACATTATCACATGACCACACTTCTTAAAGGAATAACACACCTTTTAAAGGTGTACCACAACATCACCAATGCCCTCTATAGTTGTAGCAAGACTTCCCTACTTTTCTACTCCATCCCCCTTGCAATAAATGCCAACATTTCATTTGCCTTCCTAATTACTTGCTGTATCTGCATGCTAACATTTTGTGATTCATGTACAAGGACACCAGATCCCTGAGTATTGCAGCATTCTGCAGTCTCTCTCCATGTAAGTAATATTCTGCTTTTCTGTTCTTCCCACCAAAGTGGAAAACGTCACATTTTCCCACATCATAGTCCATCTACCAAATTTTTCCCCACTCACTTAACCTATCTATATCTCTTTGCAGAACTTGGTGTCATCCTCACAACTTGCTTTCCCACCAACTAAATTTGGCTAAAAAAACACTGAGTCCCTTCATCCAAGTCATTAATATCGATTGTAAATAGTTGAGACCCGATCACTAATCCCTGTGGCACTCACTAGTTACAATTTGCCAACCTGAAAATGCCCCATTTATCCCGACTCCCTGTTTCCTACTGGTTTGCCAATGCTAATATATTACCCCCAACATCATGAGCTCTGATTTTGTGTAGTAACCTTTTATGTGGCACTTTATCGAATGCCTTCTGGAAATCCAAATACACTACATCTACTGGTTCCCCTTTATCCACCCTGCTTGCTACATCCTCAAAGAACTCGAATAAATTTGTCAAACACAATTTTCTTTTCATTAAACCATGTTGATTCTGACTGATTGCATTATGATTTTCTAAAAGTCCTGCTACTACTTCCTTAATAATGGATTCTAGCATTTTCCCAATGACAGATGTTGGACTAACTGACCTATAGTTTACTGCTTTCTTCCTCCCTCCTTTCTTGAACAGAGGTGTTATATTTGCAGATTTCCAATCCACTGGTACCTTTCCAGAATCTAGGGAACTTTGGAAGATTACAACCCATGCATCCTCTACCTCTGCAGTTGTTTATTTTAAGTCCCTAGGATGCAGACCATCGGATCCAGGGGACCTATCAGCCTTTAGCCCCATTAATTTTCCTAATATTTTTTCCATGGAGATAGTCATTGTTTTAAGTTCCACTCTGCCTCTTGCCTCTTGATTTTCTACAACCCTTGGGATGCTTTTATGTCTTCTACTGCGCAGAAAGATACAAAATACTTGTTCAAAGTCCCTGCCATTTCCATGTTTCCCATTATTAATTCCCCCAGTCTCATCTTCGAAGGGACTAATGCTTACTTTAGCTACTCTCTTCCTTTTTATATATTAGTAGAAGCTTTTACTGTCTGTTTTTATATTTCTTGCTAGTTTACTCTCATGTGCTCCCTCTTTATTTTTTAAGTCATCATCAGCTGGTTTCTAAACTTTTCCCAATTGTCTGGCCTACCACAAATCTTCGCAGCATTGTTTGACTTTTCTTTCAATTTGATACCATCCATACAATTAGTTAGCCATGGAGGGTGCATCCTCAGGTAGAGTCTTTCTTCCTCAATGGAAATAGATCTTGGTTGAGAGTTATGAAATATCTCCTTAAATGCTCGCCAGTGCTTCTCTAATGCCTTACCTTTTAACTTATTTTCCCAGTCCACTTTAGCCAACTCTGTCTTCATACCCTTCTAATTGCCTTTATTTAAGTTTAAGACACTAGTTTCAGACCCAAGTTTCTCACCCTCAAACTGATAGTGAAATTCTATCATGGTAGATTGCCTAGAGGATCCTTTACTATGAGGTCATTAATTAATCCTGTCTCATTACACATTATCAGGTCTAAAATAGCCTGATCCTGGGTTGGTTCCAGAATGTATTGTTCTAAGAAACTGTCCCTAATACACTCATGAACTCATCCTCCAGGCTACCTTTGCCAATTTGATTAGTCCAATTTATATGAAGATTAAAACCGCTCACGATTATTGCAGTACCTTTCCTACAAGCCCCCATTCCTTCTTGATTTATACTCTTTCCTACAGTGTAGCTACTGTTAGGGGGCCTATAAACTACTCCCACCAATGACTTCTTTCCTTTGCTATTTCTTATCTCCACTTCAAGGCTTCTGCACAAATCAGTTGCTCCCTGACATTTATTCAGTAGTAGACGTTCGCTTTGGAATGCAGCATGACTGGACGAATGAGCAGAGGGCACGTAGAACAGGACAAGGTGCTGGAAGAGGGAGGAATAGGGAAAGAAGGGCTGTAGGCAGGGGGCTCAAGGAACAATTCTCCTACCTGAACGAAGAAGAGTCAGTTGTACATCCATGCTTCAGTAAAGGTGTCCTCACTGAAATCTGCTACCTGCCATAACTGCACCCTCAGAGCAGGGTGAGGACTGCATTGCCAATGGCTGTGAAGGTGACCGGGGAGATGAACATTTATGCACCTGGCTCCTTCCAGTTTGGAGCTTAAGATATTCACAGCATCTAGTAGTTTTCTGTCCACTGTTGCACTGACGCACTCTATTCAAATGAACTGACTACATTGCATTTTCTCTTGCTTGAGAGCAGCTGGTGGAGCAAGCCCATGGCATTGCGAGGATTGCAGGCTTCCCCATGGTGTAGTGTGCCACTTATTCCATGCACATCACTTTCCAGGCACCCCATGACAAGATGTACCACAACCAAAAGGAATACAACTTCCTCAGCGTTCAGCTGGTGTGTGGCCATATGCTGAAAGTCATTTAGGTCCATGTCCAGTACCCTGGCAGCAGCCATAATGCCTTCATTTTGCGTCAGTCTGCTGTGCTAACTGCATTGGAGCCACCACAGCAAACCAAAGGGTAACTATTGGCCAACAAGTGCTCCCGCTGACCACATGACTGATGACTGGTGCACAACCATACAATGAAAGCCATGCTGCCACATGAAATGTGATCGAGCCGACCATTGGCATGCAAAAACAATGTATCTGCTGCTTGCACTCTGGACCGCTCTGGAGGAGCCCTGCAGTACTCAGCAGAGCAGGTGACAGGATTTGTGGTGGTCTCCTGTATGTTGCACAGCCCTGCCATCATAAGGTCATAGTCCTTGCCACCAACTATACAGTGACTAGCTGAGGAGCAGGAAGAGGAGTAAGAGGAAAAGAGAGAGGAGGAGGAGGAAATGGAAGAGGAAGAGAAGAGGTAACCTAGATGGGAACATCCTGACCAGGCTGTCTGGGAACATCTCATCCAACTGCGATACCAATAAATGCAATTCCAATTCTCCATTCAACAACAGTCCCACATCTTACCTTCCTTCTGTCACTAACAATCAGCACTTAGCCATCGTACAAAAATAAAAATGACCACAAAAATAAACATCCTGAAACAAATTTGGAAATAAAATCATGCCATATTGCATTCAAAGGTCAATATCACCCTTGTGCCAAATTGCACGTGCCTTTGCCTGTCCTAATGCTCCTATATGGTGTTACCTCAGTGGCTATAGCATGGCTGGTGGAAGACTGCTAATGTTCAGTGGAGGGGACTGCAAATGGCCTTGGATGATAGTCTGTTTGGGTAATGTGGCTATCATGGTTGGATAGCTGGCAATATGTGCAAGCTGAGATGTGGGTATGAGGATGTGGTGTGGCACATGAATGTTAGGTATGGGTCCTGATAGAGATTGTTGGTAGGTGAGTGATTGGGGTGTGGCACATTGAACAATGTCTGAAGCTAGTGATGCCATTGGTGGGATATGGCATTTGAAGAGGCATTCACTGACCTTGACCACATGTGGGAGGTCATTCAACTTTTTGTGGCACTGCATCAAGCTCCACAGGGCTTGACTCCTGGAATTGACTGCAATGGCTATCTGCTCCCATTGACTTCTCCGACTTTATCTAGAGGCCTCCTGGCCCACTGGGGATACCAGACAGCTCTCCTCCCCTCCACCTCCTCAACCAAGGCCTTCAGTGCAGTGTTGGGAAATCTTGGACTCCGCTTTCTCCCATGGTATGCCATTCTTGTGTCTTTCCCAGGTCCGAATCAGTTGTTGAATGACTTCCAGCACCTGGTCCTGCCAGAATGTAACTCTCCTTTAAGAGATGCAGGCTAGCTTTCACTGGTGTTAGTCTTTCACAATTTTGGATCCTCTGCTGAAGCATGCAGTCGCTCAAGTGAATGATTAGTGCTCTGGCTGCATGCTACGATCATGGTAATGAGCAGGCAGAACCAAGTTGGGGTGCTGTGTGCATTAGAAGCAATTGGTGCAGGATAAATGCGCATTGCGATGTATTAAGATGTGGTCTCACCTGAACACTATGAAGTTTGATCAGTCTTCTTTTGTTCCGTATATGTAGTTCAACATCCTTTGGCTTTGCTGTGCATTGGTTGAACATGTTTAACATTAAGTCTGCTAAGATTCCAATGTCTCTTTTAAACTTCATCCCCAGTCACTTCAATACCATTCATGGAGAATGCAAATTGTCCATTTTTGCTTTCTGCATGTAGCACACTGCCATTTTATCCACAAATTTTCATCTGCCATTGTTCTGACAACTTACATATTGGCCAACTCATTGGCCAGGATTTTATCCGGGCAACAGGAGTCTCAACCACTGTCAGAAGCGCCAGCGAGAGCCCCGCATCATCTCCCCTGGGGAAGGCCTGCCAGATCAAGTGCCAATTAGGCATTTAAGTGGACAGCGGTGGGCCTTCCCCGGGATCTAGGACCCTGGCAGCAGAAGCCCCACCTGCTGAAAGCTGTGCTGGGTTTTGCGGAGTGGGGATCACGAGGGAGTGGGGTTTGTTGGGGGTCGGGGTAGCAAGGACAGGGGGTGGCTCTCAGCAAGCATGGACCCCCCCCCCTCCCCCCTCCCAATGCCGGGTTCCTTGTTCAGGCACTAAGTGCCTTTTAACGAGTGTCCCCAATGGAGCCAACCACCAATTAGCACCGGTTTGCTTGGCATGCTTCCCGTGGGTGACGGGCCTCAATTGGCAGTGGGGTGGGATGGCCATTCGCAGGCCATTCTGCCTCAGACTTAATTTGGGTGGAGGCGGGAAGGTGGCAGGGTCAGCCTGATTATATGCTCTCCTCACCTCCAAATCTAACACAGGTAAGAGCATAAAATTCCCGCCATTGTGTATTTTTTTGAGCTGCCTCTTCCAATTCCATTGCCCCTTCTACTTTAGTATCATCTTCAAGTATGATCACTTTGCATCAAGCTTCTGAATCTAGATCATTTATATCAATTTAAAGCAGTAATGGTCCCAGCACCATACCTGAGGCCGCCCACCCTACCCCTGTGCTCTGAAATAATTTCTCGAACAAGTACTTGTTTCCGTCACTTGAACCAGTTTCTTATCCATTCCTCGAATTTACTCTGATTTGACACCATGATCACACTGTGAAAAAGATGGTAATTATTATGTCAGTGAAAGGATGAGGAAGACATTTTAGCAGTCACGACAAGAGATTGAAAGTGTATTCTGTTGTGTGAAATGAAAGATGAGTGATGCAAGAAGTGATTTACTAGATAGTACTAGAAAAGAGCATAGCAATTATGTTTCATAATAACACACACAAAATGGCATGTGCCATTTCATTATAACATACTGTGAAATAAAAAACAATGTCACTGTAGTTCACATCATATGTCAGTACAAGTCTCACTTCATTGTAAAAACAAAAAATGGAAACAATTTCAACTTTACCATTTATAGTGCACTTGGATGATTCTGTCCTGCCTGCCTTCTTGAGGAAGTAAGCTACTTGGATGAAATGGTAAAGTTCTGAGCAGTACAACAGTGTAATATTTATATGGTTCCCTACCACCAATTGTGCTGTAGCCACCAGGGTAGCACTGCTTAGGAGTACTAGGCCAGGTTAAGGCATCTGATAGACAGGCGCTAAAGGAATGCACAAGAGTTATGACGACTTTTGATTGGAATATTGAATATTTTGTTGGATAAAGTTGGTATGAAATGATTGTTTTGTGGTGGCTTTTATTTCAGCATTGTGGCCAAGAGGACGCTGTGATGGTCTATAACAGAGAATTGGTAAGGTGTGGGACTGTTGTACAATGGGGATCTGGGGTTATATCAATAGCAGCCAGAGTCAGATGCAGTGTTCATGGACAGCCCAGCCGGAATATAGATGTGCCGGCTGCCTCCTCTCTTCCTCCTCCTCCTCTTCCTCATCCTTCCCATCCGTATCCTCCCCCTCCTTCTCCTCCCGAAGTTCTTGCTGAATCACTGGTGGCAAGGGCTGTGTCCTAATGATGACCAGGTTGTGGAGGAAGCAGTAGGCCACCAGGAATCAGGACATGCACTCCAGCGAGTACTTGAGGGCTCCTTTCTGAGCAGTGAAGACAGCAGAACCTTTGCTTCAGGACCCCAGTGATCTGCTCAATGATGTTTCTTTTGGTAGCATGGCTCTCATTGTCGGCATGCTGGCCACATGTGATAAGGTGATGGAATGGAGTCATGAGCCAGGTGTAGAGCGAATAGTCACTGTCACCCTGCAGCCACCCTCTGGTTTGACCTGGTTGCTGAAAGACTAAGGAAACAGCAGACTGACAGAGGAGGAAAACATCAGGACTGCTGCCAGGATAGCAGGCTTTCACCAGCATGTTGTGCTGGGCGTAGTCGCACGCCAACTGAACATTCAGTGAGTGGTAATCTTTGCGGTTATGGTACATCTCAGCATTGAGAGGTGCTATCTGCAAAGCCACATGTCTGCAGTCGATGGAACATGGCACCATAGGAATGCCCACTATCCTGACAAGGCCACTTGTGTGTTGCACCTGCTTCGCTTTGGAAACAGAGAACACAATGAACTCCCCTTTCCTGGCATAAAGAGCCTCTGTCATGTCTCTGAAGCAGCAGTGTTTGGCAAACAGGGGCATGTTGCATATGTCGCCTGCTCCAGCCTGTAAGTTTCCCAAGGCAAAAGAATTCAGGGCCATGGTCACCTTCACAGTCACCGGCAGCACCGTCCTTGCCCTGCTGTGAGGTTGCAAGTCTTGTTGCAGGAAGTGGCAGAGCTCTAGGAGCACCTCTTTTGTCAATCACAGGTGACATACACACTGCTCCTGGCTTAGGTGGCGATAAGACAAGTGCTGCCACAAGACCCTAGGTGGATAAGGCCACCTGCCGACTCTTCACCCCCTCTGCGAGCAGCTTGTCCTCTTACTTGATGTCTCTGCTCCATCTCTCTCTCTCTCTCTTACTGTAACCCAAGAGGAATTGCAATTATAGCACCCATGACTGGGAGGAAGTGGTGTGCCCTGAGCCCATGCAGTCACACCCAAGGACTTCTCCATGTGCAATCCCTTCAGTCTTCATCAAATTTAACCAACATGTCAAAACATCCAGCACTTTCACAAACAAAAAGCAGAGCCAGTAGAAAGTAATCACCAACTAACCTGCAAGTTGTTGATGATCCCTTTAAATAGCACTGGTGTGAGCTCTTTCCTGCTGCTGAACACATGTCCAGCTGTGCAAGGTTAAGGGAGGGTGTTAGAGTGATGTGTACAAAAATAGCAGCACGATAGCATCAAATTAGTGTTACATGCTGACTGATGTCGGAATCCACCTACTCTGCATACTTTCTTTGCACGCTCCTCAGGCATGACAAAATCTCTTGGAATCCTGTGAAACTGCATATAACAAACATCTACCATAATAGTATATTAATCTACCACATTGAAAGTGATGTCACTAAGGTGGCTATGGAGTTGACATAGCAAGCATGTTTCCTAAAATGTGTAATATTCAATAATTGATGGTTTCTTTAAAAATCTAAATAATTACATATAGTTTTTCTCCCTCAAGGAATCCATTTTAAGTTAAGTTGCAAAGCTCCTCAAATGTGTAAAAATGGCTAACATTTAAGAGAAGCGTGAAATAAATTCATCTCAAAACCAATATTTTAAATATACTGACCGATTGGAATAGTCAGGCACATCAACTGGAAAGATTAGAATTTATCAATGAGCAAAATATAACATTTTACCACCACAGTAAATGTTTCTGCTTTACTGGATAGTTTTTGAAAGAACTATAGCGACTGTTTACAGTACAAATCATGTTGCAGAATCATATCTTAAAATTCAGACCATATTCTGTCAATTGCATGTTGTGTCCTATTATCACACCAGCAGCACTGAAAGCTTATCTTAGTTTATAACCAATAATGGCAAGTGAATCATTTGAAAATGCAGCTACTGTTCATAATAATGGACCACTTTTACCACAAGTTTTGTGTTATTATTGTTAATATAGAATCATTGAAATTTACCGCATAACTAACTCAATATGAGCAATAGTGGTTTAAAGTGGTTCTGTTTTTCTCAATTTGATTATTGTTGGTGCTGTTTGTAAGCAAGGAGTTTGGAGCAAAAGTCCCGACACAGTTATAAACTAAAAGTTAACTGACAAGCTGAAGCTGGTAAATAGAACTCAGTTTTTTACTGGACAGAACAATTTGGGCTCAGATAGCTTAACTTGGGTCACACTTACAGAGAATGAATGATAGTATAGCTGATAACGGAAGCAGCAGACCAGTAGCTTCAGTAAAATTAAACCTTTCCCCATTCAGACTGAAAATAACATTCATACCACACAACCACATTGAACTACATAGATGCACCAGTCTCTGCTACTTTCTGGCACAACGCTGTTTCCAAATCATGCTCATTTATGTTTGCAAGGGTGCAACAGACTCCCCCATAACCCTGCAACAATTGTTGACTCATAAGTAGTGAGATCTGGCAATCCACCTACAGGTCGGCGGGGTGCGAGTGATGGTGATGGTGGGAACAAGGGTCTGTTCATGTGGGACCTTTGTGAAAAGGTTTAGTAAACTACATTTATGATCTGATTCAACATTATAAATAACAAGAAGTACAGGTTTCAACACTCTGCTGGCCAACCTCTTGTCTTCCACCCACCATAAACTTGAGCGTATTAAAGCGATGGAGCCTTTCATGCCTCTGTTGAGCTGACGGCTTTACCTGGCCCTAGGAAACCTGCACGAGAGATATTGGGCTGAACATTACAGTCCTCTGGAGATGGGCTGGAAGGCGGGAGGTGAGAGTGACTGCCCTTGACATCAAGGCAGCATTTGACTGAGTACAGCATTAAGGAGCCTCAGCAAAACTGAAGTCAATGGGAATCAGGGGGAAACTCTCTACTAGTTGGGGTCATACCTAGCTCAAAGGAAGATGGTTGGGGTTGTTGGAGGTCAATCATCTCAGTTACAGAACATCACTGCAGGAGTTCCTCAGGGTAGGGTCCTAGGCCCAACCATCTTCAACTGTTTCATCAATGACCTTCCTTCAATCATAAGGTCATAAGTGGGGATGTTCGCTGATGTTTGCACAATGTTCAGCACCATTTGCGATTCCTCAGATACTGAAGCAATCTGTGTTCATATGCAGCAAGACCTGGACAATATCCAGGCTTGGGCTGATAAGTGGCAAGTAACATTCGTGCCACACAAGTGCAAGGCAATGACTATCTCCAATAAAAGAGAATCTAACCATCTCCCCTTGACATTCAATGGCATTACGATGACTAAATCCGCCACTTTCAACATCCTAGGGGTTACCACTGACCAGAACTGAACTGGAGTAGCCATATAAATACCGTGGCTACAAGAGCAGGTCAGAGGCTAGGAATCTTGCAGCGAGAAACTCACCGCCTGACCCCCCAAAGCCTGTCCACCATCTACAAGGCACAAGTCAGGAGTGTGATGGAATACTCTACACATGCCTGGATAGGCGCAGCTCCAACAACACTCAAGAAGCTCGACACCATCCAGGACAAAGCAGCCTGCTTGATTGGCACCCCATTCAGAAACATTCACTCCCTCCACCACCAGCGCACAATGATAGCAGTGTGTACCATCTACAAGATGCACTGCAGCTACACACCAAGACTCCTTAGACAGCACCTTCCAAACCTGCAACCTCTACCACCTAGACGGACAAGGGCAGCAAATGCATGGGAACACCACCACCTGCAAGTTCCCCTCCAAGCCACACACACACATCCTGACTTGAAACTATATCGCCGTTCCTTCACTGTCACCGGGTCAAAACCCTGGAACTCCCTTCCGAACAGCACTGAGGGTGTACCTACCTCACATGGACTGCAGCAGTTCAAGATGGCAGCTCACCACCACCTTCTCAAGGGCAATTAGGGATGGGCAATAAATGCTGGCCTGGCCAGCGAGGGCCACATCTCATGAATGAATTAAAAAAAAAAGGTCTTGTAAAAGGGCCACGCAAGGCGTCGGAGAGGACAGCTTGGCATCTTCCCGCCGCCATGGGATATTCTCAATGGTGGGAACCTCAGTGCAATCAGAGGCTGACAGCCAATTTAACCAATTAATTGGCCAATTACCGACCACTTCCCACTCCCCTCGCTGGCACTTTACCAGCGTTGAGATGGGCCCTCTGCCATGTGCGGAGACCACCAAGTAAACTTTGGCAGCCTCCTAGCGGGTTCCTGGGGAGAGGGCTTTCCTTAATGGCCGATCCATGGAACACGAAGGGCCCTCCCGGTGGTAATGGTCACCTCCTGCAGCTCTGATACTGCCATTGGAGCATTCACCCTCCGATTGCTGGGACCTCTCTGCCTGGCCCCGGTACAGTAAAAAGTAATTTATCTGGCTTTCGAGGGGTGCTCTTCCTCTTCCTGCAGCCTCAGCATTGGACACCTCTATTGGTGGCACTGCTGAGCTGCTAGCCCTCTGAATGGGCTAGCAGCTCTGAGAAGGGGGCTGCCATTCTCAATTGGATGGTGGTCCCAGTGGTGGCCTCTTAATTGGCTGCCAGCGGTAAAATCTAGTCTAGGGCCCCACTGTCTGTCCACGTGGACTCAGAACCCACTTTCAGTCCCAATTTTACGCCACCCCAGAGAGCCGGCGGGGGGGGTGGTGGTGGCGTAAAATTGAGCAGTAGGCTTTACCGGCCCACTGCCGCCTCCGCCCCACTTTACATGGGCCCACTTAGCCCCTAAAGGGCCTTCGCCCGCCTCCATGGGTACTTTACCCATGCAAGCAGGCTTCTGGGAGATGTGAAAGGCCACCCAGTGAATCCTGGCGGCCTCTCAGTTCATCGGAGGGGGGGGGGGCCTGGATAAACGGACATAGGGCGCTTGATTGAGGGCCTGCCCCGCTTCCCCAACCACCTGCAGGACCAGAGACGTCCCCCTTCACCCCCCCACAAACGACCATCCTTGCCTTGCCTGGGTGCAGCTGATCAGCCCGGCGAGGCAACCCTAATTTACCTGGATTCCTGGCTCCATGTCCTAAACTGGGCTGCAGTCCCAACAGTGGCCACCGCTCCCGGTGGCACTGCTGGGACTAAGAGCTGCCAGCCCGAGGATTGGCCAGCAGCTCAATGAGGCGGGACTTCCTCCCTCAAGTGGGTGGAAGTCCCGCCTTGGAACAGTTAAAGCCCGGGGACCCGTAAAATGCGGGTCGGATCCCCTGGCCGGTGGAAGCGGGTTCGCCACCGGCTTTTATGTCAGTGGCCAGCTCCCGTCCACCCAGCATAAAATCCAGCCCAGTGAGTCTGGATTCTGTTGCGTCAGTGACAGAAACACATGGTGGGAGAGATTGAGAAAGTGCCAATGGGCTGGATTTTTTGGGCCCCCACTGAGGTAGGGTCAGAGGCTGGCGTGCCCTTAAAATTGCAAAGGTAGGCCGGGGGCAGGGAGCCCCTCGCTCCCCGGTTGCCAAGCGATTTTGTCGGCAGTGAAATAGGTCGATAACAGCCTTCCCACCCAGCAGCCAACTCAGGCCCTTAACTGGCCCATTAACTGCCACTTAAAGGCCTCTCCCGACCCCCCCTCCCCACTGTGCTATGACCAGGTGAGAAGGGGTCTAGGGGTTCCCTCTCAACCTTTGCCTGGTTTAACCATAACAGGGTTTAATTTTAAAACACCGTATTTTTAGCTCCCCCTTAGTGAATCCTTGTTCACTGCTCCAATTGTAAGGCCAAGAAATCAAACAGGTTTCCTTAGATTTAAGCAAGAAAGGTAGAAGTTTATTAATCTTAAACTCTAATCCGGTTAATGACTATGAATATGCGACGCGACCATGCTAGCATGCATATGCGATAAACATACACGCAGATAGAAACAGAAAAAGTAGAAAGAATAAAGGGGAAAAGTTTGAGGTAATATCTGGTAGTTATAGTCCTTTAAGTTCAATGTGGAGACCTTGGTTGCCAGTAAGTCTTGCAATTCGTTGGGTCCAGTTCACACTTTAACTTGTTCCGATGTAGGAATCTCTTCTCTCTTGAGGTTTACATGTCTTCCATGCGTCCGGTGGCTTGGGAGAAAGCAAGAGAGAAAGAGAGGCTTTCTTGTTCCAGCTTCAGTTGCACACAAAACTTCTGTTCTTTTCTGTGTGGCACAATTTTAAAAAAAAAAGGTTGCCCAGCAGGTTAGTCATGTGACTAGTTCCTTATTTGGAACAGTCTGTCCTGTGGGGTTTGTGGATTATATTACCTTAGCAGTCTCTGTAGTGCACTTCCTTACACCTTCAATGTCTGGTGATCAAAATCCATTTGGGTTAATTGGAGCAGGGAATAGTTCTTTGTCTCCACAAGCAGCATCTCTTAGTATGCAAATGTCCTTTCAGCCCAATGTCTGGTAATCTTCAAACAAGTCATTTCTTCATTCCAGCAACAATTTAAAATCAATGTACATATGACAAAATTAATATGCCTCATTCTTGGCAGGTGGGGGTCTGCATGACACCTCCACACCCAATGGAATGAAATGCTATTTTTTAAAAAGAGAGCATTTCATTAAAAGGGACAAGAGAAAAGTGTAGGTACAGGAAAACACACATGCATCTCTCATTCAGAAATCTTAAAATTGTTACCGCCTGTCTTTTATTGGTAGCAGTGCTGCTTTAAATGGCCCTTTTTGGCATCCCAATAAAAATGTGTTTTTGGGGGAAGTTTTTTTCAGTTTTCACATTTTCATGACTGCCGAAGGGATCCTTGTTGAGGTCTGCAGGTGGAGGGTTAGGTTAAATTAGCCCTAGGTTGGAGTTCTGCTCAGGGGCGGTGGCAATGGACGGTTCCATTCTGAACTCTCTTTCAGTGCTTTGATGAGTCATTCAAGGGCTTTTCACCTCAGGGGATGAGTGGTTCCCTTTTTTCCTTACTGTGGGGGATGATTCTTTGCTAATCTTCCCTTTGTCCTCTGGGACACTCCTGCTTGCAGGTATTTGTCCAGATTCTACTGCACTTCCCATGCAACACTCCAACTAGGTGAGGCATCACCCTCAAAGTTTCTCTGCCCTCTTGAGGACTTCCTTTGTCTCTGCAGGTGCCTGTAAAGGCTGTTAGCAACTCTGGTGGGGGTGGCTGACCGGGCTGTAGGGGTTTTCATCCGGATTCCTCCCGGACTTCATTTAACCTACCCTCTTTGTCCCTTTTTCCCCTTTCCTCTCTAACCTTTTGCCAGACTTGTGCCTGCCTGAACCCTTTTGTTCTCGACAGGGCTCCCTTAAAGTTCACCAACCCTCTGCTTGAGGGTCCTCCAAACACCAATACAGGACTTAGGGGTGCAGGTTTTACTGCAGGTTGGGGTTTCCCCGTAACCTGGCACGTGTAACAACTCTTAAAGTACTTCACCAAATCCTTGTGGAGTTTTGTCCAGTCAAACTGCTGTGTTATGCAGGCTTTGGTTTTTCATATATTGACATGTACAGCCACTGTAATCTCGTGGGCCATTCTTAATATTTCTCTCCAGTACTTCTGTGGCACCATTAACTGGTGAACCACTGTCCACTCCTTGCCCTCAGGTCTGTGAGGAGAACTCCATTTCCTCATCAGTACCCCATTCTTTAAATAGACGCAGTCAGGGACTCCCTCTGCTTCAATTTCAGACTGGGCAACCTGTGCTAACTCTCTCAACAGCTCACAGAGCCTCAGCTAGGGAAGATTTATGTAATTCATTCCCTGGGTCTTCTAAGTTTCCAAAGAAAGTCTCAGACAGAGACATGGTTATCTACCTGCAGTGCCAATTCAGTCTCCTCTGGGGGAGCTGGTTTAGTCATGGCCCGATTCACTACACAGGCAGGGGGACTGCAGGGGACCGTCTCCTGTCATTGCCCTGTCTCTCTGACCTCCTGCGGTCTCTCTTTCATGACTGGGTAAGCTACCACCTTCGCCCCCGCCAGATCATTACCTAGGAGCAGGTCAACCCTGTCCACAGGCACACTAGGGACATTCCCTACGGTCAACGTTCCTGAAACTAAGTCACACTCCAAGTGCACCCGGTAAAAGTACAGGTGTACTGCCCTCCAATACCATTTACCACCATTCTGGTATTCACTGCACTCTCTGGGGGAAAGGTCAGTCCCTTTCCCAGTAAAAGGGATCGAGTGGCCCCTTTGTCCCTGAGGATTACTATGGGCTTGCTTGCCCTACTCAAGGGGTATGAGGTTACTCTCCCTTCAGACACAAAATCCTGATAACCTTCAAGAATCCTATTAAATATTCCTACACCTACAGCAGTACATTTTCTGGACCTTACTACTGCTGCAGTTGAAGCCACAGCGTGTTCTGCTGTGCTTTCCATCAGGGTCCTTTCTCCTTCACTGAGTGGGTGTACCATGATTAACCCTTCAGGCTTTCCCCGTAGTTTTCCAGCAGTCAGCTCTTAGATGACCTGCTTTATTATAATGGAAGCACACAGGTCTCCGGGTCTCACTCCTACTTATAGCACTATCCTTTGTGGCTGGAGGAGGGCCCACCTGTGTTCCTGCTTTTCTTTCTCTCACAGGACTGCTTGGGCTTCTATCACCTTCTCACTCTTTGTCCTTTTCAGATTTGTCGGGGTGACTAGGAAAGGTTTTCTCCTGGGGAAACGACTTACAGATGAGAGAAACTCATCAGACAGAGCTGTGACGTGCCGGGCTCTATGAACATTCTGTTCCTCTACATGTGTCTTTATGGAGAGTGGGAGAGAGTTTTTAAATTCCTTGAGAAAAATTACCTCTCTGAGCTTTTCATAGCTGGGCTGTACTTTAAGAGCCCTCAACCACTGGTCAAAAGCCAGCTGCTCACTTCTCTCAAATACCAGTTAAGTTTGATCAGCTTGCTTCGTGAGGGTTCTAAACTTCTGGTGATCGGCTACTGGTATTAGCTCATATGCCCCAAGGATAGCATTTTTTGTCAGTTCATAATTTGATGAACTCTCATCTGGCAACAGGCAATAAACCTCATGGGCTTTTCCTATTAACTTGCTTTGTAACAGCAGAGTGCTTTTCTCAGATGGCCATTTTAACTGCCTTGCAAGTTTTTCAAAAGATACAAAAAATGCTTCCACATTTCCCTCATTGAATTTTGGGATCAGTTGAGTAAATTTTAACAATTCTGTACCCAGCCCTGAATTACGCACCTCCATACTGGCCATGCTTTCACTGGGGTTACTCTGTCGCCTTCTAATTAACTCAAGCCGCCTCAGCTCTCACTCCTTGTATTCCTTCTGGTAGGTTCTTTCTCCTTCTCTCTCCTCTCTCTCTTTCTCTTCACGTTCTTTCTGAAAGTTTCTTTCTTTCTCTCTTTTTCCTTCTCTCTCTCTTTCCTCACCTTCCTTCTGGAAGGCCCTTTCTCTCTCTCTTCTTTCTCCTGTCTCTCTCATTCTCTTTCATTTTCTATTCAAATTCAAGTTTTCTCTGTTCCAATTGTATATTTGCTAGCAATACCCTGTCGGAGTCTATTTCTAACCCTCTTTCTGCTTCTTCAGATTCAAGGGAAATATGGTTGGTCACTAGTCTTAGGAATTCAGACTTTCTAGCCTTGGCATGGACAATGATCCCACACTGCTCAGCCATTTTTCTCAGCTCCTCCATAGACAGTGCTTTTAACTTATCCCAAGTTACTTCACACTGGCTTGTGGAGTTACTGGCTTCAGTCACAGACATGTTCATATTCTAGCACACGCAACTGCAGGAAAACCTGTTTTGAAATCTTTTCTCTTTTTGATTGGGATCAATTTGACTTCCCACTTCCAATTTCCCATTTGTCTGTGGGTCGAATCCGGACACTCACCCCCAAATTTCTGTTACGACAAGGTGAGAAAGGCATTTAGGGGTTCCCTCTCAGCCCATTTCCTGATTTGACCATAACAGGGTTTAATTTTTAAAACGGCGTGTTTTTAGCTTCACCTCAGTGAATCCTTGTTCATTGCTCTCCAATTGTAATGGCAAAGAAATCAACCAGGCAGGTTTTCTTAGAGTTGAAGATGAAACGTGTAATTTTATTAACCTTAAAACTTTCAAGCTACTAAAAATATGTGACCCGACCACGCTAGCGTGCATACGTGATAAACACACATACAGATAGAGACAGAAAAGGAGAAAGACTCAAGGGGAAAGGATTGATGCAATAACTGGAGTTCATTTACTGTCTTTTGAGTTTGATGTAAAGTCTTTGTTTGCAGTTCAATCTTGCCGTCTTGTTGGGACCCAGTGCACTTTCAAACTTGTTTTGATGGTTTTCTGTCTTGAGGCTGTTTCCTTCCATGGTTCGCTATCTTTGCATGAAAGGGAGAGAGACAGACCTTCCTTCTCTGTTGTCTTCAAATTGCACTCTGAATCAAACTGTTCTGTGAACAAAATTCAAAACTAAACCTGGGCCAGCAGGTTAGTCATGTGAACAGCTTTTTTTTTACAAACTCTCCTGCAATTTTGTGGATTCTCCATCTTAGCAGACACCCTCAGTGTGTGGTGGGGGGATGGAATGCTGGCTTTTTACACATTCAGTGTCTGATGATCAAACTCTGTTTGGGTTAATTGGATCAAGGAGCAGTTCTATTGTCTTCTCCAGGCAACTGTCTCTTAGAATGCAAATGTTACCAGCCATTGCTGTGATCTCTTTTTAAACAAGTCATCTTTTCAGTCCAGAACAGTTTAAAATTAATGTTTGGTATGACAAAATTAATATGCCTCATTCTTGACAGGTGGGGTTTTCATGACAGTATATTTATTGTTTTATATGTTGCTGTGCACTGTAGCAAACTACCATGCCCAACCCAGGGAACAGATTACTTTAGGAGGGAGCATTGGGAGCTTCAATAATGCCTGTGGGGTTGGTGGAAGATGGAGAATCTAAGGAGTGTAGATCGAATTGAATCGCGTGAAGAGTGCCAGGTTAAAATAGAAATGGAGAAGGAGTAGTAGGAACTGGAAGGGTTGGAAGAAGAAAGTGAGTTTTTATGAAGGGATGGGGAGTTTGATGGGGTGCAGAGTCTTAGTGAACTGGGTCTCGGGCGGCGGGGGTGGGAATAGAGTGCTTCATGAATTTGGACATGGTGATCTGTGCTTGAGGCAAGAAATCTTTGGGGAAATAATGGACTGGTTGAAAATCTAAATATCACTTTTTTTTCCTCTTTGAGATTAAAGATCTAACAATTGTGATTTGTAGAAGTTCTCAAAAGTAGTCAAAATGCATTTTTCATGTATATATTTAATATGTTGTGGGAGAGCATGGTTCCAGACCCCCACTAGAAAAGCACACTCAATTTTGTCTCTTCAATACTTGGATTGCCTTCTTATGACTTTACTGTAGTGGTGTGTACCTGTAGTTAAAGTTACAAACCACATGTAACCACTTGCTTTCACACTTTGTAGGCTCATAATCAAGACTATTCCTGAGCTGTCAGCTTTCTTGAATTGCTGGTTAGCTTTTGCCAGTTTTCACTATTGGCACATATGTACCATGATGAGATCAAATGACCTGCTGAAGTATTAACATCAAAGCATACTACAGGGTGTGATTGCCCTATTAACTGTAGCCATAGGAGGTCATTTTCAACTTACTGCTGAAGTACAAAACCAGCACTGTGGGATGAGCACCCATTACAGAAACCACGCAATGTTCCTTTCCATTGATTTCAATTTTACAGTCCAGTGATAAGTTTAAAATCCACCCCACCCCCAATCTCAATAGCAATGAGACAATGGTCGACGGGAATTGCTTTCTGACTCTACGGTTGTCTTTTTTTCCCCAAGATTCCTTTTAGTTCTTGGCTCCTATTTATGCTTGTCAATTTTAATGCAGTTTTAGCTACAAAAAAACCTGGAGATAACAAATGTCACATTGATGCAGTGGGAACCGTACTGACAGGATTGAGGAGTTTTGTCAGGAAGATGAATTTTGACGGTGACCTTGTTTACTATTCTTATTGGATGCCTGTTGGGAAATGTTCCATTCACTGGCAGTAATTTCTCACTTTAATGAGAACAATTGCAACAGAAAAAATCCCACAATGGATGTGCGCAAGCTTGAGAATTGCATATATTGATTAATTTTTATTCACTTCTTTCGTATGAAAGTATACATGATTTTAATTGTTGAAGGCTTTGTGTATATAGTTTAATAATTTGTGCTTTAATAGCAGTGTCCCTATCAAATGTTCTCATTTCTCAAACATGGCATTTTGAATCCATCAATTGAAGTCATTTAAGCAGATGTTTCAATTCTACATAAACTTAATGCAGGCTTTATTACCAGCTAGTCCTACAACACCCTTTGGCCTTATCACAATTCCCAGTTGTGCGATCTACCTTATTAGTTTCAGTGGTACTTCTGCAAACATCTGTTCGTTGTTGTTTTCACCAGATTTTTTAACCAGTTCTTTGGAAACAGCTTTCCCTGAAGTTAGACTCAAATTCTACTAAAATCAAACTATAAGTAAATTCCATTGTAATTATTATAATTGGCAACAAATGCTGTTGTCTGTGCAATGTGAACACAATATATTTACTTTATTCTACAATTTATTTTGCACTCACTGCTCTGTATTGGCTTGGCAAGTGTGGATTCCCCACAGAATTGTCAAAAGCAACAGCTGGCCTCTGTCTGCATGTGTTGCAGGCCACAATCACTTTTAATTTTATTCAAAACTGCTGTGTTCTGTTTAACGTGCATGCAAGTTAAAATAAATTAGTTAGCACTGTTAATTGCTTATCATAGTTAATGCTGTAGCAAAATGTTTGCAATTTTGTTTTCAAATTTGATGCAACAGGAGCACCAGCAGTGGCACAGAGTGGTGGGATACAGCCTACATTTACAGTGCTACTGATTTGCTGTGCTGCTGAGTTCTCAATCTCAAGTTAGGGAAGATGAGAGCTGAGGTCTGGTGCTTTCTTCATAAGCCAGAAAGCCGCTTCTAGATCTCTGTTGTCCCGTCCTAGTGGTTGGTTCAGAATGGCAGTGTGAAAGCTTGGGAAAGTAGGTCAGTGTCACTGATATGGTTTGAATTGAACCATAGCTCAGGAAGAGAGTTAGAGAGGAAAATAAAAGAAGTTGATCTATATAGAGAAAAAAAAAATTGAGTCAGACTTGGAAACTGGAAAGTCTGATATTAAACCAACAAATCAGAATCCGTTTGATAATCCTATTAAACACTGCAAATACAGTGTATAAATTTCTCGGGAGGTATCTGATTGACGAAATAGACACATGAGCTTATAAAATTTACAATTTAATTGAATGGTTCAGCTGCAGTAGCAGATCTTAATTTGTAAACAGATATTAACAAGAACCCTCTACCATCGAACCGACCCAATTTTGGAACTCTTGTTCATGTAAACTCTGCAGCCTTGAAATCTGCTCATGTTGCGAAGGCTGTGCTTAAAGTGCCAGCTTGGGATGTGATTTTGGATGAGAATTATGGTATGAAATGTTAGTGCGTCTCAGTTTATAATTTAACATCTGTGTCCTTTCTGATAAATTTAATAGAAAGTCTGTTGCAGAATGTGATTGTGTTAAGTACATTTTATTTGAAGCTCTAATAGCTTATATTGGAGATTTCAATTCAAAAGTGGTTTAGGACCTGAAATAAATTTGAGCCGAAGGCAAAAGCCCAGGGAGAGCAACCACATTTTTTGAGCTGTGTGTTACTCTTCTGTGCTGAACTTCTGCTCTTTCCCTGAGCTACACTTTTCATACTCAATCCCAACTGCAGTTGCAAATCAACAGACTAGAATGAGACCACCGCTGCTGTCACAGCAGGAGCTTTCATGCACTACCAATCTCTGCAACAAAGAGAAACTAGATGGAGTGGGGAATCCATGGCTGGTTTACTGCAAGATTATTCACTTTAAACAACATGGACTTCACAAACATTATGCTACTTCTCGATGAGATGACTGACCTGACCCAGAAAGTACAAATACTAATTGTGAATAATTAATAGGACTGAGTGAGAACAAAAGGCACAACACCTTTTCTGAGCAAAAGCTATGGGCCCTGACAACATGCCAGCCATAGTACTGAAGGCTTATACTCCAGTGCTCCAGATCTAGCCACACCTTTAACCAAGTTGTTCCAGTACAGCTACAGCACGGGCATCTACAATGTGGAAAATTGCCCAGGTACGTCCTGTCCACAAAAAGCAGGACAAATCCAATCCGGCCAATTATTGCCTCATCAGTCTACTGTCAATCATCAGCAAAGTGATGGAAGGGGTCGTCAAGTGTGCTAGCAAGTGGGACTTTCTCAGCAATGACCTGCCCACTGACGCTCAGTTTGGATTCTGCCAGGGCCACTCAGCTCCTGACCTCATTACAGCCTTGACCCAAACATGGATTAAAGAACTGAATTCCACAGGTGAGATGAGAGTGACTGCTGTTGACATCAAGGTGGCATTTGATCAATGGTGGTACCAAGTAGCCCTAGCAAAATTCAAGTCAATAGGAATCAGGGTGAAAACTCTCCACTGGTTGGAGTCATGCACAGCACAAAGGAAGATGATTATGGTTGTTGGAGGCCAATCATCATAGCCCCAGGACATCCCTGCAGGAGTTCCTCAGGGTAGTGTCCAAGGCCCAACCATGTTCCGCTGCTTCATCAATGACCTTCCCTCCAATGTAAGGTCAGAAGTGGGGATATTCTCTGATGATTGTACGATGTTCAGTACCATTCTCAATCTCTCAGATACTGAAGCAGTCTGTGCCCATGTGCAGCAAGACCTTGACAACATTCAGACATGGACTGATAAGTGGCGAGTAACATTTGTGCCACCCAAGTGCCAGATAGTTACCATCTTCAACAAGAGAAAATCTAACTGTCTTCCCTTGACATTCAATGGCATTATCATCACTGAATCCCCCACCACCAGCATCTTGGAGGTTACCATTGACTTAACTGGACCAGCCATAGAAATACCGTGGCTACAAGAGCGTGTCAGATGCTGGACATTCCGTGGTGAGTAACTCATCTCCTGACTTTCTAAAGTCTGTCCACCATCTACAAGGCACAAGTCAGAAGTGTGATGGAATACTGTCCACTTGCCTGGATAAGTGTAGCTGCAACAACATTCAAGAAGCTAGACACCATGCAAGACAAAGCAGCCTACTTGATTAATACCCCATCCACCAACATTCACTCCCTCCACCACCGGCACACAGTAGCAGCAGTGTGTACCATCTACAAGATGCACTGCAGCAACACGCCAAGGCTCCTTCGACAGCACCTGTGATCTTTACCACCTAGAAGGACAAGGGCAGGAGATGCAGGGGCACACCACCACCTGCAAGTTCCCCTCCAAGTCAAGCACCATCCTGATTTGGAATGATATAGCCGTTCCGTTCCCTGTCGCTGAGTCAAAATCCTGGATCTCCCTCCCTAAAAGCACTGTGGATGGACCTACATCACATGGACTATAGCGGGAAGAAAGTGGCTCACGACCACCTTCTCAAGGGTAATTAGGAATGGGCAATAAATATTGGCCTTGCCAGCGAAGCTCACATCCCAAGAGCAAATTTAAGAAAAGAACAAGTTTAGCTGGGGACAGTGCCCTGCACCTGCTCCTGCTCTGTTGCACTGAGGAATAATGACTCGAGGACAAATCAGTAAAAGCTACTGACCTTTGGCTGAATATCATGTAGTGAATGGAAACTGAGAGAGAGAGAGAAGAAAGAGTCAAAAAGTGGAAAGCAAGAGGGAAGAAAAGACTAAAAAAATGGAAAGAAGATGGGAATGAGAGAGGGGATAAAACTGAGACAAAGGGCGTGAGAGAGACAATCCAATTTCTAACTGAATAGCTGGAAACAAATGTGTGAATTGCCACATTAATGGGCTAGATATCAAAATAATGTTCTTGGTGTATTTTACTTAAGTTGGAAACATGAGTCAGCAATCAAGGTGCAAATTGGGTTTGAAATTGCAGTAGTTTCATGAAGTAAAGTTATGGTTCATGTTTTTGCTCACACTTATTTGCATATCACGAAACATGAAGTCCTCTATGAACCAGCACAATGGAACATTTTTTTGGTTTTATTTCTTTGCATTAAAAAATGTATCTTGATGTATTTAACAGTGGTGACCTGGTGCAGTTATATTAATATAGCTGAAAATGTTTTTATTTCAAAACAAAGCATTTTTAATAAGAGTCTCTAGTCTACCATCTGTGAACAGCTTGATTTTAAGTTACTGAAAATGACGACAAAAAGCTATCCCTAGTTTCATCGGCGCACACAAGTCAGTTCCTTGGTACTCTTTTTTTAAATTTAAGAAATTCTAAAACATGCTGCTCATGACTTTGTACCAAGCAAAAGCTTAATTTGAAGAGCTTCCTTGTAGGTCACAATCTCATTAATTAGGGCCATGGACAGTTTTGTGGGTGAGGCCAGAGTATGCTTTATAAATCGGCATGAAAGATTGCAGAAACGTGATTCACACAGCATGTTACTGGTACTTAAAATTCTTCAGTCTTTTTTACTGGCTAGCCCTATTTTGGGTGAATTGTGTGGAAAAACCTAGTGCAACCTCGTGGAAACTAGAGGATCCTATATTTAACACTTCCCTGTTGTCATGAGGACCCCACCTGCCACGAATGAGACATATTAATTTTGTCATATAAAATATTAATTTTACACTGTTGCTGGACTGAGAAGATAACTTGTTTAAAGAAATCACAGCAGTGGCTGGAAATATTTGCATGCTAAGAGACAGTTATCTGGAGAGACAATGGAACTGCTCCCTGATCCAAATCACCCAAATGGATTTTGATCATCAGACATTGAATAGGTAACAAGACAGCATTCCATTCCCCTGCCCCCGCTGCGGATGTCTGCTAAGATGAAAGGAATCCACAAAAACGCAGGAGAGTTTGTTAAAAAAACAACCAGTCACATGACTAACCTGCTGGCCCAGGGTTTTTGAATTGTGTTCACAGAACAGTTTTGAAGACCGAGACTGCAACTTGAAGACAACAGAGCAGGAATGTCTCTCCCTGGCTCCCTCTCTCTCAAGAATTTCCAGATCCATTGAAGCCACTTAAACCTCCTGAGCGAAGACTCCTTCATCAAAACAAGTTTGAAAGTGTGCACTGGGCCCCAATGAAACAGCAAGATTTAACTGCAACCAAAGACTCTACATCAAACTCAAAAGACAGTAAATGAACTCGAGCTATTGCTTTAAATTTTTCTCCTTTATTCTTTCTCCACTTCCATCTCTATCTGTGTGTGATCACATATGCATGCTAGCGTGGTTGCATCACGTATTCATAGTAGTTTTAACCAAATTAGAGTTTTAAGGTTAATAAGCTTACACCTTTCTTGATTAAATCTAAGAAAACCTGATTTCTTTGCCATTACCCACATCAGAGACGCCATCTATGAGTCAGCTTTGACCACCTACGGCAAAAGTGCGAAGAGAAATGCAGACTGGTTTCAATCTCATAAAGAAGAGCTGGAACCTGTCATAGCCGCTAAGCGCATTGCACTGTTGAACTACAAGAAAGCCCCCAGCGATTTAACATCCGCAGCACTTAAAGCAGCCAGAAGCACTGCACAAAGAACAGTCAGGCGCTGCGCAAACGACTACTGGCAACACCTATGCAGTCATATTCAGCTGGCCTCAGACACCGGAAACATCAGAGGAATGTATGATGGCATGAAGAGAGCTCTTGGGCCAACCATCAAGAAGATCGCCCCCCTCAAATCTAAATCAGGGGACATAATCACTGACCAACACAAACAAATGGACCGCTGGGTTGAGCACTACCTAGAACTGTACTCCAGGGAGAATGCTGTCACTGAGACTGCCCTCAATGCAGCCCAGCCTCTATCAGGCATGGATGAGCTGGACATACAGCCAACCAAATCAGAACTCAGTGATGCCATTGATTCTCTAGCCAGTGGAAAAGCCCCTGGGAAGGACAGCATTACCCCTGAAATAATCAAGAGTGCCAAGCCTGCTATACTCTCAGCACGACATGAACTGCTATGCCTGTGCTGGGACGAGGGAGCAGTACCCCAGGACATGCGCGATGCCAATATCATCGCCCTCTATAAAAACAAAGGTGACCGCGGTGACTGCAACAACTACCGTGGAATCTCCCTGTTCAGCACAGTGGGGAAAGTCTTTGCTCGAGTTGCTCTGAACAGGCTCCAGAAGCTGGCCGAGCGCGTCTACCCTGAGGCACAGTGTGGCTTTCGTGCAGAGAGATCGACCATTGACATGCTGTTCTCCCTTCGTCAGATACAGGAGAAATGCCGTGAACAACAGATGCCCCTCTACATTGCTTTCATTGATCTCACCAAAGCCTTTGACCTCGTCAGCAGACGTGGTCTCTTCAGACTACTAGAAAAGATTGGATGCCCACCAAAGCTACTAAGTATCATCACCTCATTCCATGACAATATGAAAGGCACAATTCAACATGGTGGCTCCTCCTCAGAGCCCTTTCCTATCCTGAGTGGCGTGAAACAGGGCTGTGTTCTCGCACCCACACTTTTTGGGATTTTCTTCTCCCTGCTGCTTTCACATGCGTTCAAGTCCTCTGAAGAAGGAATTTTGTTCCACACAAGATCAGGGGGCAGGTTGTTCAACCTTGCCCGTCTAAGAGCGAAGTCCAAAGTACGGAATGTCCTCATCAGGGAACTCCTCTTTGCTGACGATGATGCTTTAACATCTCACACTTGAAGAGTGCCTGCAGAGTCTCATCGACAGGTTTGCGGCTGCCTGCAATAGATTCGGCCTAACCACCAGCCTCAAGAAAACAAACATCATGGGGCAGGATGTCAGAAATGCTCCATCCATCAATATTGGCGACGACGCTCTGGAAGTGGTCCAAGAGTTCACCTACCTAGGCTCAACTATCACCAGTAACCTGTCTCTAGATGCAGAAATCAACAAGCGCATGGGAAAGGCTTCCACTGCTATGTCCAGACTGGCCAAGAGAGTGTGGGAAAATGGCGCACTGACACGGAACACAAAAGTCCGAGTGTATCAGGCCTGTGTCCTCAGTACCTTGCTCTATGGCAGCAAGGCCTGGACAACGTATGTCAGCCAAGAGCGACGTCTCAATTCATTCCATCTTCGCTGCCTCCGGAGAATACTTGGCATCAGGTGGCAGGACCGTATCTCCAACACAGAAGTCCTCGAGGCGGCCAACATCCCCAGCTTGTACACACTACTGAGTCAGCGGCGCTTGAGATGGCTTGGCCATGTGAGCCGCATGGAAGATGGCAGGATCCCCAAAGACACATTGTACACCGAGCTCGCCACTGGTATCAGGCCCACCGGCCGTCCATGTCTCCGCTATAAAGACGTCTGCAAAAGCGACATGAAATCCTGTGACATTGATCACAAGTCGTGGGAGTCAGTTGCCAGCGTTCGCCAGAGCTGGCGGGCAGCCATAAAGACGGGGCTAAAATGTGGCGAGTCGAAGAGACTTAGTAGTTGGCAGGAAAAAAGACAGAGGCGCAAGGGGAGAGCCAACTGTGCAACAGCCCTGACAAACAAATTTCTCTGCAGCACCTGTGGAAAAGCCTGTCACTCTAGAATTGGCCTTTATAGCCACTCCAGGCGCTGCCTCACAAACCACTGACCACCTCCAGGCGCGTATCCATTGTCTCTCGAGATAAGGAGGCCCAAAAGAAAAAAAAAAGAAAAAAAGAAACAATTGGAGAGCAGTGAACAAGGATTCACTGAGGTGGAAGCTAAAATCATGGCGTTTTAAAAATTAAACCCTGTTACTGTCCAACCAGGAAAGGGCTGAGAGAGAACCCCTGGACCCTTTTCTCACCTGGTCATAACAGAAATTAGGGGGCCAGTGTCCGGATTCGACCCACAGATAAATGAGAAATTGGAAGTGGGAAGTCAAATTCATCCCAATCAAAAAGTGAAATGATTGCAATACAGGTTTTCTTGTGGTTATGTGTGCGACTGAAGCCAGGAACTCCACAAGCCAGGGTGAAGTCACTTGGGATAAGTTAAAAGCACTGTAAGAGTTGAGAAAAATGACTGAGCAGTGTGGGATCACTGTCCGTGCCGAGGCTAGAAAGTCTGAACTCCTAAGACTAATGGCCATTTTTCCCTTGAATCTGAAATAGACTCTTACAGGGTATTGGTTGCAAAGATACAATTGGAACAGAGGAAACTTGAATTTGAAGAAAGAGAAAAAGAGAGAGAGGCGAAAGGGAACGAAAGAACGTTTCAGAAGAAATGTGAAGAAAAAACGAGAGGGGAGAGAAAAAGCAAGAGTCTTCCAGAAGGAATGTGAGGAGAGAGAGCTGAGGTGGCTTGAGTTAACTAGGGGGCGACAGAGTAATCCCAGTGAAAGCATGGCCAATATGGAGGATCATAATTCAGGGTTGGGTACAGAATTGTTAAAGTTTTCCCAATTGATTCCAAAATTCATGAGGGAGATATGGAAGCATTTTTTGCATCTTTTGAAAAACTTGCAGGACAGTTAAAGTGGCCAGCTGAGACTTGGACTGTTCTGTTACAAAGCAAGTTACTAGGAAAAGCCCATGAGGTTTATTGTTGCCAATTGAGAGTTCATCAAATTATGAACTGACAAAAAATGCTATCCTCGGGGCATGTCAGTTAGTTTCGGAAGCCTATCGCAAAAAGTTTAGAACCCTCAAGAAGCAAGCTGATCAAACTTAACTGGAGTTTGAGAGAAGTAAGCAGCTGGTTTTTGACCAGTGGCTGAGGGCTCTTAAAGTGCAGCCCAGCTATGAAAATCTCAGAGAGATAATTTTACTTGAGGAATTTAAAAACTCTCTCCCAATCTCCATAAAGACACATGCAGAGGAACAGAATGTTCACAGAGCCCGGCACGTCACAGCTCTGTCTGATGAGTTTTCTCTCATCTGTAAGTCGTTTCCCCAGGAGTAAACCTTTCCTAGTCACCCTGACAAATCTGAAAAGGACAAAGAGTGAGAAGGTGATAGAAGCCCAAGCAGTCCTGTGAGAGAAAGAAAAGCAGGAACACAGGGGGGCGCTCCTCCAGCCAAAAAGGATAGTGCTATAAGTAGGAGTGAGACCCGGAGACCTGTGTGCTTCCATTATAATAAAGCAGGTCATCTAAGAGCTGACTGCTGGAAAACTATGGGGAAAACTACGAAGAAAGCCTGAAGGGTTAATCATGGCACACACGCTCAGTGAAGGAGAAAGGACCCTGATGGAAAGCACAGCAGAACACGCTGTGGCTTCAACTGCAGCAGTAGTAAGGTCCGGAAAATGTACTGCTGTAGGTGTAGGAATATTTAATAGGATTCTTGAAGGTTATCAGGATTTTGTGTCTGAAGGGAGAGTAACCTCATACCCCTCGAGTAGGGCAAGCAAGTCCATAGTAATCCTCAGGGACAAAGGGGCCATTCGATCCCTCTTACTGGGATAGGGACTGACCTTTCCCCCAGAGAGTGCAGTGAATACCAGAATGGTGGTAAATGGTATTGGAGGGCAGTACACCTGTACTTTTACACCGGGTGCACTTGGAGTGTGACTTAGTTTCAGAAACGCTGAAAGTAGGGATTGTCCCTAGTGTGCCTGTGGACAGGGTTGACCTGCTCCTAGGTAATGATCTGGCGGGGGCGAAGGTGGTAGCTTCCCCAGTAGTGAAAGAGAGACCGCAGTCAGTCAGAGAGACAGGGCAATGGCCGGAGGCGGTCCCCTGCAGTTCCCCTGCCTGTGTAGTGAATCGGGCCATGACTAAACCAGCTCCCCCAGCGGAGACTGAATTGGCACTGCAGGCAGATAACCATGTCTCTGTCTGAGACTTTCTTTGGAAAATTAGAAGACCCAGGGAATGAATTACATGAATCTTCCCTAGCTGAGGCTCAGTGAGCTGACCCAGTATTGAGAGAGTTAGCACAGGTTGCCCAGTCTGAAATTGAAGCAGAGGAAGTCCCTGACTGCGACTATTTAAAGAATGAGGTACTGATGAGGAAATGCAGCTCTCCTCACAGACCTGTGAGCAAAGAGTTGACAGTACTTCACCAGTTAGTGGTGCCACAGAAGTACTGGAGAGAAATAGCAAGAATAGCCCACGAGATTGCAGTGGCTGTACATGTCAGTATATGAAAATCCAAAGCCTGCATAAGACAGCAGTTTGACTGGCCTAAGCTCCACAGTGATGTGGTGGAGTACTGTAGGAGTTGCCACATGTGCCAGGTTGAGGGGAAACCCCAACCTACAGTGAAATCTGCACCCAAAGTCCTGTATTGGTGTTTGGAGGACCCTCCAGCAGAGCTCTGGTGAACTGTCAGGGTGTCTTGCCGAGAGCAAAAGGCGGCAGGCAGGCACAAGGCTGGTAAAAGGTTAGAGAGGAAAGTGGAAAAAGGAACAAAGAGGGCAGGTTAAAGGCAATCCGAGAGGAATTCCAAATGGAAACCCCTACTCAGACAACCCCAAAATGTTTGAAAGATTATGCCCACATCCTCCTGTGCAAATGCAGACACCAAAAGCACCCCACCAGAGTCACTAACAGCATTTACAGAAACCTGCAGAGACAACGAAGGTCCCCAAGAGGGCAGAGAAACCACGAGGATGATGCCTCACCTCGTCAAAGTGCCGCAGGGGAGTGCAGTAAAATCTGGACAAATACCTGCAAGCAGGAGTGTCCCAGAGGACAAAGGGAAGATTAGCAAAGAATCCCCCCACCCCCACTGTCAGGAGAAAAGTGAACCAACCATCCCCTAAGGTGAAAAGCTGATGTATCACTCATCAAAGCACTGAAAGAGAGTTCAGAATGGATCCACCCACTACCGGCTCTCCTGAGCGGAATTCCAACTTAGGGCTAATTAAATCTAACCCTCCCCCTGCAGACCTCAACAAAAGCAAGACACCTTAGGCAGTCATGGAAATGTGCAAACTGAAAAACTTCCCCAAAAATCACATTTATTGGGATGCCAAAAAGGGCAGTTTAAAGCACCACTGCTACCAAGAAAAGACAGGCAGTAACAAATTTTTAGGATTTCTGAATGAATGAGAATGAAGGAGAGAGATACATGTGTGTTTTCCTATACTTAACTCTTCTCTCTATTCTCTTTTAATGAAATGCTCTTCTAGAAATCGCATTTCATTCCACTGGATATTGAGGTGTCGTGAAGACCCCACCTGCGAGGAATGAGGCATATAAATTTCATCATTTGAAATATTAATTTTAAACTGATGCTGGACTGAGAAGGTGACTTGTTTAAAGAAATCATAGCAGTGGCTGGAAACATTTGCATGCTAAGAGGCAGTTGCGTGGAGAGACAATGGAACTGCTCCCTGATCCAATTTACCCAAATGGATTTTGATCACCAGACATTAAATGGGTAACAAGCCAGCATTCCATTCCACCCCTTTCACCCCCCCCCCCCACCCCTCCACCACCACCACTGAGGGTGTCTGCTAAAATGAAAGGAATCCACAAAAAACGCAGGAGAAGCTAAAAGTACTGTGTTTTAAAAATTAAACCCTGTTACAGACAAACCAGGCCAGGGCTGAGATGGGACCCCCAGACCCCTTTCTTACCTGGTCGTAACACTGTATACAACTACACTAATTGCAGCACAAAGTTTCAAATATAACAGCAGAATGTACCAATTCCTTTCACATTACCACCTCAAGCGTACTACCCTACAAACCCTCCCAAAAGAATAATCCGACAATGCATTCATATAGTGTGGGCTCCAATGTAACAGTAGAAGGATTTTCAGTTAACTTTGTTACCAGCATCAATTGCCCCAGGCTGATCTGTTCATGCTAGTAATTAGGTTAAAGGATGTGTCAGCAGTAATATATATACTCAGTAATGTGCTTTCCCCTGAAGCATACACTGTATAAAGTGACAGGTCTGATTCAGGTGGATTTTTTCATGTTGCCTCTCTTTTGTAGAACATCTGGTAAATCATGGGGGAAAGATGCAGATAAATGTTTAAAAATACACAGTGACAAATCTTCACATCATCCAGTTTAAAATAATAGAATCTACGATGCCTTGCATAAATAGTAAATTTGCAGCATTAGTATTAAAACTATCTGCTGTTTCTCCAGCAATACATTTTAATACTAAATTCTAAAGTACTTCTACTGGTACTCAACAAAAAAACTCTGTCTCCATTTCTGTTTAATTACTTCCATATCATTTATCTTGAGGGCTGTCAACCTGCATTTGAAAGATGCATAATCGAAATGAAGAAATTACTTTCTTAGAAAATTACTTGATTTCTTCCTATAATTTCAAAAGAATTTCTTGAATAGAACATAGGAACGTAGGAGCAGTAGTCGGCCATTCAGCCCGTCGAGACTGCTCTGCCATTCAATTAGATCATGGCTGATCATCTTCCTCAATGCCACTTTCCCATGCTACCTCCAAATCCCCTGATCTCATTAGTATCTAGAAATCTATCGATTTCTGTCTTGAACATGCTCAACAATTGACCTTCCACAGTCCTCTGGGGTAGAGAATTCCAAAGATTCACCACCCTCTTAGTGAAGAAATTCCTCCTCATCCCAGTCTTAAATGGCCTACCCCTTATTCTGAGACTATGTCCCCTGGTTCTGGACTCACCAGCCAGGGGAAACATCCTATCTACAACCACCCTGTCACACCCTGTAAGAATTTAAGTTTCAATGAGATCACCTCTCATTCTTTAAAACTCTAGAGAATACAGACCCTGTTTCCTCAATCTCTCCTCATAAGACAATCCTGCCATCCCAGGGATCAGTCTGGTGAACCTCCATTGCACTCCTTCTATGGCACATATATCCTTCCTTAGATAAGGAAAGCAAAACTGTACACAATACTCCAGGTGTGGTCTCACCAATGCTCTATATAATTGCAGCAAGACATCTTTACTCCTGTACTCAAATCCCTTTGCAATAGAAGCAAACATACCATTTGTCTTCCTAATTGCTTGCTGCACCTGCATGCTAGCTTTTCGTGACTCATGAACAAGGACATCCAGGCTCTCTCTGGACATCAACACTTCCCAACCTCTACTATAGAAGAAATACTCTGCCTTTCTATTTTTTCTACCATTTCATCTGCCATGTTCTTGCCCATTCCCTAGGCCTGTATAAAACCCCTGAATTCTCCTTGCATCCTCCTCATAACTCACATTCCTGCCTAGTTTTGTGTCATCAGCAAATTTGGGAGTATTATATTTGGTCCCGACATCCATATCATGTATATAGATTGTGAAAACAGCTGTGGCCCCAGCACTGATCTTTGAAGTACCCAACTAGTAACTGCTTGCCATTCTAAGAATGACCCATTTATTCCTACTCTCTGTTTTCTGTCTGTTAACTAATTCTCAATCCATAGCAGTATATTACCCTCAATTCCATGTGCTCTAATTCTGTTCACTAAGCCTATGTGGGGCCTTATCAAAAGCCTTCTGAAAATCCAAATACACCACATCCACTGGTTCTCCTTTATCTGTGCTACAAGTAACATCCTCAAAAAAACTCCAACAGGTTTGTCAACCATGATTTCCCTTTCATAAATCCATGTTGATTCAGCCCAATCATATCATTGTTTTCTAAGTTTCTAGTTATCACATCCTTTATAATAGATTCTAACATTTTCTCTACTACTGAGGTCAAACTAACAGATCTGTAGTTGCCCTCTCTCCCTCCTTTCTTAAAAAGTGGGGTTACATCTGCTACTTTCCAGTCTGCAGGAACCTTTCCAGAATCTATAGAATTTTGAAAGATAACCACCAATACATCCACTATCTCTATAACCACCTCCTTCAACACTCTGGGATGTAGCTCATCTGGTCCAGGAGATTTATCAACCTTAAATCCAGTTAATTTTTCAAATACTACCTCTTTCTTAGTACTAATTTCTTTCAATTCCTCATTTTCCCAAGTCCCTTTGTTCCCCAGTATTTCTGGGAGATTTTCTGTATCATCCTCCCTGAAAACAGACACAAAGTAATTATTTAGTTTCTCTGCCATTTCCCTATTCTCCATTATAAATTCTCCTGTTTCTGCCTGTAATGGACCCATGTTTGTCCTTGCTAATCTTGTCCTTTTCAAACACCTAAAGAAGCTTTTACAGCCTGCCTTTATGTTTCTCGCTAGCTTGCATTCATATTATCTTTTCCCCTTCTTTTTCAGTTTCTTGGTCCTCCTTTGCTGAATTCTAAATTGCTCCAATCCTTGCACTTAACACTTTTTCTGGCAACCTTATAAGCCACTTCCTTTGATCTAATGCAATCTTTAGCTTCTTTTGTTAGCCACGGTTGATTCATCTTTCCTGTTTTTTATGTCTTAGAGGAATGTATATTTGTTGTAGACCATGTAATATTTCTTTGAATACTAGCCATTGTCTGTCTACTGTCAAATCTTTTAATATATTTTCCCAATCCATCATAGCAAACTTGCCCCTCATACCTTAATAGTTTCCTTTGTTCAAATTTAAGACCCCAGTTTCAGAATGAACTATATCACTTTCAAACTTAATGTAAAATTCTATCATTTTATGATCACTATTTTCCAAAGCCTCCTTTACAGCAAGGTTATTAATTTACCCTATCTCATTGCATAATAATAAATCTAAAATAGCCAGATCCTAGTTGGTTCTTCAATGTACTGCTCCAGAAACGCATCTCATACACACTCCAGGAATTCATCTTACACAGCATTAGTGCTGATTAAGTTTACACAGTCTATATGGAAATTGAAGACACCCATTATTACAGTATTACCCATGTTGTATGCAGCTCTAATTTCCTGATTTTTACTGTGCCCAACATTACCACTACTGTTTGCTTGCCTATAAACAACTCTCACCAATATTTGCTGCCCCTTGCTGTTTCTTCGCTCCACCCAAACTGATTCTCAGTGGACTCAACAATTGTAAAAATTAATAAAGTATATTTGGTTTAGAGTAATTGATGCCAAAATGTTGAAAGGGCAAAAAAGTCCACAAAGCATTTTTGTTCAAAATACTTCCCCTTTTAATTGAAAGGTTGACAGAATTACCATAAATTTCTTTGGCTTTTTTCATTCAAAAATAATTTTTACAAAGCATTTACAGCACAGAAACCAATCATTCAGCCCAACAGATTATGCTGGTGTTTTTTCCATACAAGCGTCTTCCCACCCTTCTTCATCTAATCCCATCAACTTCGATTTCTTTCTCCCTCATGTGCTTATCTAGCTTCCCCTAAAAATGCATCTATATCTTAGTCACCTCTTCTACTCCTTGCAGTATGGAGTTCCACATTCTCATGACTCTCGAGCTAAAGAAGTTTCTCCTAAATTCCTTATTGGATTTATTAGTGTCTGTCTTATATTTATGGTCCTTAATTCTGATCTCTTGCAAGTGGAAACATCTTTCGTACATTTACCCTATCAAACCCTTTCATCATCTTCTAAACCTCAGTCAGGTCACAACTCAGTCTTTTCTTTTCTAGAGAAAAGAGCCCCAGCTTGTTCAGCCTTTCCTGATAGGTATAACCTCTCACTTCTGGTTTCATTCTGGTAAACCTTTTTTGCATCTTTTCCAGTCCTTCTATGTGCTTTTTAGAATACGGAGACCAAAACTGTTCACAGTACTTCAAGTGTTGTCGAACCAAAGTGATATAAATTTCAACAGAATTTCTCTGCTTTTTATTTCTATCCCACTAGAAATTAACCCAAATGGTTTATTTGCTTTTTTTTATGTCTTTATTAACCTATATCACTACTCCTAATGATTGTGGATCTGAAACCCCAGATCTCTATGCTCCTCTGCCCCATTTAGACACTTATTTTCCAAGGAGCATATGGCTTCCTTATTCTTCCTGCCAAGTTGTACTAGTTTACACTTGCCTTTCTTGAAGTGCCAATTAAAAATTCATTCTGAAAGTTTCTTCATATCTTCTTATCATTTTATTGCTGTCCTGCTCTGTATTAACAACAAACCCCAACTTGGTGTCATCAACAAATGTTGAAATTGTACTTTTGATTCCCCAGGTGGAATTATTTATGTAAATAGTGAACAATTGTGGTCCCAGGACCGATCCTGTGGAACACCATTACCCACCATGTGCTAATCTGAGAAACTACTTCGAACCCATATTCTTTGTTTTCTGTTTTGCAGCCAACTCCCTATCCATTCTGCTACTTTTCCCCTGTTCTGACCTTAGTCCTGCATGTACAGTTATAGAGTCACAGTCATTACGACACAGAAGGAGGCCATAAGAATACAAGAATTAGGAAACAGGCTTGCAGCTCACACACTGTTCCCAGAGCATATAAAAACTGCTCTCCATCTTGAAGGCACACAGACCCCTTTAGTTTAAACAGAGAAAAAAAACACTTCCATGACCCCTCCTCCCTTGGCAAAATGAAACACCATTCTTAAAATGTGTTTCATTACAATGCAAAACAGAAACTGAAAAAACACTCCAAACATATTTTCACATTGATGCCCCCATTCACTCTACTGGTAATTAATAGAATATTTCTTTGTACCATCATTATTTATGTAACTTAACGAGGTTAAATGTGTGACAAAGCATTGACGATAACATTGTTCTTCCCCGAAATATGTACAATCTTCAAATGATAGGGCTGCAACAACAAACTCCATCTGAATATTCCAGCATTTTGGCTTTTAAATTTTTCCGCAAACGTTAATGGGTTATGGTCAGTGTATATTAGTGTTTCTTTATAGTCTTGGTGGACATACACTTTGAAATGTTTAAGGGCCAGCAATAGTCCTAATGTTCCTTTTTCTACAGTGGAATACTTTTTTTGATGGCAATTTAGTTTTTCTGAAAAGTACCCTACTGGTTTTTCTATGCCCGATTCATCATCCTGCAATAGAACTGCAGTAACACCTCGGCCGCTAGCATCAATCGCAATCTTGAAGGGTTTAGTAA
The DNA here is from genome assembly GCF_036365525.1 of Heterodontus francisci. Lineage (NCBI taxonomy): Eukaryota > Metazoa > Chordata > Chondrichthyes > Heterodontiformes > Heterodontidae > Heterodontus > Heterodontus francisci. The sequence continues at coordinate 32,973,897 of NC_090389.1, forward strand.
AATTTGGAGCAACCAACACTGGTTCATTAGTTAAGATTGCCTTTAGCTTTTCAAAAGCTGCCTGGCACTCATCTGGCCATACTACTTTTTTTGTAGCAAATCAGTTATTGGGGCAGCTACAGGACTAAAATTCGGTACAAACTTCCTGTAGAAACTGCACATTAAATTTGGAAGACAGGAGATGTGACAGGGACTGTATCTGGGGGAATATTCATTGAAACCATTTACAACCCATCTCATTGAGATTGAGTTGGCGGCACTGTAGTCCTGTTGTCTGTGGTAACTGCTGAATCCTGAGCGTGCTGGCCAGCTGGCTTCCATTTTTCCCTCTTCCCATGAGGCGACATTACTCCAGATCCTGTTCAAAAAATACCAGTCATCCTTGCTTCTCCTAAGTCCTGATGGTTCTGCATGTGCAAAGTTGTTTTAAAGAATACTAAATTTTAGTAACCTGATTCATGAGCTCCATGTCTCCAAGTTTTTAAAAATGAATTAATGCTTTTGGTTAATGGCCCGATTCTGAGCTCGCTGCTCCAAGTTTCAAGTTGTTAAGCTGTTATAAGAGGCAAAGTAGTAAAAATCAATTTGATCGATAAATAATATAAAATAAATGTGTTGCAGACTTGTTTATTCAATATCTATTAGCATTTGTTAAATTCTCATATTTTTACCTAATTGTTTTTGCCAGAAAACTCTCGATCCTTGCCATTCTTGTTCTGCTAATCAGCAACACCCAAACCAGCATTAGCAATAGGAATGATCCCCTCATCAACACCTAGCAGAAAATACTCACTCAAATGGCAGCTGTGACAGAAGCTATTCTACAGGGTTCAATGTGACAGCATTGGATACTGACTGAAAAATATTGGATACTGAGGGAAAATATTAGAGGCAGAAGCATTCCCAATATTATTTGTGCAGTAAGGTGCAACCTTGGATGAGGCAGCTCACAAATGCAAAATTAAATGAGATTGCGCACTTACTCGACTTACAGATTTTAAAAATAAAATGAGGGTGATTTTCATGTTGTTACTGCTCAGTTTGCAATTAGAAATCTTGGTGTTAGTGGGACCAAAATGATGTGACTGTTGGAAGCACCAATCTACCCTGCTGAGATGTCATCCATCTCAATTTCCCAGATGGCCTCCATTCTGGTGACTGGAGCTCCCATCAAAAAAAGGTGGGAGGCTCATAAAAATGCAAGTCAGTAGCAGATAAGACAGTGGAAACCTCAGATGCCTATTTTTGTCACAGCATGCCTGATTACCACCAGTTGCTGGTCCCACGCATGATCCACCATGGTACAAATTGGGAGGCGGCCATTTTCTGTGATAGTTAAAGGAATCCTCAGCTGCACTCAGAGAAAAAAATACATGTTCAAAGCAGTTGTCTGTGAGTTTTGAGTATAAATGCCTTTCAAATTTAATGTATTTGCTACTGTAGCTTCTGCAAACATAGAAGCCTGCCTGGCAAGTTTATGTCAGAAAATCCCACGCTTCAGTGTAAATATAGGAATTTATAATGGCAAAAGTGTGCCAATAGGGAGTCAAGTGCTGCACACAGGAAGTGCAGCAGACAAAAAATGTTTTTAATATTCGAAATAGAATTTTCTTTGCTCACCCATTTTCTCCCATTACGTGACTTCTTTTGGAGCATGGGTTTACGGGCACGAGTCACCCTTGGATACTTTACTCAAAGGATCAATATGATGTTGACAGTAAATATTGAGAGGTTATTCAAGTGCAGGAAACATCAGAGCCATGAATGGTGCTGCTCTCACCCAACATCCACACGTGCCAGTTCCAGCAGGGGTCACTCTCTAGCAACTTGGAGCTCTGACCAATTTTCTGTTCCCTCCCCCAGGGGTACGAAAGTCAATTGGTCTTAACGGCACTCCTATTTAGTTCAGCTAACTCAGCATAGGTTTTTTTTATTAAAAAGGTCTTCATTGAAAATAATATGAATTGCTCAGAGATTGCAAAATGTACAGGAAATGGAACAAAGTAAAACAGCAATGCAGCCCGAGAGAAATGTATCCCAAATTGTATTATAAACAACTTGCCATTTTCTCTTTTCTATTTTATGTTCCTTTATCTATACACTGTAAATTATGCACTAAAATATTTTAAATTGTGTGCCAAGAACAGATATAAATAATTAATTAACATCAATCACAGAGGTCAATAGACCAAGCTTCATTCACTCCCAGGCATTGAAAATTTAATGTTAGGAAAGATTGTTGCTTTCTTATTGCATAAAAAGATTGAAACATAAGATTATCAAGTCCCTACAACATCTTGCTTCAGCTGTTTGGCAGTCAGATTGCTGCCAACTCTTGAGTTATACTGCCACTCTTTGTGTTGATGCACACTCTAAACCATTTTGTATTGTATCAAATGACACTATAACTGCATTTTTAAATTCGGTAGAAATTATCTCAGAGGAATATCATTACTTGTGACCACTTTTCTTCTTTGGCCTCCTTGTCTCGAGATGCAATGGGTAAGCGCCGAGAGGTGGTCAGTGGTTTGTGAAGCAGCGCCTGGAGTGGCTATAAAGTCCAATTCGAGAGTGACAGACTCTTCCACAGGCGCTGCAGATAAAATTGGTTGCCGGGGCTGTTACACAGTTGGCTCTCGCCTTGCGCTTCTGTCTTTTTACCTGCCAACTGCTAAGTCTCTTCGACTCGCCACACTTTAGCCCCGCCTTTATGGCTGCCCACCAGCTCTGGCGAACGCTGGCAACTGACTCCCACGACTTGTGATCAATGTCACAGGACTTCATGTCTCGTTTGCGGACGTCTTTAAAGCGGAGACATGGACTGCCGGTGGGTCTGATACCAGTGACGAGCTCGCTGTACAATGTGTCCTTGGGGATCCTGCCATCTTCCATGCGGCTCACATGGCCAAGCCATCTCAAGCACCGCTGGCTCATTAGGGTGTAAATGCTGGGGATGTTGGCCGCCTGTCCTGCCACCTGATGCCAAGGATTTTTTTTAGATTTAGATTTTTAGATTTAGATTTAGAGATACAGCACTGAAACAGGCCCTTCGGCCCACCGAGTCTGTGCCGACCATTAACCACCCATTTATACTAATCCTACACTCATCCCATATTCCTACCACATCCACACCTGTCCCTATATTCCCCTACCACCTACCTACACTAGGGGCAATTTATAATGGCCAATTTACCTATCAACCTGCAAGTCTTTTGGCTGTGGGAGGAAACCGGAGCACCTGGAGGAAACCCACGCAGACACAGGGAGAACTTGCAAACTCCACACAGGCAATACCCAGAATTGAACCAGGGTCGCTGGAGCTGTGAGGCTGCGGTGCTAACCACTACGCCACTGTGACGCCCGGAGGCAGCGAAGATGGAATGAATTGAGACGTCGCTCTTGGCTGATATACGTTATCCAGGCCTCGCTGCTGTAGAGCAAGGTACTGAGGACACAGGCTTAATACACTCGGACTTTTGTGTTCCATGTCAGTGCTCCATTTTCCCAGACTCTCTTGATCAGTCTGGACATAGCAGTGGAAGCCTTTCCCACGCACTTGTTGATTTCTGCATCGAGAGACAGGTTACTGGTGATAGCTGAGCCTAGGTAGGTGAACTCTTGAACCACTTCCAGAGCGTGGTTGCCGATATTGATGGATGGAGCATTTCTGACGTCCTGTCCCATGATGTTTGTTTTCTTGAGGCTGATGGTTAGGCCAAATTCGTTGCAGGCAGCCGCAATCCTGTCGATGAGTCTTTGCAGACACTCTTCAGTGTGGGATGTTAATGCAGCATCGTCAGCAAAGAGGAGTTCCCTGATGAGGGCTTTCTGTACTTTGGTCTTCGCTCTTAGACGGGCAAGGTTGAACAACCTGCCACCTGATCTTGTGTGGAGGAAAATTCCTTCTTCTGAAGATTTGAACGCATGTGAGAGTAGCAGGGAGAAGAAAATCCCAAACAGTGTATGTGTGAGTACACAGCCCTGTTTCACGCCACTCAGGATAGGAAAGTGGTCTGATGAGGCGCCGCTATGTTGAATTATGCCTTTCATATTGTCATGGAATGAGGTGATGATACTTAGTAGCTTTGGTGGACATCCGATCTTTGCTAATAGGCTGAAGAGACCACGTCTGCTGACGAGGTCAAAGGTTTTGGTGAGATCACTGCTAACCAATGGTACATGTATCTAGAGTGGTGAAATGTGGACTGAACCTTCTGATTTTTCATATGCAATAATAGTCATCTTAGACTGTCTTGGGCAGGGATGAAGCAGAAAGCAAAGCATCTCTCCATAACCAGGAAAAGATTAGATTAAGTGAATGGGCAAAACTGTGACAGGTGGAGTTTAGTGTGGGGAACTGTGAGGCCATCTACTATGCACCAAAGAAAGATATATCAGAGTATTTTCTAAATGGTGAGAAGGTAGGAATTGTAGAGGAAGAGAGATATTTAGGAGTTCATGTACAGAGATTACTAAAACTAGTGGACAGGTACAACAAAAAATTAAGTCTAATGGGATGAAGGCTGGAATACATAGGGGTGGAAGTTATGCTACAGTTGTATAAAGCGCTGGTTGAACCACATATGGATTATAACATTCAGTTTTGTGCACCGCACCTCAAGAAGGATATATTGGCCTTGGCGGGTTTGGAACGCAAATTCACCAGAATGATACCGGGGTTAAAAGGGTGAAATTATGAGGGCAAGCTGCATCGACTAGGTTTATATTCTCTTGAGTATAGAAGGCTAAGGGGTAATCTAATGATGGTGTTTAACATGAGTAAAGGACTTGAAAGTAGATAGAAAGAAGCAATTTCCTCCGTTTGTGCAGTTCAGAACAAAGGGACATAAACTTAAAGGGCACAAATTTCATCTCCAAAGTACCACTGAGGCCTAGAGCCCTATAGCTGGAGGGCACTGCACGGCCAGATGTTTCCGGTAGGGTCTGCATGGTGCTGTATCATGAAAAGGGTGCCAATGTCTCCGACATGCACCAGAAGATTTTGAATCAATACTATTCTGAAGTCACACAGCCCGACCAGCTGGTGTGATGCCCATTCTCCTAATTTCAACCACGCAGGACCAAACAACAAATATGTACATTACTCAGCAAAAAACAGGCACTCTGTTGCAAGATAGACCCTGAATCAGGGCGATTTAGTGGCAACTTAACAAGTTGCAGGGGAAGTTCTTTTGACTTACTTATCTGAGACAGAGTTTATGGATGCACTGTGCTGGCTTTTGTTGTTTTTTGGCAGTTGGTGTTACATTGGGGGAGGGCAAGGAATACCTGACCCACATTTGGGGGCAATTGTTTCTGTGTCTCTTGGTCTGCAATTTGACCAGGACATGGAGCAGATGATGCAAAGAGGGGAAGCTCTGTGAGGAGAGAGAAGGAGGAGGACTCTCCAGAGAAGGCCCTACCCATCAAGGGTTTTCAGAAAGCAGTTCTCTTACCTTCTCTTGTCCCAGCAGTAAAGTCCAAGATGACTCAGTATCAACAAGGAAGTGGTCACTGAGCTATGCCACCTCCTGCAACCCGACCTGGAGCCTCCCCAGGGTGCGGACAGCCTTGCCAGTGGCCATCAAGGTCACCATCACCCTCAACAATTACACTGCTGGGTCCTTCTAGGTAGGAACTGGAGTAATTGCCAACATTTCTCAGTATGCTATTCATCGCTGCGTCTGGGAGGTGACAAAGGTCATATATGCCAGGCGGGGAAGAAGGGTGGGGGTTCATTGTCTCCTTACTCAGGAGGGACAAGCAGGATGAAAGGTCATATGGCTTTGTGTTCACAGCGGGATTCCTGGTGGGTGGAGGGGGGGGTGGAAATGTCATCGGATGTACCCGCATGGTTCTCTGCCCCCCCACCCATGTCAATGCGAAGAGTTACAGGGCTTCATTCAATAAATGTGCAATTGCTGTGCGACCACGACAAGACCTTAATCTCGATGAACACCCACTAACCCAGCAGCGGCCACAATGCATTTGTTTCATCCTTATGTTGTTTCTGGTTCTCAGATGTTGGAAAGAATCACAATTTAATCTTGGAAAAGGCTGGAGTCAGTTTGTTTATTTCAACACCATGCTTGTGCTGTAGAACCTGATTGAACTGGTTCTTGTGGTGCATATAACATGACTCCCCAGTACAGCCGTGAATGAGGCCCCCCACTGGATCACTTACACATAACAACTACTTCCTAGCTAATTAGTTCCTAACCCTTTGCAGATAGTTTAACAATATATACATATATAACATCCCTGTTTCTTTAAAACATAAAGCACCTGCATCAATATAACTGTCAATATAAATAAAAAAGATTATCATCTGACTTGTGGAAATAATCTGAATCCCTTTTTAGAATCTTTTATAGTGTGCATTTTTTTTTATTATTCACGGTATCGCTAGGGTGGTAAGATGTTGTGTCTCCATCTTGTAGATTTGGCATTTGTTGCTCTCAGTGGTGAGTTGGCACGCTGTACAGGTGACATTGTGTCACTTACTGGTGATGTTCTTAATGTTGTCTCGCTGGATAGTGATGTTCCCGATGTTGTTGATGGTCTTTTCTGTTGTTCCAGCTCAGGTGTAGGTCGAATATGGATTCTGTTCCTTCTCATTTGCTTACCGGTTTTGTTCTCAATGATATATGACCTTGGAGTCTCAGCTTCACATCAACTTTTGCTGGGCTCCAGGTTTTCATGATTGGATCCTGTACGCGTACAGTTTGCCCTTTCAACAGCTCAAATAGGGATTTACCATATTTGTTGAAGTGTTGCTCTTCTCTTACCTGTGCTTCAGTGAGTTGTTGTCTCACTGCCTCCTGGTTATTTGAAGGATGGATTTTGCTTGGCAGAGTTGTCCTTTATTTTCTTCCATTGAACAGCTCTGCTGGTGATTTCATGTCAGCCTTGAGAGGTGTGGATCGGAGTGACAATAAGGCCAAATTTGGGTCTTCCTTCGTCTCTTGGCATTTCACAAGTCTTCCTTTGACCATCTGTACGTGTTTTTCTATAAATCCGTGTCTCCATGGGTAGTTTGGTGATAAAGTGATGGTGTTGAACCCATACTGGTCAGCAAATTCCTTAAATTCTCCAGATGTAAATTGGGTGCCGTTGTCACATATTAACCTTTCAGGAATTCCTTGCTCGGCGAACAGAACTCGTACTGCTGAGATTATTGTTGTGACTCTCATGTCTTTCATCTTCCGGATAAAAGGGAATTTTGAGTAGTAGTTTGCGACTATGAGATACCATTCTTGATTATGTGTGAATAAATCGACTCCGACAGTATGCCATAGTCTGGGTGGTTAGTCTGGGTGGTACTTCAGTAGCTATCATCTCCTCTTTCTGTTGTGAGTTTCTGTACTTCTGGCATACATTGCATGCAGACACGATATTTTCAATATCTTTGTATTTGCCTATCCAGTACACAGCTGATCTGGCTCTGAGCTTACACTTCTCCATTCACATATGGCCTTTGTGTATCTTTTGGAGAAGTTCTTCCTGCATTGTTTTGTGTATGATTAGTCTGGATCCGGCCAGCAGAACACTATATTCTAGTGAGATGTCATCTCTGATAGACCAGTACTGCTGTATTGCTGGCTGTGTGTGCTGTATCCGATCAGGCCATCACTGCATCACTTGCTGAGATAGCATCCGTAACTCCTAGTCTTTGCTGGTCTCATCTCGAATTTGACTCAGTTTTGGTGGTGTTGCATTCACTAGGTGATGAATCTTTATGCCTAGATCTTCTTTGCTTCTTATCGGAGGGCGCTTTTCAACGGGTGTACAACCCTCAGTGTCACCTCCTTCACCTTGTGGTTTACTGAGAAAATCTGTAGCTCTTCACAACTGCTCAACCCCAGGATAGCTGGACCATCTGTTTCTGTGACGTAGAACATACAGTTAACATATTTTCCTTTGAGTGTCCCTCTGACTGAGTTGTTCCTAGCTGTCGAATCTCAGTTCCCCCTGTATGCTATTAGCATGACATTGTTTGGTTTCAGAGCACCTTCCCTTGGATAACCATTTTTCTGCAAATTTCAGGAAAGATCTGTTGGTATAGTCTGAGCGGGATGATGTTACTCTGCGCTCCAATATCAATCTTCACCTTCAGATTTATTATTTTCGGCTTATTTCTCAGCCTCTTCCGGATCTGAATAGTTGTGTGAATTTCTTTTCTCTGGGAACTGTCACATCCAGACATTTCATGCAATTCTGTGGTTCCTATGTCTATCATGTTCTCAAACCCGTCGCCATCCTCCAGGGTATGGATGTTTTGGTTTCTTTCACTATTCCTTTACCCTGTTATTCTGGCTCTGATGACTCTTCTACCAACTTCTTGCCTTGTTCTGCACATTGATTGGCCTTTCCACAAGCTCTGCAGATTGATCCATATGCGGGACATTTCTTTCCATCTATCAATTCATGTGATCATCCACAGCTCCTGCACGTCTTTCTCTCTGTTTGGTGTACATTCTTTAGTTGTTGTTTCACTGCATTGACCCTGCTGCCTGTCTCTTGGCTTAACTGACGCCTAGTCATTTGGGAGGTCAGAGTCTTCATCTGTCTGCTTGTAGCTTCATGTGCTCTGACAGTGTCTACAGCCTACGATATTGCGAGCTTGTCCTGTCCGATTAGAGCTTCCTGTACTTCAGGATGTGCAGAACCCCCAAATGAACTGATCCATCAGCTGTTCATCTGTGTCCTTAAATTTACATTTTCTGGCTGCATTTTTCAATCTTGCTACAAAATTGTCAATAGGCTCACCTAGTTCCTGTCTGAGGCCTTGAAATTCATATCAGTAAATCCGATGATTTAATTTTGGCTGGAGATGGATGCTGAATCTTTCAAAAATTTTGTCTGGGTTTCTGCTGTCCTCTTCGCATAGGTCCCAGCTGTTAAATAAATGTAATCCTTTATCTCCAGCCCACAGAAAGAGATAGCTGACCCTCTCCTCTTCACTAGTGCCTTTTAGGAAACGTTGAATGCCAAATTGCAATTTTGTTTAAACTTTTCAAATGCCTCTATGACATCATCAGCTCCCCAATTCATGATGAGCTGTAGCAGTGCATTCACTCCTGTCCTGGCTGACATTTCGATCTTTTAATTTAGAGTTTTCTCACGAGTCACTCAGTTTTTCTGCCTCTGGTACTAATTTGTGTCACTTTTCTCAATCTGATACTTTTAAAAATGTTGTAGGTTTACTCACAGACACTCGTTGCCACCATGTTTCGTCTTAATAGTGTTTCTAGTTCCCAGGTGTTGGAATGTATCACACTTTAATCTTGGAAAAAGGCTGGAGTCAGTCTTGTTTATTTCAACACCATGCTTGTGCTGTAGAACCTAATTGAACTGGTTCTTGTGTTACATATAACATGACTCCCCAGTGCAGCCATGAATGAGGCCACCACTGGAACACTTACACATAACAACTAGTTCCTAGCTAATTAGTTCCTAACATGTTACAGATAGTATCATTTATACATATATAACAGCATTTATCCTGTGCCAGTCAGCCTTACCCATCATCATTGGCCCTCCTAGGAGAGCCAGAGTCTGGCTGCTGGAGCTACCCTCTCTGTGTGTGGAGGGGGACTTCAGCGAGAACCTCAAAACCACTCCGAATGTCATTAAGCAGGCAATTGGCCTGTCTTGACTGCCCAGGGGTGCATTCCATAACACTCTAGAGACAGTCTTTAAGTTTGTGGTGGTCTGCCGTGTCCTCCACAACCTGTCCATTCTGAGGCCGGAGCCACTTCCTCCAAGGATCCAGAGACCAGCTTGAGGGGAGGAGGAGGCAGAAGAGGTGGAGGTAGGGAGGAAGCATTCTGGATTGCTTGAAACCTGACAGGCTGTCAGAGAGCAGATTATGAGGCTCCGCTTCCACTGAGACAACTTCCCCAGACCAACATGGGCCCACCATTTCCCACTGTCACATCCATCTGAGATGTCCCCTCACAGTCTCCTCTTGGTCATTATCCAGCAATAAAAACCATCAACAAAAAATTTCACATAATATCTTTATCCAAGAAACATCAACTTATACAAAGAGAAATGAACTATTCACCATTGTGCAATCCCTTAGTCCCTGTCTTGCAGGCACCCTTTCCTGGCCTACCGCTCCTACACAGTACTACCACAGCAGTTGCAGCATGGCTTGTGGAAGTGGGGAGACTGCAGACTGCCTTGAAGGACGCCCTCGAGCAGCTCTGGGCCTTGGACTGCATCACCTGGTTATGGGCAGCAGCAGTCAGGCTGGTTGGCTAAGAGGCAACAATAAGGTGGATAGGCAGTGGTGGGAGCATGAATTATATCATCCTGAGAGGCAACAGCAGGATTGTCTGTCACTACGCCCCTGTCACTCCCACAGGGTGACCTCAGTAATCCTAGTAATCTGCTGGAGGACAGATTACTGGACTGCAGCGAGAGCTTGCTTGCACATTTGAGCACTGGAATCCGCAGCAATGATGGCAGCAGTCTGAGCCTGCATGGCACCAAGACTGGATCTCAGTCTGACCTTCCACTGCAACATTGAGATGTGTTAGCTTCCGCCTGTGTTGCAGCAGAAGGTAACACAGTGGCCACCACACAGTCCATCATGGTCAGATCTGAGAAGCATGGCTCCAAGCTCTGGGCAATGGCCTTTGCCATGATGGATCTGGACTCCTCCATGCTGCTTGACAGTGATAGAAGACTATCTGGCAGGCCTGTCAATGCGCCAAGCCTTTTATTGTGCATGCCCATCATCCCTCTCCTGTAGGCCACCCCATTTAAGTCCTCATCTGAGTCCCTGGAGCAGAACATGTCTATGACCTCACCCTCCAGGGAGTTGTCACACAAACCACCCTTTCCCCCTGGTCTGACTGCAGCCCACTCATGTCCGGTGACTCACAAATGAAGATCCCAACTCTAGACTATCCTTTAAGGTACACACAGTGTCTTAGCTGTTGACTGGAATTGTGAGATCAAGTGACAGTGTCTCCTCAACACTGTGGAATTGCTCTTCCTCTTCCTCCTGGCTGTGCTGAGGCTATCCAGGTGGACTAGGCAGCTCCTGGGTACCTGAAAGCATAAAAGCAGATGGGAAGGGTTGGGGTGAGGGAGTGGGGTGGGGAGGAAAGCAGGTGGTCCATGGCCACACCATCTGCAGCTTCCACTTCATGCCACATCTCAGGTTGAATGGGAGCATAAGGCAGTCACTTACCAACATTCTGGATGGTCTCGGCGGCAGCAGATGCCTCAGGCTCTGTTACTGCCAGCCCCTTGATTCTAAGCAGGCTCAGGGGATGGAGTCAAGCTGGAACTCCCTTCAGTTCCCTGGGTCTTGTCGTTGCTGCTAGTCAGCTACTCCTGCAAGAGAGAGGGCAGAATGTCAGTGCTTGTGTTACCATTTGTATGGGTGATGTGACTGTGGTAGCTGAATAGTTGGAGGCATGTGGAGGCAGTGAGAGATAGGTTTGAAGCTGGCATCATTGGTAGGTGTTTCAGGGTGAGGTTGATCATCTGAATATTAGTCATGAGTGCTGTGTGCTAGTGAGTGTTGCTTAATGAGTGATGGGGCTGTGAAGCACTGAACAACTTGAGAGATTGGTGGTTTGGTGGATATGAGATGTCATTTGAGGATGAATTCACTGACCTTGACCATGTATGTGAGTTTAGTAAACTTCTTTCAGCACTGCTGCCATGTTTTCAGGGCCAGATTCCTGGCCATATTTTGCCACTGTCTTCGGAGGCTGCTGAGTGACGGCCTCCTGACCCCCATGGAAACATGGCCTCCCTCCTGGATCCACCTGGGTAACATGCCTCAAAAGCACCATCAGAATATCCGGGCACCCTATTCCTTGCCTGGTGTTCCATGCTTCTTGACCTTCAGTGTTCCAAAATCACTTTCTGTCAGCCTTCAGTTCAGCAGTACAGCTTTAAGAGGGACAGCCTGCCTTTAAGAGCTGGAGACTAGCTGCAACATGTGCTCGCCTCACACGCTGTTAAGCCCCCTCACTGTGTGGCCAGACACCCAGCAGCACAGCAGACACTTGGTCCCACTCCCCAATCACCTTCAATGGAACCAGTGTAGGCAGCTCATGGATCGTGACACTACCCCACCCACTGATAACATCCTTTGTGACTTCTTCCTGTCCTTCTTGAACTCTCTAATGCATTTGACATGGTTAACCACTCCATCCTACTCCAGCACCCGACCTCCATGTACCTCATAGCTCACTAATGCACCATTGTCCTGATGCGGCTTCACTCCTACCTGTTTCAGTGTAATCAGCAGATTTCCTGTTGTAGCTTTTCTACCTAAAGAGGCATCTCAAGAGTGCCCCACTGTTGCCCCCTTGCCATCTTTCTATTTCTTATCTGGTGCTCTTCGGAGGCACCTGTTCATATAAATGCTGACAACACCGAGCTATATTTCAATGCCACCAACTTTATCCCAATGACTGCTATAATGGTGATCGACAACCTGTCTATAATCACTTTATGAATTAACCTGAGCTTTCTCCAACTTAACATTGGCAAAAGCAAAGCTAAGTTCAGCACTGGCAGAAATCCTCACCATATTTTTCACTTCAATTCACCTCTCTGGTTGTTCTTTCAGGTTGACCTGCAGGTGTGCAACCTCAGTGTCCTCTTTGTCCCTGAGCTGAGTTCCAATCAGTATTGATCACCAAGATTGGCTATACTCAACTCTGCAACATTGCCCACAGCTGGCCTTACTTCAGTCCCAGCGCCACAAAAATCCGAATCCATACCCGAGTCACCTTCTAGCTTAATATTTGCATCACTCTCCCAGTTGGCCTCCTGAGCTCCATTTTACAGAAACCTGTTCAAAACTCCACCACCCGCATGCTACCCAGGGATTTGCTCTACTAATGTATCACCCCTGTCCTCACCAACCTCCATTGACATTCCACCTTCTAACATGGGCACTTTACAATCTTAATCGTCATCTGCTCAGCTTAACATCTGTGGCAAGGAAAATTTTAGAGTGTTTAGATAAGAATGAAATTATCATGCATATAGCTAAAGAGAACATAGAAGTAGCCAAAAGGATCAAAACCTCATAGAATTCTTTGAAATGTAACAGATATGATAGATAAGGAAATGTACGTAATTAAGAACTTTTGGAATGTCTATGCCAAGGTACTGCACAAGAGATTGCTAGAGAAGATTAAGGGGTATAGAATTAGGAAGAGGATAACAAATTACATCAAAATTGTTGAGAAAGGAGAAAATGGAGACTCGGATACTTTTTCAGTGTGGTTGAAAGTGGGCAGTGTCCCACAGGGTTCAATTCTTGGGCCATTTCCATTCACTGTGTTTAGCAATAATTTAACTATCAGCCAAGAGAGAGTGGCACCAAAATTTGCAGGCGATACTAGTAATTATAGTTAATTCTTTAGAAGACCAAAGGAAGCTGTATGATGATATTAATATGATGGGGTAATGGACTAAAATATGGCAGGTAAAATTCAATGTCAGTGAGTGTGATGTGATGTATTTTGGCTCCGTGAGGGCTCCCAGGGAGCCCTTGTTACAGACGCCCTTGGAGCAGGCTTACAGCTACCCCTTCAAGAACACCCTGATGCAGATCCACATGGCCTGCATCCGGGCTCACCAGCTGGACATGCTGGCCATGTGTATGTATTAGTCCCTGTCCATGCAGCAGAGCTTGGTCTCCAATTGTCTCGGCCATCCCTTTCATTGGACAAGGACCTTTCTTTGCTCAGACCATGTGGTAGGTGGTGTGCAACGGCCACCCCACGTTAGAAGAACCCATGTGCAGGCATCTTCCACCCCCTTAAAATGAACTTCGGGACATGTAGTATCAGGATTGGACGATTCAGTCACCTAAGGATCTGCAACCCTAGACTGGAAGAAAGTCGTCCTTGTTCTCGACGGACTGTCTAAGAAGAAGAAAATTTTGACAAAAATGAAGCAGCACTTATCTTCTGAATGGAAGGAATATTGGTGCTATGGAAGAGCAGAGCGATTTGAAGGACCAGGGTCACAGGACATTCAAATGTATAAAATGCTAGTTAGGCCATAGCTGGAGTACTGTGTACAGTTCTGGGCATCACACTATAGGAAGGATGGGGTTGCACTGGAGAAGGTGCAGAGGAGATTCACCAGGATGTTGCCTGGGCTGGAGCGTTTCAGCTATGAAGAGAGACTGAAAAGGCTAGGATTGTTTTCCTTAGAGCAGAGAAAGCTGAGGGGGGACATGATTGAAGTATACAAAATTATGAGGGACATTGATAGATTAGTTAGGAAGAAACTTTTACCCTTAGCGGAGGGCTCAATAACTGGGGGGCATAGATTTAAGGTAAGGGGCAGGAGGTTTAGAGGGGATTAGAGGGTGGTTGGAATCTGGAACGTACTGCCTGAAGAGGTGGTACAGGCAGGAACCACCACAACATTTAAGAAGTATTTAGATGAGCAGTTGAAATGCCATAGCATACAAGGCTATGGGCCAAGTGCTGGAAAATGGGATTAGAATAGGTTGGTGCTTGATGGCTGGCACAGATACAATGGGCTGAAGGGCCTGTTTCTGTGTTGTATGAATCTATGACTCTAAAATCAGCACCTCTGGTTGTCAGAGAAAAAATATTGGCTATGATTATTTCGAAAAGCAGAAAAGTGATAAACAAAAATGATGCTGTATGTCAGAAGTTTAAGTCAAGAGCACATGTTAAAGGATTACTTTCTTGGGAAATTTTGAGTTTCCAAAGTGGTGTTATTAAAGGTTTTAAGATTATAAAGTGAATAGACAAATTAGATCCAGTTAATTTTGAAGAACATTTCAAGTATCAAAGGATAAAACATTAAAATGTGAAAGATAAAATTCAAAAGGGAAGCTGGATGGAATTATATCACCCAAAGGGGGATAAAGTTATGAAATTTTCAAGTTCTCAAGGAATTTGAATAATATGAACAGTTTAAGAGACATGTGATGCATTCCTGGACATAGAAGGGATATTATGAGAAAGATGGGGTTAACTTATGAAATAGGAATAGATTTCTTTGGGACCTAACGACATTTTCTTGTTCCAAAAAAATCTTATTATCTTTCAAAAATAGAATTTTAGCATATTAATGTAGGTAAAAGTGGCATAATACAGACACTGAAAAATGATTAAAACCATAAATATTTATTCATGAGCTTTTGTGAGCAAGCAATACAGTATTTTGTTAGATTTCAAAGGATTGTTTGTCATTTAGCAAGATTACCCTGCCAAGTATTTTCTATTTTCCACAGATTATTATAGGATTTTTGCTTTATTTATTTGTGTGTATGTGTGTTTGTGTATATATATATATAGATAGATAGATAGATAGATATAATAAATAGTCCTAGTACAGGAATGTTATAAAATACTGTTTTGCTAGATACAAGGAAGAAAAATATATTGACTCATTTTCTTCAAAATTCTATGTCATTAGCTGCTGGTTGTTAGTGAAATTGGAAAATATAACTATTCCAACACAAGACATTGCATTGATTTTTGTAAATCTCAATAAATTGGTAACAGCATGACACAGTCAGTGCAACAGGTACAAACCACATGAAGCTACCAAAAGATGTAAAAGGATTGATTTTTGTCATGTTGTTATTATTGTTTCTTTGTTACAAATGGAAAATCTAGACGCTTTCATCATTATCATCAAATAGCACCAGTCAATATTAATTTATCCTTGGGCAAAACGTATTGAATATTTAGCAACTTCTGTTTTCTATTTTGAGTATGATGTGTACTTGCAAAAAGTATTGACATTGAAAAAGATGTTTTCTGTTAGATGTTCCAGGGTCACCAGAAGATTTGGAATTGTCAATCCTGCAAAACAGGAGTGTCAGATTAGAATGGAAGCCAGGAAATAGCCATAATAGTCCCATAACTGGTAGGTAATGTTTACTATTTCACAAATACTTGCTTCTTCCCAAAATTATTTTCAGTGGTGCTCAAGGAGGGACCATGGTGAATAATCAAAAGATTGGATTTGATTGTGATCACAAACAAATGGACTGAAATTATTTTGATTTGGATGGTATAAGTCCGAATGGGGTTAAATATAAAACACAGGAATACTTTTAATTGAGCACCAAATTGGTAGAATTATTTAAAGCAGCAAAAGAAAATCTGCTACAATGGCTAAAGGAAATGTTTAAGCAAAGGATCCTCTTTTGAGTTAGATTGTTATACAGAGCTTTGCCCAACATTTAACCAGTTCTATAAATAACCTGGAGTTCTTAATACTGTTGCCATGCGCAAAATAAGATAGAAGATGCTCCACATTCAGTATTGATACTTATCTGATGAAAGGTCACAGACCTGAAATGCTAACTCTGTTTTTCTCTCTCCGCAGATGCTGCCAGACCTGCTGAGTATTTCCAGCACATTGTTTTTTATTTCAGATTTCCAGCATCCTCAGTATTTTGCTTTTACTGAATTTCCCATGTTATTTTATAGATATATTAACATCTGAAACAACTTAAATTTTATATAGAGTTTATCGTGGAGGAAAATACATTTGAACCTGGAAGATGGCACGAGAAGAGAAGAGTTGATGGAAATGAAACTTCAGTTATATTGCAGCTCTCCCCTTATGTGACTTACCAGTTTCGTTTATCAGCTCGAAATAAAGTCGGCAAAAGCCATCCCAGTTTACCTTCGAAAAAGCACACAACACTATCAGCAGGTATGTCAATTTAAAAAAAAATAATTTATTCCTTTCCTATCAAAATAAGGCTTTTATCATACAGTAAATAATAAGAATAATAACAACAATAATAATTAGTTCAGGAATACTTTATTCTCTAGCTACATCTGCTGGAAGATTTCCATTTGAGGATTGTATTTCTTTAAGACATGTCCCAAATGCCTCAATATATGGGAATTCCAATTCCCTGATTTTGCTAGAGCCATAACGTTGTTTTCTTCAATATATTTACTTTTCACTAGTCGATCTACTAAAGTTTTCTTGTATCCTTCTTCCTCTGTTGTTGGCCTCTCACTCTATTTCTCTGTCTTCAATTTTTGTCTCCTCTCTTTGTTTATCTGTTTGTCTCTTTATTCCTTTCTCTCTTATTTTCTCTCTCTCTCGCTCTCTCTCTCTCACACACACACCTACCTACACCTTTCACAGTTTAACAGATAACTATTTCATATTACTATATGGAATAATTTATTATTTAACTGTCTAATTGTTACGGCTAGCTGAAAATGAGGTCTAAGGTTCCCTTTCAACCTTCGCCTGGTCTTGCTGCAACAGGGTTTAATTTTAAACACACCGGGCTGAATTTTACCTGCCCCTCGACGCTGTGGGTCGCGAGCTGCGGGAGCCGCCTTAACCCCGATGTTGAGAAGGGCCTGCTGCATATTACCGGCGACGGTGGGACCTCGGCGCGGCCCCGCGTCGCCAGGCGGTGGGCCCTTCATCTCCATATTAAAATAAGGGTTAATGAAATGCAAATTCACCTACCTGCAGGTGGCGGCTGTGCCACTCTGATGTTATGGCCGCTGTTCCTGCACTGTGCGCCTTCGGAATTCCATACGGAGTTCCGGGTGAGAACCTGGTGGGGAGGGGGGAGTAATAAAATTGCCAGGGCAGGAGGGGGAGGAGCGGGGAGAACACTTTTTATTGGATGTGGGGATGGTGGGAAGGGGCGAGAGGCGAGAAGTGCGGAGGTTTGCGGGGAAAGTTCGGGAAGGAAACAAATTATTTTTGAGAATAAATACCACTTAAATGGCCATGGGGGGGGGGGTGGTGGGGGGCGGGTTGGGGAAGGGCCGCGACATCTTTATTCATTGCTAATAAAACTTCCCGATGACTGCATCTTTACAAATTAAAATCACATTGTAAATGATTAAAGCCCTTTAAAAATGGCGCAGGCGCCTGCGTGATGGTGCTGGACGCCGTTGCCGGGGACGTGGCGGCCACCCCCTTACATCATTGGGGGCGGCTGCTCCGTCCCCTCAATTTAAATGAGCCCCCGCGCAGAACATAATGGAGACTCAGGGACAGCGCATCTGCGCGGGATGCACACCGTTTGTAGAGTGCACCACCGCGAACTGCTGTGCCCTCATAAAATTCAGCCCAGCTTGGTGAATCCTTGTTCATCACTTTCCAATTAGAAAGCAAAAACAGCACAAACAGGTTTTCTTAGGTTTAAAGAAGAAAGGTTGAAATTTATTAAACTTAAACTCTAAATCAGTTAATGCCCACAGATACACACCAAGCCCCATGCTAGCATGCATACGCGATACACACATGCAAATAGAGACAGGAAAGAGCAGAAGAAAAAATAAACTGGAAAAGTTTGAGGCAATATCTAAAGAGTTCACTGTGGAGTCCTTGATTGTAGGTAGATCTTGCTTTTCGTTGGGGCCCAGTACTCTTCTTAAACCTTTTTTGCTGTAGGAGACTTTTTTCTCTTGGGGTTCATGTGTCTTCAGTGGATTCAGAGGCTTGTGAGAAAGAGATGGTAGCAGACAGGAGAGAGAACTCTGCCCAAACTGTTTGTACAAATTCAAAAAACTCAGGTTGCCCAGCAGGTTAGTCATGTGACTAGCTGGTTTGACCATGTCCATTTGTGTATTCAGCCATCTTAGCAGTCAACCTGGAATGTGAGCTTCCCACCTTCAACGTCTGGTGATGAAAAATTCATTGTGGGTTGAATCACAGGGAATGGCTGCTTTGCCCTTCCAAACACTGTCTGTTAATATGCAAATGTCTTTTCCAGCCAAGGCTGATCTGTTTAACAAGTCCTTTCTTCACTCCAGTAACAGTTGAAAATCGATATTCATGACAAAATTAATGTGCCTCATTCTGGGCAGGCGGGGGCCAAGCATGGCACATAAACACAGAAGAATTAATTATTTGGTAATAGGCTGTAAATACAAAACAATTCGTAACTAACTCGAGCAAACTATAAATATTGCATAATTCATTAGCTCGCAGAATGTATCTATGGATTCATTATTTTAAAGTTACTGTAAGTATGGGATGACTCATTGGGATGAATTTTATCGACCCCTCGACATGGCGGGTTGCGGCGTGGGGGCCGGTAAAATTCTATAAGGAGAGGCTCACCTCGACCCGTGACGTCGAGGAAGGCCCACCGCATATTACTGCCGACTGGGGGACCATGCCGCAGCCCCCCGCATCGCATGGCGGCTGGCCCTTCATCTAAATATGTGAATAAAGAATAATTATATGCAAATATACTTACCTGCAGGCGGCACAGAGTTCCAAGGCGAGAACCTGGTGGGGAGGGGGGAGGAATAACATTTCCAGGGCAGGAGGGGTGGAGGAGCGGGGAAATCAATTTTTATTGGATATGGGGATGTTGGAAAGGGGTTATAGGCCAAATGTTAGAACTTTGGGGGGTAATGTTTGGGTAGGGAAAAAAGGGAAAAAGGCAAGTGTTGGTCATTGGCGGGGTTGGGGAAGGGCCATCCACATCTTTATTTTTTAAAACAAATGTAACAATGTTGCACCTTTAAAATTTACCAGAAATGTTGGGGAACACGGGGTTTAGTGAGAGAGAGGAACTGAAAGAAATCAGTATTAGTAGAGAAATGGTGTTGGGGAAATTGATGGGATTGAAGGCCAATAAATCCCCAGGGCCTGATGGTATGCATCCCAGAGTACTTAAGGAAGTGGCCCTAGAAATAGTGGATGCATTGGTGGTCATATTCCATCTTCCTCTGGAATAGTTCCTGCAGATTGGAGGGTAGCTAATGTAACCCCACTATTTAAAAAGGGAGATAGAGAGAAAGCAGGGAATTACAGACCAGTCAGCCTGACGTCAGTAATGGGGAAAATTGTAGAGTCCATTCTCAAAGATTTTATAGCAGAGCACTTAGAGAACAGTGGTAGAATTGGGCAGAGTCAGCATGGATTTATGAAAGGGAAATCATGCTTGACAAATCTACTAGAGTTCCTCGAGGATGTAACTAGTAGAGTTGATGAGGGAGAGCCAGTAGATGTGGTTTATTTGCACTTTCAGAAGGCTTTCGACAAACTCCCACATAAGAGATTAGCATGTAAAATTAAAGTGCATGGGATTGAGGGTAGTGTATTGCGATGGATAGAAAATTTTGGCGGACAGGAAACAAAGAGTAGGGATAAATGGATCTTTTTCCGAATGGCAGGCAGTGACTAGTGGGGTACGGCAGGGATCGGTGCTAGTACCCCCAGATATTCACAATATACATTAAGGATTAGCTGAGGAAACTAAATGTAATATCTCCAAATTTGCAGATGACACAAAACTGGGTGGGAGAGTGAATTGTGAGGAGGATGCAAAGAGGCTTCAGGGTAATTTGGACAAGTTGAGTGAGTGGGCTAATGCATGGCAGATGCAATATAATGTGGATAAATGTGAGGTTATCCAGTTTGTTAGTAAAAACAGGAAGGCAGTTTATTATCTGAATGGCTATAAACTGAGAGGGGGGAATATGCAGCGAGACCTGGGTGTTCTCGTACACCAGTCGCTGAAGGTAAGCATGCAGGTGCAACAGGCAGTAAAAAAGGCAAATGGTATGTTTATGTCCTGGATGGTGTTGGGCTTCTTGAGTGTTGTTGGAGCTGCACCCATCCAGGCAAGTGGACAGTATTCCATCACACTCCTGACTTGTGCCTTGTAGATGGTGGACAGGCTTTAAGGAGTCAGGAGGTGAGTTACTCGCCGCAGGCTTCCTAGCCTCTGACCTGCTCTTGTAGCCACGGTATTTATACGGCTACTCCAGTTCAGTTTCTGGTCAATGGTAGCCCCTAGGATGTTGATTGTGGGGGATTCAGCGATGGTAATGCCATTGAATGTCAAGGGGATATGGTTAGATTCTCTCTTTTTGGAGATGGTCATTGCCTGGCACTTGTCTGGTGCGAATGTTACCTGCCACTTATCAGCCCAAGCCTGGATATTGTCCAAGTCTTGCTGCATTTCTCCACAGACTGCTTCAGTATCTGAGGAGTCACAAATGGTGCTGAACATTGTGCAATCATCAGAGAACATCCCCACTTCTGACCTTATGATTTAAGGAAGGTCATTGATGAAGCAGCTGAAGATGATTGGGCCGAGGACACTACCCTTAGAACTCCTGCAGTGATGTCCTGGAGCTGAGATGATTGACCTCCAACAACCACAACCATCTTCCTTTGCGCTAGGTATGACTTCAGCCAGTGGAGGGTTTCCCCCCTGATTCCCATTGACCTCAGTTTTGCTAGGGCTCCTTGATGCCATACTCGGTCAGATGCTGCCTTGATGTCAAGAGCAGTCACTGTCACCTCACCTCTTGAGTTCAGCTCTTTTGTCCATGTTTGAACCAAGGCTGTAATGAGGTCACGAGCTGAGTGGCCCTGGCGGAACCCAAACTGAGCGTCATTGAGCAGGTTATTGCTAAGCAAGTTGATGACGCCTTCCATCACATTACTGATGATTGAGAGTAGGCTGATGAGGCGGTAATTGGCTGGGTTGGACTTGTCATACTTTTTGTGTACAGGACATACCTGGGCAATTTTCCAAATTGCAGGGTACATGCCAGTGTTGTAGCTTTACTGGAACAGCTTGGCTAGAAGTGCGGCAAGTTTTGAAGGACAGGTCTTCAGTACTATTGCTAGAATATTGTCAGGGCCCATAGCCTTTGCAGTATCCAGTGCCTTCAGTTGTTTCTTAATATCACGCGGAGTGAATCGTATTGGCTGAAGTCTGGCATCTGTGATGTTGGGGACTTCAGGAGGAGGCCGAGATGGATCATCAACTTGGCACTTCTGGCTGAAGGTTGTTGCAAATGCTTCCATCTTATCTTTCGCATGGATGTACTGGCCTTCCTCATCATTGAGGATGGGGATATTTGTGGAGCCACCTCCTCCAGTTAGTTGTTTAATTGTCCACCACCATTCATGGCTGGATGTGGCAGGACTGCAGAGCTTAGATCTGATCTGTTGGTTATGGGATTGCTTCGCTCTGTCTATCGCATGCTGCTTACGCAATTTTGCACGCAGATAGTCCTGTGTTGTAGCTTCACCAGGTTGGCAGCTCATTTTGAGGTATGCCTGGTGCTGCTCCTGGCATGCCCTCCTGCACTCTTCTTTGAACCAGGTTTGGTCTCCTGGCTTGATGGTAATGGTAGAGTGGGGGATATGCCGGGCCATGAGGTTACAGGCTGTGGTTTGAGTACAATTCTGCTGCTGCTGATGGCCCACAGCGCCTCATGGATACCCAGCTTTGCATTGCTAGATTTGTTCGAAATCTACCCATTTAGCATGATGATAGTGCCACACAACACGATGGATGGTATACTCAGTGTGAAGATGGGGCTTCGTCTCCACAATGACTGTGTGGTGGTCACTCCTGCCAATAATGTCATGGACAGATGCATCTGCAGTAGGCAGATTGGTGAGGATGAGGTCAAGTATGTTTTACCCTTTTGTTGGTTCCCTCACCACCTGCCGCAGACCCAGTCTAGCAGATATGTCCTTTAGGACCCGCCCAGCTCTGTCAGTAGTGGTGCTACCGAGCCACTCTTGGTGATGGACATTGAAGTCCCCCACCCAGAGTACATTCTGTTCCCTTGCCACCCTCAATGCTTCCTCCAAGTGGTGTTCAACATGGAGGAGTACTGACTCATCAGCTGAGGGAGGGCGGTAGGTGGTAATCAGCAGGAGTTTTCCTTGCCCATATTTGACCTGATGCCATGAGACTTCATGGGGTCCAGAGGCGATGTTGAGACCTCCCAGGGCAACTCCCTCCCTACTGTATACCACTGTGCTGCCACCTCTGCTGCCGGTGGGACAGGACATACCCAGGGATGGTGATAGCTGCGTCTGGGACATTGTCTGTGAGGTACGATTCCATGAATATGACTATGTCAGGCTGTTGCTTGACTAGTCTGTGGGACAGCTCTCCCAACATTGGCAAAAGCCACCAGATGTTAGCAAGGAGGACATTGCAGGATCGACAAGGCTGTGTTTGCCGTTGCCTAGGTCGATGCCGGGTGGTCCGTCCGGTTTCATTCATTTTTATTGACTTCATAGCGGTTAGGTACAACTGAGTGGCTTGCTAGGCCATTTCAGAGGGCATGTAAGAGTCAACCACATTGCTGTGGTTCTGGAGTCACATGTAGGCCAGAGCAGGTAAGGACAGCAGATTTCCTTCCCTAAAGGACATTAGTAAACCAGATGGGTTTTTACAACAATCGACAATGGTTTCATGGCCATCATTAGACTAGCTTTTAATTCCAGATTTCTTAATTAAATTCAAATTCCACCTTCTGCTGTGGTGGGATTTGAACCCATGTCCCCAGAGCAATGCCATGGCACTCTGGGTTATTAGTCCAGTGACAATACCACTATGCCACCACCTCCTTCTGAGAATGGATGGTAACAAGAGTAGCAAGTCAACTTTAACTGAACAGTTCTTATTCTCAGCAGTAGGAGAAATGTCTTCATTTTTACAGTGGTTACAATCACGAAAAATAAAAATGCTTGTGGAACTTCTCCTTTCAATTGCTTGCCAAAAAAAGTAGAGCGCTCCCATGTTAAAGTTACGATAATTGGCTGCTAAGACTCCCTGTCAAGAGTCACACATGAAAAAATAGCTACTTGGTCCAAGTACCAAAAAGGTGCCCCTGCTTGAGGAACCTTATTCGAGCAAAGATTCAAAACCTTCAAGAGGGACGAGATGGGAGAAAATGGACAAGGATAATTAACAAGGAAAAAATCTAGATCAATTATCACTTGATTGATGGTTGTTGTATTACTCTTACAATAATTGAGCATTTAACTGGCCAATTAGCTCATTACTGCACTGCTAATCTTGTTGTACTTGACCTGAAAATTCTTGATACCCTCACAGTGTGTCCAGAATGGAAAGTGTTCTCTTTCCTCACCTTGGTGAGCACAAACTTAACCAAAGAACAATGTCATGGAGAATAATGTTGTTCGATGCCATGTACTGTGTCCATCACTTGTTTGTTCACAGTGCAGCTGCTACTGGGGTTGCATTTTGTAACTTCGATTTGAACTTAGACAACTTTCCATGTTTCTTTTCATTCTTTCCCCAGGGATTTAATTTTCTGTCATACTTACATTTTTTCTGTATTGATTTTTATTATATTGCAACTAGGTTTGTGCTGGCACACATTAAAATGCTTTGCTTTCTTAACTGACAGTGCCTGTGAATCGCTTTGCAAATTTTATGTTCTTCTATAATGTCTTGATAAAATTAGACTTTATTTGGAATGCAACAAAAACATTCTGGCAGGAATTTAACACCCCCGGGGGGTGGGGTAGGGTGGGGGCATAAAATCATGTGGGAGATGGGGAGGGTGGGGGGGGTGCCATGCTGTCACCTACCTGCCCCCGCTGCCATTTTGCATCCATCGTGGCTCCCTTTTTTTTATTCATTCATGGGATGTGGGCGTCGCTGGCCAGGCCAGCATTTATTGCCCATCCCTAATTGCCCTTGAGAAGGTGGTGGTGAGCTGCCTTCTTGAACCAATGCAGCCCATGTGGGGTAGGTACACCCACAGTGCTGTTAGGAAGGGAGTTCCAGGGTTTTGACCCAGGGACAGTGAAGGAACGGCGATATAGTTCCAAGTCAGGATGGTGTGTAACTTGGAGGGGAAGTTGCAGGTGTGGTGTTCCCATGCATTTGCTGCCCTTGTCCTTCTAGTTGGTAGAGGTCGCGGGTTTGGAAGGTGCTGTCTAAGGAGCCTTGGTGCGTTGCTGCAGTGCATCTTGTAGATGGTATACACTGCTGCCACGGTGGTGGAGGGAGTGAATGTTTGTAGATGGGGTGCCAATCAAGCGGGTGCAGTCCCAGCAGTGGCCACCACTCCCACTGGCGCTGGTTGGACTGAGGAGCTGCCGGCCCTCTGATTGGCCGACAGCTCTTCGAAGCGGGACTTCCTGCCTCAGAGGGCAGAAGACCCGGCCGAGGCCAATTAAGGGCCTGGGCCGGGCAAAATAGCAGTGTGGTTTCCAGGCCCTGCGGAGGCAGGCTCTCCCCTGTCATTTCAACCGGTGGGTGGGGCCAGTGCCCTATCGTTAAATTCTGGCTCTTGTTTCAAGCTGATGACTGTTCCTTGATCAGCTTAGTTTAGTAAAACATGTAGTAGAATAAATCAGTTTTTGATCTGAGATAATCAATGTGGATGATCATTTACCATATCTGGCCAACTGGTGGCAGTAATATTTCCTGTTGAAGAATTAATAAAAGACGAGGGCATTTACACCTTAAAGCATTGACTATTTGGAGCATAGAAACCAGAGTAAATCATTCATCCCACTGAGCCTGTGCCTTCTGTTTCTCATGGAAGTTGTATCATTTTAATCCCAATTCTCAGCCCTTTCTCCATATCTTCAATTCTCAATTAAATATCACGTTCCCCTTTCAGATTCTTAGTTGGTTCTGAAGCCATTTGGTGCAGTGCATTCCACTTTCTCTTAACCCTTTGTGGGAAGGGTTTTCAGAATTTCTTCATTAACTGTATTAGTTTGTATTTTACTGTTATGTCCCATTGCTTTAGATTTTGCTAATAAAGAGTCATTTCTACTTCCCCTATAAACTCCCTTCCCTAAACATCTCATGTGGACCATTCTGTTGGACTTTTGGGTTATATGCTTGACATTCTACTCAGGTTTACAGTCACCGGGCACTCTAAGTGATCCTCATATCACCTATGAACCAGAATGTGTATTTTTCTAAGCAATTTCTATAATAGCAAGGCCAGGGATCAAAGAACCCTTGCCATTGTATGCCACATTATTGGAATATAGCACCCACTGTCATGTAATTTTTCTCATCTTTAACAGGCAGATTACACATATACATTCATTAATCAACAATACAGTTAACATAGAATAGGTAAATGAGCAGTACTCTAGAAAAGCACTGCAGAGAAATTTATAAATTTAGCTATCTTTCCAATATACAAGAACAACAATTGTCTTTTACCTGAAGCTGTATTTCAACATAGCTAGATCCCTGAAAATATTTGCTCTTTGTATGCAAGACAGAACATTTTCACTGAATCAAACTCGCCCAATCTTTGTGCTGGCTATAAACTGTAGACCCACCAACTGGGCTCATGCAACTGCAAATAATCCCCAATGGGGGTCTTCCAGCTACAGAGCAGTCCATTAAAGATCTACTGTCAGACAGGTGCAGACACAGCTCTCAATCAAAACTACTGCTTTAAGATGTGTGATGCTTTGAACTTCTTTGGCCTCCTTATCTCGAGAGACAATGGATAAGCGCCTGGAGGTGGTCAGTGGTTTGTGAAGCAGCGCCTGGAGTGGCTATAAAGGCCAATTCTAGAGTGACAGGCTCTTCCACAGGTGCTGCAGAGAAATTTGTTTGTCGGGGCTGTTACACAGTTGGCTCTCCCCTTGCGCCTCTGTCTTTTTTCCTGCCAACTACGAAGTCTGTTCGACTCGCCACACTTTAGCCCCATCTTTATGGCTTCCCGCCAGCTCTGGCAAACGCTGGCAACTGACTCCCACGACTGAACTATATCAGAGGATTTCACTGAGTTGTTACAAACCTTGTGAAGACATGTGAAAAGAAAATACAATAAGAAACTTGTAATTAGATAGATTGGCTACCATTTCACAGTATTCAAACACAGACCATGTGGAAGCAGCCTGGAATACACATATAAGTTTTGAAATAAAATGCTTAGCTAATTAGGCAATTAACATAGTAGCCACTCTACTACACAACAGGAATCATAAATCAGATAAGTATTCATAGACTTTCAGCCTGTCTGTTCAAAATATGTATTCCTGCACCTTGCAGAATCAATCGAAAGAGATCAGATCTCACCCTGGGTGACCAACAATACCGAAACCAATCAATAAACAAAAATAGATAAACATGCCAGGTGTTGTACCTCTCCTCTGCTGTAGAGCAAGGATTCCTCACAGGCGTGAGTAGCCAAAGCTTCAATGGGTAGCCCTTGTCCCAAGAATCCATCCCTGAAGGCGAGTGGGGGGGCCTGAAAAGCTGCAGCACCTGGGACTGTTGAAGTATTAGAATTAGAATTAGAACATTACAGCGCAGTACAGGCCCTTCGGCCCTCGATGTTGCGCCGACCTGTATGTAGGCACATGGCTGCTTCCTGGGAAGCGGGTACACACCTGCAGGAAACACTTTCAGTGGTCGCAGACCAACTAAAGGTTGATGGAGTGAAAGCCCATTCTGTTGATAAAAGCAGCTGGCTCATGCATTGGAGCCTTGATAGCTACACATGTGCAATATATCACAGCTTCCACCTGGGGGAATCCAGCGATGGCCCCGAATCTGAGGGCCCTCACGGTTCAACTGTCAGGGTCAGTCCAGTAGTGCAGATAGTCATCAGCCCTCTTGAATAGGGCATTGGTCACCTTCTTGATGCAGCGGTGGGCCCACATATATGTCCAGTGGATCTCTGGAATGATCCAGAAGCATAAATGTTAATTGTCACAGTGATTTTCAATGTCACTGGCATAGGGTGCCCAACAATCCCATAGGTCATAAATCGTCCTGCAGCATGGTGCATAAGTTGGTGATGGCCTCTCTGGAGAGCTGCAGTCTTTGCCTACACTGCCACTTGGACATTTGGTGGTAGCTGAGTCAAGCCTGGTACACTCTCTGCCTCAGGTGGGCCCTACTTGCATGGCCTCCAGCTGCATCTCTCATCGTGGAGCTTCACGGACAAGCGCAATTTCCTCCTGGCCCTCCCTCCATCAGGGGTGCTGCATCATGCCACAGGTCCAAAAGACAGGGTGTATAAGACTCAAGCCAGGTGATCAGTTGGCCTCCACTGTCCTTGCAGATACGAACCTGTATTGGCAGCTTTCCCTTTGCTACTTAGGGGTAGGTGGTGGCATAGTGGTATTATCACTGGACTAGTAACCCAGAGACCCAGGGTATTGATCTGAAGACATGGGTTTGAATCGCACCACAGCAGAAGGTGGAATTTGAATTTAATTCATAAATCTGGAATTAAAAACTAGTCTAATGAAAAAAACTACTCTAATGATGGCCATGAAACCATTATCGATTGTTGTAAAAACCCATCTGGTTCACTTCTGTCCTTCAGGGAAGGAAATCTGCTGTCCTTACCTGGTCTGGTCTACATGTGACTCCAGACCCACAGCAATGTGGTTAACTCTTACATGCCCTCTGAAATGGCCTAGCAAGCCATTCAGTTGTACCTAACCACTATGAAGTCAATAAAAAGGAATGAAACCGGACGCACCAACCGGCATCGACCTAGGCACTGGAAACGACAACAGCAAACCCAGCCCTGTCGACCCTGCAAAGTCCTTCTGACTAACATTTGGGGGCTTGTGCCAAAGTTGGGAGAGCTGCCCCACAGACTAGTCAAGCAACAGCCTGATATAGTCAGCCTCACGGAATCATACCTTACAGACAATGTCCCAGACACTTCAATCATTGTCCTGTCCCACCGGCAGGACAGACCCAGCAGAGGTGGCGGGACAGTGGTCTACAGTAGGGAGGGAGTTGCCCTGGGAGTCCTCAACATTGCCTCTGCACCCCATGAAGTCTCATGGCATCAGGTCAAATATGGGCAAGGTAACCTCCTACTGATTACCACCTACCACCTTCCCTCAGCTGATGAGTCAGTACTCTTCCTTGTTAAACAGCACTTGGAGGAAGCACTGAGGGTGGCAAGGGCACAGAATGTACTCTGGGTGGGGAACTTCAATGTCCATCACCAAGAGTGGCTCGGTAGCACCACTGCTGACCGAGCTGGCCGAGTACTAAAGGACATATCTGCTAGACTGGGTCTGCGGCATGTGTTGAGAGAACCAACAGGAGGGAAAAACATACTTGACCTCATCCTCACCAATCTGCCTGCTGCAGGTGCTTCTGTCCATGACTGTATTGGTAGGAGTGACCACCGCACAGTCCTTGTGGAGACGAAGTCCCACCTTCACATTGAGGATACCGTCCATCGTGTTGTGTGGTACTATCACCGTGCTAAATGGGATAGATTTCGAACAAATCTAGCAATGCAAAACTGGGCATCCATGAGGTGCTTTGGGCCATCAGCAGCAGCAGAATTGTACTCAACCACAATCTGTAACCTCATGGCCCAGCATATCCCTCACTCTACTATTACCATCAAGCCAGGAGACCAACCTTGGTTCAATGAAGAGTGCAGGAGGGCATGCCCAGGAGCAGCACCAGGCATACCTCAAAATGAGCTGTCAACCTGGTGAATCTACAACCCAAAACTACTTGCATGCCAAACTGCATAAGCAGGATGCAATAGACAGAGCTAAGCGATCCCATAACCAACGGATCAGATCTAAGCTCTGCAGTCCTGCCAAATCCAGTCGTGAATGTTGGTGGTCAATTAAACAACTAACTGGAGGAGGTGGCTCCACAAATATCCCCATCCTCAATGATGGGGGAGCCCAGCACATCAGTACGAAAGATAAGGCAGAAGCATTTGCAACAATCTTCAGCCAGAAGTGCCGAGTTGATGATCCAACTTGGCCCCCTCCTGAAGTCCCCAGCATTACAGATGCCAGACTTCAGCCAATTCGATTCACTCCGCGTGATATCAAGAAACGACTGACGGCACTGGATTCTGCAAAGGCTATGGGTCCTGACAATATTCCGGCAATAGTACGAAAGACCTGTGCTCCAGAACTTGCCGCACACCGAGCCAAGCTGTTCCAGTATTGCTACAACGCTGGCATCTATCCTGCAATGTAGAAAATTGCCCAGGTGTGTCCTGTATACGAAAAGTAGGACAAGTCCAACCCAGCCCCATCAGTCTACTCTCAATCATCAGTAAAGTGATGGAAGGTGTCATCAACAGTGCCATCAAGCGGCACTTGCTTAGCAATAACCTGCTCAGTGATGCTCAGTTTGGGTTCCGGCAGGGCCACTCAGCATCTGACCTCATTACAGCCTTGGTTCAAACATGGACAAAAGAGCTGAACTCAAAAGGTGAGGTGACAGTGACTGCTCTTGACATCAAGGCAGCATTTGACCGAGTATGGCATCAAGGAGCCCGAGCAAAACTAAGGTCAATGGGAATCAGGGAGAAAACCCACCGCTGGCTGGAGTCATACGTAGCGCAAAGGAAGATGACTGTGGTTGTTGGAGTCAATCATCTGAGCTCCAGGCCATCACTGCAGGAGTTCCTCAGGGTAGTGTCCTCGGCCCAACCATCTTCAGCTGCTTCATCAATGACCTTCCTTCAATCATAAGGTCAGAAGTGGGGATGTTCGCTGATGATTGCACAATGTTCAACACCATTAGTGATTCCTCAGATACTGAAGCAGTCCGTGTAGAAATCCAGAAAGACCTGGACAATATCCAGGCTTGGGCTGATGAGTGGCAATTAACATTTGCGCCACACAAGTGCCAGGCAATGACCATCTCCAACAAGAGAGAATCTAACCATATCCCCTTGACATTCAATAACATTACCATCGCTGAATCCCCCACAATCAACATCCTAGGGGCTACCATTGACCAGAAACTGAACTGGAGTAGCCATATAAATACCGTGGCTACAAGAGCAGGTTAGAGGCTAGGAATCCTGCGGCGAGTAACTCACCTTCTGACTCCCCAAAGCCTGTCCACTATCTACAAGGCACAAGCCAGGAGTGTGATAGAATACTGTGCACTTGCCTGGATGGGTGCAGCTCCAACAACACTCAAAAAGCTTGACACCATCCAGAACAAAGCAGCCCGCTTGATTGGCACACTGTCCGCAAACAATCACTCCCTCCACCATCGCCGTACAGTGGCCACAGTGTGTACCATCTACAAGATGCACTGCAGCAATGCACCAAGGCTCCTTCGACAGCACCTTCCAAACCCACGACCTCTACCACCTCGAAGGACAAGGTCAGCAGATGCATGGGAACACCACCACCTGCAAGTTCCCGACCAAGTCACACACCATCCTGACTTGGAACTATATCGCCATTCCTTCACTGTAGCTGGGTCAAAGTCCTGGAACTTCCTTCCTAACAGCACTGTGGGTGTACCGACCCCACATGGACTGCATCGGTTCAAGAAGGCAGCTCACCACCACCTTCTCAAGGGCAATTTGGGATGGGCATTAAATGCTGGCCTGGCCAGTGACACCCACATCCCATGAATGAATAAAAAAAAAACTTCTCCTGGAAGACTCCCTAATGGCCCTCAGTGCCAACCTTGCTGATAGCCAACCCACTCACTCAGCAGTATGGGCATCGAGCCTCTCACACAACAGTTTAGGCACCTGATACTACCACCCAAAACCAAGCCCCACCTTGCAGACCACCTAACACCCAGAATCATCTTGCACAACACCCGAGACCCTGCACACCCAGTACTGCCACCCTACACCAAGCTCACCCATGCAGACCTCCCAAGACCCTGCTAACCTGGTCCTGCCAACCTAGACCAAGCCCACCCGTACAGAGTGTACAGCACTGCAGTCTGACAATGGCCTCCCCTCCCCTCTCTTCCTCTATTCAGTGCTGGTCATGGCTGCCTATCGGTCGCAGCATTGAGGCCTCACCTCAGTGCTGCCAGCTTTCAACGGCCAGGGATCCAAAGGCATGTGAGGGCCACCCGTTGTCTACTTAATTCCAAGCCCTCCATGGAATTGTTTTCTGTTACATGAACATATATTGAAACAAGCTATTCTATCATTTCAATTGCACTCACGTCGTGTTGGGGCAGCAATGTCACCTTTGTGCTTTCCTGCCACTGACTAAATCCGGAACCAACATCACGACATCGGATTTCCAGGCGGACACATTCAGTGCTATTCTCCAGCCCCTCACGCCTCTGTTCCCACTCCAAATGGCCGTATTTAAAATAAATTTTTGGCAGCGCAGGGGCAGAGATTTTCACCACACTACTCCAGAGATGTGAGCAAATAACCCAGGCTGACATTGTCAGATGAAACATTAAACCAAAGCCTCATCTGCCCTCTGAGGTGGACGTAGAAGAGCCCATGGCACTGTATGCTGGTCAGGACATTGGGAGTACTCCCCTGTTCTTCAAATAGTGCTATAAAATCTTCTAGTCCCACTTGAAAGAGTAGATGGGGCCTGAGTTTAGGGACTGAGTTTAGCAAATACAAATATGCTGCATTCCATCAGCGTAACACCAAGATTATACGCTGAAGTCCTGGAATGGAAACCGACCCCACAGCTTTCTGACCAGGGATGAGTGCTACCACTGAGTCAAGGCTGACACAGCAAACAGTCTTGCAAGAAAAAGAAATGTTACAAATCAGGTAGAACTAATACCATAAGGAGAATGCAAGTGAAATATATTTCAAAAAATTACTCGAGATCAGCTGTAAATGTTGAAACACAGCTTTAAAGAAGCAAACATCCAACAGCCAGAACAGAAAATTCGAGCAGTGCTAATGGGGTTACCAGTTTAAAAAAAGAACTGTGATATTGGCAATGGAGTGGTGCAAGATTACCTGAAAACATGAGTTTCAATAAAACTTCAGTTGCAACACCTCCAAAATATTTGAAACAACTTCATTACTCAGGTTACAGCCCCACAAACTGTGCGTTCCAGCCTCTTCACCCAACGCATTCAGCCAGATTTTGCTCGAGCAGGGTACCTCACTGAGTACATTGTTCAGTAGACCCTGCAGCCTGAAAAGGTTTTGTACCCGAACTTGCTAGAAGTGTGAGCTGATAACGGTGAGGGCAACAGGGTATCTGCGCCCTTATGCGCATGGTGGGAGCAATAGTGTATCTCCTTAACCAATAGGATTTAAGAATTGAGAAAGCAATAGAGGAATGACAGAGAAGGAAATAGGGTGAATTAGAGTCAAAGCAGTTATAGAAAGAGAAATAACGAGAGGAAAAGAAAGATTTGATTTAAGAAAGAGACAAAAAAGAAAAGAAAGAAAAAATTAAAATTTTGTTATTTTTAAAATTGCCTAAGAAGAATTTACCACATGCAGTAATGAGATTGAATAGTTTAAATTGTTCCATTTCTGTGCCAGGGAATTTGATTGGCTTTACATTAATAATTTCTTGTTGTTAAAAGGTTACTTACACTCATAATCACCAGACTTAACTTTCAATGGCAAGTTTAATCAAAAATTAATGTGTACATCCAGCAAGTTCTTAAAAATAACAGGGAGACTCAAGGCCAGGTGCTGTGTGTGCAAAGCAAATGGCAGAGCAGTGTCAATCAACCAGCAAGTGTTGGAGATTAGCAACTCATGGCATACCTCTTAATTCCCTAAATATGCTGTCTTAATTGCATATTAATAACAGCATGCAATTTCAATATGCCATTATTTTCCCAGCAAGATTCGGATCATTATTGCATTAAGTCTTCCACTACTTTAGGATGTTCATAAGATTTAAGAATTGAGAAAAAAATAGATGAATGACAGAGAAGAAAATGGGGTGAATTAGAGTCAAAATCAGGTATAGAAAGAAATAACGAGAAGAAAAGAAAGATTTGATTAAGAAAGAGAAAAAAGAAATAGGAGCAGGAGTAGGCTATTCAGCCCTTCAAGCCCCTTCTGTTATTCAAGGAGATCATGGCTGATCTTCTACTTCAATACCATTTTCCTGCACTATCCCCATTTCCCTTGATGTTTTTAATATGTAGAAATCTGTCGATCTCAGTCTTGAATATACTCAATGACTGAGCCTCCACAGCCCTGTGGGGCAAAGAATTCCAAAGATTCACCACCCTCTGAGTGAAGAAACATGTAACACAAATCAATGCTACCTACTTTTATTCATTGTGATGTGATGCAGACAATCGCAACTGTGAACTTTCATTCTTTTAAAAAAGTAAAAACAATTATGGGTAGGAAAAATCGATCTTAAGTTCTTAATATGTCTGAAATTTTTCCAAGGATTAAACAAGCCTGCAAAAAATAGAAATAGTTTTCTAATGTAATGAGATTTCAGTTCTTCAGTTTATGGTTTTTGTTTTATTTAGTTCCTGAGAAGAATCCAAAAAATGTAAAAGGAGAAGGGACAAATATTGACAATATGAAAATATCATGGGAGGTAAGAAAATTGGCTTGTTTTAGTGCTTATTTACTCGTGATGTTGAAAATCTTCAATACTATCTTCAAAAACATATTAGACAATAGTATAATGTGAGCATTTCTTTACCAGCTCTGTATAATATATCAATGTAAATATATTTAATCAAGCCAGTGTCTAGGCGAGCACAGTTGGGGGGTGACTTGGTGGATGCCGGACAGTCAAAGAAGTCAGGGCCTGTAGTGCAGGAGTACCCAGAGGACATCCCACTTTCTAACCGGTATTCAGTTCTGAGTACCGATGAGGGAGAGGGTTCCTCTGGAGAATGCACTGCGAATCATGACCGGAATGTCATGGCTGACTCAGCTGTGCTGGGATGGAGCAAAAGGGACAAGAGGGCAATAGTGGTAGGGGATTCTATGGTTAGAGGAACAGATAGGCATTTCTGTGATCGCAGACGTGATTCCAGGATGGTATGTTGCCTCCCTGGTACAAGGGTCTTGGATATCACTGAGCGGCTACAAAGTATTCTGGAGGGTGAGGGTGCACAGCCAGTGGTCGTAGTCCACGTTAGTACCAATGACATAGGTAGAAAAAGGGATGAGGTCCTGCAAAAAAAATTTAGGGAGCTAGACAGTAGATTAAAAAGTAGGACCTCAAAGGTTGTAATCTCTGGGTTTCTTCCAGGGCCACGGGCTAGTGAGTATATGAGTAGGAGGTTAGGGCAGATGAATGCATGGTTGATGATGCAGGAGGGAGGGCTTTAGGTTCTTGGATCAGTGGGCCTGTCTCTGGCGAAGGTGGGATCTGTATAAGATGGACGGGTTGCACCTGAACCAGAACATGACCAACATCCTTGCTGGGAGGTTTGCTAGTGCTGTTGGGGGGTTGGGGGGTGGTGTTTAAACTAATTTGGCAGGGGGATGGGATACACAGTGGAAGCACAATAGGGGGTAATGTACAATCAAATATAAATGTGAAGCTAAGTCAGTCCAGAGGACAGAGTAAATATAGATCTGTTAAGGCTCAGGCAAATAATGCAAGGCTGGATTGTATCTATTTTAATGCAAGGAGTCTTACTAGTAAGGCAGATGAATTGAGGGCGTTGATTAACACATGGGAATATGATATTATTGTTATTACTGAGACATGGTTGAGGGAAGGGCAGGGCTGGCAGCTTAATATCCCAGGGTATAGAATCTTCAGATGTGATGGGGGAGGGGGTAAAAGAGGAGGTGGCATTGCATTGTTGATTAAAGAGACAATTACTACAGTAAGGAGGGATGATATCTTAGAAAGTTCCTCTGATGAGGCCTTTTGGGTAGAACTTAAAAACAAAAAGGGGGCTATTACTTGGCTGGAAGTGCACTACAGGCCTCCAAACAGTCAGGCAGTGGTAGTGGAGCAGATATGTAGGCAAATCTCAGAGAGGTGCAATAATAATAGGATAATAATAGTAGGGGATTTCAACTTCCCCTATATTAGAGGGGATAGTATTAATACAAAAAGCTTAAAAGGGGCAGAATTCTTCAGGTGCATTCAGGAAAGCTTTTTGAGCCAGCACGTAGAGAGTCCTACAAGAGGAGGAGCGGTAGTGGACTTAATCCTAGGGAATGAAGCTGGACAAGTGGTAGAAGTGGCAGTGGGGGCGTTTCGGGGATAGTGACCATAACTCTGTAAGATTTAAGATTGTTATGGAAAAGGATATAGGGGGTCTGGAAATAAGAGTACTGAATTGGGGGAAGGCAGATTTCAATATGATAAAACAGGATCTGGCCAAAGTGGACTGGGAGCAGCTTCTTGTAGGAAAGTCTACATCAGACCAGTGGGGGTCATTTAGAAGGGAAATTGTGAGGGTTCAGGTGCAGCATGTTCCTGTAAAGGTGAAGAGTAGGACCAACAGGTTAAGGGAACCCTGGATGTCAAGGGATATAGAGGATTGGATAAGGAAAAAAAAGAAGGCGTATGGCAGATTCAGAGTGCAGAAAACAACAGAGGCCCTAGAGGAGAATAGAAAGTGTAGGGGTGTATTTAAAAAAGTAATCAGGAGGGCGAAGAGGGGGCATGAAAAATCGCTGGCAGACAAGATAAAGGAAAATCCCAAGGCATTTTATAAGTATGTTAGGGGCAAAAGGATAACCAGGGAAAAAGTGAAGCCCATTAGGGATCAAAGAGTCAATCTGTGTGTGGAACCGGAGGACATAGGTGAGGTTTTGAATGATTACTTTGCATTTGTATTCATTATGGAGAAGGACGATGTAGGTGTAGTGATCAGGGAGCAGGATTGTGGTATACTTGAACATATTAGCATTGAAAAGGAGGAAGTATTAGCTGTCTTGGCGGGCTTAAAAGTGGATAAATCCCCAGGCCCAGATGAGATGTATCCCAGGCTGTTATGCGAGGCAAGGAAGGAGATAGCGGGGGTTCTGACACAAATTTTCAGATCCTCTCTGGTCACAGGAGAGATACCGGAGGATTGGAGGACAGTGAATGTGGTGCCATTATTCAAGAAGGGTAGCAGGGATAAACCAGGTAGTTACAGGCCAGCGAGTCTAACATCAGTGGGAGGGAAATTATTGGAAAAAATTCTGAGGGACAGGATTAATCGCCACTTGGAGAGGCAGGGATTAAGCAGGGATAGTCAGCATGGCTTTGTCAGGGGGAGATCATGTCTAACTAACTTGATTGAATTTTTCGAGGAGGTGACTAGAGATGTAGATGAGGGTAAAGCAGTTGATGTAGTCTACATGGACGTCAGTAAGGCTTTTGATAAGGTCCTGCATGGGAGATTGGTCAAGAAAGTAAAGGCCCATGGGATCCAGGGTAATTTGGCAAATTGGATTCAAAATTGGCTTAGTGGCAGGAGGCAGAGGGTTGTTTCTGCGAGTGGAAGCCTGTGACCAGTGGCATACCGCAGGGATCGGTGCTGGGACCCTTGCTGTTTGTAATGTACATTAATGATTTAGACGTGAATATAGGAGGTATGATCAGTAAGTTCGCAGATGACAAGAAAATTGGTGGTGTTGCAAATAGTGAGGAGGAAAACCTTAGATTACAGGACGATATAGATGGGCTGGTAAGATGGGCAGAGCAGTGGCAAATGGAGTTTAATCCTGAGAAGTGTGAGGTGATGCACTTTGGGAGGTATAACAAGGCAATGGAATATACAATGGATGGTAGGACCCCAGGGAGTACAGAGGGTCAGAGGGACCTTGGGGTGTTTGTCACTGAAGGCAGCAGCACAGGTAGATAAGGTGGTTAGGAAAGTATACGGGATACTTGCCTTTATTAGCCAAGGCATAGAATATAACAGCAGGGAACTTATGATGGAACGGTATAAAATGCTAGTTAGGCCACAGTTGGAGTACTATGTACAGTTCTGGTCGCCACACTATGGGAAGGATGTGATTGCAATGGAGAGGATGCAGAGGAGATTCACCAGGATGTTGCCTGGGCTGGAGCATTTCAGTTACGAAGACAGACTAGCTAGGCTGGGGTTGTTTTCCTTGGAGCGGAGAAGGCTGAGGGCAGACTTGATTGAGGTATACAAAATTATGAGAGGCATTGATAGGATAGATAGGAAGAAACTTTTTCCCTTAGCAGAGAGGTCAATAACTAGGGGGCATAGATTTAAGGTAAGGGGCAGGAGGTTCAGAGGGGAGTTGAGGTAGAATTTTTTCACCCAGAGGGTGGTTGGAATCTGGAACACACCGCCTGAAGGAGTGGTAGAGGCAGGAACACTCACGACATTCAAGAAATATTTAGATGAGTGCTTGAAACGCCATAATATACAAGGCTACCGGCCAAGTGCGGGGAAATGGTATTATTTAGGACGGGTGCTTGCTGGTTGGTGCAGGTGCGTTGGGCCGAAGGGCCTGTTTCTGTGCTGTAAAACTCTATGACTCTATATTGTAACTTGCAGTTGGACTGTTGTAACAGCAATAAGGAAAAACAATCGTCATTTATGTAATTATTTGCAATGCCTATTACTACAGAGTGATAGTTGTTTTATTTTGTACTAGAAATTAAAGGGAGCACTGCTGCTTATCCAAGAATGCAGATGTGTACTTTAAAGGTTACTTTTTTGGACACAGTGCTTCCAGACTATCACAAATTTTATTTATGGAACAAATGACAGGGAAATAGGGTGGGCCAGAAATCAGACGTATTGTGCACCCAATTTTCAGATTCATGCTGAAGCTGAGAGAGGCTCTGCAATGGGACTGGAACCTCACAAGTCTTAAGCTAGAGAAGATAGTTGAATACCAAAGGACATGATGTGTACATGAATGATACACTTAAAGAAGATGAAAGGTGATGAAGAATCAGAATGCAAGTGTAGTATATTATAATAGGTGAGAATTTTGTTATACTGCCCTCTCTGCTGCTCTGTCTGCCGGGGAGTGTAAATAAAGTTAGTTCAATAATGGCTGCCTGCTGTGAGTCCACATGCTCATCTTACTCAGTAAGATACACAACAGAGAGATGACGATGAAATGGGATTATATTAGATTAGATTAGATTAGAGATACAGCACTGAAACAGGCCCTTCGGCCCACCGAGTCTGTGCCGAACATCAACCACCCATTTATACTAATCCTACACTAATCCCATATTCCTACCAAACATCCCCACCTGTCCCTACCACCTACCTATACTAGTGACAATTTATAATGGCCAATTTACCTATCAAACTGCAAGTCTTTTGGATTGTGGGAGGAAACCGGAGCACCCGGAGAAAACCCACGCAGACACAGGGAGAACTTGCAAACTCCACACAGGCAGTACCCGGAATCGAACCCGGGTCCCTGGAGCTGTGAGGCTGCGGTGCTAACCACTGCGCCACTGTGCCGCCCTTCTTTTTTACTTTTCATTTGCACAGTGGTGCAGTGGTTAGCACCGCAGCCTCACAGCTCCAGCGACCCGGGTTCAGTTCTGGGTACTGCCTGTGCGGAGTTTGCAAGTTCTCCCTGTGACCGCATGGGTTTCCGCCGGGTGCTCCGGTTTCCTCCCACAGCCAAAGACTTGCAGGTTGATAGGTAAATTGGCTATTGTAAATTGCCCCTAGTGTAGGTAGGTGGTAGGAGAATGGTGGGAATGCATTAGGGAATATGGGATTAATGTAGGATTAGTATAAATGGGTGGTTGTTGGTCGGCACAGACTCAGTGGGCCGAAGGGCCTGTTTCAGTGCTGTATCTCTAAATAAATAAATTAATAAAAATTATGGTGTGAGGAACAATGTCAAACACTTTTTGGAACTCCCGAAGTTGATTTGAGGAAGTTTGGGGCTCTTTGAAAGATTGCTTCGTATGTGTGTGCGTCGTGTTCGGGTACAACTCGGTGATCCAGCACAGTATGTAATTGAAAAGAATGGCACAAAAGACATATTTTGGTACAATGGGGGAATTCAACCCGAACAAAGAGGACTGGTGTAATTACGAATGAAGATTATATATTTGGCTGAAAGCAAATAAAATAGGAAATGAGGATAAAGTAAATATCGTCCTCACTATGAGGGGGCCAGATACTTTTGAGGTGGTGTCTAAACAGTGTTGACTGTGAGGCCCCAGTACTGTGGACTATTCTGAAATTAATGAGATTCTGGACTCATATTGTGGCACAACTAAGAATGAAATTGCACTGAGAGTTGCAGTCCATGAAAGGAAGTAGTTGCCATGTGAGACTATTGCAGATTATATTCTCAAATTAAAGAAACACTCTTGTCACTGTGGGTATGGCGCGAACTTAGAAGTCAACCTTAGAGACATGGTCATTGGAGATCTAAAGAACAATAAAAACCAGGCCAACCTTTTGAGTAAAGGCAATAAGCTGACATGGAAGGAGGCTACGACCATGGAAATGGCAGGAAGAGATAGTTGCAAATTGCAAGGAAGTTCTTTACCTGGGTTGGCAGGGAAGGTCCACTGGATTTCAGCGGGAACCAGGCCACGGCAGCCAAGTTCACATGCTCAGAGTCAGAAATTTAGAGCTACCATTGCCATGGTAGCCACTAGCCATCTGAATGCCCCCATTTCCAGTCGAGGTGCTATGCCTGTGGGAAAGTCGGTCATATCCTGACGGCATGCAGGAGTAGAAGAAACAGTAATGCTCCAGGTTGTGGTAAAACTCCAGGTAACAGCAGTGCACCAGTATGAGGTCATGATAGACCTAAAGCTAGCTCATGAGCCTGAAAGTCATTGAATGGGCATATGATAGCTATAAAACAGAAGTTGATGTTATCGAGCAGGAAGACGAAGAGTTCTACTCAGTCAGAGAACAAGAAAAACAGCACTTGGAAGATGAGAGTAAAAGGGCTGAAGATATAATACCAGAGCCCACAGTAAAAATGATTCACAACTCACTTTTATAATTGATACAGCTGTTATCTCAGAAGGAAAGTACAAGAAATCCCTAAGTCAAGTTTCCTAAAGCAAAACTGGAATGAAATTGATTTTTTTTATTCCAATAACATTATTCCAGTGTTTGGTGTAATTAGTGTTCGGCTGTAATATGATGATGCATCCTATTACTTGCCATTTGTAGTAGTAGGAGGGAACAAAGTCTCCCTGAGGGGAAGGAATTGGCTTAAGAAAATATGGTTAAATTAGGCCGAGTTATTTATAGGAAGGGTCAATAAGAGTACGTCTGACAGTGAGTATGTGCTAAGACAGCACAAAGTGGTCTTTGAGCAAGGAGGACCAAATGATCAAATTAGGCATTACAAGGTTGAAGTCAAGATAAAGGACAATGTACAGCTCCCATTTTGCAAAGCTAGGCCAATGCCTTTTACACAGTTAGAAGCAGTAAGTAAAGAGCTGGATAGATCAGAAAGAACAGGGGCAATTCAGAAGATGAAGAGCAGTGAATGGGCCACATCCATTGTGGTAGTTCAAAAAGCAGCATGTCCATTTACATTTGTGGAGATTATAAACAAATGATAAATAAGGTGATTGAAAATGATACTTACCCGCTGTCTACTCGTGATGATTTGTTTCCTAATTTAGCAAATGGGAAGGTATTCAGTAAGCTAGAACTGTCAAATGCATATTTACAATTAGAATTAACTAACAAGAGCAAGGAATTGTTTACCATTCATACACACAATGGGTTGTACCAGTACAAAGGTTAGCATTTGGGGTGTCTACTGCTCCTGCAGTGTTCCAGAGCATTATAGATCAGGTACTAAGTGGGATGAAAGGAGTATGCTGCTTCTTGGATGACATTTTAGTTAGCAGTTAGACCGAGAAAGAGGACAATATAAGGTTGAAAGAAATCCGAGATCAACTTCAAGAGTATGGAATCAAAGCTAAAAAGCACAAGTGTTGCTCCATGGTGTCAGGTGTAACATAACTGGGTCACCATGTAGATGGCGAAGGTTTCTACCCAATGCAGGAGAAGGTTGAGGGTATTTTGAAAGCAAAGAGACCAGAGAACAAAAGAGAACTTACAACATTCATTGGAATTGTGCATTATTCTCAGTTCATCACCGACTTAGCTAATACATTTGCTCCATTGTATCAACTGCTCAAAGATGGAATAGATTGGGAGTGGTCTGTGGAGTGTCAGAAAGCATTTGAAGTGAAGAAAATACTGACTAGTGATGCTGTTTTGACCCACTATGATCCTAAGAAACAATTGATTTTAGCGTGCAATGCCTCACCACAGGGATTAGGTGTGCTGTTATCTCACTTAATGGAAGAGAGTGTGGAGAAGCCTGTAGCATATGCTTCACATACTTTAACAAAGTCAGAGAAAAAGTACTCTCAAGTTGAGAAAGAGGCATTAATGGTCATATATGGTGTACGGTAGGAAGTTCACTTTGTTAACTGGCCTTATGATCATACTTGGTTCAAAGAAGGGATTACCATCTCTAGCGACAGCACAGCATCAGAGATCAGTGTTGATTTTGATGACCCATCAGTATGATATTAAATATTGTAAATCAGCAGATCATGCAAATGCTGCTGACATTCTTTTGAGATTTCCCATGAAGACTGATACATTTTTAGCTAATGAGTTACCTGTGAATTGCTTGACACACACAAATGACATGCCAGTGTCTGCCAGAGAAATAGAAGAAACTCACAATAATGTGGTGCTCAGTAAAGTGCTCAATTATGTCATGAATGGCTGGCCTAAAGTGTGATGATGAGAAATTGCAGGAGTATTTCACACATAGAAATGAACTGAGTGTCGATCTAGGCTGTTTCATATGGTGTTTATAAGTTATTATTCTGCCAAGGTTTAGTGAGAGATTGTTACAGGAGCTTCATCAAGAGCATACAGGAATAGTTTATTTCAAAGCAGTAGCAAGAAGCTATTTTTGATATCCAAAGGTAGATAGAGATATTGAAGAGTTGGTGAAAAGTTGCAAAGTGTGTCTCAGAATAAGAAATGATCCAACCAAGTTTACTTTCATCCTGTGGTCAAACACAAGAAAACCATGGGAATGAGAACATATCGATTTCTTTGAAATGGAAAAGAAAGAGTAATTTGTATTTGTCGATAGCTATAGCAAGTGCATTTCTTGAGCCTATTCCCAATACCACATGTGCCAAAATTATTGAAGTTTTGAGAAGTTGGTTTGCAATTTATGGGTTGCCAGAGGTATTGATATCAGATAATGGTCCACAGTTTATGTCAGAAGAGTTGAAATATTTCTGAGCAAGAATGGAGTCAAGCACACTCTCATACCACCATATCAGCCAGCATCAAATGGTTCTGCAGAAAGAACTGTGCAAATTGTGAAGAGGTCTTTTCAGAAGTATTTGCTAGGCAGTAATTTCCATGCTTCTTTTCGACACAGGCTAGACAAATTTTTGTTTTCTTACAGAATAACCCCTCAGTCTACAACGAGCTAGTATTTAAACACGCTCCTAGGACAAGGTTTAGTTTGCATAAGTCTGACATCAATAGCAAAGTAAGATAAAAGCAAGACAGAGTGAATATGAGTCATGATACTGTTACAGACAGATGGGAAATGATACTCACCTCTCAACTGACAAAAGACGGTGTGCTTTCTCGAAATGTGTTTTAACCCCTGAGCATTTTAATGGTCAACAGCAGACAAATGGCAGGCTTTCTTGTCGGTTTCAAGAAAGATTAATGTTTATTGAACGACATCCGAAAATATTTGCAACTTCACCCATGCTCACATGCACAAAGAGACACAGACATACAAGAAAAGATAGAGATTAAAAGATAGCATACATTTAGGTCTGATAGTGTTACGACCAGGTGAGAAAGGTGTCCAGGGGTTTCTCTCAGCCTTCACCTGGTCTTACTGTAGCAAGGTTTCGTTTTAAATACACCGTGTTTTGAGCTCCCCCTTGGTAAATCCTTGTTCACCGCTTTCCAATTATCAGGCAAAGAAATGAGCACAAACAGGCTTTCTTAGGTTTAAAGAAGAAAGGTGAAGTTGTATTAAACTTAAACTACAAGCTCTAATTCGGTTAACGCCTACAGATA
Organism: Heterodontus francisci; assembly: GCF_036365525.1. Taxonomy (NCBI): domain Eukaryota; kingdom Metazoa; phylum Chordata; class Chondrichthyes; order Heterodontiformes; family Heterodontidae; genus Heterodontus; species Heterodontus francisci. Next base: position 33,017,386 of record NC_090389.1, read on the forward strand.
CAAACCGTGCCCCACGTTAGCATGCATATGCGATATGCATATGCAAATAGAGACAGAAGAGAGCAGAAGTGGAACAGTTTGAGGCAATTTCTCAGGAGGGTTTTTTTGTTACTGCGCTTCAAGCTCACTGTGGAGTCCTTTTGTAGATTGATCTTTCTTTTCATTGGGGCCCAGTATTCCTCTTAAAACTTGTTCACTGTAGGAGACTTTTCTCTCTTGGGGTTCATGTGTCTTCAGTGGGCTTCAGTTCCATGAGAAAGAATGGAAGCAGACAGGAGAGGCTGCAGCAAGCCAACCACAAGAGGTCTTTTCAATCCAGGAGAAAACAGCTTTCTGAGTTGAAATTCTCTGTGGCAAATTCAGAAAAAATGCAACAGCCAGTTAGACATGTGACCAGCTGCCCTAATCAGTCCTGGCTCTTGTGGATTGTCTTGTCCTAGCAGTCCTCTACACACAATACTTGGTGATCAAAGGTCCATTGTGGGTTAATTTGGAGCAAGGAATATTCCCTTTGTCCTTTCAAGTACCATCTGTCAATATGCAAAAATGCCTTTCCAGCCAGTCTGGCAGCCATTGTAATTGTTCTTCTCTTCTTCCCAGCAACAATTTGAAATGAAATGCCCACGTGGCAAAATTAATATGCCTCATTTTTGACAGGTGGGGGCCTGCATGACATAGTTTTTGAAAATAGCTCACTGTAAACCTTGCGTTCTTCCCTGGGGTAGGGGATGTGTGAAGATTTAAAAGCAGCGCAGGCCTGTTTCTCCTTTATCTTAATTCACTGAAGACAAAACTTGGAACGTTTCAGGAGGGTGAGTGTGCTGTTGTAGACTTCATTTTGTTGTATCTCAGTCACAGTTTAATGTCGAAAACCCTGGTATAATTTCACAGACAGAGAGTCTCAAAGTCACTTCCAGTCTCTGCCTACAGATAGTTTAAAGATTGTGTTCTAGCAGGGTCCTTCTTTTTTCACTGCAGCAGATGGAATCTCTCTCTCGCTGGCTCTCCCTTTATCTGTGCAGAATATACTTTCAATATGCTCCTTATGAGACTCCCGGTTTCTGTTATGTGACCATGGTTTCTCTACCATCCTCCTCATAAAGGGTGTCTGATGGTGGGGACATTGTTACATAATGGGATCTGGGTGTTACCCATTGTTATTCCATTTTGATAAGGCTGCATTTGCTGACGATGCAACCACTAGGTGTCACCATACTGCACCTGTGCAAATACAGCCTCATCGATTGATGCATCACTGTCTGCGATGTCTCAGGCAGCTGCCAATAATAAAGATGGTGCTGCTCGATTTGACACAAAAAACAAATTGAACCCAAGACCTCCTCACTCCTCAATGGCCACGATTTCGGCCTCCATCCCCACAAGCATAACCCCGCTCCCTCCTGTGATCACCACCTCAATTGCCACATTCAGGTCCCCGCTCCCTCCCGCAATTGCCACTTCAATCGTCACTTCTCTTTGCGGCTCCTTCCTGTGCCCGTCTACTCCCTGTTCCTTTCTGCTACTCGCTCCCTGCCTTGCTGCCCTGAGAAGCAGTGTGGGGGGATTGGTGAGGCGGGGAGTGAGTGGTGGGAGGGAATGGCGAGCAAACGGGTGCGGGAGGGAGCGATAAAGAGAAGTGGCGATCATGTGAGGGAGCAGGGAAGAAAAGTGTTGATTGAAGTGGAAATCGCGGCAGGGAGTGGAGTACTGTTGATGGGGGAGGTGGCGGCAGGCAGCGATAGTGGCCATTCAGGGGAGAGGTAACACTCAGACAACATTATGTAGTGACATTGCCCCGTGCATGCGTGGATTCATACTGGCAATTTGGTAAAAGTTCGGTGTTACGACCAAATGAGAAAGGGGTCTAGGAGTTCCCTCTCAGCCTTTGCCTAGTTTGACCGTAATAGGGGTTAATTTTTAAAACATTGTGATTTTAGTTCACCCTCAGTGAATCCTTGTTCACTGCTCTCCAACTGTAAGGCAAAACAATCAACCAGACAGGTTTTCTTAGATTTAAACAAGAAAGATGGAAGTTTATTAACCTTAAACTCTAATTCAGTTAACTACTACGAATATGCGATGCAACGCAACCACGCTCGCATGCATACACGATAAACACACGCAGATAGAGACAGAAAAATAGAAAGAATAAAGGGGAAAGGTTCAAGGCAATAGCTGGGATTTATTTACGGTCCTTTGCGTTCTATGTAGAGTCTTTGATTGCCGTTAAGTCTTGCCGTTTCGTTGGGGCCCAGTACACGCTTTAAAACTTGTTTCGATGTAGGAGTCTTTTCTGTCTTTAGGTTTAAACGACTTCAGTGGATCCAGAGATTTGTGAGAGTGAGAGTGAGCAAGCTAGGAGAGAGGCTCTCTTCTTCCAAGATCAGTTGCAATCTGACCCAAAACTGTGTGTGAGCAGTTCAAAACAAAAACCTGGGCCAGCAGGTTAGTCATGTGACTAGCTGTTTTCACAAACTCCTGCATTTGTGGCTTCTCCAGCTTAGCAGACACCCAGGAATGCTGGCTTTCTTACACATTCAATATCTAGTGATCAAAATCCTTTTGGCTTAATTGGATCAGGTAGCAGTTCTATTGTCTCGCTAGGCAACTGTCTCTTAGTATTCAAATTTTTCCGGCCACTGCTGATCTCTCTAAACAATTCATCTCTTCAGCAGTTTACAATTAATGTTCAGATGACAAAATTAATATGCCTTATTTGTGGCAGGTGGGGTTCATCATGACACCTCCACACCCAGTGGAATGAAATGTGATTTTTTGAAGTCATGAAAAGGGACTATAGAGAAGTGTAGGTACAGGAAAACACACATGCATCTCTCTCACTCAATCAGAAATCCTAAATTTGTTACCACCTGTCTTTTATTGTAGCAGTGCTGCTTTAAACTACCCTTTTGGCATCCCAATAAACATGTAATTTTTGGGGACGTTTCTCAGTTTGCATATTCCATGACTGCCTAGCGTGTCTTTGTTCCTGTTGAGGTCTGCAGGAGTAGGGTTAGATTTAATTCGCCATAAATTGGAATTCATGTGCCATGGGCATTGGCAGTGGGTGGTTCCACTCTGAACTGTCTTTCAGTGTTTTGATGAGTCATGCAAGGGCTTTTCACCTTAGGGGCTGGTTGGTTCCCTTTCTTCCTGACTGTGGGGGCGGATTCCTTGCAAATCTTCCCTTTGTCCTCTGGGACACTCCTGCTTGCAGCTATTTGCCCAAATTCTACTGCACTTTGACTAGGTGAGGCGTCACCCTCACGGTTTCTCTGCCCTCTTGAGGACTTTCTTTGTCTCTGCAGGTTCCTGTAAATGTTGTTAGCAACTCTGGTGGAGTGCTTCTAGTGTCTGCATTTACATAGAAGGATGTGGGGTCTATCGTTTCAAACATTTCAGGGTTGGCAGACCAGACAGTAGGGGTTTTCATTTCGGATCCCTTCAGGAATTCCTTTCACCTGTTGTCTTTGTCCATCTTCCCCTTTCCTTTCTAACCTTTTGCCAGACTTGCGCCTGTCTGGCCCCTTTTGTTTTCGACAGGGGTCCCTCACCATTCACCAGCCCTCTGCTGGAGAGTCTTCCAAACACCGATACAGGACTAAAGGGTGCAGATTTCACTGCAGATTGGGGTTTCTCCTCAACCTGGCACATGTGGCAACTCCTACGGTACTCCACCAGATCTTTGTGGAGTTTTGGCCAGTCAAATTGCTATCTTATGCAGGCTTTTGTTTTTCGTATACCAACATATACAGCCACCGTAATCTCATAAGCCACTCTTAATATTTCTGTCCGGTACCTCTACGGCACCATTAACTGGTGAACCACTCTTTGTCCTCAGGTCTGTGAGGAGAATTCCACTTCCTCATCAGTACCTCATTCTTGAAATAGGAGCAATTAGGTACTCCCTCTGCTTCAATTTCAGACTGGGCAGCCTGTGCTAAATTTCTCAATACTGGGTCAGGTCGCTGAGCCTCAACTAGGGAAGATCCATTTAATTAATTCCCTGTCTCTTCTAACTTTGCAAAGAAAGTCTCAGATAGACATACTTCATGGCCAATTCAGTCTCCTTTGGGGGAGCTGGTTTGATCATGGCCTGATTCACTACACCTTCAGGGAAACTTCAGGGGACCGCCTCCTGCCACTGCCCTGTCTCTCTGACCTCCTGTGGTCTCTCTTTCACTACTGGGGAAGCTACCACCTTCGTCCCCACCAGACCATTAACTAGGAGCAGGTCAACCCCGTCCACAGGCAAACTAGGGACAATCCCTACGATCACCGGTCCTGAAACTAGGTCGCATTCCAAGTGCACTTGGTGTAAAGGTACAGGCATGCACTGCCCCCCAATACCATTCACCACCATTCTGGTGTTCACTGCACTCTCTGGGGGAAAGGTCAAGCCTTCTCCCAGTAAAAGGGATCTAGTGGCGCCTGTGACCCTGAGGATTACTATTGGCTTGCATGCCCCACTCGAGGGGTATGAGGTTACTGTCCCTTCAGACACAAAATCCTGATAATCTTCAGGAACCCTGTTAAATTTTCCTGCACTCTTGGCAGTATGCTTTCTGGGTCTCACAACTACTGCAGTTAAAGCCGCAGTTTGTTTTATTGTGTTTTCCATCAGTGTCCCTTCTCCTTCATTGTGCCCTGATTAACCCTCCAGGCTTTCCCTTTAGTTTCCAGCAGTCAACTCTTAGATGCCCTGTTTTATTACAATGGAAGCACACAGGTCTCCGTGTCTCACGTCTACTAGCAGCACCTTCTCTTTTGGCTGGAGGAGAGCCCCCTGTGTCTCCTGCTTTTTTTTCTCTCCCAGGACTGCTTGGGCTTCTATCACCTTCCCACACTTTGTCCTTTTCGGATTTGTGATGGTGACTAGGAAAGGTTTTCCCCTGGGGCACTAACTTGTAGATCAACACAAACTCATCAGACAGAGCTGTGATGTGCGGGCTCTATGAACATTCTGTTTCTCTACATGTGTCTTTATGGACAGTGGAACAGAGTTTTTACATTCCTCGAGTAAAATTACCTCTCTGAGATTTTCATAGCTTAGCTGCACTTCAGGAGCCCTCAGCCACTGGTCAAAAGCCAGCTGCTTATTTCTCTCAAAATCCAGATAAGTTTGATCAGCTTGCTTCTTGAGGGTTCTAAACTTTTGGCAATAGACTTCCGGTACTAACTCACATGCCCCGAGGATAGCATTTTTTGTCAGTTCATAATTTGATGAACTCTCATTTGGCAACAGGGATTAAACCTCATGGGCTTTCCCTGTTAGCTTGCTTTGTAGCAGCAGAGTCCAAGTCTCATCTGGCCACTTTAACTGCCTTGCCAGTTTTTCAAAAGATACAAAAAATGCCTCCACGTCTCCCTCATTGAATTTTGGAATTAATTGGGAAAGTTTTAACAATTCTATACACAGCCCTGAATTATGCTCCTCCATATTGGACATGCTTTAACAAGGGTTGCTCTGTTGCCCCCCTGATTAAATCAAGCTGCCTCAACTCTTTCTCTTCATGTTCCTTCTGAAAGGTTCTTTCGTTCTCTCTCTCCTCTCTTTTCCTTTCTCCTGTCTTTCTTTCTCTCTCCCCTGTCTCTCTCTTTCTCTCTCCCCTGTCTCTCTCTTTCTCTCTCCCCAGTCTCTCACTTTCTTTCTCCTGTCTCTCTTTCCTCACTTTCCTTCTGGAAGGCTCTTTCTTTCTCTTTCTCCTGTCTCTCTCTTTCTCTTTCTCCTTCAAATTCAAGTTTCCTGTCACAATTGTATCTTTACTAGCAATACCCTGTCGGAGTCTATTTCTAACCCTGTTCTGCTTCTTCAGATTCAAGGGAACAATGGTTGGCCACTAGACTCAGGAGTTCAGATATTCTCGCCTTGGTACGTATAGTGATCCCACACTGCTCAGCCTTTTTTCTCAACTCCTCCATAGACAATGCTTTTAACTTATCCCAAGTTACTTCAAATGGGGAGTTACTGGCTTCAGTCGCAGACATGTGAATATTCTGGCACACACAACCACAAGAAAACCTGCATTGAAATGTTTTCTCTTTTTTTGTAATTGGGATCAATTTGACTTGCCACTTCCAATTTCCTTGTTTGTCTGTGAGTCAAATCCCGGATGCTAGCCCCAAAACTTCTGTTATGACCAGGTGAGAAAGGGGTCTAGGGGTTCCCTCTCAGCCTTTGCCTGGTTTGACCGTAACAGGGTTTAATTTTGAAAACACTGTGATTTTAACTCACCTTGCTCACTGCTCTCCAATTCTAAGGCAAAGAAATCAACCAAATAGGTTTTCTTAGATTTAAACAAGAAAGATGGAAGTGTATTAACTCTAATTCGGTTAACTACTACGAATATGTGACGTGACCACGCTAGCCTGCATACACGATAAACACACATGCAGATAGAGACAGAAAATTAGAAAGGATAAAGGGGAAGAGTTCGAGGCAATAGCTGGGATTTATTTATAGTCCTTTGAGTTTGATGTAGAGTCTTTGATTGCCAGTAGGTCTTGCCATTTCATTGGGGCCCAGTGCACACTTTAAAACTTGTTTTGATGTAGGAGTCTTTTCTGTCTTTAGGTTTAAATGACTTCAGTGGATCTGGAGATTTGTGAAAGAGAGAGAGCTATCCAGTAGAGAGGCTCTCTTCTTACAAGTTCAGTTGCAATCTGACCCAAAACTGTGCTGTGAGCAGTTCAAACAAAAACCTGGGCCAGCAGGTTAATCATGTGACTATCTGTTTTAACAAACTCCTGCATTTGTGAATTCTCCATCTTCGTAGCCACCCTGGAATGCTGGCTTTCTTACACATTCAATGTCTGGTGATCAAATTCCCTTTGGTTTAATTGGATCAGGTAGCAGTTCTATTGTCTCTTTAGACAACTGTCTCCTAGTATGCAAATTTTTCCAGCCACTGCTGATCTCTTTAAACAATTCATCTCTTCAGTCCAGTTTAAAATTAATGTTCATATGACAAAATTAATATGCCTCATTCGTGGCAGGTGGGGTCTTCATGACATTGGACACATTGATAACATTGGCGATCACTCTGTGCATGCTTTGCGTTGTTAGGAGACACTTCATTTTGATGGGGGGGAGGTTTTTTACACAATCATTCCTTTGACTTTGAATCTGGAGACACCATGTCTGCCATGCCATTGTTAACCCAATTTATTGAAGAGAGGTAACCATTAATGCAGAATGGGCTATTTACATTTTCGTGCTTTCTCCAAGGCTGGTCCAGATATGAAGATTGACTCAGGGTTCTTGTAGTTTTCATGTGTATTGGCAGTCTAGGATAAGGTCACCTGACCTCTACTCCGTCTTGTTTTCAGGAAAAGTGCCTGTTTTGTATGCTCATTATATCATTCATCATTTCTCCATGTATGAGCGTGACAATACATGTGGCATGAAACTTAGAAAGTGCAGTGCTGGTCAGAAAGTCGTGGTGAAAAACCGCCAAGGTGATAAGGAGAAGTATGTGTTTTAGTTGTTATAAAAAGGCTAGGTGCATTCACATGTCTAGTGAAGATTGGAGATAGACTCCATCAATGTCATGCACATCATTTGTTTGAAAGAGGAAATCTGATAAAGGGAGGGCATGAGAAACCTCCTATAGTCCAAATTCCTACAGTCCCAAGTGAAAGTGAGAAAGCAAGTGAAACTCACAAAGAAAATGAAAGTTTATCTGAATCACAGAATTCAGTAGAGCAAAATGTGTCAGTATCTTTGATTAAGACTAATCAATCAATTTCACAGTCCCAACCATTAAGTGGAGTTGGTCGTCAAAGCTCAGAGTTGACATAGTTTGAGATGTTGGGAGAGCAGAGTCAAGCTAATTGAAATGGCAGAAGCGAAGCAGGCATAAAGAGAAAGATGCCAGATAGATTGATTGAAACTAAGTAGGAAGGAAGAATAAATAGTTGTTATTTACATTACTTCTCATCAAATGATGATATTTTTGTTAAAGGCATGCTGGTCTTAAGGAAAAACCAATTTTTTTACATGCAGATTACTCTGGAAATATTGGTCATACATGTTTTAGTTGTGATTACAGTAACAACAAACATGCAACCCAACCTTTTAAATTCAGGCATTGATCTTGTATTCTGGGAAATTATGTACATGTACCATTTTAAATATATAAGTTGTTTTTGAAGTGGGGAGGGAGTGTAGTATATTGTAATAGCCGAGCATTTTGCTCTACTGCCCGCTCTGGGGAGGTGAAAATAAAGTTAGTTCAATAACGACTGCCTGCTGTGAGTCCACATGTTATGTAATCTTACTCAGTGCAATACACAACAGTAGGGTTATTAATAATATTACAGTATGTATTAGCAACAAGCTTTCAAATTTTGTAATTTGTCCTTTTTCATAGGTCCCACATGTCTTGTGGGCCAGTTCGCAGTTGAGAGAGTAGGGAGCAACCTGTTTATAGGTCTTTGCCGAATTATTTTTTAAATTAAAAGGAGGCATATGAGAATGGTGAATCATATTACCTTCATTCAGTGAATCTTTCAAGTTGAGTCAGATGAGATTTGAAACTTATTGCGAAAAGGCTGTGTCTTACCACTCTCTATTACAGAAGATTGGCACATCACTGCACTGCATCATTAAGCAGTCTAAAAAAGACATGTTATTCTCAAAAGGATTCGATGATACATTACCACAGGATCAGTTGATTCTCAAAATCTACTTCATCTAATCTTCAGACTACCGGAGGTTGCAAATCCTTTTCTATTTGCATGTAAGAGACGCAACTCACTACGTAGAAATTCAACTCCAGTTTCTTAATGTTTCTTGCAATCTCAGTGAACAGATTCCAGTAGTTTCACACATCTGTTCATCCTGATCTATTGAGATTCTTGGCCTTTCTCCTCAGTCAAATACAACTTGTATATCTCTCCACCCACCACCCCACCCCCCACCCCCCCCACCCACCCACCCCACCCCACTCTAATGCTGCCTTCAAAAATGGCTCTGTTTCCATTTCAGCACTTCAGTGCATTTAATGCACAATTGAGAGAGTAGAAAGCAGTCTGTTTGTAGATCTTTGCTGGAATCTTTTGTAGATACTCGGCTGTTTTCTCTCTGTCTCTTAAGTCCAAGTTTGACAAGATCTTGAATTCTGCTTTTAATCCTGCCTGCATTTTCACTGTGTTGAAATTAATTCCAATTGCATGATCTCTGGCTCTATTCCTTCCTGATCTTTCCTTCTTCCCTCCTACAATTCCAGACTTTAAAAATAGAAGCTTAACATTACTTAATCTCTATTTACTAAATTACCTCAATTTTCTTTGCTGTTTTCATACATACTGGTTTTCTACAATATGAGCATTTACATTGCTACTTGATTTCTCAATACATGAAAACATTTCCCAGAAATGACATCATTCGTGTTAAAGAACAGAAAGCCTCACCAGAAAGTATAGAATGAAAAAGTATTCCTCCACCAACTGTCTTGCTGCATTGCGCTACAAGTTTTACAGTTCTCAAAAGAATATATCAACAGATTGAGATAATGCCAAAACACTGACATGAATTCAAGTTCAAAATTCAAGAGCATCTATTTGAAGTGAATAGTTTGCTTTAAGGGTCAATCCTGGCATATATACCAATATAATGGGCCAGATTTTGTTGCGGTAAGGCATCTAATAGCATTCCACTGCAAACTTCAGCTCAAATATTTTTGTGTCTGAGTGAGCCGGGCAACTAACAAGGTATCTCCTTCACCAGTGATATTCACGGACTGAGAAATAAGCATAGGAAGGGCTGAGAAAGAGGATGAACTCTTGGAGGTGAATTCAATGCAAATCAAATACAGGAAGAGAAATAAAGCAAGGGAAAGAAAGATTGGATTGGGACAGAGAATAAATGAGAGAGGAAAAGAAAGAAAAAAAATATTTAAAATTTGATATTTTTAAAATCTTCTAAAACAATTCACAACCTGAAGGACTGAGACTCTACACTCTTAATAGTTACTTGTCAGTGCCAGAAAGGTTTATTGGCAGTAATTAACAATCATCATGTCATTAAAAGGGTACTTACACTTGTAATTAGTAGCCCTAAATATCTGTGCTGGGTTTAGTACATATCTACCATGCAAATACAGCAACTTTGTGCCATTCACTGCTTGACAATGGTGAGGTAGGTAGCAAAATGCCATTTTCACGAAAATAACAATGACGTAACGCAACTGAGACATCAACATTTGAATATTAGCATTTAGCCATGAATCTGCCCCTCCTGTGAAGTTGATGTACCATTTACACATAAATAACAGAGAGCACCATTAGCCTCACCATTATTTTGACAGAAAATTATGTCCATTGGGCCCGAAACCTGCTGGAACAAGGCATCTCATGATGTACGCCATTAGTTATAGAGTCATAGAGTTATACAGCACAGAAACAGGCCCTTCGGCCCATTGTGTCTGTGCAAGCCATCAAGCACCTAACTATTCGAGTCTCATTTTCCAGCATTTGGCACGTAGCCTTGTATGCTATGGTGTTTCAAGTGCTCATCCAAATATTTCCAAAATGTTGTGAGGGTTCCTGCCTCTACCACCTTTTCACGCAGTGCGTTCCAGATTCCAACCACCCTCTGGGTGAAAATTTTCTTCCTCAAATCCCCTCTAAACTCCTGCCCCTTACACTAAATCTATGTCCCTGGTTATTGACCCCTCTGCAAAGGGACAAAAATTCTTCCTATCCAACCTCTCATAATTTTGTATACCTCAATCAGGTCCCCCCCTCAGTCTTCTCTGCTCTAAGGAAAACAACCCTAGCCTTTTCAGTCTCTCTTCATAGCTGAAATGCTCCAGCCCAGGCAACATTCTGGTGAATCTCCTCTGCACCCTCTCCAGTGCAATCACATCCTTCCTATAGTGTGGTGCTCAGAACTGTACACAGTACTCCAGATGTGGCCTAACTAGCCTTTTATACAGCTCCATCGTAACATCCCTGCTCTTATATTCTATGCCTCGGCTAATAAAGGCAAGTATCCCATATGCCTTCCTAACCACCTTATCTACCTGTGCTGCTGCCTTCAGTGATCTATGGACAAGTGCACCAAGGTCCCTCTGACCCTCTGTACTTCCTAGGGTCCTACCATCCATTGTATATTCCATTGCCTTGTTAGTCGTCCCAAAATGCATCACCTCTCACTTCTCAGGATTAAATTCCATTTTCCACAGCTCCGCCCATCTTACCAGCCCATCTATATCATCCTGCAATCTAAGGCTTTCCTCCTCACTATTTACAACACCACCAATTTTCGTATCATCTGCGAACTTACTGATCATAGCTCCTATATTCATGTCTAAATCATTAATGTACACTACAAACAGCAAGAGTCCCAGCACCGATCCTTGCAGTACACCACTTGTCACAGGCTTCCACTCGCAGAAACAACCCTCGACCATCACCCTCTGCCTCCTGCTCCTAAGCCAATTTTGGATCCAATTTGCCAAATTATCCTGGATCCCATGGGCTCTTACCTTCTTAACCAATCTCCCATGCGGGACCTTATCAAAAGCCTTACTGAAGACCATGTAGACTACATCAACTGCTTTACCCTCATCTATACATCTAGTCACTGTCTTGAAAAATTCAATCAAGTTAGTTAGACACGATCTCCCCCTGACAAAGCCATGTTGACTATCCCTGCCTCTCCAAGTGGCGATAAATCCTGTCTCTCAGAATTTTTTCCAATAGTTTCCCAACCACTGATGTTAGACTCACCGGCCTGTAATTACCTGGTTTATCCCTGCTACCCTTCTTGAATTATGGTACCACATTCACTGTCCTCCAATCCTCTGGTACCTCTCCTGTGGCCAGAGAGGATTTGAAAATTTGTGTCAAAGTCCCTGCTGTCCCCTCCCTTTCTTCACATAACAGCCTGGGATACATCTCATCTGGGCCTGAGGATTTATCCACTTTTAAGCCCGCTAAAACAGCTAATACTTCCTTTCACTGCTAATATTTTCAAGTATATCACAATCCTGCTCCCTGAGCTCTAAACCTACATCGTCCTTCTCCATAGTGAACACTGATGAAAAGTAATCATTTAAAACCTCACCTATGTCCTCCGGCTCCACCCGCAGATTACCACTTTGGTCCCTAATGGGCCCTATTCTTTCCCTGGTTATCCCCTTGCCCTGAATATACTTATAAAATGCTTGGGATTTTCCTTTATCTTGCCCGCCAGTGTTTTTTCATGTACCCTCTTTGCTCTCCTAATTACTTTTTAAAGTACCTCCCTACACTTTCTCCTCTAGGGAATCCGCTGTTTTCTGCCCTCTGGATATGCCATAAGCCTCCTTTTTTTTCCTTATTCAATCGTCTATATGTCTTGACATCCATGGTTCCCTGGACTTGTTGGTCCTACCCTTCATCTTAATGGGAACATGTGGGCTCTGAACTTTCACTATTTCCTCTTTGAATGACTCCCACTGGTCTGATGTCGACTTGCCCACAAGTAGCTGCTCTCAGTCCACTTTGGCCAGATCCTGTTTTATCATATTGAAATCGGCCTTCCCCCAATTCAGTACCTTTATTTCCAGTCCATCTTTGTCCTTTTCCATAATTACCTTAAATCTGACAGAGTTATGGTCACTATCCCCGAAATGTTCCCGCACTGACACTTCTACCACTTGTCCTGTTTCAATCCCTAGGATTAGGTCCAGTACTGCCCATTCTAGAATATTTTCCTGCACCCTGCAGCTCAAAACATTTTTAAGCTCTAACTTACTGGAAGTGTGAGCTGATAATGGCATGGCAAGGGCAATAAGACATTTCTGACGTTCATGAAATGCAAAACCAGCAATTAACCTTAGCCCCCAATGAGATTTATGGGACTGGATTTTCGGTTCCTACTGGGAGCGGGAACTGAGGTCGGTGGGGGTCCAGAATATCGGCACCAACCGGCGTCTCAGTTTCCCGATGCCATTCGCAGTGGCGGTCATGTTCATCAGGGCGGGCTGATGGTCACCCCGTGATCCCGCCCGATTCCTGATTCAGGCCAATTAAGCTGGTTAAGGAGGTCATTAAGAGCTTGTTACTGGGGATTGTTGTGATTTTTGTGAGGGCTCATGGGATGCACATGCTGTCTTGGGGTAGATCAGATGAAAGGACATGGGTACACAATGGAGAGCCAGTTAAGGCTACATCAGTCCAGGCTGCCACTGCTCTTCATTTAATCCCTCTAAGGCACAAAAACCTAACAGGAAAGGTGAATGAACTGTGGCTAACAAAAGAAGTTAAAGATTGAAGGAAGTGGCTTACAAGGTCATCAGAAAAAGTAGTAAACCCAAGGATTGGGAACAATTTAGAATCCAGCAAAGGAGGACCAAGAAATTGATAAACAAAGGGAAAAGAGAACACACATGCAAGCTAGCAAGAAACATAAAGGCGGACTGTAAACTTTTCTTTAGGCATGTGAAAAGGAGAAGATTAGCAAGGACAAATGTGGGTATATTACAGGCAGAGACAGAAGAATTTGTGGTGCAGAAAGGGAAAATGGCAGAGAGATAAACAATTACTTTGTGTCTGTCTTCATGGAGGAAGATACAGAAAATTTCCCAGAAATACTCGAGTACCAAGGGACTAGTAAAAATGAGGAATTGAAAGAAATTAGTATCAATAAAGAGGTAGTACTTGAAAAATTAATTGGATTTGAAAGTTGATAAATCTCCTGGAGCAGATGAGCTATATCCCAGAGTATTGAAGGAGGTGGCTTTAGAGATAATGGATGCATTGGTGGTTATCTTTCAAAATTCTATAGATTCTGGAAAGGTTCCTGCAGCCTGGAAAGTAGCAAATGTAACCGCACTATTTAAGAAGGGAGCAAGAGAGAAAATGGGGAACTACAGACCTGTTAGTTTGACATCAGTAGTAGGGAAAATGTTAGCATCTATTACAGAGGATGTGATAACTGGACACTTGGAAAATAATGATATGATCTGGCAAAGTCAACATGGATTTATGAAAGGGAAATCATGTTTTTATGAGGATGTTACTTGTAGCATAGATAAAGGAGAACCAGTGGAAGCGGTGTATTTGGGTTTTCAGAAGGCTGTCGATATGGTCCCACACTGGAGGTTAGTAAACAATATTAGAGCACATGAGATTGGGAGTAATATACTGGTATGGATTGAGAATTGGTTAACAGACAGAAAACAGAGAGTAGGAATAAACGGGTCATTCTTAGGATGGCGGGCTGTTACTAGTGGGACCGCGACGGTCAGTGCTTGGGCCACAGATGTTCACATTCTTTATAAATGAGTTGGATGTGGACACTAAATGTAATATTTCCAAATTTACTGATGACACAAAACGAGGCAGGAATGTAAGTTGTGAGGAGGATGCAAGGAGGCTTCAAGGGGATTTGAACAGGCTGAGTGAATGGGTAAGAACATGGCAGATGGAATATAATGTGAATAAGTGTGAAGTTATCCACTTCTGTAGAAAAAAACGAAAAGTGGAGTATTTCTTAAATGGTGACAGGTTGGGAAGTGTTGGTGTTCAGGGACCTGGGTGTCCTTGTTCATGAGTCACTGAAATCTAGTATGCAAGTGCAGCAAGCAATTAGGGAGACAAATGGTATGTTGGCCTTTATTGCAAGGGGGTTTGAGTACAGGAGTAAAGATGTCTTGCTGCAATTGTAGAGAGCCTTGGTGAGACTGCATCTGGAGGATTGTGTACAATTTTGGTCTCTGTATCTAAGGATGGATATATTTGCCATAGAAGGAGTGCAACAGAAGTTCACCAGACTAATCCCTGGGAAGGCGGGATTGTCTTATGAGGAGAGGTTGCAGAAACTGGGCCTGTATTATCTAGAGTTTTGAAGAATAAGAAGTGATCTCATTGAAACTTACAAAATTCTTACAAGGCATGACAGGCTAGATATGGATAGGATGTTTCCCTTGGCTGGTGAGTGTAGCACAAGGGGACACAGTCTCAGAATAAGGGTCAGGTCATTTAAGATTGAGATGAGGAGGAATTTCTTCACTCAGAGGGTGGTGAATCTTTAGAATTCTCTACGCCAGAGGGCTGTGGAAGCTCAATCATTGAGCATGTTTAAGACAGAAATCGATAGCTATCTGGATACTAATGACATCAAGGGATATGGGGATAGTGGAGAAAAATGGCGTAGAGGTAGATGATCAGCCATGATCTGTTTGAATGGCATAGCTGGCTCAACAGGCCGAATGGCCAACTCCTGCTTCTATGTTCCTGTGTTCCTATATCCCTATATCCTTTGAAGAGATAGCTACTCATCCTTCGCGCTTCTGAAGTTGCAGTTCCGGTGCCTGGACCGGACAGGTGGCGCCCTGCAATATACATCTGCATGGGTCTCGTTCACTGTGGTGGTTTGCTGCACTCTCCATAACTTGACCCTCCAGAGAGGTGTGGACATTGGGTACAGTGAAGCCCTGGAAGGAGACAACTCATGGGAGAAAGACGCACGGCGGACACCATTTTCGAGACAAAAACGACACTCGTAGCACCGGAAAACTATGTGCTGCAGAGTGGAATTTCGTGCTCAGTATTCAATTAAACCAAGTTAAAATTTACAAGAAGGTAAGTTATTAAAGGGATGCTGTGGTAACTGAACTGCCAAATAATTCTAGTCATTATAAAGGGAGATAAAAGTGTACTGAAACCCTATTGTCTGTTTTCGTTCATGTGCTTTATGTTTCATAAACCATTACAACCTTTGTTAATCACTTCTAGTTCTCAGATCCTCATGAGCAACAGAGGAATTATTGAAGTACACTCTCAACCAGAGAACATTCAATTCCCATGGTACCTTTGAGTAAAGTTCTTGAAGTCAATTTATAAACTAAAATTATCACAACACTCCATATTGAGAGTCCTTTCACACATCGGCAGCACTTAGTTATCTCCTCACAATTCCAGAGTACGAGTGAGGGACTTATGAAAGTGCTCTCAACTTGGTGATAAGTACCTTTGAATGTATCCAGAAAATAAAATGAAAATCGCTGATCAGTTGCTGTGTGAGAATAAACCCTTTCTTTGGAATTCTGCCTGTAATCATATTTTAGCACTGAACCTAGTGATTATATGAATGTGGAATGTTGCCTTTGCCTTCTCTCATTTATCAGACACACCTGCCTCACTTTTCAAAGCATTAATTTCATGAAAACCTGATGTTATCATGTAGTTCTTGTTATTCATTGGCATATTTTAAAGTACATTTGCCTTGCCCAGCCTCTGAACCTGCATTTGTGACATTGGCTCAGAAATTTGTGTCTTTGTTTTCCTCATGATGGTGACCTTTTGACTCGACACATTGGGGGGCATTTGTAATTGTTAACATTTTCAAGATAACACAGAACAGTTACAGGCTGCAAAAATCGACTTCCGAGTGCCCATATTTTTGGTACTACGAGTGCAGTTTTGGTACCAAAATGGCATCCATGCTGGACATCATTCTGGTGAATGTGCTAGTGTGGGCATTAGGAGCATGTGCTGGAAGTGTGCAGAGTAGGCAGATACTGTATATACTCATGTAAAAGTCGACCCATGACTTTAGGCCAAAAAATCTAGAAATTTTCCTATACCTAATGTAAAGTCAACTTTAATTTTCAGAGTGCATAGAGAACATTCTAATCGCCCACTAGTATAAATACCTGAACATTTAGCTCAGATCCCCGCATTTTTTCAATATGGCCAAAAGGAAGAACAACAAATACAGTTTAAACTAAAAATCATTACGTGTGCAGAGAAGCCTAATAATTGTGCGGCACAAGAGCATTCAAAGTATCAAAGAAGAATATCAGAGGTTAGCGAAAGCTTTCCACACAGCTAGTGAAGATGCCAAAGTATAGAAGTACCAACAAAACGAAAGCCTAATAAGTGGCCGCAATTAGGTGGTGAAGTTGCAGAATGGGTCAGTGAACGTTGTCAGAATGGATACATAGTTTCTCGTACATCCATCCAACTCTACGCCCTGTCTCTATGGTGGCTATTATTTTGTGAATAAAAGTTCGAAGTATGACTGATGTAAAAGTCGACCTCCCGATTTTAGCCTCAAAAATTGCTCTCAAAATTTTGACTTTTACATCAGTATATACGGTAGTGATGTCAGTCAGTGTGTAACACTGATTTAACAACAGCACTGCCATTTTGACCTCAACAATCGAGCTAACGCCTTTTCCTAATGTACATTCGGCAGCAGGAAGTGCCCCCACTATTTAAAGAGATCACCAACTACTTCCTGTTAGTTCCTGATTGATTTCTACTGTGAGTTTGTAGAGGTGCTGTGAGTTCTGTACTGTTGTTTAAAGTTGGTGAAGTCTACAGAAGTGGTGTTGCATGTGGTGAAGGCCATTATTCTGACTTCAATGCTCCTGCTCAAACCACTTACTCCCAGTCATGGGCGCTGTAGTTTCTATCCCCTTTGGCCTCAGCATGACAGGGAGAATGAACAGAAGCAACAAGGAAGAGGACAAGCTATTCGCAGGTGTAGAAGGAGGAAGGGAGAAGGGCTCTCAGTAGGAGGCTTTATCCAGCCAGGGTCTTGAGGGAGCATTTCTCTTACTTTAACCTCAGTGAGGAACGGTATGTGCAATGTTCACAATTTATGAAGGAGGAGCTCACTGAAATCTGCCGCCTCTTGCAGGCCGACCTGCAGCCTCAGAGCAGGGTGAGGATGAAGCTGCCAGTGGCTTCACATTGGGATCCTTTCAGCTGAACCATGCCATATCTGTAACATCTCCCAGTTTGCCGTCCACTGCTGTATGAGGGAGGTAACAGGTGCTCTTTATGCTAGGAGAGGGGAGTACATTGTGCTGTCCGTGACCAGAGAGAAGCAGGCAGAGCATGTACATTGCTTTGTCATGATAGTCGGCTTGCCGATGATGCACCTTACCATTGACTGCACACCCGTGGCTTTGCAGGCACCACATCTAAAAGCAGAGATGTACCACCCACCACAAAGGGTTCCAGTTTCTGAATGTGCAGTTGGTGTGTGACCATACTCAGCACATCATGCAGTTTATTCTGCTCCATTCTGCAGTATTGAGCTACCATGTCAAACCAGAGGGTGGCTGGGAGACAAGAGTTATCCATGGATTTCTAGCTCATGACTCCATGGGAAGCATGCATCAGAGAGCCGTGCTGCCACACGAAACATTATTGGTCAGATGATGCACAAACAACGCTTCCACTACCTGGACTGCTCTGGAGGAGGCCTGCAGTACTCCTAGAGGGTTGTGTCACAATTCTTCATGGTCTGCTGTTTCCTGCACAACCTCATCATCATGAGGGCACAGCCCTTGCCACCAGGTATATGGCGAGCAGCTGAGGAGGAGGAAGGGAGGAGGCAACCAACACATCCCCTATCCCTCTGGGCTGTTTGTGATTGCCTCATCCGACTATGGCTCCAGTGACCATAACCCCAGCTCTGGCCGTAGAAAGCCTGGCTTTGGACTGCACCGCTTCAGCATAGGAGGCAGCAGTCTGGGGTGGCTGGCTGACAGGCAACATCCAGGGCATTGGCAGAGCAGTAGTGGAGGGAGCACAAATTCTGTCATCCTGAGAGAGGACGCCAGGTTCATGCTCCACTGAGCCACTGGCTCTCCTCCAGAGCAGTGCCTCAGCACTGCTAGTAATCTCTGCTGGAGCACAGATTGGTAGACCAATCTGAGATCCTGAAATTCCCTTTGAGTGCTGATATCCATAACCATGATGGCAGCAGTCTGAGCCTGCATGGTAACAAGTTGAGATTTCATGACCCTCAGTCAGACCTCTACAGCACTCTTATTTTGGGTGGCTTCTGCTGCTGCTGCAGTGAAAGCTGGGGCATTGGCCATCAGACGTTGCATCATGATAGGGTCTGCAAGTGTTCTCATAGAGTTAGCCACCACTGCCACACTGGAAAAGATGCGCCCCAAGATCTGAGCAAAGCCCTGTGCCAAGTTGGTGCCTCCAATGCACCTTGACAGTGATAGTAGGCTTTCAAGCATGCTTATCAATGCACCAAGTATTTTGTTGTGCATGCCCATCAGCCTTTTTCTGTAGGTCACCCCATCAACGTCCTCATCTAAGTTCACTTCAGCAGAACTTGTGTATGACCTCGTCCGCCAGGGAGCTGGCACTTGGGCCACCCTTTCCCCATGCCCAGTCTGCAGGCCACTTGTGCCCTGTGTCTCAACACATACAGATCCTGCCTCATTGCCTCTAAAGTACACATAATGCCAGTATCTGAACAAGTGGCTGCGCTTGTGAGATCAAGTGATGGTGTTTAATCATCATCAATCTCTTGTTCCTCTTCCACTTAATGCTCTCACACTGCTGCCTGGCCAAGTGGCAGCTTTTCAGTATCTGAAAGAAGAAAGGCACAAGAGTAGCGTTTCATTGAGGAAAGGCAAGGAAAGCAAAAGGTGCATGCTTACAACATCTGCAACTTGTAAGGAAATTGTGGGATGAGGGGGAAGGTGGATTAGTTAGGAACATATTGTCATCTTCAATGGTTTCAATCCCACCACTGGCCATGGCCTCGGTCGTGGCTGTTCCAGTGATGGCCAGAACCATCTCCTTCATAGGTGTAAGGACATGCAGCTGTGCCTGTCCCCAGCCAATTATCTGCCACTGCCTGTGGTTATGCACCACCTGGTCCTGCAAGAGAGAGGGAAGTTTACCAGTGAGCGTGAACAATCTGTTTGGGTGACGTGGCTGTCATGGTTGAATAGCTGGCAGTGTGTGTAAGTTGTGAGATGTGCATGTGAGGCTTGCAGCATTGGTCCATGTGTGAGGATGAGGTGAAGCTATGGATATGAAGTATGAGTTGTGATTGATAGAGATTGTTGGTAAGTGAGTGAAGGTGGCATGGTGAATGGAGCAGTGTGTGAGGCTGGTGCTTCATTTGTAAGGATATGACATTTGATGATGCATTCACTGACCTCGAGTACTTATGTGAGGTCATTAATCTGCTTCCTGCGCTGCATCTAGGTCCTCAGGTCCAGACTGCTGGCAAAGACAGTGATGACTATCTGCTCCCGCTGTCTACTCAGTGTCTCTCTGGAGGGATTCCTTACCCCCTGTGGATTGAAGACCTCTCTCCTCCTGCCCATCTCCTGCACAAAGGCCTCCAGTGCATGAGAGAATTGTGGAGCACACTCTCTTAGCACCATAGTCACTCTCCTTGCTGCTCAGAATGGCTTCCCCAACCACTTACAGCACCTGCTGCAGCCAGAATGCACTTCTCCTTGAAGAGGTGCAAGCTGCCTTTAAGTGGTGCTCCCTCAGCTGAGCTTGGGCCCCCTCTGAGGCATGCAGCCATTGAATAGCACATTTAGCATTGGCCTGCATGCCACTATCATTTAAATTAGCAGGTAGCATGAAGATTGTGTGCTGTCTCCATTGGAAGAATGGGCATGGTTTAATCTGGTATCGCAATCCCTGTTTATGTGCTGTATCAAATTTCTTCCCCCATGCTGTTTGGAAGGGATGAGGGTAAAGCTTTATCGCTATGTCATAACCTTAATGTTGATTTCTGGGTGTATTTGCATTCTAATTTTAACGGTGGTGCAAAGCTGTTTTCATTTCACAATCAACACACAAGTTGTAGTTTAAGTCTACAGTTGGGGCTCAAACGTGCGCTAGAGATTAGTCGTACGAGAATCCTTGAAGGGAGCTATTTCCCGTTGCTTCCATTTCACAGTGCATAAACTGTAACCCCAGTGCAGTGTCAAACTGCGTTCAAGAAGTGGCTAGTGGACCCCAGATTTCCTGGACATTTTTAAACTGAGGTGCAGCTTATTTAAATATCTTCACAGAGCAGACAAGTTGGAAGTTTGATGTTACAGCTAGGCAGTGTGTACAGGGTATGGATTTTCTGGAATCAGCTGATGCTCTGAGATCACTCACTGTAGTGTAAATACCCTTGCAAATACAAAAAAGTGAGTACTCTATAGATTAGAGCAAAGGTGATTGTGGATGTTGGGAATTTAGTGTACTAATTTTAAACAGATTTCTTTTAATGATTTTGAGTCAGTTTGATTATGACTTCTCAATAGATAGTTCCTGAAGGATAGTAGACATTTTCAGATAATTCGCTTAGTTGGTGGTGTCCATGTGTAATAAGAGGTAGAGCTGTGAAAATATAATTTGTTGGTACTAAAATTGGATGTTTTAATGTACAATTCAATATGTGGAAATACTAGATGTTGATAGGACATCTATGCATTTGTAATTTTTGTTCGCACATATGACAATCTGTACGTCTGTAAGCTAAATGGATTCATGAATATGTAAATACCATATGTGCATAGGTTCCTGCACCTTAAAACAACCATTTAGCACAGAAAGTAATACAGCAGTTGGGATGGTCAGATCCGGTGGTAGATCTGATGATTGTTGTGGTCATTTGTGTTCAAGCTGGTGTCAATGTAAACCTTATTGTAACTGTAAGTTAATTTCACGCGGGGATCAATTCAGGTGTACATTGGCAGTTAAAGGTTGAATTAAGGTATATATATTTTGCAATTAGCTTCATAATGTAAATAATATCAATGATTAGGGGAATTTTAATTATATGTGCCTATAACAAAAACGATGATTTATTGAAGGGTAAAATGGACCATGTAATTCATCACATGGTAGTACAGAACTTGAGTATTACTGAAAAAGAGATATGCTGTCAAAGCTTTTCATCTTGCACTCATTGGGACAGACACAAGGATGCCAAATTTCAAAGGGGAGCAGCAATATATACTGCATAAGAAAAAGATGCTGAATAGTTGGCAAGTCAACTCTGATTGGTCGAGGCGTTGCCATGGAGCATGCACCAGGGAACTATTGTCCCCCACATTTTTGTTTAATTGAAAAAAGGTGCAAAGCCTGGATATGTTCCTTTTGCCAGCAGAGGACAGGTCTCTGCACATGAATGTAAGTAACTTCTAGCAAGTGTAAGTGAGCCACATTGCAAGTCCAAGTGACAATCTTAAATTGGTTGTTAGTGTTATTTGTAGCACACTCTGATTGTTCAACAAATGCTGTCCAATTGCAGAATCACATCTAATGTTAGACATTATGTTCTGAGTTTTAGAAGTACGGGCTGGTTGAGTACAGTCAGTACTCTGCCTATTACAAACAGCCGAAGGGATGTGCTGTTTGATACAATACACAAGTCGTTGGGATATACACCCTACGTACCTGGCACCGCACCGCACCAAAATTCATATACCATATTACTCATTTGTGTGGTAGGCAGAACATCTTTTTGTCTTGATGGCAGCATCCTGTTAGTGGAAAATACCATTTGTGTTACTACTGCATAGCAGCAGCGTGAAACGGCTAGCTTCCGCTGTTGCTCAAATTTTTGAGACAGCATGTCTCTTTTTTTCAGCAATACTCAAGTAAATAATCATTGGTGTCTGCTTCTAAACTGCCTGAGGTGCCATACTAGGAAAGAGAATGCAGAGATGTTTCTGTTTTGGACACTTAGCAGTTGGGGCTCTTCCAGCACAGGCTCCGCTGCAGATATCCAAGGAGTTACCACGGTGGTCCACAGTTTTGAATTTCCATCCATCATGAGGACACAGGTACTGTCAGCTGTTGCAGGCTAAGAAAGATTCTAACAAATCTTTTATATTTGGTGAGAAAAGTTCATTTAAAAGCAGTTCTTGCGAAGTCAGGATCAGTTGGCTGAACAGAAAAGGGTGGTTCCTGCTGCTGTTCCACCACCACCTGACCATCTGTTCATTCTGTGTCACCTGGTGAATAATCCTCTACCTCATTAAATAAATTCTCCCGTAGACATACCTGAGCTGGTGTTTGCTGAAGTTAGGCATGTGTAACTGGATGCTGCTAGAATGCTGGTCCATTAGGCTTGTGACCTGGTTCCTGGGAAACACACAGAGAAAATGAAGAGGTATATAGGTTTTATTGTCAATTTAAAATCACATATTTTTGGGTGTTTTCCAGTTTTTATTTTAGCTTCAAAAACAAGAAAATAAATCAGGGAAAAGTGTTCAAAAATATGGAGAATATCATTGAAAATCAGTTTACATTTTGAGCATTACTAAACCAAGAAAACAATAACAGAGATGAACAAAGTAGGAGGAATAAGGCGAGGTAATATGAATTAAATTATGCAATTTTACACAGGGTGCAGGAGCAGAGAGACCTGGAGTGTCTGTCCACAAATCTTTGAAGGTGGCAAGTCAAGCTGAGAACGTTGTTAAAAAAGCTTCTGTGATCCTTGGCTTTATTAATAGAAGAATGGAGTACAAAAAGCAAGGAGATTACGCTAAACCTCTATAAAACACATTAGGCCTCAGCTTGTCTTGTGTTCAGTTCTGGGCAACACACTTTAGGAAGGATGTTAGGACCTTGGAGAGGGTGCAGAAGAGATTTACTGGAATGGTACCAGAGATGAAGAACTTCAATTATGTGGAGAGCCTGGGGAAACTGGGGTTGTTCCCCTTAGATAGAGAAGGTTAGAGATAATTTGATAGAAAAAATCATGAATAATCTTAATACAGTAAATAAAGAGAAACTTTAGTGGCAGAAGTGTCGGTAACGAGAGAACACGAATTTAAGATGATTTGCAAAAGACCAGAGGCGCCATAAGGAAACTTTTTTTCTACACAACGAGTTGTTGTGATCTGGAAGACACTGCCTGAAAGGGTGGTGGAAACAGATTCAACAGTAATATTCAAAACAGAGTTGGATAAATAATTGAAGGGAAAACAAAACAGGGTTGTGGGGCCTAATACGTCCATACATCCACAAGAAGCAACATCTTTTCAAAGGAAAATTTAAGCTTTACAAAGAGAAAAAAAAATCAAGCATAAAATGTTTATTACTGATATAGCAAATCAGAAAAACACAGGACTTTATTGGTTGAAATTGGCAAAAACACAATTTTAAACATAGCTTACAATGCAGTCATCAAGTCAATGCTCGAATTGTAGCTTACTGCACCGAGTCACATAGGTATTGTGCTTGTCTTGCATGCATGCTGTCCTGGCAGTGGATGAGTGGGCTGAATGCAAAGGACCAACTTGATTGAGAAGAACATTCCAGTCCCTGAACTGAGGTTAGCCCTCTGACATCTCTTTCGGTAACAGCTTCTGAGCTGTCTCGGTTACTGGTCGGTAGGGTGATGAACTCAAAGAAATGCAGCATTCTAAAATCAAGGCCCCTTCTCCACTTTGAGTCTTCTCCCTCCTGTTATGTGCAACATTCAGATGCAAACAGAAAAGCTGAGGTGGATGGCTAGAAATGTCAGAAGCCATGGCAAATGTCATGGTGTAGTCAAAGTGGCACTAATAGCATATGTATGCATTGTGAAGCCACATTGAGATGGAAGAATTTACTTGGGTTGAATCCATTTAAGAATGCGGGTTGGATCCCTGGCCTGGGCGGATGCGGGTTCACCACCGACTTCTACGTCGGTGGCCAGCTGCCATCCGCCCGTCGTAAAATCTAACCCAGTATGTTTGGTGTTTATTCAGTCAAACGTCTTCGACTTTTTTAAAGTCTTCTTGTTTATTGCTTCCTATTTGTCAATAATAGGTCGGAACAGAGAGGGATAGACAGAAATGTGTCCTTGTCAGAGCACCAACTGAGAGGCTGTTTGTTGTCTGGTTTTCGTATTTCAGCATTTGGGGGTTCTTTCTACTGACTATATACTACCTACTCCCTAACCTCATTCTCTTATATTTGTATTCCTCTCATACCATGGACTTTCTGGACCCAGGAATGTAGGTGAATTCTGTTCCACCTGTCTTGCTCTTGGCTGACAGTCAGGAGTCAAACAAGGGAAGCCAGGAGGAAACTGTCTTTTTGGTTTAGTTTTCTCTTTCTTCTGATACTGAGTCACCCAACCTCCACTTGGGAACTCTTCACTGGCTGAAATGTTGAGCAGGCTACCACCGTGAGCTACTCTGCTCCCCCTTCCATTCTGTGGAATTCTCCCAAGCCCTTTCTGGTAACTTACCTGACTGGCAGCCTGAAGGCCTCTGGATCCACCTGATCTTCATGTAAATTGGCAATCTGCCTCTGGACAATCATTTCAGGCAGGCAACTGGCCAGAGATGTTCATGAGGCCTGATGACTAAATCACACAGGCCATGCACAGTAGCTCCCAGATGGTGGCCTGCACATTCTGTTGGCTTTCTGCCTGGGAGTTAGGATTCTCTCTGATAGCTCAGTCCCGATAAAAGTTTGAATCTGGGAAAGGCTTGAGTCATACACATCGGGGGGCTGGATTTTACCAGCCTTCTAGGGATGGGCTGGTAGGCGAGGAGGCCTGATGCCTGTTGCCAGGGGCAGGGAACATGGAGGACAGCTCTCTCACACAGAGGCCAATTGTGCCACTTAAATGGCTAATTAAGGGCCTCTTCCTGCCGCCGCTGGCATTTTATCTGGTAAACCCTAGCAGCCTCCCTGCAGGCTTGGAGGGTGGGCCCTCATAATTGGAGACTCTGTGGCCCACAGTGGGGCCCATGGCAGCAATGGCCAACCCCACAGAAACAATCCCTCCCCCACCCCCGGCCAGGGCCTGCCTGACTGGCCCAAGTGACCCCCATCCCACTCACCTTCTTCTGAGGCCGGCATCCATCACTGTGTCTCTTGGCTGGGTGCAGACCCAGTAGTGGCCACTGCTGCTGGGGGTGCTGCTGGAACGGAAGAGCTGCCAGCCATCTGATTGCCTGGCAGCTCTTAGATGCAGGCTGTCATACCTTAAAGAGACAGGAGCCCAGACGGCAGCTAATTAGCTGCATGACGGGGCTAAAATCCAACTGGGGCCCCCCAAATGGCTGAGGCAGTGTTGCCCCTGGCTTTCCGGCCTGTTGTCGGGGCCCCACCGCCCTGATAGAATCCAACCCATAGTGGGTAACACATGATAAAATCAATGATCTATTTTGTGTAATTGGGAAAACACTTAATATCTCATGTTTGTATTTGCACAATCAAACTTCTTAAGAACTTTTCTTGTTACTTTTTCTGTTTAGTTGCATTGATTTTTTTTTCTCCATATGCTAGATATTGGTGTCAATTTTCTTCAGCTGTTGCCCAGAAAATGCAAGGCATGTTCTCATTATATTGATCAATTTCTTGTTGAAGGAGTTCTAAACAAAATCAACTAAAGGAAAAAAGTAACTGTCCAAACTCTTTTGCATGTAATATTGGCAATGCACCTGAAATTTGAAATAAGGAAAGCACTGAACCTGATTTATTGTTCACAATTTTCTGTGCATCCAAAGGAGTGTGTGATTTGCTTTCTTTTATCAGTGGCTAATACATGTGCTCCAAATAGATTTAAGAGCTTTCAAAGTAACTTACTTCACTGCTCAACTCGAGCAGAAATAAATCTGACACAAATACAGGTTCCCTTTTCTCTTGAAATGAGAAGTAAGATGCAGTAGTGCATCTTAATAGTAGATCATCCAATCATATTTTATTTATTGTCCTTCTCAGAAAAATTTATGTTTTATTGTGTGAGGACTTCAAGAAAATGATAAGTGTGTTGTAAATTGTATTTCTTGATAATTGGAACAACCACTGGTTTTACTCGATTCCTTGGAGCAAATTATGTATTTTTTTCCTTATGGTTTGATGCCCGCTGGTAACATATCTCATGGTCTTCAGCTGCTGTGTGCCTTTTTTTTATTTAGCTTTTGCTTGCAGTTTTGTGGCTGCATTCACACGTACTATAGTATTTCATTCCCTGTGGCCAGATGGTGCTTCTTTCATTTTGTGGCAATCCCAAAAGGCTGATATTGCTTGCCTGTTCTAGTGGAAGAAATAGAGTGACCTCAAAATAATTGCTTCTTTTGAAATTCCGCTGTTCTGGCTCTGTAAGTTCTGAAGTATAAAAATAGAGCTTATTATTCAGCAATGAATAAGTATTTCCCCCCCCCCCCCCCCCCCCCCACCGAGCACAGTCACAATTCATGTGGATTAGCAGCAAAAGCATTAAAATAGAGTTAACACTTCTGGGTACTGAATGATATTTAAATTTTTTAGAATATACATGCTTTCTGTGAAAAAATATTGTAATTTTCCAAATCTCAAATACATATGCAAAATGCAAGGCTTCAAAAGAGTGGAGTGAGACAGAGAATACCAGTAGCTTTTGAAAACTCGTCCTTCAGCAGTTTGTCCTCTGATTCTTGATATTGTACTGTACGCTGTAACTCACTTCAATGCAACACTTTTCTCATATATAATACTTAGGTTACTTTTACACCTGCAAATGGTTAAAGTACTCCAGAGTCTGCAAATACCCACTGTACTGGAGCAAGAGAGGAACAACATGTAACCCATTGGTTTCAGGAGCCTTATATCTGTTACGGGCTGCAGCTTTAAGAAATTATAAAAATATACGAATGACTAAATAAAGTAAGCAGTTGTAGCTTTAAGAAATCTTTAAAGGCAACTAAGGTCAATCAGGAATGACTCCCAGCCTGGAAGAATAAAACACAAGGAAATAGTTTAGCTGGGAAAGGCTAGAGAGGAAGGAGTTAAGAGTGAGAATCTGTATGCTGTAAGATAATTGTATGGTGTAAGGTAATCCTGGTTACTGTTTTGTTCATCGCTGTACTTAAAGACACAACTGCCATGGGTGAATAAACCTAATTTGTTTTGAATATTAAGCTGTAGTCTGCATGTCTAATTGACCACTAGGTCCTGGGCTTGCTTCAGATTGCTACACCATTACATTAGTTTTCTGAAGCATGAAACAACTGTTGCATTATGTAAATGCCTTGGGTTTAAAGTTGAAATGTTGGAAGTCTGTCATATGAAGCTTTAAGACGCTATTATGGTACTGGAACAATGTATGAAAAAAGCAGTACAAAGCAGATGGATAGAACAATGGGCCAAAAATTGCTGCCAAAATAACAGAAGGCCAAATGCACTTGCCTTTATTTATGTGCAGTTTCAGGTGACGATAGATGTGTGAGGGAGTGAGTCTTTGAGAATCTCTGTGGGAGAGAGTGAATGTGCAAGAATGAGTCTCAGAGAGTGAATGTGGTTAAATGTGGAAATTGAAAAGTTGCTGTCGATAATATGCTGCTCCATCATTAGCTTTATGAAAGCAGCATCTTGCTGTCTGGCTCCCCACTCAAATGCATTGAGCAGATGAAACTCCTCATCTTGCACGATAGATACAAAGTAAACTCATCACATAAAGTCGTAATTTCTAAGTACCCTTTTAATAATGTGATGTGTTAATAACGGCCAGTCAACCTCTCTGGCCTTGAGAATTAACTATGACAAGCGCAGAGTCTCATTTCTTCAGTTTTAAATTGTGAGAAATTTGCAAATAATTATTTTTTAACTTTTTCTTTCCCTATTTCTATGACTCTGAATTCCATTTTTCTTTCCCTCTCTTTTCTCTTCCTGTATTTGATTTGACATTAAATTCACTGTTCTAACTTACACTTCCTTCTCAGTCTTTGTATTAATTTCACAACTCTTCAATCTGGTTACGGAGATACACAGTTGCTTTCCCTGTCGAGAGGATACCAGGTTGTTTCCATCTCACACTTGCAGCAATTTGCAGGGCAAAATATTGTTAACATTAAGTAGACGAGGTTGAGTCTAACCAAAAACGAGCACTATTTGGTGGCCTGCCACTGCAATTTTGAGATGTTATTGTTGTTTTTTTTTCCATTTGAAGAAATGTTGGCATGGTAATCCTGGTGAATTTTTGGAGAACAAGAATAGAAGTGCAGATATTTACTGTGATCGCTGCACCCGCTTTTCTCACTGTTTGATTTCAAGTGCATGAAAGCAGATTAACAATCAAATGTCAGAGGAACCATGTTTATTTATATATCTTGCTCATTGTTATTGCTCTTGAAGATGAGCAGTATCCAACCCAATTTTTTTTTAAGTTTCCAGAAAATTTTCTTGACCTGGTAATATTATAATACAGTTATTTTAAATAGTGGGTGGATAATGGATTTGGAAAGTGAACGGTGAGTTTGAATACTCAGAATTTCTTTTTAAAATCCATCCTCCCATCCCTCATTTTTTTATTCTCAGTCAAGTGAACCTCTAATCAGTCCACCAAATGAAGTGTTCCAGGCTGCACAATTCTTTGTTATCACTATCATTATTTATCTAAGTGTAGAATAGCAAAGTTGTCCTAGCAATTTATTGGGACAGGATGTAACCATCAAATTAATGAAATTCTTCTTCAGTACTGTTAACTTGCAACTACAATTGAACTGATATAATTGCAATCAGTAGATTGGAGTTCTGGCAGTCTTTGGGCTCAAATAAAATCACTTCTGGGTTCTGACTATGCAGGACATCACAGCATAGCCTGATCCTGTCCAAATGTTTACACAAGAGCTTCCAGCAGGGACTATTGAGTGGAAATCAGAAGAAGGAACCATGGCTGGTTTTCTTTTTGCTATTCCTGGTATATACTGAGAAGAATTTCTCACACCATGACAACTGTCCTTGCTGGGAACAGTGAATTTCCTGTCCCTAATGGTTCAAACAGCTGGGCAATAATCTGGCACAGCGGATCACCCTTCCATCAAGAAACCACCCAATTGTCAATGAAATGAAAATAGGTTCCACAAAGGGCAGGTAATCTGTTCTGCCAATGAAGGTGAAAATTATCTCCAGCATCTTGTTCATAGTCAAAGCTTCAGCAATAATTTAGTGAATAAATTTACCGTGTGATGTGTATAAGAACAGGTGTCTGTAGATTCAAACCCTGGTCTGTATTGAATAGAAGCAGCAAAAGGAGCTCTGCAATTGATCTTGGTGTTCCTGGATAGGAATGGGAAAATATCCAGGATTCAAGTGGATATCAGATAACGAGAAAATCAGGTTTAATTGTAAATTTGACCCCCTCCCAACATTACATTTATTGTCTAGTCTCATGAAATATGGTTATTTGGGTATGATACTGGAAGACTGCTGGCAGCCTTATAGCTGTATCACACTAATCTGAAATTCTGGAGCAGGGGAAGAATTACTCTGTGATTAAATTAATGAACTAAAAGTAAGCACATTTTGTTTAATAATAGAAATACTTTTTTATGAATGCAAAGAACAAAGAACAAAGAAAATTACAGCACAGGAACAGGCCCTTCGGCCCTCCAAGCCTGCGCTGATCCAGATCCTCTATCTAAACATGTCGCCTATTTTCTAAGGGTCTGTATCTCTTTACTTCCTGCCCATTCACGTATCTGTCTAGATACATCTTAAAAGACGCTATCGTGCCCGCGTCTACCACCTCGCTGGCAACGCGTTCCAGGCACCCACCACCCTCTGCGTAAAGAACTTTCCACGCATATCCCCCCTAAACATTTCCCCTCTCACTTTGAACTCGTGACCCGTAGTAATTGAATCCCCCACTCTGGGAAAAAGCTTCTTGCTATCCACCCTGTCTATACCTCTCATGATTTTGTACACCTCAATCAAGTCCCCCCTCAACCTCCATCTTTCTAATGAAAATACTCCTAATCTACTCAACCTCTCTTCATAGCTAGCACCCTCCATACCAGGCAACATCCTGGTGAACCTCCTCTGCACCCTCTCCAAAGCATCTACATCCTTTTGGTAATTTGGCGACCAGAACTGCACGCAGTATTCCAAATGTGGCCGAACCAAAGTCTTATACAACTGTAACATGACCTGCCAACCCTTGTACTCAATACCCCGTCCGATGAAGGAAAGCATGCCGTATGCCTTCTTGACCACTCTATTGACCTCCGTTGCCACCTTCAGGGAACAATGGACCTGAACACCCAAATCTCTCTCTACATCAATTTTCCCCAGGACTTTTCCATTTACTGTATAGTTCACTCTTGAATTGGATCTTCCAAAATGCATCACCTCGCATTTGCCCGGATTGAACTCCATCTGCCGTTTCTCTGCCCAACTCTCCAATCTATCTATATTCTGCTGTATTCTCTGACAGTCCCCTTCACTATCTGCTACTCCACCAATCTTAGTGTCGTCTGCAAACTTGCTAATCAGACCACCTATACTTTCCTCCAAATCATTTATGTATATCACAAACAACAGTGGTCCCAGCACGGATCCCTGTGGAACACCACTGGTCACACGTCTCCATTTTGAGAAACTCCCTTCCACTGCTACTCTCTGTCTCCTGTTGCCCAGCCAGTTCTTTATCCATCTAGCTAGTACACCCTGGACCCCATGCGACTTCACTTTCTCCATCAGCCTACCATGGGGAACCTTATCAAACACCTTACTGAAGTCCATGTATATGACATCTACAGCCCTTCCCTCATCAATCAACTTTGTCACTTCCTCAAAGAATTCTATTAAGTTGGTAAGACATGACCTTCCCTGCACAAAACCATGTTGCCTATCACTGATAAACCCATTTTCTTCCAAATGGGAACAGATCCTATCCCTCAGTATCTTCTCCAGCAGCTTCCCTACCACTGACGTCAGGCTCACCGGTCTATAATTACCTGGATTATCCCTGCTACCCTTCTTAAACAAGGGGACAACATTAGCAATTCTCCAGTCCTCCGGGACCTCACCCGTGTTTAAGGATGCTGCAAAGATATCTGTTAAGGCCCCAGCTATTTCCTCTCTCGCTTCCCTCAGTAACCTGGGATAGATCCCATCCGGACCTGGGGACTTGTCAACCTTAATGCCTTTTAGAATACCCAACACTTCCTCTCTCCTTATGCCGACTTGACCTAGAGTAATCAAACATCTGTCCCTAACCTCAACATCCGTCATGTCCCTCTCCTCGGTGAATACCGATGCAAAGTACTCGTTTAGAATCTCACCCATTTTCTCTGACTCCACGCATAACTTTCCTCCTTTGTCCTTGAGTGGGCCAATCCTTTCTCTAGTTACCCTCTTGCTCCTTATATATGAATAAAAGGCTTTGGGATTTTCCTTAACCTTGTTTGCTAAAGGTATTTCCTTTTAGCCCTCTTAATTCCTCGTTTCAGATTGGTCCTACATTCCCGATATTCTTTCAAAGCTTTGTCTTTCTTCAGCCTCCTAGACCTTATGTATGCTTCCTTTTTCCTCTTAGCTAGTCTCACAATTTCACCTGTCATCCATGGTTCCCTAATCTTGCCATTTCTATCCCTCATTTTCACAGGAACATGTCTCTCCTGCACGCTAATCAATCTCTCTTTAAAAGCCTCCCACATATCAAATGTGGATTTACCTTCAAACAGCTGCTCCCAATCTACATTCCCCAGCTCCTGCCGAATTTTGGTATAGTTGGTCTTCCCCCAATTTAGCACTCTTCCTTTGGGACCACTCTCGTCTTTGTCCATGAGTATTCTAAAACTTACGGAATTGTGATCACTATTCCCAAAGTAGTCCCCTACTGAAACTTCAACCACCTGGCCGGGCTCATTCCCCAACACCAGGTCCAGTAACTGCTCTAGAAAACCCTCCTGGATGCTCCTTACAAATTCTGCTCCATCTCGACCTCTAACACTAAGTGAATCCCAGTCAATGTTGGGAAAATTAAAATCTCCTATCACCACCACCCTGTTGCTCCTACATCTTTCCATAATCTGTTTACATATTTGTACCTCTATCTCACGCTCGCTGTTGGGAGGCCTGTAGTACAGCCCCAACATTGTTACCGCACCCTTCCTATTAATTACAAGTAATTTACAGGTAATTTCCTGCTTTTGACATTTAAGCACTTACACCAGCCAAAGAAACAACTTAATGCATTTTATCATGCATTTGATGCATTTTCTTATGGTACTTTGGAACTCTTCCCCATATTTATTTGCAGATTAAAAGTTCAAAGAACATCAGATTTGACTTATTCAAATTATTTATGTTATGAAGGTGCTTGCATTTTTAATATTTTTGAGGACTCCTGTTCAAAGGAATGTGGACATATCTGAGGAGATGCTGGACTTGTTTTTTTAAAGGGTCACTATAAGGACACTTGGGACTTGATTTAAAACAAACAGTCAATGGATGTCACATGTCTTAAGCTAAGTAAACGGCAGGAGCCTTGCTGACTATCAGAGTTGCTTACAGATAACTGACAGGTCTGGATTTATGGTGAACAAGAATTTTTGGATATTGTTTGGAGTTCACTTGGGGTATAAGCCTGCGAAGAGAAAGAGGCAACCAGCTCGTCCTGTTCCACCTCTTTGAGAAACCCTGAGAATCCAGTGTGAGAACTGGAGAAACTGATGCAGCATTTCTCCTGAGAAGCTTCTGCAAGACTTTCTCTTGACATCTGCTGAACAAACTGCTTCTGAAAAGATCCCAGTGACAACCACATGTGTCTAATGACACCCATCTATGTGTATCCGGATGCCATATCTTATCTTTTTTCTTCAAGAATTAATGAGTATTTGGCCAAATTATTTTTTTGTTTCTTTGTAAAGTTGATCTCTGCAGAGAAAGCTTCTTTATTTTTCCTTTAACCGGTGTGTATGTGTTGAGTTATTTAGAAGGAAATATATTTATACTTTCATATTTCAACCTGTTTGTTAATAAGCTTTGCATCTTTATTGAATGAGTCTTGTTTTATAATAAATTGATAATTTTGTTGTTTATTAAATAAACCCAGTTGACAGATTTTTATTCTGAAACTAGAATAAAGTATATATTATTGGCTGTATCGGTAACCGAGTAAAACATTTAAATATATGTTGTGACCTGTGGAGATGTGGAACTAGAGAAAGACAGTGTACTCCTCCTTGGTCATAACATTTAGCATTCATTTTGATGATAAAGCAGTTTGATCAGCCACTTTCTTCATATTAGTTATATTTAATTTGATGCACACCTATTTAGCTCACCTTTTAACTGCCAGTGATTTACTTGGCATGAAAGACCAACATAATTTTATGAGCACAATAGTGGCTAAAACATAAAGCTGCAATTTCTTTGGCACTTCTATTGTAACTTAACTCAGAAAGTATGTAATATATTAAATATATCTGCCAATTTTTTTTCTGCTATGGGGTGCCATTATATTATTAAAAAGAATCATACAGAATTTATGTATTAACAACAACTTTAATTATTTTTGTCTGTTTCGATATGCAAGGAGATATTGATGCAAATTTATATCTTTAAAGCATATACCAAGAATAGGAAAATAAAACTCAAGCTTCAAACCTTTGTCCTTTAATCTTTGAGGGGTAGAATAGATTTCAGCCTCGAGGTATTGCTAAAAAGCAATATGATTATAGTTTTATTTAGGGGTAAATCAGAAGGCAGAAGAATTGGTTGTTCAAAGCAGATCACTTATAAATTGTGAAACTAATGAAGCACTACAGCTTCCTCACAGCTGCTCAATGATACCAGCATTTTGTGAAGTTAATGTTCTAATCAGTGCAAGAGTTCAGTAATCACTGTTGGACATCTTATGCATGTTTGCAGAAGACTTGAAAATACTTGAGGATGATTATAAGCTATGGTGGCTTATTCTGAATTCTCTTTCTGCATTACATTTGAGTAACCAGCACGCAAAGAAGCAGCTGAGTGCTCCCTTCTGTGGTACTGAACTCAAACACAAATTGCCCTGGAGTGGTTCTGGATCATACTCTCACATATTGTCAACATCAAGTGAAAACTACATCCGAGATAAAAATTAGGATCAGCTTATTCCACAAATTAGCTGGAACAAGCTAGGGAGCAAATGTTAACAACCTGCGGACACTCACCATGGCCCTTCTTTTCTCACGAGCCGCATATTGTGCAGCAGCTTGGGCAGGAAGCACATGGACAAATCTTGCTGAAGTACAACTCCACATTTTTTGAGAATCATCATCGGAGTTCTGAAACTAGCACCAATAGTTTGGCTCCCTGTCCTCATATATATCTTACCACTACCTCTCAGAAGAAAAGCAGCAATAATCAGAGAATACACCTGGGCCCTAGCAAACTCAGATCTGCCTATTAATGAAGATCTACAGAAGCACCCGAGTTGTTGTCTTAAGTCCAAAAGCACCTTCTGCTTAGTGGCCAAAACTCTCTCAACCTTGGCACTGTGAAGGATGTGGGAAAACAGCGGGATGAAGAATCAAGACTTGATCATATACTGCAGAATCAATCACCTGAATTCCCCTACAATGTAAAATATGAGACACTGCAAACCTCATTGGAACTTCATATTGGCACTGCAACTACCATCTCCATAATGACAAGATAGAAGCATAACCTGATGTGTGACGATGTAAAGGCTATCCAAACCATGGAACATTGTGTGAACTATTGCTCGAGACCCTTCCCTAAAGAGCTTTCTGATATTCAGTTTGTATCACCAGAGGTCATAGAGTGGATGAAGAACTTGGACATCAACACCTCATGTTACTTTTCAAGCTGCCATATGAAAGAAGAGCACCTTTACGTGCAATAAATGAAAGCCTCAACTCCTGCGAGAAAAGAAAAACATTTACCAATAAATATTTTCTAATTGCAAACTTGAGCAACAAGCAGAAGAGTTTGTTTTACAGAGATTGAAATGACATAATTTCGCTGGGGTATGGGAAGCAGGAGCAAGTATTAGAGAGGAATACCAAGGTGCACAGAATACCAAGGCGCACAGGAGGATAGCTAGCACGGGAGCAGGGAATAATAAGTTATTAGTTGAGGTCAGAGTAAGGGAGAAAGTAATAAAGTCTGAATCAGGGTTAATGTGAATGTATGGGAATGCATGAAGTGTGGCTAATAAGACCGGTGAGGTACAGGCGCAGATTGCCATGTGGAAATATGATGTGGCTATAAGAGAGACCTGGCTCAAAAAAGGGCAGAACTGGATGTTAAATATTCCTGGATACAAGGTGTTCAGGAAAGATAGGAAAGGGAAAAAAGGGGGAGGAGTGGTGGTATTGATTAAGGAGAGTAGTGCAGTGCTGAAGAAAAAGGATGTCCTAGAGGGTTCGAGGACAGAATCAATTTGGCTAGAGCTAAGGAACAAAACTGTGTGGTTACATTGCTCAGTGTTGTCTATAGGCCACCAGCTACTAGGAAGGACATGGAGGAGCATATTTGCAAGGAAATTACAGAGAGGTGCAAAAATTATAGGGTAGCTATAATGGGGGGCTTTAATGATCCAAACATAGACTGGGATAATAGTAGTGTAAAGGGCAGTGAGAGGCAAGGGTATCGAGAGTGTGTTCAGGAAAATTTTCGACAACAATATGTTGCTAGTCCAACAAGAAAGGAGGCACTGCCAGACCTGGTTCTTGGGATTGATGTGGGCCAAGTGGATCAAGTATCAGTTGGAGAATATTTAGGTGATAGTGATCATTGTTTCATATGGTTTCGGCAGACTACGTAAACAGATAAAGAGCAATCCAGGGTAAGAATAATTAACTGGGGGGAAGGCCAACTTTAATGGGGTAAGAATGGAGCTGGGATGACTAAATTGGAGTTAAAAGCTGGCAGGAAAATCAGAAGATGAACCTTCAAAGAAGAGATAATTCAAGCACAGTCAAGGTATATTCCCTTGAAGGGGAAAAGTAGGGCAAATAAATCCAGAGTTCCCTGGATGACAAAAGAGGTTGAGATTAAGATAAAAAAGAAAAACTGTGCTGATGACAGATGCCAGGTCGAAAATACTATTGAGAACCTGGCTGAATATAGAAGGTCCAGAGGGGAAGTGAAAAAGCAAATAAGAGAAGCAAAGAGAGAGCATGAAAGGAGACTGGCAGCTAGCATTAAAGGAAATCCCAAAGTTTTCCATAGGCATAAAAATAGTAAAAGGGTGGTAAAAGGAAGAGTGGTGCCCATTTGGGACCAGAAAGGGGATTTACACATGGAGGCAAAGGGCATATCGGAAGTATTAAATGAATACTTTGCATCTGTCTTTACCAAGGAAGAAGATGCAACCCAGGCAATGTTGAAAGGGGAGGTAAGTCAGACACTAGAGGTGTTTAAAATTGATAAAGAGAAAGTATTAGTTAAGCTGTCTGTACTTAAAGTGGATAAAGCACCAGGGCCGGATAAGATGCATCCAAGGTTAGAGAGAAGTGAGAGTGGAAATCGCAGAGACACTGGCCATAATTTTTCAGTCTTCCTTAGACTTGGGGGTGGTGCCAGAGGACTGGAGAATTGCAAACGTTACACCCTTGTTCAAAAAAGGTGTAAAGATAAATCCAGCAACTACAGGCCAGTCAATGTAAATTTGGTGGTGGGGAAACTTCCAGAAAAAATAATTTGGGACAAAATCAGTAGTCACATGGACAAATGCGAGTTAATTAAAGAAAGCCAGCATGGATTTCTTAAGGGAAAATCATGTTTAACTAACTTGCTGGAGTATTTTGAGGAGGTAACAGAGAGGGTTAATGAGGGCAATGCTGTTGATGTGGTGTACGTGGACTTTCAAAAGGCGTTTGATACAGTGCCACACAACAGATTTGTGAGCAAACTTAGAACTCATGGAGTAAAAGAGACGATAGCAACATGGATACGAAATTGGCTGAGTGACAGGAAACAAAGAGTAGTGGTTAATGGATGTTTTTTGAGCTGGAGGAAGGTTTGTCGTGGAGTTCCCCAGGGATCAGTGTTGGAACCCTTGCTTTTCCTGATATATATTATTGACCTTGAACTTGGTGTACAGGGCACGATTTCAAAGTTTGCAGATGATACAAAACTTGGAAGCATTGTGATCTGTGAGAAGAATGGTGTAGCACTTCAAAAGGACATAGGCAAGTTGGTGGAATGGGCAGACAGGTGGCAGATGAAGTTCAATGCAGAGAAATGTGAAGTGATTCATTTTGGTAGGAAGAAGATGGAGGGACAATATAGAATAAAGGGTAAAATAAAAGCAAAATACTGCGGATGCTGGTAATCTGAAATAAAAACAAGAAATGCTGGAAATACTCAGCAGGTCTGGCAGCATCTGGGAGAGAGAAGCAGAGTTAATGTTTCAGGTCAGTGACCCTTCTTCAGAACTAGCAAATGTTAGAAATGTAAAAGGTTATAAGTAAGTAAAGCGGGGGTGGGGCAAGAGATAACAAAGGACAAGGTATAAATAGGACAAGGTCACAGAAACGGACTGAAAAAAATAACTAAAAATGCATCTCATTTACTGATTAGGCACACTACAGCCTGCCGGACTGAACATTGAGTTCAATAATTTCAGAGCATGACAGGCCCCCCATTTTTCTTTTATTTTTAGTTATTTTTTCATTTTCTAAATTTTTTTTTTCTGTGTTTATTTTATTTTCTTTTATTTTCTAAAATCATTTTCTTCAAAATTATGACAGCAAAATTGGTCTTCAACCATCCAGAAAGAAAGTTCTTAAATGGTGGACAAAAGAAGTGAAATAATTGGCTGAAATAGAACAGAAGGTTGTATACATTTTTTGATTTTGAGAGTCTTCAGAGTGTGACAGAGACAGATATATAATAATCTTTTCTATCTTTCCATGGCATGTTATCCATCACACGTTCACTGATATAAAATGGGTATCTGCTACTGTAAGGGTCCAATCAGCTCTTATATCTGACAGTATTATGTGCCCACGAAAGATTCATTTCTGAACTTACATGTGTTATGACCAGGTGAGAAATGTGTCTAGGGGTCTGATACTATCTTTACCTGGTCTTATTGTAACAGGGTTTAATTTTAAACACACTGTGTTTTGAGCTCACCTTTTTGTGAATCCTTGTTCACAGTTTTCAATTATTTGGCAAAGAAATGAGCAAACCAGGTTTTCTCAGGTTTAAAGAAGAAAAAATGAAATTTATTAAACCTTCGACTTAAACTCTAATGCAGTTCATATACCATGCCAGCATGCATATGCAATATACACATGCAGATAGGGACAGAAAAGAGAAGAAAAGATAAGGGGGAACAGTTTGAGGCAATATCTTGTAACGGTGGTTTGAGCTCATGGTTTAGTCTTTTTGTAAGTAATCTTGCTTTTTGTCGGGGCCCAGTGTTCTTCACGTAGGAGACTTTTCTCTCTTTGAGTTTCACGTATTTTCACAAGATTCAGTTTTGTGGGAAGGAGATTGCAGCAGGCAGAGAGGAAAGGCTGTAATTCTTGCTTCAGTTCTGGGAGCACACAACACTCTGAGTTCAAATTCTGTTTTTCCAGTTTAAAAGTCCCCTAGTTGGCCAGCAAGTGGTCACGTGACTAGGTCTCGTCTGTGTATTGGTGTGGGGACTGGTTCCTTTGTTTCAATACTGTCTGGTACTATGCAAATGTCCTTCCAGCCAGGGACTTGCAATTTTAAGTTTTAATGTTCATGTGGTGAAATCATGTGTGCCTCACTCTTGGCAGATGGGGAGGTATGCATGATTCATGCAAATTCAATTTTGACTGATACATAACATCTGAGTGATAATCTACAAATATTGATCTTTTCTGTTTGCCACAGTGGAACAGAAATTGCATACACACACCATTATTGTTTCTGGCTTCAGTACAGATATACATTCACCTGCATTCTCACAAAATACATTGCCTCTAATACATTGTAATCGCACAGCAGTTCATGACCTAAATTGCAATTTTGGCTTTGGAAAAACATTTATGACAGCAGAAAATTTTAACCTTTGTGCACAATAAGCAATTGTTTAATTCCATGTAGCATTGCATTCTGAATGCTGTTTCGTTCAGTTGGTAAGGGTTGTGGATGGTTCCTGCTGTTCACCTCCCAACTGACCACAATCGTGTTTTATTAAAAATGGTGAGTTAGTCCCTGAGTGTTTTCCCCATAAACCCAGTCCAAAAACGGCAGTGGCAGCAGAAGCACTGCTGCAGGAAAATCGATGTTGATGGTATCGAGGACCCTGCGAAGAAAAACCTACACAGGCAGCGTCTTACAAGCAACTTGGCAATGCTCAACGAACAGGAACCACAGAATGTTCACAATGCCTGGTCTGCCCTCAGAGCTACCATAATCAGCACTTGCTGATTTCTCTTGGTTTCTCGACCAGGAAACATCAAGACTGGTTTGACGAGAACAACCAGGAGATCCAGGAGGTACTAAATCACAAGTGCAAGGTGTTCTTTTTTTTTAGAGATACAACACTAAAACAGGCCCTTCGGCCCACCGAGTCTGTGCTGACCATTAACCACCCATTAATCCTACACTAATCCCATATTCCCACTACATCCTCACCTGTCCCTATATTCCCCTACCACCTACCTATACTAGGGGCAATTTATAATGGCCAATTTACCTATCAACCTGCTGTGGGAGGAAACCGGAGCACCCGGAGGAAACCCACGCAGACACAGGGAGAACTTGCAAACTCCACACAGGCAGTACCCAGAATTGAACCCGGGTCGCTGGAGCTGTGAGGCTGCAGTGCTAACCACTGCGCCACTGTGCCACATCACCAAAATTCGAGGGAAAAAAAGTAGGTATGCAGACAATTGAAGGCCGAGCTTCAACAACAAACCTGTGACCGAAAGAACAGCTTTTTTAAAAAATTCATTCATGGGAAGTGGGTGTCACTGGCTAGGCCAGCATTTATTGCCCATCCCTAATTGCCCATGAGAAGGTGGTGGTGAGCTGCCTTCTTGAACCGCTGCAGTCCATGTGAGGTAGGTACACCCACAGTGCTGTTAGGAAGTGAGTTCCAGGATTTTGACTGGTGGGCTGAAAGAGCGCAGGAAGTACAGCAACGCGCTGACAGCCACAACATACATGGACTTTTCAACGCCATCAAGACCATTTACAGCCCAAGTATCCAAGGACCTACCCCAGTGAGAGCAAAGAATGGAGTGGCATTGATCAAGGACAGAGAGTCAGTCAGCACTCGTTGGAAGGAGGACTTCGAAGATTTTCTCAATCACGACTCAGTCCTTGATGCAAGTGCCCTCGACCACATTCCACAGCATGCTACCCGCCATGACCTCAGCACAACTCCAGCCCGACATGAGATCAAAAAGGCCATCCAACAGTTACAAAACAATAAGGTCGCGGGCATAGACGGAATTCCCACCAAAATTCTAAAATACGGTGGAGAGGCACTCTTGACACAAATACATGGTCTCATCTCCCTCATCAAGAAGGAGGAGAGCATGCCAGGGGATCTCCGAGATGCCGTAATTGTGACCATCTTCAAAAAAGGTGACAAGACCGACTGCGGTAACTACAGAGGAGTATCCCTGCTGTCTGCCATAGGGAATGTCATCACAAGATTCCTTCTCAACCGCCTCCTCCCTGTGGCTGAAGAGCCCCTACCAAAACTCAATGTGGATTCTGTCCATCAAGAGGCACAGTGGACATGATCTTCACAGCAAGACAATTCCAAGAAAGTTGTAGGGAACAGCAGCAACCTTTATACATGGCCTTCTTTGGCCTCACAAAGGCCTTTGATTCTATCAACCGGGAAGGTGTATGGAATATCCTCTTCGAATTTGGTTGCCCGGAGAAATTCATCACCATCCTCTGCTTGCTGCATGACGACATGCAAGCTGTAAACCTTGCCAACAGATCTTGCCACTGACCCAATCCGAGTGCAAACTGGGGTCAAGCAAGGCTGTGTCATTGCACCAATGCTCTTTTCCATCTTCCTCTCCGCAACATTCCACCTCATCTCCTTGAAGCTCCCTGTGGGAGTTGGTCTACTCTACAGGATGAGCGGGAAACTATTTATCCTATGCCATCTCCAGTCCAGAACCAAGGCCATGCCAACCTCTGTCATTGAGCTGTAGTATGCTGATCATGCTTGCGTATGCACACGCTCAGAGGCCGAGCTTCAAACCCTCGTTGATGCATTCACGGAAGCGTATGAAAGAATGGGCCTTAAGCTAAACATCAGGAAGACAAAGGTCCTCTACCAGCCTGCTTCCACAATGAAACACTGCCCCCCGACTATCAAGATCCATGGCGAATCACTGGACAATGTGGATCACTTCTCATATCTTGAGAGCTTCCTCTCAGCAAGAGCAGGCATTGACAATTAAACTCAACATCGCCTCCAGTGTGCCAGAGCAATCTTAGGTCATCTGAGGAAAAGAGTGTTTCACGGCAAAGACCTCAAACCTGGCACCAAGCTCATGGCCTACAGGGCCGCAGTGTATACCTGACCACCTGTATTTGTCGGAAACATGGTCACTGTACAGCAGACATCTCAAAGCCGTGGAGAGATATCGGCAGTGGTGCCTCTGCAAGATCCTGCAAATTCAGTGGCAGGACAGGCGCTCCAATATCAGTGTCCTCTCTCAGGCCAACATCTCCAGTATCGAGACACTGGTCATGGCTAGTTAGCTATGTTGGGTGGGCCACATTGTCCGCATGCCTGACGCAGGACTGCCAAATAAGCTTTCAACTCCGAGCTCCATCACGGCAAGAGCTTACCAGGAGTGCAGAAAAAATACTACAAGGATGTCCTTAAAACCCCCCTGAAAAAATATGACATCTCCATTCGTGGGTATCTCTTGCCTGAGACCGCCCAAAATGATGAAGAAGCATTCGTGAAGGTGCCAGCTAGTTTGAACAATTTTGACATGCCCAGGCAGCAACCACGTGCAAATAGTGGAAGAAGCATTCGGAAATTCAAACATCTCATTTACTCGTCTCACCAAGCACCACCTGTCCCACCTATGGCAGAGTGTGCAGATCCAGAATTGGACTATTCAGCCACCTAAGGACCCACAACCCTGGAGTGGAAGAAATTTATCCTCGTTCCTGAAGGACTGCATAAGAAGCAGAAGGTTTTTTAGGGTCAAATAAGCAGACAAATGACAAGTTTTCTCATAGGTTAAAAGAAGGTAACTAATTTAACACAACTCCCAAAATGGTTGCAACCTCACCCACACACACATTCACTCACACACACATACACAAGAATAGATAGAGAGAAAATGGTAGGATGTAGTTCAAAGTGAGGTAGATGTTTGTGGTTAATGGTAAACCTGGTGGATCTTCTCAGGAGGACAGTCTCTTTTAAAGGTGCAGGTCCTTGGTGTTTGTTGTCTTGAACTTGTTGAGGTGTTGCACATTTCTTGTGGTTAAGACTTCCAATTGAAGGTGGTGGTCACTTTAAATTATCTGCTGCAGGAAGTTGAAATGTGTAGAATTAGCAGCAGGGCTTCTTCTTAGAGTCATAAAGTTATGCAACACAGAAACAGGCCCTTTGGCACACCGTGTCCATGCCAGCCATCAAGCCTATCTATTCTAATCTCATTTTCCAGCGTTTGGCCCATAGCCTTGTATGCTATGCCATTTCAAGTGCTCATCTAAATCCTTCTTAAATGTTGTGAGGGTTCCTGCTTCTACCACTCCTTCAGGCAGTGTGTTCCAGATTCCAACCACCGTCTAGGTGAAAAAAGTTTTTCCTCAAATCTCCTGTTTGCTTGGCTGGATCTCTTTACACAGCCTCTGACTGGAGGCCTTCTGAAGATATTGGCTTGATCGCCCCTCTTTCTCCAGAGGGTTAGCTTTTTGAAGGTAAAAGTCCATCACATTACAGTTTCTGTTAAGAGACACATGACTCTCTCCCCTGGTGTAACCACACAATGGACCAGTATGTGGAGACCACAACTATCAATTGATGTCTGAATGGAGACCATTCTATTAACACAGTACTATTTCACACCTAATTATTTTGGTTTGTGCTGCGAGTCAATTTGTCTCTAGAATCCTTTGTCAGTTCATTCATGTTGATAAGAGTCATTAATATACAATAATGCCCCTTTCAATTTCAAAGGGATCCTCCCCAGAGCTATTTCAGATGAGGTTAACGAGTTCCATCCTTATAGACAGTCTTGTTGATTTCCAGCATAGGAGGGGGTCATGTGACCGCTACTTCATTTTGTCTGTGGTACAGGTGTCCATATTCTTGTGATTTTGTTGAACAGATGACTTTTTTTTAATTCATAATTCCTCCATTTCAATGTTTATTTCATCACAGCTCCTTCTGTGCAGGACAAGGCCATTAGATCATTAGTCATATTTCTCCATAAATGTTCTGGTCATTCTTTAAATTCTACTTAGTATCATTTTAACAGTAGCAATTTGCTCGTACCCATTAACTCTTAAAGGAGATGGGATTGGAAGTTACTGAATCTTTAACTAATAACTT
Organism: Heterodontus francisci; assembly: GCF_036365525.1. Classification (NCBI taxonomy): domain Eukaryota; kingdom Metazoa; phylum Chordata; class Chondrichthyes; order Heterodontiformes; family Heterodontidae; genus Heterodontus; species Heterodontus francisci. The sequence continues at coordinate 33,061,367 of NC_090389.1, forward strand.
TTAAATTGTGCTATATTTAGGAGAGATTACAGAGGACTGAAAAATGACTAATTGAATTTGATAATTTAGGAAAGGGTTGAGGAACATATTTGAAAACTAGCAACCAATAAGTCAAATGCTTGCTGTCTTTGAAATGATTTTGCGAGATCTAGCAGAAAAACACTTGGGAAAACATAATTTGTTAACAACAATTGGGCATATTAGGAAAGGGAGACCATGTTTAATCTACTGAAGGATTTTGAAGATACGAATGACATGCTGGATAAGGAAATGCAGTTGATTCATATTTGGATTTTCAGAACATTCTTAAGAAAGTTTGAAATTGTTAAGGTAATGAGTCAATGAAGATGACGGAGAGTCTTGCATAGAAAAGGAAGGTATCCATGAATAGAACTTCACAGATTGAAAAGATGGTAATTTGCATGGACTGTCATGGGACTTGTGTAAATATTTCGAGATAATTATTGACTTTGACAAGATGTGATATCTCCACATTTGCAGATATCAAAATAGGAAGCAGAGAAATAATGGAAACTAATTCAACCAGATTCAAAAGGATTTAGACTGATTAGGTAGCTGACCAACAGTATGGATATGTCTTAAATAATTAGCTTGGATCAAGAAAGCAAAAGAGATATTTTGTGTTCAATAAAAGAGTGTACATCTAGAGGATGCAGGGGCAAGCAATAAAGGTTATTCAAGGTGTCAGGTATTAAGTTATGAGAAAAGGTTAAAGGTGAGCTCATTTACTGCAGGAAAGTTGAAACTTTAAGGCAATGTAATTGAAGATTTCAAACATTTGAAGAGAATTTACAACATTGATCCAGATAAATTGTGTCCAATAGGGAGGATTCAAATTTCAGATAAAAACAAGGTCAAAATTGAGAAATAAGGACAACAAATGAAAGTGAAATAGAACTTTTCCACTCAAAGGATAACAAGAGTTGTGGCATAAGTCATGGAGAAGGTCATTGTAGTCAACACCGTAAATGCATTTGAGAAATGCAATTTCTTTATGCATATCAGTCAGAGTAATTCCTCCAACATGGGTAGAAATAGATAGGCCAGGGCAACCAACAATGACATGTTTCTGCTTTTCATAACTATTAAAAAAAAGTTCTGGATAATGAACAGATCTTTAGAAGTCACTTAATAAGAAGCATGATTAAGTTCCAGAAGCTTCATAGAATATTTGAAAGGTTCTGATGCATTTTGGAGAGTGCAGCATAATTTTGGTTTCAGCAAGAACAGTCTTCACTGGCTGTATTTTCAACTTAATTGCCAGAATTTTAAGCCTTTCCGGGAGCAGGCTTGGAGGCAGGGGCATGAATAAGTGGGGTGGGATGACGGGGACCTGATTTTAGTGGAACCGGCGGGCTCCCAATGCCAGGCCAAAAAGGCAAGGGGAACTCCACCTTGGCCCTTTGGAACCCCGCTGCGCAATTCAACAGCACATGGAAAGTTAACTGCCTGGCACCATGGTTGCTGTCCCTTTAAGTTTGGGGATCCCACCTCCCAGAGCTGCCTGCCAATCGGAGAGCCAGTAGCTCAGTAGTATCAGCAGCGCCACCAGGAGCGGTGGCCACTGTTGGTAATATACCAGGCCTGGTACCAGGCCCATCGCTGGAGCCCCGGACCCCTGTTAAGCAAGGTGGGGTGGCCGGGGCCAGTCCGGCAAGCCCCGGTGAGGTACAGGGGTTAGGGGCAGGGTGGGTGTTGAGATGCAGGTTAATGGAGTGGTGGCCTTTGCCGCCAGGGGCCCTCTGTGGGCCACAGATTGCCCATAGAGGAAGGCCCCCACAACAACCCCGCAAGGAGGCCACCTTGATTTACTGGGCAACCTCCCCACAAGTTGGAGCCCCCCCCCCCCCCCCCCAAAACACACCCCACCCGGCGCTGCTGTAATTCCAGCGGCGATGGGAAGAGACCCTTAAGGGCTTCAATTGGCCTCTTGGTGGGAAGGCCATCCCCGCCCCAAACTTAATTGCAAGACAACGGACCCTCTGACCCCCGCACCCCGCTGCCCTCCATCGCTATTCTATGAGCCCTCCTCCTTCCAGCCAATCTCCCAGGGGCCTATTAAATTCTGCCTGGGGGGTGTGCCATGTCCCATGCCTTCCTGCTACCACTGGCATTTTCCAGCAGTGGAGTAGGTGGTGGGTGGTCCGCCTGCCCTTCGGCCAGTTGAAGCCCTTAAGTGGCCAATTAATTGCATAAATATATATTTTAGAAATTAAGGGCCTCTTCCCACCACCACTGGTATTTTACCAGCAGCAGATGACCACTTCGCCACCTGGTGGCCTCCCTGTGGGCTTGGGGTGAGGGCTGTCTCCTGATCAGCCACCTGGCAGCTTATAGAGGGCACCCCCCCCCCCCCCCCCTCCACCCTTACCCTCAGCAGCAAGTGCTGCCTCACTGGAAGATGCATGCCCACTCCACCACCCACACGCCCCCCCCACCAGCCCTCGCGATCAACCTCCCCTCCCCCCATCACGGGGGTCTGCCTGATTGGCCCTGGAAATCCTTGACCGCACTTACCTGCACACCATCTTCCTTGATGGCTGTGGCTCTGGGGCCTGTTGCAGTCCCAGCAGTGGCCATCGCTCCCAGTGGCACTGCTAGGACTGAAGAGCTGCAAGGTCTCTGATTGGCTGGCAGCTCTTGGAGGTAAGACATCTTGCCTCAGAGGGGCGGAAGCCATTAATTGCCTGAGGCCTGTAAAATACGATCGTGACTTCCAGTGTCAGCGGAGTCAGGGTTGCAACTGGTCGGCAGGGCCATTGCCTCCATGTAAAATCCCAGCCATTATTTTTCTTTGGTTGATAAATTGCATAAGTATGCATTTTAATCATGGCTTCTTCAAATAAAGAAGACGTTTGGGTAACTGAATAGAATGCAAAAGCTAGCATTGAACCATTGGTTCAGTGAAAATGTTAACACTTTGAACATCATCAATACATTTCAGCTTTTATTTTTGTTTTAATAAAATCTATCCCTGTATTAATGCAAGTATGCACAGTTTTCAGAATATAACTGACAAAAGGCTGAATGGAACTCATGGAGGTTTGAGTTTCCCAATTGAGAACTCCGTCTGCCTAATTCAGTTTGAATGAGAGAAAATGTGTATTGAATCTATCTTTCTCCGAAAGTGGAAATTCCCAATATGAGCTAAAATCTCTGTGTGCCATGTCCTCTGAGCAGCAATTTATTCCAAAGGACAGTGTATAAATTTCACCTGCTATCAAATCTATGCAGTCTGGCTCTCTGCCCTGTGCTGATTACAGATGCACTGACAGATGGAGTGGAAAAAAGATTGGCGATGATAAACGGGGTAGAAATTGTCCCAGATCTTTGTTCAGCATAAAAGACAAATCTCTTGAGGACAATACTGCATAAGCACTTGATGAAAGAAGGGTATGTTGTGTCCATTACTGTGTACTTTATGGAATTCATCTGTGAAATTATAACGAGAATTTAGTTCATAAAAATGAAAATCTAGTTGCCTGCACTGGTATGGAATTATAGAGATGAAAAGATGCGAGTGCTGTGAAGAATGGGCTTTTCATCACTTGGATTGATGACATTACTTATTGAACTATTAGGAACTTAGAGCATTTTCTGATTTCAAAGCTGGTTTTCTACAACACCATAACTGCATATTGCAAATGTGTATGCTTATATTTAATCCTATTATAATGAAATGTAAAAGTGGTAGTCTGGCTACAATGGAATAAAAGTAGCAGTATTTCTTGTACAAAATTAGGAATAAAGGCTCTTTGTAAACATTTCCTGAAAATAGTTTGTTTGGCCTGTGTATCTTCAGATGCCCTTCTGTTCCACCTCCAAAGACTTAATTTGGTTGTATATAATGCGTTTAAGATGTATTTCTGAGATTATTTTGAACACCAAAACTGTGGAGTAGTATTAAAGTGTATTTCTAGAGGGACAAATAACAATGAGATTAATCAAATCCATTTGATCTTCATGTAGGTTACTGTTTTTTTCATGAATATACAAAAACAACCCTGCCAATAAACATGAATTTTTAAACCATTTTATTCTAAATAACATTTTTGTCAAACCTCTTAAGGATGCATTAACTATAAATTAACCTTATTTCTCTTTCTTGTAATAATCATGTAATGAGGTATACATTATACATTCTGGGATAGTGGAGAACATATGCTTAACAATTTAGCCCATTAATCATTAACAGGTTAACGTCTGTGTTAAAATAGCAGACAGACAAATTTCAAATGAACGTCAAGCATTCATTGGCTACCATCTCATGGCATAATTTGGGGACCGAAGGAAAATTACTTCAAACATTTAAAACCTAGTAAAATGTTTAGCTTATATGTGCATTATGACACTCAATCATGAATGCACTTTTTATTTTGCGTCGCTACGATGCTGACGTCTAGTGGTCTTCCCGTTATGTAAAAATCTGTAGTTCTTATATTTTCTACTCAAATGATAATTTCAGTTAAAAATGTATTAATTGCTCTTGTGATGTAGATGTGATAGGCCTTTGCTGTGATTTCATCATGTCAAACAAAGTGCTGCTGCTGCTTGACGAATTACTTTCACCATTGTTCAGCCACTGAGGTTGTGCTCAGCAAAATAACTTGGTGCAGCAAGGGTTATTAATTCCAATAGTCACCTCTACCACTTAGAGTGCATTTAAAAAAAGGTATGATGGAAATAATGACTATTATAATTTAATTAATCTCCACATCATCACATTTTCTGCCGAATGACTTCCTCTCTTCAAAGCCTGGATATTCTTAGAAAATAGATCTGTTTTTATAGAACCAAGCAATGTACAGCACAGAAGGCAGAGCTATTTAATTAGTCCCACTCCCCTGCTCTTTCCCCATAGCCGTGTAACATTTTTTTCACTTCAAGTATTTATCCAATTATCTTTTGATTGTTACTGCTGAATCTGCTTCCATCAAACTTTCAGGGAGTGCCTTCCAATTCACAGCAACTCGATGCATTTTTTTTCCCCTTATGTCGCCTCTGGTTCTTCTGCCAATCACCTTAAATCTGTGTCTTTTGGTTACTGATGCTTCTGTGACTCGAAGCTTTTTCTCTTTATTTACTTTATCAGAATCATTCATGGTTTTGAACACCTCTATCAACTTTTCCCTTAAACTTCCCTGCTCTAAGGAGAACGACCCCAGAATCTCCTGTCTCTCCATATAATTGAAGTCACTCATCTCTGGTACTATTGCAGTGAATCTAATCTAAACTGTCTCTTATTCCTTTGCTTCCTTCCTAAAGTGGGTGCCCAAAATTGAACACAATACTCCACCTGAAGCCTAGCCAGTGTTTTATAAATGTTTAACGTAACTTCCTTGCTTGTACATCTGTGCCTCGCTTTATAAAGCCAAGGATCTCATATTCTTTTTTAATAATATTCTCAACTTGTTCTGCCATCTTCAATGGTTTGTGTACGTACACCCCCAGATGTCTAGGTTTCTACACTCCCTTTAAAACTGCACTATTTCATTTATATTGCCTCTGTCCAATCTTCTACCAAAATGAATCACTTCAGACTTCTCTGCATTAAATTTCATCTGCCATGTGTCTGCCCATTTCACCAGTCTTGTTGATGTCTTCCTGAAGTCTGGTACTATCTTTCTCATTATTTACTTTGTTTTTGACTTTTGGGTCATTTACAAACTTTGAACTTTCAATGACCTTCCTTCAATCATAAGGTCAGAAGTTGGGATGTTTGCTGATGATTGCACAATTTTCAGCACCATTCGCGACTCCTCAGATACCGAAGCAGTCCGTGTAGAAATGCAGCAAGACCTGGACAATATCCAGGCTTGGGCTGATAAGTGGCAAGTAATGGTCACACCACACAAGTGCCAGGCAATGACTGTCTCAAACAAGAGAGAAACTAGCCATCTCCCCTTAATGTTCAATGGCATTACGGTCACTGAATCCCCCACTATCATCCTGGGGCTTACCACTGACCAAAAACTGAACAGGAGAAGCCATATAAATACTGTGGCTACAACAGCAGGTCAGAGGCTAGGAATCCTGTGATGAGTAACTCACCTCCTGACTCCCCAAAGCCTGTCCACCATCTACAAGGCACAAGTCAGGAGTGTAATGGAATACTCTCCATTAGCCTGGATGGGTGCAGATCCAACAACTCTCAAGAAGCTTGACACCATCCAGGACAAAGCAGCCCACTTGATTGGCACCCCATCCACAAACAATCACTCCCTCCACCACCGAAGCACAGTGGCAGCAGTGTGTACCATCTACAAGATGCACTGCAGCAATGCACCAATGCTCCTTCGACAGCACCTTCCAAACCCATGACCTCTACCAACTTGAAGGACAATGGCAGCTTTTGCATGGGAACACCACCGTCTGCCAGTTCCCCTCCAAGTCATACACCATCCTGACTTGGAACTATATCACCATTCCTTCATTGTCCCTGGGTCAAAATCCTGGTACTCCCTTCCTGACAGCACTGTAGGTGTACCTACCCCATGTGGATTGCAGCGGTTCAAGAAGGCAGCTCACCACCACGTTCTCAAGGGCAATTAGGGATGGGCAATAAATGCTGACATAGCCAGTGATGCCCACACCCCATGAATGAATAAAAAAAACATTATGCACTATGTACCCAAGTATAGGTCAGCAGAACATTGATCCTCATACTAACCTCTGGGAGACACTACTGTATACCTGCATCCAGTCTAAAAACAACCATTCACAACTACTGTTTGCTTTCTGACCCTTAGCCATTTTTGATGCTGTCATTGTCCCTTTAATCCTACAAGCCTTAATTTTACTAACAAGTACATTATGGCGTACTTTGTCAAATGCCTTTTGAAACTCCATATACACATCAATCACACTACCCTCATCAACCCTCTCTTTTACTTCATCAAAGAACTCAATCGTGATTTGTCTTTAACAAATTTGTGCTGACTTTTCATTAATCAGCTCATACTTTTCTAATCAACAACTAATTTTGTCCTGGATTATTGTTTCTAAATATTTCCCCACCACTGACGTTAGGCTAACTGGCCTGTAATTGTCAGGTTTATGCCTCTGCCTTTTTTTTGAACAGGGATTTATGAATTGCAGTCCTCCAGTCCTTTGGCACCACCCCATATCTAAGGATGATTGGAAGCTTGTGGCCAATTTACACCCTTACTTCCCTCATTATCCTAGGATACATCCCATCTCGGTGACTTTTCTACTTTGAATACAGCCAACCTTTTAATTACCTCGTCTTTATTTTTATCCTGTCCAACATTGCTACTACCTTCTTCTTTACTATTATGGTGGCAGCATCTTCTTCTCCAGTGAACTCAGATGCAAAGTATCAACTAACAAATATTCAGAATCTTATAAACAATGGACAGTACTTGTAATCAAACCCCTTCAGTAAACCGCAAATATTAAAGCTATATACAAATTGTAAACTGCAATTTAGAACCTACAAAAATCATGTACACACTTCACAAATGCACTACGCAATTCAAATGCAATCAATGCATATGAATATGATAAAAAAGAGGGATCTGGGTGTCCAAGTGCATGAATCGCAAAAGGTTAGTATGCAGCTCCAGCATGTAATTAGGAAAGATAATAAAATGTTATCGTTTATCGCAAGGGGAATTGAATACAAAAGTAGGGAGGTTATGCTTCAGCTATACAGGGCATTGGTGAGACCACATCTGGAGTACTGTGTACAATACTGGTCTCCTTATTTAAGGAAGGATGCAAATGCATTGGAGGCAGTACAGAGAAGGTTTACTGGACTAATACCTGGAATGGGTAGCCTGACTTATGAGGAAAGATTATGAGGATAGGCTCGGCTTGTATCCGCTGGAATTTAGAAGAGTAAGAGGCGACTTGATTGAAACATTTAAGATTCTGAGGGGTCTTGACAGGGTGGATGTGGAAAGGATGTTTCCCCTTGTGAGAGAATCTAGAACTAGGGGTCACTGTTTAAAAGTAAGGGGTCACTCATTTAAGACAGAGAGGAGGAGAATTTTTTTCTCTCAGAGGGTCGTGAGTCTTTGGAATTCTCTTCCTCAAAAGGCGGTGGAAGTAGATTCTTTGAATATTTTTAAGGCAGAGGTAGATAGATTCTTGATAAGCAAGGGGTTGGAAGGTTATTGTGGGTCGGTGGAAATGTGGAGTAATCAGTTCAGCCATGAACCTATTGAATGGAGGAGCAGTCTTGAAGGGCCGAGTAGCCTACTCCTGCTCCTAATTCATATGTTTGTATGTAAGGAGGTAATTTTCACTTTCAACACAGAGAGTAAAGTTGAAAATTCACCTCATTATGTTTAAGAGTTATATATGGTGACATAGTGGCATGAAAAAAAATGTCCTCTGTGTAGAAAAATTAGAAATATTTTCTTGCTGCCTTGTGCACAGAAGTCATCCCCAGTAGTTATATTCATATTTGCTAAAGTTGCTAGATTTAAAATGTAATTGACTGATTTTAGATGGTACCTCCAGGATTTTTAGTTCAATATTGTTTTCCTTGACGCCAAGAAAATTAATTCTGGGAAATCTTCTCCCGTGAAACCCAAGCTTCTCACTGAGATTTTAATGTGATAAAACAATGCCTGAAGATGCACTTCTCCAGCAAATTTCACAGTAATTGTACCCAATTTCAGATTTAAATTCTTCATTAAGGAACATTCCTTTGCAACTGCTAATGCTGAATGGGAGTATTATGCTGATTCTTTTCTGTTTCTTTGTACATTCTGAATGTTGAAGAAATAGATTTTCAAATACGGTTTGCTACAAACTTTTCAGTTACAGCGACATTTAAAAGTCTCTGCATGCTTTCAACTGGGCATATTTTGTGAACAGTGTTGACTTTTGCATATTCAAGAAGCATTAGATTATGCAGCTAAATTGCTGTGCAGTTTTTTTCCCCCTTATAACCATTTTGAAGGTCTTCACAGATAATGGAAAAGAATGAATTGCAATTAGATTTAACAACAAAAAAAGGATTTTTGTGGAAATGTTAAGTATATTATTTTAATTCTTTTCTCCTCAATGGACATAAACGTGCAATGAGCAGATGAAGAGGGTGACAAATTGAAATCGATCGCGCCCATTTTCTGGGCACAATGATGCCCTTAGATCTCTGAAATAGCATACACAGCATGTGCGCACACTTTTGGGGCAAATCCCACTGGACGCCCTATTGGTGAGACCATTAGTGCTTTCACAGTGAATGGCTGCCGCAAGTATGATGATGGCAGATCATGACATCAGTCAGTGTGCAATGATGGTTTCATGACAATGGTGTCATTTTGTAGCTCAGTGCTCCAGATTTGCCTTCTCTTAACCTCCCACTGGTGAACATGCATTCATGCAACATGTATAGTTGTATACGTTTGCAAAAGTCTACAGGAAGTGGTTTGCAGGTGCTAAGGAATTTTTGCTTCTGCACAAACCTGTTGCTCCCAGATATGGGTGCAGTAATAGACATTCCCCTTGGAATACAACATGACTTGGAGAATGGGCAGAGCGTACACAAAGCAGGACAAGCCACTGAAAGCGGAAGGAGGAGGGGGAGAAAGGCTTTCAACAAGAGACCATATCCGCCCAGCGTGTTCAAGTTGCAATTCACCGACCTGAACCTCAACGAAGAAAAATGTGAGACATCTGCTCTTCAGTAAGTATGTCTTGACTGGAATCTGCCATCTGCTGCAACCACAACTGCAACCTTAGGGTAGGGCAAGAACCGCATTACCAATGGATGTGAAGGTGACTGCGGTGATGAACAACTATGTGTCTGGCTCTTTCCAAGCTGGAGCACAAGAAAGCTAACTAAATTTAATTCTCTCTTGCCAGAGAGCAGCAGCCAGAGTGAGCACATGGCTTCACTAAGATTGCAGCCTTCCCCATGATGCAAGGTGCTAATGACTGCTCACAGATCACTTTGCGGGTGCTGCTTGTCAACTTTGGCTTATACCAGAACTGAAAAGCATTCCCCTCCCTCAACATCCAACTGCTGTATGACTATGCACAGCAAATCGTGCAGGCCCCCACCTGCCAAGAATGAGGCATATTAATTTTGTCATATGAACATTGATTTTAAACTTGCTGGGAAGAAGAGAAGGCCTGTTACAAGGGCTGCCGGACACTTAGTTGAAAAACATTTGCATACTAACAGACAGTGCTTGTGGAGACAAAAGGACCATTCCCTGACAATCCACAATGGATTTTGATCACCAGACATTGAAGGTGTAAGGAAGAGCATTCCAGAGACTGCCAAGGTGATACAATCCACAAAAGCCAGGACTGGTTAAACAAGCTGGTCACATGACTGACTGGCTGGTCCAGGGTTTTTTGAACTAGCCACAGCGTTTTTGAACTTGGAAAGATTGTTTGCTCCTGGAGTGAGAAGACCTCTCCTGCCTGCTCCCATCTCTTTCTCACAAGCCTCTGGACCCACTAAGGACACATGAACTTCAAGAGAGAAAAGTCTCCTCCATCGATCACGGTTTAAGAAGAATACTGGGCCCCAACAAAAAGGAAGACCACCTACTATCAGGGACTTTACAGTGAACTCGAAGAACAGTAACCAAAACCATCTTCAGATATTGCCTCAAACTTTTCCACTTCATTTCTTCTGCATTTTTGTCTCTATATGCATGTGTGTATCGCATATGCATGCTAGCATGGGCACATCATGTATCCGTTGTCGTTAAGCAAATTAGAGTTTAAGCTTAATAAAGTTCATCCTTTTTTCTTTAAGCCTAAGAAAACCTATTTGGCTAGTTTCTTTGCCTTATAATTGGAAGTTAATGAACAAGGATTCACTAAGGGGGAGCTAAAAAAACTGGTGTGTTTAAAATTTAAACTTGTTACGGTAAGACCAGGTGAAGGCTAAGAGGGAACCCTAGACCCCTTTCTCATTTGTCCTCCCACAACTGCCATCCTGCCAGTGCCCTTACTGTTGCCTGTTAGCCAGTCAGTCTAGACTCCTGCCGTCCATGATTCGAAGTGCCTTCTAGACCCAGAACCGCTCGAGTTTGACCTCTAAAGCCATCTGCAGTATACCCCACTGAAATTCACCAGCCTCCACATCCATGCTGATGACTTATTTTGAGACGATGGGGGACTTCAACCCTAACAAAGAGGCCTGGTGTAATTATGAACGAAGGTTACACATTTGGCTGCAAGCTAATAAAATCTTAGGTGAGGATAAGGTGAATGTTTTCCTCACCATGATGGGGCCATATGTATTTGATGTGGCATTTAACCAACGTTGCCCCTGAGACCCCAGTATTTTGAACTATTCTGAAATAAATGAGATACTGGACTCATATTATGGCTTGACTAAGAATGAAATTATCCTTCGAGTTGCATTTTGTGGAAGGAAGCAGTTGTGAAATGATTCGATTGCAGATTATATTCTTGAGTTAAAGAAACTGTCTCATCACTATGGTTATGGTGACAACTTAGAAGTCAACCTTCGAGCCACATTCGTTCGAGCTCTAAAGAACAGTAAAATCCAGGCCAAGATTTTGTGCAAAGGCAATAAACTGACATGGAAATAGGCCTGTGATGAGGCTAAAGCCATGAAAATGGCAGGAAGAGATAGCTGCGGAGTGCAAAGAATTTCTTCTCCTGAACTGGCGGGGGAGGTCCACAAGATTTCAGCAAGAGCCAGACAGACAGGTTCACAGACTCAGAGTCAGAAATTTAGATGCTATCATTGACATGGTAGCCACCAACCATTCAAATTCTCGCATTTCCAGTCAAAGTGCTATGCCTGTGGGAAAATCGTCATACCAAGACGGCATGCAGGAGTAGAGGAAACAGAAAAGCTCCAGGTCACAGCAATGCAGCAGGTCGAGATCGTGGTAAACCTAAAGTTAGATCAGGCTCCTGGAAGTCCTCAAATGCACATATGGTATATATGGAAGCAGAAGTTGATGTGATCGAGCAGGAAGATCAGGAGTTGTACTCAGTCAGAGAGCAAGGAAAACAGAACCTGGAAGTTGAAAGAAAAAGGGCTGAAGATATAATTCCAGCACCTACAGTAAAAATAAAAATCAGAGATTTACAACTTGCTTTCATAGTTGATACTGCCGCTGTAATGTCTGTTATCTCGGAAGGAGAGTACAAGATGTTCCGAAGTCCCTTACAGAAAACTGATGTGAAACTGACTATTTATTCCAATAACAGTATTCCAGTGTTAGCTGAAGTGAATATTAAGATGGAATACAATGCTGCATCCTATTACTTGCCAGTGGTAGTAGTAGAAGGGAACAGAGTCTCTCTGATGGAAAGAAATTGGCTTAAGAACATACCTTTAAACTGGGCAGAATTATTTACAGTAGGGATCCATAAGAGTCAATCCGACAATGAAAGAGTGAAGTCTGATTCATTTTTAGCCTATGAGTTACCTATAAATTACTTTACATAAACAAATGACATGCCAGTGTCTGCCAGAGAAATTTCTGAAGAAACTTTCAATGATGTGGTGCTCAGTAAAGTACTCAATTATGCCATGAATGGCTGGTCTCAAGAGTGTCATGATGAGAAATTGTAGGAATATTTTACACTTAGAAATGAACTAAGTGTAGATTAAGACTGTCTCCTATGGGTTTATGAGTCATGATTCCACCAAGGTTTAGGGAGAGATTGTTAGAGGAGCTTTATCAAGAGTACACAGGGATAGTCTGTTTGAAAGTAGTAGCAAGAAGCATTTTTGGTATCCAAATAGATAGAGATATTGAAGAGTTGGTGAAAAATTGTGACGTGTGTCTCAGAATGAGAAATGATCCAACCAAAGTTCATTTTATTCCATGGTCAAATGTAAGAAAACCTTGGGAATGAGTACATGTTGATTTCTTTGAAGTAGGAGGTAAAGGGTATTTTGTTTTGGTTGACAGCAATGGCAAGTGGATTTGAGCTTTTGAGAAGTTGGTTTGCAATTTATGAATTGCTAGATGTGCTGGTGTCAGATAATGGTCCAAAGTTTACATCAGAAGAGTTTGAAATATTTCTGAGTAAGGATGGAGTCAAACATATTCTAATACCACCATATCACCCAGTATTGAATGGCGCTGCAGAAAGAAGTGTACAAATTGTGAAGAGGTCTTTGGAGACGTATTTGCTAGGTAACAAACTAGGTAGTAATTTCCAGATTTCTCTTCAACACAGGCTAGACAAATTTCTGCTCTCTGACAGAATAAACCTACAGTCTACAACAGGTTACTCACCTTACAAGTTAGTGTTTAATCACGCTCCTAGGACAAGGTTTAGTTTGCTTAAACCAGACATTAACAGCAAGGTAAGAAAAAAGCAAGACAAAGTGAATTTGAGTCATGATACTTGAGGCATGAAACTTAGAGAGTTCAGTACAAGTCAGAAGGTAATGGTGAAAAACAACCAAGGTGATAAGGAAAAGCATGTGTTTGGAGTTGTTGTAAAAACTAGGTGCTTCACATGTCCATTGAAGATTGGTGAGAGACTCCATCAGTGTCATATAGATCATTTGCTTGAAAGAGGAAATCTGACAAAGGGGAAGCATGAGAATCTTCCTGTCGTCCAAGTTCCTACAGTTCCAAGAGAAAGTCAGGAAGAAAGCGAAAGTCACAAAGAAAATGAAAGTTTGCTGGTATCACAGAATCCAACGGTAGAGCAAAGTGAATCAGTGTCTTTAATTAAGACTAATCAATCAGTTTCACAGTCCCAATCATTAAGTGGAGTTGGTAGTCAAAGTTAAAGTTCAGGGTTGACACAATCTGAGATGTTGGGAGAGCAGAGTCAAGCTAATGGAAATGGAAGAAGATACCCAGACAGAAAGAGAAAGAAGCCAGATAGATTGATTTTAAGTATGTATGAAGGATGAATAAATAATTTGTTTCTTTCATTACATTTTCTCAATGATGATATTTTTGTTAAAGACATACTGGTATTAAGGAAAAACAATTTTGTTTTACATGTAAATTATTCTGCAAGGTTTGGTTATATATGTTTGAGTTGTGATTACAAACATGCAACTTAACCTGTTAAATTTCAGAGTATCATTATTGTATTCTGGGAAATTATGCAGAAGTATCATTTTACATTTTAATGTCCATTTTTTAAGTGGGCAGGGTGTGTGGTATACTGTATTAATCAGACTTATTGTATTGCAATATCCTTTTTATACTCTCTTTCTACAGTTCCCACAATAGAGGGCAGCAAATAAAGTTTGCCATTTAAGACCTTATGTTTGTTTTACTCTCTAATTATGCAACATGGACTTTGGGTGCCTGCTGCTTGTGCTGTATTGGAAGCTGTGACATTGGCCATCAGATGTTGCATCATAGTTGGATTCACAAGTGTGCTAACGCAGTTGGCTACTTTTTCCATCCTGGAAAGAATGGACTCGAAGCTCTGAGCAAAGCCCTGTGTTAAATTAGTGCTGGACTCCTTCATGCTCCTTGACATTGACTGCAGGCTTTCTGGCAGGCTTCCCAATGGGCCAAGCATTTCTGTGTACACCCATCAGCGTTCTTCTGTATGTCACCCCATCGACATGTTCATCTGAGTCCTCTGTAGCAGAACTTGTGTGCGACCTGGCCCTCTGGGATTAGAATGGGCAGCTAGTTTTTTTCAACTGGCACAGACATGATGGGCTGAATGGCCTCTTTCTGTGCTGTAACTTTTCTATGGTTCAATGATTCTATGGTTCTCTAGCGAGCTGGCACCTGTGTTATACTTTCTGCAGGTCACTCATGCCTGCTTCTCTCACCACGAGCAGATCCCTCCTCTGTGCTATCCTCTAAACTGTGCACATGGGCAGTATCTGAGCTGCTGGCTATGAGTGTGAAATCAAGTGATAGTGCATCTTCATCATCACTGCCTTGTTGCTTATCCGACACTGCCTGGCCAGGTTGCTCTTCTTGGGTATCTGAAAGGAGAAAGACATAAGGGTATGGTTGTGTGTGGAGAGGTGTTGGCTGCAGGGAGGTAAGTAAGAGGTGCATGTTTGCAACATCACAGCTTGTAAATCAGAGGAGAGTTGGAATGAGGGGGAAGTGGGATGTGAGAAAGGGCATTAGGTATGAAGTTACCATCATCAATGGTTTCAGTCTTGCTGCTGGTCATAACCCAACAATGTCTCCTTCACAGGGCTTAGGATATCCAGGCAGATCTATCCTATCTGGTTAGTTCCTGTTGCCTCAGATTGTGAGCCATCTTGTCTGCAAGAGAGAGTGATGTGTGTTAGTGAGTGTGGTGCAATGTGTTTTGGTGAATAGCTGGCAGTGTGTGCTATCTATGAGATGTGGGTGTGAGACTTGCAGCAGTGCTAAATATGTGAGGGCAAGGTCGAAGCAGTCGAATGGTAGAAATGAGTCCTGATTGATAGAGATTGTTAGCAGGTGAGTGAAGGGGTGGGCTGCATTTTAAGAGCCCCCCGCCAATCTCGGTGGTGGGCCGCACGCCAAAGAGCCGCTGTGATCTCAAGTGCGGCGGCTCATTTAAATAGCCGGGGAAGCCCGCCTCAACCCCCCAATCTTGTGGAGGGGCTGGGCTGTCTGTCCCCGGCAATGGGAACAGCTGCCTGTGCACAGGCGCTAGTGCCATTTTTAAAGGGCAGCCAGCCCTGCCATCCGATTTAAATTTTTAAAGACATACCCCTCAAAATGAGATAAATACATTTCTAACACCCCTTTCCCACCCCCCCAATGACAATTACAATAACAGTTACAGTAACTATTTGCCCTTCCCCCCCAAAACACTTGCCTTTTAAATGTGACCTTCCCCCCGAGACTGCACAAAGTTTGAAGTTCAACCCTTCCCACCATCCCCTACACCCTTTATGCGTATTTGACCCCGGTGCCCCCCCACCCCCCAGCACTGAAAATCCTACCTCCTCCCCTCTCCCCACCAGTGTCACGCTGCCTTTCCCCAAACAGGGAATTGAAGATGCAGGAGTGCCAGCTGCCGCGCCAAAAGTCGTGGCGAGCCCTCAAGATTGCAGGTACGTCTATGTAAATTTTATTAATTTGAATATTGTAATTGAGGTCCTGTCGCCCAGCAGTGGGGATGCCACCACGGAATCTCACTACCGCCGGGAGGTTCGGGCTGGGCCCTCCCAGCATCGAGGTCCATGGCAGACCACTTCCGGACCCATCTTCAGGCAGAGCCTGACGTCGAGGGTTTGGTAAAATCCAGCCCGGTGTGTGTGATGATTTGAGTACTGTCCAAGGCTAGTGGTGCAGTTGGTAGGATATGGCATTTGATGCTGCATTCGTTGACCTTGACCGCTCTTGTGAACTTCTTGGGCCTCTGCACCTAAGTCCTCAGGTTTTGATTCCTCGCCTTGACCTGCATGGCTGTCTGCTCCGATTGCTTTCTGAATGTATGTCTGGAGGGCCTTCTGCTGATACAGGACATCTCTCCACCTTTTCACTTCCTCCATCAAGGCCTTCAGTGCAGTGTCCAAAAACGTTGGAGCTAATTCTCTTTTATGTTATGCCATTCTTCAATGTGTCCTAGGTCTGAGTCACTTCCTGAACAACTGCTAGCACCTGTTCCAACAACATTGCACTTCCCATTCAAGAAGTGCAAGCTAGTTTAAGAAGTGCAGGCTAACTTTAAGTGGTACTGGCCATTCACAATATTGGTTCCCTGCTGATGCGTCTAACTAATAAATAGTGTGGCTAGTGCTGGCTGTTGTATGTTTGGTTAGTTTGGAGAGATTACTGAGTCTTCGGTAAGTTTTAACAATAACTAGTTTATGGCATAAAGAACTGTATACATCTTTAAAAAGTATGTCTAACTCCACTGATGCCATGCTGCTTCTTCTTTGTCAAGTCTCTCTCTCATGTGATCTCTTACATCATCATAGTGGGAGGTGTTACTCACACTGTCCCAGACATTAACCCTTTCAAACCCTTACACTACATCTCCCCCCAGCCGCCCAAAATCTTTGTCCATTTTTTTTATCCATTCATTTTTAACTTTTATATGTTACCCCATCTCTCCCCAAATCTCTGACATCACAGATTCAGTCTGTCAGGAGACATCACGGATTCAGTCTGTCAGGAGGCTTCACAACTCTCCCTGATCATGCTGTTGTCAGACTCAGAAGATCAGTAGTCTTTCTCTGAGCTCTTGTTTCTTGACTTGGATGGCCTTCATTGAGGTCTGCATCATCCGGTGATTTCTGAATTTCAGGTTCAACATCTGGTTCATCCAAATGTATGACTGATTGATATCTCCTGTTTCTTCTTATAGTTTCTTCTGAAGTATGTACTAAATAAGATCTCTGTTGATAATCAGCTCTCTGGATCATTACTCCTTCTCTGCCTTGGTCTCATACCTTTTCTCCTTCCATCAACTTGGGTAGGTTCCTGGTGTAATGTCTCCTGTTATAGTTATACATCTTGAAGTCTCTGATAATCCTGGACTTGTAGGCCAGGAAGTAATTTTTTGGGTAGGATGGGAAGTTGTGTTCTAAGCTTCCTTCCCATTAACAGTACTGATGGTGCGAATCCACATAGCAATGGAGCAGATCTATAGTTTAGGAGTGCTGTTTTAAAATCTTCATTCTTCTTTAACGGTGCTTTGATAGTTCTCATTCCTCTTTCAGCTTCACCATTAGATTGAGGATATCTAGGGGAACTTGTAAAATGTACAAATCCAGAGTTTTGCGCAAAGTGCATGAAGTAGTCATTTGCAAATTGTGGACCATTATCAGAAACAGCCTGGTCAGGAATGCCATGTGTTGCAAAGATCTCTGTTAAAGCTCAGACGACTGTTTCAGTAGTCATTGTGTGCAAACGTTTGACTTTGATCCATCCGGGAAAATAGCCAATGACATCAGGTAGGATTTCCCATTGAGCTCCATCCCCAGATGTTTCCATGGTCTGGTTGGAAACTGGGTCAAGAAAAGGAGTTCCCTCTGATCTGGTCTGTGCACTGTACATACCTGGCAATTAGAAATCATTTCTTCTATATCTCTTGATATTCCCGGCTACTGCACAGATGACTGAGCACGTGCTCTGCATTTCGTGATTCCCATGCGGCCCTGGTGTATTTTCTTCTAGATGTCTGCCTGGACTGAGACCGGAATCGCCAGCGTCTCGTCATACACCAGCAAATCATACACAGTAGTAAAGTGCTTTCTGTGCTCAAAGAAGATTTTCATCACCATACTACTGGGACGTTGCTGTGGCCAACCTTGCATACAATATTGGTGGAAACAGATGTATTCCTCATCTTGCATTTGAACATGATGAATTTCTTGGAGCTTTTTTGATCTTGCCGGCCATTGTGATGCAGTGAACTGAGAATATGACTCAATCTTATTAACGACATTAACCTCCTACTGTGTAGGATAGTCAACAGTAGCTCTGGACAATGTATCTGCTGTCATTTGCAGCTTGCCCTGTATATATACTGTTTCATACGTGAATCTCATTAGCCTCAACTGGAATCTCTGGATTCTCTGAGAAATTCTATTGAGTTCCTTTCCATCAAGTAAGGAAACTAGGAGTTTGCGGTCTGTCTCTACGACGACCTTTAAGCCGATGATATAATCCGAGAACTTTTCGCAAGCCCACATGACTGTGAGAGCCTTTTTCTCTATGACGGCATACCTCGTCTCAGTCGCAGGCAATGCTCGAGATGCATAATAAACCAGTCTGCGACAGCCATCTGGCTGTTCTTGAAAAAGGACTACCCTTAACTCTGTAGATGAGGCGTCTGCTGCAATTATGGTCAGTAGTGAGGGGTAAGAATGCGTTAAAATATCTGGCGAAATCAACAGTTCCTTGATCCCTTAAAATGCCTGCTCCTGATGTGCATTCCAACACAGTGCTTGAGCTTTCCTTAATAATTATCTTAAGGGTTCAGTAACTTGCCCTAGATTAGGTAGAAATTTGGCCAGCTGATTAACTGTTCCAGGGAATTGTTGAAGATCCTGGACATAAGTAGGAATTGTGAATTCACTAATGGCTGTCGTCCTTTGCGGGTCTGCCATTATGCCCTTGCTACTGACAATGCGCCCTAGGAAACAAATAGACTTTTTCAGGAATTCACACTTTCTGTTAAGGGTCAGGTCTTCTTCTTGTAGACGATTCAAAACTGCTGTAACCCTCAGGTCATGTTCTATGACAGATTCACCATGGACTAAGATGTCGTCCACGTGGCATATTACTTCTGTAAGGCCCTGTAGAATGTTCAACATAGTTCTTTGGAATATTTCCAGTGCTGATGATATACCAAATGGTAAACAATTAAAACAAAATCTTCTGAACAGAGTAATGAAGGTTGTCAATAACCTTGGCTTCTCATCCAGAAGGACTTGCCAAAATCCACTATTTGAGTCTAGCTCTGTGAACATGGTACTATTAAATAACTTTACCAAGCTTTTGTCTACTGAGAACATCAGATGAATTTCTCTGGCAAATGTGAAGAGTACTGTTAGGTTTAAGAACTGGAACTATTCCAGAGCTGCACTCTGTAGGCCTAGTGACAGGAGAAATGATTCCCATCCTGGTCATCTCTTCTAGCTGAAATTGTATTTGTTTCATTCGTGGGTGTGATATCTTCCTTGGTGTGAAAAGACATACAGGTTTAGCATCTTTTTGCAAAGTTCTACTATATTCAGCCAGAAGTCTTCCTAGACCAGTAGATAATTTTAGAAATTATTTTTGGAAGTAACTCCTGGATTCTTGCTGCTTAACTTCTTCCACTTTCCTGATAAGATTTAAGCTTCTACTTAAAAGAGAAAATTCTTGATTGTGTAGAACATACAGTGTTTCCAATGTCTGCGTTCCCTTGTACTGGAGTGTTGCCGGTAGCTTTCACTGCCTTTCATTTCAATCACTACTGGACCATGCAACTGAGTTTCTGTTGGTTGCAGGTAATACGCTGCTAACCACGATTCATTGTCTGATAAAACTGTTACGCTTGCACCAGTGCCTAGTTTAAAGTTGGTCCATTGACATATATATCTTCAGTCCAGAATGCATGATTAGGGTCATCGATCTCACCAATGAAGTTTTCTCATTTCTCTTCTGATGATGATTGTTCGACTTCATTAATATCTCTATGCATGAAGACTTTCCCTTTAGTACCTGTGAAATGAGGTTTTACTTTGGTGCATCTTCCCAAAATGGCCAACTTTCCTGCAGTGAAAACATTCTTATTTGTTTGCAGGACTCTGTTCGTGCCTGTGGGTCTTTTTGGCGCCACAGTGCTGGCAGGGTTTTCTGGTGTCTTGCACTTTCCCTCCCAAGTGTACCTTCTTTTCTGGTGCTTCTTTTAAAGTCCTGTGCTTAAGGAACTCTATGGTCATGGGAGGTTTTCTGACCCAAGGTTATTCTTCACCTCTCAGGATTGCTGTGTTCTGCTTATGGACGTCTGATTGTCTCACCAGGTGTATTGCTTTTTCTAGGGTGAGGTCCTCCTTAGACTGATAGGAATTCATCAGCAATGCCTACTGCAATGCGGTCTTGTATTAATTCTGCTATCAGGTCTCCATATTCACATCCTTCCACTAGCCTGTAAAGGTCATTAATAAAAGCATCCACTGGTTCCCCTTATTTAGGGATCCTTCTGTTGAATTTGGCCCTTTCTAGAATCTTGCTCCTCAGGTTGATATAATTATCAACGGCTTTTAAGACTTCTTCAAATTCATCTGCTCTCTGATTAATGCCCTGACTTGCAATAACATTGTCTGCTATTGCTCCTATGGAATAAAGTAATGTGTTCTGTGTCAGACTTGCTGTCTAATTTTGAAGCAATTGTGTACCTCAAAAATCTTTTTCTCCAAAGTGACCAGTTTTGTGTTTGATTTGGTCTTTCCATGTGTCTAAACCTCTCTGCTGGCATAAATTTAAGCTCCATGGCTTTTCTAAGCTTTCTAAGTAGTTTACTTGCTGCTCTAAATTTGCCATCTAGTACTAGAAATTTTCGAGCACTGTTTAGCCTCGTACTGATTCCCACTGTGGTCATTGTCTTTCCCTGGGAAATCTCTTTGCTAGACTAGGTATTTATTTTTTGAATGCAGTTTTGCAGTATTATTTCAACAATCTTTTCACTCCCTTCTGCTGGAATATCAAATATTTGCAGCTGTTTTTTTTTTGTGCCGCCTCATGGTCACCTGTGTAATGGTGCTGACCTCTGATCCGTCCTTGCTAAGGATTTGGTTTTCCTGGTGCTGCCTGCCTAGTGCGCCATTAAAAAAAAATTTCTACCCTTTTTAAGGGCTGCTCGCAAGATCCCTGACCATTGCTTGGTTCTCTGACTCGAAGCCTGTGATTGCTGAACCGGGATTTTTTTTCACAGACCACCACGCCTCTGTGGTGCAGCCTGAGTGCCTCTGCACATTGACTCTCCAATTCTCCACACCTCCACTTCATCCATGGAGCTCCTCACAGCCACTTCTCAAGTTCTGCAGTTTTGGTGCCACTTTTCTCAGGTCTGACTTTCCAACTTTCTTTAAAGTTGTTTTCAAAGTTTTCTGGGTGTTGTATGGGAAGAACTGCCACTGTTCACCATATTGTCTGATTGGTTAGTCTGGCTAGGAGAGGTTACTGAGTCTTTAGTAACTTTTAAAAATAACTAGTTTATTACATGTTGAAGAACTATGTACATCTTTACAGAAGTATGTCTAACTCGACTAATGCCATGCTGCTGCTGCTTCAAGTCTCTCTCTCATGAGATCTCTTACATCATTATAGTGAGAGGTGTTACTCACACTGTCCTAGACATTAACCATATCAAACCCTTATAATATACTGGCTGGATACTGAAATCATTGAAATATTTAGGCACCACAAAGTTGGTGTGCTGCTTACATTGCAATCAATGGGTGTGGATTAATTGCACATCGCAATCCTCATGCCCATTTTCAGATGCTATCAAATTTAGTCCGCAGAATGTAAAAAGTTGATGGAATTATACATGTTTATTATCCTTGCATTTTTAACATTTCTCTTTTCGTTTTAGTTGTAGATTTTGTTATGAAAGTGCTTCTATTTTTTTATATTTCAAGGACTCCTGGTTGAAGATTGTAGAGATAGATCATTTGGAGGACTAAAGTGATTTCACTGATGCTGAACTTCATTTTTTTAAAAAAATAAGGTCACTGGAAGGACTTGAGGGCGTGAACTTTGTTTAAAATAAACTCTTACTGGATATCACATGCCTTAAGCTAAAGAAATAAAAAGAGCCTTGGTGACTAGCGGAGTTGTATACAGAGAAGTGACATGTCAAGATTTGTGGTGGTCAAGAGTTGGTTGCGTTTTCAATATGGTTTTGAGTCAGTTGGGGGGCAGGGGTCAGCCTGCTAAGAGAGAAGCAACCAATTCATCCTTTCTCCACCTCTCTGAGAAACCTTGAGAATTCAGTGTGTGATAGCTGAAACCCCAATGCTGCATTTCTCCTGGAAAGCCTCAGACTAATCCTTGATGTCGCCTGAAGAGAACAGCCTGAAAAGCACCCAGTGACAGCTGTCTATGTGTATTTGGGATGCCAGAAAAAGGGACGACTGATATAATTCAAATTGTGTGTGTGTGTGTGTGTGTGTGTGTGTGTGTGTGTGTGTGTGTTGGGCTAAGGTAGAAGGGAACTTTCAAATTTAAGTCTGTTGTTAATGCTTTGCATCTTTACTGAATACGTGTTGTTTTTAATAATTTGATGATTTTGTTGTTTATTAAAGAAACCTGTTTGGTGAATTTTATTCTGAAATAAAATAGAGTATATACTTGGCTGTATCGGTAACGGTAAACATTTCAATATATGTTGTGACCCATGGAGAAGTGAAACTAGAGAAAGATAGTGCACTCCTCCCATCTCGGTTGTAACAATTTATTAATTTTTAAACTATTTAAGAAAGGTTATTGGTTTATTGGCATGCCAAATTTTCTGCCTTCAGAAGCCATCAAGCATAAGCGAATGGAATAATTATGTTAGACCCATAAAACGTCAGACAAAAATTCTTTGACCTGTAATATGTGGCAAAATCACCACGGAGCTTGCCTCAAATTCTGAGCTTCATTACTGATCAAAGATGGTCTTTTAAACCCAGTGCTTTCTGTACTATTTCTGTGTCTGTAACTGGTTGCGGGGTGGGGGGGGCGGGGGATAAACTTAGCTTAGTCAAGTCACAAAATGATGTAGCAGGAACTGAACACACAGCTGATGATGTTGGTGAGCAGCCGAAGCCAAATTCAGCAAGGGGCCTTATTTGAATTAAACTGGTGAGCTGTGGATACTACTCTGGCGTGCTGATGCAGCTTGTTGGTGAGGGCCAGATGAATTCTTTCTGGCACTGATGCCAAGCTGGCCTCTGGGCAGATCATTGTCAAAGGTAGGTGAAGCAGAGAGGTGGTGAGTCTGGGTCAGCAGGGCCCACTGTATTTTTATGAGGCTAGGAGAATCACTCGTGTTCCTCTTGGCTCTACAAAACTGCAATTTTTAGTAAGTTTTCTAGACCGGCTTCCAGCGGTCTCTTTCAGGATCACTGGTTTGGCCACTCAAGACCTGGTATAATTGGACGGAATTTGCAGGATGCAAGTTCCTTCTGTTTGTACCCACATTTTATGCCTGAGTCCTATAGCCAGCATTTGGACTCTAATTTGAAAAGCAAGGAAGTTATGATAAACCTATATAAAACAATGGTTCAGCCTCAGCTAGAGTATTGTGTCCAGTTCTGGAAGAATGTGAAGGCATTCGAGAGGTTGCAGAAAAGATTCATGGGAATGGTCCCAGGGATGAGGGACTTCAGTTATATGGATAGATTGGAGAAGCTGGGGCTGTTCTCCTTGAAGACAGGTTTGATAGAGGTGTTCAAAATCATGAGGGGCATTGGACAGGGTAAATGGGGAGAAACTGTTTCCATTAGCAGAAGGATCGAGAACCAGAGGGCAGTGTTTTAAGGTGGCTGGCAAAAATAGCAATGGCGACATGAGGTAAAACATTTTTTATGCAGCGAGTGGTTAGGATCTGGAATGCACTGCCTAAGAGTGTGGTGGAGGCAGATTCAATCATGGCTTTCAAAAGAGAATTGGACAATCATCTGAAGAGATAACATTTGCAAGGCTATGGGGAAAAGGCAGGGGAGTGGGAGTAGGCGAGTTGCTCTTGCAGCGAGGCAGCACGGACATGACTGGCCGAAGGGTTACAGCACAGAAGGAGGACGATCTATGATTCTATAAAAATCCTCTCCTATAAACAGAAAAAGCTGATATTTCATCAAAATTACAGCTGTGGTGCAATGCTAATCACCTGATCGTGATGCCAGTTTTAGATACCGGGCACATTGCTGTGTCTCTTTTATCATGTTGCAGTCCACCAATCCAGCCTGCATGACTCAAGGCTAAGTATCAGGGTGGTTAATTGGTAGTTTCCATAGATAGATGAGGATAACAGATATAATAAGGTTGATATAAACACAGACAATGTTGTGGAGCAGGCAATAAGTATCCTGAAGTCTCCCAATAGCTACCTGGATAAATCGGGTGGAACACTGCAGTACAAACCCAGCCCCAGTCTCTAGGCTAATTTTTGCATGTTCTGTGCTACTTCTGGAACTTGAAGATGATGATCAGGGAGAAGAAAGATCTGAAACACCCTACAGAGGAGGGTATGAAGGACAGAAAAAGTGGAACGGGTGAAGCAGCTGCCAGAGCAAGGACAGCAAAACTAATAGCACATTCATTTCAGAAAATAAAGGTTTACTTATCAAAATAAAGTTACTTCCCAACTACTTGTTCTCCCTCCAATATTCTCATAAAGTTTCTCACTATTCACGACTTTTGGCAAGGCAAGGCTGTCATCCAACTCCCAAAATTAAAGGAATACACTGAAATGAATACGCAATGCTTTGAATGAGTTGTATTTACTTTAAACAATTCCTTTCATCAGGAAATCCCACGCTCCCAGCCGTAACCCCTAATGTTTGCTGTCGGGCTCTGATGCTGCACCAGCTCCATTGTAATGAGACCTAATGCCCAGCAGTTGTCCTCACCATTCACACATAGGGAATGATTCTATTTGGCCAAAAATGGGCTTGCCTGAATTTCTCGGCCATTGTCTCAGATTACCTCCTCCCAGACAGGCTGTATCGTTTACTTAAAGGGCTTTCAACCCTCAGGACCCATGAGTTGTTCATCTTTTCCTTCCTTCTGCTAGCAGCACCTCCACAGATACATCTGAACACCTTGCAGCACTTGTTGCTGTGGCCACAGCCAAGATTGCTGTTTCCTGTCGCCATCATACAGTGTCTAAAGCTGCAAATGTCCTTTCAATTGGCTGCAGCCAGAGTGCATCAAAACTTTGTTCTGTTCCCTTCCATAGGCTGCAAGCCAATGAAAGACAATTTACTTCCCTCTGAAGCATTGCTAATGAGGGTTCTGGTAGATAATAGCAGTAGGCCAGTGATGCTTCACATTGGCAGGCATTAGGAAATAAAAGGCTGCAAACCTGCCAACAGGAGGAGAATTTAGTTTGTAGCTTAGAAATTCCAACAGGTAATTTGTATTCACAGAGTATAATACTAATCTTCACTCCTCACATTCTTATCCCTTTTCCAATACATATACATAGAAAAATTGTATTGGTATCTGTTTAAAGCTTTTATAAGATGCCAGCATGACCACATTTTTGGACTATCAAACATAACTACTGCAAATTATACTTATCAGTCATATTGGATCATCATACAACACCGAATGAAGTGTAATTAACTCCCACTTGCCAGAGTGAAAGACAAGTCAGACCAGAGATGTATTGACTAAAGCTACTTTATTTACACCATCTATGATGTTAATACCATTTTAAGATTAAGCACTGAGGGTTACAGAATCATAGAATCGTTACAGCGCAGAAGGAGGCCATTATGCCTGTTGTGTCTGCATTGGCTCTCTGAAAGAGCAATTCCCTCAGTTCCATTCCTCTGCCTTCTCCTTATAACCCTGCACATTCTTCTTTTTCGTATAACAGTCTAATTCCCTTCTGAGTGCTTCAATTGAACCTGCCTCCATTATGTTCTCAGGCAGCGTATTCAAGGCCTTAGCCACTTGCTGCGTGAAAAAATTTTCCCTCATGTCACTTTTGCTTCTTTTACAAAATACTTTAAATCTGTGCCCTTTTGTTCTCAACCCTTTCACGAGTCCGAACAGTTTCTCTCCATCTGTCCAGACCCCTCATGATTTTGAATACCACTATCAAATCACCTTTCAGCCTTCTTTTCTCCAAGGAATATAGTCCTAACTTCTCCAATCTATCTTTATAACTGAAATTCCTCATCCCTGGAACCATTCTCGCGAATCTTTTCTGTACTCTCTCCAATGCCCTCACATCTTTCCTCAAGTGTGGCACCCAGAACTGGACGCAGTACTCCAGCTGAGGCCAAACTAATGTCTTATCCAAGTTCAACATAACTTCCTTCCTCTTGTACTCTCTGCCCCTATTAATAAAGCCCAGGATACTGTATGCTTTATTGACCACTCTCTCAACCTGTCCTGCCACCTTCAATGACTTATGCACATATACACCCAGGTCCCGCTGCTCCTGCACGCCCTTTAGAATTGTACCCTTTATTCTATATTGTCTCTCCATATTCTTCCTACCAAAATGAATCACTTCACATTTCTCTGCATTGAACTTCATCTCCATCAACTTGTCTATGTTCTTTTGCAGTTCTGCACCATTTTCCTCACAGTTCCACAATGCTTCCAAGTTTTGTATCATCTGCATACTATGAATTTGTGCCTTGTATACTAAGGTCTAGGTCATTAATATATATCAGAAAAAGCAACACTGATCGCTGGGGAACTCCACTACATACCTTCCTCCAGCCTGAAAAACATCCATTAACCACTACTCTTTGTTTCCTGTCACTCAGTCAATTTTGCATCCATGTTGCTACTGTCCCTTTTATTCCATGAGCTACAAGTTTGCTCACAAGTCTGTTGTGAGGCACTGTATCAAATGTCTTTTAAAAGTCCATGCACGCCATATCAACAGCATTGCCCTCATCAACCCTCTCTGTTACCTCCTCAAAAAACTCCAGCAAGTTAGTTAAGCATCAAGTAATTGGCCATGTACTGTTAACCTAGATCATCACAGGCATGACTGTGGTTTCCTTTATTGTAATATCTCAGCAGTAACTTGGTTCTGTTTTGTAACAGTATCACATACTATATCAAATGAGGATTTTTAATTCATCGGTTGAGAACCTACATTAAAATTTTCTTTAAAGAAAAAGGAGCTGGGATCCTTCAGTTACCTTTGTGAAAGTTGGCAGCCAAAATGGCTACCACAATTTGCATCTGAAATACCTCACATTCCAGGACATCGAATTGGAGACACTTGTCTAACAAGAATCCCATCCAGGACAATAGTTTGGCTAACTGAATAGTTTATCCATATCACCCTCATTAGCGGGACATTTAAAACCATCTTGAGGCATTCATGAGTGGAGACGTCCGTCCAGGGGTTAAATATTGATAATAACACCAGAGAGAGGTTTGGGTTTTAGACTTTGGACCTCATTAAAAAAAAAGGGGTTGAGAGAACCATTTGACAGTCTCCCTAGGCTGGGTAAAACTGGGAGTTTTGTTATACACAGCAGACAAGCTCCTGAGACTTTGAAGCAGACAAGCTTCGAGTGCTAAAAAGGCAGAACCCCAGTGGGGCTGTGTGTGTGTCTCTGTCTCTCCAGATAATATTGCAAGTTTGAAAACACTCTGTGACTGTGGACTCCAAGCCTACAGATTACTACAGACAGAGACCTCAGGGGAAGAAAGCCACCTACAATCCTGTCTCCAAGAAAACCCCGAGCCAGGTGGTCCAGCTACAAAGTGCACTTCTACCAGCCAAAGACTTCAAGATTGCAACTTCAGTTGGAAAACAACGGATTACTGAACCCCACAGACCATATATTATTTTACTTGTTCAAGACTCTAATGCACCCAACTATCCCTTATCACTCTGTAATCTGTTTGTGTGTGTGATTCTCATGTGCGCGTGTGAGTGAAAGTGTAGCATAGTTTTTATTATTTTATCTAGATCGGGTTTAGATTCTTTTAAGTAAAATAAACTCACCTCTTTCTTGTTTAAACTCAAGAAAACCTGTCCGATTGTTTTTATACGATCACAACAAAGGTAAAACAATCACTGAAGTGGTAAGCACATCCATGGTTTTGAAAAAGAATAAACCCTGTTGTGGCCAAACAAGGGCCTTGTGACCTCACCTCACCTGATCGTAACAACAGTTATTTCACTGTCGCTGGGTCAAAAGCCTGGAACTCCCTTCTGAACAGCACTGTGGGTGTACCTACCCCACATGGACTGCAGTGGTTCAAGAAGGCAGCTCACCACCACCACCTCAAGGGCATTTAAGGATGGGCAATAAATGCTGGCCTACATCCCCATAAACGAATAAATAAAAAATAGAATTACACGATGACTTAGCTGAAAATTTGTATTTGACGTTACTGGTATGTTTCCAATATTGAGATATGCAACTTTATCCTTTGTTGTAGTTTGGCTGCTGTTGCATCAGGCAATTCTGTTTTCCTTTGTAATGTTGAGGCTTCAGCTGTGGCCAGTCATCCACATTTGCTGTCTTTTCTTTGGTGGCCACCTTCTCATCCCAGGTCAATAAAGTTTGCTTATATGTTATTTTCCTGCTTCTTTGTCATTTTCTCTGTTAATTTTATTTCTCTTCAATTAAATACAATAACATTTAAGCTTCCACTTCCATTCTTCAGCTTTTAGAAACAGGCCTCTTAGATAGGCAAAACATTATTTTAAATACCTTAATTATCATAACGAAAATCCTACTTAAATGAAGGAACCTTTAATGATCAACCAAGATGATTAATTAAATCACATGGATCCTTCTCCATGGTGTAATTCAGCTGGACACCTGTTAGAAATTGTAATTAGATTCATAGAATGGTCACAATGCTGGATTACTTTAACAAGGAATAGATTTTCAATTAAGTATCATACTTCTTTCCTCCATCAAGAACTTAAATCATGATAAGGAAGATAATAAATCATATCAATAGTTTTTCAAGAGCTTTTCTAGCTTATTAATTTCATCAGTTTTAAGATAATAGTACTTTCATCAGTCTTTTGGCTCGCAGTCTCAAACAGACCCCCATTGAAGCTGGCACCAGTCTTAATTAGAAATATCTCAGTTCCTGGATGTTTGAATCATTTGTCTACTTCTACCATCTCTCTTTTAACCCCTTTTAGCTACCCAGAATGTCTGCAATGTTTCCAAAATGCTATTATTCCTAACAACGTATCCAGAATGTCTCTTTTAATTTCTAGTATGTATCCTGCATTGCCAACAAAATACAGTCTTTCTTGTATTGTGCAAACATCGTTAATACTCAAACCTGTTTTACTTTGAAGTGGGCCATTGTTATATTGGTGTGACATTTCCATAATTGGTTCACAAGCCACTAACATTTTCACTGCACATATTTTGCAGCCACTGAAACCCATTGACTGGAATGGACCTGGACTGAAATACAAAGTTAGCTGGAGACGACAAGGAGCTAACACAACATGGAATGAGCATATAGTCAATAAGCATCACCATTTTGTTACGAATACCTCAACATTTGTACCTTATGATATCAAGGTGCAAGCGTTAAATGATCTTGGACCAGGCCCCGAACCAAAGATAGTAACAGGATATTCGGGAGAGGATAGTAAGTATTTTTGACTTTTATTGTACTTTGAGATGCCTTTCCGTATTTGAACAGAACTGCAAAAATGCAATTGTTGTTGTCAGGTCTGTTTCCCTTATCACGTGTATGAGATTCATTTTGGAGAGGACTATCATTAGAGATGCATTGAAACTGTAGGAAATGGGAGCTATTTTGGCTAATTGTTATAATTATGGTAATTACTTTTACATTGAAAAGTAAGATTACAATGTATATACATTTCAGAGATTTTTTTCACGCATGAATAAATTCTGCAGATAAGAGGTTGACATTTTTTTGGACACAGTACTCCAGTGGTTAAAGTAGCAGACTAGTAATCTAGAGGTTGTGAGTTCAATTCCCAGAAAGGCAAGTTGTGGAAATGAATTCAATAAACCTGGTAATTTGTAGACTAACACTGTCACATGACCATGAAAACTGCTAGATTGTCGTTAAAAAAAAAAGCTCATTGATATCCTTTGTGAAAGGTAACCTGCCACTCTTAGATGTTCCGGCCTGCGTATAGCTTCAGTCCCACACTTCATGGTTGACTCTTAATGCCCTCAGGAAAATCAGAGATGGGCAATACATACTGGCTTGCCACTATCACCCAGATCACAGGAATAACTACCAACAAAAAAGTATTCAATAGTATGTTTCTCACAAAATAATGAGTGTGCATCTATCTGTAAAATGTACAACCACACATTCACTTCAATATTGTTTCTCTTGCCTTGAAAACTTCCTCCTAGTGTTATCATCTGGAACTTAACTCCCTGTATGCAGAAAATGAGATGAGAGCCCCAATAATATGTACTAGCCAGAAAGGGAAAGGGGGTGGGGGGCAGAGGGAAGGGCAGGATTTGCAGCCAGAAGTACAGTTTTCCCCTGGCCCAGCTGAATTTAACAGCAGTGCCAGTTTTAAATTTTTCCAACAGGTTTCCTGGCCGCAGCCAGCCAGATTGACAATCTAGCCAGCTGTGGTTTGGGTAGGCAGCCATACCAGAACAGAGGTAAGTATGACATGGGGTGGGGAGGGCAGTGGGAGAGATTCAGATATCACACTGTGTGGGGATGGTGGTGGATGACAGTCGGATATCACAGGGTGGGGGTGGGGGTGGGGAAGAGGCAGATATCGAGGAGTGTTGGGGAGAGAGTCAGATATCTCAGGGAGGGGACTGAGAGTCAGATATCGCAGGACGGGGCGGGAAGAGAATCAGATATCACAGGATTGTGGGGATGATTCGGATATTGCAGTGTGGGTGGTAGTGGCTATCCCTGGGATGAGGGGGCGGGTATTGCCTGATTGCACGTAGTCTGTAGATAGGCTTGGTCGGCTGGGGATGTGGGATGGACAGAGCACTCATGCTCATTCTGGCACACAAGCTGTGCTATAAAGATACTTATCTGATGCCTCCTTTCAGCTGTTTGTTTCCTGAAGCCTGGAAAATCTGGCCTCCAGGGAATAAAACTATAAGTGAAATTGGAGGCTCCATAACAAGTTTTAGATACCGACCTGCCTCCTGAGAGGGGTTTGGTCGCCCGTCTCCAACCTGCTTCTGTTAACACCAGAAGTGGGCGGATTGTTCATTTTGAAATTTTTAACCTCTGCGCCCTCACCACTGCTCCCCCCCCCCCACCCACCTTCCAACACCTTCCACCCACCTTGCGTGGATAAAATTACCCCACGATGGGTCAGTGATCACTGGCTGAAAGAGTTGTCAGAGAATGCAGTAATATATGAAAAATCTGTGACTTTTCTCACAGATGCCCTGGAACAAATTCTTTCAGTTCTGTTCTTTCGATATGCAGCAGATTCAAATTTGTGGCATGCTATACTCTCGCTAATTACAAGTTTTGCAAGTGAAAATAGAAAAATGACTGTCTTAATCTGAGAAAGATTATATATATTTGCACGAGTTACTTTACAAAAATTATAGTATACCTTTAACATGGAACAAAATTATCTTCGGAAAAAATACAATATGTCAAACATTGCAGTGAGTGAGTCAATCTACAGAACAGGCTCCCTCGGTACACGATGGATTCATTCAAATGCAAATTAGATTGAAATAAAAGCAAAATACTGCAGATGCTGGAAATCTGAAATAACAGGGCGGCACAGTTGTGCAGTGGTGAGCACCGCAGCCTCACAGCTCCAGCGACCCGGGTTCAATTCTGGGTACTGCCTGTGTGGAGTTTGCAAGTTCTCCCTGTATCTGCGTGGGTTTCCTCCGGGTGCTCCGGTTTCCTCCCACATGCCAAAGACTTGCAGGTTGATAGGTAAATTGGCCATTATAAATTGCCCCTAGTATAGGTAGGTGGTAGGGAAATATAGGGACAGGTGGGGATGTGGTAGGAATATGGAATTAGTGTAGGATTAGTATAAATGGGTGGTTGATGGTCGGCACAGACTCAATGGGCCGAAGGGCCTGTTTCAGTGCTGTATCTCTAAACTAAACAGAAAATACGGAGAAACATAGCAGCTCTGCAGCATCTGTGAAAAGAGAAAAACAGAGTTAATGTTTTAGGCCTGTGACCTTTTCATCACAACTGGCAAAAGTTAGAAATGTAATAGGCTTTGAGCAAGTGAAAGGGGTAGTCGGGGAAGAAGGACAAAAGGGAAGGTCTGTTATGGGGCAGAGGGTAGGAGAGATTAAATGACAAAGATGTCATGGAATAAAAGGCAAAGGGAGTAGTAATAGCTGTAGTAAAAGACAAAGCATTTGTCTGGAGACAGTGTTATGGCAGACTAATGAACAGCTCTGTCCGAAAGCAAAAACATGAAAAAACAGTTTAAAACTAGTACATGGTGAAAAAAAAAATCTAAATGTCAGGCATGGTCTGAAGTTGTTAAACTCAGTGTTGAGTCCATGGTGCTGTTCCTTGAGCTTTTGTTGAGCTTCACTGGAACACTGTAGCAGGCCAATGACAGAAATGTGGGTGTGAGAGCAGGGTGGTGCATTAAAATAGCTAACAACTGAAAGCTCAGGGTCAGGCTTGTGGACTGAGTAGAGGTGTTCCACAAAGTGGCCATCCAATCTGCAATTCGTCTCCCCAGTGTAGAGGCGACCACATTGTGAGCAGCAAATATACTATCCTAAATTGAAAGAAGTACAAGTAAATCGCTGCTTCACCTGGAAGAAGTGTTTGGGACCTTGGATGGTGAGGTGAGAGGAGGGAAAAGGGAAGGTATTACACCTCCTGCGGTTGCATGGGAAGGGATTGAGGTGTCAGGAGTGTTGGATGAATGGACCAGGGTGTCGCAGAGGGAACGGTCCCTTCAAATTGCTGACAGGGGAGGGGAGAGGAAGATGTGTTTGGTGGTGGCATCATGCTAGATGTGCCGAAAAAGGTGGAGGATGATTGTTTGGATGTGGAGGCTCTACATTGGGTAGACCAAACGCAGATTGGGTGACCACTTTGTGGAACACCACTGCTTAGTCCACAAGCATGACCCCGAGCTTCCAGTTGCTTGCCATTTTAATTCACCACCCTGCTCTCACATCCACATTTCTGTCATTGACCTGCTGCAGTGTTTCAGTGAAGCTCAACGCAAGATTGAGGAACAGCACCTTATCTTCCGATTAGGTACTCTACAGCCCTCTGGACTCAACATTGAGTTTAACAACTTCAGACCATGACCACCATTTGATTGTTTATTTTTACCATGTAGCAGTCTTAAACTGATTTTTCATGTTTTTGCTTTTAACAGAGATGTTTATTATTCTGCCATTAACACTGTCTCTGGACAAATGCTTTGTCTTTCACGATGGTATTACCACCCCTTTTGCCTTTTATTCCATGGCATCTTTGTCATTTAATCTCTCCTGCCCTCTGCCCCATCACAGACCTTCCTTTTTGTTCTTCTTCCTCCCAACCCCTTTCACTTGCTCAAAACAAATTAGATTGATTGATTTCTTTCAGAAAATAACATTTTGTGATATAGTATATGAGTAATTTGAGACTTGACACGTGGAAAAGTGAAGCAGGCTTCAGAGGAAAACAGTAGCTTTGGACTTAAGGTTCCCAAACTCTCAATTACTGGGAGCTTCCCTTGTGCTACTTCTGGGTTTGTTGTAGGCTAATTGATAGAGATTGAATGCTAAGATAAGTCATTATATCATATGCCGACCCAAATCATAGACGGTAAATGAGATGGACTGTGGTCTTTTTTTGCAAGCAATTCTTATATTCCTTTGCATTGATGTATTTCTGGGATAAGCTGTGGCCTGTATTTTTGGGTGCTGTGGTCTGTGTGTGCAGAAAATACAGTATAATAGGATAGCAAAGCACCTGTCACATTATAGGAGCTATGACGCATGCATGCAGTTGGCTTGTTAAACACATTGTCAGTGAATTCCTTTCCCCATAGTGCATATTCAGCACATCAACAGCACTGCTAGTAGCAACAAAACAGACTTTGGCTGGCTCATTCAGTCCAGTCAGTTCCTGTTCCTAAAATCAGTGCTTGCTTGGTCATTGCGTCAAATAACTTCAGTTTGATCCAGTAATTTAACTGCGCTAACTGCGATCTTTGATTTCACGACTGCAACTATTTACATCTTCAAGTTACACCCTGACTGCCATCTGTGGCAAGAGACCTGTAATTTAAGTCTGACTAATAAGGCCTTGTGGTATCTTAATTGGCATCCCTATCTATCTGCTGGCTTTGAAGGAGGAAATCTATGATAGCAACATAAGAAGTCACATAGTCTATTCAACGCCTCAAGCCTGTTCCACCATTCAGTTAGATCATCACTGATTTGTACCTCAGCGCTGTGCTCCATTTACCCATGAATGATACCCAGAGCTAACAAAAAATTATCAATATCAGTTTAGTTTAGAGATACAGCACTGAAACAGGCCCTTCAGCCCACCGAGTCTGTGCCGACCATCAACCACCCATTTATACTAATCCTACACTAATTCCATATTCCTACCACATCCCCACCTGTCCCTATATTCCCCTACCACCTACCTATACTAGGGGCAATTTGTAATGGCCAATTTACCTATCAGCCTGCAAGTCTTTGGCATGTGGGAGGAAACCGGAGCACCCAGAGAAAACCCACGCAGACACAGGGAGAACTTGCAAACTCCACACAGGCAGTACCCAGAATTGAACCCGGGTTGCTGGAGCTGTGAGGCTGCGGTGCTAACCACTGCGCCATCTGTGCCGCCCACATCTATTTTCCACAGCCTTTCAGATGAGAGTTTCAGATTTCTACCATCTTTTGTGTTAAAATGTGCTTCCTTATTTCAATCATAAATGGTCTAACTCGAATTTTAAGATTGTGCCCCATTGTTCTTGATTCCTCCACAAGAGAATACAGTTCCTTTGTATCAACTCAATCAAATCCATTTATCATTTTAAACACCTCAATTCGATCACCACTCAAATTTCTAAACTCAAGTGAATCTAAGCCAAGTTTCTGCAAGTTGTCCTCATAATTAAACTCTTTAAACTCCAGTAGAATTCTGGTGGATTTGTGTTGTATGTTTATTAGTGGGGTTTTACAAATACAAAGAAGAAATATTAGTAGACAAATTGGGCAGAATTTTCATCAAACTGACCCACTTATAGTGGAGATTGGGGGTGGGGTGCAGGTGGTGATGTGGCAGCCAGTCAGGAATCTGTCTGTCAGAGAAGCGGGCTTTGGCATGGCTGTTTAACTGAGCTACTGTATGAGCATTCGACTACTAGGTTTCCCGACCAATCAGAGTGTGGCCATAATGAGAACCTACACCTGTCAATGTAATGTAATTAAAAAGGATCCTTGCATGGGTTAGGATATCTACAGTCTACATAGGTTCCAGAAGCATCAGAAAACAGAAGATTAGAAGTGGAACATGGGAAGGCTGCTGCCTAGTTCTGTAGCTCTTCCCTGGAGGTCCTGCTGTGGACTGTGAGGGTCTGCAGTGAAGTACTGTTTCCTGCAAATGGGATGAAGAGGCCAGTCTGGTGTGGCTGGAAGTGGTGGAGCAGTCAGCAGTAGTCACATCTCCACACGCTGCCTCCTGCCCTGATGACTGTATCTGCCCCTGCACAGATGCAAGTCTTTGGCAGGGCTGTCATGGACCTCAAAACCCAGAGGTCACCCGCCACAGGCATTTCAGCTGTCTGGGCAGGGGAATGAGCAGCCTGCCTGTAACTCTGCTGAAGCCACAGCGGTAGCGTTATGTAGAATAAGAAAAGGAACAGAAAGACTTTTTAGTTGCACAAGACAAGGGGCAAAAAACGTTAGTGGGGGCTGTATATAGACCTCCAAACTGTAGTGGCGATGTTGGGAATGGCGTTAAACAGGAAATTAGAGATGCATGCGATAAAGGAACATCTGTAATTATGGGTAACTTTAATATGCATATAGATTGGGCAAATCAAATTAGTCACAATATCGTAGAGGAGGAATTCTTGGAGTGTATACGGGATGGTTTTCTGGACCAATATGTTGAGGAACCAACTAGAGAACAGGCCATCCTAGATTGGGTATTGTGGAATGAGAGAGGAATAATTGATACTCCAGTGGTGCGAGACCCTTTGGGGACGAGCGACCATAATATGATAGAATTCTTCATCAAGATGGGGAATGACCTAGTTGATTCTGAGACTAGAGTCCTGAATCTTAGTAAAGGAAACTACGAAGGTATGAGGGGTGAGTGGCCATGATGGATTGGAAAACGTTACTTAAAGGGATGACAGTGGATAGGCAATGGCAAACATTTAAAGAGCGCATGGATGAACTGCAAAAATTGTTTATCCCTGTCTGGTGCAAAAGTAAAACAGGAAAGGTAGCCAAACCATGGCTTACAAGGGAAATTAGAGATAGCATTAGATCCAAGGAAGAGGCATATAAATTTGCCTGGAAAAACAACAGAGGTGAGGATTGGGAGCAGTTTAGAATTCAGCAAAGGGGGACCAAGGGATTGATTAAGAAGGGGAAAATAGAGTACAAGAGCAAGCTTGCAGGGAACATAAAAACTGACTGTAGAAGTTTCTATAGGTATGTGAAGAGAAAAAGATTGTTGAAGACAAATGTAGATCCCTTACAGTCAGAAACAGGGGAATTTGTTATGTGGAACAAAGAAATGGCTGACCAACTAAATGGTTGGTTCTGTCTTCACAAAGGAGGACACAAATATTATTACAGAAATGTTGGAGAACACAGGGCTTAGTGAGGGAGAGGAACTGAAAGAAATCAATATTAGTAGAGAAATTGTGTTGGGGAAGTTGATGGGATTGAAGGCAGATAAATTCCCAGGGCCTGATGGTATGCATCCCAGAGTAGATTAGAGATACAGCACTGAAACAGGCCCTTCGGCCCACCGAGTCTGTGCCGAACATCAACCACCCATTTATACTAATCCTACACTAATCCCCTATTCTTACCAAACATCCCCACCTGTCCCTATATTTCCCTACCACCTACCTATACTAGTGACAATTTATAATGGCCTCTCATAATTTACCTATCAACCTGCAAGTCTTTTGGCTTGTGGGAGGAAACCGGAGCACCCGGAGAAAACCCACGCAGACACAGGGAGAACTTGCAAACTCCACACAGGCAGTACCCGGAATCGAACCCGGGTCCCTGGAGCTGTGAGGCTGCGGTGCTAACCACTGCGCCACTGTGCCGCCCTTAAGGAAGTACTTAAGGAAGTGGCCCTAGAAATAGTGGATGTATTGGTGGTCATCTTCCAAGATTCTATAGACTTTGGAACAGTTCCTACAGATTGGAGGGTAGCTAATGTAACCCCACTATTTAAAAAGGAAGGTAGAGAGAAAGCAGGGAATTATAGACCAGTCAGCCTGATGTCGGTAGTGGGGAAAGTTCTAGAGTCCATTATCAAAGATTTTATAGCAGAGCACTTGGAGAACAGTGATAGAATCAGGCAGTGTCAGCATGGATTTACGAAAGGGAAATCATGCTTGGAAAATCTACTAGATTTCTTCGAGGATGTAACTAGTAGAGTTGATGAGGGGGAGCCAGTGGATGTGGTTTATTTGCACTTTCAGAAGGCTTTTGACAAACTCCCACATAAGAGATTAGCATGTAAAATTAAAGCTCATGGGATTGGTGGTCATGTATCGCGATCGATAGAAAATTAGTTGGCGGACAGTAAACAAAGAGTAAGGATAAATGGGTCTTTTTCTGAATGGCATACAGTGACTAGTGGGGTACCGCAGGGATCGGTGCTAGGACCCCAGCTATTAACAATATACATTAATGATTTAGATGAAGGAACTAAATGCAGTATCTCCAAATTTGCAGATGACACAAAACTGAGTGGGAAGGTAAGTTGCGAGGAGGATGCAGAGAGGCTTCAGGGTGATTTGGACAAGTTGAGTGAGTGGGCTAATGCATGGCAAATGCAGTATAATGTGGATAAATGTGAGGTTATCCACTCTGGTAGCAAAAACAGGAAGGCAGATTATTATCTGAATGGCTATAAACTGAGAGACCTGGGTGTTCTCGTACACCAGTCGCTGAAGGTAAGCATGCGGGTCCAACAGGCGGTAAAAAAGGCAAATGGTATGTTGGCCTTCAGAGCGAGAGGCTTCGAGTACAGAAGCAGGGATGTCTTGCTGCAATTACACACGGCCTTGGTGAGGCCACACCTGGAATATTGTGTGCTGTTTTTGTCTCCTTCTCTGAGGAAGGATGTTCTTGCTATAGAGGGAGTGCAGCGAAGGTTTACCAGACTGATTCCTGGGATGGTGGGACTGACGTATGGGGAGAGATTGAGTTGGTTTGGATTATATTCGCTGGAGTTC
Organism: Heterodontus francisci; assembly: GCF_036365525.1. Classification (NCBI taxonomy): domain Eukaryota; kingdom Metazoa; phylum Chordata; class Chondrichthyes; order Heterodontiformes; family Heterodontidae; genus Heterodontus; species Heterodontus francisci. The sequence continues at coordinate 33,099,845 of NC_090389.1, forward strand.
AGAAGAGTGAGGGGGGATCTCATAGAAACCTGTAAAATTCTAACAGGACTTGACAGGGTAGATGCAGGAAGGATGTTCCTGATAGTGGGGGAGTCCAGAACCAGGGGTCATAGTCTAAGTAAACGGGGTAAACCTTTCAGGATTGAGATGAGGAGAAAATTCTTCACTCAGAGAGTGGTGAGCCTGTGGAATTCGCTACCACAGAAAGCAGTTGAGGTCAAAACATTGTACGTTTTCAAGAAGGAGTTAGATATAGCTCTTGGGTCTAAAGGGATCATAGGGTATGGGGCAAAAGCGGGAACAGGTTACTGAGTTGGATGATCAGCCATGATCATAATGAATGGCAGAGCAGGCTTGAAGGGCCGAATAGCCTACTCCTGCTCCTATTTTCTATGCTTCTAAGAGGTTCACTTCGATATTGATAACATTGTCAATTTCTTTACGTCTATGAATATTTCAGTGAATCAAACATTTTATTTCAAGTCTCCATTATGCAGTCATCTCCATTGTTGCCTCCCACCTTCCAAATGGACATTAGCCTGAAGAAAATGGTATGAAGAGTGTGGAAGACAAGTAAAGGGTGTAAATGAGATGGTGGGATTACTGACTTTGGGAATGATTTGTGTTGCGGGGCAGAGATGCAGTGGGTTCAGTCTTGTTGAACCATCAGACTTCCCACACTCGGGTTATCTGAACCATACCTGGGTGAGTCCTTCATGGGTTTCTTTGGCAGAGATCAAGCTCCTTTTAATTCTCCTCATCCTCCTCCTCTGAGGATGCTGAGCAGTCATCACCTTCTTCCTCCTGCAGCCCCAGTCCTCTCTGCAGCGCAATGTTATGCAAGGCACAGCAGACCATTAGCATTCTGGACACTCTTGCTGGTAGAAACTGAAGGGCACCCAGATCTGTCCAGGAACCTGAATCGCATCTTCTACAATCCAGTAACTAGCTCTATGGGTGCCTTTGTGCTTATGTGGCTGCGGTTGTGTCTTTCCTCTGCATCAATGGTAGGCTCCTCACAGGTGTCATCAGGCAAGTCCTTAGAAGGTAGCCCTTGTCTCCAAGGAACCACCTACTCTACTTGGAGATTTGAAGATCTGTGGGAGATGTGACTGGCGCAGAATGAAGGCATCATGACAGCTCCCAGGATATCTTGAACACATATACATGAAAATCTTCCAGTTTTCACAGATCAGCTGAACACAGATGGAGTGGAATCCCTTCCGATTGCCAAATATTGCTGGTTGCTCTTGGGGGTGCCTTGATTGCTACATTTGTGCAGTCTATGACTCCTATACCTGTTCGAATCCAGCCACTGCAGCAAATTCCAGAGCCCTCTTGTTCTGACAGTCCTCATTGGTAGCAAAATGGACGTAAGGGGCAGCCCTGAAAAACCTGGCATCAATCACCTGGGAAATGCACTTGTGGGCAGCAGATTGTGAAATCCTGCACATGTCACCATCAGATCCCTGGAAAGAGACAGAGGTAAAGGAAGTCAGGGCAGTGGTGACCTTGACAGCCACTGGCAATGCCCACATGACCCTCTTGGAAGGAGATCCTGTTCCTGGAGGCTGCAGATGTCAGCAATGATCTGATGTGAAAGCCTGAGAGGCACTGTTACTTCATCATATCGAGGAAATGGATCCACTGCCTATATACCCTGTGCTGGGGATATCGCTTCCTTCAAACTGGAGCTCTGTGTCCATCTGCTCTGTCCTGTGTGGCTGAGAAGAAGGCAGCTGCTGCTGCTGTTGGTGTTGCTCATGCTGGTGTTGTGTTGCTGATCTAGTTCCTTATCAGAGGTCTATGGTATAGCTGCATGAGCTGCTCTATGTTGCAGTGAAGGCTGATAGCAGGGAAGTGCAGATCAAAATCAAAAATACCAAGATAGTTGAAATGACTTGCAAAAATTTGGAAATCACATGTAAAGTAGTGAAAGCACACTCTCAGAACACGGCCTGTGAGCACAAGCCTTTCATGTCGGTCGGGGGGTAGCTGTGCAGTTTCAGAGGGAGAAATTTGTTTGCACACTGCCACTTCTACCATTACTTGTACAGCCCACACAATGTTCTTCAATGATATCAATGAAGAAAGCCACAGGACACGTAGGTCGGAGCCCACGGCGCTGCCTGTCACCAGGGAATCAACATTAGCCTGCATAGCACCACTTTGTGAAAATATTTCTCTCCCATAGACTTTAAAATCTTTCCAGCCGTCAGTTTTACAGGGCATTGAATCCACACTGTGCGCTCACCTTGTTGACCCTGGCAAGTTTCAGACAGCTTGGGAAATCAGACAGCTTGGGAAATTGCCCTGTCTGTTAAAGCTGGAATGCTGGGTTAAAGTCTGAACTAATTGGCTCTTCGCATCTTTAAATTAGAGACCGACATCTCCACGGGTATTTCCTGTGCCCCTCTGAGCATCGGAAGTGAGTGGCATCGTGTAGGGTTTCCGACACGCTGGCATTTTCTGGGGATTTAACCCCCCCCCCCACCCCCCCACACACCCAAACCTGCCCCCCTGGATAGTTAAAATTCTGCCCATTATGACCTATATTTGGTAGTTTCTGGAAAGAAAATGCTTGATTGAGAAATATTAATTGATAGATCTTGCTGATTGTTTCGGAGCATGGTTCACAAAGAAACTAAAATTTTCATATCTGTTAAAGTGGATTAGTCCTTCATTTGTTCAAATCAATTTTTACTTTGTAGTAATTGTTGCTCAGATTTATGGTTGCTATATTTGTGCAGTATCTAAGGGAAAATATAATAGCTACAGAGAGAACATAGGAACAGGAGCAGGCCATTCACGCCCTCCCCCCCCCCCCCTCCTTGCCTCTGAACCTGTCCTACCATTCAATCATATCATGGCTGATCTGTACCCTAACTCTAACCACACAACTTGACTCCATACCCCTTTATATCCTTAGCTAGCAAAAATCTATTGATCTCTGAGCCAAAATGATTAATTGAGCGAGCATTTACTGCTTTCTCCAATAACTTCTTTCCTGGATGGCCTGGATCTGATTTCAACATTATGAGTTAGTACTCAGTTAGCCAAGTGGTGAGGGATAGAACACTGGAGCCTAATCTTAATACACCCACAAGCTTTTATTTACAAAGGCACACATTGCCTGTTGTGCACCTTCCACCAACAACATCTTTTTCAGCCTGCACTTATGTAGCATCGCAGGTGAGACCCCAATTAATACCCACCACCTGAATACAATTAACACTTAATTGATTGACAGCTAAAATTATTTCCCCTTGTCCCAGATTACTCCAGCAGCAGAAAACATGTCTTTCTATCTACCCTGTCCATTCCTTTCAAAATATTAAAACCCTCAATCAAACCACTCCTTAACCTTCTATATCCCAGAGAACATTGCCTAGTTTATGTAATCTCTCCTCATAATCTAACCCTTGGAGCCTGGTTACATTCTGGTGAATCAGTACTGTACTCCTTCCAAAGTCAGTATATCCTTTCTGAGATATGGGACCCAAAATTGAACACAGTACTGTAGGTGGGGTCTGAACAAGACTCTGTACCGCTGAAGCATAACTTCCTCCTCTTTGCAATCCAGCTCCCCATGAGATAAAGGCCAACATTCTGTTTGCCTTTGTGATCACATTTTGACTCTGTGCACCAGTTTTAATCATTTGTGTACCTGGATTCCCAAATCTCTTTGCTCCTCCACAGTCCCTCATATCTCACCATTTAGAAAATACTCTGGTTTATCTTTCTTGGGTCCAATGTGGATCACCTCACACTTATCCACATTAAACTTAATTTGCCATAGTTTTGCCCACTCACTTAATATGCCTATGACCCTTTTCAATTTTCTGTCTTGACTCTGGCCATTATTTGAGAGCCAGTGACACAGCTTAGTTAAAAGTGACCAAGTTTATCATGATGAATATCACCAGATTGGAGGGAAGCCTTTTCTGTTTTGGGTGGAAAATTTGACAGTGTTTATTTAAAAAGACTGAAATAGTATTGAATGCAATTGAGGAGTTTGTTGCCTATATGCACTTCCATTCAAGCAAGAGAAAATTTATGATGGTGTGGTTATGGATGTTTATGGTAAATAAGTAGAAGAAGCAGAATTCAAAATAGGAGAATTTAAAAGCAATGTTTTTAATCACTGTGAAATCAAGGTAAGGTAATATATTTAAGCTGCGTACTGTTGCTACTTATGCTATGTTTATGAATGGATTCTGCAGTGAAATGCTGGTTTTGAAAACAATTAGGTTGCCTCCAGTGACCAAGTCAGTGGTGGTGGTCAGTTCACATGGAGCTAGCGTTCTTTATTCCGAGCTTCCAGGTGCTTATCCTACCTGATCATAAGATATAGTTTACAAAATAAATTTGTAAATGAAGGGGGGAACAAAGGTAACATGTCCTTCAAGGTTCCCAGCAGCCATCTATGTTCCAACCTCTTATACTCTTCAAAGAAAACAGCATAATAGTTGTATTTCCACCCAATTTAGAAACCTACTGTTAATATAACTTCTATCTATCATGTCAGAGATCTGAAAGATTTTGATAACTGTATGAGCCTGTGTCACCTTTTACCTTCCTCTTGTGTAATCTGCCCCAAAGACTATTAGGCAAATATGACATCGCCTATTTCAGCCTGTTGTACTATAAAGGGTATCGATGGCAACAAAGAAAATTGTGTTAATATAGCACACTGACGACTCCATTCATTTTTCAGCTTCAAATTTTGTAAAATTTCCCATGATGTCTATAACTCTAAAAAGAATGTTGTTATGCCAATGTGTTTTATTGAGTGATAAGTTTCTTTGGTCCAATGGCTGGAGATCTGAATTTTGATTTAAAAAAAAAATTCAAAAAGACAAGCTGCCAGCAAAGTCATCCTTTCAGCGTATGATAATCACCAATTTGCAACACTGTATCCTACACTGCAATGCTTGTGAGAAAAGAGACGACATGTCTGCTAATATCCCAGCAAGAACCAAGACCCAGGAAGTTTAAAGGAACTACCTATTCTCTCAGCAAGAAGAAGAAATACTGCTAAATGCCATAATAAAAGCAAAATACTGCAGATGCTGGGAATCTGAAATAAAAACAGAAAGTGCTTGAAATACTCAGAAGGTCAGGCAGCGTCTGTGGCAAGAGAAGCAGAATTAACGTTCCAGGTCTGTGACATTTCCACAGATGTTGCCTGACCTGCTGAGTATTTCCAGCACTTTCTGTGAAATGCGGCGTTTGAATCACTGAGTGCCTGTCATGTGACAAGCTCCTCCCATCTGTGGTTATAAACTGGTGTTTTCTTTGCAGCAGAGGAGAAGTAACTGGACTTGAACAGACCCCAAGTGGGGGTCTCTCTCTCTCTCTCTCTCTCTCCATTCCAGCTTGAAAGCTTTCAAATCCTGCTTGTTGACTGACCGCCTTTGCATACTCCAGCTACAATCAGAAACCCTGTTGGAGGAAATCATCAGCATCGCTATCTCCAAGAGACTCACTGAACCAGTCATCTAGCTCTTCTAACTAAAAGCCTCAGGACCACTGAATTCAGCTGGAAGCCAGCCGAATCACCAAACTCCACAGACTGCATAACTTTTTTATGGACTCTAATTCTACCTTTCGACATTCTGTAACCTATGTGTGTGTGTAAACCTCCAGAGTGTGTGTGAGACTGAAAGTTGGCACGTTATTTAATATTTCATTAGTTCAGTTTAGATACAATAAAGTTAATAGCCTTTTTGTCAACTCAAGAAAACCTGTATGATTGGTTCTTGTTATGATCATAGCAAGTAAGTAATCAAACACCTACTAAATTGGCCAGTACATCCATTTTAAGAAAGAATTAAACCTAATTGTGATCAAACAGGGAGAGGGAAAAGACAGAAGCCCTTCGATCCCTTCTCAAATGACCTTAACAGAAATCTGGGGCTTATGTCTGGCATCAAACCCAAAGACAAATGGGAATTTAAAAGTGGGGAACCAAATTGATCCTTAGCAATAATTTGAAAAACTTCAATACAGGTTTTCTTGTGGTTTTCAGTGCTAGAGTATTAAAATGTCCACACTCGAGGCCAGTACTTTCCCAGAACAGAGTGAAGTAATTTGGAGCAGGTTAAAAGCCCTATCTGTTGAAGAGTTGAGGATGGCACAGTGGCGCAGTGGTTAGCACCGCAGCCTCATAGCTCCAGCGACCCGGGTTCAATTCTGGGTACTGCCTGTGCGGAGTTTACAAGTTCTCCCTGTGACAGTGTGTTTTTTTGCTGGGTGCTCCAGTTTCCTCCCACAGCCAAAGACTTGCAGGTTGATAGGTAAATTGGCCATTATAAATTGCCCCTAGTATAGATAGATGCTAGGGGAATTGAGGGAAGGTGGGGATATGGAAGGAATATGGGATTAATGTAGGATTAGTATAAAATGGGTGGTTTATGGTCAGCATGGACTTGGTGGGCCGAAGGGCCTGTTTCAGTGCTGTATCTCTAAATAAATAAATTACTATCTATCCAAAAGCTAGGAAGCCTGAAATCCTAAAACCTGTGGCCAACCATTTTAAAATTGACACTGAAGAACTGGAGACAGGCATAGAATTTGTAACAAACAAAGTAACATTAGCTAAGTTACAGCTAGAACAGAGGAAACTAGAATTAGAATTTCAGGAAAGAGAGAAAGAAAGTACTTCCCAGGAAAGAAAGAGCTTTCCGGAGAGAGGAAGAGGAGAGAGAGTTCCAGGAAAGGGAAAAAGAAAGAGCTTTCCAGAGGGAGTTAAGGCAGCATGAACTGAATAGGGGAAGACCCAATGTACCCAGTGAAGGCACCGTTGGTGAGGGAGTTACCCCTAGCTCAGGACCGGATGCTGAGCTCTTAAAGTTCACCCAGTTGATACCAAAGTTCAATGAAGGGGATGTGGAAGCATTTTTTATCTGTTTTGAAAAGCTTGCAAAACAGTCAAAGTGGCAGTAGACAGCTGGACACTGTATTGCGAAGCAAATTAACAGGAAAAGCCCATGAGGTTTATTCACTGTTGCCTGATGAGAGTTCATCAGTCCATGAGATGACTAAAAATGCTATCCTGAGTCCATATGAGCTAGTGCCAGAGGCATACCACCAAAAGTTCCAAACTCGCCAAAAGCAGCCGGAACAAGCTTACATTGAGTTCAAAAGAATTAAGCAACTTGCTTTCGACCAATGGATATGGGCACTTAAGATAGAGTTCACCTATGAAAACCTTCAAGAAGTGATCCTCCTCGAGGAGTTCAAAAACTCGCTTCCCCTTTCCATAAGAAACCATGTGGAGGCAAAAAGGTTCCAAGAGTCTGGCAGGTAGCAATCCTGCTGATGATTATACACTTATTCACAAGCCATTTCCCCAAGGGAAACCCTTCCCTAGTCACCTCCAAAAACCAGAAAAGGCTAGAAGGTGGGAGAGTGATAGGAGGATAGAATCATTGAAGGTTTAAGGCACAGAAAGAGGCTATTTGACCCATCGTGTCTGTGCCAACCAAAAGTCGATCCACCTACTCTAATCCCACCTCCCAGCATTTGTTCCATAGCCCTGCAGATTACAGCACTTGAGGTACATATCCAGACTCCTTTTGAATGAGTTGAGGGTTTCTGTCTCTACCACCCTTTCAGGGTATATGGATTGAGCTAAGGAACAAAAAAAAGGGAAGTCACACTGCTGGGAGTGCACTACAGACTCCCAAACAGTCAGAGGGAAACAGAAGAGCAGATATGTAGGCAAATCTCTGAGGAGTGAAGAACAATAGGGCAGTAATAGTAGGGGATTTTAACCCCAATATTAACTGGGATAGTTTTATTGTGAAAGGAATTGAGGGAGCAGAATTCTTGAGTTGCATTCAGGAGAACTTTTTTGGTCAGTATGCAGCAAGTCCAACAAGAGAGGGTGCAGTTTTAGACTTAGTTTTAAGAAATGAAGATCAACAGGTGGAAGGAGTGGCAGTGGGAGAGCATTTTGGTGGTAGTGATCATAATTCAGTCAGTTTTAACATAATTATAGAAAAGGACAGAGTTAGAGTTCTCAACTGGGGCAAGGCCAATTTTACTAAACTGAGGAGTGATTTAGCGAAAGTGGACTAGAAACAGCTACTTGAAGGTAAATCAGTGTCAGAGCAGTGGGAGGCATTCAAAGGGGAGATTCAGGGGGTTCAGAGTAAACAAGTTCCCACAAAGAAAAAGGGTGGGATGGCAAAATCTAGAGCCCCAATGATGTCAAGGAACTTACAGGGTAGGATAAGGCAGAAAAGGAAAGCTTATGTCCGACACCGAGAACTCAATACTACAGAAAGCCGAGAGGAGTATAGGAAGTGGAGGGGTGCAATCAAAAAGGAAATTAGGAAAGCAAAGAGAGGGCATGAAAGAATATTGGCAAGCAAAATCAAGGTGAACCTAAAGATGTTTTATTAATACATTAAGAGTAAGAGGATAACTAAGGAGAGAGTAGGGCCCATAAAAGACCAAAAAGGTAACCTATGTGTAGGGGCGGAAGATGTTGGTATGGTTCTTGATGAATATTTTGCATCGGTCTTCACAAAAGAGTTAAGGAGGAGGAGTGTGAAGTATTGGATGTGATAAACATAGGGAGAGAGGGAGTATTAATGGGATTAGTAGCCTTGAAAGTGGATAAATCACAAGGGCCGGATGAAATGCACCCTAGGCTGTTCAAAGAAGCAAGAGAGGGAATAGTAGAAGGTCTGACCATCATTTTCCAGTCCCAACAGAAGGGATTGTGTGGCCCCTGTATCCCTAAGTATGACTATGGGCTTGCTCTGCTCACTCGAGGGATATGGGGTCACTTTTCCTCTGGACACAAAATCCTGGTAACGCTCAGGTATTTTAAGTTTCCCACGCACTCAGCGGTAGGTTTAATGGATTTTACTGCCACAGTTAATGCCACAGCCTGGTCTGCTGTGTTTTCCATCAGGGCCCCTTTTCCTGCACTGGTCTGGTGTACTCTGATTAAATCTATGCATTTTCCCCATAACTTCCAGCAGTCTGCTTGAAGGTGACCTGCCTTGTTACAATGGAAGCATACAGGCTTCCGGGTGTCACTCCTGTTCTCAGCATCTTCCTTTTTGGCCTGAGAAGCGCCCCTGTGTTTCCAGCTCTCCCTTCTCGCTCATGGCTGTTCATCCTTAAGCTATTACAGAAATGTGGCTGAAGGCGGGACAGGAATGGCAGCTCAACGTTCCTGGTTACAGAGTTTTCAGACACGATAGGGAGGGGGATATGAAAGAAGGGGGAGTGGCACTTTTGGTCAAGGAAACTATATTACAGCTGGAGGAGGGATGATATGTTGGAAGGTTCATCAAATTAGGCCATATGGATTGAGCTAATGAACAAAAAGGGACAGTCACCCTTCTGCTGGGAAAAGGCATGACCTTTCCCCCAGAGAGTGCATTGAACGCTAGAGTGCTAGTAAATGGTATCGGAGAAAAGTATATGCCCATACCTTTATACCGGGTGTACCTGGTGCACGACTTTGTTTCAGAGCCAGTAACTGTGGGGATTCTCACTAGTTTACCTGTGGATGGGGTCGACCTGCTCCTGGGTAATTATCTGGTGGGGGAGAAGGTGGTAGCTTCCCCAGTGGTTTTAGAGAGACCGAAAGAGGTCGGGGAGACAGAGCAGTTACGGGAAAAGGTCCCTGGCATTTTTTTTGACTGTGTGGTGACCCGGTCCACGCTCAAACAAGCTCCGTCAGAGAAGGCTGAACAGGCACTGCAGACAGATGACCCTATTGTGTGGTTATCTGAAAACTTCTTTGGGAAGTTAGAGGAGCCAAAGGATGGGTTAAACAGGTCTTCCTTGGTCGAGGCTCAGCAAGCCAATCCAGGGTTAGAAAAGTTAGCACAGACTGCCCAAACGAAAGCTGAGGCAGAGGGAGTTCCAGAGTGCTACTATTCAAAGGATGAGGTGCTGATGAGGAAGTGGAGACCTCCTCACAGAATTGCAGACGAAGAGTGGACAGTGGTTCACCAGGTACTGGTGCCGCTGAGGTACCAGAGGGAAATATTGAGAAGGGCCCACGCGATTCCAATGGCTGGACGTGTCAGTATCAGAAAAATACAAGCCGCATCAGACAGCGTTTTCACTAGCCACAACTCCACAAGGATGTGGTGGAGTTCTGTAAGACTTGCCACATGTGCCATGTTGTGGGTAAGCCTCAATCTGCAATTAAACCTGCACCCCTAATTCCCATACCAGCTTTTGGGGAGCCGTTCAGCAGAGTGCTGGTAGATTGTGTAGGACCCCAGCTGAAATCAAAAGGGGGCTACCAGTATCTTCTCACCATTATGGATGTGACTACTAAATTTCCAGAGGCTATCCCTCTAAGAACGATCTCTGCCAAGGTAGTGGCTATCCCATTTTTCACCCGATATGGGTTGCCTGCTGAGATCCAGTCAGATCAGGGCACAAATTTTATGTCCAGTATTTTTCAAAAGATCATGTATAATCTGGGCATAACCCAGCTAATGTCCTCAGCCTTAAGGGCTTTGGAGCAGTACCACCAGACCCTAAAGACAATGATCAGGGCGTACTGCTATGAGTACCCCCATGATTGGGACAAGGGCTGGGATTTCTTCTGTTTGTTACCAGAGACTCATTCAATGAGTCCACTGGGTTTAGACATGAAGTGAGAAGTCCTCTAAAACTAATCAAGGAGCGGTTTTTGGGAATCGGTGATGAATCTTCCCTGTTAGACTACATCTCCATGTTCTGAGAACAGCTCACGAGAGCTTGTGTGGTGGCTCAGGAACACCTAAAATCCTCCCAGCCAACTATGAAACAGCGATGATAAACATGCCTGCATCATTGTCGACAGGAATAGTGCCGGAAGACTGGAGGATAGCAAACGTTGTCCCCATGTTCAAGAAGGGGAGTAGAGACAGCCCTGGTAATTATAGACCTGTGAGCCTTACTTCGGTTGTGGGTAAAATGTTGGAAAAGGTTATAAGAGACAGGATTTATAATCATCTTGAAAAGAATAAGTTCATTAGCAATAGTCAGCACGGTTTTGTGAAGGGTAGGTCGTGCCTCACAAACCTTATTGAGTTTTTCGAGAAGGTGACCAAACAGGTGGATGAGGGTAAAGCAGTGGATGTGGTGTATATGGATTTCAGTAAGGCGTTTGATAAGGTTCCCCACGGTAGGCTATTGCAGAAAATACGGAAGTATGGGGTTGAAGGTGATTTAGAGCTTTGGATCAGAAATTGGCTAGCTGAAAGAAGACAGAGGATGGTGGTTGATGGCAAATGTTCATCCTGGAGTTTAGTTACTAGTGGTGTACCGCAAGGATCTGTTTTGGGGCCACTGCTGTTTGTCATTTTTATAAATGACCTGGAAGAGGGTGTAGAAGGGTGGGTTAGTAAATTTGCGTATGACACTAAGGTCGGTGGAGTTGTGGATAGTGCCGAAGGATGTTGTAGGGTACAGAGGGACATAGATAGGCTGCAGAGCTGGGCTGAGAGATGGCAAATGGAGTTTAATGCGGAAAAGTGGGAGGTGATTCACTTTGGAAGGAGTAACAGGAACGTAGAGTACTGGGCTAATGGGAAGATTCTTCGTAGTGTAGATGAGCAGAGAGATCTTGGTGTCCAGGTACATAAATCCCTGAAAGTTGCTACCCGGGTTAATAGGGCTGTTAAGAAGGCATATGGTGTGTTAGCTTTTATTAGTAGGGGGATCGAGTTTCGGAGTCACGAGGTCATGCTGCAGCTGTACAAAACTCTGGTGAGGCCACACCTGGAGTATTGCGTGCAGTTCTGGTCACCGCATTATAGGAAGGATGTGGAAGCTTTGGAAAGGGTGCAGAGGAGATTTACTAGGATGTTGCCTGGTATGGAGGGAAGGTCTTACGAGGAAAGGCTGAGGGACTTGAGGTTGTTTTCATTGGAGAGAAGGAGGAGGAGAGGTGACTTAATAGAGACATATAAGATAATCAGAGGGTTAGATAGGGTGGATAGTGAGAGTCTTTTTCCTCGGATGGTGATGGCAAACACGAGGGGACATAGCTTTAAGTTGAGGGGTGATAGATATAGGACAGATGTTAGAGGTAGATTCTTTACTCAGAGAGTAGTAGGGGCGTGGAACGCCCTGCCTGCAACAGTAGTAGACTCGCCAACTTTAAGGGCATTTAAGTGGTCATTGGATAGACATATGGATGAAAATGGAATAGTGTAGGTCAGATGGTTTCACAGGTCGGCGCAACATCGAGGGCCGAAGGGCCTGTACTGCGCTGTAATGTTCTAAAAAAAAAAAATGCCAAGGCCAGAACATTTCAGCCTGCAACCATGTGTTAGTGCTATTACCAATACAGGGAGAAATGTTGAAAGCCCTGTTCAGTGGCCCATACAGAGTAGTAAAGAGAATTAGCCAGATGAATTATATAATTGACACTCCAGATCATTGGAAAAAGCAAAGACTGTACCACATCAATATGTTAACACAGTATTACAGCTGGGAAGGGGAGAAGCAAGCTCAAGTCTGTCGAGAAGCAAGCTCAAGTCTGTCAGGCAGTCAGGAAGGAGGAGGGTGAAAGGGACAGTGAGGATGAGTTACAGGAAGCCCAGGAGGAATCCCAAATTGAATTCCTTACTGTCTGGTTAGCTAACACTGAAATGTTAGGGAAATAGACACCGCAATCTGCTACTTCAACGCAGAACAGAGAGGAGACGTAACAAGGCTGCTCACAGCCTTTAAAGAGATCTGCAGGGACAAACCAGGGTGCACAACCCTAACCCTACACAATGTGGATGTAGGAAAGACTCCTCCCATAAAACAAAATCCCAATCACCTAGATCCCAGGAAACTGACCCAAGTTCGGAAGGAAATTCAGAATGAAGACCTAGAAATTAAAGATTTACATTCTGAAGGAAGAGACATAAAAGCTCATAAGCCAAAGAAAAATCCGAAGCCCAAATGTGTTTTTGTGGCAGATTTGGAGTGTGGTGATAGTGGTAGTGACTGCAAGCCCAAGTATTCTATCTGAGGAGGAATTGTGGGCTAGGCTGGATGAACACAGGAAAACCATGTCCAAAAAAAACTAGATGATCTTCACAAAGTTATGAACAACTTTGAATTCAGGGTTAAGCACACTGATATAGAGGAATTAGAAAAGGAAGATATTGTAGAAATACGTGAGGAAATTCAGTGTATGCTGGAGCACAAGCTGATTGAGCCCAATCAAAGCAGTTGGAGTTCCCCAGTTGTGCTCATGCACAATCCCAGATAAAAATTGACAAGAGTATGGCTATAACAGTGAGTGTGTGTGTACAGTCTCTTTTTAATTTGTGACCCCATAATGAAATGTTCCTGTTGTCACATTTCATTTCGCGTGGTGGAGAGTTGTTACGGGAATGTGTTTTGCTGAATGATATTGTTCTTTGGTCCACTGGCTGGAGATCTGAATTTGTATTATTTTTTAAAGACATTTTTAAAAAGACAAGCTGCCCGCAAAGTTATCCTTTCAGCTTAAAATGATCAACTAATTTGCAACACTGTATCCTACACTGCAATGCTTGTGAGGAGAGAAATGAAAGATCTGCTAAGATCACAGCAAGATCCAAGATCCAGGAAGTTTAAAGGAACTACCGGTTCTCTCAGCAAGAAGAAGAAGTACTGCTAAATGATATGTTTGAATCGCTGAGTGACTGTCATGTGACAAGCCCCTTCTATCTGTGGTTTTAAGCTGGTGTTTCTCTGCAGCGGAGGAGAAGCAATTGGACTCTGACATGAGCAGACCCTAAGTGGGGTCCCCCCCTCTCTCTCTCTCTCTCTGTCCATTCCAGTTTGAAAGCTTTAAATCCTGCTTGTTGACTCACCATCTTTGCATACTTTGGCTACAATCAGAAACCCCATTGGAGAAAATTATCAGCATCGCTATCTCCAAGAGACTCACCGAACCGGTGATCTATCTCTTCAAGCTAAAAGCCTCAGGACCACTGAATTCAGCTAGAAGCCAGCCAAATCACCAAAATCCACAGACTGTGTACGTTTTTATGGACTCGAACTCACCCAATCTACCTTTCCCCACTCTGTAACCTATTTGTGTGTGTCTAAACCTCCAGAGTGTGTGTGAGAGTGAAAGTTGGGCACGTTTGGTTTAGGTACCTCTTTCTTTGTTAATTCAGGAAAACCTGTCCGATTGGTTCTTGATATGATCATAGCAAGTAAGTAATCAAACACTGACTGAATTGGCCATTATGTCCACTTTAAGAAAAAATTAAACCTGTTGTGGTCAAACAGGGAGAGGGAAAAGAGGGAAGCCCTTTGACTCCTCCTCACTTGGCTGTAACAATGTCAACATTTGAGTTCCTGTTTTTGTATCCGCTTAAGAGACATTCTAGATGCATGATCAAACAAACTGCATCTATCAACATGTTTCCATTTTGGTTGGTTGTTTTCACATACAGTGGGCTGGATTAAATGCTCTCCCTGCAGCAAGTTTGAATGCGGGGAGAGCATTTAATCGAGGGGGATGGGGATCCTGCCACCTTCCCACCTCCACCCCAATTAAGTCCATGGCGAGAAGGCCTGTGGATGGCCTTCTTGTGTCACGGCCAATTGAGGCCCTTAAGTGGACAAATAATGCCCAATTAAGGGCCTCATCCTGCCACTATCGCTATTAGCCCAGTGGAGGGCGGACCTGTCACCACATGGGGAGCACGAAATCCAAACTTAGTGCCTGATTGAGTGACCCGGCATCAGGAAAGGGGATCCCGCTGAGATCCACCCCCTGCCCTTGCTGCTAACCCCACCCCCCCACACCCCACTCCCCACTCCCCCACGACCCCCACCCCGCGAAACCCCTCCCCCATAACTCACCTGTGGCCTGGATCCCTCAGCTATCTTAGGTCTCGGATGGGTGCATGACTGGCAGCAGTCACCGCTTCTGCGGAGGCACTACTGAGTAAAAGAGCTGCCGACCTTGATTGGCCAGCAGCTGTCAGCAGGCAGGACTTCTGTCAGTGGGGTCCTTAATCCCAGGGAAGGCTCGCTGCTACCCAGTTAAGTGCCTGATTGACACGTGATGCGGCGAGCCTTTCCGACAAGAGGCGAAGCAGTGCTCTCGCTGGCTCTTCAGCCGGTGGCCGAGACACCTACATAACATATCGCCCAGTATTTCATTAGTCACAGATACAAAATTTGTATTTGAGACTCTGTTATCCTGGTGCAATATGTGTAAAAATCAGTGAAGCACATGTTATGAATATATTCAAAGAAGTAAATTCCTACAGGAGATCTATCTCAAATAGGATACATCCCAGAAACCTTAAGGAGATATGTTGATAGAGTATGCTTAACTCTGAAAAGTAGAAGAAAGCAAATTAAGTGAAACATCAACCTGAAAATTATAGACCACTCAGTCCAACATCTACGTTGTGGAAAATGTTTGAGATACTCTTAATATTTAAAAAGAATTACTAAGTATTTGTTTTGCATGGCTTCATCATTGATAAATCAACCTTAACAAATTTACTACTTTCATTAATTAGATAATTTAGTGGATGTAAGTTTATTTTTGGACATTCAGAAGATATTTGTTTCAATTATCATATGCAAGGCTTTTTTTAAATTTGATTTTGGGATACGGGAAACATGGATAGTCTGCTTTTATTGGCCACCCGAGCTGCCCTTATGAAGTGGTGCTGATCCTTCTCTGCTGCAGTCCTTGTAATGACAATCCCCCCACAATTATGTCAGATGGGGAATTCCATGAAGGCAGGAAGGTCTATGACTTAGAGGAGGACTTGAAGGTGAGGGTATTTTTATGATCTCTTGTTGTTCTTGTTGGCAGGTGCTGGATGAGTTGCTGCAGTGCATTCTTGAGCTGCCATATACTGTGCTATACTGCAGCAGTGGCATAGGTGCTGATCAATCAGGCTGCATGGTCTTCGATGGAGTTCGACTACTTGACTATTGTTGCAAGTGATGAACTTTCTGACTTGTGGATGATGCAGTGGTTTTGAGGAATCGGAAAGTAAGCCACTTGTTGCAGAGTATTCAAGCACTTCTCAGCTCATAGCCACAATGGTGATACGGCTGGTACAGTTGAGCTTCTGGCCAGTGGTAATCTCCAGGATATTGAATGTGGGGACTCAATGATCTATGGCAGGAAGAAGTGCTTGGGTGTTTCTTGTTGGAAATAGTTTATTGCCTGGTACTTAGGTGATATAAATGTCTTCTGCCTTTTGTGAACCCAAGCATGATGTTGCCCAGATTGTCTGTAGTCTGGCAGAAGTTGCATCATTATTGGAGGAGTTGTGAATTGAGTTAAACACTATAGAATCATCAATGATTAGTTCCACTCCTCACCAAATGACAGAAGGAAGGTCATTTGTGAATTAGGTACATATGAGGATGGTCCCTTGAGGAGTTCTGACATCAGTGTCATTAGGCTGTGATGATTGGCCTTCACCTTCCTTTGTATCAGCATTGCATCCTGTCCTGTAATGAAGTAAAAAGTGAAGATCCCACTCTAAGACATAATCAACTAAATTCCATGTAATTCTTGATCATCTTGCCAGAAACTTTATTCAAGTGCTGCAGGCCTTCCCCTTTCTTTATTTTGACCCTCAATCACTTGTTGGGTCAGCTTCTCAAGGACTTATCTCAGATCAACCTGGATTCAGTTTGCAAGCTTTCAAAAAGCTGCAATATTCACAGGTATATTGCCACCAGCTTGTCCAGCACCTATGGCCAACCTCTGGTCACCTTGGCACAAGCATCTGCTTACCCTTTCATCAGTTAGCTTGTGTAGGGTACTAGTCTGCACAGTGTACTGTAATTATAATGCCCCGGGAAGCCTTTTCAACAGCAAATGCATTATCATGCGGCAGGTCAGCCTCAAGCCAACACATTCCGAATGTATTTTAATAATAATTGAAGTATAACTTGGGTGCATTGCATCTGAGCCACCATAACCTAACCTAAGCCATGTATTTTCATAAAGTTATCAGTGAACAGTTGTTTTGATGTGTAGTGCAGTGTTAGCTTTCACTTTTACTTGGTGTTTTCACTTTTTTGTGTTCTGGTGCTTTCTTTCAATCTTTTAAAGTATTTTTCAATCTATCAATTTCCTTTATCTAAGTTGCTGGACCTCTTCTGCCACTATGCTGCTTCTTTTCAAATAATGGGTGGTTTTAGTTAGTTATATGGTACCCAATGACAAACTCGATATATGCCCTTGTTTAATATCATGTGAATTTATATATTTTTCTGAGGAGGAGTTGTATCTGTGCCAGCATTGTCATTGCTTCAAAATGGCAATTGCTTACACAGAGCAGTTTAACATGCAAAATAGGAGCCCAGTCTTGATGGATTGTCTCTATTACTGTGGATTTGTTTTATTTTTCTTTGTCTTTAATTATTTTTGAGGAAATAATTAAGTCTGGGACTAGCTATCTGGGATGGAAATGTTCAACAAGTGAAAAGAGAATCACAGCCCACCCAGGTGAAGGAAATTATTGATATTGATGACTAAGTTCTGATCTTCAAAGATTTACAGTTTAGCAAATTTACTATTGTAGCCTCAGAAGGATCAGTACTTGTGATGCTTATCTGAACAGGGTCCTATTCACCAGCCTCACAGGACTGCTTTGTTCTGAAAATGAGTGACTGCATCGCATTCTCAGGATACCTATGATGTCAATGTTGATTTTTTTTTAATTCTTTCATGGGACGTGAGCAACGTTAGCAAGGTCAGCATTTGTTGCCCATCTCTAATTGCCCTTGAGAAGGTGGTGATGAGCTGCCTTCTTGAACTGCTGCAGTCCATGTGGTGTAGGTACACCCACAGTGCTGTTAGGGAGGGAGTTCCAGGATTTTGATCCAGTGACAGGGAAGGAACAGTGATATAGTTCCAAGTCAGGATGGTGTGTGGCTTGGAGGGGATCTTGCAGGCGGTGGTATTGCCATGCATCTGTTGCCCTTGACCTTCTAGATGGTAGAGGTTATGGGTTTGGAGGCATGCCTTATGTGTGCCAGAAGTTTCCCAACCAGCCAGATCATGACGTCAAACAGCTGTACTGGCTGTAATAAAAATAAGAAATGCTGGAAATACTCAGCAGGTCTGGCAGCATCTGTGGAGAGTGAAGCAGAGTTAATGTTTCAGGTCAGTGATCCTTCTTCAGAACTGGCAAATATTAGAAATGTGAAAGATTATAAGCAAGTAAAGCGGGGATGGGGCAAGAGATAACAGAGGAGAAGGTGTAGATAGGACAAGGTCACAGAATAGCTGATCAGAAGGTTGTGGAGCAAAGGCAAATAATATGTTTATGGTGTGTTGAAAGACAAAGCATGAATACAGATAGGGTGTTAACGGACTGAAAATTGAACAGCCGCAAGTACAAACATGAAAAAAAAACAGTGGGTAAGCAAACTGAACAAACTAAGATGAAATAAAATAAAATAAACACAAAAAAAAGAAAAAAGAAAAAAATAACTAAAAATAAAAGTAAAATGCGGGGGCCTGTCATGCTCTGAAATTGTTGAACTCAATGTTCAGTCCGGCAGGCTGTAGTGTGCCTCATCGGTAAATGAGATGCTGTTCCTCGAGCTTGCGTTCACTGGAACACTGCAGCAATCCCAGGACAGAGATGTGAGCAGGAGAGCAGGGGGTAGTCTTGAAATGGCAAGCAACCGGAAGCTCAGGGTCCTGCTTGCAGACTGTGCGGAGGTGTTCCACAAAGCGGTCACCCAGTCTGCTTTCAGTCTCCCCAATGTAGAGGAGACCACATTGTGAGCAGCGAATACCATATACTAAATTGAAAGAAGTACAAGTAAATCGCTGCTTCACCTGAAAGGAGTGTTTGGGGCCTGGGATAGTGAGGAGAGAGGAGGTAAATAGGCAGGTATTACACCTCCTGCGATTGCAGAGGAAGGTGCCGTGGGAAGGGGACAAGGTGGTGGGTGTAATGGAGGAGTGGACCAGGTTGTCGCGGAGGGAATGATCCTTTCGGAATGCTGACAGGGGAAGGGAGGGGAAGATGCATTTGGTAGTGGCATCATGTTGGAGGTGGTGGAAATGGCGAAGGATGATCCTTTGCATATGGAGGCTGATGGGGTGGAAAGTGAGGACAAGGGGAACCCTGTCGCGATTCTGGGAGGGAGGGGAAAGGGTGAGGGTAGAGGTGCGGGAAATGGGCTGGACACAGTTGAGGGCCCAGCTGTACTGGCTGATTTGATGCACAATTTACAAACTTGGACAACACAGGTCCACTCAACATATTTGCTTGTCGCTCTCCAAAGAACATTGGTACAGCTGCAAGAGGGACCCGCCACTGGCATTATTTAAAGAACCAGGCACCCGACTTGTAGGTAAGGTGATTTAGACTAACCTATGCTGTTGCAAAGTCTCTGGAAGTGCTGTGGAGTGTTTCTGGAGGTGTTGTGGTGTGTTGCTAATTTTGCTGGATTTGGCAGGAAGTGTTGCTCTATCCTCACAGGGAGGGCAGAGGATTTGGTTACTTGTCCACACGAAGGCTGCAGCACGTCTGGGGGCTGCAGTTGCAATGCCTCTGGGTCTGCAACATGTCAGGGAGATGGAGCAGAGGCCGTGGAGAGGGGAAGCTCTGCGTGATGCCGTCTGCCAGCTTGGAGCCAGATTCCTCTGTGTTCTTTGACAATGACAGGAGGCTGTCTGGCAGGCCAGTCAGTGCACCCAGCATCTTAGTGTAAATCCTCATGAGCATTCTTCTGTATGTGACCCCATTGATATCCTCATCTGAGTCCAATGTAGCAGAACTCGTTTATTACCTTGCCCTCCAGTGAGCTGGTAAACAAACTCCTTTACACCTGGCTTTGCTGCAGCCCATTCATAATTTGGGACTCACCATATGTAGACCCCAACTCTGTACTAACCATTAAGGTATGTGCAGTACCAGTATCTGAGCTGATGGCTATGACTGATAGATCAGTGCTGTGATGTTGCTCTCTGTTTTCCTTCTCGGTGTGTTGTGGCTGGGCAGGCAAGCAGAAAATCAGAAAAGCGAAAATTGGGGTGAAGGAAGGAGGTTGGGGCGGGAAGCAAGAGGTCTATAGTGACACCATCAGCGGCTTGTACATCATACTAGGTAGCAGGATGAGGGTGGGCTGAGAGTTGAGAAAGGGCATAAATCAGGAACATGCTGTTATACTGAATGTTTTCAGCAGCGTTGGAGGCCATGGCTCCTTGGTGCAGGGAACTATCTCCGCCGTAGGGCTCAGGAGATGCAGGTGTTCCTATCCACCACTGGTTCTGCTCTGCTCCCAGCGATTATAGACAACCTTGGTCTGCAAGAGAGAGGGCGCAACATCAGTTTTGCATCGTTTTTTGGTGATGTGCCTGCCATATCCGCCTGAATAGCCAGTGATTTGTGGAAGCAGCAGGAGCTTGGTATGAGGCTGGAATCAGTGGAATGTGTGTGAGGGTGAGATGGAGTATCCTGAACAGTAGGAACTTCTGCTGGGTGAGTGATGGGATGTGATGCAGTGAACAGCATGAGAGGCTGGTGGCTAGGTGGGTATGAGATGCATTTACTGACCTTGACCACCCACATGAGGTCATTAAACTTCTTGTGGTACTGCTGCCATGTCCTTGGGGCCAGAATGCTTGCATTGACCTCCCTAACCATCTGCTCCCTTTCCCTTCAAAGGGGTGGTACTTGAGGGCCTCCTGGCCCCCTGCAAAAACATGGCCTCCCTCCTCTTGTCCACCTCTGTGACTATGGCCTCTAGCACCGCATCCTTGAACCTAGGAGCTCTGTCTCTTCCCTGGTGCTGCATTTTTGCAGCTTCGAAATGTAGCCAGTGTTAGTACAGGCAACCAGTAGCAGCTGCCTTCCACTAAGCGCAGCTCCCCTTTAAGAGGGGCAGATTACTTTTAAGAGGAGCAGGCTGGCTGTAGCATGTGTTGTCAGTGCACTCTGCTCGGCCCCCTCCTGAGCACTTAGGCAGCCGAGAGCGTGGGTCCTCCTCGAACCAATGCCATAAGCAGGTAAATGACGAGGCAGCACCAAGTTTTCATGCTGCCTGCCTCAGCTGCAATGGGCAGGTCATGAACCAGAACCCCAAAGCCGTAATTAATTTTTTCTGCTTCACTTTGCCACTTTATATGCCAGTAGGGTGCTCCATAGAGTAAAGGGATCAATCAACTGTGCACCAGTGTGATTTCTCTGTTATGTGTAGCATTGAGAGTTTCAATGCACCAAAGATGCCTCAATGCAGCCAGCAATTACAAGGGAAATTGTAAATTACCCTTAATCTAAGCACTGGAAAAGGTACAAACCTCATAGAAAGCTCATTAAGGCCTAAGAATTGGGTGTCTCTCGACAATTTAATTGGCGCACCACTTGAAAAGTCTCCAATCTTTTTTTTTGAAAATTCCATTGAATGCCTTTTAGTGTGCCCCTCATTACCATATCTGCACTCCCATTGCAACCCCTTCCATAAAATGCCAGTATAAAATTCTGGCCGATGTCCTTCCCTGGGAGCTTCCTGAATATTGAGCTATGATACGTTAACATATCAACATAAAATCACGCAAATGAGCTGACCTCGTCTTGTGGAGTAGGGTAGGCTCATACAGAGACAGGAGAAGCCAATGCCATCCAAGCATTGTTCCACAATGGCCGGATTTTGCGGTAGTAATGAGAGCGAAACTATTAGTATTCAATGTCAGTACTCCTCTGTAAAAGACAGCAATTTTTGAGGCTGGATTTTCAAAGGGCCACGAGGTCGGGACCCGATGCAGGCAGGATTGCAAAATCACAGTGCTGGAGGTCATCTTGGGATCCTGACGCCTCCGGGCCAGTGTTTAATTTTCAAAGGGCCAGCGGGAAGGAAGGAACGAGAAACGCGCTCGCTGTCAATTAACACCCGCTTAAGCTCCTTAAAGAGCTTGTTCAGGGGCCTGTGCGGTCATGTTTGAAATTTTCAATATCTAATTCGGTGAACCTGAACAGGCCAGTGCTCGTTAGTACACAGCTGTCAGGTTCGCTGCGGGGATGTCAGAAACTTTCTCTCCATTTAATTTAAGCTGGTCTTTCCTGGACCTACTTGCACCGGTTCAAGCACTACCTGCTCTCCCGTCATCGAGCTTGCATGGCCACTTCCCTCCCTGGGGACACTGCTGGGCCTGTAAGCAGCTGCCTGCTTTCTTCAGCAAGGCAGTGGCAGCCCCCAAAATGGCTGCTGCCTGCCATTGCCACTGGTGCCATGTCATGGAGGCATTCGGCACCTCTAATTGTGCGCCAAATCCGTACCCTGCCCAATTAGGGTATTTCATTTAAAAATAACGTTGCACGAGTGACGCAACTGAGGCACGGGGGTCGGGACCCAAAATTCATCCGGGTGTTGGGTTCCTGACCCTGCATTGAAAATCTGGCCACGAATGGTGTTAGTTAAATGTGGTAATCCAAAGGCTACTGTCAGCGATTCTACACTTCCCCATAGGGTACGTTATTGAAGCCCCTCCAGCTTACAATCAAGTAGAAATCACTGAAGTGACGAGACCTTCCTTTCGTACACTATTCGTCTCACTTAAAAACCTTTGAAAAAATTACAGCTTGTTGAATGAGGCGTAACTGGGTTTTTTATGGTGTACAAAGTTCATAATTACTGCTAAACAGCATCACTCTCCCTGAAAAACTAAGTTTATATTTGCGGTATGTCATATTTTTCCACTATGATAAAAATTTTACATTTTTTAAATTATTTTTTAAAGGTTTGTTTGTGATATTTCAGCTTCTACCTTAATCCTATGTGTACTACTCACTTATTTCACACTCTGTAAAATTTAGATTAACAGTGAAAAGTTCAGTTCATTTTTCTTCCTGGTTTTCTGACCATGAGAATACTTCAATGTGATTGGCTGTTTACTCTGTTTGACAACATCACAGTTGCTAGACTCCTGGAGATCCCCTTGATTTAGCTCCAGATTCAAACTGATATCGCCACAACCATGCTACAGAGATTTCTTGAGCTTTGAAGGCAGCTTCCTTCAAGTTCAGCAACCAGTGTTGTCTCTTCATCGTTGACCATGAAATCCAGCCCAATCAGTCCTTAAATATCCAGAGTGTCTGATAATCAGTTCATGGCTCTTTGAGAATCCTAATATGTGGAATCCACCCTGGAGATATTTGAGATAATTGAAACTACTTTGATCAGTATCATCTAAGCAATCTGTAATAGGCTCAGTATTTTATTTAATTGGCTTTGGTTAATATTAAAGTAAATATTTTCCTCTCCATTGCTCTGTTTGCTTGCTGACTTACTTCAAACATTTAGGCTGAGAAATTGGGCTCTGTACCGTAGCTGGAGCCAGTACTATGGAAGCCAGAGACCCTCCAAATGGGGCACGCATCATTTCTAGCCGCTTCAGCGTGGCCTGGGTGGCACCCCATGCTTGGAAGGGTACTCGGATGGGCGTGTGCCATGTGTGCACTAGAAGCTTCCCAACTGGCCAGATGGTGACATCAAACAGCCTTACCAGCTGATTTGACACAAGATTTACAAACTTGGACCACGTGGGTCCACTTAATATATTCGTTTGTCACTCAATAAAGAACATTCGTACAGCGGGGCCCACAAGTAGAGGACCAGGCACTCAACTTGCAGGTAAGATGGTACTGACCAACCTATGCTATTGCACAGTCTCTGGAAATGTTGTGGAGTGTTTCTGGAGTTGTTGTGGTGTGTTGCTGGATTTGGCAGGAAGTGTTGCTACATCCTCACAGGGAGTGCAGAAGATTTGGTGACCAGTCCATACAAAGGCTGCAACTGGTGTGGGACTGCAGTTTGCAATGCCTCTGGGTCTGCAACACAACAGGGAGATGGAGCAGAGGCCGTGGAGAGGGGAATCTCTGCGTAATGCCAAATTGGAGCCAGACTTCTCCGTGTTTTTTGACAGCGACAGGAGGCTGTCTGGTAGGCCAGCCAGTGCCCCCAGCATCTCAGTGTACATGTTCTTCAGCATTCTCCTGTATGCCACCCTGTTGAGGTCCTCATCTGAGTCCCCTGTAGCAAAGCATGCCTGCTACACCATCCTCAATTGAGCTGGCACACAAACTGTCCTTTTCCCTGGCCTGGCTGCAGCTTACTGGTACAGGTCCCAACTCTAGACTAGCCTCTCGGGCATGTACATTATCAATATCTGAGCTGGTGGTTGCAAATATCAGATCAGGTTACAAGGCTTTTTCATCAGTGCTGTGGTATTGCTCTCTCTGTTCCTCCTGGTATGCTGTGGCTGAGCAGTCGGCAGTACTTCGCTGTATAAAAGCTGAAAATCAGAAAGGGGAATGTTGGGGTAAGGGAAGTTGATGGTGTGGAAAGCAAGGGGTCCATGGTCACACCATTAGCAGCTTGCACATCTTGCCAGATAGAAGGATGAGGCTGAGCTGGGAGTTGAGAAGGAGATAAAACAGGAACATAGTGCCATCCTTCAAGTTCTAAGCGATGCCAAAGGCTCTGGGCTCTGTTGCAGCCGGCCCCCTGATGCAGAAAAGCATCTCCTGCTCAAGTCTCAGGTGTGCCAATGTCTGTGGCCCACTGGTTCTGCTCTGCTCCTGGCAGTTATGGGGGCCTTGTCCTGCAAGAGAGGGGGCAGAATGTCAGTGATTGTGTTGCACTGTGTTTGAGTGATGTGCTTGCCAAAGCTGAATAGCTGGTGGTATGTGGAAGCAGTGGGATTTGAGTGTGAGGATGGCATCTTTGGAATGTGTGTGAGGGTGAGGTGGAGCGCCTGGATGTTAGGTGCGAGTCTGGATTGTTGGTTGAGTGTGGGCGTGGTGCATTGAGCAATATGAGAATTTGGTGGTACGGTTGGTAGGAGGTCCTTGAAGATGCGTTCACTGACCTTGACTACCTGCATGACATCATTAAGCCTATTGTGGCACTGCTCAGGGTCAGACTCCTTGCATTGACCTCCCTGGCACCTGCTCCCATTCATTTTCAAGAGGCCGTCCTTGAGAGCCTCCTATGCCACTGCAGAAACATGACCTCTCTCCAGCTGTCCACCTCATGACTAAGCATTCCAGTGGCACATCCATGAACCTAGGAGCCCTCTCTCTTCCCTGGTGCTCCATTAGTGCAGCTCTTACATGCTGTCAGTGTCAGTACAGGAAAACATCTGCAGATCCCTTCCACTGAATGTTGCTCCTCTTTCAGAGGGGCAGACTGCTTTTAAGAAGAGCAGATTGGCTGCACTCTGTGAGATCTGCCCACGTTCCTTGATCCCCTGCTGAGCGTTCAGGCAGCTGACAGCACAGGCCATGCTCGGACCAACTTTGCAATCAGGTAAATGAGGAGGCAGCACCAAGTTTCCACACTGCCTACCTCAATGGCATAGGGCATGGGGAGGTCACGAACCATGATACCCGTGCCTGAGAATGGGAGATAATGAATTTTTACCGCATTATTTTATGTGTGCAGCAAAATATTTATCCTTTGGTATTTAAGTTATAACTGTTTTAATGAAAATTGTAATGGTTGATGATTAGCCCAGCTAAGAGTGCTTTATTTTCAGCTGTTAGATTATGCCTATGTAATAATAGTGACTACACTTCAAAGTTACCTCATTGGTTACAAAGCATTTTGGAATATCTTTAGGTCTTTAGGTTATATAAATACAAGTCTCTCTTTTTTGAGGGAAGGACACTCTCTTAATGAAAATATGTTTGGTAAATCTCTTCCTGTTTGGGAGAAAGAAGAGCTATCCATTGTTTTTAGACTAGATAATTTCACATGCAAATGATGCAATACAGCTTTTGATCTTGCTTTCTCCTATGCTTTTGTCAACAAAGGGGGAAAAAAGACATTTCCCAACACTTTGCGTGAGCCATGCCACTTTCGGAATAAATTATTGTCGTTATTAGCTAGATCACTAGATTCTAAGTTTTCATCTGACAGTTGTGAAGCAACTTTGAGGTCATCAAACTTGTGTTCTCCTGTTAAGGTTACTGGTATTTTGTGTTTCTGTATTTGTTAACTTATTGGTATACACCGGTAAAAGCTTCTGCAATGGTAGCACTGTTTTCCTTTATTGGACTGGCACTGCCTTTTGGAACTTAGGACTACGGGTTTCCAGGAATGTGGCTGTATTTACAGGAAATGGTGGTGCAGTTGTAATGTCACTGGACTAGTAATCCAGCAGCCCAAGCTAATGCCCTTGGGACACAGTTTCAAATCTCACCATGGCAGCTGGTGGAATTTAAATTCAGTTAATTCATTAATTCAATTAATTAATAAAAATCTGGAATTGAAATCTAGTCTCAGTATTGGTGCCATGAAACCCTACTGGTTCACTAATGTCCTTTAGGGAGGAATATCTGCAGTCCTTACCTGGTTTGGCCGAGATGTGACTCCAGGTGCACAGCAATGTGGTTGACTCTTAACTGCCCTCTGAAATGGCCAAGCAAGCCGCTCAGTTGTCAAAGGCAATTAGGGATGGGAAACAACAAATGCTGGCCATGCCACTTCCCATGAAGGAATAAAAAAAGGAATCCCAAGAATCTGACAATATTTATAAGGGTTCATTGGAGTGTATCAATATTTGTGGGGAGTTTGAAAACTACTGCTGCAGTTGGACAGCTGGGCTGTGATGAAAGCCACCATTTTGGAGAAAGGAGAAATTTGAAGAAAAAAACTTATTGCCGATCAGCACTTCCTGTTGTTCAATTATGGTATATTGTTTACTGTAAATTGTGGGAAAAATTTATCTTCAGACCCTGTCAGCTTTCTAGTGAAACATGTTATGCTCCTGAGCGGTTTCTGTCCCTAGGTAAAGGGAAAAGAACAAGGTCTTGAGAGAAAAAACTTCTGGGCTGAATTTTCGGGGGCTTGTGCACCGCTGAGCCCCCACGATAAATGGCGTAGAGGAGGGCAACTGCTGCATCCCTGGCAATGGCGTCTGGCGCCACCACACAGGCGCTGGCACCATTTTTAAAGGGCTTCATGCCCTTTTTAACGGCACATTATGGGCAAATTAAAATTGAAAAATTATTAACAGATTGAGGCCCCTCTCCACCCCCCCTCCCACCCCTCCGCGGCCACCCAATGGTCATTTAATGTTATTTACACACCGGAAACCATCTTCTTGCTAATCATCAACTTTGCCCCCCGAACTTTGCTCCTCAACCCTTCTCACCATCCCCTCTGCCAATAGAAGGATTTTGCCCCATTTCCCCCCCCCCCCCCCCACCCCGAAAATTTCAATCCACCCCCCTCCCCACCAGTGTCTCGCCATGGATCCCTGAACGGAGATCCGAAGGCTCGGGACTTCCAGCCAACGGCCGGAATATTGGCATGGGACAGCTGCCAGGACAAGGTAAGTTTATTTCTCTGTGTTTTCATCAATTTTAATATTAAAATGAAGGCCCTGCTGCCGAGTGTCGGGGGGGACATACCGAGACCCCACCAATGCGGCATCAGGGGTCATGGCGGGCCTCTCTCGGAAGAATTTTCCGGGCACGACCCCCGCCATGACCCCCAACGTAAAATTCAGCCCTCTGTTTACAACAGTATTTATAAACTATTTAACCAGCGTAATTCAAAATCAATGTGTAGTTTTTTGAAAAATTGTTTACATATATATTTATGATGACAGATGACTAATGTCTGGTGTAGTTAAGTGTGTTCATGCTTCAAAAAGGCTGCAGGAGAAGAAATGCTGACATTTTTCACACACATTTCCAACTAGGAGGGGACGGTACATGTTTAAAAGCCATCACCAAGGTTCATTAGACTGCAAATGTGACTATCCCCTGAAGTGTATCTTGAAGCATGCACACTCCAGTAGTGCATTAGTCTATTTAGTCTGTCACATGAAGATCACATTTCTATCAGGGTGATTTGCAGAATAAAAGAAACATGAGATAAAATGCCAGCAGGGGTCCATTCAAATAAAAACCCTGCCTGCCCCCAGAGAACTATGCCAGCTTAAATTTGCTTCTATTATCAATACATTCTAAAGAATCAAAAATCTTTTTATAAACCCAGACCTTGCACAAAGGATTGCTTCAGTCTTGAAAACATTACCTCGACAGTAAAAGCCTATATATTCAATAAATAACCAAAATGGATTATTTTTCCAGGACCAGTACCAATATGAATAAGTTTTTATATGTGTAGTGAGGAAAGAAAACACAGCGGTTAAAGCAAGCTCTTAATGTTATTTTACAATTATTCCAAACTACAATATTTTCATGCTGGAGTTGCATTTCCTGAAAAATAAACCTTTCGGTTACAATCAAAATATGCCCAGTTTTAATGCAACTGGAGCCCTCTTTGCTTTTGTTTAAAGTCATATGGAAAGTTCTTAAAAATAATTTCAGTGACATGTTGTGCAATTGTAGAATTGAGCATCATTTATTAATTTATATTGTTACAAACTGGTGAGCAAGAGGTCTCGGGTTCTCTTTCAGTCTTCACCTTGTCTGAATGTAATAGGGATTAATTTAAACACAATGTGTTTTTAGCTCCCTCTTGGTGAATGCTTGTTCATCGCTTTCCAATTATAAGGCAAAGAAACCAGCACAAACATGTTTTCATAGGTTTAAAGAAGAAAAGTTGAAATTAATTAAACTTAAACTCTAATTCGGTTATCACCTATAGATGCACGATGCGCCCATGCTAGCATTCATATGTGATACACAAATGCAAATAGGGACAGAAAAGAGCAGAAGAAAAAATAAAGTGAAAAGTTTAAGGCAATATCTGAAGAGTTTTAGTTATGGTTCTTCAAGATCGCTGTAGAGTCCTTGATTGTTGGTAGATCTTGCTTTTCATTGGGGCCCAGTATTCTTCTTAAACCATGTTTACTGCAGGAGACTTTTCTCTCTTGGGGTTCATGTGTCTTCAGTGGATTCAGAGGTTTGTGAGAAAGAGATGGGAGCAGACAGAGCGATCTTCTCCAGGAGCAAACAGACACTCTGAGTTCAAACTGTTTGTACAATTCAGAAAAACCCAGGTTGCCAAACAGGTACTAACTAGTCTGACCATAACTTGGATTGTATCACCTTAGCTGTCTCTGGCATGCTCCTGTGACACACAATACCTGGTGATCAAGGTCCAACGTGGGCTGAATGTGTCAGGGAATAGTCCTTTGTCCTTCCAAGCACTGTCTGTTAATATGCAAATGTATTTCCCAGCCATAGCTGATCTGTTTAACAAGTCCTTTCTTCACTCCAGTAACAGTTTAAAATCAATGTTCATGACAACGTTAATTTGCCTCATTCTTGGCAGGTGGGGGCCTAGCATGACAATATTTTTAAGGCCAGTTAAGGCAGAACGTAGGGAGTTGAGCTTAATCTGATGAAAATCTGTGTTTAACCCCTGACAATAGCTAGTTACAGCAGTAATTTGTCCCATGAAGCACGTAATTGTAGTTAGCAGAAAATGAATAAACATTAAGTTACAGAGGTCAGACATATTTAAGTCTCACACTTAGATTCTCTTTAAAATTCCATGTGGCATAGTATTTGAACAAAATTGAAGCAATAAGGACAGTCTTGGAATCATAAAAGCTTTACTATTTGCTTAACTTCAGTCTCAACTATCATTGCAAACTATTTTCAAGAATTTTTATTTCAAAAGCAATATGAATTTATTGTTTTCTGACATTGTCGTTAAATAATAAAATGTTACTAAAATACTGGGATGAGGTGAGTTGCTCTTGCAGGGAGCCAGCATGGATATGATGGGCCTCTTGGCCTCCTTCTGTGCTGTAACCAATCTCCAACTCAGATTCTGGGGTTTAATACATTTGTACAAACTGTTGCTAAAGAACCACAAGGACAATAAAATGGATAATATATAGAAATGTTGCCTTATTTTACAATATATTAAAATAATCACAAAACCTCTCTATTTATTTTATCAGTTCCTGAAGCTGCACCTTTGAACGTTGCTGTTGAAATTATGAACAGTACTTTAATTAAGGTTACTTGGTCAGAAGTACCAAAAGAGAAAATTCGCGGTCACCTGGAAGGTTATAAGGTAAAGTCTTCTCTGAATTATTGAATGATCTCACTTGATATTTATATGATACTTTAATTATAGATATAAATTTTTATTAGTTATTGAATATATTGAATGTACATATGTAAACTTCTTGGATTTTACAGTAAGACTTTCTAATTGTTAATGTTAGTGAAATAACAGTAAGATATCATGTTCAACAGCACAGGACATGGTGTAAGACCAAGATCCATTTAATTACAAATCAAAAATAAGGGAGTCACGGAAAGAACAACACTCTTCTCATTAAAAACCATCCTCCCTTATTCTCTGATGAACTAGAAGGAAAACTTGGATTAAAGTCCCAGTGAAATGTACTTCTGCTAGCTCAGCACTCTCTAACCTGCAAACAAATTGTCAGTAGTTGTTCTGGAAAATGTTCTTGTCATGTCTATCCAAGAAGCAGATATATATGCATCTTTATTTGTTTGGGGAGGAAGTATTTCCACACTAAGGAAGCCAGGATGAAAAACAAATTTTGAAATATGTTCCTAAATATCATCACCGATACCAATCTGTTTGTGGTGTACTGGGATGATAACTATGCCTCCAAGTGAATACCAGTCGAAATCACATGAGAGATGTCCACAGAAAGCGAAACATCAAATGAGTTGACTCAGACAACAAAGTGTGAAGATGGGCTTGTCTGTCTGGGAAAATATTTTGCGATTAGTTTGAAATAATTCCATCCTTGGCCCCCAACCCCATATGAAACATGTTTATTAGTGGGGTTTTAAAAACACAATGAAAAATATTAACAGACAAATTGTGCTGAATTTTACAGAACCCCCGACGTCAGGTGTCATGGAGGGGGGGGACTGGAAAATGCCTCCGGGAGAGGTCTGCCACGGACCTCGACGCCAGGAAGGCCCGGCCCGATATTGCTGGCGGCGGAGAGGCATTGTGGAGCCGCACCCCACCCACCCCCCCCCACCGGCTCGGTGATGGGAGCCCAATTTAAATATTTAAATTCATTAAAATAAATGAGTTAATTACCGTTACACTCCCACCGTCTGTCCCGGAGCGATCCTTGTGCTGGTGGCAGGCACACCCGTGCCTTCGGATCCCCGTCTGGGGAACTGAGGCGGAACACTGGTGGAGAGTGGGGAGCAGGTGCATTTCTCAGTACAGTGGCGGAAGGGAAGGGGGGGGAGTGGGGTCAAAGTCATTTCCTTGGTGTAGGGGATGGTGGGAAGGTTTATAGTGTAAATTTTATGTGCTTTGCGGGGGGGGGGGAGGTCAGGTGGACAAGGTAAGTGCATGCGGGGGGGAGAGGTCAAGTAATTCATTTAATTGTTAGTGGGGGGTGGGAGAGGAACAGAATGAATGTATTTAATTTTTTTTAAATGTTCCTTTAAAAGTTTAATTGAATGGTAGGGCTCGAAGGCCTTTAAAAATGGTGTCAGCTGCCTGCACATAGGCAGCTGATGCCATTGCTGGGTGTCCCCAGTCCACCCCCTCCACGTCATTGGGGCGGGGGGGAGCAGCCCGCCCCAGCTATTTAAATGCAATGCGACGTGTGGCCTGCACGGGTGGGATGCCATTGTTCATCGGTGGTGGAAGTATAAATTTCAGCCCATTATGTCCTATATTGGTAGTTGCTAGAAAACAAATGCTCAATTGAGAAAATTGATGGATCTCATGCAACTGGATTTCAAAGTTGAAGACATGCTGGGAGCAGAGATCGGGGTAAGGTCCGGTAGCTCTAGGGAAGAAATTGCAACACTTTTTAACCCAGTCACTGCATTAACATATTATTTCCAGGTTTGCTGACGTGATGAGGACCTGCATGAGTTGATTTCAACTTCAGCACATAAATAGATATTGCAAACATGAAATTTGATGGATGCTGAAATTGGGAGCAGAACTCAAAGGGCTGCATTTTAAAAGCCCGCCGCCAATGGCAGAAACGTTTGCGGCCCGCACACATGGGGCCCATGTCGCGGAGCCGCCGCGATTCCAGACGCGGAAGCTCATTAGCATGGCCGGGGCGGTCTCCCCTCCCCACCGATGATGTGGTAGTAGGGGGGTGGGGGGGCGGTGAGCCGTCCCCGGCAATACCGTCCGGCGCCAATGTGCAGGCGCCGGCGTCATTTTAAAAGGGATTACAGCCCACTATGACCATTTAAATTTTAAAGGAACAGTGTCTTTAAAGTTTATACAAATGAATAAAATAAGTTTTCCATGCCCTCTCCTACCTCTCCCCCCCTCCCCCCCCACACATTGGCATTACACATCATTCCTGCCCTTTTCCCCCAAGAATACCTATCATGAATATTTGACCTCTCCCCCCCCAAAGTTCGGAACCTTTGTCCTTTACCCCTTCCCATCACCCTCCCTGACCAATCTGAAGCATTTTAACCCTGCTCCCTGCTCCTGCACTGAGAAAATCACCTCCTCCCCCTACCCCACAGGTGTCGTGCCTCGTTTCCCCAAACAGGGATTCGAAGGCACGGCATTGCAGGCCGCCGGAATGAAGATCCCAACCTGCTGGCAGAATAGCTTCGGCCTGCATATTAATTAAAGTTAAGTACCCATTTGCATATTAAAATGCAGGTCTCGTCGCCGAGCAGTGGGGCAGCCACCACAAGGCCTCGCTGGCGCCGCCAAAATCGGGACGGGGCTGCCGGCATCAGGGTCAGTGGCAGGATTCATCTGTTGCTATCTTCATTCCCCTCCCACCACCGTTCCCGGCATCGGAGAACCTTCAAAAATCCAGCCCAACGACGTGGCAGAACAGCGTGCACACATTCAAAGGCTGCACTTCATTTTAGTGACTCCTCCCTCGATATGATTCTTGGGGCTTTAAGGGCCTGCAGGGAGGTACTGCTTCCTAGTGACAGGAGGAAGAAGCTTGCCAGTGAAACCAAGAAGGCATGTCTGGAGGTCGCAGAGGAGATCAGCAGCAGGAGCATGGTGTCACACTCCTGGATTGAATGCAAGGCAACTATGTCAGGGGCAGGATAGGCAGAAGACGCCTTCCTGCCCAGAGGCCAGTTGAGGCCCTTAGATGGCCTATTACCAGCCACTTAAGGGCCTCTTCTTGCCACTGCTGGGATTTAACGAGTGGTGGAGGGGGGGGGAGGGGGACGCGGTGCCTCCACCACACGGGGAGGTCGCCAGGTAAACCGAGGGTTTGTGGGGGAGTCCCTCCTCCGTGCGTAATCTGTGGCCCGCGGAGGTTGGGAAAACCTGTACCTCGTGAACCACCCTCCCCGTTGCACTAAACAACCACCCTCTCCTCCTCACCCCCTCATCGGGGCCTGCCAGTCTGGTCCCAGAGACCCCACTGCACACACCTTAGATCCAGGTTACAGTGCTGGGCCTGGGTCCAAGGCCTTTTGCAGTACTGGCAGTGGCCACCAGTCCCGGTGGCGGTGCCGATACTACTGAGCTGCCAGCCCTCTGATTGATTGGCAGCTCTTGGAGGCAGGATCCCAATCTTTAAAGGGATGGAAATACCCCCACTGGGCTGTTAATTGTCCTGGCACTGTAGAATTGCACTGGGGCGGGGGGCAGGTGAGAGGGCTCCAGCTGGCCAAGGCCAGATAATCAATAGAGGGATGATGGCGAAAGGGGAGATGCAAGTAAGGTGTCGGCTCAAAGCACTTCCACTTCTCATCTGTTGCTCCTCCCTATTCATTACCCTTCATGTTGCCTTCCGTCTGGATGGCAGTCTGGCCTTGAAAATTGTAGGTGGAACAGTCTTTGGTGGGATGCTCACAGGCTCCAAAACCCAGCGGACATCAGCCAAGAACAGATCAGCAGTCAGAGCAGGGATCTGAGCAGCCTGCCTCCACCTCTGCTAAAGCCGCGGGAGTTCTGCCACATGGAAGTGGTAGGAAGAGGAAGAGTAAAGATTTGTAGTTGTACAAAGGTGTGCACATGGATGTATTACACAATGTTAGAACGTTAAGTTTCCATTTCATTTTTGAGCCACACTAATATTATTTGTTTCCACCAGTTTCCTGTGTTGCCTATTTTTGGTTGCTGCCTGGCAAGTGGCCTTTTCACTTGTGAGGAATGGTAAGACATGAATTGATGCTGAGAAATGGGGGAACTGTGAAAGGGATGCTTGGTTGTCGGCAGGACTGCTTTGTGTTGAGGGAAGTGGAGCTGGTGAGGGGAATGGCTTTTACATGTGATTGTCAGATAGGTGGACTGGTGGAAACTAAGTAAATGAGGATATCCCGGGCAGCAATATGCACTGCTGCTGGTCATTGGGCCATATCATATTCTGCCTGCTCCTGCTTGTAATTATCTGAAGATGCCCTTGCACTGAGCTTTGTTTCTCCTGCAGATCCAAACCTTGCTGCTATGTACCACTGCACAGTGTGCAGCACACCACAACCATTCTGTAGACTCTGGCTGTTATTAATTGAAGGGTGCTGCAGTATAAGGGTATCAAAGGGTTAATCTTGAAAGAATGTAAATATTACCACCCACCATGATGAGGTAAGAAATCATGTGGGAGAGACTCAAGAACAGTTATTGTGTGGCTTTTGAAGGAGATCCACAGGCTAGTGTGGAGTGTAAATAGTTACGATACAATAAAGATTAATGTTTAAACAATACAGTCTATGAACCTCTGGCTAGACTCTGGCAGCATACAAAACCAAATATGTGCCATGGTGAACAGTGCTGGGATCGAAATCCTGCACCCAGAAGAGAAAACTTGAAGCAACTATCATGCTTCTGCCAGAAGAGAAGAAATTTTAAAACAAGTCACTGAAAAGAGAAAAAGTACAAACCTTAGCAGGCTGAGAGAAGCTCCATAGAACGGAAGCGTGGCTGAAAAGCAAGCGATCGGGTGAGTCATCATGCCAACGATTGAGAAATCCTGGTTTTAAAAAAAGCCTTTGAAGAGCTTAAACTATTAATTTTCTAAAAGCTCCATGTGAGAGCGAAAGAAAAAAAAAACTGGGGAAAACCCAATTCCTTACTTGGGCTGAACATGAGGGTGAAGAGTGGGAAAACTTTGAAAAGTGCGCGAGCTGAAAAAAGGTCCAATAGTGAAGAAAAATAAGCACGAAAAACCCAAAACACAGCAGAGTCTCTATTAACACAGCTAAACTGAAGAGAAAAAAATTATTAAAGCAGTCAAATGTGAACAAAATAAATAAAATCTAGCTAAAAAAAAAAGCAACTGGAACTGTTTATCGAACAGCTCTGTCAATTCCAATAGGCAGCTATGTAAACATATAAGTGAACTGCTGAAAGTAAGAGTAAGTCCCAACCAGAAGCCTATAAAAAAAACAAACAGGGAACACTGTCAAGCACCTGCTATACTCAATCAAAGCAAGTTAGCCTGCAAAAAAAGAGTTTCTTAAAGTCTATAAAAAATAGATCAAAATTTGGGACTGCCAGAGAGTTTCAAGTCATGAGGGATCCAATCACACTCAAAACTAGGTACTCTGGAGGAAAAGGTTCCTCAGATACAGAATTATATTGAAATTGGACATCAAGTCTGAAACAGAGCAAGTGAATACATTATTATATTTAATTGGTGCTGTAGCTGATGATATAATACCAAGACAACGTATTGATGAAACATCAGCCAAATTTGACCAAGTATTAAAAGCTTGTGATTCCTAATTCAATTTGTGCAGCAATAACAGACCAATCCTGTGAGGTGAGAAAAGACCTTGCTACAAGAAACCTCCTGTAACTGTTCAGTTCCTTCCCCAGAGGGCTGAACAAGAGGCACCAGGAAAAAAGGTACACCGTGGGGGGAGGGGGGGAGAGCAAAAGACACCTTTAAACCCTGCCAGTGCTGTGGTGCAAAAACTTACCACAGGTGTGAACAATGTCCCGTAAATAGAGCAGAGTGCTTTTATTGCAGAAAAATAGGACATATCAGTAAGATGTGATAAAATACAATCTCGATTGCCTCAAGCTCTAAAGGAGAAGTAGTTAAGAATAGAGAAGTAAATGAAGTTACGCAATCTCCTGCAGCAGACCAATCGAAATATTTTCTGGATGAAATTAATGATCCAAAACAACCATTTTGGTCAGCAGACGTATATATTCGTGGACATATCACTAATTTCAAACTTGACACTGGAGCAAGTGTGATGGCCCTGTCAGATAAAGAGCCCTGGCTTTCCACACATGTTCTACACTCAACTGAAACTCAGTTACATGGCCCAGGTGGTGGTGTAGTTGAAGTAAAGGGGAAGTTACAAGTGATGCTTCAATATAAGGGAAAGGAGATATCAGAAACACTGTATGTCCTAAGCAGTCAGGAGTTCTCACTCTTAAGTAGAAGAGCTTGTATTGACCTTCATCTGATAGAGAAATTTGAAGAGATTAAACAACAAGAATCCAGGAGCCAGGACAGAGGGAGAGCCCCCCAACCTGACCTGAGCATTACAGAGAGT
Source organism: Heterodontus francisci (assembly GCF_036365525.1). Classification (NCBI taxonomy): domain Eukaryota; kingdom Metazoa; phylum Chordata; class Chondrichthyes; order Heterodontiformes; family Heterodontidae; genus Heterodontus; species Heterodontus francisci. The sequence goes on from NC_090389.1 coordinate 33,136,225, forward strand.
CTGGATTCTGCCTGACAGCCTGTACAATGCGGAGAGACACAGCACAGGCCGCCATGCCACTCAAAGACTACCAGAACGAGAAAGAGAAATGCAACAAGTTCCCACAGGAATGCTACATGGACAGAGAACTTGGGAAGAAGCAAGTCCAACAGATTTGTAAGGTACACAGACAAGATCAAAGAAAACCTCTAATTCTGACTTAATTCCCAACTAGACCATGGGAACGGTTGGTGATGGATTTATTTTTCTTTGAGAGACGATCCTATCTAATTGTAGTTGATTACTTGTCAAGATGGATTGAAGTTAAGCAATGTACACAACAAGAAGTTTTCGCAACACTTCTTGCCTAATCAGATAGTATCTGATAATGGACCACAATTTGCAAACAATTATTTCACGCACTTTGTGGAAGAATGTGGATTTGTTCACCTAACAAGCTCTCCTAAGTATCTACAATCAAATGGAGAAGCTGAGCGAGCAGTCAGAACCATTAAAACTACGTTGATGAAAAATCAAGATTTCCAATTAGCACTACTGACATACAGAACTATTCCATTAATGTGCGGATTAGCACCATTAGAACTCTTAATGGGAAGATCACTTCGAATAAAACTTCCAATTCTACCCAAGAAATTACTTCCAGGATTGCAAAGCAAGAATTATCAGAAAGTACAAGACAAAGAAAAGTTGTATCAGAACAAACAGACCCATAATTATAACAGAAGATACCGTACAAGAAACCTACCAAAGTTGTCAGAAGGGCAAAAGGTATGGGTATGAGACCAAAATAGAGAAGGGGTAATTCTCCAGAAAGAAAAGAATCAACAACGATCTTATCTATTGTGAACTCAAGAAGATACTCTCTGGAGAAATAGAAGGAATCTCATTCCTTTACATCAAAGATGTCAATTGGCCATACATTTAGACGACTTTGATGATGAACTGGAAAAAAAAACGGAATACTACAAACCTCAATGAAGGCCATCAAAGTCAAGACACAAGGGATCAGAGAAAGACTACTAATCTTCCCCATCTGATGACAACAAAATCAGAGAGAGTTGTGAAACCTCCTGATAGGTTGAATCCATGAAGTCAGAGACTTGGGGGGAGATGGGGTAGTATGTAAATAAAAAAAATGAATGTATGTAAATATATATTGGGATAAAGACTTCGGGGGAGATGTATAAGGGTATCAAAGGATTACTCTTGAGAGAATGTAAAGATTACCTCCCATCATGATGAGGTAAGAGATCATGTGGGAGAGACTGAACAACAGCTACAGTGTAGCTTTTGAAGGAGGCACAGAGGCTAGTGTGGAGTGTATATAGTTACGATACAATAAAGATTAATGTTTAAACAATACAGTCTAATAATATCTCTGGATAGACCCCATACAGTGGCAGCATAAAGAACCAAATATATAGCAGGTGCCTTCAGATCTGTCCAGGCACCTGAAATACATCTTCAGCATGCGCATTGCTTGCTTAATGACACATCTGTCATATGATTGACAGAGGGCTTTCATTGTATAGCTCATTGGCCACATCAGTTTGGTTCCTCATGGGTGTCATCAGCCATGTTTTAAGCAGTCAGCCGGCAAGTCTGCTTTGAAGTAAGAAGAGATCAGGGAGGATGGATTGCCACAGGATGAAAGCATCATTGGCACCTGCTGGGAATCTTGTGCACGCCTGCATAAGGATCATTTTATGATTGCATACCAGCTGCACATTGATGGAGTGGAAGCCCCTGCAGTTGACGAACATTCCTGGGTGATCTCTGGATGCATTAATTGCCAAGCACATGCAGTCGATGATACCCTGCACCTGTGGAAAGCCCGCCAGAGCTGCAAACCCAAATACCCCCTCACTCTAACTGCCATCACTCGTGGCAATGTTGGCATAATTACCTGCCCTGGCAAACACACCATCAGCCACTTGTCTTATGCACTTGTGTGCCACCGACTAAGAGATCCTGCAGATGTATTCTGCAGAACACTAGAAGGTGTCAGAGGCAAAGAAGTTGAGGGTGGTGGTTACCTTGGCAGCATGGCCACCAGATCCACTTGGCAGCAGGACTGGTTCTGCCAGGCTGCAAAAGTCTGCCACCACCTGACGTGATACTCTGAACCTCCTGAGACACTGGTGTACTGACATGTCAAGGAAGCTTATTCTTTACCTGTGTTGTGCGTATGATCTCCTGCAATGTGAATTTTTCTGCTCATCCCATGTCTCCAGTGGAGTGGGAGGTCTGTGAGGAGCAGGCTGCTGTTATTGGTGCTGCTCCTGCTGCTGCTGGTGGTGTTGAAGCTGCTGGTCATCTTGGTCCTCATCAGAGATCCAAAGTAAAACAGCAAAAGTGGCACCTGTATTTACCTGATAGATCACAGTTCCAAAGTGGAGATTAGACATACAAACTTTCAAAGTTGTTGTTGAAGTAACATTCATATTTGTGAACGTTGCCTCCAACATTGTAAAAATAACCTCTCAGCACAAGTACAGTGAGCAAAGTCACAATATCAGGTGAGAATCAGCTGTGAGGTTTCATTACTTATGAACATGTTTCCCTGCCTTCAGCCCCCATAATTGCTGCTGTGTTGTCGCCTTGCTTTCACTGGTTAGTTCCAGGAAGCCCAGGAAATCCATGCACCCACAGTTAAATTCCAAAAAGCATGTTAATATTACTCCAATTGAGCATTAATCATATTGAAATTAATGACCCACCTCTCCTGAGGGAAGTTCCTCACATGCAATTTAACGCATTGCCATTTAATCCAGAAGTCACCAGGTTGGAGCCAGCTTCCTGCCACACCATCAATTTGCACACGTAATACTCCCCACCATCTCCCAAACCCACATGTTCTTGCAAGTTAAAAATCACACCATTGTTCCAGACTATAGTTCACAAAAAAACAAACACCTTAATTTCTGTTTTTTTGAAACCAGCTTTTACATTGCAGTGGCTTTTACACACATTAATGATTGCTATATAAAAAGTAAATGCATTTATGCAGCATCTAAAGGAAAATATAAGCTAATAAATAGCTATGGAGAAAAATCGGCATAAACATTGGAATATTTCATTTTGCTAAGACAAACCTATGTAAATTCAACAATGATTTAGTTTTGATAGCCCTGTAATAGCAATTAGCAGGTACTTAATAAGAGTTCATTTGTTACATAGTGGTGTGCATACCTAAATGAAGTAACATATATTGTCACAAGAATGGCTCCAGGGATGAAGAACGTCAGCTATGTGGATAGATTGGAGAAACTGGAGCTGTTCTCTTTGGAGAAGAGAAGATCAAGAGGAGATTTGATAGAGATGTTCAAAATCATGAGGGGTCTGGAAGAGTAGATAGGGAGAACCCATTCCCAATGGTGGAAGGGTCAAGAACCAAAGGACACTGATTTGTGATTGACAAAAGCAGCAACAGTTGTATGAGGAAAATCTTTTTTACCCAGCACATGTTTAGGATCTGGAACATACTGCCTGAGAGTGTGCTGGTGGCAGATTCTATCAAGGCCTTCAAAAGAAAATTGGATAATTATTGTCATGCAGGCCCCCACCTGCCAAGAATGAGGCATATTAATTTTGCCACATGGACTTTAATTTCAAATTGCTGCTGGGAAGAAGAGAAAGCCTGTTACAAGGACTGCCAGACCTTGTCTGGAAAAAAACATTTACATACTAACCAACATTGAAGGCAGGGAAGCACATTCCATTCCCTGCTAAGATGATACAATACACAAAGCCAAGACATGGCCAGACCAGTTAGTCACATAACTGACCTGCTTGGCAACCTGGGGGTTTCTGAATTGTACAGTTTGAACTGAGAACCTACAGAAAGCAGAATGTTCTTGGACTAAAGAAGACCTCCTGTCTGTCAGTCTGCTCCCCTCTCCCTGAATACTCGGCCCCAACAAAAAGCAGGATCTACCTACAATCAAGGACACTACAGTGAGCTCGAAGAACCAAAACAAAAACTCTTCAGATATTGCCTCTAACTCTTCCACTTTATTTTTCTTCTGCTCTTTTCTGTCTCTATTTGCATGTGTGTATCGCATATTCATGCTAGCATGGTCGCGTCATGTATCCACAGGCGTTAACTGAATTAGAGTTTAGGTTTAAGTTTAATAAATTTCAATTTTTCTTCTTTAAATCTAAGAAAGCCTGTTTCTTTGCCTTATAATGGGAAAGTGGTGAACAAGGATTCATCAAGGGGGAACTAAAAACACAGTGTGTTTAAAAATAAAACCCTGTTACAGTAAGACCAGGTGAAGGCTGAAAGGGAACCCTAGACCACTTTCTCACCAGGTCGTAACATTATCTAAAGTGAAAAAATTTGCATGGCTGCAGGGAAGGCAGGGGAGTGGGACCAGGTGAGTTGTTCTTCCAGAGAGCCACCACGGACATGTGGAGCCAAATGGCCTCCTCTGTGCTGTAACTATTCTGTGATTCTATTTCTCATTTGAAGCTCCATGCCTCTGTAACAATGCAAAACTATATATTGCTTAATATGATTACAACAAAGATGAAGCCTTTTGTGTCTGATGCTTGAGGGTAGTGGTCTCTTTCTTTCATGGTACATATTGGATTCAAAGCTTGGTTCATTTAAAGAAGATGGCCCAGCTTGTTTTGTTACACATGTGCCCAAACTGATGTCAGATCTGATCCAGGTAAGATTAGATTAGAAATACAGCACTGAAACAGGCCCTTCGGCCCACCGAGTCTGTGCCGAACATCAACCACCCATTTATACTAATCCTACACTAATCCCATATTCCTACCAAACATCCCTACCTGTCCCTATATTTCCCTACCACCTACCTATACTAGTGACAATTTATAATGGCCAATTTACCTATCAACCTGCAGGTCTTTTGGCTTGTGGGAGGAAAAAACCGGAGCACCCGGAGGAAACCCACGCAGACACAGGGAGAACTTGTAAACTCCACACAGGCAGTACCCGGAATCGAACCCGGGTCGCTGGAGCTGTGAGGCTGCAGTGCTAACCACTGCGCCACTGTGCTGCCCTTAACTGAGAGGCCAAACCATTTAATTATATCTTAAGGTTTTTTCATTATATATGTTTGACTGGCAACTTTTTTGGAGATGCAAATATACAATTTATTTTATCCCAGAGACTTTTGAAATATAATTCTCAGTTGTTTTAATCTACCTGCTTAGTCCAATGAAAGGCATCATGGATAGGCCAGAGAGATTCCATGCATAGTCACCAACAGCCTGCCACGTAATTTCATTATGGAAGTCCAGTTTAAATTGCATTTTAGTGCATTTTGGTTAGTTTTCGTTAACTAAACCTGCAACTACTGTAAATTTGCAGTATGTTAATGAACAATTGCGTCTCACTCATCTATTTATTGGTTAATAGATCAGTCCATTTATAATCCAACTGCAGTCTAGGGGAGTGTTTATTGTGCTACCTTCCCAAGTTGATGGACATCACGTGAGGGTACACAGTATAATCAGTAAGCTGAAATACAGTGATGAGGTTTTCTGTTTGAGCACTCAGTGCAAATGGCTTAGAAAGTCATTTCTAATGACTGAAAGCAGCACACTTTGAATCATAGTTGGTGAGGGCTTATCTACAGAAATGTTCTGAGATGCTGAACCCAAAAAAGCTACTTGGTGTAAGAACTTTGGGTATGCTTCACTTTTTAAGCATGATGCTACACATGGTTTATTCATTATTCTTTTGAGGCTAGGCCCAATGCCAAAGCAACAGACCTCATGTTACTATTCTCCATGAACTGAAGTCTATCTCAATAAGAAAATTAAAATAAAATGAGCTGGAGGAAAGAAAAAAAAAGATTCAGGAGTGTGAAGAAGATTGTCTACCTTTCTGCATACATAATATCTATTTATAATATATTAAATGTTTTGCATAGACAGCATTTCCTCTTCATATTAACCTTCCTTTCAGTGTTGCAATTTTTGATTATTGACTATTTCTGGACAGGACAATGTGCCAACAGTAGGTGTTGTGCTTGGATATTAATTTTAACCTATAAAACAAAAAGCAATGTACTTATAATCCTACTTAGCTTTCAGTTTTCCCAGTATGAGGTGCTGCTGTTGCACCTCTAATATCTATTCCTCTTTTAAAATTTACTTAATCTCCTGCATGCCTTCGGCATTTCCACGTACTCCTGTCTTCACTGGGCTCATGAACTTTTCTGCCCACTTCCAGTGTTTCAGGGCACCACAGGCTGTCCTGACCTGTCCACTGTTCTTCCACCTTCCCTGCCATTTTATTTTTATTTTCAGCCCCCCTTGTCCACTCCCGCATCTTCAACTGTTCCAGATATTTCAACATTTTCTCTAGGCATCCTTTCTTGTTCATTTCAGTTTTTCCTTTGGCTAACCTAATGTACATGTAGATACCTTGAAAAAGAGAGAGAGATCAGAGAACAGAAGACAATAGAGGGAGGAAGAAAATGGGAGAGAGGGAGGGGGCATATGTGGATAGAAGTAGTGCAGGAGAGATTGAAAGAGACAAAGTATGTAGTGGAGAGTGAGATCAGTGGAGAGAGACGCATACAAGGAGGAGCAAAGAGAGTGAGAGAGTGACAAAGATCTTCTGGGAACAAGAGAAAGCAAAAGAGAGATCTTTGGAGGAGGTGGAAAAAGAGAGAGCAATATCCAGAGGAAGAGAGAAGACCAAGGAGAGAGAGACTAGTGGAATGCCTTGTTTGGGTACTGTGGCTTGTACTTGGGGACTAGAATGATGTTCACTGCACACAAACACACCTGGGGCAAGTTGTACCAGCCGTTGTATTGGGGAGCATGTTAGCATGTGCAATGGACGTCTGCTGGATGTATGCAGAGCAGGCCTCTCATGGCATCAATCAGCGTGGAGCATTGATTAGATGCCAGCGCTGCCATTTTGCAGCTCAACGCTCCAGCTACCACCTTCTCTTAACCTGGCACACCTGAACATGCGTTCAGCAGCAGAAGGACCCCCACCAGAACTATTTAAGGGATCATCAACTGCTTACAGGTTAGTAGCTGATTGATTTCTTCAGGCTGTTGCTTCAATTCCACAAATTATTGATAGTTATTTAAGGTTGCAGAAGTCTACAGGGAGTGATGTGGCGGATGCTGAAGGAGCTTTTGCTAATTTCAAGGCTTCTGCACAAACCTAGTTGGTCACAGACATGGGTGCACTAATAGGCATTCCCCTTGCGATACAGGATGACTTGGGGAATGAGTAGCGGGCACACTGAATAGGACAAGTTACTGGAAGAGGGAAGAAGAGAAGAAGGAGAAAGGGTCTCAGCAGGTGGCTGTATCCACCCAAGGTGTTCAGGATGCAATTCACTGACATAAACCTTAGTGAGGAATGATGGGATGGATTTTATAGGGGCCTCGACGTTGGAAACCATGGTGGGGGGTTGGGGGCGTGAATATTGGCCCGGATGAGGCCCGTCACCGACCTCGATGCTGGCAGGGGGCCCTTCCCGATCTTGCCGGCGGTGACGAGGCCTCGTGGCGGTTTTCCCCCGCCACTCGGCAACGGGACTTCAATTTAAATACTCAATATCATTAACATACCTTAATTAACAATGTTCCCATCACTTCCTGATGTGCTGCCGCGATCTTCATCCTGATGGCTAGTACTGACGTGCCTTCAGATCCCTGTCCGGAGAAATGAAGCGCAACACCTGTGGGGAGGAGGGAAAGAGGTAAGTTTATCAGCGGGGGAGCGGGATCAAACTTATTTGATTGGTCTAGGGGTGATGGGAAGCAGTAAAGTTAAAAGTTTCTGACCTTTGTGGGGGGAAAGGTCAGGTACAGAAGGTGAGTATTTTGTGCGGGGGCGGGGGAAGGAGAGGACAAGGGATGAAATATAAACTTATTGAACAGCTGGTTTGTGGCCATACACACAGCATCATGAAAGTCAATTCTCAGTATCCTGACAGCAGTCATGATGCCTTCATTTTACAGCAGTCCTCTGTGATACCTGCATTTGAGCCACCATGGCAAACTAAAGGGTGGCTACTGGATGACGAAGACTATCCACTGACCACATTTTTCTATGGTTCTGTAGCTGATGTCTATGGTGCGCAACCCATGCACCTGTATGTTAACTTTGTGCGTTCCTTATACGAGTACCCCGAAGTCTCTCTGAATATCAACACATACCAGTTTCACAAATTTTTTTAAAATTCTGCTTTTCTATTTTTACGCCCAAAGTGAAAAACTTCACACTTCCCTACATTATACTCCATTTGCCATCTTGTTGCTCACTCACTTAACCTGTCTATATCTCTTTGCAGCCTCTCTATATCCTCCCCGCAGCCTACCTTTCCACTGAGCTTTGTATCATCATTAGATACATTACTCTCTGTCTCTTCATCAAAGTCATCAATATTGAGTGTGGATGGCTGGGACTCCTGCGCTGGTCCTTGCAGTGCCCCACTAGTCACTGCCTGCCAACTTGAAAATGCCCCCCTTGTGCTCACTCTCTGCTTCCTGTCTGTTGACCGATCATCTGTCCGCGCTAACGGATTACCCCCAACACCATGGGCCCTTGTCTTGTCTATTAATCTTTTGTGTGGCACCTTGTCAAATGCCTTTTGAGGGTCCGGGTGTGCTTCGTCTACTGGATCACCTTTGTCTGCCCTGCTGGTTGCGTGCACACAATGAAGCCACGCTGCCATACACAATGAGATAGAGCACACCATTGGTGTGTTGAAACAATGCTTCTGTTGTCTGGGTCACTCTGGAGAAGTCCTGCAGCTCTTGGCAGAGTAAGATGTCAAGATTTGTGGTGGTCGACTGCATGCTGCACAACCTCACCATCATGGGATGATAGCCCCGGCCACCAGCTACACTGCGAGCACCTCCAGAGCAGGAGTATGAGGAGGAGGAAGGGAAAGAGCTGAGGCAATCTGTACGACTGCTTTCTGACCAGACTGTCCATGAAGAACTCATCTGAGTGCAATACAAATAACCACAACCCCCATTCCCCCTTCACCAACAATCCCACTCCTTATCTTCACTCTGTCATTGATCATCACAGAGTCTGCCTGGCTACAATGCAAAAATAAAGGCAACACAAAATAAACATTTCAAATCAAATTTATAGGTGAAATCATCCCATATACAAAAGTACAGTCCACTAGTTGAAATTTGCTTTGACACTGCCCCAGGAATTAAGAACATAAGAACTTAAGAAATAGGAGCTGGAGTAGCCCATACGGCCATTGGACCGTATACGATCATGGCTGATCTTCTGTCTCAACTTCACTTTCGCGCCCGCTCCCATAACTATCGATTCCCTGAGAGAGTAAACCTCTGTCTGTCTCATCTTTAAATATTTTCATTGATGGTTTATCCACAATCTTCTGAGGTAGTGAATTTCAAAGATTCACAACGCTTTGAGTGAAGAAATTTCCCTTCATCTCAGTCCTAAATGATCATCCCCTTATCCTGAGACTGCCCCCGTGTTCTAGATTCTCGAGCCAGGGAAAATAACCTCTCAGTTTCTACCATGACAACTCCCCTCAGAATCTTGTATGTTTAAATGAGATCACCTCTCATTCTTCTAAATTCCAGAATATATAGACCCAATTTACTCAGCCTCTCATCATAGGACAACCCTCTGATCCCAGGGACCAATCTAGTGAACCTTCAATGTACCATCTCCAATGCAAGTATATCCTTCCTTTAAATATGGAGACCAAAACTGCACACAGTACTCCAGCTGTGGTCTCACCAAAGCCCTGTACAATTGTAGCAATACCTCTTTATTCTTGTACTGAAATCCCCTTACAGTAAAGGCCAACATACCCTTTCCTTTCCTAATTGCTTGCTGTACCTGCATGTTAACTTTCTGTGTTCCTTGCACAAGTACACTCTCAACATCATCATTTACAAGTTTCACGACTTATAAAAAAAATTCTGCTTTTCTGAATAACCTCACACTTCCCCACATTATACCACCTTGTTGCCCACTCATTTAACCTGTCTTTATCTCTTATAGCAGCTTCTTTGTGTCCTCCTCACAGCTTGCATTCCACCTAGCTTTGTATCATCAGCAAATTTAGATAAATTACTCTCTGTCACTTTGTTTAAGTCATTAATATAGATTGTAAATAGCTGAGGCCCCAGCACTGATCCTTGCAGCCCTTGACTAGTTCCAGCCCGGCAACTTGAAAATGCCCTATTTATCCCGAATCTTTGCTTCCTGTCTGTTAACCAATCCAACCAATGAACAATTTCTCTGCAGTTTGACATCAATAGTTAGACTAATCCTCGTGCATTAGACGTCTATTCTTTCCCCATTATGTATGGTTGCACTTACTGCCTTATCAGTGTATAATTATGTAAATGGCAGCTGATCCTGAATTTCCATTTGATCATTTCCAACACACATGCTAGCAATTCAACATTGAGTTGACATTGTAAAAAAAAAATCCTGAGCCTGTTACAATGCATCATTTAAAATTATGAGGCAGTCAAAATGGGCTATCTCTCCAGAGATGGCCCAGAAAGGTTATCCAAAGCAGTAGCTGACCCGTACTTACTGGGAAATCCCAATCTTGATCTTTGATCTGCGCTGATCTTTGCTGAGATTGCTTTCAATGAGCTATAATTGGCATTGATGTATCTGAATTAGGAAGCTGAAAATTGATCAGGGTTTTTTCTCCTAATCACTATCCAGTGACCTCTAGTTCAAGTGAACATTATGAGTTTTGAGCAGGGACAGTGATGAGTTTGTTTGTGATGCTCACTGTGGCACTGATTGAAGACATGAATAATAACCATTTAGTTGCTGTATTGGAGTGTGACTGGAATCGATGCAACCACACCGCAGAAACGAGTTGACACCTTTGAGAGAGGTGATGAGGGGAGAGAGGAAAGATGAAAAAGAGGGGGGGGGGGGTGGGAAATGACTAAGCAGTCTAAAGATTGATATTTGGTTCATATGCATTTCGTTTGAGATGAAAAATCTGCTCAACTCAAACTCATTCCCACAGACTATAAACCTTGCGGCTGTTTTTATGTTTAATGCAATTTCCTGTACAAATGCAATGAAAAAGTTTTGCATTAGTGTGCAGAACAAACTTGGTATGTCCCAAATATTTGTGATTACCGAGCATGTTTTGCTGAGCAAGCATTGCAGTATATAAACACTTAAGTTATAGGTATTTAAAAATTAGCTTATAGTATATATTTTACGTATTTATTTATGTGATTTATAATGCATAGCACATAGTACACCTGCATCTTACAGCTGACACAGGAACTATCATTATGACCTATGTTTGTTAAAAAAGGATACTTTTTATAATTTATTGGAATTTTAAACGAAAACTAGACTTATGTGGGAGATATTGTACTGAGCTGAAGAATTGCAATGAGAGAAAATGGTAATTTTAAAAAAATCATTCATGGAGTGTGAGCATCACTGGCTAGGCCAGCATTTATTGCCTATCCCTAATTGCCCTTGAGAAGGTGGTGGTGAGCTCTCTTCTCGAACTGCTGCAGTCCATGTGAGGTAGGTACACCAACAGTGCTGTTAGGAAGGGAGTTCCAGGACTTTGACCAAGCGACAGTGAAGGAACGGCGATATAGTTCCAAGTCAGGATGGAGCGGAACTTGCAGGTGGTGGTGTTCCCATGCATCTCGTGCCCTTGTCCTTCTAGGTGGTAAAGGTCGCAGGTTTGGAAGGAGCCTTGGTGCATTGCTGCAGTGCATCTTGTAGATGGTACACACTGCTGACACTGCGGCGGTGGTAGAGGGAGTGAATATTTGTGGACGGGGTGCCAATCAAGTGGGCTGCTTTGTCCTGGATGGTATCGAGCTTCTTGAGTGTTGTTGGAGCTGCGCCCATCCTGGCAAGTGGAGAGTATTCCCGCACACTCCTGACTTATGCCTTGTAAATGGAAGTAATTTCATCGTATTACTGGGGGAGATTTGTTGGTTAACACTTATAAGATATAATGTTTCTGTTCTTATAATACATAATACGTGTACTGATAATACATCATAATTTTGGTCTTTCACAAAAGTAAATCTATGCAGACTTTAAAAATGTTATTCATATTTTTGCTCGCTGTTACGACTGAAGTGGGGAGGAGTGCACTTTGTACTCTAGTTCCACTTCTCCGCAGGTCACAACATAGATTTAAACTTTTTCTCACTGATACAATCATACATAGACTCTATTTTTATCCCAGAATAAAACACACCAGCCAGGTTTCTTTAATAAACAACTAAATTATCTGTTTATTATAAAACAAGTCTTACCAGTAATGAAGCAAAGCATAAACACACAGATTGAAATATAAAAGTTCAGTTTTTACCTTAGCCACTCCGCCCCCCCCCCCATATATATATATATATATATACACACACACACACACACACACACACACACACACACACACACACACACACACACACACACACTGGTTAACTGAAAAAAGAGATTTACTCTTTAGAGCTCCAATACAAAAATAACACACAAAAAAAGAATATGTTGGCCAAAATTCATGCTAATTCTTGAAGAAAAAAAGAATAAATATGAAAAGATGTCAGAAGTCCTTTTTGGTTTGGTGTCCCAAATACATATAGACGGCTGCCACTGGGATCTTCCTCGAACAGTTCTTGATGGGCGACATTGAAGATAATTTTGGGCAGGGTTTCCAAGGAAAATGATGTAACGGGGTTTCAGCAGTTTCTTACAGTTGCTTTGCAGCTTCTGAAGAGGTGGAAAACTGGCAGGCTTTTTCAAATAGCTGGAACTGACTGAACTGGGTGTTGCTCTCTTGGCAAGTTTTCTCCAACTGTCTTTTCAAACAATTGTCCATATCCCAACTCACTGTACAAAGTAAAATCATAAACAGTGTCATGAGTCAAGCCTCGTGACCCCTATAAATCTTGACCTGTCACTTCTCTATAAACATCTTCCCCAAGTCAAAAGCAACCTCTGCTGGGTAATTATTTGAAGACAGGTGCCTTCCAGTAACTGTTTCCAGTCCAGACATCACAATGGCCCATGTTAAAAAAAATCCATGGATTCCTTTTCAGTTTTAAACCACAAATCTTCAAAATTTAACAAAAAATGGAAGCACTCGTAACATCAGTCTTTGAACATATATTTGGATCTGCCATCACACTTGAGGAAATTGAAAATTTGTTACAGTGTTGCAGAAAAGGTGGGCTGAATTTTGTGGCGCTGACGGGGCTCCCGGCAATGGTCAGAAAAGGTGGGCAGAACCCCACCGCAGCCATTTGGAGACCCCCGGGACAATTGTACGGCACACAGGAAATTAACAGCCCTCTAACCGCGCCCCCCCCATCTCCCATCTCATCTCTGAGTGGGTCTCCCCCACTTCCTAGCCCATCACAGGGGGACCCATAAAATTCAGCCCAGAGTTGGCCTTTTTGTTTCCTCTAGAACTCATCTTGAATCACTATCATCTATTTTTGAACATTGGCACGGACTGCACTACTGTTATCCATTAATGCAAGTTACCTGTTTGACCCTTTCCTCATTGCTTATTATCACAATAGCTTGTAAATCTCAAATCGAGCACATATCCTACTCCATGTGCCTTTATCTTTAACAATCACAGTATTTAAGTACTACCCCTGCTTTTACTCAAAACTGCTTTTCTATCAGAACCTGTGACAATATACTAAGCTCATTCCAAATGAACTATTCTCTGCAAAATAGTCGTGGATCCTAAGATCAAAGATATCCAAATTATTCTTGGTACCAACTTAGCAGTCTTTGATAAAAAAAGGTGTATTTCGTGAGCCTACTTAATGTTTTGTCACAAGTTGGTTTTGCAATTAAATGGTTATATAAATCAGGAAAGAAAAGTAATTGTTTGGGATTCAAAGTGTTTTAAAATATATTTCTTACTTCATGCATTTTCCTTGTAACATCTGCATTTAGACAATAAAACATGTCAAGGGTAACCTCATGGGGTGCAGTCTCTGTAGCTGACACCTGGGGATACTTGGTGCAGATGCAAAGCTACAAATATTAAATTCACTACTGCCATCCATTCTGAGTAAATTGTTGGAGCTGCGGACTGGCAAGTCCCCAGTCCTGATGGACTTCATCCGAGAGTCCTAAAAGAAGTGGCTAGTGAGATAGCTGATGCGTTGGTTTTAGTTTTTCAAAATTCCGTAGATTCGGGGAAGGTTCCATTAGATTAGAAAATAGCAAATTGAACTCCTTTATTCAAAAAGGGAGGGAGACAGAAAGCAGGAAGCTACAGGTCAGTTAGCTTAACATCTGTTTTAGATAAATGTTAGAAGCTATTATTAAAGACATGAAAAGTTCAAGATAATCAGGCAGAGTCAGCATGGTTTTGTGAAAGGGAAATCATGTTGAACCAATTTATTGGAATTCTTTGAAGAAGTAACATGTGCTGTGGATAAAGGGGGATAAAGGTGGATGTACTGTACTTAGATTTCCAGAAGGCATTTGATAACGTACCACATCAAAGGTTATTGCGGAAAATAAAAACTCATGGTGCAGGGGGTAACATATCGGCATGGATAGAGGATTGGCTGGCGAACAGGAAACAGAGAGTTGACATAAATGTACCATTTTCTGGTTGGCAAGATGTAACGAGAGGTGTGCCACAGGGATAAGTGTTGGGTCCTCAACTATTTACAATTTAAATAAATGACTTGGATGAAGGGACTGAAGGTATGGTTGCTAAATTTGCTAAAGACACAAAGATAGGCAGGAAAATAAGTTGTGAAGAGGACATAAGGAGGCTACAAAGGGATATAGATAGGTTAAGTGAGTGGGCAAAGACCTGGCAAATGGAGTATAATGTGGGAAAATGTGAAATTGTCCATTTTGGCAGTAAGAATAAAAAAGAAGCATATTATCTAAATGGTGAGAGATTTCAGAGCTCTGAGATGCAGAGGTATCTGAGTATTCTAGTGCATGAATCACAAAAGGTTAGTATGCAGGTGCAGCAAGTAATTAGGAAAGCTAATAGAATGTTATTGTTTATTGCAAGGGGAATTGAATACAAAAGTATTATAATCAGTATAAGCCCACTGACTCCCACAGCTACCTGGACTAACCTTCCACAACAGCGCTTCTGAAATGTCTTTTTTCTCCAACTGAGGATTCCCCCCCACTATGATTGACATGGCCTTCAACCGTATCTGGCCCATTTCCGGCACTTCTGCCCTCACCTTTTTCCCTCCTTCCCAGAACTGCGACAGGGTTCCCCTTGTCCTCACTTTCCACCCCACCAGCCTCCACATCCAGAGGATCATCCTCCGCCATTTCCGCCACCTCAAGCGTGATGCCACCACCAAACGCATCTTCCCCTCCCCTCCCCTGTCAGCATTCCAAAGGGATCGTTCCCTCTGCGACACCCTGGTCCACTCTTCCATTTCCTCCGAAACCTCGTCCCCTTCCCAAGACACCTTCCCATTCAATTATAGGAGGTGTAATACCTGCCCTTTCACCTCCTCGCTCCTCACTATCCAAGGCCCAAACACTCCTTCCAGGTGAGGCAGCGATTTACTTGCACATCTTTCAATGTACTATACTGTATTCGCTGCTCACAATGTGGTCTGCTCTACACTGGGGAGACCAAGCACAGGTTGGGTGACCGCTTTGCGGAACACCTCCGCTCTGTCCGAAAGCGTGACCCCGAGCTTCTGATTGCTTGCCATTTCAACACTCCCCCTGCTCTCATGCCAACATTTCTGTCTTTGGCCCAGTGAACATCAATGCAAGCTCGAGGAGCAGCACCTGATCTTTCGATTAGGCACTCTACAGCCTTGCGGAATGAACATTGAGTTCAATGACATCAGAGTATGACTGGCCTTTTTTTAATATTTTATTTTTTAACCAGGTGCCTGCTTTTCATGTAGTCAGAGCTATTCATTATTCTGCTATTAACACTCTCTCTGGACTAATGCTTTGTCTTTCACCACAAGCATTAACACACTCTTTGCCCTTGTTCCAGGACAGCTTTGTTATTTAATCTCCCTCTGCCCTATCAAACACCTTCCCCTTTGTTCTCTTCCCCTTACCCCCTCCCCTTCACTTGCTATAAGCCTAATTCTTTTCTAATCTTTGCCAGTTCTGATGTAAGGTCAAAGACGTGAAATGTTAACTTTGCTTCTCTCTCTACAGATGCTGCCAGACCTGCTGAGTATTTCCTGCACTTTTGTTTTTATTTCAAATTTCCAGCATCTGCAGTATTTTGCTTTTACAAAAGTGGGGAGGTTATGCTTCATTTGTACAGGTGAGACCACTTCTGGAGTACTATGGACAGTATTGGTCTCCTTATTTACAAAGGATGTAAATGCATTGGAAGCAGTTCAGAGAAGGTTTACTAGATTAATACCTAGAATGGGCAGGTTGTCTTACAAGGAAAGGTTCGGACTAGCTAGCATTGTATCTGCTGGAGTTTAGAAGAGTAAGGGGTGACTTGATTGAAACATATAAGACCCTGAGGAGTCTTGACAGGGTGGATGTGGAAAGGATGCTTTCCCTTGTGGGCGAATCTAGAATTAGGGGTCACTATTTCAAAATACGGGTTGCCTTTTTAAGACAGAGATGAGGAGAATTTTTTTCTCTCAGAGGGTCATGATTCTTTGGAACTTTGTTCTTCAAAAAGCAGTGGAAGCAGAGTCTTTAAATATTTTTAAGGCAGAGGTAGATAGATTCTTAATAAGCAAGGGGGTGAAAGGTTATCGGGGGCAGGCGGGAATGTGGAGTTGAGGTTACAATCAGATCAGCCATGATCTTATTGAATAGCGGAGTAGGCTCGAGGGACCAAGTGGCTTACTCCTGCTCCTAATTTGTATATTCGTATCCTTCTATATAAATAAATATCCAACGTAAATTTTGAAGCTTGGTAGAATTCTTGCTATTTATTACAGCATTCCCACCTTGCCAGCATGATGTGCTAGTGGACAGGAAAAAATGGAATCTAACAATAATGTTTTTATAATACTGTACTCCTAGTGTTTGGAATATGGCCAGACCCATACTAGATACAGTCTCTAAATTTGTTTGATGCAACACTTATTCCAGGAATAATGAAGAGTGTGTAACTCATGAAAATTATGTATTCCAACTTATGTTTTATTGAGCAATTTTAAATAAATTCAACTTATAAGTCCCAGTCTAACTCTTTATCCTGAGTACTATGAAGTTGTAACATTATTTGGCATGAGTTTCGATAGTAATGCCTTCTCTGTGCATTCTCACATAAAGCTTTGAATTATTTTTCAACTGTCAGGGGATTTGAGGGAAAGGTGACCCTTAATAATTAATACATTCCATTTTGTGAGATAACTGCTTGTCACGTAATGTTGATGTGTTATGTAAATTAGACACCTGAGCCTTACAGTTCCAACTTTGTGGATTAGACTTCCCAGCAGCAGCTTCCAACAGAGAATGGAAATTTAATTCTGGAGGCCATTACATTTAAAACTATTTAGAAAAGTTTTTTTTTAAGGGTTATTCCTAGTTGGGTGCCATGGCACTTTTTCACTTTCCTCTACCCTAAAAAGATATTGGGCTGGATTTTATGCACCCGCTGCCAGGAGTGGTGGAGGGCACCACAATCTTCCTCACGGCGGCCCACGATAATGTGTCAGTCGGGCTGCACCCACCCCCCCCCCTCCAATCACGATGAGGGGGCGGGCTCTCCAAAGCCAGCAATGGCATCAGCTGCCTGTGCACAGGAACTGGCACCATTTCTAAAAGGCAGACAACCCTGCCAGCTAATTTACATTTTTAAAGTTATACCCCCTGTAAACCATGGCGTGGAGTCAACTCCCCCTTGTCCCCTTTATTCCCTATACCCAGTTGATCCGAGCCGTCACGTGGGACTGAAGTTCTCTTAATTCAGGCTCAGACTGAGTGTTTGGGATATCGGATTTCAAGGGAGCCACCCTCCAGCTTAATCCACAGCTACAGTTAATGGCTTAGTACAAAGAGGAGGAACTCAGTCCTTTCTTGAACTATCAATTTACTTTATTCACCTTGTTGTACAATGTAAGAATAGAACATAGAACAGTACAGCACAGTACAGGCCCTTCGGCTCACGATGTTGTGCTGAACCTTTAACCTACTCTAAGATCAAACTAACTACCTACCCTTCATTCTACTATCATCCATGTACCTATCCAAGAGCCGCTTAAATGCCCCTAATGTATCTGCTTCTACTACCACCGCTGGCAGCGCATTCCACGCACCCACCACTCTCTGTGTAAAGAACCTACCTCTGACATCTCCCCGAAACCTTCCTTCAATCACCTTGAAATTATGCCCCCTGGTGATAGCCCTTTCTACCCTGGGAAAAAGTCTCTGGCTATCCACTCTATCTATGCCTCTCATCATCTTGTACCCCTCTATCAAGTCACCTCTCATCCTTCTTCGCTCCAATGAGAAAAGCCCTAGCTCCCTCAATCTTTCTTCGTAGGACATGCCCTCCAGTCCAGGCAGCATCCTGGTGGATCTCCTCTGCACCCTCTCTAAAGCTTCCACATTCTTCCTATAATGAGGCGACCAGAACGGAACACAATATTCCAAGTGTGGTCGAACCAGGGCCTTATGGAGCTGCAGCATAATCTCGCGGCTCTTAAACTCAATTCCCCCTGTTAATGAAAGCCAACACACCATACGCCTTCTTAACAACCCTATCAACTTGGGTGGCAACTTTGAGGGATCTATGGACATGGACCCCAAGATCCCTCTGTTCCTCCACACTACCAAGAATCCTGTCTTTAAGCCTGTATTCCGCATTCAAATTCGACCTTCCAAAATGAATCACTTCACACTTTTCCAGGTTGAACTCCATCTGCCACTTCTCAGCCCAGCTCTGCATCCTGTCAATGTCCCGTTGCAACCTACAACAGCCTTCCACACTATCCACAACTCTAGTAACCTTCGTGTCATCGGCAAACTTGCTAACCCAGCCTTCCATTTCCTCATCCAAGTCATTTATAAAAATCACAAAGAGCAGAGGTCCCAGAACAGATCCTTGTGGAACACCACTGGTCACCGAGCTCCATGCTGAATACTTTCCATCTACTACCACCCTCTGACTTCTATGGGCCAGCCAATTTTGTATCCAGACAGCCAACTTTCCCTGAATCCCATGCCTCCTTACTTTCTGAATGAGCCTACCATGGGGAACCTTATCAAACGCCTTGCTAAAATCCATATATACCACATCCACTGCTCTTCCTTCATCAATGTGTTTTGTCACATCTTCAAAGAATTCAATAAGGCTTGTGAGGCATGACCTGCCACTTACAAAGCCATGCTGACTGTGTCTAATCAAACCATGCTTTTCCAAATAAGCATAAATCCTGTCTCTCAGAATCCTCTCCAATAATTTGCCCACTACCGACGTAAGACTGACTGGTCTATAATTCCCAGGGTTATCCCTATTCCCTTTCTTGAACAAGGGAACAACATTTGCCACCCTCCAATCATCCGGTACTACTCCAGTGGACAGTGAAGATGCAAAGATCATCACCAAAGGCGCAGCAATCTCTTCCCTCGCTTCCCGTAATATCCTTGGGTATATCCCATCTGGCCCCGGGGACTTATCTGTCCTAGTTAGTTAGTTAGACAAAAACATACAACTCCCACTGAGTTATACTGTTAATAACAAAACTAGCTAGAACTCATAAGCACACCCACTAGGTTCCTCTGACTTTTCCCTGACCTAGTCACAGAATACAAAGGATATTACCCGAAAAAGGGAGAGTTAACGCTGGCTAGGCGTTCCGTTCTCTCTCTCTCTTCTACGTTGTTGCCACGTCGCTCACGCAGGGTCTTCTGCTTCCACGATGGTTGATCTCCGGAGTTTTCGCCGGCTCTATGCCCAAAAAGCTGTATTCTTATCCTGTTGCTGATCTCTAAAAAAAAATCTGAGCTGTGTCTTTCCGGTTGGCTTAAGCTTGCTCACCTCGTTCACAGCTTCTCTTAATTGGCCCAGGCCCAAAGACCCCGGTATCACACCGTGTCCAAATAAAGCCCTTTTCCTGTGTCCTGTTCTTTGTCTTGTCCCATAAAGTAATTAGTTCAAACTGGTTTTTACCAGCACAGGCCAGTGTCCGAGCTCCAGGTTACTACAGGTCAAACAATCCCAGCAGTTTGTAACTGATTCTGTATTTCTTACAGCCCCTGGCCAACACCCCCCACTGTACTGTTCAAAAATCCATCACCCCTTTCCCACACCCCCAATAACAATTAAATTCAATATTTGCCCTATTCCCCCCCAAAAAATACCTTCAACACTTGACCTTCTCCCCCTCCCCGACCCCCCAAAATGAACAAAGTGCAGTGTTCACCCCTTCCCCCCATCCCCTACACTAGTACTGTAATTCTGACCCCGTCACCCATGCTCCAGCACTAAAAATCAAAAGGTCCCCCCTTCCCCACCACTGTGGCACCTGCTTTCCCTGAACTGGAAAATAAAGGCATGTGAGATCAGAAGATCGCACCCAAAGGTAAGATTGGAGTGATTTTTATTTAGATCTATTCATGTGCCTAATTTAGATATTCAAAGCCATGTCCCAACGGCCAGTGGCGGTGGGGTGGGGCGGCACCACAGAGCCTTGCTGCTGCCGGAGAGATCAGGCCCAGCACTCCTGGTGTTGGAATCCGTGGTGAGCCGCTGCCGGAATGATCTTTCGGATCCTCTGCCACAGAGCCCAACATTACGAGCTCAGTAAAATCCTGGCCATTGTCTATCTGGAGCTTTTAGATGATGTTGTGGCATGTTTGCCTTTCATAATTCCTGCTCTCTGGTTGGCAAAATATATCACAGCCTATTCTAAATATTGATGGATCAGGAAAGTAGTTAATTTTACTGCTTTTTCCACTGATCACAGTACTAATTAAAAATTCTAATGATCATTTACAGCTTGTTCTGTTTGGACGTTGTTAAAACTGGAAGCTTTGACGCTTCAGTCAGAAAAGTGTCAATGCAAAAAGGGAAGAGCTGTCAGCTTGGGAAGGCTGGTTACAGTGTTCATTCTTTTCTGAGGAGAAAATTGGAATGTGTCTGGAAAAATTGAAGGAGAAAGCCATTAACTAAATGGATTTGAAAATGGGGATAGGGCAGTTAGGTTTAAGTGATAGACAATCCACAAGGTTTTAAGTTCCTATCAATGCTGCTGGACGGAATGTTTGACCAAATTTGAAAAGGTTTATACAAGAAGAAATAAGTCAGAATGGTTTCATGATCTTGCAATTTGTTTAACCCTCCAAAAATGATATATCAAATACAAACAATACTAGATCATTCCATCCTTTAAAAACAAAGAGACTTAGGAACAGGAATCGTTCATAAAACCACCTCAATGTCACACAGCTGAGCTATACATACCAGTAAGATCCTGCATTTGATCACCCGTCTGTGCTGAGTTAGTTGTTTCAGCTACAGTGGCAGTAGCTGTGCTGCAGTTGGTTTCATCCTCTGGGTTTGAAAAATCAGATCGGGTTCTTGCTGCTTAACACTATCCAGCAGCTGTATAAGAAGCTGATCTAGAGGGACAGAAGAATATTTACGCATGAATAAGGCACTTGGATGGGGTGCCAGAGGGAATATGGTGCCTGTCAAATGATATCCTAACAAGAAGTCAATGACTTCAGGCAATGAAGAGTGGGGACAATGGCCTGAATTTTTCGCTTGCCGAACGGGAACTGTCCACCGACCGAAAAGTCGGTGGCAATCACCTCCGCCGGGCCTCGGGTTCCAGACCAGATTTTACTGTCCCCAGGTCCTTAATTGGCAGGATGTCTCACTTAATAAAACAGCCGGCCAATCAGTGGGACAGCAGCTGTTAGTCCCAGCAGTGCCACCAGGAGTGGTGGCTACTGCTGGAACTACACCCGGCTTTAATGAAGAGGAAGGACGGCCCCAGAAAAGAGGTGAGTTTTTGAGGACTCGCCGGGGGTGATCGGTCAGGCCCCAGTGAGGCAAGGGGAGTTGATTGTGGGGGGCGGTGGGGACATGTTGGGCATTGGGGGTGGTTGGGGCATCGGGGGCAGCTATTCGTTGGGCACAGGTTGCCCGATTAGAAGGGCCCACTCAGGCTGTCAGAAGGCTGCCTACTTCTATCAGGTGGGCTGTTTCTCACCGCCGCTGCCCCATGTAAAATGGCAGCCGAGGTGAAAGCAAGTCGGGAAGGGCCCCCCGAGCCTCCCACTCCATTTTACAACCCTCCCCCTCCCCACCACCAGCCCGCTCTTTAGGGCGGGTGCATAAAAGTCCGGCTATTATTAGGGAGGAAAAAAAATATTTCCCCAAATCCTTTCTTCCCCTCCTCATTCATATTTGATTGTATCTTGATGGATGAGCATAGCCTTCCAGCAATTTGCTGAAATGTTCATTCCTTACATATGATCCTAGACAGTGAATGTCAGTAGCTTGTTTGACTATGGGAGCAGCACATCAGAGTTTGATCCTGTCTGCCCATTCACACTTGACAGGAAAACAAAGAATGAACTGCAGTAAATATAGCATCTTGTTACATCTTCATCCAAAGCACTTCACACCCTGTTAATTTGAAATGTGGTCATTGTTGCTATTTAGGTTAGCAAGTGCTCTTGTCATAGCTATTCAGAAGAAGGTCCCTGGATGAATTTCCCCACCACACACAAAACCATCAACCCTAATCCAGATAAAATTAGACCAGTATTAGTTTCCCCATTGTTACCTTTTTGACATCAGCTAACTCAGTAGTAATGAGAATCAGTCTTGGGTTTTGCTAGTCTGTATGATTCAGTGTCGTCCACACATATTTAAAATGCATTTTATATTACACTGGGTAACTGGGGTAGCTACAGAAATGCCATATTTTTGGTGATATTTTGTCGTTGTCTTTAAAGTAAGACAGCCATACATAAAATAATGACAAGGAACTTATCACTCAGAATTTGAAGATCAAACTTGCTTGCAAGCCATTTTTAAAAAGTTTGCTTCCTTGCTACTCTTCTGCTACAGAAAGACTCCTAATCACACTTCCCCATTGTCAACAACGTTTTCAGTTGAACATTTACATTTAAAAGCTCACTATTGTCTCACAAGTGTGAACTGATATAGAATTTCACATAAACCGTATGTATGCTCTTGTCACTCCTATCACAACATAACATAAATCTGTATCACCCAAATGAATTCTTTTAACATGCTGTTTAACTTATCAGAATGAGTGAGTACATTAGACAAGAATTTTCTGGCAAAATATGGGTGAGTTGTTCATGTGTAAATCGTTCAGCAATTTGTGGTGAGAAAGAGATGTGGCGTGACTTGCAAAGCATCACAAGTTGCTGGATGATTTGTGCAGCTCTGCCATTGGCCTCACAAAAACAGCATCTCGCCCTCGACCTCCCCATGAGTTTCAAGAAATTGCCATATTTGCACCTTTTTTTTGATGAGATTTAGTTTCCTGCAATACCACACAACCTCTAGAAAGCAAACAATTGAAATTGTGGAGTTTCATTTCCCATGGTAGTAATATGTTGTTGGGGATTCTTAAAAGTAAAAATATAAATTTCTTACTTCTTTTCTGTCTCTTTCTTTCTCATCCAATCTTTCTTTCCCTGTTTTTATTTCTCTTTCTATTTGACTCTAATTCACACTATTTCCTTCTCTGTCTTTGCTTGCTACGCGACAAGATGCCGTGCTCCAGCAAATTCGGGCTGATGATTTAAGCGTTCAGTAAGCAATTGATATCGTCTTGTTGCTAAGGAACTGACAGCATGCACCAGGATGAAAGTTTGACATAGAAGGCCTGTTGTTCAAAATACTCTTCTTGATTTTGTCTTAAAATATATTGCAATGAAAAGCAATACGAACTTCAAAAATGTATGTAATTTGCTGATTTGATGAAGACCTGCCATCCTGCCATTTTGAGTTTGTACTTCTCTGCCTCCAATTATTTCAGTGGATATTAGCATTTCAAACAAGATTGGAAGCTGATCTAAATCTACCTCAACCCACAAAAACCACACCACCTGCTATATACTGCAAGAAAGCTGCCTCACAGACAAGTCAAGTAAAGCTTGGATGCAGCAGCAACAACCCTAAGGAAGATTGACACCCTCCAGGACTGAAATGCTCATTTAACTCAATAGTCACCCATCTCCAATATTCTCTGGACTGGATTTTCAAAGTGCTTTAGGGGTGAGCATGGGAGCTGGCACGAATTGAAGATTGGGTTCCCGGAGGGCATCTCTGGATCCTGACGCCTCCGGAATGTACTGCAGTTTTCAATGGGAGGGAACCTGCTCACCTTCAATTAACATCCTGTTAAACTCCTTGAGGACTTTCTTAACAGGCTGGGAAGGACCAGAAAGTAATTTTCAAAGAGGAGAGTGGGAGGAGCAAACGGTTCGGTGTACAATTATGAAGAAGGGGAGCAATGCGATTGGACGTTATTTGATGTAGATAATAATACAAAGCACTCGATAAAAAAGTGTGATGCAAATATAGAACATCACTACTTTAGCTGCCTGTTTGCACCATAACACTGCTGGCCCTCTGATCCGCTGTCTGCACCATTCTGCAAGGCAACAGCTAGCCCTGTCATGGCTGCCATCTGTCTTTCAACGTAGCAGTCAGGAGCCGTTTCCCGCCCCCATGCTTGTCCTGGCATTGCTGATTGTGTGCCACACTCACCCCGGCCCAATTAGATCATTTACGTTTGAAGTGGGGGGGGGGTCCATGAGGTGGAGGTTTTGCCGGCAGGGGTCCTCCGTGGGCTACAGATTGCCCATGGAGGAGGAAACCCCCCCAAAGACAGCAGGAAGGGCACCTCGTGTTACAAGATGCCTCCCTGTGTGATGGAAGCGCCCCCCCCCCCCACCACTGGGTAAATCCTAGCGGCAGGGGGAAGAGGCCCTTAGTGGCCATTAGTAGGCCACTTAACGGCCTAATTTGGCCTCTTGGCGGGAAGGCTGTCGTCGGCCTATCCTGCCCCCAGTGACATGCCCTCTGCCCCCGCCTCCTGTTGCAATTCTATGGGCCTCCTGCCTCAGGGGTCCCATAAAGTCCAGCCCAAACTGTGTGAATGAAAAGCTGCAATGGTGAGGGAGAGAGGCAATGTCCTTCCTTCACCTTGCAGATCAAATGAGAGAATCATGCCAGGGAGAGCGAGAAGTCATGTTAGGAAAGCAGGGTCCCCCAGATCGTGTCACTGTGCATTTAGTTGAGTTGGCCCTTGATCTGGTTAGAGAGGTAAGCTACCAGGATGTTGGAGGCAGAGAAACAGGAGTCCAACATCGAGTGAAAAGATCACAACATCCCCAGGCTCATGGGATGAATGGCACTTCTCCCCATTCAATGAGCTGTCAGTGCATAAGCTGTGATCTCACAGTTTCATGCAGTTGAAGCATCAGTTGATTGTGCCAATTTCTCACAACCACCTTCTCTTACGCCTCCCACAGAGCCAGCTGCAGAAGGGGAGGAGTTACAACACCACCAGCCAGAGGAGGAAGACACCTCAGACTCTGCACTGTCACATCTTTCATGCACACCCTCTACCAACACAGATACTTGCACCAGGATGAACCTTCCTGTGTTATTAGAGAAGGTGGTACAGGGTGAAGTGCACATCACTTAAGAGCAGGAGGATACAGAGAGGCAGAGTTGACTGTGACCAGTTCCCTTCAGAGGATGGAGGACAGGTACAGCCCTATACAGAGCCTAGGGAGTCACAAAACAGGCGGCTCTACCTCGAGAACCAGTGTGTGATGTGTGCCCACATGTCAGAGTTACCTGAGACAGTGCAGAATGTTGGGATGAGAATGGAGGAGTTCATTCATTTCATGTGCACCACAATGTCTCAGTGCTTTGAGTGCATGAGCTTCTCCATTGAGAGAGTGGCCAAACTCATGGAGAGCCATATGCAGCATCACTCACAGTGGATGCAGGAACAGTATGCTGACATGCACTGAATGTCATAGAGTCAGAGAGTTATACAGCACAGAAACAGGCCCTTCAGCCCACCGAGTCCACACTGGCCATCAAGCCGATCTATTCTAATCCCTTTATCCAGCACTTGGCCCATAACCCTGTATGCTATGGCGTTTCAAGTGCTCATCTAAATACTTCTTAAATGTTGTGAGGGTTCCTGCCTCTACCACCTTTAGGAAGTGTGTTCCAGATTTCAACCACCCTCTGGGTGAAATTTTTTTCCTGAAATCCCCTCCAGACCTCCTGCCCCTTACCTTACATCTAATCCATTTGGTTATTGATCCCTCCGCTAAGGGAAAAAGTTTCTTCCTATCTACCCTATCTATGTCCCTCATAATTTTGTATACCTCAATCAGGTCCCCTGCCTCAGCCTTCTCTGCTCTAAGGAAAACAACCGTAGCCTATCCAGTCTCTCTTCATAGCTGAAATGTTCCAGCCCATGCAACATCCTGGTGAATCTCCTCTGCACCCTCTCCAGTGCAATCACATCCATCCTATAATGTGGCGAACAGAACTGTACACAGTACTCTAGCCGTGGCCTAACTAGCGTTTTATACAGCTCCATCATAACCTCCCTGTTCTTATATTCTATGCCTCGGCTAATAAAGACAAGTATTTCATATGCCGTCCTAACCACCTTATCTACCTGTGCTGCTGCCTTCAATGATCTATGGACAAGTGCACCAAGGTCCCTCTGACACTCTGTACTTCTTATGGTCCTACCATCCATTGTATATTCCTTTGCCTTGTTAGTCCTCCCAAAATGCACCACCTCACACTTCTCAGGATAAAATTCTGTTTGCCACTGCTCTGCCCATCTTACCAGCCCATCTATATCGTCCTGTAATCTAAGGCTTTCCTCCTCACTATTTATGACACCACCAATTTTCATATCATCTGCGAACTTACTGATCATACCTCCTATATTCACGTCTAAATCATTAGTGTACAGCAAGGGTCCCAGCACCGATCCCTGCAGTACACCACTAGTCACATGCCTCCAATCGGAAAAACAACCCTCGAGCATCACCCTCTGCCTCCTGACACAAAGCCAATTTTGGATCCAATTTGCCAAATTGCCCGGAATCCCATGGGCTCTTACCTTCTTGACCAATCTCCCATGCAGAACTTTATCAAAAGCCCTACTGTAGTCCAAGTAGACTACCTCAACTGCTTTACCCTCATCTACACACCTCGTCACCTCCTCAAAAAATTCAATCAAATTTGTTAGTCGTGATCTCCCCCTGACAATGCCATACTGACTATCCTTGATTAATCCCTGCCTCTCCAAGTGGAGATTAATCCTGTCCCTCAGAATTTTTTCCAGTGTCTTCCCTACCACTGATGTTAGACTCACAGGCCTGTAATTACCTGGTTTATCCTTACCACCTTCTTGAACAATGGTACCACCTTCGCCGTCCTCCAGTCCTCTGGCATTTCTCCAGTGGCCACAGTGGATTTGAAAATTTGTGTCAGAGCCCCTGCAATCTCTTCCCTTGCCTCACATAGCAGCCTGGGATAGATCATATCTGGGCCTGGGGATTTATCACTTTTAAGCCCACTAAAACCGCTAATACCTCCTCCCTTTCAATGCTAATTTGTTCAAGTATATCACAATCCCCCTCCCTGATCTCTATACCGACATCGTCCTTCTCCATAGTGAACACAGATGAAAAGTAATCATTTAAAACCTCACCTACATCCTCCGGCTCCACACACACATTGCCACTTTGGTCCTTAATGGATCCTACTCTTTCCCTGGTTATCCTTTTGTCCTTAATATACTTATAAAACACCTTGGGATTTTCCTTTATCTTGCCCGCCAGTGTTTTTTCATGCCCCCTCTTCGCTCTCCTAATTACTTTTTTAAGTACCCCCCTACACTTTCTATACTCCTCTAGGGCCTCTGCTGTTTTCAGCCATCTGAATCTGCCAAAAGCCTCCTTTTTTTTTCCTTATCCAATCCTATATATCCCTTGACATCCAGGTTGCCCTGGACTTGTTGGTCCTACCCGTCACCTTTACGGGAACATGTTGGCTCTGAATTCTCACTAATTCCTTTTTGAATGACTCCCAGTGGTCTGATGTAGACTTTCCTACAAGTCCACTTTGACCAGATCTTGTTTTATTACATTGAACTCGGCCTTCCTCCAATTCAGTACCTTTATTTCCGGTCCATCTTTGTCCTTTTACATAACTTCCTTAAATTTTAGAGTTATGGTCACTAAGCCCAAAATGCTTTCCCACTGACACTTCTACCACTTGTCCGGCTTCATTCCCTAAGATTAGGTCCAGTACTGCCCCTTCTCTTTTAGGACTTTCTAAGTGCTGGCTCAAAAAGCTCTCCTGTATGCACTTTAAGAATTCCACCCCCTTTAAGCCTTTTGCATTAAGACTATCCCAGTTAATATTAGGGAAGTTGAAATCCCCTACTGTTGTTACCCTATTATTTTTACACCTCTCTGAGATTTGTCTACATATCTGCTCCTCTATCTCTCCCTGACTGTTTGGAGACCTGTAGTACACTCCCAGCAATGTGATTGCCCCCTTTTGTTGCCGCAGTCTGTAGCATTGACCAGTGGCGCAAATGGTAGGGCAAAGCATGGAGTGAATGCCAGCTTTGCCTCAGCTGGTGATTCTGTCTCGCAATCAAGGGTGCCATGAACTGGCTGAGGAATTGACAGATGGTGATGAGGGGGCCCCTCCTTATGGGGCTCAGTCATCATTATCCACCTCTATGGCCCCTCTGATGGACGAAACATCTATAGAGTTATGTCCTGTGACAGAGGCCGCCCCTGCAGTGATGCCAGAGCACCAGCCTTTGGAGGTGTACCCACCGCCCCCCCCCCACCTCCGACACCTCTACACTAAGGCCGAATGCCAAGGGCATCTCAGCCCCAAACAGGCACTGGTGAGCAGTCTGCCTCTATCTCATCCTTAGCCACAGTGAGAGCAGCTCATAAGAGTGGCCGTGAACACAGGCCAACGCATTGGTAATGTCCCTTGGTGGGTCACTTGGGTGTTTCTGTTGTAAATAACAAACTGTAATTCGATAAAACACTACGCATGTTGTTGCACTAAGACAGACTTATGTATTTTCATTTCATCATGGCAAAAGGGAGGAGAATTGAAAGTAAGGGTTGTCAAAGCGAAGGAGTGCATTGGGGAAGAGTGTGTCAGGTGGAGACTCTGGAGCCTTGCAATATTTATGTCATTGGAAGGTTGTTGACTTTTGTTCTTATGAATGCTTGCTCCCACTCAGATGTAGGAGAATCTCCTCTCCAAATATCCTGCAGACTGAGTCTCGCTCAGGTGAAATATGTCTGGATCAAAGTAGCCCTAGTGTCCCTCTCATCCTGATAAGCGCTCCATCTGCTGAGTCTACCACGGCAAAACATCCCTACAAAGCATGGTGACCATTTTCCAGTTCTCCTTCCGCCTCCTCCTCCTCAGCACCTTCCTCCTCTTTCTCATTCTCTTCCTCTTCCCAGGAACAGTGCCACTCCAGCACTTCTCTCTCTTCAAACTACACACCTCCCTGGAGGACCATGTGATGAATTGCACAGCAGACCACCATAATATGGGAGACCCATGAGGGAGTGTACTGAAGGGCACCACCCGACTGGTCAAGGCACCTGAATCTCATCTTCAGGAGGCCGATGGCCTGATCCATGATGACCCTTGTGCTCAGGTGTCTCTTAACCTTCGTGGTAGTGTAAAGCTCCAGAGTCATCCGCCATCTTCACATGGGATGAGCCATATCCCCTAACAGCCATCTCTGGATTTCTGATTCCTCCATGAAGAGCAGTGGTGCCTGTGATTGCCAAAGGACAAAGGCCTCATGGCAGCTCCAAGATAGCGCGCACAAATCTGCATAAAGTGCTTGCTGTGGTTGCAGAACAGCTGAACGTTTAGGGAGTGGTATCCCTTCCTATTGGACAATCTCCCTGGCTGGTCATTCGGAGCCTTGATGATCACTTGGGTGCAGTTGATGATCCCCTCAACCTGAGGGAATCCGCTGATGGAGGTAAATCCCACTGCCCTTTGAGTTCGAGTGCTGCTATCCACTTTGAATTTAACGTGAACTCCTGCTCTCGCGAGCAGAGATCCGCTACCTCCATGATTCATGATGTGCTGCTTCTTGCAAGATGCCACCAATGTCTGCTACCACTGCTTGGAAGGACCCGGTTGCGAAAGTGAAAGGTTGCTGTGACTTTTACAGTCACGGGAAGGTAACAGTTCCTGCAAACACTCAGATAACCTTCAATGAGGGCACACAAGTCAGTAACCATCTGCCTGGACAGGCGCAGCCTTCTGCAGCACTGATGCTTCCACATGTCCAGGTAGTGGACCCTCTGCTGCCTTCCTACCCCTCGTTCCTGACCGCTGCATCCCTGTTGCCCAGGGGTCGGCCTCTGCTCCTGCAGATACTGCTCCTCATCCCTAGTCAAACCAATCTCGGAGTAGTTTAATTGCATTTCCCGCTATGTCCTTCCTTCCTTTCTATTGGAATGTACAGTCTTCCTAAATCCCCCTTTCATGAACCCATGAGGGACCCATCCACACGTCCACTAAGCCACCCCAACCCCACTCCCAACAAAATGCCCTTGTCAGTAGTGAAGAGATATTACAGATAATATCTTCTGACTCTGTAAAACCGGTTGTCTGTGAATGAGGGCCTTTTCTGAGCCTTCCCTTTTTAATGGAGCCACTTGTTGCTGTCCCGCTGTTCTGACTGGCTCCTCACTTTGTTTTCATCTCCTCATCCCTGTAATGGTTCAGACCCTACGTGGATCCTGTGCCTCAGGAAGAAAATTCAAAACTGGCTCTTAACAAGCTGACATCAAGCTCGTTAAGTGGTTTAACTAGCCAGTTATCAATCTCGGATTGCCTCCTCCGGCTCTCAGTGGAGCCTTTTAATCTTTGAGCAGTTAAGCAAACGCCCGCCCCCGTTCCCACCTTCTTATTTAAATTAAAATCCTATTCTATGTCGCTGCTGCATATTGAATCCATTGGAAATGGACTGGAGCACATAATAAATTAGCTCCTCACTTGAATGCCGTCTTTGATATATTAACTTTTGCTTATGTTCTATTTGTTCTTGGGTGAAACTGGCGAGCCAGTACTTATTGTCCATCCCGACTTGCCCTGAGGTTATTAGGAGTCAGCAAGGCATAGTGGGGATTGAAATTACAGATATTCCAGACCAGGTATGGGTTGTAGCTTCTTGGAACTTGGAACACAGAGTAGAATTTCAAAATTTGCTGATGACACCAAACTTGGAGGAGTGGCAAATAGTGAAGATGATATGAACCACCTGCAACAGGACATAGATAGGCGAGCAGAATGAGCAGACAAGTGGCAGATGGAATTTAATACAGATAAGTGTGAGGTGATGCATTTTGGTAGAAAGGATAGGGTGAGGCAATGTATACTTAATGGCATAGTTATAAAGAGTGTGCAGGAACAGAGGAACCTGAGGATGCATATCTTTGAAGGTGACAGGGCACATTGAGATAGTGGTTAGCAAAGCTTATGGGATCATAAATAGAGGCATAGAGTACATAAGCTGGGAATTTATGCTGAATCTTTATAAAGCTCTGGCTAGGCCACAACTAGAGTGTTGCATCCAGTTTTGGTCACTACACTTTAGGAAGGATGTGAGGGTCCTTGAGAGGGTGAAGAGCAGATTTACCAGAATGGTTCCATGGGTGGGGGATTTTAGTTGCAAGATTAGGTTGGAAAAGCTGGGGCTGTTCTCCCTGGAGCAAAGGAGATTGAGGGAAGATTTGACAGAGGTGTACAAGATTATGACAGGCTTAGATAAGTTAGACAAGGAAAATCTGTTCCCATTAACTGATGTTATAAGGACTAGGGGACACAGATCAAAGGTTTTGGGCAAGAGATGCAGGGGGAATGTGAGGAAGCATTCTTTTACGCAGCGGATGGTGATGGCCTAGAACTCGCTGCCCACAAGGGTGGTGGCAGTGGAGACAATCAACGATTTTGAAATGAAATTGGATGGGCACTTGAAGGAAATAAATTTGTAGGGCTACGGGGATCGAACGGGGGAGTGGGACTGACTGGATTGGTCCGCAGAAAGCCAGCATGGACTTGATAAGCCGAATGGCCTCCTTCAATGCTGTAAATGACTCTTTGACTCTTCCCTAAACAAGTTGCGGTTTTAGAACAATCCAATAGCTTTCAGATTTATTTTCTTTTGCTATCCCACAAATACATTGAATTCAGTTTCATGACTTGTCATAGTGGGATTTGAACTCAACCTCTAAGTTGTTAGTCATACTCACTCGGTTACTGTGCCCTATAGTTAATTCTCTGTTCAATAAATAAAATGCCCTTTCAGTCTAGCCGAAAGTCAGTGAATAAATGTACCGTAAAGTGTTGTTTCATCAAACAGACCAGTGGGAAGCTCCAGGTTTGATTATTGAACCATACTGAGTTAGCTGATCTCATCCAGGGACAGCAGTGATGTGTGACAATTGCCTTAAGTGTTAGTGGAATAGAGAGAGTGAGGAGAGGAAACAGGTTGCAAAGGATTCCAGCATGTGATCACTATCCAGCAATCCATGCTAGATAGCTTCTCTGTTTGGATATTGTGTAAGAACATGTTTTGGCTCTGCCATGATGCCCTCTGTGATTTAGTAACTTACTGATATGCATTGACTTAAAAATAAAGCACAGCCATTCCTCTTAGATACTGTCAAAAAGGAGCATGAATATAGTGTTCCACATTCTGAAACAGAGGAATTACTTTAAGAGAAACATAAGTTAGAAACCATCCAAAACATCAATATTGAATCTGCTTAGATTTTCTCATCTTATTTTTGGCACGCCACACAACAGCAAATATTTTATAATGAACAGGCAATTTAAAATTTAAAGAATGAATTTAATCATAAACAATAACAGTTACTCCTTTGCAATGCAAGTGAGAAATTAATATGTATTCTAATGTGGATAAAATGCTCCTGTGAAATACAGTATCTTCACACACAAGTCGATATTCATAATTCACAGCAGCATATGCAGTGATATATGGAGACCCACTTTATACTTAAATATTTGCTAAAAAAGCCAATTACTTCAATAGGCAAAGCATTGAAACTATGCAGCTGAATCATGTTGCTGACAAAGAAGCTTCAGATGGCCTCATTATTTAGAAATCAGTTAGAATTCATTTTATTAGTTTGTCCTGTACATTGTTGCCATTCACATTTCCTGCCATACAGAAGTAATAATTTGTTCTTGTCAATGTTACTTGTCTTTTGGAGTTATGCCTCCAGTCAGTAGCTCACGCTGACCTGTATAAACCAGTGTGGTGTTTTGATAACAAACAGCCGAGCCTACAAGAGAATGCTCCAGGGTGAGGAATTCAATTCAGTGATTTCAGCCTGTTGTGCCATGAATTAGTTTTTAACTTGACAACTGAATTCACATTGAGCAGATGTGATTTTATTTTCCAGCAGAGTCGATTTGATTAACACTAAAAAATTACCGTGACTTGAAAAAATTAGAATTGCAAATGTGCACAGAAGTGAATTAGCATTTGATATAGTGATTGGCATCTTGCATCAAATGAATTGACATGCCTATTTCAGCCCACTTTAGATCTGTACTTAAAATATTGTCTGTAACAGCCTGAATTCCATTTTTGTGTGTTCTCTAAGCATTTCAAGTCCAACTAATTAGAGAACAGAATTAATACCAGTAGTGTTGATTTAAAACAAAAGGAGAAGCATTACTTTGTTATTTTTCTGCAGATTCTTATTGACAAGAACAGGAACCTGCAAGGTGTGAAAGGAGTGAGCTAGATAGAGACTTTACTGAGGTGGGAAGAGATGTGAAACAAGGTAGTGTAGCATGGACAGATTAACATCAGTTATTGAGTTAATACACCATAAAACACTGATTATCCTTGAAATCAACTTTTTTTCGTGAAAAATACTGTTCTGTCTTATTTCACAAACGACATCATTAATTACACCAACTTGTCCCAATCTCCTGTAACATATTTTGATGTTGATAGAATACAAGCCAAGGACTAAAATTGTATCTCCTTAGGGTTGATTGAATGATAGTTGAAATACTTGTAATTACATATAAGCTAAAATTTCTATAATATTTCAGCAGTCTGTAAAGACTCTTTAGAAACTCTGCTGGTTTGTACAGATCAACGTGAGCTATTGACTGGATCTTTGGATAAACATGATCTTTGGATAACATGCAGCATGGAGTAGCCTTGTCTGTTGCAGTTAAAGTCACCGCCTCATTGAACTTTTATGCTACTGGCTCATTGCAAGATACTACAAGTGCTATTTGTCAGATAATTTTCGTTATCTGGACATTAATGCATCATTCAGATCACTGAGCCTTGTTTGACAGGGACAGCTGCTTTTCACTTTCCCAGGAGAGAAGAGCTGAAGAGAACTCAGCACTTCTATCAAGTGGCTAAATTACCTAAAAGGGTAGAACCTCATTGGGGACACTCAAATTGCCATCAACCTTGTGGTATATTTGAATTGAAAAGTAATTAACTTCATCGACATACAGATATTCTCAAGACACCATAACCAAATAATTCAAATTTCTGTAAAATGTCCTGGTAGCAACCATAATGCTTCCACCTTCTGTCAGTCAACATTGGCACAACTCTTTGAAGGAGGAAGCAAGAAATGGCAAATAGCTGCTCAGGATTCAGCAGTACCTCATGCTGTTGTTACGACCACGGCAGGAACAAAGCACTATCAATTCAGTCCCGTCACTCCACAGGTTGCAGCATATTATTAAGCTTTCACACTGTTACAACCAAGTGAGAAGGGGTCTAGGGGTTCCCTCTCAGCCTTTGCCTGGTTTAACCATAACAGGGTATAATTTTAAAACACCATGTTTTTAGCTCCCCCTTAGTGAATCCTTGTTCACTGCTCCAATTGTAAGGCAAATAAATCAAACAGGTTTCCTTAGATTTAAACAAGAAAGGTAGAAGTATATTAATCTTAAACTCTAGTCCAGTTAACTACTACGAATGTGCGACGCGACCACGCTAGCATGCATATGCGATAAACGCACACACAGATAGAAATAGAAAAAGTAGAAAGAAACAAGGGGAAAAGTTTGAGGCAATATCTGGTAGTTACAGTCCTTTAAGTTCAATGTGGAGTCTTTGGTTGCCGGTCAGTCTTGCAATTCGTTGGGGCCCAGTTCACGCTTCGATATAGAAGTCTTTTCTCTCTAGAGATTTACGTGTCTTCCGTGCGTCCGGTGGCTTGGGAGAAAGCAAGAGCGAGAGAGAGGCTTCCTTCTTCCAGCTTCAGTTGCACATAAAACTTCTGAATTCAAACTGTCCTGTGGCTCGTTCAAAAAACCTGGACCAGCCAGTTAGTCATGTGACCAGCTGGTTTAACCAGTCCTGGCTCTTTGGATTGTATCATCTCAGCAGGGCCTGGAATGCGCTTCCTTACACCTTCAATGTCTGATGATCAAAATCCATTTGGGTTAATTGGAGCAGGGAATAGTCCTTTGTCTGCACAAGCAGCATCTCTTAGTATGCAAATGTCCTTCCAGCCCAGTGTCTGGTGATCTTGAAACAAGTCATTTCTTCACTCCAGCAACAGTTTAAAATCAATGTTCATATGACAAAATTAATATGCCTCATTCTTGGCAGGTGCAGATCTGCATGGCAACACCCAATCAGAAAACAGCCAAATTAAGCGCACTAGTAGCCCCAAAATGAAACAGACCAAACCAGGTATCTTTAGACAATAATAAATTAACTATTTATTAACAAAATTATATCTTAAACGCTATTAAGATAAACCTATGTCTAAAGACCTTCTAACTTCTCATTTTAATCTAACTCCCCATACACACATATATATTCAAAAGTAACAGCAGTTAATCGGTTTTTAAAAAGTGGAGTTTTTAAAATAAGCTGTTTCTTAAGAATAAATAAAAGAAGTAAGTCTTTGTAGGTTACGTTCCTGAAGGATGAGGTCTTCCAATGTGGATTTGATGAAGATAGTCGTTCAGAAGATAGGCATTCAATTCTTTGGCTGCAGCAAGCATTAAACAGTTTTTTGAATGATGAGCACATCAATCCAAATGGTTTCTTGAAAAAGAAGGCTTTTCTTCTTTACTCAGGGAATTAACTGGGCTTGTAGCTCCTTGTAGAATTTTTGCTGAGAGAGAATAAATAGCTCCATTTCTCTTCTGTACACCTCACTAGAAAGTCTCTCCAAACTAACTGGTTTCAGCTGGTTTCTGCTAGTTCCACACACAGCCAAGTGGAAACATTACCATGCGACCTCCCTCTCTCTTGCTGTTGCCTAGGGTAAGAAGAACGCAGCTGTGGCACACTGTGTCTCCAGAAATTTCTCTCTGTTAAAGGTGCACTGTTTTATCAGAATCTTAAAGGCAGACACCCTTTTTAATCTGAGGAGAAAAATAATGACAGGTCCGTGACACTGTCTTGGAATTCCCACACTGTTGCTAACTGAAAATATGATGAGGCTCATGCCTCCACCTGAATTATCATGGAACATACCATAAGGATGTTGAAGCAATGCTTTTTACGTCAGGACAGATTAAGTGGATCTTACTCTACAGTAAGAAAGTATCCAAGATTATTTGTGGCTTCTCTATTCAACATAACAGTACCATTAGTAGAGAGGAGCCACAAGGCCTGGTGAGTGAGACTGCACTCTTGTCTTCAGAGAAGGAGGAGAGAGAAGAGGAAGGAGAAGTGGTCCCAACCGATGCACATCCTAGCAGACTAGCATGTTGGATTGATTGACAAAAACTTTAGTTAAAAGAAGTGCTGCAACATTTACAAGAGCAATATGCACCTCTTTCTGTTCTACTCATCTTACAAAGGGCTGGGTCAAATATTCCCTGCTTTTGCCACTGTCCTTACATGTTTGGTTCCAGTCTTATGTAACTTCCAGCCAAAAAAATCAGTCTCTGTACTTCCCTTGAAATGTTAATCAGTTTACTTCTGTGCTGCAAATATCTGACCTTGCATGTATGCTTGCTTCCCTGGCTGCTTGCCCTTGGTGGAAATTTATATTGTGCATTATCTACTTCCTAATCTGTTCTTTCTAAGTGATGCCTCAGTGGGAGAAACAAGCACAGTGGGACACCAATCCTTCTCAGTGAATCATCTGTGACAAATGCTGTTTTTGCTGGATCATATGCACTGATTGACTATTGTGTTCCCAATCTGCCTCTTCTGTAGTCCTCTGAGAAACTCAACAGAGAGGAGCAGATGCATCCTGATTCTGAGCGATGAAGCCCTCATGACAATACAACAATGATTACACTTCAAAAGTACTTCTTTGGCTGTAAAGCGCTTTGAGATATCTGGTGGTCATGAAAAGCGCTTTATACA
This sequence comes from Heterodontus francisci, assembly GCF_036365525.1. NCBI lineage: Eukaryota > Metazoa > Chordata > Chondrichthyes > Heterodontiformes > Heterodontidae > Heterodontus > Heterodontus francisci. The sequence continues at coordinate 33,173,605 of NC_090389.1, forward strand.
TGTACGTCTTTTTTCTCCTCCTGCTACATCTCAACTATGGGCTAGGCCTTGCAAATGCCCAGGAATCTTTGTGTGCATTGAACTCTGGCTGACACTAAAGAGTGTGAAGCCTGCTATCAAAGTCTATCTCCTACCTTCTGTCTGAAGTAAGAGCCTCTTGTAAGTTGGAGTCCAAAGACACAATTGTAGCAAACCTGTGTTGACAAACAGAACCACTTTGGCACTCTATTTTAGGGCCTTGGAGCAGCCACTCACCACACAGTGTTCTCCAGATTCTTAAATACTTCCTGAATGGTAACACAAATGTTGGGATAGCACGAGCTGTGTGTTCACTGCCATTTCATTCAGGAGCTGAGAAGATTCTCCAAGGACTCTATGAAGAATATCTGTTGATCAAAGAGGGCAGCTGCAGTATACAGACCCTGTAAGGTTCAAATTCAAGTTGCTTGTTACCTAAACCCATCCTTCTTCCTATTGCTGTTAACCTGCTACCACTTCCAATGGCTTTTCATCAGTGCTGCTCACCCTATTTTCATGCAGGCCCCCACCTGCCAAGAATGAGGCACATTAATTTCGCCACATGGACATTAAACTTCAAGTTGTTGCTGTGACGAAAAGAGGGCCTATTACAAAGAATTACTAGGCCCCTAGCCAGAAAGACATTTTTTGCATACTAGCAGACAGTGTTGGAACAAAGGAACCAGTCCCTGCTCCCAATACACAGAACTGATGCGGTCAGACCAGTTTAGTCACATGACTAACTGGCTGTTACAGAGTTTTGAACTGAGAATTTTAAATTGTAGAGACAGAATTTGAACACAGTAAGCTCCTGGCTCCTGGATTGAGAATATCTCTCTCCAGTCTGCTCCCATCTCTTTCTCACCAGCTTAGGAATCCATTGAAGACACATGAACCCCAAGAGAGAAAAGTCTCCGACTGTGAACAAGATTTAAGACGAATACTGGGCCCCAAAGAAAGGCAAGAATTACCTCCAAGCAAGGACTCTACAGTGGGATCAAAGCACAGTAACAAGAAACTCTTCAGATATTACCTCAAACCTCTCCACTTTATTTTTCTTCTCTTTTCTGTGTCTATTTGCATGTGTGTATTGCATATGCATGTTAGCGTGGGCGCATCGTGTATCCATAGGAATCAACCGAATTAGTGACTAAGTTTTAATAAATGTTGCCTTTCTTCTTTAAACCTAAGAAAGCCTGTTTGTGCTCATTTCTTTGCCTGATAATTGGAAAGCAGTGAACAAGGATTCACCAAGGGGGAGCTCAAAACACAGTGTGTTTAAAAATAAAATCCTGTTACAGAAGGACCAGGTGAAGGCTGAAAGGGACCTCTAGACACCTTTCTCACCTGGTCGTAACACTATCCAATCCCCCTAGCATGTGGCTGGGCTGATTCATAAGTGCTTTCAAGTATATAACAGGTGAACAGGTGTCAGCTTCCTTATCTTGGAATACAAAGAGAAAAATACAAAAACAAAAAAAATTCTTAAGAATGTATGCAACCAAAAACTGTGCCTGGGTGACTATTTAAAATATTAGTTGATCTTTCATGGTGATGGATGCCAAGTACAGTTTTGAAAGGTTTCATTTCGGTGTTCTCAAAGAAATGTGATAACAGATCCGAAAACAATGGAATACAGAAGCTCACACAATAATGACATGCAGAATAAAATGAAATGGAGAGCTTTAATTATAAGAAAATGTATTATTGGTTTTCTTTTATACTATTATACAATGGCTAGTGGGCATATGTGTTTGCCTGTGAAGAATAAATGGTTTGAGTATTACATACTAGCCAGAAGATGAGGATGAAGCAAGCTGTTACCTTGTGGATTGTGGGTTGACACAAAGTCTCCAGGCATGACCTCCACATTACGTATTTGGTGGGTCTGGTCCTTATAGCAGATGAGGCATCATAGGTTAGCTGCTGCATCGCCAATGCAAGTTGCTGCTGATTATTATGCACAGCCACCTGTTTTGTGAAAAAGGCAGACACCTTTAAAAGAGGAGGAAATACAAAGGGCAACCAACATTGTATCTGCTGAAGGGTCACTGACCCAAAATGTTAACTCTGCTTCTCTCTCCACAGATGCTGCCAGACCTGCTGAGTATTTCCAACATTTCTTGTTTTTATTTCAGATTTCCAGCATCTGCAGTATCTTGCTTTTATTGTACCTGCTGTGAATGGATAGGCCGAAGGTTTGTATTTAATTCCAGAAACTGGTACAGTCATCTTTTTTTAATCTGTTCTTTTTAAATTTCTTCAAAAAATATAAATTCAAATCTCCAGTCAGTGGATTCAAGAAAATTATCATTCAACAAAGCAGTTGGCATGACACCTACCTACCACGCGAAATGAAATGTAACAACAGGAACATTTCATTATGAAGTTACAAATTAAAAATAAATTGTACACACACACTCATCGGTCTCAGTGTCATGGCCATACTATAGTTTTTCTTTCATCTGGGATTGGGCAAGAGCACAACTGGGGAACTCCAACTACTCTGACTGGGCTCAACCAGCTTGTGCTCCAGCATAAACTGAATTTCCTTGTGTATTTCTACAAATACCTTCCTTTTCCAGTTTCTCTATATCAGTGAACTCAACCCTGGATTCAAAGTTGTCCATAACTGTGGAAAAATCATTCAGTGCTTTTTGTACATGGTTTTTCCTGTGCTCCACCAGGCCAATAGCTTGCTTTGCAAAGCACTTTGCAAACCAATTGTCATCAAGTAAAACGGTGACTTCATTTGTGTGGGTTAGCTGTCCTGGCATAAATGTAAGTGGGCCAAATCGCACCATAACATCATAAGTCACTTTGTCAGGCAAAGTTTTAAGCTTGCCTTGAAGTGCTTCATAGTCATTTTGTACTTGAACCCGGTGCTGATTTTTTCCTGTGTAGCTTGAGACCACTGATCAATTGCATCCTGATCGCTCCCTGTTGTTCAAGCTCATCCAGCCTGGCCCACAATTCCTCCTCAGTTAGGATATTTGACTTGCAGTCACCACTACCATCACCACCCTCCAAATCTTCCACAAAAGCCTTTTTGAGCTTTGGCTTTTCATTTGGTTTATGAGCTTTTCTGTGTCTCCTTTCAGAATTTAAATCTTTAATTTCTCATTCTTCAGTCTGAATTTCCTCCCAAACCTGGGTCAGTTTCCTGGGACCTAGGCAATAAGGATTTTATTTTATGGGAGGAGTCTCTCCTACATCGACATCTTGTAGGGGTAGGGTTTTGCACCCTGGTTTGTCCTTGCAGATCCCTTTTAACGCTGTGAGCATTTAAATAGGAGAGAACAGTGTCTAATTTCCCTAACATTTCAGTGTTAGCTAACGGACAGTAGGGGGTTCGATTTGGGAATCCTCCCAGCCTCCCTCTCGCCCTCCTCTTTCCTGACTGCCTGACAGACTTGTGCTTGTTTGTCCCCTTCCCGGCTCTGATACTGTTTTAACATATTGATGTGGCATAGCCTTTTCCTACGATCTGGAGTGTCAATTATATAATTTACCTGGCTAATTTTCTTTACTACTCTGCATGGGCTACTGAACTGGGCTTTCAGTGGTTCTCCTTGTATTGGTAATTGCACTAACACATGGTCTCCGGGCTGAAATGTTCTGGCCTTGGCATCTTTAACCGTCTGCCTTTTCATAGCTGTCTGGGTGGTTTTTAAGTGTTCCTGGGCCACCACACAGGCTCTCATGAGCCTTTCTCGGAACATGGAGATGTTGTCTAACAGGAAAGATTCATCCCTGGGTCCCAAAAACCTCTCCTTGATTAGTTTTAGAGGACCTCTCACCTCGTGTCCATAAACCAATTCAAAGGGACTAAAGCCTGTCGACTCATTGGGTGTGTCCCTGGTTGCAAACAGAAGAAATCCCAGCCCTTTGTCCCAGTCATGGGGTATTCATAGAAGTATGCCCTGATCTTTGTCTTTAGGGTCTTATGACTGTGGGTGGTAAACTGAGGAATTAGCTGGGTTATGCCGAGATTATCCATGACGTTTTGAAAAATACCCATGACCTTATTTTTCGTTCATGGGATGTAGGTATCACTAGCTGGGCTATCATTTATTGCCCATCCCTAATTGCCCTTGAGAAGGCGGTGGTGAGTCACCTTCTTGAACCACTCCAGTCTTTGGGGTGTAGGTACATCCACAGTGCTGTTAGGAAGGGATTTCCAGGATTTTGACCCAGTGAAGGAACACGATATAGTTCCAAGTCAGGATGGTGTGTGGGTTGGAGGAGAACTTGCAGGTGGTGGTGTTCCCATGCATCCACTGCCCTTGTCCTTCTAGGTGATAGAGATTGCGGGTTTGAAAGGTGCAGTCGTAGGAAACAAGGTGAGTCGCTGCCGTGCATCTTGTAGATGGTCCACACTGCTGCCATTGTGTGTCAGTGGTGAAGGGAATGAATGTTGAAGGTATGGGATAGGGTGCTAATCAAGTGGGCCGCTTTATCCTGGATGGTGTTGAGCTTCTTGAGGGTTTTTGGAGCTGCACCTTTCCAGGCAAGTGGAGTGTATTCCATCACATTCTTGACTTGTGTATTATAGATAGTGGACAGGCATTGGGGAGTCAGGAGATGAGTTACGCCTAGCCTCTGACCTGCTTATGTAGCCACGGTATTTATATGGCGACTCCAGTTCAGTTTCTGGTCAATGGTAACCCTCAGGATGTTGATAGTGGGGGATTCAGCAATGGTAATGTTGTTCTAGCCATAGTCCCTAGAGGACCATAGATATTTCTCCCCATTAGAGAGAGACAGTTGGTGATGTATAGCCTGAGGGTCACCACTCCTCAAGTGTGGGGCAAGGCGAGGAGGCAGGCCTCCATGAACTACCACAGCCGTAACATGGATTGAACCCACACTGTTGGCGTCTTTCTGCATCACACTGTAGCCATCTAGCCAACTGAGCTAACTGATGCTGCTCACCACCACCCCCCCACCCCCCCCACCGCAACAGCAATGATAATAATACTGGACATAAAATTTGTGCCCTGATCTGACTGGATCTTAGATCTTAGCAGGCAGCCCATATCGGGTGAGGAATTGGGTTAGCCCCTCCACCACTGCCTTGGCAGAGATAGTTCTTCAAGGGATAGCCTCTGGAAATCGAGTAGCCACACCCATAATGGTAAGAAGATACTGGTAGCCCCCTTTTATTTTCAGCAGGGGCCCTACTCAATCTACCAGCACTCTGCTGAAGAGTTCCCCAAAAGCCGGTATGGGAATTAAGGGTGCAGATTTTATTGCAGTTTGAGGCTTCCCCACAACCTGGCACATGTGACAAGTCTTACAGAACTCCACACATTCTTTTGGAGTTTTGGCCAGTGAAAATGCTGTCTTATGTGGGCTTCAGTTTTTCTGATACTGACATGTCCAGCTAGTGGAATCTTGTGGGCTATTCTCAATATTTCCCTAAGGGGGTACCACAGCAGCACCACTACCTGGCGAACCACTGTTCACTCTTCATCTGCAGGTCTGTGAGAAGGTCTCTACTTCCTCATCAGCACCTCATCCTTTAAATAGTAGCACTCTGGAACTCCCTCTGCTTCAGCTTCAATTTGGGTAGCCTGTTCTATCATATTTAACCCTGGGTCGGTTTGCTGAGCCTCGACCAAGGAATACCTGTTTAACCCATTTCCTGGGTCCTCTAACATCCCAAAGAAAGTTTCAGATAACCAGACAATGGGGTCATCTGTCTGTAATGTCAGTTCAGCCTCCTCTGACGGAGCTTGTTTGGCCGTGGACCGAGTCACCACAGTCAGGAAAAATGCCATGAACCTTTTCCAGTAACTGCTCTGTCTCCCTCTTTTGGTCACTCTAAAGCCACTGGGGAAGCTACCACCTTCGTCCCTGCCAGATCATTACCCAAGAGCAGGTCGGCCCCGTCCACAGGTAAACTAGGGACAATTCCCCACGGTTACTGGTCCTGAAACAAGGTCACGCTCCAGTTGCACCCGCTATAAAGGTATGGGCCTACCCTTTCCTTCAGTACTGTTTGCTAGCACTGTAGCATTCAATGCACTCTCTGGGAGAAAGGTCATGCCTTTTCCCAGCAGAAGAGATGTGGTGGCCTCTCTATCCCTAAGTATGACAATGGGCTTACTCGCCTCACTCGAGGGATATGGGGTCACTTTTCCTCTGGACACAAAATCCTAATTGTCAGGGATTTTGTTACGTTTTCCCACATTCTCAGCGGTAGGTTTACTGGGTTTTACTACAGTAATTAAAGCCACAGCCTGGTCTACTGTGCTTTCCATCAGGGCTCCTTTTTCTGCACTGGTCTGGTGTACTCCGACTAAACCTACAGGCTTTCCCCATAAATTCCAGCAGTTAGCTCAAAGGTGACCTACCTTTGTACAATGGAAACATACAAGCTTTCGGGCATCGCTCCTGTTCTCTACAGCTTCCTTTTTAGCCTGAGGAGGGCCCCCTGTGTTTCCAGCTCTCCCTTCTTGCCCATGACTGTTCATCCTCCTATCATCCTCCCACCTTCTATCCTTTTCAGGTTTTTGGAGGTGACTTTCACTTGGGGCAAGGGCTTGCGAACAAGTGTATAATCATCAACGAGAATTGCTGCCTGTCTGGCTCTTGGTATCTTTTGTTCCTCCACGTGGTTTCTTCTGGAAAGGAGAAGCAAGTTTTTGAACTCCTTGAGGTTTTCACAGCTGGACTCTACCTCAACTGCCCCTAGCCTCTGGTCAAAAGCAAGCTGCTTAACTCTTTCAAACTTGAGGTAAGTTTGTTCAGGCTGCTTTTGTAGGGTTAAGAATTTTTGGCGGTATGCCTCCAGTACTAGCTCATAAGCACCCAGGATAGCATTTTTAGTCATCTCTTAGTCTGATGAACTCTTATCGGGCAACAGTGAATGAACCTCATGTAGTTTTCCTGTTAGTTTGCTTTGCAATAACAGTGCCCAGCTCTCTGATGGCCACTTCAGCTGTTTTGCCAGCTTTTCAAAAGAGATGAAAAATACTTCCACATCCCCCTCATTGAACTTTGGTATCAATTGGGAGAACTTTAAGAGCTCAACACCTGATCCTGAGTTAGGTCTAACTGGGCACATTGGGTCTTCCCCTATTCAGTTCGAGCTGCCTTAACTCCCTTTGGAAAGCTCTTTGTTTTTCCTTTTCCTCCCTTTTTCTCCTTCCTCTGTTTCTTTTTCCCTTTCCTGGAATTCTCCCTCCTCTTTCTCTCTCTGGAAAGGCCTTTCTTTCTCCCTGTCCTGGAAATCTCTTTCTGCCTTTCCTGAAACTTTCTCTGCCCTTTCTCTTTCTGGAATTCGAATTCTAGTCCCCCCTGTTCTAGTTGTACCTTAGCCAATGTTACTTTGTCTGTTTCAGATTCTATGCCTGTCTCCAGTTCTTCAGTATCAATTTTAAAATGGGTGGCCAAAGGTTGTAGGATTTTAGGCTTCATAGCTTTTGGACAGATAGTAATCTCTAACTGCCCAGTTACATTCCTCAACTCTTCAACAGATAGGTCTTTTAACCTTTTCCAAGTTACTCCATATTGTTCTGGGAAGATAGTGGTCTTGAATGTGGACATTTTAGGACTCTAGCACTGGAAACCACAAAAAAACCTATATCGAAGTTTTTAAATTATTGCTAGCGATCAATTTGGTTTCCCGCTTCCAATTTCCCGTTTGTTTTTGGGTTTGATTCCAGATGAGCCCCCAGCTTTCTGCTACGGTCAAGTGAGGGCTTCCTTCTTTTTCCTCTCCTTGTTTGACCATAACATGTTTAATTCCTTCTTAAAGTGGATGTACTGGCCAATTCAGTCAGTGTTTGATTACTTACTTGCTTTGATCATAACAAGAAGCAATTGGACAGGTTTTCTTGAGTTTAACAAAGGAAGAGATTAACTTTAATGTACCGAAACTGAACTAATGAAAATAATAAGCTACGCGCCAACTTTCACTCACACAAACACACACTAGAGGTTTACACACACACAAATAGATTACAGAGCGGGGAAAGGTAGTTTGGTTGAGTTAGCGTCCATAGAAAAAAGGGGTATACAGTCTGTGGGACTTGGTGATTCGGCTGGCTTCCAGCTGAATTCGGTGGTCCTAAGGATTTTAGTTTGAACAGGTAGATGACTGGTTCGTTGGATCTCTTGGAGACAGCGATGCAGATGATTTCCTCCAAAAGGGTTTCTGATTGTAGCCAGAGTATGCAAAGGTGGTCAGTCAACAGGCAGAGTTCAAAGCTTGTAAGCTGAAATGGAGAGGGGGGGGGGGCACTTAGGTCTGCATGTGTCAGAGTCCAGTAGCTTCTCCTTTGCTGCAGAAAACACCATCTTAAAACCACAGATGGGGAGGGGCTTGTCACATGACAGTCACTCAGTGATTCAAACATAGCAGTGAGCAGTATTTCTTCTTGCTGAACAGAATAAATAGTCCCCTTAAACTGCCTGAGTCTTGGTTCTTGCTGGGGACTGAGCAGACATTTCATCTCCCTCCTCACTGTATTTGCAATATAGGATACAGTGTTGCAAATTAGGTGGCCATCCTAAGCTGTCAGCAAAGTCATCTTTTAAACTGTTCTTTTTAAAATTTCTTCAAAAAATATAAATTCAGATCTCCAGTCATTGGATTAAACAAAATTATCATTCAACAAAGCCAGTTGGCATGACAGAAACCATTTAGTGAGTTGCTGAGGAAGCATGCCAACGCCTTTCCCATGAATCACTTTGGGAGCTGTCAAGTTGGAGGCATTGCTTCAGATGTTGAGCAGGTTTAAGAAGTGAAAGTTGAGGCCTATGTTTTGCAGGCCGCAATGCAGATATGGCGATTTAAGTTCTATGAGCATGTTGTTTTGGTTTGTTTAACAGGCAGTGCCTAGAGCTCTGTATATCCCTTTTAAGTATACATGCATGAGGTCTGCGTTACTTGATGCGTGAGCAGCAAGATTGGACAAAAGAGCTCCATAAATGATATTAGCTCTAACATAACTACTAATAAACTGATCAAATACGTGGATGTGTCCCAAGGATATTTGGCTGTAATGTCAGTAAAGTTATTCTAATTGTGTATACATTACTAATTAGGGTTGATTTAGAATAGTTTCTGCAATTTTGAATGCCCTCCATTCAAAACAAATCAATGCATCAAAAGTTTATCCAGAAAAGAGCAACAAGGATGAAATCAGGGCTTTTCAGCTGTGTGAAGAAACACACAGACCTGAACATATTTTCGTAAGGCTTTTAAACAATTGAGCGGCATAGATGCAAAAAGAAGCAAATTGTTTGACTTGAAATGTGACTGCTGAACAAAAGAACATTGGTTAAAAATGAACAAAATCCCAAAGATGAGAATATTTTCCCCAGAGAAGACTGCAGGAAAAGCAATTTATGTTGTATTATTTAACTCTCTCCAATGGAGCAAGATAAGTATCTGGAGAATTGGTTCAAAGTTACAAAGTATAATCTGAGATGATGAATGTTGTGCAGCTGGAGCTGGAAGGACATGAATATCATCTGTAGAGGTTGCTAACCAAGGTTAAATATGAAGCAGATTGTATGTTGTGGAGTTTGTTTTGATTACATTTTTTTGTTTATGATATAAATTAATGATTTGGGCTTGAGGGTACAGAGTACAATTTTGAAATTTGCATATTACTCAAAACTTGTATAAGTAGTAAACACTAAGGAAAATAGGTTGTCTAATAAATTAGAATGATCACACAGAGTGGCCATAAATGGAGTCCATCATAAACAGAGTGCCAAATACTGCAGATGCTGGAAATCTGAAATAAAAACAGAAAATGGTGGAAATACACAGCAAGTCTGACAGCATCTGCAGAGAGAGAAAAATGTTTCAGGTTGCTGATCGTCTGAAGAAAGATCACAAGCCTGAAATGTTAACTATGTTTCTCTCTCCACAAATGCTGCCAGACCTGCTGAGTACTTCCAGCATTTTCTGTCTTTATATTGTAAAAGTTAGGAATTTGGTGAGAGTGGGAATTCTCTGGTAAGTAGTGTGTGACTAGTTCCAAACTGAAATTTATTCTAACTCTTTGAATTTAACTTTGCTCTAAAAGCTGCAAAACAACCTGCAGGTTAGTTAACAGAAATTGCCAGGGTGGGTGAACAAAGTGACCATGGCATATGGTATAGGAGGCCATTCAAGTGGGGTGTGGAGTGAAAAGAAATGTGATAGTGATAGAGGACAGTATCGTCAGGGAGATAGGAGGCCTTGGTGCAGGAAGTGAACAGGAGAGAGATCCTCTATTCACAGTGGATTGGGAGGCCCTCCAGGCAGACACTGCAGAAGTAGTGTGAACAGATAGCCGTTGCGGTCAATGCCAACAATGTAGCCCCAAGCACCTAGATGCAGAGTTGCGAGAAGTTCAGTGACCTCACACAAGTGCTTAAGGTCAGTGAATGCATCTTCAAATGCCATAACCCAACAACTGCACCACTAATTTCACATACAGCTCAGTTCACCATCACCCCCACCCTTCACTCACCTATCAACAATCTCTATCAACCACAATGCATACCTCATATTCATAGCTTCATCTTGCCCTTACACACTTCACATTGCTGCAAGCCTTACACTCACATCTCACAGCTTGCGTACTGCCAGACGCATTACCCAAACATATTGCATTCCACTCACTGACACTCTTTCCTCTCTCTTTTGCAGGACTAGATGGTGCACAACTATAGGCAGCAGTACCTAAGCGGCAGGGGTTAAGCACAGCTGCATATGCTCGCCCTGATGGAGAAGATGGTGCTCCCCATCAATGGAGTTGGAGCGGCCATGACTGAGGCCTTGGCTAGCAACAGGGCTGAAAGCAATGAAGTTGACTTTATTCTCAGACCTAATCCTCCTCCTTACATTCCACTTCCAACTCATCCCACAATCACTTCTGATTTGCAAACTGCAAGTGGTTTACTCATGCACCTCTTGCTTCCGCTCTCTTCCCTCAGCACAACCCTATCCTTGTGCCTTTCTCCTTTCAGATACCCAGTAACTGCCACCAGTGGAAGAGCAAGAAAAGACTGATGATGAAGAAACACATCAGTTACTATCAAACTTGTAGCCAGCAGCTAATATTTTTGAGGATAACTTAGAGGCAAGATCTGCACTTGGTGAGACAGCAGGCATGAGTGGCCTTCAGGCAGGCCAGGATGAGAGGGTAGCACAGGTGCCAGCTCCCTGGAGAACATGGTTGCACGTGAGTTCTGCTGCGGAGGACTCAGACGAGAAAGTTGTTGGGGGTGACATGCAGATAGAGGTTGAGGTTATGTACTTAGAAATGCTTGGTGCCAGAAAATCTACAGCCAGTGCCAAGGAGCATGAAAAAATGCAGCAACAACCTTGCACAGGGCTTTCCGCAGAGTTTGGAGCCCATCATTTCCAGCATGGAAGTGTTGGCCAACTCCATTGTGACACATGTGGTCCCAACCATGATGCAGCATCTGATGGCCAATGTCCCATCACACGCAGAAGTCACCCAACGTCAGACTGCTGCAGTGGAAGTTTGAACTGAAGTCCTACAAGTGCAAGCTCAGGCTCCTGTCATCATGGCTGCAGATACCAGTCTGCAAAGGGATTTGCAGGGTCTTGCAGCAGTCTGGCAATCTGTCCTATAACATATAGCTTGGATTGCTGAGGCACAACCCCAAGAGAGCGGCAGTGGCTCTATGGAGCAAGAACCTGCAGTCCTCTCTCAGTATGACAGTATTTGTCCTCCCACCACTGCCACTCTGCCAGTGCCCTTGCTGTTGCATGTCAGGCAGCCGGCTGGGAGAAATGGGTTTCAATTTGTAGGACACTGGCACCAGTACTGAGGAAACAGGGACCTGTTCCATTGGGACAGCCTTCACCGGAACCACGCTAGGACAGTTGCTATGACCAAGGCGGGAGGAGTGCACAGTCTTTTCTAGTCCCACTTCTCCACAGATCACAACAGATATTTTTTTAAATGTTGACCCAGTTACCGATACAACCAATCATATACTCTACTCTTTAACCCAGAATAAAATATACCAACCAGGTTTCTTTAATAAACAACAAAAATATCAGTTTATTATAAAACAAGACTTATCCAGTAAATAAGCAAAGCATTAACACACAGATTGAAATATGAAAGTTCCCTTTTTAAATACCCAACACACAAAATCACACACAAACTGAAAAAAATACAGAAATTCTCTCTGCAGAGGTCTGTTACAAAAAAAACAAACAAGAAGAATACATGCTAATTCTTTACAAAAAAAGAGAAGATATGGAAGAATGTCAGTTGTCCCTATTGGTGTGGATATATGGTGACGGGTCACTGAGATCTTTTCTAGAGCAGTTTCTTTTAGGCGGCATTGAGGATTAATCCAGCAGGCCTTCCAGGAGCGTCTCAGGAGAAATGCTGCTTCAGTTTCTCTATTTCTTATGCTTGATTCTCAGGTCTTCTCAAAGAGATGGAAAAGGATGAGCTTGTGGTGGCCATCTGGTAGGCTTATCTCCAACTGCTTTCAAACACAGTCACACCCCAACTGAACCTAAACAATATCTCAGAAGCAAAATCACAAGCAGCCAGTCAGAACCTCATGAGTCTTGACATGACACTTCTATGTAAACATTTTCCCCAGGTCACCAAGGTTTCTGTTGCTTATTGTGCTTAAGGTATGTGACTTCCAGTAAAAGGTTGTTTTCAAACAAGACCTCTCAGTGACCCTTATAAAAAACATGTCCATGGGGTGTTTTCAACAAAAACAAAGTCCAGCATCTATAAAATCTTCAACCTTCCAAAAAATGAATCCATTTCCACAATTTAAATATGAATCCCCCAAAAATATTTCACAAAAAAAGGAAGCACTTTCACAACACAGTGTCCTGGCGAATCTTATAAGTAGGGCTGTAGAGAGGGCTTTAAACAAAATAGTTGGGGGGTAAGAGTGTTCAGGTATACGGGGAAATTTAGAAAGTTAATGAGAAAGGACAAGGCAATTCGTGCAGGGTAGCAATATGGATAATGATAACCAGAGTGTGGCAGGAAGGGACAGAACATACAAACATAACAGTGCACCAGCAAATAAGTTCAGAGTGGGGAAAAATGGCAAAGAGGCAAAAATAAAGGCTCTTTATCTGAATGCACGCAGCATTTGTAACTAGGTGGATGAATGGATAGCACAAAGAGAAATAAATGTGTATGATATGTTAGTCATTGCAGAGACATCGTTGCAAGGTGACCAGGACTGGGAAGTAAATATTCAAGGGTATTTGACATTTCAGAAAGATAAGAGGAAAGGAAAAGGAGGTGGGGAGCTCTCTTAGTAAAGGATGAAATCAGTGCAGTGGTGAGAAATGATCTTGCTCAGAAGATCAAGATGTAGAATCAGTTTGGGTGAAGATAAGAAATAGGAAAGGAAAGAAGTCACCGGCAGGAGTAGTTTATAAGCCCCCTAACAGTTGCTACACTGTATGACAGAGTATAAATCAAGAAATAATCAGGATTTGCAGGAATGGAACTGCAATAATCGTTTGTGATTTTAATCTTCAAATAGATTGGACTAATCAAATTGGCAAGGTAGTCTGGAGGATAAGTTCATAGAGTGTATTGGGGACAGTTTCTTAGAACAATACATTCTGTAACCAATCTGGGAGCAGGCTCTTTTTAGACCTGGTAATGTGTAATGATACAAGATTAATTAATTACCTCAGAGAAAAGGATCCTCTCAGCAAGAGTGATCATAACATGATAGAATTTCACATTCAGTTTGAGGGTGAGAAGTTTGGGTCTGAAACTAGTGTCTTAAACTTAAGTAAAGGCAATTACAAAGGTATGAAGACAGAGTTATCTAAAGTGGGCTGGGAAAATAAGTTAAAAAATAAGATAGTAGAGAAGCAGTGGCAGACATTTAAGGAGCTATTTCATAGCTCACAACAAAGAGAAATAAAGAAAGACTCTATGAGAACGATCTTGATCCATGCCTAACTAAGGAAGTTAAGGAAGGTATCAAATTGAAAGAAAAGGCATACAATGCTGCAAAGATTAGTGCTAGGCCAGAAGATTGGGAAAATTTTAGAAACCAGCAGAGGATGACTTCCAAAAAAGATAAAAATTAGAATATGAGAGTAAACTAGCAAGAAATATAAAACAGGCAGTAAAAGCTTCTACAAATATATAAAAAGGAAGTCGCTAAAGTAACCATTGCTCCCTCGAGGGTGAGACTGGGGAATTAACAATGGGAAACAAGGATATGGCAGACTTTGAACAAGTATTTTGTATCTGTCTTCAGGGAAGAAGACACAAAAAGCATCCCAACAATAACAGAAAATCAAGAGGCAAAAGGGAGGGGCAAAGTTAAAACAATCACTTATCACTAGAGAAAAAGTACTAGGAAAACTAATGGGACTAAAGGCTGACAAGTCCCATGGACCTGATGGCCTGCACCCTCGAGTCTTAAAAGAAGTGGCTGCAGAGGAAGTGGCTGCATTGGTTGTAATCTCCCAAATTTTCCTAGATTCTGGAAAGGTCCCAGCAAATTGGAAAACTGCAAATGCGACACCTCTTTTCAAGAAAGGAGGGAGACAGAGAGCAGGAAACTATTGGCCAGTTAGCCTAACATCTGTCCTTGGAAAAATGCTAGAACCCATTATTACGGAAGTAGTAACAGGACATTTAGAAAATCGTAATGCAATCAAGCAGAGTCAACATGGTTTTATGAAAGGGAAATGATGTTTGACAAATGTATTAGAGTTCTTTAAGGATGTAACAGGATGGATAAAGGGGAGCCAGTAGATGTTGTGCATTTGGATTTCCAAAAGGCATTCGATAAGGTATCACATAAAAGGTTATAGGTATAGATGAATATAGATATATATGAATATATATGGTAAATGCATATAGATGGTAAATAGTTGAGGCATAAGCACTGATCCATATGGCATCCCACTAGTTACAGCTTGCTAACATGAAAATGATCCATTTAGCCCAATTCTGTTTTCTGTTAGTTAACCAATCCTTTATCCAAGCCAATAAATTACTCCCAACACCATGAACTCTTAAGTTGTGCAGTAACCTTTTATGTGGCACCTTACAGAATGTCTTTTGGAAATCTCAATACTTAACATCTACTTGTTCCCCTTTCCTACAGCTACAACACTGGCATCTACCCAATAATGTGGAAAATCACCCAGGTATGTCCTATCCACAAAAAGCAGGGCAAATCCAATCCAGCCAATTACCGCTCCATCAGTCTACTCTCGATCATTAAAGTGATGGAAGGTGTCGTCGATAGTGCTAACAAGCACCATTTAAACAGCAATAACTTGCTCACCCATGCTCAGTTTGGGTTCCACCAGCATCACTCAGCTCCAGAGCTCATTACAGCCTTGGTCCAAACATGGACAAAAGAGCTGAACTCAAGAAGTGAGGTGAGAATAATTCCCCTGGATATCAAGGCAGCATTTGACCAAGTGTGGTATCAAGAAGCACTAGCTAAATTGAAGTCAATGGGAATAAAGGGTTAGACTGGTTGGAGTCATACCGAGCACAAAGGAAGATGGTTATGGTTGTTGGAGACCAATCATCTCAACCCAGGTCATTGCTGTAGGAGCTCCTCAAGGTAGTGTCCTTGACCCAACCATTTTCAGCTGCTTCATCAATGATCTTCCCTCCATCCATAAGGTCAGAAGAGGGGTTGTTGGCTGATGATTGTACAATGTTCAGTACCATTCGCAACTCCTCAGATACTGAAGCAGTGCGTGTCCATATGCAGCAAACCTGGACAATATTCAGGCTTGGGATTCATAAGTGGCAAGTAAAATTTGCACCAGACAAGTGCCAGGCAATGGTGATCTCCAACAGGAGAGAATCTAACCATCTCTTTGACAGTCAACAGCATTACTTTCACTGAATCCCCCACTATCAGCATTCTGGGGGGTCACCATTGACCAGAAATTGAACTGAAACAGCCACATAAATACTGTGGCTACAAAAGCAGGTCAGAGGATTGGAATTCTGTAGCAAGTAACCCACCTCCCGACTCCCCAAAGCCTGTCCACCATCTAAAAGGCACAAGTAAGGAGTGTGATGGAATACCCTCCACTTGCTTGGATGAGTACAGCTCCAACAACACTCAGGAAGCTCAACACCATCCAGGACAAAGCAGCCCACTTGATTGACACCCCATCCACCACCTTAAACATTCACACCTTCACCATTGACGCACAGTGACATTGGGCTGCACAACATACAAGATGCACTGCAGTAACTCACCGTGGCTCAGTCGCCAGCACCTTCCACACCCGCGGCTTCTTCCATCTAGAAGGACACGGGCTTGGGAACACCACCATCTGCAAGTGCCCCTCCAAGCCACACACCATCTTGACTTGGAAATATATCGCCGTTCCTTCGCTGTCAATGTATCAAAATCCTGGAACTTCCTCCCAACAGCACTGTGGGAGTACCCACACTAGATGGACTGCAGCAGTTTAAGAAGGCAGCTCACCACCACCTTCTCAAGGGCAGTTTGGGATGGACAACAAATGCTAGCTTTGCCAACGATGCCCATATCCCATGAAAGAATTTTGAAAAGTTCCACCCAGCTCATTTCATACTCAAAAACTTTAATAAATTTGTCAAATACTATTTCCCTTTCATAAAACCATGTTGACTTTGCTTGATTGTATTATGATTTTCTAAATGTCTTTAATAATGGATTCTCTCATTTTCCCAATGACAGATGTTAGGCCAACAATTCCCTGCTTTCTGACTCACTCCTTTCTTGAATAGAAGTGTTACATTGGCTGTTTTGCTATCCTTTCCAGAATCTAGGGAATTTTGGAAGATTACAACTAATGCATCCACTATCTCTGCAGCCACTTCTTTTAAGACCCCATGAGGCATGCCATCAAGTCCAGGGGATTTGTCAACCTTTCGCTCCATTGGTTTGGTTGATACTACTTTTTCTCCGTTGATAATTGTTTTAAGTTCATTTGTCCCTTTTGCCCTATGATTTTTCTACTATTATTATTATTTGGATGTTTTTAGTGTCTTCTGCCATGAAGACAAATATAAAATATTTGTTCAAAATATTTGCTTTGTCATTTCCTTGTTTCCTATTATTAATTCATCAGTCTCATCTTCTAAGGGACCAATGTTTAACATAGCTGCTCTCTTCCTTTTTACATACTATTAGAAGCTCTTATGTCTGTTTTTATATTTCTTGCTAGTTAACTCTCAATCTATTTTTTCCCTCTTCATTTTTTTTTAAGTTATCCTTTGCTGGTTGGTCCCACACATATTGTTCTGAGAAACTGTCCCAAATACACTGTTATGAACTCAACCTCAAGACTAATTGCTAATTTGATTTGTCCAATCTATATGAAAATTAAAGTCTCCCATAATTATTGCAGTGCCTGTCTTACAAGCCCCATTATTTCTCTATTTATACTCTGTCCTACAGTATAGCTACTCTTAGAGGGCCTATAGACTACTCGCACTATTGACTTCTTTCCCTTGCTATTTCTTATCTCCACCCAAACTGATTCCATATCTAAATTTTCCTAACCAAGATCATTTCTCACTACTGTACTGTCTCATCCTTTATTAACAAAACTACCTCACCTCCTTTTCCTTTCTGCCTATCCTTTCGAGATATCAAGTGTCAGTTACCAGTCTTGATCACCTTGCACCCAGGTCTCTGTAATGGCTGTTGGATCATACCCATTTGTTTCTATTTGTGCCATCAATTCATCTATCTTGTTACAAATGCTGTATGTATTCAGATAAGGAGTATTTAATTTTGTCTTTTTACCATTTTTCCCTACTCTGACCCTATTTGTTGGTGCACTGTTATGTCTGCACGCTCTGTCCCTTCCTGTCACACTCTGGTCATCATTACCCATATTGCTACCCTGCACTATTGCCTTGAACTTTTTTTTAACTTTTGAAATTTCCCTTCACCTGAACTCTGTCTTCTGCCTGCACCACCACCCCCACCCCCCCACCCCGCCCACCTCATTTTGCTTAAAGCCCTACCTACAGCCCTAGTTATTCGACTCACCTGGACACTGGTCCCAGCACGTTTCAAGTGGAGTCTGTCCCAACGAAACAGCTCCGACTTTCCCCCGTGCTGGTACTAGTGCCACATGAAATGAAATCCATTTCTCTCTCACCAATCTTTGAGCCACACATTGAACTCTTTGACCTTATGCCAATTGCTTGTTGGCCAAGTCGTGATCCAGCGATTATTACCTTTCTCTGATCGCTCCACTCACAGCCTCGCCCTCACTCACCACTCTGCTCACAGCCTCGCCCTCACTCACCGTTCCGCTCACAGCCTCGCCCTCACTCACCATTCCACTCTCAACCTTATCCTCACTTACCACTCCGCTTGCAGCCTCGCTCTCTCTGAGAGCTCCACTCAGCCTCGCTCTCTCTGACCACTCCACTTACCACCTCGTCCTCTCTGACCGTTCCACTCACAGCCTCAGCACTACCTGCAATCAGTTTGAATTAATGCTGATCAATAACAGGAAAGCTCTCCCTCACTATATTTAATATCAGGTCATCTGTATTCTTCCCCACTGAAGGTCAACAGCCTTCCACCAGCCATGCTGCAAATACTGGAGTAGCACTGCATAGGTTCACTAGGCCAGGCAAAGGTGCATGGAAGATGGGCACTCAGGAAATGCACAAGTGTGATTAGGTAGCATTTGTTTGGAATAATGGATGGTTTTATTGATAAAGTTGGTTTGGAATGATTGTTTAGTAGTGGATTTTATTTCTGCATTGTGGCCAAGAGGACATTGGTTCATAATAGAGGGAAGATAAGGTATGGGATTGCATTTGAATGAGGAATTGGGGTGCATTCACTGGTACTGGAGTTGGTTGTGCTGAAAATAGTCAGTCCAGCCAAAAAGGGGATGTATTTGCTCTCTCCGCTTCCTCCTCCTCAGTTGCTGACCATATACCTGGTGGCAAGGGCTGTGCAGGATTCAGCAGACCACCATGAATCATGAAACAGGCTCTGGATAGTATTGCAGAGTTTCTTCAGAGTGGTCCAGGCAGCAGAAGTGTTGGTTACTATCCCAGTGGTCTTCTCGATGACATTTTGTGTGGTAGTAAGGCTCTTGTTATATGCATGCGTTGCAATATGCCTACTCTGCTTACTTCTGGTGCACAGTCCTAGCACCTGTGCTAACAACCTACCCAAAATGATGTCTGGCACAGCCAACACCAGAAGTGTGCGTATGTGGCATAGATGCTATTTTGGACCCAAAACAGCACCCATATATCCAGTGGGTGCTAGGCAACTACATTTTGCAGAAATGATTTCCAACATAAAACCTCAAAATTCTCATGTCTATTATATCCCTTTCAAAATCATTTAAACATTCTCTAATGTTTTATAAAAATGCAATATATGAAATAGCTTTCTAAATTATAGGTAAAGTTAAAGGAAGTCTTAATCATTTATATTTAGAGTTGATTTGTGTTTCTGCTGTGGTTGTTGATGCGCTGATCAAGAAGAGAAGACTTTGATAACAATGGTTGGCAACCATTGGAATGGTAAAGGAATCAATAAGTGGTGCAAGATTCATGTTTCTGGCTGATTCCTCTTCTAACCTTGAATGGAAATAAGAACATTTACATTAAGATTGTTACACAAGAGTATAATTAATCCTGTAAGGATTGAATCAGTTGCAAATTGTGAGAGGAGCTAAGTTAACATTACAATCAAATCTCTTCACCACTTTAAGGAGACAGCCATAACAGCAAAGTCACTTTTTTTTTGTAGATCATTGAAGTTCAACATTTAGTAGATTATCTACTGCTCACTTTTTCTTCATGAATAACTTCTGGTGACTATGAGTAAATAATGAGATTTTCTGAAGACAACTTGCAATTATTTTCTAAAAGTCTTGAGCAATATAATTGTGATGTTTTCACAACTCATTGGGTCTCTCAGGAGAATTATTAGAAAGCCTTATTTTTCCAGGCTTTTCGATTGCATTCATGACATAACTGCAGTATCTGTATGAGGTGATTTAATGGCATAAATGCTTCGGTTGTGCAGTGTATGCAGAGCGTGAATCCAAAATTAGGATCTGACCCAACACTGGATTGAAGTATAAGACCCCCTTGGTGCAAGTAATATCACCCTGCTTCCCTTCACAGTCATTTTGGGACTGAATTTACATTTCACATGTTTAGCATTGTTTCAAAGCTGAAACTTCTTCACACAGAGGCAAAATTTGTCATTTAAATGCAATATATTCTAGGTAGCAGAAATTGCTTTAAAAGGGGCACTATGT
The DNA here is from genome assembly GCF_036365525.1 of Heterodontus francisci. Classification (NCBI taxonomy): domain Eukaryota; kingdom Metazoa; phylum Chordata; class Chondrichthyes; order Heterodontiformes; family Heterodontidae; genus Heterodontus; species Heterodontus francisci. The sequence goes on from NC_090389.1 coordinate 33,193,901, forward strand.
AACTAATCAGACTATATTGTATACCCTTTATTTGCTGAGTTGAAAGTTTAAAGCAGGAAATAATTCAGGCACTGCAATGCCAACAGGATTCTTTGGATTTCAGCTTTCATTTAAGTATGGGTGAATGTATACATTCCCTGGGGTTTTATGTATCAAGGTAAAATGGTCAGGAAACTTTTATAAAATCTTTGAAAATATATCAGACTGTTGACCTGTACATTAATCTGTTCAGTATTTCCAGAATATCAAAGCCCAGCAGAGAGGGCCCAAGTGTTCATGCCAGCTCTTTGCTACAGCAATCCAAAACTAATCTGAAGAGTGAATTAATTTCTCTCCCTGGGTCTTTTATCCTCCTTTGATTCAAATATTCATACAATCTTCCCTTGCAAAGTGCAGATGTGCCTGCCCTCAACTGTTCCCTATGGTTACCCTCTGCATAAAGTATTTTCTCCCTCTTAGTGATCTTTTTAAATTGTTACTCACTCAAAATTCAGAGCTGCCCAACTCTGGGGCAACATGCTTCTGGCTGGGTATCATGCACAAGCAGCCAGTGGCTCATTCTTTTCAAGGAATGGCACACCTAGCTTGGCTCTCAGGCTGATCTGCAAGCACATTGGTCAGTGCAATTAATGAAGACTCTTTGAGATGCATGGAACTCCTGTCTGTCAGCGACATTAGCCTGAGATAAGATAGCTTAACATGGCAATTTTCTTTTGAGGTAAAGGAAGGCTGCGGGTTCAAGCTCCACTAAAGGGCATAAGTACTGTTATGACCAGGTGAGAGAGGTGTCTACGGGTCTTTTACTGTCTTCACCTCGTCTTATTGTAACAGGGTTTGATTTTTAAACACATTGTGTTTTGAGATCCTCCTTGGTGAATCCTTGTTCACCACTTTCCAACTATAAGGCAAAGAAATGAGCACGCCAGGTTTTCTTAGCATGCACACATGATACACACATGCAAATAGGGACAAAAAAGAGCAGAAGAAAAATAAAGTAGAGAGGTTTGAGGCAATATCAGAAGAGTTCCTTGTTTTCTGTGCTTCGAGCTCACTGTAGTCCTTTTGTAAGTCGTCTTGCTTTTCGTTGGGGCCCAGTATTCTTCTTAAACCTTGTTCAGCGTTGCAGACTTTTCTTTCTTGGGGTTCATGTGGCTTCAAAGGGTCTTTAGTTTCGTGAGAAAGAGATGATACCAGACTGGAGAGAGGTGTTCTCGGTCCAAGAGAAAAGAGCTTTCTGCCTTACAAACACTCTGTGGCAAGTTCGGATTCAAACAACCAGTTAGTCATGTGACTAAACTGGCCTGATCAGGTCCTCTGTGTATTGGAGAAACAGGGACTGGGTCCTTTGTTCCAGTATGCAAAAAGGGTATTTCCGGTGAGGGCAATTCCTTGTGATAGGCCCTCTTTTCTTCCCAGCAGCAATTTTAAGTTTTAATGTTCATGTGGCGAAATAATGTGTGCCTCATTCTTGGCAGGTGGGGTCCTGCATGACACCTCCACACCCAGAGGAATGAAGTGCGATTTGACAAAAAAATGGTGCATTTCATTACAAGGTTTGAGAGAAATATAAGATACAGAAAGAAAAACCATGCATTTCTCTCATTCATTGCCATTCATTCACCAACCTTGAAGCTTTTTAAAATGGTCTTTTCTGGGTGCCAATGCTGCTTTAATTTCCCCTTTTTTTCTCAGGAGAGTTAGTAGTGGGTGGGTCTATCCTGAACTTTCTGAGTCATGCAACGACTTTTGACTTCAGGGAATGTGGTTCCCTTTTCCCCTGATTGTGGGGGAGGATTATTTGCTAATCTCCCCTTTGTTCTCTGGGACACTCCTACCTGCAGATTTTGTGCAGATTTGATTGCACTCCCGTGTGGCACTTTGACTAGGTGAGGCATCACCCTCACAATTTCTCTTTCCCCTAGAGGTCTTTCTTTGTGTCTGCAGGTTCCTGTAAATGCTGTTAGCAACTCTGGTGGGGTGCTTCTAGAGTCTGCATTTACATAGGAGGATGTGAGGTTGGTTGACCGGACAGTAGGCGTTTTCATCCGGAATTCTTCCTGGACTTCCTTTAACCTGCCCTCTTGGTCACTTTTTTCCTTTCTCTTTCTGAACTTTTGCCAGCCGTATGCTTGCCTGTCTTTTGTTCTCGGTGGGGGTCCCTTACAGTTCACCAGCCCTCTGCTGCAGGGTCCTTCTAACACTGGTACAGGACTTAGGGGTGCAGGTTTCACTGTAGGTTGGGGTTTCCCCTCAACCTGGCACATGTGGCAACTCTTGCAGAACTCCACCATGTCTTTGTGGAGTTTTGGCCAGTCAAACTGCTGTCTTATGCGGGCTTTGGTCTTTCGTATACCGGCATGTACTGTAGTCTCGTGGGCCCTTCTTAATATTTCTCCCCGGTACCTCTGTGGCACTACTAACTGGTGAACTGCTGTCCACTCCTTGCTCTCAGGTCTGCGAGGCGAACTCCATTTCCTCATCAGTATCTAATTCTTTAAATAATAGCAATCAGGGACTCCCTCTTTAATTTTCAGACTGGGCAGCCTGTGCTAATTCTCGCAATAATGGGTTGGCTTGCTGAGCCTCTGCTAGGGAAAATCCATTTAATTCATTCCCTGGGTCTCCTAACTTTCCAAAGAAAGTCTTGGACAGGCAGACCTCATAGTCATCTGCCTGCGGTGCCAATGCAATCTCCTCTGGGGGAGCTGGTTTGATCAAGGCTTGATCCACTACCCATTCAGGAACTCTGCAAGGGACTGCCTCCTGCCACTTCCCTGTCTCTCTGACCTCCTGCAGTCTTTCTTTCACTACTGGGGTACCACCTTCACCCCAGCCAGATCATTACCTAGGAGCAGGTCAACCCCATCCACAGGCAAACTAGGGACAATCCCTATGGTCACCGGTCCCGAAACTAGGTCGCACTCCAGGTGCACCTGGTGTACAAGTACAGGCATACACTGCCCTCCAATACCATTCACCACCATTTTGGTGTTCACTGCACTCTCTGGGGGAAAGGTCAGGCTTTTTCCCAGTAAAAGGGATCTAGTCACCCCTGTGTCCCTGAGAATCACTATGGGCTTGCTTGCCCCACTCGAGGGCGATGGGGTTACTTTCCCTTCGGACACAAAACCCTGATAACTTTCAGGAATCCTATTAACTTTTCCTTCACTGTCCGTAGCAAACTTCTTGGGTTGCACTCTTACTGCAGTTAAAGCTGCAACTTGTTCTGCTGAGCTTTCCATCAGGGTCTCATCTTCACTGAGCGGGTGTTCCCTGATTAACTCTACTGGTTTTCCCTTTAGTTTCCAGCAGTCTGCTTTTAAATGCCCTCCTTTATTACAATGAAAGCACACAGGTCTCCGGGTCTCACTCTTGCTAATAGTACCTTGCATTTTGGCTGGAAAAGGGCCCCTGTATCTCCTGTTTTCCTTTCTCTCCCAGGATTGCTTGGGCAGAGATCACCTTCCCACCTTTTGTCCTTTTCAGATTTGTGGGGATGATTAGGAAAGGCTCTCCCCTGGGAAACCGACTTATAAATTAAAGCAAACTCATCGGCCAGAACGGCCGCTTGCCAGGCTGTCTGAACCCACTGCTCCTCTACGTGGGTCTTTGAGAGTGGGCGAGAGTTTTTAAATTCCTCTAACAGAACTACTTCCCCAATGCCATAATATATACTTTTAAAAAATGTTCTAAAGCACTGCCGATTCTGTTGGTTTATAACTGATTTTACACTTATGAAAATTAGTGCAATTTGTGCCCGGATTGCATATTGCATCCAAAGTGGAAACTTTTGGTCTACAGGTCAGTTGTTATGCGACATCTATTATGGTCACACCTTTATTGTTATTGTTTTTTTTATATTGGCATTCATAATGGCTCAGGATTTGTTGTACTGATAATGGTGAGGCAGTTGGCACTCACAGGGTAAAACTGACAGCAACATGTGCAGTTAAATTCAGAAATCCAGAATTTGCTGTCACTGATAACCTGCTTCTCCACAGGGTGTGCTTTGCAGTCTTCAGCAATAGAATCTGAATGGAAATCATTGTTAAGGAATGAACTTAAACTAATTACCCCTATTACCACACTAAATAAAGATGCAAAACTTAAGCTGTGTTCAATCAGGAGTAACTGTTTTCAAATGGCATAATAAATCATAATTACTAATGAACAACCTCTATGGCCCTGAAAAACATAATTTTAAAAGTGTGCAGTCTCATAACCTCAGAAAAAAATTATAATTTTGCAAATTTTTTAAAAAGTTAACTTTTTAATACTTTGTGTTTTTCTAACAAGGTTTCTCTCTTAATCCCATATGTCTCAATCATTATTTCACTTTGTGTTCAATGATATAATTATAATTTATATTTCCTACATTTTAATACTTGCTTTGCTGTCTATGAAAATTCACCAATCTGATTGGTTTCTCGACTTCTCTGCTACCTGCCCTCTACCTGTACACAACAGATCTCCTGTAGATATCTCCTAATATCTGAAAGAAGGAAATCTGTGCTCCAGAGTCCATTAAAACTTTGTGGGCAGCTTTTTTCAAAGCAAACATTGATCACCATTCCTTTGCCACTGACCACAAAATCCAGACCATTACCATGAACAATAACAAAGAAACAAAGTTTAGAAATATATTGTGTGTGTAATATATTGTCAACTGTTCACTTATTGTGTGGTGTGTGCTTCTTTTCTAAGACAGCTAATTTGCTTTTTTTCTGTAACAGATTGTCTACTGGAAAATAAAAAGTTTGTTAGAGAGGAGAAAACGACATGTTGAAAAACATGTCCTTACTTTCAATGGACAACGCAGTCATGGAATGGTTCCAGGTCTAGAACCCTACAGTGAATATGGTCTGATTGTGGTGGTCTTTAATAGAAAAGGTGATGGGCCACAAAGTGGATCCATCCATTTCAAGACTCCAGAAGGAGGTAAAGCATAAGCCTCCTATAATATCAATTCTAAAAGTTTAAGCAAACTTAAATATATTGTAATTTATTTTATGTTGTTGCATATCAAAGTATCATATGTGGATACAATAGCACCTCTTTATGATTGTCGATAAATAATAGTTTACAGCATAATGTACAACTTCTGAGCCATTTGTTAAACATTTTTATTTCATAACAAATTACTTCAATTTATCTGTATCACATGTAAAAGTGAAAATTATATTGGATCAGATTTAGGACATCACTGAATAATGCAGTTACCTTGAGAATGCTTGTTGAACATTCTCCTTGCAATTGTGCCATAAAGCAGGAGATAAAATAATGTATTTGGACTATCTATGAGTAATACTGTTAAAAATTTAGATAATAGAGTTCAAAAGGGGATAATGATGCTTTCCATATTGTATTTTACATATTATGCAGCCCGACACAATAGACTATTCCAGTTGATTCTGCATATGAACATCGCTACCAGCTATGTCATGGCCTGTATGAATAAGCAGATAGAGCTGAAAGAATTTTATTTGGTTTGGTTTTCCTTATCGGTTCAGTATTTTTTGACCATTGTTATCACTGAACCAAATAAAGATATAAAAACTAATGGAGTAAATATCAATAGAACAGTCATGAACAATTTGAATTTGGCTGCCAGTATTACATTACCAGTTGAAATAGAGAAGGACATTCAAAGTCAAAATCATACCCTGAAGATCAGCAAAATAATACAAAACCCCTTTAATCAGTTTTGAGATTGAGATTGCCAAATACACAATGGGATTAAGACTTAGGATACGCAACTATACTCAAATATCTTTGAAATGGCAAGAAAAACACGATAATGATGTCATTCCAGTCCTTCAGTCAGCTGCAGTAGAGTTAGAAATATATAATAATGTAGTTTGAACACCACGTCCTTCCCTGGTGCAGAGGTTGGAGATAATCATGGAATAGGCATTGCAGGCTGTATTAAGGTGTTTTGAGAGGCAGAATTAGATTTATTGTGGTGCAGCAATAATATAATACTTGTTACATTAAGTTTTTTGATATTCAAATTTGGTTATTCTCATGCAAAAAATCTTACTTATTGCTGCAAATGCGAGAGAAGTCTTTGCAATAGACTTTTTCACAGACAACATTAGCAGGAAAAACGGAGTTGAGAAATTCTTAATACTCGAGAAAAGAAACATATCTTCACTTTAAGACCTCATACAGCTGATGCAATAATTGGCACAAACCATCATATGAAACTCTGGTCAATACTGTTAAGGAAAAGTGGCGGGTTTGGGCCGTGAATACAGATTCTAGTGCTACACCAGATAAAGAGCAGGTTCCACAGTCTCCGTTTTCACATCCATAGAAAAACTGGGACTTCATCTCAGGTATGAACAGAAACATGAAAATGTTCTTCAAAATAAGTGAGTTTCAGTACTCAGGCTATCCACATAAGGTTCCTCTTTTCCATAGGAGAATTACACCCTTGCAAGTTTATGTATCTTGTTATTATGGTTTTGGTTATAAGAAAAACTGATTGCCTCCACTGTTGTCAAGAAAATACCCTTATCAATTGTCCGTTGGTGTCTGTATTAAGCAAGTCACCAATATCTTGTTTATTCAAACATCCAATTTCATCTCTTTCCCTATTGGTAACAATTAGTAACAACATGAGAAGGCTATGCAATTTAACAGAGTATCAGGATTTCCAAAGATCCAAAAAAATTACAGATTGTACCCACATGACCATATGTGCTCCCTCTTTGCATAGTGACATTACCTGCATGAATCGAAAAGATTACACTCTGTGGGCTGAATTTTATGAGTGCGCCGAAAATCACGGCAGTGTGCTCTGATCCCAGCAGTCTGCCCACGCGGATCTGCCATCGCTGATCTGCCATCGCTGAATCCCCGTGATTTTTTGCGCGAGGGCTCATTTAAATGGCGGAGGCAGAGCAGCCGTCCCCGATGATGTAGAGGGTGCAGCCGCTCCGTCCCCAGCAATGGCATCCAGCGCCACTGCGCATGCGCCGGTGCCATTTCCAAAGGGCCTCAAACCCTGACAGCTGATGTTAAATTTTAAAGTCACAACCGCATGTAATTTAAGTAAAAGCATTAAAGTAGAGATCAAAGCCCCTGTTCCACCCCCACCCCCCCCCCCCCCCCACAATCTTCGACCAATAAATTTATTTCCATCTCCTCCACGAGAAACCATTTTTGCCAGTCCCCGCCTTTCAGTCCCAAACTTTGTACTCTTTGCTCCTCAACCTCTTCCCGCCATTCCCTCAGCGAATTGCATCAGTTTTCTCCATTCCCCAGACCTGAAAATTCAACTTCTCCCCCCTCTCCACCAGTGTCTCGCCTTGAATCCCCAAACGGGGATTGGAAGGCGCAGGACTTCCGGCCACTGGCCAGAATATCGGCGTGGGATGGCCGCCCGTGCAGATAAGTTAATTAACGTGTATTAGCATAAATTTTATTCGGCAAGCGAAGGCCCTGCCGGTGAGCGGAGGCGGCTGGGTGCACTGAGGCCTCGCCTCAGGGCCTTCCCAGTGTCAGGGGTTGTGGCAGGCCTCTCCCGGAAGAATTTTCCGCGCCACGTCACCACAATCCCCAACGCCGGAGGGCAAGTAAAATTCAGCCCTGTAAGTGTTTAGCTCCTTTGTAACTAGCAATACAAGTCAATGCTTGCTTCAGAGGCAGCTATCATGAAGCCTTTTTAAAGCAATCACACTGTGCCATCAATATTTTCCCTGCACAGTATAATGGCAAGATAACTGCTGGGAATTGAATGCTACCTGCTGTAACTCTAGACCATGACATCGTTGTGGCATCCAAGGACACGAGCTGAAAATTGATATAATGAGATGCTTTCTTCCACCAAAATAATTATAGGCCAGACTATTGCATGTTGAAGCAGTGGTTCAGGTGTCTATAGGCCTTGCAATGCAGCCAGCCAAGCCTAGAATCAATGTACATTACTGCATACAGCTTAGAGGCATTATCAGGGATCTGCAGGTGAGGGAAGGTCTCCAACCTCAGCAAGGAGATTACTGAGAGCAGCAGGGAGGAGCATATTGCTTAAACCCTTCTATGTAACTTTCAAATGTATTCATGATAGTTGTTCAAACACATGACAGAACCTTAGCAAGGGCACTTTATGGAAAGCTGCAATGTAAGTGCAAGCAACCTTTTAATAGCCTTACATATAATATATGTGCCTATTTTTTGCTGCTACGGTACTTAGCTTTGTGACATATCCCTGCATTTTATCTAGATGCTACCCCAGTGGCACGAGTATGAGGAGGTTGCTGTGTATCCATAGGAGAGTCTCGAGATGGACCAGCTACTGAATCTGCCCCTTCCCTAACTCAAGGGATGGCCTAAGTCTCCACAAACAGGGTTGAACTTTATAAGCCCGCCGCTGAAATCAGTGGTGGGTAAACAAAATGTCGGCCCGCCCGCGCAGGCCACATGTCAAAGAGCTGCCACAATTCCAAGCACAGTGGCTCATTTAAATAGGCTACCGCACCCCCCCCCCACCCCTCCCGCCATGATCACGTGGAGGTAGCAGGCTGTCTGTCCCTGGCGTTGGTGTCAGCTGCCTGTGCGCAGTGGCTGAGGCCATTTTTAAAGGGCTGTCAGCCCTACCGGAAAATTTAAATATTTAAAGGGAAATTGATTTAAAATAAATAAAAACATCCCTTTTGCCCCTCTCCCACCTTCATAATGATTCAATTAATTATTTTCCCTTCCCCAACCACCCCCCTCGCCAAAACACTTACATTTATCATCTGACCTTCACCCCCAAACTGCACAAACTTTCAACTTCAACCCTTCCCACCATCCCCTACACCCATGATGCTAATTTGACCCCATTCCCCCGCTCCCCGCACTGATAAACATACTGCCTCCCCCCCTCCCCATAAGTGTTCCGCCTCTTTTCCCTGGACGGGGATCCGAAGGCGTGGCAGTGCCTTTCGCCAGGCTGAAGATCTTGGTGGGACATCAGGAGGAGACATGAGATTCATTAATTCAATTATTTCAATGTATTTAAATTGCAGTCCCATCGCCGAGCAGTAGGGGGCGGGTGTTGGTGCGTGCTGCCATGAGGACTCGCCGTCGCCAGTCATGTCGGGCTGGGCCCTGACGGCTTTGAGGTCCGTGATGGGCCTCATCCGGGGCCATCTTCAGGCCCCTCCCCCCCCCCCCCCCCACCCCCGCCACAGATCCTGATGTTGAGGGCTCCTTAAAATCCAGCCCATAATGTGTAGGCATTAGACGGGGCTGCTCGGAGGGCCTGAATGTTTTGCAATCCTGCCAGAAAAAAAATCATCATCCTTGCCCATTCCAGCCAAGCCTCTGCTGTTGGAAACTGCATCATCATGGCTAGCAATTAACATGTGAGCAGAGTGAGTGGCACCAAATGGATCAATAAAGTCATTTCTCAAAGGTTCTCTACTGCCAACCTCCAAGCCTATGAAAGCTGGAAAAAGTGCCCTATTTCACCTGGGAACCTCAAGCCTTTACGGTAGCAGTCTGAGCATTCATGAAAATGGCAGCAAATTGCCTTAGACCCTCTGGCACAGTGGAAGGGGAGGGGGCAGTTGCAGATGTTCTTGGAGTTGCTCCATGGTGACTTGCAGTATTGCAAAACTGCTGCAGCAATACCAAATTTCCTGTCCACCAAAGCTTGAGTCTCCAATTACAGGCATTTTTCAATGCTAACATTTCACCTATATTATGCTGATAAAACTGACTCCAAAATATATCTGGGCATTGTACTAAAGGTCAGGCATATGTTCTTTCCTCACTGTCCAACTTGCCATCGAGGGTATGTCTGATTAGAAAATCTAAACATTTACAACCAGTAAATTCTCTCAAAATAAGAGCAGTTTTCCAACTAGAATTATGCCCAACAACTACATTAGAAAGTGACTGTACTGAAAAATAAAACCTTGCTCTCTGGGCGCTCAGCTGTTTCATTATGGCAAAAATTGTTTAATTTGAGGATCTTTTACTATAGAGCTGTAAATCTCATAGATTTGTCACTAACTGCTTCATAATTTAGTACTAAAGGTTTTGTCTATATATTCTATCTTCCGAATACTTCAAACACATAAAGAGAAGAATCCAGTTTGATCACAGTTGCTCCGTGAAAGCTGTGCTTTTCAGATCCCCTCTCCCCTCTCCCCTTTCAACCCCAGTATCATCATTGCACTTTGGGACCAACTATTGATGTCTAAAATTAATAAATTAACATTTAATCAATTCAACTGGTGTGGAAGACATTGGTTCATTAAAAATATACTTGCCCAGAAATTGCTGGAAAAGTAATGGTGAATCAATGGAGCACACCATTATTAGTGAGTAAAATAACAGTCATTTGTGGTGAAGAAGAGATAAACCATGAGTTCTGATTTTCCACAGATTGCTGGAAAAGTTGCACCACTCTGCCATTAACCTCGTCAAAACCAAAAAAAATTACCATCTCGCCCTGAGCCTTTCTATTGTGTGGCATAAAATTGCTGAATTTGCATCGTCTTGTTGCAACCAGTTAGGGTTGCTAATTCATGCTTTCAGGGCATTGTTAGTGACATGATTTACGGAGTTGTGTATGCCACTGTTTAATGTAACAAATCATTTCCTACTGTTTGAGAAAAGGTAATATTTGGTATTTTATGCATTAGTACAAATGAACCAATAAAGCTGAATTTAATATCTGGAAAGTTATGTTAATTTTGGCACGATCATACTTTCTAAGATTTTGATCAGCCATGAAAATATTACTGACATTAAGGTTTGCAATGCATTTCCGTTGTTAACGTAAAAGTTAAAAACTTAACACCATAATTTTAAAGTACATTTTATATTTTGTTTTCTTCTGACAGTCCCTGAGCAGCCTGCTTTTTTGCAAATTGCAAACTTTGCCAAAAATTCTGTGACTCTGATGTGGGGACCTCCAGCAAAACCAAATGGCATTCTTACCGGTTATTTGCTTAAGTACCAATTAAGTAAGTAGAAAATACAGTTTAATACGCTTGATTGCTAATCAACTCCATGTGCTTTCTTTACTTTTCGTATTGTTTAGATTAGGTTTCACTGTGAACATATGTTTGGAATTTTGGTTAAGATTACACTTCAGACTAAAGAACTTGCAATTAGAGAATACCTTTCACAACCTGACGACATCGCAAAGCACTTTATAGCCAATGGAATACTTTTGAAATATAGGCTGAAATTTTACGATGGGCGGACGGGAGCCGGCCTCCGACGTAAAAGTCGGTGGCAAACCCACTTCTGCCTCGCTTGGGGATCCGTTCCATATTTTACGGGTCCCCATGCTTTAATTGTTCCGAGGCGGGACTTCCAACAGCTTGAGGGAGGATGTCCTGCTCGTTAAGCTGCTGGAGCTCTTAGTCCCAGCAGCACCACTGGGAGAGGTGGCCACTGCTGGGACTTCAGCCCAGCATGCACAGAAGACACCTGGGAGCCAGGAAGGCAGGTTAAGTTTCGGTTGCCTCGCCGGGGGTAATCATTTGGGCCCCAGCGAGGCGGGGTGGTCATTTGGGGGGAAGGAGGGTGTCTTGGGTCTTGGGGCTGGTTGGGGTAGTGGGGGCAGCCCCTCCATTGGGCACCCTGTGCACGATGAGTAGGTCCCCACCCCCCCGAGACAATCGGAAGCCACCTGCTTTTCCCAGGTGGCTTTTCCCGGCTCCAAGATGCTGTTTGCCACACATAAAATCCACTTGGATGCGGGTGAAGGCCCTTAAGTGGCTGTTAAGTGGCCACTTAAGGGCCTGGATTGGCCTGGGGTGAGCGGGCCATTTCCCCCCTCCCCCGCCCTATGTAAAGGGGGGGCGGAGGCGGAAGCAGGTTGGAAAAGCCTCCCACTCCATTTTACGCCACCCCCCGCCACCATCTGGCTCATTGGGGTGGTGTAAAATTCCGGCCATAGTCACTATTGTAATGTAGGAAATGCAGAAGCCAATTTGTGCACAGCAAGGACCCACAAATGGCACTGTGATAATGGCAGCTGTGAGATTTATTGGGGGCAAGATTGGCTAGACTCAGAAACAGATCCGGATAATCTGCGCACATTCATTCTGATGCAGGCAGTAGGCAAAATTTGTATTGCTTCCTCATTTACATGCAGCCAGCGCTAAACACACAGTTGAGTTACTGCAGGCCTGAGCAGGGGGAGCAAAGTTGTGAAGCTAACCTGCACTACTTAAAGCTAGCATGCATCTCTTAAAAGGGGTGGTGCATTTTGGCTGGAGCGGGTGCTGGAAATGGTTCTCAATGGGATACAAGAATGGCACAACATGGCGGAGAGCAGGCCCCAATGTTCTCTGATAGAGCATTGGAGGCATTGGTGCAGGGGTTGGACAGGAGAAGAGAGATCCTGTACCCACAGGGGACCAGAAGGCCCTCCAGACAAACACTGCAAAGGCAGTAGGAGTAGATAGCTATTGTGGTCAATGCCAACATTGTAGTACTAAGGACCTGGATGCAGTGCCTCAAGAAGTTTATTGACCTCACATGAATGGTCAAGGTCAGTGAATGCATCTTCAAATGCCATCCTTACAATTGAAACACTACATTCACACAATGCTCCAATCACCACGCCCCTTCACTCACCTTCCAGCAAACTCTGTCAATCATAACTCACACTTCACATTCATAGCTTCACCTCACCCTCACATACTTAGCTCTGCTGCAAGCCTCAGTTCATAGCTTGCACACGCTGCCAGCTATTTAACCATGACAGGCTCATCACCCAAGCACATTGCATCACACCCACTGACACTCTTCCCTCTTTTGCAGTACAAGGTGGTGCACGACTGCAGCTAAGCAGCAACACCTAACTGGCGGGGGTCAGAGCTTGGACTAGCTTGGGAGATGGCAGTGATGGGAAAGAGGGTGGTCACTGAATCTGAGGATGCAATCAGGAACATATAGAATGAATTCGATAAAATATTAGATAAAATCGTAACTGATGAAATTTAATGAGGACAAGAATAAAGTACTGCACAGAGGGAGAAAAAGAATCAGTGACTTAATTGCTAGATGGTGCTGTACAAATAGATGAGCATCAAGTCAGAAGAAAATATGTACCAGTAGACTCAGTATTTTAAAGTACTGAACAGACTTAAAATTAAACCATGACAAAATAGCAAAGGAATATGGGTTCAAACTTACAGTAGGCAAACTTAGGATTTATATCAAGAAGTTCATCCAAAAATTCTGCTGCTTATCAATGGTCCCTCTAACTTTTCATTATAGTGTGCAACTTTTTTATTTCAAAGCACAGTATCTTTAATAAGTTTTGTGGGGCCGCTGTGCTCCCATGCATGCATGATACCCTAAAGGAATAAGCTTATGAGCAGCCTGCATGGTACCCTTCACAATTGCTGTGCAGGCTCGCATGCCTGTAGACTAGTAGGAACCTTGCTCCCCAAATCTTAACTTGCATCTATTTCCGTTCACCCATCACCTACTATGCTCGCCGACCTACATTAGCTTGTGTTTTTTTTTATTCGTTTCATGGGATGTGGGCGTCGCTGACTGGGCCAGCATTTGTTTCCCATCCCTAATTGCCCTGGAGAAGGTGGTGGTGAACTGTCTTCTTGAACCACTGCAGTCCAACTGGTGCAGGAACACCCACCATGCTGTTAGGGAGGGAGTTCCAGTATTTTGATCCAGCAACAATGAATAAATGGTGATATATTTCCAAGTCAGGATGGTGTGTAGCTTGGAGGGGAACCTGCAGATGGTGGTGTTCCCATGCATCTGCTGCCTTTGTCCTGTTAGCTGGAAGATTTTGTGGTTTTAGAAGGTGATGTCAAAGGAGGTGAGGTGAGTTGTTACAGTGCATCTTGTATATGGTACACACTGCTGCTACTGTGCAGTGGTGGCGAGGGAGTGAATGTTTAAAGGTAGTGGCTGGGGTGCCAATCAAATGGGCTGCTTTGTCCTGGATAGTGTCAAAGATCGATGGTGCTTCTTGAATGGGGAATGTTCCATGACACTTCTGACTCGTGCCTTGTAGATGGTGGACAGGCCTTGGGGAGTCAGGGAGTGAATTACTCGTCACAGAATTCCCAGCCTTTGACCTGCTCTTGTAGCCACAGTATTTATGTGGCTGCTCCAGTTCAGCAATGCCTCAATTTTAATATTAACATCCCACATGGCCTCGCTGCTCCCTATCTCTGTGACCTGCTCCGGCCCTACAACCTTCTGAGATCTCTGGACTCCTCCAATTCTAGCCTCTTGCACAATTTCAATCACTCCACCATTGATGGCTGTGCTTTTAGCTGCCTAGGCCCTAAGCTCTGGAATTCCATCCCTAAACCTCTCCGCCTCTCTACCTCTACCTCGTTGAGCGTGCTGCTTAAAACCCACCTTTCCATCCAAACTTTTGGTCATTTATCCTAACTCTCCTTATGTTGCTTGGTATCAAATTTTGTCTGTTAATGCCCCTGTGAAGTGTCTTGGGATGTTTTACTACATTAAAGATGCTCTTTAACTACAAGTTGTTGTTTTATTTGAAGGAAAGTTATCATATACCTAGTGATTAAGTGTAATACTCACTACTACGGTTGTGAACTCTGTGTGATCTTTTGCAGTCTTAAATATCATTTGGGACTGTAATACTAGAATAGGAGAAAGCTGTTGCTGAAACATAGCAGTTACTAATTATGGATCTTGTTTTTGAATGTATGAATTCTATGGGTAAATTTAACTCAATTTTACTACTTCAGATTTGGGAATGATACAATGCTACCATATAATTTAATAGTCTTTCAGTAACTTGAAATTGTGCACATTCTCTATCAAACAATGCTGACTTGTTATCAATTTATTCATGTAATTTTCAAAAAAATATATATAGAGTAGATTGTCATGGTAACATCAATTATTCATTTTCCTGATATAGTGATTAGTTGTTTGGGAAATGGTATTATATTCAGCTATTCACAAAAATTCTTAATGTACATAATAAGTGGATTTGATTTTAGATGACATAAGGATGTTTGCTAAATTAATGTAGAATGGCTGCAGGGCTAAAACAGATTGCAAGCAAATAGTCTAATTCTCCAGCTGTCACTTTAATACGAAACATTATACACAAATAACATTATTAAACAGGACAGAAACTTGGGCCAATTTATAACACACATATGAAAAGCTGGCAGTCTCTTTCCCAGTTAATTTTATTTTCCACAGCTCGGAAAATCAGCTCAGGCTTTGTGGCATATTTCTAACAGATGCTTGTCAGCAGAACATTACAGCAGTTACAGTGACGATCATGAGCAGCTGAATGCATGAGAAAGGCAATGGAGGGAGTTCAGTTAGGTGAAAGAAAGAGCATGTGCCTGGTTTTTGCCTGTTGATGATAATGTTTTAAATTGCCTTGTGCAGTAGTACAGCTCTAAGGCACTGTTAGGATCTAAGTTCACAAGATTTGATATTGGAGAGTGCTGTATGTTCTGTAAGTCTTTGGATTCCAACAATTTCAAGGAAGTGTGAGTTATTTTTTAGAAGATATGTAAATTATAGTGCCTCCCTTTTTTGAGGTTTCCTGCTTTAAAAAAAAATGATTAAAGTTTGTTGGCTGAATTTTAGATCAATGAGATATTTTAATTGTACTTGACAACCATTATTTCTCTTTCACTCCAGTTTGTTTGATCAATGTTTGCTTTGATTAGTGTTTGCTCATCTGTTGTAATGGCAGCATGGACTGTCTTTAATGACATGTGCATTATATGTGCATGGAGTCATCTGTCAGCACTGTGAGAAGTTTCATTTACTTTATTCACAGAGGTGCTGAAACAACATTATATGTGGGGCAGGTAATTAAACCTGCAAGTTTTCCGTCTATTAAATTATCTTTCCTCTGATGTAGCTTATTGATGTACATTGATCGTGGCAGTGGAATGAGGAAAAGTGGAATAATCCAAATTAACAGGAATCTTGTCTAAGTATAAACACGTGGCCATCTGTGTTTTGTGATTATGCTGCTGTTTCTCTTTTTTGAGTATTTATGAATATTTGAGAAGTAATGATATTGACATGCCATTGTCCTTTTTTGTGATATTATTATAGAACATAGAACATTACAGCGCAGTACAGGCCCTTCGGCCCTCGATGTTGCGCCGACCTGTGAAACCATCTGACCTACACTATTCCATTTTCATCCATATGACTATCCAATGACCACTTAAATGCCCTTAAAGTTGGCGAGTCTACTACTGTTGCAGGCAGGGCGTTCCACGCCCCTACTACTCTCTGAGTAAAGAAACTACCTCTGACATCTGTCCTATATCTATCACCCCTCAACTTAAAGCTATGTCCCCTCGTGTTTGCCATCACCATCCGAGGAAAAAGACTCTCACTATCCACCCTATCTAGCCCTCTGATTATCTTATATGTCTCTATTAAGTCACCTCTCCTCCTCCTCCTTCTCTCTAACGAAAACAACCTCAAGTCCCTCAGCCTTTCCTCGTAAGACCTTCCCTCCATACCAGGCAACATCCTAGTAAATCTCCTCTGCACCCTTTCCAAAGCTTCCACATCCTTCCTATAATGCGGTGACCAGAACTGCACGCAATACTCCAGGTGCGGCCGCACCAGAGTTTTGTACAGCTGCAGCATGACCTCGTGGCTCCGAAACTCGATCCCCCTACTAATAAAAGCTAACACACCATATGCCTTCTTAACAGCCCTATTAACCTGGGTGGCAACTTTCAGGGATTTATGTACCTGGACACCAAGATCTCTCTGTTCATCTACACTACCAAGAATCTTCCCATTAGCCCAGGACTCTGCATTCCTGTTACTCCTTCCAAAGTGAATCACCTCACACTTTTCTGCATTAAACTCCGTTTGCCATCTCTCAGCCCAGCTCTGCAGCCTATCTATGTCCCTCTGTACCCTACAACATCCTTCGGCACTATCCACAACTCCACCGACCTTCGTGTCATCCGCAAATTTACTAACCCACCCTTCTACACCCTCATCCAGGTCATTTATAAAAATGACAAACAGCAGTGGCCCCAAAACAGATCCTTGCGGTACACCACTAGAAACTATACTCCAGGATGAACATTTACCATCAACCACCACCCTCTGTCTTCTTTCAGCTAGCCAATTTCTGATCCAAAGCACTAAATCACCTTCAATCCCATACTTCCATATTTTCTGCAATAGTCTACCGTGGGGAACCTTATCAAATGCCTTACTGAAATCCATATACACCACATCCACGGCTTTACCCTCATCCACCTGTTTGGTCACCTTCTCGAAAAACTCAATAAGGTTTGTAAGGCACGACCTACCCTTCACAAAACCGTGCTGACTATCACTAATGAACTTATTCTTTTCAAGATGATTATAAATCCTATCTCTTATAACCTTTTCCAACATTTTACCCACAACCGAAGTAAGGCTCACAGGTCTATAATTACCAGGGCTGTCTCTGCTCCCCTTCTTGAACAAGGGGACAACATTTGCTATCCTCCAGTCTTCCGGCACTATTCCTGTCGACAATGACGACATAAAGATCAAGGACAAAGGCTCTGCAATCTCCTCCCTGGCTTCCCAGAGAATCCTAGGATAAATCCCATCTGGCCCAGGGGACTTATCTATTTTCACACTTTCCAAAATTGCTAACACCTCCTCCTTGTGAACCTCAATCTCATCCAGCCTAGTCGTCTGTATCTCAGTATTCTCCTCGACAACATTTTCTTTCTCTACTGTAAATACTGACGAAAAATATTCATTTAACGCTTCCCCTATCTCCTCTGATTCCACACACAACTTCCCACTACTATCCTTGATTGGCCCTAATCTAACTCTAGTCATTCTTTTATTCCTGATATACCTATAGAAAGCCTTAGGGTTTTCCTTGATCCTATCCGCCAATGACTTCTTGTGTCCTCTCCTCGCTCTTCTTAGCTCTCCCTTTAGATCCTTCCTGGCTAGCTTGTAACTCTCAAGCGCCCTAACTGAGCCTTCACATCTCATCCTAACATCAGCCTTCTTCTTCCTCTTGACAAGCGCTTCAACTTCTTTAGTAAACCACGGCTCCCTTGCTCGACAACTTCCTCCCTGCCTGACAGGTACATACTTATCAAGGACACGCAGTAGCTGCTCCTTGAATAAGCTCCACATTTCGATTGTGCCCATCCCCTGCAGTTTCCTTCCCCATCCTACGCATCCTAAATCTTGCCTAATCGCATCATAATTTCCTTTCCCCCAGCTATAATTCTTGCCCTGCGGTATATACCTGTCCCTGCCCATCGCTAAGGTAAACCTAACCGAATTGTGATCACTATCACCAAAGTGCTCACCTACATCTAAATCCAACACCAGGCCGGGTTCAATACCCAGTACCAAATCCAATGTGGCATCGTCCCTCGTTGGCCTGTCTACATACTGTGTCAGAAAACCCTCCTGCACACACTGGACAAAAACTGACCCATCTAAAGTACTCGAACTGTAGTATTTCCAGTCAATATTTGGAAAGTTAAAGTCCCCCATAACAACTACCCTATTATTCTCGCTCCTGTCGAGAATCATCTTCGCTTTCCTTTCCTCTACATCTCTGGAACTATTCGGAGGTCCATAGAAAACTCCCAACAGGGTGACCTCTCCTCTCCTGTTTCTAACCTCGGCCCATACTACCTCAGTAGACGAGTCCTCAAACGTCCTTTCTGCCGCCGTAATACCCTCCTTGATTAACAATGCCACACCCCCCCCTCTTTTACCATCTTCTCTGTTCTTACTGAAACATCTAAATCCCGGAACCTGCAACATCCATTCCTGTCCCTGCTCTACCCATGTCTCCGAAATGGCCACAACATCGAGATCCCAGGTACCAACCCATGCTGCAAGCTCACCCACCTTATTCCGGATGCTCCTGGCGTTGAAGTAGACACACTTTAAACCAAGTTCTTGCTTGCCAGTGCCCTCTTGCGTCCCTGTAACCTTATCCCTGACCTCACTACTCTCAACATCCTGTACACTGGAACTACAATTTAGGTTCCCATACCCCTGCTGAATTAGTTTAAACCCCCCGAAGAGCACTAGCAAATCTCCCCCCCAGGATATTGGTACCCTTCTGGTTCAGGTGAAGACCATCCTGTTTGTAGAGGTCCCACCTACCCCAGAAAGAGCCCCAATTATCCAGGAAACCAAAACTCTCCCTCCTACACCATCCCTGCAGCCACGTGTTCAACTCCTCTCTCTCTCCCTATTCCTCGCTTCGCTAGCACGTGGCATGGGCAACAAACCAGAGATAACAACTCTGTTTGTTCTCGCTCTAAGCTTCCACCCTAGCTCCCTGAATTTCTGCCTTAAATCCCCATCTCTCTTCCTACCTATGTCGTTGGTGCCTATGTGGACCACGACTTGGGGCTGCTCCCCCTCCCCCTTAAGGATCCCAAAAACACGATCCGAGACATCACGAACCCTGGCACCTGGGAGGCAACACACCAACCGTGAGTCTCTCTCGTTCCCACAAAACCTCCTATCTGTTCCCCTAACTATGGAGTCCCCAATGACTAATGCTCTGCTCCTCTTCCCCCTTCCCTTCTGAGCAACAGGGACAGACTCTGTGCCAGAGACCTGTACCCCATTGCTTACCCCTGGTAAGTCGTCCCCCCCAACAGTATCCAAAACGGTATACCTGTTGTTGAGGGAAACGGCCACAGGGGATCCCTGGTTCCCTCTCCTTCCCCTGACGGTAACCCATCTACCTACTTCTTTTACCTGAGGTGTGACTACCTCCCTATAACTCCTCTCTATAACCCCCTCTGCCTCCCGAATGATCCGAAGTTCATCCTGCTCCAGCTCCAGTTCTCTAACGCGGTTCTCGAGGAGCTGGAGTTGGGTGCACTTCCCGCAGATGCAGTCAGCAGGGACACTCTTGGCGACCCTTACCTCCCACATTCTGCAGGAGGAACATTCAACTGCCTTAACCTCCATTCCCACTATTCTAAATTCCCAACAAATCTACTGAAAACCAAAACAAAAAGTCAAAAGTTGTTAGCTTAGCAATCCGAAGGACAGAACTTTTTTTTTTGGTTCGAGGAGGAGGATGGGTGGGAGACACTACCCGTGTAGTGTTTCGGGTAAAGCAACCGCCCAAATATGTAACCTCACTTACCCAGCAGTCTCTCTCTCTATAAAAGGTTATTTACTGTAGAAAAGTAATATCAAATGTTTGTAAAGGATCATTCCCAAAAGTAGAACATAAAAGCTACTTAGATATCAGAATAGTCATGCATTAATGGCTGAATTACTATTGCATTTCCAAAGTAGCTGAATGTCTGCAAAGTGCTTTTCAGTTAACATTTGCATCAACCATATCCTCATGCCACTTCGTTGCATATATCCTTGGGTTCAAGTTCTTGTATTTCTTTTTTTGATATCTCTGATACAAGACTCCCACCAGAACCATTGGTAGGTTATTTAAATACATTGGTATCCTTTTACATAAGCCAACTATAATTAGCTCCTTTGATTCAGAATGGCGCAAAGTTTTCCTTTCAGCACAACATATTGGCCTCTGAATATGTTTGAAAAGGTTCAACGCATTTGTACTTTTTGATAAAGTTTTTGTTTAAACTTTCAGTGCAGCAGCTTTTTCGGGAGCAGCGTGTGAGCGAGTGAGCAGCTGGAAAAGTCAGTTTGAAAGTAAATTTAATTTCCTTTTGTTTTTCGGCGGAGGCCAGGGGGCTGCTGGGTAAGTAAAACACTATATATTTGGGCGGTTTAAAATAACTTTCCTTTCAGTGCAGCAGCTTTTTCGGGAGCAGCGTGTGAGCGAGTGAGCAGCTGGAAAAGTCAGTTTGAAAGTAAATTTAATTTCCTTTTGTTTTTCGGCGGAGGCCAGGGGGCTGCTGGGTAAGTAAAACACTATATATTTGGGCGGTTTCTAATAACTTTCCTTTCAGTGCAGCAGCTTTTTCGGGAGCAGCGTGTGAGCGAGTGAGCAGCTGGAAAAGTCAGTTTGAAAGTAAATTTAATTTCCTTTTGTTTTTCGGCGGAGGCCAGGGGGCTGCTGGGTAAGTAAAACACTATATATTTGGGCGGTTTAAAATAACTTTCCTTTCAGTGCAGCAGCTTTTTCGGGAGCAGCGTGTGAGCGAGTGAGCAGCTGGAAAAGTCAGTTTGAAAGTAAATTTAATTTCCTTTTGTTTTTCGGCGGAGGCCAGGGGGCTGCTGGGTAAGTAAAACACTATATATTTGGGCGGTTTCTGAACCCGAGACACCACATTTGTAGTGTCTCCCACCCGCCCTCCTCCTCTAACCAAAAAAAAGGACTCGGTGGGGTGTTTATAAGGTAAGGCTTTTTCGATTTCTCTGGTTTTATTGTGATTGGTAAAAACTTTTCGTTCCTTTTTCATTTAACTAAGTTTAAACTTAAGATTAAAAATGGCAGGAGATCTCAGACCCGTATCATGCTCCTCTTGCTCAATGTGGGAGCTCAGGGACATGGCTGATGACCCTGACTCCTTCACGTGCAGGAAGTGTGTCCAGCTGCAGCTCTTGTTAGACCGCATGACGGCTCTCGAGCTGCGGATGGACTCACTTTGGAGCATGCGCGATGCTGAGGAGGTCGTGGATAGCACGTTTAGTGAATTGGTCACACCGCAGATTAGGATTGCTGAGGGAGAAAGGGAATGGGTGGCCAAAAGGCAGAGAAAGAGCAGGAAGGCAGCGCAGGAGTCCCCTGCGGTCATCTCCCTCCAAAACAAGTATACCGTTTTGGATACTGTTGAGGGAGATGGCTCACCAGGGGAAGGCAGCAGTAGCCAGGTCCATGGCACCGTGGCTGGCTCTGCTGTTCCGAAGGGCGGGAAAAAGAGTGGAAGGGCTATAGTCGTAGGGGATTCGATTGTAAGGGGAGTAGATAGGCGGTTCTGTGGTCGAAAACGAGGCTCCCGAATGGTATGTTGCCTCCCAGGTGCACGGGTCAGGGACGTCTCAGATCGGCTGCAGAACATTCTAAAGGGGGAGGGTGAACAGCCAGTTGTCATTGTGCACATAGGCACTAATGATATAGGTAAAAAACGGGATGAGGTCCTACAAGCAGAGTTTAGGGAGTTAGGAGCCAAGTTAAAAAGTAGGACCTCAAAGGTAGTAATCTCAGGATTACTACCAGTGCCACGTGATAGTCAGAGTAAAAATGAAAGAATAGTCAGGATGAATGCGTGGCTTGAGAGATGGTGCAGGAAGGAGGGGTTCAGATTTTTGGGACATTGGGACCGGTTCTGGGGGAGGTGGGACTATTACAAATTGGATGGTCTACACCTGGGCCGGACTGGAACCAATGTCCTTGGAGGTGCTTTTGCTAACGCTGTTGGGGAGGGTTTAAACTAATGTGGCAGGGGGATGGGAACCAATTGAGGTCAGTTGACAGTAAGGAGGTAGTAACAAAAGCCTGTAAGGAACTAGATAATGAAGTCAGTGTGACTAAGGGGAAGAGCAGGCAGGGAGCAGATGATGAATATAAAGGGACTGGTGGTCTGAGGTGCATTTGTTTTAATGCAAGAAGTGTAGTTGGTAAGGCAGATGAACTTAGGGCTTGGATTGGTACCTGGGAGTATGATGTTATTGCTATTACTGAGACTTGGTTGAGGGAAGGGCATGATTGGCAACTAAATATCCCAGGATATCGATGCTTCAGGCGGGATAGAGAGGGAGGTAAAAGGGGTGGAGGAGTTGCATTACTGGTCAAAGAGGATATCACAGCTGTGCTGAAGGAGGGCACTATGGAGGACTCGAGCAGTGAGGCAATATGGACAGAACTCAGAAATAGGAAGGGTGCGGTAACAATGTTGGGGCTGTACTACAGGCCTCCCAACAGCGAGCGTGAGATAGAGGTACAAATATGTAAACAGATTATGGAAAGATGTAGGAGCAACAGGGTGGTGGTGATAGGAGATTTTAATTTTCCCAACATTGACTGGGATTCGCTTAGTGTTAGAGGTCCAGATGGAGCAGAATTTGTAAGGAGCATCCAGGAGGGTTTTCTAGAGCAGTATGTAAATAGTCCAACTCGGGAAGGGGCCATACTGGACCTGGTGTTGGGGAATGAGCCCGGCCAGGTTGTTGAAGTTTCAGTAGGGGACTACTTTGGGAATAGTGATCACAATTCCGTAAGCTTTAAAATACTCATGGACAAAGACGAGAGTGTTCCTAAAGGAAGAGGGCTAAATTGGGGGAAGGCCAACTATACCAAAATTCGGCAGGAGCTGGGAAATGTAGATTGGGAGCAGCTGTTTGAAGGTAAATCCACATGTGATATGTGGGAGGCTTTTAAAGAGAGTTTGATTAGCGTGCAGGAGAGACATGTTCCTGTGAAAATGAGGGATAGAAATGGCAAGATTAGGGAACCATGGATGACAGGTGAAATTGTGAGACTAGCTAAGAGGAAAAAGGAAGCATACATAAGGTCTAGGCGGCTGATGAAAGACGAAGCTTTGAAAGAATATCGGGAATGTAGGACCAATCTGAAACGAGGAATTAAGAGGGCTAAAAGGGGTCATGAAATATCTTTAGCAAACAGGGTTAAGGAAAATCCCAAAGCCTTTTATTCATATATAAGGAGAAAGAGGGTAACTAGAGAAAGGATTGGCCCACTAAAGGACAAAGGAGGAATGTTATGCTTGGACTCAGAGAAAATGGGTGAGATTCTAAACGAGTACTTTGCATCGGTATTCACCGAGGAGAGGGACATGACGGATGTTGAGGTTAGGAACAGATGTTTGATTACTCTAGGTCAAGTCGGCATAAGGAGGGAGGAAGTGTTGGGTATTCTAAAGGGCATTAAGGTGGACAAGTCCCCAGGTCCGGATGGGATCTATCCCAGGTTACTGAGGGAAGCGAGAGAGGAAATAGCTGGGGCCTTAACAGATATCTTTGCAGCATCCTTAAACACGGGTGAGGTCCCGGAGGACTGGAGAATTGCTAATGTTGTCCCCTTGTTTAAGAAGGGTAGCAGGGATAATCCAGGTAATTATAGACCGGTGAGCCTGACGTCAGTGGTAGGGAAGCTGCTGGAGAAGATACTGAGGGATAGGATCTATTCCCATTTGGAAGAAAATGGGCTCATCAGCGATAGGCAACATGGTTTTGTGCAGGGAAGGTCATGTCTTACCAACTTAATAGAATTCTTTGAGGAAGTGACAAAGTTGATTGATGAGGGAAGGGCTGTCGATGTCATATACATGGACTTCAGTAAGGCGTTTGATAAGGTTCCCCATGGCAGGCTGATGGAGAAAGTGAAGGCGCTTGGGGTCCAAGGTGTACTAGCTTGATGGATAAAGAACTGGCTGGGCAACAGGAGACAGAGAGTAGCAGTAGAAGGGAGTTTCTCAAAATGGAGACGTGTGACCAGTGGTGTTCCACAGGGATCCGTGCTGGGACCACTGTTGTTTGTGATATACATTAATGATTTGGAGGAAAGTATAGGTGGACTGATTAGCAAATTTGCAGACGACACTAAGATTGGTGGAGTAGCAGATAGTGAAGGGGACTGTCAGAGAATACAGCAGAATATAGATAGATTGGAGAGTTGGGCAGAGAAATGGCAGATGGAGTTCAATCAGGGCAAATGCGAGGTGATGCATTTTGGAAGATCCAATTCAAGAGTGAACTATACAGTAAATGGAAAAGTCCTGGGGAAAATTGATGTCCAGAGAGATTTGGGTGTTCAGGTCCACTGTTCCCTGAAGGTGGCAACGCAGGTAAATAGAGTGGTCAAGAAGGCATACGGCATGCTTTCCTTCATCGGACGGGGCATTGAGTACAAAAGTTGGCAGGTCATGTTACAGTTGTATAGGACTTTGGTTCGGCCACATTTGGAATACTGCGTACAGTTCTGGTCGCCACATTATCAAAAGGATGTGGATGCTTTGGAGAGGGTGCAGAGGAGGTTCACCAGGATGTTGCCTGGTATGGAGGGCGCTAGCTATGAAGAGAGGTTGAGCAGATTAGGATTATTTTCATTAGAAAGACGGAGGTTGAGGGGGGACCTGATTGAGGTGTACAAAATCATGAGAGGTATAGACAGGGTGGATAGCAAGAGGCTTTTTCCCAGAGTGGGGGTTTCAATTACTAGAGGACACGAGTTCAAAGTGAAAGGGGAAAAATTTAGGGGGGATATGCGTGGAAAGTTCTTTACGCAGAGGGTGGTGGGCACCTGGAACGCATTGCCAGCGGAGGTGGTAGATGCGGGCACGATGGATTCTTTTAAGATGTATCTAGACAGATACATGAATGGGCAAGAAGAAAAGAGATACAGAACCTTAGAAAATAGGCGACATGTTTAGAGAGAGGATCTGGATCGGCGCAGGCTTGGAGGGCCGAAGGGCCTGTTCCTGTGCTGTAATTATCTTTGTTCTTTTGATGTTATCCATTTCCTGGAAGTCCATTGAAACAAAACCAGGAATGTTAAGTTCACCAGTCATCCAGCTTTCATCTGATCTGGACAGTCCTTTTTTTGAGTAGGCTGCCAGTTTTTAAAGGGAAAATAAAATGGGGCAGTAAAAGTCTGTTTGTCAGCAGCTGTTTAGGAAATTGTGCCCTGCACATGCATAATATGGCCTTCTGTACAAATGCAGAGGGAAAAAATAATTGGTAACTTCTCCTGTAGAATTGGGAAGTGTAATTTGTTTAATGTTTCTACAGCCAGACTTCCTCCAATGAATCAAGTTCAGAATTTTGACTGTGCTGCAACAGGAATGAACTTTACTGCATGCCTCCTGATGTGCAGTGTATGATATGCAAGGTACTTACATGCCTTTCGGATGCAACCTTAAACCAAGGCCCTGTCTGCTCTCCCAAGTGGACATAAAAGATCCCATGGCATTATTTCAAAGAAGGGCAAAGTGTCCCAGTGTCCTGGCCAGTATTTACTCTGAAGAAACATCATGAAAACAGATTATCTGGTCATTATTCAGTTCTGGGGAAAGATGCGAAGGCATTGGAGACAGTGCAGAAAAGATTCATGAGAATGGTTCCATGGGTGAGGAACTTAATTTACGAAGACAGATTGACGAAGTTGGGACTATTTTCCTTGGAGAAGAGAAGGTGAGAGGAGATTTGATAGAAGTATTCAAAATCATGAGGGGGCTGGCGAGAATAGATAGGGAAAAACTGTTGCCCCTCGTGAAAGGATCAAGAACGAGAGAGCACAGATTTAAGGTAATTGGCAAAAGGAACAATGGCGACATGAGGAAAACCTTTTTTACGCAGGGAGGGGTTAGGATCTGGAATGCACTGCCTGAGAGTGTGGTGGAGACAGGTTCAATCAAGGCATTCAAAAGGGAATTAGATATTTATTGGAAAAGAAAAAAATGTGTAGGGAGAAGGCAGGGGAATGGCATTAAGAAAATTGTTCATTTGGAAAGTCGGTGCAGACATGATGGGTGAAATGGCCACCTTCTGTACTGTAACAATTCTGTGATTCTGCTGCTTTTGGGACATTGCTGTGTGCAAATTAGTTGCTGTGTTTCCTACATGACATCAGTGACCACTCAAAAATACTTAGATGGCAGTAGAGCCATCTACTGAGATTGTTAGAATGTACTGAGGTGTTATATAAATGCATGATGTTGTGCTGATAACAAAGACCTAGCTCAAAAAAGGCAAGGACTGGAGTCTAAATATTCTTCAATACAAGATGTTAAGGTAAGATAGGAAGGGAAGGAAAGGAGGAGGGGTGGCAGTATTGATTAGGGATAATATTACAGTGCTGGAGAGAGAGGATATCCTAGAAGGTTCAAGGACAGAATTTATTTGGTTACAGCTAAGAAACAGTAGAGGTACCTTTACACAATGGTGTATTCTATAGGTCACCAACTGGTGGGAAAGATATAGAGGAACAAATTTGCAAGGAAATTACAGATTTACCTATAATGAGGACTTTAATTATCCTGATATAGACTAGGAGAACAATAGCATAAAGGGCAGAGAGGGGGAAGAGTTTCTAAAGTGTGGTCAGGAGAATTTCTACATAGTATGTTTCTGACAAAACGAGGAAGGAGGCATTGGTTCTGGGGAACGAGGTGGTCCAAGTGAATCAAGTGTCATTAGGGGACATTTAGGGGACAGTTATCATTATTATTGTAAGGTTTAGATCAGCCATGGAAAAGAACAAGGAACAATCCTTGTTCTTGGGGCGGCGCAGTGGTTAGCACCGCAGCCTCACAGCTCCAGTGACCCGGGTTCAATTCTGGGTACTGCCTGTGTGGAGTTTGTAAGTTCTTCCTGTGTCTGCGTGGGTTTCCTCCGGGTGCTCCGGTTTCCTCACACATGCCAAAGACTTGCAGGTTGATAGGTAAATTGGCCATTATAAATTGCTCCTAGTATAGGTAGGTGGTAGGGAAATATAGGGACAGGTGGGGATGTGGTAGGAATATGGAATTAGTGTAGGATTAGTATAAATGGGTGGTTCATGGTTGGCACAGACTCGGGGGGCCGAAGGGCCTGTTTCAGTGCTGTATCTCTAAAAAAAAATCCAGATCAAAAATAATGAATTGGAGGCAGGCCAATTTCAATGGGATGAGAATGGATCTAGCCCGGGTAAATTGGAATGAAAGATTGGCAGGCAAAACAGTAATTGAACAATGGGTTGCCTTTAAAGAGGAGGTAGTTTGGGTACAGTCGAGGTACATTCCCACAAGAGGGAATGGTAGGACAACCAAAGCTCCGTGGATGATGAAAGAGATAGAGACTAAGATGAAGCAGGAAAAGGGTGTGTTTGACAGATGTCAGGTTGATAACACAAGTGAGAGCCAGGCTGCATATAGAAAGTTCAGAGGGGATGTGAAAAAAGAAATAAGAGCAGCAGAGAATGAGAAGAAACAACATAAAAGGGAATCCAAATGTCTTCTATAGGCATATAAATAGTAAAATGATGGTAAAAGGAGGAGTAGGGCCATTCCGGGACCTAAAAGGGGATTTACTTTGCATCTGTCTTTACCAAGGAAGAAGGTGCTGCCCAAGTCATAGTGAAATAGGAGGTAGTTGAGATATTGGATGGGGTAAAAATTGATAAAGATGAGGGGCTGCATTTTAAGAGTCGGCACAGTGGCGCAGTGGTTAGCACCGCAGCCTCACAGCACCAGTGACCCGGGTTCAATTCTGGGTACTGCCTGTGTGGAGTTTGCAAGTTCTCCCTGTGTCTGCGTGGGTTTCCTCCGGGTGCTCCGGTTTCCTCCCACATGCCAAAAGACTTGCAGGTTGATAGGTTAATTAGCCATTATAAATTGCCCCTAGTATAGGTAGGTGGTAGGGAAATATAGGGACAGGTGGGGATGTGGTAGGAATATGGGATTAGTGCAGGATTAGTATAAATGGGTGGTTGATGGTCGGCACAGACTCGGTGGGCTGAAGGGCCTGTTTCAGTGCTGTATCTCTAAACTAAACTAAACAGTCCGCCGCCAAAGTAGGCAGCAGACGTAAAAAAAAATGCGCCCCACCCACATGGGCACCGCATCACAAAGCCATTTCAAATGTGGCGGCTCATCTGCATGGCCGCGGTGCCCGTCCCCCACGATAACGTCGAGGGGGTGGGTGAGCCATCGCAGGTAACAACGGCCAGTGCCAATGCGCAGGCGCCAGCGCCATGTTTAAAGGGCTTACAGCCCTTAATGGAGATATTAAAATTAAAGGTCAGGTCTGTTCAATGACCAAAAAAAGGAATTAAAATTATCATTAAATTCATTTTCCCACCCATCCAATGGCATTTCAAAATATTGGTGCCCTTCCCGTAATTAGTGTATTAAGAATTTGACCTCCCCCCACCACCCCTCCCCCAAAGTTTGGTATCTTTGCCTTTTACCCCTTCCCAACAACGCCCCCCCCCCCCCCCAACCCACTGACCAATTCGCAGCATTTTAACCCCGGTCCCCAGCTTGCGCACAGAGAAACAAATCCTCCACCCCCCTCTCCTCAGGTGTTGCACCACGCTTCCCCAAACAGGGATTCGAAGGCACGGCATTGTTGGCCGCCCGAGTGCAGGTTGGTCCGGCGATTAGGGAGGCAACTGGACCCTTATTAAATCATGTATGTAAATTAGTTCACATATTTAAATGGGGGTCCCGTCGCCGAGTGGCGGGGCAGCCGCCACATGGTCTCACCTCTACCATTGAGATCGGTACAGGGCCTGTCGCTGTCAGGGTCGGTGGCGGGCCTCCGCCGCACCAATCTTCATTGTCCCCCTGCCAACGTTCCCGATGGCGGAGGGGCTTTAAAATCCAGCCCAAGTTTTTAGAAAAGCTAGCTGTCCTTAAAGTTGGTAAGTCACCAGGACCAGACGGGACACATCCAAGGATACTGAGGGAAGTAAGCATGAAAATTACGGAAACACTGGGCATAATCTTCCAATCTTCCTTAGATACAGGGCTGAGGCCAGAGGAATAGAGAATTGCAAATGTTACACCCTTGTGCAAA
This sequence comes from Heterodontus francisci, assembly GCF_036365525.1. Lineage (NCBI taxonomy): Eukaryota > Metazoa > Chordata > Chondrichthyes > Heterodontiformes > Heterodontidae > Heterodontus > Heterodontus francisci. The sequence continues at coordinate 33,223,322 of NC_090389.1, forward strand.
AAAGAATGCAAAGATAAGCCCAACAACTACAGGCCAGTCAAGTTTAACCTCGGTGGTGGGAAAGCATTTAGTAACGATACTCCATGACAAAATTGACAGTCACTTGGAGAACTGTGGATTAATGAAGGAAAGCCAGCATGGATTTGTTAAGCAGAAATAGTGTTTAACTTATTTGGTTGAGTTTTTTGATGAGGTAACAGAGAGGTAATGCAGTTGGTGTAGTGTACATGGACTTCCAAAAGATGTTGGATAAAGTGCCACATAACAGGTTTGTCAGCAAAGTTGAAGCTCATGGAATAAAAAGGACAGTGACAGCATGGATATGGAGTTGGCTGAGATAGGAAAAAGAGGAGTGGTGAACGGTTGTTTTCGGACTGAAGGAAGGAATATAGTGGGGTTCCCCAGGGGTCAGTATTAGGACCACTGCTTTTATAGATTTATATTAATGACCTAGACTTGGGTATACAGGGCTCAATTTCAAAATTTGCAGATGACTCAATACTTGGAATATTGTGAACTGTGAGGAGGATAGTGATAGACTTCAAGAAAACAAAGACAGGCTGGTGGCAAGGGTTGACACATGACAGATGGAATTTAATTCAGAGAAGTGTGAAATGATGATTTTGGTTGGAGTAATGAGGAGAGGCAACATAAAATAAAGGATACAATTCTAAAGTGGATGCAGGAGCAGAGGGTCCTGGGAGTATATGTACACAAATAATTGAAGGTGGCAGGACAGGTTCAGAAAGCAGTTAATAAGGCATATGGGCTCCTGGGCTTTATAAGTAGATGCATAGAGTACAAATGCAAGGAGGTCATGGTGAACCTTATAAAACACTGGTTCGGCCTCCACTGGATATTGTGTCCAATTCTGGGCACCATACTTGAGGAAGGATGTGAAGGCATTGGAGAGGGTGCAGAAAAGATTTACGAGAATAATTCCAGGGATGAGAGACTTCAGTTATGTGGGTAGATAGGTGAAGCTGGGTCTGTTCTCCTTAGAGGAGGTTGAGAGGAGATTTGGTAGAAGGGTTCAAAATTATGAGGTGTCTGGACCGAGTAGATAGTGAGAAACTGTTACTATTGGTGGAAGGGTCAAGAACCAGAGGACAGTGATTTAAAGTGATTGGCAGCAGAACCAATAGTGAGGTGGAAAATGTTGTTATGCAGCAAGTGGTTAGGATCTGGGGAATGCACTACCTGAGTGTGGTGGAGGCAAATTCAAACGGAGCTTTCAAAAGGGAATTAGTTAATTATCTAAAGCGATAGAATTTGCAGAGCTACGGGGAAATGTGGGGGAGTAGAACTGTTTGAGTTGTTCTTGCAGAGAGCTGACACAAACACAATGGGCTGAATGGCCGCCTTCTGCGTGGTAACCATTCTATGATTCTATGTCTTTCTGTCTATCTGTGCCTGTCTTTCAAAAGCAAATATAAAGGCAGGGGGGCTGGGATTATAAACTTTTTTATTGTGCAAGTATGCATAAACCATTGCATCATCCATTGCATGAACATAAAAGGGCTAAATTTCCACAGGGATTCGCTGCCAAACTACTGTAATTTTGACAGAAGATAAGTGGAAACCCCAGAGAAAAGGAATTAATAGTTTTCTCTGGGGTTTCTGTGGATCATCTTCCGAAATTATAGTAGATGACCAGGAGAACCCTTGCAAAAATTAATAGCAAAAGTGTACATTACACTTAAACATAAGTATAAAGCATTGTAACGAAATCCAAATTGAAATTAAATTGTATTTATTACAACACCCTAACTACATCAATCCAGTATATATACTTCACAAAATGAAAGCTGATGCCTCCCATCTATTTTGCACTTGGCTTACACCTAAGCTGCTCAAGACTTATGCATTGATCTTACACAATGTAAATAGCCCCAACAAAATCTTGCACCATATATTGCACAAGAGGCTGCTGTTGAGCTGTGCATCTTGTTCAGCAAGAAAATGTGAAAATTCTGCATTTCATCCATTTTAGTTTTTGATCTTGGAATATTGGTAACAATTAACTAATCCCTATACCAACAATCAAGAACACTACCAGAGCCAACTCTTTAAACTAGTCAATGCTGAATGCTGTGAAAGGCAATAAAACACTTCTCAAGTAGAAGTTTGCTTGCTCCCACCACTTCTGAGATTTTCAGCCGCAAGGGTGAGGATGTACAAAACATTGCCAAATATGGGTAGACATGCCTACAGCAATAAATGCTGGCAGTATATCTTACAATGTAAATGTTGTCATCTGTATCATAGCAACACTGTGCTTTCCTTCAGTAAAGCATTGTTAAGGGCAGTGAAAGGGGATTTCAAATTGATATGCTGGAAACCCTATGCAGTTCATCACGTGATAATCCATTATTTGGCCAAGGAACCTTTTTGTATCCCATGCCAAGATGCTACTAGTTTCTCTGTGTTACACCAAACTTCTGAGGCCTGTAGCAGCTAATCTACATTCCCTATGGAACTAAGTTTTCGAAATAGATTGTGCAAGGAGAATAGTAAAATAGATTCAAATTCCAGAAACCTTTTGTCAGGTCTCAGCTGGGAAGACGAAAGGTATTTTGAGAGTCCACTGTTACTGCTGCATTCCCCAAATGTGTAGCTTGCTTTACCAGCTGCAAGCCAAATGTGAAATGGCTAGAATCAGCTGCAAAAAGTGTTTCCAGCAACTGGTCTTGAGTGGTAATTTTACACTTGCAGTTATTTGCAGAAGACCTTTGCTTGAAGAATCCAGCTGTATTAGCATCGGTCTCACCCAATATTAATACATCCAAATACAAAGAAAAAGATAATAATTGCATTGATGTAGCACCTTGCAGAGCCTCAGGATATCCCAAAGTACTTCACAACCAAGGAAATACATCTGAAGTTTAGTCACTGGTGTAATGTAGGAAACACAATGTGCACATAGCAAAGTCCCATGAACTGCAATGTGACAATGACCAGACAATCTGCTTTAGTGATTATCTCATGTGAAAAATGGGACCTCTGACAGTGCAACATTCCTTCAGGGCTGCACTGAAGTGTCAACCAAGATTTTGTGCTCAAGCCTCCAGAACGTTCTGACTCAGGCGAGAGTACTACTGCTGAGCCACGACTGGCACCTTAAAATAATCGCCATGGAAGCATCTTAGTATGATTTATTTTCCTGTTAAGTTAAACCTAGCTCTCAAGGGGTTAAAGTCAATGAACAAGTGCCGAACGATGTGTATTAAAGCTATGGAAATCAGTTTGTGAAAAGATGCTTCTCGCATACCAAATCCACCTGAGACACTGCAAGTTCATTCAGACACTCTAGTGAGCTTCTAGAAGTGGGAGCAGCTGATTTATATGGAAGCTCTGCTGATCAGACCCCAGGCACAGAGAGCTGGGACTGGGTCACAGGTCAAATTATTGGTTCCTGTTAAACTACAAAATAAAAAACTGGGAGAAACACTGGGCTTAATTTTGTCGAAACAGACCTGCACACAGCGGGAGCCTGTTAGCGGATCAGAAACCCATTTGTCTTCAACTGAGCAAGAGCATTAGCATTCCACTTCCAGGTTTCCCAAACAATCAGAGATTGGTAGGTTGTTGGGCCACAAGTGTCAAAGGAAGGATTTCTAGTTAAAGGGAACCTGGCAGGGGTCAGAATAGCTGAACTGTACATTGATTCCTGTAGTTTCAGCAACCACAGGAATGGAGAGGAGACCTGGAGAGGCTGCCACCCCACCCCCCACCCCCCCTCCTCCACAACCCCACTGTCCTAGTCAGGTCTCTGCCTCTTAGCTGGAGACCCTGCTGCAGGATCTGAGGGACTGAAGTGAGGTAATGCTTCCCCAGGACAGGAGGAAGAGGCCAGACTCTCCAACCAAGCACACATGTATGGAAGTGGTCAGCCGAGGAAGTGAGCAGCAGGAGTGTGGTCCCTCAAACCTGGAAACAATGTACCAAGAGGTTCAAGGATCTCAAGCCAGCAGGAAAGATAGGTAGTGTAACACTTTCAGGTGCCAAGCCCCACACTCTGACTTTCCCAGCATTCTCCTGCACAGCATTCCTCAGAAGAACACACCTTGCAGCTCCACTCATTCCTCTCTCTGCAGGTACCTCACATCCCCATCTGAGGAGCCAACACTCTCACTCACCCTCTTCTTCGTGCCTTCTCATCTCCTTGCTCGCCAAAGTCTTTCCACCATCAATAAGGCACAAGTCAGGAGTGTTTTGGAATACTCTCCACTTGCTTGGATAAGTGCAGCTCCAACAACACTCAAGAAGCTCGACGCCATCAGCAACAAAGCAGCCGGCCTGATTGGCACCCTATCTTAAACCTTCACTCCCTTTCAGCACCAAAGTTCCATGTGTGTACAACATGCACTGCAGCAACTTGCCAAAGCATCTTCGACAACACATCCCAAACTCGCGACGTCTACCATCCAGAAGAGCAAGGGACATCACCAGCTCCAAATTCTCCTCCAAGTCATGCACCATTCTGTCCTGGAAACATATTGTTCCTTCATTGTCGCCAGATCAAAATCCTGCAACTCCCTAACAGTACTGTGGGAGTACCTTCACCACAAGTACTGCAGTGGTTCAAGAAGGTAGCTCACCACCATACTCTCTAAGGCAATTAGGGATGGGCAATAAATGCCTTACCAGCATTGCCTACACCCCACAAATGAATTAATAAAAAGTAAGGTGGGCTGAATTTTATGAGTGTGCTGCGATTTGCCACGGCACTGGCGCCGGCACCATTTTTAAAGGGCTTTAAGCCCTTAACACACATTTACATTTTTAAAGATGGATTGCACTTAGGAGATGGAGGCCCTTCCTCAACTCCCGCCCAATGGTCATTTCATTGCCCGAAATGACCATCCATCGATTTGACAAAGACCCGAACTTTCCCCCCAACCTTCAATCTTTTGCCCTTTAACCCCTTCCCACCATCCATACATCCAATTAAAATTGTTTTCCCTGCTCCTCCACCCCTCCCGCCCTGAAAATTCTATTGCCCCCTCCCAACCAAGTTCTCATCCAGAACTCCGTGCAGGGTTCTGAAGGCACGCAGAGCACGAGTGACAGCCATAAATTTGGAGTGGGACGGCCGCCGCCTGCAGGTTGGTTAATTTGAATGTCATTAGGGCTCGCTTTAATATGGAGATGAAGGGCCTGCCGCCTGGCAGCAGGGGGGCCTCACCGAGGTCCCCCCACCGCCAGTAATATGCGGCAGGCTCTTCTCGACGTCACGGGTCAAGGCAGGCCTCTCCCCACAGCATTTTACCTGCGGCGTTGAGGGGCCAGTAAAATTCAGCCCAGTGTTTCATTGTTACGATTCCTTATATCATGATATCAGATGATGAGACATTGGACAATAAAAATAAAGTGCTGATCAAGCTGGATGTGGAGAAGCTGAATTTCAGAGAATATCTGGTGCATGCCTGAAATTTGTAGCAACTGATTTGTGAGAACAAAATAGTGTAGGACATTTAAAACAATAAACTAAATAGCTCAAAAATAAAATCAAATAATGCTGGAGGTAATGCAGCAAGTTGGCCAGCATCCGTAGATAGAAAGGATAGGTTATGACATTTCAGTCTTGATTTCTGATGAAGATATACGCCTAAAACACCATAAGTCATCTTTGCTCTTTACAGATGCTAACTGACTTGCTGTATATTTCCAGCATTTTCTGTTTTTATTTTATATGTCCAGCATTTGCAGTTTTTCCTTTTTATTAAGCTGAATGAACCAGATATCCTTTGGATCTTCTCCGTTTGTGCCAAATAATTAAATGGAATGATGGTTGAATCTTTCAAGGCAACTTTGAAAGAATTGTTAATTGCAAAATAAAATGACAAGTTGGATGTTTATTTGAAAACTTATTCCCCATAACTTTGGTTGCAGTAGCTTGCTTGTTCTTTTTTAGTTGAGCTAAATGCAGGTTGAAATACTTTCATTCTTAACTCCAACCTAAGAATGCATTGGATGCAGTATCTTGTGCCATTTTCTTTCAATCTACTACACAGCTAAATACTAAGTCTAGTTTGGAACAGGAAAAGGACATTCTAAATGTAAGATGGAATAGTGGACAATATCAGCAGCTTGAGGTGAAATTCTTGAAGCAACAGAGCTACATGGTTGCTAATACTGGGATTGATCTTTTTAATGTCATTACAATGGGATGTCAATTTAATGGCTGTATAATTTGCTGAAGAAAGAAAACCTGCCTTTGGCAGCAGCCTGTAATGCAGCCTGTTTCTTTTTGTTGGCTTTAGGAGTTTGTTGTGTATTGCACTGGAATCCATATAAATAAAAGATGGCAATGCTGCCAACTTTCTTACTATTAGCTACCATTTAACAAGAATTTCTGTTTTATTGCAATTATTGGTTTCGCATTTTCTTCCATTTCACCAATTTTCTCCCCCTCTTTTCTAAAGGTCCACAATCATGCCATGGCTGGTATATCTGTAACCTATATAAGGAATGTTAGTGAAAGGGTATCAGATGAATATTTAGCCCTTCCACCTCAATTCTGCATCAGAGAACTGACTAGAAATGTATTTTTATGCCTTGCGTTAGTAAATGCCAAAAATAGTGCTCACCTTTAAACTCTGTTACCTTGTCTAAAGCTTATCAGCAATTACACATCCAAGTTAACCCCCTAAGAGGATGCAGTACATGATTGAGTAAACAAGTTAACTTGTTCTTACCAAATATGAAGTCAGCAACAGAAATCTATAAACTAACACTACTCTGTTAACTCATCTATGATAGTACCATTAATACCGCCATGAGGGCAAGCAATAAGGAGGCTATATTGTAATAGGTAGCTACTATTAATTGAAACTTGAAATTGCTACAGGCACAAGCATGGTGTATGGGTATTTATTTCAGTCTTAGCAGCGCAGATCTTTACAAGATTACAAAAATACTTTCATAAAACAGCCATAATTAAGCAGAATTCTTGTCAACATTATGCTTTTTATGAATAATTGGGAGTACTGTTAATAACTTGAAATGAATATACTAAATATGTTGATATCTTCCTTCAATAATGCATACAGCTGTGAGAATTGTTGAGAAACCAAATCTTTGACTTTTTTCATGTTTAAAATAAGTAGAAAATCAAGACACAAGTTAGTACCATAGGTCATCGCATTACCGACAGCATTAATACCATGAGCCAAAGGTTAGGTTTATATTCTATAACTTAAAGAAGAAAATACATTTTAGGCATACTGTGCCATTAAACCCTCTCACTCTATTGAATACGCCCTGGGAGAAGAGATGTGGATCTCCATTTTGAGCCAATATTTAACCATGGAGAAATGTTTATCTCCATCTCGTTATTTTTGCTTCATCCTGAAGAAAGATTTTTCTCTTTCCAGTGGCCACAGTTCCCAGAGGTGCCATCTGAGAAGGTCTAACTGAAATGAGCCCGATTATAGAATACTTTGTTTTTCTAAGGAAAGTTATAAGGCAAATGATGAAAAATGGTAGTAACAGGAATACAATTTTTTCTTTTTAGTGTTACGTCTGCGGCGGGAGCAAAGCACTGTCAGTTCAGTCCTGTCACTCCACAGGTCGCAGCATATTATTAAGCTTTCACACTCAATTGGAAAACAGCCAAATTAAACACTCTAGTAACCCCCTGAATAAAACAGACCAAACCAGGTATCTTTAGACAACAACAAATAAACTATGTATTAAAACTAAATCTTAAACACTATTAAGATAAACCTATGTCTAAATACCTTATAAGTTCTTATTTTAATCTAACTCCTCCATTCACACACATGCAATCAAAAATCACAGTAATTAACTGGTTTCAAAAGTGGAGTTTTTAAAAATTAGCTGTCTCTTAAGAATAAATAAAATAAGGACATTTTTGTGGATTACGTTCCTGGTGGATGAGGTATTCTCATGTGGAAATAGTCAAAGGCCACTTGAAGTCTTCACGTAGATTTGATGAAAATAGTCCTTCAGTAGATAGGCATTCAACTCTTTGGCTGCAGTAGGCATTAAACAATTCTTTGAACGATGAGCATAGCAATACAAAAATGTGCTTTTAATGGTTCTCCCTGTAACGGTAATAACACCAATACTTCATCCCCTGGTTGAAAATCGCAGGCTTTTGCATTCTTGTCTTCCATTTCTTCATATTGGCTTGAGATGCTTTAAGGTGCTCCTGACCCACACCAGAAGCTTTCACGAGCCTTTCCTGGAACACAGATGCATAGTTCAGTATCGAAGATTCATTCTTTTGTTCCAAGAATCTGTCTTTTATGAGTTTTAGAGGACCTCTTCCTTCATGTCTGTAAACCAATTCAAAAGGACTGACGCCTGTAGACTCATTCGGTGAGTCTCTGGTGGCAAATAAAAGAAAATCTAGTCCTTTATCCCAGTCATGTGAATATTCATGACAGTATGCTTTAATCATTATTTTAAGAGTTTGGTGGTATCTCTCTAAAGCTCCCTGTTACTGTGGGTGATATGCTGAAGATTTCAACTGTCTAATCCCCAAATTGCCCATGAGACCTTGAAATATCTTAGACATAAAATTAGAACCTTCATCCAATTGAACTTCAAGTGGTAGCCCATATCTCGTAAAGAATTGGGTTAACTTTTCTGCTACTATTTTAGCAGTAATTGACCTCAAAGGAATGGCCTCTGGAAATCGAGTAGACATATCCATGATAGTAAGTATGTATTGATGTCCCGCCTTTGTTCTTGGCAAGGGCCCTACACAGTCTACCATTACCCTGCTAAATGGTTCCTCAATCACTGGTATGGGAACTAGTGCCGGTTTTATGGTAGGTTGTGATTTTCCCACCATTTGACATTTATGGCATGTACTACAAATTTGTCTCACATCCTTTGTAAGACCTGGCCAGTAATAATGTTGGCTTATATGTGATTTGGTCTCCCGAATTCCCCCATGTCCTGCAAAAGGAATGTCATGTGCTAACCTTACCCTGGCAAAATTTAGGTGGTACCACCATCTGTTCAACAACTGTCCAATCTTCATCCACAGGTCTAGGCAGTCTCCATTTCCTTCTCAAAACCCTGTTTGTCATATAATAGCCTTCCGGAACTCCTTTCGCCTCAGCTTCTTTCAGAGCCATCTGTGTTATTTGGTATAACTCTGGATCAGTTTGCTGTGCTGCAGTGATAAAAGATTTGTTAAACATCTCAGTTGGATTATTTAGATCTCCAAATAAGGTTTCAGATACTTGGCTATATGTTTGTGGTGCTACTTTTACCTCTGACAATGGATCCTGTTTAGACATTGCTTGGGTGACTACACACGCAGGAAATATTCCTGGAACTTGTTCCTGTAATTGTTCCATTTCCCTAACTTCACTTGGTTCCTCTGTAATTATAGGAGAAACTCATACTTTTGATCTGGCCAAATCATTTCCTAGGAGTAGATCAATTTCCTCTACTGGCAATATGTGGACAACTCCTACAGTTACCATCCCAGATATTAAGTCACTCTCGAGGCATACTTTATACAAAAGTACGGGTATATACCCTCATATGTGGTTTCCATCTTTAATGCCCATATCCAACAGTCAAAATATGCAGCGAGAATAGACTTTTTTGCCATCTCATAATCTGCAGAAATGTCTTCAGGTGTCCTAGCACTGATCCCTGCAGTACCCCACTAGTCACTGCCTGCCACTCAGAAAAAGACCCTGTATTCCTACTCTTTGTTTCCTGTCTGCCAACCAGTTCTATATCCATGTCAGTACCTTACCCCCAATCCCATGTGCTTTAATTTTGCACACTAATCTGTTATGTGGGACCTTATCTAAAGCCTTCTGAAAGTCCAAGTACACCACATCTACTGGTTCTCCCTTATTTATTCGACTAGTTACATCCTCACAAAATTCCAGTCGATTTGTCAAGCATGACTTCCCTTTCGTAAATCCATGTTGACTTTGTCCGATCATGTCATTGTTTTCCAAGTGCTCTGCTATTACATCTTTTAGAATGGACTCTAGCATTTTCCCCACTACTGATGTCAGGCTAACTGTTCTATAATTCCCTTTTTTCTATCTGCTTCCTTTTTTAAATAGGAGGGTTACATTAACTATTCTCCAATCCATTGGAACTATTCCAGAATCTGTAGAATTTTGAAAAATGTCCAGCAATGCATCTACTATTTCAAGGGCCACTTCCTGAAGTACTCTGGAATGTAGATTATCAGGTCCTGGGGATTTATCGGCCTTCAATCCCATCAATTTCCTAACACCATTTCTCTACTAATACTGATTTCATACAGTTCCTCCTTCTCACTAGATCCTATCTTCCCCAACATTTCTGGGAGGTAATTTGTGTCCTCCTTTGTGAAGACAGAACCAAAGTGCGTATTTAATTGGTCTGCCATTTCTTTGTTCCCCATTATAAATTCCCTTGTTTCTGACTGTAAGGGATCCACATTTGTCTTCACTAATCTTTTTCTCTTCACATATCTATAAAAGCTTTTACAGTCCGTTTTTATGATCTCTGCAAGCTTACTCTCATACTGTATTTTCCCCTTCTTAATCAATCCCTTTGTCCTCCTTTGCTGAATTCTAAACTACTCCCAATCCTCAGGTTTGCTGATTGTTCTGGCCAGTTTATATTTCTCCTCCTTGGATCTAATACGATCCCTAATTTCTTCTGTAAGCCACAGTTGAGCCACCCTTCCTGTTTTATTTTTGCGCCAGACAGGAATGAACAATTGTTGTAATTCATCCCTGTGTTCTTTAAATATTATCCATTGCCTATCCACTGTCAACACTTTAAGTAATGTTCCCCAACCTATCATAGCCAACTCGCGCCTCATACCTTCATAGTTTCCTTTACTTAGATTCAGGACCCTAGTCTCGGAATCAACTCTCTCACTCTCCATCTTAATGAAGAATTCTATCATGTTATGGTCGCTCTTCCCCAAGGGACCCCACACAATAAGATTGTTAACTAATCCTTTCACATTACACAATACCCAGTCTAGGATGGTTTGTTCTCTAGTTGGTTCCTAGACGTATTGGTCCAAAAAACCATCACGTACGCACTCCAGGAATTCCTCCTCGACAGTATTATCGCCAATTTGATTTGCCCAATCTATATGTAGATTAAGGACACCCATAATTACAATTGCATCCATATTGCATGTGTCTCGAAGTTCTTGTTTAATGCCATCACTACTGTTTGGGGGGTCTTTTTACAACCCCCACCAATGTTTTCTGCCCCTTGGTGTTTCTTTGCTCCACCCATACAAATTTCACATCAGGATTCTCTGAGCTAATATCCTTCCTCACTATTGTGTTGATTTCCTCTTTTACTAACAATGCTACTCCTCCTCCATTCCTTTTTTGCCTGTCCTTTCTAAATACTGAATACCCCTGGATGCTCAGTTCCCATCCTTGGTCACCCTGCAGCCATGTCTCCGTAATCGCAACTATATCGTAGGAACATAGGAAGATAGGAAGTTAGGAACAGGAGTAGGCCATTCAGCCCCTCAAGCCTGTCCTGCCATTCAGTGAGATCATGGCTGATCCGCGGCCTAATTCCATATACCTGCCTTTGGCCCATATCCCTTAATATCTTTGCTTAACAAAAATCTACCTCAGATTTAAAATTAACAACTGTTCTAGCTTCAACTGCTGTTTGTGGGAGAGAATTCCAAACCTCTACCACCCTTTGCGTGAAGAAGTGCTTCCTAACATCTCTCCTGAATGGTCTGGTCCTAATTTTTAGACTATGCCCCCTAGTTTTAGAATCTCCAACCAGTGGAAATAGTTTATCTTTATCTAGACTGTCTTTTCCTGTTAATATCTTGAAGACTTCAATCAGATCACCCCTTATCCTCCAGAATTCTAGCGAAAATAGGCCTAATTTGTGTAATCTCTCCTCGTAACTTAACCCCTGAAGTCCTGGTATCATTCTTGTAAACCTACGTTGCATTTCCTCCAAGGCCAATATATCCTTCCTAAGGTGTGGTGCCCAGAACTGCTCACAGTACTGCAAGTGGGGTCTAACCAGGGTTTTGTACAGCTGCAGCATAACCTCTGTGTCTTCATATTCCAGTCCTCTAGATATAAAGGCCAGCATTCCATTAGCCTTTTTGATTATTTTCTGCACTTGCTCGTGGCTTTTTAAAGATCTATGCACCTGAACCCCCAAGTCTCTTTGGACATCCATTGCACTTAACCTCTTCCCATTTAGAAAGTATCCTTTTTTGGTCCAAAATGGATAACCTCACACTTGCCTGCATTGAAATCCATCTGCCGCAGTTTTGCCCACTCACCTAGTCTGTCAATATCTCTTTGCAATTTTATGCTATCATCTAGACTGTCTACAATGCCGCCTAACTTTGTATCATCAGCAAATTTGGATATATGACTTACTATGCCATCATCCAAGTCGTTAATGAATAATGTGAATAATTGAGGCCCCAACACAGATCCCTGTGTATCCATTTACATCTATTTGCGCGGTTAATTCGTCTACCTTATTGCAAATTCTCCGCACATTGAGACACAATGCCTTTAGGCTTGTCTTTTTAACATTCTTAGTCATCTTAGCATTATTTCGCACTATGGCCCTATTTGTTTCTTGCCCTTGATTTTCTTGTCCTTGTTCATAAGTCACTGAAAGCTAACATGCAGGTGCAGCAAGCAATTAGGAAGGCTAATGAATCCCTTGTTGGCCTTTATTGCAAGAGGATATGAGTATAGGAGTAAAGAAGTCTTGCCGCAATTGTATAGAGCCTTGGTGAAACCACACCTGGAGTACTGTGTACAGTTTTGGTACCCTTGCCTAAGGAAGGATATACTTGCCACAGAGAGAGTGCACTGGACTGATCCTTGGGATGGTGGGATTGTCCTATGAGGAGAGATTGAGGAGACTGGGCCTATGTGCTTTAGAGCTTAGAAGAATGAGAGGTGATCTCATTAAAGCATACAAAATTCTTACAGGGATCGACAGGGTGGATACAAAAAGGATGTTTCCCCTGGCTGGGGGTGTCTAGAACCAGGGGACTCAATCTCAGAATAACAGGTAGGCCATTTAGGACTGAGATGAGGAGGAATTTCTTCACACAGAGGGTGGTGAATCTTTAGAATTGTCTACCCCAGAGGGCTCTGGAGGCTCAGTCATTGAGTATGTTCAAGACAGAGATTGATAGATTTCTAGATATTAAAAATATCAAGAGATATGGGGATAGTGTGGGAAAATGGCATTGAGGTAGAAGATCAACCATGATCTCGTTGAATAGCGGAGCAGACTCGAGGGGCCAAAAGGCACAATCCTGCTCCTATTTCCTATGTTCCTATGTACCTCATGGAGCACTGAGATCCTGTGTTCACATTGGCAGTTGCCTATGCCTGGATGGCAGCAGTCTAAGCCTGCATACCAGTAACCAGGAATCTCATGATCTCAATCTGCGTACCACTGATACATCAGGAGGCCTCCACCAGTGCTGCTGTGGAAGCTGAGATAGCGGCCAGCTATGCTCCATCATGGGTCAGTCAGGCAGTACTGCCATGGAGTTGCCTACCCTTTAATAGTGGAAAGGATAAGCACCAAGCTCTGTGCAATGCCCTGTGCCACAGTGGAGCTGGATTCCTTCATCCTCCTAGCCATAGGGTATCTGGCAGGTCTGCCAATGCACAAAGCATCTCGGTGTGCATGTTATCTGTGTTTTCCTATAGTTCGCCTCAACGACATGCTCATCTGCATTCCTGCAGCAGAATTGATGTGTGACATTGCCCTCTGGGGAGTTCGCACATGAGCTGACCTATCCTATTGCTCAGGCAGCAGCCCACTCATGCCCGGTGACTCATCACGTGCAGATTCAGACTCTAAACTAGCCTCTAACATTTACTGGTGGCTACTAGTGTTCAGTCGAGTCACGGTGCTTCTTCCTCAGAGCTCTCTTCCTCCACTCGCCCTTCTGCCTGAGGTTGAAGGGGTTGAGCAGCCAGAAGTTTGTGGTTATCTGAAAGCACAAAATCATAAAGGGCGGTTATGGGTGAAGGAAGTGGGGTTGGTGAGGAAAGCAGAAGGTCCACGGTCACTTCATTGACAGTTTCCATTTCATGACTTCTTTCAGGACATGGGTGAGGAAATAGTGGAGAAGGTGCATAAGACAGCAACTTACCATCATCCAGGATTACCTCGGCAGTGCCGGCTGCCACTGGCAACATGGTGTCCATGATCCTTAGACCATCTTTTCGAGGGTGCTGAGGGGATACTTCCCGGGTGGTACTCCACCCGTCATCTACCTCTCCCATCTGTTGTGGGCCAGCTTCCCCTGCAGGACAGAGGCAGAATGTCAGTGACTGTGTATCAGTGTGTTTGGGTGATGTACCTGCCATAGCTGAATAGCTTTAGGTTTGTGGAGGCGTGTAGAGATTTGTGTATATATGTGTGTGTGTTGCTGGCATGATTGGAAGGTGTATGTGGGTGAGGTGTAGTATAAGGATGTTTGGGGTGAGTCCTGAGTTTCAGGGAGTGGTGCTGGGTGAGTGATGGGGGTGTGGTGCATTAAGCTGTGTGAGAGGTGACTGGTGTGGGTGAGAAATGGCAGTAATTCGGTAGCGATTCAACAATTTTATGATTGTAGAAATAGGGAAAGAAAAATTGCAAAACCATAATTTCATAGATTTGGAATCCTGAGTAAGAATGAGTTCTAATTGGAAACTGATGAGCCAGGGTATTAGGTACGTGGAAATTTGAATCAAAATTGCATGAGATTTTGCCCAAAAATCAAAAGAAATCTTCAAACTTAGATTCAGTTAATTAGGTTAAATAGGTTAGACTTTATATGATTAAAAAGTAAAATAAATTAAAATAATTGTTTGGACAAGCTTTCTTCTCTCTTGAAATTATGATGACACATTAGCCTTGTCAATCTCCCACATTGTAACATAGGCCACAGGGCCAAAGAAGGAATAATACTAAAACCAGCATCCATAGACTCATACAGCAGAGAAGGAGGCTATTCAGCATATTGTTTCTGAGGCAACTCTTTAAAAGAGCAATCCGATTAGTTCCACGACCCTGCTCTTTCCCCATAGCTCTACAATGTTTTCCTTTCCCCTTCAGGTATTTATCCACTTTCCTTTTGAAATTTACAATTGATTCTACTTCCATTACCCTTTCAGGCAGTGCATTCCACATCATAACAGCTCATTGCATAAACAATAGTTTTCCTCATCTCCCCTCTGATTCTATTATCTTAAATATGTGAAGGCTGGGTCATTGAATATATCCTAGGCTGAGTTACAGATTTTTGATCCACAACGAAGTCAAGAGTTGTAGCGGCCCGGCAGGAAAGTGGAGTTAAGGCCAGATTGGCCATGATCTTATTGAATGGCGGAGAAGTCTTGAGCAGACGAATGGCCTACTCCTGCTCCTATTTCTTATGTTCTTATGTGTCCACCAGTTATTGGCTACCTGCCAATAGAAACAGTTTCTCCTTATTTACTCTATCAAAACTCTTCAGAATTTTGGACACCTATAAATCTCCCCTTAACCTTCCCTGCTTGAAGGAGAACAATTCCAGTTTTTCTAGTCACTTCACATAAATGAGCTCCCTCATCACTGGTATAATTCTAGTAAATCTCATCTACACCTCTCCAAAGCCTTGGCATCCTTCCTAAAGTGTGGTGCTCAGAATTATAGACAATATGCCAGCTCAGGCCTAGCTAGTGATTTATCAAAAAAGAAATAGGTGCCAAGTCAAAGTCGGAGGTAGAATAAAAACAGAAAATGCTGAAAATACACAGCAGGTCTGGCAGCCTCTGTGGAGAGAGAAACAGAGTTAACGTTTCAGGTCTGTGAACTTTCATCAATAGAATCCCATAACCTTCAGAGGATGTACAAGATAATGCCATCTTATCAGTACTCAGTCTTATTGGAGATTGAGTACACACCACATGTCATATCGTGACAGCTGGTATAACCTATTGCATCTATTGCAGGTGCTAATAGGTGTAAAAGCTGCTGAGGTTGAGATTCTATAACTCTCATATTATTTAAATAATTTTAGTTCAGCTTTAATCTTGTTTTATTTGTAGAGTGGGATTGACTACAAGAAATCCTTATTGACAAGGAAATCCCAGGGAGATACTGAAATATCCAGAAAGACATAGGTACCTGAAAAATGTATATTTTGCAGAGAATGTCTATGCTCATAGGTTTCCTATTGCCTTGGTAACAAGTCTTGAGTTCAACATATAGGAGGAATGCAGGACATTCTTCAAGCATAAAATAGGCAAAAGAAGTTGCAGAGGAGCACTGACAGTAATAGAGAAAGGCAGGAATGTTTGTGATGAAGAGAGAGAAGTTTGAGTGGGCGATCAACCTATCAGACAACAAGTATCCCGAGGAGTGCGAGAGGGGTGCTAAAAGAGCTTTGTCAGATATGGAACCAGTATTCAGTCATGAAGGCCTTGAACTTTAGAGATTTTTTGAGGGGAAAGGAAGTGATTTACAATTAATTTGCAAATGGAGTTCATCAAATGTTCTTAAGAATTAACCAGTAGAATGTGTCAAACATGTCAAGTTGCATAAAAGAGTAATACTGTATTATACTTTCAAACAAACTAATTTCGAGCCATTTGACAGAAACATTAATTTATGATTGTTCAGGCTACACTGTTGAGTTATAGCTTGTTTTAGCTGAATGCACAAGAGATGGTAATCATGACTTAAAAGCTGAGAAAATTGAAAGCACAGCCAAAAGCAGGAGGAATCCATTAATGCATCTAATTTGACTGCTGAAATTCAATTCAGAAGGTTCTCTTTTGAATGAATATATGTACTCATTGTGCTGAGAAATGTCAGTGCCAGTAAATGGAACAAACACTTCTTCCCACTTTCATCACCCAGAACCAGCATCAATCACTCCTTTATCAGATATAGCACAGGCAAGGCGTGAAAAAACACTCCCTTTCTGTCCTGGCATTGTACCTGAACCCAAACCTCAGCAGAGCAGCACTGTTGCAGTGTGAATTTTCTCCAAGGCACACTTCAATCATCTCTATGGCCTCTTGGAGTGAAATTTCCAATTAGTTCTGAATTATAGATGGTTCTTGCTGTGCTCACTTGGAACTGGGTCAAGATAGCACAAACTCATTTCATGTAAGACCTGCAGAGAGATATGTTCAGTTCATCAGCCTGGGCTGCTTTCGGACTCAGTTTGCACAAGTGAAAGCAATTTGCTATATTTCCCTTAGCTACTTAGCTTCACTGGTCGAAGGTTATTTATGCAATTGGTAATGCAAAGTTTTAAAAAAAGGATCCTCACTATCAATAACATACAATGAAGCATATGTTTAAGTCAGTTGGAGTATAAAATGCTTCCTGTTGAGAATCTTAAAGGTAACCACTTAATCATTTTCCTGGGTGTAGTAGGTGAGGAAAAAAATCTTAATTAGGCACACACCAGACAGTTTCTTTTTAAAGTATTGAGTATATGGGTTAATTTAGGAGGAGCACATACATTGCTTTTTTAGTTGGAAGACCAAAGTAGCACAAGAGATGACGCGATGCAGCCATCCCCAGGGTGCAAGGTGCCACATTGCCCTACTTGTTCCCCATCACTAGATTGATATTTTCCTCAGTAGAAAGGTATTCTAGTCTCTCAAAGTCCAGCTTGTTTGTGACCACAGGCACAGCATCATGCAGGTCTGTGCCCTGTACCCCCTACTCTCAACACTATTCCTTTTGAAATTTACTCTCGAATCTGTTTCCACCACTCTCATTCAGTGCATACCAGATTGTAACAACTCACTGTGTTAAATTTCTCCTCATCTCCCCTCTGGGTCTTTTGCTAATTACCTTTAATCTGTGTCCTCCAGTTAACTATCCACCTGCCAGTGGAAACAGTTTCTCTCTATTCACTCAATCAAAGCTCCTCAGGGTTCTCTATGCTCCACAGATGCCTCACACTGTATCTAACCCAGCTGTTTGATGCTTCATTAAATATGAAAAGTGCAAAAAAAATCAATTCCCTAGCAGTGGTAAGCATCATCTTGATGAAGATAAAGGCTGAATAAGAAAAAAACATTTGAAAAAGAGTGAACCTCCACGGACTTCGTCAGTGGACATAAAACTCTATATAACCTTGAACGGTGGTATCTCAAAATAACAATGTTTCTCCTTCATAGAAATAAACTTTAAACTTGGCTGAAGTCCAAAAGCTTGGAGCCAAGAAGTTAGGTTTCTTGCGTGTGTCCTTAGAGCATCAAAAAGGCACTGGCAGCGTGGGCATACTTTTGGTGTGGCAGGTGCTGAAGGGCTTTTTGCCGACTTCAAGGCCTTTGCACAAACCAGTTGCTCCCAGACATGGGTGCAGCAGTAGTAGGCATTTCCCTTGAAATACAGCATGACTTGTAAAATGAACAGAAGAAGGACAAGGGAGGAGAGGGAAGAGAAGGGCTCTCAGCAGAAGGCCATATCCAGCCAGAGTGTTCAGCGAGCAATTCTCCAAGCTGAACCTCAATGAGGAACAATGTTTGAGACATCTGAGCTTCAGTACTGATGTCTTCACTGAAATCTGCCACCTGCTGCAGCCACAATGCAGCCTCAGAGAGGACAAGGACCACATTTCCAGTGGCTGTGAAGGTGACTGTGGCAATGAACTTTTATGCATCTGACTCCTTCCAGGCTAGTGATGGAGATATTTGCAACAACTTGCAGTTTGCCACGACTGAGTAAAAGAGCCAAGCATGCAGAGCGAGCATGTGGCTTCGCTAAGATTGCAGGCTTCTCCAAGGTGCAGGGTGCCACTGATTGCACGCACTTCACTTTGTGGCACCACATGTCAACTCTGTCTTAAACTGGAACTGAAAGGGATACTACTCCCTCCATATCCTTTTGGTTGTGACCATAGGCAGCGAATTATGTAGATTGAAGCCTGGTATACTAACAGCGATGCCGTCCTTCTGCAGCAGTCCAGTATACCAGCTTCATTTCAGCCACCACAGCAAACCAAAATATGGTTACTGGGCGAAAAGGGGTATCCACTGGTGACATGGCTGATAACTCTGGTGTGCAATCCATGCACACATATGCAGAATGCATACAATGAAGGCCATGCTGTCATAAGAAATATATTCAAGAAAGAGTTAGATATAGTTCTTATGGCTAAAGGGATCACGGGATACAGGAGAAAGCGGGAACAGGGTACTGAGTTTGGATGATCAGCCAAGATCGTATTGAATGGCGGTGCAGGCTCGAAGGGCCGAATGGCCTACTCCTGCTCCTATTTTTTATGTTTCTATGTTTCTATGATAGAGCAGACATTTGGCATGCTGAAACAACAGTTCTGCTGCCAGGACAGCTCTGACGGCGCCCTACAATGTTTGACAGAATGGATGTCAAGATTCATAGTGATCTTCTGCATGCTGCATAGCCTCAACATAATGAGGGGACAGCCCTTACCACCAGCTATATAGTTAGCAGCTGAAGAACAGGAGAGGAAAAGGAAGAGAGGAAGCAATGTAGATAGCCCCTTTCTGGATGGGCTGGGCATCAAGAACTCATCCAGGTGCATAACTAGTCACTGCAACCCCAGGGCAAGGACAGCACTGTCAGTGGTTGTGAAGGTGGCCATGGTCATGAGCTCCTTCCTAGCTGGAACAGGGGATATCTTCAACATCTCACAGTTCTCCATCCACTGTCATATAAGGGAGGTGATTACACATTGTATGCGAAGGGAGGGGAATGCATGGACTTCTCCTTTTCCAGCGAGGGTGTGCTCATAGCTTCGCCAGGATAGCAGACTTCCCCCTTGTTCAGAGTGCCACTGGTTGCACATGTGTCACTTTGTGGACTTAATACATCTACATTCAGACATGTACTGCAACCTCAAAGGGTTCCACTCCTTCACTGTGTAGCTGGTGTGCGACCATGCTTAGTGCATCATGCAGGTGTCTACTTGGTATCCTGGCAGCAGTGATGATGCCTTTATTCTGTGCCAGTCCTGTGTACCTTCAGCAACTGAGCCACCAGGAGAAGCCAGAGGGTAGCTACTGGGCAACAATAGCTCATGACTTCAGTGCAAAACCCACACACAAGTGGGCAGCATATGTATAAGGATAGCCATGCTGTCACAGAAAATGTCTTGAGCAGACCATTGGGGTACTTAGCAATGGTTCTGCTGCTTGAAGTGCTGTGGAGGAGTCTTACAGTACTGTCCAGAGCAAGTGTCACATTTTGTGGTGGTCTGCATCCTGCATAACCTCACCATCATGAGGGCATAGCCTTTGCCAGCAGTTATACAGCGAGCAGCTGAACAAGATGAGGAAGCAGCCAACATCTCCCTTTTCTGACCAGGCTATCTGTGATTGGCTCATCTGACTGTGGTACCAGTGATGAAACCCGAATAGCCCAATCTCCCACAGTCCCACCCTTTACCTTTTCTGTGTCACTATCTCAGCATTTGCTTGGCCACAATACAAAGATAAAAACCACCACAAAATGAACATTCCAAACTAAATTTATAAGTGTAATCATGTCATATTGCATTAAAAGGTAAACTAATCACCCTTGTTTATTCCTTTTGTGCCTGTCTTCCACTTGCCTTTGTCTGTTCTAGTGCTTCTATGCGGTGCTACCCCAGTGGCTGCAACATGGGTGGCAGAAGGCTGCAGACTTTCAGTGGAGGAGACTGCATGTGACCTTGGAGGATCACCTTGAGCAAGTCTGGGCCTGGAAAGCCTGGCTGCCGACTGCAGTGAGCTGAGACCTGTGCTATCCATGCCCCTGCCCTGGTTGCAGCCCACTTGTGCCTGGTGTCTCACTATGTGCAGATCCCACTTCTAATCTCTAAATTGCACAGTGTCAGTAACTGAGCCGGTGGCTGCAACCTTGAAATCTCTGTCTGACCGTTCTTGCTGTTTCTGCACTGCCTGACCAGGATGCAGTTCTTGGGTATCTAAAAGGAGAAAACCACCAGGGTAAGGTTGTGGTGAGGGAGGGGGGAAAAGTAAGAGGTACACACTTACACCATCTGCATTCGGAAGTCAGAAGAGTGTGGGAGGTGGAATGTGAGAAGAGGGGTTATGTATAGCCTCAACAATGGGGGTCCCAATAATGACCGGCAGCATTTCCTCCAATGGGGTTAGGACATGCAAGTGCACCTCTTTGGTTAGCTCCTGCTGCATTCAGTTGTGCGCCACCTTGTCTTGTAAGAGAGAATATATATGAGTGCCATGTGATTTGTTTGGGTGATGTGGCTGCCATGGTTGAATAGCTGGAAGGGTGTGAAAGCTGTGAAATGTGGGTGTGAAACTTGCAGTAGTACTAGGTGTGTGAGGGCTCGTGGGGCATATGACTGTTCGGTATGACTCCTGATTGATAGAGATGGTTGTAAGTGAGTGATGGGGTGTGGTGAATTGAGCAATGTTTGAGGCTAGTGATGCTACTATTGTAGATGTAAACTGGAAGTGCATAATCCAGGAGAGCAACTTTGTGAAGAGTTCACTCAGTGCAGGTAAGGGTAATGAAAATATTGATAATACTTGTATCTATGGGGTATTTTATCATGTCTCAAAATACTTTGCAGAGTAAATGTTTTAAATATTTAACTGTTACTTGGGATTATGTTCTGCTGCCTTTGATGCTTAATCTTATTTTATCTCTGAGGAAAGTTCAGAGATACATCTTTAATACTTTGCATAAAATTGCAATCACAATATCTTTAAATTACCCTTAGGCTTTGATCATACTTAGCCAATGTAACAAGACTTTCATATTCAGTAGGCCTGATTGGTGTGCTGTTAAATGTCTTTTTGTATTGCACCATGAAGAATTATTTAGAACTTATTATCAAATTTTGCTGATAATTCTGATTTTTATACTTTAACTATTAGAATATAGTATCACAGATTCCATAACTTTTGACAGAAAAGGTGAAATATCTTGCTATTGGTGTTCAGTAACAATCTGTCAATCACACACAAGGCATTTGCAGCCTTATAAAAATGAACTGTAGCTCTAAATTAGTTACGTTTATGTGCTGTTCGCCTAACTTTTCAATTTGTCTTATTCGCATCAATACTAATACTAATGAACCCCGAGTATTAGCAAAGGGTTATAATCAGATTTTTATGCAGTTTTCATCTCTCCAGGCTGTGAGATGCAGTTCTTTTCAGAGTTAGAGACAAGATGGATTATTATGCCTGCCATCTTCTGATGTGACCATCAGTGAATCTGTACCCATGTTTGGTGCTGGTCTGCTAGGAAACGAGCACATTAGTTCCCATGAGACCATCAGGGTTGGATGCATTCATGCAATCCCTGGAGTGGTTAAACCATGACAACTGCTACACTTCATTAATGTCTGGCACCCAAAGGTGCACCAACATAAATATAATCGAAAAACATAAAATGCTGGAAATATTCAGCAGGTCTGGCAGCATCTGTGGAGAGATAAACGGAGTTAACGTTTCAGGTCATGACCCTTTGTCAGATCTGGACACCAGTTCTGACCTGGTCAGGTCAGGTCACTGACCTGAAATATTAGGTGGGATTTTCCCAACTTTGTCCCTGCTGAATTGGTAGGACCATTAGCAGGTCGGGAACCCATTGACAGCTTCAGCTCTTGAACTGAACCACGGCATTAGCATCCTGCTTCTGGGTTCCCTGACATATCAGGAAGGGCAGGTGGGATGATGCGATGGATCTATCAAAGGAAGGATTTCCAATTAAAGGGACTGTGCAATGGGTTAAAATTGCTCATTTACTCATAGCTTTTTGAGGCTGCAGCAACCACAGGAAACAAGAGGAGACCTGGGAAGGCTGCTCCCTGGGTCTCTCACTCTTACCTGGAGGTCCTGCTGAGGGATCTGAGGGCCTGCAGTAAGGTGAGCTCTCCAAAGGATGAGAGGAAGAGGACAACCTCTCCAACCATGCAGGGATCAATGAAAGTGACCAAGGAAGTCGTCAGCAGTAGTGAGGGTCCCTCCAATCTGGAGACAGCGCACCAAGAGGATCGAGGAGGGTGGGAAAGGTGAGTGGCATTGCAATTTCAGGTGGCAAGTCCAACACTGTCTTTCCCAGCATTCTCTTGCACAGCACGCCTCAGAATAACACACATTGCAGATCCATTCATTTGTCTCTCTCCAGGCACCTCACATCCCCATCTGAACAGCCAGCACTCACACTTACACTCATTCTATCTCCCTCTCGCACCCATGCCTCACACCCTCCACAAATGTTGTCCTTCCCTCCAATCCACACAAGCCATGACTAACTCTCATAATTCTCTGCTTTCTCTCCTTGCAGGAGAAGAGATCACACAACCTTGGGGAGAGGCAGTGACCCAGCGGGGGGAGTGGGGGGTGGTGGTGGCGGCAGTGGTGGAGTGGCCCTCCCATGACAGGGATCTTGACGGCCACTGGCAATACATGCTACGCGCTGACTTGGTCCACTGGGAAGGAGATCTTGTTCCAGAAAGCTGCAAATGTCAACAATGACCTGCTGTGAAAACCTGAGCCTCCTGAGGCACTTGTGCTCAACATGTCTGGACAGCTGATCCTCTGCCTGTAGGCTATGTGTTAGGGGTCTTTCCTCCTTGGAGCTGGATCTCTGTCTCTATCCCCTGTGTCCTGTGGAGCAGCATATGACTGAGGAGAAGGTAGTTGTTGTTGCTGCTGATGTTGCTCCTGCTCTTGCTGTTGTTGGTGTCGGAGTTGGTGTTGCTGCTCCTCTTGTTTTTCATCAGAGTTGCAAGGTAGAGCTGCATGCCGTGGTAAAAACTGGCAGCAAGAAAGTGCAGGTGAAGGTGAGTGAAGTACAAGACAGATAAAGTATCTTCCATAAAATTGGCAATCGCCTGTCAAGCTGTGAAAGCGCTCTCTGAGAAGGAGTGCTTTGAACAGTAGCCTTTCACCTGGCCATGGCTAGAGCTCTTCACTTTCACTGATCAAAGGCTTCTCAGCCAGTCAGTTTCACTGAGGAAGCACTCCCTGCTGTGCACTCACCTTGCTGATCTTGGTAAGTTTCACACAGCTCAAGGAATTGGTCCACTGCCTGTTAAATCTAGAATCCTTGATTGAAACAGAACTTGTTTGCTTACTGCAATATTTAAATGTCTTACCCGACAGCTCCAAGGGGGTTCACCACTCACCTTCAAAGCTACCTGGGTGAAACCTGGAAAAGGGCGAGATGACACTGCAATTTTGACCCTACATCGCTTTTAGGGGATTTAACTCTCTGCACACACCCAAACCTGCCTCTCCTGGCTTGGGAAAATTCTCTCTTTTTCTCTCTCCACAAATGCTGCCAGATCTCTGCCAGATTTCCAGCATTTTCTGTTTTTCTTTTAATTGTCCAGTATCCCCAGTACTTTGCTCTTATAAATACAAACTGTCTAAATTAGTTATTTGTGCACTTTTAAAAAAAATCAGAAACTAATACTCTGGTTGTGAACTAAAATTTAACACTCCTCACCTGATCACCTGATAGGACAATAATATTTCAAGTTAAAAATTAAACTTTTAAAAAGTGGCATTGTTAATGCAGTTGTTACAACATACCATGTTCATGCATGTTAAATGGGAAACAGTTCCATGAGATATAGAAAATAGTGACAAATGTAGAGATTTATGTTTTTATCTTTAATGTAGACCTACTGGCTGCAATATTTGTCTCTTCAGCACTTGATTTTTGGTGCTAAGGGTGCCTCTTTCTGGCCAATCTGGCGTCCATGCTGCGCCCGTACTTCTGGTGTGGACCACGCCATATGCCATTTTGGGTAGGTCACTAGCCCCAGCAGTAGGAGCATGCGCTTGAAGTATGCAGAGTTGGCAGATTGTGAACAGTGAGGTGTAACTCTGATTTGACTCTATCCGTGTCATTTTCAAACTTAACACTCCAGCTAATGCCCTCCTCTTAAACTCGCAGAGCTTCACATGTGTTCAGAAGCAGGAAAGACCCCCCCACCAGCACCTTTTAAAGGGATCCTTCACCATTTCCAGTTTAGTTGCTGATTAGGTTGGTGGTTTGTACAGTCATTTAAAGTTGGTGAAGTCCAAAGGTAGTGGTACGGGACATGGTGAAGGCCTTGGTTCTGACTTCAAGGATTCTGTTTAGACCACTTGCTCCCAGTCATGCGTGCTGTAGTTTCTGTCCCCCTTGGCCTGCAGCATGACAGGGGGAATGGCACAGAGGAGGACATGCTGCTCGAAGAGGGAGAAGGAGGAGGGGGAGAAGGGCTCTCAGCAGGAGGCCGTAACCACCCAGGGACTCCAGGGAGCAATTCTCCTACTTCAGTGAGGAACAATGCACTAGATGCCTCCGTTTCACTAAGAGGATGCTCAATGAAATCTGCCATCATTTGCAGGCATACCAACAGCCTCAGAGCAGGGCTGGGAAGGTGATTGTGGCCATGAACTTCATGTCGGGCTTCTTCAAGGATGGAGCAGTGGACATCTCCACCATCGCGTATTTCACTGTCCGCTGTTATAAAAGGGAGATAACTGATGCACTGTATGCAGAGAGGAAAATACATTGCCTTTGAGCTTTCCAGAGTTAAGCAAGCGGAGCATGTATGTGACTTTGTCGGGATAGCAGTCTTCCCCATCGCGCAAGCTGCCATTGACTGCACACAACTTGCTCTGCGGCACCGCATATAAATTCAGAGATATACCACAACCTCAAAGAGTTCCACTCTCTCACTTCGCAATTGGTGTGCAGCCATGCTCAGCACATCATGGAGGTCTATGCCTGGTCTCCTTATAAGTGAAATTACTTTTTTTGGAGTTTTACTGTTAACTATTGTCCCAACAAGACTATGACCAGTATGGTAACAGGCAACTTAGTGCAGTAATTCAGGAAAACATTATTAAGAAATAATGAGTTATAATTAACAAAATTCAGGTAGTGACTTTACAGCTCTCACGGTTGTGCTCTGCAATTGAATTTTGGTCGCAGGTGACACAAAAACCCTCTCAGTCTATCTGGTCTGATGTTTTTTTTATGGTCTCCACACCACATGCTGAATTCTTCTACTTCTGTGGTATCACTTCTGAGAATCATCTGTTTTCTGTGCAAAGAGGCATTGCAGACCTAACTTTTAACCCTTTCTGACCATCAGGCCACCTTGTGTTTGGCCTGATGGTTGGCTCGGGCCTTGTGATGTCAGCTGCTAGCCTATTTTAACTGGGACTTGAGGTGATAGGATACCTGCCAGCAGTTGTGAAAGTCTGCATTCACTTTGGTTATTACCCCTTTGTGCTGGCACAGATAATATGTAATTTGTACAAAAACTGATTCTTTATGAGCTAGGCTTGCTGAAGGTTGTCAGGCTTTGCAATTCTTTTGCGCTGGCACTGGCAATACATTATCATTATACATTCTGCATCTACATTATTAAAGCTACATTCAAGCTACATAATCAAGGCATGGACAATTTAATACATACAAAACTCATATAACTCAATCAAGGTTTTAGGATTAATTGTGACGAATTGATTTGTTTTAATACATTGGTATAAAACCGACTCCTTTAATTAATGTTAGTTAACTAACCATCAGGTTAAAGAATAAAGTAAAGCTAATTTTAACCACCCCAAAACTACCTACATCCTGGCAGTAGTCATGATGCCTTTATTGTGCACCAGTCTGGTGACCATCAGCATTTGAACCACCATGAGAGACCAGAGGGTGGCTATTGGGAGCCAAGGGCTATCTCCTGACCACCTGACTCCTGACCTTAGTGCACAAAACACACACACACACACACACACACACACGTGGGCAGACTATGTATAAGGAGAGCAATGCAGCCACACAGAATGTCACTGACCAGTCCACCATGGTGTTTTAGCAATGTTTCTACTGCTTGGACTGCTCTGGAGAAACCCTGCAGTACTGTCCAGAGCAAGTGTTATGATTTGTTGTGGTCTGCTGCATCCTACACCACCTCGCCATCATGAGGCACAGCCCTTGCCACCAGGCATATGGAGAGAAGATGAGAAAGAGAAAGATAGGAGGCAACCAACACACCCACTTGCTGTCCAAGCTGTCCATTATCAGCTCATTGGACTGTGGTATTACTGAATGTCACCCCAATAGCCCATTCAACAACAGTTCCACACCTTCCCACCTTACCATGGACTTCAGCGGTTCAAGAAGGCAGCTCACCACCACTTTCTCAAGAGCAATTAGGGAGGGGCAACATATGCTGGCCTTGCCAGTGATGCCCACATCCCATGAAACAAATAAAAAAAATCCCTCTGTTACAGCCCATTACAGTGTCCTCTTGGCCACAATGCTGAAATAAAAGCCACCTGACAAAACAAACATTCCGAACCAACTTTAGCAAATAAACCAACTAAAATTCCACAATAATTATCACCCTTGTGCATTCCCTTACTGCCTGTCTTCCAAGTGCCTTTGCCTATCTGTGGGCAGCTGTGCAGTGCTACCCCAGTGGCTGATGCGTAGCTGGTGGAATGCTGCTGACTTTCAGTGGGGGAGACTGCAGACGGCCTCGCACAGCTCTGGCTTTAGAAGGCCCAACTTTGGACTGCAGCACCTCGGCACAGGTGGCAGCATTCTAGGCTGGCTGGTTGACAGGCAACAGCAAAGGCACTGGTGGAGTGGAAGTGGTAGGAGTATGAATGCTTTCATACCAAGAGAGGACAGCAGGCTCCTGCTCCATAGAGCCAGTGGCATTCCCCCCGGGCTGGTGCCTCAAGAATTCCAGCAATGTTGCTGGACTGCTGTGCGACCCTGCAAGCCTTTTTGAACACTGGTATACATGGCCATGATGGCAGCAAGCTGAGCTTGCATGACTTCAGTCTGAATTTGCACCACCTGTTCAGTTGTGTAGCTGCTTAACGCTGGCTGCAAGCTACAAACATTTAAATAAGCAGGGAGCACAAAGCATCAACGTTTTTGTCAAAGGTGGTCAGTTCTGAACTATGAAAAGTTTTGTTGTACATTTCCTCTGGATTATATATCTGGAGCTTTGTTGATGTTTGTTAAAGTTAGGGTCAAGTAGTTTTGTGAATGAAATTGGGGACTTTACATCAAGAGTCACTTGCCATCTCCATTGCTCTTACTGCTGTAGCAATATCCATTCAGAAAGCCAACTTTTAAATGTCAATGTTAAAATCAACTCTAATTAAGGAAGGAAAGAAAGACTTGCATTTATATTTCACCTTATGTCCCAAAGTGCTTTACAGCCATTTAAGTACTTTTGAAATGTAGTCACTGTTACACTGTAACAAACATTAAATATGGATTAGTCATAAAAAATTGTTTTGTCAATACTAAGATAAAAGTATTTTTAACTGAAAAAATGTAAGTATAAACCAGATATATTTTATTTTATAATATAGAAATATAAATTGAAACCATTTAGAAGTGTTATAAAGATTGATCTACCACTATGGGGAAATATTAGTTTCCTTCTATTGTTGAGATAGTTAATCGGGAAAAACACAAATTAAATGTCAATTTACGTAGAGTGGATTTTCTGCGAGGCATTGCATTATTGAAAATGCTCAAATTCTAATTAATTATCCGGCATCCTTTGTGAGTCAGAGACAAATCAGCCAGTCTGTGGTAGAATATATTTGAATGTATATCAACAATCTATTTTCCCCATATGTATAAAGAGAGAATGTAATTTTACTCTGCAAATGTACTGCTGTGATAATGGGATTAAATTAATAAGATTATTTGTTGAAGGAGTGATTTTCCAAGGTATTCAATCAGGAAGCCAAAACCCTTCCATAATTTCTAATTAGCACAGTGAAAAAATCGCATATCTTAGGGTTGTGATTGGTGAAATCATCATTGGAAAAGAGCCATTAAATCCCTATCCAATTATGACATTAACATTGATTATAAACTCATAATTAGATGATAGTTGCCTTTCGTAGTGGGCATTGAAGTTTAAAAATCTTGCTCGAAGTGTAATGTCACATAAAATGTCATCTATTCATGATTTCATCCGTTAGTCATATTTATAATTTTGCACATGTGGATGGTTAAATCCTATATTAGATCACTATGATATAAGTGTCAAACCTGAATATTGGCTGGTACAGCATTGTAAACATCACTGGAATATTCACTTGCATAAAATGATGCCAGGAATCAAATGGCACGATCTGTTTCAGCACTTGGCTTTGCCTCATGTCAAAACAATCAGTAGTGGAGTGAAATTCTAATATATGCATGCCCCTTTGTTTATTGTTGCCTAATTATATTTTGTTGAAGCGTATGCAAAAATGTCAAGATCTCTTAGCCTTTTTAAGAAAATGCTGCATTTAGAAGAAAATATTTGGAATAATTCAATATTGAGTTCTGTGAGTACACTGAGCTCAAACATTGGCCTTGGGTACCCTTGTCTTTGTAATCCTCCTTGTTATACAGGGCTGAAATTTATGCCACCCCAGCAGTGGCATGGGGGCAGATGAGGGTGGCATAAAATTGAGTGGGAGGCTCCGGGAGGCCTTCCCGTCCCGCGCCTGCCTCTGGCCAACTTTACGTCGGTTGGGTGGTGGGGGGGAGGGTGGGAAGGGCCTGCCCCCGCAAGGCCAATCAAGGCCCTTAAGTGGCCACTTATCGGCCACAAGGGCCCTCGCCTGCCTCCACGGGTATTTTAAGCATGGCAAGCGGGTGTGCTGGGGGTTGCCGTGGCAGTCGGGCGCAGGGTGTCCAATTGAGGGCCACCTCCACCTCCCAACCCACCCCTGGGAGCCAACCCCCCCCCCACCCAAATGACCACCCTAGCCTCACCAAGGCACGACCAATCCCCCTGGTGAAGCATGCCCAACTTACCTTCACTCCTGGCTCTATGTCATCGGCTGGGTTGCAGTCCCATCAGTGGCTACCGCTCCCAGTGGCGCTGCTGGAACTAGGAGCTGCCGGCCCAATCAACCTCAAACGGGTGGAAATCCCACCTAGGGACAATTAAAGCCTGGGGACCTGTAAAATACGGGACGGATCCACAGGCTAGGCAGAAACAGGTTCACCACTGACTTTTACTACGGTGGCGAATTCCTGTCCACCGAAGGTAAACTCCAGCCCACAGTTTCACCACTGCAACAAATTTCGCAGCAAAATCGTGCTGTTAATATGTAGCAAACACCCCAGTAAGAAAAAGCAGTCCTTTTGACTGCATATGGCAAGTGCACTACTTTAAACTCTCTTTCAGATGATAATGCATGGCTGCTTTGTTGCTGATAGTCTGTAATAAAAACAGGAAATGTTGCAAACAATCATCAAATCAGGCAGCATCTGTGGAAAGAGAAACAGAGTTAACGTTTCGAATCAAGTACAGAGTTTTGGGGAGGGGTGGGAGAGTGGGTGGAGGATTTCGAGTTTCCAGCATCTGTAGTATTTTGATTTTGTGACAATAATCAGTATCTTGTCATGATAAGGGAATAGAGGGAATAAGAAATTTTGAACATTGCTGACTTTCTCATATTTATTCAGTGTGATCTTGTAAATTGTAATGTAAGACATAATGTCTGGAGTGAAACTACTTGATCAAGCGAAAACACCCTATATCACCCCAACTTCATTGATTTGGAGATATATTTAATGGAACATATATGCTAGGATGAATTTTTTCAAAATAATCCTGTAAGACCCTTTACCTGGTCTAATTGGTTCTAGCCTTTACGATGGATATCAATGGCACACAACAACTTGGATACTGTTCCACTAGATGTGGTACACCTTTATTACACCACTAAGCAATAGTACCTACTCACGATAATACAGGTTGCTTAGCAGTCCTGCGAGCCGGAGTCCAACTTGGTCAATCTGCCAATGAATCTTCCGTGCGCGACTTCCGGATGGCCGACCACGCCACCCTAACCACTGCAGCAAAGGTACTCCTGTAGGCTCTTTCTTAATACCTTTTTTTGCTATGGCCCTGTTCCATATAAGGTAAAACCTGTTTTTAACTCCTTCACTCAGGAGACTGAGTGAGATCAGCGGTGTTTAAAAAGTGCAGCGGCAGCAGGAAAGAGCGAGACTGAGTGAGACCAGCGGTGTTTAAAAAGTGCAGCGGCAGCAGGAAAGAGCGAGACTGAGTGAGACCAGCGGTGTTTAAAAGGTGCAGCGACAGCGTGCCTGAGTTTTGAAAAAAAAAAGCCAACAGTGACATCACAGGAGAGCTGCAAGGTGATTGGTTGGTGAGTCACTGCTGTTAGGGAATAGCTCTAAATAGCTGGGTAAATATCTCAGGTAAGAAAAAAAATAAGGGAAAAGTTTTTTTTGGTTGAAAAAAAACCTCTGGTGATAAGGTGAGTACTACTAAAGTGTTATTTTTAAATTCAGTGTAGCTTATTAAGGACTTTAGATTATAGTGGGAAGAACAAGGCCCCTAGTGTAATTAGTATTTTTTAAAGGGAGTAACTAAATTAATTTAAAGGTAAGTCATGGCAGGAGATCTCAGCCCCGTGATGTGCTCCTCCTGCGCTATGTGGGAAATCAGGGACGCTTCCAGTGTCCCTGACGACCATGTGTGCAGGAAGTGTATCCATCTGCAGCTACTGGCTACCCGCATTATGGAGCTGGAGCTGCGGGTGGATTCACTGTGGAGCATCCGCGATGCTGAGGACATCGTGGATAGCATGTTTAGTGAGGTGGTCACGCCACAGGTAATGGCTGTTCAGACAGAAAAGGGATGGGTGATCACCAGACAGAGTATTAGGCGCAAGTAGGTAGTGCAGGAGTTTCCTGTGGCCATCCCCCTCTCAAACAGATATACCGCTTTGGATACTTTTGGGGGGATGACCTCCCAGGGGAAAACAGCAACAGCCAGATCTGTGGCACCATGGAGGGCTCTGCTGCACAGCAGGGGAGGAAAAGGGGTGGAAGAGCTATAGTGATGGGGATTCTATCGTAAGGGGTGCAGATTGGCATTTCTGTGGCCGCAAATGACACTCCAGGATGGTATATTGCCTCCCTGGTGCTAGGGTCAAGGATGTTTCGGAGCGGCTGCAGCACATTCTGAAAGGGGAGGGTGAGCAGCCAGAGGTCGTGGTCCATATTGGAACTAACGACATAGGCAGGAAGAGACATGAGGTCCTGCAAAGTGAGTATAGGGAATTAGGCAGAAGGTTAAAAAGCAGGACCTCTACGGTTGTAATCTCAAGATTACTCCCTGTGCCACATGCTAGTGAGGGTAGGAATAGGAGGATAAGGCAAATGAATGCATGGCTGAAGAGCTGGTGTAGGCGGGAGGGCTTCAGCTACTTGGATCATTGGGATCTCTTCTGGTGCAGAGGTGCCCTGTACAAAAGGAACGGATTGCATCTGGACTGGAAGGGGGCCAATATCCTTGCGGGGAGGTTTGCGAGTACTACTCGGGAGGGTTTAAACTAGTCTGGCAGGGGGGTGGAACCCAAAGTAGTAGTCTCTCCGATGAGATAGTTGAGACAAATGTAGAGGTTAAAGCAAGCAAGTCCAGTAGGCAGGCCGGGCAGGGGCAGGACAGGGAGCGTGGAAGGTCTGGGAGGCTAAACTGCATTTACTTTAATGCAAGAAACCTTACAGATAAGGCAGATGAACTCAGAGCATGGGTCGGTACATGGGATTGTGATATGATCGCTATTACGGAAACATGGTTGAGGGATGGGCAGGACTGGCAGCTCAATGTTCTGGGGTACCGATGCTTCCAGCGTGACAGAGGTGGAGGTAAGAGAGGAGGGGGAGTTGCACTATTGATTAGGGAGGACATCACGGCAGTACTTAGAGAGGATATCCCGGAGGGAACGTCCAGCGAGGCCATATGGGTAGAACTTAGAAATAAGAAAGGGGTGATCGCTTTGATGGGATTATACTATAGGCCCCCCAATAGTCAGAGTGAATTGGAGCATATATGTAGGGAAATCACCGATAGGTGTAGGAATTATAGGGTTGTAATAGTAGGTGATTTGTGATTTTAACTTCCCTAATATTGACTGGGACTGCCTTAGTGCTAAGGGATCAGATGGGGAAGAATTTGTTAAGTGTGTCCAGGATAGTTTTCTGAAGCAGTATGTGGATGGCACTACGAGAAAAGGGGCTACACTCGACCTCCTCTTGGGAAATGAGACTGGGCAGGTGGTTGATGTGCCAGTGGGGGAGCACTTTGGGACCAGTGACCATAACTCTATTAGCTTCCAGATAGTTATGGAAAAGGATAGGACTGGTCCTCAGGTTGAAGTCCTAAATTGGGGGAAGGCTAATTTCGATGGCATCAGATAGGAACTCTCAAAAGTTGAATGGGAGAGGCTGTTTACAGGTAAAGGGACGTCTGGCATGTGGGAGTCTTTTAAAAGTGAGATAGGAAGAGTTCAGGGCCGGCATGTTCCTGTTAGATTGAAGGGCAAGGCTGGCAAGTTGAGGGAACCTTGGTTGACGAGGGAGATTGAGGGTCTGGTCAGGACAAAGAAGGAGGCATATGTCAGGTATAGGCAGCTAGGATCAAGCGAGTCCCTCGAGGAGTATAGGGGATGTAAGACTACACTTAAGAAGGAAATTAGGAGGGTGAAAAGGGACCATGAGATTTCCCTGGCAGATAAGATAAAGGAGAATCCTAAAAGATTCTGTAAGTATATTAAGAGTAAAAGGGTAGCTAGGGAGAGAGTAGGTCCCCTTAAGGATCAGTGTGGTAATCTATGTGTGGAGCCACGGGCAATGGGCGAGGTCTTAAATGAATACTTCTCGTCTGTATTTACCATGGAGAAGGTCATGGAAGCTGGAGAATTCAAGGGAAGGAACAGCGATATCCTGGAGCGTATCAACATTACAAAGGAGGAGGTGTTGGAGGTTTTGAAGCGCATTAAGGTGGATAAATCCCCAGGGCCTGACCAGGTGTATCCTAGGATGCTATGGGAAGCAAGGGAGGAGATTGCTGGGGCCCTGGCAGAGATTTTTGTATCATCGTTAGCCAAGGGTGAGGTACTGGAAGACTGGAGGATAGGTAATGTTGTGCCTTTATTTAAGAAGGGCAGCAGGGATAAGCCAGGGAACTACAGGCTGGTGAGCCTTACATCAGTAGTGGGAAAGTTATTGGAAGGGATTCTGAGAGACAGGATTTATATGCATTTGGAAAGACAAGGTCTGATTAGGGATAGTCAGCATGGCTTTGTGCGTGGGAAATCATGTCTCACGAATTTGATTGAGTTTTTTGAGGAGGTGATCAAGAGGATTGACGAGGACAGAGCGATGGACGTTGTCTGCATGGACTTTAGCAAGGCCTTTGACAAGGTCCCGCATGGTAGGCTGGTCCAGAAGGTTCGAACACATGGGATCCAGGGTGAGCTAGCCAATTGGATACAAAATCGGCTTGCTGATAGGAGGCAGAGGGTGGTAGTGGAGGGTTGTGCTTCAGATTGGAGGCCGGTGATCAGTGGTGTGCCGCAGGGATCGGTGCTGGGCCCTCTGTTGTTTGTCATATATATTAATGACTTGGATGTGAATGTAGGGAGCATGATTAGTAAGTTTGCAGATGACACCAAAATTGGTGGTATAGTGGACAGTGAAGAAGGTTGTCTAAGGTTACAACAGGATATAGATCAACTGGGAAAGTGGGCAAGGGATTGGCAAATGGAATTTAATGCAGACAAGTGCAAAGTGATGCATTTTGGGAAGTTAAACCAGGGTAGGACATATACAGTGAATGGCAGGGCCCTGGGGAGAGTTGTTGAGCAGAGAAACCTTGGGGTGCAAGTACATAGTTCCCTGAAAGTGGCAACACAGGTAGACAGGGTGGTGAAGAAGGCATATGGCATGCTGGCCTTCATCGGCTGAGGCATTGAGTACAAGAGTTGGGACGTCATGTTACAGTTGTACATAATGTTGGTTAGGCCGCATTTGGAGTACTGTGTGCCGTTCTAGTCGCCGCACTACAGGAAAGATGTGATTAAGCTAGAGAGGGTGCAGAAAAGATACACAAGAATGTTGCCTGGTTTGAAGGGCTTGAGTTATAAAGAGAGATTGGATAGGCTGCGTCTGTTTTCCCTGGAGCAAAGGAGGCTGAGAGGGGACATGATAGAGGTATCTAAAATTATGAGAGGCATAGATAGGGTAGTTAGCCAGAGTCTGTTTCCCATGGTTGGGGTGACTGAAACTAGAGGGCCTAGATTTACGGTGAGAGGGAGGAGGTTTAAAGGGAATCAAAGGGGTAAGTTTTTCACACAAAGAATAGTGGGTATCTGGAATGAGCTGCCTGAGGAGGTGGTGGAGGCAGGAACAGTAGCAACATTTAAGAGGCATCTGGACAGGTACTTGAATGAGAAAGGCATAGAGGGATATGGAATTAATGCAGGCAGGTGGGATTAGTATAGATAGGCATTATGGTCAGCATGGGCGCGGTGGGCCAAAGGGCCTGTTTCTATGCTGTACGACTCTATGACTCAATTGGTCTGCAATTACCTCACTGTCCTTTTGGAAAAACAAGGTTTATGACTACAGGCTGGGCCTCATGTAGGAGTTTCAAGGCCCACTGCTTCTGATAAAAAAAACAGTTTCTCTGCTTCCTTATCTCTAGCACCAGTATCAATCTTCAGCCTGGTACAGATAGACATGTTTTTTAGCTCTTAATGAGCAAGGCCTGGATTTCTTCCCGGATGCTAGCACTTTTGCAGTTGAATTAATTTTGCAGACCCTGCTAATTCTGACAAGGCCCTGTCATGACCAGAATTGACGAACTTTCCTTGTGTTTTCAAGCCCACAGCACAGTTCCATTAGATGTCTTCGGTCTGAGTACACTGACGCTCCATGTTGCCACCATGTGACAGACTCCACACACAGACAGGACTCCACCACAACCAGACTACATTAATTAATACAAAAGAAATAAAAGAACAGTTACATGGTTAAAAAGTGATTGTACATTAAAAAGTAAAGTAACACATTGGCTTACAGCATCCACCCTTTCAGTGTATAATTTCTTCATCTAAGAACATTACTGCACTTACAGGAGCTTTCTTCCTCAGCCCGCAGGCTTTTCGCCCATTGTTTCAACTTTCCATGTCTACGTTGGTGATATACGTCATATACTAGATATGAGACAATAAACAATTGTATGATAACCAATACATGAGAAATGATTTATATCCAAGGGGAGACTTCAATATTACTTCCCCAGTCCCATAACATATGTTGCCAAGAACATTGTTTATTGTTCTGGATTTCCTGCAGGATCTTGTGATTCGTTTGCTGCAGCAGATAATATATTTTCTGGGATTTATCACTGTCTTCCCACAGCTCAACTAGATGTTCTGGTAGTGGGGGAATATCATAACCAAATCTTTCCACATACTCTCACAACTCCCCTTTAGTCTTGTCCTGAGCTTTAATTTCAGTGCTGTTATGATTGTAAATATTTACCAATTTTCTTTCCCCAACCCTCGCAGGTCTTTGAGGAGTAAAACAAAAAGTAGCAAGGATTATTGGGCATTTCAGATTTGACCCACACTGATATTGTTTCCTGTTTGTGGTAACACAATACTCTCCCTTCCTACATGGGCTACCTGAGTAGGCATAAAGAACGCCTTCACTATCTCCATGGTACAATTTACTTCCATGATGTTAAACCCACAGGTTAACTGACCATGCCTTTCCATCCTGTAGGGACATACTACTTAACCCCTTTGAGTGTTACAACCCTCTACACGGGTTCTCATCACATAATCATGCAAATTCACTGCATACGGTAGGATATAGTGATACTGTTCTCGACTCGATACATCGGGAGTGGTGTCACCCCATGTGGTATTACCGGAAAGTAAAGTACCAATCCCATCACCTTAAGATTTCCCCTTTTACAATCTATCTGTACAGGATATACCTGTACCAGACCTCTGAGCTGACACACAGTGATGTTGTTTTCATATTTACTTAATGTTTCCAAATAGTCATTAGTAATCCATGAGGGGACTTCCCCTTTGTAAATTTTTCTCATGTTTGCACGGCCTTGCTCTGCCAACCAGGAGCCATACATAATACACACATCATTTCTGGCAGCTTCATCAGAGGACTTCCTCTCTTCCCGAATGAATTTATTGATAGTTTTGACATGATTCTCCAACTGTTTCACCACCCTTTTCAGGTGGACAGTCATAATTTTAGTTCAGAATTCTGGTTTTTAGTCGAAATATCCTTCATTTTCCCCTTTAGTTTTTGCATCTCTTCCTCCAGAGAGGCCAAATCCAAACTATTCATTAATGATGTACCCGTGTTAAATACTGTGGCAGCAACATTGATTAAATCCCTTTTTTTCCTTGATTTAATCCCATTACTGCAGACTTATAGTGCTGTCTCCAGCCCACTATCCCCATCTCTGGGCTGATGGCTTGGTCCGGCACTTGTTCCAAAGGTTGGTCATACAGACTCCTTGTCTTTTTACCACACCAATCTGATAATCCTATCCCTGTTAAGTTCAACACCACTGGTACCACCTCATGATGTGCATCATGATACAATATGTTCCCAATAGTATTAACAGTAGACCATTCCTTGGGCCAGGCATGTGTTTTGGACACTCCACTGCCTGACTGTCATTGCGGCTAGGAGGTGGCTGCTTATGTCTGGGAGGCAGTGACAAGGGCAGTTCCTCGGGCAATACCACCCTTATTCCTGGTAATGACCCACAAGTGCACGGGCCTTGGATAGGAGCACATGTGTACTCACCCTGTTCTCCCTTCGTTTGGGTCCAGCAAACGGTACAGCGTTAGTATCACTGTACTGCACTGAATCAGATGTTCCTTTCAGTTCTCCCTTATCGTATTCCTATGTCAGAGTCACTACCCTTGGCTTGGACCAAGGGCACATAATGCAAAACCGTGCCCCAAGCCTCACTTCCACCACCGTTAAGTTTATGCATGCTCTTAATTTACTCTGTCCAGGAACCAGACCATTCAAGTCTGACCCAGCGGAGTAATGAACTTCAACTTCTTCCTGGTTTGTACACGGTGCGGCCTCCAGTCTATGTCATCCCAGGTTCCCCCAGCTGCTGAGGTTTCCCTAATTCCCATTTTCCTCTTACTTCGGGTATTCTCGCATCTTCATCTAACTGACCTCCCTTCCATCCTTTGGCAATCTTTAATCATAACGGGCCTGGTTTCCAATGTGGCCAGGTGTCAAAACATCTTGTCCGTTTACCCACTTCTAGCATCAAAACACAATGTCGATTAAGGCTGGTGTCTTGCAACACTGTAAATCCTTGAGTCATCCAAACATAATCCATGGTCTCGAGGTCCCAGGCAGAGGTGATCTGGTTCTAGATTACAACAGGCAAGAGACTTGATCCTGAGGCTTGGTTCCCCTTCTGTATCCCAGGCCAGGGTTGTAAACACTAGTAATATCTTCCACATGATCTACAAAGTAAAGCACAAAACACAAAAAAACTTGCTCTGTGAGCAGACCTGGTCACAAGGAGAGGGTTATTATGCATATACAAAATCTGACTGTTCTCCCAGCTATCTTTTCCTGCTCTTTTCCTCCTACATGAGGAAGGGGGTGGCTCAGACCATCATTGTTGCAGAGGCCATGACTCCCCCAAATGTTCCTCTTCTTCCTTTATCTGTTGGGGTCTGACTGCATTTGTGTTTGCCCCATCACTGTCCTATCATCATCATTATTATCACCCCCCTGTTGTGAGATTTGTAGGAACTCCTCACAATCCTATTGGCATGATTTGACCCACTATACACATACCGTTTCCTGCTGACAAGATGCTTTGATTTGGAATGTTGCTCGCTTCATCTGGTTAATGTGGAACAAATTCACCCGTTTAGGTAATTGCACCGCATATACCATAGGGCTAGTCTTGTCCATTTAGCTGTAGGGTCCTTTGTACAGCGGTTCAAACACACCCACCCTTGTATAGTTCCACACCACCACCTGATCACCAATGCACCATTCCTGTGGCTTGTCTGATGCCAATAGCAGCCGGTTTCTCTGATGGGACTGGCCAATATTGCAGACAGCCTGCAAATTCAGTTCTTTTCAAAGTTTCCCGGAGATCTTTAACAAACATATCCTTGGTAATCTCTTGGATTTGTCTTTCAGAATGCATGGGGATCAACAGATGTGTAGGTGTATGCATGGGTCGCCCAGTTAACAGCTTGTGGGGTAAATACCACTTTGATTTGGTGCTGCTTATTCCCATCAGGGCCAAAGGAAGCACTTCATCCCATTTCCCTTCCTGTTCAGTTAACTCTTTCCAAACGGCTACCTTTAAAGTTTGATTCATCCTTTCTGCTATCCCTGAAGATTGTGGGTTGTGTGCCACATGCCATTTCCCTTCTATTCCCAACAACTTCAGAGTAGCCTACGTCACCTGGCTTGTGAAGTGATTGCCTTGATCTGATTCTACAATCTTCGGGTGTCCCCATCTAGGGAATATCTCTTTCTCTAAAGTTTTTATGTCCATAGTGCAGTAGTTGACTTGCATGGGAATGCCTGTACCCACTTGATAAAATTATCCACCAGCATCAGGCGAAATTTATTACCCTTCTTAGAGGTCAGGAGTGGTCCTATAAAATCCATCTGAATGCACTGCCAAGGCCCTTCGACCTGTCGAGTGTGTCCGTCCAATATGCATATTTCTTCTGTGGGGGTCTGGATTGTTTGCAGCGCAGACTAAACAACCTTTACAGTAATCCTCCACATCTGCCCGCATCTGGGGCCACCATCCTACCCTCACAATCCATTCCTATGTTGTTTCAGGGCATGGATGTCCTTCCCCTGGACCTCCGTGTGCTAACGGCACCACTTCCTGTCTGTACCCTTCAGGCACGATTCACCTGTCCCCTTTGAAAAGCATCCCTTCCTTAACTTCTACATCCAGTGCTCTGAACACACCTTCTATCGGGGCTCCTGCTTGTTTTGCCTGCAAGACTGCCTTTAACACTATATCCTTCTGTTGTACCTCTTTCAGGTTGAGAGGGAGGGGTATGTTGTTGTTATTCTTGGGGGCCATTGCCATTACCAACCCCTACTGGTAGGTATCCTATGGCGTGCCATATTTTGCCCCCTTCCGGGCTAACTCATCCGCTTTCTTGTTACCCTCCCACCAAGGTTCTATCTTAGAATGGGCCTTCACCTTGTGAATATAAAACTACCCTGTGCTTCCCCTAAAGTCTGCAGTATAGTCCTCAATATGGGGGCCGTAATGAGCGGTTTCCCATCTGCTGAGGTGAAGCCTCGCTGTGCCCAAATGGCTAAATATTCCTCACAGGATTTACATGTGACCATGGAATCTGAGCAGATTGTTTCAGGAGTGGGAAATTCCTGAGGATGGATCACTACATAGGTGACAGCTGTTAGTTCAACCGGCTGTGCACTGAGTGTGGCTAGCAATTTAATGGCCATTTCTATATCATTTTCAGGATCATAGATACCACACCCTGTCTTCCATTCTCCTTTCTCCACAAAACCCGACCCATCCACATATATGTCTCTTCTGTCTGGGTGTATCCCTGCATCAAATCTGCCACTCGTGTCCCATACCCCTTCTACTGTGAGGTTCTCCCTTGTACTGGAGGTTAGCAGCTAACTGGGGCTCAGGCAAAGCCTTAACCTACAAATCCATGCTCCCTAGCAACAACGTCCACCTTGCTACATGCGCGCTGGACACTGTTCCCTCTTTTATACCTCACTCCAGTAACAACCTAGTTGGAGTTTGGTGGGTGGTCAGAGTCACTGAGCAGATTCTGATGTACACAGCAAAATGCTTCACCACTCAAAAGGTGGCTAACAGATGCCTTTCACAGACTGAATACTCCTTTTCTACCTCGGTTAATACCCTCGAGGCGTAGGCTACCGGTCTAAACTGTCTGTTAACCTCCCGCATAAGAACTTCACTTAGACAGGCGTCTGTGGCTGCTACTCGGAAAGTGAAATCTTTCTCTGGGCTAATTGCTCCCAGTGCTGGCACTGTCTGCATGTCTCGCTTTAACTGTACAAAGCATCCTCACATGCCTCATCCCAATCCCACTTTACCCCCTTCTGTAGGAGTCTCAATAGGGATGCAGACATGGCTGCATACCCTTCAATAAATTCCCTGCAGTATCCTGTCAGTCCTAAGAATGATCTGAGGGCCTTCACTGACCCTGGTCAGTTTAACTCTTGCACTGCCTGACACTTTCCTTCCTCTATGGCTCTCTCCCCATGCCTGATTGTCAGACCCAAAAACTGCAGCTCTTCCTTGCCCATTTGAGCCTTTATGGGGTTTACTTTCAGACCCGCTTCTCCCAGAAACTCTGACAGTTCCCATAACAACTCCTGATGCTCCTCCCGGGTCTCTGAGAATAACAGGAGATCATCTACATACTGTCTTAGCTGGCCAGGCTGACTAAACTCTGACAGGCACTCTGCCATACACTGGTGAACTATTGATGGGCTGTTGTGAAATCCCTGGGCCAAGCAAGTCCATGTGTACTGCTGGCCTTTGAAGGTAAAAGCGAACTTGCACAGATCTTCCACACAGACAGGAACAGACCAAAATCTGTTGGGAATATCCAGTACTCTGAACACTTGTGCTTTGCTTGGGATGGCAATTATCGCATCTGCTACTGCCGCCACCGTTGGAGCTCATGATGGTATGTTCTTATTTAAAACCCTGTAATCTACTGTCATTCGCCACAATCCATCTGGTTTCTTAACTGGCCAGATGGGAGAATTCACATGAGTAACAATTGGTCTCAAAACTTTCTGCTCTACAAGGGACTTTACTGCTGTCTCTAAATTCCTTTCTGCTTCCTTTGGAAATGTATATTGCCACTGTGGCTTGGACATAGTTTATCCCTGTCTGGCGCAAAAGTAAAATGGGAAAGGTAGCCAAACCAGGACTTACAA
This sequence comes from Heterodontus francisci, assembly GCF_036365525.1. NCBI lineage: Eukaryota > Metazoa > Chordata > Chondrichthyes > Heterodontiformes > Heterodontidae > Heterodontus > Heterodontus francisci. The sequence goes on from NC_090389.1 coordinate 33,265,139, forward strand.
GGGAAATTAGAGATAGCATTAGATCCAAAGAAGAGGCATATAAATTTGCCTGGAAAAACAACAGATCTGAGGATCAGGAGCAGTTTGGAATTCAGCAAAGGAAGACCAAGGGATTGATTAAGAAGGGGAAAATAGAGTACAAGAGCAAGCTTGCAGGGAACATAAAAACTGACTGTAAAAGTTTCTATAGGTATGTGAGAGAAAAAGATTGGTGAAGACAAATGTAGGTCCCTTACAGTCAGAAACAGGGGAATTTATTACGGGGAATAAAGAAATGGCTGACCAACTAAATGCATACATTGGTTCTGTCTTCACAAAGGAGGATACAAATATCATTACAGAAATGTTGGGGAACACAGGGCTTAGTGAGAGAGAGGAACTGAAAGAAATCAGTATTAATAGAGAAATGGTGTTGGGGAAATTGATGGGATTGAAGGCCGATAAATCCCCAGGGCCTGATGGTATGCATCCCAGAGTACTGAAGGAAGTGGCCCTAGAAATAGTGGATTGCATTGGTGGTCATCTTCCAAGATTCTATAGACTCTGGAACAGTTCCTACAGATTGGAGGGTATCTAATGTAACCCCACTATTTAGAAAGGGAGATAGAGAGAAAGCAGGGAATTATAGACCAGTCAGCCTGATGTCGGTAGTGGGGAAAATTCTAGAGTCTATTATCAAAGATTTTATAGCAGAGCACTTGGAGAACAGTAGTAGAATCGGATAGAGTCAGCATGGATTTACGAAAGGGAAATCATGCTTGACAAATCTACTAGAATTCTTCAAGGATGTAACCAGTAGAGTTGATGAGGAGGAGCCAGTGGATGTGGTTTATTTGGACTTTCAGAAGACTTTCGACAAAGTCCGACATAAGAGATTAGCATGGAAAAGTAAAGCGCGTGGGATTGGGGGTAGTGTATTGCGATGGATAGAAAATTGGTTGGCGGACAGGAAACAAAGAGTGGGGATAAATGGGTCTTTTTTCGAATGGCTGGCAGTGACTAATGGGGTACGCAGGGATCGGTGCTAGGACCCCAGCTATTCACAATATACATTAATGATTTAGATGAGGGAACTAAGTGTAATATCTCCAAATTTGCAGATGACACAAAACTGGGTGAGAGTTGTGAGGAGGATGCAGAGAGGCTTCAGTGTGATTTGGACAAGTTGAGTGAGTGAGCTAATGTATGGCAGATGAAATATAATGTGGATAAATGTGAGGTTATCCACTTTGGTAGCAAAAACAGGAAGGCAGATTATTATCTGAACGGCTATAAAACTGAGAGAGGGGAATATGCAGCGAGACCTGGGTGTTCTCGTACAACAGTCGCTGAATGTAAGCATGCAGGTCCAACAGGTGGTAAAAAAGGCAAATGGTATGTTGGCCTTCATAGCGAGAGGATTCGAGTACAGGAGCAGGGATGTCTTGCTGCAATAAAACAGGGCCTTGGTGAAGCCACACCTGGAATACTGTGTGCAGTTTTGGTCTCCTTATCTGAGGAAGGATGCTCTTCCTATGGAGGGAGTGCAGCAAAAGTTTACCTGACTGATTCCTGGGATGGCGGGACTGACATATGAGGAGAAATTGAGTCGGTTAGGATTATATTCGCTGGAGTTCAGAAGAGTGAGGGGGGATTCTCATAGAAACCTATAAAATTCTAACAGGACTTGACAGGGTAGATGCAGGAAGGATGTTCCCGATGGTGGGGGAGTCCAGAACCAAGGGTCATAGTCTAAGGATACGGGGTAAACCTTTCAGGACTGAGATGAGGAGAAATTTCTTCACCCAGAGAGTGGTGAGCCTGTGGAATTAGCTACCACAGAAAGCTGTTGAGGACAAAACATTTAATGTTTTCAAAAAGGAGTTAGATATAGCTCTTGGGTCTAAAGAGATCAAAGGGCATGGGGCGAAAGCCGGAACAGGCTACTGAGTTGGATGATCAGCCATGATCATAATGAGTTGTGGAACAGGCTCGAAGGGCCAGGTGGCCTATTCCTGCTCCTTTTTTCTATGTTTCTATGACATGGGATCACCGTCAACCTGTATCTCTGTATTGCCCATATGCCCGCAATTGTGCTTGTGGATGGCGAACACATTCTGGTGTTCCCTCAGTACCTGTTGATATTCCAGAGGCACCTGTGTCCATAGAGATTTAAAGTCATCTCACTGAGGCAACGAGCCATGCCTTCCTCCGTCGAGGCGGGATGCTAACTACTCCTTCCTCTCCTTCCACTGTTGGCTCCACTTCATCAATACACATTTCCATTTAGTTTCCAGGGATCCTACCCTGACTCCTAGTGGTTTAGACACCATCCCAGACACCGAATCACCTGCAAATCCCTCTAATTCAAATAGGGTCCCACTAGACCATAGGAACAATTGGAGTGCTGAGCAATACACTACAGTACAGGACAGTCCTGTATCAACTAAATATTTTCCTGTCTGCCCTTCCACCTCAATGTCCACACACGGTTGCCCCACTTCTCATACCTGAGTGAACACAGGTACTCAGCTGGGCATGGCCCCATTAGCATTGGTTCCCCTCGGGGGCTCCTGCAACCCCTCGGGCTGCCTGGAGTTTCCCCTGCGAGGTTTCAAGCTCCTTTGCACACTTTGGCAGATCCTCTACTATCTTCTGGTGGTCGGGGGAACTAGGACCTGTTGGTGCCTGGTGCTTCCCTTCTCTCTGAGAGGCTTTTTGCAGTCTCGTTTAAAGTGTCCTTTTCCTCCACAATTATAACACTCTACAGATCCTATCCCTTTGGACCCTCCTTCATGTTGCCATTTCTTAGGGGCTGTCCCTTTTATTTATTTATTTATTTATTTTTATTTTGAGATACAGCACTGAAACAGGCCCTTCGGCCCACCAAGTCTGTGCCGACCAACAACCACCCATTTATACTGATCCTACATTAATCCCATGTTCCCTACCACATCCCCACTATTCTCCTACCATCTACCTGCACTCGGGGCAATTTACAATGGCCAATTTACCTATCAACCTGCAAGTCTTTGGCTGTGGGAGGAAACCGGAGCACCCGGTGGAAACCCACGCAGACACAGGGAGAACTTGCAAACTCCGCACAGGCAGTACGCAGAATCGAACCCGGGTCGCTGGAGCTGTGAAGCTGCAGTGCTATATCACACACCTTCCTTTTTGGCTTGCTAATAGTCCCGGCCGCATCCTTTTCTGCCTGCCTTCTCTCGAATCAGAGCGTCATCTTTCTCAAGACTCCCACTTCCGTATTGTCTGCAGCCTCTGGGTCAATGTCCTCAAAGGCTGATTGTAAATATGCTGACGAGTGGATTATTCGTGTCCGCAGCCAGTGGTTTAAAGCTGCCCCCGGAGTCTGGCTCGAACTAGCTTTGGACCTCTGTGAGCTCCATTATACGCTGACCGCAATCTCTCAGCATATACATTCATGCTTTCAGTGGGTCCCTGTATCACTTTCTCCAGCAATTTAAACGGATCACTCCTTCCTAGGCCCATGGCTGTTATAACTCTCTCTTTCATTATGTTGCAGGTCCCTGTCCCATCTTTCCTTCGGCTGGCAGTGCTGCAGAGATGTTAGGATCCAGGGTGAAAAGCAACAGTTTGTTTTTCTCTTCCTCATCTTGGCCGTGCAGCCCTGCCATCTGATCTATTTCTGGGAAATGTCCATAAGGATCTTTACCTGACTCTAACTTTGACATGCCCGCTGCCATTTTCCACAGCGCATTCGCTGTATACAGGGACCAGAAACTCACGGTCCAGCTCCCCAAGACCCTGCTGACTCATTGCTGGAGGTTGATACCTCCGTTGTCTTTTTGGGGCCATGGGCGGTGGACGACCCCCTGGCTGACCGTCGACCTGCCCATCCAGTACCGGTGTGTCATCCTCATCAGTGCCGGGATCTTCCTCTTCTACTTCTGTAACTGTTACCTTCCCTATACCCATTGCACATACAACACCCTTCTGCACTTGCAACTTCTCTCTCAATCTCTGTGTCTTGCGCAGGCTCCCAGTGTGATCTGTTTTACTGCTTTCCTTCTCTTGACTCTGTTGGTATATAACACGGTAAGTAACATTCAGGTCCTCTACCTTTCATTCTGCTGTATCTGCCCTCGGGCTCTGCTCTGCTGTTTGTTCAGCCCATTCATCACACTGATGCTGATTGTTCACACACTGACTTTCCAGGTACTGAGTCTTGCTTAACCCCCTCCCTTTCCAGCTCAAATCTTTCGCTGTCCTTTTTCCTCATCTCTCTGTCTTCTGCTGTTTCACTAACCCATTAATAGCCATTCACTAAGCTTCTTATCTCCCTCCTCCAGCTCCTGCTTGAGTTTTATTTTCTCAGTTTCAGCTCACCTGTACTGTTGCTGATGTGCCATCAGCCAAACTACTTTCACCAAGGCCTTCTTCCAAGTGGACCCCTGTGTCCCCTGTTCTGCCTTATCTACTGAATCATCCCCTTCCAGGATAACCCGAACCCACTTCTGTTTGAGAGGTCGTTTCCCTGCCACATACTACATGATTAACCCATCTATAGTATGTTCTGCCATTTCTTTACCTTCAAGGCACCTGGCTGGCTCGCCAAATTCTGTAAGACCCTCTGCCTGGTCTAATTGGTTCTAGCCTTTACTATGGATATCAATGGCAAACAACAACTTGGATATTGTTCCACTACATGTGGTACACCTTTATTACACCACTAAGCAGTAGTACATACTCATGATAATACTGGTTGCTTAGCAGCCCTGCAAGCCTGAGTCCGTCTCGGTGGTCAATCCGCCGATGAATCGTCTGTGTGCGACTTCCAGATGGCCAACCACGCCACCCTAAACACTGTGGCAAAGATGCTCCTGTGAGCTCTTTCTTTACATCTTTTTTTGCTATGACCCTGTTACATATAAGGTAAAACCTGTTTTTCACTCCTTCAATTGGTCTGCAAGTATCTCACAGTCCTTTTGGTTATACAAGATTTATGACTACGGGCTGGGCCTCATGTAGGAGTTTCAAGGCCCACTGCTTCAGATAACAAAGACAGTTTCTCTGCTTCCTTATCTCTAGCACCATTATCAATCTTCAGCCTGGTACAGATAGACATGTTTTTTAGCTCTTAATGAACAAGGCCTGGATCTCTTCCCGGATGCTAGCACTTTTGGAGTTTAATTCATTTTGCAGACCCTGCTAATTCTGACAAGGCCCTGTCATGACCAGAATTGACAAGCTTGCCTTGCGTTTTCAAGCCCACAAAACAGTTCATTAGATGTCTTTGGTCTGGGTACGCTGATGTTGCCACCATGAGACAGACTCCACATACACAGGACTCCACCACAAACGGTCTACATTCATTAATGCAAAAGAAATAAAAGAGCAGTTACATGGTTAAAAAATGATTGTACATTGAAAGGTAAAGTAAAAGGTAAAGTAATAAATTGCCTTACAATCCTGTGAATATTTGCAGTTATTGTATAAGGAAATTGTCCCATTTTCTACATAGCTTTGGCTTTCCCTTCTCTACCTGGTGGTGCATTTCCATTCTCTTTGCTTCCACTGAAAGTTCTGCTCTTATCTTCTGTTAATTGCTCTTCTTATCATAAGAGTATTTGTCAAATGTTTTTAACCATTTCATGGCCTCTCAATTCTGAGACATTTTTGCCATGATCGGTGTCATTTTGAGAGCCTATTTCTCCATGAGTGTTGGAGAGTTCTCCGACTGAGAAATATATTTCTGCTGACTTATTCATAATATTAGAAAATTGAGGAAAATATACTGCCTACCTCCTATGTGGCTACAAATTCAGAGAAATATAGACCTGAAAAGAGATGTTGTGTTTGTATTTTAGGTATTACTTCACCATCAACTACGCAGCCACTGTCCCCCAAAAAAGGACAGGACAGTGAGTTCAGGTCATGCCTTCTCCAGTGTCACACTGTGATTAATCATTTAGTGCTATTGTGCCCAGCATTGGCTCTCCCTCTGACAAGTCCAGTATGAAAACAGTTTTTATTATGTGGGAAAGTATATGATCATAAGCATTTTTTTTAACAATCCTGTATCAATAGACATTTGCACTTCCACAGTCAATGCTATTAAGTGGCAATGCTATTATCAAATAAAGCACCTGCATGTGGTTGCTTTCCAAGGTTAAAACAGCTAATGCGAAAAAGAAAGGAAAATGCTATAATAAAATGTATTGATAGTACCAGGAACAAAGGATAATTTTTGTTCGAGATGAGGTTGAAAAGGGCAGGGTTGAGGGACTTAAGGAGCTTGTGATAGTGGATAAAAGAAGCCTAGTTAGTGTCATCTTTGCTGTCCAGAATGATCCTAGAGTAGTAGATGGTTTTGGCAGAGGGGTGTGAGGCCCAGTAGAATTTAACATAGTCCAGTCAGATCTGTCGATTGATGGCTAAGCTAGTTCTGCACCAATTACACAATTATACTCTGGCCCCTTGGACTTGAGGGAGTGAAGATGACAGTCATACCAGGGTTGACAACTGAGATAGGAAGCAGTGAAAGTTTTGATTTCAGTACAGTCTAAAGATCATTAATAAATCTTGTGATCCTTGAAGTACAGCATTGGTGACTGCTACCTATCATTTATTATTACTTTTGTCTCCTGTTGCTGAGTCACTGGATTGTTAAATTTAAAATTGCCTACTTTTTCCCAAGTCCTCTCAGGAATCTTGTGAAAGACTCATGGGCCGGACTTTTATGCCACTCCAGCGGTCTGGATGGTGGCGGAAATTTGAGCAGGAGGCTCCGGGAGGCCTTCCCGACCTGCTCCCACCTCCGGCCAACCTTACAGAGGTCGGGTGGGGGTGGGGGGGGGGTGGTTGGGGGTGCGGGAAAAGATCCACCCATCCCAGGCCAATCAAGGCCCTTAAGTGGCCACTTAAGGGCCTTCGCCCACCTCCACGGGTATTTTACCCATGATAAGCGGGCTTGCTGGGGACGTGAAAGGCCACCCAGTGAGAGCTTCCAGCCTTTCCATGCCCCAGGGGGGTGCCCTGACAATCGGGCACAGGATGCCCGATTGAGGGCCGGCCCCGCCTCCCAACCCACCCCCGGGATCCAAGACGGCCCCCGAAACCAACACCCTTGCCTCACCGGGGCACGACCGATCACCTTGGTGAGGCATCCAAAACCTACCTTGGATCCCGGCTCCATGGCATCCTCCTTGGTCGGCTGGGCTGCAGTCCCAGCAGTGGCCACCACTCCCGGTGGCGCTGCTGGGACTAAGAGTTGCTGGCCCGATGATTGGCCGGCAGCTCAATGAGGCGGGACTTCCTCCCTCAAGCAGTTGGAAGTCCTGCCTTGGGACAATTAAAGCCCGGGGACCAGTAAAATGCGGGTTGGATCCCCGGGCTAGGTGGAAGCGGGTTCGCCACTGACCTTTACATTAGTGGCAGACTCCCGTCCGCCTAAGGTAAAATTCCGGCCATCAAATGCCCTCTGAAAGGAGAGGTAACCAATTACAATTAAATTAACATCATCTGCAAACTTTATATTATTCTCCAACAATTGCATTAAATTGGTTTGGCATGGCATGCTTTTCATAAGCTCATGTTGGTCTGTAGTTGGTACTTTTGTCTTCATATATTTATTACAACTTAAATTGTATTCTTTTAGAAAAATTTTGCATTGCATGTATTTAGCTAATAAATCTAGAATCCCCAGAACTGTTTTTCTGGTTCATCTTTAAAGCTTGCTTTCCATTTTTTTTTAATATTACCTTGTGAGCAAAAGGTGTCACCAGAAAATTGGTAAAACACCCGCCATTCCTTCTATCACTTCTTCCTTAATTTTCATGAGTACATTTTCAGCTGCTTTTATGGTCATCTTTTGATTTGGATTCTTGGAGCCCAACATTTGGGAGCCAGTTTCCTGTAATTTGGCAACAGATTCACAGATGCAATTTTATCTAGATCAATTGCCAGAGTATGCAAAGTGGATTTATCAGCATAAACACTGGGAGTGAGCTCATGACACTGGTCTCTCACTATATAAATTGAAAGACCTCAACATGACATCTAGTCCTGACCATTCAAAGTTTATAATAACGATTTAATAGAGTTGAGGCACAGATCAGCCATGATCTGTTCACATGGTGAAATAGTCTAATGGGGCTGAGTGGCCTACTCCGGCTCCTATCTAATCACCGGGCCTGTGTGTTTTCATGACCTCTGATCCATCCCCTGGGAAATAATATTATGGTACAATGATTCAAAATTATGTTTATATTACTGAAAGTCTTAAGTGTTTGATCAGTAAGTCCCATTTGTATTACCTTACTTCTTCTTTATTCTCTTCAATATAAGGCAATATATTCCAGTTTTTTTCTTTTAATCCATGTTGTGGCCTTTTTATTTATGTTTACATATTGTCCAAACCAAATTTTCATCAAATATTTCACAATATTTTTTCTTTTTTATTTATGCTGTTTTTTTTTCTGATCTCACTGTTTAACTGACCATTTGGAGCCAGGTTTTAGTGCGAGCATTCTACCCTCAAAAAAATTCAGTTTCTGTTCGGTTACATTTCTCCTGTTTATCAACTTATCTTTCCAACGTTTTTTAAAGCAATTGTATCAAAGTTCGATTTCTGATTCAAGTGACACTTCAGGTCCCAAAGGAAATTCTTTGATGGATTTAACATCATGCCTTCAGAATAATAGAATAATAGAATTTGGTGAATCAGGCTTCCAAAATCCTTCTGATATTTGTAGATTTATGAAGGGTGTACATTGGCCTTATTTTCTGGCTGGTATTATCTGTCGTTCAAGGACAGAAATTGGTCTTTATCAAACCAGATTAGAAGTCATCAAATTACAAGATATGGCATATAAATTCTTCAGAAGCTGTAGACATAGACAGGGATTTTACCCTAGGCAGACGGGAGCTGGCCACCAACTGAAAAATCGGTGGCGAACCCACTTTTTCGCCTTGGGATCCGACCCGTATTTTGCGGGTCGCCGGGCTTCAATTGGTGTGAGGTGGGACTTCCAACGCTTGAGATAGGGAGCGGTGGCCACTGCTGGGACTATAGCCCGGCATGAAGAAAAGTTGTTGGGGAGCCTGGAGCAAAGGTATGTTTTGGTTGCCTTGCCGGGGATAATAAGTCGGGTCCCGGCGAGGCAAGGATGGTCTGTTGGGAGGAAGGGGGGGCGTGTTGGGTGTTGGGGGTGTTTAGGGTAGCAGGGGCGGCCCTCCATCGGGCACAGGGTGCCTGATCATGAGGGCCCTCCTGGGACTTTCGAGAGCCGTCCTCTTTTTCCAGGCGGCTTCTCTTGGGTCCAGGACGCTCGCTTGCCACACATAAAATCCATGTGGAGGCGGGCGAGGACCCTTAAGTGGCCGTTAAGTGGCCACTTAAGGGCCTTGATTGGCCTGGGGCGGGCAGGCTGTTTTCTGCCGCCATAAAGTGGTGGCAGAGGCGGGAGCAGGTCATGAAGGGCTCCTGGAGCCTCCCACTCCAATTTACACCACCCCCCGCCACCATCCCGCTCTTTGGGGTGGCGTAAAATTCAGCCCATATGTAGTATTCTGAAGAACTTCCTAAATTGTTACTTTCAGAATTGAACTTGCTAAAGCAGTAATGAGTCTGACTGTTCTGCTTGGCAGATGTAAACTGATTGCTACCAGGGAAAATGGGTATTAGTTGTTGCATTTTTAATTACTGCTGGAAACCACCAGATTAGAAACATTACATTTTTACCACCAATGTTCTGCTAGTACTTACAAGAACAACAACAAAGAAAAATCTGCCCAAGAGAATGACCTCTGTGCTCCCTGCGTTGCACTTAGGAAACAGTTCCAATAGCCATGCTGGATTTAACTCTACATATAGAGACCCAAAGTCCAAACATACAGGACTTGCTTTAAGTAAATTGGCATCAGACATCCAACAGATCATTTCTCAGCATTTTAATGGCCCTATATTCCCATCGTTTTCTGTGAATTGGCCTTTTTATTCTATGGACTGCAGCGGTCAGAGGGAGAATCGTGTGTTTGCAGTCAGCTACACTCCAAAAATGTAAGAACACTTAAGGATATCTTCAGTGCAAAGAAAAGTATGTAAATTAGTGCCAATTTTTGAGGAGTGAAATGAGTTCAGACAATTCATTCTGAATACCATTTAAACACACAGCTGGAACACTGACCGACAGCAGGTGGGATATCAGCCACTCAGAATAGATAATGGGAAATAATCCACAGAATGAGGGATCTGACACAGAAACTTTCCCTTTGGAAAAGTGGTCTTCATATTTGCATAATTCTAGCATGAAGACATGCAGTGGGATTTCTCTAAAATACTAAATATCCACTTTTTTCCTCCTGTTGTGTCATATTTGGGTGCAAAGAGCTAAAAAGGACGAAAATATGAATTTAAGCTAATAGGTGTCAGCCATGGCTGAGTGGTAGTACTCTCACACCTTAGAATTAGAATTAGAACATTACAGCGCAGTACAGGCCCTTCGGCCCTCGATGTTGCGCCGACCTGTGAAACCATCTGACCTACACTATTCCATTTTCATCCAGATGTCTATCCAATGACCACTTAAATGCCCTTAAAGTTGGCGAGTCTACTACTGCTGCAGGCAGGGCGTTCCACGCCCTTACTACTCTCTGAGTAAAGAAACTACCTCTCACATCTGTCCTATATCTATCACCCCTCAACTTGAAGCTATGTCCCCTCGTGTTTGCCATCACCATCCGAGGAAAAAGACGCTCACTATCCACCCTATCTAACCCTCTGATTATCTTATATGTTTCTATTAAGTCACCTCTCCTCCTCCTTCTCTCCAACGAAAACAACCTCAAGTCCCTCAGCCTTTCCTCGTAAGACCTTCCCTCCATACCAGGCAAAATCCTAGTAAATCTCCTCTGCACCCTTTCCATAGCTTCCACATCCTTCCGATAATGCGGTGATCAGAACTGCACGCAATACTCCAGGTGCGGTCTCACCAGAGTTTTGTACAGCTGCAGCATGACCTCGTGGCTCCGAAACTCGATCCCTCTACTAATAAAAGCTAACACACCATATGCCTTCTTAACAGCCCTATTAACCTGGGTAGCAACCTTCAGGGATTTATGCACCTGGACACCAAGATCTCTCTGTTCATCTACACTACGAAGAATCTTCCCATTAGCCCAGTACTCTGCATTCCTGTTACTCCTTCCAAAGTGAATCACCTCGCACTTTTCCGCATTAAACTCCATTTGCCATCTCTCAGCCCAGCTCTGCAGCCTATCTATGTCCCTCTGTACCCTACAACATCCTTCGGCACTATCCACAACTCCACCGACCTTAGTGTCATCTGCAAATTTACTAACCCACCCTTCTACACCCTCTTCCAGGTCATTTATAAAAATGACAAACAGCAGTGGCCCCAAAACAGATCCTTGCGGTACACCACTAGTAACTAAACTCCAGGATGAACATTTGCCATCAACCACCACCCTCTGTCTTCTTTCAGCTAGCCAATTTCTGATCCAAAGCTCTAAATCACCTTCAATCCCATACTTCCGTATTTTCTGCAATAGCCTACCGTGGGGAACCTTATCAAACGCCTTACTGAAATCCATATACACCACATCCACGGCTTTACCCTCATCCACCTGTTTGGTCACATTCTCGAAAAACTCAGTAAGGTTTGTGAGGCACGACCTACCCGTCACAAAACCGTGCTGACTATCGCTAATGAACTTATTCTTTTCAAGATGATTATAAATCCTGTCTCTGATAACCTTTTCCAACATTTTACCCACAACCGAAGTAAGGCTCACAGGTCTATAATTACCAGGGCTGTCTCTACTCCCCTTCTTGAACAAGGGGACAACATTTGCTATCCTCCAGTCTTCCGGCACTATTCCTGTCGACAATGATGACATAAAGATCAAGGACAAAGGCTCTGCAATCTCCTCCCTAGCTTCCCAGAGAATCCTAGGGTAAATCCCATCTGGCCCAGGGGACTTATCTATTTTCACACTTTCCAAAATTGCTAACACCTCCTCCTTGTGAACCTCAATCCCATCTAGCCTAGTAGCCTGAATCTCAGTATTCTCCTCAACAACATTTTCTTTCTCTACTGTAAATACTGACGCAAAATATTCATTTAACACTTCCCCTATCTCCTCTGATTCCACACACAACTTCCCACTACTATCCTTGATTGGCCCTAATCTAACTCTAATCATTCTTTTATTCCTGATATACCTATAGAAAGCCTTAGGGTTTTCCCTGATCCTATCCGCCAATGACTTCTCGTGTCCTCTCCTTGCTCTTCTTAGCTCTCCCTTTAGATCCTTCCTGGCTAGCTTGTAGCTCTCAAGCGCCCTAACTGAGCCTTCACGTCTCATCCTCACATAAGCCGCCTTCTTCCTCTTGACAAGCGCTTCAACTTCTTTAGTAAACCACGGCTCCCTCGCTCGACAACTTCCTCCCTGCCTGACAGGTACATACTTATCAAGGACACGCAGTAGCTGCTCCTTGAATAAGCTCCACATTTCGATTGTGCCCATCCCCTGCAGTTTCCTTCCCCATCCTACGCATCCTAAATCTTGCCTAATCGCATCATAATTTCCTTTCCCCCAGCTATAATTTTTGCCCTGCGGTATATACCTGTCCCTGCCCATCGCTAAGGTAAACCTAACCGAATTGTGATCACTATCACCAAAGTGCTCACCTAAATCTAAATCTAACACCTGGCCGGGTTCATTTCCCAGTACCAAATCCAATGTGGCATCGCCCCTGGTTGGCCTGTCTACATACTGTGTCAGAAAACCCTCCTGCACACACTGGACAAAAACTGACCCATCTAAAGTACTCGAACTATAGTATTTCCAGTCGATATTTGGAAAGTTAAAGTCCCCCATAACAACTACCCTGTTACTCTCGCCCCTGTCGAGAATCATCTTCGCTATCCTTTCTTCTACATCTCTGGAACTATTTGGAGGTCTATAAAAGACTTCCAACAGGGTAACCTCACCTCTCCTGTTTCTAACCTCGGCCCATACTACCTCAGGAGACGAGTCCTCAAACGTCCTTTCTGTCGCTGTAATACTCTCCTTGATTAACAATGCCACACCCCCCCCCTCTTTTACCATCTTCTCTGTTCTTGCTGAAACATCTAAATCCCGGAACCTGCAACTTCCATTCCTGCCCCTGCTCTACCCATGTCTCCGAAATAGCCACTACATCGAGATCCCAGGTACCAACCCATGCTGCAAGCTCACCCACCTTATTCCGGATGCTCCTGGCGTTGAAGTAGACACACTTTAAACCAGGTTCTTGCTTGCCAGTGCCCTCTTGCATCCTTGTAACCATATCCCTGACCTCACTACTCTCAACATCCTGTACACTGGCACTACAATTTAGGTTCCCATTCCCTTGCTGAATTAGTTTAAACCCCCCCGAAGAGCACTAGCAATTCTCCCCCCCAGGATATTGGTACCCCTCTGGTTCAGGTGAAGACCATCCTGTTTGTAGAGGTCCCACCTACCCCAGAAAGATGAGTCAGGAGATGTTGGTTTGATTCCCACTCCAGAGGTTGAACACAAAATCTAGGCTGATGGTTGCGTGCAGCACTGAGGGAATGCTACACTGTGGGAGGCACTGGCTTTTGAATGAAACGTTAAACCTAGACCCCGTTTGCCCTCTCAGGTGGACGTAGAAAATCCGGTGGCACTATGTCGAAGAAGAGCAAGGGAATTCTTCCTGGTGTGCTGGCCAATATTTATCCCTTAACCAATATCACTGAAACAGATAATCTGGCCATTTATCTCATTGCTGTTTGTTGGAGCTTGCTGCGTGTAAAATGTTTTCTACATTATAACTGTGACTATACTTCAAAGGTCAGGAAAGGTGCTATATAAATGCAAGTTCTGTCTTAATTTGCAAGAAAAACTGGAGCAATACCTGATTGTATTCAGTCAAAAATATCAGGCTGGATTTTCACATCGGGGGCAGGAAATGAAAGTCAGGATTGTTTCCGGGTCCTGAACTGGCCACTGTGGGAAACAGAATTGAGCCATGATATTTAGGTGGGGTGGCGGGGGAGGGAGGGGAGGGTTGCGGGGGGGGTGCGACCCCTTAATTGATGTGGAGACAAGTTTGGCCGTCAAGTTGCAACCGCATGGGCAGGAACAGAGGCAGGCCAATTGAAGTCCAGGCCTGATTTATACTCGCCATGGCAGTCATTCCTGTGGCTGCTGTTTCACTGCTGAAAGGGGACAGAAAAGATTCTCATTGTGCTTTGGGATGGATTTTTGTTTAACAGGATGTCTCAGGAGAGCTGGAGATCTGGAATCTAGGGCAGGTCGGCACCTTGTATTTTCCAATAGCAACCTGAGGGTCATGCTGGAGGCCGTGAGGGTGATGGGAGGAGGCCACCCATTCAAACTAAACAGGCCAGAATAGAAATGGCAGCCATTATCAGCGGCAGCAGAGTCATAAGATGAACCTGGATCCAGTGTAGGAAAAGGTTCAATGACCTGATACGCTCTGACAAGGTGACTGCAACCCCCAACCCTCATGACAGGCCTCTGTGAAATCACCCTCCAGCAGACACACCAGCTGAGGATCCTCAGGGGGCATGCTGCTCCTGAACATGAGAGGACTGTGTGCCCAGGGCACTTACTGACCCCTCAGAATGGCTCAGAGCCATAGTGCCACTGAGGACCTTCCAGCACTGAAACATGTAGCTTCTAATGAATAAGGCAGATGCCATTGGCCACAGAGCAGTGGCTTATCATGCTCTCTCTTGTCCTTGCAGGAGAAACGGACATTTTCATCATACTCAGCCTCCTTACTCCTCTGACAGAGGGAGCATCTGTGTAGCAGGACCCAGTGACGGAGGCTGCCCCAGCAATGATGTTGGTGCAGCAGCCTCTGGAGATGTCCCCATGGGCACCTCCACAACAAGGATGACTGCCACTTGCATCTTAGCTGCAAGCCAAGGCAAGTGAGCAGGCTGCCTCCTCATCCTCCAAGGCCACAGGGGGACCAATGCTTAGAAATGGCTGAGTACGGAGACCACCACTTTGTGCGGAGTGCTGCGTGGGTCACTGAGGTGTCTTCTTGCTGTATCTGTGCACTGTTTTTGTTTCTGAGCACAATATTAATGATGACACTTGAAGTCACATGAGTGAGACTACTTTTATTGATGATGGTACAAGAAAAAAAGCATGAGGTGGTGAAGGAAATCAGGGGTTCCTCAATGGTGACAGCAAAGCCTCTGGGCAGATGTGGTTCTTCATTGGTGGTAAGAGTTTAGATGTTCCAGGCTGTGTTTTCAATAGATGTGTTAGTACAGGCACCTCAAAGCAACTTGCATCGTATGCCCTTCATCCTGGGTCAGAGGGCTTCAGTTGAAACTTTTCTGAATCAAATGATCTCTCACATTCATGTTATCCTGCCCATGTCCAGCTACCTCCCTGTGCAGCTGGAGCACCTCGGGGATCTGCATCCTCATCATCCTCCAATGAACTGTCTCCTGCTGGAGCCTCACCGTCCTCAAGGTCCACACTTCTCTGGAGGGCCATATTATAGAGAACGCAGCAGACCACCACAATGAGCGAGACCCATGCAGGAGGGTATTGGAGGGCATCACCCAACTAGTCCATGCACCGGAAATGCATCTTCAGAAGCCCAATGGCCTGCTCAATGGTTATCCTAGTGAGAAGGTGGCGTTGGTTCTCTCACCTCCATGCCTCTTACTGGGATTTTCGAAGTGCGGTCAGTAGCCATGTCTTCAAGGGATATCCTTCATCCTTGAGGTTCCATTCATGGACTTCGGTGGTTGGAGTGAAGAGCTGCAGCAGCCTGGGCTGGCAGAGGATGAAGGAATCATGGCATCCGCCAGGAAAGTGAGCTCACAGAAGCAGGAAACTCTTGTTGTGGTTGCAGACTAGTTGAATGTTGAGGGAGTGGAAGCCCTTCCTGCTGATGAATCTGACTGGGGGATCACTGGGTACCTTGATGGCCACATGGGTGCAATTGATGATGTCCTGCACCTGGGGGAATCCAGCAATAGAAGTGAAACCCACTGCCCCCTGTGCCTGCGAGGCCTCATCTGTCATGAACTGAATGTATTGTCTAGCCCTGGCAAATAGGACATTAGTGATTTGTGAGATGCAGCTGTTTACGAGATGCCACCAAGAGCCACAGCTGATCCTTAGAAGGAGCCAGAAGTCAAGAGGTTCAAGGCCATATGACTTTGATGGCTACTTTCAGGGCTTGGTGACAAATGCTGCGAGGTGTGTGGTCTTTGGCAACATGGGCACAGATGTCTGAGACTGTATACCTGTGAGTCGCAGTTTCCTGCAGCATTGGTTCTCGGTCATCTCAAGGTAGCTCCGACCTTGTCGGTAGATCCGATGCTAAGGGTATGGCTTCCTTGTCCTTCCTGCCCCTTGCCCCTCTCCTCTGCACCCCCTTCCTGCCACTTGTCCCTCTCCTCTGCCTGGAGCTTCACCCTTCCTGCCAATGCACCCAAAACCTGAGAGTCATGACCCCATTGCCACCTGCTGACTTTCTTGTGGTCAACTGGCCACCCAGTTTTGTTTGACAGCCTTGCCCCCCGCTCTTATGCCCTTACAATGCCAAGAAGGTGATGACCCCTTAAACTGCCCAAATGCTTACTCTCCTCAACACCTGTGTTGTACCAAGGGCACATGTTTGTCAATGGGCGAGGCCCCTTTGTGCCGTTCACCCTCTTATGGGTCGGAGCTAATTCCCTAGGTCAGCCATGACTTGCTGCCCACTGTGTACCCTACTCCCTTCACTTGGTCTACCCCAGACAGTGCGTGCAGCCCCTGTGCCTCCGTGAAAATCTCAGCACCCCCATTAATGAGCTCTTAATGAACTCCTCAACCACCTTAATTGGGGACTGGGCCTGATCCCGTCCTTCCCCGCCCTGGTGAACATAGCCGGTGCTGGAAACGACTTTGTGAAACTGGCAAACTGGTATTTTCAGGCCCTATGACCCTGTGACAGTAGCCCCTAATGCAGGGAAATAATTTGAGGTACAAAAATGAAGATAGTAATGAAGTCTTTTATTCTGCTTAAAAATATAAATTTTAATTTTGGCATGCTGTGGAATTTGATAAGCTTTCCTGTAGAATTTAGTTGCTTCAGAATCCCAGTCATGTTATTGATATAACTGGGTACTTTTGCTCCATAGTACCTGACTCCACTGACTTTTTTACTATTATACATCTAACACTTACCTTTTGCTGGCAGTCAAGGGGCAGCTGAAGAAATTTTATGGAAGGGTCCTTAAACAGGCATGAGGCTCCTCATTAACATATTTAAGGGGCTTAACACCTGTCTGCCCAGGATGCATAAAATATGGTCCCTGCGAATTCAGCAGTGGGATCACCGCTTGCACCGTTTGGACACAGGCCGTCCCACTGCTGAATTGGTATGCTATAGCAGCCAAAAAATGGTGAAATGCATATAAATTTCTACTCCTTCAGTTAGTTGGCTGCAAATTGATAGTTACAGTTAATGTTTGGTGGAATGTTGTGAGATGTCAGCCATGTATTTAATGTTGAAACTGTAATTTCTTAGGACAATAGAAGTGAGTAGCTTGTTGAAGTTACTCCATGTTGCTGTTATTCCCATGACAACGAGAGCATTAAAGTATTGAAAAATGAAATTATATTAATTATTGGGCTCAAGATCTAGACAAAATTCTATCAAGACTATCATCAACTCTAACATGTTGATGTGCAAAACCAATTTGGGTGCATGCTGTGGCTAGAAACACTGCTTTTTGTAAACTCCAGAATGCTATGTATGTCTGTTTGGTCCCAATCATCATGAAGAAAGGGTGACATCTAATTTCACCCATTTTGTGAGTTGGCAAAATGTATTTGGAGTGTTGACACAAAGCAAAGAGAATTTAAACATTTAGAGGCCATTTACTGAATTTGCCCTTCTGTCGGTGAGCTACACCCACTGGGTGCACTCGTTGGAAATTCGGGTGTGCTTTGCAAGATTTCAGTTAATCCAATGTGTTCTGCCAGCAGATGAGACAATCTGCTGGATGTTCAAAGTCATATATTGACCCAGTTAATGCCACCTTGTCTCCAGGGAATGTACTACAGTCTAGGAGGCTGTAGCAACTGTATGCTGTCAACTGATGGTTTAATCCAACACCCTTAATTTGTGAGTAACGTATAGCATTTTAGAACACCAGAACGAAGAAGTAAGCATAAATTTGCAGAAGTCAATTGCAAAGTCACAGTCAGAATACTGTGTGCAGTTTTACGTGTCCCATTATAGAAAGGACGTTAAATCCACAGGGAGCCGAGATTCACCAAGATGATTCCAGGGATAGGAAAATGTAGTTGTGTGGAGCGACTTGAGATACTGGCACTTTTTCCAGTGGAGCAGTGGAATAAGATATTTAATAGAGGTTTGTAAGATTATGCTGGATTTTGAAAGGATGAATGGAGAAAAATACTTCCTCTGGTTAGGGAGTCAGTGACATGGGCTGTAATTTTACCAACCTTCAGAGACAGGTGGGAGGGCTGGAAAAATTGAAGCAGAAGGCTTTGGGAAGATATTATGAGAGACAGCCAGGCTGGCAGGAGGAGTTTGAGCTTCAATGCGGCAAGAAGGTAGTTAAGTCTGTTAATCAGCCGATTAACTCAGATTTTACAAGCTGTTTCACATTTTACAAGGGGCGCATGGGAAAAACCGGGCTTCAGGGCCTCGCCAGCTATCACATGGTGGAAACTCAACGGCAGGTCAATCATGGCTGCAATAGGCAGCCATTGTGAGCGGGAGTGTGTCTTGGTGAGGTGGGTTATACTGGGTGTAATCACAATCTGGTTTCAAGGCACTCTGATCTTGTGTCCTCACTGATTTGGCACTTGTATGTGCAGAGTAAGGAAGGGTGGTATAGCCCTGCAAAGTGAGTTCAGCTACTTACTATGGGCCTCATTCAAGCAGGCTTCGAGGCCCCTCGTGAGGAGAAGCATCAGAGATGGAGAGAGCTGCACCCACTGGAGCCCCCAGAGGGGCACCAGGATCATGAGCCTGGAAGGGGGCACGGATGAGGAGGGCACAGAGAGGCACGCAACTAGCATCTTATGTGCAGACTACTCTACACACCAGAGAGGGGTTACCATCAGAAGCTCTGATTCCTGCAAATGTCGGAGTAGCAGTGTTACCGAACACTGCACCTCTCCAGGGTGACCATCACAGAGCTGTATGCCATGATGGAGGAGGAGCTGAGTTTTACGGGAAGTGGTAGGTACATACTTCCTATGGTGCTAAAGGTCATTGTGGTGTTGTATTTCTATGCCTCAGGATCATACCAGGGGTGTTCTGGAGATACCTGTGGAATCTCCCAGTCTGCGGCACATTGTTGCATCAAGATAGTCACCAATACCATGTTCAAGAGGGCCAGTCAGTACATTCACTTTTGCACCGATCCAGACAGTCAGGTTAAGAGTGTTGTAGAATTCAGGGCCATCGCTGGATTCCCCCAGGTGCAGGGTGTCATTGAGTGCACGCATGTGACCATAAAGGCTCCTATGGAGCAGGCAGGAACCTTCATCAACAGGAAGGGTGCTCACGTGCAACTGGCCAGTGACTACCTGTCAATATATGAGGCAATGGCACAGAGAATGCTTTGACCTCAATCAGTGTGGTCCTCCCCATCTTTCCCTTTGCAGGTGCCAGTGACCTGTTAAAGGCCCAATAGTGTGTAAAGAAGTAAAGGAGTCTTTTTGTGTTGCACCATTTCAGATTTCATTTAAATGCAGAGCAAGGTGACAGCTATTAACAAAATATAACCCTGTGAATTCTAAGTGAAGCTAGGTAGACTTTTTTCAAGTGCTTGCGGGTGCTGTTACCTGGTACACCACCTGTGCTGTCAGTTGAGGTGGAGGAAGGTTGCTGACCTTTCTGCTCCATGGCTTTCGATGATCTTGGTGGTGTCCTCTAGTTGCCTGATCCCTGGAGGGCTCCAGCATACTGAGGGCTTCCTGCAAAGGTGCAGGAGCTGCCTCTATCATCGCACCCCCATAAGGCACTGGTGTCACCGTCAGAGGGGACGAGGACTCACTGCCCATGCCAAAAGAGCCCCAGCTACTGTAGGCAGCCCCTCCATTACCCTTTCAGAGCATACTTGGCCCTCCCTGCTCACCTGAGGAGTTCAAGGACCTCGCGGTGACTCCAGGCGTCTCGCTCCCCTGCTAAGCCATTGCTGCATAGAACTCGTAGAGGTGGCAATGGCATGCAGGTCCGCACACATCTTCGACGTCCACTGAGTGTTTTGCTGGGTGTGACTCTGCATGAAGGTTGCTATTCTCTCAATGGAGGATGCCATGCATGCACACGCCAGAGTCATGCTGCACTCCTGGCCTGGATGGATTACTCCATCATTCACGCATGGATACATATAGGCTCTGTAAACTCTGCCAGATGTTTACATACCTCACATTGCAGCTCCAGCATCTGCCACCTTGTTGATGATTCTGGAGGCATGTCATCATTCTGAAGTTCAGCATCAGCGTGCCATCCCACAATCCTGCAAAGGTGAGTGGCCTTGACTGTCACCACCTCTGTCAGCTGCATGGGCACATCTGTGCATTGCAGTGCTCAGCAGATTGTGATCCCATACATGAGAGTATCTACACTGGTCAAGGTGATGATGATGATGCACCCTCTGAGGTCCCCTCCTCTTTCTCAAAGGTGGTCAGCTGTCCCTGGTCATGGCATCAGACTGCTTTCGTCATTGACCTGAGAGAGAGAGAGGATTCAAGGGTAATTCACATTCCATCACGTCCATCTGACTGTTTCTAGTCTGGAGTTTCATGTGACCATTGGTGGACCCAAGAGCACCAAGCTTCATCCTCGCCAGAGGGTCTCGTGCTCATCCATTTGGCCGCTCCTGTCTCACCATCATTTATGGCCCAACCTGCCTCCAGTCTCCCAGCTTCAGCACGTCTTCCTCGATAGGCATCAGGATGGTGACATATTAGATGCCAATCCCCATCTTAGCTCTCTGTCTCATGTTCTGAGCTCGCTTCACCAGCCAGCATCTAAATTTCCATTTGTTAGTCACCTGTCAAAGACACGGACAAAGCCTGAGCTGATGGCAGCCTGACTGTCCATCATGGCGCCACAGGGATGCCTCCAGAGTGCAGCTAACCAGTAGCAGCAGTGCAGGAGTCAACTCTGACTGACCAGAACCCTCCACACAAAGGCTGACATGCCTCTGACAGCCAATGCTGATGCCTGGGCATTGGCAGTGATTGGGTGGACATTCCCTTTCTACCAATTTCACGTTCATCCTTAGTCACATATAAGGCTTTAGGCTGAACATTGGGTGCTGCACTCACTTTGCCTGCACGCAGCAGGTCATTGTACCTTTTATGGCACTACAGCCACGTGTGAGGGATGTTCTTATGGCTGCTCATCTCCACTGTGATCTCCATTCAGTCTTGCTTCATTTGCTGGGCCAGTCTTCCCCGCCTGTCTTGGGAGGAAGAGGACCATCTTCATAGCCCAAGCAGCCTACAGGAGCACATGCAGGGAGGCATTCCTGAACCGTGGGGCCATTCTTGAACTCCCTTCTGCCATGTTTCAGTTGCCAGGATGCCCCCTCTAGTCTCTCCAGGATGGCAGCCTTTGTACCTACTACTGTGTGACATTTAAATATGGCGCTAGCGTGGACGAAGCAGAGACTTCCCCTGCCCGCGTCACCTCAGTGGACGGCTCCTCCACTTGCCAGGCATTAATTGGCTGGTTCTGAGAAGATTTGAAACATAACCCGGCCCCCGCAGCAATGGCACCGGTCCCGACAGAGGACTTCGAGGCTTCTGAGAAAATCCTGGCCACGGAGTCTTAAATTTAAAATTGTCCGAAGGAGAAGTCTCTTTTCACAGAGTTGTTGGAATGCTTTGCCGTAGGGAATGGTTGAGGCAGAGAATATTGCAGCTTTTTAGGGAAAAGTGGATGAATATTGGAAGCAGGGGAAGAGTCAGGCTCTGGGAAGGAGCATTTATTGGCATCGAACCAGCACAGATATGAATGGTAACCTTGTAAACTGCAGTTGTTCTATGAGTAAATTTTACTTTTGCACTACCAACAGGAAGTGTTGCCTGTTGCTAGCACATATCAGGAATTTGGGCACATGCTGCATGTAGTTTTCCATTTGTTGAAGTTAGTCATCAGAAAATCATGTGATCAATGCACCTGAATTTCCAAAGTGCATTAACATTGTGCATGCCTCTCCGCTGGGAGTGTGAAATCTTCACTGAAGATGACGGGTGTTTAAGAATAAAAGCTTTGCTTTTCCCGATGCTGCATCACTGCTATCTATTATGTATCATTGTCTGAGATCCAGCACTTTCAGCATGTGAAGCTGGGAATTCAATCTTTATCAGCTTTAGACTTTGAAGATGTGAACACTCAATATTGCTTTTGACTTTTATCCAAATAATTTTATTTGAAGGCAACTTCACTGAGAGTAAAAACTGTGACAGCCAGCATGGAACTGTACAGTACAGACCAAGAAATTTACAGGCTTAATCCCCGGTATGTGCTGAATTAGTGTACCACAATTGGTCTCAGCTTTCTGGGCCAGGTAGGGGGGAAACATCTAAAATAAAAGCTGGAAATCTGAAATAAAAACAAGAAATGCTGGAAATACTCAGCAGGTCTGGCAGGATTTGTGGCGAGGGTTGTTTTTGCAAATGGAGGCCTGTGACCAGTGGTGTACCTCAGGGATCGTTGCAGGGACCCTTACTGTTTGTAGTGTACATTAATAATTTAGACGTGAATATAGGAGGTATGATCAGTAAGTTCACAGATGACGCAAAATGGATAGTGAGAAGGAAAGCCTTAGATTACAGGACAATATAGTTGGGCTGGTGAGATGGGCGGAGCAGTGGCAGATGGAATTTAATCCTGGGAAGTGTGAGGTGATGCACTTTGGGAGGACTAACAAGGCAAGGGAATATACAATGGATGGTAGGACCCTAGGGAGTACAGAGGGTCAGAGGGACCTTGGTGTACTTGTCCATAGATCACTGAAGGCAGCAGCACAGGTAGATGAGGTGATTAGGAATGCACATGGGACACTTGCCTTTATTAGCTGAGGCATAGAATATAAGAGCAGGGAGGTTATGTTAGAACTGTATAAAACGCTGGTTAGGCCACAACTGGAGTACTGTGTACAGTAGTGGTCACCACATTATAGGAACGATGTGATTGCACTGGAGAGGGTGCAAAGGAGATTCACCAGGATGTTGCCTGAGCTGGAGCATTTCAGCTATGAGGAGAGACTGGATAGGTTGGGGTTGTTTTCCTGAGAGTAGAGAAGGCTGAGGGGGGACCTGATTGAGGTATACAAAATTATGAGGGGCACTGATAGGATAGAATGGAAGAAACTTTTTCCCTTAGCAGAGGGGTCAATCACCAGGGGGGCATAGATTTATGGTAAGGAGCAGGAGGTTTAGAGGGGATTTGAGGAATTTTTTTTTCACGCAGAGGGTGGTTGGAATCTGGAACACACTGCCTGAAGAGGTGATAGAGGCAGGAACCCTCACAACATTGAAGAAGTATTTAGATGAGCACTTGAAACGCCATAGCATTCAGGGCTACGGGCCAAGTGCGGGAAAATGGGATTTCTTTTTGAGAGATACAGCACTGAAACAGGTCCTTCGGCCCACTGAGTCTGTGCCGACCATCAACCACCCATTTATACTAATCCTACATTAATCCCATATTCCCTACCACATTCCCACCTTCCTTTAATTCTCCTACCACCTACCTACACTAGGGGAAGTTACAAATTTACCTATCAACCCGCAAGTCTTTGGCTGTGGGAGGAAACCGGAGCACTTGGCAGAAACCCAAGCGGTCACAGGGAGAACTTGCAAACTCCACACAGGTAGTACCCAGGTCACTGGAGCTGTGAGGCTGCGGTGCTAATTACTGCGCCACTGTGCCACCCTGGTTAGATTGGATGGGTGCTTGATAATCAGCGCAGACGCATTGGGCCAAAGGACCTGTTTCTGTGCAGTATAATCTATGACTGTATGAGAAGCAGAGTTAAAGTTTCAGGTCAGTGACCCTTCATCAGAACTCTGTTGGGGTTCTGCTGCTCATTGCTATCCAGTGTCAGACCTCACTTCATTAAGTTTGTACCTGAGAATTATGAGATATTGGCAAATCACTCACACACCAGTTCTGCTTAAAGACGTAAGTTTACTTAAGGAGGTACAAAACCACAGAGTTTACACGCAGAGCTTCACAAAGATTTATCACACAGAATTTCACGAAGAATTATACATATGAGCTTCACTTCTGGGTGACTGACCAAGTCACTAGATTACATGACAGTGCCGATTTCTTTTCGTCACTGTCGTTTATTCGCCTTTCTCAAGGGTGGACCTGGGTGTTCTATCGACAGGACCTTATTGTCCTATAAAGGTTCCCCTTCGTACAAAATGTTCAATGGTATGTTGAGTTCTTTGTCTAAACCGTGACGTAAAAGCCCACTTTTAAGTTATATTCCACCAGAAGGAAAATCCAGCCCAAAGTGTTTCATTGAAATCTACACTCTAATTTACATTTGCGTTCCAGCAAGCATCTTACAACTTGCAACACTCAGCTGTTTTTACTTTATTAGGCATGCAAAGCATGTTGGTTAAAAATGTGATAAAGTTACAGCAAAAATCTATATTCCTATACCAGTGTCTCCTGTTGGAAAGTGAACCTGTGTGAACATCAAGTAAGCACTGAATAAGGCTTGGTTTTGACATGTTGTTTTCCCTCCCACAATGTAGCCATGTTACATGAGGTTTTCGGGCATATTTAGGAAGAATGGCTGCTGGGAAATGGTACTTGGGGAGGAATGGTCTCACATGCCTTCAAAGAGAAGAGGAGAAATTAGGGATATCCTAAAATCCATTAGGAAGCCACTTTATCAGATAAATTCAATGAGGTGGCATAAATTCTCACCAAAACTTCATATTGTTATGGTTGAAGGGCTTCCCTCTTTTCCCTCTCCTTGTTAGTCCACAACAGGTTTAATTCTTTCTTAAAGTGGATGTACTGGCCAATTCAGTAGGTGTTTGATTACTTAATTGCTATGATCACAACAAGAACCAATCGGACAAGTTTTCTTGAGTTAACAAACAAAGAGGTTAATCTTATTCCTAAACCAAACTAATAAATTAATAAACAACGTGCCAACTTTCACTCTCTCCACACACTAGAAGTTTACACACATACAGATAGGTTCCAGAGTGGGGAAAGGTAGATTGGTTGAGGTAGAGTCCATAAAAAAGATATACAGTCTGTGAAGTTTGGTGATTCAGCTGGCTTCTAGCTTAATTCAGTGGTTCTGAGGCTTTTAGTTTGAACTGGTTTGGTGTGTCTCTTGGAGACAGTGATTCGGATGATTTCCTCCAACGGGGTTTCTGATTGTAACCGCAGTCTGCGAAGGTGGTCAGTCAACAAGCAGGATTTGAAAGCTTTCAAGCTGGAATGGAGAGAGAGAGAGAGACCTCCACTTAGGTCTGCACATGTCAGAGTCCATTTGCTTCTCCTCTGCTGCAGAGAAAACAACAGCATAAAACAAAGATGGGGAGGGGCTTGTCACATGACAATAACTTGTCACATGACAGTAAATCAGTCATTCAAACATAGCAATTAGCAATATTTCTCTGCTTGCTGAGAGAACAGGTAGTTCCTTTAAACCTCCAGACTGTTGGTTCTTGCTGGGAAATGCAGGCATTTTGTCTCCCTCCTCACCTGCATTACAATGTAGGATACAGCGTAGCAAACTAGGTGATCATCTTAAGCTGAAAGGATGACTTTGCTGGCAGCTTGTCTTTTAAAAATGTATTTTTTTAATATAAATTTAGATCTCCAGCCAGTGGACCAAAGAAAATTCTCATTTAACAAAACATATTGGCGTAACAATATAGATCAGAGTTTTGGGTCTTGCTGTTGCAGTATAACTTGTCCAATTCTGACTTAGTTTTTGCTAGTGGGTTTCAATGGATTTACCCTTAAATCTGGATGATGAAATATTGTGACTAAAGGCACAGTCATTGATTGTTTTTTAAATTGAGGTATTTTATTCCCGTCAGGTTGAACATGAAGAAGCTCTCCCAATGGGCTTCACTCCTTTTACACATGTTGGGCATTGTGGTGCAGGATACCTCCTGGCACATGTGCATGTGTGGGCACAGATATGCAGCTGTCCTGAAAGACAGCACCATTACCCTTACATATTTGAGCCATGCCCCTGTTTCTGGCACTGCCTTGACCATTGTTGCGTGTGACTGCAGATGGCATCAAGGGGATCAATAAGGCCCTCTTGCTGATATAGAAGCCTGTATGAACTGTAAATGATTACCCATTCCACTCTAGAACTCTGGGTTTCCATAGCAGTGTATTCAACATTCCTGGTAAAAATATTACTGGCCTTAGGATCTCTACGAAGAATGCTCTTCTGCAAATGTCCCTGGGATTGGCACATGCTCCATGGTGGATTATAGTGTAGCAAAACTGTCTGGCAAGTTGTGCAAATGAGCAGCCATCTGTACCACTTAACTTGGCATAAACACCAATGACCCCACCAATGCTCAGTACTTGGGACACCTTTTAAAAGAAGATTCCATGAGGCCCAAGTTCCCCAAGCTCTTCAACAAGACGGGGCATGAGCTAACCCTACAGATGAAAGAGACCACCTTCTTCTCTGGCACTACCAGTTGCTCCTAATTGCTCATGCTCTGTTATGCCCAATTCACTCCTCTCCAGCTCACACTCTAAACTGCCAGTATGGATTCATCTGCATTCATGCTTGGGAGGGAGCGTGTAAGTGACACCAAGTGCTATTACCTTCTGGCTTGACTGAGCAAGTGACGGAGCTGCCCAGCACTCAAAACCTGTTTCGTGCATAGCAGTAGGTCAAAATATAGCAAGTGACTTTACTCAACTCCCTTCTTTGCAGGTTTAAGGATAGAGAAAGAAACAGAGAAACAATGGAGAAGGAAACAGGGTGAAGTAGAGTGAAATTAGGTACAGAAAGAGAAATAAGGGGCTGGATTTTAAGAGCAACGGCGAGGTCATAAAATGGGCTGGTCGCATGTCAAAGAATTGCACGGCAGCTCATTTAAATAGCCGGGGCGGCCCTCCCCCATTCCTCCAATCACATGGAGGGGGTGGGCTGTCCGTCCCCTGTTAGCAGGCACTGGCACTCTTTTTAAACGGCAGCCAGCCCTTCTGGCATATTTACATTTTTAAAGATCCCCAAAACTAAATAAATACATTTCTTCTGCTGCTTCCCCTCCCGCATAACAATTAAAATAACTATTTGCCCTTCCTCCCAAAAAAACATTTACCTTTTACGTCTGCTCCTTCCCCCCCCCCCCACCCCTAAACTGCACAAAGCTTAAGGTTCAACCTTTCCCACCATCCCCTACACCCATTACATGTATTTGACCCCACCCCCCTGCACTGAAAAACTTATCGCCTCCCCCTTCCCCACCAGTGTGGTGTGGCGCTTTGCCAGATGGGGATCTGAAGGCGTGGGAGTGCCGGCTGTCATGCCAAAGATTGCGGCGGGCCCTCAAAATTGGAGTTAAGTGTATTTCAATTTATTAATTTGTATATTTAAATTGGGGTCCTGTCGTCCAGCGGCAGGGGGGCTGCCATGGAAACTCGCCACCGCCAGGAGGATTGGGCCAGGCCCTCCCAGCATCGAGGTCTGTGGCGGGCCTCATTTGGAGCCATCTTCGGGAATCCCCCCACACCCCCCACCCCCGCCACCAGCCACGGATCACGCGTCGAGGGCTTGTTAAAATCCAGCCTAAGATGTGGGAAAAAAATTGGATTAAAGAAAGAGAAAAAAAGACAAAGGAAAAATGTTGGAAAACAATTATATTTTAAATTTTAAAATCTCTCAAGAATAATTGACTACCGACAGGAGTGGGACATCGTGGAGTTGTTCCCTTTCTGGGCCAAAGAAGTTAAGTGACATTGCAGGAGCTTAAATCTCATCATTAAAATGGTCCTTACATTGTTAAATACCAGCCCTAATATTTTTCAGCGAGTTTAATTGATAACTACTGTGTAAATGCAGCAATGTTTTGAAACTCATGGGGAGGTTGAGGGCAAGCTGTCATTTTCATGAGGCTAATGGCCAATTGTGGTGATTCGCAACTCATGGAATAGTCCTTCCTTACCATAAATTGCATATAAATAACAGCTTGTGCATTTAAACTCATTGCCATTTTTCCAGCAAATTCTGGGACAACATGTCCTTCAAAACAGCGGTCTGTGTCCCTCTGTCTCTTTAAATCATCATTGTTGCATCCAGTGGCTTCCAGCAATTCTGGATTCCCGTTTTGCATGGGTGCATGAAACTTGAGTGCATATCTGCTATAAATGCTGGGAAGAAAAGAGAATGATGCCTTCATTACAATGTTGAAATAAAACTTCTACCACTTTCCAACAAGAACTATCTTTTTGTGATCATTCTCACCAAAAACATGCATTCTGAGCATTATGAGCAACAGTCATTATCTCTTTCCATATTTGCACCCATTCTGCACTAATTAATGGGCCATAATAGAGCTGAAAATACCAGCTGTATAGTTCAATATCTGCTTCAACAGCATTTCAAGTGACCTGAAAAGCACTGTATCAAGCAAATCATTAAGCAACATTTGCTGTGTAATGACCATGAATAATGCAAGGTGTCACTTTATTTATATGAATCTTTGTAGCAAGATTATTATTTGGTCATTTTGAATATTGGGATTTGAATTGTTATTCACCCCAATTTGAGCTGCTATCGAACTATGTGATAGTCAAATTTAATAGCTCGGATTTCGTGGTCAGCAACAAAGCAACAGCACTCACTGCTGACCTCAAAAGAGGCTGCTAATAATGATCTAGCAGTTTAGGGGGAGACAGTGGCATATTCATAGTGTCACTAAACTAGTAATCCAGAGGCCCAGGCCCTACCCTAGGGATACGGGTTCAAATCCCACCCTGGCAGCTGGTGGAATTTAAATTCAATTCATTAATAAATGCAATTAATTAATTAAAAGAATTGGAAGCTGGTTTCAGTAATGGTGCCATGAAGCTCTCATCAGTTGTCATAAAATCTAATGTCTTTTGGGGAAGGAAATCTGTTGTTCTTACCTGGTCTGGCCTGCATGTGATTCCAGACCCATAGCAATGCGGTTAGCTCTAAATTGCCCTCTGAAATGGCCTGGCAAGCCACTCAGTTGTCAAGGGCAATTCGGTTGGGCAACAAATGCTGTCTTTGCCACCAAAGCCCACATCCCATGAAAGAATTTTAAAAAGTCTCTGTGGCCAGGATTTCCCCTTTCCCAACATCAATTTGCATCTGGCGATGTCAAGGTGATCACCAGGCATGATCCATTCAAACTGGATAAGCAGACTATCCACTGAAGTATTCTCACAGACAGCACACCTGGAAGTAAAATGCACTGAACTTTTCACTTTTCATCAAAATTGTAGAGAGCAAAATAAGTGATTGGGACATGTCCATGGGATTAAGGTAGAAGCTGAAATATAAACAATCATAATAAAGGTTTTTTTAAAAATGTGTTTTTTATCTTGATGGAGAAATATGACATTCCACAATATAAAGTTAGTTTATCAGGGCTAGTATTAACAGTAATTATGAACTTAGTATGCCATTAAAAACCCAGTTACATATCATTCAACAAAGATTTTTACAGTTAGACTAATAGCGTAAAAAGGCAAGTTCTTGTGAGTTATGTTTGTTTGCAGTGGGGTGGGGTGGTTGTGGGGATCTTCCACAGCGTACCCTATCACTGACAGCAACTTCTGCACTTCCGTGTTTAACTGTGCATGTGCGGACTCCAGAAGCTGCTGCCAATTTCAGAGGAGTAATGACAGTTAACACTGATGGTTTCGCCATCATTACTACTACAAAATCCGGGCAATATAAATATTCTGTGAAAAGAGCAAAGAAGATGGTCCTCTATAATAACTAGATTAATAATACCTTGCTACCTTAGGAGAAGGTATGCATTAACCAACCTGCTGGCAAAGGAAAAGGTCATTATTCTAGTCATTGTGCACATTTAACAAAAAAATCAGGAGAATATCAAACAAAAGCGCTACCTTTCTGTCGCAATTTATTCTTTTCTTTGCATCTTCCAGATACAGACTCTGAACTACACAATAGCTAAATCTGACAGTTACATATTTTATTTTACAGTCAATGACACAGAAGAAATTGGTGCCTTGAACACTATTAATATTACAGACCCTGATACAACCAAGATAGTGGTGTCTGACCTAGACACCAGCAGCAAATATAAGTTCTACCTGAGTGCTTACACTGGAGCTGGACCTGGGAAACTTATTACAGAAGAAGGGACAACAGTTATGGAAGGAGGTAAGACAATTATGTTTCCAAATTGGAATCTGTAGTGAATAAGTGATTATTGCAGAATTTGCCTGTTTGTAATTCAAGGATCTTTGAGCTGCTCATTATTGAAAACATAAAGATTCTGGTTGTACATCGAATATTAATCTTTCTGCATAATTTAGACCAGCTGGTGATGACAATACATTCTCTGTATACTGAAAATAAGATTGTTTTTTATTTGTTTCACTCATTTTGGTTGGTCTTCCATTTCATAAAAAATGGCAAATGAAAATGGATAAATTGGAGGAACAGCATGAGTTAAAATTATGTGAAACTTACATAAAGCATATAACTGAAAAATCTGTTCCATATTAAATCCCAAATTCTAACCAAATATAACGAAAATATATTCTGTAAATGATCATATACAATGGTAGTGTTTTTTAATCTGTGTGTAATCATAACATTTCTACAATCTGCACGAGTACTATCATACTGAACAACCATCGCCTCAGAGCTTTGTTTGCATATTGAAATTAGGTTGTGAAACAAAGAGCACTTGGTATCAATTTTCACAATAAAGCAGTACAACAGAACCTAAAATAAGTCATGGGGAGGATCTTAGTGAATTTAATATAAGTGAAAAAATGGTAATGATGAGAAAATAATTGGACTTAACAGACAATTCTCCAGGACTTGAAGGTTTCCGCCCAAAAGTATTAAAAGAAATAGGTGAGGAAATTGCAGGTGCATTAGTCATCATTTTCCAAAACTCTCTAGATTCAGGGATTGTGCCTTTGGATTGGAAAATTGCATATATCTAAGAAGGGAGGGAGGGAGAAATAAAATAACCACAGACTTATCACTACAGGTGGAGTGAGTGAGCAGTTCAACATGTTGATCAAAGAGAGTAAGAATGGACCTGTGAAAAGTAGGTCATGTCTGACTAATCTAACTTAATTTTTTGAGGAGGTCACTAAAATGTGGTGGATAGGGGAAGGAGTATAGATGTTATCTACATGGGTTTCCAGAAGGCATTTAACAAAGTTCCACACAAGCGATTATTAGCAAAAATGAAAGTGCACAGAATTGGAGGTAACCTTGTGACATGGGTTAGTAATTGTTTGGTAGGTAGGAGACTGAGAGTACAGATAAGGGTTTGTTCTATGATTGACAGTTGTCACATGTGGTGTTTCATGAGGACCTCAGCTTTCACCATATATATTAATCACTTAAATGAAGGAATAGTGAGTTGGATATCCAAGGAATGGTGAGTTGAATATCCAAGTTTGCAGATAATACTAAGTTAGTAAATTGAGGGATTGGAGTAGGCAGTTGCAAAGGCAGACTCAGTGAGCAGACAAAACTGGCAGTGTGAGATTATTCAATTTCAGCTGAGAAAGACAAATCAGGATAGTTTCTCCATGGTGAGAGACTAGGAGCTCTGGAAAAACAAAGGGCCGTCCACATCACTAAAAGCCACTGCACAGGTATAAACCACACCCACCCCCTCCCAAAAATGACTGAAATGTTGCCCTTTATCTCATGGGCTAAAGTGAAGAAGTTATGCTTCACTTGTACAGAGCTTTGGTCATACCCTATCTGGAGTTCTGTGTTAAGTTTTGGACACCGAATGTACAAGTGCAGAAGCTTAAGAGTCCATATATCGTTTCAGTGGTTTGACAACTCTTCCAGACCTTTTTATGGTATAACCTTCTGGGGATGTGGATTTCACCCTTGGCTGTTCTTGGCTTGCATATGTGTTGTCAACGTGTTGGTTGTTGTCCTGTTGTTCCATCACATCCTCATCGTCGGAGTGTGTTCTTTCGAATCTGCTGAGTGCAATTGGAGTATTGGACACTTTTCTTAATTGGCTTTGGTTCCTCCTTAACATTGCTTCATTAGATATTGTAACCTTATAGGACCTAGGCTCACTTTGGATACCTCTGCGGGTAGCCATGTGGGGTGTATGACCCTGACCTTTTGTCCTACCTGGAGTTGAGGTAGTTCCGCAACCTGAATAGATGGATCCAAAGAAATTGATATGACTTGCATTTACTTGGCACTTCTTGCTGTTAAAAATTAGCCCTTTGCGACAAGCTACTGCCATCAGTGAATGGAGATTTCGATCATGCTCATCTTTGGCTTTGCCCATTACAGCAATGTCAACGACAATGCATGTACATCCAGGCACGTTTTCTATAATTCTGTCCATATGCTGCTGAAACAGATCTTGACTGACAGATAGGTCAAGGGTAGTCTCTGGAAGCAATATCGTCCAAATGGTGTTCTGAAGATGCTAGTTTCCATAGCTAGGTGTACCGACCAATATCTGTGCTTAGCATCCAATTTGAAGAAGAATTTGGCTCCTGTAAACTTGGGATTCAAATCCTCTAATGTTAGAATCTTGCGGGGCATCTCTTCAGGGAGAGGTTTAGATGCCTCGGATCTAGACATACCCTGATTGCTCCTTCAGTATGCACGTAATTGAGCTGCACCAGTCTGTGTGATGGTGCACACAATGGATGATGCCATTGCGTTCCATATCATCCAACTCACGTTTAAGCTTTTCTTGTACTTGCACGCTGCACTTTCTGGGAGTGTTGATTGATGGAATTGCATCCTCTCTGAGCTGCAGTATAGTATCACCTTTGAAATCTCCTATGGCATCAAACCTGTCTGAGTGCATTTGTTGTAAGTCCTGGACTGACTCAATATGGGTACCCTTGGTCTCTTCTGCTGTAATGGGTACCTTGGTGATCTTGTGGATAGTCATGATGTTGAGGTCCTTGCATGCTGGTAGTTCTGCCACTGCTGGTCCCCTTGTGTCTACCAGGTAAAATATTTATGGTTTCCATGCCTACTTGCCATAGCTGCATTGCATTGTTAGTGTACCACTGCAATGGATGGGTGACCCATTGTATGCAGTTAACTTTGCAGTTGGTGGTTGTATTTCAATTACCCCAGTACATATCCTTCAGGATTCCGACCGGTAGGGTATTTGCACTAGCTCCCGTGTCAATCTTAGTCCTGAGTGTGTGTTTGACAACTTTCTTTGGGCACATAATGTTAATAGTATCAAAAGCTTCCAGTTGTTTGACTTCATCAGCACAATGTGTCAGGTTCACAAAGTGATATGCCTGCTCATCTTCTGGCTGAGAATCACTCCACTGTAAGTCTTGTCTCAGGTTTATTTTGCTGTGGACTTCGTGTCTCGGCTTGCACTTATGCAGATCTCTGGTGCTCTCCTTGCTGCTGTTGTCACGCTGTAGCGCGTGTCTTCTGTTCGTGTTATCTTAAGCAACGCAGTGAGGTATGTGGATTCCAGTTCCTTGAAGATTTCTAGAGGGTTTATTTACAGTTAAACTAGTATATACAATACAGAGCAAACTATATACAGAACCTTTGTTTAGGGTGTTCCAGTGCAGAGTGCCTTTGGCTTCTAGTCACATGACCACATCCTGGTACTTAGCTCATTCGCATACTGAGTTCTTAAAGGAACATCACTCTTAAAATGATCATACAACAATGGTATCAAAGGTGGGTAAACAAAGTTGAGGTACTGATCAGCCATTACCTAATTGAATGGCGGAACAGACTTGAGGGGTTGAATAGCCTTCTCCTGTTCCGATGCTGTATTGGGATGAAGTGTCTTGCCATGCAAGGAAAACAAAATATTACTGATTTTGTAATAAATGACAAAGATGCTCATACACAGGGAAGAAAAAAAAATCATATGTTGTGCAATGCATGAAAATTAAAAATTGCATTCAAACTCTGGTTGCAGTTTTGACTTAGGTTCTGTGGTACATTGAATGTTTACCACAGTAAACCATCAGTAAATTACAGTCGGTAATTCAAAGAGTATATTGTACTGAAAGCTTAATGTCTTCCATATGTTTAGTGGTCTAGTACAGCAATCCTTTGGAATATGATGATCTACTTTTAGGGAATGCTGCCTTGAGTGTGCATGATCCCTTGGGACGTGCATCATTACATTCAACTCAAATGTAAGAGGTGCAACAGAAAGGTAGGCATTGTAATGAAGCTACAGCTTAAGATTATTTCAAAAATGAGTTAAACAACTTCAAACTCCTGTTCATTAATTGGAAGAAAGATTTGCCAGTAGCCTTCAGAAGAATATTCCCAAATAATTACTGAACAGAGAATGCTGTTAATTTCTGCCCTTACAAATTAGGTTGATAATTCTCTAATGCTGGAATCATTATGTACAGCCCCACTATATTTAATTATCTGGATCAAACATTTAACCTTAATGTATGAGCTTGCATCACTTTGTACAAGCTAGCCTCGTTAGGCAGTTTATGTGAACTAAGCTAATTCCAGGTGCATCACTTAATGTGCTTGGGCCTTTCAAGTGGCTTGTTCAGCAATAAAGGAAAACCAGGGTATCTGGTGGAATTACATTTTTGGCTGTTACAGTATTTAGCAGCAGCTACTTTATTAAATGCTGTTTTTCCAAAGCAAATTCAAATATTGTGTGTTCAAATATATAAAATACACATATATCTACTTCTACAACGTGATCTACAATATTGTTTCCACGCTGTTGCTTCTATCTATGTTAATGGGAGTTGGGCGTAGTATTTCATGTTGAACATTTACAACCAATAGGCCGTGATTTCTTGGTTCATTTAAGACTGAACATAAAACATTTAATACATTTTTATCATCTTTACTATAGTTTTGTAAATTCTAATGACTATTTCATTCCCCTTCAGCACGAAAGAAATACTGTTGCACATTAGATTAAATGGCACAGAACATTCCAGATGAGATTTTGAAGATAAAGTCTTTGGTCCAGTTAAATTAATGTGAAACCAAAAGCATATCCATTATTTGAAATACCAGATCATTTTATAAGTAATAAATGGTAATTATGCAAATATCTTCACTTCACAATGTAACAAAGTTCTGTACAGTTGTAGGAAACAGGACTAGTTAATCCGATGAGGAAAGTTCCCTTGGTTCATCTATTTCCTTTAATCCAAAATAGGCAGACATACATCATACTCCATGCCAAGTCAAGCCAAATCAAGAAAATAATAATTTCTCAATTTTGCAAGCGGTCCTTGAACCATGGATCAAGTCTATATTTCAATGATGAAACTCATAAACTAGCAGTTAACCAGAAATCTATGCAAAAATTGGCAAAATATTTCCTCTGATTATTAATTACAATCAGCAACATGAACATAATAGGAAGATTTTCTAGATTATTTTAAGGGGAAATTAGAGCAGCATTCTGAAAGAACACATGTACATTTTTGCTAAAACAGAGATTAGAGGAAATCTTCACAAACAGGTAACTACTTCACTGCCACTCAGCCTTACTATTCCAGTAATACCAATGTATTGACCGTAGGCAAATATTTTCCCCTTGAGATTGGGGCATAGATCTCCAATGTTGTTAACCACCTGTTGGTTTTTCAGAAGCAAATAAGAAGTAAAAATGCATTAAACACAATTGTTTTACATCTTTGCTTTAAAAATGTGTTGCTATACTGTTTGCATACCCCATGGCATGATGCATACTCCTGGACTCTTTGCTTTCATTGCTGTGCTTTCTTGTGATACACCAGTTCCTTATCAATGGCTCTAGCAAATAGCAACTGGGATTATCAGATGACAAAAATCAGACGCAGACTAGTAACAGAATAGACTTGTTCCCAATTCAGCAAATCCCCTTCCCAAGAAGCAACTTGCACAGTGGCGCAGTGGTTAGCACCGCAGCCTCACAGCTCCAGCGACCCGGGTTCAATTCTGGGTACTGCCTGTGTGGAGTTTGCAAGTTCTCCCTGTGTCTGCGTGGGTTTTCTCCGGGTGCTCCGGTTTCCTCCCACAAGCCAAAAGACTTGCAGGTTGGTAGGTAAATTGGCCATTATAAATTGCCCCTAGTATAGGTAGGTGGTAGGGAAATATAGGGACAGGTGGGGATGTGGTAGGAATCTGGGATTAGTGTAGGATTAGTATAAATGGGTGGTTGATGGTCGGCACAGACTCAGTGGGCCAAAGGGCCTGTTTCAGTGCTGTATCACTAAACTAAACTAATGCAAGGAAGCACTGAAGTCAGTATTAAAATTAAAAGTGGGTGGTATTGCAAATCATTGGTTAATTAATTTTAGTGTATCAGTAACAGCATAACCAGTGATGTTGGTAATGAGTAATTAACAATGGAGATTGAGAAATAATAAAAATATGTCGAGTGAAAAATGATTCTGTTGTAGAAAGTTTGGATCCTCTAAAGGTAGTAGTGGTGAATGGCAGTCCTGATTATGGGCTGGTTAGCAACATTGATAAAGTGCAGGTTTCAAAATTGTTTTCTGTTTATTGCTGAGTCAACCAATAAATAAGTTTAAAAAGATAAATCTATCCCCTTAAGTGTAGTAGAAATAATGAACTGTGAAAAGCCAAGGTCAGAGGATAGTACTGTGCAATCTGTACAAATGGCACTACTAATCTCTGAAGAAATGGGAGTAATTGCACCTTCTCTGCTTGGGCACTAGACTTGCAGATCGGGTCACCACTCCTGTCTCATTTTCATTTTCAAATAGAAAGGAGTATCAGGAAGGTTCAATAATTGGGATGGTGGGGAGGGGCACCAGCAGTTTATCACCGAAGTGGTGAAGGTAAAGATTAACCCCCATCTGCTTCTACCACAGAGCAAGATTATTAGTGAAAGTATATTACATTACCATGCTCGGTTATATAATTTTGTAACCACAAGACACTTTGCAGAGAATTTGTTTTCAAACTTCAGGAAAATTGGATGGCATTGCAGCAATATCTCTTCAACATTATTTTAATGTTAAAAATACCAACTAACTCATTACCTGGCAGTTACTAGGTATACAGAAAGCAGCTTGAAATGTTTCAAAATCGTGCAAGTGCTTTTTCTATCTAAATAAATAAAGCTTGCATTAAATGGCAGCATAAAAATTTAGTCATGGCTCAGATTCCACTATCTAATGAACGTTTTGGCATGATTCGTAATATGAGGCAAGCCACGGTGTATTTTATACTATATCTTGGTACTTCTGCTCTCACTGGTGTAGCTAATTACTTTGGAGGCAAAAATTTGGCTTTGTAGCACTGCTGGTTTCAGCGCTACAGGAGCAGGAGACAAAACTAATGGCAGCAAGTCCACTCTTGATGGCTTCCTGTGCAGCCCGCGCCATTGGGGATATTTTGAAGGGAGTAGGACGGGGTTCCATGCGTGGGCAGATTGTGATATCTGCATCAGCGTCGCATGTTGATTTAACGCATGACCTGCCATTTTACGTTCAGCAGCAGGAGGGGAATCCTGTCAGTGTTATTTAAAGGGATCACTATTTAACTTTCAGGTAATGTACCTTTGACTTATTTTTGCTGCTGCAGAGTTAGTGGAAGCATGATATTATGGAGGGGTTGATAGAAGTTATTTCAGTTAGATCGGAGTGGTCCTGAACCTTTGAAAGGAGTGGTGTGGATTTGAAAGGCTCTGAGCACAACACTGGCTCCCAGTCATGGAGGCTATAGTTGCAGTTCCTCTTGGACTGCAGCATGGCAGGGAATTGGAGTAGAGGCAGCAGAGAGAAGAAGCTGTGCACATAGGGAGAAGGAGGAGGACTTTCACCAGGAGGACTTATCCACCTAGGGTCCTTAGAGAGCTCTTCTCTTACCTGCAGCTTAACCAGGAACAGTGTCTGTGATGACTGCACTTCACCAAGGAGGTTGTCACAGAAATGTGCCACCTCCTCTAACCAGACTTGCAGCCACAGAGCAGGGCAAAGATAGTGCTGCCAATGGCCATCCATTGCAACATCCAGGATTTCACTGAGGCCGTGTAAGCTATGAGAGGGGAATTCATTGTTTTCTTTCTAAGTGTAGGGAAACAGGGAGAGCAGGAACATGGCTTTTCTAGAATAATGGGATTCCTCATGGTGCAGGGAGGCATTGACTGCACACGTGGCTCTGCATGCAGTGTATTTCAATGGGGAGATGTGCTTCCACTCCCGAAATGAGCAGTTCCTGTGCAACAATGGCCAGACCATCATATTGGTGAATACCAGCTATCCTGACAGCAGTCACAATTCTTCTCATCCTCCGCCAGTCAGAAGTTCCAGCTATCTTTGAGCCACTATGGCAAACCAGAGGGGTGCTGCTCAGTGACAAGGGCAACCCACTCTACGCATGTGGCTCATGAATCCCTTCTGCCAGCTGACCGCATGTATATGGTGCTCCTACAATGACAGCTGTGTTGCAACCAAGAAGGTCATGGAGCAGACCATCGGCATCATGAAACAATGGTCCTGCTGCCTGGACCACTCAGGGGGAGGCCCCCAATTCTTGCTGGTTCGTGTCTCCCAATTCATGGTGGTCTCCTGTGTCCTCCACAATCAGGCCTTTGACAATCACTTCAAGAGGAGGAAGGGAGGAGGCATCTGGGATATCTTCACTCTGGACAGGCTGTTCGTGAATCTCTCATCAGATTTTGGTTGCCCTCAAAGATCCTCAGATCACTCTTGCTCCAAAATTCCTCACCTTTCCATCCCTCTGCTACAAGTCATCAGCTCGGCCTCTTGATCAAAATGCTGAAATAAAAGACATCACAAATCAACCATTCCATACCAACTTCATCCAATTTTCAATAATGCATGCAATACTCAACTACCCATTCTTGTGCTTACTCTTAGGGCCTGTTTTGCAGGTGCTTTTGCCAGGTCCTCTTATGCAGTGCTGCTCCCAGAGGCTGTGGCATGGCTGGTGGAAGGCTGCTGAATTTCATGGGCGAGACTGCAGATGGCCTTACAGGGCATCCGCAAGCAGCTCTGGGCCTTGAGGGCCTGGCTTCGGACAGCACGACCTCGGCATGGGCGGCAGCAGTCTGGGCTGGCTAACAGGCAACAGCAAGCACAGTGGCAGTGGTGGGAGAACAAATGCTGTCATCCTGAGAGAGGACAGCAGGTTCGCGTTCCACTGAGCCACTGCCAGTCTCCAAGGGCGGCGCCTCAGCAATCCTCGTCATCAGCTGGAGCATAAACTGCCTGATTGTTGCAAACCTTGCCAGTCCCTTTGAGCACTGGTATCCGCAGCAAGTCTGAGCCTGTATTGCACCAAGCTGGGCTTGCATGGCAACAAGCAGAGCTCTCATGACCGCAATCTGAACTTCCATTGCAGCACTCAGATGTTGGGGGTTTCTGCCTGTGCTGAAGTGGAAGCTAAGACATCAGCTATCAAACTGTACATCACAGGTGAGTCTGCATGCTTTCACAGAGCTGGCCACCACTTCCACACTGGAAAGGATGGGCTCCAAGCACTGTATGAAGCCCTGTGCCAAATTGAAGCTGAATGCCTTCATGTTCCTTGACAATGACAACAGGCTCTCTGGCAGGCCTACCAATGCACCAAGCATTTCTGTATGCTTGCCCATCAGCCTTTTCCTGTACATTGCCCCATCAAAGCCCTCTTCTGAGTCCTCTGTAGCAGAACCGGCTGCTCCCTCACCCTCTGGGCACCCTCAGTACCATATCTGAGCTGGTGGGGTGCAAGTCTCAGTTCTTCCTCAGGGGTGTGATCTTCCTCTGGGCCTTTATCCTCAGGCATCACTGGCTGGCCAGGTGGCAGGTCTTGGGTGTTTGAAAGCACAAATGCACAAGGGGAGTGTTGGGTTGAGAGAAATGGGGGTGGGTGGAAAGGAGGTGTATGGTTACACTATCATCGACTTTTATACTGTGCCAAATTGAGGGTGAAGTGGCATTTCAGAAGGCAGGAACATGCCGACATCCTGGCTGGCTTCAGCAACACCGGTTGCCATGACCTCAGTGATGTCACACCAAAAATGCCAAACATTGTCTTCTTCAAGGGGGTGGGGACATGCAGCAGTGTCTGTAACCCCCTGCTTCTTAGTTGCTGCCTCCTGTTATCAGAGTATCAGTAAGTGTGTTATAATATGTTTGGATGGTGTGCCTGTCATAGCTGAATAGCTGGAAGTATATGAAAGTTGCAAAATGCTGATGTGAGGCTTGCAGCAGTGGTTAACATGTGGACTCAGGTGAAGCATTTGAATGTTAGGCACGAGTCCTGATTCAAGATATTGTTAATGGATGAGTGATGGGTTGTGGTGCATTGAGCAATGTGGGAGGTTGGTGGTGTGGTTCTTAAGAGATGGCATTTTTAAGGTGTATTCACTGACCTTGACTACTGGTGTGAGGTCATTGAACTTTATCCAGCACTGTACCCAGGTATCAGGGCCAGACTACGGGCCTTGATCTCTATTCCCACTGCCTTTGCAGTGTATGTCTCGAGGGCCTCCTGGCCCCCTGCGGAAAGATGACCTCTTTCCTCCTTTTCACGTCCTGCATGAAGGCCTCCAGTGCTGCGGCTGAGAACCTTGAAGCCCTCTTTTTGGCCTCTGCTTCATTTCTTCAGGTTAATCATGCTCAAACACGATTCCCCAGCCACTTCCAGCACCTACTGCAGCCAGAATGCACCTCCTGCTAATGAGCTGCAGGCTTCCTTTATGAAGCCTCACACAAACCTCGGACCATGCTGAGTGTACAGTCACTCAGCAGTGTATTTAGTGCTAGGCTGCATTCCACAATCATGGAGATGAACAGGCGCCACAACGCTTGCGTGGCACCTGCATCACTTCCACCGGGTACGGGGTAATCACACATCATGATCTCTCTGCCCATTGAAGAGCCTTCATGGATAATTTGTCACTTAAGATCAGGTTCGCTCTTCCCCTTAGTTGTTCAACAAATAGCTTCTTTACTAGGTCCACAATTGATGACTGACAGACACTTACTGTACCTCTGTAAAGTTAAATGTGGGATTTTCCTCTGAACCTGGATTCCATATTCTGTAAGAAAATAAGAGCCTGCAGATCTTTTCAGAAGTTCAGTTGCAACTTAAATGTTGTACATCTTAAGTCCCACGTTGGCAGGGACCCTGGGATTTCAAGAAAGAAAAAAACTCAGGGAAATGGAAAAGAAGTGCAAGGAGTAGAGAGGCAGAACTGAAATTGAATCGAGGCTCTTTGGTGAGAGAAAAGAGTTAGGTTATAATTGTTAGGGTAAAATCTTGAAAAATGATTTCAGTAATTACATAAATTTGAGCACAACTTGAGAATAGTTTTACAAGAGCAAAGTAGTACTGATGCCGGAAATCGAAGACAGAAAATGCTGGAAATACTCAGCAGATATGGCAGTATGTATGAAGAGAGAAACAGGGTCACAGACCTGAAAATGTTAACTCTGTTTCTCTTTCCACAGATAACCAGATAATACCTGATAAGTATTTCCATCATTTTCTGTTTTAATATGCAAATGGTTTTGTTGGTTTCCATGCATTTCAAGTATATTTACACTTGTAT
Source organism: Heterodontus francisci (assembly GCF_036365525.1). Taxonomy (NCBI): domain Eukaryota; kingdom Metazoa; phylum Chordata; class Chondrichthyes; order Heterodontiformes; family Heterodontidae; genus Heterodontus; species Heterodontus francisci. The sequence continues at coordinate 33,306,917 of NC_090389.1, forward strand.
GCACACATGAAAATATTCTGCAAAACAGCAAGAAAAGTGTGTTAATCGAGTACAGTCAGACATAGTTTATCAACTAAGTTATAAATTCACATTTTTGATATTGGTCCTAAGCCTTTAGATTAACCAGGTATTTTCAAAAGAAGGTGTTGGTGAGCTCCTGTGCCTTTTTAAAATAACTGCAATTTGTTGGTTCAGTATGTGATACATGAATCTTTGCAACTGCTTGGCTGTTCCTATTGAGATATTAGTATCAGTAAAACTCATGCTCTGGTTGTATGATGTCTGAGACAATGTGTTGAAAGTTGTCAGTGAGCTGAGAGCACATTGTTGAACCGAGGCAAATTACTGTACATTCAACAGAATGCTCTCTCTTCACCAACAATATGCATTGTAATCAGCCACTCTTCAACAATGGACTCTTCACTCTCTGGTCGACAGATGCAAAATTTAAGAGACACTTGAAGTGAACTTAATTTCAAGAATTCAGCTTTAGTGAGCATAGGTTTTAAATATTTAAGTATTAGTGCAGAGTGCACTGCTCAAAAACACTGCCTGCTTGAATTAAATCATTTAAAATCAATAAACATAAAGGTTGAATGCTCACAGTCTACCTATATAATTAAAGCTTTGCACCTGCCATGGTCTGACATGCCCAAGCAGCACAGTTTAGTGCCTGACACGTTCAATGGATGTGAAACGTACTTATTGGATAAAATTTGACATTTGCTAAAAAGCAACATATCAAATAAAATATCCAAACACAAATATGCATGTAGGTCATGCCACTTTTCTCCAAATGTTTCTGTTTACAAAAATGAACTAATGATAACCCTGAAAAAAGTGAGGATACTTTTTGTTTTCCACCCTCATTTTCCCTCCTTTCTTCTGGCATGAGCATGTTGATTCCTCAATCTGTTCTGTCCCACATTGTAATATATCATATATTAACTGTGGTTCTTTTATCTTCTTCACAGGCCTCCTTCCTCTTACCAGATACAATCCTGTGCTTTGCTTTATTTCCAGAGTTCTGTTATAGTCAGGTGGGAAATGGCATGGCTGGTTTCCATTGGTCACCTCCCAACTGACCACAGAGAATGTTTTTGTTCAAATTAGTGTTTTTGTTTAAATTAGTATTTCAGCCCCAGTATTTTTTTGTTTGCCATATAAACAGACAGTGACAGGTTTTTGCATGAGTTTAAAAAGATTAAATATTTATTAAACAATAATCAACCAAAATGTTTGCAACACCACCCATGCATGCCTTCAGTCTCTCATGCACACTCAAGAAAAGATAGATAGAAAGTAAAGATTAAGAGGCATTAAGAGTTCTAGGTGTAAAAGTCTACTATTTTCAGGAAAGACCTGTGGCATCCTCTTGGAAGGTAAGTGTTAAAGTTGCAGGCCTGTTTGTTGGTTGCCTTGCCATTGCTGGGTTGCTGAAGTCTCCTGGCATTCAACACTTCAGTTCAAAGACAGTGCTGGTATTTCTTAAAAGCAAAATACTGCGGATGCTGGAAATCTGAAACAAAAACAAGAAATGCTGGATTCACTCAGCAGGTCTGGCAGCATCTGTGGAAAGAGAAGCAGAGTTAACGTTTCGGGTCAGTGACCCTTCTTCGGTATTTCTTAGTTCAATTTTCACTGGTGGAGGAGTTGTTCAAAGGCACTCTCTTATTTCTTTGCTGCAGTTGGTTGCCAACTCGTTTCAGCTGGGTTCAACTGTCTTAGCAGGAATTGATCTTTCTCTCACAGCCTTGTACTGGAATTCAAGATGTCTTTCAATGTTCTCTCTGTGGCTGGAGGTCTCAGATTGATGTCTTGATGTTCTGCTGTTCGATGACTGATGACATCCTTAGTTCTCCCAAAAGGTTGCATTTAAAGGTAAATTCATGAAGTGACTTTAGGCTTTTGGTTCTTGAGGGGCTTTACAATGGATTCTGATCTCAGCCCATTTTGATGAGATTAAGAATATTCACACTTCAATGTAGTGATTGTTGCTGGAGATGGAGCATCTGCTAATGCTTTTGTTTTAGCTCACATTGTGGATAGCTCACATTCATGCGTAATGAACTGTTTAATTTCACTGCTGACAGGGTTAATAAGTTTCAGTTCGAACAGGCATGGATGTATATTTCAATGCAGGAGAAGGTATGTGTCATGTGACTTAGTCCTCCATCTTGTTGAAGGCAAGTGTACCAGTCTTTTTAAATTGTTTTATTTATTATAACTCTTCAGTTTATTTTTGTATTTCCATCGCTGCACATACTGTGAGCATGTCAGTTCCCATTATTGAATTAGGCCTTCGAATGTGTTGGCACACACTGCACACATTCACACTTTCTGTGTTGCATGCAAATGCAATTTGCTTTGACCACTGTGAATTCCTCAGTGTCCCTTAGTGTTAATTTTTGACCCGCAGTGACATGATTGGCACTTCTGTTTTTGTGCTCAAAACTGCTGGAGATTTGAAAACCATAAGGTGACAAAGCAAAACTATTAATGGAGCAGGCAGGCATTAAGAGTAAAACTGTGAACTGTGTAAGTAGACAGTTAATATAAGTTTGAAATACAGAAGTTAGAGAAAAAGAATTAAAAAAGTAATGACAGAAAACAAGACAAAAACAATTCTGAGAATACAGAGCCAGACGTGAATAAAGAAGGAAACAAATATATTAAGGAACAGAAAGAGAAGTGAACAGTGGAATGGAAAGATGAAAAAAAAATGTTCAGCCTATACTGCTCCTTCCACATTGATGTGAACGAGTTTAGGGTGCAAATCAACTTGAAGGCGGGAGCACACTAACAGCAAATGTGGTTGTAAATATTCCACTCTCTTTTTTGGCACACCTGTCAGATTTTTTTATTCATTTGCTAAGATTCCAAAAATTACTCAGTGCAGCGTGCCAGTTTCAGAGTTTTGGGCAACACTGTGGCTGGATTTTGTTCCCAGTCCAACGTCAGGTTTCGTGGCAGATGAGTGCGGAGAATCGGAGTGGCAGAGAACGCCACGGAGACCGACATCAGGATTGCGGAGCTCGATCTTCCTGGTGTGGGGTAGCTCCGTGGCGGCTACTCCACTGCTCTGTGATGGGACCTTGGTTTAAATATTTAAATTAGATGCTTGCATTAAATAAAATCTAATCCGCAGCGATTTTATCATCAGCTCCCGATCCACAGCGTGACTTGCAGCACTTACGCGCCTTCACTTTGCCGTCTAAGGAAAGCAGGCGCCATCAAGGTGGGGAAGGGATGAATTCTGCCGTTTGTGTATCGGGACAGGGGGAAGGGGTGAACCCAGTACTTTGTGGATAGCGGAGAAGGGGAGGGGTGAACTCTGCACTTTGTGTATAGGGGAGGGGGGAAGGGGTGAAATCTGCACTTTGTAAATAGGGGAGGGGGGAAGAGTAGAACTCTGCACTATGTGTATTGGGAAGAGGAGAAGGGGTGAACTCTGCACTTTGTGTATAGGGGAGGGGGGAAGGGGTGAACACTGTACTTTGTGTATAATGGAGGGGGGAAGGGGTGAACTCTGCACTTTGTGTATGGGGAGGGGGAAGGGGGGGAAACTCAGCACTTTGTGAATAGGGGAGGGGGGAAGAGTAGAACTCTGCACTATGTGTATAGCGGAGGGGGGAAGGGGTGAACTCTGCACTATGTGTATTGGGAAGAGGGAAAGGGGTGAACTCTGCACTTTGTGTATAGGGGAGGGGGAAGGGGTGAACACTGTACTTTGTGTATAGGGAGGGGGGAAGGGGTGAACTCTGCACTTTGTGTATAGGGAGTGGGGGCAGGGGCAACTCTGCACATTGTGTATAGGGAAGGGGGAAGGGATGAACTCTACACATTGTGTATAGGGAGGGGGGAAGGGGTGAACTCTGCACTTTGTGTATAGGGGAGGGGGGAAGGGGTGAACTCTGCACTTTGTTTATAGGGGAGGGGGGAAGGGGTGAACTCTGCACTTTGTGTATAGGGAGGGGGAAGGGGGAAACTCTGCACTTTGTGTATAGGGGAGGAGGAAAGGGGTGAACTCTGCACTTTGTGTATTGGGGAGGGCGGGAAGGGGTGAACTCTGCACTTTGTGTATAGGGGAAGTGGAAGCGGAAACTCTGCACTTTGTGTATAGGGAAGGGCAGAAGTGGTGAACTCTGCACTTTGTGTATTGGGGAGGGCGGGAAGGGGTGAACTCTGCACATTGTGTATTGGGGAACGGGTGAACTCTACACTTTGTGTATAGGGGAGGGCAGAAGGGGTGAACTCTGCACTTTGTGTCTAGGGAGGGGGAAGGGGGAAACTCTGCACTTTGTGTATTGGGGAACGGGTGAACTCTACACTTTGTGTATCGGGGAGGGGGGAAGGATTGAACTCTGCACTTTGTGTATAGGGGAGGGGGGAAGGGGTGAACTCTGCACTTTGTGTATAGGGGAGGGCAGAAGGGGTGAACTCTGCACTTTGTGTCTAGGAGAGGGCGGGAAGGGGTGAACTCTGCACATTGTGTATTGGGGAACGGGTGAACTCTACACTTTGTGTATAGGGGAGGGGGGAAGGAATGAACTCTGCACTTTGTGTATAGGGGAGGGGGGGAAGGGGTGAACTTTGCACTTTGTGTATAGGGGAGGGGGGGAAGGGGTGAACTCTGCACTTTGTCTATAGGGGAAGTGGAAGCGGAAACTCTGCACTTTGTGTATAGGGGAGGGGGAAGGGGGAAACTCTGCACTTTGTGTATAGGGGAGGGCAGAAGGGGTGAACTCAGTACTTGGTGTATAGGAGTGGGGGAAGGGGGAAACACTGCACTTTGTGTATAGGGGAGGGGGAAGGGGGAAACTCTGCACTTTGTGTATAGGGGAGGGGGAAGGGGGAAATTCTGCACTTTGTGTATTGGGGAGGGGGAAGGGGGGACTCTGCACTTTGTGTATAGGGGAAGGGGGAAGGGTTGAACTTTGCACTTTGTGTATTGGGGAGGGGGAGGGATGAACTCTGCACATTGTGTATAGGGAGGGGAGAAGGGGTGAACTCTGCACTTTGTGTATTGGGGAGGGGGAAGGGGGAAACTCTGCACTTTGTGTATAGGGGAGGGGGAAGGGGGAAACTCTGCACTTGGTTTATAGGGGAGGGGAGAAGGGGTAAACTCTGCACTTTGTGTATAGGGGAGGGCAGAAGGGGTGAACTCTGCACTTTGTTTATAGGGGAGGGGAGAAGGGGTGAACTCTGCACTTTGTGTATAGGGGAGGGGGAAAGGGGTGAACTCTGCACTTTGTTTATCGGGGAGGGGAGAAGGGGTGAACTCGGCACTTTGTGTACAGGGAGGGGAGAAGGGGTGAACTCTGCACTTTGTGTATAGGGGAAGTGGAAGCGGAAACTCTGCACTTTGTGTATAGGGAGGGGGGAAGGGATGAACTCTGCACTTTGTGTATAGGGAGGGGGAAGGGGGAAACTCTGCACTTTGTTTATCGGGGAGGGGAGAAGGGGTGAACTCTGCACTTTGTGTATAGGGAGGGGGGAAGGGATGAACTCTGCACTTTGTGTATAGGGAGGGGGGAAGGGGTGAACTCTGCACTTTGTGTATAGGGGAGGGGGAAAGGGGTGAACTCTGCACTTTGTTTATCGGGGAGGGGAGAAGGGGTGAACTCGGCACTTTGTGTACAGGGAGGGGAGAAGGGGTGAACTCTGCACTTTGTGTATAGGGGAAGTGGAAGCGGAAACTCTGCACTTTGTGTATAGGGAGGGGGGAAGGGATGAACTCTGCACTTTGTGTATCGGGGGTGGGGAAGGGGTGAACTCTGCACTTTGTTTATAGGGGAGGGGTGGAAGGGGTGAACTCTGCACTTTGTGTATAGGGGAGGGGGAAGGGGTGAACTCTGCACTTTGTGTATAGGGAGTGGGGGCAGGGGCAACTCTGCACATTGTGTATAGGGAAGGGGGAAGGGATGAACTCTGCACATTGTGTATAGGGAGGGGGGAAGGGGTGAACTCTGCACTTTGTGTATAGGGGAGGGGGGAAGGGGTGAACTCTGCACTTTGTTTATAGGGGAGGGGGGAAGGGGTGAACTCTGCACTTTGTGTATAGGGAGGGGGAAGGGGGAAACTCTGCACTTTGTGTATAGGGGAGGGCGGGAAGGGGTGAACTCTGCACTTTGTGTATAGGGGAAGTGGAAGCGGAAACTCTGCACTTTGTGTATAGGGAAGGGCAGAAGTGGTGAACTCTGCACTTTGTGTATTGGGGAGGGCGGGAAGGGGTGAACTCTGCACATTGTGTATTGGGGAACGGGTGAACTCTACACTTTGTGTATAGGGGAGGGCAGAAGGGGTGAACTCTGCACTTTGTGTCTAGAGAGGGGGAAGGGGGAAACTCTGCACTTTGTGTATTGGGGAACGGGTGAACTCTACACTTTGTGTATAGGGGAGGGGGGAAGGATTGAACTCTGCACTTTGTGTATAGGGGAGGGGGGAAGGGGTGAACTCTGCACTTTGTGTATAGGGGAGGGCAGAAGGGGTGAACTCTGCACTTTGTGTATAGGGGAAGTGGAAGCGGAAACTCTGCACTTTGTGTCGAGGAGAGGGCGGGAAGGGGTGAACTCTGCACATTGTGTATTGGGGAACGGGTGAACTCTACACTTTGTGTATAGGGGAGGGCAGAAGGGGTGAACTCTGCACTTTGTGTCTAGGAGAGGGCGGGAAGGGGTGAACTCTGCACATGGTGTATTGTGGAACGGGTGAACTCTACACTTTGTGTATAGGGAGGGGGGAAGGATTGAACTCTGCACTTTGTGTATAGGGGAGGGGGGAAGGGGTGAACTCTGCACTTTGTGTATAGGGGAGGGCAGAAGGGGTGAACTCTGCACTTTGTGTCTAGGAGAGGGCGGGAAGGGGTGAACTCTGCACATTGTGTATTGGGGAACGGGTGAACGCTACACTTTGTGTATAGGGGAGGGGGGAAGGATTGAACTCTGCACTTTGTGTATAGGGGAGGGGGGGAAGGGGTGAACTTTGCACTTTGTGTATAGGGGAGGGGAGAAGGGGTGAACTCTGCACTTTGTCTATAGGGGAAGTGGAAGCGGAAACTCTGCACATTGTGTATAGGGGAGGGGGAAGGGGGAAACTCTGCACTTTGTGTATAGGGGAGGGCAGAAGGGGTGAACTCAGTACTTGGTGGATAGCAGTGGGGGAAGGGGGAAACACTGCACTTTGTGTATAGGGGAGGGGGAAGGGGGAAACTCTGCACTTTGTGTATTGGGGAGGGGGAAGGGGGGACTCTGCACTTTGTGTATAGGGGAAGGGGGAAGGGTTGAACTTTGCACATTGTGTATAGGGAGGGGAGAAGGGGTGAACTCTGCACTTTGCGTATTGGGGAGGGGGAAGGGGGAAACTCTGCACTTTGTGTATAGGGGAGGGGGAAGGGGGAAACTCTGCACTTTGTTTATAGGGGAGGGGAGAAGGGGTAAACTCTGCACTTTGTGTATAGGGGAGGGCAGAAGGGGTGAACTCTGCACTTTGTTTATAGGGGAGGGGAGAAGGGGTGAACTCTGCACTTTGTGTATAGGGGAGGGGGAAAGGGGTGAACTCTGCACTTTGTTTATCGGGGAGGGGAGAAGGGGTGAACTCGGCACTTTGTGTACAGGGAGGGGAGAAGGGGTGAACTCTGCACTTTGTGTATAGGGGAAGTGGAAGCGGAAACTCTGCACTTTGTGTATAGGGAGGGGGGAAGGGATGAACTCTGCACTTTGTGTATAGGGAGGGGGAAGGGGGAAACTCTGCACTTTGTGTATCGGGGGTGGGGAAGGGGTGAACTCTGCACTTTGTTTATAGGGCAGGGGTGGAAGGGGTGAACTCTGCACTTTGTGTATAGGGAGGGGGAAGGGGGAAACTCTGCACTTTGTGTATCGGGGGTGGGGAAGGGGTGAACTCTGCACTTTGTTTATAGGGCAGGGGTGGAAGGGGTGAACTCTGCACTTTGTGTGTAGGGAGGCAGAAGGGGGAAACTCTGCATTTTGTGTATAGGGGAAGGGGGAAGGGTTGAACTCTGCACTTTGTGTATAGGGGAAGTGGAAGCGGAAACTCTGCACTTTGTGTATAGGGAGGGGGGAAGGAATGAACTCTGCACTTTGTGTATAGGGGAGGGGGGGAAGGGGTGAACTTTGCACTTTGTGTATAGGGGAGGGGGGGAAGGGGTGAACTCTGCACTTTGTCTATAGGGGAAGTGGAAGCGGAAACTCTGCACATTGTGTATAGGGGAGGGGGAAGGGGGAAACTCTGCACTTTGTGTATAGGGGAGGGCAGAAGGGGTGAACTCAGTACTTGGTGGATAGCAGTGGGGGAAGGGGGAAACACTGCACTTTGTGTATAGGGGAGGGGGAAGGGGGAAACTCTGCACTTTGTGTATTGGGGAGGGGGAAGGGGGGACTCTGCACTTTGTGTATAGGGGAAGGGGGAAGGGTTGAACTTTGCACATTGTGTATAGGGAGGGGAGAAGGGGTGAACTCTGCACTTTGCGTATTGGGGAGGGGGAAGGGGGAAACTCTGCACTTTGTGTATAGGGGAGGGGGAAGGGGGAAACTCTGCACTTTGTTTATAGGGGAGGGGAGAAGGGGTAAACTCTGCACTTTGTGTATAGGGGAGGGCAGAAGGGGTGAACTCTGCACTTTGTTTATAGGGGAGGGGAGAAGGGGTGAACTCTGCACTTTGTGTATAGGGGAGGGGGAAAGGGGTGAACTCTGCACTTTGTTTATCGGGGAGGGGAGAAGGGGTGAACTCGGCACTTTGTGTACAGGGAGGGGAGAAGGGGTGAACTCTGCACTTTGTGTATAGGGGAAGTGGAAGCGGAAACTCTGCACTTTGTGTATAGGGAGGGGGGAAGGGATGAACTCTGCACTTTGTGTATAGGGAGGGGGAAGGGGGAAACTCTGCACTTTGTGTATCGGGGGTGGGGAAGGGGTGAACTCTGCACTTTGTTTATAGGGCAGGGGTGGAAGGGGTGAACTCTGCACTTTGTGTATAGGGAGGGGGAAGGGGGAAACTCTGCACTTTGTGTATCGGGGGTGGGGAAGGGGTGAACTCTGCACTTTGTTTATAGGGCAGGGGTGGAAGGGGTGAACTCTGCACTTTGTGTGTCGGGAGGCAGAAGGGGGAAACTCTGCATTTTGTGTATAGGGGAAGGGGGAAGGGTTGAACTCTGCACTTTGTGTATAGGGAGGGGGAAGGGGGAAACTCTGCACTTTGTGTATCGGGGGTGGGGAAGGGGGAAACTCTGCACTTTGTGTATCGGGGAAGGGGGAAGGGTTGAACTCTGCACTTTGTGTATAGGGAGGGGGAAGGGGGAAACTCTGCACTTTGTGTATCGGGGGTGGGGAAGGGGTGAACTCTGCACTTTGTTTATAGGGCAGGGGTGGAAGGGGTGAACTCTGCACTTTGTGTATAGGGAGGGGGAAGGGGGAAACTCTGCACTTTGTGTATCGGGTGTGGGGAAGGAGGAAACTCTGCACTTTGTGTATAGGGGAAGGGGGAAGGGGGAAACTCTGCACTTTGTGTATCGGGGGTGGGGAAGGGGGAACTCTGCACTTTGTGTATAGGGGAAGGGGGAAGGGGGAAACTCTGCACTTTGTGTATTGGGGAGGGGGAAGGGTTGAACTCTGCACATTGTGTATAGAGAGGGTAGAAGGGGTGAACTCTGCACTTTGTGTATTGGGGAGGGGGAAGGGGGAAACTCTGCACTTTGTGTATAGGGGAGGGGGAAGGGGGAAACTCTGCACTTTGTTTATAGGGGAGGGGAGAAGGGGTGAACTCTGCACTTTGTGTATAAGGGAGGGCAGAAGGGGTGAACTCTGCACTTTGTTTATAGGGGAGGGGGGAAGGGGTGAACTCTGCACTTTGTGTATAGGGGAGGGGGAAAGGGGTGAACTCTGCACTTTGTTTATCGGGGAGGGGAGAAGGGGTGAACTCGGCACTTTGTGTACAGGGAGGGGAGAAGGGGTGAACTCTGCACTTTATGTATAGGGGAAGTGGAAGCGGAAACTCTGCACTTTGTGTATAGGGAGGGGGGAAGGGATGAACTCTGCACTTTGTGTATAGGGAGGGGGAAGGGGGAAACTCTGCACTTTGTGTATCGGGGGTGGGGAAGGGGTGAACTCTGCACTTTGTTTATAGGGCAGGGGTGGATGGGGTGAACTCTGCACTTTGTGTATAGGGAGGGGGAAGGGGGAAACTCTGCACTTTGTGTATCGGGGGTGGGGAAGGGGTGAACTCTGCACTTTGTTTATAGGGCAGGGGTGGAAGGGGTGAACTCTGCACTTTGTGTATAGGGAGGGGGAAGGGGGAAACTCTGCATTTTGTGTATAGGGGAAGGGGGAAGGGTTGAACTCTGCACTTTGTGTATAGGGAGGGGGAAGGGGGAAACTCTGCACTTTGTGTATCGGGGGTGGGGAAGGGGGAAACTCTGCACTTTGTGTATAGGGAAAGGGGGAAGGGTTGAACTCTGCACTTTGTGTATAGGGGAGGAGGAAAGGGGTGAACTCTGCACTTTGTTTATAGGGGAGGGGGGAAGGGCTGAACTCTGCACTTTGTGCACAGGGAGGGGAGAAGGGGTGAACTCTGCACTTTGTGTATCGGGGGTGGGGAAGGGGGAAACTCTGCACTTTGTGTATAGGGGAGGGGGAAGGGGGAAATTCTGCACTTTGTGTATTGGGGAGGGGGAAGGGGGGACTCTGCACTTTGTGTATAGGGGAAGGGGGAAGGGTTGAACTTTGCACTTTGTGTATTGGGGAGGGGGAGGGATGAACTCTGCACATTGTGTATAGGGAGGGGAGAAGGGGTGAACTCTGCACTTTGCGTATTGGGGAGGGGGAAGGGGGAAACTCTGCACTTTGTGTATAGGGGAGGGGGAAGGGGGAAACTCTGCACTTTGTTTATAGGGGAGGGGAGAAGGGGTAAACTCTGCACTTTGTGTATAGGGGAGGGCAGAAGGGGTGAACTCTGCACTTTGTTTATAGGGGAGGGGAGAAGGGGTGAACTCTGCACTTTGTGTATAGGGGAGGGGGAAAGGGGTGAACTCTGCACTTTGTTTATCGGGGAGGGGAGAAGGGGTGAACTCGGCACTTTGTGTACAGGGAGGGGAGAAGGGGTGAACTCTGCACTTTGTGTATAGGGGAAGTGGAAGCGGAAACTCTGCACTTTGTGTATAGGGAGGGGGGAAGGGATGAACTCTGCACTTTGTGTATAGGGAGGGGGAAGGGGGAAACTCTGCACTTTGTGTATCGGGGGTGGGGAAGGGGTGAACTCTGCACTTTGTTTATAGGGCAGGGGTGGAAGGGGTGAACTCTGCACTTTGTGTATAGGGAGGGGGAAGGGGGAAACTCTGCACTTTGTGTATCGGGGGTGGGGAAGGGGGAAACTCTGCACTTTGTGTATAGGGAAAGGGGGAAGGGTTGAACTCTGCACTTTGTGTATAGGGGAGGAGGAAAGGGGTGAACTCTGCACTTTGTTTATAGAGGAGGGGGGAAGGGCTGAACTCTGCACTTTGTGCACAGGGAGGGGAGAAGGGGTGAACGCTGCACTTTGTTTATAGGGAGGGGGAAGTGGGAAACTCTGCACTTTGTGTATCGGGGGTGGGGAAGGGGGAAACTCTGCACTTTGTGTATAGGGGAAGGGGGAAGGGGTGAACTCTGCACTTTGTTTATAGGGGAGGGGGGAAGGGGTGAACTCTGCACTTTGTGTATAGGGAGGGGGAAGGGGGAAACTCTGCATTTTGTGTATAGGGGAGGAGGAAAGGGGTGAACTCTGCACTTTGTGTACAGGGAGGGGAGAAGGGGTGAACTCTGCACTTTGTGTATTGGGGAGGGCGGGAAGGGGTGAACTCTGCACTTTGTGTATTGGGGAGGGGGGAAGGGGTGAACTCTGCACTTTGTTTATAGGGGAGGGGGGAAGGGGTGAACTGTGCACTTTGTGTATAGGGAGGGGGAAGGGGGAAACTCTGCACTTTGTGTATTGGGGAGGGCGGGAAGGGGTGAACTCTGCACTTTGTGTCGAGGAGAGGGTGGGAAGGGGTGAACTCTGCACATTGTGTATTGGGGAACGGGTGAACTCTACACTTTGTGTATAGGGGAGGGGGAAGGGGTGAACTCTGCACTTTGTGTATAGGGGAGGGCAGAAGGGGTGAACTCTGCACATTGTGTATTGGGGAACGGGTGAACTCTGCACTTTGTGTATAGGGGAGGGGGGAAGGATTGAACTCTGCACTTTGTGTATAGGGGAGGGGGGGATGGGGTGAACTTTGCACTTTGTGTATAGGGGAGGGGGGGAAGGGGTGAACTCTGCACTTTGTCTATAGGGGAAGTGGAAGCGGAAACTCTGCACTTTGTGTATAGGGGAGGGCAGAAGGGGTGAACTCAGTACTTGGTGTATCGGAGTGGGGGTTAAGGGGTAAACTCTGCCCTTTATGTATAGGGGAGGTACAAAAGGGGAGAGCTCTGCACTTTGTGTATCAGGGAGGGGATAAGGAGTAAACTCTGCACTTTACAGGTTGGTCACGACTGGGAGTTAAATATCCAGGGGTACCAGACTATTCGGAAGGACAGACAGGAAGGTAAGGGAGGTGGTGTAGCTCTGATACTCAAGGACGACATCAGGGCGGCGCTGAGAGATGATATAGGTTCTATGGAGAATGAGGTTGAATCCATTTGGGTGGAAATTAGAAACTCTAAGAGGAAAAAGTCATTGATAGGCGTAGTCTATAGGCCAGCAAATAATAGCATCACATTGGGGCGGGCAATAAACAAAGAAATAACTAATGCCTGTAAAAATGGTACGGCAATTATCATGGGGGATTTTAATCTACATGTAGATTGGTCAAACCAGCTCAGTCAGGGTAGCCTTGAGGAGGAATTCGTTGAGTGTATCCGTGATAGTTTTCTTGAACAGTATGTAATGGAACCGACGAGGGAGCAAGCTATCCTAGATCTAGTACTGTGTAATGAGACAGGAATAATTAATGACCTCATGGTTAGGGATCCTCTTGGAAGGAGTGATCACAGTATGCTTGAATTTAGAATACAGATGGAGAGTGTGAAGATAAAATCCAATACCAGGTTCCTGTTCTTGAACAAGGGGGACTACAATAGAATGAGGGAGGACTTGGCTGAAGTGGACTGGAAACAAAGATTTTACGGTGGGACAGTTGACGAGCAGTGGAGGACTTTCAAAGCAATTTTTCAAAGTGCTCAGCAAAAGTATATTCCAGTGAAAAGGAAGGACTGGAAGAAAAGGGGTAATCTGCCATGGGTGTCTAAGGAAATAAGGGAGGCTATCATATTGAAAAAGAAGGCATACAAAGTGGCCAAAAGCAGCATGAAACTAGAAGATTGGGAAAACTTTAAAGGTCAACAGAAAGCTACAAAAAGAGCTATAAAGAAAAGTAAGATGGAACATGAGAAAAAACTAGCACAGAATATAAAGACAGATAGCAAAAGTTTCTATAAATATATACAACGAAAAAGAGTGGCTAAAGTAAATGTTGGTCCTTTAGAGGATGAGAAGGGGAATTTAGTTATGGGATATGATGAAATGGCCGAGGCATTGAACAGGTATTTTGTATCGGTCTTCTCAGTGGAGGACATTAATAACATGCCAGTAATTGACAAAGAGACGAACGTAGGTGAGGACCTGGGAACAATCATTATAACGGAAGAGGTAGTGTTGGGCAAGCTAATGGAGCGAAGGATTGATAAGTCTCCTGGCCCTGATGGAATGCATCCCAGGGTACTAAAAGAGATGGCGGGAGAAATAGCAGGTGCACTGACGGTAATTTTCCAAAATTCGCTGGACTCTGGGGTAGTCCCAGTTGATTGGAAAACAGCAGATGTGACGCCACTGTATAAAAAGGGAGGTAGACAAAAGATGGGGAATTATAGACCGGTTAGCTTAACCTCTGTAGTGGGGAAGATGCTTGAGTCTATTATCAAGGAAGAAATAGCAGGGCATCTCGATAGAAATTGTCCCGTTGGGCAGATGCAGCATGGGTTCATGAAGGGCAGGTCATGCTTGACAAATTTTTTGCAATTCTATGATGACATTACGAGCAAGGTGGACAATGGGGACCCAATGGATGTGGTGTACCTAGATTTCCAAAAGGCCTTCGACAAGGTGCCGCACAAGAGGCTGCTGCATAAGATAAGGATGCATGGCGTTGGGGGTAAAGTATTAGCATGGATAGAGGATTGGTTGACTAACAGGAAGCAGAGAGTGGGGATAAATGAATGCTATTCTGGTTGGCAATCAGTCGCTAGTGGTGTGCCTCAGGGATCGGTGTTGGGACCGCAATTATTTACAATTTATATAGATGATTTGGAGTTGGGGACCACATGTAGGGTGTCAAAGTTTGCAGATGACACTAAGATGAGTGGCAGAGCAAAGTGTGCAGATGATTGTGAAACTTTGCAGAGGAACATATATACATTGAGTGAGTGGGCAAAGGTCTGGCAGATGGAATACAATGTTAATAAATGTGAAGTCATTCATTTCGGTAGGAGTAACAGTGAAAAGGATTATTACTTGAATGGTAAAAAGTTGCAGCATGCTGCTATGCAGAGGGACCTAGGTGTCCTTGTGCATGAATCACAGAAGGTTGGTCTGCAGGTACAGCAAGTAATTAGGAAGGCAAATGGAATTTTGTCCTTCATTGCTAAAGGGATTGAGTTTAAAAGCAGAGAGGTTATGTTGCAGCTGTATAAGGTACTGGTGAGGCCGCACCTGGAGTAGTGTGTGCAGTTTTGGTCTCCTTGCTTGAGAAAGGATATACTGGCACTGGAGAGGGTGCAGAGGAGGTTCACTAGGTTGATTCCGGAGTTGAGGGGGTTGGCTTATGAGGACAGACTGAGTAGATTGGGATTATATTCATTGGAGTTCAGAAGAATGAGGGGGATCTTATAGAAACATATAAAATCATGAAGGGAATAGATAAGAAAGAAGTAGAGAGGATGTTTCCACTGGCAGGTGAAGCTAGGACAAGAGGGCATAGCCTCAAGATTAGAGGGAGCAGATTTAGGACTGAATTAAGAAGGAACTTCTTCACCCAGAGGGTTGTTAACCTTGCACAGTGAAGTAGTTGACGCTTCTTCAGTAAACGTCTTTAAAGCTAAGGTAGATATCTTTTTGAACAATAAAGGAATTAAGGGATGCGGTGGGAGCGCGGGTAAGTGGATCTGAGTCCACGAAAAGATCAGCCATGATCTTATTGAATGGCGGAGCAGGCTCGAGGGGCCGGACGGCCTACTCCTGCTTCAAGTTCTTATGATCTTTATGTATCGGGGAGGGGGGAAGGGGAAAACTGCACTGTGATAGGCAACGGGGGAAAGTGGTGAACTCTGCACTTTGTGTATATGGGAGGGGGAAGGGGTCAACTCTGCAATATTTGTTTCGTGATGAGGAGGGAAGGGGTAAACTCTTCACTTTGTTGAACTGTCTGCAGGGCTGGCAGCCTTTTAAAAATGGCGCCAGAACCTGTCTTCACATTGGTGATGCCGTGAACGGCATTCCCAGTGCTGCCCCTCCTACATGATGGGGAGGAGAGTGGTGCGGGTGGCTGCCCACCACAGAATCATCGTAGCGCGGCGGTGCGGGTCCTGTGGGGGAGAGCCGCCAATTTGTTCACCTGCCACTGCTCCTGATGGCGGGTCTTGAGGTTGCTACTTCAGAGTGGGAACAGAAATTCTGGGATCTGAATGCCATCACAGTAATAGATCAGAGGTTGTGCAGCAGGCCTCAGCCAAGCTATGAGCTTCGTCACACAGAGATGAACTAGATTCTTTCAACAGTTTGGGCCTGAAAAGTTACATAGTTACATACGCATCTTTGTGGCTAAGTGCCAAGAAACCCTCGCAGGGAACCTCTGTTGGAAAATGCATGGTTGGAGGAAGTTCCCAGCCTGTTCAGAAAGGGGTGCTGGCATCTTTTACCTCCCCTACAATGCCCTCCCCCACAAAAAAAAACACGTGGAGTAGCCTATAACATCTTTAGGTGTCCAAGTCACATCACATGCTTGCATCCCCAGTTTACTTCTGCCCCGCGGCAGGTCTTTCAGCCTGTAAGCACTTGGCACACTGGCCCACCAACAGATTCCAAAAGCAGGAACAGGGAATCTCACAGCCTGGATGGCCCCCAACCCGCCACACTACCTCAGACAAGTGTGCTGATGTTTGTGGTGTGTTCAGGCGCCACCACAAAGAGGATTCTACAGAAACAAACAAGGAGACCGAACCTCAGACTAATTTCTAGCCCTTCCACTGCATTGCTGCTAGACATCTGGTGGCAGTACACAGGACAGGCTGTGAATGTTCATCCCTTTTAACTTCAGGAAGTTGTCATTCCTTGGAGCATTTTTTTCTAGTGCGCTGGTTAATGTGTGTATGTCAAATTCCTCTTTGTGCTATTTTAATGAAACCATTAACCTGTTTCATTTAAATGGATTAACAAATCCATCTGTTTGAACAGGTCACAGAGGAATTTCAGACCTCTGCTGTCTTTCAAATGTTTCTCAATGTACTTGAATGATGCGAGGGCATTATTGAAGACTAGCTTACTTCCGATTTCTCCAGAGAGTGGAGAATGTTTTGTGAAAAGTATAGAAACTAATTGGCTTCTGGCAATCTGTTCTCAGTTCACCAGGTGTAACTTCCAACTTAATTTACAAGGCATCTTGACATCCAAGAATGAGTTTTACTGATAGCAGTGTTATGTCAGGAATGTTTAACTAGTTCTAGGGGAAGAAATTCATTTGCATACCGACGCTTTTAGCAGTGTTGTACACATTTACATCGATTCCCCGCACTCAGGCAGTTCCATGGGCTGCTACCTTCTGTGTGTTAGCCAATCCTCAATCCATGCCAACAATTACTCCAATACACTGAGCTCTTATTTTGTGATGTGGCACCTTATCGAACGCCTTCTGAAAATCCAAATACACTACATCTACCGTTCCCCTTATATCCTCAAAGAACTCTAACTAATTTGTCAAACATGATTTCCCTTCCATAAAACCATGTTGACTCTGTTTGATTGCATTATGTTTTTCTAAATGTCCTGCTATTTCTTCCTTAATAATGGACTCTAGCATTTTCCCAATGACAGGTGTTAAGCTAACTGGTCTATAGTTTCCTGCTTTCTGTCCCCCTCCTTTCTTGAATAGGGGTGTCACATTAGCAGTTTTCCAATCCGCTGGTACCCTACTGGAATCCAATGAGTTTTATTATATTATGACCAATACCAATATCTCTGCAGCCACTTCTTTTAAAACCCTTGGATGCAGGCCATCAGGTCCTGGCGACTTGTCTGCCTTTAGTCCCATCAGTTTGTCAAGCACCTTTTCCCTCGTGATAGAGATTGTTACAAGTTCCTCCCTCCCATTTACATCTTGCTCATCTATTATTGTTGGGATGTTTATAGTGTCCTCCACCGTGAAAACCGATGCAAAATATTGGTTTAAAATATCTGCTATATCCCTGTTCCCTGGTATTAATTCCCCAGTCTCATCCTTTAAGGGTCCCACACTTACTTGAGCTGCTTTCTTCCTTTTTATATACCTGTAGAAGCTCTTACTGTTTGTTTTTATATTTCTTGCCAATTTACTCTCAATCAATTTTCTCCTTCTTTATTAGTTTTTTTAGTCATCCACTGCTGGTTTCTAAAAAATTCCCAATCCTCCGGCCTACCACTAGCTTGCGCTGCTTTGTACGCCTTTGTTTTTGATTTGATACTCTCCTTAACTTCCTTCGTCATCCACAGGTGATTCATCGTTCTCATCGAGTCCTTCTTTCTGACCGAAATAAATGTTTGCTGAGTGTTATGAAATATCTGCTTAAAAGTCTTCCACTGCTCATTTACTGACTTCCCTTTAGTCTATTTTCCCAACCCGCTTTAGACAACTCTTTCTTCATAACTCTGTAATTGCCCTTGTTTAAGTTGAAAACGCTGGTTTGAGACCTGAGTTGCTCACCCTCAAACTGAATTTGAAATTCTACCATGTTTGGGGCGGCACAGTGGTGCAGTGGTTCGCACCACAGCTCCAGTGACCCGGGTTCAGTTCTGGGTACTGCCTGTGCGGAGTTTGCAAGTTCTCCCTGTGTCTGCGTGGGTTTCCGCCGGGTGCTCCGGTTTCCTCCCACAGCCAAAGACTTGCGGGTTGATAGGTAAATTGGCCATTGTAACTTTCCCCTAGTGTAGGTAGGTGGTAGGAGAATTGAAGGAAGGTGGGGATGTGGTAGGGAATATGGGATTAATGTAGGATTAGTATAAATGGATGGTTGATGGTCGGCACAGACTCAGTGGGCCGAAGGGCCTGTTTCAGTGCTGTATCTATGTATCTACCTGCGTGGCCCATGTGGCATTTTCATTGATATCAATGAAGACACTGCGCAGATCGCAGCCCAGGGTGCTGTCTGCCCTGGTGAATCAGAGTAAGTCTAGCGACGCTATGCACATGAATTTCTCCCCGTTAACTTGTCAGCTCTCTGTACAGCTACTTGGTGATCTGCTGTGTGCTTCTCGCAAGTTCTGTTTGTTTCTGATTTCCAGCAGCTATAGTGTTTTACTTTTCACAAGCTAGGAGGGTTGCTTTGCAGGTACTGAAGTAGCCAATCTCCAGGCACAGATGAAACCTGTCGACCACTCATTTTACACCTCAATCAATAAGGCAGAGTGTAAAATAGATGGCCGACCCAATCCCATCAGCTTTCCATGGGGCAAATTAGATTTAATGATTCATGCACTACTTTAAATGGAATAATTATTCAACGTTCTAAAGGTTACTGAATATCTGGATCCACTTAGAATTAACTTGTGATTTTCAATTTAAAAAAATAAGTACGCAGCATGAGAATGAATAAAGATTACATCATTAGTTCTATCATGTGGCAACTGGAGTTTCTTTCTATTCCTTATTAGACCCTCATTAAAGAGTATATTCATGCCTGTTTTCATCAGAATTTTCCTACATTACACTTCCAACATTGAAATCCTCAACTGTGTGTTATCCTTTATTTGGGACAGGATGAAAATCATGATTCTGAAACTCTCCACTGCCATCAATGGTATTGCACAATCATCTGAGAGGAAGTGCACTTCTATGAGGCTGAATTTATCATCTTATGATGAAAATGTGAAAATAAGAGAATATATGAGTCAGTAAGGGAATAGCTTAAGAAAGATTAAAAAAACACAAGGATGAAATTTGAGGACAGAATCTCCAGAGAATATTCAAAAGCACAGTAAATTAGGAACACAAGAAATAGGGGCAGGAGTAGACCATATAGTCTGTCAAGCCTGCTCCACCATTCAATGTGACCATGGATGATCTTAGGCTTCAACTCCACTTTCCTGTCCACTTGCCATATCCCTTGATTCCCTGAGAGACCAAAAATCTGTTGATCCCAGCCTTAAATATGTTTAACGACTGAGCATCCACAACCCTCTGGAGTAGAGAATTCCAAAGATTCACAACCGTTTGAGTGAAGTAATTTCTCCTCATCTCAGTCCTAAATGATCAGCCCCTTATCCTGAGACTGTGCCCCTGTGTCTTAGGCTCCCCAAACAGTGGAAACAATCTCTTAGCATCTGACCTGTCAAGCCTCTTCAGAATCTTGTATGTTTCAATGAGATCGCCTCTCATTCTTTTAAACTCCAGAGAATATAGTCCTAATTTATTCAACCTCTCATCATAGTACAACACCCTCATCCCAGGGATCAATTTAGTGAACCTTCGCTGCACCGCCTCCAATGCACGTATATCCTTTCTTAAATGTGGTGACCAAAACTGCACATTGTATTCCAGATGTGGTCTCACCAAAACCCTGTATGACTTCTTTATTCCTGTACTCCAATCCCCTTTACATTAAAGGCCAACATGCCAATTGCCTTCGTAATTGCTTGCTGTACCTGCATGTTAACTTTTTGTGTTCCTTGTATGAGCACACCCGAGTCTCTCTGAACTGCAAAACTTACAAGTTTCACTTCTTTTATAAAATATTCTGTTTTTCTATTCTGATGACCAAAGTGAATAATTCCACACTTCCCTACATTACACTCCATCTGCCATTTTGTTGCACACTCATTTAATCTGCTTATCTCACTTTGCCACCTCTCTCTGTCCTCCTCACAGCTTACCTTTCCACCTAGCTTTGTATCAACAACAACATACATTACTCGGTCTCTTCATCTAAGTCATTGATATAGATTGTAAATAGCTGAGGCCCCAGCACTGATCCTCGCGGCACTCCACTATTCACTGCCTGCCAACTTGAAAATGCCCCGTTTATGCCCACTCTTTGCTTCCTGTCCGTTAACCAATCCTCTACCAACGCTAATATATTACCCCCAACTCCATGAGCCCTTATCTTGCCTACTCAGCTTTTGTGCAGCACCTTATCAAATGCCTTTTGGAAATCCAGGTATACTACATCCACTGGTTCCCCTTTATCTACCCTACTAATTACATCCTCAAAAAACTCTGATAAATTTGTCAAACAGGATTTCCCTTTAGTAAAACCATGTTGACTTGTTCTCATCATTCTGTGCATTTTTACGTGCATTGTTAAGACTTCCTTAATAATAGATTCCAGCGTTTTCCCAATGACTGATATCAGGCTAACTAGCCTGTAGTTCCCTGTTTTCTCTCTCCCTCTATCTTGAAAAGCAGTGCAACATTTACCAACTTCCAATCTGATGGGACCATTCCCGAATCTAAGAAATTATACATATACATACACTATTTCTGCAGCTATCTCTTTTAGAACCTTACAGTGTAGGCCATCAGGTCTTGGGGATTTGTTGGATTTTTTCAGATTTAAGAAATAGGAGCACGAGTAGGCTATATGGCCCTCGAGCCTGTTCTGGCATTCAGTACAATTGTGGCTGATGTTCTGCCTCACCTCCACTTGCTTGCCTGCTCCCCATATCCCTTGATTCCCTGAGAGACCAAAAATCTATCTATCTCAGCCATAAATATGCTCAATGAGAGAGCATGCACAAACCTGTAGGGGAGAGAATTCCAAAGATTCACAACTTTCTGAGTGAAGATATTTCTCCTCACCTCAGTCCCAAATGATCAGCGCCTTAACCTGAGACTGTGCCTCTGTGTTCTGGATCCCCCAGCCAAGGGAAACAACCTGTCAATATCTATCTTGTCAAGTCCTTCAGAATCTTGTATGTTTCAATGTGAACATGTCCCATTCTTCTAAATCCCAGAGAGTACAGGCCCAATTTACTCAAACTCTCATCAAAGGACAACACATCCTAGGAACCAATCGAGTGAACCTTTGCTGTACTGCCTCCAGGGCAAGTATATCATTCCTGAGATATGGAGATTAAAATTACATATGGTACTCCAGGTGTGGTCTCACCAAAGCCCTGTACATTGTAGTAAGACTTCCTTATTCTTGTACTCCAATCCCCTTGCAATAAAGGTCAATATGCCATTTGCCTTCCTAATTGCTTGCTTAACCTTTTTTAAAATGTATTTGTTTCATGGGGTGTGGGCATCACAGCATTTGTTGCCCATCCCTAATTGCCCTTGACAACTGAATTCAGACGGCAGTTAAGAGTCAACCACATTGCTGTGGGTCTGGTGTTACATGTAATCTAGACCAGGTATGGACAACAGATTTCCTTCCCTAAAGGACACTAGTGAACCAGATGGATTTTTACAACAATTGATGGTAGTTTCATGGTCACCATTACTGAGAATAACTTTCAACTCCCGATTCTTATTAATGAATTAATTGAATTTAAATTCCACCAGCTGCCATGGTGGGATTTGGGCCCATGTTCCCAGAGTATTAGCTTGGGTTTCTGGATTACTAGTCCAGTGACATTACCACTACACAACTGCCTCCCCTATCTTACTGTGTTCCTTGTATGAGTGCACCCAAGTCTCTCTGAACATCAACTTTCAGAAGTTAAATGCCTTTTTAAAAATATTCCGTTATTTTATTCTTACTATCAAAGTGAATAACCTCACACTTCCCCCCCACGTTATATTCCATCTTCCACCTTGTTGCCTACTCACTTAAAATGTCAATATCCCTCTGCAGTCTCTTTGTGTCCTCCTCACAGCTTACATTCCCACCTCGCTTTGTATTGGCAGCAAACTTGGATACATTACTCTCAGTCTCTAAGTCATTAACGTAGATTGTAAATAGCTGAGGCCCCAGCACTGATCCTTGTGGCACACCACTAGTTACAGCCTACCAACTTGAAAATGTCCTGTTTATCCCTGTTTTCTGCTTCCTGTCCATTAACCAATCCTCTATCCTTGTGACTATACTATTCCCAACTCCATGATCCCTTATCTTGCATATTAACCTTTTGTGTGGCACCTTATCGAATACCATTTGAAAATCCGGGTATACTACATCTACCGGCTCACCTTTATCTACCCTACTAGTTCCATCCTCAAAAAACTCTCAATAAATTTGTAAAACATGATTTCCCTTTCATAAAATCATGCTTAGTATGTCGATAACTAAAACGCACTTTGGTCACACTTTGATAGTTTCTAAAACTCTCCCAATCTTCATGCTAGCTAATGTCCTTTGCGACATTATAAGTCTCTCTTTTAATCTAATACTATCCTTAACTTTACTGGTAAGCCATAGGTGGATCTTTCGCACTGAATCTTTGTTTTTTAATGGAACGTATTTTGAACAGTTTGAATAATTTCTTTTAAAATTTCCCAGCGTTTATTTACTGCCGTACCTTCTAGTCTGTTCATACCTATGTAATTGGTTTTGTTTAAGTTTAAGATTCTTGTTTTGGACTTGAGTATGCTGCTGTCAAACATAACATAACAATTAAATTGTATTATGATCACTTTTTTCCAGAGGATCTTTTACTGTAAAATTACTAATTAACCTTGCCTCATTATGCAATACTAGATCTAAATTAGCTTTATCCCGAGTTGGTTCCACAATGTTTCATTCTAGGAAACTGTCACAAAGACATTCAACAAACTCATCTTCCAGAATACTTTTGCCAGTTTGATTTGTCCTGTCTAGATGAAGATTAAAGTCCCCCATAATTATTGCATTGCCTTTGTTACAGGCTCCAGTTATTTCTTGCTTCATGCTTTGTCCAACAGTATAACTACTGTTAGGGATCCGAGAAGCTACACCATTCTTTGAGCCACACATTTAATTCCCTAATCTGCTTGACCCGATGCCAATTTGTGCATGGCTCAGGTAGTAATCCAGAGATTATTACTCTTGAGGTTCTGCTTATTAATTTAGAACCTAATTCCTCAAACTCCTTCACAGAACTTCATTCTTGGTTCTAGCTATATCGTTGGGACCTACATGGACCACAACAACTGAATCCTCCTCCTCTCTCCGATATCAGACAGCAAGCTCTAATACCCCACAATTTCACAAATTTCCAGAACTTACCCTGTCGATATAGTTGAGTCTGACTATCACTCGAGGAGATAAAGGCTGAAAATTTGGCTCCATAGTGCCCGTGGTTTCGGTGCTACGGGTGCTGTTTTGGATCCAAAATGGCACCCATGCTGTGTACACCCACTTTGCTGTACACCATTTTTGGTAGATCAGTAGTGCAGGTATTAAGAGTGTGTGCTGGAAGTATGCAGAGTAGCCTGGGTTGCTTCTGGGTGACGAGGGCTTTCCTCTTAACACCTGGCTCATGAATCCGATGCGCAACCCAACCACAAGTGGTCAGTATTCATATAAATGAAAGCCATGCTGTTGCACAAAGTGTAATAATAATTAAGCAGATCATTGGGATGCTCAAGTAACATTCCGCTGCCTGGACTGTTTTGGAGGAGCCCTGCAGTACTTACTGGGGCGTGTGACCCGATTCCCCGTGATATGCTGCACTGTGTATAGCCTTGGAACACTGAGGGCACAGCCCTTGCCATCAGGAATATGACAAACAGCTCAGAAGCAGGAGGAAGAGGAGGAGCAGGAGGGAGGAGACAACTAACATGTCTCTTTTCTGGCTGGACTATCTGTGATCGCCCAATCTGATGACAGTTCCGCAGAACACAACCACAAATCCCCATTCTACAAGTCACACAACTTACCATCCCTCTGTCGTTGGCCATCACAGAGTCCTCTTGAACACAATGTTGAAATAAAAGTCACTACAAAACAACCATTCCAAGCCAACTTTATCAAACAAATCATCCAATATTCTATGCAAAGGTCAACTAATCACCCTTGTGCATTTCCTTATTGGCTGTGTTCCATGTGCCCTTGTCTGGCGTTCTGCTCTTACACAATGTTATCTTCTTTTGGGCCTCCTTATCTCGAGAGACAATGGATACGCGCCTGGAGGTGGTCAGTGGTTTGTGAAGCAGCGCCTGGAGTGGCTATAAAGGCCAATTCTGGAGTGACAGGCTCTTCCACAGGTGCTGCAGAGAAATTTGTTTGTTGGGGCTGTTGCACAGTTGGCTCTCCCCTTGCGCCTCTGTCTTTTTTCCTGCCAACTACTAAGTCTCTTCGACTCGCCACAATTTAGCCCTGTCTTTATGGCTGCCCGCCAGCTCTGGCGAATGCTGGCAACTGACTCCCACGACTTGTGATCAATGTCACACGATTTCATGTCACGTTTGCAGACGTCTTTATAACGGAGACATGGACGGCCGGTGGGTCTGATACCAGTGGCGAGCTCGCTGTACAATGTGTCTTTGGGGATCTTGCCATCTTCCATGCGGCTCACATGGCCAAGCCATCTCAAGCGCCGCTGACTCAGTAGTGTGTATAAGCTGGGGGTGTTGGCCGCTTCAAGGACTTCTGTGTTGGAGATATAGTCCTGCCACCTGATGCCAAGTATTCTCCGAAGGCAGCGAAGATGGAATGAATTGAGACGTCGCTCTTGGCTGGCATACGTTGTCCAGGCCTCGCTGCCGTAGAGCAAGGTACTGAGGACACAGGCCTGATACACTCGGACTTTTGTGTTCCGTGTCAGTGCGCCATTTTCCCACACTCTCTTGGCCAGTCTGGACATAGCAGTGGAAGCCTTACCCATGCGCTTGTTGATTTCTGCATCTAGAGACAGGTTACTGGTGATAGTTGAGCCTAGGTAGGTGAACTCTTGAACCACTTCCAGAGCGTGGTCGCCAATATTGATGGATGGAGCATTTCTGACATCCTGCCCCATGATGTTCGTTTTCTTGAGGCTGATGGTTAGGCCAAATTCATTGCAGGCAGACGCAAACCTGTCGATGAGACTCTGCAGGCATTCTTCAGTGTGAGATGTTAAAGCAGCATCGTCAGCAAAGAGGAGTTCTCTGATGAGGACTTTCCGTACTTTGGACTTCGCTCTTAGACGGGCAAGGTTGAACAACCTGCCCCCTGATCTTGTGTGGAGGAAAATTCCTTCTTCAGAGGATTTGAACGCATGTGAAAGCAGCAGGGAGAAGAAAATCCCAAAAAGTGTGGGTGCGAGAACACAGCCCTGTTTCACACCACTCAGGATAGGAAAGGGCTCTTGTTATACCAGTGGCTTAAGCATGGCTAGTGGAAGGCTGCTGACTTTCAGTGGGAGAGATTACAGATGGCCTTGCAGGACACCCTCGAATAGTTGTTAACCTGGAAGGCCTGGCTTTGGACTGCATCACCTCAGCACGGGCAGCAGCAATCTTCATGCCAGAGTTGACAGACAATAGCAAGGGCACTGGTGGCATGGCAGTGGTGGGAGGGCAAATGCTGTCTTCCTGCGAGAGGACAGCAGGTCCGTGCTCCATGAATCCACTGCCACTCCCCCCCGGGCTGGCATCTCAGCATTCCTAGTAATCTGTTGGAGGACACTGAAAGCCCCTTTGAACACTGGTATCCACAGCCATGATGGCAGCAGTCTGTGCCTGCATGGCAGCAAACTGTGCATGCATGGCAACAAGCAGAAATTTCATAACCTCGGTCTGAGCTTCCAGTGCAGCACTCAGACATTGGGTGGCTTCTACTTGTGATCCAATAGAAGCTGAGACATCAGACACTGCATGATTGGGTCCACAAGTATTGTCATGGAGTTGGCCACTACGTCCATGCTGGAAATCATGGGCTCCAAGCTCTGCACAAAACTCTATGCCAAGTTAGTAGTGGACTCCTCCGTGCTCCTGACAGTGACAGCTGGTTTTCTGGCAGGCCTGCCAATGCACCAAGCATTTCATTGTGCATGCCTGTCTGCCTTTTTCTGTATGCCACCCCATTGCAGTCCTCATTTGAGTCCTCTGCGGCAGAACTTGTGTGAGACCTTTCAGTGATCTGGCACTTGCATTACCCTTTCCCCTGGCTGCAGGCCACTTGTATCCAGAGACTCACCACAAACAGATCCCATCTCTATGCTACCATTTAAAGTATGCACAGTGCTAGTATCTGATCTGGTGGCTGCAAGGGTAAGATTGAGTGACAGCATTTTTTCGTCATAAGTGCCCTGCTCTTCTTGGACTTCACACTTCCACACCATCGCTTGACAGATATCAGTGCTCGAGTATCTGAAAAAAGAAATGCACAAGGTTAAGGTTGCGGTGCAAAGTGAGGTAAAGCAAGAGGTGCATGCTTACACCATCTGCAGCTTGTATATCAGAAGAGATTATAGGATGAGGAGGAAGTGGGATGTGAGAAGGTGGGTTAGGCAGGACCGTGTTGTCGTCATCTATGGTTTCAGTGCCGCCACTGTCCAAAGTCTCAGTATTGGCCGCTCCAATTATGCCAACCACTATCTCCTCCACAGCGGTTAGCTCCTGCTGCCTCTGATTGTGCACCACCTTGTCCTGCAGGAGAGAGGGAAGTGTGTCAGTGAGTTTGGTGCAATTGATTTGGGTGATGTGCCTATCATAGTTGAATAGCTGGCTGTGTGTGCTGGCTGAGAAATATGGGTCGGAGACTTTCAGCAGTGCTAAGTGTGTGAGGGGAGGTGGATGTTAGGTATATGTAGTGCTTGTTAGAGATTTTTGGTAAGTGAGTGAAGGTGGCATGGTGAATGAAGCAGTGTGTGGGGCTGGTGGTTAATTTGTAAGGATATGGCATTTGATAATTCATTCAATGGCCTTGACTACTTGTGTGGGGTCATTAAACTGCTTCCCGCACTGCATTCAAGTCCCTGGGGCTAGACAGCTGGTATAGACAGTGATGACTTATCTGCTTCTATTACCTACTCAGTGTCTTTCTGGAGGGACTCCTGGCACCCTATGGATTGAGGATCTCTTTCCTGCTGTCCACCTCCTGCACCAAGGCCTCCAGTGCTGCATCAGCGAACCGTGGAGCACACTCTGCCCTGTTGTGCCATATTCACACTTCTTCCTGCTCAGTGTCTCTTCCACAAACAGTTCCAGCACCTGCTCCAGCCAGAATACACCTTTACTTTAAGAGGTGAAAGCTGATTTTAAAGAGTGCAAGCTAGCTTTACGTGGTGCTAGCCTCCCATGAACATGGGGGCCCCCTACTGAGGCAGTGTGATTACCTCTGGACTTCACATTACTATCGTTTAACTTAGAGGGCAGCACAAAACCTGCAATGAACGGGGACACAACAATCGCACATCACCATCTCCATGTCTGTTTTCTGGCCTTATCCAATTTTCCCCCAAAACTTTAAACTTGGATTGGCACACTTTGTTGTGAAACCCTCAGCAGCCAAAATCCTTGCCTGTATTTTTGTTATATTTTGACCTCTTGCATACCATTCTCTTTCAAGCTCAAAGTTCCTTTTTCCAAAACTTTGGCTCATCCAAAATTCTTCTACTTGCAAACTGTCCCCCTCTAAATCCCACTTATTCTGTCTGACCTGCACTGGCTTCCTAAACCCAAACTGGTCAATCCCTAAAGCCTTGTTCTTATCCATAACAGCCTCCATGACCTCACTGTTTAATGCTGCAAACTTCTCCACTGATATCTCTGCCAGATCTCTTCATTCCTCCAACTCTACACTTCTGTGGATCCCACACTCTATTCCACCATAGGTGGCAGAAGCTGCACCTATTACATTCCTATTCTCCAAAGCTTTCCCTTCGCCACACCACATGTTGACCCAAAATTTGGTCTCTCTACTGCCTGCCCCATTTTTCAGGAAGAAGAGGGCTGTAGCAAGAACAATATTGCAGGAATTGACTTGATAGCAAATTCTCACTCAAGACCCATGTACAGTGAATTGCAATTTAGGTGCCGACATTCCATCCTCATTATGCCACATAAAACTGGGATTATATGGTGTAATGAGGACCGCAAGGCCATTTTGGTAAAGGACAATAAAGTGTTAGCTGAGTGTCGGACCTGTCCACTATTCAGAGTGGAAAATGACCAGAACTAGCATCCCTTAAAGTGCTCCTTGGAAGCAGTTCTGGCAAAAAGTTGTGCTTCAAGATAAGCAGAACTGCTTGCCCTGCTCCTCTCTGAGACAGTCATTCCCCCCAACCTTTCATTAATTCCATGCTCTCCCCTGATCCCGATCAGCCTAGCTGCAAGTCTGTGCTCTGTGACTGGCCAGTCCAGATTTCCTGATCCCCAAAACCATCAGATAGCTATTGTTATTTGAATCATGCAGGCAACTTGCCAATTAAATGTAAATGATGCCCGCCATCAAAATTGTTCAGTATTCTTGTTGACAACATCAGGTATGTGTTGCGACCATTCTGCCCATGTACACCACAGTCCAAAATTGAGGCCTCTGCCTTTAAATGCTTACTTAAAAACTACCTATTCACCTGTCATTTGGGCAATACTTCTAACTACCCACATGCTTGGTGTCAGTTTTGCTTCTGTGGAGCACCTTCAGATATGTTTCCATGTTCGAGGCATCACTGAAAATTTGTGGTTATTACTATTATCATGAATGCCACTGGGGCAATTCCTTGAACTGTCTGTTATAAAGAAAATTTTAGTTCTGGCTTATACTAAAATGCAACCACTAGTTCATCTTCGTTGACTACATTGCTGTCCCGCCGCTGGGAGTGGCGGTGGGTGAAAAAAATGGCAGCCGGCACACATGGGCCACGCGCTGCCATGGTGCCGTGATCTTGCATCCAACGGCTCATTAACATATGCATGGCGGCCAACCACCCGAATCACGTGGCGGGGGCTGCCTCGGCGGCACCGTGAACAGTGTCACCTGAGACGGTAGCAGGAGCTGTCACCAATTTTAAAAGGCTGCCAGCCCTGCAGACAGTTCTAAAGATGCAGAGTTGACCTCTACCCCCCTCCCCTATGAAAAACATGCAGAGTTCACCTATTCAACCACCGCATCCCCCCAACTTGCTGACAGAGCAATGCAGAGTTCACCCTTTACTCCCCACTTGCTGACACATGATTAATGGATTCGGAGTTCCAACCCCCTTGTTTAATTCTGTCCACTTAAATTTAATGTAAGTGTTTGAGTTCGCTGCAAAAACAAATAAGAGCAGCATATTACCTACCAAACTTTGCAGGCACCGAGGACCCTTGCCTCGTTAGCGCCAGCTTTTCAAGGACGGGAATGTGAAGGCACATGAATGCCACACATCGAGCTGAAGATTGGAAACGACTGGTAGGATCACGGCGAATTCCATTAAAATGGATGCAAACAGGTAATTTTATTATTTAAACCATGGTCCCGCCACAGAGCGGCGGAGGTGCCACCACAGAGCTTCCCCGTCGCTGGGAAGATCGGGCCCGGCAATCCTGGCATCGGGCTCCATGATGTGCCACTGCTGTGCCGATCTCCCAGCAACCCCCCACCCCCCGCCACAGAACCCGATGTTGGGCTGCGAACAAAATCCAGCCCATTATGTATAGCAAATAGAGTGACATTAAACCAGTACAAATAAATATGTTTTGTATATTTGTAATGTGTAATGAGACAGGATTAATTAATGACCTCATAGTAAAGGCGCCCCTGGTTAGCAGTGATCACAACATGATTGAATTTCGCATTCAGTTTGAGGCTGAGAAGAGTGGATCTAAGACGAGTGTTTTGAACTTGAATAAGGGTAATTATGAGGGTTTGAAGACAGAGCTGGCTAAAGTAAACTGGGAAATTAGATTATGGGATAGTGGCAGACATTTCAGGAGATATTTCATAACACTCAGCAAAGATACATTGCAGTGAGAAAGAAAGACTCTAAAGGAAGGATGCACCATCCGTGGCTAACTAAAGAAGTTAAAGATCATATCAAATTGAAAGAAAAAGCATACAATTCAGTGAAGAGTAGTGGCAGGTCAGGAGATTGGACCGAATATAAAAAATAGCAAAGAATGACTCAGAATAATGAGGGAAATTAGAGTATGAGAGAAGCTAGCTAGAAATATAAAAACTGATAGTAAGAGTTTCGACAGGTATTTCAAAGGAAAAAGAGTAAGTAAAGTGAGTGCTGGTCCTCTAGAGAGTGAGACTGGGGAGTTAATAATGGAAAATAAGAAAATGGTGGAGGAATTGAACAGATTTTTTGCTTCTGTCTTCACTGTAGAGGATACAGAAAACATCCCAGAAATAATTGTGAATCACGAATTTAAAGGGAGGGAGGAACTTAAAACAATTAGCATCACCAGGGAAAGGGCACTGAGAAAATTATTAGAACTAATAGCTGACAAGTCTCCAGGTTCTGATGGACTTCATCCTACTGTCTTGGAAGAAGTGGCTGTTGAGATAGTGGATGCATTGGTTTTAATTTTCCAAAATTCCCTAGATTCTGGAAAGGTCCCATCAGATTGGAAAGTAACGAATGTAACTATTCAAGAAAGGAGAAAGACAGAAATGAGAAAACAACAGGCCAGTTAGCTTAACATCTACATTAGGGAAAATGCTGGAATCTATGATTAAGGAGGTATAGGAGGTCATTTAGAAAATCTCAACGCACTCAGGTAGAGTCAACATAGTTTTGTGAAAGGGAAATCATGCTTGACTTATTGGAGATCTCTGAGGAAGTAACAAACAACGTGGATAAAGAGGAAGCTGTGTATGTGGTGTACTTGGATTTCCAGAAGGCATTTGACAAGGTGCCACATCAAAGGTTATGAAACATAATAAGAGTCCATGGCATAGGGGATAACATATTAGCTTTGATAGAGGATTGATTAGCTAACAGGAAGCATAGAGTAGGCATAAATGGGTTGTTTTTGGGTGGAGTGCCTCAGGGATCAGTGCTGGGGCCTCAACTATTTACAATTTACATCAATAAATATCAATAAAGGGACAAAATGTATGAATGCTAGATTTGCTCATGACACAAAGATAGATAGAGAATAAGTTGTGAAGAGGACATAAGCAGTCTGAAAAGGGATATAGATAGGTTAAGTGAATGGGCAAGGATTTGGCAGATGGAGTATAATGTGGGAAAGTGTGAACTTGTCCACTTTGGTCGGGAGAATAGAAAAGCACCATTTTATTTAAATGGAGAGCGATTGCAGAACTCTGAGATACAAAGTGATCTGGTGTCCTAGTACAAGAAAAACAAAAAAGCAAATGCAATGTTGTCATTTATTGCAAGCCGACTGGAACATAAAAATAGAGATGTTTTGCTACAGTTGTACAGGGCATTGGTGAGACCACATCTAGAGTATTGTGTACAGTTTTGGTCTCCTTATTTAAGAAAGGATATAATAGCATTGGAAGCAGTTCAGAGAAGGTTCACTCGCCTGATTCCTGAGATGAGAGGGTTATCTTAAGATGGAAAGGTTGGACAGATTAAGTCTGTATTCATTAGAGTTTAGAAGGATGAGAGGTGATCTTATTGAAACATACAAGATCCTGAGGGGACTTGACAGGGTGGATGTTGAAAGGATGTTTTCCCTTGTGGGAGAGATTAAAACTAGGGGCACAGTTTTAAAAATAAGGGGTTTTCCATTTAAGACAGAGATGAGGAGAAGTTTTTCCTCTCAGACAGCCGTGAGTCTATGGAACTCTCTTCCCGAGACTGGTAGAGGCTGGGTTATTGAATGTTTTTAAGGCAGACGTAGACAGATTCTTGACAAACAAGGGAGTCAAAGGGTATCAGGGGTAAGGAGGAAAGTGGAGTTGAGTCCACAAACAGATCAGTCATGATCTTATAGAATGGCAGAGCAGGCTCAAGGGGCTGAAAGCCTGCTTCTGCTCCTAGTTCATACATTCATTTGGTCATATGTTTGTATGTATGTAAGTATTGTCCACTCTTAAAATTGTTGGGTTCTTTGGCTCCTACCGCCACCAGAACAATTTTCATTTTGTGTGTTGAGTTTACCAGTTTTGTTATGTTTTGGTATTCGTATATTACGGCACAAAATTCAGATCCATAGTACCCATTATTTGTTTGCTACAGTGCCCTTAGAGGGCAAAAATGGGGTCTGTGGTGCATGCGCACACTTCTGGTGCAAATCGTGCCAGACGCCATATTGGTTAGGGCGCTAGCATGCACACAGCGAGGTTCACCGGAAATATACAGAGTAGGCAAATCATGAAGTCAAGCGGTGTGTTATTCTGATTTGGTGCGAGCTCTACCATTTTGAAGCTCAACACTCGAACTAACGCCCTCTCTTATTTGTGCATGGCTGAACAGCGTTTAGAAGAGGAATTAGCCCCACAGCAGCACAATTTAAAGGGAACATCAACTAAATAAAATGTAGTTACTGATTGATTTCTACTGGATGCTGCTGCAATTGTAGAAGTGTTTGGTGCTTTCTACAGTTCTTTAAAGCCCTCACTGAAATTTGCCACCTGCTGCAGCCACAATTGTAACTATAAAGTAGAGTAAGGACTGCATTGCCAGTGACTCTGAAGGTGACTGTGGCCTTGAACTTTTATATGTCGGGTTCCTACCAGGTTGGACACGGTGGGCTGAATAGCTGCTTTCTGTGCTGCAAATCTTTCTCTGTTTCTGTGTTCTGTGTTGAGGCTGATGATATTTGCAACATCTCACTGTTGCCATCTACTGTTACGTAAGGGAGGGCACTTAGGCTCTTTATGCAAATAGAGCTGACTGCATTTCATTCTCTTTTGCCAGAGAGCATCAGGTGGAGTGAGAAAGCAAATTCACTAGGATTCCATGGTGCAAACTGCTTTGTTTTGCAGGCACCACATGTCAACTCTGAGATCTACTTCAAAAGGAATTCCACTTCCTCAACATCCAGCTGGTGTGTGGCCATACACAGAGAATCATGCAGATCAATGCCAGGTATCCTGGCAGCAGTCCTGATACCTTTATTCTGCAGCATTATGTTGTGCCAGCTGTATTTGAGCCGCCATGACAAATCAAAGGGTAGCTAATGGACAATAAGATCATCAGCTGACAATATGCTGATGACTCCAGTGAGCAACCCATGCACATGTGTGCAGCATGCAGGCAATGAATGCAATGCTGCCACATGAAATGTAATAAAGCAGACCATGGGCGTTCTGAATGATTGTTGGTAGGTGAATGATGGGAGTGTATTGCATTCAGCAGTGTCTGGGGCTGATGGTGGGTTATGGCATTTGAAAATGTATTCACTGGCCTTGACCACTTGTGTGAAGATATGAACATTTTGCATCTGCATCCAGGGGCTTGACTCCTGGAATTGACTGCTACTGCTATCTGGTCTCACGGCCGTCTGAGAGTTTGTCTAAAAGGCATCCTGGCCCTCAGTGGCTGCATCAAATCTCTCATCCTTTACATCTCCTCCACCAAGGCCTCTAGTGCAGTGTTCAAGAACCTTGGAGCCCACTCTCTCCCCATGCTGTGTCATTATTCAGTTTATTTTCCATGTCAGAGTGACTTGTGTGAGGATTTCCACTACCTGCTGTAGCTATAGTGCACCTTCTCTTTAAGAGGTGCCAGCTGCCTTTATGTAGTGCAAGCTAGCTTTAACTCGTGCTAGTCTCTCATGATTTTGAGCCCCTTACTGAGGCGTATAGCATTTAATGCTGTGGTTAGCACTGGTAGTACGCTGCAATCATGGTAATGAGTAGGCAGCACAAAGTTGGCTTGCTGCCTGTTGCACATTGAGCAGACACGAGGTAATCATGCATTATGAGCCCATGCCCGTTTTGGGGGGCTGTCTTCGACTTAGAATTTCCCTTTTAAAAATCCCAGCAAATATTTGGAAGTGTTCTCTTCAAATTATTGTTGTTAGTGCAAAGAAGGGTAAATCCAAAGTTGATTGCATCAAGGCTTTACTCCCTGTTGATTTTTCCCAACAGATAGATTACGATTTGCCACAAACTATTCTGAAGTAACTGGAGCTCAGTGCCCGTGTCATTTTTGTGATGCATTTTTACTGTTTTTCCATAGAAATAAAATTATATCTGGGGAGTATAGATTCAACCATTCTGTAAATCAAATATGAACTTGTACGAGTCCAAATAGAACACTGTTTGACTTTTGTCAAAATAGTCTAGCCCAATTTCCATTTACTTAAATCTTTGGACTAGATGACAGACAAGTGTGAGGTGATGCATTTTGGCAGAAGGGATAGGGTGAGACAATATATACTTAATGGCACAGTTCTAAAGAGTGTACAGGAACACAGGGACCTGGGGGTGCAGAGAAGGGTAAATCCAAAGTTGATTGCATAAAGTCTCAACTCCCAGTTGATTTTTCCTGATAGATTACAATTTGTCACAACCTATTCTGAAGTAACTGGAGCTCAGTGCCCATGTCATTATTGTGATTCCATTGGGATCTTGGGCTTCATAAATAGAGGCATAGAGTACAAAAGCAGGGAAGTTATGCTGAACCTGTATAAAACTCTGGTTAGGCCCCAACTAGAGTATTGCATCCAGTTCTGGTCACCACACTTTAGGAAGGATGTGAGGGTCCTTGAGAGGGTGCAGAGGAAATTTACCAGATTAGTTCCAGGCATCGGGGATTTTAGTTACAAGGTTAGGTTGGAGAAGCTGGGGTTGTTCTCTCTGGAGCAAAGATAGGGATGGAAAAGATTCTGACAGGCTTAGATAAGGTAGACAAGGAAAAACTGTTCCCACTAACTGATGGTACAAGGACTAGGGGACACAGATTGAAGATTTTGGATAAGAGTTACAGGGTGAATGTGACGAAGAACCTTT
This sequence comes from Heterodontus francisci, assembly GCF_036365525.1. Classification (NCBI taxonomy): domain Eukaryota; kingdom Metazoa; phylum Chordata; class Chondrichthyes; order Heterodontiformes; family Heterodontidae; genus Heterodontus; species Heterodontus francisci. Next base: position 33,341,887 of record NC_090389.1, read on the forward strand.
TTACACAGCAAGTGGTAATGACCTGGAACTCGCTGCCCACAAGGTTTGTGGAAGTGGAGACAATTGATTTCAAAAGGAAATTGGATGGGCATTTGAAGGAAATAAATTTGTAGGGCTAAGGGGATTGAGCAGGGAAGTGGGACTGACTGGAGAACCAGCATGGACTCGATGGGCCGAATGGCCTTCTTCTATTGCCATAAATGACTTTTAAAAACTAAATGACTCTAGCTGTGCATTCAGCTGTAACAGTTAGATATAAGTTGCATTTTATTTGAAACATATGTCAACAAAATGGTTTGAAAAAGTTGTTTTAAAAATGCTCGATTGTTTCCTTGCATTTAAGACTTTTAAGACTAGCCCTGCAGTCCAAGAATCAATCCTTCCATTGACCTTGGTTAGAGACTCCACAACTAGAGATTTCCTGCAGTTCTATAGAATTTAGCAGTGACGGTCTAATGCTTGCTGATTCTGAAAACAGCATTGTTTCACAGAAAAATCAGTGCATTTTTATCAATTAGTGTTTTTTAAAATATATTTTTGCTTTCTTTTCTTTCAAAAGATTACTTTCCCCTACCCACAAAGAAGACAGCTGATGGAATACAAATATAGTTTAAATAGCATAACTAGCAACTACTAACATTCACTAAAATTAGAGATGATTTGTTTCAGGTAACACTAAGCAATTGACAAGTGAAGGCAAATGATTATTGTTTCCAATTATTACTAAAAGGTATTGAGCTAGAAATTGGCAAGTCACGTCATTAGAAAAACACATTAACATAGCTCACTGCTATTAATTCATTTTTAAAAATCCAGCAATTCCGCGACTCAAATAAAATGCGATGTAAGTGGTGAGCGATAAAGTCCAATTGACGTGTTCATCAAAAAAAGACACCATTGCAGCAATATCTGGCTCGTTAACAGTGATTAAATATGCACATGATCGCTGTTCCATCTGGTGTAAGTTTTGGGTTCTCATATCTCTTTGTATTGTATGGCTTGTACGTTGCTGGTGATTGTTATTGTTTTCTTTCTAACAAAATTGGCATCCGTAAAGTAAGAACGATTTATACACAAATGCTACAGAATTCATGGTACAAAGATTTTTGGTAATACTTGAATTTCATCCAGTGCTAAATCATGTATGATTTTGACTTAATTTTGGACAAAATGAATGGGGTAGAGGTTCTGCTTTGGCTGCTATTGACGAACCCAGCACAAATTACACGCAAATTTGTCCCTATTTTGAAAGTGTTTTTCTTTCCCCAAGTTTCTGCTCAAACTTACTTGCATATCGATGAACACAACATCTGCCAGTACAATTGGGAAGCATTTTAAAAACTATTTTATTAAAAATTTTGCTCATAAACATATTCCTTGATGTACTTAAGAAGTTGGAACTTTGTGAAGTTTGATTAATACAGGTGGAAATGTGTTTATCAAAAAATATCATTTTAAATCACAGTGTCAATCACCTGTGAGTAACCCAATTTTAAATGACTGAAAATTGAGTTTTAAAAAAATAAAAAATACTTTCTAGTTAGATTGGGATACAGAAGTCAGTCACCTAGAAAATTTAAAGAAAAAAAATAATTCAAAACCTTTCAAAACACACTGCTGGTGTCCTCGCATCCAAAAGATCCAGCTTAATTGCTGGAGTCGCCTCAAAGGCCAGCAAATGAGCACAGTTAGCAGAAACGTTCGATGGTGATTAATTCACAGCCTGCTTCTAGCTAGCGCAGAAGATTGCAGAAGCAAAGTTGTATTAAATACAATTTGTGCTTAAAACCTGCGATCTCTTGCCCCAGTTACGCCGATATTTGTTGAATTGCACCGGAAAAACAAGTGCAATCAAGCAGAAACAAGGCTTTGCAATTGAGGGTAGTTTTATTAATTTGGTTGCTTCACTGTGACTTCACTGCAGGACAAAGAGTCTGCTGAAGTGAAATAGAATGATGGGTGCAAAGTATAAAGCAGTCATTAAAAAATTGATTAATCTTTGTGCCATCTTTTTCTTTTCTTTCTTTCTCAACTCAGTCTACTTTCACTCTCACCCTTGTTCCCTGACTCCCAAATAGTAATTTTTCTTGTCTGGATATCTAGATAAATTTGTTTCAGCTAATTGGGTCCATCGCGTGTTCTCACATGATGTTCCTCAATTTTAGTAGATGGCAGAATAATATTTCACCTGACTGTGACTTGGTTTTAATAAAATTTAGTATATAGCGAAGATTAAGTGAACAACAGCCGTGATGCACTATTGAATTTGCTGCAGTTTTTAAGCTTAACTATCTTCCGAAATAAATAGAAAATAGTAAATAACTGTGAGGACTTTGCAAAACCATGGATAGATTTCCATCTTCAATGCATGGTTAGATTGACTCCCCTTCATAGAATCCACCTGATCTTCATTCTATTAATTTCAGATTATAACTTGGGTGGTTAAGAGACATTCTACCCTCATAATGTACATAATATTCTTTTTTTCTCATTGTTTATGAAAGCTCCCTGGCCTGACTATCTCTCTGTGAAGGCTTCAGAATAACTCTCTAATTTTAACATGACAGGCTGAAAAATTAGGACTTTCCAATGAGGACTAGGAGCAGGCAAATTTAAATAATGAATAAAAAAGCAAAATACTGAAGATGCTGGAATAAAAACAGAAAATGCTGGAAATACTTGGCAGGTCAAACACCACCTGTGGAGAGGGAAACAGAGTTAACGAACATTTCAGGCTGCAATTTAAGAGCCCCCGCCGTCAAAGTAGATGGCAGGCGTAAAAATATGCACCCTGCCCACACGGGCACCGCGTCACGGAGCCGCCGTAATTTGAAACGCGGCGGCTTATTTACATGGCTGCAGCGCCTGTTCCCCGCAATCACATGGAGGAGGCGGGCAAGCCATCGCAGGCAACGTCCCTTAATGGAGATTTTAAAATTAAAGGGCCAGGTAAGTTCAATGACCAAAAAAATGTTTTAAATTACCATTAAAGTCATTTTCACCCCCCACCCCCAAATGGCATTTCAAAACATTCCTGCCCTTTCCCCACCACCCCCACCGGGAATTTTCTTTTAAAGAATTTGACTACCCCCACCAAAGTTCTGCACCTTTGCCCTTTACCCCTTCCCATCACCCCCCCCCACCAATCCATAGCGATGTCACCCCATTCCTGCCCCCACACAGAAAAAAATCCTCCTTCCCCCTCCCCACAGGTGTCGTGCCACGTTTCCCCGAAAGGGGATTCGAAGGCATGGCATTGTCGGCCGCCCGAATGAAGATCGGTGCGGTAATTAAGGAAGCGACCACCATCGCCGAGACTGGCACGGGGCCTGTCGCTGTCGGGGTCGGTGGGCCTCCACCGCACCGATCTTCATTGCCCCCCTGCCAACGTTCCCAATAGCAGAGGGGCTTTAAAATGCAGTCCTTCGGGTTGATGACCTTTCATCTGAACTGGAAAAATTAGAGATATAACAGCCTCTGAACAGTTACAGGGACAGGGAACAGGTGGGAGAGAACAAAAGCAAAGATCTGTGATAGGATGGAAGGCAGAAGGGATTACATGGCATGAGGGATCATGGTGCAAGGGAAAAGGAGATGGTACTGGGACAAGTAAAGAAACAAAAGATGGGTCTAAAGGAGGTGTCAATTTGTTTTCATTCATTTGTGGAATGTGAGCATCACTGGCAAAGCCAGACTTTATTGCCCATTCCTAATTGCCCTTGAGAAGGTGATGGTGAGCTGCCTTCTTGAAGTGCTGCAGTCCATGTGGTGTAGGTACATCCACAGTGCTGTTAGGGATGGAGTTCCAGGATTTTGATCTCATGACAGTGAAGGAACATCGATATATTTACGAGTCAGGATTCTGTGTGACTTGGAAGGAAACTTGCAGGTGGTGGTGTTCCCTTGCACCTGCTGCCCTGTCCTTCTCGGTGGTGGAGATTGTGGGTTTGGAAGGTGCTGTCGAAGAAGCCTTGGTGAGTTGCTGCAGTGCATCTTGTATATGGTCCACACTGCTGCCACTGTGTGCTGGTGGTGGAGGGAGTGAATGTTCAAGGTAGTGGATGGGGTGCCAATCATGTGGGTTGCTTTGTCTTGGATGGTGTGATGGTCAGGGATTCAACAATGGAAATGCTAAGGAGAATCAAGGGGAGATGTTTAAATTGCCTCTTGTTGGAGATTGTCATTGCCTGGCCCTTGTATGGCACTTGCCATTTATCAGCCCAAGCTTGAATCTTGCCCAGGTCTTGCTGCATGCAGGCCCAGATAGCTTCAGTATCTGAGTAGTTGCAAATGGTACTGAACACTGTGCAATCATCCCCACTTCTGACCTTATGTTGGAGGGAAGGTCTTTGATGAAGCAGCTAAAAATGTTTGGGTCCAGAACATTACCCTGAGGATCTCCTGCAACAATGTCTTATGAAGACAGATTGAGCAGTTTAGGCCTTTACTCTCTGGATTTTAAAAGAATGAGAGGAGATCTAATTGAGGTATATAAGATGATTAAGGGGATTGACAAAGTAGACGTAGAGAGGATGTTTCCTCTTGTGGGGCAATCTAGGTCATAGTTTTAGGATAAGCGGTAGCACAATTAGAACAGAGATGAGGAGAAATTACTTCTCTCAAAGGGTCATGAATCTGTGGAATTCACTACCCCAGAGTTCAGTGGATGCTGGGATATTGGGTAAATTTAAGAAGGAGATAGACAGATTTTTCATTAGAAATGGGTTGAAGGGTTATGGAGAACAGGCAGGAAAGTGGAGTTGAGGCCAAGATGAGATCAGCCATGATCGTATTGAATTTCGGAGCAGGCTCAAGGGGCTGAATTGCCTACTCCTGCTCCTAGTTCTTATGTTCTGCAGCCAAGATGATTGGCCTCCAACACACGCAACCATCTTCTTTTGTGCTAGACATGACTCCGGTGGAGTGTTTCCCTAATTCCCACTGACTTCAATTTTGTTAAGGCTCCTTAATGCCACACTCAGTGAAATATTGCCTTGATATCAAGGACAGTCACTCTCACCTCACCCCTGGAATTCACCTCTTTTATCCATGTTGGAGCCAAGGCTGTAATGAAGTCTGGAGCCGAGTTAACCTTGTGGAAGCCAAACTGAGCATCGGTAAGCAGGTTATTACTGACTAAGTGCTGCTTGTTAGCACTGTCAGTGACACCTTCCATCACTTTGCTGCTGATTGAGAGTCGATGGGCCTGTAATTAGCCAGTTTGGATTGGTCCTCCTCTTTGTGGAAAAGACATATGTATGCAATTTACATGTTGTTGGGTAGAATGCCAGTGTTGTAGCTATACTGGAACAGTTTGGCTAGGGGCATGGCTAGTTTTTTTTTAGTTTTCGAGCTACAGCACTGAAACAGGCCCTTCGGCCCACCGAGTCTGTGCTGACCATCAACCACCCATTTATACTAATCCTACACTAATTCCATATTCCTACCACATCCCCACCTGTCCCTATATTTCCCTACCACCTACCTAAACTAGGGCAATTTATAATGGCCAATTAACCTATTAACCAGCAAGTCTTTGGCATGTGGGAGGAAACCGGAGCACCCGGAGGAAACCCACGCAGACACAGGGAGAACTTGCAAACTCCACACAGGCAGTACCCAGAATTGAACCCGGGTCGCTGGAGCTGTGAGGCTGCGGTGCTAACCACTGTGCCACTGTGCCGCCTCTATAGTTCTAGAACACATGTCTTCAGTACTATAGCCAGAATGTTGTCAGGGCCCGTAGCCTTTGCTGTATCTAATGCCTTCAGATATGTTGTTCAGGACTCGGCCAGCTCATCAGTTAGTGGTCTACTGAGCCACTCTTGGTGATGGACATTGAAGTCCCCCATCCAGAGTACATTCTGTGCCCTTGATACCCTCAGTAATTCTTCCAAGTGATGTTCAACATGAGGAGCACTGATTCATCAGGAGGTGGTAATCAGTAGGGGGTTTCCTTGCCCACGTTTGACCTGATACCATGAATCTTCATGGTGTCCAGAGTCAATGTTGAGGATTCCCAGGGCCACTCCCAACTGTGAGTAAGCAGAATCATCACCAATAGCTGCCATTTTGAAAAAAGGGGGCTGAGATTACAATCTGAAATTGTTGAACTAAATGTCGAGTTCAGACGACTGTAAAATGCTTAATTAGAAGATGAAATTTTGTTCCTCAAGCTTCCATTGAGCTTCATTTGAACAGTGTAGGAGGCCGAGGACAGAAAGGTCAGAGGGGGAATGAGGTGGAAAATCAAAATGACAAGTGACTGAAAATTTGGGGTTCTACTTTGGACTGACTGGAGATGTTCTGCAAAACAATCAACTTCAGCAAAACGATCACCCAATCTGTATTTGGTCTCCCCAATGTAGAAAAGACTGCATCAGGAGCAATGAATACAATATACTAAATTGAAAAAGGTAGCAGTACATTGCTGTTTCACCTGGAAGGGATCCTGGATGGTGGGAAGGGAGGAGGTAAAATGGCAGGTGTTGCAGCTCCTGCAGTTGCATGTGAAGGTGCTGTGGAAAGGGGAGGGGTAGTGGGGCATGATAGAGGAGTGGACCAATGTGTTGCAGAGGATATGGTCCTTTCGGAATGCTGAAAGGGAAGAGGAGGGGAACCACACTAATGCATCAGTCGCCACATGCATGCTGTCTAACTTTTTCTGATGAAAGTTTATCGACCTGAATCGTTAACTCTGTCTCTCTCTTTACAGATGCTACCTGACCCGCTGAGTATTTCCAGAATTTTCTGTTTTTACTATAAATTTAAAATAACTCTCTGAGTCCAAAAAAGAACTGACAATCACATATATATTTCAAATTGATCTCACAAAATGTTTGCATTTGACTCATAGAATTGGCCCTCCCTCGAATGCCAGGCACACCAAACCAACTAATCCTGCAACTGTTGTATAATAATAGATAAAGACGTGTTTTCCTATGCATGAAGCTGTTTTTAACTCCTAAAGTACAGTGGCAGAGAAATAACCAGTAGATTATGACACTATACAAGTGTTTCATCTTTTCCCTGTTTGCTTTGAAATCCCAGCATTTGAGAAAATGCGCATTGTGATAGAGTTAGCAGTTTGCTTTGAAATGACTGGAGCTTTACATTGCAATGATACAGACTTTCAACTGGAGTCTTTATATATCAGCACCTGACCTGAAGATGGCATTTTTTTCTAGCAGAAAAAAAATGGAATCCTGGTACTAAATAGTTGTTATTAATGGGAGAAGTAAACATTGTGAGCAAATGCATTAAATATAGTGATGGCCTGGAGACCAAAATATGTGAGCACCAAAGTGAAAATTTAGCCCAATGTTTGTGTGTGTAGGCACCAGAAAGCTCTAACCCAAACTATTAATAGCTTGTTCTGTTCTCAATTGCTTAAATAACATTGAAAGATTAACACCATTTTATATGTTTATTTGCAGTTTTACACAATAGAAGAGTATTGCAATGTATATTGTTCAAGTAGTTGTTCCCTTTGTGTTCTTTCCCAGTACCTGTTGAAAGTTCTGTAAATTCACATGTGTCTGTCTCTGTGCTTTATTTTTCAGGATTCTCCTCCACTTTCTCTATTCCAACTACTTCCCTTACCCTAGTTGCCAATGATTCTCTGTCTTCTATAGGTATTTCATATTCGGTTGCATAATATATTAAATTTCAACAACACAAAATTCGAAGTGCTATGTCATAGGAAACTGTTTCAAGTAGCAAAGTTTTTTTTTCTGGAGGCAATTAGCATATTGAGATTTGTAAAGTTCTCCCTGCCGTGTCTACATCTGCTCCCATGGTTGAGATTTGCCATAGGGGGCACAGTAAAGGAATACTACCTGCGATGATGATGTCTGCCTTTTCAAGCTAGGACATGCAAAATACACAATCAAATGTCATATAAATGGGCATTCTTTTTATTAAAAAATTACCATATTCAAAACTGAAAATTTGCCATTTTCAACACTTTTCAAATGTACTCGCTTTGTGTCATTTGTCACAGAAATACATGTAGATTGTACCCATCTGATAGGGGATTGTATTCAATGAGCCATGGTGGTATTTTCAGTCTCTGACGTTTTTTACACCAGTGAAAATAAAACTATTATATAGGCAGTAAAATGTAAAGTAATCATCCTTTCTCCCAAAAAATGTGGGCTAAAAATGCTTGCAAACGAGTACAATTTTGCTCCAGGCAGTAGTAGATTCTAACAGTCCATTTACTTGTGTGGAAAAGCTCTGTAACTCATTCACATGTAGCTATAACCCATGAGTGTGGGATCTCTCACACCTTGGGAAGAGATCGAGTTGATTCCCTGTAGCCCATGTGATATAAGTAGATAAGAGATATGCCATTGAAACAGAGAATGAACCATTTATCAACATTCTGCTCTTGTGTTTAACATCGTCATTTTAAGATGACCTTGAATTGTTTTGAAGGCTGAGATACCAGACAACAATAAGCTTGGCTTTTTTTGTTATTGAGGAGTCATTGCTTAGACTAAACTACTGCTTACATTGCACTTCTATCAGCAATCATTTCCTTGTGCTCATGAAATTCTTCCTCTGTGGAGCATCTAATGGTAGTTCTGCAAAGCCCTAAGTGAAAAACATGGTAATATCAAACATTATTCCAGTAATAGTTTTGTAATACTGACGGATAAATACATTGTATGTTTCTACAATTTTGCCTATACAGACTGCTTCTTATTCAATTACTTCTTACTTTTACCAATTTGTCTTGATCTGTATCCTTTGGGCTTAGCAAAATCTTTTCTCAACTGACTAACTAATAAGATGAACATGACAGTTTTTTCTTTTACTGTATGCTGCTACCTTACTGCAGAATGGAACATTGTAGAGTTAGCTGCTCTGCTGCTTCAGCATTTCAAATGAAATTATTTGAATTGGATCTTATATCAATTAGCAACTTAACAACATGCATTTCTCACTCTTCTTATCAGTCTCTTTGAAGACCAGCATTTAAAGCTAATATGCAAACATGGAACATTTATTGTTTTCGGCTCATATTTATTTCTTTGTTCCATCCTGCCGTATGTCAGGGTTTGAAATTAATATACATGCCATGACAAACATGCACCTATGGCTGATTTGCAGACTAGAATTTAATTAGCAGCCAACAGTTCCCCCAGCATTACTTTAACTGATCTTTAATTACAAACCCTGCAGTGTGCATGCTGTTGGCAAATTTGTAATCTAACTGTCCTTTTTACTTCCCTGTATCTGCGAATAACAGTGCTGCATTAATGCGATATTGCTTGTCTTGTTACTTATTCAGTAGTTCCAGTCTTGCTGAACATCAGTTCTTCTGTAAGTGCAACATATGCAAACATCAGCTGGATTCCAGGAATGGGACATGCAGCTTCTGAATTTTATGTTGCATACATGAATAACCGTAAGCTGTTCTCGCTCTCTAATTCTTGCAGAAATTGTAACAAAATCCCCAATGGGCCTGTTAACATACCTATTCCACTAGCCCCACTAACTATGATTAATGACGCAGATCAATGCAGTTAATTTCTTTATAACTCAGTCTCAAAATAGCTGCTGCTATAGGCAACTTTTTTTATTGTAAATACCAAATTGTATTGTCGTTGTATAATTTGTATTATTATGTAGGTTCCAATGACCTATTTCCATGGTGACCTTTTAAGAAATAAAAGGTATAGTGATAAATGTGGCATAACTTTTATAATTGAATCTAATTATGCTTGAGTTGTTTTGGGATTAAAATCCCAACCAATATGTTGGAGTTAATTTTCTTAATGCAATTTCCATAGGTAAAGGTAAATGGAAGATTTCAGACGCAGTAAATATTTCACAAAATTTCCACATCTTAGAGGGGCTAGAACCTGGAACGGAATATACAATCCGTCTTATGGCTAAGAACTGGTTTGATAACACTAGCATTTTTGAAGATGTTATAGAAACAAGGGGAAAAGGTGAGGCACTGGTCCCATTTAAAATCTAGTGAACACATGTTTCATACATTAAAAAAAACTGAAAGAACCAGTGGCGGAGCTCGAGGGACTGGGCAGTGGGGCGGGGGGGAGGGTGTTGGGATGGATCATCACTGCCCCCCCCCCCAATTACCTTGAGGTCAGCCACTTTGCCTTTGAAGGACTGCCTCCATTTCACTTCCAGGAATCTCTGTCACCTGTCTTCAGCCTTCAGGCTTGGCCAGCAAGTCAGTGCAGTTCCTGGCTCAGCCTTGAGATGAGGTATGGGAATATTCCCCAGTTACCACCTTGGTATCATGTCCTGCCAATTTGGCCAAATTTCAAGTTCGACAACCCACCCTGCTCCCCTCCCACCCCACCCCACCACCTTCCAAAGTAGCCTATGCTCCGCCACTGAAAGAAACATAATTTGTGTTCAAAAGTATTGTTGATATGAAAAAGTATTTTTCTAAGATTATAAAAATAAAAAAATGGTTCAGAATAAGTCACAGCAAAACACATCTGGATGCTGTAATCTATAGAAATTGTGTTATATTGGACCAGTATGCATGTAATGTTCAGTCCTTTGGGATTCTTTGTATATTAGTGCTTTGCTGCTCTGCTGATAGTTCAACTTGCTTTTTTTCTCAGTTCATTAGCATTGTTTTTGCATGGGCTCCTGATGCTTTCCCCCTTGCTTAACTGGCTCTTATTACCGTGCTTTATAATGCACTCATGACTGGTATTTCAAGCCAAAATCATACATGATGCGATAACAGTGAATGAATCAGCTTAATCAGAATCCATGCACACACTGGTAATTTAGGGTTCTTTTTGAATTTCACAAAACTATTCTCAATTCCCTGAATAATTTGATGTATTTGTACAGCAGATGTCAAGAACAATTTGCTTAAATTTTTATCTAATAAAGAAGAAATGGCTATTACACAGTGTTACCCATAATTGTGTTTTCAGGACATAACTATGACAGGTTGCTTTGTTCAGTTCCTATGTAGCTTCACGGATCCCTAAAATGGAGTTTATGAGACAGGGACACAGCCAAGAGTTGATTGGCATCAGAACTCCTGATGCAAATACAGTGTCCTGATGTAGAATCATAGAATTTCATAAAACAGTATAACACAAAGAGCTCAGAATAACATAAAAGTTTTCAATCTTTCTTAGTAGTTAGGTTATTTTGTTATAATATATACAAGTTATGTGCTTTTAGGAAATTAAAAATTGTACTAGGCTTTTATGGCACATTTTGACTCAGTACTTTCATACATGCATTGTGCCAAGTGATATCAATGAGAAGTGTTCTTTCTAACAAATCCAAGTTCAAGGGTATAACATCACACAACTGAAGCATAAGATTTTTTTCTTGCAGCTCATTACCAGGTGAGACATGCCTTGCATATATTATAAAATAAATAATACATTTCTAGTAAAGCAAGATTGAATATCTCAAAATGTAACATTCTTGACATTTAGATAAGGTGCATGAGTAAAAGTGATGTATGGTGTATCGATTGTATAAAGTTGTAACAATTTATCTTGTACTATATCTTTCTTTCTGATGGTTAAAAAGATAACTTAATTTTACTAATTGCTGCTTTTCTTAATGATTAATTATGTGACCTACAACAGCATATGCAGGGATTCACGGAGGAATATCTACTCAAGGATGGTTTATTGGCCTGATGTGTGCTGTTGCTCTCCTTACCTTGATTTTACTGATTGCTTGCTTCATAAAGCGAAACAAAGGTGGAAAATATTCTGGTATGTACTGAAGTTTAATCATGTAGCATATGAGAATGTATATGATCACTGTATATAAATGCATATTGAAATAGAGAATGTTGGTTTTGATAGAATACAAGGTACAACAGGAAAGAAAATGTCAAAATAGCATAATCAAGACAGGTCTAAAAATTGTTCCTGGTGGTAAGGCATGCATTTTTTTTTATAATTTCCTAATAAAATAAGCTCTCATTGAAATCTGGTATAATTATATTCTGTGTTTGCTGTAATATAACACACATATATTTAAAGTATATGTCTGTGCAAACTTCCTGTATCATTGGACTGGATTTTACCAAGCCAACAACGTTGAACTCCGTGGTGGAGAGGGCCGGATGATGAGTCCGGCAGCGGTCCACCATGCAGGCTAATGCCATGAGGGCCTGGCCCGATCCTCCCAGAGGCAGCGAGGCTCCGTGACAGCACCCCCTGCCATCGGGCGACGGGAACAGCATTTCAATATGTAAATGAATGGCATGAATAAATTTAAATAAACTTACCTGAAATCTTCCAGGCCCGCCATGATCCTCGGTGCAGCGGCTGGCACTCCCACACCTTCAAATCCACATTTGGGGAAAGCCGGCATGACACTGGTGGGGAAGGGGTGGTGTTAAGATTTTCAATGCGGGGAGGATGGGGTCAAATAAACATAATGGGTGCAGGGGATGGAGGAAAGTGGTGAACTTTAAACTTTGTGCAGTTTTGGGGGGAAAAGTCAGATTTAAATGGTAAGTGTCTTGGGGTTGTGGGGCGGAAGAGCAAATAGTTAATGTAATTGTTATTGGGGGGTGGGAAAGGGGTGTTAGAAATTTTTTGGATAAATTTTGAAGGAATACTACTGACGCCATTGCTGGAGACGGACAGCCCGCCCACTCCACAAGATTGGGATGGGGGGGGGGGCGATGCGGGTCGCCCTGACTATGTAAATGAGCCACCGTGAGGGAGATCCCGGCAGCTCTTTGGCATTGAGCTCTCCGCCGAGATCGGCGGCAGGATCTTAAAATCCAGCCCATTGTTTCTAATATAAATTGCTACGTCCTCATTTAGATTGGAAACTGCAAGTTCCCCAGCCTGTAGGGCAGAGAAATTCTCCTATAGCAACCAACTCGACGGGCTGAATTTTACCAGTCCTCTGACATCGGGGGTCATGGCGGGGGGGCCTGGAAAATACATCCGGGAGAGGCCCGCCAGGACCCTCGACACCTGGTATGTTCCACCCCATTTTTCCGGCACTGGCGGCACCCCAATTAAGATATGTAAAGCGCTATTTACCTTGCCTGATTATGCATCCCGCTGCCTCTCACTCCACATTTCTGAATTTTTCGTTGAACGAGCGGCTGTCATGTGCCGTCCCGTTCACGAATAAGACAGCCCGGCGGGACAGCTGAAGTAGGAGAAAGCGCAAACAGTGCAGGTAAGTCTGGATATATCGGGGTCTTAACTCTGCATAATGGAAGGGAGGGGCGGTGTCGGTGGGGGGTGGGGTGGGGAGGATGCTGTTACCAGGGTCGCAACTCTGCATACTGACACTGTTACCGTGCTCTCAACTCTTGAGGCATGTAGGGAGATACGAGGGGAGATCAGATTACTGGGAGCACCGCTCTGCAGATATGAAGGGAGGTACTGCATACTCTCCTTCCGTAAACGATGGCCGCTCTGTGCCATTATTTGTTTGTGTGTGTGAGGGGGCAATGGCACTCTAATCACTCTGTGTGTGGGGAGGGTGCCAGAAATGGTAAGCGTCTAAAGGTTATCTGGCTGGTGGGGCAATCGATGCAGCAGGTAGAATCTTTATGTGGTCATGCTGTGCCAATCTTAGTGGGAGCTAAGATGGGCAATGCCATGCCACGCCACACAGTTGAGGCATGAATGCCTGTTAGGTACCTCCAAAGAAGTGAAGGAAATGACTTTATTTGTCATGTGGAGATGGGTATGGTTCATCCTGTATTGTCTGATCTGCTTCTCGTGAGGATCCATATGCACCACAGGCAAACCAGCAGACAGGTGCAGCCCACATAGAAGTTCCAGGGCGTGAGCAGCAGCAGCCAAGGAGAGCTCGCCACTACAGATCGCCGTCCATCTACTGGTCCCGCATGACATACCTGCAGATGTCTGAGCGCCAGTGTCAGAGGCGACTATGGATATCGAGAGAGGGGGTGACACATCTCTGTGCCATGCTCAGTGAAGACATGCAGCCCATGGGCTTAGGTGCACATCCTATGCCTGTGGCCCTCATAGTGACAGCGGCTCTTAACATTTACACCTCTGCATCATTTCAGGGGCCCACCGGAGACCTTTGTAGGGGTCACACAGTCAGCAGTGCACCACTGCATCAGGGAGGTCACCGATGCCCTGTATTGGAGGGCCGGTGACCATGTTCACTTCAGGACGGACCTTGACAGCCAGGCCCAGAGGGCAATCGATTTCGGCTCCATCGCAGGATTCCCACAGGTGCAAGGGGTCGTAGACTGCACCCATGCGGCCATCAGGAGTCCCACCAGGCGAGCAGCTGCGTTAACAGTAAAGGATTCCACTCAATCTACGTACAGCTGGTATGTGATCACCGGAGACACGTCATGCAAATCTGTGACCACTGTCTAGGCAGCTGCCATGATGCCTTCATTTTGCGCCAGTCCCAGCTGCCATTGCTGTTCACTGAACTGGCTCAGATGGAGGGGTGGCTTCTTGGAGACAAGGGCTACCCCTTGCAGACATGACTCCTGACACCAGTGAGACACCCCAGCACTGCTACAGAGGAAAGATACAACGCCAGCCACAAAGTTTCAAGAGCCACCATGGAGCAGGCAAGCAGCATGCTGAAAATGCACTTCCACTGCCTGAATAGATTGGTTGGTGCCCCGTACTATGAGCCAGGAAGGGTAGCTCCTTTCATTGCTGCTTCTTGTGTTCTACACAACTATGTACTCAATAGGGGCAGGCCTGGCATGATGAGGAGAGACATCAGCAGGATTCCTCCTCTGACTATGAGGACGCTGAGGACTTGCAACAGGAAAGGAGCATGGGGAATCAGAGGGCACCCAGGCTTCATTTGCAGGGCAAACTGTAAGCTGGGGATGGACGGCAGCGGCTTATTGATCAAAGGCTCTCCACTCCATAGGAACCACTGTGAGCTCTGCAAGCCACACAGCACCCTCGATCACCTGACATGCAGCAATTTACATCTGCACCATTTTTGTCTCAACCATTAGAGGCACCAGCAGACTGAGCCATTGTCCATGTTACTGCATCCGTGGAGATGCATATGAGTAATGGCCGCATGGCAATTATGTTATTGCATATATTGGCATTTGTGCAAGGCTAATGCGGGAAAGGGATGAGGCAGGGAAAGTCTCCATGCTCCTGGTCCCTCTCTTGCCTACCCCACGCTGAATGGATGTCATGGCAGCGGTGAAAGATTGCTGGTCAGCACGTATGAATGGAACTTGACTCTCCTGGAGCGCTGCCGTCCTTTCCGTGGATAACGCCAGATGCTGATATGCCTGGGACATGGCTGTTGTCACGGCCTGGCTGGACTCCTCCATCATCTGTTCAAGGCTGCTCATGGCCTGTGACATCTGCGTCTGCTGTTACCATGATTGCTGCATCACCTCCAGCATGCCCTGTGCTGCTGACAACAGAGGGTCATCAGTAGCCTGGGGCTCAGCATGGGCCTCGCCACTCACAGCCCTCCAACTGTCAGGGGCCTCGACTGTCACGGCCTCAGTCAGCTGCTTGGGTGTGTGTGTAGTGCTGTCACCAGTTTGTGACCCAGACTCTAAGGCCGAAGAGATACCCACTGAGGTGACTGTATCTGCACTGGTGGAATGTGCGGGAGTGTCAAGGGATGCTGGTTCCTTGGATGCTGGCTCTTCCTCCAGGGTATGGGAGGTGTCCTGCACAGCCGGGGTTGGTTCAGAGCGTTCATCTGGAAGACACAATGGGAAGAGCACGCTGTCAGTCTTGATGTAACACATGTCACAATTACAACAGCATTGCATCTCACAACCAAAATTCCACATTGATCATCGTTCATATCAATTGGAAGTATGTTCGCCATGGACCCCAATGTCTACTTCACTAAATGAGCACGTCAAATGGGTTGCTGAGATCTCTATATGGCCTCCTCCTCAGCTTCTGTGAGCCGTTGTTAATCTAGAACTTCCACTGATGTGGGTGGCCTCCCTCACTTGTGGGCCTTCTTTGCCTGGAGGAGCAAGGAGGCAGATATTACAGATGGCATTTCAACAGCACGACACATGTCACAATTGGGATGCTGGCCAAAAAGATGCGGGATGCTCGATGTGCACTACTGAGTGAGCCACTCTTGTAGATGCCATTCTCTGAGCAGCAGACAAGGGTAAATTCTATCATATATTTCTCCATTCATGTCACGTCTTTCCTCCCTGTCCAACCTCCCTTTCTTCGGAATGGCAGTGGCATACATGTGCTACTCTGTGTGGGCACACCCAGTTTCAGTGGATCTTTGGCTCTTACTACTATACCCAGTCGTGGCAGATGGCCCTACGACTATTGACCTCCAGCCAGGCTGCCTTTGTCAGGCAAGAGGGCCTCTTCTTACCATTGCTGGGGAAGAGGACCCCCCACATGCCCACACAGCCTGGAGGAGAGTGAGCAGGGAGGCATCACTGAACCGTGGGGCCACCCTGCAATGCCCCTCTGTCACCATGAAGGTAAGATTTTGCTGCCCTCTCAGGATACACACTCAGCAGACCAAAAAGCTGTGCCCTTCAATGTGGAGTTTAAGTAAAGGCATGACTGATGTGCTGGCTGGCCTTTAAATAGGGACCCAGCACATGACCATCAGCTGAGTTGATGTCCATCACGCTGCCGGATGTCCTGCCTCCCGTAATTTTGCGGGGGGGGAGCAGCACGTGATGCTAATGAGCTGCCTCGCTAAATATCGCGGCAGCTTCACAACGGGCGGTCCGCCCATCTTCAAAGCACGCCACTGCGATCGGCAGCGCCCTCATAAATTTCAGCCCTACTTCTTTGCTTCTGAAATTGCCATAACTTTTTTCGAAGAATTATAAAAAAAAATAAGGACAGCATGACTGCAAAATGATTCCATTACACCTACCCTCTTATCTCCTTTCATCTGGAGACTATCCTTAATCTAGATCTCAATGTATAATAAATTGGGAGATAGGCTAGTATTGTGTGTAGATCCCCAGTACGCAAACTCCAAGTGTCACTACGTGCTGAGGTTCTATCTGTCCCCGGTGTTGCGAAGGATGGGCCTGGTCACATTGCCGCGGAACGCTCCGTGCAGTTGGGCGGCGCCGTACCACCTATCCTTCGTGGAGCAGTTTCTGCGGAAAAACACCTTTGACCACCGGTCCATCAGGCAGTGGTCTGCACGGAATGTCCTCAAGGCCCTACGGGAAAAGGAAACGGTGGATCCTGTCGGATGGTTCCCCGAGCAGACCGTCAAAGTCATTTGGCGGAATGCCTCATCACCAGAACTTTCAAACAAGCACCAAGACGTAGCTTGGCTGGTGGTGAGAAGGGCCCTCCCCGTCAGATCCTTCATGCACACCCGAAGTCTCGCCCCCTCCGCACAGTGCCCCCGCGTTGGCTGTGGTGGGGAAGAGACGGTCGCCCACCTCCTCCTGGAATGTGCCTTTGCAAAGCAGGTGTGGAAAGAGATGCAGTGGTTTTTGTCAAGGTTCATCCCAAGCAGCTCTGTAACACAGGAGTCTGTGCTCTACGGGCTGTTCCCAGGGACGCACACCGAGACAAACATCAACTGCTGCTGGAGGACTATCAATTCGGTGAAAGACGCCCTTTGGTCTGCCCGAAACTTGCTGGTCTTCCAGCGCAAAGAGTTGTCCACCGCCGAATGTTGCAGACTGGCACATTCCAAGGTCCAGGACTACGTGCTGAGGGACGCACTAAAGCTTGGGGCAGCCGCAGCAAAGGCTCAATGGGGAAAGACCACAGTGTAAGGTTCCCCCACCAAGCTGGACTGAGGTGCTGGATCCATGGGAAACCCCTCGAACTGTATCGTTAATATTCTGAATTGCTGTAAATGTAAAACTGTAATTGACATGACAATTGTGAAACGGAAGGGTTGGGAAGAAACTCATGACAGTATTGAAGGAAACTGATCTCCCTTGCAATGTTTGTATTTTTTGGTGCTGTTTGGAAACTGTTTGGCAATGTAATTTTTACAGATTTTTATGAATAAACTATATTTTGGAAATAAAAAAAAAAAAAATAGGCTAGTATTGTTAAAAAAAGCATGTGCTTATACATCCTGTCCTACTTCCTGTTGTCATGATTTTTAGGTATGCTTTTATGTAAGCATTTAAACTATCTATGTAAATATTTAGAATGGAAATCCTGCATGTAAACAATTGCCTGTAATGAAATAGTTTGAGACTATGCCCAATAGGTGATAACGTGGAGTGAATTTCTGAAGTGTGCCATCAAACTCAGTCAACACTTTATATTAAGAGAACCCTGTGATCAAACAACCATGGCACAACCACCTTGCCAATTCTCTATTAAAATATAATCCAAATGCAGTGATTTTTTTTAATAAGTTGCTTGACTTGAATTTGCAACCATCCAGAACACAAGCAAAACTAATTTACAAACAAATTATGTGAAGTACTATTTTAGTCACCCGATAATCAGTGTGGTGTTTAATAGAGAAAGCCATCTATCTGATTTCTTTTTAACAGGATAAACATAATAAAAACTGGTTATATTTTTGTATGTCTACTAACAGAACATAACTGAAGGATATTGCTTTAAAATACATAATTGATAATCGTGGTTCGGTGATAAGTTTATTAACCTTAATACTTCAATCAACTTAAAAAAGCAAAAGCCTTAAATAATCTTGACTCAGGAATATGTGAATTGTTAACCTCAAAAGTCAAAGGAATAAACTTTTTATTTCCATAGAAGCTGCTGAATATACCTTGATGTCAACTCCTAATTGAAAATGCTTTAGTTAGAGAACTACTGAAACTCAGTTTTCCTAGCATATCCCCTCAAGCCAACTTATTTATATTCCCTGCAACAAATCCAATCTCAACCTAACATCCTGATGTGGATCCCCTTATTCATCTTGTGTCAAATGTGCAGCTTTCTGAAACCAGTCCAACTTCCATCTGCTCCAATAAAAAAAAGGTGCTGGAAATACTCAGCAGGTCAGGCAGCATCTGTGGAGAGAGACACAGAGTTAACGTTTCAGTTCTGATGAAAGGTGATAGACCTGAAAAGTTAACTCTGCTTCTTTCTTCACAGATGCTGCCTGACTTGCTAAGTATTTCCAGCACTTTCTGTTTTTTGTTTCAAATTTCCAGCATCTGCAGTATTTTGCTTTTATCCCATCTGCTCCAGTTTGCTAATTAGATTCCTTACATTATAAAGACCAAAGACACACTTGACACTCATAATAATTTAGATTCCAAACCCAAATAATAAAACATAGATTGGGAAGGAGATTGATATCAATATTATAAATGTGCTAAAATCTCTGAACTGTTTCAAACTGGCCAAAGTAAGTGTGCATATATGGGAATATATGTGTATGAGACAGGGGAGTTGGTGTGCACTAGAGTTTAGTAACCAAGTATAGGAATAATTCTGTTTTTCACTGCCTAGTGGGTTGGGGACTGCTGCTAGTGTAGTCTGAATTCTTATCTTTGTGATAGTCTATTCTGAGTGTTCATCTCTAATTCAATGTATGGATAAATCTGGAGTAGTTTTCTGCTGAAAATTGATTACTCCTTCTGGCTAAAATTATTCAGCTTTCCAGGCCCATGACTCATTTGCCATGACCTCCCAACTCATTCTTCAGATGATGTATCTAAGCATCTAGGAGTAGGCCAATTTAAATAAAAACTGTTTAAAAGTGATGACATCATCAAGTTTAGGATCAAAATATCAGCATGTGACCTTGTTGTACAGTGTTTTGAGCCAGAAACCGAATACATAATAATACAGACTCAGTAATTTAAAAAGGATTTTCTTTGAAAGAACAGATTTTTTTTTAAACTGGTGAAATGTAGAACACAAAATCCTTGATAAAGGGAGAGCAAACTAGACCAGGTAGAGGTAGCTGTATTGAATGTTTAAATTTATGATTTTTCTCTAATGTTAGATTCAGCTCATAACCAATATTCCCGCTAATCTGCACGTGCACAGCCACACAGCAGCCTGCACCAGACCGTGTAGGCCTTGCTCTGTGATAAATAACATGTGCACAGCCGCTTGTTAAATGAGTGGGAAAACTCTATATGCCAATGAGTTAAGAACACCTGTCATTGTCAAACCTCTGAGGCCATCAGCAAAGAAGGTTTTCATCTAATCGTAATACCTGGCTTACTTGTGCAATATAAGGGGCCCAACCAGAGTATTAGTAAGGTGCTGTCTTTATTTTTTTAATGAAACAAGAGCATAAGGATATGGATTATATCATATTCTGTCCATTTAAGTACCTTACGTAAAATTAATCCATTGTTGGTTTGCAATCCTACCTGGTCTTGTTCGACTACTTTCAGTCCATTTATCATAAAGACAGAAAAATGCAAATGGTGCTGTGTGTGATATTACAGTAGCTGATGTACACGGCAAGATTTCTATTTCAGAAACCCCAGGTCACAATATAATTTAACTAGATATTAGGCAGTAAACGGTGCACTCCATATTGTAAGGGATATGAAGCTTACTGACATGAGTGCCAATTACACTGAACCAGGGAGAATATCGACCATAAAACTGAAAAAGATTTGCAACTCTTACAGTAATATATCTTTAGACTAGGTGCTGCTTGGCTCTAAATAAAATCTTGTGCCTGATCTCACAAATCCCCCACTGGTAAACAAAGTTCTGATACTTCAAAGTAGCAAATTAAATCCCACTTTGACTAATCCAAAACAGCTCATTATAATATGTCAATAATCGTATCCATGCATGGTAGGCCTGATAAGCCAAATTTTGTTCACATAAAAAGACAAGATATATATTTTGTATTACTCTTTGGACTCAAATTTCAATGTGTCACTTCATTCAGAATTATGATAACTGGTAAAACAAAATAAATGCATTAAAAAAAATCCATCTAACTATAATTTAAAATATTCCATAACTGTAAATGTTATGAAGGGAGATATCTATTTAGCTGTGGAATGCTTTCCTTTACGGGCCGAGGTATAGAATATAAAAGCAGGGATGTAATGCTGGAACTGAATAAAATGCTGATTAGGCCACAGCTGGAGTATTGCGTACAGTTTTGGTCACCGCATTACAGGAAGGACATAATTGCTCTGGAGAGAGTACAGAGGAGATTTACAAGAATGTTGCCAGGGCTTGAAAGTTGCAGCTATGAAAAAAGATTGGATAGGCAAGGGTTGTTTTCCGTTCTTCTTTGCTACTGTGCTTAATGCCTTTTAAATTGCCTATCAAAGGCAACTTGTCAACAGACATTTTGTGACGTAACTCTTCCCTGTCACATCACAAACAGAATATGTTTAAATCATTATGTCACTGAAAGTGAATTCTTCCTAAGAGTATCTGCTTTTTGACTGTCTCCATCCAGTTTGAAAGCATGAAAGACAGGAAAAGGGAGGATTTCTGAATCACAGAAAATAAAAAGGTGTTTCTATTATTGACATTTAAGATTAAGTGGCAATTCAGCAAAGTACCTTTTCCTTTTAAAGTATAATGCAAGAAAGCTAATAGCAGTTCTAACTTTGAGATTTTTTTTGAGTACAATTTGTCAATTGAACTCTGGAGCTGAGGGCTTTGAACCAAAAAGGAGCAGGCCCAATTTAATTTCTGATATCCTCATGTATTATTCATTTTCTTCTGCAGTTAAAGATAAAGAAGATGCTCGTGCTGATCCAGAAGCACAACCAATGAAAGAAGAAACATTTGGAGAATATGGGTAAACATGTTTAAAGTTATGCAGCTGATCAGAGCAAATTCTTTACCATTCATGATCTATTTGTCTTTTATTTTGCTTCAGTAATACCCGACTTTGATCATTTAAATTCAGCCATGCTTATATAGTATGCAGGCATTGTTGCTGCTGCTTTTAACATTATTTGCTAAATTCATATTATTTTATTTTTGGCAGTTTGGATCCAAAATTGGCTCAGTGACAGGAAACAAAGGGTAGTAGGCGACGGATGATTTTGCGAATGGAAATGCGAATGGAAAGCTGTTTCCAGTGGCGTTCCACAGGGCTCAGTGATTTGGACTTAAATGTGGGAGGCATGATTGGGAAATTTGTTGATGACACAATTGGCCGTGTAGTTGATAGTGAAGAGGATAGATATAGACTCCAGAATGATATCAATGGTTTGTTTGAATGGGCAGAAAAGTGGCAAATGGAATTCAGTCCAGAGAAGTGTGAGGTCATGCACTTGGGGAGGGCAAATAAAGCAAGGGAATACACAATAAACGGGAGAATATTGAGAGGGGTAGAAGTGAGAGATCTTGGAGTGCATGTCCACAGGTCCCTAAAGGTGGCAGAACAGGTAGTGTGGTGAAGAAGGCTTATGGATTGCTTTCCTTTATTGGCTGAGGTATGGAATACAAAAGCAGGGAAGTAATGCTGGAATTGTATAAAATGCTGGTTAGGCCACAGCTGGAGTATTGCGTATTGAGTATTGGTCTCCTTATCTGAGGAAGGATGTTCTTGCTATAGAGGGAGTGCTGCAAAGGTTTACCAGACTGATTCCTGGGATGGTGGGACTGACATATGAGGAGAGATTGAGTTGGTTAGGATTATATTCGCTGGAGTTTAGAAGAGGGGGGGGGGGGGATCTATAAAATTCTAACAGGACTTGACAGGGTAGATGCAGGAAGGATGCTCCCGATGGTGGAGGAGTCCAGAACCAGGGGTCATAGTCTAAGGATACGGGGGTATCTGAGGTGAGGACTGAGATGAAGAGAAATTTCTTCACCCAGAGAGTGGTGAGCCTGTGGAATTCACTACCACAGAAAGCAGCTGAGGTCAAAATATTGTATGTTTTCAAGAAGGAGTTAGATATAGCTCTTGGGTCTAAAGGGATCAAAGGGTATGGAGAGAAAGCGGGAACAGGTTACTGAGTTGGATGATCAGCCATCATCATAATGAATGGCGGAGCAGGCTCGAAGAGCCGAATGGCCTACTCCTGCTCTTATTTTCTATGTTTCTATGTACAGTTCTGATCACCACATTACAGGAAGGAGATAATTGCTCTGGAGAGAGTACAGAGGAGATTTACAAGCATGTTGCCAGGGCTTGTAAGTTGCAACTATGAAGAAAGATTGGATAGGCTAGGGTTGTTTTCCTTAGAACAGAGGAGGCTGAGGGGTGACTTAGTTGAGGTATACAAAATTATGAGGGGCCTAGATAGAGTAGACAGGAAGGACCTGTTTCTGCTCGCGGAGAGGTCAATTACCAGGGGGCACAGATTCAAGGTGATTGGTAGAAGGATTAGAGGGCACATGAGGAAAAACTTGTTTCACCCAGAGGGTGGTGGATGTCTGGAATTCGCTGCCAGGAATGGTGGTGGAGACAGAAACCCTCAATTCTTTTAAAAGGTACCTGGACATGCACCTGAAGTGCTGTAACCTGCAAGGTTATGGATCAGGTGCTGGAAGGTGGAATTAGATTGGGCGGCTAGTTTTTTCAGCCGGCACGGACATGACGGGCTGAATGGCCTCCTTCTGTGCTGTAACCTTTCTATGGTTCTATTTGTTTTGTTTTTAAATCAAACTACGTGCCAAGATTTTAAGAAGTTATATTCATTCAGAATCCACTTAAACAGTGATATTGGTAATTTTTATTTTGGTGACTTTGTAAATCAATAATCTATAACAAGTAGCAAATAGATTATAATATTTAGGATTCCAACAGCGTTTTATTTCAGACAGGATAATCTCTTATACCTAAATGCAATCATAATTTACTGCATGAACTGTGTGCACAGAGCTGGAAGAATCTACTAAATGGAGTGACTTGTTCATAGAATCATAGTATGGTTACAGCACAGATGGAGGCCATTCAGCCTGACTTGTCCATTCCAGCTCGCTGCAAGAGCAACTCAGCTAGTCCCACTCCCCCACCCTTTCTCTGTGTCCCTGCATATTTTTTCTGTGGATAATTATCCAATTCCCTTTTGAAATCCACGATTGAATCTGCCTCTACCACTCTCTCAGGCAGTGCGTTCCAGATCCTAACATCTCGCTGCATAGAAAAGTTTTTCCTTATGTTACCTTTGGATCTGATGCCATTCACCTTCAATCAGTGTCCTCTGGTTCTCAACCCTTCCACCAATGGGAACAGTTACTCCCTATCTGCTCTACCCAGACCCCATGATTTTGATCTATCAAATCTCCTCTCAACCTTCTCTTCTCCAAGCAGAACAGCCCTAGTTTCTTCAATCTATCCATGTAACTAAATTCCTTCATCCCTGGAACCATTCTCATAAATCTTTTCTGCATTCTCTCCAATGCCTTCACATCCATTCTGAAATGCCGTGCCCAGAATTGGGCACAATACTGCCGTTGAGGCCGAACCAGTGTTTTATAAAGGTTCACCATAACTTCCTTGCTTTTGTACTCCATGCCTCCATTTATAAAGCCCAGGATCCTTTCTCAAACTGCCCTGCCACCTTCAATGATTTGTGCACATATACTCCCAGGTCACTCTGCTTCTGCACCCCCTTTAGAATTATATTGTCTGTCTTTGTTCTTCCTACCAAAATGTAGCACTTCACACTTCTCTGCATTAAATTTCATCTGCCACATGTTGACCCATTCCACCAGCCTATCTATGTCCTGTTGAAGTCTTTCACTATCCTCCTCACAGTTCACTATCCTCCTCATAGTTCACAATACTTCCAAGTTTTCTGTCAGCTGTAAATTTTGCCCTGCACACCCAATTCTAGGTCATTAATATAGATCAAGAAAACCAGTGGTCCTAATACTGACCCCGGGTAACCCCACTGTATGCCTAGTCTGAAAAACAAATCATTCACCACGACTCTCTGGTTCCTGTCACTCACCAACTTCATATCTATGTTGCCACTGTCCCTTTTATTCCATAGGTTCTAACTTTGCTGACAAGCCTGTTATGTGGCACTTTCTCAAATGCCTTTTGGAAGTCCATGTACACCACATCAACCGCATTACCCTCATCAGCCCTCTCTGTTACCTCATCAAAAGACTCAAGTTAGTTAATGCGATTTGCCTTTAAAAAATCCATGCTGGTTTTCCTTGTTTAATTCACCTGTACAAGTGACTGTTAATTTTGTCCTGGATTATCATTTCTAAAAGCCTTCCCACCATTGTGGTTAAACTGACTGGCCTGTAGTTGCTGGGCTTATCATTACACCAATTTTTGAACAAGTGTGCAACATTTTCAATTCAGCAATCTTCTGGCAGCACCCCTGTATCTAAGGAGGATTGGAAAATTATGGCCAGTGCTTCCACAATTTCCACCCTTACTTCCCTTAGTATCCTTGGATGCATCTCATCTGGTCCTTGTGACTGATCAACTTTAAGTACAGCCAGCATTTCTGATACCTTTTTATTAATTTTTAGCCCCTCCAGTGTCTCAAATACCTCCTCTTTCACAATGGCAGCATCTTCTTTTGAAAGTTAAATGTGGCAACTGGAATTTGGTGACCATGTTAAGTAGCACAGTTAATAGCCCAGATTTTGCGGTCAGTGGTGAAGGATGGCACTAGCCATTCGCCTCACTGATATCTTATTTCTTTTTTTACATCTTCAGCACTAATTATCTTGTGACAGAATTGGACTCTCTTATAAAATTTATTTTTCAAGCCCAGAGTATTTGTCTGGCAGTAATTATCATTTATCACACCATTAAAAACGCACCTGCTCTGAAATGGAGCAGCCCTAACATTTTCTGCTATTTTTAGGGTGGAAGTAGTGGGCAAGCACCCCAAATTCACACCATTGTAGAGATGTCAGTGCCGAGTTTGTCAGCAAGGACTGGAACAGCGCTGTTAAGCTCATAATTATTCTTATCGCAAAATCTGGCCAGTGAGTTTTTACCAGGCTGAAATTGAACATACTTTTTTTACTTCAAAAGTTTTCTTTAAATCTGTAAGTCAGTGACAGTTAGCAGTTAACAGTCAATCAGCTGTAAATGGGTACCTGACCAAGTGTTAATTGTTGTGGCTGGCCATTTACTGACTCATTGTGACTAGTATGTTTGTAAAAGGTACATATTGAACTGATATCTGCTACACACTGAGCTGGGAGAATTTACTGAACAGAGTGACAATGGGAATTTGGTGAGAGTGGGAAGGAGGTATCACTAAGTAATTTAAACTAAGAGCAAGAGTAAATATATAAATATTCAGGGTAATTAATTGGAACTGAAAGGATATTTTTAAAATGATGGGATCACTGAGACTCATAGCCTGCAATATATGGGAACTCTAGGATGTTTCATGTGTCTTGGATAACTACATATGAAGGAAGTGCGTCCAGCTGCTTGAACCCGACCTCATTGTTTTTGAGCTTGAGGAGACGCTGGAGTCACTGCAGGGCATACAGGAAGCTGAGAATTTCCTGAAGTGCACATTCTAAGATGTGGTTAACCCGCAGCTACAAAGAGTTCAGGAGGATTGTAAGTGTGTACCCTGGCAGGATAGGAAGAGGCAGGCAGTACACAAATCCTCCAGTGGTGTGACACTCTCAAACCTGTTTTCAGCACTGAATACAGTGACGGTGACAACATGTTGGGGGACTGCAGTCTGGAGCACATTCATGGCACAGTGGAGCCAGTGGATACACAGGGGGGCAGGGCAAAGTCTTGAAATGCAGTCGTCATGGGGAATTCAATAGTCAAGGAGATAGACAGGAGTTTCTGCAATGCTCAATCTGAGTCGTGCATGGTATGTACCTCCTTCTGGTGCCAGCAGAAAGGACATCACTGAGGGGATGCAGATCATTTTGAGGGGAGAAGGGAAACAGCTAGAAATCATAATTCTTTCTATTCGTTCATGGGGTGTAGGTGTTTCTGGCAAGGTCAGCATTTATTGCCCATCTCTAATTTCCCTTGAGAAGGTGGTGGTGAACCCCTTTCTTGAACTGCTACAGTCCATGTGGTGTGTGATCTTATGAAGGGTGTTCCAGGCTTTTGGCCCACTGACAGTGAAGGAATATATTTCCTAGTCAAGATGGTGTGTGATTTGGAGGGGAGCTTGCAGGCACCTGCTGGTCTTGTTCTTTTAGGTGGCAGAGGTTGCAGGTTTGGAACAGAACTGGGAACAGTATTCTTACAGGAAGGTTAACTAGCTTGTGGAGGAGGGTTTAAGTTAATTTTGCAAGGGGATGGGCACCAGAATGAAATATTACAGAGGAGAAACAAGGTGCACAGAAGACTCAGAGAGGCAAATAGCTCTACAGTAAAGAATAGTTCAGAAATGGAAGGGACCAGACAGGAGAGCAAATGTGAAGCAGTCTAAGAGGGGTTTGGAGTATATGTACATAAATGCATGGAGGGTGGTAAAGAAGGTTGGTGAGCTGCAGGCATAAGTCGCCATATGGATCTATGATACAGTAAGAAAGAAATAAAGACCTGCATTTATATAGCACCTCTCATGACCTCAGGACGTCCCAAAGCACTTTACAGCCAATTAGGTATTTTTTAAGTGTAGTAACTGTTGTAATGTTGGTAATTCAGCAGCCAGTTTGGACACAGCAAGATCCCACAAACAGCAATGTGGTGATGACCAAATAATCTGTTTTTTAAAATTTTGATTAAGGGATAAATATTGGCCAGGACACAGGATGTAGTGACAATAACAAAGAACTGGCTCGAAAAAGGGGAGAATTAGAAGTGTAATATTCCTGGCAAAAGTTATTCAGTAAAGATAGGCAAAAAACATAGAGGTGGTGGCGATATTGATCAAAGAAACTATTCTAGCACTGGAGAGGGTTGATGTAGATGAGGGGCCAAGGACGGGATTAATTTTGTTAGAATTAAGGAACAATAGAGGAGCTGTTTTGCTACTGGGTGTATACTAAAGGTCACCAGATAGAGGAGAAAATTTGCAGGCAAATTCCATAAAGATGCAAGTACTACAGAGTAGTGATAATGGGTGACTTCAGTTATCCTAATATAGCCTAGGATAAGTAACAGTGTAAAGGGCAAAGAAAGGGATGAATTCCTTAAATGTACACGAAAACTTTCTTGATCAGTGTAAGTCCATCCCAAAAAGATAGGAAGCACTGCTGGATTTAATTCTGGGAATGAAGTAGGGCAAGTGGAGCATGTTTCAGTAGGAGAGCATTTTGGGAATAGTGATCATAATATTAGCACATTTAAACTAGTTGTGGAAAAGGACAAGGTGCAATCAAGCATAAAAATAATTAACTGAAGGAGGACTAACTTCAGTGAGTTGAAAAGGTAAAAGCGCAGTTGGATTGGAATCAAATATTGGGAGGCAAAACAGTAACTGAATAATGGGAGGCTTTCAAAGAGTAGGGGTGGATTTTAATTGGCCCTGCAAAAGCAGCTTTTGTGGTGTGCGGGGTGAATTAATCAGTCATGAGGTTTATTTTGGATTGCCGATGGTGGGATTTTTTTTCCGAAATTAAATCAGTGACATGGTTCCCCCCACATGATGGCGGATTGCAGCTTTGCATTCATTTCAATACCATGAATACTCATTACCTTACACTTAGTTCAAATTATGTCCTACCTGCCTGATTAGGTTAGCGGCAAGCGGTGTTCCCGTGCCACTCGATTCAGGTTTGTTTAAACGTGGCGAACACCAGTCGGCTTTGTGTAGTTGTGTCTGATGTCAGTGTTTAACTTGCTTGAACTCATCGGCACAAGGAGTGACAACATTGGAATGGATGTTTAGCTCCAGGCTTGGTACCAGCAAGGGTGATTCTTCTCAGAGGATGGAAGTGAAGGTATGGGGGACTGAGCAGGGGAAGAAGTAGGAGGGGAGGACAAAAGAGTGGGGTGATTGGATGCATAGACGAGGAGGAGGGGAGCACCCAGGGTGTGTAGTGATTGTTATGTTGCTGAAGCTGGATGTGGGCGGCTGTGGGGGTGGTAGGTTGATTTGAATTTTACAGTCAAGAGATGGTCATGAGGGGCCTAAAGGGAGGATGAGTGCCATCAACATCGGGGACCTGTAGGGCAAATTCAGGGTACTAGCTGGTAGAGGGAACGGTTACAGTCAATGGGGTCAAATGGATTCTGTAGAGGGGGAAGGTCAAGTCTTAGGTTTGGGTACTCTACAGCATTATAGGGAGGGGAACGGGACTCTGCAATAATATTAAGGTGGATTTAAGGAGGATCAAGTGCTAGAGTCAGCATGTCGATGGTAATGGGAGTAGGAACAGGTGGGAAGAATGGCATAAATAAATTGATTGTGATACTGTCCAAGGTAATGGGAAGAAGTTCATTGGTAACAGAGCAAAGAGTTAAGGTTATATTGGGTGTGTCAAGGGTGATGGGTGCAGGCTAGAAGGTTGCAATAAATGCTGGCCAAGCCAGCGATGCCTACATCCTGTGAAAGAATTTTAAAAATTGCCATTTCAGTTTGAATTCTGTTCGTCATTATTTACTTGATACTGCTACAGTACTATATTATTGACTCTTAGTTCGATCTCAGTAAGATTCAAGAATAGATGAGCCAGGGACTTTTAATTTTCTTTTGGATAATTAATATGAATAGAATCATCAGGATTTATGCATATATTTTCAATCATAAAATTAGCTGGTAACACTTCAGATTACCTGTGTAAAATACATATTAAGAATTTTGATGATCAGCAGATTTAAAAATAGAATCATTTGATGGAAAGTACAAAAGTATTTGGACAGGAAGGTAACTCACTCTAATTTTCATTGTATGTCTGAGCTGAGTATTATATTGACTGCTTTTGCCAAACATACTTTCCTGTGGAACAGACATGTTATCTGCTTTGATTTTCATGTTGTAATTCGATTACCGGAACCCCTGGAGAGTTATAATGTCATCCTTCTTGTGGGGCTTTTATATTCTTCTTCCTACAGATTGATATGATGAGAAGAGAAACCTTTATCTTTCCCATTTTGTGCAATGACATACCAAGATTTTTTGCATATCATTTGCTTTATGCCAAAGACTACAACGTATCCAATGAAACAAAACCAATAACTCATCCCTCAACAATCAATTAAAAGTGTAATTATTGTTTCTGTTTATTGATATTCCCCACTTCCATTGCAGTCGTGACCTGTGACTGCAGAAATAAATTATATTGCTCACTAAATGTTACATCTTTAATATTTGTCGAACTTGTAATTGATGTTATCTACATGATGGCAACTCAATTACAGCGCAGAAGCAAAGGAAAATCAATTCAACACATCTAGTGTTATTGATTCAAACATTAAACTACTTTTGCAAGTGTGACTTGATTAATACAGAAAAGAATGGGTTATTATTCAATTGGAGGCATATAGTGTAAGTTGCTTTGGAAGTACATAGAGGTAGAAATTAGTGTACATCATACCAGAAAATCAGGATTAGGGGGCTGGATTTTACTAGCCCATCACCAATGGGCTGGTCCGCAGGAGGAGTGGTAAAATTGAAGCAGAAGGCATTGGGAGGAAAGCCCAGTGCCTTCAAGTGGCAACAGGATATCATGGAACGCAGCAGGGCTGGCGGGAGGAGGGCATGCTGGAGCGAGATGGGAAGGTAATTAAACTTGTTAAAACAGGCAATTAACTGCGATTTTAGCAGGTTTTCTAAGGTTTCCATGGGTGCACGGGAACAATAGCACTTCAGAGCCTTGCCAGCCATAACCAGGCAGAGACTTAGTGGGATGTAAGTGTTGACTGCAATTGGCAGCCATTGTGAGAGATTGGTAGAGCTCGTTGGACAGCACTAATAGCAACTGGGAGAAGGGGCTAACTTGCTGAGCACAGCGGGGGGCATTTCGCTTGAGCACTCTCTTGGAGTTTGCACCTGTGTCTACGGAGCAAGGGCATTGGGAGTCCCAGAGAACTGAGTGCAGATTTTTGCCATGAGCCTCATTCACTCAGGCTTCGAGATCTCCAGTGAAGAGGAGTATCAGAGAGGGAGAGAGCTGCAGCCACAGACTGCAAGGCAGCAGCAACCAGAGGAGCACCATGATCATGAACTGGAAGGGGGCAGTGAGGAGTATGAGGCCACAGAGGGGCGTGCTACCAGCCACTAGTGCGCAGATGACATTACCTCCCAGAGAGGGTCTACATCAGAGGCTCAACTTCTTACATGTATTGGAGCAGTAGTGTCACCAAAGACTATGCCTCTCTATGAAGGCCATTACTAAGCTGTGTGCCAAGATGGCAGATGAGCTGAGCCCTATGGGGAGGTATCCCATGCTTGTGCGTTGAAGATCACTGTGGCGCTGAATTTCTACATCTCAGGATCATTCCAGGGATCTTCTGGAGATATCGGTGGGATCTCCCAGTCTGCGGCTCATCGCTGCATCAAGATGGTCACCAATGCCATGTTCAAGAGGGCCAGCCAGTTCTAGCGCTTTCGCACAGATCTGGACAGTCAGGCTGAGAGAGCTCTAGGATTCTGGGCCATCGTGGATTCCCCCAGGTGCAAGGTGTCATTAACTGTCACACATGAGGCAATCAAAGCTCCCACAGACCAGGCAGCAGCTTTCATCAGCAGGCTTCCACTCATTCAATTTACAACTAATCTGTGACCACCGCAAACAGATGCTTCAGATCTGTGAAAGATTCCTGGAAAGCTACCACAACGCCGACATACTAAGACAGTCCCAGGTACCTGATCTCCTCAGGTCCCCCACATGCCTTCCAAAATGGTTACTGGCTAATAGGGCTACCCACTGAAAAGATGGCTACTCACACCTGTGACGAACTCAAGAACGAATTCAGAGGAGAGATACAACATTGGCACAGTGGTTAGCACCGCAGCATCACAGCTCCAGGGACCCGGGTTCAATTCTGGGTACTGCCTGTGCGGAGTTTGTAAGTTCTCCCTGTGACCGCGTGGGTTTTCGCCGGGTGCTCCGGTTTCCTCCCACAGCCAAAAGACTTGCAGGTTGATAGGTAAATTGGCCATTGTAAATTGCCCCAAGTGTTGGTAGGAAATATGGGATTATGGGGTTAGTATAAATGGGTGGTTGTTGGTCGGCACAGACTCGGTGGGCCGAAGGGCCTGTTTCAGTGCTGTATCTCTATACATAATAAAAAAATATAAAAATATAAAATATAATCTGCCAGGGCACAACTCGAGCAATTATTGAGCAGGTCATAACGCTTCTGACTATGAGGTTCTGGTGCCTGGAACGACCTGGTGGAGCTCCTCTATATTCCCCAGCAAGGGTCTCACATAGCATGGCAGTATGCTGTGCTCTGCACAACCTGGTGCTACAGAGGGGAGAAGCTTTGGACAGTGAGAACTGTTATGACCAAGGCAGGAGGAGTGCACTGTTAATTCAGTCCCACTTCTCCATAGGTCACAGCATATCAATACATTTTCCCACTTACTGAAAACAGCCAATTAGAACTCTATTTGTCCCCAGAATAAAGCACACCAAGCAGGTTTCTTTAATCAACAACAAAATTAACTGTTTATTATAAAACCAAATCTTAACCAATCATGAAGTAACTCTATATACGAATTGAGATATTAAAGCTCCTTTATTTTCCCTAACCCTCATGCATACGCACATACATCCAAAAACCAGTTAACCAGGAAAAAGGGATTTTGGTTTACAGCTGTTTTCAAAGGAATGAAAGGAATAATGAGACAAGACTGTCATGGTCTGGAAAGAAGTTCTTCAGTTTGGTGAGGGATCCCAAAGTCGAATAGTTAGATGTCACTCAAAGTCTTTCCAGGCGAGGTTGATGAACAGTCTGTGATGGGTAGGCATTCAAGGAAATTCAGCTGCAGCTGGCAAATTTGAAATGTCCAAGTGCCTACCTAAAGCAAGTATTCGGCTAATCAGGAGCTTAAAACCTGTTTAAGGACAACAATGCCAAATTGGGCAAAGTCTGAACAGAGCATGTGCTATGTATGTTCCGCTCATTTTTTCCAGCTCTATGGCGGCATTATCACTGGTCCTTAAGGGGAACTGCTGGACTCTGCTGAAGATGAGGCAAGTTTTTTTCTATTTACTTGAATGTGAAACCAGGACGAGCACTGCCAGCCTGTGTTCACCCATTTCCCAGTCACGTTGACCTGCTCACCAGGACCTATCTCAGAGCTTACAGTGTTTCAGTCAGTCCAAGTTGGTCACTTCCAAACACCCAATAGGCTCCACATTTGTTAAATGCAAATTTGGCATGGGCATCATGCCAGCACAGACTGACTTTCGGATTGCCGTCCCTTTTGGGTACAAGTCCCATTCCGAGACCATAGGGCAACTGGCAAGGGGAAGCAGGCACAGGTGCCGGTGTATTCAAATAGGCCATTAAGTTTTGCTTTAACAGCCAGCACACAGTTTCTCTGAGCTCTCTGCATTTTGCCCGGGTCCACGAGGCGAGAGCACAGTGGGAGTGATAGTTTAATGAAATTGACATCCTGGGACAACTTTAAAGATCGAAATTGCTTGTGATCAGCCATCAAGAAAGGCTTGTGTTAGCTGAATTACTTCTGACAACTTGAAATGACTACATTGAGTATCAATTTCAACTTTTTGGAGTTACATTTCAAGTGCCTTGGAGTTTACTAACCTTCATCTCAGCTTCCTTGCTTGCTGTCAGCCTTCACTTCAGTATGGGAGCAATTTATGCAGCTCTATAGGCTGGACCTCGTATGAGGAACAAGAGGTGCAGCAGCAGGAGCAACACCAGCTGCAGTACCAGCTGCTTTCTCCTAAGCTGCATGCCGCTCCACAGGATAGAGGGGATAGCCACAGAGATACAGCTCCAAGGAGGTGAGACCCATCAATACAGGGTCTACAGGCGGGGAATCAGCTCTGTTGACATGTGTGAGCACCAATGCCTCAGGAGGCTCAGGCTTTCACAGCAGGTCATTGCTGACATTTGCAGCCTTCTGGAACAAAACCTTCGTCCCAGCAGACGAACTGGACATGCATTGCCAGTGGCTATGGAGGTGCCTGTCACTGGAGGGCCACCCACCCCCTCTCCCCGGAGTTTCTGTCTCTTCCTAAAGTTGTGCGTTCTTTTCTCCGGCAAGGAAAGAAGGCAGAAAGTTATGAGTGTCAGAGATGCCTTGTGTGGAGAGAAGGGAAAGACACCATTTTCAGAGGGTGACTATGAGGTATGGGTGGGAGATGGCACAAAGATAAGAGTGAATGTTAATGTTGGCTCTCCAGATAAGGATGTGCCTGAGAAAAAGGAATAATTGGAGCTGTTAAGGTATGTTGTTTTGAGGGGTGCTGTGCAGGAGAATGCTGGGAAAGTCAGAGTGTGGGGCTTGGTACCTGAGGTCCTGGATCCTGTTGGTGCACTGTCTCCAGGTTGGAGGGATCACACTTCTGCTGCTGACTTTCACGACCATGTCCACCCATGTCTGCTTGGTTTGAGAGGCTGTCCACTTCCTTCAATGCTTTGGAAAGATTATCTCACTGCAGTCCCTCAGATTCCACAGCAGGACTTCCAGGTAAGAGTGAGAGATCTGGGAACAGCTTTCCCAGGTCTCCTCTCCATTCCTGTGTTTGCTGAAACCTCAAGAATCTATGGCCCATACAGCCATTCTGACCCGTGCCGGGGTCCCTTTAATTAGAAATCCTTCCTTCCTTCAACAGATTTGGTGTGTCAACCCGCCCACCTCATTGATTGGTTGGGAAATCTAGAAGCGGGACATGAATGATGTGGCTTAATTACAGAGCAAATGCAAAGCCCGCTGCAGATTCCAATGGGTTCCCGACTATCATTTGAAATTCCTCACATTGTCTCTGACATATAGATGAGCTATCAATTACATGTGGGTTGGTATCAACTAATGGCCATTTATTGCTTTTAATAACAGGCAAAGAGACGCCATTAGAATTTTTCCCAGATTCTAAGACTGATACTGAGTTTAAATGTAATATTATCTCCAAGTTTTAACACCAATTTAGCTAGCTGAACCCTGCATCCTGTGAATCACAAGGCTTGCAGGTTAGCTTAGATTCATAACTGGATTTGGGGCTTTGGTTAGATATTTAAATTAATATTTTTCAATCATAGCAGATATTTACAAAGCTATGCTAAGTTAAAGAGTTACTGGGTTACTAAAGCAATTTCAGGTGGGAAGTATTGCTTTTTTTACATTGTTATCTTGACCTCTCTGTTGAGTATTTAATAACTGTTAACAACAGAACTATAGTGTGAGTTGTAGTTTGGCAAACAGAAAATGCCTAATGTATTTAATAGATTTACTATAAGGAAAGGAACTCTGTCCTTGAGCTGCCTTAATATACAATTGGTCAAACCTGTCACAACACCGCAGTGAATATTTTATAGTTGTATCACAGACATGGATTGACTGACAAAGAATTGAATTGCTCATAAAAAAAACCTTGGACAGAAAACTTTTCCTTGGCATTGGTGAATCTTTTTTTTTACTATTTGTCTAAATGGGAGAGAGAGAGAGAGTTGAAAAACAGCGCAGGAACTCCAGGAGCAGCAGAGCACATCGGGTGGGGAGGGGGGGGGGGCGGCGGGCGGAGAGAGAGAGAGAGAGTTTGAAAAGAGTGCAGGAACTCTGGGAGCAGCAGAGCACATCGGGGGCAAGAGAGAGAGAGAGTTTAAAAACAGCACAGGAACTCTTAGTCCTGATGGACTTCATTTTAGGGTCTTAAAAGAAGTGATTGCTGAGATAGTAGATGCATTGGTTTTAATGTTCCAAAATCCCCTAGATTCTGGAAAGGCCCCATTAGATTGGAAAATAGCAAATGTGACTCCTCTATTGAAGAAAGCAGGGAGACAGAAAGCAGGAAACTACAGGCCAGTTAGCTTAACTTCTGTCATAGGGAAAATTCTGGAATCTATTATTAAGGAGGTTATTGCGGGGCACTTAGAAAATCTCAATGTAATCAGGCAGAGTCAACATGGTTTTGTGAAAGGGAAATCATATTTGACTAATTTATTGGAGTTCTTTGAGGAAGTAACAAATAACGTGGATAAAGGGGAACCAGTCGATGTGCTATACTTAGATTTCCAGAGGCATTTGACAAGGTGCCACATCAAAGGTTACGAAGCAAATTAAGAGCTCATGGCATTGGGGGTAACATATTAGCATGGATAGAGGATTGGTTAGCTAACAGTAAACAGAGAGTAGGCATAAATGGATCATTTTTGGGTTGGCAAGATGTGATGAGTGGTGACGAGTGGTGTGCCACAGGGATCAGTGCTGGGACCTCAACTGTTTGAAATTTATATCAATGACTTGAATTAAGGGACCGAATATATGGTTGCTAAATTTGCTGATGACACAAAGATAGGTAGGAAAGTAAGTTGTGAAGAGGAAATAAGGAGTCTGCAAAGGGATATAAATAGCTTAAGTGCAAAAATTTGGCAAATGGAGTATGATGTTGGAAAATGTGAGCTTATCCACTTTGGCCAGAAGAATAGTAAAGCAGCATATTATTTAAATGGAGACAGATTGCGGAACTCTGAGGCACAGAGGGATCTGGGTATCTTGATACATGAATCACAAAATATTGGTATGCAGATACAACGCGTGATTAGGAAGGCAAATTGAATGTTGTTGTTTATTGCAAGGGAAATAGAATATAAAAGTAGGGATGTTTTGCTACAGTTTTATAGCATATTGATGAGACCACATCTGGATTACTGTGTACAGTTTTGGTCTCCTTATTGAAGGAAGGATGTAAATGCATTAGAGGCAGTTCAGAGAAGGTTTACTGGACTGATAACCTGGGATGGGGGCGCGGGGGGGTGGTGGTGGTGGCGGTTATCTTATGAAGAAAGGTTGGACAGGTTGGGTCTGTATCCATTGGAGTTTAGAAGAATGAGAGGTGATCTTATTGAAACACATAAGATCCTGAGGGGACTTGACAGTGTGGATGCTGAAAGGATGTTTCCCCTTGTAGTAGAGTCTAGAACTAGGGGACACAGTTTAAAAATAAGGGGTTGCCCATTTAAGATGGAGATGAGGAGAAATCTTTTCTCTCAGAGGGTTGTGAGTCTTTGGAATTCTCTTCCACAGAGAGCAGTGAAGGTAGGGTCATTGATTATTTTAAGACAGAGGTCGATAAATTCTTGACTAACAAGGGAGTCAAAGGGTATCGGGGGTAGGCAGGAAAGTGGAGTTGAGGCCACAATCAGATCAGCCATGATCTTATTAAATGATGGAGCAGGCTCGAAGGGGACGAATTGACTAACCTGTTTGTTCAGTTAAATCGGGTTAGATAGTGACTAGTGCTACCCAATAGCATTTGCTAATTATGCAATCCATCTTTTTAGGAAAATTGAGCAGGAAAATTGATAGAAATTTGTTTGGTTTTGTTACACCTTTTACAATTAATCACGAAACAGCATTGACCATCTCAGAGATACCATCCTTCAGATTAGACATTAAATCAATGTCCTTTCTGCCTTTTCCACTAGTTCAGGTAGAGATTCAAGGTCTCGAGGCTCTATTCAAAGAAGAGCAAAGAGTTTTTGCTTTTATTTTCGTTCTCTTGTCCTGGCCAACAGTGCTTGCTCAGCCAAAACTATCAAAATAGATTAGCTTGTCATTCACCTCTTTGCTGTTTGTGGAATGTTGCTCTGTGTACAATTAATTCCTGGTATATGAAGCACTTTGAGACCTCTGTGAGAGTCTTGATCAGAAATTACATATATCTAAGTTTTTTGAAACAGAAATTCTGCCTGCTTTACATTTATACAACATATGTAATACATTGAAGATAGAAACTAAGGTCTATAAAACTACACATAAATTTCCTACTTATGAAATTCATATTGTGCTCACAGTGTATTTATGAGATAAATATGTTGTACAACAGTGAACTCTATTCTAAACCAGTAATCCCTATAACTATAGCAAATGGAATGGAAATGTTTCCCTTGTTGCTGGAATAAGTAACAAGGAAAATATCTTAAGTAATTGCACAAAGATAAATTAAGATATTATACAACTGTTGGATTTTTTCACCTTAATTTAGTTGATGGAGTAGATCATAAACCAGTGAACTATTTTCCCTGCACAGCAAAAGAGTTTTATCTTAATGTATTATATGCTTTGATTTTATGCTAACTGCAATGGGAACAGCTCCTTGGAAAGGTAAGACAATTAGTGTTTATGCCCTGTTAGCTTGCTGTTGATATATTTTAAAAAATATTTTTATTGTTGGTCTCAGTTTTTTCCATACATCAATTTTGTATGCTGCCAGTGAGTCTTTGATTACCATAATATTTATCTCCGTATAAAGCCTCCATTTGTGATGTAAAAATTCAATTTCATTCACTATCTGAATAAGTTAAAACATTTTGTAGCATGTTTTCATACTGCAACTTAATTGTATTTAAAATCCATTTTGAGTTTCCAAATATACAGCAGCCGATCAAGAATCAAAAATTGCCTTTTGCTTCATATTACATCAAAGAGCATTTGAGAGGTCTTTTAAAAGTTCAGCACTGCAACAAAGTTTTAGCTGCATTAGTTATCACGCAGCAGTCTATACCTGAATGAATTATCAAATCACATTGCAAGACATATTCTGGCTGTCTAATTTATACTAAGTTCCAGTATAAACACCCATAGAAAGTCTGTATAAAACTGTAATAAATGTTTGTTCATCACTGAGAGCAAAGTCTGGCCCATTAACTGGGATCTGTGAACAGGACAGGCTACTGTGTATTTCCCTAACCAATCAGGTTAAAGAACCCTCACTTAGCGATGCAGTCCCCAATATTAACTCAGAGTCACATTGGGTGTGGGGTGAAGCTCGATGTCACGTGGGAAACCCAGAAGGAATTTCTGCACATTGGTCGGCGGCTTGTTAACACAACCACCTAGTTATTTTACTTCCGGGTTTGGCATCAATTATGTGGCAGCAGGCGTGAGTAAGATCCACATGATGCGATATCAACTCCAGTATTTCAAAGGCCAATCCAAAGAATTTGGAGTAGTTGGGAGTTTGAAACAAGGGAGGTTGAATTTTGACAATCGATTCAGGATGGTCAAAGGCTGTGGTCTGCTTTAATAATGCCTCACTTGATGTACTGCTGGAGACAGTGAGGAGTCAGAGAGTGATATTCCTCCTCAGCAACAAGAGGAAGAAAGCTGCTGCTGCCTCAAAGATGGTGTAGCTGGAGGTAGCACAAGAGATCAGCAGCAGAAGTATTAAGCCGTGCTCCTGGATACAGTAGTGTTAACATTTTAATCACCTAAGCAGGTCAGGAAAGGTGAGTACAATTGCACATTCATCTACATCCTGCTGTGTGTATCACTCATCCCCTCACTCTGCCTTGTCAAGCCTACTCCATCACATCACTTCACGCATACTTACTTTGCAGGTACACCCATCCTTCTCATTCCATACACTTCCTCACATCCCCATCTATCCATCCACCATGGCTACTCACTATTATCCTCATGCAGTTTGATCCCTCTCCCTGATAATCACCCAGACTAAATGCACAGTCCATTGTCCTTATGGACAATGATTCCTCCGAGGAGCTACTTCATTCTGAGGGGCGCCATCACACAATCTATGCTAACCATGCAGCAGCTCAGATGCACTTCAGCGGGGCCAGTAAAACTGATATCTGGGTTTTCACCTGTTGATTCACACTTCACAAGTGAGCAAGAGCAGCTGGCACAGCCCTCTCCAAGCTCTGCTCAGCTGGATGCAGATGCTGTACCCTGGGAGCTATTGATGAAAAGGAGAATCACTGAGGAGCAGCAGAGAATGTGTGATTGACAGGTCTTCCAAGCACAATGACATGATTTCAGAGAGAATGGAGGAGTGCAGCTCAAGCATGAGTGTGATGATGTCACAGGGCATTGTGATGATGTCTTCTTGCATGGATAGAGTGGCCATATCCGCGGAACATAAAATATGGCAATGAAATGAATTCATGCACAACTTGACCAGGGCCATGCATACTACGGATGGCAATATGCTCTGCCACCTTAATTAGGATTACAGATACTTTGCCTTGGTCTTAAGCACATCA
Organism: Heterodontus francisci; assembly: GCF_036365525.1. NCBI lineage: Eukaryota > Metazoa > Chordata > Chondrichthyes > Heterodontiformes > Heterodontidae > Heterodontus > Heterodontus francisci. The sequence continues at coordinate 33,381,778 of NC_090389.1, forward strand.
CTGATCTGCACTAAATCCCCGTGGAGGCGGGTGGAGGCCCTTAATTGGCGGTTAAGTGTCCACTTAAGGGCCTTGATTGGCCTGGAGCGGGCGGGACGTTTTTTGCCACCACGACCCTGCGTAAAGTGGCAGCGAAGGTGAGAGCAGGTCGGGAAGGGACCTCCGAACTTTCCGCTCCATTTTACGCCCCCCCCCCCCCCCTCCCCACCATCTTCCCGTTCTTTGTGGGAGTGTAAAATTCTGGCCATTGTTCCCCAGACCACTCTCCCCTCCCCCCACGGCCACAGTCAGTACACACAATGCTGGTTGAGTCTACCCCTGCGTAGGTGCAGATAGGGCAGTCTTTGGCAGGGCCCTTATAGCCTCTAAAACCCAGAGGTCACCAACCAAGAGCATCTCAGTAGTCACACCACGAACCTGAGCAGCCTGCCTCTACCTCTGCTGAAGTCACAAGGATTGCACCACATTGGAGGGGTAGGAAAAAGAACAGAAAAGTTTTGTAGGTGCACAGCGACACATACTCTTAGGGGTATACACACAGGTGTATGAGAAAATGTTGTGTTGTGACATACCTTTTTTTAGTAGAATCAAATAAATCTTATTTTTTTGCACCACACTCCCATTTTTCCCATTCTTGGTAGCTGGTTGGCATGTTACCTTTTAACCTGGGGTCGGCCACGTGGACAGTACATGGATACCAGAGTCCATGGTAATTTTAAATGTCTTGCTCCAAGCCTTTGTGTTTTAAATTTATAGTTATCAGGAGCGAAAGTAATTACAAAGGATCAGGGCATCGGGCTAGTTCCTACAGCCTGTCAAAGTTTTGTATCCAGCCCGCCAATCAACATCAATGGATGTCGAACTATTGACAATATATGCTACAAGGATTTGTTCTGACATCAAATCAATCTTTTTTATCATCAATGAGGCCACATTTTGAATATTGTGCGCAAGTTTGGGGACCCAGCCTTCAAAAAGGCTGCATTGAAATGCTCAAAGAAGAGAACCAGGAAAGGCCGAGGGGTTGAGTTCTATGATTTATGAAATAATGTTTACAGAGCCTAAATTGTTTTCATTAGGGAAAAGATGATGGAAGAGTTTAATGCCTGCCTTTCTGGTGTTATTGCTGGGAATACTGATAATGCAAAGAACTCGTCATTGGCAATGCAGAGTAGGCATGACCCAAGCCCTGCACTGGGTGATATTTTTGCTCCTCATGCCATGGTTTTTTTTTTAAACTGACATCAACAGAGCTGATAGGCACTTCTTAAGCCTTAACATTTCTAATAATTATAAGAGCCAATGTGGCCACTACAACAAATATGAAAAGTAGAAGAAAACAGCTACTAAATGTACTGTATCTGGATTTGTCACCAAAGTAAAGGCTTGTTAAAGCAGGGATAATTTTACAAAATCCTGTTCCTGGAGGAACCTCATTTGCCTGGTGCATATGTTAAGAATTAAGCACCACTTCCCATGAAGTTCCATCCATCATGGTTAGTAGATGCGTTCCTGTGGTTGTGGCACCAGGGCCTGTGAAGGTACATTGTCATCTACATTGCCTTTCAGTTAGTCCTCTGTTTTCTGTGTTAATGCACAAGTAGAAACAGATACTTACAATGCTGCTTGCTGTGTAAACTCTGCAGTGCTTTCTGACCTCATTATTTTAACTCCAGTTAAGGGTAAGCAATGGCCAGGGATTCAAGTAGAAATCAGTAGTGCAAATGGAAACAATAATGCAAAAAAGAGGCTTTAATTGGCCTTCAAAGATTTTGGTCAGAGTCTGGAGCCAATGGAAGCATCTGATGCAGCAATTTGATGCTCCACTGCCACTTTTGGGTATTTACCACCAGGTTTAGCAACTAGGTCAACAATCCAACAGAAAGATAAGCCTAAGGGCAATATGATTCAAGACTTTAAAGTGCTGAGAGGCAAAGAGGATGTAGATTAAATGATTATTTAACTTGGATTTTGGCACAGAGCTGGTAGGCACATTTGGTCATGGAGATACAGTATTAACTGCCAACAAAAACTGTTGACACTGCCAAATACCTTCTCAAAAAAGAACTTGATAATTATCAGGCTACGAATGATGATAAAGGTTATTGGGCTAAGTGGAGAATGAGATGATTGTTTGCTTTTTGCCTTTTGAGGATTTATTGTACAGAATTTTGACACAGGAGGTTAAATTGTCAATGAGAATTCTGTTCATAGTCTTGATGGCCCACATGATCAATTGTCCATGCTTTCTAATGCTAATTTGGTAATCTCCAACTCTCACCCTCTGCTCTCACTTCCATGTCCTTACTTTTAGACCCCACCCCTCACCCCAACACATCTCCTGGCTCTCACCTCCTACTGCTGCTCCAGGAGATTAACTGACAGTGCAGGCCGTGTACAGAAATTCCTGATCTGAAGAAATTGCTTGGCTACAGTGTTCAGCAGAGTTCACTCCCCTTGAGTGACAACAGGAGGTGGAAGCCAGAAGCATTGCTGATTATTGGTAGACGAGCAAATTCTGTTCCAAAAATGCTGACTTGGTGGAATGTAGGCAGTTGGCATGTATGCCTTATGCTATTTTTCCACAGTGTGTTACTTATACCTACAAAGCTAATGGAGGGGCACAAATGATCATGAGGAGAGGTGATCTATTGCAGCATGCGATTTGTTATTACTCAGATCTGGATAGAAACAGCATTTTCAGGGCCTGCAAGATTATGGGCCTCGGAGCAAATTGTGCAAAACACAGTAAGTGCAGAAATTCGTGGAATGTTGTGACATACTGAATCACTTGCCCAGGTGATTAACCTAAAATTCAGCTAAATGATAATTAGACCAAAAACTAAAATGAACAATTTTTTTTTAAAATCACAATCATCATGGCTTTATCAACAATTATGTGTCATGCTAGACCCCACCTGCCAAGAATAAGGTACATTTAATTTTGTCATGAACATTGATGTTGAACTGTTACTGGAGTAAAGAAAGGACTTGTTAAACAGATCAGCCGTGGCTGGAAAAGACATTTGCATATTAACAGATGGTGATTGAAAGGACAAAGGACCATTCCCTGACACATTCAACCCACAATGGACCTTGATCACCAGGTATTGTATGTAAGAGGAGCATTCCAGAGACTGCTAAGGTGATACAATCCAAGACATGGTCAGACCAGTTAGTCACATGACTAACCTGCTTGGCAACCTGGATTTTTCTGAATTGTACAAACAGTTTGAACTGAGAAAGTCTGTTTGCTCCTGAACTGAGGTCTCTCCTGTCTGCTCCCATTCTCACATGTCTCCGAATTCACTGAAGAGACATGAATCCCAAGAGAGAAAAGTCTCCTACAATGAACAAGGTTTAAGAAGAATAATGGGCCCCAACAAAAAGCACAATCTACCTACAATCAAGGACTCTACAGTGAGCTCGAAGAACCGTAACAACAACTCTTCAGATATTGCCTCAAACTTTTCCACTTTATTTTTCTTCTGCGCTTTTCTGTCTCTATTTGTATGTGTGTATCACGTCTGCATGCTAGCGTGGGAACATCGTGTATCCATAGGCGTCAACCGAATTAGAGTTTAAGTTTAATAAATTTCAACTTTTCTCCTTTAAACATAAGAAAGCCTAATTGTGCTGGTTTCTTTGCCTTATAATTGGAAAGTGGTGAACAAGGATTCACCAAGAAGGAGCTAAAAATAGGGGGTGTTTAAAATTAAACTCTGTTACGGTAAAACTGAGCGGCTAGACACCATTCTCACCTGGTCGTAACAGATGGAACATTAGAATATGAGCATAGAACAGAAATGGGAGGGACAAGAAGAAAATGTTAGACCATGACAGTGAGGTGGGAAATAAGAAATTTCTTGATTCCACATGAGACAAAAATATTCATAAAATAAGTGGGAGCTTGCTGGCCATTCATTCAGTGCCAGTATTGATTCATGTATCAGGAGATGAGCAGAAATACAATTGGATATGGGACTATAGATGGTCAGATATAGGAATAAAATTAGCCAACTGCCAATATCTGCCTCTGTGAGTTTGTGTCAATATCTGCTCAGTATTAGTGGAAAGGATGTAAAGGGAGAAATATGTCGACAATATATGAAATGAGTAAGTTACACAGAATCATAATCATGGACGATTTCAACCATTGTACCTTGGGCAGGGGGAGGGAGTGAAAAGAGGGAAGCAAATAGAGATTTTACAGTGGCTGGGATTTTTCCCTCGACGGATGGGAGCTGTCCCTTAATTCCCTTAGCATTCAAAGGCTCTGTCTTGAATATAGTCAACTACTGAACATCCGTAGCCCTCTGGGGTAGAAAATTCCAAAGATTCACAACCCTTTGAGTGACAAAATTTCTCTTCATCTCAGCCCTAAATGGTTGACCCCTTATTCTGAGACTGCAACCCCTAGTTCTAGACTCCCCAGCCAGGGGAAGCATCCTCCCAGCATCTATCCTTTCTCGCCCTTTAAGAATTTTACATGTTTCAATCAGATCACTTCTCATTCTTCTAAATTCTGGGAATATAGGCCTATTCTACTCAATCTCTCCTCATAGGACAATCCCCTTGTCCCAGGAATCAGTTGAGTGAACCTTTTCTGCACTCCCTCCAAGACAAATATATCCTTCCTTAGGTAAGGAAACCAAAACTGTACACAGTACTTCAGCTGTGGTCTCACTAAGCCCTATATAATTGTTTCTTTAGCCTTATACTCCAATCCCTTTGTAATAAAGGCCAATATATCCTCTGTTTTCCTAATGTTGTTGCTAATTTTGCCTGTTAACCTTCTATGATTTGTATACAAGAACACCCAGGTTTCTCTGAATGCCAACAGTTCCCAATCTCTCACCATTTAAAAAAATATTCTGCTGTTCTATTTTCTCCTTCGAAAGTGGATAATTTCACATTTCCACATATTATATTCTATCTGCCATGTTCTTACCACTCACTTAAACTGTCTATATTCCTTTGCAGCCTATTTTCATCCTCCTCACAGTTTATTTTCCCAACCAACTGTGTATTGTCAGCAATCTTGGAGACATTATACCCGGTCCCCTCATCCAAATCACTGTTATAGATTGTTAACAGCTGAGGCTCAAGCACTGACCCCTGCTGTACTCCACTAGTTACAATCTTCCAATCTGAAAATGGTCTGTTTATTCCTGTTCTCTGTTTTCTGTGTGTTAACCAATCCTCAATCCATCCTAATATATTACCCTCAATCCCATGGGCTTTGGTCTCCATACTGAAAAAACAATACTGTAGCACTGAAGAGAGCGCAGAAATGATTTACAAGATGTTACCATCAAGAAAGCTAGATCACTTCTCTGGAAAAGAAGTTACCTGATAGAGGTCTTCAAAATTATGAAGGGGCTCAGTTGGGTGACAGCAGAGTTACTGGGCTGGAGTTTGTTCTGAAGGCAGGAGTCCCGGCGGCAGGCCAGAATGTGGGGGGAGACCCCACCTTGGCCCTCCGTTGAACCCCCGCTGCAATTCCATGGTGGGCAGGCAATTAACTGCCCGCTGTCGGGGACTCAGTCCCTTTAAGGGATGAGCTCCCGCCCGATTGGCCAGCAGCTCTGCAGTACCAGCAGTGCCATTGGGAGCAGTGGTGACTGACGGTACTGCAGGAAGCCCTGCAGTACCAGAGTCCAGAGACCTGAGAGAGGTGAGTGGGGTCGGGGTCACCAGGAGGCAGGCCTCCTTCGATAGGGTGGGTGGGGGGTGGGGATAGTGAGGGGGGTCTTCCCAGGGGGAGGGGCAGCAATTGCTGCCCTGAGGACCCTCTGGGCACATTGGATTGCCTCCAAAGGAGGAACCCCTTGACCCTGCTTGGAGGTTGCCTGGACTAAACTGGAAGGCATTGGGAAGGCAACGGACACTTCAACCGCCTCCACCCCACCCCCCCCCCCACCCCATCCCCACCCCAACCCTGCCAATGCAATTTTATGGGTAGCCCTGTCTCTGTTCCTGTCCCGGGGGAGAGGCCAGAAAATTCAGCCCACTGTTTCTGCTTGTGGATGCATCCAAATCAAGGAAGCCTAAATACACAATGATCACTGATAAATTAAACAAATGATTTTGGAGCGATTTCTTTGCACAGAGCTTGGTGAGAATGTGGAACTAGCTGCCACATGAAGTGATTGAAGCTGAGAGCATTGATGAATTTACGGGGAGGCTTGATGGATTATATGAGTGAGATATCAGTGGTAATGAAGACAAACCTTTGAAAGAAAGCCAACAGTCACTGAATGAGGCAGTGAAGCCAACAGGAAGTGCTGACATTTTGGCAGAATATGGAGACAGGATGGGAAGAAGTAATTTGAGTAGGAGGAGGATTGTGTGGAGTATAATCACCAGCATAGACCAGTTGGGACAGAAGACCTATTTCTGTGCTGTAGATCCTATTTACTTTTATGTATCTTCCATGCTCTTATAGAACTGTCTGCAGCTATACGCAACATTTTATCATTAGGAACCGAATCTCACAAAGGGATTGAAAATATCCAAAGCTTGATGTAATTAAGACTGACAGTGGCATTGTTTTCGATAACTGATTCTATTTATTTGATCAAATTAACAATAATGAAAATTATAAAATGTTAGAGCAATTATTGACTACTGCAATTTACCAGTCAATATAAAAGTATGTAGTTACTACTCGTTTAATCTTAGATTTGAAATGCTTTAGGTAGAGGGGATAAAGCAATTGCTAATGATGTCAGGTGATCAGCATTTCAGTTGCTGAAATTAAGGATATAAAACTACTAATGCATGACAGAATCATGACACTCCTTTAACAAAGAATCAAGGATGTTAGGATTGTTAAACAATGCATCTCACAGCAGCAATGCACCTCAAGAGATTTTCCCGATCTCCATCACCAATGCCAAGCACTAGATTTCTGACAGCAGACTTTTTTTTTCAGTGATAATGAAGACAAACCTTTGAAAGAAAGCCAACAGTCACTGAATGAGGCGGTGAAGCCAACAGGAAGTGATGACAGTTTGGCAGAATATGGAGACGGTGGATCGGAAGGGCAGTTTAATGAAGATGGTTCATTCATTGGACAGTACAGTGGTAATAAAGAGAAAGATGCAGCAGATGAAAATGGATGTTCAGTAGCCACCTCTCCAGTTAAAGCATGAGGAACATGTTCATAAACTTCACTTACTTTCTTAATAAATTTGTGATACAACTGAATATTTGTTAAATTTGAATTAGCTCAGATTACAAACAGGCTTGAAAAAGAAAAGTTGATGGGCCACAAGGAATGCTTACCTATTGTACAATATTTGATAAAGAATAAGATGCATGGGACATTTTGTTGCTGCCCACCTTTCATTCTGAAGGATATACTGTGCAAAATCCATGTAAAATGGATGTGTCTGTAGGTTCACAACAGAAATGGCTTCCAGTTGTTGACACAGCAATAATTATAACCATTTAAATCCTTGCTGCTGTTAGCATATTTGAGTCCCTATAGTTACAATTATTTTAAGTGGCTTGTGACCCTATTTGTTTAAAAGTTAAGAACCCGCAGGACTGTGATTGATACCATGTATGAAATTGAGACCATGTATGAAATTGAGACCAACACCTGGTGCACTGATGCCTCTTAATGCAATGACTATGGCAGCTGAAAGGACCAAGAATTTTATTCCTCTGTTGTTAGCCAATAGAAACTCACACAAAATACGATAGTCACATGTTACAAATTAAAATTTATAGCCACAGGAAGCAAGTAATAAATTAAATATTTACGTGCAGCGAATCCTTGTGTCTTATTTTTCTTCAAATATGCTCTTTACCCAAAGTCTGCATTTAATGATTGTGTTCAGTCATCTGGTTTAGTTATGATCAAGGCAAACATGACAATGTACATTTTTGTAATTAGGAATACATTTAGAATTTGGGGAGGAGCTGCCAAAAAGTAATTTGCAGAAAATCAACAATGTTTTTGAAACAGTATTCCTACTACAGGTTCTGGAGGAGCATCTTGAAGCACTACTTTTGTTGACTCTCAGCCTAGGTGTCTTTAAGAAGTAACTAAATGTGTAATTTATATTGTGTATAATATATGTAAAACAAAGCTCCAAGATAATAAACTACATGGCTCCACCTCAGAAAATTCATATACTTCGAAGAAATGTAGGTTCTTTTTTTTTTGTTAGTGAACAATTGTGAAGTTGTAGAATAGTAATTGTGTCAAAGTTTTTATTACTATAGTTACAATAAATCGTATTTTTCTTTCTTGCTTAACTGTGCTAGTAAAGTTTTATTTTAAAAGGTATTTCAAATTGCAGCATTTTTATAAAATGGACAAATAATATTTATATTAACGAATTGGAGAGCATTTGCCTACTTCTGCAACTGTTGCAGAAAACTTTACAGTACTTATAATGGCAAAAAGTTGACCTTCTTAATACAAATACATCAAATGTTTTAAATTCATGTTTTACAGTAGTCTGGTTTCTAAGAAAAAAATTGAAATGCGATCTTTTGGTGGGTAAAAAGGAATTGTATATTTTCATTAGCCTTATTAAACATGCATGTCATGCAGAGTCCAAATTTACAATTTTTTTAAGTGAGGCAATATTTTTAAGCTTTGGTTCATACATGGTTGTGCATCATTCTGTCTTAACTTCTTTTATCCAGATGAATTGTATTAGCAAAACTGTTCTCTCATTTGTGTAGCTACCATATTTACTGCATATGAACCATTTAGTATTTGTAAATGGCAGACCTTAATTATGCCAAGATTTGTAGGAAACAGTGTTTTAATGAAGATTGGATTCAATAAAACTACTCCCTAATGCAAAGTTGCTTCTGTATTTTCTGTAGTAAGGGAGTAGCTTGTTTAGTTTAGCATGCTTTTTTTGAAATGTTGATGAACCAAAGTATAATTTCTGATATGTAGCCTTATGTCTGTACAGTATATTTCATTTTATTACACCTTTGGACAGAAATGCTGCACGATTAGCAGAACAGCTATCACACACACAAACAAATTCTACTGCCATCTGACACGCTGAAGCACAAAACATGAGAACAGGTATCTTGCATTCGAAATAAACTTGAGCCCAAGGGTATAATAAACCAAATACTGACCGCAGTTTTCAGGCTATATGTAAACTATTGCTCCTCATGTTACAGAGGTTATGTTCAGTATGCATAATATTATTAGCTGTTACCCCTTATTGACAGTCTTGATCATTCTGTAGCTATTGGCTCAATTGCACATCAATATAGTCTTCAATAGCAATCAGTAACTAGGTATTGTTTTATGTCTTCTCAAAAGAAAATTCAAAAACTTGTATCAAGTTTAACAGAACAATTTTCAGAATTTGTACACTTACACAGATACTGTAAAATCCCCTAAGAATAACTGTTAACTTGTTTAACTTGTAGTGGTCTGATGTTATCAAATAATCTGTATGAATATATAGTACTTGCAGTCACTGTATTAGTTAGAAACAGTTTAAGTCATAACCGTTTGATGACTAATGTACTTTATGACCATTTAAAAATTCAGAGACCCCTTCAGGCGATACAATGATGTGTTTTCACTTCAATAAGAGTCATGTAAGGTTTGCAAACTCATGTTTTCTACCTGTGTATCACTCTTGTATTATATGAGAACATCATGGAATGTTTCAGCTACTAATATGTGTTGTGTAAACGACCTTGTGATCTTTCAGAACATGAATGCTTGTCTTATTAAACACAAAGTAACAATGTTTTATGTGTCTCTTGTTTTTTGCACAAACCAAACGATTTATGTTCATTACTGTAAAGCAGTTGCATTTAAATCTTTCCTTGTGGGTGTCCTCATGAAAGTATTGTCATATTCTCAGATGTTTCCTGGAAATACTAAAACTCTTTTGGAACTCCTCTTGTAAGTTCTGAAAGACAGTGTTGGCTATCCAAAAGAAAACAAGCTGATGATGCAGGCTTTTCTTTCAAATTAGCATGTAGCAAAAGAGATAACTTACTAATAAGTCAACAAATACAGAAAAAAATGCTTGTCTCTGATTGTCATACAGTGATTCCTGGCAATATCATCCAAAAACATAGGGTCAGGTTCCACATGTACACCAGCAATGCCCAACTCTACCTCGCCACCACCTCTCATGACCACTCCACTATCTTTATGTCCTGGGTGAACTGTAATTTCCCCCAGTTCGACATTGGGAAGAGCGAAGCTACTGGGGGCGCGATTGGCCTCTGTAGCACCTGTTTATTTGGGTGATACGGAGCCTCTTAAACTGAGAAAATTGCATCCACAATGCATGCGCTCACTTCCAATGAGAGAAGCACGATCCCATCTGGTAAAAGGGTTAGTGCACATGCTCTTACCGACCCCAGTCATTCATGATGGCAATCACTGTATTGCTTATTTGATGCCAGGAGTATTTTTTTGGTGATTTAAAGGCATGTGCGCTGACCAGTTACTTCCAGACATGGGCTCCCTCTTGGCATTGAGCATATCAGGGAGAAGAAGCAGGACAAGCTGCTAGAAGACCAAGGAGGAGATGGAGAAGGGCTCTCAGCAATGCCCCTTCCCAAAACGGCCAGCAGTATCCTCTCATTCAGCATTAAAACGTGCAGGCGTGGCCCTCCCTTCTGTTAATTCCTGCTGCACCACCACCTTCTCCTGTAAGAAAGAGGGAAATGTGTCAGTGATCGCTGTGCAATATGTTTGGGTGATGTGGCTGTCATAGTTGAATAGTGTGTGCAAGCTGTGAGATCTGGGCTGTGAGGCTTGCAACAGTGCTAAGTGTATGAGATAAAGCATGTGAATGTTAGGAAGGAGTCCTCATTGATAGAGATTGCGGGTAGCTGACTGATGCAGGCTGGGTTGTGAATTGAGCAGTGGATGAGGCTAGTGGTGCACTTGGTAGGATATGGTATTTAAAGATGCACTCCTGACCTTGATAATTCATGTGAAATCATTACATTTCTTCTTGCATTGCATCCACATCCTTGGGGCTTCATTCCTGGCATGACCCTCTGATGCAAACTCTTTGTATTGCCTTCTGAGCATATGCCTGGAGGTTTGCAGTCCCCCTGAGTTTGCACATCTCTCCACCTCTTGCACCAAAACCTCCTGTGCCGCTTCCAAAACCCTTGATGCGCTCTGTCTCCCATGGTCAGCCATTGTTGATTCTTCAACAAACAATATTTAGAATGGTATCAGCCCCTTTAAGAGGTACAGGCTAGCTTTAAGTAGTGCGAGGCACCCACATTATTGGACCCCTTTCTGATGCTTGCAGCCAATGAACAGCACGAGGAGCATTGACACAGCAATCATGGAAATTAGCAGGGAGCATGAAGTTGGCCGCCTGCCTGCATTGCAATCAACGGGCAAGGATTAACCATGCATGCTGATCCCTGCGGCTGTTATCCAATTTAACCCCCACTGTCTCCGGCCCCTGCCACAAACTCCTTGCCCTTGTCACCGATTTTATTCCTCTCCCTGGCGACTGCCTTAGGTTGAAACAGCCTGCTTGTGACCTCAGTATTTGACACTGAGCTGAACTTCCAACTCCATACCCTCTCTGTAAAATGTCCTCCTATTTCCAGCTCCATAACATTACCCTGCCTTACCACATCTGCTGCTGAAACACTAATGCACTCCTCTGTCATCTGCAGATTCATCCAAATCTCTGTATCCATATCCTATCATACACCAAGTCCCGTTCATCCATTTCTCCTGTGTTCGCTGGCCTACATTGGCTGCCACTCCCGTAAGGTCCCAAAATTAAAACTCTCATCCTCATGTTTAACTTCCTTTATGGCCAGTCCCCTTCTTATTTCTGTAGCTTCTTCAGCTCGCCAAGCCTCTAACAACCTTTCCCTAAACTTCTATGTTTCTATGCCTCCTTTTTCTCCTTCAAGATCCTCCTCAAAAACCATCTCTTTGACCAAGCTTTTAATCACACCTAACATCTTGTTCTTGTCTCAGCGTCCATCTGTGAAGCATTTCGGGATGTTTCCTACTTAATAATTGTAAGTCTTTGGCTTTTTTTAATTACACAGTGTTGATGGCAATGTTGTTTTGAATTTTTTTAATGAAACCAACTGCTTTAACTGTTCATACCAGTAAATACTTATGTGATGTTACAGATGGTACTTCTGTTTTACTGTCTTCAATTTAAAGCAGTTCAGTTTAATTGACTGAACTAACAGATCACCTTTTTCTTGAAAACTTACAAATTATATTTGACTGCAAGTGAGTTGTTTGATACACAAGAGTTCATGCCTGTTGTCATGCAGGACCCCACCTGCCAAGAATGAGGCACACATTATTTCACCACTGAACATTAAAATATCAAATTGTTGTGGGGAGGAAAAGAGGGCGTATCACAAGGAATTGCCAGGCCCCTCACCGGAAAGACCTTTTTTGCATATTAGCAGACAGTATTGGAACAAAGGAACCAGTCCCTGCTTCTCCAATACACAGAAGACCTGGTCAGACTAGTTTAGTCACATCACTAACTGGCAGTTGGAGTTTTTTGAATTTGAACTTGCCACAGAGTTTTAAAACTCAGAAAGCTGTTTGTTCCTGGACTGGAAAAGACCTCTCCCCTGTCTGCTCTCATCTCTTTCTCACGGAACTGAAGACCCATTGATGACACATGAACCCCAAGAGAGAAAAGTCTCCCACAGTGAACAAGGTTTAAGAAGAATACAGGGCCCCAACAAAAAGCAAGATCATATCTTCAATCCAGAACTCTACAGTGAGCTCGAAGCATAGTACAAAACCCCTCTTCAGAGATTGCCTCCAACCTCTCCACTATTTTTTTCTGCTCTTTTCTGTCTCTATTTACATGTGCACATCACATATGCATGCTAGCGTGGAGCGTGGCCTGTAGTCATAGGCGTTAACTGAATTAGAGTTCAAGATTAAGGTTTAATAAATTTCACTTTTCTTTAAATCTAAGAAAGCCGGTTTCTGCTCATTTCTTTGCATTATAATTGGAAAGTGGCGAACAAGGATTCACCAAGGGGGAGCTCAAAACACAGTGTGTTTAAAATTAAATCCTATTACAATAAGACTAGATGAATACTGAAAGGGACCCCTAGACCCCTTTCTCACCTGGTTGTAACACTGTTAAATCAATGATATTACTGGTTAATATCATCAGGTGCATGTAAAATTAATCCATATTATTAGGAATCTATTTTGATTTCCAATCAAGATCTACTCCCAAATTTGTAAGTTTTCAAAGCATTCAACATGAAGGTGAAATACAGATTTAATTGACTATCCAGTAAACGTTACTTTCTCTTCTGAAATGGCATTTAAATGAAAATTGGTGTTGATTCTAGCAGAAACTGCAGGGACCAGATAGTACTAGGTTGTTCTGAAAGGTAATAAAGGATAATCATTTTACTGATTGTTTTGCAGGTGGCTCTATGCCAACCTCTTTGTATGGCAATAAAATTAAATGACCTGATACCAAGATGGATTTAGAATGCTGGGCTAAGTAAAATTAAGATCTGCATTTCATGACTCCCCTCCCTATCACTGAAAATAAAATGTGCAAGATGTATACCATTAATTCTAAACCTAATTTGCCCAGCACTTATAATATTATACTCATTGGACTGTACCCTCCCTATCTCCAGAATCAGTTTGAATCTGACCCTGCACTGTTTTTAATTAGGATGTGTTTGGCCCAACAAAGCATAATGATATATTTGCAATAAAAACCAAAAATTCTGGAAATACTCAGCAGATCTGGTAGCATCTGTGCAGAGAAGCACTCTGTTACTCTCCACAGCTGCTGCTTTTCCACAGCTGCTGCCAGACCTGCTGAGAATTTCCAGAATGTTCTGTTTTTATTTCTGATTTCCAGCATCGGCATATCTTGCTTTTGTAATATATTTGCAGTATTGCATTCAGGAGAAATGTTTTGACCTATTCTAATAAAATGGAAATAATCTCAGACATCACACTTATAGGGATGAATATTATGAGGCCTCCAATGTCGGGGGTCGTGGCGAGGGCGGCCCGGAAAATCCTTCCGGTAGGGGCCCACCACAACCCCCAATGCCAAGAAGGCCCCGCTGCATTTTACCGGCGCCGGCAGCAAGGCCTTGGTGCGGTCCCCCCACCCACACCACTCGACGACAGGGCCTTCATTTTAATATTAAAATTATGTTAAAAACATTCAAATGAACCAACCTTGTCCCGGCGGCCGTCTCACGCCAACATTCAGGCTGCCGGCCAGAACTCCCCGCGTTCGGAACTCCGTTCAGAGTTCCAAGGTGTGACACTCGTGGGGAGCAGGGAGCAGTGAAATCTTCAGGTCAAGAGAGGTGTGGGTGCAACAAAAATTGCTCTGATTGGTTGTGAGGATAGGATGTGGTTGAGGGCCAAATGTGCTGAAGGTGTGGGTGTGAAATGTCATTTTATTAAATGAGAAGTCAGTGGGGGGGGGGGGTTGCGGGGAGAGGGGAATCAAAGATGAATTTAAATTTTCCGCACTTTCTATCAAAACGGCACCTTTAAGCATGTAAATGACAGTGAAGGGCTTGAAGCCCTTTAAAAATGGCGCCAGCGCCTGTGATGTGGCTTCAGACGCCGTTGGCTGGGATGGAGTGGCCGCCCCCCTCTACATCATCGGAGGCGACCACTCCGCCCTGTCTATTTAAATGAGCCCCCGCGCGAACTATTGCGGCACAGTGGCATAGTGGTTAGCACTGCAGCCTCACAGCTCCAGCGACCTGGGTTCAGTTCTGGGTACTGCCTGTGTGGAGTTTGCAAGTTCTCCCTGTGACTGCGTGGGTTTCCACCGGGTGCTCTGGTTTCCTCCCACAGCCAAAGACTTGCAGGTTGGTAGGTAAATTGGCCATTATAAATTGCCCCTAGTGTAGGTAGGTGGTAGGAGAATGGTGGGGATGTAGTAGGGAATATGGGATTAATGTAGGATTAGTATAAATGGGTGGTTGTTGGTCGGCACAGACTCAGTGGGCCAAAGGGCTTGTTTCAGTGCTGTATCTCTAAATAAATAAAAATAAAATAAAATAAATAAACCCCCTTCAGAGGCTGCCTCAAGCCTCTCTACTTTATTTTACTTCTGTTCCTTTCAGTACCTATTTGCAAGTGTGTATCGCATGTGCATTGCTAGCATGGGTGCGGTGTATATCCATAGACGTTAAGCGAATTAGGATTTAAGTTTAAGTTTTAATAAATTTCACTTTTCTTCTTTAAACGTAAGAAAACCTGTTTATGCTCATTTCTTTGCCTTATAATTGGAAAGTGGTGAACAAGGATTCACCAAGGGGGAGTTCAAAACACAGTGTGTTTAAAAAGCATAAATCCTGTTACAATAAGACCAAGTGAAGACAGTAAAAGACCCCTAGACACCTTTCTCACCTGATCGTAACACTGCACATTTGACTTTGGAATTTTTATCATAAAGGAGATAAATTTCTGAGAAGTTCTCCCAATTGTCTTCAATGGAAGAACCGAGGAAACTGCAGAGAAATGGTCTAATTTCTCTGCAGTTTCAGAGGGTGGTCCACCAAAATTATGGGAGAACCCCTCGGGAAATTAATAGAAAAAATGCTTGCTCTCAAGCATTAAACACTGCAAGAGAGAAGCTTTGAATATTTGAATACCATGAGATGCATGACAATAGAGACGTGGATGTTTTTATTTGAACTTAGGATGCGGTTGATACCAACAGCATTTATTACCATCTCTCGCTAAGGGCATTAAGAGTCAACCACATATTTTGGGACTAGAGTCATGTGTAGAGGAGGCAAGTTCCCATCCCTGCAAGACCAGTTGGGCTTTTATAATAATCTGATGGCCCTCATGCTAATTGTTTTTTCTGGTACTGCCCCACAAGTTAAATGATCTTATTGAATTCAGTTTTACAACATACCATTGTGGAATTTATAGGGGGGAATTTTATGCTGTCCACTGCGGTGCATCTAGTGGTGTGTGGGGACAGGTAATAAGACGGGAGGTGTTTTGTCAGATTCCGGCCAGGGGATGTTTTAGAGGAATTAAATTGGCGGCTGATTTGCGGCATTCCGGGGTTCTCCCAGTTCGGTGGCGGATTGCAGCTTTGCTTTAATTTAAATAACATGAATACTCATTATCCTACACATAGTTACAATTTAGTCCTACCTGCCAGATTAAATGAATGACAAGCGATATTTCCATGCCACCCAGTTCACAAATGTTTCAACGTGGCATGCAGCAGTCAAATTTATGCAGTTGAGTCTCAGGACTGTGCTGTTCTCTCTTTAACTCAGTTGCTAAACTAATGTTAACCTTGGAATGGATGTTTGTCTCCAGGCTCAACACCAGCAAGGGTGAATCATCTCAGAGAATGGCAGTGAAGGCATGGGAAGGGACTACATGGAGGAGCAGGGGAGGGTAGTCGGGGAGGAAAGGGTGGGGTCTCGGGTGCATGAAGGAGCAGGGGAGGGAGGAAGGGAGGACAGGGTGGGGTCTTGGAAGTGTGGAGGAGGAGGGGAGGACAGGATGGGGTCTCGGGTGCATAAGGAGCAGGGGAGGGAGGAAGGCAGAGTCCAGGGTGTGAGGTGACTGATTTTGATGATGAAGCTGGCTGTGTGCGGTTGCAGAGGGTGGTGGGTTGTTATGTTCCTGTCAGAAAACTGATGGTCATGAGAGGCCTAAAAGGCAGGAGGATCGCTGTTGTCGTTTGAGTTCACATCAGGTTACTGGCTGGCAGAAGGTACAGTCACAGTCACAGGGGGCAATTGTATATGGTAGGGGAGAAGGTCGAGACTCAGGGCTGGGTATTCGAGGTCATCATAGGGAGGGGATTGGAAATCTGTAACTATATCAAGGTGGATTCTTGGAGGTTCAAGGGTGAGAGTTAGCAGTTGGACGGTGACGGAAGTAGGGACTGAGGGAGGGATGGCATTTATAAATTGATGATGAGCTGGTCCACGGTAATGGGGAAGGTTCTATGGTAACATGGGGAAGGATAAAGGTTAATTTGGGTGGGTCAAGTATGATGGGTGCAGGCTGGAAGGTGGCAGGAGGAGCTTGGAAGGTGGGCAAATTTGCCTGGTATCGCAGACACAACCTTTGCTGGAAGAAAAATGCAAACCAGGTGTCCAATCAAGGAATGCAAGTTGAGTGGGAGGAGACAAATGATGCTGGGTGAGATTTCCTGCTGCAAGTGTAAGGCACATGACAGCAATCTGCTCATGACTTTCATGGTTCTGCTGAATGGTAGAAGAAGGACAGTTTTACAACACTCTTCTCATCTCAACAATTGAAAAGCTGCAAAGACATGAGTCTCATACACGCAATTTGTCCTCAAACACACGAATGATTGCAGTGGGAGAGACTGAGGAGGGATCTTGGTGATAATGGATGATGCCTCAACTGGAGCAGCAGGCAGCGCAAGAAGATGAGGCTGCTCAGAATGAAGCCATCCAGGAAAGGCATGATCAAAGGTGCTGGTGTGTTATCACATCCTCAGGACAAGGATACATTACCTTCAGATGCCTGAGAGGCAATGCCAGCGAAGCATGTGACTTGCTATGGTGACAGAAATGTGTACAATCCTGTGGCATTACCTCCAGTCTTTTGTTTTCATTATGAACCCTATGCCACTTACACTCAAGGTTACTAGTGCACTCAATTTCTTTGCTACCAGTGATCAACAGGCAATGTGTGTGGTATCTCGGAGTTTGAGATCCACAGATGCACCAAAGAGGTAACCAATGCCCTTTTTCGACGTGCCAATGATTTAATCTACTTACCTGTAGGCAAGGACAGCCAGGCAGCAAGGTCTGCTGCCTTCGGCACCATCGCTGGCTTCCCTGGAGTGCAAGTGGTGATCGACTGCACTCTTGTGGCCATTAGAGCTCCCTGGGACCAGCCTGCTGTCTTTGTTAATCGCAAAGGCTTCCACTCTTTAAATGTACATCTGGTTTGTGACCACAGGAGAAGAATCATGCATGCTTGTGCATGTTTCCCAGGGAGCTGTCATGACTCCTACATTTTGTGGAATTCCCAGCTGCCAGTTGTTTTTGAGCAACCAGCTAAAGTGGACGGATGGATCCTGGGTAACAAGGGCTACCCACTTTTTACACATGGTTGATAACACCAGTACGTTATTCCAAAGTGCTGCTGAAGAGACGTACATTGTCACTCACGCATCCACCAGAGCCATTATTGAACACACCATTGACATGCTGGAATTGAATTTTGTTGCCTTAACAGGTCTGGAGGGACTCTTCAGTTGCTGCCACAGAGGGTGTCATGCATAATCCTTGTTTACTGTGCCTTGCACAACCTTGCAATTAAACGCAGCAACATTCTGCAGGTGGAGGGACAGGATGACGTATTTTCCACATGGCTATGCTGCATTTCCAGCAGACTTCTCGTCGCAACAAACAGAGGATCATCATGAGTGTGGGGCTGAGCAGGGGCCTGGTCCCCAGTAGTCCTCCAATTGTCAAGGGATCCACTGGCATATGCTCCCTCACCTGCTGGGATGTGTCTGTGTCGTGCACACCAACTTGTGACGCAGATTCATGTGTGGATGTATCTGCGCTGGTGGAGGTGGAAGAAGAGACAGGTGATGGTGCACCTTCTGGGGCATTGGCTTCTTCTTCCTCCCCAGAGGAGGATTGTTGGGCCATGCAGCGTTCTGCTACTGGAGTGTGAGCATCTACAGTGGAGATACAAACAGAGGTACTTTAAACATGTGCTTCGCATGAGTTAAATTTCCTTCAGTTTCCACATATGGCTGCAAGAGCAGAAATTACACTTCATCCTCACGCCTTGTGGCTCCTGCCTCGCCATCTCCGCTCACCCTGCCTCCCTCCTCTGTCGCGATCTCCAATGCCTCCTCCTCAGCTGTGGTCAGCAGCCTTATGTCAGAGACCCTCCTCCCGTCTTAGCATGCTCACGCTGGTTGTGGCTTCGTTTTTCCGTCAACAGACAGTGCAGATTAATTGATATGGCAAATGCTGCATCACAACCATTGCATAGATGCATCAACATCACTCATTCTGCAGCGGCTTTCACACGACACATCCAATCACATTAACAATGCCAATCTTCATCATTTAGTGAATGGCACCAAGGCTGCTCACACATCCGACTGCATTCCTTGCATCCCCTCTGCCTTAAAGACATGGAGCCATGGAAGAAATCAATGGATCAGCCTCGCCAGGGCCATTTACACTCGCTGATCTGAGCAAGTCATTGGTGTGCTTGCGGCACTGTGCCCATGTTCTAAGAGTTACCCCACGGTTCGGGACCTCTTCCACTACCTTCATCGAGGCTGCCTTGGTGAAGCAGGAGGGTCTTCTGACTCCATCTGCAGGGAAGAGGACCTCCCGCCTTTCCATGACGGCCTGGAAGAGAACCTGCAGGGAGCCATCACTGAACTGTGGGGCGGCACGCCACCTGCTGGCTGCCATGTTATTCACTTTGGCTGTAGGGAAAATAAATCATATGAATTTGGTGGTGAGTTTCCCAAAATAAGGGAGGCAAAAACATTTTGATTTAGGTGCAAGATTCAATTAGTAATTCTGAAGATACTAACATGAAAGGAAGGCTGCTGATCCTTGAGGCTGCAAGCACAGCATGTTTTATATCTGTGGTGATCATGGTGCTTGGGGCAGTGATGACGGCCTCCGCCAATGAAAGACTGCCCCGTCACATGATCCCACGTGTTACATGTGCCAGTCGCCGCATGGCTAACTTAAATACAAATTTGCGTGGGAAACGGGATTGGCAGCAGGAGCGGAAGTTACAACAACTTCTGATCCTACTGTCGGGAATGCCGTGGTAATGATGAGATTCCACTTATAGTGTCGTCGCCTCTGGGAAGGATAGCAAATAGGCGACCTTACCCTGTTTACAGGTGGATGAAACTAACGTGGTTTTGACAAGAAAAGAACTGGAGCGGATTCAATGAAAATAAATAGCTGAGCTGAGACGGTGAAAAGCCTTTCAAAAGTTGAGTGAAAGCTTGTTAGTATAGGTTAAAGTGAGGGGCGGCAAGGAAGAGTTAAGGTCAACATGACCTCAAAATTAAAGCTATAAGGTAAAAATTTTGATAATTTAAGTGTGACCATAACCAAGTAGTAAATGGGTGGAAATCTATTATGCTGGATTTCCATCCATCTATCATGCCATTCGATTTTTTTGGGTTTTGTATCTTGTTATATTAAGATTATGTCCTGATGATGTAATTCAGACATCTAGGCGATTTCCTTGCATGTACGCTAGTTCAATGCTCGACCTGTGATATAAAATGAATATCTAGCTTTGTATTGTTCAAGAAAGTCTGTTTTAAAAGCCGAATCATAAGATTTGCAGCAGCATTTTCAGACTGTCTCTGAACCTTTTCTTCTTTTTATTTGCTTTCTCTCCTGTTTCCACTTACTTGATCAGTAGATTTTGCATCAAGTGATCTTGCACTGCCATTTTGTTTGAGAGTCACAGTATTGGAACAATTAATTCCTGGTGGGAATCGCTGTTTAGTTATATAGTTTGGAAGAGTAAGAGCAATGGAGGGATGCCAAGCAGGGCAGACTTCGCCAAAGAAGGACTATGTCTACCACTTGTGGGAAGAAAACTAGTCTTAACTTGACCAGGGAGGAGATGGCAATGATAACTGTATGAAAACTGAGGACACAATTGCATTGCTGTCCCAATTTATCATTAGTACAAAGGGAGTCTCCCTGGATTCTTTATAAACCTGCCTCACCTTAATTAAAGTCTTTGCAGAACAGGATTCTACCTTTCCCATTCCCTAAAGACATAAATATGTGGCTCTTCATATATCCTGGTATGCACATCGTCTTTCCTAAATATAACTATTAAATTCCAGCCAGGCATTGGTCAAGTGCTTTCTTTCTGGTTGGACTTTCAGCGATTGGTCAGTGCAAATGTGCCTTTAGATGATATTGAGATGCAAGTTTTTTTCAATGAATCTGATGCTAATCCTGAATTTGAGAGGTTCTAAAAGTGCTGTTATTTTTTGTTACATTGTCACCATTTCTTTTTGTATTTTGTGCTGTAGTTGTCCTAGTTCATTCATAAGTTCAACTGCAAGCAATTTACTAAAGGCTGGTCTCACTGTTCCTGAAACCCATGCAAATAGGTTTAAATTTCAGCATCCACATGTCACACACACCTCCCCTTAGGACAGTTTAGGAGGGAATATTTTACATTATGCCCCTTGTTTCTAATGGGGTCTGATTTTTTTTAACAAAATAACCTTAGAAACAAATTAGCTTTCTGATCATTTTGTGACTGATTTGTTCAATTACATTATGAATGTAAATTTATTAATTTAGAAAATGCCTGATAGCAAGAAATTTGTTAGATCCTTATAAAGATGCAATTCCATTAAATATTTGGTCCGATTCAGAGAAATATCATGATCTTGTGAACTGTGAAACTGCTAAATTTTTGGCTTTGATCCTCTTCTGCCCTCAGATTCCTCGGCCCAAGTAGCCTGCTGCTGACTCCTACTGTGGTGTCTTCCTTGAAATGCTAAATAACAGAAACAAACAGGCATCAGCAGCAAACATTGCAATGGTTACATCTGATGACTCTTTACTTCTGTTGTGTCATATTCCTGTTAGCAGCACGAATAGACAAAAGCTATTTTTAAATTAATTACTGAATTTCGCCATGCTGCCTCACTGTCTTACATCTAACCCTCCCATCTCCATACATCTGCTTATTAACGAAAGAATGCATTACGCTGTTTGAACTTCCTTGATATTCAGTCTACATAGTAACACTTCAATTCGGTTAGTTGTAGTTAGTCTTGAATGGATTAAATTTCACATTCTGTCGCTGAAGCCATGTACCAGCTTCTCAGGATCATAATCCCTTGTGCAGGGTGACACATTTAAGGTCCGGCTTTCAACCTGAAGAGTAGAGAATGATTCTTCAGATTGGAGCTTTTGAAGCACCCATTGAATTGAACTGAATTGAACTGAAGGCAGTAATTTCATGTCGAGCTGGATATTTATTGCAGCTGACTTGAACTTGCTGCTTTCCTCAGTTCGTTAAATGACTAAGAAGTAACGCTCAATCAGGTGCCTCCAGATAGTGACACTGTTGTAGAAAACAAGATTGCCATCCACTATATTTAGTATTCAGCATTGTTGCCAATAATTTGAAGCAAACTCAACAGCTAGTCTTGCACTGTTTACTCAGCTGTTTATTTATGAAGCTTTGTTACTAAGTATTAATGAAATCCCAGGAGATTTGGTTTGGTATTCACTGCAGCGCACCATTTACTTAATAGGCTTGTTTATATAAGCTTGAGTCACATGAATGTTGCTGCTGGTTAGAGGCAAATTAATTGGTGTAAACAAACAGTTGACAGTGATTTCCATACATGTCTAAAAGGAAATTCACATAGCATCCAAAACGGAGCATTAACTTGGCTCTTTCACCTACTATATATTATTGTGAGAAAAGTTACAGTGTTCAATCAAAATTCAACTATGGACTCTAATACATATGGGGCTAGATTTTGTGGTCAGCAGTGAAGCGATGGCGTTTGCCGCTGATCACGAAGAAAACTGCCCACAAAGGCCGAGTGATCTCACTGGTATGCATTTCCATTTTCCTGATGGCAGTTTAAATCTGTTGCCAAACACCACCACCTGCAAGCTCCCCTCCCAGCCACACACCATCCTGACAGAAGCAATATCGAGGAACAGTTCTTGGGGAAAAGGCATGCATTGTGGGCCCAGCGAAGAAGGAGTTTTCACTCCTGAAGTGTAAGTAAGGTGCATTCAAGAGCTGGCATTGTGTATTGAAGTCATTGCAGGATTCTCTCGAAGGTTGGATTTTCAGCAGGTCTCAAAGTTAGTTGCTTGTAGTCTTATTACTAGGATGTCGGTGCTCTTTACTGGTGGACTTGAAACAAAACAGGCTTGGAGGCATTAAGATATGGCAGTGTCCAGTTTGAAGGCATAGGTGTTTTGCCTTTTCTGCTGTCTTTGCAGCTGTTATTTGCAGACTGCCCAGTCTCTCCCTGGTGGTTGGAGTAATAAGATTTTTCTTCTTTGGCCTCCTTGTCTCGAGAGACAATGGGTAAGTGCCTGGAGGTGGTCAGTGGTTTGGCGATCACTGGCAACTGACTCCCACGACTTGTGATCAATGTCACAGGACTATATCTGTGATTAGTTTCAATATCTGTTATTAGTTTCGGTCAGGTGATCACCTGATCAATACTTCTATTGTCCACCCAAAATGATTTGAAGTTCGAAGCTATTACTACACAATGGGGAATGGATGGTGGCCATTCCACCTACTTATGATTTAACTGGTTTCTTACAGCCCTCTTTGTTAAGTTTTGAGCCCAATGAATCTAGGAGTCCATAGATAGTGCGATTTGAGTAAGACCCTAAACAATAGGACGTGTGAATTCCACAGATGGTTTCATCTTGGTATGTCCATTCAAGGGAGGCACTCCACCCATAGTCATTCAATTAGGTACTTTCCAGAGGCTTGAGATACTTCTGAGTCTGGGCCGAAATTGCAAAAGTCACCTGACCCTTGGCAGCCATCTTATGCAGCATACCAAGCTCTTGCACCAACTTTGGCAAAAGTGACCTTCAAAACGGCTAAAATTTGGTTTGTACTCATCTTTGGGCACAATTTGATCTGCCGACCCCTGTCCCATTAAGGCAGGCAGCACACAAACTTAGCACAGATTAAAAGGAAACTCCTGCTCAGTTCTAGCACTGCAATTGGAGACAAAGAAAGTTGAGTACCAGGGATGAGCGAGGGCACCCAGGTTTAGAGAGGCAGTGCTGGAGGCCTGAGTCATGGAGGTAGACAGAAGGTGTTACGACCGACATGGGAGGAGTGCACTATCTTTCTCTAACTCCACTTCTCCAAGGGTCACAACATATATTTAAATGTTTACCCAGTTACTAATACGGCCAATTATATACTCTATTTTTATTTCAGAATATAATCCAGCAACCAGGTTTCATTAACAAACAACAAATTTATTATAAAACAGGACATATTCAGTAAAGATGCAAAGCATTAACATACAGATTGAAATAGGGTGGCGAGGGGTAGTTCTCCTATGGGAAGCGGAATCTGAGCAGTTGCTCTCCTTCAGCCTGACCAAAGTAGTGGATGCATTGTCCCTGCCTCCTCCTCCTCCTCCTCCTCGTCCTTTCCCAAGGAGGCCTCCAGATTCCTGGTGGCAATGCCTGCACCCTCATGATGATGTTGCTGTGGAAGACAGAGCAGACCACCAGAAACGCGGTGACACACTCTGGCATGTTGTGGAGGGTGCCCCTCAAGCAGTTCAGACAGCCAAATTGTAACAAAATCACACCGATGTCTGCTACACAATGTCCCTAGTGGCTCCATGGCTTTCATTAAAAGGCCATTGTCTTTGCATGGTTGGCAGGTGGAGGGGGGTCATAGCCCCTCCAGGTTCCGAAGAAGGGTCACTGACCCGAAATATTAACTCTGCTTCGCTTTCCACAGATGCTGCCAGACCTGCTGAGTGGTTCCAGCATTTCTTGTTTTTATTTTATATTAGAGGGGCTATCCTTTGTCACTGAGCAGCCACCCTCTGCTTCTTCTTGAAGGCCCAAAGATGGTGGGAACAGCAGACTGCCTCAGGATGTAGGTATCGTGGATGCTGCCAGGATCGCAGACATTCACTAACATAATGGTCTGTGCGTGGTCGCACACCAACTGCACATGGTGGAGTCATAGCCCTTGCAGCTGATGGCGGCCTACACCATCTGGAATCCAGATATCCTGGCAATGCCACACGCCCTTTCATCCTGCTTTTCCTTACTAAGAGAGAATATAATGTAATTGCCTCTCTTTGCATGTATGGGCTCTGTCATCCTCCAGATGCAGCAATGGAAGTGTACTGGGAGATGTTGGATATGTCACCCGCTCCTGCCAGGAATGATAAGGTTGCATCAAAGTTGAGTGCGACTCTGCCGTCCTCGTGTAAGGCGTTAGGTCATGTTGAAGGATGTGGCACAGTTCAGTGACCACCTCCTTGTTGAATCTGAGTCACCTGAATTGAGGCATTGTTCCTGGGTGTGGTTGAGGTAGGATATGTGCTCTCAAAACACCCCTGGTGGGTGGGGCCATCTATGGAGAGCCCTTCTCCTCCATCTTCACAGAGCATCCCCACTCTGCAGCCTGCTCCATTTCTCAGTTGTGTTGCAGACCCATTGGTACTGCAACTACAGCCCCCATGCCTCTTGCAGACTTGGGTGACCAAATGCTCTGCCCTCCCTGAATGGATGCACCAGCTCACCAATGAACCTCTAAAAGCAAGCCACAGTATTTCTAGAAAATTCTCCATAGCAGAATAAGTCAAAAGCTCCTCACCTGCAAGTTGGATTCCAGTGTCTCTAAATAGTGCCCAATGGAAGCATTCCTCATGCAGCTGAACATATCTTCAGCTTAACATGATTAGCACAGAGGTTCAGTGGACCTGTGCGGACCACATTTTAAAGATGTGCGTCAAATCAGTCAGAACAACTGATTGACGTCATTATCCGACCTCTCCTCATGTTACTGGCGCATGCATAGTATATCCACACTAGCACCATGCGGGATGCAGCAGAAGTGAATGGCAGCATTGCCTGTGCCTTCTTATGCCATCAGGGCTTTCAGCACCAGAAGCTCTATAAAGCCCACTTTTATGCCAAAGTATTTTGGACAGGACTAGATCACTGCATATAATGATCATGCTCTAATAGCAAACTTCTTTTATATGCTCCCCCATGAAGTCTAAATATCAGGACTTTGAAGCTGAGGAAGGATATGCGTTGGCCCTTTGAGCAGTAGGTTCCTGTTCCTGCATTGCTACCGTCATATGCACCTATCAACTTGCCCATCCTGATTTTCTCTGACTATCTAAAGCTCCACAGTGGATCTAACTGTGCTGGTGCTTGAGACAGGTACAATGAATCACACAATGAGGTCTTAACGTTCTTCTCTGCCATGTACAGTTTTGGCTGATTCTTAAGGGATGCTATACAAATGTGTGTTGCAATGCACATTGTGAAATATCCCTTCAAATAGTACTTAATTGTTAAGCTGCATCATAATCATAGAGTCATTTACGGCACAGAAGGAGGCCATCCAGCCCATCGCGTCCATGCCGGCTCTCCACGAAGCTATGCAGTCAGCCCCACTCCTCAGTTCGATCCCCATAGCTGTGTAAGTCTATTTCTCTCAGGTGGCCATCCAACTTCCTCTTGAGGTCATTTATCATCTCCGCTTCCACCACCCTTGTGGGCAGCCAGTTCCAGGTCATTACCACCTACTGTGCAAAATAGTGCTTCCTCATGTTCCCCCTGCATCTTTTGCCCAAAACTTTCAAGCTCTGTCCCCTAGGCCTTGTACCATTTGTTAATGGGAACAGCTTTTCCTTGTCTAACTTATCTAAGTCTGTCATAATCTTGAACAATTCTATTAAATCTCCCTCAATCTCCTTTGTTCTAAGGAGCACAAACCCAGATTTTCCAACCTAACCCTGTAACTAAAATTCTCCATCCCTGGAACCATTCTGTTAAATCTCCTCTGCACCCTCTCAAGGACCCTCACATTCTTCCTGAAGTGTGGTGACCAGAACTGGACACAATACTCCATTTGGGACCTAACAAGAGCTTTATAAAGGTTCAGCATAACTTCCCTGCTTTTGTACTCATTGCCTCCATTTATGATGCCTAAGATCCCATATCCTTTACTAGCCACCCTCTCAAAAGGCCTTCCACCTTCAAAGATCTATGCACATACACCCCCAGGTGTATTCCTGCACACTCTTCAGAACTGTATCATTAAGTATATATTGCTTCTCCCTATTCCTTCTGCCAAAATGCATCACCTCACAACAGTCAGTATTAAATTCCATCTGCCACTTGTCTGCCAACTCTTTTAGCCTATCTATGTTCTGTTGCATAGCTTTATCAACCTGGGATGCAAGGGGACTTATCTACCCTAAGCAAAGCCTTTTTAGTACCTCCCCGCTCCCATTTTTTATCATATCATCCTCACTGTCTGCCGCACCTCCAAGTTTTGGTGTCGTCAGCAAATTTTGAGATTCTATTCTGTATTACAAGATTCAAGTCATTTATATATATATCAAAAAAGCAGTGGTCCCAGCACTGACCATTGGGGAACACCACAGTCTGATATCCTCGAGTCTGAAAAGCAACCATTTACTACAACTCTAATAATAAAAGCAAAATACTGCAGATGCTGAAAATCTGAAATAAAAGCAAAAAATGCTGGAAATACTCAGCAGGTCTGGCAGCATCTGTGGAGAGAGAAGCAGAGGAACTCTGCTTCTCTCTCCACAGATGCTGCCAGACCTGCTGAGTATTTCCAGCATTTTTTGCTATTATTTACTACAACTCACTGTTTTTTGTCCATAAGCCAATTTTCTGTCCAATTGGGCACAGACCCTCCTATTCCATAAGCTTCAATTTTCTTAACCAGCCTTTTATTTTTTTTTTAAATTTTATTTTAGAGATACAGCACTGAAACAGGCCCTTCGGCCCACCGAGTCTGTGCCGACCAGCAACCACCCATTTATACTAACCCTGCAGTAATCCCATAATCCCTACCTACACTAGGGGCAATTTACAATGGCCAATTTACCTATCAACCTGCAAGTCTTTGGCAGTGGGAGGAAACCGGAGCACCCGGCGAAAACCCACACGGTCACAGGGAGAACTTGCAAACTCCTTTTATGTGGTACCTTATCAAATGCTTTCTTAAAATCCATATAAACAACATCCACCACATTCCCTTCATCAACCTTCTCTGTTACTTCATCAAAAAATTCAATTAAATTAGTCAAGCATGATCTGCCTTTTACAAATCCATGCTGACTATCCATAATTAACTTAAACCTCTCCAAGTGTCCATTGATATTTTCCCTGATTATAGTTTCTAAAAGCTTACCTACCACTGATGTTAAACTAACTGGCCTGCAGTTGCTAGGATTGTCTTTACACCCTTTCTTGAATAAGGTTGTCACATTTGCCATTCTCTAATCCTCTGACACCTCCCCTGTATCCAGGGAAGATTGGAAGATTATGGCAAGCCCTTCCGCTATGTCCATCCCCACTTCCTTTATCAACCTGGGATGCAAGGGGACATATCTACCCTAAGCAAAGCCTTTTTAGTACCTCCCCACTCCCATTTTTTATCCTATCCATTGCCTCTACTCTCACTGCTTCTACCGATATTTTGGCAGCCTCCATTTCCTTAGTGAATGCTGACACAAAATACTCAATAGGTATATTAACCATGCTCTACGCCTCAAAGCAGATATTACCCTCTCTGTCCCTAGTAGGTCCCAGTCCTCCTCCAACAACTCACTTACTATTTACATGCTGGTAAAAGGTCTTTGGATTCCCTTTCATGTTGACAGCCATTCTATTCTCATATTTTCTCTTTGCCAGCCTTGTTTTCCTCTTCACCTGCACTCTCAACCATTTGTATATGGCCTCATTCTCACCTGATGAGTTCACCTGACATGCATCATACAGCCTCTTTTTTTGTTTCCTCATCATCTCTATCTCCCTCGTCAACCAAGGATCCCTGTTCTTGGTTCCCCGACCTTTCATTTTGTTGGAATGTTTCTCGCCTGTACCTGAAGCATCTCTTTCTTAAAGATAACTCATTGTTCGGATACAGTTCTACCTGCCAGTCTTTGGTTCCATTCTACCCTGGCTAGATCCCTTCTCATTGCTTTGAAATTAGCCCTCTTCCAAATTGGACTTTCTACTTTATTTTATTCCTTGCTTTGCTGCATTACTAGTTTAAACCTTATGATACGATGATCACTCTTACCCAAGTGCTCGCCCACAGACACTTGGTCTACTTGGCCCACCTCATTTTCCAGCACCAGATCCAGCAATGCCTCTTTTCTCTTTGGGCTGAGAACATACTAAGCAAGGAAGTTCTCCAAAACATATTTTAGAAATTCCTCCCCTTCCTTATCTTTTAGTCCAAAATTATTCCAATCGATAGTGGTTAATTAAAGTCCCCCAACATCACCACTCTATAATACAGATCTCTGTGATTTCCCTGCAAATTTTTTTTATCCGTTCGGGGGATGTGGGCATCACTGGCGAGACCATCATTTACTTTCGAACCCTAATTGCCCTTGATAAGGTGGTTCTGAGCTGCTTTCTTGAACCACTGCAGTCCTTGGGGTGTAGGTACACCAACAGTCCTGTTCAGAAGGGATTTCCAGGATTTTGACCCAGTGACAGTGAAGGAACGGCGATATAGTTCCAAGTCAGGATGGTGTGTGGCTTGGATGGGAACTTGCAGATGGTGGCGTTCCCATGCATCTGCTGTCCTTGTCCTTCTAGGTGGTAGAGGTCGCGGATTTGGAAGGTGCTGTCAAAGGAGCCTTGGTGAGTTTCTGCAGTGCATCTTGTGTATGGTACTCACTGCTGCCACTGTGCATTAGTGATGGAGGGAGTGAATTTTGAAGATTGTGGATGGGGTACCAATCAAGTGGGCTGCTTTGTCCTGGATGGCGTCGAGCTTCATGAGTGTTGTTGGAGCTGCACCCATCCAGGCAAGTGGAAAGTATACAGTCACACTCCTGACTTGTGCCTTGTAGATGGTGGACAGGCATTGGGGAGACAGGAGGTGAGTTACTCGACACAGAATTCCCAGCCTCTGACCTGCACTTGTAGCCATAGCATTTATGTGGTTGGTCCAGTTCAGTTTCTGGTCAATGGTGACCTCCAAGATGTAGATAGTGGGGAATTCTGTAATGGCAATGCTATTGAACATCAAGGGGAGATGGTTAGATTCTCTCTTGTTTGAGATGGTCATTGCCTGGCACTTGTGTGGCGTGAACGTTACTTGCCACTTATGAGTCCTTATGATGCTGTCCAGATCTTGCTGCAACTGGACATGGGATGCTTCAGTATCTGAGGAGTTGAGAATGGTGCTCAAAATTGTGCAATCATCAGCGAACATCCCCACTTCTGACCTTATGATGGAGGGAAGGTCATTGATGAAGTAGCTGAAGATGGTTGGGCCAATGACACTACCCGGAGGAACTCCTGCAGTGATGTCCTGGGACTGAGATGATTGACTTCCAACAACCATAACCATCTTCCTTTGAGCTAAGTATGACTCCAACCAATGGAGAGTTTTCCCCCTGATTCCACTGACTCCAGTTATGCGAGGGCTCCTTGATGCCATACTTGGTCAAATGCTGCCTTGATGTCAAGAGCAGTCACTCTCACCTCTTGAGTTCAGCTCTTTTGTCCATGTTTGAACCAAGACTGTAATGAGGTCAGGAGCTGAGTGGCCCTGCTGGAACCCAAACTGAGTGCCAGTGAGCAGGTTATTGTTGAGCAAGTGCCGCTTGATAGCTCTGTCAATGACCCCTTCCATCACTTTGCTGATGATCGAGATTAGACTGATAGGATGGTAATTGGCCAGGTTAGATTGTCCTGTTTTTTGTGCACAGGACATACTTGGGCAATTTTCCACATTGCCCGGTAGATGCCAGTGTTGTAGCTGTACAGGAATAGCTTGGCTAGGGGCACGGTTAGTTCTGGAACACATGTCTTCAGTACTATTGTGAGAATGTTGTCAGGGCCCATAGCCTTTGCAGTATCCAGTGCCTCCAGCTGTTTCTTGATATCATGTAGAGTGAATTGGATTGGCTGAAGACTGGCATCTGTGATGCTGGGGACCGCAGGAGGAGGCCGAGATGAATCATTCACTCGGCACTTCTGGCTGAAGTCTTCAGCCTTGTCGTTTGCACTGATGTGCTTGGTTACCCCATCGTTGAGGATGGGGATATTTGTGGAGCCTCCTCCTCCTGTCGGTTGTTTAATTGTCCGCCACCATTCACGACTGGATGAAACAGGACTGCAGCGCTTAGATCTGATCCGTTGGTTGTGGGATCATTTGGCCCTGTCTATTTGGATTCCACATTTTTGCATGCAAGTACTTCTGTGTTGTAGCTTCACGAGGCTGACACCTCATTTTGAGGTATGCCTGGTGCTGCTCCTGGTATGCCCTCCGGCACTCTTCACTAACCCACGGTTGGTCCCCTGGCTTGATGGTAATGGTGGAGTGGGGGAAATGTCTGACCATGAGGTGACAGATTGTGGTTGAATACAATTCTGCTGCATCTGTTGGCCCACAGCACCCCCTGGATGCCCAGTTTCAAGGTGCTAGATCTGTTCAAAATCTGTCCCATTTAGCACAGTGGTAGTGCCACACTACGCGGTGGTGAGTATCCTCAGTGTGAAGATGGGACTTTGTCTCCACAAGGACTGTGCGGTGGCCACTCCTACTAATACTGTAATGGACAGATGCTGCGACAGGTCGATTGGTGAGGACGAGGTCAAGTAGGTTTTTCCCTCACCACCTGCCACAGACCCAGTCAAGCAGCTATGTCCTTGGTGATTGAGGCTTTTAATTTGAAGAGGTAGATGACTGGTTCACTGAGTCTCTTGGGGACAGTGATACAGATGATTTCCTCCAATGAGGTTTCTAATTGTAGCCAGAGTATGCAGAGGTGGTCAGTCAACAGGCAGAGTTCGAAGCTTGTAAGCTGAAATGGAGAGAGAGAGAGTGGGCAAGGGTGGGGGCACCTCCATTTAGGGTCTGCATGTGTCAGATTCCAGAAACTTCTCCTTTCTATGCTGCAGAGAAACACCAGCTTAAAACCACAGATGGGGACGGGCTTGTCACATGACAGTCACTCAGTGATTCAAATACAGCAGTTAGCAGTATTTTCATACAAAAAGAACAGGTAGTTCCCTTAAACTTCCTGGGTCTTGATTATTGTTGGGAAATGAGCAGACATTTAGTCTCCCTGCTCATAGTCCTTGCAATGGAGGATACAGTCCATGCCATCCTAAGCTGCCAGCAAAGTCAACATCCTGGGAATTACCATTGACCAGAAACTGAACTGAAATAGCTATATAAATACAGTGGTTACAAGAGCAGGTCAGATGCGAGGAATCCTGCTGCAAGTAATTCACCTCCTGACTCCCCAAAGCCTGTCCACCATCTACAAGGCACAAGTCAGGAGTGTGATGGAATACTCTCCACTTGCCTGGATGGGTGCAGCTCCAACAACACTCAAGACGCTCGACACCATCCAGGACAAAGCAGCCTGCTTGATTGGCACCCCATCCACAAACATTCACTCCCTCCACCACCGTGCATAGTGGCAGCTGTGTGTACCATATACAAGATGCGCTGCATCAATGCACCAAGGCTCCTTCAATAGTACCTTCCAAACCCGTGACCTCTACCACCTAGAAGGACAAGGGCAGCAGTTGTATGGGAACACCACCACCTGCAAGTTCCCATCCAAGCCGCACACCATCCTGACTTGGAACTATATCGCCGTTTCTTCACTGTCACTGGGTCAAAATCCTGGAACTCTCTTCCTAACAGTATTTTTGGTGTACCTACCCCACATGGACAGCAGTGATTCAAGAAGGCAACTCACCACCACCTCCTCAAGGGCAATTAGGGACGGGCAATAAATGCTGGCCTTGTCAGCGACACCCATATCCCACAAACAAATAAAAAAAGTCATCCTTTGAGCTGTTCAGATCTCCAGTCAGTGGACCAAAGAAAATTATCATTCAACAAAGCAAGTTGGCATGATAGTGTATTGTGGATGTGTTCTCACATTCAGAGCAAAATGAGTACCAGAGCATGTAGGCCTGGTGGATAAGTAGCACTCAAGTAAAATGTGCCTGGATGAGATTTGCCTTAGCGTGCCTGCCATCCTGATGAATGCTTCGACAACCTCAAGGGTTCTGTTCCTGCTCCTCCTCTGCCTCCTCCGAAGAACTGTGTCCCTTCAGTGCTTTACTCTCTTCAAGGTTCACACCTCTATGCAGGGCCATGTGATGGAAAGTGCAGCAGACCACCACAATGCACAATAACCTTGTGGGAGTGTACTGAAGGGTGCCACCTGACTGATCAGGGCACCAGAATCTTATCATCAAAACCTGGATGGCCTGCTCAATGGTGTTCCTTGTGAGCAGATGGCTTCAGCGTGGGGCACGTAAAGGTTAATCGCCAATGTTTTAAGGGATATCCCTTATCCCCTAGAAGCCATCCATAATCCTGCTGGTGTCATGAAAAGCAGTGGCAGCCACGATTTCCACAGGATGAAGTCATCATGGCAGCTGCCAGGATACCATGCACACACCTGCATAAAGCAGTTATGGTTGCAGACCAGCCGAATATTTCAGGAGTGGAAGTCCTTCCTGTTGAAAAATCCACCTGGCTGCTCATTCAGCACCGTGATGGCCACATGGGTGCTATCGATGATGCCCTGCCCCCAAGGAAATCCAGCTGTAGAGGCGAATCCCACTGCCCTCTATGCCTTCAAGGCCCCATCGTTTGAAAGTCAATGCAGTCCCCTGCTCTTGCAAACAGGTCAGCAGTGACCTGCCTTATGCAATGGTCTGCTGCTGCTTGTGAGACACCACCAAGGATTGTTGCTGATCCCTGGTGCGAGCCAGAGGCAAAGAAGTTCAAAACCACAGTGACTTTCATAGCTACTGGCAGACCATTGAAATCAGTCCTGTGAGCTCTGAGGTTTTCCTCAACGAGGGCACAAATGTCAGAAATCAACGCCCTGGATAGGCTCAGTCTCCTACGGCACTGATTCTCTGACATGTCCAGGTAGCTTCTGCTTCGGCAGTACACCAGAGGCTGAAGATGTAGCCGTCATTGCCTTCCTGCCCCTCGTTCCTCTCTCCTGCTCTCCTCATGCTCAGGGGTCTGTATCTGTTCCTGAGGATGGTGATCCTCATCACTACTCGACCCTATCTCCGAGTAGTTTAATCCCATGTCCAGCTGCTACCTTGCTTGCGGTCAGTTTCCTGGGCCCCTTCTTATGGCCCCCTGGATCCCTGGAGGTTCATGCCTCCATCCCCCCAACCACAACTGTCCCAGCGCTCACAGACAACTTTCTCAGAGAACTGTGCTCATGCAATGGCAACAGTATGCAAATGGATGAGTGCCCCTCTGAGCCTTCCACACCTTTATGAGCCCATTTCATTGAGTGGCACGGCCATGACTGGCTCCTTGCTGCATTGCCACCTCCTCCTCGTAGATGTACTTGAGATCCAGCCTCGCTTCAAAAATTACAGACTGGCCCTTACCTAGCAGAAAACTAGCTTGTTTACATCATTGATTAATCTTTTACAATATTTGGGCGGGTTGCCAAGCCTCATTTCTCAACCTCTATTCCAAAATCTTTGCACCGCAGAACCATGTAGGGAAGTGGTCACGACGCTGGGCAGTGGGAAATTGCAGCCCTGTGCACCTCCATGCCTTCCCCCACCTCACAACAAAACTCAAGCTCCAGGTTTCCCCAAGCTCTGAGGAGTTTAGTCTGTGTATTTCTTTTCAACAGGATACCCACCCAGAAGCCTGCCTGATTAAAAGGCTTGGCCTCCTTTCAGGCCGTGAACACCTACAGAAATGGCTGCAGCTGAGGAGGAGATAGGTAGCCTGCAGCTGTGTTTGAGATTGTATGGGTTGAAGTGAGGTTCTAGAGGTGATCATGGTGTTGGGGGGAGTGTAGCATTTGGAGACAAATCAGGAATGGGTGTCGGTGGACTTGAAGGGGGTTTGGTCAGTGATTGTGGGTTGTTCAGTGATTGTGGTGGGGAGGAGAGGGTTCAATGATAGTAGGGGTGGTTCGGTGACTGTGAGATTGTGGGGTAGGCAGTGATAGCAGGGAGTACAGCATGGCTATCCAACCCAAACCCGACGGGACCCAACGACATGTGTCGGTTCGGTTTGGTTGGGTCGCTCTTCCGGGTCGGGCATTTGGGCTCGAGTCGGGTCGGGCCAGGTTGGACACAGTGGCAATGCTGCATTTTGTTCAGGGAGGGAAAGGGAAGTAAGAGTAAGAGTAAGCCTCATTAGTTTTCCAGTAGTCGAGTCGGGTCGGGTTGGGCGCAGGAAAAAACCACTATGGGGTGTCAGTGATTGTGGTAGGGTGTGGGTGAACATGGGATGGCGGAGTCAATGATAACAGGGTCAAATTCAGTGATCATAGGGGGTTCATGATCTTGAGGGGTTGGCAATATTATGGGGAAGGGTTGGTGATCTTGGAGGTTCGGTGATTGCAAGGGGCACGCTGTTGTCTTGGGTGGTTGGTAATTGTGGTTGGGGGTTAGATGGTCATGAGGAGGGTCAGTGATATTGTGTGGTGATCTGATCACAGGGAGCCTCTGATCACGGGGAAGAAAGCAGACAGGCTTGGTGGGTTGAGGGGAAGCATCCCTGCTGCTCCTGCTGGGAAAGCAGTTAACTCTTCCACAGCACAATGCTCACCTCCCTTTAACTGCTGGGGTTCCCTGATGTCTGGGCCAGGTGGCCAGGGTTAAACCTGGAAGAGAGATAAAAGCTAAGGCAGCCTCATTAAAATATTTTAATTTGCCACCCTTTTCCTAAGAGCAGGTTGGTTACCCACCCATCCCCCATCCATCCCACCTCCGTTAAAATCATAAGTGAGTGAGTTCAAGGCTTCAGCTTTTAAATTTTTAAACCCCACTTGACCCAAACCCACACATTTTGGGGATTAAATTTCCCCCATGAAGTTTATAAAAGCTCTGTGGTCTTGTAACAGCTTTTTAACCAACTCCCAGGTATCAGTTCTATATATTTCCATGCCACCTCACTTTAAACTTCTGAAGAGTGTGTTTATTTTTATTTCCACTCAGTTCTGGATTGAATTTGATTCCTTTTCTGTACATATCATTTAACATTTTTAGTGCAGCACGAAAAGAACTGAATTAGTGTTTCTATATTTAGGAATATTTGAACTAAGTGTTACCATAAATTGCATTTTAAAAAGTATGAAATGATGATATGCTTCATATGGCAGACCTTCCTTAATTGGAACTTTCAAAGCAATTCATTACATTTTCACAAGTGGCCAGAGGTTTAATTGGATGTTGGTTGAATGACTGACATGGTTTAATGCAGATGAAATGCACATTTTTACCTCTTGAATTAAGGTTAGGGTGTTTTATTGTAATTAATGAAAATCATCTTTAAATGATATTTACAGCAAGAATCAACAAACTAACAAACTGCATAATAAATCTCCACATTAATATAATGAAAGCTTCTACATCACAGGATCATTCACAATTTTCATCAGTAACATGAATCAAAGTATTTGTTGCTGGCTCTTCCTGTTGCTATCTGTGTCCATGTGTAACCATCACTGTGGTGCAAGGGTAATCTGATGTCATTGTAAAATCCATCTTTGCTCAATTTTGCTACAACTGACAACAGTGCCCCCTATAGTAGGTTGCAATCAATTTCCTGCAAACCCAACTACACTGTACTCTTTACAATATGCTTACTTTGTTCATCAGCTAAATCTTTGACCAACTGCAAATTATCCACGGCATGCCTGCTGTAATTTTGTTTTTAAATTAGGTTGGTAATCATACCAGTGCTATGTACAGCAGATATGTAAATCCCTAAACGAGCAGGGAAGGATGACACGAACTGTTCTGATAATGGGAGTGAGCCCTGCAGGAAAGGTTGATAAACTGTGACACAAAGATTAGCATCCCAAAGAAGGAAAGCCAGGCCTTAGCATTGAAAGAAAAAGAAATGACTTTCATTTACATTGTGCCTTTTACAACCTCAGGATGACTCAAGGCACTTTACAGCCATTGAGACACTTTTCAAGTGTAGTCACTTGTAGGAAAGAAAACGTATCCTTCAACTAATGAAATAATGTGCCCCAGATCTAGATCCAGATCCTTCAGGCACATAGGCCTGATTTTAACTCTGTGCAAATGGATGGGTTTTGAATAAGTTAAAATTTCACCTACAAATCAAAGAAGGCTGTTCTCAAGATTTGCAGTTTTTCATTTGTAATTTCAGATTTTTTTGTTACTGTCATTTACTTTCAAGTAACTTTGAAAAAATCTCAATACACAGGCCAATTGTAACAAATCTTAAGAAACCAATTTTGAATGGCATTTAAAGTTCACATAATCGCACACTTTAAGACTCGGAGCAAACAGAATGAATCTTCTGTATAATAATTCTCAAGGGGTCTTGGAGGGGAATTTTAACCTGGAGGAGCATAGGGTTTGGATGTGGGTGGGGGCTCAAAAATGGGCAAAAATGTCACCATATTAGAAAGCTGGCTCCAACCTTCTGACTTCCAGGTTTAACTTGAGCATGTTAGGCTGGCTGCATGTCACCCCCTTGGGAGTTACAGGTTGCCTGTTAACATATGTTAATCACTCAATTAACGCGATATTTCAACTCATTTTCAAATTTAATGATGCATCTACAAGTTTCCCGAAGGTCGCCAGTGAAGGCAAGTCGAGAATACAATGGCAATTGCCGGGGTCAATCAAACGCAAAGAAATATTGCAAGAAATACTCAGTATTTACAGCTGCTTTCTTACCCACATGTGGGAAAAGGTTTGTTCGCAGTATTTTTGCTGAGAGGTTACTTTCTACACTTTGGAGGTGTTCTCAATCACATCAAGATGAGTCACACTATGGCTGCTTTATTTGGACCTCAGACAAGCCCCAGTACCAGCATCAGCACCAGCCCCAGCACCAACCTGCTGTTAAGAGACTTGTAGTTAGACAGAGAGGCAAGATGCAGAGAGGGCCGCTGCAGAGGGGTGTAGCTTAGAGGAGACACTACCCGTGAAACAGGATCTGTATGCAGGTGCTGAGGGTCTTTGACATGTCTGAACAGCAGCATCTGAGGAGGCTCAGGTTGTCACGTCAGGTGATGGTAGACATCTACAGACTCTTAAGAAGACCTGTCCCCTGTTGGACCTGGTGGCCACTTGTTACCAGCAGCTGTCAAAATGACCGCTGCCCTCAGATGTAACACCACTACTCAAGAAAGGTGGGAGAGAGAAAACAGCGAACTACCAGCCAGTTAGCCTGACATCAGTTGTCTGGAAATTGCTGGAATCTATCATTAAGGAAATCTTAACAATGCACTTAGAAAAGCACAGTATGATTCGAACAAGTCAACTTGGTTTTATAAAAGGGAAATACTGTTTGCCAATTTTTTAGAGCTTTTTGAGGATGTAACTAATAAGGTGGATAAAGGGGAATATACTTGGATTTCCAAAAGGCATTTGATAAGGTCCACACAAAAGGCTAATACACAAGATAAGGGCTCATGGAGTTGGGGTGATATGTTAGCATGGATAGAGGATTGGTTAACAGACAGGAAGCAGAGAGTAGGGATAAATGGGGCATTTTCAAGTTGACAGGCTGTGACTAGCGGAGTAGCACAAGGATCAGTGCTGGCGCCTCAGCTATTTACAATCTATATTAATGACTTAGAGACAGAGAGTAATGTGTCTAAATTTGCTGATGATACAAAGCTAGGTGAGAATGTAAGCTTTGAGGAGGACACAAAGAGGCTGCAGAGAGATAGAGATAGGTTAAGTGAATGGGCAACAAGGTGGCAGATGGAGTATAATGCGGGGAAGTGTGAGGTTATTCACTTTGGTCATAAGAATAGTAAAGCAGAATTTTTTTTATCAGGCATAAAACTTGTAAATGTTGATGTTCAGAGAGACTTGGGTGTACACATACAAGGAACACAAAACATGAGCATGCAGTTGCAGCAAGCAATTAGGAAGGCAAATGGCATTTTGGCCTTTATTGCAAGGGGATTGGAGTATAGGGATAAAGAAGTCTTGTTACAATTGTATGGGGTTTTGTTGAGGCCACACCTGGAATACTGTGTGCAATTTTGGTCTCCATATTTAAGGAAGGATATACTTGCATTGGAGGCAACACAGCAACAG
Source organism: Heterodontus francisci (assembly GCF_036365525.1). Lineage (NCBI taxonomy): Eukaryota > Metazoa > Chordata > Chondrichthyes > Heterodontiformes > Heterodontidae > Heterodontus > Heterodontus francisci. The sequence goes on from NC_090389.1 coordinate 33,420,640, forward strand.
TTCACTAGATTGTTCCCTGAGATGAGGGGGTTGTCCTATGATAACAGGCTGAGTAAATTGGGTCTATATTCTCTGGAGTTTAGAAGAATGAAAGGTGATCTCATTGAAACATTTAAAGTTAGGAAGCGGCTTGACAGGGCAGATACTGAGACCAGTGTGCCCTTTGTAATGCAAGGTTCATGTTGGTTGCACCAGTGTCCCAAACACAAGCCACTCTTCCTGCAGCAGGGGTAGAAGCAGGCTGCTCAGATCCCTGCTCTGACTGTTGAGTTGCTCTTGGCCAACATCCTCTGGCTTTTGGAGCCTGTGAAGGCCCCGACAAAGACTGCTCCACCTGCACCATCAGGAGAGAAGGCAGCATGTGGGGTACCGACTGAGGGGAGACCAACGGGTGAGAAGTAGAAGTACTTTGAGCAGAGTGCTCACTTGCATGTCCTCTTTCGCCATCATCCTTTTCATGGGCCAGCCGCACTTCACTGCTACTACTCTGCTGGAGAGCACTTTGGTGCAGATCAATGCCTATGCTGCAAAGCCAAGACTAAGCTATCTGTCATCCTATTGAAGATAGCAGACATTTTGGCATCCAGAATTCACACGGCCACGGTTAAGGTGCGCATGGACTCAGTTTATAGTGATGTTTGATATTCCACAGAGCAGGCCATTCCATCCATGCAGGAACACGGCACAGCAAAGGTTGTCATCTCTGCTCACGAGAATAGAAATAGGAAGAAAGGGAGGATCAATGTGTGGCTGAAGCATGGTGCAGGAGGGAGGAATTCAGATTCTTGAGACATTGGGACCAGTTCTGAAGCAGGAGGCACCTATTCAAAAGGGACAGCTTGCACCTCAACGGGACTGGGACCGACATACTCACGGGGAGGTTCATTTGTGGGGTTGGGGAGGGTTTAAACTATATTGGCAGGGGGGTGGGCACAAGCATATAGAAGTAAAAAGGAGAAATAAGGTGCATAAAGGAGTGAGAGTGTTGTATAGTATTGGAGAAGGACGTATTACGGTATTAGATAGGAGCAGATTAAGAATATTGACATAATATCGCTAGAAGCGGAGATGGTAGAGGTAATGGATAAGTTAAAGATTGATTGGCAGGATGTAATGGAAAGGCTGGCTATGCTTAGAGTGGATAACTCGCCTGGTCTGGATGGCTAGCATCCCGGGCTGCTAAATGATGTGGAAGTGAAGATAGTGGAAGAGTTTACCATAGTCTTACAATCTTCCCTAGATACGGGGGAGGTGCCGGACGTTTGGAGAGTGACAAATGTGATACCCTTATTCAAGAAAGGGTGTAGGGATATTCTTAGTAACTACAGGCCGGTCAGTTGAACATCTGTAGTGGGTAAGGTTTTAGAAAAAATAATCAGGGAAAAAACTCAACAGGCACTTGAAGAGGTTTGAGTTAATTAGGGAGAGCCAGCAGAGATTTGTAAAAGGCAGATTGTGCTGGACTAATCTAATTGTTTTTTTTTGATCAAGTAACAGAGAAGGTTAATGAAGGGAAAGCAATCGACATCTATTTGAGTCTAAGGAAAGCCTTTAACATAGTACTACATAAAAGGCTGGTTATCAAAATTGAGGCTCATGAAATAGGAGGGTCAGTGTCAGCTTGGAAAAAAATTGGCTTAAGGACAGAAAACAGTGAGTCATGGTTAATGGTTCCTTTTCACAATGGAGGATGCTAGACATCAGTGTTCCCCAGCTATTTTGATATACATAAATGACTTGGATCTTGGAATGCAGAGTAAAATTTTAAAATTTGCCAATTATGGCAAACTTGAAAGTGTGGCAGACAGTGAGGATGATACCAATAAACTGTAACAGGAATTAGATAGGCTCACAGAATAGGCAGACAAGTGGCAGATGGAATCTAATACAGTGAAATGTGAGGTGATGCATTTTTGACAAAACGGAGAGGCCATATAGACAAAATGGTACAGTTCTAAAGAATGTACAGGGCCAGAGGGACCTGGGGTTCATGTGCATAGAGCATTAAAGGTGGCAAGATATATTGAGAGAGTAGTTAGCAAAGCATATGTGATCTTGGACTTCATAAATAGAGGCATTGGGTGTAAAATCGGGGAGGTTATGCTGAACCTTCATAAAACTCTGGTTAGGCCACAACTGGAGTATTGTATCCAGTACTGGTTACCACACTTTAGGAAGGATGTGAGGATTCTTGAGAGGATGCAGAGATTTACCAAAATGGTTCCAGGGATGAGGAATTTTAGGTACAAGGTTAGCTTGGAGAAGCTGTGATTGTTCTCCTTGGAGCAAATGAAATTGAGGGGAGATTTGATAGAGATGTTCAAGATTCTGACAGGCTTGGATAGGGGAGAAAAAGAAAAAAACATTCTCATTAGCTGATAGTACAAGGACTAGAGGAGACAGATTTAAGGTTGTGGGCAAAAGATGCAGGGGGAATGTGAGGAAGAACATTTTTACACAGCGAGTGGGAAAGACCTGGAACTTGTTGCCTAGGAGACAATGATTTTAAAAAGGAATTTGGATGGGGACTTGAGGGAAATAAATCTGCAGGGATACGGGGATCGAGCAGGTGAATGGGACTGACTGGATTGCTCTGCAGAGAGCTGGCATTGACTCGATGGGCTGAATGATCTCCTCTGGTGCCATTATGACTCTATGACTCTGCGACATCAATCCACTCATGTCCTCTATTCTGTCTCCAATCATGGTCAGTGAGCTTGGAAGACTAGTCAGTACATCGCACATTCTTTGTTTTTGATCAATGATTCTCCTTTTCATCAATGGCCCCTAGGTTACAGTATCTGTGTCCAATACAGCAGAGGGCAGCACCCTCCAACTTGGACTCTCCACCGCTGTCCCTGCCACCACGATCTGCTTTCGCTCACTTATGAAATGTGAGTCACCAGATGAAAACCCAACTATCTGCCTTGCTGGTCCCACTGGAGTGTGAGTATCTGAACTGATGCAAGGTAAGCATGGTCCTGTGACAGTGCCCCCTCAGGACTAAGCTCCTCTGGGGAATCTTCAGTGGCAATCTCCATTAGCTTATGCGGCATGCATGAATGTCCTATTGGTGATAAAATATACAAATGAGTCCTGGCAAGGTAAGAATACATTGTAAGTTATCATTATGAAGATGATAATATTTCACTTGCTGTCGAAATCAAGTTTTTTTAAAATTCATTCATGGGATGTGGGCATCACTGGCTAGGCCAGCATTTATTGACCATCCCTAATTGCCCTTGACAAGGTGGTGGTGAGCTGCCTCCTTGAACCGCTGCTGTCCATTTGGGGTAGGTATACCCACAGTGCTGTTAGGAAGGGAGTTCCAGGATTTTGACCGAGCGCCAGTGAAGGAACGGCGATATAGTTCCAAGTCAGGATGGTCTGTGACTTGGAGGGGAACTTGTAGGTGGTGGTGTTCCCATGTATTTGCTGCCCTTGTCCTTCTAGATGGTAGAGGTCGCGGGTTTGGAAGGTGCTGTCTAAGGAGCCTTGGTGCATTACTGCAGTGCATCTTGTATATGGTACACACTGCTGCCACTGTGCGTCGGTGGTGGAGGGAGTGAATGTTTGTAGATGGGGTGCCAATCAAGCGGGCTGCTTTGTCCTGGATGGTGTTGAGCTTCTTGAGTGTTGTTGGAGCTGCACCCATCCAGGCAAGTGGAGAGTATTCCATCACACTCCTGACTTGTGCCTTGTAGATGGTGGACAGGCTTTGGGGAGTCAGCAGGTGAGTTACTTGAAACAGGATTCCTAGCCTCTGACCTGCTCTTGTAGCCACGGTATTTATATGGCTGCTCCAGTTCAGTTTCTGGTCAATGGTAGCCCCTAGGATGTTGATAGTGGGGGATTCAGCGATGGTAATGCCGTTGAATGTCAAGGGGAGATTGTTAGATTCTCTCTTGTTGGAGATAGTCATTGCCTGGCACTTGTGTGACACGAATGTTACTTGCCACTTATCAGCCCAAGCCTGGATATTGTCCAGGTCTTGCTGCATTTCTACATGGACTGCTTCAGTTTCTGAGGAGTCACAAATGGTGCTGAACATTGTGCAATCATCAGTGAACATCCCCACTTCTGACCTTATGATTGAAGGAAGGTCATTGATGAAGCAGCTGAAGATGGTTGGGCCTAGGACACTACCGTGAGGAACTCCTGCAGTGATATCCTGGAGCTCAGATGATTGACCTCCAACAACCACAACCATCTTCCTTTGCGCTAGGTATGACTCCAGCCAGCGGAGGATTTTCCCCCTGATTCCCATTGACCTCAGTTTTGCTAGGGCTGCTTGATGCCATACTTGGTCAAATGCAGCCTTGATGTCAAGGGCAGTGACTCTCACCTCACCTCTTGAGTTCAGCTCTTTTGTCCATGTTTGAACCAAGGCTGTAATGAGGTCAGGAGCTGAGTGGCCCTGGCGGAACCCAAACTGAGTGTCACTGAGCAGGTTATTGCTAAGCAAGTGCTGCTTGATGGCACTGTTGATGACACCTTCCATCACTTTACTGATGATTGAGGGTAGGCTGATGGGGCGGTAATTGGCCGGGTTGGACTTGTCCTGCTTTTTGTGTACAGGACATATCTGGGCAATTTTCCACATTGCAGGGTAGATGCCAGTGTTGTAGCTGTACTGGAACAGCTTGGCGAGGGGCACGGCAAGTTCTGGAGCACAGGTCTTCAGTACCATTGCCAGAATATTGTCAGGGCCCATAGCCTTTGCAGTATCCAGTGCCTTCTCGTTTCTTGATATCACGTGGAGTGAATCGAATTGGCTGAAGTCCGGCATCTTTGATGCTGGGGACTTCAGCAGGAGGCCGACATGGATCATCAACTCGGCACTTCTGGCTGAAGATTGTTGCAAATGCTTCAGCCTTATCTTTCGCACTGATGTGCTGGGCTCCCCCATCATTGAGGATGGGGATATTTGTGGAGCCACCTCCTCCAGTTAGTTGTTTAATTGTCCACCACCATTCATGGCTGGATGTGGCAGGGCTGCACAGCTTAGATCTGATCCGTTGGTTATGGGATCGCTAAGCTCTGTCTATCTCATGCCGCTTACGCAGTTGGCACACAGATAGTCCTGTCTTGCAGCTTCACCAGGTTGACACCTCATTTTGAGTTATGCCTGGTGCTGCTCCTGGCATGCCCTCCTGCACTCTTCATTGAACCAGGGCTGGTCTCCTGGCTTGATGGTAATGGTAGAGTGGGGGATATGCCGGGTCATGAGGTTACAGATTGTGATTGAGTGCAATTCTGCTGCTGCTGATGGCCCACAGCGCCTCATGGATGCCCAGTTTTGCATTGCTAGATCTGTTCGAAATCTATCCCATTCAGCACGGTGGTTGTGCCACACAACACGATGGACGGTATCCTCAATGGGAAGGCGGGACTTCGTCTCCACATGGACTATGCAGTGGTCACTCCTACCAATACAGTCATGGACAGAAGCATCTGCGGCAGGCAGATTGGTGAGGACGAGGTCAAGTATGTTTTTCCCTCATGTTGGTTCCCCCACCACCTGCCGCAGACCCAGTCTGGCAGCTATGTCCTTTAGGACTCAGCCAGCTCGGTCAGTCGTGGTGCTACCAAGCCACTCTTGGTGATGGACATTGAAGTCCCCCACCCAGAGTACATTTTGTGCCCTTGCCACCCTCAGTGCTTCCTCCAAGTTCTGTTCAACATGGAAGAGTACTGACTCATCAGCTGTTGGAGGGCAGTAGGTGGTAATCAGTAGGAGGTTACCTTGCCCATGTTTGACCTGATGCCATGAGACTTCATGGGGTCCACAGTCGATGTTGAGGACTCTCAGGGCAAATCCCTCCCTACTGTATACCACTGTGCCACCACCTCTGCTGGGTCTGTCCTGCCGGTGGGACAGGGCATACCCGGGGATGGTGATGGCAGTGTCTGGGACATTGTCTGTCAGGTATGATTCTGTGAGTATGACTATGTCAGGCTGTTGCTTGACTAGTCTGTGGGACAGCTCTCCCAACTTTGGCACAAGCCCCCAGATGTTAGTAAGGAGGACTTTGCAGGGTCGTCAGGGCTGGGTTTGACGTTGTCATTTCCGGTGCCTAGATCGATGCTGGGTGGTCCGTCCGGTTTAATTCCTTTTTATTGACTTCGTAGCAGTTAGGTACAACTGAGTGGCTTGCTAGGCCATTTCAGAGGGCATGTAAGAGTTAATCACATTGGCTGTGGGTCTGGAGTCACATGTGGGCCAGACCAGGTAAGGACATCAGATTTCCTTCCCTAAAGGACATTAGTGAACCAGATGGGTTTTTACAACAATCGACAATGGCCATCAATAGACTCGCTTTTTAATTCCAGATTTATTAATTAAATTCAAATTCCACCTTCTGCTGTGGTGGGATTTGAACCCATGTCCCCAGAGAAATACCCTAGTTCTCTGAGTTACTAGTCCAGTGATAATACCACTACGCCATCGCCTACCCTTAATTCACGTGACTTCAGTGTTATATGACACATGGGTTGCTAATATTTAATTGTGTCATCAGGTAGCTGGGAGCTCCTCATCTCCACATTGCCAATGGCCGGCGACACCAAAATTCCAATGATTTCCAGTACCTTCTCTGTGCTTGTAAAATGCAAAATGCATGGATGGGGGTGGCGTGGGGGGGCGCACCTCCAGTTCTCTCCCTCTCCCTCATGTTCTGTGCTCGCTTCTCCTGTAACAAGGGAAAGAACAGACCTCGGAGTGACTGTAATGACGTGTTCACCTGACGGATGGAATGTATTTGGTGAAGGTAACTTTGAGGGAAAGGCATGAAATTGAATAAGGACGAGGGTGAGTAGCCATGGTGGATGGATAGATGGTGATATGAGAAAGTACATGGAAAGTGAAGAATGAGTTGTTGTGCAAGGTAAGTGGGTGTAAGCAGTGATGTGATAGCACAAGCTTGAGAAGGCAGAGTGAGGGGTTGAGGCAATTTGTACAGCAGGATGTAGGTAAATTTGCAACTGTGCTCATCTTTCCTGACTCCCTCTGCCACCTCCTGTCCTACTCCAGCCACACCCTCTTGGTGTCAGCAGCAGATTTTTTTCTTCCATTGCTGGGGAATAGTACCTCTTTCTAACTCTTCACTTTCCCCCATGGAGGCGTCATTAAAGTGGAGTGCAGCCTTTGAGCATTCTGATTCCAGCTCCAAAGTCCTTTAAATTCCAACTTTGGGCTGACTCTTTAAATCCTGGAGTTGAGATTGCGTCATGCGGGTCCTCATAATGCCCGCTGACACAGATTGAACGGACAAGCTTGAAGTAAAATGATAATGAGGTGGCTGTGTTAAAAAGCCATTGACAGATGCACTGAAGTTACTTCTGGATTTCCCACAGGATATCAGACCATGCTCCTTTGCACCTGACTAACCTGTTCCCACTCCCAATGCATCTCCGAGTAAACATCGAGGCCTTACATTCGGTAGGATTGGGGGTCTCAAACATGCATGCAAAGGGATGCATATATCACACGCTAAAATACATGCTACTTAAATTGATATATACGTGAACTATCCAGTGACAATATTCATTGTAGTTTATTCAACTGGATATTAACTCTGAAAGTTAGAGAATTTAAATATTATCGAGCAATTCTCTGAGAAGCATTTTGCAGGTTAGTGTCAGCAGAATTAAAATTCAAATGAATAGGGATTTTTAACCAGCAGCAACACATAGTACTCATCATCAAACTACAACATGAAACCATGAGCTGAATATTTAATAGCTTTAATATATGTGATATATAAAACGCTTGTCTACAGATTTTGAATTATAAATGTTTAGTGATATCCCTCAGATTGCTTTCGGAATTGGCAGTCTGGATAAAATACTTGTGGATATTTTAGAGGAAATGGAAACGATCATAATCTGTCCTTATCATGTTGACAAGAGGAGATGTGACTATTTTGACAAAATGACCACAAAATTTGGCTTTGTAGTGCTGGTAATTTTAGCTGTTTTCGTACCAAAATGGCATCTGTGCTGCTTCAGCTCACTTTCATCATGGCCTGCGCCAAACGCTACCTTGGAGAAGGCCAGAAGGACGCAGAGTTGGCAGATTGTGATGTCAGTCAGTGTATAATGCTGATTTGATGCCAGCACTGACATTTTGAAGCTTGCCTCTCTAGTTAACACCCTCTCATTAACATGCACAACAGAACATGGGTTACGCAGCACAAAGGAACCCCCACGAGTGCCATTTAAAGGGATTATCAGCTAGCAGATTAGTTGCTGATTAATTTCTACTGACTCTGAATTTGTGGAAGTGCTTAGTGTTTTGAGAAGTTACTTACAGTTGGTGAAGTCTGCAGGGAATGGTGCTGCATGTGGGGAAGGCATTGCTTGTGACTGCAAGGGTTCTGAGCACACCACTTGCTCTCAGTCATGGGGGCTACAGTAGCAGGCCTCCTTGGGCTGCAGCATGTGAGGGTGATAGTGCAGCAGCAGCAAAAAAGAAGAAAAGCTACTTGCAGAGGAAGGGGGGGGGGGTGGTGGTTGCGGTGGGGAGAAGAGCACTCAGCAGGAGGCCTAATCCACAAAGGGTCTTCCAGGAGCACTTCTCCTACCTCCACCTAAACCATCAGCAGTGTGTAGGGTATCAATGATTCACCAAGGGGGTACTCACAGAACTCTGTGATCTCTTAGAACTAGATCTGCAGCCTCAGAACAGGTGAAGACAGCATTGTCAGTGGCTGTGAAGGAGACCATGGTCCTGAATTTCTTTGTTGGTAAAATATTTAATATCTCCCGGTTTGACGGTCATTACTACATCGGAGATCTCTTTATGCCAGGGGAGGGGAGTTCATTGTGTTCTCTCTGAACTGAGAGAAACAGGTAGAGTGTGCATGCAGCTTTGCCAGGATAGTGAGCTTCTCTGTTCACTCAATGGCCGGGATTTTACGGACCCGCCCGAGGTGGGATCAGTGGCGGGGGGGCGGGGGGAACAGAATATCATGGCAGGTGGCGGGGGAGACAGTGGGACAGAAGCCCCGTTGCCCAGCGATCGACGATGGCCTTACCACCCAGATGCAAATTGGGGCCTTTAAGTGGCCTATTAAGGGCCAATTAAGGGTCCCTTCCCACTGGGAGCTTACCAGCGGTGGGGTGGGCTTCCGCCATGTGGGCAGGAAGCCTTGTAAACTGAGGTGCCATCCCTGTGGACTTGGGGGGAGTGGTCCCTCCTTCATGGGTTATTTGTGGCCCAGAGAAGACCCCCAGTGGGAACCAATTCACTACACCCGGGATCCCCCTCCCCCTGGACCACAAGACCACCACTCCACCCCACTGCCACCACCCCGCCACCCCCCCCCCCCACCCCCACCACCCTTGCCATGGCCTTCCAGTCTGGCCCCGGCGACTCTGCCACACCTACCTCTTCACCTGGGTTCCAGCTGGGCTTGGGACCAAGGCCTCTGCACTACCAGCAGTGACCACTGCCCCTAGTGGAGCTGCAGATACTGCTGAGCTGCTGGCCCTTTGAATGGCTGGCAGCTCTTGGAGGCAGGAACCCCATCCCTTTAAAGACTCTAAAGGGACGGGAATCCCGCCTCCTAAAACTTTGACAAAAAGAAACTGGAGGATCGCTCCAGGGTGTTGTTGAGGGCAGGGAGGCAGAGGCGGGGCTCCCCCTGCCTTTTTGGCCCAGGGCTGGGGGCCCTGCCTCCAGCACAAAATCCTCCCCAATGTGTAATTGATGTGGGACCATGCTCAGCACATCATACTGGTGAATGCTTGCTATGCTGGCAGCAGTCATGATACTTTCATTCTGTGCAGTTTGCTGTTCCTTCAATCTTCCAGCCATTACATCAAACCAGAGACTGGCTGTTGGGAGACAAGGGCTATCCCCTCTATATCTGGCTCATGATTCCCCTCCACACCCCAACTACTCATCGCTAGCACTTATATAATGAGAGCCATGCTGCCACAAGGAACTTTAGACAACTAGGGTGCAGAAGCAATGCTTCTGCTGCCTGGACCACTCTGGAGGAGCACTCCAGTCCTCGCTGGTGTCCCAATTCCTGACGGTCTTTTGCATACTCCATAACCTGGCCATCATAAGGACACAGCCCTTGTCACCAGGGATGTACCTCAGGAGAAGAAGGAGGGTGAGCAGGAGGAGGAAAGGGAGGAGGAGCAAGAGAAGGAGGAAGGGAGGAGGCAGCTGGCACATCACCATTCCTATGGCTGTCCATGAGCAAATCATTCAACTACAGTTCCATGAATACAATCCCAAATCCTCATTGTACAACAGTCCCACACCTTACTATCATGTTGTCATGGACCATCACAGCATCTTCTTGGCCACAATCCTGAAATAAAAGCCACCACAAAACAATCATTCCATATCAACAAAGCAACCAATATTCCAAAGTTCTGGGCTTTGTGGGCCCTACTATAGACTGCACCACCTCAGCACAGGCAACAGCTGTCTGGGCTGGTTGGTTAACAGGCAACAGCAAGGACACTAGCGGAGTGGCCTGGCTACAGTCCTCTCACGCTGGGTGTATCACCACGTGCAGATCCTACCTCCATGCTACCTTCTAAAGTTTGCACAGTGCTGCCAGTATCTGAGCTTGTGGCTGCAATTGTTTGATCAAGTGACATTGCATCTTCTTCATCAGTCTCTTGCTGCTCAAGGACTTCGGCCTCCCACACCACTGCCTGGCCAGGTGGCAGTTCTTCAGTATCTGAAAGAATAAAGGCAGAAGGGTAGGGTTGGGAAGGGAAAAGCAGGGAAAGCAAGAGGTTGCTCCATCAGCAGATTGGAAGTCAGAGAGATTGTGGGATTGGAATTTGCCAAGGTGGCTTAGGTAGGAACATACCGTCATCCTCTATGGTTTCAGCCCTGCTGCTGGCTACAATCTTATTTGAGGCCGCTCAATGATTTCCAATTTCCAGTACCACCTCTTCCATCATGGTGGGGAGATGTAGCTGTACCTTCCCCACAGCAATTAGGTGCTGCTGCCTCCGATTGTGTGCGACCTTGTCCTGCAAAGGAGAGGAGTGTCAGTCAGTGCATGTTGGATGATGTGTCTGCCACAGTTGAATAGCTGGCAGCGTGTACAATCTGTGCAATGTGAGCATGCGGCTTGCAGCCATGCTAAGTGTGTGAGGCTGAGGTGAGGCTATGACTGTGAGGTATGAATCGTGGTAGATGGAGTTTATTGGTGGGCGATTGAAAGGGGTGTGTTGAATGGAGCAGTGTGCGAAGTTAGTGGTGCAGCTGGTAGGCTATGGCATGCGAAGTCATTGAACTTCTTTTGGCTCTGCTTCTTGATCCTCAGGGCCAGACTGCAGGTATTGATTTCAGCGACTAAGTGCACCCACTGCCTTCTTAGTGTCTACCTGGAGGGCCTCCCGGCCCCCTGAGGGAAGAGGAGCTCTCTCCTATGTCCCTCCTGCATCAAGACCTCTAATAATGCACCAGAGGCACATTCTCTGGCCTGTTATGCTATTTTTCAAGGTTCTTCCTGGTCTCCAACTCATCTTTCACTATTTGTATCCCCTGCTGCAGCCAGTTTGGCTTTAAGTAGTGCTGGTTAGCTTTAAGCGGTGCTAGCCTCACCGAACTTGGGCCCTCTGCTGCAGCATACAGCCATGCAGCAGCATGTTTAGCACTGGGCTACATGCCACAATCATTATAATTAGCAAGCAGCACAAAGTTTGCATCAGGCCTGCAGTACTATGAACAGTTGTGGGTTGATCGCACATCGCGATCTCTGCACCTGATTTCGGGAGATATCCAATTTTGCTCCCAATGACTTTGCTTTTTTTAAAAATTGACATTTCTTCTACAGTCCTATCTGATAATCTTGCAGTTGCAATTATCCCACAACATGCAAATGCAGACAAACTAAAAGCTACAAATTACAGACCAACACTTTTGAAGATCAGTTCAAAAATCAGTATAATTGGTAACTCATTTTATGGGGATCTTATGTTCTTCATTCACCATAAATGTGACAGGGATAAGCTGTGAGCAGAAGTTTTCTTTTCTTTAAACTTAGTTTCCCAGTACCACCTTCTTAGTATTATTTCTTCTTTTCAATTACTTTAAATTTGAAACCTACCATAACGTTATAGCATATAACTCTTGAGTTCACAGATCCATTTGCACAATTATTAAGTTCTAAATGCTTATATTGTGCCCACGAGGAATGATAATTGGGTTAAGTAATTTACAGAAATAAATTTGAATTTTAGTCAAGAAGAAACTGTCCCCAAGCAATTCTGCCTTAATGCTGAAGGAGGTTATAATAGTGATGCACATATAAACCTGCCCTGTATATGAGCCATACACAAACTTGAACCCTACCCAAGGAATAAAGTATTGATTATAGACCATACCTCAACTCAGGTGGATATTCTTCTACTTCAAAAATGCAGGATTGTTTAACACAACATGCTGTTTTCTGATTAAAAGAAAAATGCTTTTAAAACATAAGAATGTTGGGGCATAAATGTCACAAATAATATTCTATGCAACTAGGATAGATATCATAGCAATTTACACAGACTACCTTAGACAATCATAACTTTCAGGGAAAATCTTTCATCTTTTCCTTGATGCATTTTTTTGATATTTAAAAGCAACAATTCATGCTCTCTGCTAAAGGATTAGACATTTGACCTCCTCATAGAGGATGGGTAGAAAATCAAATGTTAAATGTAAAAGGATTTGCATGGCAGCATTTTTTTAAATTCTGGCTCAGTGATGGAAGGCAAAAAAAGACTTGAAAGACTTTCATTTATATGGCGCCAAATCACAACCTCAGGATGTGGCAAAGCACTTTACAACCAATGAGGTACTTTTGAAGTGTAGTCGCTGTTGAAATGTAGGAAACGCAGCTGCCAATTTTCACACAGCGAGCTCCCACAAACAGTAATGTGATTATGAACAGACACTGTTTTTGTGATGTCGATGATGAAGATAAAACTTAATAAAAGAATAAATGTATATGACCCTGTAAAATTATACCAATCCTAACTTCCAACATGACTTAATTGGTTCTACAATGTATTCATGAACTGTTGACTTTGGCATGAGGCTATTAAAACCATTTTTTTAAATCCAAAGTGAATTTGCATATTTTTAATTATTCTGAAAAGGGTTCTGTTTCAGATTGCATTTCAGTGCATTGTCAGCAGTATGTTATTTCTTGCTCGATGTATTCAATTGCTCTGTCCACACCATGATTGTTGTCTGTATTCTTAGTTGCAAAATAAATGTTACATCAGTGATTTACTTTATAAATGCAATTTTGTTTTGTTATTCAGAAGCTAATAGTGAACGCCCAAATGCCCATAGTGCCAGCCACAACCAAGGCTGAAAACAAGTAAAGAGATAAGCTAATCAGCACATAGTGATTAGGCAACACCAAGTTTCAATTTTAGAAGCCTGAAAATTGTAGGAAGATGGATAAATTGAGAATCATATGCAGTTACGCAGTTAGGATGTCTTTTTGCTTGATTAAAACATTGGCCCAGATTTTGCTGTACTAGTAAGGCTGTTAGTGCTCATTGTTATAACTGGGTAAAATTGACAGCAAATTTGGCATCCGCACATGTGCAGTTAAATGCAGCAATCTGGAAGTCGCTGTCAGCGATACTGTATTCCTCCTTAGGGTGCGCTGTTGCAGTCTTTGCTAATAATATTTGCACAGAAATCAATGGCATGGTATGAACATTGGGTAATTAACCACTGTCTTACAGTAAAGACAGATTAAAACATCTCAGCTCATGCAATTAGGAATAACTGAGATTTTAAGTGATGTAATAAGTGATAATTACAATTGAACAACTACTCTGGCCCTTAAAACATTAATTTTACAAGTTTGGAGTCTCATTCCCTCAGAAGAAAAATAATGTTATAGATTTTTATGTTTTTTTAAATTTTCTCTTCTGTTTTATATTTGTCCCTTAATCCCATGCATATGTGCCCATCTTTATTTTGTTTCCCATACAAAGATTTAAATATTTATATTTCCTGTTTTTTACATCCTGGTTTGCAGTCTGTATATCTCAGTGCGAATTCATCAATCTGATTTGTTGACAAGCCTCCCTCCTACCCAGCTCACAGATTCCAACAAATCCCCTGTAGAGGGTGCCACGCTAGATCAGATTGGCTGTAAAGTGCTTTGCCACGTCCTGAGGTTGGGAATGGTGCTATATAAATGAAAGTCTTTCAAGTCTTTTTTTCCGTTCCATCACTGAGCCAGAATCTTAAAAAATGCTGCCATGCAAATCCTTTTGCATTTAACATTCGATTTTCTATCCATTGTCTATGAGGAGGTCGAATATCTAACCTTTAGCAGAGGGCATAAATTATTCCTTTTAAATATCAAAGCATGCATCATGGAAATGATCAAAGATTTTCCCTGAAAGTTATGATTGTCTAAGGTAGTCTATGTAAATTGCTATTATATCTATCCTAGTTGCATAGAATATTATTTGTGACATGTGTACCCTAACATTCTTATGTTTTAAAAGCATTTTCCTTGCATACGGTGTATGCAAAAGCTGTTCCTTCACTATTCAAAGGTAAGTCTGGGCCGTTGAGTTCCTCAGCTTGACATTCCAACTATTCTGGGGAAAATAATTGGTGAAAGTAGCTGCAGAAGCTTGAAAAATAGTTTGAATTCTCAAAAAAAACTTTACATACTAATTACCAAGTTGGCAAACTCAATTTTCTGCAAAGCCTTTATTTACCCTGGATGGTAAATTTTAGTGAATAACTTAGCCCATGAGCTTGATATATAACAAAGCTATGAGCCCCCCAGTGATGGGATATGGATGTGTTTCTCCATCCTCCCTCCATCATTCAACCTCTGGAACATTGAAGAACTTGGCGAAATCGTCGATCTGCCACAGAGATATGTCTGGAATTGTACCACAAGACCTGCTCTGCTCAGGAACACAAAGGAAGTTTCAGACACCACTCTCATTCTCTGCGGAACTCCCTTTTAGATAAAGTTATAGCTTGGAATTATACCCAACATTGGCAAACGCTAATGTTAGATTGTTGCTAAGACAACATTGCATACTGTAAATGTCTTGTGCCACTTTCTCATCCCCTGCCCCATTGGATTTGACCCAACCCTAACCCATTTCCTTGGGTCAGGGATTGCTCAATATTCACAGTAGGCTACTGCTGGATTTCCTGCCACCAAGAAGGAAACTGTCAGTGAAATGGGGTCACTACTACAGCACCAGAAGTAGCAGTGAGAGATCCTAAAGAGGAAGAGATGTCCCAAGGATCAGATTAGCAATCTCACATAAGGCCTCAGCAGTTTAAGTGCTTGGGGTTGACTGGAGGGAGAGGAGGTTGCTACAAGGCTCCACGCCTCTATAGAGATACCTCAATGCCTTTACCAAAGCTGATCTTCAGCTTGGAAAGTAGCAGTGACTGCAGTAGAGAGGAGAGAAATCCTGCGGAGACATAGCTACTTTCACCAGTTATTTTCCCCAGAATAGTTGGAATGTCACGCCTTGCATCCCACCACTATTAACAAGGAAAGGAAAAGTAGGGGTGGACCAGGTGTATCAGGAAAGAGAAAATAACAGTCAGGGTGATGAGGTGACCATAGCACTCACCGGCCAAATTTTCTCTCATTCTTCACAATTATTCCACCCCAAATTGAATCGGATTATAAGGGGGAGTAACTCCTTTGATGTGCTCCATGGAACCCCATCACACATAGCTGGACCTTTTATATTCTCAGCATTCATTATGGGCAATTTTGCGAGAAATCTGGCCAAGCCATGTTTATGCCATACTAAAGCAGCGAGTATGTTTTTTGTATATCATTGGTTACAGTTTATGTGAGTTGCAAAATAGTTGAAGCACTGGACTTCAAACGAAAATAGTGACTGAAAACTATATTTCGCTGAAGAAAAACTACAAGAAATGTTCTTGCAGTTTTGATTTTGCTGCTTTAAACTGTAATTTCTTATTTGTCTCCTGTTGATTAAACTTGGTTCCACTATCTTACATTTCTCTGCACTATGTCCTGTTCTGCAACCAAGTAATCTGTGCTCTGTCCTTTCCCAGGCCTCTACTGGCTTTAGACTGATCAGTAGAGTTTCTGCCTGGAGCACAATTGGCGATTTGGGCACAAATTGCACCCAAAATTGCACTAGTTTTGACAATTTTTGTTTTTTTAAAATTTCCCCTCAATCACTTTTGCATATCACCGAACATAAAATCTGCCATAAAATCTGCCAGCACAATCAGGCAAGGTTTTAGAACATAATTTATTTAAAAAAAGTTTTGCTTTAAAACATACTTGTTGATATATTTAAGAGTGGTAACTTGGTGCAGTTTGATTAATACAGCTGGTAACAAAAAATAAGGATTTTTGAGTCAGAGTATTTAGTCCACTGCCTGTGAGTAACCCAATTTTAAATAAATGAAAATTACTATACAATAACTATACCGAATCATTTGCTACCTGTCTTGGTGTATAGTAGTCAGTTTCTTAGTGAAATTTAAAAAGTATTCAGAAACTTTTCAAATGTGTCCATTAGTGTCCTTGCACTAAAAAAATGTGTAGTCTCCTTGAAGGCTCACTAACAGATACTGAGGGCATGGCCTGTTTTCTGGGCGGAGACCAGGAATTAAGGTGATTTTTTTGAACTCACGCCATAAATTGTGGAAACTCCACTTGCGGTGGGCATAATTTGTGCTTGCAATTCCATAATCTTTCTCATTGGTTTAGCCTGTCTTGGACAAACTGCATTGGAGATGACAATGCAACCTAGCAGAAACTCCAAGCCAAAAAGTCTGACTAAGTCTAAGCCTGGACATGAAGCAATATAATGACGTCACAGGGTTTACGTTTGCTTTGCTGCTGGTGAATCAGTGGTTGAACATGACAGACTAGGAAGTCTTAGGTTTGACCTCCAGTCTATGGTTGAATTGGCTGATCTTAGCCACAGTGACAGTATCAGGTCCAAAGTGCGAATTGGATTACCTAGAGGAAAATTAGTCAGGGTGTACTGCTACTGATTATGAAACAATGATCCCTGATGGAAATTTGATTTAGGTGAGGATTGGATTGTCCTACTGCCCCAGGTCAAGTCGCTAGCTGACACTCTCTGGACTCACACATAAAGACTTGAGTGAGGTGCTGAGAGGCAGCATCCTCACTGATCCATGCAAGGTCTAAACCGGTAAGTAAAAAGCAGGAAATATAAAATAGGTTTAAAATATGTACAGAAAGCAAAATTAAGATTGGGAAAGGCAGATGGGATTAAGAAAAGAGATAAAAGAGACAGACAGAAAACATAGGAAAAAAAACAAATTATTTTAATTTTTATGTTTTAAAAATCTCCAACACCAATTAACTTCTGAAAGAATGCGGAGTTGTTTGGCAGTAATTATAACTTATCACATGTTTAAAAAAAATCACTTATTCCTGAATACACCAGCGCTAACTTTTTCTGGTATTTTTAGTTAGGAACTAATGGGAAAGTACCTCAGGATGCCGTTATTGCATTGATTTCAGTGCCGAGTCTATTGATGAGGGCTGTTACTGTGTACCCTGTGGAGAAATGGGTTATCTCCAACAGCAGCTTCCGGATTTCTACATTTAACTGCACATGTGCGTACTGCAGAAGTTACTGTCAGACTTTCTCTGTTATAACTGTAAGTGCTGATAGCCTATATGGAGAGTAACAGAGTGAATCACATGCTTTAGATATTCAGGGCCAAAACTTGGTTTATCCCAGTTTTTGGGTGCGGTGATCGCGATTTGTGACCTGCCCACATCTGTTCATCTTAAGGTGGGCAGCATGCAAACTTGGTGTCACCACCTCATCTGCATGATTGCAGCGTCTCACTGAGCAGATCCCACGCTGCCTCCTTCCTCTTAACGCTGTCAGCTTCTTCTGTGCTCAGTGGGGAGCTGTGTAGCATTGTTCACAAAACTCATGGGGCACCCAGCCTGCTCTTCTTAAAGGTAGGCTCACCTTCTTAAAGGGAAACTGCACCAAAGAAAATTACTACAATTAAAAACAGAAAAATTGAACACCAGGGCAGAGAGAGGGTTCCAGAGTGACAGATGTGATACTGGAGGCATTTGTGATGGAGGTTGGTAAAAGGAGAGATGCTGTGGTTCCACGGAGGTGCCAGGAGGCACTCAAGGACTACCCTCAAAATGGAATGGGAGCATGTGGCCAAGGAGGCCAATTCCCAGGTTTTGGACCCAAGGACCTCTCAGCAGAACCACAAGAGGTCTCATCAACATTACTGAGTCCATCTTCACATGACATCTCCTACCCACCACACCACCGACCTCTCACATGGCTCAATGCAGCACACCCCAATCACTCAACCAGCAGCACTTCCTGGCACAAAGGACTCATGCTTAACATTAATGTACTCCACCTCACCCTCAAAATGCTCACATCCACCTCTCAGTGCCACCACATACTTCCAGCTATTCTGCAATGGCAGGCACATCACCCAACACAGCACAACACAATCACTGGAATTCAGCCCTCTCTTTTGCAGGACAATGTGGCACATAATAGAAGAGAGCAGAGCAGAACCAGCAGGGGTTAAAAACAGTTACATCTCCTGAGCCCTACAGAGGAGATGGTTCTCATTACCATGGGGTTGGCTGCAACAGCGCCCCTGGCATCCAGTGTTGCTGAGAACATTGAGGATGATGCTATGTTCCTGCCTTGTGGCCCTTCTCAACTCCCAGCACACCCTCATCCTGCTATGGTCATCCTGATGAGCAAGATGCTGATGGTATGAATATGGACATCTTGCCTTCCAACCCATCACCCTTTCTTCACACCAAACTTCCCCTTCACCTTCTGATTTTGTACTTTCTGACACTCATGAACTGCCGCCTGATCGGCTGCAGGAGTCCAAGTTGGCAGAGAGAGAGAGAGCAACTGTGAAGAGACCCTGTCATTTGATCTGACACTGGCAACCACCAGCTCAGATATTGGCACTGCATGTACCCTCAACGGTTGGGATCAGCAGGTGGTGAGTCATCTGGAGATGAATGGCCTGCCAGTCAGGCCAAGGGTAAAGGATGATTTGTTTGCCGGCTCCCTGGAGGGCGAGACTGCAGACAAGTTCTGCTGCAGGGGACTCAAATGAGGCCCTCAATGCATGCAGGAATGAAGGAGGGCACTAATGAGCATGCAAACTGAGATGCAGGATGTATTGGCTGGCCTGCCATACAGCCCCCTGTAACTGTCAAGGACAGTGGAGGAGTCCAGCTTCAGCTTGTCATAGGCCATTGTGCAGATCTTTCCTGCACCACAACCTCTGCTCCATCTCTCTGTTGTCCTGCAGATCCAGAGGCACTGTCATTGCTGCCCCACTACCTGTTGTAGCCTTTGCCATCCCTGTGGAGATGCAGTAACACTTTGCAGAAAATCCAGGAGCTCAACACAAAAGACCACCACAAACACTCCAGAGTACTTGAAGACAATTTGCAATAGAAAAAGTTGTCAAAAATTACCTTACCTCCAATTAGGGTGCCTGGCCCTATAAGGAACCCTAGTGCAGGATCCATCTTGCAGCCTTACACAGGATCTTTGAAGAGTGATAAACAAATACTTAGACAGGACCTACATGGTCCAAATTTGGAATCGTAGTATCACATCAGCCATTTGGGCTGTGTGACATCAAGATAGGGTCAGTTCAATGCCTTCCAGCGCATGCAAGGCCATACAGGAAGCAGTGGTGGTGCAGCGCACACTATAAAATGGGTATTAGATCTCCATTTGAGGTGGTGCTACACAAGGGAAGGGTTATCAACCTGAAATATTAACTCTGCTTCTCGCTCCACAAATGCTGTCAGATCTGCTGAGTATTTCCATTATTTTCTGCATTTGTTTCAGATTTCCAGCATCCACTGTACTTGTATTAATGCCTTTAATGTTCACATAGGCAAGCTATTCCATTACAACTATATTACTGGTATCTGCCTGACAAAGTGAAAGATTTTCAGGTATGTCCTATTCACAAAAATAATTCAACCAATTATTGCCTCTCAGCTCCCTCCCACTTATCAACAAAGTGTTGGAAGGAGTCATCAACACTACCATCAAACAGCCCTCATCATGGCCTTGATCTAGACCTGGACACAACATCAGTGCAGCATTCAGCAAAGTATGGCACCAAGTAGCCACAGCAAAATTTCAGTCAATGGAAAACACTCTAGTTGCTAGAGTGATATCTGATGCATGGTCAAGGTTATTAGAGGACAGTCATCCCAACCCCAGGACATAAACACAAGGAAGGATTTCAACCCAACCATCTTCATGCCCATTCATTGATGACTGTTTCCCCATCAAAAAGTCAGGTGTGTTGCTGCTTGCTGACTATTCCTCAGTGTTCAGTTCTATTCGCAACTCCTTTAATAATGAAGCAACTCATACCCGTCTACAGCAGGATCTGAATAACATACAAAATTGGGCGAACAAGCGGCAAGTAAAATTTGTGCCACATAAGTACCAGATAATGGGCATCTTGAACAACAGAAAGCCCAGCCATGTCCCTGATTTCAATGATGTCACCATTTCCAAATCCCGGGAGGGGGATGATTGGTCAGCACTGATCAGAAGCTGGACTGGACCAGCCATATCAATACCGTGGATAGAATAGCAGGGCAGTGGCTGCATGTAGGAATAGCAATATATTTTTACAATACATTTTTTTCTAACAAAGACAGAACAGTAGTGTAGACAGAATTGGTTAAATTATGTTGTCAAAGTCTTTTCTTCTCAATGATGCTGATAACACAAATAGATTTTTAAAACACATCCGAGCAGGGTGTAGTGTATGGGCAGAAGATTATTGCAATATAAAAGGTAATGTGCTGCTATAAAGCATGCATCAAACCTATGGCTCTAGGAAAAACAATGGGAGGAAGTAACAGTGTGGTGTGAAAAGGCAAAGAGCCTTTCATTGCTGTTTGACAATCAGTTTGAGCAACAGGGTAATCATAAAACATCAGATAGGTTGCATCCAACAAGAAGAGGACCATAAGAGAAAATGGTATAAAGAGATGTCAGGCTGAATTTTACTAGCCCCTCGATGTTGGGGTTTGTGCCAGGCGGGGCCCATCAAATACTTGTGGGAGCGACCCGCCACGACCCCCGATGCCGAGAAAGCCCTGCCACATTTTACCGGCGGTGATGAGGCCTCCGTGCGGCCCCCCACCACCGAGGAACAGGGCCTTCATTTAAATATTAAAATCAATGAAAAAACATGCAAATCAACTTACCTTGTCCCAGCTGTTACCCACACCGATATTACGGCCGCCAGCCGCAACTCGTGTGCGTAACACTGGTGGGGAGGCAGGTGGAGTGAAAGTTTCAGAGCGGAGGGGGGGAGTGGGGAAAACACTTTTGATTGGTGAGGGGATGGTGGAAAGGGGTCAATGTTTAAAGTTGTTAAAGGTCGGGGTGGGGTCAATGTCAGGATCTGCACAAATGTTTTTTGAGGTGGAATGTCCAATTAATCAATCGGTTCTTCCTTGGGGGTGTGGGTGAAGGGAATGAAAATGTTATTACATGTGTTACTTTAATTTTCAACATTCTATCACTGTAAAATGCAAATGCTCCTAAAGGGCTTGTAGCCCTTTAAAAATGGCGCCAGACGCCATTTTCGTGGACGGACCGGCTACCCCCGATGACGTAGAGGGGGCAACCACTCCGCCACTCCATTTAAATGAGCCCCCACTCGAAATATCGCGGGGGCTCAGCGATGGGGCATTCATGCCTGAAGACCGCCAACTTCAAAGCGGGCCGCCGCGATGTGTGTTGCGCTAATAAAATTCAGCCCATCATGTTTTTATTTACTTAGAAAGAAAGTGACTGATGCTACCTTTGAGATCTGATGGGTGAATAGGCCTGGAGAAGCCATCTTCAGGGTCTTCATTAAGATCCATGCATGTGAGTTTTGGACATGGGCCTAATGTGCGATACTCGGAATGGTTGGTTAGGGTGTTTAACATGAATGTTTTGTCAATAGCATACGAAGCGGATTATGAAACGTATTACTGTCTCTATATTTATTAATCCATTGATACGGTAAATGACTTATCCAACATTTAGGCGAGTTAGGCAGGAAATATCAGAATACTTCTTTTCCGGATGACAATTGGTTCAAGTTTGGACAATATTCATCTGGGAGAAAGATACTCCCAAAAAATTTAATTTTTTCATATTTCTGACAATGAGATGAAGGCAAATAAATTAACCTTTATTGATTATTGTAATAGTTTGAGTTGTAGACTAATGGTAAAAAAGATGCAAGGTCCCATATGTCTGAGACAAGGAGAAGGACCAAATAATGAACTGATAGTGATTTGCAATTCAGAAATGTTCCTACTCTGTTAAATTCTCCTTTTGTATATTTACCTTCTGATTTGTGTAATTGTATGTATATAAAATTTAATCATGCACTGTTAGGAGAAGTGCATTGATGTAGAAGTTGAGCCATGATTTTATTCAGTGCCGGAACATGCTCAAGGGGCCATATGGCCGATGCCTATTTTCATGTTCTTATGTTCTAGGAACAGGATTTTACTGGCACAATTCAGGAAGGAAATCTGCTGAAATAAATGTGGGCAAATGATAAAACAACGTGCAATTAAAGGGAATGTTCACTGGGGATGTTATATCAGAACAACAAACATTATTAGGAACAACTGATCTCAAAGATAGAGTGCATGGAGGGTTTTTCTACTTAAATAAAATCTCAAAAAGGGGCTAATTGTTTTATTCATTCATGGGATGTGGATGTCGTTGGCTAGGCCAGCATTTATTGCCCATCCCTTCTTGAATTGCTGCAATCCTTGGGGAGGAGGTATACCAATAGTGGTGTTAGGTAGGGAGTTCCAGGATTTTGACCCAGCAACAGTGAAGGAACAGCGATATAGTTCCAAGTCAGCATGGTGTGTGACTTGGAGGGTAACGTACAAGTGGTGGTGTTCCCATGCATCTGCTGCCCTTGTCCTTCGAGGTCGTGGGTTTGAAAGGTGCTGTCGAAGGAGCCTCAGTGAATTGCTGCAGTGTATCTTGTAGATGGTACACACTGCAGCCATTGTGCACCGGTGGTGAAGGGTGAAGGTGAGATAGAAAAAAACTGGATAGCAAATTTTATATTGGGCTAACAAGTGCGAATCTAGAAAATAAAT